>NC_138354.1:30587021-33454521 GCF_046562875.1 Panthera onca
GCCCTGCATTAGGCTCTGTGCTGATGGCTCAGAGCCTGGACCCTGCTTCAGATTCTGTGTCTCCCTCTCTCTCTGCCCCTCTACTACTGTGCTCTGTCTCTTGCTGTCAAAAAATAAACAAACATGGAAAAAACAGATGGGGGAAAAAAAGAAAATAAGTCTATGGGACTATGAGAACCTGGAATGGGAGGGTTTGTTCTGGTCAAAGTAATGTTTGCGGGGCTATCTGAAGGAGTAGATATTAATCAGGCAAAGTAGGGAAGGAAAGACATCCAGGGAAAACGTGAGCAAGTGTACTCCAGTAGAAAGAAACATGGCAAGTGGGAGAAACTGCAGTTAGGCCAATGAGGTTGGAAGGAAAAGGTAAGGAGGAATGAGTGCAGATGAGGTTGGAGGGATATGCAGAGGCCAGATTGGATAGAGTGTCTCGTAAAACTTGTTAAAGAAATCTGTGTTTATCTGGAGAACAATGGAAACTTGTGAAAGGCTTTTAAGGGTGGGGGCAGTTTTACTTTCAAAGGACACAAAGTTACTGTTGACTACAATATGGCGATAGCATATACATTATTTTATAGTCCTTTTTTTAAAATTTTTTTTATGTTTATTCCTGAGACAGAAACAGAGCGTGAATGGGGGAGGGGCAGAGAGAGAGGGAGACAGAATTGGAAGCAGGCTCCAGGTTCCGAGCTGTCAGCACAGAGCCTGATGCAGGGTTCGAACACACAAACCATGAGATCATGACCTGAGCCGAAGTGGGTTGCTCAACCGACTGAGCCACCCAGGCGCCCCTTAGGTACAATATTTGGTCTTAATATTTGGTACAACATACCTTTTTCTTCCACAATACTTTCTTTGGTCACATTCCCTAGAAATAGAGCCAGAGCAGAAATTTTTGTGCAAGTGGTTTGTTGAAAGAGTGTTCTCCAGAGTAGAGTCCAGGGTAGGGTAAAGAGCTCATGAAGGAAGAGTTCATGGTGAAGACCAGCACCAGCCTGAGCCCAAGGGGTGCTCTGGAGCATGCCTTGCATCCCAGAGTTGATCCCACCTTGAGGCAAGGGAGCCAGCAAGGCTCAACTGTGAATCCAACACTTCTAGCAGTTGTGAAGGGAAATCTGAGTGGGGCACCCAAAGTATCTGCCAAAGTTTACTTCTTCTTGATTTGGAAGAGGTTCAATTTTTGCGTATGTATTCATTTCATTAGTAATAAATGCGTATGATTTTTTAAGAAGCTAAAAAGAGGTATAAAATATCTCTAGTTTTCTTCCCCAGAGGCAACCACTGTTAAGAATTTGTTACCTATCCTTTCAAAGGTAGTTCCTATGTGTTTATCTTTCCCTTTCTGTGAACCAGATTATAGTATAGCATTCCCATTCTGCACATTGTCCACTTAACAATGAAAGTTACAGAGCATTCTGTATCAAAACATGAGCATTCCATCATCATTTGTAATGGCTGTAGAACACTGTGTTGTATGTATATACCATAATGTATTCACCTTGAGTTTTTCACTTAGAATTTTTTTAAGTTTACTTACTTTGAGAGAAAGAGAAAGCAGGGGATGTGCAGAGAGAGAGAGAGGGAGTGAGAGAATCCCAAGCAGGCTCCTCACCAGCAGCCCTGAGCCCTGTGCAGGGCTCAAACTCATGAATTGCGAGATCATGACCTGAACTGAAACCAAGAGTTGGACATTCAAATGACTGAGCCACCCAGGCACCCCAGTTTCTCACTTAATAACCCTTATATAGATGTACTATGCATACACCTATAAGCCATCTTAAATACTTGAAATAGATTTGGAAGGCAAATAACAAACCAATGTATAGGGTCTCGTATCCTATGAGAGTTCATTTGGAAGTCCAGTCATAGAACTTAGAAATACCACATTCAGGGAGAGAAATGTATTTTTTCCTGTATGACCCTATGGAGTCCAATTAGTGATGGATAGTCAATCAAGATATGACAGCTGGAGGACCATGGTCGAAACTCTTGTCATCTCATCTAAACAAGGCAATAGTCCCAAGCCAATTTCAGAGCCTATTTAATAGGATTTCAAGGGATCCATTATGACTACATCCACAGTTCTCCAAACTTTGGTCTAGACTTCCATTATTGATTTAATGTAAAGCCTAATAAAATTTATGCCTTAAAATAAAACAGTATGAACTTGATCTGGGCTCAAAGGCAACAGTGACAGTACCTGTTTCTATATCTTTGGGGATTTAATTATCTTATTAAGTCATGGTTTAATGGAGCCCAATGGCTGAAATGGTTTCTGCCTGGTTGTGTTACAAAGTGAACAGCTGACATTCTTACAAGATGAAGAGCTGCTTCAAAAGCTTAAGACAGAATCTTGGCTTCTCCCCTGAGACTGCCTGAGCAGCCATGATTCACGCTCTGTGGGCACCAACATGGAGCTGGGCTGGGGTAGGGATTCTGGTGTTTCCTCAAGCAGAGCCTCCCTGGGTTCCTTCTCCATCCTTTCCAAAGGACAGATGCTCCATGGCCAGATGCCATGAGTGAAACCCTTGACCCCAAATTTAATGCAGCTCTGTGATTCCTGTTTGATTCTATATGAACCCATACGGATAGAGCTCAGATGTCTTTTTTTTCCCCCTCAGATAAACATATTTTACCAAGAAAACTAACACCTAGAATTACATTGTTTTAATTTATCTAAAAAAATTTTTTATTTATTTTTTTTATTTTTGGGAGAGAGAGAGAGAGAAATAGAGCATGAGTGGGGAGGGGCAGAGGGAGAGAGAAGCACAGAGTCTGAAGCAGGCTCTAGGATCGGAGGTGTCAGCACAGAGCCCGACAAGGGGCTCGAACTTACAAATTGTGAGATCATGACCTGAGCTGAAGTCAGACGCTTAACAGACTGAGCAACCAGGCATCCCTAACATTACATTTAAAGGGTTGCACTCAGAATATTTTATATTGTCCAGTGTCCAGTTTAAAATGAAGGCACTATGTAAGTCTTTGAATAAGCCCTTTGTTGTCTGAGAATCAATAGATTGAGGTCATGTGATTGGTACCTGTATTATATTCACAATGCCTTACATTTGTTTCCTTTGGCTTTCTCTTTGGAAGAGAGAATTGATGAGCATGTGTCAACTACGTTATCCAACACTGCCCAGTGAAGGTGTTGAATAAGATACTCGTTATTAGTAAAACTGAATTTTTAAGTTGGTGCAGTGTCATATTGATGTATTATATATAAGACGGTCATTTCTCCTTTGGAGTTTATATTATTGATAGCCTACTGGGCCCTGGAATCTATCCAAGATGCAATGCTTCATAATACTCCATTAAGCCTCAGATTCCTCATATATAAAACAGTCATGAGATTGTTATAAGGATTCTATAAGATAGTTCATGTAAAGCTCTTGGCACAATGCTGGTGACAGAGTAATCACTCATCTGGTGTATTTTCAACAAACATCATTAATGAATGCTCTGCCTATATCAGGAGCTGTTCATGTATACTGACTAGGACCATGATGCTTACATTCTAATTTGGTGATATTTAAGCAAATAATCAAGATATGTGTAGATAGTAATGAGTGCTATGAAGATGGCTAAACAATGTAATGTGATCAAAATCGAGCAGTTGAGGAGAGATGGTAAGGTGAAATGGGGTAGTGCACTAGTCTTGGGCTGTTTGCCCTTCATTCCATCCTTTACACTTCCTTGTTGTGATCATTATGGTTGGGGCTGGGGGGGATATAGCATGTGTTTCCTAAGCTTCTGTGTCAGCTGGCTTCCAGATGGGTTTGGCCAATGGGAGACACTTGTGGAAAATGAGAGGGGCAGGGAAGGAAGAGGCCAAGGTATTTTCCTCCCATCTCTGTGCTGGCTGGGTCCCTAGCAGTGGTTGCTTTCTTCTGTGGCTGTAACTTCTGCTGGTCTGGCCTCAAACTTCTTCCAGCTTCCACTTGGTGACCCTGGCTCATGGGATGTAATAATACCACTTCTTTCTTTTGGCTTTCCAGGCTTGGGTGTACTGAGTTTCCTGCTGTTGCACATCTTTGGGTAGTCCTCCATTTGTGTGGCTCCAAAGCTTATCCATCACATGTATAACTAATTGCCTACATTCAATTCCCTCTGTTTAATAAAGTTAGAAAGGTTTGCCCCTTCCTGGTTGGATCCTGCCTTGCAAGAAGAGTTAGAGAAAGTCTTTCTCTGATGCCATTTGAGATAAAACCTGAAAGATAGGAAGCTAATCATGTGATGTGGAGGAAGAACATTCCAGAGAGAGGGAAGAGCAAGGACAAAAGTGTTGAGATTAGGGTGAACTTAGAGCATTTGAGGAACAAAGGAATAAATGAGCATGATTGCAGCATGGTGAGCAAGCAGGAGAGGGTATGAGACAAGTATAGAGAACTGGGCTGGTTGATGGAAGATCTTGTAGGCCAGAGTAAGCTTTCTGGATTTTATTTTAATTGTAACTGGAAGCCTCTGGAATGTTTTATGGTGAAAGAAGGGACCCATACATAATATGATTGATATTGGAAAGAGATTGCCTTGGCAACTCTGTAAAGAATATTTTAGGTTTATAAGAGTAGAACAAAGACTTGTTCAGTGCTTATTGCCTATGATCTAAGCAAGACTTGATGTCAGCTTGGGCTAGTGTAGAAGCTCAGGAAATAAAGAGAAATGGGAAGATTCCTGAGATGTTTTGGAGGAGGAGCCCACAGAGCTGACTTAGGAGAGGAGTGAGGGCAAAACTGGAGTCAAGAGTGACTCCTAGACTTTTGGCCTTGAAATTTTAGTTGATGATATTGACCCAGATGAAGACTCAGGGAGTCACGGGTTTTCAGGGGAAAGAAAATATTTGATTTTGAATATGTCAAAGTAGAGATGTTTGCTTGACATGTAGATAGAGTTATCATATAAGGAGCTGTAGATCATGTCTGGTGCTCCAGGGAAAAGTCATGGTTAGAAGTATAGATATGGAGGCTCCTGGGTGGCTCAGTCAGTTGAACATCTGGCTCTTGATTTCAGCTCAGGTCATCATCTCATGATGGTGAGATTGAACCTTGTGTGAGGCTCTGTGCTGAGCACAGAGCCTGCTTGGGACTCTCTCTCTCCCTCCCTCTCTCTCTCTCTCTTTGCCCTCCCTCCTCCCAAATAAATAAACAAACATTTTTTTTTTAAGAAGTATACATATGGAAGTCAGTAGCACCAATCCTTGAGAATGGGTAAATTGCCAAGGAAAAAAATATAGACACAGATGAACCACTGTTGTTGTTGTTGAATATAATTTATTGTCGAGTTGGCTAGCATACAGGGTACTGTTGTTGATTTTAATGTAACTATTATTATCTTGCAACCAAGTTTCATTCTTCCTCAAAATGAAAACTTTGACCAGAGCTTGAGACACGCTGAGGTGAGAGAAGAAAATGATGAAAATGTGTATAGTGAGCAGCAAAATGACCAATTTGCCTAGAGTTTGTTAGGATATTCTTATCCATTTCTCTGCAGACCAGATGGCTAGCTGGGTAAGTAGTAAGTGTGATGGATGGTCTGGGGCTGTGAGCATTACCTCCATGTGCAAGTTTTCTGGAGAGAGGCCCAGACTAGTTCATTACAGAGTAGTGAATAAATCTGCTTCATATTCATATTTGGTATGAATAATTGAATCATCCATACCAAATTCCCTTATATACAAATGTTTCATCAAGAATAAGACAAATTGTGATGAGTACCTTTGGGCGTATAAAGATTTAGGGTTTTTTTTTTGTTGTTGTTGTTGTTATCAACAAGGAATTTGAAACCGTTTGTTTTTAAGGCCACACTGCCTCTTTCCAGAAAATTCTCCAGAGGAATTCACCAAATTCACCAAAGGAAATACTCATGTACTTCAAAGCAAGAGCTGAGCAAGGCACAACGAGTTCGTATATGACCTCCGTGTTCTCAGGTCATTGCTTAGTGAGTGTCCAGGAACCTAAGGAAGGTACTACTATTCTTCTTCAATGCCTGGCTCTTAGGCATATGTGTGGAGAAAACTTGATAAGAGAAAACGTTTCAAATATTCACAGAAGATGGAATTAGGAGTGACCTTGGTGTTGCCATATGGAAGTCAAACACACTCAAGAATGACACCAACAGCAGAGTCTACAAGATGCTGTTTGTTGACGCTTTATCCAAGCCTTCTTTTAATGTAACATAAGTGCCCGGTTACAAACCTAACTTTTTTGGCTGTCCGTTTAATAAACTGAAAGACCATGGTCAGCTTTGTTAATTATAAGCAAGGACACGTACTGCTGCTTGCTAAATGGAAACAGCAAGACGATCCAGGGTTTCCTCTTCTCCAGGGCCAGATTCAGAGCAGGCCAGCCCTTGAGGGTGGGTTGGCAATCTCTGTAACATTGGTGACAAACTGACTTGTCCACATTCCTAAATGAAGCTCCACAAACCTACCAGAATTCAGGACATCAAGATGTTAATGCTACCAGGGAGTCCCTCTTCCCTTGGACGCTGTCAGACAGAAGCCCAAATAGTGACCTAGTTCTGTTTTTACCCGTGAGTGCTGTGTATCTGTGGCTCTCTAATTTTTCTCTTCTCTTTTTATCCCCATGGCCAATAATACATGTTAAGTCCATGAATCTATAATAATCATGTGTTCATATAGCAGGGGTGGGATGGCGATAGACTCCAAATAGACAAACACAAGGCAAACCAAGTCTAACAATGGGGCACAACTATCTACCAGTTTCATTGTTGTTTTTTTGTTTTGTTTTGTTTTTGGTTGGTTGGTTTGATCTTTGGATACTGGAAGTTCTAAAGTGATTTCTCTAGGCAGTCCTCAGCATGGTACTTCTTTTCCATCTTTAGTGTGGCTCTCAGATCTCAAGACTTGTTATGAGTCTACGGTAATTGAATCAGGGTGGTACCGCCATAGGTATAGCCCCCTGGAACAGAATAGAGAGCCCAGATGATAGAGGTGATATTACATACCGGTGGGAAAAAGTCAATGTTTTAATTAATGGTGCTGAGGTATTTGGTATCTATATGGAAAAACATCGAATTGGATCCATCCTTCACACTATGCACAAAAACGAACTCTGAATTAAACACTTAAATGTACAAGATTTTTAGAAGAAGATAGAGGTAGATGCTTTCATGAATTTAAGGTATGGAAGGATTTCCTGAGTAAGACACCCAAAGAAAAATCCATAAAGAACATGACCAATACATGTAACTGTGTGAAAACTAAGCCTCTGTATTCATCAAAAGACATCATATGATGAGTGAAAATGAAAAAGTTGGGGTTGTCTTCCTTTGATTCTCTTTGGGAATGTTAGTATATCAAGACAACCCTAAGCTATAAGAATGCAGAAAGATGTCAAGGCTACTCATAGGTGACAACTTAGGGTGACCTCATCTCTATTATCTATGATCCCGTCCCTCCTATCAAAGAAAGAGAGAGGACAAATTTAGCATAATTGCTATTTCTTGCTTCTTATCCAGAGTATCAAAGTACTTTTGAACTACTCTAGCCAGAAATAAGCCCTGTGGCTTCCCCCTCCATTGCTAAAAGTGTACAGTTTCTTCAAAGAACTAGAGTTTGTAAGTAAAAAAAATGTGTGCGAATGTGTGCGTGTGTGTGCGTGTGTGCGTGCATGCACATGTATTTAAGAAGCTCAAGACGCACTGAAAGTGAGTTTCTGCCTGAGTTTAAATGTCATACATGGTCATTATAGAAAAAAATCTTCAATATGGAATACAAAAGAAAACTTAAGTCATCCAATTTTCCTACTACTCTAGAGTCAAATACTATTAACGTTTTGATGCCTGTTTTTTTTCTGTGTGTACCACATTGTAGGCACAGTATTAAATTCTAGTCCATTCACTTGATAATGCAAGCTTCCTCTGGGTTGTTACAAATTCAGTGGAAACATTATTTTTAATGGCAGCCTATGGAAAGTGGCATACCGTAGGCTCCAGGGCCATACTACCTAGATGTCAATCCTATATTCACTATTTAGTAGCTGTGTGGTCTTGGGCAAGCTGCTAAGTATCTCTTGCCTCAGTTTCTCCATCTCTAAAATGGGCTAAAAAGAGTGTCTACCTCAGCGTGCCTGGGTGGCTCAGTCAGTTAAGCGTCTAATTTTGGCTCAGGTCATGATGTTGTGGTTTGTGAGTTTGAGCCCTGCAGTGGGATCTGCGCTGACAGCTCAGAGTCTGCTTCAGATCCTCTGTTGTCTTCTGTCTCTGCTCCTCCCCCACTCATGCGCGCGCGCTCTCTCTCTCTCTCTCTCTCTCTCTCAAAAATAAAGAAACATTAAAAAAAAAAAAGAGTAGCTACCTCTTAGGAAGGGCTATTGTGAAGATGGAATTTGATACTTACAAAATGTATAAAGATGTGCTTGGCAGGTAGTAAATGATAGTTGTTGTTATCATTGTATGTTTAAAGGACCCTTCAGTTGGACTCAGGGATTAGCGCTGGAGCTTTTCTTGGTATCTTCTGATTACTCTCTGTACATAGAAGACCCTACCATCTGGGTTAAGGTCTCATGAGTATGCTAAAAGGCATCAGTCCAAATGGAGTAGTTTGGAGGTATTCAGAGGTTCAAGGCACAGGTGATCTTCCATTTGGTAGGGGAAAAAAAACATTGGACACCTTCAGGGAGCCATTGCCAGAAGGCTCCAGTTGGCATCAGTGAGAACTGTTCGCTGGGGTTCACAGCACCTGCCCCGAGATGGGCTTCCTCCATTGGAGATGTTTGACTTGTCTCTTGATGCTACCTTTTCTTCATGTGGTCTCCATAGGTCCATTCCCTATTTCCTTAGTCTTAGGTGGCACCCGTGCCCCAAGATCATGCCCTATCTCTCCTCCCAACCAGGAAGAGAGATAGGGGGCATGATTGCCTACATTTTTCTTTCCAGTCACTGATTGTCGCATCAACTCCATCAGCCAGCTTTCCCCAAAAGTGATTCCTTGTGACTTTCAAGGCTTATTTTGGAAATTACAAGACTGGATATGTTTCTTTCCTTCCATTCTTACCCTAATAATCCCCATTTCCTTCAAATGCCTCTGATTAGCTAGAAGGGCCATGTATAATGGAGTGCAGAACAGAAAAGCACAAAGATTAATATTGCAAGATATTAGCTCATCATAAATGAATGTATCATAATTTTCTTAGTCACTCTCCTATTGCTGGACATTTAGATTATTTCCAATTTTTAGCTATTAAAATGACACTGTGATTAACATTGGTAAAAACCCTTTCATATTTTGGATGACTTAGAATGAATTACCAGAAATGGAGATCCTGGGTCAAATAATACCAAAATATAATAAATGCTTTAAGAATTTCCTTTCTTGTCTTAGGAATAGATTGCATTGCTTTATAAGACTGGTAGAAAATTAAGCATACAAACAGTTTTTTTTTTTTTTTTTTTTAAATAATGCCATTTAACTGTCTGGATACCTGTAATATCCATTGTATTAACTAGAAAAACCTGTAGAACCCACTTCATTTCTTTGGCTGAAGGCTTTGTTCTCTCATTAAACCATTAGCACCCTTGGTAATAGTAAATTTTAAAGCTTTGCACTAAAAGAAAGACTTGATTTTACTGGATCCTTAACCAAGAATCAAACAGTGGAGGTAGCATGGCCGATGGGACAAGGAGGTAGGCAATGTCACTGAGTGTCACAGGTGGTATTGGAGTGGGTTCCTAGAGTTATCAAAAACCAAATTTTAATCTGCCAGTCTTTAAAGGGAAATGAAGAGAACAGTATACTAATGGTGCTTTAAGATCACTATTGTGTTCCATTTCCATTTTAGTATTTTCAGACAGAGGATAGCAGATCACTAAATAAACACCAAGAATAAAGATCTCCCTAATGATGCTTTTGTGGCATCTACTCTCGTGGATGGACTAAACTTTGTCCATTGAAGGAGTCTGTATGGGGAGTTAGTAACTTGAGTCTACCATAGAACACCAGGATCTTGAACAAGATGGGGTTTTGTCTTTCTACAACATAAAACTCTGTAAGGCAAAGAAGTAGTCGTTGAAAATAAATAAAAGCTTTTATGGAATCTAATAGACAATGTCCTTGTACATGTGACGCAAGCATAATTATAGATAACACACTAAAAATGCTGTCCAATAAGCTTGTAATTAACATCCAGTTGACCCTCACTAGGAATTGCTGAAAGATCTAGCCAGTGATTTTTGTTTTCATTTGATCCGGATTTTTCTTTCTTCTATAAAAGCCTCTAAGACCTATGAATTACTTTCTGTATATATCATACTCTTCTTGCCTTATGTGGACCTCTGCTGGAATGCTTGCTTCCCTGAGTTAGAGAACTGATTACCAAAAAGTACAGAAAATCTTCAGTCTCTGAAAGTGTAAAGGCTCCACATTTAGTTTAAATATGGAGCCATCAGCAACTGTGTTGCTATGGAGATCCTTCCTCCCATGTGCTCTGAAACATGTCTGCTGCCAATTATCCAGAAATAACTTCCCTATGTCTATGGAATTTTCTGTGTCTCACCTACTGCTGCCTCTGTATTCTGTTTGAGCTTTGGTGGAAGGAGGAGGGCTTTTCATTTCTATTCCTTACAGACAGTCAAGATAATTTTCTATGTGTCCAAGCTGAAGGGGATGCCCAACTGTGTCATTTCCTGTGTAACACTATTAAACATCCCCCTTAGTTGCAGTGGATGAAGGTTATTTATTTTTATCCATTTCATAATCACAGTAGAAGAGACTACCATCTTGGTAGCAGTTGTGGGAAAAGTGGTCATCGGCCAATTTTACATTATTGGTCAATTTTATGTTATAAACTCACAGGTCTGTTTTTCTTTTCCCCAGTAGTTTGATGAGTCATACTATTTTTCCATATGAGCTGCCACTCTGGCACTCCAGCAAGCAGTTAGGAGTTAAGGATGGGACTTGTCTACTTCTCTGTCTGGATTTGGACCAGGCATGCTTGGGAACTAAAGAACCTTCATTGTCACTAGGGTAGATTTGAAAGCACTCAGCCTATAACCAATGAGCTGGACTGAACTGGTGACTTTACACAGCAGCCGAATTTTAATTGTGCGATTCCTTGTCTTGATTCCCTCGGTAGGTTAGCAGCCTCTGCTGTCGTTCAAGGAGCCTCCTTTATCTGCTGTTTCATGCTGAGCACTGACAGCATTTTTGTGGTCAATCATTCCTTTCCATAGGCTTGACCAAGTAGGGTCCCAAGAACATCCCAGCGTCACAGAAGACCTCCAGTGTACTTTAGAGACTCACTTTTTGAGAGCAATGAAATGAACACAGATCTGTTCCGAAGTGCTAAGTTTAAGGCATCCACGGCAGGATGGAGAACCCAGGATAGTTCTTTGAACACTTTGCCCATTGAGGGCCCATATATAAAAGGAAACACAAGGTTTGCTTGCCCCCACAGCTTTCCCCCATTTTTACCAAAACTCTGGGAGAAAACTATGGAACAGATTCAAAGCTATCACTGGCCAGGGCTGAGAGAGAGATGATGGATAGCGGGGGAGCGGCAGTGGGAGATTGTCCAGGTTTGTACTACGTCCTGGTCAGTCTACAACTTCTCAGGCCAGCAGGTTCCAAGTCTTTCAAATTATTGATGCTTTCCTAGGCCAGAATCCCAGAGAAGCTGCATATAAGGGGCTGAAAATACGATCCCTGAACTTTGGTAGATACAATGGCAGCCCACACCCCATAGGCATTCAACATGGTAGAAATCACCATGCTTCTTGCTAGCATCACGTCAACAGTTTTCTTCTTCCTTTCCCACACTCTGTACCCAAAGCTATTTTAGAAGGAAAGGGGTTGCAGGAAGGGAATGCTAGACAATGCCGAGGAGGTGGCAATCTGCTAAAGCATTGGCTACACAAAAAGTGGCACAGTGGGGTCAAAAGGAAGGTGCGTTTCAAATTCTGATCTCGCCAAATGACATTTTAAGGAATCCGTTCTCCAAAAAGCAGTCACATGAATTGCAAAGCTGTGTATAAAAATAGGCATCGCCGCCTTGTTTGTAGTAATGCAAAATGGAAACGACTTCAGTGTCCGATGTAAGAGGATTGGCTGAAAAAATGACATTTGTCCACACAGTGGAATACTATGTCTGCCTTGTAGAGTAGAGTAGAGCTTTAAAAGGCGACTCCACGCTGGAATGTAACGGTGCAACATATGGGCGTAGATAAAATCTGGACACAGCTACAGTCAGTTTAGAGGGAGCAGAGTTTTGCTCTCTATATGTTACATAAAAGCTTAATATTGCTTATATAATAAAGTATTTTGAAAATGTCATGAAAAGTCAACTCCCCATGTTTATTAGTTTGCTTGATTTTACAGTCCAAATCATGGGTAAGGATCATGTCTATAACTCACTCCGATGGATGCCCTCAGCTCATGCAAAGTTACTATCTCTCAAGTGCGCCAACCTCACCCCCCATTCAAGAGAGCACCCAAAATGACTTGAATCATGGTTCATAATATAATTGTGGGGGTAAGCTTATACATGCCTCAATTTTCTTTTAAAAGTAAAGGTGTTAGGGCACCTGAGTGGCTCAGTCAATTAAGCGTCCGACTCTGGCTCAGGTCATGATCCCACGGTTTGTGAATTTGAGCCCTACAACGGGCTGTCTGTCAGTGCAGATCCCCCTTAGGATCCTCTGTCCCCTTCTCTCTGCTCCTACCACTTGATCGTGTGCTCTCTCTCTCTCTCTCTCTCTCTCAAAAAATAAACATGAGATCATGACCTAAGCCAAAGTGGGATGCTTAATCGACTGAACCACCCAGGAGCCCCTCAAAAATAAACACTAAAAAAATACGAGTAAAGGTATCCATAAACTTGATGTATACTGCAAAAACAAGTTACATGAGGGCACCAGGTTGCTCAATCAGTTGACGGTCTGGCTCTTGATTTTGGCTCAGGTCATGATCTCATGGTTCATGAGTTTGAGCCCCATGTCAGGTTCTGTGCTGACAGCATGGAGCCTACTTGGGATTCTCTCTCTCTGTCTCTCTCCCTCTCCCTCTCCCTCTCCCTTTCTCTCTCTCTCTCCCTCTCCCCCTGTCCCTCCCCTGCTCACTTTCTCTCTCAATCTCTCTCTTTCTCTCAAAAATAAATAAACTTAAAAACAAAAACAAATCACATGAGAAACAATGTGTTGAAGCAATATGTTTAAGAACCACTAATACAAGGGCGTCTGGGTGACTCAGTTAAATGTCTGACTTTTGGTTTTGGCTCAGGTCATGATCTCATGGTTTGGTAGTTCGAGCCCTGAGTCAGGCTCTCTGCTGATAGCGTAGAGCCTTCTTGGGATTCTCTCTCTCTCCCTCTCTCTCTGCCCCTCTTGTGTGTCCTCTCTCTCAACCACAAATAAATAAATACACTTTAACAATTAAAAAAAAAAAAAAGAACAATATAGATGGGCAGTCATTGCATTTGGGTGAGATATGCCAAGGGCTGTGATATCAAGGAAATGAAAGCGCCATCTTTAACCTTAAAGCTGCTTGTATCCAAAATCTATAAAGACCTCACCAAACTCCACACCCGAAAAACAAATAATCCAGTAAATAAATGGGCAGAAAACATGAATAGACACTTCTCTAAAGAACACATCCAGATGGCCAACAGGCACATGAAAAGATGCTTAACGTCGCTCCTCATCAGGGCAATACAAATCAAAATCACACTGAGATATCACCTCACACCAGTCAGAGTGGCTAAAATGAACAAATCAGGAGACTATAGATGCTGGAGAGAATGTGGAGAAATGGGAACCCTCTTGCACTGTTGGTGGGTGTGCAAACTGGTGCCACCACTCTGGAAAACAATGTGGAGGTTCTTCTGAAAATTAAAAATAGATCTACCCTATGACCCAGCAATAGCACTGCTAGGAATTTACCCAAGGGATACAGGAGTGCTGATGCATAGGGGCACTTGTACCCCAATGTTTATAGCAGCACTTTCAACAATAGCCAAATTATGGCAAGAGCCTAAATGTCCATCAACTGATGAATGGATAAAGAAATTGTGGTTTATATACACAGTGGAATACTACCTTTTGTAACAATGTGGATAGAACTGGAAAGTGTTGTGCTAAGTGAAATAAGTCATACAGAGAAAGACAGATACCATATGTTTTGACTCTTATGTGGATCCTGAGAAACTTCACAGAAGACCTTGGGGGAGGGGAAGGAAAAAAAAAAAAGAGCGGGAGGGAGCCTTTTAGTCATAAGAGACTCCTAAAAACTGATAATAAACTGAGGGTTGATGGGGGGGTGGGAGGGACGGGAAAGTGGGTAATGGGCATTAAGGAGGGCACCTGCTGGGACGAGCACTGCATGTTGTATGGAAACCAATTTGACAATAGATTTCATATTTTAAAAAAGCAGCTTCAACTAGAGAAGGGAAGTCTATATCGTAAGATAGCTTGTAATAAGCCCCTGCCTTAATTTGAGTGCCTAGATATTCTGAGGACAACTTCCATCTGGGAGACTGGGTGAAGTCTTCCTGAAGGAGGTGTCTGTACAAGGTGGTATGATGAAAAGATTTGGATGTATATGCAGGTGGGTTGAAGTCGGGGAGTACTAAGGTAGGCAAAGGTTGTCTTTAGAGGACATTGCAACCTCTCTGAAGACAAGAGATATGTTTCATTTGCCCTTCTATACCCAGTGTCTACAGCCAGCCATAGAAAAGGTGTTCAGGATTTGTTGTGTAAGTAACGAGTGAAAGCACCAGCAGTAGAAATTGATCTAATATGGGAAACAGTCTATGAATCTCTGTTCGACATTTTCCTAATGTGCTGGCTTCCTGGGAGTGCCAATGGAATAAGTCCTTCAACAACAGCCTTGGAACATTGATTATTTCTTGGGTCCAGAGCCCCTTACTGGTTGCTGAGCAGAAGACAAGATCTCTGGCAGTAAACAGTTGACTGATTGTTCTGTGTGACCGGCTTGTCATAAGTTGTGCATTTACATAGCTCCAGGCACTTAACTGTTTCTGTGTGACCCTCACCCTTATTCCTGAGTGATAATGGATAGTTCAAATTAGTATTCCCCTTTCACAACGGCTGGGATCCTGAAGTGGAAGGACTTGTCACCGGTCTCACAGCTCAGGACCGCAGAGCCAGAGAGAAAATCAATGTCTCCCCACCTTGCTTCAGCCCTTTCTACTCACAGAGGCTGGGACCCTGTGAGGCCTCCATGAGCTGCTTGGTAAGTCTAAGGAGGAACTGCCTGCTGCTGTAATTAAGGTGTGGATAATAGATTTCTACTCCTCTGGGAAAGAGGAACAAAACAAAGCAAACACAGCCACAAAAAAAACAAAACAAAACAACCTACCTATGAGGGCTTTTTTCTGCTTTGTGCATTGACTTGAAGGTTTCGAAGGGTAGTGAGGCTTATGTGAATTAAGGCATGTGCTTTGTGTTCCTGGCCATAAGGGAATGAAATTTGCTTTATTCTCCACCCCCCCCCCCCATTGGAATTCTTGTCAGATTTCTTCTGTTGAGTTCTTTTGAATACAACCCTCTTTCATTTACAGTGAGTAAAACCCTTCCTTCCACATCTATTTCCCCAACATTTTCTTCTCCAAGTGGTCCAAGACATTTGGGCCAATAAGTCATGGAATATATCTGCTGAAGTGTAAAGGCAGGGCTCACCCTTGGGATAATCAAGAAACATTTGTATGTATTTGGTTTCTTCCTTTCCTTTTTCATCCTCCTCTTAAACCCTCCTGTTCCCCACCCCCCCCCTTTTTTTTTTTTTTTACCATATACAAATATATCCTGTAACTCCAAGAAAACATTTTAAAACAACTGATAGTCATTCATTCAACGGTATTGACTGCAGGTCTCTGCGCCAGGCACTTGTGATCTGCATCGGCTTTCCATTGCTACAAAACAAATTGCCACAAACTTAGTGGCTTAAACAAACACATTTGCTAGCTTGCACTTTCTAGGGGGTCAGGAACCCAGGCCCAGCTTAGCCTTAGATCAGGGCTGAGATAGGGGCGTCAGCTGGGGCTGCAGTCTTCAGCTGATGCTTGGTGTGCAATTAATTCCAAGCTCCCGGTTGGTGGTAGAAAGCGTTTCTTGGTGGTTGGATGATGGAGGTTCCCTTTGATTGTTAGCCATTAGCTGGGGACCCCTCACGGCTCTCAGATGCTACCCTCAACTCCCTGCCATGTGACCTCTCTTCCTAACATGGGAGCTAACTTCTCCAAGACACCAGGCAAGCCCTGGCTGCTGCTGCTTATCTGACTTCTTTTAAAGACTCACCTGATTAGATCAGCTCACCCAAGAGAATCTCACTTTAATTAACTCAAAGCCTATTGATTAGGGACCTTAATTGCCTCTGCAGAATATCTTCATCTTTCCTGTATAATGTAACCTTGTCATGGGAGTGATGTCCTATCGTACTGACACTTGGGGTTGGGGGAAGGGAGGGGATTATCCAGAATATGTATCCAGGGGGCAGAAACCTTGGGGGTCATCTCAGAATTCTGCCCACTTACCCCTACGTGGGGAAAATAGAACTGTGAGTAAAAGTAAAACAGGCCTTGGTTACACGTACCATTAGCGAGAGAGCCAGAAAACAAGGAATAGGTATTTTTATTTTTTTATTTTTATTTTTTTAGGAATAGGTATTTTTAATGAGTACTACTCTAAGTACAGATTGATATGAAAAATACTATGCACAGGTGGCATTTAGGCGGGATGACATTTATACAGAGCAACATAAAGAATGAGAAGCAACAGTCGCATAGAGATCTGGAGAAAGAGGGTTCCGTGTGGACTGACCAACAAGTCCGAAAGCACAGAGGTTAGGAATACCTGTTCTTCTGCTTTTGAACAGAAAGGAGGCTGGGGTGGTGGGAGCAGAGTGAAGGAGGAAATGAGATCTGATAGTTAGGCATGGGCTAGGTTAAATAGGGACTCAGAAATCACGATAAGATGTTTTGGAGATGGGAAGCTAAAAGTAATTTTAACCAGGGGAGATGTATGATCTGATTGAAGATCTGGGATATTGTGATTTGGAATAAATGTATATTTGGTTTTCATCCCCCCCCCCTTTTTTTTTTTGGCACAGAGTTCCTAAAACCCTTGGAATTTGCTAAGTAATGAGAAAGATAAAGCTGTTCATTGTTATGTTAATAAGGTGACTTTTGACCTTACCTAAGGATGGGATCTGGTTTCCAGCCTTTGGGGAGAAAAGGCTGGAGATTGAGTTCAATCACCAATAGCCAGTGATTTGACCAGTCATGCCTAGGTAATGAAGCCAACATTATAATAAACCTATGGTCTAGAATGTAAAATGTTTTCCTGAGTTCTGTGAGCTGTTCTAGCAAAATGGTCAAACCCAGGGAGGGGGTCCTGGGAACCTCCAATCTGTAGCCAATTTTTTAGAAGCCCAGGTGACAAACTGGACTTTCAGTTGGCTTCTGGGTGTGTGTGTGTGTGTGTGTGTGTGTGTGTGTGTGTGTGTGTGTGTGTTTGAAGGGCCATCTGTGGAATCTGACGTTATGTCCAGGTAGATAGTGTCAGAATTGAGTTGAATGGTAGGACCCTCTGACCAAGGACTGGCGTGGAGGGCTGGCCGTGGAGACCGAAGGAAGAAATGGAGACATATTTTGGAGACTTTCAGAAGGGCAGGAGTTGCTGATGGATGGGATGTGGCACCCAGCAGGGTCATTTCCATTTTAAAAAGGTTAATCACTTTGCTTGAGGTCACACAGTTAATAACCACCTGCAGCAGGTTGTGGATGTGGGTCATCTAGCTCCAAATCCACGGTCCTGTCTCCATGCTTCTAATTCCTTAGTGGAAACACAATGCAAACCAGGCAGTAAGTATGGTTATTTGAGATTGCTGAAAACATGGCTGCAGATCGACATTTTTTCCCTCTTGAAAAAATCATGGGTGGAAACAGTGGGGGGTTGTTCAACAAACACAGCACATCCTCAGCTTGACTACAGACCAGAGTGGGATGATGTTGGCAGCCTAGATCTGCCAGAGTGGAAGACCTGCTCCCTGGAATTTCTCCAAAGGAACCCATTGTGGGGTTTGGGACACCGGTTGGTTACCATTGTGTTGTGAAAACACTTTTGTCCAATGAGCCAGGGGAGAAGGTAAAGAGGGAGCGATTATACTAGATTTGCGGTGGTTTATGCTTTTGGCTTCTTATTTGTGAGTCAGGTTTGAAGGCTGAGATGACCTACAGAGTCACTCAAATGATCATAGAAACGAGCTCTCTCTCACTGCCTGCCCTCCTGACCGCGGAGTCCAGAGGTCCAGAGGAAGAGAAAAGCATTTGCATAAGCTCCAGACTGAATGATTTGGTGTCTGTTAATCTACATACTAGAGATAATAGTTTTGTTTTTAAAACGGCCATAAATTGTACTAACACAGACAGGGCCGGTGAGAAATGAAGAAGGCTCTTATCATGCTAAGTCAGCTAACTTAGACAAGTGCCACAGCTTTTTATCTGCTGAGGTCCTAAAGGCTCTTGTTTTCTAATGGCAAACAATGAGATAGATCTGTAAGGATGAGATACACAGGGGGAGGTACTGCCCTGTCCTGAGCAACAGCTGGGCAGATGTCATGTAGTATGTGTCCCTGAGAACGGATTCCAAAGTTCTCCAAGCTTAGAGGGGCCAAGAAACAGCCAGGGGCAGGGAAGTCAATAATAGCACCAGTGTTTTAGAGATTATGTTATGAATCTGTCAAATTAACACTTGTTACATGGAGCACAGGGTGCCAGATGGTGAGCCCAGGTTCAGAAACACACCACAAGAGAGACTGAAAGAGAGAAGTTTATTACTTACAGGTCCTGGGGGAAGTACTTGGCACACCTCAAGGGGCCATATGGGGAGGTCAAGGCAGAGTACAGACAGAGAAAGATAGAACTTGGGACACATGCTTTTATTAGCGTCTGTGGGTGAAGCACTTTGGGGTTCCCAGGCAAAGGCTGGATTAGTTCATTCAAACCAGAAGAGGAGGGTTTTGGGTAAGCCTCATGGAGGTCTTGTCTAAGGGGCACACAAGGAGAGACTGTTGATCACAAGGACGGCTGGGGAAGTTATATCAGGAACTCATATTTGCTTGTGACTCTGCAGGTTGTTTTCTGGGACTCGTGCTTGCAAGAGGGGCTATTGTCAATTTAAGGTCCCTGAGGATCGCTTGGCCAAACACAATGGATGTCAAGGCAGCTCCACCATGGATCAGCTTAGCTAGACTCTCAACAGCTTATTACCACTTCTATTACTGATACAATTCATAACAGTTATATAATATACGAGGGCTAACAGTTGTGGAAGACTAATCATGGTCTAGGCATTGTTAATTGTTTTACATGAATTATCCCCTTTGATTCTTCCAATAATCTTGTCTTGCAGATAATAGTATTATCTCCTTTAAAGGGAACGGAGGCTTAGAGAGATTGAGAAACTCTTCTGGTGACTCATAGCAAACAGCAGAGCTAGTATTAGAGTCCAAAAGTATTTCACTCTGGTTTTAGTGCTTTTTATTTTTTAATGTGTATTTGTTTATTTAGAGAGCTAGAGTGTGTGTGCACGTGCACACACATCCACGTAGGCACAAGCAGGGGAGGAGCAGAGAGAGAGGGAAAGAGAGTTGCAAGTAGGCTCAGCGCTGTTGGCACAAAGCTGGATGGCGGGACTCGATCTCCGAAACTCTGAAATCATGACCTGAGCAGAAATCAATAGCTGTACTCTTAGCTGAGTGAGCCACCCAGGCACCACTGGGTTTACTGCTTTTAAATATAATATAAAAAAATTAAATGAGTGCCTTAAATGCTGGAACTATATGTTAATTCAGTCCCTTTTCTGTCACTTCTCCCCACCATTTTATGGGGGAAGACATTGTATCTTTCAGAAGTGGAATGACTTGCCAGAGGTCACTTACTTGTGTAAATGTTTAATGAGCTGGAAGTCTGGTGGAGATTCAATTGGTTAGGAGAAGTTCGGAACATCACTGGCATTCTCTAAATGTTATCCGTGGCAAAATTAAAGAATCAAGGATTTTTAGACACCTGAAAAAGAAAAAGCTATGGAAGGACTGTAGCTATGTTTGTTGTGACTTTAGTCTTGACCTGCAGAAATTCTGGTTCAGTGGAAGAAAATATCCTGTTGAAATCTGAGAAAAAACAAGTGATTTAAAATCAAGAGGAAATGTTTTGTTGTTGTTGCCTGGTTACATGTAGATGTTCCTCATTCTATAACTAACTAACTAACTAACTTTCTTTCTTTCTTTCTTTCTTTCTTTCTTTCTTTCTTTCTTTCTTTCTTTCTTTCTTTCACAGAGAATGTGTGAGCATTGGAGGGGGCAGAAAGAGAGGGAGAGAGAGAATTCCAAGGAGGCTCTGTGCTCAGCATAGAGCCTGATGCGGGGCTCCATCCCATGACCCTGTGATCATGACCCAAGCTGAAAGCAAGAGTTGGACTCTTAGCTGACTGAGCCACTTAGGTGCTCTGAGAACATTTCAAAATACAATTACAATAGGGTCTGGTTTCTTTCCCTAGGAAATATCTACCAAGATGTTAATTCATAAATGATCCAGTTTTGCGAATTCTAGCATGTCAGTTTTTCTCCCATAAAACTAAGTTCTTGCTAAGCATTATAATTCCCGTAGTGTTCTAAGCTTTGTTTGCTCCAGATCAGCCTTACCAGGTGGATTCCGTGGGAGAAAGCTTTTCTTTTTCTTCAAAGTTATATTTTTTTTCATGACTCACAGGAATTACTGCATCTTAGATGACTAGTGGACAGCAGTATTTGGTGGTCAACTGGGTCCATTCACTAATTACAACTCAGAGACATAACGATCTAACAGTTGCTCCTTCAAATCATAAACGGGTAATTTCAAATGATAGGACCAGTCATAAATGGTAAGAGTCAAGAAAGATACATACCAGCAGTTCACTGTTTTAGCAAAATTAACTGATATTTCTGCTTTAGTTTTGCACACGTTGTAAGATTAAGACCACTGTTGAAAAGAGAAACGTTCCTTTTAGCTGAAGTACTCAGGGGCATGGGAAGCCTCTTTTTTCTAGAATATGTAGCCATAACCCCATCTCCATCCCGCTCCAGCTTGTCAGGAAGCCTTAGTTGCAGAACAAGTTCTATGAAAGAAGCAGTTGAGAGGTGTCTGGCCTTGGAAATCCATGCATACTTTTTCCCTAACTTCCATGATGATGGGGTACTTGTTAAGAACAGAGATTTCCCCATTTTTGCCCTTAGAAATTCACATTCAGTAGACCTGAACGGGAGCATAAGAATCTGTGCTTTTGACAAACATTCAAAACCATTTGTATCGAGGAATTTTAATAAATACAGTGATGTGAGAGGAAACAGCACTCTTTGCCCAAAGTGGGTTGACTTGAACAGAAGAAAGATCCCAACAGAAACCTGAAAGATCCTCAGGAAAGTTCCTTCTTAGAGATGCTGTGAATCCTTCTTCCCCTTTGGACCCCTCATGGGCTTTCTAAAGTGACTACATTGGTTTACTCCTCTTATAGGCAACACAGCATCTCCTCTCCTCTCTTCCTCTTGTTTATTAGAGATATGGAAGGTATATTTAAAGAAAAAAAAAAACAGATTGAGTTTCTGGGAATGAATACTTTAATGTCTGAGATGAAAAACACACAGGATGGTATTAACAGCACATAAGATGTTGCAGAAGAAAAGATGAGTGAACTTGAAGGTGTAGTAATGGAAACTACGTAAAATGAAACGTATGTAGGAAAACACTCAGAAAAAAATAAGCAGCATGAGTGAGTTGTGGGAAACTTTAAGGGGTTCAATATATATGTGCAGCTGCAGGATAGAAGAGATAGGCAGGAAAAGCAATTGAGGAAATAATGGCTGAAAAAATTTAAATTTGATAAAAAGTATAAACCCAAATCTAAGCAGCTCAGCAAAGACAATAAATATGAAGGTGGTTTATTGTAAGGCCTACCATGTCAAATTGCTTAAAACCAAGTGATCCAAGAAAATGTTAAGGCAGCCAGAGGAAAAACAGACATCGTGTACAAAGAAGCAATGTTAAGGATGACAGCCAGTTTCCTAATCACAGCACAAGAAGACCATGGAGAACTTCAAAGTGCCAAAAGAAAAAAGTTTTCAATCTTGAAATCTATACCTAGTGAAAATATCTTTCAAAAAAGCAGGTGAAATAAAGACATTCACGGCACTTATAATGGCTGATTTTCTTTTTATAAAAAGAATGTATTTTTTCATGGAATCAATTTTTTTTAACGTTTATTTATTTTTTTAAGACAGAGAGAGACAGAGCATGAACGGGGGAGGGTCAGAGAGAGGGAGACACAGAATCTGAAACAGGCTCCAGGCTCTGAGCTGTCAGCACAGAGCCCGACGCGGGGCTCGAACTCATGAACTATGAGATTGTGACCTGAGCCGAAGTCAGACGCTTAACCGACTGAGCCACCCAGGCGCCCCTCAATTTTTTTTTAATGGAAAACCAAGTCTGTCTTTTAATGTAATTTTTATTTTTCCTTTTTGGATGGTGTTTCTGCATCTCATTTTTAGAAGTGAGAGGGAGAAAATGCATTTTGATAAAGTTAAAAGAAAAAGAAACGTTTGGCATTGCTACCACTGTCTGCCAAAACCAAAACACTTTCTTCATAGTCTGCTCCAATCTCTGGTGAGATTATGGATTCCAGGACAAGTGGCCAAAAAGCCAATCTCCTGTTCCCTATAGGGACCTGACAGGGGGAAGATGAGATGATTGCAGCCTCTGTATCCTTGTTGAACTTCAAGTCGCCATGTGTCACACATTCTTAGGGAAGTGATGGATTCCAAATTGTTCAAGACAGATGCCGAATAATGTCTAAAGCAATCATTTATGGCAGTGGGCATTAATGACACTGTCATAACCAGCCAGAAAAAGTCACAAGCTAAATAAAGGGGGCCATATCCAAGGCATTTTGTGATTCACACTTTCCATGCAAAATTTTAACATCGTCAATGTTGAAGGAGATTACCTCTAAGACAACAAGTATGGCAATCCATATATAATTTCAGCAAGCATTTATTAAGCACCTACAGTGTGGCAGCTACTAAGTTAAGCATTCAGCTTACAAACAATCAGTACAAACTCTTCTTGAGGAAGTTACAGCTTACATAAGAGGCAGGCATGGAAAACAGTTACAACACTGTTAGATGGCTATGAATAGAGTTCATCAAAGAATTATTAATTAGTTGAGCACTGACTATATACCAAGAACTCTGATAGATAGCAGAATATAAGACAAAACTCTGTAAAGCTTATGACATAGCTGATGGGGTGCTATGGGAACAGAGAGAAAGGATTTTATATCTTTCCCCCCATCCTTGGGCACTTGTTTGGTGGGTCTGACTTTTTTTTTTTTTAGTGTTTATCTATTTTTGAGAGAGACACAGAGTGTGAGTAGGGGAGAGTCAGAGGGAGGGGGAGACACAGAATCTGAAGTGGGCTTCAGGCTCTGAGCTGTCAGCACAGAGCCTGATGAGGGGCTGAAACTCACCAATGGTGAGATCAGACCTAAGCTGAAGTCAGACACTTAACCAACTGAGCCACCCAGACATCCCTTGTGGGTCTGACTTCTAATATTCCTTGGGTTTTTTCACGTACTTGGAGAAGAAACCCTTTGGATGGCCTCAAAGAGAGTCATGATGCATATAATAAACTATGCATGACTTATTTGATACTTAACTCATGGTTGTAATGGCAACTCAATTATTTAAATAGTAGAAACCCACATGCTTGTGCCTGGAAGAAATCTTAATTATTTAACCCTTCCTCCCGTTTCCCTCCCCATCAAAAATGAGAAGAGTGAGAAAGAAAACCTCTCCGATGGCATTTGACAGCTGTGTTAGGAATAGGGTCCCTTGTCCATTCCTGTAACACCTTCCAGCTGCCAGGAGCACAGCTGTGAAGTAGAGGGGATGAAAAATAAGTATGGAAAGCAGCGGGACCATAGGTTTACTTAAAAAGTCTTAGCTGAAGAAGCATAGAGTTTAAAAGAGCAGCTGTTCAGGGATGAATTTCACCGTCCAGGGTACCAGATTACAAATGATGGTCAGAAGCACCGAGAACAACAAAGAGAGCCCTTGGGAGGAGTTTTAGCTGCAGTAAAGGGAATCGAGAATACTTAACCTCAAAGGTCACATCATGCCTTTCACAAGCAGAGGATTTCTGTTTTTTGCTTTAGGAAACTCCATAATGGGCTATGATGTAGGAATAGCACAGTGCTGGGAGTCAGGAAATCTGCAGTCAACCTTCACTTTTTACTATGATATTCTGAACAGTCATTTGGTACTTCTGGACCTCAATTTCCTCATGTGTAAAATGTAATAAAACTAAAATATGCCTTTCAGGGGCTCCATGAATATTAAACGAGAGAATTTGCTTGAAATGTATATTTTAAGTAATAAATTACTATATGCTTTAAGTAATAGATTGCTATCTTTGGCTTTATTATTATGGATATGTTTCCCAATGTGAGATTTCTCATGGCATACTGGGTCCTAGTATTTGAGTCTTCTTGTCTGCTTTTGGTCCTGGGTCCCCAAGAGTTCATTGGGGTAGACTGAGCACATTCCTTTATGTCTGTCCTCCTGAAGCCCTGTCTAACAACAGTAGAAGGATAAAAAATAAAAATGTAAAAACAAAAACAAAAACTGCAGAGACAGAGAACCTGGGAAAATGTAATGGTGGACAAGAAATGCCAGGATCGTTTTGGTGCTGGAAAAAAAAGATGAATACAGGATAACTGAGGGAGTTATTGAGGAAGTTGAAAATTACCTATAAGATGGGGGTTGGGTGGGGAAGGCTAATAGGAAGCTAGCATATTTTTAGCACAGAATCTCAGGAAGGTTAAAAAAAAAAAAGATGGGAGAAAGGACTGGAAACAGGAAGATGGGGTAGAAGTTTTTGTATTATAGGAAGTTAAACCATGAGATCTGCTCCCCCACTACAGATCTAGAAATTATTTTGCTACACCTTTCCCTCTGCAGAAGATTGCAAGTTTATTCTCCAGGGAGATACAGTCCGAGAATTCCTAGATGAGATGATCAGATTCAGATGAGTTTGGCATAAAATGCTCTACTAAAAATAAGACACTGAGAATATATCTGTATCCTGAATAATGAAGGTTAGAGTTCTCTTTTCCCTCTTAGCTCAGAACATTGTCAGCCATCATACTAATTGTGCTCCTAGATCACCCAGGTAGGAGAATGGAGAAGTCATCTATGGGAAAATTGACCACCTGAAGAGATAACAGCTACAGACATACTGGTGTTTAGGGGTACCCAGAAGACATAGTTAGGTCCTTAATCCTGGAATGAAGTTTACAAATTGACAAATTCTGTCTATAAGCACAGAGCTACCCACCCACATCAATCAGCATTTTAGTGTCTTACTATTGAACGGAACCCAATTCCAAATTGGACTTACACTGAGTCAGTGGAATCTTCAGCTGGCCAGAGATGTAAGAAAATACTCTAATGTGAAAGAGATCTAAATAAACAGAGAAAAGGATTGCAAAGGAAACAGACGGTGCACGGACCACAAAAGTGACAATTAATATCCTCAGAGAGAGAAAGGACTATAACCATTGCATTTGTGAAACAAACAAGAACAGGATGGTTTAGAAAAGGAACAGAAAAGAACAAGAAAAAACTCCAGAAATTAAAATATGGCAGTATGTTTGCCAAATGGTAACATAAGGATTTGAAGATAAATTGGAGGTAATGACTCAAAATTTTAAAAATAAGAAGATAGAAGATAAGAATATGGGAGACCAGGAAAAAAGAACAGAAAAAATGGAGAGGAGGAAATTACTGAGCAATCAGACCTCCATAATGTGAAGTTTCAACGCAAAAGGGCATTTGGGTATGCGCACAATGAGTGAAGAAAAACTCCACACCCTAGGCCACCTCACTATAAATACCAGACCACCAACGATTGTCTTTTTAAAAAAATTTTTTCTAAAGATGTTGATATATTTTTTGAGACAGAGAGAGAGAGGGAGGGAGAATGAGCAGGGGAGGGCCAGGGGGAGAGGGAGAAACAGAATCTGAAGCCAACTTCAGGCTCTGAGCTGTCAGCACAGAGCCCCACATGTGGCTCAAACTCAGGAACTGTGAGATCATGACCTGAGTCAAAGTTGGAGGCTTAACCAACTGAGCCACCCAGGTGCCCCAGCAGAGCTCATCTTTATCAGTTATGAAAGCTTTCCAAAACTCAAAAATAATGTCCTTAAGAATGTGGAATTGGAATGGCATTGGGATTTTAGGGAATAACAATACAACCTGAACATGGGAATCTGCAAGACAATGGCAGGCTGCCTTCAGAATTCTGAGGCAAAAAATCATTTCAAAACTAAAATTTTACACTCAGCCACATGATTCAGCAAGTTTGATGATAGAAAACAAGCTTCAGGCAGACAGGTTCTCCCCTAAACCAAGGGAGTAGGTCAAGAAAAGAAAAACTTGAAATTCCACTTTGGGGTATTTCTCTGAAGGAAATGAAATCTGTGTCTTGAAGAGACCGCTGTACTCTCATGTTCACTGGGCACAGTATTCGCAAGACATGGAAACAATCCCAATGTCCACTGATGAATGAATAGATGAATAAATGTGGTATATGCATGCAATGGAATCTTATTCAGCCTTAGAAAAATACAGAAATCCTACTATTTGTGACACTATAGGATGGAACTTGAAGATATTATGCTAAGTGAAGTAAGCCAAGCTCAGAAAGATGAATATTGTATGATCTCACTTATATGTGGAATCTAATATAGGCAAACTCTTAGAAACAGCGTGGAAAGGTGGTTGCCAGGGGCTGGGGAGAGGGGGAAATGAAGAGGTTAAGGGCTCAAATTTTCAATTATGCAAGATACATAAGTTGTGGTGATCTACTATACACCATAGTGCCTATAGCTGACAATACTGTATTTAAAATTTGCTAAGAGAGGGTGGCTGGGTAGCTAGGTTGGTTAAACGTCCGACTCTTGATTTCAGGTCACTTCATCATCTCATGGTTTGTAGGATCGAGCCCCGTGTTGGGGCTCAGCACGGAGCCTGTTTGGGATTTTCTCTCTCCCTCTGTCTCTTCCCCTCCCCCCTCCCCCACTCTCTCTCAAAATGAATAAACTTAAAAAAATTGCTATGAGAGTAGATCTTATTATGTTAAGTGTACTTATCACAAATAATAATAATAATAATAATAATAATAATAATATGATGTGAGAGAAAACTTCGAGAAGTGATGGCTATGTTTATGGCCTTTATGATAGTGATGGTTTCATGAGTGTCTATCCCCAAATGCATCAAGTTGTATACATTAAATATGTACAGCTTTTAATGTGTCAATTATTCCTCAATTTAAAAAATGTATATGGAATTCAGGAAACTGAGATTCTGATTTAGGAGAAAGTCAAAGGGAATCTCTAGGTTAGTGGAAGGGATTTTCAGGATCCTCAAGACCTAACAGGTCTGGACAACTCCAGATGGTGACTGGAGAAAGAAGGACTCCTAGAGGATTGTCTTCAATAAAAATGATAAAAGGAAATATCTGTTTAAATATTTCTGATTGACATTCTTGCCTGTCCCCTCCCCACCCCCCGGATATGGCTGAATTTGTGTGGTTTCGGAATTCTGAACCTGGCTGACATATTTCCCCTTATATTATAGTTTAGGAAACCCAGCAAAAATGTTATTATTTCAAGCTTCTGGATCCATGGACTCCAGGTCAACTGCCCACTCCTGAGATCTGTAATTAAAACATGATATTAAAATAACTCTTCACTGCTAAATGCATAGGAATTAGAAACATTCCATATTCATTTAAAGGTATTATGGAAGATCAAGAAGTCATACTCTTGAGAATGAAATGAGTAGATTTTGGATTATCCTGGATTTAAATCTGAAGGAGTAACTCTGACAGTCCTTTTATTTTATTATTATTTTTAAATGTTTATTTATTTTTGAAAGAGCAGAGAAAGCATGAACAAGGAAGGGAGGGCAGAGAGAGGAAGACATAGAATCTGAAGTAGGCTCCAGGCTCTGAGCTGCCAGCACAAGACCTGATGCTGGGCTCGAACTCAGAAACCATGAGATCATGACCTGAGCCCAAGTCGGACACTTAACTGAGCCACCCAGGTGCCCCTAACAGAGTCTTTTAAAAAAATAAATCTAGTAAATACCACTTAAGATTGAGGACTGGAAGGAAAAAAAAGAAGCTGAAGTATGTCCATCTCCTGCTATGTGCCAAGTCTTTGCTTGGCACGTAAACTCTATGCAACATTATGAAGATGTTTTTGTAGAAGTTATGGAAAGATTGAGAACGCCTCCCCAAATCCATGTGTTACTTGGTTTGTTTTACCAACATGAAGGATACTGATTGAGTCTTTGTTAGGGATTCTGAAGTCATGGTAGGTAAGAGGCAGTGGCAGGAGGGAAGGGGTGTGGTCAAGTCAGAGAGATGGCCAGTTGGAGAGATGATTTCCCTGAGAAGTTGTGGAATGTGGGTTTTCCTTCACCCATGATGTTTCCATGTTTACCCATGAATTGTTCTTCCTCTTCTCCCCCTCGCCATGTTCCCTTTACCTCCCTTCCCCTCCCCTTCTCCTCCTCCTCCTCCTCCTCCTTCTTCCTCTTCTTCTTTCCCTTCTTCTCCTTCCTACTTTTCTTCTTTCCTTCTCTGTCTTCTTCACACAGCTGAAAAAAACACACTCAGTAGGGTTCACTCACTCACTCAAGCTCCTACATGTAGTTAGTCCTCGAGCCTACATTTGATCCTGTCTTACCAAAGGGGCTGGACTTGGACTACAGTAATTTGTAATTATATAGAACTTAGACTTCTAAAAGTATTGACCTCTCCACAGTTTCATTCTTTATTGGCTGTTTTCTTATGAAGCAGAACCACCATATCAGCCTTGAAGTGTCAGCCTCTAGACTTTTATATGAGAGAGAGATAGATAGAACTCATTTGAAACCACTAAAACATCAAATTTCTATTACTGACAGGCAAACCCAATTTAAGTCAAAAGTAATTTAAATCCTTTTATTCAAAGAATATTTTATTATTTTATTCTTTCAATAAATATTGAGAATCTACCAGATGTCTGGTCCTGCTGGTTTCTGGGGATGGAATGATGAGGAATATGAAACACATATTTAGGGGCGCCCGGGTGGCTCAGTCAGTTAAGCATCCACCTCTTGATTTTGGCTCATGTCATGATCCTACACTTCATGGGTTAGAACCCCATATCAAGTTCTGTGCTGAGAGTGTGAAGCCTTCTTGGGATTCTCTGTCTCCCTCTCCCCCTCCCTCCCTCTCTGTCTCTCTCTCTCTGCCCCTCCTCTGCTCATGCTCTCTCCCAATCTCTCAAAATAAATGAATAAACTTAAAACACACACACAAACACAAATTTAGTGGAACCTATTAGGAAATATCAAAGAAAGAGGAATGTGTTATTCAAGGGAGTTAAGTCATTACTTAGTAACTAATATATAAATGTGGGCTTTAGAAAATCATAAAAGCAGAATGAAAGCTGAGCCACTATGGGAGTGAGAGGTAGGTCAGTGAAGAGATTTCAGTGTTGGGGAGCCCTAGACATTCAGGGGATCAATAAAGGCCGGAGCTGGGAGACAAGGTGAACTAGGGTAGTTGATAACGACAAATTGCTTCCTTTCTAATTTTGCTTTGTCTTTGGGTCCGCTGACATGGACTTCTAATGCCAGGTGTGAACTGAGCTTTTCCATTCCACCTGGGTACCATTACCTTTTCTCTTTGAGCTTGTCTGAGACATTTGGGGAAGGAAAAGAAGGTTCATTACCTAGGGATCCTGGAACAACCAGCCTATTATATGGTTCTGGGAGTGCCCATAGAGCTCATCTTTGATTGCTAAATAGATGAGATATCACAGGTTTAAAATAACTTCGTACCACTAAGGGTCACTTCAGAAGATGTTCTCGGCTGAGAGCTGCCATTCACCCTATGATGGAAAAAAGTCCACAAAGCTATTAGTAGCACAGGAATAAAGGCAGTTGGAGAGAAAGAGCTCAATACCCAGCTATCTTCATCCAAAAATACCTACTGTCAGGATGTTATTCAGATGTCTCTAACCTCAGTGAGGGAAGGCAATGGAGTCAGGAGGAAGGTAGCAAGACAGAACAGGTACCAACACCAGGTTCCTCGTGTTCTTCTGGAAGCTAACACTTATCCGATCATTCGTTTGTGAGGACCTCTTGTGTGTCACACAGTGTGTTACATGCAAGGAAAACAATGATGACGAAGACAGATACATGGTCCCTGTCCTTATGGATCTCACAAACAAGCAGAATGTGAAACAGTCCGGAGAGTCCAGGAAGCTTCAGAGAAAAGCAAAGAAAGAGGGCATTGAGTGCTTCTGCTCCTCTTTGTTAATCCCCACAAAAACTATGAAAGATGTTATTATTATCATTGTCTCCATTGTAGAGGAGACCAGGGCTCAGAAAATTTAGATAATTGCCCCATATTGTTTGCTGAGTAGCAAGAAATAGAAACAGAATTCTCACCTGGGTCAGACTGACTCCATTATTTCAGTAATTGGTGCTTGGATAAATGTTTCTTGGTTTATCATCTGTAAGGGTGTGTCTGGACTGGCTTCCCTCTAAGCTCAGCACAAATATATGCCACACAAGTATCCTGGTGGAATAAAAACTCATTTCATTATTAACTGCAGTGAATATTATTAAGGGGGTGAATCTACCATGATACATCAAAAAATGTTAAAAATCAAAGCCCTACAGAAATGGCATTAGAAATGTTTGGGTCATGCTTTGCATTGGGTAATTTAATTGGATGCATTTTATGACTACGGCTTTGGAGTTGGCAAAGGGCTACAAAGAATTTTTACAACTCACAGTCCATGGTTTGCAACTTGGGATTTGTTTTCCCCGTTGGCAAAGTAATGGAACAGATTTTAATAATTTGATAAAATCAGACATATCCATGCTATTAGATAATACCAGCATATGAGGTTCTAGCCACTCTTCTAAGGGCTTTATATTTATCGCCTGATGTAATTCTTTCAACATCCCTCTGAAATATGTCTTAGTAGCATCATTCCCATCTTACAGATGAAGAGATTCTGCCTCAGTGAGGTTAAGTAACTTCCTTCAGACCACAGAGCTGGCAAATGGCAGAGCCAGGATTTGAACCTAAGAATTTTTTTACACCAGAACTAAGTGTATTTTCATCCACCTTTCCCCAAGGGAAAGGGAAAGTCCTCTGCCTTTAATCTAATTATGCTGATCAGGAACTGGATAGTAATTACAGAATACTATTCTGAAAGTCGATTTAAAATATAAAATATCATCATGGGTGGCTCAGTCGGTTAAGTGTCCGACTCTTGGTTTCAGCTCACGTCATGATCTCACAGTTCCTGAGTTCAAGCCCCACACAGTACAAGCTATCAATACAGCAGAAGAGTCTGCTTGGGATTCTCTCTCTCTCCCTCTCTCCCTGCACCTCCCCTGCTTGCTTGAGCGCTCTCTCTCTCTCGCGCGCGCGCGCTCTCTTTCTCTCTCTCTCTCAAAATAAATTAATCCTAAATACATAAAATGTCAATTTCTCTCTGGTCCTATTGGTCACACTTTCACACTTTACCTTCCCAGTGGGAACTGAGATCATAATCTGGTCGGACTTGGGAAACTCCCAGTCCAGGTGACCACAGTAGTTCCTGTGGGGCACCAGTTGATTAGATGTTAGCCTTCAGGGTCAACAGAGCTGCGGTTCCCAGAGAAGGAGGTCTTGGCCTCATCCTGTGCCATTGGCTGCCATATTGCCCTGGGTGGGAACCTGGCTAACTGCTCCTCAGCCAGGCTGGTAGAATCCATTGGGTTTTTTTCTGTTCCTCTTTCTGACATCCAGAAATGATTTTCCCTATATGCCTTGAACAGGTTAATACAAAGCTAAGGCATTTCACTTCAACTCAAGACTCCCCCAACATACTTCCTTCGTTGGTTGCCAGGCAAGCCCCAGGTCAAGGAAGCCTCTGGTCCACCTGTCTGTTGGACAGACGAGGAACAGGTTTTTACAAAGCTCCCACACTGGCTCCATGTATGTGGTTCAGATTTGCTCCAAATCAGGCAAACTTGGATGTTTTCTGGAGGAAGATAAAGAAATGGGTCTGGACCACGTGAAGAATCGGGGGGGGGGGGGCTCTGCTGGGAAGGGGAGGCTTTTATTCTGAACAGAGTTGTCACTGAGAGAAAGAAAAACCTGATCCTTTTCAGACGTTGGATAAGAAATGTGAGCTTTTTGCGGACAAAAAAGAGAGATCTTTGTAGTTTGCTGGGAATATATCTGGAAAAGGTACAGAGGGAACAAAAGAGAGAGAAAGGTGGAAGATGAAAGTTGAGGAGGGGGGAAAGGAAGAGAGGGACTCTAAATATAAACATGAACAAATATGAGAAAACCAGGTCTCACAAAACATACCGGAAGCAATTCTTTGATTTCCCCCTGGGCTGCCCAGGGCCATTCACACAGCATTCCAGCCAAACTTACCCTATGTGAACACCTCCCAGTGTTCCTGGCTGCCTCTGCCAAGGCACCCCTTCCCCCAACCATACTTGCGTGGTCCTGAGCCTGTTAGAAAAAAGGAAAGTGCCTTGGGGCTCAGGAGATGTGCCTTCAAACCTCAATGTGCCATACCTAGGCTAGGTGACCTTGGGCAAATCACTTCCCTTTACTGGGACTCAGTTTCTCCATCAGGAAACTGAAGGACTGGGATTGAATGAAATCTGGTATCCTTTCTTGCTGTGAGATGATGGCCACGTAATGCTTCATAGATCGCTTCTCCCTGGTGGCTCCTGTGAACATGCTGGTTTCCCTAGCTTCCTTCAGTGCCAGAATCACCTGAAGTGTTTGTGAAAAATAAAAAATCCCCAGCCCCCTATCCCAATCCACTGCTTGAGAATCTCCAGGGCAGGGTCCTGGGAAGTGGGGAGAGACGTCAAATGGCCCAAGCGAATTTTGTTTGCTGGAAAGTTGGGAAAGCAAGATGCCAGGCTAATTGGATGTCATGGCTGGTAGGGTTTGATGTGCCGTTTGTCCTAGTTAAAATATTTACATTTTAAAAGAGGTCTCCACCGCCTAAACCCAAAGTTTATCAGTGTTAGTGAGAATAACAGAGGGGAAGGGGGAAGTATTTATTGAAAGGCTCCCTAGTGCCTGGAAACAGCTAAATGTCTCATGTTCTTACTAGCTATGTGACCTTGGTCACACAAGTTACTTCTCTACGCCTCGGTTTCCTTGTCCAAAATGTGGGGGGAAAATAGTACCCACCTGTGCTAGAAGAGTGCATTGGTTGTTGTGAAGGTTCTATGAGTTTAGCACAGTGACTGGTGCGTCGTAAGCACTCAGCGTATGTTCTTTCCAGTGGACCCTATGAGAAATATATTGGTACGGCCATTTTACAGATCTGGAAAGTAAATTCATGTGGGTCAAATCCATCACCAAAATGGATTTTATAGATAATTTGTAAGTGATACAGGTGGATTTGAACCCAGGTCTATGCGGACCCCAAAATTTCTGTTCTTTGGTACTATACCAGTTGATCACCTACTGTAGCTGAGTGGTGAGCCACTACTGGCTTAGTCAGACAACTGGTCAATTCAGGATTCTCTTTGGTCTAAGCGGGTTGTTGAACCTGGGGGAGATAACCCATTTCTGTTGGGAGAATGGCAGATTCTTTAGGCTTTCAGATAGTGAAGGTTCTTCCTTTGTTGCCATGGTTTTCCTCATCAGAGTTGCGCAGACTGTCTCTTCTCTTGGAGGATTCATAATTCACCATACTCCCCTCCTGACCAGCCCAGCTCAGGCTGCATCAGGTTTGCTATGCGTTTCTAGTTTGATCTCTTATTTATGAGAGGCAGTTTCCACAAACATGTCAAGAAGCCGAGTTTTCCATCCCAGGTGCACATGTTTGGTTTGCTTTAGGGGCCTGAAAATGGGGTGGTGATCTGGTTTCTCTGTATCCATGATCCAGGTTCATATCCAGATGCAGAATGTGCACATTTCATGAACATTTTACTGGTCCTGTTATCTCACACTGGTGGCAATCCCATTATGCTTGCTGGGCTCCATTGTGACAGCTCACGTTTCTGGAAACTGAATGTTTATACTCCACCCCCATTCGTATGTTAAAGTCTTATTCCCCAGTATGATGGGGTATTTGAAGAGAGGGTCTCTCACGAGTAATTAAGATTAAATGAGGTTGTAAGGGTGGAGCCCAGACCCCTTATAAGGATTAGTTTCTTTACAGGAAGAGGAAGAGAATACATATTTCCCAGGAGATGTGTATTTCCAAGCATAAGTTGGCCATCTCATACAAAGACTGTACTGAACTGGTTGTGTTCCATGCTCTAGAACTAAGGGTTCTAGAACTCTTCACTTTTTAGTTGGGGGATCAGAAAAAAGTTTTAGTAAGAGGTACAATTGTTAGCAGTATAGAGTAGAGCAGAGGTCTCAGATCGGGAACTAAGGGGCTGAACTAGTCCTCAAAGTTATGTGCTTTTGTTTGGCCTATGTGTTGTTCTTTAATTAAAAAAAAAATTTTTTTTTAACATTTATTTATTTCTGAGAGACCGAGAGATAGCATGAGCAGGGGAGGGGCAGAGACAGAGGGAGACAGAGAATCCAAAGCAGGCTCCAGGCTCAGAGCTGTCAGCACAGAGCCTGATGTGGAGCTCGAACCCATGAACCGTAAGATCATGACCTGAGCTGAAGTCGGATGCTTAACTGACTGAGCCACCCAGGCACCCCTGTTCTTTAATTTTTTTTGATGGATTAAACACAAAGCAAGCCCCAAATGGTGTTTGACCTTGGCAATTTACTTCTCTGAGTTTCAGTTTTATTACATGGTGAAATACTCCCACATTTGAGCACTAAATGAGATCACATATACAGAGCACATGGCACAAAGCAGGACACATTCTAGGTGTTTAGGAAATGGTAGCTTCTACTAATGACCATAGTAAGTGCACTAATGAATGTGACAGTGCAGAGATTTTCACCCACCTACCAGCTGCCATGAAGGCTTGATGTTCTCCAAACATCATTTAGAGAAACTGCTTCTTCTTTGAGTGACAGCCCAGAAGCTTTAATGACTTACCTTGAGGAATGTTGGCTTGCCTACCACTCGCTGCCTTGGTCCATACTTGGTCTCCAAAGCTTGCCTACCTTCAGATTTCAGACAGTATTTCCAGGAATGGTAGGTGTCTCGTGGCTGAAATCTGAGAGTGGGAAGGAAAACCATAAGTGGGGTCATCAGAAGGAATGCACAGTTTGCCAGAGTCTTCTATGTGGGAGCCATCCCTGGCATGTGTCTGTGTGGTGATTGACTCTTCAATCCTTTACCGAGTTACTCACCTTTGAAATTTTCTGAAAAGGTTTTTCTTTCCTTTCTTTCATGTTTATGTATTTTTGAGGGGAGGGGGAGGGGCAGAGAGAGAGGGAGACAGGACCTGAAGCAGGATCCGAGCTATCAGCACAGAGCCCAGTGCCGGGCTCGAACACACAAACTGCGAGATCGTGACCTGAGTCGAAGTCAAAGGCTTGACTGATCCATTCCGGCGCCCTGAGCTACTCACCTCTGTATCTCTAATCCTAGCACAGGACCTCGCAGAGGGGCAGGACCCAGTGAGGGTAGTTGAATGTGTTTATGAACAATTTTTTTTTTTTTTTTTTAGTGTATGTGCTGCCGAAGCGGGCACATGAATACTTATTTTTTTACTTTTTAAAATCTTTTTGTGAAAAATTTCAAAGGTACACACAAATAGAACCACTGTATAATGAACCTCCAGGTACTTCTCACTCAGCTATAACAATTATTCACATTTACCACTCTTGGTTCAGCTATGCTCCCAGTTTTTTTTTTTTTCTGGAATATTTTAAAGCAAACAAGATATGATAATAAATGCTTTAGTATGCATCAGTAATGGATGAAGAATCTTTTGAAAGCACAACTATAATGTTATCATACCCAAGTTTAACAATAATTTATGTGCTACGTACTACCTGGTTTATATTTAAAATTCTACAATTGTCCTAAAATTTCTTTGTTTCTTTCTTTTCCTCCTCCCTCCCCGCTCCTTCCTGCTCCCTCCTCCCTCCCTCCTCATCCTCCTCCCTCCCTCCTCATCCTCCTCCCTCCCCCTCCTCCCTCACGTTCCTCCCTCCCTCCTCCCTCACCTTCCTCCCTCCCTCCCTCATCTTCCTCCCTCCTCACCCTCCTCCCTCCCCCCTCCTCCTTCATCTTCCTCCCTCCCTCCTCCCTCCTCCTCCCAGAGAAGGAGGTCTTGACAGGTCCTAGAGGCATGGGAGGTCCATAGTATCAGGCACTTCTAAAGCTTTTATCTTAGTTTCTCATTCCCTTCTCTAGTAAATACTGTTATCCACTAAAACATACCAGTGCTCCTTGGAGAAATGGCTGTTTCTAAGACTGGGAAGGCAAATACACAAGATAAGCCCAGAGCAGCTTGGAGTGCCAGAAAGTAAGGAAGTGTCAAAAAAAAAAAATCTCACAATGAGAGGCTTCTGTGTGGCTCAGTCAGGTTGAGTGTTCAACTTCGGCTCAAGTCATGATCTCAGGATTTAGGAGTTCGAGCCCTGCATCAGGCTCTGTGCGGACAGCTCAGAGCCTGGAGTCTGCTTCGGATTCTGGGTCTCCCTCTCTCTCTGCCCCTCCCCTGCTCATGCTCTGTCTCTATCTGTCTTTCAAAAATAAATAAATGTCAAAAAATTTTTTTTTAAATCTCACAGTGATAAAGCTATGTCAAGGACACACAGGAGTCAATTGAAAGAGTTCCTGAAGACTGAGAGCTGGAACAATTTGAGCAACCAAATAGTCCAGTAGTATTGGATTATTATCCTGAAGTAAAAACAAAAAACAAAAACATCCAACTGTCCATGCTGATCTACATAAATAATGAAATAAATGGGGAGAACAGACAAACCTCTTATGCCAAAGAATTCCAAATAATTATGTAGATATTGTCTTTTCAAGGAGGGGGATCCTCAGACCCTAATCTTTAAGTATGGGTTTCACATAGTGACTTCCTTCCAAAGAAGATAGTAAGGATAGGGAGAATAGAGTGACTTTACAGTGAAGAAACCTGAGAAAACACTCCTCAGCCAGGTGGTCAAGGTTCACATCAACAGTATCCTTGAAAGCATGTACCCCTGGTATCATGGCACATCACCTGTGTTCTTCCTTTCATAAACCCTCATCCCCAGGCTACTGAGAAAACCATCAGATAAATCCCAGCACAGGGACATTCTACAAAAATACATCACCAGTATTCACACTGTCAACGTCATTAGAAACAAGGTATGTCTGGGGCACCTGAGTGGCCCAGTTACTTGAGCATCCCACTCTTGATTTCAGCTCAAATCATAAGCTCAAGGTCATGAGATCAAGCCCCAATGTCAGGCTTTGCACCGAGCATGGAGCCCATTTGAGATGTTCTCTCCCTCTTCCTCTACCCCTCCCCCATGTCAAAAATAAAGAAATAAACAACAACAACAAAAAACACCGAGGTATGTCTGAGAAACTGTCACAGCCCAGAGGATCTTAAGGAGAACATGCTAAGTGTCATATAGTACCCTGGAAGAGAAAAAGGACATTAGGTAAAAAAAAAAAAAAAAAAAAAAAAAAAAAAAAAAAAAAAAAGAAACATGAGGAAACAATGGGCTCTAGTTAATAATAAGGCGTCAGTATTATTCTGCTAATAGTGACAAAGTCACCCTATTAATGTAAGATGTTAATAAGGAGGTCCCAGATGTGGGGGATATAGGGACTCTGTACCATAATCACATTTTTTTTTTTGGCAAATCCAAAATTATGCTAAAATAAAAAGCTTATTCAAGAAAATCTACCCAATTATTTTCTTTATTCTTCTTTCTTGCAATGCCCCAGACTAAAGGAGAGGAAGAAAATGATCCATTCTACCACCATTACAATATCCATTCAGTATGCTGCTCAGGTATAAATTGGATTATCTAACTGTTAACACTAAGGTGTGACTTTCTAATAAGCTTAATATTTTCAGGTGGTATTTACATTTTAAAAGAGGCTCTGATTTACTCAAATCTCAAAATATAATACCCAGGAGACATTTTTGAGCTGAACTTTTTTTTTTTTTTTTTAATGTTTATTCTTGAGAGAGAGTTGGGGGGGGGGGGGAGGGGTAGAGACAGAGAGGGAGACACAGAATCTGAAACAGGCTCCAGGCTCTGAGCTACCAGGAAAGAGCCCAATGTGGGGCTTGAACTCACGAATGGTGAGGTCATGACCTGAGCTGAAGTCAGACGTTTAACCAACTGAGCCACCTGGGCGCCCCAGAGGTGAGTCTTTTTGATGCTCTGTATCTGTGACTTCCATAAGCAATCCATACAGGAAGAATGACACAGAACTATATTTACAGACTTCCCAAAAGACTTGTAAAGTCTGTATAGAGAAAATTGATGGCCTTTTACACCACTATTTAATAAAATTTCAAAAGTTTAAGCCAGTAGAGACAAAGTGTGGTGCAGTGGAAAGATTTTGGCTACCCAGAGGGAACTGTGTTCTGATTATGATGCCAGCACCTATAACTTTGTGACTTTGTTTATGCTGCTTAATTGCTCTGTGTGCCAGTGTCCTTACCTAAATAGAGATAATTAAAGCTTGATAGTGGTGACTAAGTGGCATAATGCACATACAACACCAAGTATGGTGCTTAGCACATAGGAGATTTCAAAAAAGAAAAAAAAAGAAAAGATGATTACTACGTTGCTGTCGTCATCATGGACCATCGTCAATGGTTCCTTTATTTTCAAGCTGAGTAACGTGGAGCAGATTACCCAGCACCCTTCAGCATCAGTTTGCTTACATAAAATGGTGATAAAAACCACATATTCCATATAAAGTTTCTATGAAGAGTAAATGAAGTTAATGCTTTTATTGTGTTTTGTCTTGTGCTTTAGCACAGCTCTGTCTGTATCTGTCCATCCATCCATGCATCCATCTGTCTTCACAACTATCTATCGGTCTATCGATCTGTCATCTATCCATCCATCCTGTCTGTGTATCTATCTATCCATCCATACGTCCACCTTCCTTTACATCTATCCATCTATCTTTCTTTAAATTTTTTTTAACGTTTATTTATTTTTTGAGAGACTGAGAGAGACAGAGCATGAGCAGGGGAGGGGTAGAGAGAGAGAGGGAGGGAGTCACAGAATCCAAAGAAGGCTCCAGGCTCTGAGCTGTCAGCACAGAGCCTGAAGCGGGGCTCAAACTCAGGAGCTGTGAAATCATGACCTGAGCTGAAGTTGGATGCTTAACCCACTGAGCCACCCAGGTGCACCTATCTTTCTTTAAAGTTTACATGAACAGACTCCAGATTCCCCTAAATGTGGCTAACAAAATGGAGCTAGGAAATTTCCCATACAGGAATTTGTACTTTTTTTTTTTAACAGTGGAAACGAATGAGTTTTGAAAAGGCTCAAAGGCCTTCTTTGATATTCATGTGTTCCAGATAAAATTCTCAAATAATGCATATAAATGAAGGAAGCTTTAACCTGCAATAATTAAAGAAAAAACTATTGGTTTTGAATAATATTGAAACTGTGGGTTTATTACATTTTCAGGGCCTTGAATTTAGAGTACAAAATAAAGCCAAGGCCAGGGAGGCTGCCTCTTCTTGAAGGTTACTCCTAATTGTTAATTTGTTGAATTAAAAAATTGTTGGTGCTTTCTTGCTAGTGGCACTGAGGCCAGCTGAGGAATCGTTAATAATTCTGGGTGCTTTGAAGCCTGAAGCCAGGAATACTTCCCTTATTTTTCAGTGCAGATGCTCAAATAGCAGCATCCTTGTGAGCCGTCTGTCAGTAAGTGTGCCAACTTTATGCTTACACTGTGATAAGAAACACAGTGGTTAAATATCCTTAGTTATCCTGTTCATCCCACTCTACATGGGGACCAACTTAAGACCACATATTGTGTCCTCCCTCTGGCAACACAAAGACCCACTTTCTTCTCCTATCCAGCTACCAAACAGGCAGACCTCATGGTCAAATGGTCTGGTTGAGTCAGACTCTGAGATCTTTTGGATTAACTGGGAAACCAACATAGAACAGGAAGGGAAGGGAAAGGACAGGAAGGGAGCCCCGCATTGAATCCTGAACAATGCTGACCTTTGGAGTCAAGGAGAGGAAGAAGAGCAACAGATAGCTATGAAGGCATGACCAGGGACAGAGGAGGATAACCGAATGTTCTAGAAGTCAACAGAGCCCAGCACTTCGATGGGGTCTTGTTGAGTGACCTTGAGAGACTGAGTAAAATAAAGACCAAAACATGGGCATTGGGTTTGATAACATGGTGGACATCATTGGTAATATTGGCAAAAGAAGTTTCTATGGAGTGGGGTTAGAGAGAAGGGGAGGGAACTAAGGGGGAGAAGCAAATGGGGCATGAGGATGTGGGGGAAACCCATGTTTTTATTTGTGCTTGAAAATTTTCATAATTAAAAGCATTTCTAAGACTAATATCAAAAACTGGACATGCACACACACACCCCCCTCACATTTCATTTAATGGATGACGTAGCATGTGAACCCAGCTCCATAGGATCTCCATGCTGTTCCACCCTGCCCTCCCCCACATTTTCGTGGCACCAGCCACCACTCTGCCCAAAGTAAGCCATGTGCAATTTTTCCTTTTCAGATGCCTTAGTGATCAGATTCCTTTGCTACTGTCCTTCTGAGACACATTGTTTACAGGGCTCAATATGACCAGCTGGCTCCTGGCTCCTCTCTAACTCCCTCTCACCACTTTCTTCCCATTACGACCCTCCAGCCATTTTGGCTTCCTTGCAGATCCTTGAACAAACTCCTATATCTCCTCAGGACTTGTGCACCTCTTCTCCCCTCTGCCTTGGCGCTCTCGTGCGTTCTCTCTCTCTCTCTCTCTCTCTCTCTCTCTCTCTCTCTCAAAGCAAACCAATAAACTTTAAATAATGACCTTTATTCATAGTTATTAAGTAAAGGTAATCTGGGAGTCTTGGAGTTGGTGGTTGAGGGAAGACCTAGAAAGCATCTAGATCAGAATTCTCCACCAATTCTATGTTGATTAGGTGAATCTGTGGGGAAAAAAAAAAAAAAGCAGAATTAAGCATGTAGAGTTACTCCCTGTGCATGTGCAAGTTAAACCCTTGGAGAATTGCAACACGTGTTACCATAGGGTCAGTGAGAAGTTCTATCACCAATAAACTAGCCTAACTTGAATTAACCCACACTGACTGGGCAATTTGCCTGCAAGAAATTTTCTTATCATAAACATTTTATTCCTTTGGAAGTTTTCGTGGCACTGTATTTGTGTGGAATGCATAGAAATGCATCAATGTGCATGCAATACAGCATGGGGAGGAGGATCAGTGGGGTGCAGTAATCAAGAGTATAGACGCTCAGGCCAGGTCTGCCTTGATTAGGTCCTGGCTCTTTGACTTTCAGCTGTATAGCTTTGGGCAAGTTACTCAATCCTGTGACTCAGTTTCCTCATGTGCGAAACGAAGATAATAATAGTAGGACCTACCTCATCTAGTTGTAATGAGGATTAAATGGGTTAATCCATGTAAATTCTTGAAGAAATGCCTGACCCATATAGCAAGCAACCACTAGCTTGCAACAGTTTTACAAGCCATGTGTTTTTCTTTTTTTTTTTTTTTTAATTTTTTTTTTTTTACGTTTATTTATTTTTGAGACAGAGAGAGACAGAGCATGAACAGGGGAGGATCAGAGAGAGAGGGAGACACAGAATCTGAAACAGGCTCCAGGCTCTGAGCGGTCAGCACAGAGCCCGACGCGGGGCTCGAACTCACGGACCGTGAGATCATTACCTGAGCCGAAGTCGGACACTTAACCGACTGAGCCACCCAGGCGCCCCGCCATGTGTTTTTCAATAAAAATAAGTAACAACACAGTGTTGGTTTCAAACTCTTTAGACCCTTGCAATTTTCTTGTTTTTAAAATTTTTTTAATGTTTAAAAAAATTTTTTTAAATGTTTTCTTTATTTTTGAGACAGAGAGGAACACACAGAATCCTTAGCAAGCTGTAGTCTCTGAGCTGTCAGCACAGAGCCCAACTTGGAGCTCGAACCCACAAACTGAGAGATCATGACCCGAGCCAAAGTTGGAGGCTTAACCAACTTGAGCCACCTAGGCACCCCTAGACCCTTGCTATTTTCAAACACAAAGGGGGCTTCAGCCCTGTGATAGTGACAAGGAATTTTGACTCCCTTTCTGGGAACTATTCTTGGGCAATTTGAAAACCTGTCTGGCCCATTTTGCTGAGTGCTTAATGAACCCACGTAACCTCTTTTTTTTTTTTTTTTTTGGCTAAACTTTTTATTTCATTTTATTGTATCTCTAGTTTGTATTATTTTACAACTCTGGTCAAGTTTTCATTTATATGTCATTTAATATTTTATATTTCCCATCCTTTTGTTTTTTCTTACCTTCCTCTTTGACCTCGATCTTTCTATGTCAACACTTTCTACAAATCCCATATGTATAATAATGTACAACTATAATAATACTTGCTCCCTTATTTATTAAAAAAATTAAAATTTGAATTCCAATATAGTTACCACACGGTGTTATAGTAATTTTGGGTGTAGAATAGAGTGATTTGATAATTCTATACATTATTCAGTGCTCCTCATGGTAAGTGTACTCTTAATCCCCATCACCTCTTTCACCCATCTACTAACCCACCTCCCCTCTGGTAACCATCAATTTGTTCCCTGTAGGTAGGAGTCTGTTTTTCTTTTCTTTTTTCCTTTTTTTTTGTTGTTGTTCATTTGTTTTGTTTTTTGGATTCCATATATGAGTGAAATCATACGGTATTTGTCTTTCTCTGACTTATTTCACTTAGTATTATGCCCTCTAGGTCCACCTATGTTGCTGCAAGATTTTGTGCTTTTTTATGGCTGAGGAATATTCCAGTGTGTATATTTACATATATACACTGCATCTTCCTTATCCATTCATCACCCGATGGACACTTGGGCAGCTTCCATATCTTGGCTCTTGTAAATAATGCTGCAGTAAACACAGGGGTGTATATATCTTTTTGCATTAGTGTTTTCCTATTCTTTGGGTAAAAACTAGTAGGGGAATTACTAGATACTATGGTAGTTCTCTTTTTAATTTTTAAGGAATCTCCATACTGGTTTCCACGGTAGCTACACAAGTTTGCATTCCCACCAACAGTGCATGAGTGTTCCTTTTTCTCCACGTCTTCACCAAGACTTGTTATCTCTTGAGTTTTTTATTTTAGCCACTCTGACAGGTGTGAGGTGATACCTTATTGTGGGTTTGATTTGCATTTCCCTAGTGATGAGAGTGATGTTGTACATCTTTTTATATGGCTGTTGGCCATCTGGATGTCTTCTTTGGAGAAATATCTATTCATGTCTTCTGCCCATTTTTAATTGGATTCATTTGGTTTTTGGTTTGGTTGTTTGACATTGAGTTGTATAAATTCTTTATATATTTTGGGTACTAACCCTTTATCAGATATATCATTTGCCAATATCTTCTCCCATCCAGTAGGTTGCTTTTGTTGATGGTTTGCTTTGCTATGCAGAAGCTTTTTATTTTGATATATTCTCAATAGTTTATTTTTCCTTTTGTTTCTCTTGACTCAGGAGACATATCTAAAAAAATGTTGCTATGGCGGATGTTAAAGAAGTTACTACCTGTGCCCTCTTTTAGGATTTTTATGGTTTCAGGTCTCACATTTAGATTCTTAATACATTATGAGTTTGTTTTTGTGAATGGTGTAAGAAAGTGGTCTAGTTTCATTCTTCTGCATGTTGCTGTCCAGCTTTCCCAGAACCATTTGTTGAAGAGACTTCTTCCCACTGCGTGTTCTTGCCTCCTTTGTCGAAGATTAATTGGCCATATGATTGTGGGTTTATTTTTGGGCTCTCTGTTCTGTTCTGTTGATCAATGTATCCATTCCTTGTTCCAGTTCCATACTGTTTTGATCACTACAGCCTTGTAGCATATCTTGAAATCTGGAATTGTTATCCCTCCTGCTGTGTTTTTCTTTTTCAAGATTGCTTCAGCTATTCTGGGTCTTTTGTGGTTCTATACAAAGTTTTAAGATTTTGTTCTAGTTCTGTAAAAGGTGCTGTTGGTATTTTGATAGGGATTGCAATTAAATTTGTGGATTGCTTTGGGTAGCCCGGAGATTTTAACAATGCTTGTCCTTCTAATCCATGAACATGGAATATCTTTCCATTTCTTTGTGTCACCTTCCATTTCTTTCATCAGTATTTTATAGTGTTGAGAGTACAGGTCTTTTACCTCCTTGGCTAAGTTTATTCTTAGGTATTTTATTATTTTTGGTGCACTTGTAAATGGGATTGTTTTCTTAATTTCTCTTTCTGCTATTTCATTATTAGTGTATAGAAATGTGACAGATTGCTGTGTAATGATCCCACATGACCTCTTGATTCCTTCCTCGCTTGCTAGTGAGCCACACTCAAACTTAAGAGAACGTGCAATATCCACGTCCTGGCTCTCCAGAAATCCAATTGTCTTTCACAAGTGTATCATTTCCCTCTTTCTCTGCTTCTGTCTTTGCTGTCTGTCTTCCTCTGCTTTTCTTTCTATCTCTTTTTCTGTGTCTCTCTCATACACATATCAAACAATACACGTTTTGTTTGTACATATGGTATCCCTGTGTGTGTATACATATGTATATGAGTGTATGCATATGCCTGTGTATGTGTGTGTCTGCCTGTGTGTGTGTCTCTGTGTCTACATGTGTGTCTCTGTGTGTGTTTGTGCATGTGTGTATCTGTGTGTGTATCTGTGTCTGTGTGTGTGTCTGTGTGTCTGCATGTGTGTTTCTGTATGTTTGTTTGTGAGTGTTCATGGGTGTTTTGTGTGTACGTGTGTGTGTGTGCGTCTGCACGTGTGTTTGTATTTGCATGTGTATCTGCATGTCTGTGTGTGTTTGCATGTGTGTCTTTGTGTGCATGTGTGTCTGCATGTGTGTGTGTTTGCATGTGTCTGTATATGTCTGCCTGTGTGTTTGCATGTGTGTGTCTTTGTTTTGCATGTGTATCTGCACATGTCAGCGTGTGTATTTGCTTGTGTATCTGTGTGTGTCTGTGTTTGCATGTGTATCTGTGTGTGTTTGCTTGTGTATCTGTGCATGTCTGTGTGTTTGCATGTGTGTCTTTGCATGTCTGCGTGTGTGTTTTCACGTGTATCTGTGCGTGTTTTCACGTGTATCTGTGCATCCCTGTGTTTTCCATGTGTATCGCTGTGTTTGCACGTGTGTGCATGTCTCTGTGTGTGTTTACATGTGTGTGCATGTCTGTTTGCATGTGTGTCTTTGTGTGTTTGCATGTGTATGGGTGTGTCTCTCTTTTGCATGTGTATATGCATGTCTGTGTGTTTGTATGTTTGCATGTGTGTGCATGTCTGTGTGTGTCTGTGTGTGTGTTTGCAAATGTATTTGTGTGTATCTGTGTTTGTGTATCTGTGCATGTCTGTGTTTGCATGTGTGTGTGTGTCTGCGTGTGTGTTTGCATGTGTATCTGTGTATCTCTGTGTTTTGCATATGTATCTGTGTGTGTTTGCATGTGTGTGTGTTTGCATGTGTGTGTGTGTCTTTTTGTGTGTGTGTCTGTGCATGTCTTTGTGTTTGCACGTGTGTTTGTGTGTGTCCGTACGTGTGTCTGCATGTGTGTGTGCACGCATAACCCTTTCCCCAGACGTGACTCTGCTTCTTGGTCTCGCAGCTTCTAGCAGCCCTCTCTCCCTTTGTCACAAGGGGGTCAGACTGCAGAAGACCCGCCCGCCCACCGTCCCCCTGACTTCCAGCTGAGCAAAGTGGAAGATAAGGGCCGCTCCAAATGGCTCCTTTTCTCTGACTCCACATTGTGAACATGCCAGTGTTTATTTGGCCGCATGGTCCATTTGGGACGATTTCCCTTGCAGTCCTGCTAAAAATCACCCCATTTTCTTTCAGCCTTTGTCCTCTTTTTGCCTCAACCCCACCTGAGGTCAGACACCTTTCTTCTCTGTTTTTCAGTTATCTCTGGTGCTTTTATTCCCATCAGCAACTTAAACTGCTACCTAGCAATTTGAGTCAGGGTGTTCAGCCTCTGATTTTTGAGAGAAACACACCCCTGATATTAAGTGGTTCACAGGCCCCATCCTCTGTCTGTGTCGTTTAATGGGATGAATAATGAAGGAGCAACAACAAACCAAATCCAACTACTTCTTTTGGGTAATTCTCCTATTGATTGCTCCCTAATCAGAAAGCCTGTGGTCTTCATGTGAAGCAAAGACATTTGAAGCCAGCATTTTTATCACATTTGTCCAGCATAGATTGGAAGCTGATTTTCAAAACATCAGAACGATATCTAGAAGAACCTGTCCTGTTGGGGGTTTGCTTTCGTGGGCTAAGAAAATATCCCAACAGCTTTTTGACCTACGAAATCTGTCTTCAGAAAGTGGTTTCCACATGTGTGACATATTTAGCCTGCCTCGGAAAAACACAATTTATATTTGACAGTTTTAATATTTTGAACACTGCGTGTGGACATTTTTATCAGGCGGGTTGTTTATGTTGACAGTGGGAGTTTGCAAACTAATGAAGAAAATAAGAAAGGAAATTAGCTTGAAGCTGCTGAGTATTTGTGAGCAGAAGGTAAATGAAGGAGGTACCAATGTCTAGAAATAATTGCCATCGCTGCCATGGTCCTCCATTAGCGCTGCCAGAAGACCCAGGGTCTGACAGTTAAATTAAAGCTTGCAACCCAGTGAAAAATTAACAGAAAGCTTGAATTCTGGTAACATCACACTGCGTGCCATTTACTGTAGGGCTTGACAACTTTGTTCCATTCATAATATTCATTGGGGGGTAAGACAGTTTGGGAGACGTAGAAAACACTTTTAGCTGTAGCAGGCAGTGTTTACAAAGCGATGATCCAGCCAGTTCGCCATGACAGTGAGGGCTTGCTCAGGGAATTTCTTCTCTTGTTATGTGACACTGGATGATGACTGGAGTCTGAACTTTGACATCAGACAGAGTTGAGTATAAAGCCCAGCTCCATCTGGGTGGACCCTACTGGCTTTGTGCCTTTGGGCTAGGGACTTAAGCTTTCTGTTCCTTAGTTTTCTCACCTTCAAAGCGTAGCTAATAATATGACCTACCTCATAAGATTATGAAGGAGTCCATGAGATAATGCCTTAAAGGGCCTTGCACCATGTCTGGCACTTCATAAACAATGTAGTTGCTGTTGTTCAAGAAGGCGGTAGAAGAGGAGTTTAGTTACAGTGGAAATGTTTGGAGGCTTCATGGGAAAGGTGCAAGTTGAGGTTCATCTGAACTACGAGTAAGGGTCTGACATGAGCATATGGGTTGGGAGAAGAAGGGCAGCCTAGAAAGAGGAGAAGCGTCCACAAAGATCTGCGGAGGCAAACAGTTGATGGCCTCTTCAGGGCTTGAGAGAAGGACCGGGAGCAGGGAATGACCTTGAACTAAAATAGTCTCACGACCACTTTCTCTGTCACTCCTCAAGCATCGGAAGTGGTCTTTCTGAATAGCCGGGTAACTTGCTTCAAGCTAGGTTCTCTTGTTCAGTTCTTAAGCATCCAAGACCCAAGGAAGGGCCACCCAGCAAGGTAGTTCACCATCTCTCCTAAGACCCTTGATGCATTCCCCCTTTCCCCTTCCCCTTGGCTGGCTCTTGCCAATCTGGTGGATGAAAAATGGTATTTTCTGGCTGATGCCTCATTTAGGAAATAGGTACAATGCTTCAGTTCAAATATAATGCTACAGTCTTTTAAGAAAAGGCGTTATCTGTCGGAATCAGGTATATAAATACCCCTTCACCCACGAATCCAATTTTGAGGAATCTGTCCTACACAGCTGAGTGTACCAGTGCATAAAGATAAATGTACTAGCATGTCTATTGCAATATTATTGAAAACGGCTTAAAAAGGCAGAAGCAAATCCAATGTTGTCCACTGATGAAGATAGTTGAATTAACAGGGAGGGTTACTCCTTCTATGGAATACGATACAGCTTTTATAGGAATTGATTACATCTCGATGTATCAACATCTCTCTGAGCCAGTTACATGCTATAACGTGAATAGTATGATCCAGTTTTTTTAAAAAAGCAGGAAAACTTTTTCTGTGACATATGGTTGTAGGAACATAAAGAAAAGCGTGGAAACGCACCCACCAAACTTAGCTGTGTTTCCTTGCTGGAAGGGTGTCCGGGATTGAGAAAAGAGGGAGCAACAGTTGCCCTTTTCTTTGTAAACCTGATTTTGACTTGTTACCACCAGGATGCATTTTGTAGCTTGAAAGGAAAATGCACGAAAATACATAAAAACGGCACTTAGCTGCTGAATAGGGGATACGGGAAAAGAAACGTGGAGTGAAAGGGAAGGAAAATTGTGGAAGCCATGAGCAGGAAAGGAGAATGACAGCCGCTTTTGTTGATGTGTGTGCTGGGCTGGCTTTTGCTTGAGGGGGAGTATGTCTCCCTTCTTGTACGGTAGAGAGGGAAGCCAGCAAGTCAGGGCATGTGTCTTAGCTTGGCATGGAAACTTCCTTGCATGAGGCAGTCCCTGCTCACCTGTGCAGCATCGTCTCCCCCCCAATCTTTAGGTGTGAGTACCATTGAGCTGCTTGCCTGGCAGCCCACACGCCATCATAAACACACACGTGCACACGTGCACACACACGTGCACAAACACTCATGCGTGTACTTTCTGTGGTTTCTCACCTCTGTGTTGTTCTTTAAGCCCAGAGCACTTCTCATGTTTCTTTTTTCTTTTTAATTTTTAAATGCTTATTTTGAGAGAGAGAAAGAGGAAGCAAGTGGGGTAGGGGCAGAGAGAGAGGGAGAGAAACCCAAGCACACTCCACAGCCACAGCGCAGAGCCTGATGTGGGGCTTGAATTCCCAAACCTTGAGATCATGACCTGAGCTGAAGTCAGATGCTTAACCAACTGAGCCACCTACAATTCACCTAGGTGAATTTGTATTTGGCTTCCGTTTCAGATGAGGAAATGGAGGTCAGAGCAGTGGCGTGACCCATTCAAGGACCCACGGTGAAATGCTGATAGAATCAAATATTAAGGCCCTGTCTGCAGACTCCTACCTTGGGACGTTTCCGCTTCACCTATACTGTGAATTGCAGAAACGTACACACCCCAGTGGAATGCATTGGTGACTCTGTTACTGTTATTCAGGTGTGGTTTGTAGTTTGGGTCATGTCAGACTCCCTCTGATTCATTCTGTTGACTAGCTCTTAGCCAGACCATAATACCCTAATGACCAGGTGGATGAGTTAGGAAGCTTCCCCCTGCAAGTAACAGGCAAATCTAACTTAAAGGAGCTTAAACAAATTACGGAGGCATATTCTTTCATGCAAAGAAAAGTTTGCCTTAAGACATGAGCTAGAACTGAAGGCTCCCCATCTTTCTTCTCTGCCACCCTCCGCTTGTGACTTTTATCCTCTGGTGGCTCCCCTCCTGGTTACAGGGGATTTGCTGCAGTTCTGGCCCTCTTGGTCTGCACACAAAAACAGTCAAATATGGGGAGAGCAAGGAGTCTGGCTTGTATACTTTTAATTTTTTTTTTTTTTCCAACGTTTTTTATTTTATTTTTGGGACAGAGAGAGACAGAGCATGAACGGGGGAGGGGCAGAGAGAGAGGGAGACACAGAATGGGAAACAGGCTCCAGGCTCCGAGCCATCAGCCCAGAGCCTGACGCGGGGCTCGAACTCACAGACCGCGAGATCGTGACCTGGCTGAAGTCGGACGCTTATGGCTTGTATACTTTTAAAAGAGGAGACGGCACCGGGGTGGCTCAGCCATTAAGCATCTGACTTGGGCTCACGACGTGATCTCACAGTTGGTGAGTTCGTGTCCCACATCGGGTGATTTGGAGCCCCACATCCGGTGAGCTCGAGGCCCAGGTGAGCCTCACTTCTCCCCCAACCCCTCCGTCTTTCTGCCCTCATGGGATTTTCCCTCTCTCTCTGCCCCTCCCTCACTTGCGCCCTCTCTCTCTCTCTCTCTCTCTCACTCTCTCAAAATAAAACAAGTAGAAGATAGTAGACAAAAACTCCACCAAGTCCTCCTCTGTGGGTCTGGGCAGTAAGGGATTAAAGTTGCCCAAACGTTTGACCGTTGGCCCCAGATACTGGGTGGTAACCTCTAAGCCCTTGGAGTGTCCTGCCTGATAAGAATGTCTTTGTTTACCTGATGGTCTTGGGCTATGGCCCATAGTCTATGTTAACAAGGCCTTGGGCCTTGCTTTGTGGCTCACCCTCTGGAGGGGCTGCAGACTAACTTTAGCCATGGGGCTGGTCAGTCATGTCTACATGACTGAGCCCCAGCAAAACTCTGGGTACCAAGATTCAGGTGAGCATCCTTGGGTGGCAACACTCCATGCATATCATCACACATGGCTATTGGGAGAAATCAGTACGATCTGCATGACTCCACTGGTGAAGGTCAACTCGAGGCTCCATGCTTGGTATCTCTTGGACCTCTTCCCTTGGCTGATTTCAATCTGTGCTCTTTCACTGTAATAAACCATAACAATTGGTATAGTTGAAGTAAATTATCAAAACTGAGGGTGGTCTTGGAGACCCCCAAACTTGTAGTTGGTGTCGGACAGGAGGACAGTCTTAGAGACGGTGTCCTTCTCCATAGGTCCTCTTGACCAGAGCTGTGTCCTATGCTTGTTTCTCTGTCAATCACAGGCAAGTGGAACTGCCTTGGGTGGCTTGGATTGAAAAAGATTTAGCCCCCAGGACGGTGAAGAGCCTCCCCTGGAATGTTGGGCCTGTGATTCTTGAGACTTCTCTTAGGAATGAAGAAGGAGGGGCAATCATAACTGTCGGGATGCAGCTGACAGTGTCTACAACAAATTGTTTTTTATCACTTTCTTTCTCCTTGCTGGGAGCAGTGCAGCACCCCAAAGGGGCATTTTACCTCTGCTCTCTGGATCTGGCCATGCTTCCTACGGCCTGAAGGACCGTGCAATTTTCATTCCAGACCGCAACACTGATAAACTTGTCGATGTTTTGATCCCCCTGGGATCCAAAAGGCTTTGGAAAAAAGCCGCTTGGCCTGACCTTTCCCTATGATCAGCTTTTGTGCAAAATAAGAACAAAAAAAATCAGTGTAGAAACCTGAGAGAGTTCTTCCTTAAAGACCTCTTTCTATCACTGACCACCTCCCGTCAGCAGAGGCCTCGCATCCCAACCAGCCTCAGCTTTTGGCCTACAAGTTGTTTCTGGAGATGTGAGTGTCCCATAAAAATAATAAATTCTTATAATAATGATATTAATGTATTGAGGGTTATTCTATACCACGTATTGTGCAGAGAGGCTCTGAATCCATTACCTCATTTAATCTCATTTTAAATCCCATTTCAACGAATGTGAGGTAGGTTTTGATTACATTTATTTGTGTGTAGACGAGCAAACTGAGGCCCAGAGAGGTGAAGTAACTTGCCCATAGTCACACAGCCGGTAAGTGCTATAGTCAGAGCTGGATGCTTCTCAAGCAGAGTCTCAAGCTACTAAGCTACACTGCCATGTCGTGAGTTCATATCGGTGGGGAGAGGGATTTTATCAGAGGAGTAGGAGGTTGCCACTGAGGGGTTTGGAGCACAGGATGGCTTGCTCATTTTGAAAAGGGCATTTGGGTAATATCAGAGTGTTCCAGAATGCCCTTGGTAGGCTTGTCCAGCCTACCCCTGGAGTTTATTTGAGAACGACCTTGCATGCTTCAACCAAAGAAACATTTCTTTGATCTATTTTATGTTAGGTCTTGGATTCCATGTAATATTTCATTTGAGTAGAACATTTCACTGTCCTTAGAAAAGAAAATTAGAAATCCTTTCATCTAGATGAGAGTGGAAAATCTATGGCCTGTGGACCAACTCTGGGAAGTTGCCCATTTTTAGAAATAAAGTTATACGGGAACACAGACATACCCATGCACTGGACATATCGTCTACATTTTCTTTTGTTGTAAATGGCAGAGTTAAAAAATGTACCATCTTCTCCTTTCCAGAAAACATTTGTGGACTTCTGATCTAGATCAGGGTGTCTTAACCTTGTCACTTGACGTTTGGGGTCAGATCTTTATTTAAATTTTTTTAGTGTTTTTTTTTTTTTTTTTTTTTTTTTTTTGAGAGAGAGAGTACTCACTGGAGGGGAAGGACAGAGAGAAAGGGAGACAGAATTCAAAGCAAGCTCTGCACTGTGAGAGCAAAGGCCATCATGGGGCTCGAACCCACGAATGGTGGGATCATGACCTGAGCCGAGGTCAGACGCTCAACTGAGCCACCCAGGCTCCCGTGAGTCAGATCCTTATTTTTGGAGGATTTTGATCTATGTGTTGTAGGGTGTTGAGCAGCATCCTTGACATCCACCCACTACAGCCCAGTGGCAACCCCCACCCCAATTGTCAATGAATACCTTCAGTCAACCAGCACATCCATGATCTCTAGATCGTGTTCTTATTATGTTCATTATTATTATCATGTTCGATATTATGTTCTTTCCAGATCTGACATTCTAGACATGGTTTCTTACAGTCATTTCAATGAAAGTGGCCAATAGATTTTGGCTACCATTTTTATAGAATTTATTCATGAGTATTGAGGGAGAAACTATTGTGTGCCTCTGTGACATCATTTTCTGGATAGATCTTTTTAGCTATTCAACTCCAAATGGATCATTTCATCAATATGCTTTCAAAATGACTCTTTTAGGGGCGCCTGGGTGGCTCAGTCGGTTAAGCAGCCAACTTCGGCTCAGGTCATGGTCTCATGGTTAGTGAGTTCGAACCCCATGTCGGGCTCTGTGCCGACAGCTCAGAGCCTGGTGCCTGCTTCGGCTTCTGTGTCTCCCTCTTCTCTCTGCCCCTCCCCAACTTGCGTTCTGTCTCTATCTCTCAAAAATGAAGAAACATTAAAAAAATAATTCTTTGGCAAGGCATATTTTGGCCTCACTTAGGGTGGCAGATGGTAACCTGAGGCTTGGGGAAGGAGGAGATGGCTGGTGTTGAGATCTCAGTTTAGCCAGATTGGACACGTCAATGAAATTTCTCTGACCTTCAGTTTTTTTGTCTCTGCCCTGGGAACAATAATGACTACCTTACTGAGTGGTTGTGACACTCATAGGAGATGATGTCATGGAAACAAGGAGCTTAGAAAAGATGGCCTGGAGGTTATTTGTATATGCATCTCCAAAGGGTACAGCAACATTGAGCCAAAACACCCTCCTGGTACACACTGGATTTCCAGCAGAATAGGAGAGATACCTCTCTAAAGCCCGGAAGTTTTGAGAAAGTTTATGAAACCATGCATTTTCGTAATTCTCTTTGGGGCTGGTAAAGAAGTATCACTGTGTAGCTGAGACATACAGGAGGATGGAGTAAAATAAGATTGAACGTACGCCACGTTTTATGACTTGGTGATTATAAACTCTCAGGAGCTGGAATATCACTGGAGGGTTAGACAAGAAAATGATGCTTGATTATAATATGTCCAGGACCACAGTGTTAGTACCATAATTAAAAAAAAAAATCTAGTTTGAGACCCTAATTCTTTTCATTTTCACAATGCCTCCTGCTTTTGTGAATCCTAAGAATTCAGAGATCCTCTGTACCTGTGCCATTGTCAAGTATTGAAATCATTGTCTCCAAATCTATTTCATTGAACTCATAGCTATAGAGTTGTCTACCGTTTAGACATTTCCCTGTGGCCTAAAGATTGCACCATGGTGTAATCATGTAAGCTAATTATCTGTGGTTGAAATTTTGGTTCAGGTTCAGCTTTTCTAATAGGAGATTTTATAATTAGGTTCTGTGCCACTCTATGGGTAGCACCTTTTCCTTATGTCTATGTACGTGTGTGTGTACATGGTAACATTAAAGATGTGATGTGTGGAAGGCCATCCAGGGAACGTGAATAGTCTGAAGGTCTCCATGCAAATGCTGACACTATCCATGACCTTTCCAATCAGCATGTGGAGCCTGGGCTAGAAGCCAACAAGTCGGGGCTACACTCTGCTTTTTGCCAATTATCTGCTCTGTGTCCTTGAGAGAGTAACCCCACTCTGGGCCTCAATTTTCCCCTCTGTAAAATGAGCACATTAGATAAACAGAGCTTTTGCCATTGAAGTTCCCACTCCTCCTCTCCATCAGGCCTTTCTCGCCCTCTGACCTCCAGCCCCATGTTTAGGCCATTTTAACATATTCAACTCCAAAGTCCTTCTCTTTTACCTCCCCCTTTCCAATTCATTGCTTCCTGCTGAGCTGACTGTTAATGGCACTGTTACAGGATCATTTTCCGGAAAAGGTAAAATCATGACTCCCGTAGCCATGCAAAATAAATGTGTGTGTGTTCACTGGGTTGAGTAGTGTCCCCCTCCAAATTCACATGTACCCAGAATCTGTGAATATGATCTTATTCAGGGGTAGGATCTTTGCAGGTGTAACCAAATTGAGATGAAGTCATGCTGGATGAGGATGGTCCCTAAATCCGATATCTGGTGCCCTCGGAGAAGAAATCTGGAAACAGGGAGAATGCTGTGTGCAGACAGAGGCAGAGAGTCAGAGTGATGCATCTATGAACCAAAGATTGCCAGCAAACATAAGAAGCTAGGGAGAAGCAAGGAAGGATTCTCTCCCAGAGCCTCCAAGAGAGCCTGACCCCACAGACACCTTGCTTTCAGACCTCTGTCCTCCAGAATTTTGAGAGAGTAAGTTTCTGTGCTTTGTGACCACTAAATTTGAGATAATTTATTATAGCAGCCCTTGGAAACAAATACATCGGGAGAAGGTAGCAGAAAATAATCCGATTTGATTTGACGAACTTTTGCTGAGGGTCTGTGTGGTGGCTTCCAGCCTTGTGGCAGGTGTGGGGGATTTGGAAGGGGCTGTTAACAGTCACCATCAATAACACATGGTAGGGGCCACACCGTTTGTGCTGATTCATCTTCCTTTTTTGGTTTTCCAAATGGATCCTTCTTTCCATTACAATGTTTGGCTTTTGTCATTGGACTGGATCCCTCTTGTTGACCACTACAAACCCTGTCAGCCCCACCTTTTACTCCATGTGCCGCTGTGGTAACCAGGTGAGAGCAGATGTCAAGAGACTTCAACAGCTCAGCCTTCACCCAAGACTCTCAGGATGTACCTCTAGCTTCTTGTCTCAGGGCTTCGCTAATACCCCGGTGGTAACTCAGGTGGCTTGTAGGAGCTTACTGGCATTCATAGGGGACCCAGGAGTGTGTATGTGCACATGCACACACGCGTGTGTCTGGTTCATGCCCATGAGGCCACTCCTGAACGATGCATACAGGGTATCTTGGCATTGTTTTCCTTTTCTCTGTTCCTCTTCCCTGGACCCTCACTCCAACTCCCTACAATCCCTGACCAAGTAAGCTACTGGCACACTGACCCTTGTCACTGGTCTCACTCTCAGGAGACCCAGGCTGAGACGGTGTTCCCCTCACTCCACAGCATCTTCCTCTGTCAGATCTTCCTTCCACCCAACCCCAGGCTTGAGTCATTCCCTTCTTTGCTTTGGGACCATTTACCTTCTGCGCCATTTTGAAACTAATGGGATGTAAATGTGAATTATTAGGGAAGTGGAGTCGGTTGGAGGGTTCTCCCAGATGTGTGTTCTTACCTGCTGGGGGTTGCTCTGGATAGCAGAGTGAGATCCTCCTTGTCTGCACTCAGACCCCTCAGGTGCTTCTGGGGGCCTGTGGCCGGAAGGTGAAGGGCCATTTCTAGCTCTCTGTTGCTTCTTTCAGGCAGGAACAGAGCCTTTAGGGGCTCCAAGCACAGTGTTGTTTGGTTTCCTATGGCAACAGCAACAAATGACCACAAACGAATGGGTCAAAACAGTATACATCTATTATCTTACCGTTCTGGTGGTCAGAAATCCTAAAATCAAGGTGTTGGCAGGGGCTACATTCCCTTTGGAAGTTTTAGAGGCATATCTCTCTCCTTGTGTCTTGCAGCTTCTGGGGGCCACTGGCAGTGTTAAGCTTGTGGCCCCTTTCTCCATCTGAGAGGGTACCATTTTTACCCCCAAGTCCATCATCCCATCTCTGACCTCCTGCCTTTGTGTTAAAAGGATTCCTGTGGCAGGGTGCTTGGGTGGCTCATTTGGTTAAGCCTCTGACTCTTGACTTGACTCAGATCATGATCTCATGGCTCATGAGATTGAGCCCTGCTTCAGGTTCTGTGCTGACAATATGGAGCCTGCTCTCCCTCTCTGTCTCTGCCCCTCCGCTGCTTTCACTCTTTCCATCTCTCAAATATAAGTAAATAAACTTTTAAAAAAACCCAAAAGGATTACTGTAGTCACCCTGAGCTTAGCCAGGTCATTCAGGAAAACCTCCCCATCATTATACCCATAATTTAATCACATCTACAAATTCCCTTTCACCACATGTTACCTTTATCATATTCATAGGTTCTGGGGATTAGGGCATGGAAATATTTGAATGTGACATTATTCTGCTTATCTTACTTTTTTTCATCTTATTTGGTGAAAAGATCCTATCTGTCTATCTATTGCTCCATCCATCCATATCATCTATCATATGTCTGTCTACTTAGCCTATATACTTACCTATTTTACTCACCATGATTCTTAAGTAATGAGAGACTTTTATACCTGGCATAAATCTCAAACAAAATGAAACTTGGAACAAAGAGCCTTCAAAAAATGAAATCACTACAAAGGAACAAGATAATTTTAGAAATGACACGTGGACTCTGAAGCAGCACCTTGTTCAAAAGTAATGTTCTTTTCAGGAGCAAATATTATTAAGTGGAAGTCTCAGCTTATCTCAGGACCTCACTAAATCACTGCTCATCAAACTGGGTCCAAAATGAAGTTCCTGATCAAAGATACCAAACTCCTGCTCAGCTGTTAATGGATATGATTAGGTTGAGATCTTCACGTTTGGCCCATTTCTTCTCTTCCAGTCCTTGTGGGTAGACATTTTCCTTTTTTTGGAAAAAAATCTCTACCTTGTAGGTAGACATTTTCCATTTTTCCTTTGGGTTCCCCAAAAGCACCAAGTAACAGTCCCAACCACCAGTGACTTAAACAAGAGGTGATTTACTATTTCCTACCAAAGAACGCTGGTAATAACAGAGGACCACGCATGTCTGCTATAGTTTGTGTAAATGTCTGCACATCGTCAGATTCCCATGTTGTGTTTCCTTTTCTTCCTGCTGAAGTTGTCCTAATGATTATGTACCAGATCTGACCTCAGAAGCCTGTTTTCCTTTGGCTGTGTGATGGAGAGACCGGAGAGTTTTTTCCAGTGCTTCAGGGTCATGGTTTCTAGAGAAGGTATAAGTTTTCTACTTAAAATGGCCTCTGACTCTCTGGCCACATATTCATTGATCAGCCTGAGCCTGTGATGTAATTAATCCTTCAGCTAATAGCCAGAAAGGAGTGTATGGTAAAGACAGACTGGTCTACACTTCTCCAAGCCAGGAAATGTAGAGTTAACCCCTCCAGGGGTAACTTTCATTGTGTCCCAAGTTGGTGAGGGAGGCGGGAGTTAAGATTATAACCAAGGGCTAGAGAGTTCAGGGGGAACTCATTCCTTTTCTTGAGAAGCATTTGCTGAGACAGCATCTTCATGGGCCCAGTCTGTCTCTCTCCTACTAAGGCCAGTTTACCAGAGGAAGGATTATGGTGGATGCTTCATCCTTGGACTTAGTAGAGCAGGTGCTAAAAGTCTGTGCCTTTGTACATGCCAATCAAACATTTGAAAAAGGCAATGATTTTGGACAGAAGTTTTGACCTCAGAATAGTTGTCATTGGCAACGGCCAGCTCCTTTGTAACCCTGCATGGTCCTTCACTTGTTTGCCATTCTTTGTGGCTCATCGTCTCCACCCTGGCTATTTTACAAATAATATACCTCCCTCCTCCATTCCCCTTCTGCCTCCATTCTGAATGGATCTCCTTTTTCATGTTATCCCTTTGATCAGAAACATTAAATAGCTTCCCATTTCATAGCCTTCCTATTGAATAGGGCACAGACTACTGGGTCAGATCCAAGGCTATATCCTTGTCTTATCTCCTACTGTTGCCCAGAAAGTTCTGACTATCAATGATGCCTTGTCTTTTTCTATCTCCACGTCTTTGCTCAACACTCATTTTTTTAATTAAAAAAACATTTTCTTAACGTTTATTCATTTTTGAGCAACCAAGCGTGAACGGGGGAGGGGCAGAGACAGCCGGAGACACAGAATCTGAAGCAGGCTCTGAGCTGTCAGCACAGAGCCCCATGTGGGGCTCGAACTCATGGACTGCGAGATCATGCCCTGAGCTGAAGTCCAATGCTTAACTGACTGAGCCACCCAGGTGCTCCTCAACACTCATTTTAAGTTAGAACTTGCTCTTCCATCATTGCCTACAAATTTCTATCTCTTCTGCAATGGACAGTTCAAGTGCTCTCTGTCCTGGGGTTTTCTCAACCAGACGAAGCCTTTTTCTCCTTGAAGGTTTTCTCCTGAGATAGTATTTCTGTAAAGTTTTTTTCTTAGATACTGTTTCTGAGAAATGTTCAGCTCATCATCAACTATAATTTTTTTTTTTTTTTTAAGTTACTGGTTTAGGGGTACCTTGGTGGCTCAGTCGGTTAAGCGTCAGAGTCAGACTTCAGCTCAGGTCATGATCTCGCGGTGCGTGAGTTTGAGCCCTGCATCGGGCTCTGTGCTGACAACCCAGAGCCTGAAGCCTGCTTTAGATTCTGTGTCTCCCTCTCTCTCTCTCTCTCTGCCCCTCCCCTACTCACTCTCTCTCAAAAATAAAAATAAATATTAAAAAAAAATTTTTTAAGTTACTGCTTTACATGCCATAATTCCCTTAAAAGACTGACTTAATATGAATAACCTTAATTTTATATTGTCCAGATCATCAAACCTCCTATCCACATAGAATTATTTAATTAGCTAGGACGATGTATTTTATAAAAAAAACAAAACCCAAAAAACTGTAGCAGTTTCAAAGCATTATTTAGTGTGTTTTTTAGAACTTATTAAAACCAGAGGCTCTTGGTCTCCCACAGGTTAACAAGACACAATCCAGAGAATTTTGCCTAATATTCCAGAATGTTCTCGAATTCTTGAAGCCCATCCATGAACTACCAACCTCATTAGCTCAAGAACAAGATCTTGTGTTATTGTTTTTCTTTCATGGTTTTTTTAATTTATTTTGAGAGAGAGAGGGAGGGCGTGCATGCACGTGAGCATGGGAGGGGCAGAGAGAGAAAGAGAGATAATCCCAAACAGACTCTGCCCTGTCAGCATAGAGCCTGCCATGGGGCTCAATCTCATGAACCATGAGATCATGAACTGAGCCGAAATCAAGAGTTGGACCCTTAACCAACTGAGCCATGCAGGCTTCCCAAGAGCTTGTGTTTTGATAGATTAATTCTCCTGTATCTTATATGAGCTGAAGCAGAAGGGAACTCTATTTGACATTGTCAATAGACAACTTCTAACAAGATTAATATTAAACTTGATTCAACAAATGTAATTTTTATGGGTGTACTTCAAAGGGAGAAAGGCTTCTATGTGGGTCTTGAAGAGGTCAGGACATTATAAATGCCATTCTGTTCAGTTGTGAGTGAAATACACATTTCAGCTCTTTATTGATCCAAAAGGCTTAAATCCAAGTCACTTAGGGCTCGAACCATCCCCTTTTTATGGCATAAAAATAACTCCCCCAGATCAGCAGAAAACCATTTCCTGCATCAGGTTCAATACACTGATAAAATAATAAGACCCAGATAAGACCCTCTGGTCGCCATCTGGCTATTTTTTATTAAACAAGAGTGACACCATATCTAGTCAGTATTAAATCAACTGCTTGGGGGTGTCTTTGTGGTTCTATAGAAGCTGTTAAAACAGCTGTGGGCCAAGTAATTAATGAATTGATGAACCCAATTGACCTAATTTGGTCGTGATTAGGCTAGAGAAAGCAGTCCACATGCAAGCCGTAGAGTTTTGGATGGTAGCTTTTCTCAGAGCTTTGGTGACCCTGCGTGTGAGCGAAGAACGGAACTTGTGCTCTCGCTCTGTCTGCCTGTCTCTCTCTCTCTCTCTCTCTCTCTCTCTCTCTCTCTCTCTCTAGGCTCCAAGTCTGTGATGCTTCTCTCTCAGCTACTTCACCGTTTTTCCAGCTCTCTGTTCTTTTAAAAATTTTTTTTTTTAACGTTTATTTATTTTTGAGACAGAGACAGAGCATGAATGGGGGAGGGGCAGAGAGAGAGGGAGGCACAGAATCGGAAGCAGGCTCCAGGCTCTGAGCCATCAGCCCAGAGCCCAACGCGGGGCTGGAACTCACAGACCACGAGATCCTGACCTGAGCTGAAGTCGGACACTTAACCGACTGAGCCACCCAGGCGCCCCAGCCAGCTCTCTGTTCTGTAGACTCCTCTTGTGTACTTTTCCTTGTCCTTCCCATCCCTGACTTTGCTACCTATCACCTCACACCCAGAGAGCTGCGGTGCCTTCCCACCAAGGTCATGGCTTCTGTTCTAGCCTCCGCACAAGCACATTTCTTAAAAAAACAAACAACAAAAAACTATCACTTTTTATTCACATAAAAAAAAAAGTGTGATGATGCAGGTGAAATCTCTTTGACAATGTCCTTATTCCCCAAACTGTGTTCCTCTTTCTGGAATGTTCCTATGTATCAATTTGATATGTGACCTTCTAGACATCATTATTTGTATTTGCGAATACATGGGCCAATAGAAAGTGTGTAGAAACCTGTGTGTGTTGGTAGTATCATAATTCATTATTGTTGGGCAACATGCCTTTTTTCACTCAACGATACGACTTAGAGATTTTCCCAAAGTCTTTTTTTTTAATTAAAAAAAATTTTAATGTTTATTTATTTTTGAGAGAGAGAGACAGAGTGTGAGCAGGGGAGGGACAGAGAGAGAGAGACACAGAGCCTGACATGGGACTCGAACTCATGGACCACGAGATCATGACCTGAGCTGAAGTCAGACGCTTAACTGAATGAGTCACCCAGGCGTCCCTTTCCCAAAGTCTTACATACAGGTTGACTTCATTCTCTTTAATTGTTGCATAATCCTGCCTAGTCTAAATATAGCAAAGCTTATTAGGCCATTTTCCTGTTGCTGATTTGTGTATTTCTTGTTATGAAAATCAATACAATTTATTTCTGCATTTTCTAAAACATCCTTTGATGAGCACTGGCTATGAAACTTTCAGGTACCCAGGGACCTGGGTGGCTCAGTCAGTTAAGTGTCCAACATCAGGTCATGATCTCATGGTTCTTGAGTTCAAGCCCCTCAGCAGGCTCTCTGCTGACAGTGCAGAGCCTGTTTGGGATTCTCTCTCTCCCCCTCTCTTTTTGCTCCTCCCCCTCCACTCATGCTTTCTCTCTCTCTCTCAAATACACTTTAAAAATAAAAAGATATATTAACAAAAGAAATAAAATAAAACTTTCAGGTGCCTACATCTTCAAGTCCAAATGGCCTTTGGGGAATGGGATCCCCATCCTCCTTTACTCGGGTACTTCTCACTGTGCCCCTACCACATGCCCACGACCAAGCTGGTGTTCCCGTCCCTTACACACTCCTTGTGCTTTGGCTCATTCAGAACATTGCCATCACTCAGAATGAGCCTCCATCTCTTTATCCTGGTTACAATGTGACCATCGCTTACCTATAAATAACGCTGATTATATTCTGAACATTTGCTAATGCTTTACATGTTTCTAATGTTTCCCACTGCTCTATGATGTGGGTTCATAATTATACACATTTTATGGATCAAGAAACTAAGACCTAGCAAGATTCAGTAATTTGCCCAAACTTACCTGGCTTGTAAGAGGTGTGGCCGAGATTCAAATCCAGGCAGCCCGGCCCCAGAATCTATGCTCTTAATCACTCATCTGTACATTTTCTCTGTTACATATTGTATGCCCCTGCCTCCTTCAAGCACTCCTTGGTCACCTCTCCAGACCTCTCCCATTTATTCTCCCGTTCACCAAATGTTTTTGAGCTCCCAACTACATGCATGTTCTATGCCAGATTCCGGGGATGTATTCATGAACAAAATGGTGCCGTCTATGACCTGAACTTGTCACGCTGATAAACACAACTTCATAGGCAGTGCTGCCCACGCCACTCAGAGGGACTTGTTGCATGCTCCTATTTATCTTTTTGTGGATGTGTTTTGGACCTTCTATCTGCGGGTCCTTTCAAGGCAGATGAGAGAATCCTGGGGGCTGCCCTGATGTGGCTTCAGGAAGATGGGGGCTTAGACAACCCATCATGGCTCTTAGACCCTGAGCATCTCACGCTAAGGCAGAGAAAGGTTCTAAAAGTTCCTGTTCATCAGTGTGGCCGTGTGTCTGTCTACTTTGCCTTCTGTAAGACTGTTGAACCCACACCTCCAGCAGGTAGAAACAATAATGACAAAAACCACAAGCTAAAAAAAGGGGGAAAGGATGGAATTAGAGGTGCAGACTTGTACATTCCACACCATTAATGCCAGCAAAAGGCAAGAAAAAAAAAAGACTGGACCAACTTTGCTAAAATTGTGTCTTGTTTACATGCCAGATAATGCTTTCTGGAAGGTATCATTTGCTTATTGATTCACTTCCAACACTAGGCATTAAACTCAGTCCATTTACTTATTCTGAGCATTTTTAGTGAAATATCCTTCCTTTAAGAAATTTTTTTAATGTGTATTTTTGACAGAGAGAGAGACAGAGCGTGAGCAGGGGAGGGGCAGAGAGAGACAGAGACCCAGAATCCGAAGCAGGTGCTAGGCTCCGAGCTGTCAGCACAGAGCCTGACTTGGGGCTCGAACTCACAAGCTGTGAGATCACGACATGAGCCGAAGACCAAAGCTTAACCCACTGAGCCACCCAGGTGCTCTGAAATGTCCTTCCTTTGACAGACCTGTCCTCCATCTTTGCTCAGAAAAGGAGACCGTTTTCTCCCCTCCCAGCCCTTCGTATTCGCCCCCTGTGCTCTGTGGGGGTAAGCACAGCCTGGGAAGGACAAGTCATGGTCTCTGTCTCACAAATGAAGGAAAGCTGACTACTCAGGGTAGTGACAGACTGAATGTTAGATTAGGGGTCTCCAAATCCTTGTCCGGTCACCAGGGCTGTACCACAATGCTTTCCTACTTTGTGCCAGGTCTATGGTTTTATTATTTTTAAGTTTATTTATTTTGGGAGAGACAGAGACAGCGCAAGTAGGGGAGGGGGAGAGGGAGAGAGAAAGAGTCTCAAGCAGGCTCCACACTGCCAGCGCAGAATCCAGAGTGGGGCTCGAACCTGCAAACCATGAAATCATGACCTGAGCCAAACCAAGAATCAGATGCTTAACCGACTGAGCCACCCAGGCGCTCCCCAGGTCTATCTTTTAACAATGCCAGCACCAGCCCCAGAGCTCGGCAGATAATTCAAAGTCACATTTCACTCCTCCACAGGCTGATCCCTATAAAACCAGGTGGCTCTTGGTTCCCCCCAAACATCCCTCGGCCTTTTATGGCTCTTTGCCTCTGTGCATGTAGTTGCTCTTCCCTGCTTGGTTAGCCCCTTTTGTGTGATGAGACTCTGTTCACATGTCATTTCCTCTGGGAAGCCCTCCGTGCTGTCATTGGTGGCTCCAGCTTCTTGAGATGACACTTTCCTTTAGTATTTACACAAATATCTAGAGTTTCAATCCACGAGAAGGCAGGAAGTCAAGTATGGTTGCCTGTATCTCCAGGTGTTCTTAGCAGAACACTAGAGTTGGGGGCTTATTCTCCTCATCATCTCTTGGTCGGAGTCTCTGACCGTTGAATTTCTCACCTCCTGCAAATGCCGTCTTCTCTCCATTGCCCCCAAGTGTGACCCATAGTGACATAGTCTTCAGTGTACCCCTGACGTAGGTTGTCTTGTCCAGCAGATGTTTATTTAACGGAAGAGGTTTTGCTCATCGCAGTAGATTACATCATGGACCAGAACGCACAATAACTTGAGATGAAATATTAGATGTCATGATGCCAAGAATTCATCAAAGCCTTCCTGGTGCTGGGCTTTTCTCACTGGCTATGTCTTAGCTGAGGATTTCACTCCGTACCCCTTCCTTCCCCGGCCTCCCCAGAAATCCCCTCCCGCTTCCTTTTGCCAGCCTCGAATCCTTAACATTCTTGTGTCGTTTTTCCAGTGCAGAGAATTCTAACTCTCCTCTCTCTCCCCTTTTCCCCAAACTAATTCCACTTTACAAATCCAAGAATTTCTTGACAATGGCCCCACTGAATGAAGGACGCTGTTGGCCTCATCTCTCCCTTCAGCACTACAACACATGTATGGATTTGTGGACATTGTTATCTTGTTAGTTATGTCTCCACTGGGTGAGAACATGGAATTAAAAAAAAGTTTTCTAATGTTTGTTTATTTTAGACAGAGAGAGACAGAGCACAAGCGGGAGAGGGGCAGAAAGAGAGGGAGACACAGAATCAGAAGCAGGCTCTAGACTCTGAGCTGTCAGCCTGATGTGGGGCTCGAACTCCCAAACTGCGAGATCGTGACCTGAGCCGAAGTCGGATGTTTAACCAACTGAGCCACTCAGGCGCCCCAGAGAAAGTGGAATTGATACAAAGGAAAGCAGTCAAGGACTCTGATTTCTTTTTTCTCATTTTTTTTTTATGGTTTGCATTTTAGTTTTACAATGGACATGTATAGGTTTACTGGTGTATTTGTAATAAAATTGTTAAGGCAGAAACGTTTAAAATGTGCTTTGAAACCAAAGTATTGCTTTTTTTAGTTCTTGGGACAAAACTCAATTCTCGTACAGGAGTTTCTTTCACAAGGCCCCTGTAAACAGAAGAGGAGAAACAAAGATTTATTTTCCTCTTGTCCAGAGCAAACCAAGTCCTTTGTTTATGTCAGTCTCCCCAGATACTACATGAGAAGTCAGTGACTGTATCTTAATCATCTTTGTAGCGTAAGGAAAAATGGTGCTTCCGTGGAAAATTACTCATTGTCTAGAGCATGTTCCTCCGGGTTATCAAATGCTAGCTTTGCATTGTCTACTCTGTAAAGTGTTGATAATTGATAGCAATGCAAACTAATTCGTGCCTGTAGACATGCACTAATTCTGTATGACGGAGGCTCACATCTGTCTGTATAGGGGAGGCTCCCAAACTGTGGAAGAGGCCACTTTGGCTTCCATTTACATTTTGATTTCAGTGTTCCTCTCCAGTCTCTGCATTTTCTTTTGTTTTGTTTTTTTTTTAATTTTTTTTTTAACATTTATTTATTTATTTTATTTATTTTTTTTTAAAATTTTTTTTTAACGTTTATTTATTTTTGAGACAGAGAGAGACAGAGCATGAACAGGGGAGGAGCACGGAGAGAGGGAGACACAGAATCTGAAACAGGCTCCAGGCTCTGAGCTGTCAGCACAGAGCCTGATGCGGGGCTCGAACTCACGGACCGTGAGATCATGACCTGAGCTGAAGTCGGAGGCTTAACCGACGAGCCACACAGGCGCCCCAACATTTATTTATTTTTGAGACAGAGAGAGACAGAGCATGAATGGGGGAGGGGCAGAGAGAGAGGGAGACACAGAATCTGAAACAGGCTCCAGGCTCTGAGCCATCAGCCCAGAGCCCGACGCGGGGCTCGAACTCACGGACCGCGAGATCGTGACCTGAGCTGAAGTCGGACACTTAACCGACTGAGCCACCCAGGCGCCCCTCTACATTTTCTTTTGAACCGGTAGAAACATATCACCAGGTCAGTCATTAATGACTTAAGTAGGTTCTCTAACACGTTTTCACCTTACATCTCCTACTCTGAATGAGAGTCATGATTTTACCTTTTTTGAATTTGAACGTGGTCCTTCATCAGTGTCTCCACGGCCTGGGCCAAGGACTGATGGGTGACCACCACAATCCATGCTTGTTGAATGAATGAATATATGAAGAACCGAAATGTATATCCTTGTTGCTATTAATATAACATTAGTTCCAGCATGTGCATTATTAATAGGCTTGAATTTTCCCCTTCTTAGTTAATGGCAATGTTGGTGATAACTTGGGGTGTCCCTGAGCTGTATCCATTCCATTTTATTCTAATTAGAAAAATATTTTTTAGAGAACTTGGGAAAGATAGGAAATATAAAGAATAAATTATAACCATCCCATAGTCCCTTTCCCCCAAGTAATTCCTATTAATTCCATTAATTCCTTCTAGTCTTTTCTCTGCATCTATTTATTCAACGAGAATTTACTAAGCACCTGCTGTGTGCCAGGCACTGTGACCATCACAACGAAGGAAACACACAAGGCACCATCCTCTTGGAGCTGACATGTTAAGTGGATGGAAGGGGAGAAAAAATAGATGAATGACTGAATACGAAAGTCCCAATCAATAAAGAGCCCATGTATGCTTCTCAATGCATATTTTCTATCAATTTTTGTGATCTGCAAAATTAACTTCAAGTCACGTACCCTTTATTAACAGCCCATGCTCAAATGCATCGGTATGGAGTTAGGTGTCTCAGTTGGAGTCTAACTCTCTCTGAGCCACCTCTCTCTTCCACCCATGCCTCCCCCCCCCCCCCAGAACGTGCTACCACCGGGTGGATGGCATTGAAGGTGTTCACCATGCCAAGATGGATGGTTCTACTGCTCCCCAAAGCCTCTGAGACTCAGAGTCAGACTTTCAACATAAACATCCTTCTGGGGGGAATCCAGAAGGGAATCCTGCAAACAAGAAGGAGATGCCCAAAATGCTGGGAACCCAAATGTCCCTTTGATTTGTCCTTGAGTGGGGATGAGGGGCTGTCATGTGGAGAGAAAGGGTGATAGTAGCAGTGGAGAGGCGAGGCAAGGATGTTAGATATTCTCTTGTAAAGGAGCTGTTCCCACAGCGAGAAGTCACAGTTCACTGGCATCCAGACTTCATACTTTTCTTTTCTTGTCAGCGTGTTTCATTTAAAATTAAATGAAATTTAATTTTCACTTCAGGGGGCACCTGGGTGGCTCACTTGGTTAAGGGTCCAACTTTGGCTCAGGTCATGATCCCACAGTTCATGGGTTCAAGCCCCACGTCCGGCTCTGTGCTGACAGCTCAGAGCCTGGAGCCTGCTTCAGGTTCAGTGTTTCCCCCTCTCTCTACCCCTCCCCTGCTTGTGCTCTCTCTCTCTCAAAAAGAAACAAACATGAAAAAAAATTTTTTTTAATTAAAGGTGCTTCAAATTTGAAAACTTGTATTAAAATTGGAGGACCTTATTTGAGAGTACATATCTTGAGATGAAAATGTGTGTCTGTGTGTGTGTAAATTTTAGGCTAGCTCCCGCAAAGTAACCTTGCTTTAAGGTTGGAAAGAACTGAGACTGTTTGAAGGGCTTATGTCTAATTGATTCCAAGTCATCGCTTAATATTGATTGATAATGAATTTCCTGTGGGTCAAATTCACATGCTGCTGCTTTCTATGAACTGGGACATGAAGCCCCTGGTATTGTGAAATACTCTATCGGCCTTATCATATATTTAGAGACAAGAGGGGCGACATCTGTTTAAGCCCCTCTGTCTGTCTCTGTCTCTCATTTTCTCTCTGTCTGTCTCTTAAACTCTGATTCTGATATTTTAGAACTTGTTTCGTCCTACTTAGTGGCAAACGGAACAGCGTCTCAATTCAGCATCTAAAAATGATGCAAGAGGGCTCTTCCAAACATAGGCATCAGAGAGAGACAGAGCACTTGTCTTGGAGCACGTCTTCACATGTTCTTTCTCCTTATACGTGTTTCTTAGCTCCTGTCATCCACATGTTGATTACTGATCTTTAATGTGTTTTAGACTCTTCACCCGCCATATTGGAAACTGGACGAAGGTGGCCATATCCTTTCCTGCCCCCATCCCCCTCTGTTGCTATGGCCCCAGGGTCCTGGAATAATACAGGTTTAAAAAGAGACCAACTGGCTGACAAAATCTTAGGAGCTGTGGTTGGACTAGATGTAATTGTAAGTCGTTTTGACAAATAATTTCTCCTGCTACCCGTTCTCTTCCAGAACACATTTCTTTAGCCTCCCAAGTGAAAATCATCAGGAGACCCCGGGGTAAATTCCTTTGCAGCCTTGACTCCTTGACCCAAGAGGTTCCCACCCATCATCATGCGGGGCAGAAAGAGAGGTTTCTAATTCGGACTTGTTTGCTGCTTCTATTCACTCAAATAAACTCTGGTGTTGACTTCCTGATCCCAAACCTCTTGCTTTTATATACACAACAGGGGAAACACGTGTCCCTCATCTTTTCCACCTTGTTCTTTAAAGGCAAACGACATTACCCATGATCTGCAGGGAGTTTATTATACAGGTGAATCTGAACATGATGACCTAGGGAAGGAAGGAAAAGAAGATTATGCGTACACCATCACTGACAATGGGAAAGGGGGTGGGAGGTTGGTACTTGTCTGTCCAAATTAACTGACAATTTCATTTGATTGGTAGCCCTCTTATAAGACCAATGTCCCCTCTGCGGGTGTAAAAGTTTACCTTAACTGACTATAAACCCAGTGTAGACGAGATTGTATGTCTTTGTCCAAGCCACCATTTCTTCCCAATTAGATTATTGCGACAGCCCCTTGAGTGGTTTCAGTATTTCTACACCTGCCCCTATCATATATTTTTCACATGTCGGCCAGAGTGATTTTTTTAAAAAGCATAAATCACTTTATGTTACTCCCTTGCTTAGAACCATCCAGTGGCTTCCTGTGCCCCTCAGCATAAAGTGGCAGCTGTTCACTGTGACTTACAAGGTCAGTGTCGGCCCATCATCATTTCTGTTTCTTCTTCCATCCACTTAACTAAGTTTCCAAAATCTGAAGTTCCCACCCCAGGGCCTTTGCACCCCCTGGTTTTCCTTCCTGGAAGACTCTTGTGTAGCTGGTGTCTTCCTGTCATTCAGATCCCAGATTAAGCTTCATTTCCTCATGCAGTATCAGAGCCACTCTCTGATTCTGTTATATCAGTGCATGTACATTTATTTTTAAAAACCGTTCATGTCTGTATGATCTCTTTTCTTTGTTCTTCTTCTGTTTGTCTTCTGTCCCTCCCCTCATCAAATATGCAAGCTCCTGGAGAGCAGAGGTCTTACCCCCTTGCTCACTGCCATATTCTTGCTTTGCACCTATATATAGCTTTGTGTGTAGTCGGTGGTTAGTAAGTATTTGTGGACTGAATAGGTGAATTGTTATCATATCCCCTCCAGTCTAGATCAGAGGCTGGATTTTCTTTGGGAAGTAAAGGATGCTTTTGCATTGGTTATGTTTGTAAACCACTGCAAAGGGATGTGAGGGTGGGACCGAGGAATTCTAGAAACATTGGTTCCTGAGGTTACCAGCATTCAGCCCATAATGCCTGAGTGACACCTACTCCCTCCCAGTCTGTTTCAAGCCTTTGATCTCCGAGTGTGGCCCAGAGGCAGCTGTAATTAACTGCCTGAGCTTTGAAAAGGTTTGCCAAGCTAAACCAGAGCAACCGCTGTTTGTAAACAGTAGTTAGCTAGAAGAAAAGGTAAAATTGCATGTGTCATCCTGTTTTCTATCATATGCATTTTGAGGTTCAAAGGGATAATACTAAAACGAATATCCCAGTGTTCTCATTTGTACTTGTCTTCGAAAGAGGCAAAGAAAAAGCTTTTAAGTAAAATAGAGCGGTGGGTACTGCTCTTTTTATACACTCAGGCCGGGACTGTTTGAGGAGCAAAATAGCCATGCCAGTGAGAACTATTTCTCACCTGTCAACTACGCCCAGTGAGACATTTTACAGAAACGAGTGCAATTACTCTCATAATAATTTTGGAGTTTGATATTGCCAGCCCTATTTTGTAGACAAGGCTGAAACTGAAGCCCAGAGACAAGTTAACACAGGTAAGTGATGCTTTTCTCCATTAAAGCATTCGTTCATTCGTTCGTTCACTCATGCATTCATTCAAGGTTTATTAGGCATCTGTGTGCAGTAGGGGTTTTGTTAGAGGCTGTATGTTCCAAATGAGCAGAACAGATTCAGTCCTTTCCTGCCCTCCTGCAGCTTGGAGTTCCCAGTAGGGACAAGCATTCAACACACAACTCTGCAGATAAATATTCAATTCTTGTAGTAGAGCAAAGGCTGTGAAGGGAGAGAACAGCGCACTGGGTAGAGATAAGAGGGAATCTTCTTCAAGGGAGGGGCCAGGAAAGCCTTTCTGAGGAAATGACGTTTAGTAGCTTAGACCTGAAGCCTGAAGAATGAGGGGGAGTGGGAAAGAAGTGTTCCAGGCATGGGGGATTGGTAGATGTGATAAACCTGGTCCAGGAGGGAGCTTGGTGAGGTCTGAAGCTGGACAGGCCCACCTGGCTGGATGGTGGCAAGCCCAGGAGAAAAGGCTGGCAGCCAGACCAGAGGGTTATTTGTAAATTAGGGTTTTGTTCTGCAGAGAAGCAGAAGCCACGAGAGGGGATGTCTGAAACTGCTTGCCTACAAAGTTCAAAAAGGGTAGGGCTGCAAACGTCTCAGAATGTTCCCTAACACATTCTCTTGGGGTCACCTTGGAGGAATAGAATTAATACCCCTATCTGCCAAGCACAGTGCCTTCCAACTCCTGGAGTCTGCCAGAGTAATTCTGCCAATGGTACCATCAGACAGTCCTCAACAACTAAAGATGTTGACTCTTAGAAGGCCCAGATGGAATAATAATAATATCCAGCCACTAAAATAATTTTTAAAAATGAGTTGAAAGGACAAGCGAAGATGTGATTATATCCAGTTACAAAATAGCAGGTGTTGTGTGATCCTATTTTTTTTAATGCTTTAAAAAAAAATCTATGCATTGGAAAAATGAAAATCCTGGTTGAATATTTATCAAAGTGCTGAGCCCAGGTGGGATGCCAGGTACACCTACCTCCCATCATAATCGTGAGGGTAGACATTGCCAGCCCTAAATTCCAGATGAGGGGAAACTAAAAGGCAGAGGCAACACAACAGTTAAGATTTTCGTTTGTTCGTTCATTCATTCATTCATTCATTCATTCATTCATTCATTCAAGAAATATTTATTAGGTATTGACTATGTAGCAGGGAGTTGTCCTAGATACTGAATTTTCAAATGATGAATGCACCAGATGGCTTTTAAAAATATATTCTGAATTATTTCAGATATATTAAAAATGTATTGGGGCGCCTGGATGGCGCAGTCGGTTAAGCGTCCAACTTCAGCCAGGTCACGATCTCGCGGTCGGTGAGTTCGAGCCCCACGTCAGGCTCTGGGCTGATGGCTCGGAGCCTGGAGCCTGTTTCCGATTCTGTGTCTCCCTCTCTCTCTGCCCCTCCCCCGTTCATGCTCTGTCTCTCTCTGTCCCAAAAATAAATTAAAAAAAAAAAATGTATCAAAGAAAAAGTATAAGCAATATCCAGGTCTCCAATACTTAGCCAAGGAAATAAAACATCGCCAATTCAGTTGAGGGTCTCTCGTGTTATTCCTTTCCCATTACGTTCCACCCCTTCCCCTTAGGGATAAACATTGCTGTAACTTGGATGTTTATCATTCTCCTACATTTCTTGGATCGCAGTTAATTTTTATCTCCTTTTTGCATGCTCACATTTTTGAAATTTTCTGCTGTGAACACATATCCTTTCAAGAAAAAAAAATACCAGTAAAATTTATTATTTTCCAAAACCCAGTGGAGATGATGAAAATCGGGCTTCGAAAACACACACACACACACACACACACACACACACACACACACACACACACAAAGTCTCTTCCAGAACCTGCAATCACTGACCTTCCTTCATCCTGGAGGGGTCCTTTGACCCCCTGCTACTCCAGCTTTCCTTCTTGGCCCCCCTCCTGAGATCTAGAGAACTGTTAGCCAAGAAAGGACTCCTTCTCAAGTTCTTTTGCCTCCTAAAAATATTTAAAGGACTGTGTTTGTTGATGCCTGGAGCTGGGATTGTCAGGCTCCTGATGGGAATATGTCCTTGATCTCTTGCTACTCCACGCACACCCATGTTCTTCTGGACAACACTGACCAAGGACAAAGAAGACCAAATGTCCAACCCCAGCTGCAGGGAGGAAAGTCATCCAAATGCATTTCCAATACCAAAGCCTCAATTAGAAGCAAACCTTACCTTGCATTTTTATGATGTGTGTCTTTGTCAACGTCTGTGTTTGCAAAGACAAAGGGAATTAATATTTAATATGCACCCAATGAAAGGAGACGGGGAAGAACCCATTCTCTGCTGCTTTTGAATATTCCATCTTAAACTATCAGCCTGTAATCTCTTGACTATGAGATACACATTGTCCTGTCCTGTTTCTCACTGGTATTGGGTGAGAACTATTTTATCCTTGAAGTCAGATGAATCTGGGCTTTCCATCCAGCTCCGTCACTTATGTATGGTGGGGCCCTGGGTTTCAGTTTTCTCTTCTGAAAAATGGAATAATAATGCCTACGTCACAGGGGTGCAGTGAGGAGCCCACAAGATGACGGACGCACTAGATAAAAATGGCAGTAGGAACCCTACCAACCCAAGCAGACTGCTGCTGTTTTGCCTCCGGGGGGCGTTGGGGTTGGGGTGCCTGTATGTGTCCGAGGAGGTATAAAAGGAACCTCTTTGATTTGGATAGAATGGTGTAGAAAAGGAAAGGAGGAGTCTGAAATTTTAAAGCTCCCACCTGATTTTTTATGCTGCTTAAGGGCTCTGAGTCTCAGAATATTTGACACTTAATTTCAGCTGAGATATTTTTGTGTGTATGCATATGAAGATAGGTCGGAGGCTAAATTGCTCTGCAAAATATGGGAAGGCCCGAGGGTGAAGAACCCGAGGAGATAGCTGTGCGAGGAATAGGCAGGTGTCAATAAGGCTGTATGGAAGCCAGGCGGGGAGAGCTGGCGTGAGCTGGGTTGAGCTGGGCTGATCTCACCCCTACGCCCCAGTTCGGGGAACCCCGGGGCATCTGTTTTTTTTTTTTTGTTTTTTTTTGTTTTTTTTTGTTTTTCCACAACAGCCTTACAGTCTTACTCATTCCTTACGCGCTGAACACACACACACACACACACACACACCACCTCCCCTCCTCCTTTCCCCCACTAGTTCTACCGAGAACAGTTTGAATTTTTCCTGTTTTGTGTTTGCTGATACCCTCTGTCTGGGGCGGGCTCATTCCTCCCTCTCGGATCTCTGTCAAAATTTCAATCATCCTCAAGCCCATCTCAAACTCGGCTGCTCTTTAAAGCTCACCCTGGATCCCCTGCAGGGAGTCTGCTTCTCCCTCGGCACGCCTGCACCCCAGGCTGCTTACCTTGCACAGCCCCCTCCCATGTGGACAACCCCCCACCCCTGCTCAGTTTTACATCTTTGTGTTTACATCTCCGTTCAGCAACTATTTATTGAGCTTCTCTGTGTCAGGCACTGTCCCAGGTGCTGCCCGTACAGTGGTGAGCAGAGACAAAATTCTTGTCCTCACAGAGCTCACGTTCTAATGGCCCCATGCCAGACACACATAACACATGGGCTAGAATTCTTTAGTATGTTAGAAGATAGAGGAAGATTAATGGTTGTAAGGGAGATTGGGAGAGCCAGGGGAACAGGCTGCTATTTGTAATAAGGTGATCAACGAAAGCCTTACTAAGAAGACACCATTTTGAGTAAAGGCTTGAATATTTTTTAATGTTTATTTTTGAGAGAGAGAGAGGGAGTGTGAGTAGGAGAGGGGCAGAGAGGGAGAGAGAGAGAGAGAGAGAGAGAGAGAGAGAGGGAGACACAGAATCCAAAGCAGGCTCCAGGCTCAGAGCTGTCAGCACAGAGCCCGACGCGGGGCTCCAGTTCAGGAACCTTGAGATCATGATCTGGGCCGAAGTTGGACGCCTCAGGGACTGAGCTACCCAAGTGTCCCTGAATAAAGACTTGAAAGAAGTGAGGGAGGGAGCCATGTGGATATGTGGGGAACAGCATTCCAGTCAGAGGGAACAGCCAACGTTAAATCCCTGAGGCAGGAGCAGGCCTGGCGCATCAGCGTGGTTGGGACAGAGTGGACAAGGGTCGGGGGGAGGGGACAGGAGCAGGAGGAAGGTTGTGTAAATCCTTGTAGGCTATTGTATGGGTCTAGGCTTCTTCTCTTTGTGGAAAGGGGAAGCCCTGGGGGCTTTTGAGGAGAGGGGCTACCTGTGACCTCTTTCCACCCCAGATCATACTGGCTCCCATGTGGAAAATGGACCACCCAGAAGAACAGGGAAGGGACACTGACCAAAAGAACAAATAAATAAACATGGACTTTGAGGGTGTGGGGGCTGGGTTACTTTTCTTTCCTTTTTGACGTAAGTAGGCAAGATTTTAAAAATAATCGTGGGGCACCTGGGTGGTTCAGTCAGTTTAGCATCTGACTCTTGATTTCGTCTCAGGCCTGATATCATCGCATCATTCATGGGATCGAGCCCCATCATCGCATGGTTCATGGCCCTGTGCTGACAATGCAGAGGCTGCTTGGGATTCTCTCTCTCCCCCTTTCTCCTTGCCCCTTCCCCCTCTCATAATAAATTAATTGGCTTAAAAAAATAAGTGAAAATAAAAATAGTGTCGAGTAGAGACCACCGAGGGAGTCTTTTCTGGTGGGTGTCCTGGCTTCGGAGAAACCTCAGACTTTGTCTCGGCTTAAATGAAACAGCTCCTTCCCCAACCCCATCTCCCACAAAGCAACATGAACACACAATTCTACGTTCAAATCTAGAGGAGATGTGGGAGATTTTACTCTCACATTCTCTTCTTCTCTGACACATGCACGCCCATGCCCTGTAGCATCGTGAAACTGCAACAGTGTTCTCTCTGAAGACTGGGCTTCAATCGTGGCCTTGGCCCTTACCAGCCTTGATCAAACCTCTCTGCATCCTAGCTTCCTCATTCACAAAAATGGAGCTAATGATGCCTACTTCAGTTCACAGTGGGAGTGAGAACAGTTTGTGTGAGAACCAAGTAGGTTACTAAAAGCATTCCAGAACTTTCCTAACCATGAGGACTTGTTTGTTTCAAAGAAGCTTGTTAAAAGTATAGATTCCTGGCCCTCCTCCCAGGAATATGTACTAGTTGGACATGGTCAAGAGGGGCGCCCAGGCATATGGATTCCTCACAAGCTTCCCATGTGATTCTGATAACCAACCCAATTTGAGCCATTAAAAATGGAAGAGCTTTGCAAACTGTGAAGTACTTCTCCAATGTTCAGCTTATGTTGTTATCATTGTCTTCCCTTCCTATCCCTAACCCTCTGTACTTGGTAGGGTTGATTTCCAGAGTCCGTGGATATAAGCATGGCCAGCCTCTTAAGTGTGTGACTTGTGTACAAGGTCTCCATGCTCACAAAGGCGCCATGCTTGGTTTAATGCTTGGCTGTCACCACCTTCAGATTCTCAATAATTTTTTTTTAATAAGGAGCCGCACATTTCCATTCTACACTGGACCTTTCAAATTATGTAATTGTTCCTAGATACAATGAAGAGATATTACAGTGAAGAGAGTTGAAAATTAAAATTCCTTATCCCCATGTGCAGCACTTGATAGAATTACTAACCATGTCCCCATAGCTAAACTCACTAGCCTTTTACATCAACCTTGTGAAATGGATAATTTAATACTTCTTGTTCAGATGTAGAAATTAGACCTCAGAGTCCTTCAATGACATATGCAACAAGTACAAAATTAGCTGGTGGGGGAGCTCGGAGCCTTTTCTGCTATAAGAAGTAACAGTTGCTTCAGTGGCGTTCAGATTATTGGGTCCCTTTAATTATACTTCAAGGAAAGAGCCTTGGAATTAACATTTTAAAATAAGTATTCCATGCATTCTTTAAAAAAAAATCAATTAAGTTTGAAAATTTCTGTTTTATGGTAATTACCAAGTTTATTGGTTCCCAGCCTGACTGTGGAATTTGTTTATAAATTCATATTCCTAAGTGCTACTCCAGGATGCTGAATCAGCCTCCCTGTGGTGGGGGGAGCTTCTTAAATTCATAGCACAGGTCATTTACATGGTCTTCTTCCTGGGTTTGAAAGGACTGACATAAGTGATCGATTTGGATGACAGTACTTCTGTCACTCAGTGACACCCACCCATCTCTTTTCTTTCTGACCATAGGAGCTTATACTCTGCCCCTGACCAGCTGGCCTTTGCAGGGCCTCTGGGTTCTTTGCAAAGACAAAGACAGAATCAGTCCACATGCCCGTGGGGAAGTTTCTCTCTCTGAAGTTCAGGAAAAGAGTAGGTGGCAGTGGTGACGTGTGTTGATGTTCATCTTTCCAGAAACACATATTTTTGTACACCATCCCCTTCTGAAAATCTGGATGCAGGATAAGTATCTCCCTTGGAAGATCCCAAGCTTTTGCTTTGACTTTTAGGGACCAAGAGAGGACATAGGTCCCTATTCAGGTCTTCTAGTGACTCAGGGCAAGAGGAATCTGGGGAATGAATGGGATGTTCTAAAATAATTAGCACTCTCAAAGGAGGGACAGTAGGAAAGGCTGGGTGGAATTGTCTGAAGGCAACACTTTCCTAACTTAGATGTGCACAAGAATCACCTGGGGATTTGGTTAAAATGCATGTTTGATTCAGCAGGTCTGGGGTAGGGCCTGGGATTCTGCATTCCAGCCAACTCTCATGTGGTGCTGATTCTGCAGGTGCACTCTTAGGGGAGTGAGGTCTTAAAGCCTTCTGCCCTCACATACCTGACAAATCCCTAGCAGTGGATTAGGATGAAGCATCCTGGAATATTTCTGTTGACCAGATAATTCGTTCCATGTAGTTTCAAAGATTAAAACACTGTATGACCTTAATGCGAGCTAACTCGTGAGGTGAGCATCTACACATACAGCCCTCATAAGCTGCACTAATGACAACCAGTGTTTATTTTCAAAATATTCTTAGCTTGCATGGAAACAAAACGAGACCTCAAGGATGACAGTGCAGGGATTCTATGCTGCTTCTTTGTGATGATTTGGTCTCAAGGTCTGAGGTTTAGGCAATAAATACCTTGAAAAACAAAGGAAAGCCGACATATGTGTGTCCAGGGAGGTAGTGGAGAATAGGGAAAAAGGCTCAAGGTAAAGGCTGTAGAGAATTTTGTCTGCATGATTTATTTATATCCAGGCTATCTGGTTAATTGGCTCTCAGACGGACAGGCTTGGCTTTGTGCCTGGAAAGAGCTCAGACTTGAAGGTCCTGCCTCCCAGGGTGATTGTGAGGATTAGCTAGATGGAGTAAGTAAAGTGTCTTGACTTACTACTTCTTTGAGCAGTCAACCAATATTTATTGAGTGCCGGTTACATCTTGAGTAACGCACGATGAATGAAGCCGGTGGTTATCTCTGCCCTCATGGAGCTTGAAGTCCAGTTAAAGTGAGCCAATTAAAATAAGAGATGAGCAAGCTGTTGCAGGTGGTGTTGGCATGCTGCTCTGAGTCTCTCGGTTGGTATATCCCCCTGCCCCCACCCCAGCTGTCGCCCGCCTGGCAGCTCGCACTTCCAACCTTGCACCAAGGCTTGTCACTGGGCAATTGAAAATTGTCTCAAAGCTTGTGTGTCCCACACCAGAGCAGCAGCCCTCAGTCACAGACGGACTGAAGCAGGGATACAAAAGACCAGCTCCCTTGCCTCGAGGCGGGATGGACTCAGTGGTGCTGTTCAAGCTCCAGAGCTCCTAGCGGGATGAGGCTCCGTGTCTCCTGAACTACATCTTTGCTCAGCCTTTTCATGTCCCATCCTGCTTCCTGCACCCTGCCCCCCTTGCAAGTTTCTCCTGCGAGCACTCCTTCAGTGAGTCAGCCAATGGTACGAAAGTCCCCAGGCTCTGCTCCTGGGGGACCCCACCTTGTAATAATACAAGATTATTTCAGGTAGTGACTCGGGCTATGAAGAAATAGAACAGGAGAGGTGAGACAGAGGGTGAGCAGGTAAGGTCTTCTTTTAGATCAGGTATCAAGGAACGCCTTTTAGAGGAGGGGGCATTTGAACTGATTCATGAGGGAGAGCTGCCCATGCACTGACCTGGGGGGAAGCATTCCAGGCAGAGGAAATAGCTAGGATAGAGACCTCAGGAGGAATTAAACTGGGCGCATTTGAAGGCCAGGAAGACAGCAGAGGGTGGAGGGTAATAGATGAGGGATACCAGAAGGAGATGTGGTCAGAGAGGCAGCCATGGGGCCCTTCTTTGCAAGTAAGGGAAAGAATTTGGCTTGTATCCCAAGTGTGATGGGAAGCCATTGGATGAGAGTGAGGCCTGATTCAGGTTTCAAAAGGATCATTCTGCATGTTGTTTGGGGAGTAGATAACAGTGTCTAGTAATAATAGTTACTAAATAAATAGTAGCTCAATCAGCGGCTCAATTACCAGCCTTCAGAGATGTCTTAGAAAAATAAAACTTCTGCGTTAGGAGGGAAAATTGACACAACCACCCTCCAAGGGCTATTTGAATAAATCATAATCCAATAACCTCTGATGCTAGTATATCTGGAGCCACCTGACTCACCTGCTAAGACTTTTCATTAGCGTTGTGTTTCCTTTATTGGAAAAACTAAAAGAGACGTAGTTTCCAGCACATAGTTACCAGATTGTTTTATTGGCATATTTTTTTAGTTGACTCCCCCTCCCACCTGTCATTGATGTTTAAATATGGAAAGACGAGACATAAACTTTCAGAAGTTGGGCACGCACACATCTTCTTAGGACGAGAGGCGGAGACCCTACCAAGCCGAAAGTATCTTTGAAAGTAGTGACGCCCTACTAGTGAGGTCTAACAGAAAGGGCCCTGGCGTATGGGAGCCAGAAGCTTGAGTTATAGTTTCACTGTTGATGCGGGGAAAATGGTGTGTATTTTGGGGGCTTTCGTGGAAAATCTTGTGATCCTCATTTCTCCCTTGGACACCTTGTCACTACACCATTTCCAGAAATGGGTTTTTTACTGTAACTGGTCTGTCTCACTTCCCGTCTTTCCCTTCTGTGATTTGTCCTTAACAGCAGAATATATGACACAATCAGTTTGTGATACAGGTATGACCTTACTTTTTTCCTCCTCGTTTAATCTCCAGCCAACTAGTTGCTCCTTGCCCTCCACTAACAATCATTGTTGTGAATATATTCTCTTATGTTTTCTAGCTACAAAGGGAGTACACCCATATTATAGAAAAATGATAATATCCAAGCCAGCTAAATAATTATTAAAAATAATGGCAGGGATGAACTGAACATTTACCATATGCCAGACCCTGAGTTACATATATACTTGCATTGTATCAATTTATTCTCAACGCAACACTTTGAGGTAGGGACTATGATTATCTCCGTTTTAGAGACAGTAAAACAGGATGAGGGGGTCAGTAGGTTGCTCAGCAAAGCAGCCAGTAGGTAGCAAAAATAAGCTGGCCTAGGTTGCCTGATGCTCAACTTGAGCTCTTTAAAAAAAAAAAAAAAAGTTTATTTATTTTGAGAGAGACAGAACAGGGGAGGGGCAGAGAGAGAGGGAGACAGAGAATCCCAAGCAGGCTCTGTGCAGTCAGTGCAGAGGAGAGCCCAATGCGGGGCTCGAACCCACAAATCATGAGATCATGACCTGAGCTGAAATCAAGAGTCGGATGCTCAACTGACTGAGCCACCCAGGTGCCCCACCAAACTTGAGCTCTTAACCACTTAGACACTGTCCCACCACTTGGATGAATCATCGATAGTAGTGGGGACATAGCTTGCCATGTTTTGTTATATAAGCAAGGTGCATATGCCTGAATATGATTTTGTCTAATTTCATCATCCGTCACGTATATGTCCTTTCCAACCGAAGGGAAAGATATGTATAGATGCGTGTATATTCACATAATCTCACATAAATACATGCATAATAGGATATAAACATCGTGAGATGCCTGTCTCATTCACCCCCCACATCTCCAGCATTTTGAATGGTGCCTGGAATGTAGCAAGCCCTCAGTGGATATTTGTTGAATGAATGAGCTAAATAAATACTCAATCAGCAGCTTTTATCTGTGAATACAAAACTGTTGTATAATCTGATTCTTCCCTTGAAGCAATATATCATAGACATCTGTGACATCCACTCTTTGAGCAACACCTCATTTTTAATGGCTGCGCCTGGTTACGAACGGACATTTTCAGTCTTTATTTTTCCTTATCTCTTGTGAGCATCTTCAAACAGTCTCTTTGCTTGGCTTCAGGAATTCTACCCTTTCCTGTTTTTTTCTGTGCTTTGTCATGCTGTTCCAGTAGTCTTTGACTCCTCGTGTCCCACCGTGCTCTTCAAGGAAAGTTCACCTTTCTCAGGGCTTGAACATGGGTCGTGGTTTCTTCTCCCTTGACACTTACTGGGCAAACCCATCCATGGCCCTCTCTTCCATTAAGACCCTGCCATCTTCCAGATGCACACGAGGAGCTCCACATTCATTACCTTCTCTCATTCTCTCTTCACAGTGGCGCTCTGAGACAGGCACTGAACTTCGAAGCATAGCAAGGCTGCGTGACTTCACAATGTTGTGCAGCTGGAAAACAGAAGGGCTAGCATTTTATGTCAGATCTGTCTTTGGAAAACACAGGAGCTCTCTCCTTTATATTCTCCAGAGCACTTAACATGGAACATTTTTTTGGCTCCTTAACAACTGCTTGTTGAAGCAGTAAATCCTATTTGTGAATCCCCAAGGACTACTTTTGTGAGCCATTTCTTCTGACTCAATGTGTTGTCTCTTGTCTTCTCCATTTCTCTTCCTTGTCCACTTTTCTTCCCACATCTTTCTCTCCCTTATGCTTTTTTTTTTGTTTTTAAAGTTTTTTTTTTTTTAACATTTATTTATTTTTGAGAGAGAGAGACAGAGCATGAGTAGGGGAGGCACAGAGAGAGAGGGAGACACAGAATGTGAAGCAGAGTTCAGGCTCTGAGCTGTAGGCACAGAGCCTGACACGGCACTCAAACCCATGAACTGTGAGATCATGACCTGAGTCGAAGTCAGATGCTTAACTGAGCCACCCATCTTCCTTTTGTTTTTGCTTATGAATCTTTAAGTAGGACTCTTGGAGAGTTCTACCCAAATGTAAGTTGGGTTTCAGTGGAATTTCCAGAGGCTTTCGTATAACTGAGGAAGAGTTAATGCTCCCTAATTGAGTTTTTGTTGCCTAGAAAGATCCTGAACTTAAACCTGTCAAATCACTGCCCTCCGCCAGATCAAATAATGAAAATAATCAAAGAAGTCATTTGTCACTGCTCACTCAGCACCCACTACATTTGGGGAATCAGAGTCTTCATGGCAAGAACACCGCCACATAGCCTCCTTTCTTCTCTCCCACGCTTGACCCCCCCCCACCCCCACATGGATGCAACATCCCTCCATGGGGATCCATGGAGAGACCAATGACTGTGGAGGCAGAGGCTGGATTTGGGGGATTGCAGGAACAACATAGGGTTACACTGTGTGACCATCCCAAACCACCCAGAGTACTGTCTGTACAGAAATGAGACTTGGTGGTCCTCATGAGATGCCATTAATGTCTTCCTTTGGTTCAAATGGACCCTCCTGGGTGATTCTCAACATTGGGAGCAGCAGATCAACCAAGTACATCTTGAGATCACTGTTGGCAGTGTCAGATGAGAACTCCAATATCAGAAAACCTACAATGTACTGAAATGGTCTCTTCCAGCCTTTCTGTTAGAACTTTCTGTGATGATGGAAATGTTAGAGATGCATTCAGTCCAATCCAATTGCCACTGGCCACATGGGGCTTTGAATCCTTGAAATGTGAACAGTGCAAATGAAGAACTAAATTTTAGGTTTTATTTGATTTTAATTAGTTTAAATAGCCATATGTGCAGTTGTTTCAAGGAAAGCAAAGGCATGAAAAGCATTTGGAGAGTGAGCAGAGGGGTTAAAAAAAAAAAGAATAGTGTTTGATGGTGGGTGATAGGCCAGGAGCAAGATGCTCACGTCCCTGTCTTCATGACACTCATGGTGTAAGGGAAAAGGTCATCATGATCGGTGTAGAAATGGGATCTTGCCATGGGAGAAAGAGATTGGACTTAACACTGAATACAGCATGGGCAAGTGGGAATTCATAACCAAGGAGCAAAGGGGAGGTCATGCAGGGTGGGAGGGGGGATTAAGATGCCCAACTTCCACCTGAAATGTCTAGATGAGGCATAAGGCATTCTCAAATTGATAGGGATTAGCATAAACATAAGTAAGCTAAATAAAAGACCTTGTCTTCACATGTAATCTTGGATTTTCAATAGTGAACTGAGAGGGATGACTTGTGTTTTATTTTGAATGGTCTTGTCCATATTCTAAATACATCCTAAAAACAGTATGGAAGCTCCTTAAAAAAATGAAAAATAGAACTACCATGTGATCTAGTAAACCCACTTCTGGGTATTTATCCAAAGGAAATAAACTCTGTCGTGAAATATACCTGCACACACACCCCCTCTCCATGTTCATTGTAGCATTATTCACAAGAGCCAAGATGTAGAAACAACCTAAGTGTTTACTGACATATAAATAAAGAAAATGTGTTGTATATATACAATGGAATATTATTCAACCTTAAAAAAAGAAAGAAATGCTACTCTTTGCAGAGACATTAGGTGGACGTTGAGGGCATTATGCTAAGTGAAATAAGTCAGACAGAAAACGACAAATACTGCATGATCTTATGCTTGGAATGTAAAAATACTTGAACTCCTAGATACACAGGACAGATTGGTGGTTGTCAGAGGTGGTGGTTGAAAGGGGTGGGCAAAATGGCTGAAGGTGGTCACAAGGTACCAAAAAAAAAAAAATACATCTTAATCAGAAGCTGTCATTATGGAAAGCACAGTATACCCAAGTGTAAAGAGCAGGTTATTCCTGGACCTCGTTTTCTGCCTGCTTCACTCTTCATTTTTCCAGGTAGTTACAGGGCTTTTATGCTGCATTTCAAAGTCAGGATAAAAGTTTTCCAAGATACTTGTCTTTCATCAAAAGTCTGTGCTGGGGACCAAGACTGAGGAGAGAGAAAATGCCATCACAGTGCAATTATCTTTGTGGCCTTTAGGTCTGAAAGTACCGTTGTCTGAATTGAATGTTGTAACAGCAAAACTCTCATTCTGATTCATACATAGGTCGAGATACTAAGAAGCAGCAAAAATTTACATTTGTGGTGGAGGAGTGGGGGACCAGTGATCTGACAATTCCTACTGGTCCTAGGATGTATATCTTAAAAAATTTTTTTTAATGTTAATTTACTTTTTGAGAGAGAGAGAGCTTGGGTGAGCCGGGGAGGGGCAGCGAGTGAGGGAGACACAGAATCTAAAGCAGGCTCCAGGCTCTGAGCTGTCAGCCCAGAGCCCGACGCAGGGCTGGAACCCGCAGACTGTGAGATCATGCCCTGCGCCGAAGTCAGATGCTCAACTGACTGAGCCATCCGGACGCCCCAAAATATTGAGTTTATCTTGAAAATATATAAATCAGTCTCCCTCCCACCTTGGATTTCTCTTTATCCTTCTCAGGGAAAACGAATGTTAACGGTTTCTTGTATATTTTTCATATATTTTCTATGTGGATACAAGTATATCCTTTTTTTTTTTTTAATACAAAAGGGATATACCTAAGGACACTGTTCTGCATCTTGCACTTTTCACTTCCAGTTTCCACATAAATAATTCAGATCTACTTTAAGCTTCTTTCCCCCCTGAATAGGCATATACTGTCAACTATAAAATGAAAGAGACCTGACCTGCTTCAAAACTTAACAACAACTACTATTGGTGAATTAGGTTGTTTCCAGTCTTTCTCTTTGACGAGCAGCACTGCTGTGAACTTCCCTGTGTGTATATCTTCATGCTTTTCTGCAAGGAAAAGGGCAGGATAAATAAATTCCTGGTAGATCATAGGATTTGTGTCTAATAGTTTGCTTATTAGTAAGGAAATCGCCTTTCCAGAGGTTGCCCTGATCTGCACACCCACTGTTGCTCAAGCTCTAATATTGTATATTACACATATCTTTCAATTTTTCCAGCACGTTAGGCAAAGATTAGCATCTCATTGTTATTTTAATTTGAATTTCTTTAATTATGACAGAAGTTAAGTATCTTTTCCTATGTTAATGATCCATTGGATGTCTCTCCCTCTCCCAACTGCTTGCCCGCGTCCTTTGCTGAGTTTTCTACTGGCATATTGGCCATTTTGTATTTCTTTGAAAGAACACTTATTCAATAAAAGAAATCGATCCTTTCACTGTCATTGGGGTCACAAATGTATTTTCCCTCAGCTTATTATTTTTCTTTGGACTTTGTTTATTTTGGCGGGACAGAAATGTATTCATTCTGATTTATTCAAATTCCCACGATGACTCCTGAAGGACAGCCAATCTTTTGGATCTCAGTTCTTTGATTCAATATTTAACAAATATTTATTGAGCCTTTACTATGTGTTCTGGTATTGTTTTAGATTCTGAAAATAGAGAAGTGAAAAAAAACCACAAATCTTTGTCCTCTGGGAGCTAGTGAGAGAAGAGTGAGATAGCCAAAGAGACAGAAAAGTAAAATATATCTAGAATGTTACATGATGGTAAAAGCTAAGGAGAAAATAAAGCAAGAGAAAGGAACAGAAGTGTGCTGGGGTCCGGATCAGGTGGGCTGGGTGAGTGAGGGTGATGGTGATGAGTAGGGTGGCAATTTGAAATTTTGAATTTGCAAAGCTTTAGCCTGCTGTGAAGGTGACACTTGAGCGAAGCTGTGCAGAAGGCAAGGGAATGAACCACAAAAATATCTGGGAAAAAGCATTTGACTGAGAAAGTAACATGCTCAAAGGGATCACGTAAGAACAGCCAAGATGGCCCATAAGAACTGGGGTCAGAGATGAATGGGGAAGAGCACAGGTTGTTGGACCCCGTGAGGCTTAGAAGCCAGGAAACCAATGTGGAGGCTCTGGTTCTGATCTTGGTGATAAATGATGGTTGCTTGGGCCAAGGTCATAACCCCTTGGGCCAAGGGAGGGTTGAGAAGAGGTTGGATTCTGGAAGGCTACGATGTTGGTTGGAGATCGGGAAAGGATAGATTTAGAAGTGTGCTCTCAGAAGTCTGGTTTTGGACACGTTGAGTTTTAAATGCCCATGACGTGTCAAGAATCGATGCTTAGAAGGCAGTTGCATCTACGGGTCTCATGTTCAGGAGGGAGTTTCAAATTGGTGATAAAATATGGGAGTCATTAGCTTGGAGATGATGTTTGAGGATATAAGGATGAATGAACAAGGAGATGAAGAGAGATAGAACATAGTCCTCCAAGGACAGACCCCTGGGGCTCTCCAAATGGTGTCAGGAAAAGAAGAGTGTGTGGTTGATCCATTGCCTCTGATTCCTGCAGTGAGTCTGAAGAGATGACGGTAGGACCGGGGGTGCCAGCAGAAAAGGCCCAGAAGTGAGGAAAAGTGTGGTGTAGGCCAGGATTGTAGACTGAGGGCTGGCACACCTCATTTGGCACACGGATGCATTTTGATTGGCTGATACAGGTTCTTTGTGTTGTTTTATTTGGGTGGAATTCGTTTCCAAGATTGGACACTAGGGATTTCACATTTAAAACAAATGAAGATATCTGCCATCTCTTGAATAATCGGTATATTTGGCAATCCTGGGCCCACATGGCCACAGAGCAACACTTGGCCATCCCCAAACAGCTCTTGCCTCTTTAGAAAGCATTGTGTGTGCTGCTGCAAGGGCCCCCCGGCCTGTGTTTCATTCATTTATGGTACCATTTGCAAAACTCCATGCCCTAATGTTTATAAATTGGGGCTTTCTTCAGTATGTACTCCTCTTCACCCCCCACCCCCAAGGGCAAGGTGTTGGAGCTGACCTCTGTTATGCACTCCTTCCAGGCTGGGTGTCAGGAGGCCTGGAGTTACGTCCTGGTTCTATGACGGTTCTCTGAAAGTTAGGCAATCTGACTCAGTCCTATAAAGAAGATGTCCAAATGTCCTGGTTGACCTCTAACTGTGGGGTTTGCCAGGGTATGGGGCTTTCTGTGCGGAACCCAGGAACGGCCCAAGCAAAGCAAGATGAGTTGATTACCCACCTCTTTATTTTAAACCCACCTGGTTCTCAGAGATGAATGGCAGGCATCAAAACTCCTTGTGTGTGTTTCCCTAATATACTGACAGGCTCCTTCAAACAGGCTGAAGATGAAACTTTGCATAGAAAAAAAGACTAACGGTTTGAAGTCCTATTTTTATAATAGCAAGAAATTAGAGACAGACCCCGATGACCACCATCATCATCATGATTATTACTGTAGTTCTAATAATGGGAGAAAACACTTTCTCCATGCCAGACCCTGGACTAAGCATTTTGCAAGCATTTACTTACTTCATGCCAAGAGTAGCCCTGTGAGGTAAGGGCTGTTATCACCCCCTAATGCAGATGAAGAAGTTGGGTCTACTTGTGTAAGGTCACAGAGCTAGTAAGTGGCAGAGCTAGTAAGTGACAGAGCTAGACAGACAGTGGCATACAAACCCAGGTCTGTGTGTCTCCAAAGTTTGCAATGGTTTGACCAGCATCAAACAGCCAAACAGAGGCTTCTCTGTGGGGTTGGCATTGCCTGGATTGGTTGCCGGTCAAACAAAGCGCTGTCCCCTACGGTCCTCCAGGTCCAAACTCCCTGAAAAAGACCTTCCTGTGCCTGAGAAGTCAGGGCCCAACCAGCCTGGATGAAGAGTTGTCTACTTTCTACTCTGTTCTAGTTATCTTGTTTTATGACAAGTGGCTTAATATCCTGGCAACACAAGCCCAGCATTTTATTTCTCCCCTGTCTTCTGAAATTTGCAACCAAATGAGAAGTGATTTGGGCTCGTTATCGAAAAGCCCGCATCTGCAAAGCAGAGATGGGCTGAGAATGTGCCCACTTGGCTGTCACTCCCTTTCATGGGTGTAGATTTAATTAGGCCTCTGTGTAACACAGGCTTGGGAGAGCTGTCTCTTCTACTGGTCTTCTGGAAAAGTGTTTTCTTTCCTCCTCTCCAGGGTTCCACAATGGCTGAGGAGAAGGGAACTGGTTCCTGTTCTCTGAAGCTGAGCTGTGCGTCCCAGGGATGAGCCTCTGAGTTACTATTTGTGTGTGTTGGAGGGGGAGTCATATGCCAATTTACCTAGAAGCCAAGGCCATGTGCATGCGTGATCGGTGATGCAGGGGGATGAGCTCCCCTTCTGTTCTGTTAGGCATTCTGATGTCCTTGGAAGGCCAAGGACTCTGGTTCCAACATTTTTGGTGAAAAATATGATCCCCTATGCTTCTCCCCATTGATTCTTTCCACTCCTGTCTTTCACTCATGACCTTGGGCCCTTGCAGTCCTTATCCCTTATCTTTCCTTCATTTGACTAATCCCTACTCATGCTTCAAGAAATGTCTCTTTTTCAGGGAGCCATTCCCAATCCTTTAGACTAGGTTAAATCCTTCTGGTAGCATGGCACACTGAGGTAACTTTCCTTAATCCCTGTCAGTTGCAATCTGCTTTAATGACTGTCTCCTAGCAGTCTGTCAAAGAATAATTCTCAAAAAGTTGAAAACATGACTTTCATACAAATATATATTGAGCAGAGGTGAAGATTTTTATTCCAGTGTTTAATGAAGGAATCAGTAAAGAGGTAAAACTTACTCAAAGAACATTTTGAAGAACTGGGTATTTATAGGTGTTTTGGAAAGAAGAACTTGGAATAAGATTTCTGGGTTAGATAAAACCAAATAATGTTCTATAGGATGGTAGGACTGTAACCTTTAAGGCTATCGTCTCCCCTCCACAGAAATCTCTATGACATGTAACTTCTCAGTATTTAATCTCTAAACAAAGAATAAAAAGGACAGCCAGTACAGATACTTTCTCTAAAAGAATTAATCTTGAGTGAGCAGATCTGTGAATGCTGTTAATGTAATATTGACAGGAGATACCATGGTATTTTTTTTGTTTTGTTTTTTTTGGTCCTTATTTCTGAATTTTGAGTATTTTTTCTTATTAGTCCCTCTAGCATCTAACCCAGTAAATGGTGTAGGATTTTTGCTATGGTCAGGATCTGGTGGAGAAGTTGTCAGCTACTTGCTGGAATCAAAGAATACTATGTAGCAAATTAGCATGATGCCTGCCTGAGTCGGCTCAGGCTGCCATAACAAAATGCCCCAGACTAGATGCCTTAAACAACGGAAATTTATTTTCTCATAGTTCTGGAGGCTGGAAGTCCAAGATCAAGGTTCCTCTGATTTGGTTCTGGTGAGAACTCTCTTCCTGGCTTGCAGAAACCTGCATTCTCACTATGTCCTCACATGGCCTTTCCTCATTGTGTACACACACACGTACATACACATACGTACACACACAGTGAAAGCTCCCTGGTGTCTCTTCCTGTGAGGACACTAGTCCTATTATACTAGAGCGCCACTTTTATGGCCTCATTTAACCTTAATAGCTTCCTTACTCCAAGTACAGTCACACTGGGGGGTTAGGGCTTCAACATACGAACTGGGTAGGGGCAGTATATACATTCAGTCTGCAACATAATTCAGTCCCAATTTTTGTGGGTTGAATTGAATTGAATCAGATATGAATCAGGTTTGTTTGCTTTTTATACACAACAGATTTTCAAGGCTTCTTCTTGTTCTGATAATGTATGCAATCTTCACCATTAAATTGGTGCCCATCCTGTTACTATTATCACTCTCAGTTTGTAGAGATCAGTAGTAAGCAGGGTAAGAAGGCTCTTCTCCTCTTACATGGGACCCAGTAATATCTAATGGCTAAAATAGTTTAGCAAATATCTATCTTTTATATCTATAGTAACACATTGGATTGTGAGCAACTTGTTCTGTGAGTGTTCTGCAAGACGAGCAAACATTTCTAATACATTTTAACTTGATAAATGAGTGATGTTTTGCAATGTGAGTAGTACATGACACCGAATGTCACGTGATCACAACTGCGCTAATGGTTCTCCTCTCCTCCCCACCAGTCTCTCTCTCTGCAAGATTGTGGGTGATCATCTCCCATGTACAGATGCACAGTCTTAGGCTGCAGTGTTTGGCAGAAATCTGATTTTTCAGAATGTGGGAAGATGCCCACAACTGGCACTAGTGTATCTTTCGTCACTTCTAAGCACTTATGGACAGTTCTTTGCTTTTCCGGACAAGAAGAAGCTTAAGAATGCTTTGCTTCATTCTCAGTCAGGCTTCCTGTGAATATAGACCCTTTCCTCTGCTGCCTTATTGCCAGTTACAGTAAATACAGTATATGACAAGAATTTGTTAATACTGTTCTATAGTCACCATCCCGGCGAGCATATACAATGGCCCCCATGCAGAAAAAGATGCCATTGAGCCGATAGATAGCAGTGATTCCATTAGTGACAGTGAAAGTCATCGTACATTATATCCCTCCTCTCTCTTGTCTCCCTCACACCAGCCATGAAGGTTTTCAAAGGTAAGTGCTGATTAATTTACTTTTCTTTATATTTTGTATTTTCTTCATTATTTTGTATTATATTACAGTATTGTAATCATTTTTGTATGAATATTTTTGGGTTGTGGAACAAATCATCTGAGTTTCCAGTATTTCTTATGGGGGAAATTTGCTTTGATATACAAGTGCTTTGGATTACGAGCATGTTTCTGGAACAAATTATGCTCACAAAGTAAGGTTTTACTGTATTTGACATTTATTCCCCCTCTTCTGGTATCACATGCTCCATTGTCCTCTGGGGAACTACACCTGCCCTGCTTTCAATCCGTGTGATTCAGGAGGAGTTCACTCCATTCCCATTTCCAGAAGTAGCCAAGAGAATCAGGTGTAACCCACCGGAGCACAACAACCTGACTGGATTATGGTTGGGCAGGTGGTTTGACCTGGAAAAATCACAGCCTTACCTTGGATATTTTCTGTAGCTACCAAGAAACAGACTTTGTTTTTTCTTTTAGGCATGCTCAGCTTTTATAACATAAACCTAAAGGAGCTGGTGGCCCTTTTTGCAGCCTTGTGGTGATACCCTGAGAATGATGCTACTGAATGCTGGCTTCCCAAAATATCACCAAAATAACCAGCTGATGAGACAGAGTTAAGCAGGTTTTTTATCCGTATAAGGGAGAATACTACCTTGATAGAATCTTAGTAGCATCTCAGAGGAGTGAGGACAAAATTGAGATATTTACTGAGATTTTGAAGCCCATTTAAGATAGGTCCCTAATGTGAGAATTAGTAAGGATTGTGATGTAATCATTAGGGACTGGTAGATACAACAAGGTCAGAAATTTGAGATGTGGGGTTCAAAGAGCCTTGGGTATAAACTATTGCTGAATGCTTTCTATTGAAGAATTGATGGGTCTTTTGTGAAGTTCCTTGGACAAACAATAAAGTTATTTGCAATTTTTATCTTGCTGGGCAAGTGTTTTCTGGAACAGTAAAATTAAATTGATGGAGACAGTTAAATAGTCGAGTCATGTTAATGGAGATGGTAAGCTGTGAGTTTAGATGGCTTTAGTACTCAAAGTTGATATAGTGGAAAGTGGAGAGATGAAAGAAATTATTCCTCTTGGCATTATTTGAATTTCTGAATCCAGGCAGACTTGAAGCCAGAATGTGGAATGTGGAAAATTGAATCATTCTCTCTCTCTGCATTAGAATTACACATTCATGTCCTTTATCATGCAACCACAATACCTCCTAATAAAAGAGGTAGATTAGATTTCCCAACTCTGTTGATGCTGGCCTCATCAGTTGACTGGACTTGGCCAACAGAATGTGGGGGAGGAGGGATGGTTGCCAGTTTCAAGCACAGATTCTAAAGCATTCCTATTTCCACTCATCCCTTGTTAAGCTCCTGTGATCAGTCATGAAATGATCATACCAAATTAACACTGTGTCTTTGGCTGGTCCCCAGACTGAAGACCCGTGTAGCAGGCAGAACTTACCAGAAGTCCTGAGTCCAGTCTGGCCCCGCCAAGATCAACCTCCGTTAGTCCAAATGTGGCTGCCCCATACACCTATGAAAAAGAAAAATTCACATGACTTGTTGAAAACTCCTGAGATTTAGATGTTGTTTGTTACACATTAAAAAGTGACTGCATTCGGAGTTCACTCCTGGACTTGTGGACTATATGATCCAGTAAATTTTCCATGTTCCTGTAATCAATTTCTGTTGGAGTTTGGCTATTTGTTTATTACAATTATAAGTAATTATAAACAATTACTTGTTTATTTCTCGGGGGCTTGTTTTTCGTAGTAGTTTTGTTATTTATTAACCAGAAGTGTCTTCTCCATTACAATCTTTTTATGGTGTAGCGTCCCTTTTGGCAGACAAGAGCCTCTAAGACCTCTGGGTCTTTCTCATGGGAACCATAGCCTACCCTGATCATCTTTAGTCTGTACCTGAGCAATTGATTTTTTTTAAGGCAATATTTATCCCTATTAATGCTCAGCTTTTGGCTTGTATCCAATGTTCCAGTCTGGTGGGATCTTTCTTGATTTGATTCTTTCATTCTGGGGATTAGCTGTCCCATTCAGCATTTTGTCAAACACAAATTGGATCAGCATGACCATGAGAGCCTCCTCCAAGCCCTTGATTTCATTGTAATGATCTTGTGGTGTTGCATTAACACTGACCCCCAGGTTGACCCCAAACCACACAAATAATCATTAATTAGTCCACGTATTCGAGATGAATGCCCACGGGGCAGAAATATCTTTCAGCCATTGTTTGAAGTCAGGAGATATTACATAGCAGTGGCCTGAAGTGAAATCTTCCCTGATAATATTTTTCATATGTATCCGCAATGGCGTGACCCACTTTTCAAGCCAGTGGGTAGGAATCTGTGTCTCTCTTGAAAAAATAAAATTGTCCAGCTGCTGAGTTCAAGTTCTGCCCATGGTATAAACCAATTGATCTTGAGTGGGTTCTTTATAGCTTTCCTTGACTCTGTTATCATAACTTGGACAGAATCCGTAAAGACCTCTTCAAGTTCAAAAGAACAAGGCAATTGTGAACTTGTAAACTTATTCAACCCACCCTTGCCTCCTAGACTGACTGTGTATAACGTACATTTAAAAAATCTGGGAAACGTGGGGCACATAGGTGGTTCAGTTGGTTAAGCAGCTGACTTCGGTTCAGGTAATGATCTCGCAGTCTGTAGGTTGGAGTCCCACATAAGGTTCTGTGCTGACAGCTCAGAGCCTGGAGCCTGCTTCAGATTGTGTGTGTGTGTCTCTCCTTCTCTCTGCCCTTCCCCTGCTCATCTTCTGTGTGTGTGTGTGTGTGTGGCTCTCTCTAATAAATAAACATTAAAAAAATTTTTTTTAAATCTGGGGAATATGCCTCACATCATTGTTTCTGTAATATGTCCCCAACCCAGCAATTCATTGTGTTGCAATTTTCTTTTATTTTGTGTATTTGTCCTCTTATCTCTGGGCTTTTTGAGAACAAGGATGAAGTTAAAGTTGTTATTGAAACACCTGACATCATTTCTCGCACATAGTAGGTAGTTAGCAAATATTTGGTCGAATGAATAGAACTGGCTCTGAAGCTGTGTGTGTGTGTGTGTGTGTGTGTGTGTGTGTGTGCGCGCGCACGCGTGGATGTGCGTTTGTGTTGGAACAGCTGGATAATGTTCATCATTAGCCCGAAGCATGGGCTAACGTTAAATTTAAATTAAAATATACTCTTGGGTGACTACATCTTCAATTTCATGGTTGATTCCTTTGTGATTGACTTATTAAGCTAAGGCAGGAGTTGCAAACAAAAATACCTCAAGGGGCCAAGAAGGAAACATAATAAATGAGCATGGTTACGTACAACTGGAAGACACCTAGTATTTTCACAGGAATGGATACCTAGGGCTGCTAGATCTTCTGCTTTTCAGAGTAGGAGGTTTTTTGTTTGTTTGTCTGTTTGCTTGGTTTTAAAATGTGTTTTTAAAAATGTAAAAATTCCTGATTTTTAGATTTTTTCAAAGTCGCAAACTTTAGAAAGCAGTTTGAAATATTCTGGGGCCAAATAAAATACATCTATAGGCTGGATACAACTCATAGGCCATCGATCTGAGAAAGAGAGTTAAATGTTTTGCCTCTGAAATGGTGTTTTCATTCGCACTGAATATTTAATTTACAATGAACGACCTTGGGTATATCAAACACATATCAAATATGTTTATTGTTGAACAATACAAAGCCTGTAAGACTGGTAAGAATTCAGTTAAGGCCCAATTTTGAGGGATGAGGTTAAATTTTAGTGGGCACACATCACAAAGGGTTCCCCCATAGCATTTTACAGGGAAGATTATGGAATTAAAGAAAAATCTTTAGCAACTTGCACTTGTATTATGCTAAACAAGGCAGATACCTTGAGTCACTGTTGTTCCCAAATAACTGATTTCCATTATGGTTGAAATAATGGAAGTGGTGTCTTACCCTTGAAAAGCTCCAACCACACCCCCTGACCTTGCTCAATGGTTAGATATAAATATTCATAGAGGGAGATGGTCTCTTAATTGCTTAGGGCTTTCAGCCCATCAATCATTGCTGTTGGTTCATCCCACTCGGTTTAGTAACTACTAGTCAAGCATTTTGAAATTATCTGATGTATTTGCCAAGGTAGAAAGTAGAATGGCTCCTTGGGAAAATGGCCATGTTAATCAAACCCTACCAATTCCAACAAGCAGAAATTCATCTGAGGGCTTCATTTTATTAACCATTAGCTGAAAAACATAGTTAATATTCACACCTAAGTGATCTTAGATATCAAACTGATAAAACATCATATAACATTAATACACACATAACAAGATTCTCAAGTAACTCTGTAAGTTCTATCTAAAAAGACTACAATGACATGGATGGAGCTATAGAGTACTGTGCTAAAATGAAATAAGTCAGAGAAAGACAGATGCAGTATGATTTCACTCATGTGGAATTTAAGAACACAATCATAAGGGAGAAAAAGAGGCACACCAAGAAACAGGCTCTGGCCTGAGTGAGTCAGTCTTTTAAACATCCCTCTTGGTTTTGGCTCAGGCCATGATCTCATGATTCATGAGTTCGAGCCCCACGTTGGGCTCTTTGCTGACAGTGCAGAGCCCGCTTGGCATTCTCTCTCTCTCTCTCTCTCTCTCTCTCTCTCTCCCCCTCTCTCCCCCTCTCTCTCCCTCTCTCTCCCTCTCTCTCCCTCTCCCTCCCTCTCCCTCCCTCTCCCTCCCTCTCCCTCCCTCTCCCTCCCTCTCCCTCCCTCTCCCTCCCTCTCCCTCTCTCTGCTCCTCCCCCACTTGTGCTGTCTCTGTCTCTCTCCAAATAAGTAAATAAACTTTAAATAATTAATTAAAACTTTACAAAAGAAAACAGAAGGATTCCTGTGTCTTAGACTTTGCCTTGCTCAAGAACCTGGATTTAATTCAGAACTTACTTATAATAAAGTTGATGTGATTTACTTATTATTTAATTACATTAATTGATTTGTTAAAAATGTATCTCATAATTAATAAATTTAGTTACTAAAGGTAGAATTCTAGACGCCTGAGAATGGGAATTCCAGTGAGGACAAAAATGATGGGATAACAAAGACACGGGAACCCAGTAGAGTGTAAAAGTGGGGTGCTCACCCACAGCTGGTGTCTCATCACTCATGCTAGGGTCTGTCAATTGGTAGAGAAGAGTGAGGATGCTCTTGATTTCCAGACCACACACTAATTTAGAGGGGAAGAGTACCATGATGGATTAGTAATGCCTTCTACAGGCATAGGAGGAAGAAATGGTAATGTGCAGGCCACATCTATGCTACCTGTGCCCCAAGTAGAATCAATAAAACAGAACATTTACATAGAATTGTCCTAAATTTTCCTTTTCTGGGACAGGCTCAGTTTATGCCTGTCATAAGTCAATGAATCCCTGTTAATTCCGCACAGCCCCCCACCCCCATTTATTCTCAAGAGGGTCCCAGTCTGAATCGTAAGTGATAGATGGCCAACCAGGAAGAATTTTTGAATGATTATCATTAGTTCATTTTCTGACTTAAGAAATATTCCTAAATCCTTTCTGTTGTGGGCCTTGATCATTCATTATTAGCCACAATCTTCCTTTCCCTGGATCACAGTTTTCTTAATATTCTGCTAAAAACATCTCTGTAAAACACAGCCTTGGTTTCTTTAGACCCTTGCATGATTCCACACTTCCCATCTGAAGCACTCTCTGATATGTTCTGGAATACAACCAGGAGATCACACTCCTCATTCACTCTTATATCTCTGATAATTTTCCCCATCCTCCTCCCCACAATAGGTCCTGGAAAAAACAAATTAACCTGTCTTCTGAATGGAGCTCATGTGTATTTTCTGCCATACCAGGTGTCCTATGTCTATGTCAAATAGTATTGATCTTTAAAAGCCCAGATCAGGAAAAGACTGGAGAAATGCATGTCCCAGATTGCTTCCACAGCAGATTCCTGGGACTTTAAAATCTTTGATTGTGTCTGGATTTTCTGGTTGGGTTCCCAAGGATGGAGCCTGAGTCCTTGAATACAAACATGCACCACAACTGAAGTTCCAAGCTGAATTGGTTCTAATGCTCACAGCAGTCACTGTGCTTCCTGTAACCAGGTTGTAGGATGAGCCAGTTTCTCAACCTCAGCATTATTAACATTTTGATCTGGCTGATTCTTTGTTGTATGGGGCTATATGTGCTATATCTGGCAGTGTTCCTGGCCTCTGCTCACTGGATGCTGGTAGCACTCCATCTCCCCCAGATGTGAACAAAAACATCTCCAGACATTGCCAAATTCCTTGGAGGGAGGCCACATTGCTGCCTGGTGAGAAACACTGGCATAGGGGCTCTGAGTGTCACGACAAGAAAAGCCACTCTTTCTATCATTGAACAAGTCACCTGAGCAGACACGTTGGTAAGCAAGTATGGTACAATACTCTAAGTGTCCTGGTAAGGGTTTGGCAAGAGTATTGTAGCAGCCAAAGAAGGAAGGATGAGCTGCTGGACAGTCAAAAAGGCTGTACAGAGGATGTGACTTTGGGGCTTCAGATGATAATTCATCATCCTCCAAGTGGGAAGGAAGGGAAGGGCATTCAAGGCAGAGGAACAGTATATGCTAATGTGGTGAGATATGAGGGAGACTAATGTGTTTGAAACACAGTAAGAAGTCTAGAGCGGATGGGGTGATGAGTACACTGGGGAGACAGATGGGGAGGGTGGGCAAGAGTTAAGCCCAGTTTAGAAACTTACTAGGAAATGGAGGTGGACTTCATAAACTGGGCAGCAGAGAATCACAGAAGTCTAATAAGAGGGATATGGTCAGATTGGGGCTTTAGAGAGATAACTTGGTGTTGGCTAGAAGTGAGATGGCAATGTGAACAGCATTGTCTTTGGAATTAGGCTGCCTTGGCCTAGGATCTCATTCTGCCATCGACTAGTCTGTGGGACCTTGGACAAACCATTTCTTTTCCCTAAATCCCTGTTCCCTTCTCAAAAAAATGAGGATGAGAACCCTACCTACCCCCCTGCATTGTTGTAAGGATTAAGAAAGTTTATTCATGTTATGTGCTTAGAGTCTCTGCATATAATTGAAGCTCATTACATAAGTATTCTTTTTAGATTGGAAGGGGGAGCAGGGCTTGAGACTGAAGGCAGGGAGGCTAGTCTAGAGGAGGTAATAAACCAATGGGAGCATGGGACAGCACAGCGACTGGGTGATCGGAGATGAGTTAGCTCCCACCTGAATTGAGTTGACTGAAGAAGTTTGCAGTCTCCAGGCTCCCAGCAGCAAGGGACCCAGTTCTCCAAACAGATGCACCATCCCTGGGGTTCCTACCACATCCAAGTCTGAACAGTCCTGTGCAGGAAGTTTCCACCACCTACAACCTCCCCGACAGCATGTCTGTTATCTGATTGTTCTGTGTTCAGAAAGAGTTAATTAAATGTGGAGCCACAGTTGGAGAGTACATCTTAATACCATTCTGCCTTATCTGTATTTTCCCTTTCTTTTCTGCAGCCTACCTTCTGTTCTGAGGAAAAGGGGCTACAAATGACCTGCTTCAGGACGAAATAACAATTTAATAGAGTGGAGATTCATTAAGACACTGCTGATGGCGGCTGTAGTCTCCGGCATGGAGGAACAGCCCAGAGGATTTCAATTTTCTACCAGTTTTTGACCTCAATTTACAAGGCAGAATTAAGTTCTGGAAATCTCAGAACAGAAAAAAAATAATGGAACTATTGCTTTTAATCACTGGTAGAATCATCAGGCATTAGTAGACCTCTAACCTTGGTTCTCTTTTAAAGGGAACTTTATCAGTGGCACATAGCCTGATGTGATTGCTATTTCCTTTCATTTTCAAAATATATTCTTTCAAAGATATTTTTTAAAAAACAAAGCATGTGCCACGGCAGCACCCAGTATTGGGACAGTGGTGATAAGCCAGACCAATATGGTACTGTTCTTGCCAAGCTTACTTTCAGGGAGAGCCAGACAACAAAGAGAGGACTCCTGGGAAAACTGTAGCAGTTACTAAAAAGAAAATGAGCCAACTTCTCTCTGTCTCTTTTTTAAAAATTTTTAAAAATATTTACTTACTTTTGAGAGAGAGTGAGAGAGTGCAAGCCAGGGAGGGGCAGAGACAGAGAGAGACACAAAATCTGAAGCGGGCTCCAGGCTCTGGCCTCTCAGCACAGAGTCCAATGCGGGGCTTGAACTCACAGACCGTGAGATCATGACCTGAGCCGAAGTTGGACACTTAACTGACATAACTCTCTTTCTTTCTCTTTTTTTTTTTTTTTTTTTTCAAATTTTGTTTGTTTATTTATTGATTGATAGAGAGGGAGGGAGGGAGGCAGGGCTAAATCTCACAAGCTGTGACATCATGACCTAAACCAAAATCAAGTCAGAGGCTTAATCAACTGAGCCACCCAGGTGCCCCTGAGCCACCTTCTCTTTATGTGGCTAAAGGAAATGAATCCCAGTTTTAAATATGATTCTCAGGTTTCTTTTCCCCCCACATCATAAATGTATGAAGCAGACAGGCAATTTCATATCTACCTCTGGCAATTTTTGGAATTGACTTAAATTGATTGAGTCATGGGTTAATGGCCCAGAGTCATTATTTGCTTTCCTACCTGTCTAGAAAATCAAGGTTCAGGGAAAGAAAAGAGAAACTTTCTTTGTTTTAGATTTCCCAGAGCTAGATGAAATCTGGTTTCTTAGGACACATAGGGAGAACTTTAGTAACAATATTTGAGTAGCGGTTGCAGGGGAGGGCCCTGAAGTCAGCTGCTCGGGTCCAAACTGGGCTTTACCACTTCCTGGCGTGTAAGTGTGGGCAGGCTCATTCACCTTCCCATGTTGTCTCAGTTTGTGAAATGGGATGATGGACCACTTCTTAGATCTTTGGTGAAAATTGAATGAGGTGATGCGTAAAAAGCAAAGCGTCTGACACATGTTACACATTAAAAAAAAATCACATAGCGGATAAAGGAGGTGCGGTGTATTGCCGGGCGGGGTGGAGGTTACTGACCTGGTCTCTGAGCAGTAGCCCCTGGCAACAAAAAATGATAGGTTCGAATGCAACTTTGCTAGCTCCTAGCAATATGAGTTAGGGTAATTTGGCCCCCTCTCTAAACGCCAGCTCCTTCCTCTGCAAAATAGAGGTAACAGTGACCATCTTCGGAGGCTGTAATGAGGATATGAAGACATGTATGCAAGACATATGACATGGGTGTGCCTGGGGGACTCAGCTAAGCATCCAACTCTTGGTTTCGGCCTGGGTCATGATCTTGCGGCTTCGTAGGTTCAAGCCCTGTGTGGGGGCTCTGCACGGGCAGCACAGAGCCTGCTTGAGATTCTCTCTCTGTCTGCCCCTGCCCCACTCGAGTTGTCTCTGTCTCTCTCAAAAATAAATTAATTCATTAAAAACAACAACAATAACATTCAGATTAAAGGCCAGTCCTCAACACACGGGGAAGATCAACCTCCTCCTTCTCCTCATTATCATCACCACGGTCAATTGTTTCTGCTGCTTAGCATCGTGCTTTTTCCTTTTTCATCTGCCTTAGCTTGTGTTGCTTAGAAGCAGAATTTGCAGTTAGGGATTCTTGTGCAAATGGTTATTCGAGGGAGTACTCTCAGGACAAACCTGTAATGGAGTCAAGGGAACAGGGGAAGCGGGGGGGGGGGGGGGGGCAGGGGGGGGGGTGGAAGGAAGGGATGTAAAGAAGTGGTTTCAGGTGACACCTAGCCTTGGCTGGAACCTACAGGGAGCTCAGATGCATGAACCTTAGCGCAGAATCTGCTCTGCTCAGAGACCAGGCAGCTGGGCTTTCTACCTCTGTATCAGTTAGTCCTTGCTTGCTGGCCACTCCCAAGAGAAGGACCTAATCCACCAAGACATGCCAGTGAGAAGGCTTCTACCAAAGCAGGGCCATCCTCTAGACAAGTGTGCAGTGTGAGCCATGAGCTTCATGGCAGCTGGGAGACAGATGCAGGGGCCTTGCGAGGATTTGGGGGGGTGCACCAAAAAAGACCATCTACTGCACTTTCTTCTGCTCTCTGGTGTTCTCCAGGGAGCCGCCTCCTATACTCTCATTCCAACCCCAGCTCTGAAGGTAAGCTTATGACCTGGGAACTGGCCAAAGAGAGTCTGGGATGTGTCTCGCCACCCTGATTGGCTCAGAGATGATAGTGTGATCTTATGAAGCCAATGAGACCCAAGGAAACGTTTGTCGAGAGTCCCGGGAGAGAGCTCCCGGCTCTTTCTTGCAAACAGAGCTAGCATTTATGCAGTAGAAGCTGCACCAGCCAAGGGCCAAACATGGGACTGAAGAATGAAGGTGGCCAGTGAATGGTGGACCATGTGATGGAAACCAGGGAGCATTCGACTAAATCCCTAGATGAGGACATGATTGACATTTACTTTACCCCTGGACTTTCAAGTTATGCAAGCCCATTTTCCCCCCTCCCTTTTGCTTAGTTCTCTGAGCTGGGAGTTCTGGGTACCTGCGTCGCACAGTCCTGACTGATATATCGCCGTAATGGACCTAGAAGCACTGGGCAGATGAGAAGCAGTCGGTCAATTTATAGGATTATTGTTATTGTGTAAATAAAGTTCTCCTTTGGGTGAGCAGAGGCTTCCCGAAGCCCGGGGAAGCTTTCCAAGTTAGGTTTTCATTGTCTGGGGCGAAGCAGAGGCTTCTTTGGCAACTCTGAGGGCACTAATGCTGGCCCTACCTCTGAGAAAGAGCTTTTCCTGCCAGCTTTGCCTGACCGCGGGGTAAGGTGCTAGCAAAGTGACCTTCAAACGGGGTGGCCACTGCGAGGCTGACAGCCTAAACCTGGCTGGAGGAAGGGATGGAATCACTTCAGAGGGAAAGGAAGGCAGAGCCGGTGAGCAAACGGGCAATGTCATGGTCTTGTTGAAAGATAAACGGAGGCGCTTGTGCCGTTGTAAGAGTTTATCTGAGCAAACTTCTGTTCAAATTAGCACCGGACCGGAAGTGGTTAGGAGGGCGCTACCACAGACAGGAGCCAGAGGAAAGACTTTTATAGGAAAGAGCTGGAAGGAAGGCAAGGGAATTATTTGATTCACTACAGCATCAGCGGTTGCCTTGTTTGGGAAAGCCTAGCTGGCAGATTGTGATTGGTTGTCCTTAGGTTGTAATTCCTTGACCTTGAGGCGTTACAGGCTTAGGCTTTGGTTGGCTTATGCAGGTTACTAAGGCATTAAAGCCACCTCAGCCTAATGACCTCCTTGTTTAATTAATTAAAAAAAAAAAAAATGAACAGAAGCAGTTTGCTAACCCAGAAAACTCTCTTAATCCACACAAAGACACCTACTGATAAGGCAAAATGCATTAACCTTATTCCTGGTTATCAGCGTTTTTTAAAAGTTTATTGTATTTTTATTTCCATTTCTTTTTTTTTTAACCTTTTCCAATTTAATACAACATGTCCTTTAATTGCCCACTGGCCTCAAATCACAAGATCTCCAAACTAAATGCAGTCAGAAAAAGAGGCAAGAATTTGTGAGGAATAAAAAAAAAAAAAAAAAAGCCCACAGTAAAGGTGTTTAAGAGCCATCAACACATTTGCATTAGACCGAGCTTGGTTTCTAGCCTTTTTTGGACAAAAGAACATCTTTTCTATGAATCAGTTTTGGAAACTTTGTAATGCCTTGTCTCTTTAAAAAAAAAAAATTGTTTTTAATGTTTATTTGTTTTTGAGAAAGAGACAGAGCATGAGTGGGAGAGGGGCAGAGAGATGGAGACACAGAATCCAAAGCAGGCTCCAGGCTCCCAGCTGCCAGCACAGAGCCCAACACGGGGCTTGAACCCATGAACCTGGAGACCGTGACCTGAGCCAAAGTCAAACATTTAACCAACTGAGTCACTCGGGAGCCCCTGTACTGCTTTTTCTGTTAGTTGGAGGAGTCTGCCTGTTTAAGGATGGGGAGGGCCCCAGCAGCTTTTGGGTGTTTCGGGGTAAGAGAAATCTAAAACAAGTGAACGTAGGTTCCGGTTACATGGGCCCTGCTTGCCTGGCTGGTTCACGCAAACTGACCAACTGTGCCTGGCATACAACACCCCTGGCTGGTTGGTGTAGCCAAGAGATATGTTTCCCTCAGGCAGCATCTTTCCAAGTGCCCTTGCAGGGACCCCCTACATCAGCCTGTCCCGAGAGAGAGGCCTGTTTAAAAAGCTGATGACTCCTGCACTCTATCTACTGCTACTTAATCAGCATATCTGGGTTTGGGAGTGGGGTTTGCATTTTTTTCCTTACAGCTTTATTGAGATATAATTGACTTATGATAACTTCACATAGTTAAGTATACAATTTGATGAGTTTGGGTATTATTATGCATCTGTGAAATCATCACCATAGTCAAGATCATGAATGAATCTTTCACCCCTATGAGTTTCTTCAAGCCTTTTTTGTAACACCTTCTTCATCTGTACACCTTCCTTCTTCTCTCCTCCCCACATAACCATGAATATGCTGTCTCTGCAGATTAGTTTGCAATTTCCTAGAAGTTTATACAAGTGGATGCATTGAATGCATACTCTCTTCGTCTGATATCTTTCACTCATTTATCCCGCTGATGAGAGACTTGTCAGATGCTTCTGTTTTTTGGCTATTAAGTGTAAAGTTTCTTTGACCATATTTCTGCAGATCTTTCAATGGACACACGCTTCGGTTTCTCCTTGGTCCATACGAGGAGTAGAATGGTGGGGTCACCCATTATTTGAATGTTTACCTTTTTAACCAACTGCTGGACCATGTTCCAAAGTGGTTGTTGCTTTTTACATCCTCATTGGTAACGTACGAGGGTTCTGGTTTTTCCGCACCTTCACCAAAATTTGGTCGGATCCATCTTCTACATTTTTCTCTGGGAGGGAAGTGGTATCTCAGCGTGGTTTAGTTTACATTTTTTCCATGACTAATAATACTGAGCATTTTTTCCTATGCTTATTTACCTTTTTTGCATCTTTTTTGGTGAGGTGTTTGTTCAGACATAAAAAAAATAAAATTTATGTGTATTTTTTAGACACAGGGAGAGACAGAGTATGAGCAGGGAAGGAGCAGGGAGAAGGAACACAGAATCCGAAGCAGGTTTCAGGCTCTGAGCTGGCAGCACAGAGCCCAACGTGGGGCTCGAACCCACAAACTGTGAGATCATGACCTGAGCTGAAGTCTGATGCTTAACCCCCTGAGCCACCAGGGGCCTCATGTTTATTCAGATTTATATTGGGTGGTTTGTCTTCTTTTATTCAGAGGCGGGAGTTCCTGGTGTGTTCAGGATAGAATGCGAATATTTTCTCGCAACCTGTGGCTTTCTTTTTACTTTCACAGATGTGCTTCGGCATCTTTGGCCATATACATGTGTGTCTATCCCTGGACCCTTTATTCTGTTCCATTGGTCTTTGTATTGATTCTTTTGCCAGCGTCATACCATACTGTCTGGAATACTGTAGCTTTACACTAAGTATTGCAATCTTACAGCGCAAGTTCTCCGACTTGCTCCTCTTTTCCAAAATTAGGAGCTTTGCATTTCCATATTAATTTCAGACACGGCCACTCAATTTGCACAAATATGGCCCACTGGGATTTTGAATGAGTTTGTATTTACTTTATAGATTAGTTTGAGCATTGACGCCTTACCAACATTAGGCCTTTTAACACCACCTCTCTTTCTCTATTTAGTAATTTTTTTAAATATTTATTTTTGAGAGAGAAAAACAAGTGAGGGAGGGGCAGAGAGAGAGAGAGAGACAGAATCTGAAGCAGGCACCAGGCTCTGAGCTGTCAGCACAGAGCCTGATGCAGGGTTCGAACTCACAGTGAGATCATGACCTGAGCCACAGCCAGATGTTCAACTGACTGAGCCACCCAGGAGCCCCTGTCTCTTTTTATTTAGATGTTCTTTATTTGCTCTTGGCAATGTTTGATGATTTTTACTGTGCATAGGTCTTGCACAACCTTGGTCAAACTTATCCCCAAGTATTTCACATTTTTGCTGTTATTATTAATAAGGATCTTTTTATAAATCTCAATTTCCATTTGTTCATTACTAGTATATAGAAACAAAATTGATTTCCAAAATATGTTGACGAGAAACCTGTTCAACTCACCTGTTAGTTCCATTGGCTTTATGGTGGATTCCATAAAGCTTTCCGTATAAATGATCAAGTCTGTGAATGAAGACAGTGTGGCTTTTTTATTTCCAAGATGCTTGCTTTTCGTGTCTTTTGAATGCCTTTCTGTGCTGCAGAATCTCTGGAACAATGTTGAACAGAAGTAGTGACAGCAGACAAGATGAGCTGATTCCTGATCTTGGCGGGGGGGGGGCGGGGGGGGGCAAAGCACAGAGTCTTTTACCATCAAATATGGGGCTAGCTGCAGGGTTTTCATGGATGCCTTTATCAGGTAGATGAAGTTCTTTTCTGTGATGGTTTTCAGAGTTTTTATAATCAATGGATGATCGTTTTTATAAAAGGGTATTCTGCATCTGTTCCTGAAGTGATCGTACTTTGTTGGTTTTTTTTTCTTACAGGCTGCTCTTAGTGAATTCCACGGGTCAGTTTTCAGGCGTTAAACCAAGCTGCACTCCTGAGATAGACCCCACACAGGTATATTTATTGTCTCTTTAAAAAAAACTGTTAGGTCTGATTTGCTTGAATTTTATTGAGAATTTTTACAGCTGTGTGCCTGATGGACATGGTTCTTTTTTTTTTTTTAAGTGTTTTTATTTATTTTGAGAGAGAGAGAGAACAGCACACATTGGGGAGGGGCAGAGAGAGAGGGAGAGAGAGAGAAGCCCCAGCTGGCTCTGCACTGCCAGCATAGAGCCCGATGTGAGGCTTAAACCCACGAAGCCATGAGATCATGACCTGAGCTGAAACCAAGAGTCAGATGCTTCACCGACTGAGCCCCCCCAGGCGCCCCAAGATACATTGTTCTGTAATTTTTTTTTCCTACTATCTTTTTCTGGTTTTAAAGTCAGGGTAATCTTGACCTCATAGAATGAATTGGGAAGTATTCCTTCCTCTCTAGGTTTTTAAGAGAAGAGTTTTGTATCTCATTTTATCATGCTTTGCAGATATGGCAAGTTTTACTAATTGAAGGTTGGTGGCAACATTGTGTTGAACAAGTTCTTTGGCACCATTTTCCCACAGCATTTGGTCACTTCCTGTCTCTGTGTTTAATTTTGGCAATTCTCACAGTATTTCAAGTCTTTTCTTTATTATTACATCTGCTGTGGTGACCTGTGGCTAGTGATCTTGGATGTTACTATTGTAATGGTTTGGGGATGCCACGAGTTGCACCCATATAAGATGATGATCTCAATTGATAAATGTGTGTGTTCTTGACTGTCCCACTTATTGGCCATCCCCCATCTCTTCCCCTCTCTTGGGGGCCTCTCTATTTCCTGAGACACAACAATATTAAAATTAGGCCAACAAATAACCCTACAATGGCCTCTAAGTGTTCAAGTGAAAGGAAAAGTCGCAGAAATGCAAGAGTAGTTTGAAAATGGAAATATCAAGGCACCTGGGTGGCTCTGTCAGTTAAGTGTCAGACTTCAGCTCAGGTCATGATCTCACAGTCCGTGAGTTCGAGCCCTGGGTCGGGCTCTGTGCTGACAGCTCAGAGCCTGGAGCCTGCTTTAGATTCTGTGTCTCCCTCTCTCTCTACCCCTCCTCCACTCATGCTTTGTCTGTCTCTGTCTCAAAAATAAATAAAAATTTTAAAAAAATTAAAAAAAAGAAGAAGAAATACATTTTCTAAGGCTCTAGCTGCCATAGGTAGTGATTCCCCCAGTGGAACTGGGCGAAGTCAGTTGAAAGCCTGTCTGGAAAGGATGCACCTTTCTAGATGCCATTAAGAACATTCATGGTTCATGGAAAGAGGTCAAAATATTAACATTCACAGGAGTTTGGGAGCAGTTGATTTCAACCTTCATGGATGACTTTGAGGGGTTCAAGACTTCAGTGGAAGAAGTAAGCACAGGGGTGGTGGAATTTACAAGAGAGTTAGAAGTAGAGCTTGTAGATGGGACTGAGTTGCTGGAATTACTTGATAAAACTTTAACAGATAAGGAGTTGCACCCTATGGAGGAGCAAAGAAAGTGGTGTCTTGAGATGGAACCGACTCCTGGTGAAGATGCCGTGCAGATGGTTGAAATGACAACAAAGGATCAAGAATATTCCATACACTTCATGGATAAGGTAGTTGCAGGGTTTGAGAGGATTGATACCAATTTCAAAAGAAGCTCTCCTGTGGCTAAAATCCTGTCCAAAGCATCTCGTGCCACGGAGACATTATTCATGAAGGGAAGAGTCAGTTGATGTGGCAAACTTGGTTGTTGTTTTATCTTAAGAAATTATCACACCATCCCCAGCTTTCAGCAGCCACCCTCTTGCTCAGTCAGCAGCCGTCAGCTTCGAGGCGAGACCCTCTGCCAGCAAAAAGATTACGACTTGCTGAGAGCTCAGATGACGGTTAGCATTTTTTAGCCATGTGGTATTTTCTCAGGGGACAGCTGGGTGACTCAGGCGTTCGGGTGTCTGACTTCGGCTCAGGTCACGATCTCATAGTTTGTGAGTTCAAGCCCCACATGAGGCTCTGTGGCTGACAGCTCAGAGCCCAGAGCCTGCTTTCGATTCTGTGGTGACCTCTCTCTCTGTGCCTCCCCGGCTTGCACTCTGTCTCTCTGTCTCTACATTAAAAATATTTTTTCAGGTATGTACTGTGCTTTTTACACATAATGCTATATTGCACATTTAATAGACTACAATATAGTGTAAACGTAACTTTGATATGCACTGGGAAACCAGAAAATTCACCTGACTCCCTTTATTGTGGTATTTGCTTTATTGTGGTGGTCTGGAACTAAACCTGCAATGTCTCCGAGGTATGCCTGCAGTTCCTTAAATGTTTCATAGAATTCACCATTGAATCCATCTGGGCAAGTTTTGTCTGCGGTGAGGTTTTTAAACTATACATTCAATTTCTGTAGTAGATGTAGGGCTATACACACCTTCCACTTCTACTGGCTTTATCCAAGACCGCTTGACTCACTTTGGTCAGTGGCATTTTGAAAAGCTTTCTAGATAATTCTAAACTTTTTCTTTCTTTTTTTTTTTTTTTTAGTGTTTATTTACTTTTGAGAGAGAGAGACAGAGTGTGAGCAGGGGAGGGGTAGAGAGAGAGAGAGAGGGAGACACAGAATCTGAAGCAGGCTCTAGGCTCTCAGCTATCAGCACAGAGCCCGACGCGGGGCTCAAACCCATGAACTGTGATATCATGATCTGAGCTGAAGTCAGACGCTTAACTGACTGAGCCACCCAGGTGCCCCATGAAAAGCTTTCTGGATAATTCTAACATGCAGCCAGGGTCAAGAGCCCCCAGTCTAGTCCAAGACCTAGAGAGGTAGCTTGTCAATTTGAATAGCTACATACTATTTTATAGTAAGCATGCATCCAGAGCTCTTTCTTTGCTTCTCTATTCATGTTCATTCAGGTTGTTCCTGATTTCTTTCCCTTATGCTCTGCTGTCTGGTGCAGAAATTTCATTGCTCCCCTCTTTTCTCCACGGGTTATAACTTTTGTCATTTTATAATCTCCCCTTTTGGCAAATGTATGCTTTGGGTCTTGAATTGTGTTCTATCTGATGACACACTTACCACTCATCCATTTAATTGTTTTTGCATTTGCCCCTTGTCTCGTGTATCTTTACCTGCTGATTAATTCACAAACTTTGGCTGTCACTTATTTTAGGAATAACCAGCATCTGGATGGAATTTTTAGAAATCCTTACCTGAAAGCCGTTGCCTTTTTATAGGGATGTTAGCATTTAAATAAGAATCTCAGAGGACCAAAAAGTGTTCAAGCCTCAAATTAGGGGCCATCGTAGTGAAGCTTCAGGCACCCTCCTAGCCTGGTAGCCCCCAGGCTGACCACCCGCTCTCCCCCCTCCCAACGCGCTCAATTCTGCACACGCGGCTGTCACACAAGGCTCTTTTATGGCAAATGCAAATTGCAAATATAAACTGTTTCTTTCTTCATTTATCACTTTTTCCCTTCTCATTTACAAGAGGCTTGAATTATTAGCACTTGTCTAAACAATGCCGCTTCGCCTGGTATCTGTGAGGAGGTGTTGGTGATAACTTTCCAATGATGTCATCCCTGGAAGCACAACTCCAAAGCACCCAGTCAATCATGGGCATTGTTCAGAAAGCACCAGAATAACTCTGAGTGACCCAACCCCCCCCCCCCCCGCCCCCCGCCAAAATCTATAGAAATGAAAATTGAAACGTAAACCAGAAACTTCATTTCCATGTCCGGGGCTCTCAGAGCTCTGTGGATTCCTTATGCACTGACACATCTCTTCAATGGGGGACAATGGGAGGCAAAAGGGGTTTCCCTGGGGAGCTGAAGGATCAAATGCGTCTCGGAATCTTTTTCTTATTCTCAGCAGCACATTAAGCATTTGGGGGAACTTATGGCTCCCTGCCCCACCTTTAAGGAGCTATCCATACTAACCTTTATTACATACACCCTCAGTGCCAGGTACTATGCGGAGCTCTGAATAGATTATTTTAGGGGCGCCTGGGTGGTTCAGTTGGTGTAGCATCCAACTCTTGGTCTCAGCTCAGGTCATGATCTCACAGTTCATGAGACCAAGCCCCTTCTTCGGATTTTCTCTCTCTCTCTCTCTCTCCCACCCCCCCTCTGTTTCTCCCCCCATCTCAAAAATAAATAAACAAGCATTCAACAAAGATTATTTTATATATTCATTGTCACAACTTTATGAGGTAAGCGCTGCTAGTTTCCCATTCTTCAGATGAGAAAACGGAGGCTCAGAAAAGTGGCATCCCTTGCTCAAGGTCTCCCAGAAAATCGTACAAGGAGTAGGAACATGACTCCAGGTCTGGTGTGGTGTCAGAGTGATGCCCTTACCCTCTGTGAAAATCTGGTTCAATATAGTATGAAGGGCCCATCATAATTGGGTTCCTGCCAACCTCTCCAGTCTGATCTATCTCATCTGGACCCCTGGCCTGTTCACAACTTGTGCTCCAGTCATACCTACTGCCCCCCTAATGTGCTCTGCTGTCTGGCCCCTCCACTCCTTTGGTCACAGACTGACACTGGCCAGAAAGGACCACGGTACCCCCTGTGGAATCCTGTCACCACTCCCATACACTCACAGAGTCCTGTGTGTTCACCTCTGCCCACCCACCGTCCTCTAGGTTCTGAGCCTTTTGAGTGCACGAGTGTGTTTCCCTCCCCTCTGGTTCTGAACACTCAGCACAGTGCCTGGCACACAGCAGCTGCTCAGGAACAGACTGGATGTTCTCCTCCATGATTTTTTTTCTCCCCCTTATGGAAAAATGTCTATATATCAAGCCCTCTGTTCTGTCATCCCATTCTTCTTCAGACAAGTAGAGGCATGTTTGTTTCCATCATTGTATCAGTTTGCTCTGGGTTTTTGGCCTTAAACACTGGATTGTCTGTAGCACCTACAAGGTCTGGGGCACACTTACATTTCCTCTCCAGGAATTAAAGAGGCCAGCAGGGCACGTGTTTCCCGGACTGATTCTGAGTACTCTGCCTCTGTGAGGTTTAGTCAGATGCAAATGTCAAGGTGAATAGGTTGAGAGATCCAACGTATAGTATGATGACTATAGTTAATAACAGTGTATTGAATACTGGAAATTTGCTAAGAGAGAAGGCTTTGGGGGGTCTCACAACACACACACACACACACACACACACACACAACTATGTGGGGAGATGACAGGTCAATTCGCTTGATTTTCGTAATCGTTTCACTATGTATATCAAAACAACATATTGCACACCTTAAGAATACACAGTTTTCATTTTAATTTTTTTTAATGTGTATTTATTTTTGAGAGAGAGAGAGAGACAGAGCTTGAGCAGGGTAGGGACAGAGAGAGAGGGAGTCACAGCATCCAGAGCAGGCTCCAGGCTCTGAGCTGTCAGCACAGAGCCTGACGCGGGGCTCAAACCCACAAACCGTGAGATCATAACCTGAGCCGAAGTCAGACACCCAACCAACTGAGCCAGCCAGGCGCCCTGACACACACAATTTTCATTTTAAAAAGTAGATGAATGGGTGGCTTCCATTAGCGCTATCTTAGAAAGAGTCTCTGAGTCTTCACTTGTCATGACATGTGGTAGAAAGAAGAGTGAGCCAACATTGGTGCTGTGCTAGAGGCTAAGTACAGCAGGTCTGGCAATAAATGCACAAAGGAGGATGCCCTCCCAAAGTCTGCAGCGGAGCTTGCCAACTCAAAGGCCCACAGGGCCAAGAGGGCAACTTAAGTGACAGAGATGGTCCAGGTGGACATTGGAGCCAATGGCAACCTGTGGCCATATTTCACGAGCAGCCTCTTCTGGCTCCTGCCAGTGGCTGGCATGTGGGAGTTCTAGTCCATTGCTATCAGAAGTTTGCAGCTTTTCAAGATTACTTAAAAATGTGGATGTTTATATAAAATCTGAACTTTAATGATGGCTAATAATTAAAAAAAAAAAAAAAGAAGAAGAAATCTTCAAGGTCCACACACAACCCGTCTTTGGGTCTGATCTGGCTAGACTCTGCCAGTTTTCAGCCTCTGGCTTGGATTTTCACACAGGGCTAAGCAATTAAAGTGATTGGGTTTAAGTTTCCATTCTATCACATTTCCCCGGCAAACCTCGGCAGGTTGTTGAACATCTCAGAATGCTGGATTTATGGGTAACGTAAGACGCTCCCCTCACAATCCAACTCCACCAAAGTTCGAAAACACCAAGACTTTAGCCCGTTTAGTTTGCTGAGTTATCCTGGATTCTTATAACAGTGCCTGGCACATAGCAGAGACTCAGTGATGTTACTAGAGAGAGTGTATGTTACCATATCCTGACTTCATTGTAAGGGATGTGACTAGTAGAACCCAGGTGTATCATGATGGGATTTGAGCAAAACTGTCCACTACCAATTAGGACTCATTTGCTTGCAAGTGATAGAAATCTAACTCCAGTGGTTTAAACAAAATAAGAAATCCATTGGCCTGTGTCTGTAAGGCTCAAGCCTTAAGGTATGGCCAGATCCAGGCCCAACTTGATGCTTTGTATCATTGGCTCTGCTCTTCTCTGTGTTGGCTTTAGTCTCAGGATCTCCCTTGGGGTAAGATGACTGTGGGCAACCTGGTTTTAGATCTTCCCCCGTGTAAAGACTCTTGCCTTTCTCTGCAATCAACTAAATTCGCATTGACTTGGAGTCACATGTGCATTTCTGACCAATTTCCTGTGGCTGGGAGACTGAGATCCTCTGATGGGCTGAACCCGAGACACACACCCCTTCTTGGACCCCGGCACTCTTCTCCGAACCATGCGAATTAAGAACTGCGAGAGCCTGGTTCTCCAGAGGAAGGAGAGAGAATAAATGCTGGTGACAAAAACAGCGTCAGCTCTGGAGGCCACATCTGGATGATTTGCGCCTGGAAGCCAGCCCACCTAACCTGGCCTCCAGAGAGCCCTGTGTTTCTCCTTTCCTAAACCTAGAGATGGCCACAGAGTGATAAGCACCAGCTGCATACCTCCCACCATGCAGTTAAACCCAGGGCTGCTTTGACCCAAGGCTAATGAGGCATGGGGGAATTTGCAAACCCCTCTCCAGAGAGGCTGCAAAACACAGAAGAAATGTAATAGTACCATCAAGTAATCACACCACAGACTGGACTCTTTAAAATGCACTCCTTCTTCCCTTTGATCTTGTTCTAATGGATAATGCCCATGGTACTTGCTGTGACCTGAATCCCTCACAAGATTGCTGGAGAGAAAAGCGCACCAGAGAACACTGGCCTGGAATATCAAATGCAAGGGGCCAATTATTCCTGCTCCTTGAGACCCCATCTCCCCGGCTTGCATATTCATGGGATCTCCGATGCAGATGAGGTAGCAGCTGCTGATTAAAATCGGCTCACTTTGTTGTGGGGGAATTTGGGGACTCCGGGGAGGCCTCTTGAAGCTGATCCGTGGTGAAACGTCCTCTACAGGGGTTGTTCTGTTACCGCGTAGTGTGGTCCTTTAGAATAATAAAACAGTCTGGATCTTTCAGCTCCGAGGAGGAACAAACAGATGCTTGCCCTCCAGCTGCGTTGTGTGGGAGGGTTGAAAGCCTGGATATAGATTGGGAAGGACAAGGTCTTAGTTTACCTGCTGCGCAACTGCCAGAAGTTAGATTTGTTTGTTTGTTTGTTTGTTTCCCTCTTTTCGGGGTAGGGTAGAGATGAGAGTCTGGAAATTTGACTTGGAAGAGGTCGGGGACTTCATATGTTTCCTGCCTGGGATGGTCTAGGTAGTGCTTCTCTTTAATAGACACACAAACCATCTAAGTGCCTTGCGAAGACTGCAGATTCTGTTTTAGTAGGTCTGGGGTGTGGACTCAGATTCTTTGCTTCCCTCAAGCTCCCAAGTGGTGCCCATGCTTCTGGCCTCTGGGCCACTCTTCAAGTACAAGGGTGTAGACTGACGGTTCCCAAACTCAGTTGTGTTTTGGAATCGCTTGGAGAGCTCTTAAAAACCAGGATGTCCAGGCCACACCCCACACTGGTTAGACCGGAATCTCTGGATGGCTCCCAGGAATCAGTATTTTTATAAAGACTCTCAGGTAGTTCCTGTGTATAGGCAACTATGTATTTGAGAATCAGTAGTGGTAATTGTTCTCAACCCCACCTGCTGTGCATTATCATCACATGGGGGAGTCTATAAAGTACCAGTGCTGGGACACCTGGGTGGCTCCGTTGGTTAAACACCTGACTCTTGATTTTAACTCAGGTGATGATCTCGTAGTTTGTTGGGTTCCAGCCCTGAGTTGGACTCTGCCCTGATATAGCATAGAGCCTGCTTGGGATTCTCTCTCCCTCTCTCTGCCCTCCCCTGCTCACACTCCCTCTCTTTCTCTTTCTGTCTCTCAAAATAAATAAAGACACTTTAAAACGTAAAATAAAAAGTACCAAGTCCTGGCCCATGGTGCAGGATGAGTCCCGTGGGAGGAATGGTGGGGTTGGACACGAACAGTTCTATCTTGTAAAAGCCTCAGAGATTATTATCCGCAGCCAAGATTGGTAATCATAGATGTAGAAGGATTCAAACTGCATGGTCTCTCCGACCCTGAGATCCTGTGAGTTGCTCTAGCTGTTATTATCATGGGAGGTGTTATCGTCTCTTCTGGACTCAGCTCCTCGTCTTCCAAGGCTGATGGATGTGCAGAACCTTCACTCCCACCCTCCCATCCACTTCCCCACCCTCGTATGCCTCTCTTTCCTGATACCACGATTGCAAAAGTAATACGTGTTTATTGTTAGAAATTTGGGGACACAGAAAAGCGCGCCAGATAAAATGTATCCCAACGGTGTCTCCAAACACGACTACTTTGGCATTAGCGCTCCTTGAAGAGAACCATTACTTCCATTTTGGCTTCTCTCTCTCCCTCTCTTTTTTTTAATGTGGTAAGAACACGGAACATGAGACCTACCCTCTCAGATTTTTAAGTGTATAATACAGTATGGTTGACTATAGCCACGTTCTATACAGCACATCTCTAGAGTTGATTCATCTTGCTCAACTGAAACTTTAGGCTCGTTGATCCCTCCCCCCTCCCCCATCTTCCTGACCCCACCTCCTGGAGATTATCCTTCCACCCTTTGATTCTATGAATTTGCCTCTTTTAGATACCTTACATAAGCAGAATCATAAGGTTCGTCCATAATGTATGCATTGCAGAATTTTCTTTTTTTTTTTTTAAGTTTTTTAATGTTTATTTTTGAGAGAGAGCAAGAGCGCGCACGCTCATGCGTGAGTGGGGGAGGGGCAGAGAGACAGGGAGACACAGAGTCCGAAGCAGGCTCTAGGCTCTGAGCTGTTAGCACAGAGCCTGACGCAGGACTTGAACCCATGAACCCTGAGATCATGACCTTTGCTGAAGGTGGCCACTTAACGGACTGAGACACCCAGGTGTCCCAAATTTCCTTCTTTTTTTAAGGTGAATAGTGTCTGTAGTATGTATAGACCACATTTTCTTTATCTATTCCTCTCTTGAGGGACATTTGTGTTGTTTCCACCTCTTGGCTGCTGTGAACAGTGTTATGATGAAGCAGGAAATGCTTATATCTCTTAGAGAGCCTGATTTCACTTGTTTGGGGTAAATACCCTGCTGTGGGATTTCTGGATGGTTCTGATTTTTGGCTTATGTTCTCAGTCATTTTTAGTTTGCAGGTTTGGGGTTGTTTCATAGCCAAATTTTCCTTCTTTTTAATACATGACTACCCCATAGCATATCTTCTTCAATATTTCTTTCTTTTTTTTTAAGATTTTATTTTTAAAATAATCTCTACGCCCAACATGGGGCTTGAACCTACAACCCCAAGATCAAGAGTCACGTGCTCTGCTGACTGAACCAGACAGGTGCCCCTCTTCTATATTTCTTAATGACTGTCACTTATAATGATTCATTTACCCATTCTTGTACTCTTGATCAATATTTAGATTACTCCTTTCTTTAAGACACAATGCCTCTAAGAAAACTTTTTACATGTGGAATTATGGGCCCAAAGAGCAGGAACATTTCTTTAGGAAAATGGATTCCTACTGTCTAAGTAGGGCTTCAAAATTGTAATTCAGTATTTATTGCTGAATGCCTTGCGTTGAATGAATGAGTGAATGAATGAGTGAGTGAGTCATTGCCTCTCAGTATTTAACAAGGACCTGGCCCAAGTGTTCCTAGAGTGAATGCATGAGTAAACTCTGAACAAAACATTAAAAACATTAAAAAAAATAGTTATCTATGGATAACATATGTCAGGACGTAGATCTAAAATATAATTTACTTTTTTCCCTTGCAAGCAGCCAAGCCCAATTACCTACAAACATTTCCCAAAATGAGGGCTCACATCGTACTTTGCTCGTGGTAAGGTATCGGGAAATTAATTGTTCCATTTCTCAAAGACCTTTACTGTGCAATTAAAAAAAAAAGCAGCCCTCCACCATAGCAATTATCTATAATTACTAATGAAAACAGGTGTCTTAAATGCCTTTTCAAATTGAGACATAACTGGTTCATTATCATAGCAGGCAACTACCAATATCCAATTTTCAATGGGATGTTGAGATCAAACATAATGCAGAGGATTGTGGGGGCACACAAAGGGAACGGCACTTCCTGGATGCTGTTTATTAGAAGAATTTGGTGGAGGGGCAGAGGTTGACAAGCATTCAAATAAGAAGCAGAGAGTATCTTGGGGAAGTGGAGCCCTGCGTGGCTGAGAAGTATAAAATAGCAACAGTCTATAGAGATAAAATCTCTTCCTCCAAAAGCTTTTTCAGGTAGTGGAATTAGCTCAATCATGCTGTTTATTATCTCTGGGCTCAGTTTCTGCATCTGTTGAGTGGCCTTGAGAAAACCTAAATGTGTTTGACCACAGAACTCCTTTTATATGTAAGATATAGGGGTGCCGTGGGGAAGTAACTGAGAGAATGAATGAAAGGGAGTATATAATGCCCGAGGGTCGAGATGTGATTCCATTCTCTTATTCTCCTAAATTTAAAGTTTTCTTCATTTCCTAGTTTCTGTGACCTTGTGATGATAAAGGTGGACCAAGTATAATAAGGTGGAGGAAATTGGAACTGTGCGTTCCTGTTCCTACACTTCCTGTGTCATTGCATGCTGGGAATTATAATTCGTGAGCAGGTGCATAAAGCAAGGAGTTCACAGGGGACCAGTTGAGAAGGGTCAGACCTTGGCCTGGCTGGTTCAGGACACCATGTTGATGGGCCTAAGAGGTGGACACATTTGCTGGAAGTGTGTGCACTCTCTGCCTCCTGGTTTTAGCTGGAAATAGTGACGTGGAATCAATATTTACTCTTAATTTCATTCTTTGGGGATACCCTGTTTTAATCCAGAGGATGGAGCTTGTGGTATCCATCCTGTTGACAGTATACCTACCAGAATGCCCCTCTGGACTTCATGATTTCCACAAATGGAAGCCCCAGGAGCTGTTCTGCTCTAAAACGCTTCCATAGCCATGTGTCTGAGGAAAGCTGCATTCACCCTTTCCCTCCTGGGAAATTGTCAATGGAAATTGACATATTACTGCAATGAGAGTCCTACAGCAGAGAAACCCAATTAACTGGACTTAGCAAGTCCTTCCTAAATCTATTTGGCCACAGAAGCCCTTTTATAGGTAAGAGCTATTAACAGCCCACTGAGCTAGTGTTCCATGGAGTGCATTTTAAGAAGCATTGGTTTACAGTCTTTCTCTTTGGCTTCTCCATCAACTTTTGAATTCTCATGTATCTTGATGAGTATCTTTCTCAGTTAATGAAAAACTGAGCTGCAGGGCAATTTTGTTTTTGTCCGTCCAATAGTCTGTGAATTTATCTGTCCTCCTCTCTGGCAGGTGATTCTGGGGAGTTTCCAATTACAGAATCCTCATTTCTGCCTCTATTCCAGGTTTGCCAGATAAAATATAAGACAACCAGTTGAATTTGAGTTTCACATTAACAATGAATAATTTTTTAGTCCATACTTACACTGTCTTTTTTATTCGATAGAGCTGGGAACTGTACCATTAGGGTGGATATGTACCCCAAGGCTGGCCAGTTAGGGAACCCCTTTGCTCTAGTTCCTAAAGTCTCTTCCAGGGGGTTAGTATCCTACCTAAGCCAGGTTGATAGAAGACCTTCCCCTGCAATTCCTGATTTGGTGCTCGAGGAAAAGGACTTTGCCTTTCATGTCACAAAGCTGAAAGAATGGTAGTTGGTGACTGGGGACAACCATCCACTCCTCCACGTGGAGAAAACTGTCTCTGGGGGGCAGGGTGAAGATGAGGCCACCACCTGTGGAGAAGCTAGCCAGAAGATGGAGAGAGCCAGCTCTCACACCCTCACCGATGTCCACTGATAGTTACTCCTTTCTGAGACTAGTCCAACCTTCAACTTGCTAGTCACACAGCCAACCCACCATCTTTTCCTTTATTTATTTTTATTATCTTTAACATCTGCTCTGCTTCTGGGATTTCTTGGTGATTACCTTTGCCCATTGCCTGGTGTTTAAGACGACTCAGGTCACTTCCTTGACCTTCGTAGTACAGTCAGATTCATGGAGCCAGCATGTCACCTATGGACCTCCTCCCACCCCCAGCTTACCACCTTTGACCACTGCTAGGTTGCTAGTGTTTGGATTTGAACACAGTCCTGAAGGATCAGTATTCGCCAGCACAAAACACAAGCACAGCTACCAGATGTGATTTTGCTGCAAACTTTCTCGCTCCTGTCATTGCAACAAGGAGTGGTTCCTGCCCACAGTTTGCTTTGTCACTTAGAATGCTTAACAGTGGAGCAGCTGTTTGACATCAGCATGAGAGGGAAGTCATGGGAATCTCTGGCGTGTTGAAAGGAGGTGAAGCCAAATCCTCCTCATTGGAGCCCCTGTCCATTATATAAGGGACGCAGTGACTGTTGGAGGGGTGGCTGGCAGGCTCCTGATTGTCTCAGAGACATTCATTGGGATGAACCAAGCTCTGCTAATATTCTGGGACTAATAAAGAGTTCGCTTGACTTGCAAATCTCCAGCCCTACTGTATGTATGATATTCAAAAAGATGTTAAGAGAAATAAATCCTAGAAACAATGTTTCTACTTGGGGACTGAGATGACCCTGTCCTTTCCCTAGGCCCCTCATACCTTTTTGATTATAGGTTTTGACCCAGCTGTTGTGAATTATTCATTCTTTGTACACGTTGTCTCAGCCCTGTGTCTGAACACACTGCTCTCTCTTACTGGAGTATTGGTCCTGTAACCACGGCATCCCAGTTCACCAATCAGCAATGTCCATTCCTCTGGCTATGGTGATTGGTTTAGGGGTGGCCATGTGACCTCTGGTGTATCCAATCAGAGTAAAGAGCAGGTCTTTGTCTGGAAACCGTGGACCAGAGAAGCTGTTTTCTTCTGGCTGCTGTGTTGGGTAGATGCTAAGCCAGGGACTCTTACAGACGTTTTGCTACTGGGAGGAAAGCTGTCCCCAGGACACAACCAAGAGAACTGCAGAGCGTTGAAGCTGGAAAACTAATGATTGCTGCAAAACTAATGATATTTTCAATCTCTGGAGCAACCCTCATCAAAAATTCATGCTAATTCTGGACTTTTCTGTTATACAACTCAATAAATTTTCTGTCTTGCTGAAGCCAGTGTGAGTTTAATTTTCCATTACTTGCAACACAAAGTGTTATACTCAAAGCTCCTCTTTCTTTCTCATGAACTTTTTGTAGCGAGAGCTATACTTAAAATCAAGTCAGTCATTCCAATCGGTATGATTGACTTTAGCTGAAGGTACAGGCTGCATTTTGATCTTCTGGGAATACCCTCCGCCTCCCTTGTAATCTACCTTGTCAGCGTTTATTGAACACCCGCTCTGTTCCAAGCACTGGGGCAGATGATCTGTGACATCCCGTAATAGCAAAGATCCCATCTGCACGGCAGTAGCAGTATTGAGAAGCACACAGAGTCCTGAACCGTGGCTTAAAAAATACATGTGGCTTTGCCCCCAATCTGTCTGGTGACCTTAGGCTGATCACTACCCCTCCCTGGGCTTTAGTGTCTAATCTATGATGTGAGGGCATTGGTTGACCATTCTCTAAAATCCTCTCCAGAATTACATGCCACTATTTTTACATTACATTATTACATTACAGTTACATTATTTGCATACAAATAATGTAAATATAGTTGGTATTGTATCTGGTCAAAACGGAAAGAGCTTCAGGCTTATTTACCTAACAATATATGTGAAGAGTCTACTATGTTCCAGGTTTCAGAGACACAGTTGTGAACAAAGCAGATAAAATTACCTGCTGGTGGGGAAGGCAGTCAATAAATAAATACCTAAGGTAGATACATAGTTGATCCCCATTTTTCATGGATTCTGTGTTTGTGAATTAGCCTGCTTGCTAAAATTTATTTGTAACCCCCCAATCCATACCCAGGGTGCTTTCACGGTCATTGGCTCACATGTGCAGGGTGGTGAAAAATTTGTCACTTAATGTACACGGTTCCCAGCTCAGGTCAAACAGGGCAATGCTCTGCCTTCTTGTTCACCTCTCACACGTGAAACAAGTGTTCTTTTAGCAATCCATCTAGTGCCAAGTTCTTCGCGTTTTTGTGCTTTCCTTTGGTCATCTCGCTGTTGAAGTCAGCCCCCAACCGTAGTTCTGAAATGCTGTCTAGCGTCCCTGAGTGCAAGAAGGTTGGGATGTGCGTCACAGACAAAATACCTGTGTTAGAGAAGTTTCATTCAGGTGGGCCTTCAAACAGAGACACAGAAAACAAGGTTCCGGATTGTTTGGTTGACAGAAATGTTGTGCCCGGAGGCTTGCAGGAACCTAATCCCCTATTTCCCCTAGTAGCAAATGATTCAGTATTTGCGAATTCAGACTGCCCTGCGATTTTACGGCATGTAGCTATTGCAAATAACAAGCAGGGACTGGATACTCTGTCAGATTCCGACGAGTTACTGAGAAGAGTACAGCAGGGAAGCAGGAAAGGGAGTCCATGTTTTAAAAGGCTATCATCCAGGTGAGTTTCAGGTGGAGGAAATGGCAGGAAGGAGCCAGGAGTCTGCAGTGGGAGTGTGTTTGCATGTTGCAGGAGCAGCTGGGAGTGAGCTGGGGGCAGGGGGAGACGATGAGGTTGAGGAAGGAGTGGAGGGGTGTCACGTAGTGCTTTCTGGGCTGTTGTGTGGACTTGCGCTTCGCTCTGATCCCCAAGGAGGGATTTGATCTGAGTTAGTTTGAACGGGGTCCCCCTGGTTGCGCCGTTGAGAATGGACTGACACAGGAGGAGGGGAAGGGAGAACAAGTAGGGAGGCTGTTGCAGTAACTCGGCCAGAGCTGATGGTGAGTCTTGAACAATAAACCTGCACCGTCACCATTAGCCTCCTAACTGAGCAGGGGTTGCTGGGAGTTTGAGAGGCTCTCTCCCACTGCAAAAGTCCTTGAACTTGAGCTGTAAATTATCCCCAAAGTTTCATTAGCGCGCCTTGGCATGGCTCTCTCCTCGGTCGCCCTGTGCCACGTTCCTCCTGGAAAGCGGCTATAAATAACCTGTGACTCTGCTCTCATCAAGGGAATAAGACCTAGAGTCGCCTTCCGGACACATTAATAACCACCCTTTCCTCGCCCCCAGATTAATCTTGTTATGAGGCAGCGTGGCTGTGGGTATCTCCTAACCATCATTTGCTTCCAGCGCTCAACCATCCTGTTAGTCACCAGGCCGTGCTTCTCCCCGGCGGCCTCAGGAGCTTCGTGTTGGGTTGGGTTGGGTCGGGTCGGGTTTCCAGCCAAATACCTTTCCCAGATAAATCCATTGTGTTGTGATAGGGAGATGGTACATTTGATCTAATCAACTGAATTCGTCCTTATGGCCGATCCACAATTGCATGTAATTTTGGACAAGTTCTGTGCAAAATCTAAGGTTCAGGGGGAAGGCAAGAAGTCCGAATTCAACTTTCACCAGGCTCCTTAGGGGCAGCAGGGGAGAGGAAGGAAGAGAGAACTAACGTCTGGGGAGCACGTACCCTGTTCATTCAGTCATTTGTTAATTCAGTATTTACTGAACACCTACCATGTGGTAGGCATCATTCTACATGCTGAGGGCAGAGCACGGTGCCAGTACGTGTATAAGTCAGTTAAACGAGAAGCAGAATGGTTCACTGGCTAGGAGCATAGACTCTGGAGCCAGCCGGTGCTCAAACCCCAATCCCAGTTACATGACCTTGGGCAAGTCATTTAACCCCTCCTCCCCCCCCCCCCCCCCCCGCCTCAGTAACATCATCTGTAAAATAGGAGATGACAAAAGTACTTTACTGAGAAGTAGGAAGTTATTGTACCCCTAAATACAAAGTACCCTCCCCCTTTCCTCCACCTGAGGAACACTGGGGACAAGAATCTTAGGAAGAGAACAATGGAGTATGAGCCTAGTGGGAAGCCTTAAAGCCCCGGTGGTCCAACACTCCCTTTATGCTACATTACAAATAACAAATAACGACCATGGGTTTTCTTGACCACCTCTGGGGGTGCCTACTTCCACAGGCAGCCCATCTCATTCTCAGACCTCTGGTTTGCCTGAAATGCCTGTCGTGTGTTAACACATTCCCTCTCCTGCTTCTTTTCAAGCCAGTTTGACTTCCTATTTATTCACAAAAGGTTTATTCCCATTCAGAGGACACATGCCCTTTGTTTTTCCAGTCTTGAAAGGAGCTATCAAACCTTCTTGGGGTTCGGTGAATTATTCTTCCTCCTGGCATTTTTTTTAGGATAGTTCTGACGGTGGTTATACTATCTTTCGTTCAAATAAAAAAGGCCTCTATTTGCCGAATGGGATTAACGGTTTCTGAGCCCAGAGTAGGTGCTGGTGATACAAGTTTTGTACAGGTAGAATATTCTAGAGATAATAATAGCTAACATTTATTAGGTGCTCATTGTGACCAAGCACTGTGCTAACACTGTATATGGATTGTTGGTTCATTTAATCCGATTACAACCCTATGATTTTTTTTAAATTAAAAAAAATTTTATTTGACAGAGAGAGAGAGAGCACACAGGCAGGGGAGAGGAGCAGAGGGAGAGGGAGAGAGAATCCCAAGCAGGTTCCACGCTCAGTGCAGAGCCCAACGCGGGGCTCGATCCCACAACCCTGGGATCACAAACTGTGCCAAAATCAGGAGTCAGACGCTCAACTGACTGAGCCACCCTGGTGCCCCAGCCCTATGATTTTTATTAACCCTTTTCAGTAGTAGTAGAATCAAGGCTCAGAGAATACAAGTTACTTGTCTACTAACAGGTAGTGGAATTGTATTTTGAGGTCATGTCATCTAACCTCAGAGCCCACTTTCTTTATAACCAGACCACAGCTTCCCTGATTCATCAAGGTTCCCATGATGTAATATAAAATACCACGTATACTCTAAATTACTACATGGCTGCAAAGCTAAGTTTATCTCTGTGCCTCATGGCATCCTTGACATATGGTACTCCATAAACACTGGTGAATGAATGAATGAATGAATGAATGACTTCATGCATAGGATTGGTACAGTATGACTGGCTATTTAAAAGTTTTTATTTTTATTCTTTTTTTTTTTTTTTTTTTTTTTTTTACAGAAGAGAGAGTAGGGGAGAGTCAGTAGGAGAGGGAGAGGGGAGGGAGAGAGAGAGGGAGAGAGAATCTTAAGCAGGCTTCATGCTCAGTACAGATCCTGACATGGGGCTCAATCCTATAACCCTGGGATTGTGACCTGAGCCAAAATCAAGAGTTGAACGCTCAACTGACTGAGCCACCCAGGCACCCCATGTGTGGCTTTTTAAACCTTTAAAAGTTAAATTTTCTTTTATTGACCACCAAAGTTATTATTGAGTATAAAGCCTAATTTCTTGGAACTGGAGTTTTTGGAAGCACCCTGGGAGCAGTAACCTTGGGTTTGGGGAATTAGGAGCATTTGGGGGAGCCAGAAACCTGCAGTGACTCTCCTTCCCTGCCCCTGTCCGCTTAACCTTGATAAATCCCTAGGTCTCCTCTGAGGTCCAACCTGCGGCATTAAAAAAACAAATTGGAGAGTTCCAGTGTCAAAGAGATTTTTATTGCTATTTTTTTTTTCATGAGCTTCTTATCCCTAAGGTACTTGAAGGAACAAACAAGCTGTGGATCATTTGCAAGGGCATGTAACTTATTCATTTGTCCATCGGCTCAGCAATGGGATGGAGTGAAGGGGATGACGTTAATTTTGCTAGAAGCAATGAGTGAGGTCACACCACTTCCCAGTCCAGACTAAGATTATCTGTAGGAGCTGGTTGGTGGTCCAGAGGTGGGAGAACTGGTAGGAGGTGCACCTGGAGTTTGAAACCAGTGTCTGTAACCACTCATATTTAGCAATGTCCACAGGGATCACTGTCCTGGGACTGTGATAAGGTTGGGACACAAGCTCCTTGAACAGCTGTGTTCACAAGTTAGCAGTCCCACTTAAGGAGTTTGTTTGGAATAGTTGTGCCACGAGCTGACTTAGTCCCCAAAGCAGGCTTCCAGAATCAGGAGGACACAGAGCTTTAAAGTGAGGGAGATTTTGGGTGCCAGCTCCTCTCCTTGGTTGTTTGAATTCCTCATTGGTGAGGATGTCAGTCTGGTGGAATCTGCGTGAGGCGAGGTGGTTTCATAAAAATAGCAAGTTTTTTTAGAGTTGATCACTCTGGGGTTCAAATCCTGATTCCACTACTTACCAGCCATGAGAACCTAGGCAGGCCTCTTGGCCTTTCAAAGCCTCAGTTTTCTCATCTATAAAGTAGCAATGAACGTGGGGTGCCTGGGTGGTTCAGTTGGTTCAGACTCTTGGTTTTGGCTCAGGTCATGATCTCAGGGTTCAGTTCAAGCCCCGCATCATTCTCTGCACTATCAGCGTGGAGTCCGCTTGGGATTCTCTCTCTCCCTCTCTCTGTACCCCTCCTCCACTCTGTCTCTTGAAATAAATAAACTTAAAAAAAATAGCAATGAACATATTTAATCATCCAGGATTGTCTGAGGATTAATGCAAAGTTTCTGGCATAGGCATGATTTTCAAGGTCTGGTCTCATTTTCTTTCCATGTTCGTCCTATATGCTACCAATACGAAAGGACAGATCCTATTCTTAGCCAATACTAATAATTTGTTAGAAACCTGATGCTTGAGGGGCGTCTGGGTGGCTCAGGTGGTCTAGCATCCGAATTCAGCTCACGTCATGATCTCACTGTCTGTGAGTTCAAGCCCCGCATCGGGCTCTGTGCTGACAGCTTAGAGCCTGGAGCCTGCTTCAGATTCTGTGTCTCCCTCTCTCTCTGCTCATCCACTGCTCATGCTCTGTCTCTCTCTGTCTCAAAAATAAATAAAAACATTTTTAAAAATTTTTAAAAAAAAACCCGATGCTTGAATTTAATAGAAAATCCAACCCAAGTTGCCATGAACAGCGAAGGGACATCTTGACCTGGGTAAACGAACATCTCAGAAGAAGCTTTGGCTTCAAGCAGGATTTGATCCAGCCTACACAGATATTCTTCATCTTCCTCTCCAAATTCCTCTTTTGTCTCATTTCTAAAAGTGACTCCCCTCATGATTCAAAATGGCTGCCAGGAGCATGCAGGAGCCCTGTGCTTCCTTGTCCCAGGTCAGTAGGAACCAAGAATGCCTTTCCTCCTACAGATAGGAGGGAAAGATTTTTTTTTTCCTCTAGCCAAAAGAGTTCTTATCTCATTGGCTCAAAATGTATTAGAGGCACTGAGCGGATCAGAGTGGCTTCCTGTTGAATGTGGACTGTTTTAAGCTAATCAGAGCCCCATCACTGCAAGTGAGTGTGTGTAGGCAGGGGACCAGGATCCCCAGCCCCAAATACCCTGTGGCTTTGTTGTGGACAGGAAAGCGGGACTGGATGTTAGTTGTTCTTTTTTCTTTCCACTTGCCCCCAGAACAGACTACCTGGAACCCTCCAAGTTGTGACCTTGCACCATTTTGGAGGAACTCATGTGGCCCTAGATTTCAGTGGGATGCTATTTTTAATCTTTAACAGCCCTGACTCATTTATTTTGTGTCACAATGAGATGAGAATCATCATCTGGGTCAGACTGTGGTCTCTGGGTCTTCCCAGCTGGAAAATCTCATGCAGCCCCTTTGAGAGTGGAAAATACACTCAATTATAAGGGAGTGAATTGGTACTAACTAAAGCACAGTGCCACAATTTGGTGGTGATTCAGAGGGAAATGATGGGTAAGGCTTAACAATGATGCCATAAGACATTTGCTTTAAGTTTAGTTGCATAACTACTCTTTTTTTTTCATGTTTTTATTTATTTTTGAGAGAGAGAGAGAGAGAAACAGAGTGTGAGCAGGAGGAGGGGCAGTGAGAGCAGGAGACACAATATGAAGCAGGGGCTCCAGGCACTGAGCTGTCAGCACAGAGCCTGACCCAGGGCTCGAACTCGTGAACTCTGAGATCATGACCTGAGTCGAAGTCAGATGCTTAACTGACTAAGCCACCCGGGGGCCCCAAGACCCTCATTATTCTAAGACAGCCCAGTCTCTACCACCTCCTGGGCCTGTCTTTCCACATCTGACCTGGGTTCAAATACAAGTATCAACGGTTGTGACCTTAAGGAAGACATTACCTCTGTGATCCTCACTTTCCTCAACTGTAAAATGGCAATAATGATTCATTTCCCCTCTAGGGTTGTTGCAGGGATGCTGTGAGTGAAGGTGGCAAAAATACTGGGGCACCTGGGTGGCTCAGTCGTTAAGCGTCTGACTCTTGATCTCAGCCCAGGGCATGATCTCACTCTTCCTGAGTTTGAGCCCCACATCGGGCTCTGTGCTGACGGCGTGGAGCCTGCTTGGGATTCTTTCTCTCCTTCTCTTTCTGCCCCTTCTCTGCTCTCTCTCTTTCTCTCTCTCTCAAAATAAATAAACTTAAAAAAAAAACAAAACCCAAACACTTAGCAAGCACAGTGTCAGGCACCTATGTGCATATATGGGATTGCGAATGCACTCGTGTGGCTGTTACCTCTTCAGTGATATCTCAGCTCCGGCCCTTCCCACCTTTTGTAGATGCTTAGGAATAAAAAGAGAAACACAGATGTGAAAGCATTTTCCTCCCACAAGTCAAAAAGAGTCCTAAACGTAAGGCTGTTGTTAATATTAATTTACGGGATGGTGAGGAACATCCTGGGAGACTCCCTCTGGTGAGGATTTCATGAATTTCAAGAGCGCAAATCCCGCTCCCCACAGAGCCTAACTTCCTCACCTGATTTTGCGATTTTGCGGAGATGAATTCCAGGTTCTGGGTTCCCCAGGAGCCTGCCTCTTATTTTCTGACTGCTTCATTTATTCTACTACAATGGATTTTCCATTTCATAGCAGAAAAAGAAAAAAAAAAAAAAACCACGAAGCAGAAACAAAAGACATCTTCAATCTTTTTACTAATTGTATTTCTTTGGACCTGATCATTCAGGAAAAGTGTGAATGAAGTCCCTTAGTGTGTGTGTTTGTGCACAGCGATTGTGTATCTACCTTCTGGGGGTGCGGTGGGGTGACGGTGTGCCTGACGTGTGAGTGCCTCTAAGTACCTATGCGCCTGAGTGTGTGTTCATGCCTGTGCCTGTGTATCATGTATGTGGTCCGATGTCTTTGTGTGTAGGTGTGAGCCTCTCAGAATTCGTATGTGAGTCTATGTGTGGACCTGAATGTTTGTGCTCTATGTGCATGTGTGATCATGCGAGTTCACTAGTGCAAGCACACGTCAATTTTGTGTTTGTGTTCTTTTTTTTTAATTTTTTTTTTAACGTTTATTCATTTTAGAGACAGAGACAGAGCATGAACGGGGGAGGGTCAGAGAGAGAGGAAGGCACAGAATCCGAAACAGGCTCCAGGCTCTGAGCTGTCAGCACAGAGCCCGACGCTGGGCTCAAACTCATGGACCGCGAGATCATGACCTGAGCCGGTTGGTCGTCCAACTGACTGAGCCACCCAGGCGCCCCAGTGTTTGTGTTCTTAAGACTGCATGTGGATGAATGTGCTGGCTGTGTGACTATTATTTTAAGTGTGTTGGGGTTCATGTGAATATTCAAATAGGTAGGCACCCATACATGTGAATATCCGTGCACCTGCTGAAGTCTGAATTTGTGCTTGTGTGTGTTTCAGTGAATATTTATCTATGTGTGTGCATCTGATACATTTGTGTGTGCTGGTAAGGGTGTATGTATGTGTGTACATGCTCGTGGGGAGGGGAGGGGGAGACAGAAGGAGAAAGAGGAGAGAAGCAAAGATCTTCACTGCTTTTTTTTTAATAGTTTATTTATATATTTATTTATTTATTTAGAGAGAGAATGTGTGAGAGAGAGGGAGCACAAGCATGGAGGGCAGAGAGAAGGAGAGACAGAATCCCAAGCAGACTCCATGCTTTCAGAGCAGAGCTGGCTGTGGGGCTCGAACTTACACACTGTGAGATCGTGACCTGAGCCGAGATCCAGAGTCGGACGCTTACCCAGCCCTGCTACCCAGGCGCCCCAGGTCTTCAGTGCCTTTTAATCTTTGTGTCCATCACTCCTCAGATTGAATGCCTTCTCTGCTTACTCTTCTCAAGAAGGAAACAAGGACAAAGACCACGGAAACTCGGAGGGAAAAAAGTTAGTAGTCAGTTAGCTCCCCTTCCCCTTTCCCAGTGACTACTTACTGATACTTTAAAAAACTACAGTGTATTAAAAATGTAAGGTGGAAGCTATGTTAAAAAGCTTCATTGTGTATCTGACATTCCCAGATAGGCCTGGAGTGAGAAGGGCCAGACTCTCACCCATGCACCTTGCTCCCTTTACGTTCCAATGGATTGCGCATCCCAGAGAATGTGCTGGAAGCCCCCAGCATAGCTGTGCGTTTACCGATCCATGTTTAAGAGTTGCCACTTGGGTGGTTTTAGAAATGATGAGGAGGACGTTTTGGTGCTGGAAGGGGAAGCCAGTGGATTTTAACTGTGATCTCAGAAAATTAAAATTATATGTAGCAGGTTTGAGCTGGCAAGGCCCTTATATTTTGTCTAGTTTCACTTTCCAACTGCATGATGAGGAAACTGAGGCCTATGGTAGGAGAATTTCTAGGGGCTGGAGAGACAGCAGTAAGAAGATGGATGAGATCTCCATGGAGCTTAGAACTTGATGAGGGAGACTTGGGCCAGCTCATGCTTCTCCAGCCACACTGCTTTCTTCTCATTCCTCCAAGCTCTCTCCTGCCCCAGGGACTTTGCACTTGCTATTCTTGCTTCCTGGAATAGTCTGGACTTTACGTGGCTTATTCCTTGTCATTTGGTTCTTAGCTCCCAGATCAACCCTTCAGCATGTCCCATCTGAAATACTCCACACCCCCAGAGTCATCTCCGACAGACCACCCCATTCATCTCTGTAGCCATTCACACTAAATACGGTGATCCCATTTGTGTGTGTAACATGTCTTTTTGGTTTGTTTCCCCCACCTAGAATGTGAGCTCCCAAAAGACCAGAATCGCTTCTGTCTTGTCCCCTGGCACATACAATTGCCCAGCACATAGTATTTGTTGAATAAATGATTGAAGGAAAGGAATAACTGTAGAATCTCTCAAACTAGTAAGTTTCATGACTTACTAAAAATAAAAGAGTGGAAGAGTCTCTCTGAGGCCGTTGAGGTAAGAGTTTGGTGACGACATCTCAACCCTGTGAAGGCAGATGAAGGGACCCTGGCCCTGGGCAAATAGGAGCTCTACAGAGGCCTGTGTTGGTGTGGCTCTGGGAGAACAGTAAGGCGGACAGTCTCAAGGGTGAGCCGGACACAAGAGCCAGGGTATGGTGGACCCAGGTGGGCTCACTTTTCCAGATAAGGGCTGCACAGTAAATAGTTCAGGGTTTGCAGACTCTTTGGTTCCAGTCATGACCGCTCAACTCTGCCTTTCCCCGGAAAGCAGACACTGGGGGTAAGAAGATGAGCAGGTGTGGCCGTGTGCCAATAAATCTGCCTCTATGGAAAAAAACAGTAGGGCGGGCCTTGGCCCCAGAGTTGCAGTTTGCAGACCTCTGAGGTAGGCGTTCCTAGGCTGTTCGTCTGCTGGGCGTCGTCTGGAAATCTCACGATCTAATTTGTGAGTGTAGAGGCCATCACTCTGCAGGCTGAGGAGAAGTGGACAGAGCTGGGCAGGAGGAAGTGGAGGGAGCAAGGATCTTACGGCAGTCGTCCAAGGTGAAAGCGGGGGGTGGTGCTTGGGGAGGACTAGAGATTCCAAGCCCCCCTCTCTGGGCTCATTTCCTTTCTTACAGCCCAAAGGCAGCCCCGGCATTGTTCACGTGTACCTGAACTCAGCTGTCTGCCTCATCTTCCTCGGTCCCCTCGGCTTACGCCACTCCCCGGTGTGAAGTGGGCTGCTTGGGCTCTCCCCAGCGTGGAAGACTGAGGTGGGGCTCTGAACGGACTGGGCTGGGCAGCAGAGGCAGTCTGTGCACTCCCAGCCACCATGGCCCATGACCTTGTCCTCCACACTCCAGAGGCTACTGAGTGAGAACGGGAGCCCTCACCTGCTCAGGGCGAAAGGCAGGACACCAGATACATCTTACACACACACACACACACACGTATGGGCTTAGAACTTAGAGTCAGGCAACCCTAGGTTCCAATCCCATGTAGACTTAGGCAACTCAGGTGCAGCTCAGTTTCTCAGATTCTCTGAATCTTCCCTTCTTCAAAAGGGATTCGTAGAACTGTGGCGAGGATCCAAACAATGAGAGTGTCTTATGCTTACGTTTCCACCAGTAGTTCACACACTGTTTTTGCTAATGTCTAATAATAATACCCATTAGTTTATTATGATAAGGTCTAATGAAAAAATATTACTCTTATTAAATAATTTAACAAACATGGCAAGCTTAGAATCGTGCCTGGTACATGGTAAACACTCAACAACCAATTATCTCGATGTGTATTATTGCTTCACTAGTACTAACAAATTTAACCACCAAACAAGCATTGGTAATAAAGCAGTAAAGTACCGGTAAGATTTTGCAACCATTTCTCTTCTGGTGTGATCATGCCGACAAAAACTGGTGGGGACCCTGTTTTCTAACCATGCCCTGTAAGTAACCTTAGCCATCAGACCACACATCCAGGGTGATGCTCCGACTTGATCAGGAAGCAGGGAGTATTCCTGGCCAATCACCCATGTCTTAGTTTCTGTAACCAATGACCACAAACTGGGTGGCTTGATATGACAGAAATCTATTCCCTCACAGTTGTGGAGGCTAGAAGTCCAAGATCAAGATGTTGGTGGGGCTATGCTTCCTTTCAAGTCTCTAGGGAAGAATCCTTCCTTGACTCTTCTAGCTTCTGGTGGCACAGGCATGTCTTGGCTTGTGGCTGCATCCCTCCAATCTCTCCCTTTGCATTCACATGGCCTCTTCTTTGTGTCTGAGTCCTTTTTTTAAGTTTATTTATTTATTTTTGAAAGAGAGAGAGAGACAGAGCAAGCAGGGAAGGGGCAGAGAGAGAGGGAGAAAGAGAATCCCAAGCAGGCTCCACACTGTCAGCTCAGACACTGATGAGTGGCTTGAACTTACAAACCGTGAGGTCACAACCTGAGCCAAAACCACCAGTCAGAATGACTTAACCGACTTAAACAACTGAGCCACCCAGGCTCCCCAGTGTCTGATTCCTTTAAAAAAACAACAACAGTTCTTATAAGACACTCTTTGTATTTAGGGTCCATTTTGATCCAGTATGATCTCATCTCAATCCTTAATTACTTTAATTACATCTGAAAAGACTTTATTTCCAAATAAGGTCATATCTTGAGATTCTGGGTGCTCCTGAATTTTGGTGAGGAGGGTCATTATTTAGTCCACTATACCCCCTCACCTGAAAACTCTACTCTTCCTGCTGGATGCCCTCTCATCCTTCATTCTGTGAGTGTAGCATCCTTTCTACATGACTCATCCACTCACAGATAAGAATTCCCCAGAATCATCCTTACTCTCTTGAGCAGTACCCCTTTCAGTTAATGGTGGTTGAGTCAGAAGGTGGTTCAGCTTTATTTATTTATTTATTTATTTAGTTAGTTAGTTAGTTAGTTAGTTAGTTATAGGGGGAGGGATAGAGAGAGAGGGAGAGTGAGAATCCCAAGGAGGCTCCCTGCTGTCAGTGCAGAGCCTGAAGCAGAGCTGGATCCTATGAATGGTGAGATCATGACCTGACCTGAAATCAAGAGTTGGATGCTTAGCCAACTGAGCCATCCCGACACACCTGGTCCAGTTATTAACAACTGTGCAAAGGAAATGCTGTCCCTGAAGACCCAAACAAGAAACTATCCAAATTTCCATCAAACAGAGAACACGTAAGCAAGCTGTGATACATCCGTACAATGGAGTCCTCCTCAGCAATCCGAAGGATCAAACAACTGTTACATGCAACCACATCAATGACTTTCAGAAGCGTTATACTGACAGAGGGAAGATATACACAAAAGAGGACACAAGGTAGAATTTCATTCATATGCAAATTTAGAGAAAGTAAAGCTACACTACAGTGATACAAAACAGAAAGTGATTGCTTCCTGGGGTGGGGTCGGAGACATATCAACTGGGAAGAGTCATGAAGAAACTTCTGGAATGATGGATGTATTCTATAAGCTGAATATAATGATGCTTACTCAGGTGTGTTTATCCAAACTCATTAAACTTCATTTCCGTGGGTGCATATTACTGTATATAAATTTCATCTTCAATAAACATTAAAAAAAACTAAAAGAATGAGGGAACATGAGGCGACATTAGGAGTGTCCTCTGTAAGGGATGTACTGTGTGCATATATGTATATCTGTGTGTTTATAACTGGATATTGAGTTGAGGAAAAGACACCAATGTGTTGAAAGTTGCACTAAAACTCCTAAGGGTCCTGCCAGCTCTAATGTTACATGACACCCCAACATCAAAAGGATATGTTGGTTGATGAGACGTGTCCTGTCTCCTGACTTGCAAGTTGACATCAAAGATCCTCAGAGAGTGTTAGAACTCACATTCAGAGCAGGCTACTTGAGTGATCACCCTTCAGCCATCAAAGTTCTCGCTTTGCAGTTAACTCATTGAAGCCATTTTCTTTCTCAATATGAATCAACAGCCTTTTCTTATCGTCCCTGTACACATTTTAAATCCAACAGCATCTTTTAATCCAAGAAAGATTGTGTTATGAAAGTTTTGTGTGGAGCTGTGATTGCCATCCTTGGAACTGAAGATGCAATCAAAGGAGAGAATGGATGCCTTATAATTCAATGAATGGATGTGCTTCTGTGGTAATTTCCTCGGTAATTACTTGTGTAAACTGTGTGTTTCTGTAATTGAAACTCGACAGTGTGGGGTAATTCATCAAAATCTATAATTTATGGTAGCTTTTCCATCGTGTTTCTGGGATTCTCTGCTTGTCCTCATTAGGATGTTATCCCCTCACCACTACTTGAGTCCATCATAACCATTTAGACAAAGAAGCAAAACACACATTGCGTTTGGGAAAAAGGTTCTGATGGGCCAGATGGAAGTTTAAAATCCATTTTCCAAAGGACACAATTGTTACTGTTGTTTGCAATATGTATTTTTTGACAGGCTCTAAGATGTGATTTATGAAATGGTTTTGAAGAGATTGTCTACATCAACTGTCTAGATAATAACACCATTTTTCTCTCATGGTCACCAAGTATTCTGAGTGTCTCACGTTCCTTCACAAAAGTCTGAAGAGGGAGGCAGGGACTGAGGCATACCTTTTGTTAGTAGAGGGCATCTGAGCTTTCAGAAGGAAGCTGTGTCTCCTGTCCTGTGAATTGCCATGGGACAATGGGAAGGGGCAGCTATGGGAGTCCCATTCCAGGCCCATACTCAAGCCACACCAGCAAATACCCAGGAGCTGTCTGTGGTGCTGACAACCACTTTCCTCTCCAGTAGATCACAGATATCAAGCCTTGTGCTGTGTTTAAAGGACCCTAAACTCAAAGAAAGTTGAAAGAAACTTTAGAGAAATTTCCATAATCTCACATATTTTAAAGCAAAATATTTGTGTTTCATCGTCAGAATGAAGTGCAGAAAAGGGGGAAAATGTAGAAAACATTTTCTCCTTCCACCACCAAAAAATAATGTACTGTTAGTATTTTGACACAGTTGCTTCTAGTGTATTTTCTCTGCATTGTTGCAGTGTCACTTGATATAATTTTATATAGCATGTATAATCTCTTCATGGCATTCAAAATAATAAAAAATATAACTTTAAGTTGTTTTTCATGATTTCTAAGGTATAACTTAACAGCAGAATTCAGCCAGTTTAGTGCACCATTGCTGAATTTTGCAAATGGGTACCACCACCATAATCAAGCTATAGAACAGCCCCATTGCTACCAAAATTTCCCTCATCAACCTTTTAAGTCAGCCTGTCTCTCCACTGTAGCCACTGATGTATTTTTCTGTTCCTCTAGAAAACATTATTTTAATGACTGCTTAATATTACGAGTAGATATGCCATGTTTTTCTGAATGATTTTGTTCTTTAAAACATTTAGTTGATTTTTTTTTATTATAAGTGATGCTATGATGAACACTTTTTGTGCACACAACTCTTTCAGGATTTTAAATAATTTCCTTACTATGGAATTGCAGAAATGAGATTGATGCATGAGAGATTATGAAAGCTTTTAAGTCTGACTCTAGATCCAGACACCAAAACAATACCCTTGATACTGAAAATCCAGAGGGACTGTTTATAAGAGCTTTGTAATAGAAAGGAGAGAATGTGGAGTAGGTCAACACTGGTGTTGGATACCAGCGATTCTGATCATGCCACTCTTTTTTTCTTTGAAAAATTTTTTAATGCCTTGTTTTATTTTTGAGAGAGAGAAAGCGAGAGAGAAGGAGGGGCAAAGAGAGAGGGAGAGACAGAGCTTGAAGCAGGTTCCAGGATCCACACTGTCAGCACAGAGTTCAACCTGGGACTCGAACCCACTAACTGTGAGATCATGACCTGAGCCAAAGTCGGATGCTTAACTGACTGAGCCACCCAGGCGCCCCTGATCATGCCACTCTTGTATTTAGTCTTCATTAACTTATTCATGACCTCAGAAAAAAAAAATGACATTCGTTTTTTGGCATTCAAGGTCTTTTATCATCTGCCCTTTGCCTATCTCTGCTGCCAGATCCTGACTTCTATGTATATCTAGATGTATGATATTCTGTAAATACACCTACTACTGTGAGTCTCTCGAATGTGCCACCTTCTTGCATGATTCCTGTTTTTGAAATGTTTTCCTTCCTTTCCAAGAAACCTCCTTTTTCCTCTAATGTCCCCCTTTTATCTGGCTTTTTAAACCACTCTCTGTGCTAAAATGGGATAGGTGCTCTTGCTCTGTGCTCCTACAGTCACTTCTGCTTATCTCTGTGTTAGGACTCATTCATTCATCTACTCAACAATCATATATTGAGAGTCTACAATGTTCTGGGTTCTGCAGACATGGAAGTAAATGAGAAATACAAAATCCCTGCCAAGTGGGAAATGACATCCTTATGTGGGTGGAGGTGATATTGGAGCAGAGACCTGAGCTATGAAAGAAGCAGCCCCAGGGATATGTAGATAAAAAAAGCTTGAGGCAGATGGCAAAACAAATGCAAAGACCCTGAGGAGTGAATGTGGTTGGCTTTTTTGGGGAGCAGTAAAAAGGCTATGTGGCTGGAGTCTGGTGAGGAAGAAGGAAGTTGTCGGAAATAAGGTTGGAGAGAAAGGTAGGTCCAGGTCATTTAAGGCATTGTGGGTTGTGGCACAGAGTATGGCTTTTATTGCAAATATGATGAAGCAATTAGAGCTTTTTTATTAGGAGAGCACTAAGGTAGGAGTTTTGTTTTAAGGACATCGTTCTGACTTCTGGGTGAAAAAGGGAAAATAATGGAAGAAAAGCTACCCAGTAGGAAGACATGGCAGTCACATAGGCATGAAACACTGGTGGCTTAGGCCAATGGCCAGCATACTTTTTTTTTGTAATGGGCCAAGTGGTAAATATTTTCGGTTTTGTGGGCCAAATGGTTCCTTTCACAACCATACAATTCTGTCATTATAGTATGAAAACAGCCATAGACAATACACACATGAATAAGGGTAGTTGTTTTCTAATAAAACTTTATTTATGAAAACAAGATGGTGGGCTGGATTTGGGCCAAGGGCCATAGTTTGTTAACCCCTGTCTTATACTAATTATGATGACAGTAGTGATAAATGATTGGATTAAGCATGCATTCTGGATATGGAGTAGATTTTCTCAGACAAATCAAAGTCGTGCTTTTGACCAAAGGGATTTAAGATGCTCCTTAGATGTCTACATGAAGAGTTTGAATCCACAGTTGGAGAGGTGGGTAAAGTGTAGAGTACTGTGGAAAGATTGGCTAGCAATATTAGTTGTGGGATTGTCAACATACAGGTGCCATTTAAAATAATAAGAATGGATGTGGCCATCCAGGGGAAGAGTTTAGACAGGGAAGAGAAGAGAGGAGAGGAGAAGGGAGGAAGGAAAGATGAGTTTAACAATTGAGCCTTGGAGCATTTCAGCATTTAGAAACTGGCATATGAGGAAGATCCAGCAAAAGAGACTGAAGAGGAGCTTCCAGACAAGAAGAGGATGGTATCTTCAGATTCAGATGATATTTTAAGGAGGATGAGTGGCCAACTGTGTTGAAGATGCTGCAGACTCTTGTAAGAGAAGGATCGAGAACTGATGGCTAATTTTGGCAACAGGGAGGTTATAGGCAATGTTGGTAAATGAAATGAGTTAGATAAAAGTCAGATGGGTGCAGTTAGAATAAGCCTGGAAGGTGGAGTAATTTGGTGTAAACAGGAAAGGGAAATGGCATGGGGGTTGGGAGATGTGGTGGCAAGAGAAGTGTTCTTAAGAATGACAGTTGCTACAGTGGTACTGTATGCTTATGGGAATGATCAACAAATTGGGAATTGAGAGAATTAATGGCGGGGAGAGAAATGGCAACTGAAGCAGTCAAGTCTATGCAGAAGAAAGAGCCATAGGCTGTCCATTCAGCCTAACATGCAAGTCAGGATTAGTCTGTACAGATGCTTGTAAGTTGGGTGGGGGGGAATGGGACAATGAAGACGTTCTTTGGAATGCTTACAGTTTGTCAGTGAAAGAAGAGAAAAATCGTCCATTTGCCAAGGATGGGAGAAGAGGCATTGAGGGTTGGGGAAAAGTTTTCCTCCTGGAAAACTAAAGAGGCCAACTTTCCAGGGAAACACAGTAAGATTTTGTCATAGGACTGTGGCCATTAGGGTAAAATGAGGTCGGTGAGATGCGTGTGTGTTTCTCCAATCATACTGAGCTGCTAGGTTGCAGGCACAGAAGAGGCAAAGTACCGGTTTAACCTGGGCTTGGCTTCGCTAAGGAAGCAAAAGAGAGGGCAGAGGAGGGAGAAGAGTTAAGGGTGTCCCCAAGTGATATGGTTTAGTGTCTGACCATGCACACAAACTGTGTGAAGAAGAAAGTGAGACCAGAAAAAAGATAATCAGTAATGAGATGGTGATGGAGAACCATGGAGTAGAGTCCTCCGTGGTGGAGGATTATTGGATTAGAGGGTCCCACAAGGGGTGAGCTGGAAGGGTAAGAAGGTGTGCTTAGAAAATATATTCCTTAAATTAGAGGTCTTAGCTCTGGTGCATTCAGAATTCTAGGGTGCATCCATAGAGATGTGTAGCTGAGGTGAGGAAGAAGATTTATGGAGGTAGGGTGGCCAAGAACCCAAGAAACTAGTTCCTGGGATGGATAACTGGGTGGGTAATTTGAGTGGGTATTGGAATCACAAGGAAAGGTAACAGGAATAATGGTGGACAGGAAGACAGTGATGCAGGTGCTAAAATCTTCAGCAGGTGAGAATAACCATGAGGTCAGCTGAAGACTAAAAAGAAGGGGCTCTGAGGGTCAAGGTTTGGTGTGAACTTCAAAAGAGCTGAAATTTCAGAAGGAGAACAAATGTCTGGGAAACAGCCATGTGTAGCAAGAATGCTTTCTCACCTTTTGACATGTGAGAAAAAAAAATTATCAATCTCAGGGGCACTTGGGTGGCTCAGTCGGTTAAGTGTCCACATCTTGATTTTGGCTTGAGCCATGATATCATGGTTCGTGAGTTCGAGCCCCGGGTTGGGCTCTGTGCTGTCAGCTTGGGATTCTCTCTCTGACCCTCCCCTTCTCATGTAATCTCTCTCTCCCCCCCCCTCAAAATAAATAAATAAATATTTTTTAAAAAGTGATCGATCTCAAAGGGCAGTCATATTTTGGCCAGCATATGTATATCGTATTACTCTTTTATGTTGACAAGAAAACTGAGGCTCAGTGAGATTAGGCAACTTGCCTAAGGCCATAAGGCAGCTTGAACTTGAGCCCACATCTGCCTATTCCAGAACCTGTGCTCTGGCTTGGTGCCATTTGTGAATCTGAATATCACACTGTCTTTCATTTTGGCAGGTGTTACCCTCCTGCCCTGACCGCATAGCTTGCTCCCTCTAAGGTTGCTCCCTGAGGTTACTCAGAAAGTTCTTGGCATTTGAAGCCTTGTCCAGGGCTGAGCTTGACTGAGAATCCTTGAATGTTATCCTCGGGGTTAATGACCTGTATAGGGAATTCACCCTTGACTTTTCCTCCCTTCCAGATTCTATTCAGAGCAGGGACAAGTTGGTAATGACAGCTGGTTTTCATTCTCTTGGTGCTGACAGGAAGATAATGAGTCAAATTGGCCTTGGTTATGAAATGAAGCCCTGGAAGGGAATTATCATCAGACTCCTTGGTGGGGAGAGCAGAGAAAGGGATTTAAATTAAAGCGGTAACTGTCGACTTGGTTGGCATTCAGACAGTCTCTTTAAGTCTTTCTTCCTCTCCATGTCATCATTAAATGAGACAAATCAGGCAACTGGTAAATGGGAGGAAGGTAGGTAGATGCTCAGACCCTGTGATAGTTAATCTGTAATAGTTCTCATTTCAGTTCTGAGCCATGCACTGAACATGAAGCATTCTCTGCGGTCCTCACTGCAATCCTTCAAGGTGGGGGGACTTCCACCTGCCCTTTGTACAGCATGGCAACTGAGTCACAGTCTAATATTACTTGAGGTCTCACATACATCTCTCTGAAATCTTCCCCTTCTCCGTCTCATGATGTTCACTCTCTAGGGACCCTATTCATTTGCCTTGAATTTGTTTTTTTTTTTTTTTTTTTTAGAAGCTGGAAGGAAGAAGGGAGGCCAAATCAGGAGGTGAAATGAAATTTCCTTGTGGTCTTCCTCTCCTCTGTATCATGGACTCTAGTGCGTGGCTGCCTGGGTTAAAATATTGCCTCTGTCACCTACCATCTGTGTGACCTCAGGGAAATCACTTAATCTCTCTGAAACTCATTTTCTCCATCCATAAAATTGGGATCATTATGACATCTATCTCATGATGTTGTCATGAGGATTAAATAATTTAAGTACGTTAATCCCTTAAAAACATGTCTGGCACATAGGAAGTGTTAGCTATTATTTTTCTAGTTGCTGCCGTTGTTTCTATTATTGTTAGCGAGTAATGATGATAATGATCACGTTGGCATCAGTAAGGGCTGATCTTTTGTTCTGCCTATACTGGGATGTCAGGGCTGACTGTGACACATGATTTACGTGGAATATCTTAATTAACTCTCATAGTTTAGGATACTTTTGGAGGCAAGCAACAAATTGCACTTCCAGCTGGCTTAAATTGTAGGTCACTAAGTGCTGTCTGTAACAGGAAACTCAGAAGTATGGCAGGCTTCAACATGGGTTGATTCAAAGGGTGAACAATGATACAAGGATCCAGGCTCTTTCGAGCTTTCTTCTGTGCTTGCCTCAGTGTTGGCTTCACCCATAGGCTGGTCACAAGATGGTTGAAGTTACAGTCTTCATGTCTAGACCAGAAAACAGCCAGGAATGGAAGAGGGGGAGACTGTCCTCAGAAAGGGGAGATTTTTCCCAGAAGTCTCCAGCGATTTGCTCTGGTCTCACATTTTGTCACATGCCCATTCCGAGTCCATCAGGAGAATAGGATTTTCTCCAGAACAACCAGGGCAACTTTGGAGCGAGGCTGAAATCAGCCCTTCAGAAGCATGGAGAAATCATGGTACCTGAAGAAAACCGTCTGTCTGTGAGGAAGAAAGAAAGGGCGATAGATCTGGGTGGGCAAAATTAGGGTCTACTCTATATAGATACTGTTATTCCTCTTGAATATAGAAGGAAACTGAAGGTCTGAAAGGTTAAGTAATTTCACATGGTCATCATTATCAAAAGTGGAACTTGAACTCGATTATGTATGACCCTAAAATATATGTGCTTTAGGGCCACACTAAAGCTTTATGGGGTATGGAGAGGAGGTGTGACCATTTTTATTGAGCATGTCCATGTGCTGGGCACTATGGCGACACTTTATGAGAATCTTACTGAATTCCTTTAGCCAACAGTGAACCAGGCAATTTAGTTCCATTTAACGGGGGTGTGGTAAACTGAGGTTAAAACAGGGGATGAGGCTTACTGCAGGCCACTAGTCTAAGTAAAACAAAACAAAACAAAACAAAACAAAACAAAAAACAAACCCAAAAATTGGATCCATGTCTGTCTGGCTCCAAAGCCCAAACTTTTCCTCTGACCCCAAAATAACTGAATACCATTCTCACATTCTTCTATTATATGGGATTCATATGAAGAAAATCCACACTTTTAATGAGGATCCTGATGAATTTCATTTCAATGACCCAGTTTTTTTTCCAATGTTTCTTTTAGAATCAGGTACTTTCCAAATACATGCCCCAATGAGCTTCTCTCTCTTTTTGCCCTCTGAGCTCTGTGACCTCTTCTTTCCACCTGCTTCACTGCAAACTTGTAGGATAAAATATTTTCATTGGGTGCTCCAATACCCTCTATGATGTTTGGGGCCAGGAGTGTGGGAATGGCCCCCTTGGCTTGCCTCCTCTACTGCCTCAGTTGTGAGGAAGGGGAGAAGTAAGTAGACTGTGATCGCATGAAACCTAGGTCACACTTAGATCTTGGGTGGCAAGCCCTCAGAAGTTTCTGCTCTTTGTTCTCTTAAGATCCCTTTTAGTTTGAAGACAAGGAAAGGAATTCTGGTTAGTTGAGGGGCCAGGAAGTATATTAGTATTTAATTTTAACAATGTCCACATGAAATCTTAGTATCCTTTGTAGAGGTGAAAAATCTGTGGTTTGCAAAGACAAAATAACTACCCAAGATAACACAGGTGAGGGAGGGTCTGACTCTAAATATTTCATTTTTCTCTTGTGCTTCCTGGACTGTAAATTCCTATAGAGGCGTCTGGCAGAGTCCTATACTTCTTTGCATCCTTCTTCTATATCCTATGCATAGTCATATTAATTTAAGTTATTTTGGTTGCAGGTAACAGAAACCCACTCAGACTAGCAGAAGCAAGAAGAAGTAATTTTAAGGATACCGATATATTACAGAGCATAAGAGCAGGCCTATGTCTCAGTAGAAAATGGGAATAATCAGGTCTTAAATGCCAGTTGACTTTCCTTCCATTATATGAGATTCCCTAAATGTTTGCTACCGTCTTCTTGTTCACTGGATAACAGTTTCCTTTAGTTTTACACACACACACACACACACACACACACACACACACACACACACGCACACACACACACACACACAGACTGCTGGTGCCTCTAGTTTACATGTGACTAGATTATTCATGCAGAAGCCCTTTCTTCTCTCTCTCTCTCCCGCCCCCCTCTCCTGCCCCCCTCTCCCTCTCCCTCTCCCTCTCCTGCCCCCCTCTCCCTCTCCCTCTCCTGCCCCCCTCTCCCTCTCCCTCTCCCTCTCCCTCTCCCTCTCCCTCTCCCTCTCCCTCTCCCTCTCCCTCTCCCTCTCCCTCTCCCTCTCCCTCTCCCTCTCCCTCTGCATTTCAACCCATTCTAAATTCTATGCTTTCAGGGAAGGGATTACTTGGCAAGGCTAAGTTTTATATCTAACCTTAGACCAGTCATCTGTACCTAAAGGCTGGGAGTAAAGTTGTAGCAAAATGGTGGCTCCCCTTGTAAATTCACGGGTAAGAGGGAGGGGGATGTGATCTCAGAAAAATGTGAGTGGGTGAGTTTAGAAATTGTAGTTGTACTGTATAGACAACCTAATGGTTATCTTTTACAATAAATATTATAATAGTATATACTCAATGAGAAGATTGAGTAAGTAAAACATGGAGAAGAGTGCCTGTTCAAGTAAAAACTTTATAAATGTGCAGGTCATAGAGTTGGTCACTCAACAGTGTGGATTTATTCCCTGCTTGGAGTCTTGAGGTGAAAACCAGATTGAGTTGCCATTTGGAAAGGAGAAAAAGTCAGTGTCTCAGGGGGACATGAGTAAAAGGCCATGGAGTTTTTAGAACTAAAATTGGTGCACACTTATCTCTAAGGCAGAGGTCCTTTGGCTACAGGGAGGCTCAAAGTATTTGCGCATTTTTTTCTCCTTCACTTAAGATTGTGTTCTTAACCAGGGATGCACGTATGGATTTTCTTTTTTTTCCTGCAGAATTTATCTCAACTACTTTTGCTTTGAAAATCCTGATGCATAGATCCCACCTCCAGGGATTCTAACTCATTTGGTCTGGGGTGGGGCACGTGCCATCATTTTTCAAAAAGCTTCCAAGGTGAGTCTAATGCACACAGAAGGGAGAGCTGCTGATTTAATGTAAGAAGCAGTTGCCTAAGGACCTGAACCTATTCCAAGAAGACACCAAGACCAACACTAAGCCATGTGATCACAGTCAGGCAGTGAAGGTGTCATCTGCCCCAGGCAGACATTGGCAAAGCTCTAAAGTCATGTCTTCTCCAGGAAGGGCTGCGCTGAATCCACTGATGGGCCTCTTCTGGAATAAGACAGGTTTCTGATAATTACAAGAGAAATAACTGAAACTCAGGTGGATCTCGTTAGTGTCAAGAACACTCCTACTGGCTCCAATTTACTCTGCCCTTTTAATTCATCATCTCCCTTTTGAAATGCTATTATAGCATATTAGGAAAAGCACTTGAGACCCAGGGTGATGGGCTAACAGTTTCAAGTGGCCGTTCCTGGTATCCAGCCAGACTTCAAGAATGGAAGGAGAATACACACGTGCTGCATTCGCTCACTCCAGGGAAGGCCACTCCGGTGTCGCCATTTGTTCACTTTCTAGATGGTTCCAACTGCCCGGCCTAGACAAAGTTGATAAGATCACCTTGAATCTATACACTTTGCAACCTACCAACCTCCCTCACAAATGTTTCCGTGTTCCCAGAGGACGATAGCATGAACCAGAGGAGGTATATAAGATGATTTTAAGTGGTACATGGAGATTTTTAATAGTTATCTTAATGCATATTAGGAGAATGTGATTTCACAGATACCATTTCATATAATAAAGTAGATGATTGAGGTTTTTTTTTTTCCTCCCCTTTTCAGTGAGCTGGTTTAAAGGGAAATGTTGATTTCAACTGGTAGGTAGATAGGTAAGAAGTTATGATGTGCTTTGAGGATGATAAAAGTTGGGGGAACACTTAGTTTGAGGCATCACCAACAACCCAGGGTAGATACTTGTCATTTGTTCTGAGCTGCATCTTATGGGGTAAGGAAACTGGAGGCTTTGAGAGCTTAAATGATTCAACGAATTTTTTTTTATAGGCTTATATCCAGGCCAGGCTTCTTTCCACATGTGACTCTTCTACAGAGAGGCAGTGTTTAAGCCATAACCTTTGTTTTTCTAGCAGGTGAGGAAGGGTCTTTCAGAGTCATCTAACCATCCCTCCATTGTACCTTTCCAGGATTAGTGATGCATGTGGCTCTGGATACATAACAGAATGGACTAATTCAGTTGTTCTCTAAGGGTAGTTCTTGGGCCAGCACCTTGAACCAATTAGAAATGCAAATTCTTAGACCCTTTCTAGAACCACTGGGGCAGAAACTTAAGAGATGGTACCCAGAAATCTCAAGCCTGTAGGGTGATTCTGATGTACATGAAAGCTAGGTAACTATACCGTACTTCTCATTTGGGGGTGATTGTCTCCCTCAGGAGACATTTAGCAGGGTCTGGAGACATTTTTGGATGTCCCAGCTGGGGCAGAGGGTGCTGTGGGCATCTAGTGAGTAGAGGTCAGGGTTGCTGCTAAACATCCCGTAATGCCCAGGAAATTCTACCAATGAGGAATTACCTATCCCAAATCATCAATAGTGCTGTGACCGAGAAACTTTACACCTGACTAATCGATCTTGGCCTGATTGTCATCATGGTTAGGCCAATGGAGCTATGCTTGAGAGACCAAAATGTCTTAAAACCATGGCGTACTTTGGCCTCTGGTTGACTAGCCTGACTTCGATTTGCCAACACCCAGGGATCTTCTCTAGGCTTCCCATGGCCTTACTAATGATACCTGAAATGGATATCAAATTGTTGTCAGAGTTGGTGGTGGCATCTAGCCCAAGAAACCAGGGCATCCTGAGCCAACTGTGTGGGGCTTATATTTGGTGCACACTGCCTTGTCTCTCTCAGCACCAGGACTTCAAACTCTCTGCCGGATGCTAAGATTCCAACCCTCCTGCACATCTAGTTCTTTGTTAATGCGGCAGTATAGCGTCATGGTCAACAACACCATTTGGGGAACCGTATTTTAACGTCACTGTTTCTTAGCAGTGTGATGTGAGGCACACTCCTCACTTTCCTGAGCCTCAGTTTCCCCATCTGGAAGAGAAGAGTGACAACAATAGCAGTACTTTCCTCTTAGCATTTTAGGAGGATCAAATTGGACGATGCCTGTCAAACTCTTAGAACAGTCCCAGACCCATAGAAAATGCGGGCCCCCACTGCTAGCTGTAATTATTATGAATATTCTGTACTGCTTCTTTAAGTCTTTCTTCTTTAAAATGGCAAGTCTGCCCCTTCCGTTCTCAGTAGGAATGCCTCATGCTCACCTTTTTGGGCTCATGCCAGCTCTGGTCTCCTCTGTCTCACCTCTAATACGCCCAGCGATGAATTGCATCAAATATACCCTGCTTCTTAGACTTTCCCGTGGCTCTGGAAGTTTGGTGTCATTACCAATGGGGATGGGACGGTCGTCTGGCACTATGCTAGCTGCCCCAAATCTCAAGGAATGCATTTTGAATGATGGGTTATCAGCCTCAGGGAAGATATTTTTCAGGCAAGGGATGGCTTTGCCCCTCATGGGCAGGCTCTTACTGCAGCTTTCATAAGGTCAGCCTAGCCCCAGTTAATACGGCTTTCAAAATAATAAAGGGAAGAATAAAAATGTGTCTGCTTTCATTAACGTCTGACCCTTGCCTGCATATTAGAATACGTATAAATCAGCACCACATAGAAAGATGGCTGGCCTCCAGGTCAAGCTAGGTACAAGGGAGGGGAGTGGGGCTCCTCATTAATGGTCCAGGAAGCAAATGGGGTCAACATCATTAATAGTAGAGCATCTCCAATTTATCTTCAGATGATCAAACTGCTGAGGGAGGGGCCGGTGGGGAAAGCTCTGAACGTATCATTAGGATAAAAACTGTTTAAAGTTCTTTTCCTTCTATGTAGCTTCAGAAATATGCCAAAGGTCTCTCAGGAGGCTCCCAGATCATACCTGATGCTCCAAATTTTCTTTCTGGCTTTGCATCTGAGCATCACAATGGGAAATGTCCTTTTTGTCAAAATGAAAAAAAAAAATGGAGAAACCTCACACCGATACTGATACAGGCCTCTAGCTAACAGCGCCCCCTCATCTCACAGGCAATTATTGGAAAGCAGTTTGAGCAGTTGTCAGATTCCAAGGCTGGGTAAGAAGAGAGTCAGGGGGGTTCAAACATTAGGGAAGTTCCTGTCGGGTTTGTTGCTGTTTCAGGCCTCTGCTTCAGGGCCACAGAGCATTTCCTGGGGTTTGTGTGGGCTTCATGCAAAAATAATAAAGTCAACAGCTAGCCTCCCTCCTTCAGAGGGAGTTATTTCTTGAATGTTTTTTATGAGCTGCCCTAGGAGGAGAGCACTGATGGATGGAGCCTTCCATTTCAAAGGTTTGTTTCGTTTTTCAGGGAGAAGTGATATTTTGGTGATTCATCCCAATAACAGTTGTAGAGAGAAATCTGCTAAAGGTTAAAAGCATTAAACGTAAGGAGCACAAAACAGTTAAATGGCAAACAGTATAATACACTGAGCCCTGTACTGGGCACAAAGATGGTTGTTCTCAACCTTGGTTGTGCATTTGAATTATCCCTGGCATTCAGAAACAATCTAATAAAACACACACACACACACAATTCAGTGGCAAATCCCAGGCTAATTAAACCGGAAACTCTGGGGATTCTCCCAGACATCTTTAGTGTTTAAAGTTCCCCAGGGGGTTTCATTGTGAGCTTAGGGTGGAAAACCACTGTCCTAAACCAACAGAGTTGACAAGGACATAATTTGCTCCCTTGAGAAAGTAAATGGAGACAATCATGTAAATAAATGCATGTGATACAAGATATTAGATGCACTGATGGTAACGCATACAAGGTATGGGCACTGGAGAGAATGGAATGACTACTTTTCCTTGGGAGGATCAGAGAAAACTTCGTGGAAGAGGCGACATCAGTGATTTTGAAGAAGATAGAGGATTTGATCAACTTGGCAGGTGGGGAAGAAGTTGGGGGAAGGGAAGCACAGGTGCCATAAATCCAGGTAGAGGAAAGCCAAGGAGATGTCCAAGATTTCCAGCCCCTATTAGATAAAATAGTTAGTGCAGAATGGTCACACCCAACCTGAAAAACGCTCTTGACTGATAAGAGATCAGTGGCCAGCAAAATTCCCTTTTCTCTTAAGTGGAGGTCATAGAGCTGGAGGTGAGAACTGGAGGGCGGTACATATTCAGAGATGTCCTTCCCAGATGGAGGTGACAGAGAGGACATTGAATGACATCCGACTTTTGGCACTTTTCGTATTTTTTTAAAGTGTTTTTTGTGTTTGGATTTTTTAGCATTTAAAGAACTCCGTGTGACTCCAAACCAAGACACAAGCCCCTTCCCTCTGCCCCTAATCTTTCCTTGGCTCTTCTGCTGAAGAATTTGTCATCATAACAGCGGGCTTTAAGAGTTTTCTCTTCCCTAGGACGTTTGGGTGGCCCCATTGTACCGCATCAATGATGGGGGCATCTCCAGTTGTGTTTATCCACATGTGATAACATGTATCCATGTCTGCTCACTGATCAAGTTCCATAATTTGTTGAGGTAGACATAACCTCAGTGGTTCTGAGGTGGGCAGAAATTCTGGGGTTCTTTTAAGTACCAAGGCCTCACACTAATCTTGCCAAAGTAACCTGGCTGGTATTTGTCAAAGTTGACCCTGTGTTGATGTCTGCCACTAACACTACTCTGGCCTCCCGGGTGCTTCTTGTGCTTGTAGAGATGGCCATCACCATGGCTCCCATGGCCCTGAAGTTTGGGGTCTTCCTCAGTCTGGATGGCATGTCCGTGACCGATATAAATGAGATACTACTATTTCTGAAGCCGTAACAGTGGATGGATGAGTGGGTGGGTGTCATACCTCAGAGAAACAAAGACAGCTAGGGTTCTCGAGGTACAGCTTATGAGGAATTGGCACTTAGTGAAAAGGTTGAAGGCATGATGTGAATTTGGCCAGGGACTTTCATGTTTAGAAACACTGCTTGAAGTCCACACCAGTCAAACCGTATGCCCTTTGCCAGTTGGGTTGTGAACGTGCTTCTCTATCATCTGACTCTCAGCCATTACCAGTTAATGATGGAGGTACCCATGACCATGCTTCAACTAATGCTCCAACCACAATAAATTTTAAAAAATTATTAAGGGTTTACTAGGTCATAAATGGTTCATTCTTTTAAGATATCTTTGATTATTTTCTGCCACTGACACTCCATTTCTTTTGTTCTTAATACTCATCAAATGTTCTACTCACATCTTGATTTGTTCGGGTAATACAGTATTAATTTGAAAAGTTTACAGAGACATTTCTTTTCAACCTTTTTTGTGGTAAATAGTGTCCTTCGGAGAGAGCTTTGGAGTATTACAGAAGAAACGTCCCATCTTGGAAAAGAGAAGTGTGTGGAACAGAAAGCACCATTTTGAGGAGGAAGAAGTAGGTGAAGACCCATTCCTGCTGTTTTGGGTGAGGAAGGAAGGAACAGATTAGCAACACAATGGAGCAGATGGTGAGACCTCTCTGGGCTAAAGTGGAGGGAGGGGAAACCATCAGGATAGGTGAAAATTGAAGAGGGTTTTTCTTTTCTTGTTTCCTATGAGGGGTCAGAGAAGAGAGGGATTTATGAGATGTCCCCTACATCAACATGGGTGGCTACTTCAGAACGTCGTCAGAGTCATGCTGTGGTTAGGGTAGGAATCAGAGACAACATCCTAAGCCTCCCTTCACTCTTGTGGGGGCTGGAAAAAGCCAGAATTTCTTCTGAATTCCTGAGGGATCCAGATGTTAAATCTGAGAATGACTAAGGGAGCTTGCCTTAGGGGTTCCTGCTCCAAAAGCAAATGATCAGTGGTAGGGTGCTGCAGGGTGGGCCACCTGGCCCTGGGGTTGAAAGAGAGTGGAATATGCAGCTTGAGAAGAAACACGGATGGGCCTATCACAGGCCTTGTCTGGGCTGGGAGGACAGAGGCCTCATGGTTAGCAGTCACTGGCTTCCACACTGCCCACTACCAAGCAGGGTGCCCAGAAACCAGGCAGCAAGGGACATCGCCATGGAGACCAGAGGAGCATGGATTCAGTGGATGGGCTTGAGTGGATAGATCCGAGGCCCCTTCCTTCCCTGCTCCCTGATCCCCATTCAATACCCAAAGGAGAGAAAGCATAAAGAGAGGGAGAAGGAAATCAGGAGAGGCTGGCTTACCTTAAGAGATGATTTGAAGTATTGCATCAGACTGAGTAACCTTGCCTAAATTAGATTTGTGTTTTACCCCCACTACTCCTCAGGATGAGGATTTGTGAAGGTTATCGGGTTAATTCAGGAAATATAAATGATACATTTTCTTGGAAATCTGAGTACAATGTGCATACTCACCACCCTACTCTTATTAGTTTCCTGGACCGTTGCAACAAATCACCACAGACTAGGTGGTTCAAAATAGCAGAAATTTATACTCTCATGGTACAGGAGGCCAGAAGTCTGAAATCAAAGTGTCAAGAGGGTTTATTCCTTCTGGAGCCTCTGAGGGACCTTCCGGTGGTTATCAGCCATCCTGGGTGTTTCTTGACATGTAGACGTAGCACTCCAAACTCAGCTCAGGGTTCTGTGTGTGTCTCTGTATCTCTTCATCTTTTCTTGTAAAGATATCAGGTGTTGGATTCAGGGCCCACCCTAATTCATCATGACCTCATCTTAAATAATTTTATGTGAAAAGACCCTCTTTCCAAACATTCTGAGGCTCGGGGAAGACATGATTGTTTGGGGATGCCATTCAGCACACTACAGCAACAGTATTTTTTTTTTATTTTTTTAAGCTTATTTATTTATTTTGAGAGACAGAGCACATGAGTGGGGGAGGAGCCAAAAGGGAGAGACAGAGAGAGAATCCCAAGCCAGCTCTGTGCTGTCAGCACAGAGCCTGATGTGGGGCTTGAACTCATGAACTAAGGGAGTCAAAATCAAGAGTCAGATTCTTAACGAACTGAGCCACCCAGGTGCCCCAGTACTACTTACTTATTTCTCTTTCACTACCTCCCTCTACAAGGACAGTGACCAGGTTGGTTTAATTTACCATATTTGGCCCCTCACACAGAGCATGTTCCTAGCTTATATTTATTCACTTAGTGAAAAAATGGATACACTCAACCAGTTACAACTTTGGCTCCTTCCCTATAATCCTCCCACCCATCCCAGACATACCTCTTTAATCCATCTTGGGGAAGACACTTCCTCTGCCCCCATTACCTGGGACCTGTATTCCCAACTTCCTCCCCTCCCTTGCAGGGGATTTCTCCAGTAATATGGCATCAATCTTATGAGCAATTTTCCCAAATTTGTTCCCTTCTGCTTCTAAATAGAGGGTGGTTACTGAACCTTCATTCTGCCCCCCCTAGCATTTGTCAAGAAGGAGAGGATTCCTGCCTCTGTGCAAACACAGAGCACATTTATTCCTTGCCTTGCATGGCTTGCAGAGGCTCAAGCTCTGTCCACCCTTCCCTGACCCTCCATTAGCTCTGCTGTTTATCTGAGTTGAGGATTAGCCTGGGCAAGACACCTCTTCTGTAGGAGAGAATGTCTCCATGCAGAATTTTGGAGGGCTTTTGATCAGCATGCCATGTAATTAGAAGATAAAATAGGTCACAGGCAACTGCTGGAAAATGAAAAAAAAATAGGTTTTTCAGTAGTCAGAGGCATTGTCCTTCATTTATTGTATGACAGTGGTTACTTCTTATGGGCTATTTTGATGTATGCTTGCAACAAAAGAGATTACCTAGACATCCTTGGTCAGATATTTAGGACCTGCAGACTAAATTCAATTCAGAAGCCAAAAGTGCTCTCAAAAATGTAGTGCCCCCGAGAAATTACATTTTTTCCTATAACAATTACACTCCTACCCCAGATCTACATGTGGTCAAATTAGATCCTTCTCCCATCTCCAACTTTGCCAGTCTGCTCTAAGCCACCTCTCTCTAAAATGCTCCTAACTTGGGGCACCTGGGTGGCTCAGTCGGTTAAGCGTCCCACCTGAGCCCAGGTCATGATCTCACGGTTCATGAGTTCAAGCTTCGTGTCGGGCTCTGTGCTGACATCTCAGAGCCTGGAACCTACTTCAGATTCTCTGTCTCCCTCTCTCTCTGCCCCTCCCCCACTCATGCTCACACTGTCTCTGTCAAAAATAAACAAACTTAAAAAATAAAAACAAATTAAAAAAATTTAAAATTTAAAATGCTCCTACCTTATAAAAAAACAAAATGCTCCTGCTTTTGCTAAACCCAATGGTGAAGCCCAGATCGTGGAGTCACACAGACCCAATTGTACACCATATTGTATGTCTTCAACCAATGCTCTCAGCCTATGCTGCATGTTAGAATTACCTGTATAGCTTCAAATCTCTGATACTCAAGCCTTACCCCAGAACAGTGAAATTACAACCTTTGGGGGTCGGGATCTGGGCATCAGTGTTTCTTAGAATTCCCCAGGCAGTTACAAGGTGCATCCACATGTCAGAACTGCAACCTTGGACAAGTCATTTGTCTTCCTAAGTCATTTTGCTTTTCCGTAAACGGAGGTAATTTCTATTCTCATAGAGTTTTTGTGAGAAGCAAATGGCAATTTGTGAAACACGGCTTAGCACAGTGCCTGGCATTTACTAATCTCTCAGTATATGATAGCTGTTTCTATTTTTAGTCTGGTATTTTTTCTCAAAAGGTTTCTTATGTCTTGTTTCCAAAATAAGATGGTAAATTCTTCTCCAGAGACTTCCTAATACATTTTGTTCCCAATTAACTAATTAAACAAGTGTTTATTATGGTACATTTCTATATGAAATACTATAGGGAGGAGAGTTTAAAATTAGATAAGACAAGGCTACTTACCATCAAAGCTCAACACGTAACAGGGGAAGATGATGTGATGTACATGTCTCTAACACAAAGCGTACCTCAGGCTGAGCTTGTTAATATACATACTCATGAATGCCGTGGACGAGAGCACAGTTGATTGTGGTTGGGGTGCTTGGAAGGCTTCCTAGAGCCTGAACTAACTGGGTTTCATCGACTGAGTAAATCTGAGATGGACATCGCAGCACCAGGCGGACAACATACAGGGAGAAAGAACAGCTTTTGTGAAGACAAAGGGGGTGGAGAACATAGGATGTTTCCCCAGAAAAGCAAGTAATTCAGGTCTCAAGAGTGCATTCTACAAGGGACCACTATGGTGGAAAAGAATACAAGGTAGCCAAGAGGCAATTTATAGATTGATTGCCTGGAAACCCAAAGTAAAGAGTTGGGACTTTTTTTTGGGGGGGGGGAGGGTCTTTACTAGTTGGGGGCACAGGGTATTTGTTGGTAGGATCTTCTTGCTTCTTGGGGTTGAGTTGTACAAATAAAGAACCATCTTGCCTGCAGCATCCCATGAGACCCAACCACATGTGGTCCATTAGAAAGCCTAGCACGAAAGGGTACACGATCCCCCACATGTGTCCAGGGTAGACACTGTCAAAATATGGTCCACTGACCAACAGCATCAACATCTCCTTGGGGCCTTTTAAAAATGCACAATCTTAGACTGTCCCCCAGAGCTAGTAAATGTAAGTCTGAATTTTAGCAAGATTCTCAGGGATTCATATGCACATTAACATTTGAGAAATATGCACATTAAACAGTCGAGAAACATCGGGCTAGGCTCTGTGCACCGTCTTCCCCAGTCTCCATGCATCCAAGCCCTCCTCTTATCACCATAACAACTTGCATCCCGTAATAATCAATAAGGATGTTAGCAGAAAGGACAAAAGAGGCAAGTTAGCAAATATAACCTTTACACCCAATTTAGAAATGTTTTTGTTTCCGGGAGTCTCTTGAGGGGATACCAATTTCTTCTTTTGGGCACACCTCACGTTTTAACATATAATATTGACTTATTAACACTGGAGAAGTTACCAGTAGATGTGGACACTGTGTTGTGGCCAGTGACCTGATTCAGATGCCTACGTGTGTTTTCCAAAGTCCACCAGAAGTGCTAAGGGTGCATAAATCATAATAGTCATATCCTCCTCTGACCGCCTGAAATCTTTTTAAAATTTTTTTCGTTTTTTTAATTCAAATACAGTTCATGTGCATTTATTTTATTTTATTTTTCATGAAGTTTCTAAATTTTAATTCCAGGATAGTTAACATACAGTGTTATATTCGTTTCAGGTGTACAATATAGTGATTCACCAATTCTATACATCATGCCTGAAATCTTGATTGCCAGTAGAGAGTATTTTAAGTTATGCTCTATTAGAAAGAGTTACACAAATAACTTTCCTGAGGTGAAATTAGTATGGGCAATACCGTATATTTTCTTTCCTCTTAGAGATCGATAAGACATGCTAACATAGTTCAGATTCTCTGGTGTCCTATAGGAAATAAGCCCGCTTAATTTACTGTTCCCACTGTGTTCTACCACAGAACACACTTAATAGATGCGTTAATCTCTCATGGAATGCAGTTAGAGAAATTCAGCTCTAGGAGGGAAAGGGATGAACAATATCAGGAGGCATAAAATGAACCACTAGAAATGTGCTATTCATACAGAAACAGAGGCAGAGAGGGAATTGAGCCGAGATAGAATTGAAATCCATTGGCTTCAGACTTCTGTCAGAAAGTACTCAATTTATCCTGATCAATTGCAATTAACTAAACACCTTTTTAAGCCTCTCTAAAGTTCTGAATATGTTGTTGGTAAATGGGGAAAAAAAGTAACCCATTTCACAGGTAGAGCTATATATACCTTCCATGAGAGGGTCAAAGGCTTTGTTGTTACACATACCTGTGACCCTGGGTGAGTTCTCCAGTTGTATAAGACTTTGTTTTCTCATCTCTAAAATGTGGATAATGATATCCACAAAACAGGCTTTTATGAGTGTTATTAGTTTTGATTTACTAACCAATTATATTTTAAGGAAATTTAAATGTAAGAAAAAAATCCTATATATATGTAACAGTGTATATTATATATATATATACACACACACACACACATAGGATTTTTTTCTCACATTTTAAGTGTATGTATGCATATATATGCTGTTATATGTATATATATAATTTTTAAATTTATATGTGTATATGTGTGTATATATACACACACACATATATATATATATATATATATATATATATATATATATATACACACACACACGCACACACATACACACATATATACTGTTACCATTTTTAAGGCTCTGCATTTTTTCATGTAGCCCCAGACTTTTATATGAAGTCAAGCTATTCTCACCAGGTATAGAATTCTGGGTCAACAGGGTGTTTGTTGTTTGTTTGCTTGTTTGTTTTAGTACTTTAAAGATATTGCTTATTGTCTTCCTGTTTGAATTGTTTCTTATGAAAATATTGTTGCTTTCCTCTACTTCTTTGTATGCAATATGCCTTTTTTCTCTAGCTACTTTTATGATTTTCTCTTTAACACCTGTTTTGAGCAATTTGATTATCACATGTCCTGATGTGGTTTTCTTCATGCTTCTTGCATTTTTGGGTTTGGTGAGTTCGGGGATCACTGGGATTGTAGTTTTCATGACATTTAGAAAAATTTTACTCATTATTTGTTCAATTATTTTTTTCTGTCCCCTACTCTTTGGGGTCTCTAATTATGCATACATTAGGCCAGATGAAGTTGATTACAGTTCACTAATGTTCTATTTGTTTTTATTCTTTTTTTTTCCCTCTGTATTTCACTTTGGAAAGTTTCTACTGGTATATCTTCAAATCTACAATTCTTTTGCAATGTCTAATATTTTGCTGATTTCCTGCTGTGTAATTTTCATCTCTGGAAGTTACCTTTTGGTCTTTTATATGTCTTCCATGTCTCTACTTAGCATGCTCAATCTTTCTTCTACATTCTTGCACATATGGGATCTAGTTATAACTGTTTTAATATCCTTATCTAATTGATTCTATCATATGTGTCATCTCTGGGAAATAAGTGTTTTGATTAATTTGTTATTCTTATTATGGATCATATTTTCCTGCCTCTGTGAATGCCTGGTAATTTCCATTTAGATGCCAGACATTGTGATTTCACCCAATTAGGTGTTGGATAACTTTGTGTTTCTATAAATATTCCTGAGCTTTGTTCTAGGATGCAGTTAAATCATTTCAGAACATTTTGATACTTTTGAGACTTGCCTTTCAGACTTTTTAAGGGGAATCTGAGCAGTCTTTGGTCTAGGGCTCATTTTCCCCTATTACCAAAGCAATATCCTTTTGTGTACTTTACCCAATGCTCTGCAAATGATGAGGTTTGCCATTCTCATTGTCAGGGATAGGCACTTGTCCTGGCTCTTTGTTCCCTGGGGATTATTCCCTCTGCGATTTTGAAGGGGTTCTTTCCCTAGATTTGGTACTTTTCTTACACTTACATGCTGATTGGTACTCAGCCTAAGATTTGAGAGGGATGTTCTCCAGATTTCTCTGTCTGCTATCCTCTACTCTCCGAGACTCTTCCCTGTGAACTCTTATCACCTTGGTCTCTGTGAATTTCCAGCTCCATCTCAACTCAGAGAGAACACTGGATTTTGCCCGAGTTTCCCTCCCTTCAGCATGGCTTGAAAACCCTCTCCATTAATTAGTTGGGATAATTTGTGCGTTGGATCTGTTTGGGTCTCTTTCTTTTAGGGATCACTGTTTTGACTGCCTGAAGTCCAATATGTAAAAACAGATGTTTCGTTTATTACACCCAGATTTTTAGTTGGTTTACATAGAAAGATAAATGTGGTCCCTTTTACTTCACCTTGGTTGCAAGCAAGATTCTCTATCAGGAGGTTTCCATTCAAGCATATTTGTGGAAAATGCTGAACACAGGCAGAAAATAAACAATATTCATTTATTTCTCTTTATGGTATAATTCATGATCTTCAGCTTAGGTCTCCTTTGTTTATTCTAGTTATTTTTGCTTTCTTTTACGAAATAATGTTTCAAATATCACAACTAGGTGTGAATTCCCCATGTTTAGCAATAGGGTCTCCTATCCATGATGTATTTCCCCAAAAGAAGTACAGATCTGATTTCAGTTTATAAATGGCTTTTCAGAGGGTATACAACTATTCTCTAGGGTGTCATTAGTTGATTTATTAGCAGTTACTCTCACTGTATGAACATCAGCCCAAGTTTTATCTTTAGCTGAAGATACATAGTTGATGCCAAAAAGTGAACCATGTGCTAAATTTTGTTATCTCTAGGTATCCAAACCTTTTTGTATTTTATATCCTAAAAACTCAACAGAAAATTTACATTTCTCAATATCCAATCTACACAGAGTAACTGAAGTCTCATGTATTGTTCTTCCTTTGGGAAGAAATGATAAAATAGTAATGATTCCTATTTAATAAGCAAATATAACTTTAAATTATCATTTCTAAGCCTCAAAAAATAACTCCACAAGAAAAGCACACATGAGAAAACAAGGAATGTTTTCAACACAACCTTGTCACATTATGCTTGTCTGCTGGTCATGAACTGGTAAGAAAGTCTATTTGGTAGTTACAGTGTTGTCTGCCGGATGAGATTATGAGAATGAATGAATGACTACCACACTAGTGTCATTTGTTGCTGTGATCCAGTCAAATGGATAGGGTCTATGGAACCAGATCTGGATTCAAATTTCAGCTCACCAATTAGTTTTGTGTTCCTGGGAATAGTACTTAACTTATCTAAATGAACCTCAGCATCTGTACTGTTAGTAAGTAGTTAGTAAATAAAAATAAAGTCCAGTATTATTTGAGCACTTAACTATGTGCCAACCGTCATAGGAAGGTGAGGTAAGGGTTATCGCTCTGCCTGTTTAGAGGTGAGGAAAATGAGGCTGGGAGATGTCCTCAACCTTAATCACATGGATAATAAGTGGAGAACCAGGATTTGAATTCTGATTCACAGTAGTACCATGCAAAAATCATGCAAAATTACACATAGCTTCAAAAGTAGTTCCTAAGGATTAAATGCCATGACATGTGTTCATAATACATAGTAGGTCTTCAGTAAATAGTACTCCCCTTCTCCTTACTGTAGTTTCTTAAAACAAGGAGTCCATAGGAGAAGATCTAATGATTAAAAATATAGTTCTTGGTGGTGAGAATACTTGAGGTCCAAGGACAAATTCATATAAGGAAAATGAAGAAAACTTTTACAGTATCGTAGGAATAATAATAATTTACTTTATGTGGACCCAAAACTTTACATGGATATTCTCAGATCATCTTTGCAGCAACCATATGAGGCAGGCACTGTTATCATCATTTCCATTGCAAATTGTAGAGGATATGCTAAGTCCATTCAAGTTCACCCAGTAAAGACAGGGGAGCAGAGCAATCTTTTGAGGCCAGGGAATCTGAGTCCAGAGATCCGGTTCTAATGCTAAAACCATACTGTCTCACCATAGCCCTTACATGCTCTTCTGAACCAGCATTTTTTTGCATTGCTTATGGAAACCAGCTCTGGGCTTCCTGCCAGGATTGTTGTCATCGTCCAAAAAGATTCTACCTCACTCATGGAGGCAGCATCCCATTTAAAAAGTTAACAATGTGCGTCCAAGACAGGCTATGCCAATATTTCTACCATACTTGCCATTGTGTAACCACCATCCCTCCCCAGCCTGATTTCAAATCCCTGTTCATGAAAGCCAATTTGGTGCCCAGAAACGTTGAATGTACAAAATCCTGAAAATCGTACAAGAAATCTCTTCCTCCCAGGTTTATAGCAATTAAATTCTTGATAATGAATTGCTCATCAGTTCTGCAGGTGATGGAAGTGATTGCCTCTGCAGGTAGCAATCATTTGGTGCAATTGCCACAATTATCAATCCCCTTCAGGATGATTGGAATTTAGCAATAGGGACCAGAAGAGAGGAGGGTTTTTGGAGATATGGACTAATATTAGAAACCTGCCAGTGAAAAATTATGTTTTTGCTCTGATGAACGTCTCTTAGAAAGTGAGCAGTGTGTAGGAAATGATTAGTGTTTCTGAATCTCTTCCCTTGTAGAGTTTAATGTGCTATGTGCGCCCCCCAAAGACTTGATGATTTTTTAACTCTATCGTGGATTTTATCTTTCCTCTTCACCCTGTGGATTTTATCTTTCACTCTTCACTCTCACCAATTATTATGCTGACACACATTCATTTCTGACACAAGTCTTAAATTCTGGGTAAATCTGAACGCTGGTGATGGTGTTGGAAGTATACAGTATAGAAAAATAATTTGGCACAGGCATAGAAAGACTTAAAATATTTACACTCTTTGTCCTTTCCATTCCTGTTCTGGAAGTCTATCCTAAGGAAAGCAGGGAAGTAGAAGATTTAAACAGTCAGTGTTACTTCTAATTGAAAAATTTCTAATAGACAACTATTAGAAAACATTTCAAAGCTCAGTAAAAGAATAGTTAAATAAATTATGTGGTTCATTAAATGATGTTGTATTATGCAGCCATTAAAAGTCATGTTTTTGAAAAGTAATTAATGACACATGGAAAATATTCATTATGGAATGTCAAGAGGAAGAAAATAAACACAATCAAAGTTGAATACTAGTAGGTGTAGAGTAATTTATTAAGCATCCATTACATAATCCTGAAAGGTAGGTATTTTTATCCCCATATGACAGAGAAGGAAAAAACGGTTCAGAGAGATTAGGAGAGAGACAGAAACGAAGAGAGGCAGGGGCAAGGTGGGGTGGGGAGGGAGGAAGACAATTAAAAAACATAAGATAGAAAGATACAAAATTCATCAGTGGTTATCCTGGAAGAGTGGGAACTAAAAGCAATGGTCTTTTTTTTCATTATGCATAGTGGTAATTTCTACCATAAGCATGCATTAATTAATTATATTTGCAATCAGAAAAGAACAAACATCATTAAAATATTCTGGACACCTGAGAAACAAACAGCTTTGAAGATGACTTCTTCTTGAGCCAGGCCACACGTACCAGGAAGCACATCTTATTTCTAGCCTTCCAACAGCCAGACATGAGCACAATCTTGTTTGCCGCTGTGGCCCCTGGTGAGGGGTGTTTCAGACACAGGAATACACTCAGCCTGTTACAGAGCTGGTAGGCTCCCTACAGTGGTCTCTTCTCATTATGTTTGATTCCCTGGCCTGGAAGGAAACATGTGGGAAATTCACCCACAGTCAGGTTTTTGGCACTAATAGTGGGGTTTCTCAAAACACCTCGTTCTGGTCCTGGATCCTCTGACCTTGAGATCACCTAGTTACTTATTTAAAACGTAGATTCCTGGGTCTTTCAGATGTCTTGAATCAGGATGAGACTGGGGGCGGTGATTCTTTTTTTTCTTTTAATGTTTATTATTTTGAGAGGGGGTAGAGAGGGCATGCACCTATGCACGTGTGCAAGTTGGGGAGGGGCAGAGAGAGGGAGAGAGAGAATCCCAAGCAGGCTTTGAGCTGTCAGCATAGAGCCTGACTCAAGGCTCAATCCCATGAACCATGAGATCATGACCTGAGCTTAAATTAAGAGTCAGTTGCTTAATGGGCTGAGCCACCCAGGTGCCCCAAGCTTCAGGTGATTCTTAGTACACTGTTGTTAAAGAACCATTGCCCCAGAGAAGCCTATTGCTAGAAGGAGAAGAATAAAGAGGGACATGCTTAGCCCAGTTGGAGGTTCTACAGGGAAAACATCTGTGGGCACAAAATCCCTTTAATCATATCAGCTCGGCTACTTCCTACTAGGATCCTGGCTGTGTTCTTTCCCATTTGGGTGACCTTGACCTTGGGAAAGTTACTTCCCCTCTCTGACCCTCATTGTTTTCATCACTGACATGGGGATTATCATCATCACCATCATCACCATGGCCTACCTCATATAGAACAGCAGAGAGTGCCTAAAATGTACATGTGCAATTCCTCTGCCAGATTTTTATTTATTTTTTTATTCTGGGGGGGGGGGGGCAGAGAGAGAGAGAGGGAATCCCAGGCAGGCTCTGCACTGTCAGTGCAGGGCTCAGTCTCAAGGGGTTCAATCTTGTGGGGCATAAACTCATCAATTGTGAGATCATGATCTGAGCTGAAATCCAGAATCGGACACTTAACCAACTGAGCCCCCACCCCACCACCACTTGCCTCCCCACCAGGCTCCTCTTCCACATGTTTAAAATGGCTTACGTGGTCTGAGATGGTCCAGTCTCCACCCTTAAAAGCTCTCTGACCCCAATGTGTTCTTTGTTTTTGTTTAATAGAGCCAAGCACACTGCCACCGTAAGATTTTCCCATTGACTGTTCCCTCCAAGTTACGTCTTCCACTATACCATCCTATTTAAAATGTTAACTCCTTCCTCCTCATCCCATTCCCTCTGGATACTTGCTTTCCCTTTGTTTGCACTGCACTTGTCACTGCCAGTCATACTGTATCATTGTCCTTTTCCTTATACTTCCTGCTTTATGAACATCTCCTCCTTCAAACCTTGGAAGGTAAACCACCCAACCAGAGATCTTTGGGGTTTTGTTGTTGTTGTACAAAAACTTCCCCAAGCCCTTGAACAGTGCCTGGTACCTAGTAGGTGCTCAGTAGGTAAGTATTGAGTGAATACATGCACGCAGGCATGAATGAATGAATGGAAAAAGAATTTCATGAATCTCTAGTCTCTCCCTCACCCATGGGAATTGATAGTTACTTAAGGCAGAATGGCTTTAATGATCTAATATCTCCTTATTTGCCTCTTGTTTTATCTGAGTCTTAGTCGAGTCTTTGAAAGTACCGGCTAATCTACCATATTCTTCTTACCAAAAGCCTGTGTGTCTCTGAGAGGGACTTAGATCCATTGACAGATGACTTGGGTCATTAAACAGCTGGCTAGTGGGCCAGGGTCAGAGACCTTGTCCTAAGTATCGTCAAAAAAGAACAACAAATGTCTTTGGAAATTAGGGATTAAATGCTACCCCCACCAACAGATGTAGGGGACAAGGCTTTCTACAATAGATACAGACCCAGGCTGATGAAGTTTTGGGGTGATGGTGGGGTTTGTGGGGTTCAGAGCTGACAGCCAAGAAAGAGTTCTTGAAAAAGTTTTTGGTGCAAAAAGGCGATTTTATTAAAGCACGGGGGCCCGACTGGTAGGCTGGAAGAGATGCCATGAGGTTGTGTAGAATGGCTAGTTATATACCATGGACTTGGGGGAGGTCAAGTCAAAATGCAAGTTTCCAAAGAAACTTTCATATGCTAAAGACTCACAGATTACTGGACGCCTAGTTATTGTCAAACTAAGGTTGTTTTTCCCTCTAGCAAAGTGTTAACATGAAGACGGTAGGAAGTTCCTGCACTTGAGGATGTTGATGGGATTGCCTTTTTCTGGTAAACCAGAGGAGACTCTTATCAGTGTAACCATTTGTTTTTTGTCCTTTCTCATTTTTGGGGGGTAGCCGGGAGTGTCCGAGGAATATCCTACATGTCCCACCTGGAGGGGGCGGTGCTGTTAGCCTGCCCTTTGGCCTCAGCTTGCCCCACAATCCTTCATCCTGGGCCTTGGCACGCTTTGTGAAGACAAGCTTGCGCTGCGGGAGATTTCAGCACAGGAGGATGAAGCTAAAAAAATCCCCCCAACTTCCTCAAACCGGTTCTGACTCCTCTGCGTTCCTCTCCTGACCCTCAGGAAACAGGACTGCTGGTTCAGAAATGAAAATATGTTCCCTGGAGGGGTACTGTCGACTGGAGAGCACAGCACAGTTTAGTGGTGGGTGGTGTTACTGTCTTATAATTATGGTCATTGTTGGCATTGATCTACCCTCCACCATACACATGAAGACACTTGGTAACTGCTCCTGCTTCTTTGCTCTAAAAGCCTTCAAATTTGCCCCAAATTGGACTGAGCGATGTAATTAGGCCAGAACAGCCACTCATTGTTATCCTGATAAAAGCAATCCTGGCCACCTTGCTTTCTCCATTACCCAGGCCTCCACGGAGGTGATCAATAAGGGGATATAAAGTACCCAGAAGGGCACTGTTCCCGGGAGAGCGGACCAGGGGACAGAGCCACAAAGAGCTTTTCACTGCTGCCTGGACTCCCTTATGCCAGGTCCACTTGACTTTAATGATTGTTTTTGACATTCTGCACAGCAAGATGCAATTTATCTCCCCTGAGATTTCAGAACAAGATGCTCTTCTCTTGTGCTTGGGCCTTTTTCGGATGACCACGCAGGGGTCCTTTAGCAGCCACTCTCAGCAACACAAACTGGAAGGCAGAAAGAAGGAAATGGGCAACTTGCAGAACACCCAAACTCTATCTAGTTGTCTTCCTTCAATTCCTAGCACAGGAATGGAGCACATATGCAGAAGCCTGGGGGATCAGACAGACTTTATCTGGTTATCTGAAATGTTATCTAAAATGATAGGGCAGTGGGATGGTCCTCGCCAGTCTTGGTTCTGCTACTTTCCATCTGTGTGTGCTTGGGCAATTTATTGAAATTTTCTGTGACTCAGTTTCTTCATCTGTAAGATAAGAGCAATAACCCCTCTTGTAGGGCTGGCGGGAAAACTAGAGGTAATCACCTAATGACCATGGCACATAGTATGTAGAGAAGACATTATTATTATTTGGATAAGAATCCTTGAGGGCTGGGGGCCCATATGTGGCGAACAGTGTTTCATCAGACCACAACCCAAGTCCCTCTAGCTCTCAGTCCTGCTGTGTTACTGGATATTCCCCCCCTCAGGCAAAGATCTCGGGAGATGCTGATGATTTCCATAATCTTGTCACCTTAATTGCTGCTGTCATTGTAGGTACTGAAATTAATTTTGATTTCTTTTTGTTTCTGCTTAGCACTTCGAATGTGACTAATGGGATTATTTTTGGATTTGGCTTGGAGCAGTGTTCTTAGCAGCTTGAAGAGCAATGTTGGCTTGAGTTTTCCATATGGGGCCACTTCCTGCCTCGGGACTGCAAGGGTCTTGGAAATCTCAGGGAAGGGAATCAGTTGGTTGCGGTCATTTTCAGCCAAATGGCACATAAATGCGTGCCTTCAGGTTGTTGAGTCTATCTTGTTGAGTCTATCTGTTGAGTCCATCTCAATGAAGCCTTACGTGTTGGTCTTACCACAGTTTGGCTCCTGGAAGGAAGGGAAGAAGATAAAATTTATTGAGTGCCTAGGCCTGACATTGTTTTATCTCAATTATGGGACTCCTCATAAAACTCCAGGAGCTACATGACTTACATGTGACCCCACAAAAGTTCTCTCCCTGGGTTTTAGTCTTCAGTGAAACAGTGGACTCCCCATGAGCGAACCTGTTGCAGCTTCCAGAAGAGACCAGTGTGGTTGTTCTAAAGCTTCCTGGGGGTGCACTTTCTGAGCCTCGGCTTTCAACTGAAGTGATTCCTAGAGCTGTTCTACATTCTTCCAGCAAGTTCCCTCTCTCCCTTAGTTAGAGTCAGTTTCTGTGGTCTATGACCAAAGAACCATAGCTGGTACACCCTCCCATCGAATGTAGAATTTTTAGGATACCAATAGCTATATATATTCTTCTGTGTGCATGTGTGTGTGTGTGTGTCTGTCTGTCTATCATCTGTCTCTTGCTCTTTTTCTCCCTCATGTTACTGTGCCTGGAATAACCCTGCCCACCTGGCCCATCCACCTGGTTCTTCCTCATCCTTAAAGACCCAGACTGAATGTTTCCTTCCCTGAATATCCCAGGGAGACTTGATGCTAATTCCTGCATTTTCCTTACAGGGCTGTGTGCACATCTTGAGCACAGCATCTCGTGGGCCACACCCCTCAGTCTGTTTGCATGTCTGCCTTCCTGCCATGCCTCACTCCTTTGATGTGAGGACCGAACCCCTGCAGGCTGCATGTGTGACACTGGGTGCAGAGCCCTGCTCACTCATTGCTCTTGGCATGTGTCCGGACATGGATGGATGCACAGACCCCGTGCGGGCGCACAAGGTCTCAGAGTCGTCAGATGCCCTGACTGAGAGCAGGTGCACTGCATTGTCTCAGAATAAACCTTTGGTGGGTTTGTCCTCATGTGTTCAAAGTGCTCTGGGCCCAAATCAGAGTTTGTTCTTCCTGATGTGCAGAGGACAAATCGTGTCGTCACTGTGACCTCTAAGATGCTGCTTTCTTCAAAAATAACATGGATTTTTTTTCCTGATTATAAAAGCAATTCAAACATATTGTGGGGAATTTATATAATACAAGAGGCAGACAGGGAGAAAATAAGAATCAGCCATGGCTTCAGCACCTATAGATAAATGCTGGCACTTGGAAGTACTTTCTACTGGTCTCTCCCACCAGGTATCACAATTTGTTTATGATCACAGTTATGTGTATGTTTGGTTTATGCACTATTTTTGTTACATGCTTTCTCCAGTTCAGGCTTGAATAGTGTCCACCTTTTTCTTGATGTATGATGTTTACAGTCCATATGATATTCCATCCTAGAGAGAAAGTAATATGGAGTTCTCTCGCTTATGATAACTATGGTGTCCTGTTTCTGGTACGTGGCTATAACCTACATTGAATTGGGGCTTGAGAGGGGTGTTAATGGACAGCACCTTTCTTGGTCCCACCCAACTTCTACACACAGGGAGTTAGGGCAGGTGCCCTAAGGGTTCTACACACAGGGAGTTAGGGCAGGTGCAGACCCAACTGTCACCTTGGCTCCTGATGGTTACTAATTTGGAGGACGTGGCTTAGGGTGAGGCAACAAAGGATCCCCTGACATCACACACTCAAGAATATTTTTTCTGACTCTACTGAGATATCGTTGACATATAACATTGTAAAAATTTAAGGTGTATCACGAGATCACGTGATGCATGTGTATATTGTGAAATGATTACAGTAAGGTTAGTTAACACATCCCCCACCTCAGTTGCCATTTTGTGTGTGTTGTGAGAACTCTTAAGATGTGTTCTCTTAGCAACTTTCCAATATACAACATAGTATTGACTGTTCAACATGTTGTCACCATGCTGTGTGTTAGATCCTCAGCACTTAACGCAGCTTTTTTAAAGTTTATTTATTGAGAGAGAGAGGAAGAGAGAGGGAGGGAGGGAGAGGGAGGGCCAGAGAGAGGAGAGAGAGAATCACAAGCAGGCTCTATGGTGACCTTGCAGAGTCCAATGCAGGGCTCAAACTCATGAACCATGAGATCATGACCTGAGCCGAAATCAAGAGTCAGACGCTCAACCAACTGAGCCACGCACGCACCCCGAGTTATGCAGCTTTTAACTGGAAGTTTGTACCCTTTGACAGACATCCTCGTCTTGTCCCAGTCCCCAGCTCCTGGCAAACACCAACCTGTTCTCTGTTTCTTTGAGTTCAGTGCTTTCAGATTCTGCACATAAGTGAGATCATTTGGGAGTTGTCTTCCTGTCTGACTTATTTCACTGAGCTTAATGCCTTCAAGGTCGGTCCCTGTTGTTGCATATGGCAGGATTTCCTTTTTTATGGCTGGATTATCTTTCTTTCTTTCTTTCTTTCTTTCTTTCTTTCTTTCTTTCTATCTATCTATCTATCTATCTAATCTATCATCTATTATCTACCTACCTACTATCTATCTATCTATCTATCTATCTATCTATCTATCATCTCTCTCCCCCTATATCTCTCTCTCTATCTCTACAATGTGTCAGGCTTACTCAGGCAGACACAGGCAGTTCTTGCAAACCTCAGGCCTCCTCTTGGGCAGGGCTCTTAACAAAGGTCAGAAGAAACCAAAAGGCATCCTCCCTGTGGGGAGACAAATCCCACCTGAATGGAGGAGAGAAGAGAAGGCGGCAATGCTCAGACCCAGAGTCTCCTCCCAAGGTCACCAACCAGACAGGTCTCTCCCCTGTCCCTGGAGTGGCCAAGTAGTAAAATTCTAGTAGATATCTTTCACCTGACTGACTATTTTGGGTGTCCTGGAGCATAAATCCATGAGTCTTTTCTGCAGGTAGATTTCTGGAAGAGTTACAGGGCCAGGGAGACTGAATGTTTTTAAGACCTTTCGAACTGGTTTCCAACTTGTTTACTGCAAAGTTTATTCCACTTTGCCTCACCACTAGCTGTATATACAGTTGACCAAGTCCCTGAATCTGCATCAACATCGAGTAAAGGTACTGTGAAACTTCTCTTTTTTGATAGGAAAAAAGCAACTTAGATTTTCGTTTTGTGTTTACCTAAATAGTAGCAATCCTGATCATTTTTCATCAGTTTGTCATTTGAGCTTCTTTTGTTCTGAATTGTTCATACGCATCCTTTTGCCATTTTATCCACCAAATTTTCTTAGTTTTAATGGATTCAAATGTTAAGCATACCAAATTGACCTGATCTATTTTTCATTTGCTGTTTTGCTTTGTTTATAGTTTAAGTTATGGACTTGGTTGAGTGCTTACTAATTTGCTTCTACTGCTTACAAATTTCTTACTTTTCAGACATAAAATAAATATCTACACCTTTTAATGATTTTTTAATACATATTTTCATTTAATATTTTAATTTGCTTAGGATTGATTTTGGTGTTTGTTGTCATCTTAGGACTTGTTTTTCTTCATAATAAATAAGTCATTAATTGTCCAGCACTAAGTATCTTATATTGCTATGTCATAGAGTATCTTGTTTTATAATTGTATAGCTATTTAAAACATTTTTTAATGTTTATTTATTTTTGAGGGGGGATGGGAGAAAAAGGGAGAGAGAGGATCTGAAGCAGACTCTGCACCATCAGCACAAAGCCTGGCATGGGCTCGAACCCACAAACTGTAAGATCATGACCTGAGTCAAAGTCAGATGCTCAACTGACTGACCCCCCCCCCCCAGAATTCCCCCCATAGTATCTTAGAATTTTAATATCCAGCAGGACAAGATGCCCTCAATGTTGTCTCTCCCATGTCTTCCCCAAATATCTTGGTCAGTCTTATCCATTTATATTTTCAAATAAATTTTAGAATAGTTTTATGAAATTATGAAACAATCCCTTTCAGAATCTTGATTTACCTTGAATTAAATGTGTTAGTGGATCTTAGAAGAAGTGATATTTTAATAATTATTAGTATTAATAATATTAAGTTTTCCTATTCAGGAAAATGGCATTTTGAGCTCTTCAGATCTTCATGTATAACCTCCAGCTACGATTGCTTGTGTGTGTGTGTGTGTGTATGTGTGTGTGTGTGCATGCGTGTGTGTTGACCATTTATTCCAGTGTTTTCTTTTTTGTGTGTTAATTATTGCTACTGTAAATCTTCTTTTCTTTATATTTTCTAATTCCTTTGTTTCATATATAGGAAAAATGTAGACATACTGATTTTGCAACTCATTACCTACAAAACATAATTATTATTTCCTTTTTTTTCAGCCATTTTTTTTTCTAAGTAGTCACTTCTATCGTACGGAAGAAGCAATGAATTTCCTTACTCTTTTATTTCCCATGACCCATTGGCTAGACTAAACTATCTAGCACATTAATAAATAAAAGCCTGCTAGTCTTATTATTAATGTTAATGGAACTATCTCCTTATATGATGGTGACCATTGACTTTAGACAATTAAAAATTGTGTTGAAGGACTTCAATCTGTTTCTAGTTGCATTAAGCTTTTGTTGGTAATTTAATGAGTGCCAACCTTTTCAAATGCCAACTGTTGCTTACTAGGATGATTTTATCATTGCCTCATACACTAATAACAACTTGGAGATTTAGTGCAGATTATTGGGTCATAATCTCTCTTTCTCAAATCTTGATGATATGGAATAAAAGCTTGAGACCAGTTTGATGTTTCAGTCTTTCTAGGTAAACCATTTTTAAGCTGTTTTGTTTTGTTGTTCTGCCTGGCTACATATAGGATTTTAAGAATGTGTCCTTGAGATTCTAAAACTTTATCGTATTATTTCCTAGATGGTGTCCTTGTGTGTTTATTAGAGTTAGAGACTCGGGTCATTCATAAATCTGGAAGGTGTTTTGTTATTTTATCTTTTTTGTTATTTTGTCTTATTATTGCTTTTGTTCTGTTCTTTCATGATTGCTTTTTTGGAAACCTCATGTAGTGGTATGATGAATCTCTGTGCTTGGTCCTAACATCTGTCATCTTATCTCTTACTCTTTCATTTCTTTGTTCCGTTACGCTACATTCTGAACCTGTTTTGTTTGTGTAACACATCACTCGTTAGCTTCTCTAGTCTTCTGCCCTGCTTTTAGTGTATGGTTTAATTTTGCAGCTCCATTTTGTATTTCCTTGCAAGATTGCTGTATCTTACCAGAACGTTTTTTTCTCTCTTCTTTCACCCAACCCCCCCTTTTTAATGTTTATTTATTTTTGAGAGAGAGGGACAGAGAGAGAGACAGCAGGGGAGGGGCAGAGAGAGAGAGGGGGAGACACAGAATCCAAAGCAGGGTCCAGGCTCCGAGCTGTCAACACAGAGCCTGATGAGGGGCTTGCACTCATGAACGGTGAGATCATGCCCTGAGCTAAAGTCAGACGCTTAACTGACGGAGCCACCCAGACGCCTCTCACCCAATTCCTTTTCATAACATTATCATATATATTTTTTTCCCTTGGATATGCTTCATCAATCAAATATTTTATTCCCATCACTAAACTTTGAATTAATAAGTCCTTTTCAGATTCTAAAAGTAATATATATTTTCTGCCGAATGTTTAGAAATACAGAAAAGTATACAGAATATAAAAATGACCATTTGTTCCATTGGCCAGAAAAAAAAAAAAATCACTGCTAATATAATGGACTATTTCCTTTTAGTCAAAATTTGTATTTCTTTAGTATACATTTTTAAGCTTTTATTTTGAAATGATTATAGATTCAAGTAGAATCCCATGAACCCTTCATCCTTCTTCCCCACACTGGTGTCCTCTTGTAGGACTTAACCATAGTATCAACCCTAGGAAGTTGACATTGGTAAAATACTATTTCCTAGACAATTGATCTTATTAACTTTTCACCATTTTTTTACATGAATTTATTTGCATGTGTATTTGTGTATGTATTCTGTGCACTGTTATCCCCTGTATATATTCATGGAACCAAAAAGGAACTCCCTTATACTATCTCCCTTATACTGTCTCCTTCTGTTCACCCCTGCGCCCCATCTTTGTCCCTTGGCAAACACTAATCTGCTTCCATGTCTATAGTTTTGTCATTTCAAGAATGTTACATCCTACATGGAATCATACAGATACAGCCTTTTGGGATTGATTCATTTTACTCTGCATAATGCCCTTGAGATCCATCCAGGATGTTGCTTGTATTAATGCATGGATGGACCAGAGTTTGGTATAACCACCTACCCATTGAAGGACATCTGAGTTTTTTCCAGTTTTCTCCTATTATGAATAAAGCTGCTATGAACATTCAGGTACAGATTGGGCTTCTTTGGCATTCACTGTTTTTAAATCCCATTTTTAAAATATAGCATTCGATTGTAGCATTTCTCCCATGTTATTATTTAGTCTTTGAAAACATGGTTTTTAATGGCTGAATGATATTCTACCATATGGATGTACTTCACTTTATATAGGCATTTCCCTATAAGCTCATGTTGCCTTGAATTTTATCGAGAGCACACCAGATGCTTTTTAAAATTTTCTTTTCTTGTTCAGTAAATCTTTCTAAAATTTGTGCACTTTCTATGCATTTTGAGTGCAATGTTCCATGTGTTTTGTGATAGGAACTTGTTTCATTGGTGCCACATTGTTGGGTTTTTATGCGTCTTCCATTTTCTCAGAAATGAAGAGAGGCTTAGGTAGGCCTGGAGTGTGCTGATCGACAGTGGGGGTGAATTTTCCTCTCTATCCCTGACTGTCTACCTGGGTCCTGTTGGACCTTGCTCCTTCAGCCCTTTTGCTGGACAGCTGACAAATGCACCCTGTTGCCAACCATGTTGATGAAGCTGTATATTGAGTGTGGGCGAAGAAAAGTCTCTGCTCCACTGACGTTGCGGTGGGAAGTTGTGCACGGACTGTTGAATATGGTATGTAGCCCTTAAATTGACAGAAGCAGCGCATTAAGCATTGCCCGCAGCTCACTGTTCCTACCCATGTCTCCCTCCCTGACTCCTCTCACTCCAGAGCTCAGATCTTATGTCCAAAGTGGCAGTAAACAACTTCTGTGCTTTCTCTTTGCTTCCTGCCCCATGTGCAATTCCAGCCACCATGGCCCCTAAGAGAATATAATAGAAAAGGCAGTGTTGGGGCGATACAGGTCAATGATGGAGTCATGACCTCATCAGAATGTCCCTCCTGCATATTGGGGCCCCGTGTGTCTCAAATGTCAGGGTTAGGGAAAATCTATTACCTTTTTTTTTTTTTTTTTTCCTTGATCTTGTTGTTTGGCCTCAGATGGGCAAGAGTGAATTCTTCATGGAAATTCTTCTGGGGTCTGGCCAGTGCTTTTGCAACCATGTATTTGGGTGTGGCTTGAAATCATTTTAACAGAAAGGAAGTTCTGCAAACAGCAGGTGTCTCTCGATTTCCACCCTCATTACCCAGAAGTCTGTAATTGCTTTGTGATCTAAGAGAATGGTACTGGGGGCAGTGTCTTATTCTCCTCCAAATGATGATGACTGTCATTTCTGAAACTCTTCATTGTTTAAAAAGCACTTTATATGCATTATCTCAGCTCATTCATCCAACTTCTGAGCACCTGTTATATACCCAGCTTTGGGGACACCGAGTGAGTGACATGTATTTTTTTTTTTCTTTGTCTTTTTTGTTTAAAACCCCTCGATGGCTTCACATCGCACTTAGAATAAAATTTCCCTTCCAGACCCTCACTACAGGAGCTGACCCTTGCTGTCTCTTCAACTTTCTGGCTTCTCATTCCATCCAACCCTATTTCTTGCTAACCCCACAGGTCTCTGGCTGTGTCTCAAATGGGCTCCTTCCCACCTCAGAATGTGCTGTTTCTTTTGCCTGGAATTCTCTTTATTCATAGTCCTATAACTTGCCACTTCTTGTCATTCAAATCTCAACTCAAATGTCACCTCCTAGAGAGGTCAGAACATTCTGCTTTGAATTTTCTAATATTGGAACAAAGGCATTCTCCCTCAACCCAATCATTGCTTGTGTTATCTTCAATTAATCAATTCATTGATCAGGAATTAGGGAGTGCCCACTATGAGTCAGGCACTGTGCTAGGCATTGAGCGGGCAGTGGTGACCAGCTTAACATGGACCCTGACTCTTTGGAGTGTACATTCTTTTGGGAGTTGGCAGTCTTCAAACAGACTAGACCTTGGCGGAGGATGGGCAGAAGAGGTGAGACAAGATGATGTCAGCCTAGGAAGAAAGCTGTGATGCTCTCAAATCCCCTGCCAGGAACTCTCATTTGTTTCTGCCCTTTGGTTTCTAATCTGCTCATTTATGAGCTCAGATTCTGAAGGAAAAAGGATTAATTTTCAAAGTGACCCGAAGGCTCTCCAAGAGCACCATTAACCATACCTATTTAGGAACCTGGCCCACCTCCCAGCTCTAATTCCAGGAGTGATTCACCCTATTTAAGTGAGAACACAGAGGCCCGAGCACACTGGCCCCAGTGTTTGCCCACAGAATGTTCCCTCGGAAGCTCTGTTTGACTTTTGCTTTTCCCTTCCTTGTAAGGAAATTGACTAGGCCTCGTTGTCATGGTGACACGGATGCTGAGGACCTTGCTCTGAGGAGGAGACGTTTTTCTTTGTTCTTCCTTCTCAGTGGAGGAGGGGTGAGATGGGTAGGGCCAAAAGTGGGGTCTGGAATCCAAAATAGCCAGATATGCGATTCCACATGCCGCTAGCTCTGGTGTAAAATCCCAACCCTGGCACGAATAAGCTGTTCGATCCCAACAGGTTGCTTAACCCTTGTTAGCCTCACTGTCCTCAAATTTGGGGATGATAAAGAGCTTTGTTTCACAAGGACTCTAAAAAATTAATGAGGAAAAAAAAAATAAAAAATAAATAAATAAATAATTAATGAGGGGCACCTGGGTGATTCAGTCGGTTGAACATCCGACTTCAGCGCAGGTCATGATCTCACAGTTTGTGAGTTCGAGCCCCAGGTGGGGCTCTGTGCTGAGAGCTTGGAGCCTGGAGCCCGCTTTGGATTCTGTGTCTCCCTCTGTCCCTCCCCTGCTTGCTCACTCTTGCTCGCTCTCACTCACTCTCTCTCTCTCTCTCTCAAATATTAAAAAAAAAAAAAAGAAATGAAGTTATTCCTTTAAGTATTAGGATAGTATCTGTCACACAGCAAGGCAATCAATGTTTGCAAATATTACTTTTATGGCTCCTGTCACCATCATCATCATCTTAAAAAATTTTTTAATGTTTATTTATTTTTGAGAGTGAGAGACAGAGTGCAAGTGGGGAGGGGCAGAGAGAGAGGGAGACACAGAATCGGAACCAGGTTCCAGGCTCCGAGCTGTCGGCACAGAGCCTGATGCAGGGCTCAAACTTTTGAATCACAAGATCATGACCTGAGCCAAAGTCAGACGCTTAACCAACGGAGCCACTCAGGAGCCCCATCATCATCATCTTCTCTGATAGATTCCCAGTAGCATCTTTGTAGAGGGGAGAACCATGGTATACAACAAAGAGAACTGAGTTCAAATCCTGACTCTACCATCTATGAACAAATCTAATGTATCTGTTTTGGTTTCCTTATCTATAAAATGGAGACAATGAAATCTCTTTTTCAGAGTTATTTTAAGTTTCAATGAACTTACTTCACTGAAAGTATTCACATAAGCACTTACTACAAATTAGTTGAACCTGAATTTGAATACAGGTGTTGCAACAATATAGCCTTTGGGTTTAGGATGTCTTTCACTGCTAAAAGTTGAAAAGGGCTTACTTAATAATTAAAGAAAAATGGGAACCCACATTTCCCTCCTCCAGATGGTGAAAACCAGACAATATCTTACAACCTGTTTGAAATAACAGTCAGTTAACCCTATGCTACCTTCTCTGACAGTCTGATATTATCATTGTCACATCTTGTTAAAAAAAAAAAAAAAAAAGTCAGTTCCAGAAAATAATTCTCCTCATTTTATAAATGGGCAAATTCAAAGCAGTGGAGGAAAACTCACTTGGCAGTAAGTCTTAAATTATTTCAACATAAAAAAATTGTAAACCAAATTAATAGATGTCAGTCTGCTACCTGGGCATTGACTCCTGGTTGCAAGTGATCCAGTGAGGTTCAGAAATCCAATGAGTTTCAGAAAAATGAAGTATTGGAATGACCCAGGGCAGCTCAGAGAGCAATGTGACTGGGCCTCAGGTCCAACTGGAACCCAGCATAGAATACTCTTAATATGACCCCCTCTCTCATTCCACCTCCTTTCTGAGTGGTCATTCCCTTTCTCTCTCCCCAAAACTGGTCTTCTCCAGTTCTTACCAAGACCTCTTACACTTTACCATTTTACAGTTCTGAAGACAGATGGGATTTCTTGCTCCCTTCCAGATCCCCAGTTCTTGGGGAAGGGATCTGACTGGATTAGATGCTTATCCATGGTCCACGTAGAGTCAACTCTGTTCAGGAGTGGGGTAACATTTTTCTAATGTGGCAGCTTCTAGGATAGCCCTTTGGATGGAGTGAAGACAGATGATAAAGGATGTCTAGGCAGATACTCAGCTTGGGGGCGAGGAGGGTCTATGGTACAAGACCAAGGAGTGAAGTGTTGTTATTCCAGTGTGACTTGACAGATACACCTGCCGTTCAGGAGCTTTCCATAGAACAAGAGAGGCATCGTTTACCCATTACCAGTTGTTCATCTCTGAGGCCTGACTGTTAGTGTGTTGGGCACTCAGATTTGGCTGCAGGCTGGAGCAAACTGAGAATGAGAAGAGGGGTGATTGACACCTACGTATGTCTGTTCTGAGTCTTGCTCTGGCGCTTGATATGCACACATTTCATTCAGCTCTTACTCCCACTTTGCTGACTTGGAAACTGAGTTTCAGAGAAGTGAGGTGACTTTGCTCAAAGGCACTGTGGTAATCAGTGGTGAAAACACATTCTGCAAGTTGTGCAATTTCCCAAACCTTTATCGCTCTGAAATCAAATACCTGGTCTTCTTCCAAATTCTGCCAAGCCTTTGGTTCCACTCTGGCCTCGGGGGTGCTTGCCAACATCTCTGAGTCAGTCAAACCATCCCTGAAAGCATAAAAATGCAACCAACCCAGCACTAAATGATTCATGGGACCCAACATACATATTTATAGGCTGTATCCAAGAGGGAACTACACTTGAGGCTCTCTTGTTCACACCCCCACGCATCTGCACGCCTGTATCAGGCACTTGGAAGAACCAAAGACCCTGCCACTTATTCACCCACACGTGTCTGTGATGGGGTTTGAACTCTCAATGAACCACTGCCAACCCACGGAGCCAAGCTCTAAGTGCCCATCTGCGGAGGTAGAGTTCCGAAATGAGAATTCTGCTCCTGGCCGCCACTAAACATTCTTCTATGAGTTCTTTCTGTGAGCTCTATCTCCGGCTCGATGCACAAGCCAATCTCTTCTCTTAGAGGTGGGGAGAGGGCATGTCAGCAATACAGTCACACAGACCTAGGTTGGAGGATCTGCTCTGGCTGACTCTGACCTTGGGCATGTCTCTTAATCTCTTTGAGACGTAATGTCTGCTCTTTAAAAGGGAGCTACTGGGGCACCTCGGTGACTCAGTCAGTTGAGTGATTAACTCTTGATTTTGGCTCAGATCATGATCCCAGGGTTGTAGGATCGAGCCCTGCAGTGGGGTCCGTGCTGAGTATGGAGCCTGCTTGGGATTCTCTTTCTCCCTCTCCTCCTCTCCCCTGCTTGCTCTCTCTCTCAAAAAAAGTTAAAACTAAAATAAAGTAGAGCTGTTAATAACCCTCACCATGGGACAGTTATCATGGAGAAAGTGTGGACAGGGCTTAAAGAAACATACAAAGCATAGTGAGTGCCCCTGGGGTAGTAACAGAAGGCAACCAGAACCATCCCAGAGCTTAAAAGGTAAGAGAAAGAGGTGGTAACTGGTACCCAGAGAAGGCACTGGTATGCACAGGGCTCAAGACAGGAGTCTTCAGCAGGGTGATGCCGTCAGCTCACTCATAGTGACCACGCAGGGAGGGAGCCCAGGAAAGAAATACTCAGACCATTCTCCACTCCTTCCCTCCACCTTAATTCTGCTGGTGCCTCCCTTTGGTTGAATCCATCTAGAAGCGGAGGTTGAGAGGATCCATGCAGTAGTAGGGGGGTAAACCTGGTGGGACAATGGAAGAGATCTGACTCAAGTACCAAGAGGAGGGTTGGAGGTACACAAAGTGCTTCATCACGGTGCTTACATGTGGTGCGTGCTTCATAAATAGTGGCCCTGATTATTTAATAAAGTGTGCAGAACTAGAGATCTGCCATCTTGGGATTCTTTCCCACTTCAGTTTTGACATCCAATTTTATAGACAACTTGGGGGAAAACAGTTTCCATTCTCCGAGTTCTTGGCTTTGCGGATTTGCAGATCCTGACACCCTGGCAGTGACCTGTGGCACGTTCTACGTTTCATCTCAGGGAAGGCATTCATTCATTCATTCATTCATTGGTTTATTCCACAATGATTTACTCAGCACCTCTGTGCACCAGGCATTGTTCAGGGCACTGAGCCCACGGTGGTGGATGGACACTTAATCTTATAGTGTTGACAGGGTGGCAGAGGGTAGGAGCATGTAAATGATCAATTAGAAAACAGTGTCTGTGTGATGAGAGTGGGGGGTGGAGGAGAAGGACAGGTGGTTGTAGTAACCCTGGTAGATATACCTCCATGGCACAATTAGGGCTCCAGTCTGCTGTTTTCACTGCTAAACCACTGAAAATGAATATTTGGGGATTAGCAAAGAGGAGAAGCTTTTCACAAAGAATGATCAGTCTTTAAATGCAAAGGTTTGAGGATTAACAAAAGCAGTAGCCAGCCCCAACTTTGGTGTCTTTCCAACTCTTTGGTGTCTTTCCAACTTTGTGGTGGGGCGTGTGTTGAAATGAACAAGGTTAGGGTCGTTTCTAATTGCTTATAGGAAAAAGGCTCTTGTTTATGTGCTGAGCACATGCTTTTCCAACTAATTAGCTCCACAAAGCCGAAAAGAGAGTCGTTTCTGACCCTCCCCAGGCAATTAAGCAGAAGTGTTTTATCCTGTCTACAGCCCTTCCAACTGCCTTCTCAGTTTTCACTGCCAAGGAGAGGTGTATACGGGATGGACACACATATAGCTCCTTTAGCAGAGGAATCACAGCAGTGGTAGGAGCCCTAGTCCTGAGGGTCCCCTTGGTCTGTCCTCAGCCTCATAAAGCAACTGGGATAGGAGTCTGACTTGGTTTGTTCCAGAAGATGGCCTGCCTAGTGTGGTAGAAAGAGCCCAGGTTAAAAATAGCAAGACCCTACAATGTCTCCTCCTCTGTTATCTGGGAGCAGGAGAGGCTAAATGGAAATGGCCACTTGTCCTGAAATAGATGCACAGAGTCCCGAGTTCCTCAGTGGTGAGCACAGAGCAGAGAGCAGAGAGATGCTGGCAGGGTGGGGGAACCCCTGGGCATCTCCCTGTTCCCCAAGCCCTGAGAAAGCAGAACCAAATGAACATGGAAATGTTCACGAGAGGCTGAGAGTGACAGAGGCTTGGACTGACCAGGGCTTTGACCAGAAGGGAAAGAATACTTCTCAGGGAGTGGTAGCCCAAATAGACAATGGCAGAGAAAAACCCCACTTCTTTTCTTCTCATGATGTCATTCTGGAAGCCCCAGGACTTAGCCACAATCCCTTGAGAAAGGAAAGGAGGAAGAATCTTGAATAGTCCAAATTTGCTTTTGTCTGTTTGGTGGAATTGAGACTCACAACAAAAATTAAGGTGTATTAGAGGGAAAGAAAGAAAACTGCCTTCCTTTTCATCGTTCCCCTTTGGCCACACACACACCAAGCAAAGTATAGGAACTGGGAGTCAGAATTGCTGAGCATAGGGTTCTAGTCCTAACTGCTGGTTAATAGCTGTGAGAACCCATTTTGCAGTTGAGGAAACTGAGGAGCCGAGAAGTTAAGTAAGTGACCAGGGTAAAAGACTGATCAGGTTGGTTTTGTGCCTAAATCCTCTTATTTTAATAGACATGACTCTGTCCTCGGAGATGAATATATGCACATTCATGCAATGGAGAGTTCTATGTGACATACGATGTAGATGGTGACCAAGTACTCATGGGTATGTTGTTATTAACAAATGTTCCAGTGGTATCTCCTAGAGTCAGTTCACTGGGTTTTACAAGAGAAAAATCACAGCCACGAATTTGGATCCCCTTTGCTCAGCCCCCATGAAATCAAGGGACCATGTGATCAGTTACAAAATGGCCCCCAGTGATGTCTACATCCTCATACCCAGAACATGTGAATGTGTTTCCTTCCATGGCAAACAGGACTCTGCTAATGTGATTCATTTAAGGATCTTGAGATGGAAAGGTTAACCTGGATTCTCTGAGTGGGCCCAATCAAATCACAAGGGTCCTTAAAAGAGGGAAGCAGGAGGGCCGGGGTCCAAGTCCTGATAGAAATGTGGCAACGGAAAGAGTAAGAGAGATTCAGGCCACTAGCCAAAGAATTTGAGCACCTGCTAGAAGCTGGAAGAGGCAAAGAACCAAATTCTTCCAGAAGGAGGCCCTGCCGACACCTTGGTTTTAGCCTAGCGAAACTAATTTAGGACTTGTAAATCTCCAGAGCTGTAAAATAATGAATTTGTGTTGTTTTAAGCCAATGAGTTTATGGTAATTTGTTACAGCAGCAGTAGGGAACTCTAAAGCCTCAGTGGCCCTAGAGGAACATCAGAATCACCTAAGCAGCTTAAGTGCATGTCCCCAAGCCCCAGAAGTGGGATTCATGAGGCCTGAGTCCAGCCAGTACACCCTCCCCTCCCCAAATCTCTGGGAGCACAGGACTGGGAAGTACTCAAGTCGGGAAATGGAGGCTAAGGATCTAGAAGGTTCTTTTTCCCAGAAAATGGGTGATGAATTTGGAATCTGTTGGGCAGAACCACTAAACCATAAGTAAGTTATTTATAAAGTCCTCGGTATTAGACCCGGAATGGACTTCTAGCTCAGTGCCCGCATTTAACAGACCCAGGAATAGATGCACCAGAAGTTCCGGGGTTTCTAGGGGGTGAACTATGGAGTCCAAGTCGGGACCAGAATCGAGGGCTACAGGATGAATCTTTTTGACCACAGCCATGATCTCTTGTTTGGGGAAGGCAACGGTGATTTGAAAGAATATTTTTTTCCTCAGGTCTTCAGACAGCTCAAAGGCAAATTAAAAACCGAGTTTTCCGGTGCAATTTTATGGGTTGTATATTTACATATTCTCTTTTCCTCTTAGTGTGCCTTCCCATTTTCTCCCTTTCTGCTGGTCTATCTAGTTATCTATCTGTCTCCTTGGCTTTTAAAAAAGCTTTCTACTAGTTCTATTTTTGTGAATTCTTATAGGTCATCTTGGGTTCTGAGAACAACAGAAAAGAGGAATGTATTTTGAAATTCTCTGAGCGGTTTCTCCAGAAATGGGATAAAAGGCAGTAAAATCAACTGTGTACACAAAATAACCATAGGGGATCCTCCCTGAAATACTCAGCAGGCTGGACAGGAGCAGAAAGAATTGTCACACACATTACAGTGGGCCAGAATCCTAAAACGGGGCACAATTCTCAGCATCCTGCAAGAGTTCACATTTGTGTGAAAGAAAATAAATGGAAGAACTTGAGAATATATGCATGTGCCTCTATACGTGTACATGTGCATTGGATGTGTGTGTCCATGTGCTCATGTGTGCCTTGGACAGCTAAAAGGATCATTTGAGCACTCAGCAGAAGAATTCAACGTTATTTGTCTCTATGAGGCAACACCGTTCAAGGGCCTAACCCAGGGGGGCTTCCCTAAACATTACTGTAACTCCCAGAAGGAGCCTCCAAACTCCGGGCCTTGGGAGGTGAAATTGGACGACAGTCCCTGGAACAGAAACCCAGGAAGCTGGGGAATGCCCCTGCTCAACTTAGAAGCCCTTTTATGTGTTTTAAAATATACACAGACAGTAGAGTCTGTCAAGAACCTGTCATGTTCCCTCTGGCAGTTTCCCTTTTTAGTTAAAGAAACTGGCGGCAGGCTGCAGGCGGATGGAAGAGGGACAGAAAGAATTTCAGATGAAAACGCTCCCAAACAAAAGAGGATCCTTGATCAGAAATACAGCAGGTCCTTAGAAAATAAGATGGGAAGAAAACCAATGGAATCTAGTGTTTTAAATGTAGATTCCAATTTGCATTGGGAAGTCCTTTTTTTTTTTTTTTTCTGAAAAAGGAAAAGAAGGGAGAGAGACTGAGAGGAGGGAATTCGGGAAAAGGGGCTTTGTAAGGAATTTCCTGTGGGGCCAGGCTGAGACTTCTCAACCTCATCTGCTTCCTCACTTTCCACCTATGGTCGGAGCACGTCCTGACACTCGCGTGTTATTGCAAGACTATGATTTTACTTGGACTGCTGTCTGTCTTAGAATTTTTTTGCTCTGCTTTTTGCAAGGCAGAATTCTTTTTCTTTCTTTCTTTCTTTTCTTTTCTTTTCTTTCTTTCTTTCTTTCTTAATTTGATTTGATTTGATTTCATTTATTTTTTAAATTTGCATCCAAGTTAGTTACCATATAGTGCAGTAACGATTTCAGGAGTAGATTCCTTAATGCCCCTAACCCATTTAGCCCATCCCCCCTCCCACAACCCCTCCCATAACCCTCTGTTTGTTCTCCATATTTAAGAGTCTCTTCTGTTTTGTCCCCGCTCCCTGTTTTTATATTATTTTTGCTTCCCTTTCCTTGTGTTCATCTGTTCTGTGTCTTAAAGTCCCCATATGAGTGAAGTCGTATGATATTTGTCTTTTTCTGACTAATTTCGCTTAGCATAATACCCTCCAGTTCCATCCACGTAGTGGCAGATGGCAAGATTTCATTCTTTTTGATTGCCGAGTAGTATTCCATTGTATATATATCCCACATCTTCTTTATCCACTCATCCATCCATGGACATTTTGGCTCTTTCCATACTTTAGCTGTTATTGATAGTGCTGGTATAAACATTGGGGTGCATGTGTCCCTTCGAAACAGCATCCCTGTATCCCTTGGATAAATACCTAGTAGTGCCATTGCTGGGTCATAGGGTAGTTCTATTTTTAATTTTTTAAGGAAACTCCATACTGTTTTCTAGAGTGGCTACACTAGTTTGCATCCCACCAGCAGTGCAAAAGAGATCCTCTTTGTTTGCACCCTCACCAACATCTGTTGTTGCTGGAGTTGTTAATGTTAGCCATTCTGATAGGTGTGAGGTGTATCTCATTATGATTTTGATTTGTATTTCCCGGATGGTGAGTGACATTGAGCATTTTTTCATGTGTCAGTTGGCCGTGTGGATGTCTTCTTTGGAGAAGTGTCTGTTCATGTCTTTTGCCCATTTCTTCACTGGATTATTTGTTTTTTGGGTGTTGAATTTGAAAAGTTCTTTATAGATTTTGAATACTAACCCTTTATCTGATCTGTCATTTGCATATATCTTCTCCCATTTTGTCGGTTGCCTTTTAGCTTTGCTGATTGTTTCCTTTGCTGTGCAGAAGCTTTTTATTTTGATGAGGTCCCAATAGTTCATTTTTGCTTTTGTTTCCCTTGCCTCCAGAGACGTGTTGAGTAAGAAGTTGCTGTGGCCAAGGTCAGGTAGGTTTTTGTCTGCTTTCTCCTCGAGAAGTTTGATGGCTTCCTGTCTTACATTGAGGTCTTTCATCCATTTTGAGTTTATTTTTGTGTATGGTGTAGGAACGTGGTCCAGGTTCATTTTTCTTCATGTGACTGTCCAGTTTTCCCAGCACCACTTGCTGAAGAGACTGTCATTATTCCATTGGGTATTCTTTCCTGCTTTGTCAGAGATGAGTTGGCCATACATTTGTGGGTCCATTTCTGGGTTCTCTTTTACGTTCCATTGATCTGAGTGTCTGATTTTGTGCCATTCTTCTTCTTTATATCACTTCCTTTAATAGAGCTTTCTGAGTACTTTTTTCTAGTCTAAGGGACCCTCCCCTGTGCTCCAGTGGTGTCCTGTGCTTATTGCTATCATGACACTAATTATACTGGATTGAAATAATCGGTTCTTGGGATGCCTGGGTGGCTCAGTCAGTTGAGCACCCACTTGGGCTCAGGTCATAATCTCGCCGTTCATGGGTTTGAGCCCTGCTTTGGGCTCTGTACTGACATCTCAGAGCCTGGAGCCTGCTTCGGATTCTGTGTCTCCCTCTCTTTATGACCCTCCCCTGCTTGCACTCTGTCTCTGTGTATCTCTCTCTCAAAAATAAAATAAACATAATTTAAAAAATCGGTTCTGGTTCTGTTTTCCAATTAGATGGTGGGCTCCTTGAGGAAAGGAAGATCTATTACTCATGTTTGTTTCCCTAGTGACCAGCTCAGAGCCTGATGCACAGTAGGTATTCAGTGAGTGTTTGCCAAGACTCTGGGAATCATTACCAGTACAGCACAGGAGAAGGATTAAAAGAAAAAAAATCCAAAAGAGATTGTGGCTGAGGAACAAGCAGGTGAAGAAAGAAAAAGGTGGGCTAGGTAGGATAGCAGAGGGGGTCTAAACAGTCCTGACCCCTGGGTTTCTCCTTTCAAACCCTGGGAAATTCAGTCTACCGTAGCATGAGCTTTGGGTTATAATGATTGAGTTTGAACTTCAGAATTCTTTAAGCCCTTTAATAATGAAGGCAAATACTCTGTGTATCTGGCCATGTGTGTGTAATTATTTATACTCTTTTTTCCTCTGCACCTGTGGATTCCATGAGTGACCATGACTGTTTGGCCACTCATAATTCTCCTGAAACTCACATGTATTTGTTGAATGAATGAATAAATACACTATAAATGAATGTTATGGTCTAGCCTTATGCCCTTTGGCAAGGTATATAATCATTGTCATATATAATCTCTCCTTCTCTCCCTCTCTCTCTCTCTCTCTCTCTTTCTCTCTTTCTTTCTCTCTTTCTCTCTTTCTCTCTTTCTCTCTTTCTCTCTTTCTCTCTGAGGCCTTGGCCAGAATCCCAAGAGCATTTCTTGGTTCTTCTCTCTCATAGCTCATAGCCAGCCCATGAGTGGGCTCTGCAAACTCTACCTCCAAGACACATTCTAGTTTCTTCTCCATCATCCCTCATCTTTACTGTCACCATATCCAAGCTGAGTCTGTCCACCGTCTCAATGGTTGCAAACCTTCCTAATTCACTTCCTTACTTTATTCCCTCTTCATCCCCTATCATGTACTCACTAAGGAATATCTAGATGAGTTTTGTAAATTCATAAATCAAGCCAAAGCACTCTCTTGCTTAAAAATCCTCCAGTTAGCAGCCACTGCATCTGGAATGGAATAACAACTCCTGACCTTGGTTCACCAAGTCGTTCCTGACTTTTCCTGAAGGCTCCTCCCACTGCCTGGAGCCTCATCTCCTCCAGCCTTGCCCTCTCCTCCTCCAGCCACTCTGGCTCATTTTGTTTCCTTTTAGTTGTTGCTCTTCTTTAAGCAACCTCTGCCTTCAGTGCCCTGATCTTCACAAGACTGTCCCACTCTTGTCATTCAGATTTCACCTTAAACAGCTCCTCAGAGACACAACCCCCCCTACAATGATCTGATCTAGGGAAACCCAATGTTCTGCCTTTGTCACATCATATGTTTTCATGATCCTCAGAGATCTGTTCATAGCCTTGTATTTTAACTTAATTAATTCATTTAATTGTTGCATGTCTCCTTCACCAGAATGTAAATTCCGTGGGTGGAAAATACCTTGTAGAATTCATGGCAATGCCCATGGTTCCTAGAACAGTTCTAATCCATAAATCGAATAATCCATAAATATTGGTTAACTATATATATTAATCTCTACATTTTAGTGCAGTTTTGAAAATTAAATGAGATAATTCATGTGAAGCACTTAGCCCAGTGCCTGACACATAAATCACATGCGATCAGTGCAGTGATGTAATTATTACTTAGCTTTATGGAAAAAATTCCCACCTTTTGGTTTCTGTTTCCACATTGATTCTGTCTAGCCCTTTAGAAGTTGGAGTGGGGAAGTTCTCCAAGCAGAACTGACCTGTTTTTGTTTTATATGTTTGGGTAATGGTACAGATCAAAACTGTTCCCTACAGAGGGAAGGCACAGAGTGAGAGGTCAAGATTATGCTCAGTTGCAAGTAACAGAAATTACCTTACCTTAAACAGGTAAGGCGTTTTTCTTTTAACATAGCAAGATCTGAAAAGGGGTACCCCTTGAATATTTGGCTCTACACTGATTAGCACATGTATGTGAAGAAACTACCAGATGTGAGGGAAGGAACCTCCTGAAAAGATTAGTGGTGGCCAGTGCTAATTGCTGACACAGGGCTGGGAGTAGTGCCTCTTCCAACTTCTGATTTATGAGGCACTGGGTTGAATACACAGAAGGATCTTGCCTCACAATGGTGAATTATTAGTCCAAAGCAGAGCACTACTCTGTTCCTGCCTAACATCCAAAAAGCAAGATCTGAAAGATAAAACTTTTCCAAGGGACTCAACTGTGTCCCATAAGAAAGCTCAAGAATGTTTATAGGAATCCATAGATATTCAGCACCCAAGAAGACATAACTCACAATGCCTGATGTCCAATAAAAAAAATTAACAGGCAGAAAAATACAACCCATACGAGGAGATGAATTAATTAATCAAAACTGACCCAGAGCTGGCACAGATACTAGAATTAGCATACAAGAACGTTAAATACATTCTGACTGCATTCAAAATATTCAAAACTTAAACAGATATATGGAATGAATATATAAAAAAGGCTCCAAGTGACATTCTTGAGATGAAAACTGCAATGTGTGAGATTAAAAAAAAAAAACAAAAACACTAGGTAGGATTCACAGAAGATTAGATATGACAGCAGAAAAGACTACTGGACTTGAAGACAGCAATAGAAACTATCCAAAATGAAATACAAAGAGATAAGAGAATTTTAAAATATTAACAGAGACTCAGGAGCTCTGAGGTGAATTCAAACAGTGAAAGTTGTATGTAATTGGATTCCCCAAAGAGGGGCAGAAAAATACTTGAGCAAGGGTTACAGAGTCAAGATTTCAGAGCTAGTTTAAATAATATAGTAAAAATTTAGAATTGGAATAAACAAGGGTAGGAGATGTTGCTTCACTTTTTCGCATTTCTAGACCAGCACGAATATGTTTTATGGATCAGTGAGCCCATTTAAAGAGTCAGGAGTATGACATAGAAACAGAACACCTAGATCCCTTTGGCTTTGGAAGAGTTTGGTCCATATCTCCTCCAGTCAAATCAAACAGCCCCCTCTGGGCCATCTCATTTTGCAGAAATAAGACATTTTTATGCAGTGCTTGGGTCACTCACCAGACGATATCTTCACTTGTCTTTGGGATTCTCTATTAGCTATACTAAGAAACACAGGCAACAATTCGGTCTTTCTTTATCCTCTCCTTGTTTTTCCTTCCTTCCTTCCTTCCTTCCTTCCTTCCTTCCTTCCTTCCTTCCTTTCTTTCTTTCTTTCTTTCTTTCTTTCTTTCTTTCTTTCTTTCTTTCTTTTTCTACAACACTAGCTGACCCATATTAGATATCCTCTGTAAGGAAGATCCTAGAAATTACAGCCACCTTTTGCTTCTCTGTGGCTATATTCTCCAAGGCAGTTGGATTGTTCAAGGTAAGCTAGGCTTTGCTATGATAAAAAGCAAAGCCTCGGGGCACCTGGGGGGCTCAGTCCGTTAAGGGTCTGGCTTCGGCTCAGGTCATGATCTCGTGATTCATAGGTTCAAGCCCCATGTCGAACTCTGTGCTGACAGCTCAGAGCCTGGAGCCTGCTTGGGATTCTCTGTCTCCCTCTCTGTCTCCCCCTCCCCTGTTCATGCTCTGTCTCTCTCTCTATCTCTCAAGAATAAATAAACTTTAAAAAAATTTAAAAAAAAAAGGCCTCAAATCCCAGTGGATTGACAGGTGAAATCTGACTTACTCTTCACCCCAAATCCATGGCACATCTGCTCACTGGGGCAGTTCCCCCCACGGCCACATAGGAGTCCAGTCTGCTCCTTTCTTGTGGCCTTCTCAGTAGGTGCCACTCTATACCATACTCAGTATGTCTAGGGAGAAATGGAAAGTTTGACAGACACTCTTACTGCCTCGGCTTGGAAGTGGCATACACAAGTCTACTCTTAGGCTACTGACCAGCATTAATCACTGCAAGGTGGCTGGAAATGTAGTCTTTTATATTCCCAGTGGGGGGCAGAGGAGGTGAAACAGAAAAGCACTAATAATTTCCAACAAGTGTTTGTTAAATTATGCACATAGAATATAAGTGGTTTGGATGTAAATAACTTAGAGTTCTAATTCTTTTTAGGATTATATGGGGTAGCAGGTGCCGTGATGACCATGCCATGCCCCTTTAGCCCTCCTGATTTTAGCACCACGGTGCTGGACAGTTCCATCCCCCATTGTCACTGTCCCATATTAAGGGTCATGATGTCTCTCTATTGCGCTTTTCCCAAAGCTGAGGAAGGCTTGTCAACTGACCAACTCAGAAGTACATGAAGGTAGTCCCTTAGGGCAACTCTCAAACAGTAAGGGAATAAGTCAGTAGATACATGTCTAAGCTTTTCTATCCTTCAACAGGACAATGCTGCTATGCATTTTACATGGATCTTTAGGGAGTCCCCCAGCAAGACTAAACTCCAATCAGCAATAGCAGTAACAAGTTCATGACTACTCTTCATTGGCTTTCTTCCCTGTCCTGCTTTGCTTTTCACGCTGTCTCACTTCTATTCCCTGAAATCTCTCAATAAGCAAACTTTTCTCAAGTCTTTGTCTTAGGGTCACCTTTAGGGAGAAACAAAACTAAAACCTGTGGAAAGATAAATTGGAAAAGATTGGGCTAACTAGTTGGACGTGTTTTTGGAAACAGGCCTTTCAGCACTTTAATACAAAAATTTGCCTTATGACTCTTCAAGAGTGGATTCAGATGAGAGCTTTTGAAACATGAGTTGTCACCTTCTATTCCCAAAGCAGCTTGGCGAATTAGCACTCTATGAAACACATGTTAAGGATGCTTGGTATAAAGTTTTTATTATTTTATTTTATTTTATTTTATTTTATTTTATTTATTATTATTTTTTTTAATGTTTATTCATTTTTGAGAGAGAGACATAGTGTGAGTCAGGGAGGGACAGAGAGAGACAGAATCCGAAGCAGCCTCCAAGCTCTGAGCTGTCAGCACTGAGACCAACCCGGGGCTCAAACTCACGAATGGTGAGATCATGACCTGAACCAAAGTCGGAGGCTCAACCGACTAAATCACCCAGGGCCCCCAACAACTTTTTTAATTTTTAAGTAAAGAAAAATATTAAAAAATTTAAAGATACAGAAGAGTTAGCAGAGAAGGGAAGCAAAGGGATTTTAAAATGTATCAAAACATGAATACCTCATTTTGTACCACCACCAAGGAATAAAAAATGGCTACAATGCTGGCACCTTGCCCCAAGAAAGAGATGTCCAGTGTCAAGTCCCAAGGTGGGGGCATAAAGTGGCCAGACATTCCTGCAACTGGAAAACCTGCAACTTCCATCGGAGGATGGAACTCTGTGCTTTTTAGGTGAAAATAGCACCCCCTTTTAATTACTGTGCTGAATGGTGAAATTAAACCCAGCAGGTAGGTAGCTCCTATACAGATTTCTGGGGCTATCTCATGCTCTGGTTAATTGTGTCAGTCTGTAGAGGCTGATTAGCATAATTAATCCTGCCCTGTGATTACCCTGAGGAGGAAGAAGTTCTGAATTTACAGGTGCGATGTGGTGAATGAGTGACTGCGCTTATCTCCAAGTGACAAGTAAGTGTGGGATTGGAAGGTTTGAGAAGCACAAAGTCATTTGGATGAGCCTGAAATCAGGCTTTGTGGGAGAGGACAAGAGAGGAGAGGGGAGGAGAGACCATTTGCACAGATGGAAGCCCATGGGCTGCCGTGTGTCCATGAATCTTTATATAGGTGCAGAGGCCCAGGTCTCTTCTCTCTGCTAGAAGCTTCTTGAGGACCACATCTTTGTCTCCTGCATTTCCTGGAGTTCTCTCATCACTTGCTACAGGGACGGGCCTCCTGTTGATTTGGGGTAGAATATGATATTTAGGATAAGATGGGGAAAGCAAATAAAGAAGAATAGGATGGAATGAGAGGCAGAAATGGAAGTATTCCTTTAGAAAAGATGGAGGAAGGTAGGTGGTTAGATAGATGGGTGAAGAAGATGGAGAAGAAGATGGAAAGATGGACTGGTCTGTGGCACTGAGCAGGTGGCAGGCTCTGTGCTGTAAAGTAGCCCCCAAACTACTTTATACATGATGCCTTTTTAAAATCACAACTCACTATAGCCATTCTCAACTTACAGGTGCGTAAGGGTCACCTGTAATCTTCACATGGGAGCTAGGAATCTGCATTGTTAAGTGGCTCAGCTGATCCCCGTGCACTTGGTCCCAGAACTGCACTTTGAGAAATGTTCTTTACTGAATGAATGAGTGAATGAATGAGTGGATAAAGAAATGTACCATTGGAGGCATTATTATTCTAATAATCATTTTAGAAGGATAGAGACTGAGGAACAGAGCCAGGGAGTAGCTTGTTCAAGCTCACAGGTAATAATAGTGGGGGCACACACCCCTTTTTTGCCCTCCCTACTGTGGGAGATGTTTCAGGAAAGTTCTAAAAGGGATCCTCTCTGCATTCCCGCCCATTTCCTTACATCAGAAAAGGAGGAAGAGGCTCAAAGAGGATGTACCCATTTTGAATAATATCTTCATTCATTCACCCAATACTTTAAGCACTTATTCTGTGCCAGACATTGAGGTTGTAATAATGAGTCAAAAAAAGAGACATGATTCCAACCTTTTCAGAGTTCACAGCTTAGAATAGATAGGCATTAATGAGAATAATCTCACAAATACAACCTTTTAAACGGCTCCAAATATTTTTCACAAATACAGTTTTATGGTGTTAAAAGAAGATGTAACAAAGGAGCCTGACCTGGCCTTATGAGTCACAGAAGGATTCCTGTTTGAGTGAGTTAGTGTCTTAAGCATGGGTATGAGTTAACGGAGTGAATAGGGTGGGAGGAAAAAGCATGTGTAAAATTCCAGAGGTAGAGGTGATGAGGGAGCTTGAGGCAGGCTGAGGGCAAAATATAAGCTACTACACCCCTCCTCTCCCACCCCCCAGTGGGAGATATGTGATATTCCTCAGGCATTCCTGGCTGCCCAAAGAAGAAGGAGAGGAAAGAAAACAAATGACTAACTGATGGAGATCACAGTCGTACAGGACAGGGCTATCCATCAGTTTGCAAATGTCTCGGTAAATCACAAGAAAAAGGCAATCTTCTCAATAGCCTTATCTCCAGAAACCTGTAGACTCAGCTTCCTGGAGCCCCAACATCACCCCTCTGTAGCGATGTGGGGAAAAATGGCAAGAGGGAAATGGCAGGTAAAATGAAATTTCCTCAAACCTGCAGCCCGTTGCCAAATAACTTGAGGCAAATACAGAGTATAACATTTCTCCAGGAATCCCCTACCGTCCTCATGTTAATGCCTTACTAGAGGGAAAACAACCTTAGCTGGACAATAACAAGGCCTCAGGAATCTTAGGAGTCCTCTTTAGCACATCCAAGTCCTTCTGGAGGCCTCTTATTTGTCTTTACCACCCCCCCCCCACACACACACACACGCACATTCTGTAGTTGAAAACCAGCCATCCTTCACAACCCCGATACAGCTTTTACTGCCCATGGTCCTGTCTCCATGCTTTAATAAAATCATCTTTTTGCACCAGAGACGTCTTCAAGAATTCTTTCTTGGCCGTTAGCTGCGGACCACCCCTCCATCACCCCAAAACCTCATCACAGAGTGCTGGGGTCCCGAAAAACTGGGAGGATATAACTAGGTGGTGGTATCCTTACAGCTGCATTTGTTGGGAACCAGAGTATGATCTGGGCCCTTGGACAAATCACGTCTTCAGCTAAGAAGGATGAAGCCCTATCCATTGTTTGGTGGTGGGGAAAGGCAAAACTATCTCCAGGCAAGTCTATTTGTGGGAGAAATTAAATAAGAGAAGGAGAACCTCAGAGATCAGAAGCTGGTCTGGGTCATAAGGAGGGTTTAGGAGAAGAGATTTAGGAATAAGCTTGGGAACAAAGTGAGGGTGTTGGATATCTACTTTATTTGATACTGACTGCAAAATCCAGGGGCTTCAAGGAGGCTGTGGGATTAAACAAGCCTTTTGAAAATCTCACCATAAAGGAGGGCAGAAAGAAATTGCCCCCAGTCCCATTGTCCCTTATAATAAAAACATCTGCTTTTCTGCCCAGAGCCTGGAGGTCGTATTGGCTAGTTAATTAATGCATGAATGCTAAGCACCTAGTACATGTCCTGCGTTGGGCTGGGAACTGGTTATATGGAAATGTACAAAAAGATAAGCTCATTTCCTGCTCTCAGGAAATGGAAATGGGAAAGACTCTCTTTAGGTAAATAATTACAGATGTGATCAGTGATGAAGTTTTGGGGTGATGGTGGGGTTCTTGGGGTTCGGAGCTGATGGCCACAAAAGAATTCTTAGAGATGTATTTGGTACAAAAAGATGATTTTATTGAAGCATGGGGACAGGACCAGCACTGCAAGTGTTGGGGAGGGGTGACCCTTTGATGGAGTCAGGGAGATAAAGTCAAGAGGGAGTTTCCAAAGAGACTCTCACACGCTAAAGACTTATGGACAAAGACTTACTGGACACCTAGCTATCATCACGCTAAGGTTGTTTTTCCCTCTAGCAAAGCATTAACATTAAGATAGTAGGAAGTTCCTGGACTTTATGCCATTGACGGGATTGCCACTTACTTGTAAACTGATGGAGACTCTCATTTGGTTTTGTTGTTGTTGTTGTTGTTGTTGTTGTTCTTCTTCTTCTTCTTCTTCTTCTTCTTCTTTCCTGTTTTGGGGTAGCTGGGAGTGTCCAAGGAATATCACACATATCCCAACTGGTAGGGGTGGGGGATGGAGTGCAGTGTGCTAGCTTGTGCTTTGTCCTCAGCTTGCCTCGTGCTCCCTCATCAATCAATATGATGAACAAATAGTACAGGAACCTATGAGAGTTCACCTAGTCTGAGAAGTCAGTGGTTAAAGGAAGGTGCTTGGAGGACATGTCATTTAAACTGATGTGTTGAGCAGGGAGGGACAGGTGAGTGAAAAAATGACTGATAGGGTGGGGGTAGGTCATTGGCCGGTGCATAAATGCCTAGACCCTGTGATGGTAGCTACTGGGAACAGTACAGGCCAAGGACAGGACATGTGTGGCAGAAGAGGAGGGGCCCATGGAAAGAATAAGTCAAATAGGTCACAGCGAGTGAGTTTCAGCCATGGTCCAGAGAGTGAGTTTCTTCCAAAAGAAATGGGTGCATACTGAGAAATGTACAGCAGAGAATGGCAAGATCTGGCATCGTTTCTATTCTCGATGGTGCTACATCCCGGCAGAGCCAAGATAGAGATTCTTGTTCCAGCCACTCTGTGTGTCACCTCAAGGGGATGGGAAGTATGTAGCCCCTGTAAGAGGGAAGAAAACACACAGGTGTTCGGCCTCTAACTTGGCTGTGTGACTCTGAGGATGTCGTGCCCCCTCTGTACACGAGACCCCATGAATCTGGGCTCGGCACACAGTAAATATTTGTTGAATCCCTGGAGATAAATATGCTTGCTTTCCAGCCATGAGCTTTCTCTTGAGTGGAGCTATTTTTCCCCCTTGAAAAAGGCCTCTTGAAATACGAGCACATCATTTAAAAATGAGATCTCGCTGGAGATTGAGATGTTCCAATATTAGATGAGAAGGGGAATGAAACCACATCCATTTAAAATCTGACAGAGGAACAGGAAAAATAAAACCCTTTTGGTCTGTGGCAGGACTGAGATAGGTCTTGGTGTGATATGAGTTGCCATTAAGTTTCTCAGTTCTTGTGAAGAGAGGGAAAACACCTCAAGAATAGCGATGTGTATAACAGGCGAATTTTGGGAGCATTCAGACACGCATTTGGTGTGCAGGTCTTCCTTTCTGAACTGTTTTCACTTTTCAATCCAGGGACACTTCTGGTGCAGGAAAATGAACCTGGTGTTAAGTGAATAGGGAAGAAAGCAAGGAACACAGCTGGGGACCCAAGATTCCATGCGGGAGTGGAAGAAGGTGAAATGAGACAAGCCCGACATCCTGCTGGCCCCTTGGCTTCATCCAGCAGGGCAGCCTCTAGACAATATCGATAGAGATCCATTCTTTGAATAAAAGGGTTGGTAATTTTTTCAGTTAAGGTTCAGATAGTAAATCATTTAGGCTTCTGCGCCAGGCAGTGCCTGTTATTACTCGCTGACCCTGTAGCTGTAGAGTGAACACAGTCATGGATGATACCTTCATAAATGGTTTGCCTCTGTTTTCAATGAAACTACTTATAAAAACAGGCAGTGGCCCATATTGGACCCATGAGCTGTAGTTTGTTGACTCTTATTCGAAGTCATTTCTGTGGCTTCTGATGTCTTCCCAAGAGGCAGAGGGGAAAGAGAAATGGGTGTGGATCCAGAGAGTCATGGTGTTGAATCTGGCTCCACTTTTACAGACTTATGACCTTGAGATAAATGACTCTCCTTGCCAAAGGCTGTGTGGTAAACTTTGGCTGTACTTGCTGTCTAGCATCATTTCCTCTTTCTTTTGATTGTTATAGATTATTATAGATTGCAAAGAGGAGGGATCTACCTCTCTTCTACCCTTAACCCAGGTGGTTCTGATGAGGTTTTTTGGGGTGAGAGTGGGGTTCATGGGGTCCGGAGCCAACGACCAAGAAAGAATTCTTGAAGATGTCTTTGGTGAAAAAAAATGATTTTATTGAAGCATGGGCACAGGACCCGTGGGCAGGAAGAGCTGCCCCGGGAACCATGAGGAGAGATTGGTTATTTACTATGGGGTTGGAGGGAGGTAAAGTCCAGGGAAACTTTCCAGTAAGATTTTCATATGCTAAAGAAGACTCCCAGCATAGTAGAGGCCTAGCTGTTGTCAAGCTAGGGTTGTTTTCCCTTCTAGCAAAGCATTAGCATTAAGACAACAGTTCCTAGAGAAATGTTTTACTCTGCCTGCCTCAAGTATCTGTCAATGGTAGGAAATTTAGTTCTATCTGCCATTTCCTTCTGGCTTTGTTTCCCACATCACTATGGAGGGGTAATGGAGACTTAGTCCTGCAGGACTATTATCTCTATCACTTAACAGTTTGTTTTTTCCCTTTCCTTTGTTCTTGGGCAGCCAGGAGTGCCTAGGAATATCACACACATCCCACCTGGTTGGGGGGGGGGGGGGGGTGGGTTGTGGCCTGGCAGCTTGTCTTATACTCCCTCATCTGTTCTAGTAAAGGGGACTCGATTCCTGGATTCAGAGGTGAATCATGTGGCCTGGGCCATACCAATCAGTTTATACCATTCTCCTGGCTTCAGCAATTGGTTCAGGATGAACACACGACAAAGTCAGGGCAGTCAGAGCCAGGAATCTATTCAAAGACTTTTGCTTGAGTTTGGAGGGAAGCACATTGACCAAGCCTAGAAAACTTGAGAGCAAATAGGTGGGATCTGTGAATGAAGCCAGCACAGGGGACAGCAGAACCAATAGGGAGAGACTGAGTCCTGGTATTGAAGCCTTGGCCTAAACTAGACTAGAAGCCAAATCTGTGGCTGGCTTTTCAGTTTCAAAAGCTAATAAATTAACTTATTTTGCTGAATGTAGTTTGAATTGGGTTTTTAGTAACTTGTCTCCAAAAATAATCCTAGCCTACCTCAATTTCCTCACCTGTAAAATGGAAAGAATGATGTCTACGTGATACAGTGTGTTCTGATGAAGAAATACATGGGAAACTGTACATAAAGCATCTATCCCAGAGCCTTAAGTGCAATTTGTTGCCTGCAGTGACTGCTATGGTTTGCCATGAGATCCCCTTTTTTTAAAAAAATTTTTAATGTTTATTTATTTATTTATTTTTAAATTTTTTTTAATGTTTACTTATTTTTGACAGAGATAGAGAGACAGAGCATGAGCAGGGGAGGGGCAGAGAGAGAGAGAGACACAGAATCTGAAGCAGGCTCCGAGGTGTCAGCACAGAGCCCGATGCGGGGCTTGAACTCACAGACTGCGAGATCATGACCCGGGCCGAAGTCGGACGCCCAACTGACTGAGCCACCCAGGTGCCCCATTGTTTGTTTATTTTTGACAGAGAGAGAGAGAGAGAGAGAGAGCGAGCGAGCATGAGTGGGGGAGGGGCAGAAAAAGAGGGAGACACAGAATCTGAAGCAGGCTCCAGGCTCTGAGCTGTCAGTACAGAGCCCGATGTGGGGCTTGAATTCATGGACCGCGAGATCATGACCTGAGCCGAAGTGGGATGCTTAACCAACTGAGCCATCCAGGCGCCCCCTCTTTTTTTTTTAATGTTTATTTCTTGAGCGAGAGAGAAAGACAGAGTACTAGTGGGGGAGGGCCAGAGAGAGAGGGAGATGCAGAATCCGAAGCAGGCTCCAGGCTGTGAGCTGTCACCACAGAGCCCAACGTGGAGCTCCAGCTCACAAACTGTGAGATCATGATCTGAGCCGAAGTTGGGCGCTTAACTGAATGAGTCACCCAGGCACCCCGAGATCTCTTTTTTAGGACCAGTGTATTTATTCTCCAAGCTGTCAAGAGTTTTGGCTTCTGGGGACTCAGAGCTGAGTCTCTGCAGTGGACTTGCCCTTGTTTATACTTCCTTTAGAGGCATCCAACATCCACTAAATGGTCAACTGAATGGTGCAAATGCCCAGTCCTTAAGTGTCAGTTGGGGATAATTCTGAGGGGCGTCCTAGTTTCACAGCCCCCATGATAGAACCAGGGGCTTCTGTTGTTCTGTTTCCTGTATCTTATGTTCATTCTCTTATGGATGTTATTCCTAAGGGCACCCCCAGCCAACCTGGCCTAAGTTGGTGTGAGCACCCCCACACCCTATTAGAGATCCTATCCTTGCTGAACAAAATCTTGTGCCCTAGACTCTTCCAGTGACCTTTATGTCTACCAAAAATGAACCTGATCCATATTCAACTTCATTTCTGGGATTATTCTGTGCCTTGGAGCAGTGCTTTCAGGGGCAACTGTGTCCCCCACCAGAGGACATTTGTCAATGTCTGAAGACATATTTAGTTGTCTCATCTTGGGGGGAGGGGAATGTGCTACTGGCATTTAGTGGCTTGAGGCAAGAGGTGACACTTAACATCCTATGATGCACAAGGCATCCCTCCTCAACAGATAATTAGTTATCTGTCCCCAAATATTAATAGCGTTGAGGCATGGAAATCCTGCTATAAAGCTAATGGCTAATAGGAAAGAGCATTTTCTTTGATGGAAGGTTATATTTTAGAATGGGGCCATCATTATTCTTTATAACAAAAATCTTTGACCACCCTAGATCCCTAAGTATCAACATTAAAAGGAAACTGCCCACCTGTTTAGAGGTTTATGAAAATCTTTATCTAGATGTGGGGCTTAACGAATCTCCCAGGTCTTTATTTTTCTCAACTGTACAATGGGGATAGGAATAAAATCTACCTCAGGAATTTTGTGAGGAATAAAGGCTATTATACATGTGAATCCCTTAGCAGAGTGCCCAGGATATGATAAGCACTTGGTGTTAGCCACCATTATTACTTTATTATTATCATCAGTTACAGAGAAAATTTTCCAGTTGTTCTACTCAAGGGGAATGGATCAGTGGTTTGGGGGATGAAGGATGTGATTGCAGCCTGGGCCATAACCTAATACAAATGAAGTCCCAAGAAGGAGGCTTGAGCTTGAGACAAGGAAGTGTGGTGCAGACTCCAGTTACAAAGTTGAACTATGAATCCAAAGCATCAAGGTCGAGATGGAGAGACCCAAGTGGGGAAAATACAGCCTGCACTGGGGTTGTGGGGTTGTGAGTTTGGGACTAATCTTGGACCAAGATTAGCAGCCATCCATGAAAAAGTAGACCTGTGTGGGAATGATGGAATCTACCAAGCACAGTTCTGAAATTGTGTTGTCCTCTAATAGATTTGGGAGGGCTTGGTAGCATCTCCCTGCAAACGGGGTGATGATTATTTACAACTAGTCTTTATTAAACCTTCACTGAGTGCCAGGTGGTACATTCAGCTGGAGAGCTCCCTCTATCCCTCCTGATTACTCTACAAAGGGAGTAATGGAGTTTAGTAGAATTGTGCCTATTTAAGACAAGGTAAGTGAGGCCCAGAAAGTTTAAGTGAGAAACCTGCTGTTAATTCTCACAACGTAAGTGTAATGGGGGTAAGGGGAAAGGAGTGTATGTTCTTGGAGTCTGGACCTTTCTATCAAGTGGCATTCCTTTGGGGCATAAGGTAACTAGGAAAATAAAAATGAAAAAAGAACAGCACCACCAACTAAATACTGAAGTAATTAGATGAAAGTCAATATTAACAAGCTTCTGTGATTCCAGGGACCCAAAGGCAAAGATTCAAAACCGTCTGCCACACAGCAATTTTGTAGACTTAGGGAAGGAATGTGATACAGGAATCAATTCTTCCAGCTGGTTAATTGCTCGATATTTCCCAAGCAGCCAACAGTCCAGTCTGTCCTAGCCAGAACCGTGTGATGCTGAGGACAGTAACTGGTTAAATCCAGAATCTGCTAAGGAAGCTCTTTCTTTTAGGCAACAGAGCCCCCTGTCTTACACAGAGACTCAATTTGCAAATGGTGAGGGTGATTTCCTTCACTCAGTCTGCTGATCCAAATGCTAATGTCTTCCAGAAACACCTTCATGGACACACCCAGAAATAATGTTTTACTAGCTATCTGGAAATCCCTTGGAGCAGTCAAGTCGACACATAAAATTATCCATCACCAGAGGCTTAAAACAAAAGCACTCTTGGCTTGTGCATGTCCAATGTGGGCAGAGCTCAGTAGGGAAGGTCTCCACTATGCTCTACTCAGCATCAGCCTTGACTCCTCCTGTGTGGACTGAAATCTGCTTCTAAGATGGGTCACCCTCATGGTTTCCAGGTTAGTGCTGGCTCCTGGCTCGGAGTTGAGCTGAGACTAAGGTCTAGGGACCTTGGTCTCTCCCCAGGTAGGCATCTTCATGTGTCCTGGGTTTCATCACAGCATGATGGCTATGTTCAAGAGTGACAATCTCAAAAGAGAGAGCCAGGCAGATCTGTATTTCTCATTATGATGCAGCCCTGAAAGTTACATGGCATTACATTCACCATACTCTATTATCCTAAACAGTCACAAAAGCCACCCAGGTTCTAGATTTCATCTTTTGATAGGGATGGCAAGATTCTGTGGGGCATGCAGAACAGGAAAATCCAATTTGACAAGGCATTATTGTGATAACTACATAAGATAATGAATATCAAGTGTTTCACTTGGTATCTAGCACAGAATATATATTTTATAAATATTTGTTAAATGGATGATTTAAATGATAAAGTTGACATTTCCTAAGAGACTAGACCATTTATTACTAATCTCTATATCACGGCTGTCCATCCTGTGGCAAGAAATAGTAGAAGTTCAATAAATATATCTTGGATATAAAGAAATTAATAGTCCTGGAATATAGTAGGTACTCAATAATTCTTGGTTGAATAGGTAGAGCCTTCATCAACAAAGGACATCTATAGCTCTTTAGAGATTCACTAAACCTTAAGGGTTAACTATCTTGGATTCAGCCACCAGGAGGGTGTCCCAGCCAGTCTTTGCAAACACTCAGCACTGCCTAAGTGGGGCAAGTGTGCTCAGGTTCAGAGAACTGTTATAATTCCAGGCTCAGATTTCCATGAACATTAATGTGACCTCAGGCAGGGCATCTCCTTCATTGGCCGAACACTTCCGGATGAATCGAAGCTGCCGTGTTTCTCTGTTGTGTATTCGATAAATGACATGGTGAGACAGGGATTACTGCCTGAGAGAGCAAGACACAAATGAAAAGCTAGAAGTGGCCTAGAAGGAGTAGCAAAAGACCAGAAGAATGTCTTTGTGCCATACTGAGGAGCTGGTTGGGAGCCTGTGAAGGTTCTGCAAGCCAAGTCCAGTCAGTTCCTCTGAATGTGGAATGGGATTTACCTTGTCTAACTCTGGTCTTCTGCATCGGTAGAAATTCAGGCCAACTGCAGTCCACCTAAGGCAGATCATATTAGAGAGAAGACAGTTTATGACCATAATATGAACCTCCTTCACTTTGAGCCACTTTGGTGCTAAACCCGTGAGTTTCCTTTGTTTTTGTTTGTTTGCTTTTATTTTTTTTTTAATGTTTATGTACTTTTGAGAGACAGGGAGAGGGAGCACAAACAGGGGAGGCATAGAGAGAGACAGAGACACAGAATCCGAAGTAGGCTCTAGGCTCTGAGCTGTCAGCACAAAGTCCGATGCGGGGCTCAAACTCATGAGCCATGAGATCATGACATGAGCCGAAGTCAGATGCTCAACCGACAGAGCCACCCAGGCACCCAGAGGTTCCCTTGTTTTAAACATCCTCCTGATAACTCTGCCATATTCTTTTAAGCATCCAGCAAGTTTATTGGAACCTGTGCCATGTGACAGGTTGTCCCCTGTCACCTTGTGCCCCAAAAATAAATTACCGGAAAAATAATGGGCTTTAAAAGTATTAGATATTCTTCTGTGTGAGTCCTGACCCTGGCATTTGCCAACCAGGTGAAATTGGGCAGCTCATGTGACTTTGAAACTTGAGCTTTCTCATCTATAAAATGTGGCTAACATGTTAGAAGTCAGGGGCTTGCTGTAAAGATTAGAAAAGGGAGCATCAAGTTTATAGCACATAGAAAGAACTCAATAAAATACTAAGTGTTTGTATTATTATTACTGTAACCCTAATGATACCACCCCTATCCTCAAGGCACTCATAGAACAGACTCATTTTGAGGTTGTTTATGTATGTTCTGTTTCTGTACCGGTAGGTTGCATCTCCAGGAGGGCAAGAACTATATTTCTCCTTTTACATCTTCTGTGAGTCCAATGTTATTGGGTTTTGATGCTCAATTACTGACCATTGAATATGTAAATGTATATTAATAATCATGTGGAGCTTGATACTGACTATAAGGATATCTAAGGATTCATACAAACTTGTTTCTCTTTTCATACCCATTATCTTAAGGTAGATTAACTTCTAACAGCCCGATACCAGCACGATGCTTTTACTTTGCCCTTTTGCTTCTAAACTAATTGTGTTAAACACCTCCATTAAGGTCTCCAGACATGATATGTAGGGTCATTACAGTCTACTATTAGCAAACACCAGGCTAGAAAAAATGAAAAGGAATGCACTTTCTCTCTCCTCTGCGATATACATTTTTCCCTATCTGATATATAAACTCCGGTGACTGAATTTTGATGTATGGCTTGGGGCAGCAAATTATCTAGTTATAAGTTATTTGGAAAAACAAAGGAGATTAGTCTCCCTGCAAAAAAAGAGAAGGAAAAACCAGTAGGCTAGAACGTCTCCAGGCAGATATGAAGGTTACACACATTCTTGTTTTGATTGATAATACTCCCTTGGTAACCTACTCCCCTGATCATATACTTGGTGACATGAGAGAAGGAGGGTAGACTTGAAGGGAGGGGAGAGAAAGTTTTCTTTATAAAGTCTTTGTAAAATCCTTTCTCCCCAAGGTAGTCTAGACCAGGACTTGGCTCATCAGGCAAGGTTTCATGCTAGGAATGTCTAAGGTCATTCCAGTCAAAGAATCTCTATCATTTGTATGATATCCCATGACCCCCAAAAAATCATAATTGGTAGAGAAGGTGAGCCATAACAGAATAAACATCCTGAAGAAGTTATGCTTAGGACCTTCTGTGTTTCCTCTAGATGGTTCTTTTTTCTTTAGTTCAACAGGTTGACTGGTAGAACAAGTACATCAAAATTGGAACATTTCTTTATTATCCATCACTGTATCTTAGTGCCTAGCACAGTGTATGAAATATGGTAGGTGCTCAGTATAAGTTAGTTCATCTATACATTGAGGATATATTGCAAATATTTTTGAGCTTCGAGTGACATGGCAGACATTGTCTTTGACATACATGAAGGAAGGAAGGAAGGAAGGAAGGAAGGAAGGAAGGAAGGAAGGAAAGGAGGAAGGAAGGAAGATAAGTGAATTCTCCCTAAGGTCTTGCCAAGAGTGGCCCTAGTCACATTTTTTATTTCTTTTTTTTTTTAATTTTTTAACGTTTATTTATTTTTGAAGGAAAGAGAGACAGAGCATGAGCAGGGGAGGGGCAGAGAGAGAGGGAGACACAGAATCCAAAACGGGCTCCAGGCTCTGAGCTGTCAGCGCAGAGGCCAATGCGGGGCTTGAGCTCACAAACCATGAGATCATGACCTGAGCTGAAGTCAGTCGCTTAACCGACTGAACTACCCAGGTGCCCCACATTTGTTATTTCTTATATGGAACCATTAATTTATTGAATTTTCTTCTTATTTCTCAGGTAAATTACCCAGACCTTCAGGTCCTTTTTAGGGACTGTCCTAAGCATAAAGAATGGCAATATGAAGTTTTGGGGACTATGTTTATTGGTAGCTGAATAGCCAGTACAAAGAAACTCAGTTCAAGATGAATTATTATTTTTAGAATATAAAATGGTTCTAAGTTAAATAAAAAGGACATGGACAAACAGAATCTGGGAGGTGAAAGGCTATACAGAGCTGATATCTGTATAGAGAATCAGCCAGAAATAGATATTCATAACTTAGACTGTGAGTTACAAGTTAGTGCAGGATCTTTTTATGTGGTGACATGGGGCAGGCATGTGGCTGTGAGAGGTAGACAATTGTACGGTAGAGGGAACAAAGTCCACACAAAGATGCCCTCACTCCTGAAATAAATTGCAAGTTCAGGGGGTCCCCAAAAATACTTTTAGTTCTGATAATTTGCTAGAAAGATTCATGGAACTCACTGAACGTTGTTGTACTCACAGTTACAGTTTATTGTAGGGAAAGGATACAGGTTAAAATCAGTCAATGGAGGGGGGATAAAATCAGCTAATGGAGGAATCTCATGAGCAGAGTCTAGGAAAGGTTTCAAATGTGGAGCTTCAGTTGTCCTCTCTCTATAGAGTTATGGACAGTGTGACTTCCCCAGCATCGATGTGTGATCATAGGCACAGAGTAGTGCCAATCACAGAAGCTCGCCCAAGTGTTGGTATTTTGCATTTTTATTGGGGCTTCATCCCATACGGCTTGTGTGGCAGCCCCTCTGGAGTTAGATCTGACAATGTGGGACTGACCATTAGTCTCTAGTTCCTTCATAGGTGGAACTAATACTGTATAGCCCCAAACCTCCATTTTACATCCTATTGTTAGACTGGTGGCCAGGGTCCCTAGGAAACAAAGATACTCCTACAAGGAGTGAACATCCCCAAGGGTCTAGGGATTACATCCCAGCAGCCAAGGGCACAGGTAAGTTGATTCTTCACTACACAGTAGCCTTATGCATATTAGCAACCCAGAATTGCCCCCCAATGAAACATTCATTCTTTCATTCATTGATTCATGTCTCTGTGCCAAACACCACACTAGGCACTATAGGGGAAATGGTGGTTAAGACATGATTCTTGAGCTGACTCAAATGTGAGCAATCATGGGAGACATGGAACAGATGGAAGATGGAAAGGTGATCTAGCTAACCAGAGAATATAGCCCTGGAGTGGGAAATAGGGAAGTTTAGGGCTTAGTCTAAAGGGGCATAGGGCTCCCTTTTCTTATTACAGGAAGATCAGAAGGAAAAAGTCCAACCATGTAGCCAGGGCATGGTGACAAGTCTTTCACATCCATAGCAAATGGGCAAAGAGGAGTCACTAGCCAGATCTTTATTTTGTTTTTATTTTCTTCTGCATCTAAAATTGTCTTGCTTACTTATTTGTTCATTTAGTTTTTGTCTTTCCCAGAAGTATGAGGGAAGATGTTTGCCTCTTTCTCTCACCCCACTGTTCCCAGTCCGTGGAAGAGTGCCTAGGACAATGTAGACACTCATTATTCATTTGTTAAATGAATTTTCCTCCACCCCCATGCCACAAGAAGGATCTTGGAACTTTCTACCTCCAGGGCTTAGGTTTCTCCAGCTAAATCAAAGAGAAACTCCCAGCCACCAAAAGAGTGTCTAGCTCCACATCAACTCCCATTCGTTTCTTCCAGCAGGAGTGCGATGTATTGTATCAGGGGGAGTAGAAGCTGCTGGTACCATGGTGCATTTGTCCATTTAGATCCGCTGGAAAGCTGAGGAGTAATTATAGATGCAAACCTGCTGCCTTCAACTGTAAAAACTTCACACTGAGTTAATAAAGTCTTGGCCACTTAGCTTCATGTTTTTGTATCTTAACACATGAAGGCATTTTGCAAAGGGTTGAGTGAACATAATTATCAATTTCCACATGCATATTACCATTCAGCTGGGGTCAGGCAAATTCTTCCTAGACACAGACTGTTGACAATGGCAACGAGCACTTGGGCTCACTTTTCTCATCCACCATGTGCAAATTTGTGTCACTTTCTTTTGACTCCGCTTATCGATTTCCACATAAATCCCTGGTGAAATGCAAAACATCAAAGCTGTTCCTGGAATCAGTCCAACTGGGGATGGGGGAAAAATGGAATTTGACTTTTCTTTCTGTCGAGGAAATTAGAGGTACTTCATGGCTTTTTGGGGGGGGGTGTAAATTGTCAGAGAATGACTTGGGGACAATGCAGAGGTGGCTTCTATTTGCTGGGATGTAAGAACTTCAGACAAAGGCTGGGGCAGGGGATGATGCAAAATATTGAACAAAAGGGGGATCTTTTGTTTCAGAGATGGACTGTGTACTAAATTATGTATATAGAGTGAATTTGGATAAATGGCTTATAAAGGTATAATTATGTGGTTATATATATTTGGAAATACTCTGGTGTAGAAATTAAATGGACTAAAATAGTAGAGTTAGAACATGAGTTGGACTGTGAGGTACAAAAGAGGTGGCTGATTATGTTTCCGTGATAGCAGTAGCGAGGTGAGCCAAGACCGGTGGAATTCAACCAAGTGGAGTGGAGTGTTCTAAGGGTGAACCCAGCCAAAACTCAAAAGCGCCTGGCTCTGAGATGCCCTTTCCTTAGCCTAATGCCTGTGAGACCAATAAACCATATGTCTGGAAGTATGTCGTAATCAGGGGCATAAGGACACAGGTCTAGTAGTGATGATTTGGAAGAAGTTCTGAGATGCGGTATGGAGGAGGCACTGCTCCTGTCTTTTGTCCATTCCTGTTGACCCACCTCCAATGTCTAGTGCCACGTGGCTTCTTTCTTCAAGATAGTATATACACAGCCATCAGAGCATGTCTGCCTATTTTTTGTAAGTTTGTTTATGCTGAGAGAGAGAAAGGGCGCAGCGCATTCGTCACTGGGGGAGGGGCAGAGAAAGAGAATCCCATGCAGGCTCCACACTTTCATTGAGGAGCCCAATGTGGGGCTTCATCTAAGGAACCATGAGATCATGACCTGAGCCAAGATCGAGAGTCGGATGCTCAGCCGACCGAGCCACTCAGTCACCCCCAAGTCTTCCTACTTTGCATCCCATTTCTGTCACTCATACCTCAGTCCTTTGGATAACTTGCTGATGTTTTTTCCTCATGTGGAGAATGAGCCCACATTTGGAGTTACTGTCGCATGGTTGGCACAGTGCTGGCATGGAACAAACACTCATCACATGTTTTTTAGTATGGTATTTAACGTGTTGGAGAGGACTGGCCACACCCAATGCGAGGCTGGGTGTCAGGGAGGGCAAATTGCCTTCCTAAAGTGTCTGACGTGTTGTCTGCACCTCTCAGTCCCTTTTCCTTCTTCCTGTATCTTTCCCTTTCATTCCCTCCTTGGTGGTCGACCTCGTTTCTCCTTCAAGTCCAAAAACAAACAGGCAAGCAAGCACTAGTGAAAGAGGGTGTAACATTAGTTCTGGAAACTTCAACCCTTCAGAATTGTGTGTGGCTGGTCAAATATGTCCTGTAGGGGGAGCCATTCCCTTTCCCTGTCTCCTGACGACTGGCCCATAAATGAGACCATTCTGTCCTCTCAAAAGGATCAAGTAGATACGGTTGCCTTTGAAGGAGGAAGTGTTCTACATCTGATTAATGGGGGTACAAGGTTAGAACATAAATGGGACCAGCCTTCTCTACTGGAAAAAACTAATGTGTAGAATGAATGGACCCCTCTTTTCTCTTCCCTTTACTCTCGATGGGAGTGGAGAAAGCTATGGTATTTTTCACGTAGCTGGTTGGGCAAGTGACCAGCCAGACCTAAATCTTCCCCTGTGTGGATCCCTATATCATTTGGCAATTGGCGTGAAACAAATGATCATAAAATTTAGTGGCTTAAAAGAACCATTTATTATTTTTTTTTTACAAGTCTGTGGGCTATCTGAGTAGTTTTTCCAGCTTTGGTGGGCTCATTAAGGCATCTTCAGCCAGCGGGAGGGTTGACTCGGGGGGGTCTAGGATTGCATCGGGGTGCAAAGCTGCTCAACGTGTCATTCATTCTCCAGCAGTAGAGCCCAGGCTTGAACATGCAGTGGTGGTGGGGTCTGACGTTGAGTAAACCTAATTGTATAAAAGGACCAGAAGAGACCCACACATGCTTTGAAGCCTCTGATTGCATGAGGTTTGCTACAGTCTTATCTTACAAAACAAGCCACCCATCTGAGCCAGGGAGCTACAAAATTATAAGCAAAGGGTGTGGATACAGGCAGGCCATTCACTGGGGCCATTCATGCAATGAATCTCCTCAGTCCCAAAGATTGCAATATGAGGTGTATACAGTTTGCAACGGTGAGAACGGTGTTACATCAGGCCTTAGAAAGCTTTATGATAAAAAAAAGATTGTTGGGGCACCTGGGCGGCTCAGTGGGTTAAGAATCTGACTCTTGATTTTGGCTCAGGTCATGATCTCAAGGTTCGTGAGATCGATCCCTGCATCGGGCTCTGCACTGAAAGCCAGGAGCCTACTTGAGATTCTCTCTCTCTGCTTCTCCCCTCCATGCACTCTCTCTCTCTTTCATTAAATAAATAAATGAACATTTAAAAAGAAAGATTCTTGGGGCATCTGAGTGGCTCAGTCAGTTGAGCATCCTACTTTGGCTCAGGTTATGATCTCATGACTCATGGGTTCGAGCCCTATGTTGGGCTGTGTGCTGACAGCTCAGAGCCTAGAACCTGCTTCAGATTCTGTGTCTCCCTCTCTCTCTGCCCCTCTTCCACTCGCACTCTGTCTCTGTCTCTGTCTCTCTTTCTTTCAAAATAAATAAACATTTAAAAAGTTAAAAAAAAAAAGATTCTGGGGCCAAGTTTTTGAAGATGAGTGTGTGTTCTTTAATAGGAGGAAGGGCAATCCAGGAAGAGAGCACAGCTCACCCAAAATCTCAGAGGCCAGATCCAGCTTGGTGATTGGAGAAACTGGGAAAAGCCCAGCAGAGTAAGTACAAGGTGCATCATGGAGGCACCAGTCCAGGAGATTGGGCTAAACACTTGGGTTTTCTCTTCTAGTCTTCTGGGAATGACCCAAGGTTTTTACTGTTGAATCACTATTGGATTCTACCAACTCCTTTCCTTTGGAAAGATAACCCCGTGCAAGGGGTATGCAGGGGAAGGAAGAACCTCACACCCACCTGATCTGCAAGTTGGGAGACTTTTGTGGCCAAATAGTGCTCCTTCCTCCACCCACTGTGCTTTGTTTAGCTCTGTCATTCCTCTCAAGAACACAGCTAAGTGCTTCTCATTCACAAACCTGGAAGCCAGCTTTTTGCAGAGTCTTCAGACAAGGACAGATCTGGACTCTGGCTACCAAAGAAAGAAAGAGAGAGTGAGAGAGAGAGAGTAAGAAAAAGAGAAAGACGGAAGGAAGGAAAGAAGGAAGGAGGGAAGGAAGGACAGATGGACTGACGGAAGGAAGGAAGGAAGAAAGGAAGGAAGGAAGGAAGGAGAGAAAGTAGAAAGAAAGAAGATGGAAAGAAAGAAAAAAAAAGAACACCAGAATTAATGGCTAGACTAAGAAGCAAGGCCCCATTTCGCATTTTCATCCTGAAGCGTGTATAATTAAACTGGAGAGAAATGGCTTATTTAATTCATGTTATTTCATACAAGATCTCTAGCAGCATTCTGTCGTGTCTTTATGACTCCGGTGCATGCTACTTCTCTAACAGTTTAGAACAACAATGGGGCTTTACTTATCTTCAGGAAGCCAGCCCATTCTTTTGATGAAGGAGAAATGCCCCAGCCCCAGGTTGCCATAGACACTGGGAAAGGCTGTCACCAAGCTGCAGCACACCTATTTGGTGGTGACAAGCAGAATTAGAGGTATTGAGGAATCAAAGGCAAAACTAGCCTGATGAAACAAAGGGTCCCATCAGCTTCTCCCGACATACTTTTTTGCAGAAGCAAGCCTCCCGGTGTCCTTTTTCCTCTCCCTTCCGCCCTGAAGCCGGGTGAATGGATTTGAATCTGAAGGGTGGAGGCAGTAACCTCCACACAGGACTCAAATTCAGGTGCACAGCAAAGACCTTCCTTAAACCACGTGAGTGGATTCCCATGGTTCCCTCCTTCTTGACATACATGCCGACAAACCCTGGAAGGTCTGTCACACCTGCCAGTGTCTCCAAATTCCTCATTCACTCTGCTCCCGCCGCCCTTCGGTCTTCCTTTGAGTTCATAAATACGCAACACGTTTCCCACCTGGGGGACCTTTGCCCTTGGTGTTCTGCCTTCCTAAATTCTCTCTCTCCTGCCTTTTGTGTGCCTGGTTCCATCTTGTTTCCCAGGTCTCTTTTTAAAGTTGCTTTCACTAGAGGACATGCCTGACCATTATGTCTGAAATATCTCCTCCACCCCACTTGTCCCCTATCACATCCTCTTGGTTCTTGCCTGCTAATTTTCACAACCTATAATTATCTTTTATTTACTGTTTGCTTATTTATGGCTGGCCACCCCCACAAGGGTGCAAGCTGCAAAAAAGGCAGGTGCCCAATAGATGTATTGCTTATCTTTGCTTGGTTTCCTCCCAACCCCGATGCTTGAGGCAAGGATTCAAGTCCAAGGGGCATATTTGGGAGGCAAAGGAAGTGAAGTCAGGAGGTGGGAGGGAGACCAGGAAGGGAAAGCAGCCACTGAAGGGCTGTGATAACAAGTTATCATCGACTAGGGGGCTTATGAACAACAGGAGCTGATTTTTCACAGTTCCAGATGCTGGAAGTCTGAAATCAGGGTACCATCCTGATCAGGTTCTGGTGAGAGCCCCCTTCCTGGCTGCAGATGGTCGATGTCTCCTTGTGTCTTTCGTGGAATAAATGCGGAATGAGGAAGGGAGCCCGCCAAAGTCTTTTTTTATAAGGATGCTAATTCCATTCATGAAGCTTCTACCCTCATCACCATAATCACCTCCCAAAGCCCTCAAATACCATTACAGCAGAAATTAATTTTTAACATATCAAGTTGTGGGGATACAAATCTTCAGTTGATCGCTGGTGTGTTATCAAGTGAATTACCATTGGGTCTCTGGGATGTGATCCCTCTGGGAAACTCCTGGAACCAGTGAAGAGCACAAAACTCAGACTTGCCATAGCTGAGGGGTGGCAGAGCCCTGGTCGATGCCCACCAGCTCCCATGAATCACTGAGGGCTGTTCCCAGGGAGCAGGAAGTCTCCTTGTAAACACATAAGAAACAGATTATGTACCAGAAGTAATTGTCTTTGGAGAGCTTTGTAGGAAAGAGACAATGTGGTTAATCAGAGAACGTACTACAACATAAGGGTGGGGGTAAGACACGTGGGTGAGGGCAACTGGGCATTAGGGATAAGAGCCATGTGAAAATAAGGGGCTGGCCTAAAGGGCCATGGGAGAAAAACAAGTGGACACTTTACTCAATCAAAAGGGTGCAAGGGTCAGCATGCCATATTTTTAAAATTGAGGTGACAGTTACATACAATGGAGTACATGTGTATTAATGGCACAACCCAGTTTGTAACTCCGTTTACATCCATATAGCCACAACCCAGATTAAGACATAAGCTGTTTACATCCTGCCAGAAAGTTCTGTCATGCCCCTTTCCAGTCCTCCTCCTTATCCTCAAGAAATCACTCTTCTGACTTTTATCTCCAAAAATTAAATTTTAAAGTAACATATTTTTAATGGGTAGAAGGAATAAATGCTTGTTGTAGAACATTCATACAATGACAAAGGTACTAAATGCAATAAGTTAACTCACCTGTAATCCTATAGTGCAGAAGTAGCCACCTTGAACATTTTCATCTGTTTCTTGTTGTCTTTATTCATCTTTTATTTTAACTTGAGCCCATATCGTATATTCCATTTTATATTCTGATTTTTTTTTTTAAATTTTTTTTTTCAACATTTATTTATTTTTGGGACAGAAAGAGACAGAGCATGAACGGGGGAGGGGCAGAGAGAGAGGGAGACACAGAATCGGAAACAGGTTCCAGGCTCTGAGCCATCAGCCCAGAGCCTGACGCGGGGCTCGAACTCACAGACTGCGAGATCGTGACCTGGCTGAAGTCGGACGCCCAACCGACTGCGCCACCCAGGCGCCCCTATATTCTGATTTTTAAACCAATCATCAGGTCACAAACGTTTCCAGGTTAATTACAAAGTCTTTGTAAATAAGCATCATTTTAGATGGCTTTAAATATTCCACTGAGGATTTTAGCAAAAAGTATTGACCAGTTCCATACATGTTGGTGATTTTAGTTTGTTTTTTTCCCCCACTGTTTTGCGGTAATGAATGCCTTTTTCCATTAAGTTGTCTGGCTCTCAGATCGTTCTCTTAGAATGGGTGTGGAGGTACAGAGTTAAAAGAATACATATATTCAAACTCCTGTTATGTACAGACAGTCCCCGACTTACCATGGTTCACCTTGTGATTTTTCACCTTTACAATGGTGTGAAAGTGATATGCATTCAGTAGAAACTGTCCTTGGAATTTTGAATGTGGATCTTTCCTGGGGCTAGAGATAGGCAGTCTGGTCTTCCCTCGTGATCCTGGGTAGTGGCAGCAGCCACAGCCCCCAGTCAACTACAATCACGAGAGTAAGTGACTGATATGCTGACAACCACTGCAATTTGTCACTTTCAGTACAGTACTCAATAAATTACATGAGCTATTCAATACATTATTGTAAAATAGGTTTTGTATTGGATGACTTGGCCCAACTCTAGGCTAACGTAAGTGATCTGAGCATATTTAAGGTGGGCGAGGCTAAGCTATGATGTTCTATAGTTTAGGGGTATGAAATGCATTTTCAACTTATGGTATTTTCAACTGACTATGGGTTTATCAGGATATAACCCCACTGTAAGTTGAGAAAGATCTGTATCTTCAGAGAGCGTTCCAGAACAGATTGATTTACGTTCCTACATCTGGGTACCCAAAGGGTACCCATTAGGCATCCCACTCACCAGCATTAAACACCATTGTTTTTTTTGTTTTGTTTTTTTGTTTTTGAAACTTGAACTACTATCTGGAAAAACCCAGAGAAGCTCTCCAAAGAACAGTTGTGTTCAGTGCCACTCCAAAGAACAATGGTAGCTTATTTTCCCTCTCCTATTCTAGAATACTGAGATATTCTGAATAGGTGACCTCAGAAATCACTTTGGTTCAACATCTGGAGCCATCAGTGAGCAATGCATAGGGAGGACAGACAAGGGACATTTGTGGGCTGCCTTGGAGCAGGGTCACAGATGGCCTCCCATTACATAACCTCCTTCAGAAGAGTACATTCTGTTCACCTCTCATTTCATCATGGGCATGGAGAAGGAAGAAGTTGACAGACCCAGTCTGTGACTTGCACAGCTTCAGAGGGTGCCTTTGTGAGGGTGGGATGGTGTGAGAGCTGATAATTACAGTGCAGGGCACAGCTGAGAGGCATAATGATCAGGGCCAACCTAACATTTAGGTCAGACTGGATAATGGCCTTTGAAGGCATGTTCTGCTATTTAAAATCACCCTCCCATCTCCAAGAAATCCGGCCTTTTGCGCTGGAATAAAAGGCCAGGGTGTGTGTGCATGCTCTGTATAGGGCACTTCCAAATTTGTTTCTAGGAAAGCTCCTCCAATGAAAATTCTTTACCATGAGCAGGAAAGCTCAATTCCTGTAGACTTTCTAAAAGCCCAAGACAGTAAATCCAATGATGGTTCTGCCCGGGAGCAAGAGCTTCATGCGAACGGATGGTCTCCTTCTAAACCCACTTTGGAAATACTGATTCTTTGCCTAAGTTTAGACACCCGTTGGGCCTGTGCCTACTGACTGTGGTCTCCCTGCCAGGTTCCCCTCTAAGTGCCTTTGCATCACATGATGGTCACCATCACTCAGTAGTTTTTGTACATCTGTTTTCACATCCATCATATGTAAAATCCTGGCTGCAGTGGTTTTTGTTGTGAATATGCATGTGTATGTTTTGCAGGATGCATTATTAGGCACTGTAATATTTATCCACAAGGGTTAATGTCATTTCTGTGACAGTCTTTGGCTACCTAAGAAAAAAAAGGAAGAAGAAAAGAGTTTTGTGATAAATAGTACACGGTTGGTGAGGTTACGTACTCTGAGTTTCCTGAACCCAGACATTCTTGGTTCTTTAGTGTTTATTCTGTGACTGGATGTTTAAAATACATGCCCACCGCCCCCCACCCCCCAAAAGAAAATGACTGCAATGTCCATGGAGATGGGACTGGGACTAAAAAGGCAAATGCCTGGATGCTGGATACTCCAGGCTGGATACTGGTCGCCTGGATCTACGAACAGGTGCAGCATCCATAGTGGGCTTGGCAGGTGCTCCTTCTCTCCCACCAGTCCCATGTCGCTGAGCTAGCTGCCCCCTGCCACAGTCATGTCATGAGTCCAGGGACTGGGCTCCAAGCTCTCCGTACATCTTGTTCATTTCTCCTCGAGTTCCTGACATCTTCTCGTGACCCTGAACGTGGAGGGTGCAAGTCCGCAGTACATCGGGAACCCCAAACCACCCCCTCTAGACTTGGGAACCCTCCTGTCCGACTCCACCAATCCAAAACAAATCCTTTCACTCTTCTGACCCTGTTTTGTTTGCCTCACTGAACTCATAGCACCAAAATAGATTTTCAGTTTTTATAAATTATGACTGACTTGTGGGCAAACACCAATTTATTCCCCCACTTTTGCCTCCCTAGGGTTGAACTCAGTGCCAAGCACATAGTATGTGCTCATTAAATGTTTTTTAAAATGCTATTAAATGTTACTGGAAATCTGACTTCTAATTTATATAAATAATCTTTATAAGGAGCACTTACTATGTGTTAGGCACTAATCTAACTGTGTCTTTTATACTTACTAAGTCATACTAGTCTGGGAGGTAATATTATTACCCTCCATTTTACAAAGGAGGAAATAGAGGCCTAGAGAGGTGCAGCAACTTGCCCAAAGTCACACAAATGGGAGGTGGGGGAGTCAGGATTTTAGTCCAAGTCCTCTGGCTTTGAGTACAGTCCATGACTTTATCCTATTTTATATCATCCCTTGAATAACCACATGGCACTGTGAATTAAGACCAGAAGGTTCAGTCATAGGAGATGGGTAGTAATCAAATGGTTTAAACTTGTAAGAATAACACTCCCTTTCCACTACCACTAATATTTATGTTAATGTAGGTTCATTCATTTGTTCCTTTGCTCCATCTACAAATATTTATTGACTGGTGACTATATTGCAGAGACACTTTTAGGAATTAGCTTTCAGTAATGAACAGAAAAGGATACAGCCCGATATCTCCAAAACCTTAGCATCTAAATTCATTTCAATTTAACTGTCCTTCAACAAACATCTCCAGAGAATCTCAGGATTATGGTAGGTTCTGGAGAAATAAGAAGGAGTCAGGAAGAGTCTGAGATCCTTCAAGAACTCCTCTGTGATAAGGGAGACAGACACAACTGCCATAATTAAAGTGAGAAGGAGTGAAAAAGAACAGAAACCCAATGTGGGAGACACTGAGTCCAACTCCAGTCCTCTCCAGAAGGCTTCCTGGAGGAGACACAGCTGCACGTGAATCTTGAGAGAATCTCACGTGACAACCAGGTGAAGCGTGTTGGGACAGCTCCAGCAAGACAAGCAGTCTGATGTTTCTAGAGCCAAGTGAGAAGAAGTGACCAGAGATAAGGCTGGAGAACATGGAACACAGTCAAGAGAACATGCTGGAGAGATGAAGAAAGTGGTTCCAGAAGACCTATGAGAACTTCCATTTTCTATAACCTGTTTAACAGCATTGAAAAGGAAACAAACTGGTCTTCATGAGGATGATGGAAGCTTCTTTGTCAGATGGCTGTGTGTAGCATAGAACCTCAGGAGATAGCTATCATATGGATGATCACTGCTTCTCCAGGCCGAGAAGGACTTCACACAAGTCACTAGACTTCCAGGCTGGACTCCTACTTCATCTGAAAAGAAAACTGCCCTTAAGAACAAAGCGGATATTCAGATTACCTCATAAGCGACAGAAAATAATGTCAAGGGGGAGAAAAATGAATAAAGACGGACCTGAGAAAACTAATGAAGGGGCATTAGTGGGTGGTTTATGATGCACAGCCTTTTGTTAATGCTAAGCTTTCCCAGGTGGGTTATATAAGTCACAGAACAAGGCGATGGATGAAAGTTTTATTTTCTCTTGTTTGAAGCAACGAGCCCCTGTAAACTAAATAAAAGTATAGGGGCTTGGGAACATGGAGAGTTGATTTACCAGGGCATAAAATTAATCATTGGGATTATGTTCCACCATATAGCAACAAAAACAACCACTGCCATTTCTGATGATTTGCTACTTCAGAGATTATCACGACCTTTCACGATGCATTATTACATGTGATTTTTATCTCATCCTTGGGGGTGGAGAATTATATCACCCCCATTTTACAGACAGTGGAGAATGAGATGGACGAGTCTTGTTCAAGGTCTTTCAGCCAGTAAGGAGCCAAACTGGAATTCAAACTCGGGTGCACTGACTCTAAAATGAGTTCATTTTGCCCGTATAACACCTTCTCCAGCATGCCCCCTCTGAGCAAACATCTTCTGCGGAACATTAGTTAGGACTCCTCCATTCTCCTTGTCCCAGAGTCACATTTTAACCATCAACCTTGAAAACATCTCTTTCACACACTTGAAGTTCATACATTTGGAGTAGCTGAAATTCCAGTAACATTATTTTCTACTTCTCTCCGGTGAGCTTCCCCAGAAGAAATGCCTTGTTATCTCGAAAGAAAAAATGTAATGAAAAGTCTTCTTATGAGCAGCCCTTAGTACTGTCTGTTCTTGCCTTTGGGTGAGTTATGATTCTCAAGTAGCAAAGCCGCCTCTCAAAACTGGAGGCGAGTAGTGTAAATGCTGCTGTCCAACCTAGTTTGATTTTATTTACAGAATGTGTTGTTTTGAGCCATTTATTTTGTTCAGTCTTAACTTCAGATTTTGAAATAGTTATAGATTCCCTGGAAATTGCAAAAATAGTAGAGGTCCACATACCCTTCCCCCAGCTTACCCCCATGGGAACACCTAATACATCAATAGTACAATATCACCACAGAGTGTTTTAATGTTCTTGTTTTTCTGATTTAGTTACTAAAACTAAAACAAAACAAGCAGGCAAACATCAGCAACAAACCTACGAGATCCAGCATAAAAGTTAGAATTTCAGTCTTAGAAATTGGAAGACTCAGCAATGTGCCCCTGCATGGGAGCTTTTGGTGACCAGTTAGTGGTTGTCCGTGTTAACCGACAAGCACCCTCCTGGTCTATGAATCTCCATTCAGTTGCATTCCCTGCCTGGCCTCTGGAGGCAGTGGAGTTTTAAGTGTATTCTTCAGAAGGGGAACTTTGAAATGACCTCGGGGTAAGTCTCCAGCACCTCCCTGAAGGCATGGAATTATATGGCTTCCCACCCACCCATAGCTGCTTCACACAGAACATCTTTGAAATCAGAGTTCTTAAGTTGGGGTCCACAGATCCCTACTGTTAAGATGTCATGATCTGAGGAACTTTGGAAAGTACAGGACATTTTTGTATCCCTATTATCCTAGCAAGTGTAAGCATTTTCAGTTTAGAAGGATGTTCTTGGTGCTTGCATTTCCTCCTCCATGATTTAGCTCATGCCTGGTCTACGGACAGAAATGGGGTTCCAGGCACACCTCACACATTTTCTTATTCAATTGTTTTTATCTTGTCTTACATCACCGCGAAATAAGATTTATTCCTTATCTGCCATCCCTTGTTTCTCTCCACTCCCTTCCCACTCCCAACCACTTGATCTAATTATTTCTGTTGGGAGTTGGATTGATCCCAGGACTTGGAACATGCCTGTACCCCTTCTTTAGACAAAACGTACACAGATTTTAGGTTAATGGAAAAGGCACTTGGAAAGGAAATGCAAAGCAGAAGAAGGGAGACTGTTAATGGAATCACTAGGGGTCATGTGAGCAGATAGCCAGTCTTGACATTTTGAAATCTGGACGTCTTGTAGTTGCTATGCTTTAGGGCCAGACAATGTCAAAGGCTTCCTTTCTCCTTCTCCTACAATAAAAGGACTTAAACTCTATCCCCGATCCCCAGTCCAGCAGGAAACTGGATAGATGCAATCAAATGACTGACAGGTCTCCTCTAAAGCCAGAGAGAAGAGAGGGGAATGCAGGGGAAATTAAAGGCATTAAGGAGATAAGGGTGCCAGAGATTGGAAATGGAAAGTGGAGGAGATATAAAGGGGAGAGACTTCTTTCTAAGGAAAGGAAGCCCCAAGAATCTAAAATGACCCCCCCCCCCACACACACACACATACACACTATTAAAAAGCCATCTGTACATTCATAGATTTGGTGGGGCATTTGCGGGGTAAGAGTAAGACTGAGGATTTACCAGGTTTCCCCTCCTCCAATAAGTCTATAAGAAGACCTGATCCGCCCAGAATACACATCCTCCTCCATTGTGCCTGCCTAAGTATTAACTCAGCCCCTTAACAGCATTTCATGTAATCACAGCCCCAGCTGCCCATGCTGGTAAATCGCTGAGATCACTGCCCTTCTAATGGAAAGTTTGGAAGGTCAAAAGAAGCAGAGTTGGCTCCCAACTGGGCTTTTGAGAGCTGACCTTTTATTTCCTCCATGGCTGTGCTGCAGACACAAGTCCTCATTTCCCAAGAAGGTCCCTGTAATTGGGCTGAACACAATGGCAGTGGCGCAGACGCTTGGGGAGGTGGCGACTCAGACTGAAATTCAAGGAATTCAAAATTTGAGAGCTCGTGGGGCCACCAAAAGCTATTGGGTCCGGTTTCGTGCCTTCCGGTTTCAACCATTCTCTTATTAGGGTGTAACAAGTCCTCCCCCCTCGGCCCCCATGTTCCAGACATATCATGCCTGAAAGACAGGCTTTCCTGAGTAGACCATTCTAGCCTCATTTTAGGTCACCTTTCAAGTGTTTCCTTTGTCCAATAAAAAAAGGTCTCAAGAACTGTGCCTACATTGCCTTTGCTTTCTTTTTAAGGTCAGCTCTTCTTGTATTCTCATTATCCAAGATGGAAGTCATGGAGGGCACCTCATTTTGCGAAGGAACACAGACAATAATTAAGTTGCTACATAGCCTTTTCCTTTCTGGGCTAATTCCAATTATTTTTAACCTTTTCACATGGACCCCTTTTTCTGACCTTTTAATGAATTTTCGCTGCTTACCTCTCTTGGGTCCTTCACAGTTTTGCCAAAACTTGTCAACAAGAATCATGAAATGATTACTGTTTCACCTCCTGGTTGCAATAGCAGACTCCCGTTTTTGAGAAACAGTCAATAAGAATTCTATGCCTAATTTTCAGCTCCCTGTCTGCAGTGATGTTCCCACCAAGTACATGAGTTCTGCTGTCTTCTTTCTCAGCTTAATGTTGTACCTATAAAATAAAATGATTACTTCAGGTATTTTCAAATAGTTCCTGAGGCCTCACTAAGCATATAAGAGTGCACGACTAGGTACTGTAACTGATAGAAAATGGGCAGGTATTGTCAGATCCTTGTAATATAAGCATCCCAATGATGGGCACGTGGAAGAGATTACCCTTTGAGTAACTATTATGCGCCTGTTACCTGTTTAATCTCTTTATCGACCTAGAATCTCTTCAAAATGGATGATGTCATTGCTGCTTTACAGAGGAGCAAACCAAGATTCAGAGAATTTTAGTGACTTGCACAAATTTCTGCAGTAGTTAATTGAGTGGTAGAAAAGTCCTATAAACCCAGGATGGTCTTACCCTAAAGCAAATACTTGGAGTTTTCAGGGCTTTGGCAGTTTTTGCTGTGTTCATGTTTATGACCTTGGATCCCTTCCCCTCCAAGTCAAGGGTCACCTTGAAAAGACCGAGCTGTTATTAGTAACTTATATATGATAAATGCTGTTATCCTCAAGAATCCAATGGGACATTCACAGAAGGGATGATTAAACCCTATCAGGATCTTCCCTAATGGAATTGCCATGACCCTGTTCTTTATGGTTCAAGAGACTCTACAGAATGAAGAGTAAGTGCATGGAGCCTGGGACTGGGCTGGTTTTCATCCCAGTTGCCCACCTACTGACTGTGCAGCCTTGGGAAAAATGTTCTACCTCTCTCTGTTTCCATTTTTTTATCTGTAGAATAGAAATATAGATAGTGCTCATGTCCTTGTTGCACTGTTGGGTGCATTAATATATTAAAGTGGATAGAGCTGAGCCTGAAAAAGATTAAACGCTGAATAATTAGTATCCATCTCTGAAATCTCTCCTCCCCAGGGTGTGGCAGCAGCCTTCAATGTCCATCTTTTCTGGAGCCGTGTTTTCAAGACGGTAACCATGGTAAAAGGCTTCTCTAGATGTTTCCATGACATTTTTTTTGTTGTTTCTTTAAGCAAAAACTTGCAAATCTCTTTTGAAAGGCAAATATATCTAATTTTTCCAGGCCAAGGAGAATCTAGGTTTCTATCAGAGCATAAAGGGCTTTAAAACAAGGATATGGGGGATTAGACAGGATGTTCTAAAGCAATTAACTACACAAATGGAAGAGACAAAATCAAATGTATCTGAAATACAAGGTCTTTATGTTTAAGGTAACTGTGGCAGCTTCAGCAGGAATAGGAAATGGGAGAGAATTCTAAAGTGTCCTTGCTCACCTGAGCAGTTTATTTTTTTTTCTATGTCCTTGAACATAAAAATCTATATTGAAGTAAAAAAAATATATATGGGACAGGACACCAATCTCCCAATTTATTTCCCTATTGAGTTTCCTTCTTAACAGCACCCTAAGGAAGAATGACAATATTCAAATGTTTAAAAATAAACCATTTTGCTTGAACTATCAGGAGCTGTGGGGTGAACTAATTTTTGTTTTTTCTCACATTTTGCCAAGGTTAAGTCCACCAAAAATAATTTAAGTACTGCCTTTCTCCAGTTATACTCCAGTAAACTTGAATTTTTTTCAATGTTTATTTATTTATTTTTGAGAGAGAGAGCACACAGTGGAGGAGGCACAGAGACAGAGGGGGAGACACAGAATCCCAAGCAGGCTCTGACCTGTCAGCACAGAGCCCCATGCAGGGCTCGAACTCACGAACCCTGGGACCATGACCTGAGACGAAGTCAGATGCTTAACCGACTAAGCCACCCAACCACCCTCAAATTATTATTATTTTTTTAATCCTCTGCGAATGGACGTCATTTTCCACCAACTTGGGCTCAATCACGCACAATTTTCTGCCATTTCCCGCAACATACTTTACCATCATTTGCCTGATGGTTTGTGTGTTTGTCTTGTCTTTTCCACCATTGTTCAGATTCTTTTAGGGGTGCGTTCTTGCTGAACCCCTCGGAAGCCCCTGTAGCTCCAAATACTCCTATAGTTTTCTCACTACGTGTGCTGAAGACACCGACTCAGGGAAGTTGTACATGAATCCTCTCAGGCAATGCGTGTTGTTAAAATAATAGGAGTTTTACTACGAGAAAAAAACAAAACAAAACCTGGGCACATCTTGAAAGCTGTTGTTTTCATTAATTAGCATAATGGATCAAGTAAATAGGGAAGAAATTATGTTTGAAAAAGAACAGATTACCTACAGGGCTGAAATCTTGTCACACGATAGGTTTGCAGTGTTAGCGCATTTTTCATTTTAGAGAGGGCTTATTCATTAAGCTTAGAGGCATTCTCTGTTCACAGTATATTCTGAAAAGCACCAGTCTCTTTCCAAACAAAGGGGAATCCCACAACTTTGTAATAAGGAGACTGGCTAGTAGGCTGGCTGAATGTAACTGAGAGCCTTAGCTGAAGTTCTGCTAGAAACCTGGAACACTGATCCCATTTATTCATTCATTCATTCCTCATTCCATTGAGAATTATTGAGCACTTACTATGTACCAAGTGTGGCTTGTCGAACACTGTGAGGCCACCAAGCTGATGAAAAAGGCAGGCAATAGATGGTCTAGACCCAAAGCACACAGAGGCTGTCTATCCTGGGGATATGGGGTTAAATCAGGTGGGTCAACCCTTCCTCCATGCTGGGCTCAGTTTTTACCTTCTCCGTGAATCCATCCACCTGTTTCCCCCTGCATTCCCAAAATGTTTACTCAAAACTTCCATTTTCCTGTATTTCCTTTGTGTTATATTATTATTACCTTGGATTCAGTCAAACACAGTGGTAAGAATGTGAACTTTTAGAGTCAGATTGAGATTTGCATTCTAGCTTCAACGCTTTATTGTTTTATGTCTTCAAACATAGAACTAGCTTAACCCCCCTGGACCTCAGCTTCTTCATCTGTGAAACAGGCATAATAAAAGGTTGCCCCGAGATAAAACAAATGCCCTCTGTTGCACACGCATAGAAATGATAGCCATTGTAACTACTACGTGCAGCACTAACTGAATTTTTCTAAGTTGTTTCAGTCATATTCAGTCATCTAGTTCTCACAATAATCCCATGAAGTAGGCACTTCCATTATTTCAGATTAGAAAACAGAAGCGGAGAGGTTAAGGAGCTCTCTCAATGTTACACAGTCAGTTAAGTGTTGGGTCTGAGTTTTGGATTGAGGTATATGGCCTCCAGGCTTTCAGAGCTTACCACTCTGCTATCCTGATTTTTGTAAAAGAGCACCATAGGTGTTAGTAAGTGGTAGCTCTTTTCCTTAAAATAAACACAATTTTTATGATCTTTTCCCACCACTGTGTTCATAACATCTTGCCACATCTATTTATCCATCTTCCACCTTCTGTGCTCTGCATATAGTAGGTCCACAACATTTGTTCATCGAATTGGATTGAAATGCCTTCCCTAAAAACAAAAGAAAGCAAAAGAAAACAAAAAAACCCTAAGGGATATATAGTGTTAAATGATAATTCTGTCCTTTTTTTTTTTTCCGATAAGTGTTTTTTCCAGGACCCTAGACACTAGTGCAAAATGCAAATTTTTGAACACTTTAGAATGTCACCCTCCATTCCAATGATTTCACAGCTTTTCAGCTTCCAGTTCTTTTCTTCCTCTCTCAACCCCTCCCCATAAGCCATTCTTAGAAAATAATTCTCACCTTCCATCCAAGATTTGCAACTTGTATTTATTTGCCACCTTGCAAACAGTCATCTGCCCACTGGCTCAGGGGAATGGCCCACTATGCTAAGAGGTTTAAAAAGAGTACGGATTGTTACAGAACCAGGCTGGAACGCTGGCAGAAAAACCAAGCGGCACTCAGAGATTTTGGTGGATTGGAAATTTATTTAACACCGGTGGGCTCAGAGAAGACCCTTTCTCCAAAGATCTGAGCACCAAATACAAGTGGGAAGGGTAATTTTTCGTTGTCAGTTTCATTATCTGTGGGGGTTTTCGCATGCGTGGCAAACAGGGCAAGAAGAACCTGGAGGAGGGGTTTCTAAGCTAGAGACCAGAGCTTGTTTTAGTCCCCTCGGCCATCTTTGGCATACTTTATTTATTTCTCCAACATTCCCCCCCTTGATGCCTTTTAAAAAAACTTTTAGTAGGCATCACCTTTCGGTCCTACAGGTTGGTACTCTTGGAAGGCTAAGATATGTGCGGTAGTTTGGCGAGCAACAGTGTTTTCAATAAAACATACCATGGCATTCAGTATACAGGGGCTGATGGATACAAGTAAAATTATGGAGGAAGGGTCCCGCCAGGGTAGAATCCAGGATGCCCAATCCGTGAGATCCCATCCTTTGCATTGATTGATACTTTCCTGTTGTCTACGTTGAATTCTTTTCTTGAGTTCCTTAACCTTAGTTGTAACTGTTCTTGACAGGTTTACAAAATAGGAACATCCCTCCCACAGAAAGATGCAAGTCCCTCCTTTTTCTGAAGTGAGGGGGTCGAGGGCTTGCCTATTTTGGAGGGTCACTGCTGGCAGATAGTTTATTTGGCTTTGTAAGGTTACCAGAGAATCTGCCACCTGTTCCATGTCTTCACTGAGCTCTTGAGATGGTCTATGGTATGGTCCTACAGATGAACCTATGCCTCTTATTCCGGTTCCTATTCCTGTCGCAATTCCTGCTCCTATCAGAACAGGTAGCAGGACTGCCTGTTTAGCCCGGGACTTGGGGCTAAAGGCTGTTGGGAACTGATCTTCAGTGTATATCGACATCTCCGGGTCAGGAAGACAGAATAAAGTATCTGAGTCCAGTTGGCCTCTAAGCATCGGTAGGCCGAATTAGAACACAGAACACCCCAGGGGTTGAACATAGGGTTGTCTTCCTCCTTAAGGTTATATTTCTTCTGCATAGAGAGGTACCGTTCATACCTTCAGCAACTGTACAGATTAGATTGTCAGCATTTGTGAGACGGACCCCAGTGGCCAGGGCTCCAATTAAGACAGAGGTGTTGGTTTTGAGATTTTCAGGAGCTTCTCAGGTCAAAGGGATGGGAGTGGCTAAGTAAGCCCTCCAGCTGAGGGGCAAGCACATCCACCAGGTTTGGGTGTGATAATCTATTTTATGGAAGACTTGTAGAGTAGTGTTGGCTCAACGCTGGAGTGGGAAATTGGTAAACATCTGATTGAAGGCTGAAAGGTTCAAACCCTGGTAGGCTGCCAGGGGAGTAGTCACCTTTATGGCTTGTATTACCCTATCCTGGATATCCTTTATAAATTTTTCGAGGGCCCTGTCTTGCAACCCTACCCTGTGTGAGATTCCCCCATTGAGGAAGGTAAGTGTAGCAAGCTCGCTTCCCTCTCTGGAGGCCCTTCTTGTGATGTGGGTTCCTGATATTTTGGGTTATCTCTACGGTACAATACTTAGTCCTTGGGACACCAGGTGACTGACAGAGAGTGGGTGTTTTTCCCTTGTGGCCATCTTTGTGGAGGGAGGTGAAGGCGCTGAACGCCCTTGACCCCCTTATTGTCATATAACAATCCTGGGGGTAAGCGGCAGTTGTGAGGGTGAGAGAGGTTACCATAATATACAGGCAATACTTACTGGCCCTCCCATCCAGAGGAGGTATGTGAGACCCAACATGCGTCTTTTGTCCCATGTCCAGCTTGTTGGTGCCATCTCTGTCAGCCCAACAGTAAGAAGTAAGATCAAGGCTATGACACCAGTAAGGGGCAAGGGCTGGCAGAGTTGCATCAAAACCCCTGGGCTAGGTTCACGCATTGATTCCTCAAGCTTCTGCTGTGTGCAGGCCAGCCAGCTTCCGGGGTGTGGCTGGAGCAGGGATGGAGGTCTCAAGGGCCAGTGTCCCTTTTGAGGGTCAGTTTAAGCGGGTTGACTGGATCCGGATCACTTTGCCAGATTGCGGGTTCTTCTGAGTTGACCTTCTTAACTCTGGAGTGATGAACCCATGGGGTGATACCTGAAATTTTAAGGGCTGTAGGAGTTGTTAGAATAACAGTATGAGGCCCAGTTCACTGTGGTTTAAGAGGTTCCCTCTTCCAATCTTTGACCCGCACAGAGTCTCCTGGAAGAAATGGGTGAATGGGTGTCCCTATGGAAATTGGGGCCCTCTCTGTGGTGTATCTCTGTAACTTGTTTAGGACTGCACCCAAGGTCTGGGGCTGTTCTCTTATTCCCTTATTTCCAGTCTGGTGTAGGTCTCCTGGGAGTTTTCCTAAGCATGGAGGGGGGGTCGCCCATATAATAACTCAAAAGGGGAGAATCCTAGTGCCCAGGTGTGCATTGGGCATGCAAGAGGGCCAGCAGTAGTAAATCTGGCCATGGGAGATTAGTCTCTTGGTGGAACTTAACCAGGGTTTCTTTGAGGGTGCGATTCATCCACTCTACTCTCCCTGAGCTCTGGGGTCGGTAAGCAGTGTGCAGTTTCCAGGTAATGTTGAGGGACTTTGTCAGGGTTTATATAATGTCTGCCACAAATGCAGGTCCATTATCACTGTGTATGGTTAAGGGCAGACCAAACTGAGGCACAATCTCCCGTAGAAGAGCTTTGGCCACCTTGCGACTTTGTTCCGTTCTGGTTGGGAATGCTTTGACCCATCCCAAATATGCGCAGATGATTACAAGAAGGTACCTGAACCCTTTATTTTGTTGTATGTGAGTAAAGTCCACCTCTGTCTTTGACAGGGGCGGCCCCCATCCTTTGTGTCCCACCCAGGCGGGGGCCGTGGGGCCGACCGAGCATTGTTTTTGGCACACGTTACACACTGGTCGCTGACAGCTCAGCATAATGCCTGCAGCTGGCTGGTACAGTAGTTCTTTTTGAGGAGGGCCTCTAGTGCAGTTTTCCCTAGGTGTGTGAGTTGGTGATATTCCTTCACTAGGTGTTTTCACATAGATGACAGGACACAGATGTGCCCATTTGGCATGACCCACCATCCCTCTTTGCTTAGTGTGTCCCCTCTGTCGAGGCCCAATTCTTTCTTCATTTGTGTACAGGGGCAGGGAGGCTTCCCTCTGGGGTGCAAGAGTCATAGTGTAGGTAGGAGCTTCGCCTGGAACACCACAGGCGGCCACTCTGGCTGTTTTGTCGGCCAGGCAATTTCCTTGAGTTATGGGGTCATCTCCTTTCTGATGTCCCTTACAATGTAGGATAGCTACCTTGTCTGACAGCCATATGGCCTCAAGAAGCTTTAGTATTTCTTCCTTGTTTTTGATCATTTTCCCTGCAGCACTAAGGAGGCCTCTTTCTTTATAGATGGCCCCATGTACACGCACGGTAGAGAAGGCATACCAGGAATCAGTGTAGATGTTAACTCATTTACCTTTGCTAAGGATGAGGGCTCAGGTTAAGCTGTACAGTTCAGCTCGTTGTGCTGACCACCCTTCCAACAAGGCCTTGGCTTCCAGAACTTTGGTGGTTGTGGTTACCACATATACTGCTCCTCAGCTGCCCTCTTGTAAATAGCTGCTCCCATCGCCAAACATGGTGATCTCTGGACTTGTTACAGCCTCGTCTTGGAGGTCCGGGTGGCTGGCATAGACTTCATCCGCTACTTTGGAAGAGTCATGGTCGGGTTCTCCCTCCTCTGTGGGAAGGAAGGTGGCCGGGTTTAGTGTTCTTACTGTTTCAAGGGTGACACTTGGGTTTTCATAGAGAAGGCCTTGGTCTTGTGTCAGCCGAGAATTGGAGAGGAAAAGATATCCTTGGGTGTTCATGAGGGACATGACCACATGTGGGACCTTAACATTAAGTGTTTGTCCCAGTATGAGTTTGTCTGCCTCCTTGATGAACAGGACTGTGGCTGCCAGCGCTCTGAGGCACAGTGGCCATCCTGCAGCCACAGGATCAAGTTTTTTTGACAGGTAGGCCCCTGGCCGTTGCCAAGGCCCCATGCTCTGAGTGAGCACTCCATGGGCTATTTTGTCCTTTTTACGTATGAAGAGGTTAAAGGGCCTTTCTAAGTCAGGCAAACCCAGGGCTGGGGCTCGTCCCAGAGCCAACTTTATTTCTGTGAAAGCATCCCTTGCCTCCTCAGTCCATGCAAGGGGCTCCCGGTCTGGCCCTCCCAACAGGTCATGGAGGGGCCTTGCTATGGCTGAGAATCTGGGAATCCAAATGCGACAGAACCTTGTGGCCCCTAAAAATTCACACAAACCTCATTTTGTTTGGGGCTGTGGCAGTGTGTTCCTTTCCGGTCCCAGTTCTCTTTCTCCTTTTGAGAGGAGGAAGCCTAAGTATTGGACCTGCTGCTGACAAATGTGTGCCTTTTTCCAAGAGGCCTGGTACCCCGAGTAGGATAGGAGCTGCAGGAGGGCCTTGATACCTTTCTTCTTGGGCCTTCTTGGGTGTTGCTGGCAAGGAGGAGGTCGTCTACATATTGGAGGAGGACACACCCTGTGGTTTCCCTTGGAAAGTCAGCGAGGTCTGCAGCTAGTGCTTCCCCCAAAAGAGTGGGCAAGTTCTTGAAGTCTTGGGAAAGTCGTGTCCAGGTCAGCGGCATCTGGTGCTCTGTAATGGGGCTCAGTCCATTCAAAGGCAAACAGTGGTTGAATTTGAGGAGCCAGGCGGAGGCAGAAGAAAGCATCCTTTTGGGTGAGGCATGCAAACCATACGGCTGACTCCAGAATTTGGCTGAGGAGAGTATATGGGCTCGGAACCACTGGCTGTAAGGAAATAGTCACTTTGTTAATGGCCCTCAAATCCTGTACTGGTCTGTATCCTCCTCCTGGTTTCTTGACTGGCAAGAGCAGGGTATTCCAAGCCAATTGGCCCTCAGTTAAAATACCTGCTTCTCTGAGCTTGGTCAGGTGCTCTTGTATACCCATTCTAGCCTTGAGTGGAAGGGGGTATTACCTTTGTCTCTGAGGTTGGGCTCCAGGGATCAGGTCAACAATGATGGGGTCCCGACTTCAAGCTAGTCCAGGTGGGTTATCTTCAGCCCATACAGAGGGGAATGTAAGCCTGAATTCTGAGGGGCTGCAGGGTAGGGCCTGTACTCAGAATAGTCTCCATTGGCAGGGTAATTGCCCTTGGCAGGGTAATTGCCCAGACCAGGGTTTCCTCCTACCTTGGGTTTAATTGGAGGCTAGTGTGTCCAGTGGGTTCAAAAGTTATCTGGGGCCCAAGCTTGTAGAGCAGACCCTGGCCCAGGAGAGGAATCGGGCAGTCAGGCAAGTAAGTCACTCATGCTGGACCTTGTGACCCCCAAATTCACATTGTTGAGCTTGACAGAAGGGCTTTTGCATCGCCTGTGTCCCAGTAGCCCCAAGTATGGTTATCGTCTTTTGGCTGAAGGGTGCCACTGGGGAAGAAACAACCGAGTGTTCAGCCCCAGTGTCAACCATGAAAGTTATTGTTCAGCCCCCTACTTTCATTTCGACTGTGGTCTCATGGGGGTCAAGAGAGAAAGGGCCCAGTCCCCCTCAGTCTGATTCTATTCCAGCCAAACCAACGAGGTTCTTCACCTCGAGGTTCCTCCCAATATTGGCTGGGTTTTGAGGGCCCCTTCCGATTCGGACATTCATTCTTCCAGTGTCCCTTCTCTTTGCACTATTGGTCCTTTGCTAAGGGGGCTCTGGGCCTCCCCCCTTTTGGTGATTGGGGTCTTCCTATCTTTGCAGTGTCTGTTTCTTTTAGTGCTGCTGTGAGAAGGGTGCCTTTCTTTTTTAGTCTTTGCTTCTCTTTCAGCTTCAACTTCTCTGTTCATGAAAATTTTACTGGTGACCTCTATCAGCTGAGTGATGTTCGTCCTGGTAAAGCCCTCCACCTTCCGGAGTTTTCTTCTGATATCTGGGGCAGCCTGTGCCACAAAAGAGGTATTTACCATTTGTTGATGACTTTCTGGTGCCTTGGAGTCAACCGGGGTGTATACACGGTATACTTCACATAATCTTTCATAGTAGTATCCGGGAGACTCCCCAGGTGCTATGTGACTGATGGTATTTTAGTCATGTTTGTGGGCTTTTGGGCTCCAGCTCTGATTCCCCGAAGGAGGGCTTCCTTGTATTATCGGATGTGGGCTTTCCTCCTTCTGTGGTGAAATCCCAAGTTAGACATTCTTCAGGCATGGCAGCTTGAACCCAGATAGCAGGGTCATTGATCCCGGATGTGCGTGATCTTCTAGGTACTGTCATGTTTCTCTCGTTCTTCTTCTTTCTTCTGTATTAAATGGAGTATGGAGTAACTGTTGACAATCTTCCCAAGTCGGTCAGTGGGTCTGGAAGAGGGACTCCATCAAGTCGACCATTGCTTGTGGCTTTTCAGAGTATGATGGAGTGTTGTGTTTCCAATTGAGGAGGTCAGTTGTAGAGAAAGGTTGATAATACATCACGGAATGGCTGGGCTGGACTGTTCAATCCTAATTCTGTCTTTCAGGCTCTCTTCTCTCCCTTGTAGGTACTTGGAGAGCGTTAGGTCTGGGTCTGGGGTGCAATCTGGCTGCTGGCCTCTGTGGGGAGGAGGTTCTCTGGGTCCGAGAGGGGAGGAGAGGAGATGGGCAGTGGCAGCAGTGGTGGAGAGACAGACGGGGGAGGAGTTTCAAGCTCAAGGTCAGCGGGGAGGGAACCTGGTGAGTCATAAGGAGGCAGAAAGATGGGATCTTCTTCAGGGTCTCCTGCAAACACTAGGGGAGCAGTGGGTTGCTTCTTTGGCTCCCTGGGTGTGTCCCTGGATAAAGCAGCTAAAACCTTTGCCTGGCTCTGCTTGCTATGGATGAATTACACCCAAGGCAGAAGATTTCAGGCAATTTGAAGCCAGGAGTCAATGTATGGAAATTGATCAGGGTGACCTGGGTTCCCAGTGACTATTAGCCAAACCCGCTGCACTATTTGACCATCTAATGTCCCTTCTGGGTGCCATCCTACATTGAATATGGGCCATTCTAGTTCACAAAAGGTCCTTAACTTCCCTGGTGTCATTTTTCACCCCATAATCACCTGAAAATTCCTTTTAAAAATTTTTGAGCATGACCTCTAAAATCTTAGGCTTACTCTGTTCTGATCCCATTATTAATTCTTTTCTCGTGTTCAGTGTCACAGAGACAGACAAAGTGAAGCTATCCCCTCGGATGAGAAGACCAATTCGATACTCCACTGGTTGCATTCCCAAGGGAAACTTTAGGTGAGGCCTGGCCATAGTGGATTCAGCTTTGTGACTTGCAATCAGAGTCTGATCTGATGCTGCCCTGGACCTTATGCTTTTACCATGACTCAGGAGAGCCCACTCAGACTCTGTAGACTTTTGGGGACCTTAAAGGTGCTCATCCGTGGAGCCACAAACTTGAACTCACCTGGCAAGCCTGGCTGAGCCGCACATTCTCACACACATACACATACACATACACACACACACACACACACAAACACACACACACAAACACACCAGAGGCTATTACATTCCCTCCTGTGAAATTTTCTACCTGTGAGACCACTAAGGTCTCCGGGGATTGATCAGGTCCCCCTTCCACCCTTTTGGGTGGGCCTGACTACTTTAGGGCCCTGGCCTTAGCGATTCTGATGTTGGGTCCAGGCCCTCACCTACCAGGTCTCTTTGAGTCCATCAGCAACAACAGAGCGGGGCTGGCCCAAGGTGACCAAATAGGAGACTGCCAAAATTCAGGCAGGGCGCAGCTTCTCCCTGGCGATTTCTTGCTCAGTCACCACCTCACTGTTCTTCCAAACCAGTGGCAACAGTGGGCCAGCACCTTTGGGTTTCCCGGTCAGGGAACCAAATATGTTACAGAACCAGGCTGGAATGCTGGTGGAAAAACCAAGCAGCACTCAGAGATCTTGATGGATCAGAGATTTATTTAACACCAGCGGGTCAGAGGAGACCATTTCTCCAAAGATTTGAATGCTGAATGCAAGTGGGGAGGACAACTATAGTTGTCAGCTTCCACATCTGTGGGGGTTTTCACGTGAGAGGCAAACAGGGCAGGAAGAACCCAGAAGAGGGGTCTCTAAGCTAGAGACCAGAGCTTGTTTTAGTCCCAACAGCCATCTTTGGCACAGTACTTTATATGTTTCTCCAACAAGATGTCCTACATCTTCTGAACTTCGAAGTACAGAAAAGAGGCATAAGGGTAGACCCACTAGCTTCTTCAATTGGTCATGGAGCTTTTCATCTTTCAGAAACTATAGGATAGAAATTCATAATATGAGACTTTACAAGCCTTGGTACAACAATATTTTTGTTATTGGAATTGGGTACAGATTTTCTTGCAAGTCTTAATCCCTTCACAGGTCTTTGACCATCAACTCACTGGTAGAAGGCAGGAAGCTGAGTCAGTCCAGAACCAGTTGTTTGAGCCAACTGACTCACAGATTGGCCAGTCCCTGGGAAAAATCATGCCTACCACAAAAAGGGCCATTGGACATGGTATGGAAAAACAAAAAAAAAGCAGTGAAATGATTGTTTTTTTTCTTCCTTTCTGGCTTCAAGCTGTTGTTTTGTTGCTCAATATTCAGCCTGACAAGGCCTTGGTAAAAATAAGTCGGATGTTAGAAAATATAACTGAAGAAATTATCACATATTTGAGTTGGATGGAAATGTATAGGCAATCAACGTCAACCCTCTCCCCTAAATCAGAAATCTCTTCTGGACATGCAGTTCTTTTTCCTTTTTGGCATCTTCTGAGCATCTGCTTGGTTCCAGGAATTAAGAAAGGCAGTGTGGCTAAGGAAGTGAACCACCGAGTTCTTGTCCTGGAGAATTTCCCCGTGTAGATGTGGAAAGAGGGAGGTGAAAAGGTAATTACTGTAAAATCACCATGTAGGTGTGGAAAGAGGCAGGTAAACAGGTAACTACTATAAAATCTTGGGAAGTCAAGTTCAAGATACTCAGTTCAGGCTGGGCCATCAAGATGATCTGGGCAGCCTTCCTCAGGTAGGCTGGATGTTGATAGATGTGTAGAAATTTTCTCTTATCCAGCTGAAGAGGTTTCCCAAACAGCCTCTGCTCAATCATTTCTCATGAGGAAAACCTTCCTCCTTCTCCAGTAGTTAGCCATGTGGATACAGTTGTTGGAAAACTTCTTGAACCTAAATATGCCTCTCTTGTCCCTAGTTCTGTGTTTTGGAAAGATCCTTTCCTTTTCATAGAATCCCATCAGCTACTTGAAGACAGCCCTTATGCCCCCTCTTGTCAAAAGAAACATCTTTTAATTACTCCTCATATAACCTAATATCTAGTTCCTTTATCTTTCTGGTCACCCTTTGTTGGTAAAAAGGGCCTGTACGAAGCACTTTTCTTACTATCTCCATCCTCACAGCAAATCCTTTGAGAGACTATTTTTATCCCATTTGTGAAGGAGAAAATGAAGACTCAGAAAGTAACCCACCCAAAGGAACACACCTCGCTTTTAGCTGTGAATAATAATGCTGCCTCCTAGATTCCCACTGATGTCATTAAAACAATTAGAGATAAAGACCTGATATACCCTTTACTACCTTTTAGCCAAGGAAAAGTATGATATCAAAAAGTAGGATGCCCTCGAGCCAATTAAGAAAATGAAGTCAAACCCCTACCTCTGACTGTGTTTGGTTTGGACCATCAAGTGGTGTTCCAAGCAGGGAGGACAGTGTTTTGGTAGAAGTGTGATATCACTGTTATGTGTACATGGAACCCATCGTCTGAAGCATGAGGCATGAGTCGCAGCTGTAATTGTGCCTGATAAACACAGCACAGCACATACTGAGCCCCTCATCACATCTGCCACATCCTTGCAAGCTAAGACCCCCAAAGTGTGGGACTCTGCAGGCCCATGCCTACATCCCTGTCTTCCTGTCTTTATGTGTTTTTATGTTTCTTCACCTCTGCCCTTTATTCTAAAAAAATGTAAAGGATTGCTCACATATTTTATGAGAAATCATACTGTAGACCATAGCATAGATGGTGCCTACCAGGGGACATTTGACAAGGTCCAGGGACATTTTTGCTAGTCATACCTGGCGGTGAGGGGGTCCGTGCTACTGGCGTCGAGTAGGTGGAGGCCAGGGATGCTATGAAACATCCTACAGTGCACAGGACAGCCCCCAACAGTGTAGAATGATCCAGCCTCCAATGTCGTTGGAGGCTGAGACACTGGCCGCAGATACATTAGCTCTTCTGCCTCATACTCTATCCACTTTCATCTTCTCCTTTTTCCCTTCTTCCCTTTGCTTTTCTCTTTCTCATTCTTGTCCTCTCTTTCATTCAACATCTTTCCCCTTTCAGTGATGGATAAAAGGCATTTTTTACTCACTGAGCGAACATGATGCCTAAAAATTCAAATGGCAGTAGTTGCCAGAGGCAAACAACATGGCGGCACTTAGGATTCCAGGGCTTGTTCAAGTGGGATGCCTACAAATGCTTCTTCCTCTGAGCTTTAGACCTGCTCGAGTTTGCAAACCAATGATCCCTAATAGGCAAAACTAATCTTGTGTCTTGACAGATAAGAATCCAGTTACCTGGAAAGACTCAATGTTCCCCAGTCCCGAGGATCTATCTCCTGCACTAGTTAGGCACAATACCATAAATGATCATTAGATTAATGAGGACTGTGTTAGTCTACTCGGACTGCCATAGCAAAGTGGCACAAACAACACACATTTATGTTCTTGCAGTTCCGGAAGCTGGAAGTCTGGGATCAAAGTGTCTGCAGGGTTATTTCTTCTGAGACCTCTCTCCTTGGTTTATAGATGGACGTCTTCTCGTTGTGTCCTCACACCATGCTGCTTCTGTGTTTATGTGTGTCCTAATCTCCAATTCTGTTTTATTTTCTTAGTTTGTCCGTCTTTATCAAGGTATACTTCGCACATAAACATGGTATATATTTAGGGTTCACAACATCATCTTTTGATATATGAAGACATGCAAAATGACCACCACAGTCAAGGTATTTCACACATCCATCACTTGTTCTTTTTTTATTAAAAAATTTTTTTTTATGTTTTATTTATTTTTGAAAGCAAGAGAGACAGAGCCCAACACAGGGCTCGAACTCACAGATGGTGAGATCATAACCTGAGCTGAAGTCGGATGCTTATCCGACTGAGCCACCCAAGTGCCCCTCCACCACTTGTTCTTAAAAGGATGCCAAGTGCATTGGATTAGGCCCCACCCTAGTGACCTTATTGAACCTTAATTTTCTCTTTAAAGGCCAAATATAGTCACGTTCTGACATGCCAGGCACTAGGGCTTCAACATATGAATTTTGGCCAGGTGACATAATTCAGCTTCCAACAAGGATGCTGGCACTTAAGTTGACCCCTTGCTAAATTGCAGATGCTCCCCTTGTATGCTAATATTTCCATCAACTGACAGCTATGTTGATGCATAAATACTAAAATCGATCACCAAGTCATTTTAATTGAAATTCCAAAATACCTTTGAAATGGGTTGTTGTGTGCCCCCCCAAATTTGTATGTTGAAGTTCTAACCCCAGTACCTCAGAATGAGTCCTTGTTGGGAAATAAGGTCTTTGCAGATGTAATTAGTTGAGATACAGTGATGCAGGAGTAGGGTGGTGGTGGGAGGGTCTAATCCAGTATCACTGGTGTCCTTGTAAAAAGAGGAAGTTTGGACACATAGACATGCCCAGAGGAGAGACCACGTGAAGAGACACAGAGAAAATGCGCTGTTAAGATAAAAGCAGAGGTTGAGATGATGTGGCACAAGCCAAAGAGTAGCAAAGATGAGCTGCAAACCAGCAGGAGCTGGGAAAGAGGCACAGAAGAGATCTATCCCTCACGGCCCTCCGTAAAAGCCAGCCCTGCTCCCTCCTTGGCCTCAGAATTCTAGCCTCCAGAAATTGTGAGATAGTAACTTTGTGTTTTTTAAGTCACCCAGTGTTGTCCTTGGTTATGGCAGCCCCAGCAAGCAAATACAGCTCCCCTCCTCTATGCGCATCCCTACAGCCAAAATTGATGTTTCATCTTTCATTGCTCAGCTGGCCTCTCACACTCAACTTCAAGCACTGGGGCCACTGTAAGACTAACACCCTGTCTTTCCATCCATTCTCCACCCATCTGCCCAGGGATCTTTCTGTAATTCAAGTGTCCCCTTGTAAGGAATCTTCACCATTACCCTTAGGATGCCAGCCAAGATCCACCCAGCCCAACATACAAGTCCATTAATACAGTCAGTTCTCTTCCCCGAGCATCCTCTATCCAATTTTCAGATCTCAGAAGTGTCTTCTTAGGGGTCAGCATTCACTTGGACATGAAATGAATGGCCCACTCTCAGGAGTCTGAGTGACCATCAGGAAGCTATCCAACCAGGAACTGTTTACATCTGTCTTTAAGATTGGAGATCACCAGGGTCCTCTAAGAAGACTTCACTCTCCACTCAGTGTGTGTATTTGGGATAAGAAACCCTCTCATCTGGTTTCAGCTCTTGGTCAGTGCACTTGACAATCCAGCCCTTGTCATCTCCTTGGTGGTCCATCCAAGATGGTCCCCACTGATGGAATCCAGCTAAGGCTATAGCTCACTCATAAAAGTGTTTCTATGATTGCATTTCTCTCTCTCTTTTTTTTCTTGCTGCTGATTCTAAGCACGAATAATTGGCTTCATTATGCTGGGTTAGGAGGATGCCTTTCCACAGAAAATTACCCACAGCAAATAAAAACAATTCCATATGGCAGCCCCATTCACTGCGAGACTAGTTAAACCTTGACCCACACAGTTTGCGCTAGCATTTCGTCTTTCTTGTCGTCTTGGCTGTTTGCCAGCATGTTGGTGTTCTGTGTCCTCAGTGACAAACTCAATCTAGAAAATTCTTTGCAGGGCTCCCTCTATCCCTAGACTTCTAGCAGTTCTTCCTATTGTGTCCTCAGGGCAGACTCTGAACCTCATGTACACTTCTCCTGGAAACCATTCGATATTCAATAAATATTTATAAAACACCTACAGTGTGGTATGCCCAGCACTCTGTAGAGCCCCAGAAATGCTATACCTCTATCAAAAATGAGGCTTTTGACTCATTGCTGAGTGGGTTTGTGCCTTCAGTGTTTTTTCAAGTTGTGAGTACGAGTTGTTCTAGAATGATCCCATTTGTCTCCCTGTGTGATGCCGACCGAGGATGTTCCAGATACCAACCAGGACGGTTCCAGGTAGTGCCTGCTCTCAGAGAAGCAGTCTCTGGCTGCCTGTAACTGAGATGGCACACGAGCAAGAACTAAACCTCTGGTTAGAAGCCTCTGAGACTTTGGAGTCTCCTGTTTCCATGGCAGAGCCTAGACTGTCCTGACTGATGTAGAGAATTCAATATGGTTGTGTAAGTAGAATGCTTGGGGATACCTGACAGGCAGGAAGTGCTCCAGCACTGTTCACACCATTCACAAAGCACGCAGTCAAGTAGAGATGATGTCAATGCTACATTATCTGTGTGCAGCCATTCAACTGCAATGTTACATTTGGATGTGTTCTGGAAGATCCCACAGGTGTAGACACTTGATCAAGTTAGCTCTGTGGCACTTGCTTCCACCTAATGTATTGTTTTGTCTGAAATTAAGCCCTCTAGCTTGTCTTGAACTTATTTAGTAGAACATCAATGGAAGTACTTTATTATGTGGGGTTGGCCTTAAAAGAATGTCGATAATCTCTATGGCGCCCTTTAGAAGAGAGGTCATTTCCTTTCATCACGATGGGGGCAGAGGGAAGGTGCACAGACAGTGCAAACCAGGGGTGGGGATGGGGGGTGTCCTAGATGTAGAGGCTCCTTGCTCTAATGGCTGGGGGAAATGGCTTTGGAGTCAGAGAGACCTTTGCTCAGAATGGACTCTGCTGCTTTCTGGCTCTGTGAACCTAGGGGGGCTGGCTAACCTCTTGCCACCACTGCTTCCCTTGCAAGAAACAGAGGAAAGAATAGTGCCTCTCTCGAAGAACTGTCGCAAGAATTAAATGAGATAATGCACATAAAACGCTTGGCAAAGGACTGGCGTGTAGTAGGCTCCCAATAAATGGTTGCTGTTATTCTTATAGCAAGTTGTAGCTCAAACTGCATTTTCTGCCAAATACTCTACAGAACCCCTTGAACTGTGAAGTTCCTATTATAACAGGAAGGGGGGAAGAAAGAAAGAAAACAGCGATGTCGATGTTGAGATGGGAAAGTGGAGATAATTTTTCTGTTATCCGTTTCCCGCCTCTTAGTCTCCCTGACAGAAGGGCTATAGGGAGAGGGAAAGAAGTCACTTAACCTTGAACTGTGCTTGAGAACTCCATCTACAGCTACAGAATCAGCAGGACAACAAAAACAGCTCTAATTTCATTGTTTCTTCGAGGTCTTCAGGTTGCTTAAGAATTCTTCGTTGGGAGAAAACAAATGAGGAAATCAACAGCAGCAGAGATGCTTAAATTGGTTTTTCCAAGGTAATGCTGATCCAGAATGGAAATCAGGACAAGAGAAAGCCAAAACTGTTTTTCATGTTGATGCAAATGAGTGAATCTCTTGGAACAGAGTTTGTGTGGATGTCATGAAGTTTTTACTTGCCACTGGTTGCCTGAGATAGGAGTTTCCTTCAACCCAGAAGGATAAAGGAGAGACTCAGTTCCAAGACAGGGGTCACAGCCTCACAGCCTCCAGGATCTAAGGCAGAGGACTCCAAGCAGTGACCCAAAGGCTAATTCTGGCCCACATCTGATTGTATAAATGCATTTTAATTGTGACGCTGCCACACCTCTTTGTTTGCACATCGTCTGTGACCGCTTTCTCATTACAGTATTCAAGAGAAAGCGCTGCAGTGGGTGACCTGATGGCCTGCCAAGTCTAGAATGTTTACTACCTGGCCCTTTAGGGAAGTTTGCCAAGCTCTTAAGAGGGAAAACCTCACTCCTTCCATGTATCTCCTTCACCCTCACTACTCTGAGACAACACTGATACCAGATGTGTGGGTTGTCCACACATGAAACGATTCTGTGGCACCAGCTATGTGTCCTACAATTTAACTCATTTCTGACATAACTACTTGGAGAGGTTGGATTGCACAGGTGAAGGGCTCAGTCCCATGAGCTGCGGCCCCCTCCCCCTGGCTTCCGATGCCAGTCTCAAACCTGGGTTTTTGCCTCTGCTTCTGACCAACTAGCTATCAATTGGAGGTTCCCATGACTCCCCACCTTGGGTTTGATTAATTTGCCCCTGGAACTCAGAGACTGCACTGTTGCCTTCTTTCTGCAGAGGATATGGTCTAAAACTGGAATGCCTGAAACCACAGATAGTACCAAACCCTATGTATACTGTGCTTTTCCTACACATACACACCTATGATAAAGTTTAATTTACAAACTAGGCACCGTCAGAGATGAATAACAATAGCTAGTGGTAAAACAGAACAATTATAATATCTTACTGTACTGTGCTCACCCTTCTTGGGCTGATGATGTGAGATGATAAAATGCCTTCCTGACAGGGCGCCTGGGTGACTCAGTCAGCTGAGTGTCCAATTTCAGTGCAGGTCATGATCTCATGGTTCGTGAGTTCGAGCCCCACATTGGGCTTTCTGCTGTCAGCACAGAGCCTGCTTTGGATCCTCTGTCTCCCTCTCTCTGCCCCTCCCCTTCTCACACTCGCTCTCTCAAAAAGAAATAAAACCCTTAAAAAAATGCCTTTATGATGGGATGAAATGAGGCAGATGAGGTACACGCTGTGGTGTAGCACTGGGTTACTACCAACCTGACAAGATGGCAGAAGGATCCTTTGCTTCCAAACCATGAATAAGGGATGGGACTAGTGCCCTTGCATTTACCGGTTTATTACAAGTGATATGGTAAAGGATACAAGTGAACCATCAGGAGAAGAGATAGATAAAGGTGAGGTCCAAGGGTCCCATATGCCAGAGTTTCTGTCCCCATGGGTAGCATTAGGGTGCTCCACCCTCCTGGCACGTGGATGTAGTCACCAACATGGAAGCTCACCAAATCTTGCTCAAGAGGTTTTGTTACCTTTTTTTTTTTTAACGTTACTCAGTTTTGAGAGACAGAGCCAGAGTGCAAGCAGGGGAGGGGCAACGAAAGAGGAGACAGAGAATCCGAAGCAGGCTCTGGGCTCTGAGCTGTCAACACAGAACCCAACGCGGGGCTCAAACCCATGAGCCCAGATGTGGGCTGAAGTCAGCGGCTTAGCCAACTGAGACACCCAGGTGCCCCTCAAGAATTTTTATAGAGCTTAACCTGGCACTTCCTTCCCTTTTTGCTTCCCTGAGGGCTATGGGTGGGGTTGAAAGTTCCAGTCCTCTAATCACTTGGTCTTTCTAGTAGACAGAGGCTCTCAGAGGCCCTACACTGGTCTCATTAGCATAAACTCTGGTGTGCTCAGAAGGGGCTCTTTAGGGGTGCCTGGGTGGCTCAGTTGGTTAAGCATCTGACTCTTGATTTTGATTCGGGTCATGATGTCACGGTTTGTGAGTTTGAGCCAAGGGTCAGGCTCTGCACTAACATCACAGAGCCTGCTTGGGATTCTCTCTCTCTCCCCTTCTCTGTGCCCCTTCCCCACTCATTCTATTTTCTCTCTCTCTCTCTCTCTCTCTCTCTCTCTCTCTCTCTCTCTCTCTCTCTCAAAGTAGATAAATAAACTTTAACAAAAAAGGTGGGAGGGCTCCTTATGAATAACAAAAGACACTCCTGTCTCTCAGGCAATTCCAAGGGTTTTAGGAGATAAGTGCTGGGAACTGGGGACAAGAACCAAATGTTTTTCTTATATACCACCACCCTGGCCTAAGCCAAGACCAGTTAGGGACTTCTTTTGACAGAATGTGACTGGGACTAAAGGAGTAATGATGTCTGTTACCAAGTGTTGTGTGATTCATTATTTCTAGTTTTGTCATCGTCCCCATTGGCTTCTGTTACTGTTGCCTTGGAAGAAGGCTGAAGTCTTTGGCACTGATTCAGAAAAGACAATGCAGAAAAGCATGGAAGCCAGTGATGTGGCCAGAGGTGACCAAAACCAAGGCAACACTGGAGTAGTAAATGAGAAGGGACTGGCAACAATGAAGTGATTGAATTCTGGAACACTTGGATTCACTTTGTACAAGTTTATTGAGTGCCAGCTATGTGCTGAGCCCTGGGACAGACTGCTTATTAGTGAAGTACTCAGGAGAGGAGTGGCTCTCTTGCAGTTACACAGAATGGGGTTATGTGATAGGCAAGATTCTAACATGCCCCCCCCCCCCCCAGATTCCTGCCCTCCTGCCCCATAAATCCTCTATATAATCCCCTCCGTTTGAGAGTGGGTGGGCCTCATGTATATGGTTACATGATTAGGTCACTCATCACTTGACTTCAAGTTCATCAAATGAGAGAGAGCATCTGGGTAAGCCTGACCTAATCAGGTGAGTCTTGAAAAAAGACAGGGCTCTTTCCGTAAAGAGAGTCAAAACAGGAGAAGGACTCAGTGTGCCCTTACTGGCTTAAATATGGGGAGACAGGTGGTGAGGAATGGAGGTGGCCTCTTGGCACTGGGAGCAGCCCTTGGCTGCAAGGCAAGGAAACAAACATGGCAGTCTTACAGTTGCAAGGAACTGAATTCAGCCAACAGTCTGAGCTTGGAAGTCACTTCATACCCAGAGCCTCCAGAGTGGAACACAGCTAAGCCAACACCTTGTTTCAGCCTCATGAGACCTTGAGCAGACAACTCAGCCATACCATGCATGGACTTTGTTTTCAGTGCCTATGATAACTTGTTGTGTAGAACCAACACAGGGGAAATAGGTTGTTTTGAGTATTAAATGAAAGGCTGGTGCCACAAAGCTGAAGAACTTAGAGATGATTTGGGTAAATGCTGAGTCTCTCTTGGAGATGCTGAAAACAGATCTGGAGGATATAAAACACAATTTAACAATGAGTATCTTTGGGGGAAGGGTAGATTGTATGGGGTTATTTCTTCCCTTTGCTTTTCTCTCCCTTTGAATATGTCTCACTTTTGTAACAAGACAAAAATAAAGAAAACAATGTCCAGGTAAACACAAGACAGATGTCAGGTGGACAGAGCCCGGTGGTGTCTCTGCAGAGTGAGTACACAAAAATTTCTGCACTGCCTGGCAGATCAAAGCTTCGTTCGCCTCAGGCAAACATTTGAATATCTGAGCCCCGTCAGCTCATGGATCCTGTTCAGAGAAGATACTCAGAGCAATATCTTGGACTTGATGGAGACCTCTCATTTCAGGGGTAAGAGAACTGGTTCTGGAGAGACTAAATTATTTACTCAAGGCCACACAACAGATTCACAGTAAGTTAGGATAGGAGCCCACACTCGCCAACTTCAAGTCCTGGACACCATCCTCTTTACTCCAGAGTTACCATAAGAACATTTGATTTTAGAGCTGGCAGGAAGCTTCCTGCTCATCTGGAGTGAGGCCCTCACCAGACAGATGAGGAAACAGAGACACGGGACCCATGAAATGATCGTGCTAAGAACCCTGAACAGATAGTGGAAGTTACAGGGTGAGAATTCAAACTTCACTCTGCAATCCAGTTGTCTTATATCAACCATTTCCAAGGTGGTTTTCTCCAGTCTACTGGAATATTCACATTAAGAAACCCCATTTTATTCATTCATTCATTCATTCATTCACTTACTCACTCACCTGACTCTTCTGGTGGGGAGTAACACACCTGTGCCCCTTGCATTGTGCTTTCGCCTGAGGATATATGTTATATGCACCCCCCCCCCAAATTTGGAGGCTCCCTGTACCTCAGCGATGGTTCTAGGGGAACATGTGCACAATGCATTTGAGTGTGACATCAAAGGCCACATTTTACTAGTGGGTGGGTCTGTGTCCTTGACGAGTACCCTCTCCTGGGGACCCTTTCCTATGGCCTCCACAGAAAGGCCAACCAAGCAATACCAGCTCAGACCTGGCTCTGCAGATGCAGTCCTGTTAGAAAATAGAGTAAGCAAAAAAAAAAACCCACGTGAAAGTTGGGAACCCACATGGGCATTCCTATGCTTGTCGGGCATTTCAGTTTTTTTCCCTGCCTCCTGCCGATCAGACATTTCTTTCAGTGTGACTGGAAAGGATCTGCTCCAACCTGGGATTTGTTTATGCAGATGCCCCAAGGCAACTGACGAAGTGGAAAACATGACCCATGAGAGATTTTATGAGATTTCAGGCAAGAGTTGTGTAGTAGAATGGGCTGGAAGAAAGGGAAGAGAACTATTTGCTCATACACACTGCATGGCACACATTGCCCTGGGTCCTTTGACATACCCCAAGATAATATAAATTAAAATGTACTGAATGTTTACTGTGTTCATTGGACGAAGTTCACGGAGCCCAAGGATGGCACATCAGAATTGTGTGGAGTTCAGAAAGAGCATCACCTGGCACAGTCCGTGAATGTTGAGCTCCAACCAAATTTATGTCATCTCGGAAGGGAAAGGTTCACTTCCAAGTGCTCTCTAGGTTTTCATTAATTGGTGCCAGTTTAATCAGCATTGAAAATGGTGTGGAAACAGACTCTGTCCTCCCCTGGTGTGTGGGAAGAATAGAGAGTGGATCACTGCTTTTCCCTGAAGCAAATCTGAGCTTGTTGGCTTGGAGTAGCCATAACACCATCTTGTGAGCAGACTCAGTGTCTGTCTGAGACGATTTCACAGTGTTTGTCATCTGCAGGACCTCAGTTGTTCCCAGACAAGGCTGACTATGATACATCCTGATGCTGGAGAGGAAATGAGTGTGGGGGTGGGGGTCAGGGACAGTTCACCACACCAGTGCATTTCTTGGGGGTAATTCCAATTTCTTGAGATCTCCAATCCCATCTTTCCCCCATCCCTCTCTCTTTCCATTGTGGCCATACTTTTATTGGTTTCTCTAGTGAAACACCCTTTCTCTTATTTCGGTGCATCTGGAACAACTCTTTCTCCTACATGGAGTATTTCTACCCTCCCTAACATCACTTCTTCCACAAATGATCTGTGCTGACACAAGCTGCTCCCAGGCTCAGGTAAAATGTCACTTCTTCAGGGGAAGTCATTTCGGACTCCTTCATCCCCTAAGATTAGCTTAGATCCTGTGGCATGTTCCCTCCTCACCTCCAGGCTTCCCTCCTAGGCTCCGTGAGGGGAGCGTCACCTCTCCCTGCTTAGCTAAATATCCCACATGACCCGTGGTGAAAAGCACACAATGGACCTAGAGTCACCACCTGTTGAGTGAGTTTTGCATCACGTTCTTATCAACAGTGGTAGGGATAGTGTGGCTTTCAGTAAACATTCACAGGATAAAACAGAACAGAGGTTAACAGCCCTGCCTAGTGGGCCAGATCCAGCCTGCCCCTTGGTTTTATTGGAAGTGGTTTTATTGGAACACAGTGATGACCATTTGTTTATGGGATAGTCTATGGCTTATCTTGTGCTACAAAAGCAGACTTGGGTAGCTGCAGCAAAGACTATTTACTCTGGCCAATTCCTGGTCTAGATTTTTTTTTTCAAGTACAAAAAGAGATATAAAGTAAATAACCACTCTCAAATGCTTCCTCTCCTTCTGGTTACTGAATCCCTTCCTATAACCACATTCAGTCTTCTCATTAATCTTTAAACTCCTGAGTTCCATGCCTTACACACTAAAAATGGCTAGAGTTTAAAAATTTTAAATGTTTAGGAGAAAATAATTGTATCTCGGGCCAAAAGTCATTCAGAAACATTTCTAACTTTGAGATTTCTTCCACCCTCTGCTTCTTCCCTGCCTAATTAAATTTACTAACTTCCAAGGCACAGATCAAATTTTCCTCTTCCTGGAGGCCCTTCACTTCTTTCGGGCTCTCAGAATGCCTCTTCCTCTGAGGTTATTCCTATAAAACTTAATGCATGAGCCATTTATTTGTGGTTCCCTGGTGACAGCTTTTATGTTGCCTTATGCCATTATTTAATGTATATTAATTTTATTTTCCCAATTAGAAGCTAAACCCCTGAGGGTGAGGTCATTAAGTACAAAGCTTGAACTAAAACTGTTATCAAATGTAATTTGTGTCTTCATGATCCAGCTTGTACACATGGGCTTATAGAAGATTGAAGATCCACATTTCTCTAGTTTTTCTTTGACTACTCAGAAAGAGCCACCAAGCCCCCTTGCGTACATCTGGGAATCTCCCAAGGCTGGTCTCATTTGTGCTCGTTAACCAGGCTGTCAGCAGAATGCTGTGTGGTATGCAATGTGTTCCTTCTCTTTGGCTCTGCCCTTTGCTGTGGATTCTGCCTCTTGGGTTGGGCAGATGTCTCAGTGGGACCATGCCAAGTGTACTGTCTCCTATGTTCTTAAGGTTGGTTTGAGACTTGCAGGACTTAAGATGCTAGAGCCATATTGTATGTCTGTGGGGTCATGCAGAAGGTAAATAGAATCATCCACCCCCTCCTGCGGTTCTCCAGGGCTCAGACAGGAGTCTCTGGGGCTGGTTGGGGGATCCAAGCTGACTCTTTGTTATGTACTTCATTTCTACTGTGATAGTGGGTCTCCAAAGATGCCTTACCCCCAAGAACCTCACTTTCTCATATCCATGCCTTTAAATAGTCTCCCACAGTGAATCTGGGCTGGCCCTGTCTAACTAATAGAACATACCAAAAATAATGCATGACTTCCAAAGCTAGGTTCAAGGAGGGTTTGCAGCAAATACTCAGCAATACTTTTTTTTTTGCTATACTCAGTGTTATAGCAAATACTCAGTGCCCAGGAAGAGACAAGTGACAGTCACTCAGGGAATCAGAAAAGACTGTTTAGTTTGCACTGGTGCTGGCCCAGCAGAGTCACCTCCAAAAGTTGAGCCCCGAGTCCTGGTGTGGGCCTTCTTTTATGCTTGGCTAGCTTCTGGGTACTTGGAAACGTTCTATTGGCTACACAGGGCAGGGTGGGGTTGGGAGGGTTACTATTGGTTGTGCTATGCAGGCAGTTGGCTCATGCAAGAGGCAAGCAAGATTACAGAAGCCAAAAGCATCTGGCTGCCCCCCCCCCCCATCTTTTTTTAATTTGCTTTTGCCAGCTTTCCTTCTCAGCAACTTCTACCTTGAACACTTGCTCCAGGGGAAGTCAGCTATCATTTAACTAGATTGAATATCTTGAGGACCACCCTATTGAGAGGAAGCCCAAGCTGGTCATATGGAGGAAAGCAACTGCCAGTAGCCCCCAAATGTCTCAGCCATCTCATCCCAAGCACCCGGCTTGTGAGGTACTCATCTGGAACATTCCAATTTCAGCAGGTGCCCCGTGGTGAAGAATTTAGGCCCCACATATATCCCCAGGTGAGCCATTCCTGCCATCTCTAGACAGATTATACCAGACACTGTGGAACATGGACATACAAGGAAGGACAAACTATCCTTTCATGTGCTTTCAAATTTTCGACCTGCAGTCGTGAGCATATTAAAATGGCTGTGCCGTTTTGCCACTAAGTTTGGATCTGTTGTGTTATGCGGCAATAAAAAACTGGAACACCTCTTTCTACTTCTTTTCTTGAAGGATCATTGCTAAAAAAAAAAGATATGTGTAAGAGCAAATCAGACATGCCTAGACAAGGCATAGTCTCAGAGATAAATATAATTTAGTTTTAGGCTAGGGTCGCCACTCCAAAACATATCAGGTATCTGTTGAATGGATGAGTAAAGGAAGAAAAGAAGGAAGGGTTTAAAGAAGGAAGGGAGGAAGAATGACAGTGAGAGCCTCCTGGTTGCAGCAAGAAAAACACCAGATGGGGCTTCTGTATTTGGTGTAAACCTTCCTAAAGGTTGGACAGTGTTTGATAAATAAATTGAGTTTGATAAATAAGTCGTAATTACCATGTCAATAGGGCAACCCACCAAACCCTCCTCTCTCTGCTCTTAGGAATTAATCTGCCCATTGTCTCCAGTCCAAGGAAGCTGCAATGCAGTGTTCCTTGAGCTGGGGTGCCCCTGCATCCTCCCAGCACCCTGCACTGGTTGACTTTGCAGATGGTGACTCCCGAAATAACCTGTGAGGGTGAGGTCTGCCCTGTGTGTGTGATGCCCATGACCATGACACTCAGTGAAGCTCCCTCTGGTTTAGGAACAGGGATGTGGTGATGTGAACAGGTTGAAAGAGACCAACAGACAAGACTTGCAGAAGGAAACCAAGACGCTAGGACTGGAGAAAACGGAGGAAGTAGCTTTGCCCCCAACTCTGACTACTTCCTAGTTCCCATCCAGTTCTTTGGAGTAACGCTCTTGCCCTTTCGTGGACAGAATCAGTCTCCAGTTTTCTTTTTTCCCGCAAGAAACCTCCCGAATAACACAAGTGGCCAGTAGAGAAAGTTGGCTTCCATTTCACTTTATAAGTGCCTCCACCTCTGAATTCCCCCCATGACAAAACATGCCATAAAACGTGAAACATGTATCATTCCCTCCTTTGGGTGCCAACCATCTTTCAACACATTGTCATGAATCCTGCACTGTCCTCTAACCTCCTGAAATGACTGCTTCCATCCCCATCTTCTCCAGTTGCTACAGAGTGATGCAAGCGGTGATTTATTTAAAGGGAGCCTTAGGCAAGCACAAAGTTATAGCCCTAGTGACATTCTCCATGGCTGCCCGAAATTTTTGATAAACAGCCTTTCTCCAACGTACTCGATATTGGATTTGGATTTAAACATTTTCTTTTCTTACAGAGCTAACCTAAGGGATTTTATCCCAATTCCTGTGGTTTCCAGGTTTCAGGGGGCTAAACTCAATGAGTCAAAGTGTTCCTGGGTGTCCCAGGTCCTACCATCATGAGATATGACATCACGTGATGGTTAAGAGGTGGACCCTGGAGGTGGGCTGCTTTGGTTTGAGTAGCTGCCCTCTTGCTTCTCAGCTGTATGGTCAGGGTTTAGGCAATTAAGCTTTCCAGTCTTGTTTTACCTTCTAAGGAGGGGGTGACAACTGTATTCACTTTGTGATATTGAAAGACTCAAATAACTAATGCATAAAAGTGCAAGACTCTAAGTGAGCCTATGATGAAGTGCCAGGCCCTTTTGCTATCATTTGTATATATTTCTGCCTGCATTTAGCTCATCTCTTAACCTGGTGTGAATTTGCTTTATTATTATTAGTTTTCTACCTTTGGAGATTTTATTCACGTGTACATCATATATATATTATGTATATGTATGTGTATATAATATATATACACAAGGGTGCATAGGTCATAAGAGGGCAGAGCCGTGAGTTTTCACAAACTGATCACAGTCATGGAACCAGCCCCAGATCAAGAAACAGAACATCACCTGGACCCAAGAACATGACTCCCCCTCATACCTTCTTCTAGTCACTACTCCCTGAGGAGATGTGCTGTTCTGATTTCTAGTGCTATGGGTTGGTTTTGCCTGTTGTTCAATTTTACATAATCTACTGTACTCATCTGTGTCTGGCTCACTTTGATCAATATTCGATTTGTATAATCCACCCATGTTGTCACATGTCTAGCAGCCCTTTATGTATGACATCCCACCCTGGGAATATACCATGGTTTGTGTAGCTGTTCTCTCGGTGATGGGTGTTCATGTCACCTGCAGTTTGGGAATGTCACGAAGAGTGCTGGACTCTCCTGAATGTGTCTTTGGGTGGACAGAGGCACGCGTTACTCTTGGCAATGGGATGGGTGGCTCTTAGAGGATGTGTGGCTTTAGTAGACAATGCCAAACAGTTTTTCAAAGCTGCTGTGCCACTTAACACTCTTGTTGCATGTGAGACCTCTACATGTTCCTCATTTCTGCCACTAGTATTTTCTGTCTTTTCCATACAAGCTGTTTGGGTAGGTGTGTTGGCTTCCCTTTTGAAAATCAGTTTGGCAAAGAGCAATGAAAAGGATGCTGTAGAAATAAATGAATGAATGAATGAATGAATGTGATTTGAGCCCCTACCTCTAATTTACATGTTCACTTCCTAGATGTGTGATGAAGGCATCATTTGACGTCTCCTTGCTTACTTCCTTGTGTTGAAAATGAGGCTAATAATGTCCCCAGGGAATTTATAGCCCTTGTTTCAAGGAATGCTGTGTGGGCATTTGTGAACTCCTACTCCATCCTGCTTTCAAGTCCATTTTCTCCCTGGATGCTAGAACTTACTCATCTGCTGGGGCTGTGCACCAATAACAAATTGTAATCATTAGGTCGAAGTAGTAATTTCTGTGGTTGGAAAGTCAGGGCTTAATGGGTCATGCTGGTCTCTCAACAGGACTTTTGAATATAAGATCGCAGCACTGAGAGGTGGTATAGGGTTTGTTTTCCTCCTATTTACTAAACTAAGAAGTGAAAGTAGAACCTGGTGATCATTTAAAACTGTAAACATATTTTAGGACACCCAATTCTATCCCATTTGTTGGCCACGTGTGATATCTCAGCCATGAGAAAGCAAAACTTAACTCACTGAGGGAAAAGCCACAAAAAGGACTTTCTAAGACGATCTTTCAATGGTCAGACACACAGAACAGATTCATCCTGTCATAGAAATCTCCAAGTGGCCCTGTAGTTGCCTTCAGTTGCTACACTTTCAGGATGAGTTGAGATAATGTGATAAAAAGACCCAGATTCAGCTTAGGGAAATCTCATTGCCTCTTCTCCTTGGTACCTATAGCATCGACTAGACTAGCTGATTCAGACATCTGCACATGTAACTCAACATCAGAGACCCTTCCATTCACTCTATAAGCCAGTGGTCTCCAGTGTTTTTGAGAGACAAATTGCTTGTTTTCAGAGCTGCAAGGAGCCCCAGAAATAGTTCCATCTGCTTGTTTTACAAATGATTAAAAACTGCTGACACGAGATGATAAATGACTTACACAAGGTTAAATTTAATGACAGGCTCTGTCTGTCCAAATTTCCTGATTTTTGATGATTGGATTTACTTAGATTCCATGAGGAACTTTGAAGGTGGCGTGAAACTGACAGGACCATAATTATGATTGCATAGGGGTCTCTTTCTGCTGAAAACATATTACAGACTGCTCCTTATCCTTCACAGTCAGATGAAATGTCTCCTGTGTGATCATTTCTCTGAGTTTTCACTTGATCCAGATTAAATTAACCCCTTCTTTATTTGTGCACCTAATGTTGCATAATTCTGTGTTTTACCATCTCATTCATGCGTGTGTTATTTATTTATTTATTCAGAGATGTATGCATGAGTGCATTCCCCAAGCATATCACATTTTATTACAGTTTGTTACCTAATTGTCCCTTTTTCTTCTTGAACCTGAGAGTTGCTTGAAGTCAGGGGTCGCAAGAAGTTCACCTTTGCATCTTGCTTGATGGCAATCACACTGAGAAAAATATAGACAGAGACACAGGGAAAGACACAGAGAGAGAGAGAGAGAGAAAGAGAGAGAAGAGGGATGGAAGAAAGAGAATGTGGGAAGGAGAAGGAAGAGAGAGGAAAGAAAAGAAAGGGAATTTAGGAGATGTTATAGACATCTGTTGTTTGCCTACTGAGTGCCTGTATTCCCTTCCTCTGTCTTTAGCATCTATATTTTTATCTGGGAAACCACCCCTCTCTACTCCCACCCAGCCCATGTATCTCATGTGGGGCTGACCTCACAGTCTCTCACTCCAGGCATGAACACACAAGTCACGTTGTCCACTCGGCATGTTCCCCTCTTTGATCACAATGATGAGCAAGTCAGACTGGCCTAACACAATTCTGGGAATTTTATTAGAACTACTGAAAAGGGAAACTCTCTCCATTGGTTTCAATGGAGTTGGTCTGCCAGCAACAATTTTGTCACCAGGAGGGGAAGAATCTGCCAGTGAATGAAACTTACTCCTATAGAAGCAGGGATGGAAACGGATCCAGTTCCTGATGCTGTGATTTGAGCCCCTGTATCCAGCTGTGACTGAATCTGATTTGTGAATCTAGTTCCATAAGCCAGTGTATTTCCATTTGGCTGCTGAAACCAGTTTGAGTTAGCTTTCTTTCACCTGTAACCAAGAGAGTTCCAATTACTATGAATTATAAGTGAGAGAAGAAAGAAAAAGGAGAGGTTAGGGTACCCCTGCTGGTAAATCCCCTCCAGTTATTGGGTATTTCTGGTCTAACACACCAGCAGAGCTACTGAATGGACTTTTCTGTTAAGCAGGAGGGGAAGGCCATGCCAGGACAGACCCATGGTAGAAGTATGTTTGGACAATGATCTCCTTCTCAGCCCTTTGCAAATACTCTACCTACCTCTGTACTTAGGAATGGCAAAGTCATAAGTAAAATCCCTTTCCCTTTTTTATATACAGCAACTTGAACCATACAATGAGTGTTTGACCTATATTTTCAAGGCCTCTTCTATTTTTGACACCGCAGGTTCAGCTGGTTCTCCTACCTGAAGTCTCATTTCCAGAGGTCTCCCAGAAGCCCACCATAGAGCATCTTGGGTGACCAACCATCACAGTTTTCCCAGGACTGAGGGGGAACCTGGAACATGGGACGTTCTGTGCTACGATTTATTGACCGCTCATATCTGCTAAGAAGCTTGGACACTATGACAGAGTCAGCTTGGTATCTCACCCACGTAAGTTTTCTCTGTCTCCTTCTTGCTATATTTTAGCTGGGCTGTAGCCAGTTTCTCTTGATGACAAGAGCAGTCACCTTTCTAAGTTCGAGCCCGTGGCCTGGACGCGGCAGTATCAGGTGCGATTTATAGGTTGTATTTTCAGAGAAAGGGAGTGCGCCTTTATTCCCCTTACCTTGCCTTCACTCATCCTGTGGTTTGGAATTCAGATGTGATGTCAGGCCATCTTTGCTGATGCAAAGTGGAACAGCCTATGGGGGCACGTGGGTGGCTCAGTCGTTGAGCGGTTGAGGGGTGAGCATCTAACTCTTGATTTGGGCTCGGGTCAGGATCTCATGGTTTGTGAGATGGAGCCCTGCATCAGGCTCTGTGCTGATTGCTCGGAACCTGCTTGAGATTCTCTCTCTCTCTCTCTCTCTCTCTCTCTCTCTCTCTCTCTCTCTGTGCCTCCCCCATGCTTTCTCTCTCTCTCTCTCTCTGTCAAAAGAAGAAGAAGAGAAATTAAGTACTCTGCCCTTGACTGTTCACTTGGTCAATGACTGAACTTCTAGCAGACTCTGGTCTTCACTCACATACAATAGGGGCTCCTAATCCCCATGCTCTGCTGCCATTTCCACTTTTCCTTTTTATGGAGTGCCTTCTAACACAGTCTTCTATAATTGTTACTCAGTCAAGGAGGCAAGAACTACTATTGTCTTTATTAGCCAGATCAGTTCGGTAACCTACCTAAACTCATCCTGTGAATTAGCAGTGGACCTGGGATGAAAATCCCAGTCTCCAGACCTGGAAGCTTTGCCTTTTCACTTGCCTCCACCAACAGAGCTCATGTAGAACACCAGCACATGTACCAAGTAACTCCCCCAGCCCCTCCTGATATTTTTAAAAATACACGAAGCAACTCAATCAGGTTTTAAATTCAAGAACATCTCATGGCATTTGCTTTGTTTGAATTAAGGTGCCTGTGACAGAAAAAAATAATTTGTTCATCAAACATAAATAAAGTTATGGTCACTTTCAGTCTCCCCTCTTTCAGACAGTATCTTTCTCACTAGGTTTATTAATAATTTTTATCAGTGAAAGGGAATTTACTTAAAACACCAGCTCTTTGAGCAAACACATGGTATAATTCAGGCGCAACCTGGGGCTTTGTTTATTGAGATTTAACAGTGGTATAGAATTCTTATCATCAATTTAGCATCCTTGAAACAGCCAGCGTCAGCTCCCCGATGGTAAAGTTTCTGACAGACACTCTATTTTTCCTGCATATTTTCCAAACTGTAGGTTCTAATTCTGTGTTCTAGTTAATTAGCATCGTCTGTAATTTTAGACAGCCCCTCTCTGTTTAAGGCACCCAGAATTCCATCTTTGTTTCCAAAGGTGGCTGTGTGTTGTGCCAGGAGGTGCTTAGCTGCCGAAATAAATAAATGACATATCACTCGTGAAAGGCACGGTTGCTTCATTGGGCAGATGTCTCTTGGTGGTGGTGACTAAATATAGCATGCCAATTTTAGGGCAAAAATGCAATTTTAAAATGTAATGATAAAACTATTGATTGGAAAGATGTCACTTTGATTTCCTGGTCACTGCGATTATAGAGACATTTGCCCTTTTCAGGCATGGGAATATTTAACCCCTGAAAACTACGATTTTATCATGAACAGATTTCACACTGAAAAACAACTTGAAAGGCATGTCTCCTCTGAGGTCTGGTCTTTTGAGTCTAGCTGTGAAAACACGGTCAGGGGGAAGGGAAGGGAAGGAGGAAGGAGGAAGGAGGAAGGAGGAAGGAGGAAAGAAGGACGTATGTACTGTGGGAGGTACAGTCTTAAATAATACTGACATCACTAAAAGTAGAATGGTTGCTGCCCTGTTTCAAAGTTCATTACGTGCCAGACACTGTGCCCAACACTTTATTTGTATTATGGGTTCATTCAGTTTTCACAACATGCCCAGGATCAGAGGAAGATGAATTTGATGTGAAGTAAACAAAGTTTACGTTTTAGGGCCCCCTCACTTGCGTGGACATTTTCTGAGGCTCTAGGATCACTGCTATTCGTTTGTCTGTTTGATTGTTTTTTTAATTTGCAAAAGTAAATGTTTTTTTTTTTAATCTCAGTCATAATTTTATTTTTTATTTTTTTTTAAATATAATTTATTGTCACGTTGGCTAACATACAGTGTATACAGTGTGCTCTTGGTTTTGGGGGTAGATTCCCGTGGTTCATCGCTTACATACAACACCCAGTGTTCATCCCAACAGTCCCCTCCTCAATGCCCGTCACCCATTTTCCCCTCTCCCCCTTCCCCCCCATCAACCCTCAGTTTGTTCTATTTAAGAGTCTCCTATGGTTTGCCTCCCTCCCTCTTTGTTGGTAACTATTTTTCCCAGTTCGCTTCTCCCATGGTCTTCTGTTAAATTCCTCAAGATCCACATATGAGTGAAAACATATGATATCTGTCCTTCTCTCACTGACTTATTTCACTCAGCATAATACCTTCCAGTTCTATCCACATTGCTGCAAACGGCATGGTTTCATTCTTTTTCATTGCCAAATAGTATTCCAATTAAAAATAGAACTACTCTACAACCCAGCAATGGCACTCCTAGGAATTTATCCAAAGGATACAGGAGTGCTGATTCATAGGGGCACATGTACCCCAATGTTTATAGCAGCACTTTCAACAATAGCCAAATTATGGAAAAAGCCCAAATGTCCATCAACTGATGGATAGATAAAGATGATGTGGTTTATATATGCGAACATCAACGTTTTAACTGCAGTGGTTTAAGATGGCTAAGTCTTTCCCCTGGGACATCTCCTTTGTTATACATCCCTCTGTATTGATTAGTGGTGGAAACATTGAGAGCATTTGGGATTTGGATTTGGGATTCCACTCCAGGAATAGATTAGGATGGGCTTAGTGGGATATGTTTATGTGGTTCTCATTCATTCCCAACCCACCAGAGGAGGGAATGGGGAGAGCTTCCAGGAACATTCCTACCCCCACTGTGCTGACTCACCTGGTGTCTTGATACAGAACAGCAGGCCCGGAGGTGGTATTGCAGTGGGAACCGAAAGAAAGGTAGGTAACACAGGAGAAATTAGGCTTGAATTTCATGGAGTCAGAAGCTAGTAGGTGGGAAAATTCTTCTAAAACATAGATCTCATGTATGAAAAAAAACCTACTTGTTGGAGATTTCCCCAAATTTGATGACGATCCTAAAAATGTACATGATGTTACCAACAGTGAGTTGTGAAGTTGAAGGTAAATTTTCTAAGCCATGAATAATAATTTTAATTTTCTGTCAACCATGCTCAAAAAAAAGAATTGTTTGTTCTCTATAGAAAATGCTGTTTTAAATTATTGTTATATGAAGACAGAGCATGCAGCCGAAACATAAAGGATACAAATATTATAGAGGTTTATTAGTTATTAATAAGAACTATTTATTATTATTATTATTATTACTATTATTATTATTATTAAATTTTAAATAAGCTTCATGACCAACAGAGACCCCAACATGGGGCTTGAACTCATGACCCTGAGATTAAGACTTGAGCTGAGATCAAGAGTCAGTTGCTTAACTGACTGAACCACTCAGGCACCCCAAGAACTATTATTTTTAAAAATCTTATAATGTTTGGGCATTTATAAACCTTTAAAAGTTAGAATCTACTGTTACTTCCTAAAGAGAATTATCAACTTTTTAAAATAAACTAGTCTTTTCTTTTAAGTTTATTTATTTATTTTGAGAGAGAGAGGAGAGGAGGAACAGAGAGAGGGAGAGGGAAAAGGAGAGAGAGAGAGAGAGAGAGAGAGAGAGAGAGAGAGAGAGAGAGAGAGAATATCCCAAGCAGGCTCCACTGACCCAGATGTGGGGGCTCAAACTCACAAACCGTGAGATCATGACTGGAACTGAAATCAAGAAATCAGATGCTTAACCAAATGAGCCACTTGGGCACCCTGAGAATTATTAATTTAGTATAAGAATAATTTTTAAATTAGAATTTTTTTAGATTTCTTAGAGTTATTTTTAGAATTTTAAGAATTAGAATTATTTAAACATTAGTATTATTTTTAAAAATGTATTAATTTTCATGTCTGTCTTTTATATTTTAATTTTTTTATTCTTTTACTTAAAGGGTGTGTAAACTTCAGATCCCATAAAAGTGTACAAATGGCTTGACCAACAGAGATTTTTATTTCTCATAAATAAAACATCTGGAGATAGATGGTTTCAGGGAAAGTCGATTCACAATCTACATACTGTCAGACCCTATAGCTTTTCTGTGATCTTCTTGGCTTTCTCCTCTTTTTTTTTTCTTCAATTTTTCAATGTTTATTTTATTTATTTTTGAGAGAGAGAGAGAGAGAGCGAGCATGAGTGGGGAGGGGCAGAAAGAGTGGAAGACACAGAATCTGAAGCAGGCTCCATGCTCTGGGCTGTCAGCACAGAGCCCATTGTGGGGCTCGAACTCATGAACTGTGAGATCATGACCTGAGCTGAAGTCAGGCACTGACTGAGCCACCCAGGTGCCCCTTGGCTTTCCCCTCCTAACTGCAAGTTGGGTGATGTAGCGACCGTCGTCACAAAATTGCACAGTCATGTCTAAAATTATGAAGACAGCAAGATGGGCTTGCTTTCTTCTCATTTCTCTCCTGCTGTCAGGGAGGGAAGTCTTTCCCCAGTACTTTCCAGCGGATTTCCCTTTATATCCAGTCCAGATACAGTCATACAGCCAAACCTAAAGCAGTCACTGACAAATGGAAATAGGTTATGTTCCATCTAGAAATCAAAATCCATCCCTAGTACAGGACACATTTCCCTGAATACCTGAACAGACCCAGCACTACTTTGTCCACAAAGATGGAATGACTGCTGGTTAGGCAACCAACAGTGGTCACAATGGTGCCATGGTCCCTTTTTTGCACATAAATTAAGGCTCAGTGACATGAAGTGATGTCTGCAAAGTGACACACTTAGAAAAGCATCACTTAGAAAGTGGTGAAATTAGAAAACCCATGTGTGTTTGTCTCTGAAACCTACTGATGCTTTCTACCAAGTCCTATAGCCTTCCCAACCCACAGGGCCATATACCTGGTGCATACTAGAAAGTTCTAGAACTTTGTAGAGCATGGCCAAGGGCTGAGGTGGAGAATAGGGCAGCTGAATACTGGCCAGGAAGTTTCACAGGATCAGGGAAGAGGAGGGTGCTCTGGCTCCGAGCCTGGAGAACAAATAGCAATAAGGACCAGTACAGATGCCCCGTATACATTTTTAGTTCTTGCTGAGTAAAAAAGGGAATTTCAGGTGGTAAGGGGTAATGTAAAGAAAATAATAATGGAAAGCAAAGGGGTTGAGTATAAGGAAAGACTGGCTTTGAATTATAATATGCCATTTACAAGATATGCTTCTCTCTTGAGATATTTGCTCTTAAAATATGTTTTCAAAGAAGGGATATCTCCTGTGGCTTGTGAGGATCAAAGAAAAGTCAGAGCAACTACCAGCTTTATGCCCCTTCCTTTACACGGGAGGAAACTGAGGCCCATGGAGGGAAAGCGACTGGCCAAAGAAGGCTCACACACATGGTAGCAAAACTCGCGTCTACAAAATTGGGTTATTTTATTTTTCAGTCATCTTTTCAAGAGTGCCATTCTAGATCCTGAAGTAGGAAGGCATCTTTCTGTCCTCACTTCCTGATACGACCTACTCAGAAGATGATTTAAGGTTAATGACTTGCTCCTTTCCTTGTGGAAGCATGTGTATGATGATTCCGAGCTGTACTGTCCAGTATGTGATTAAGTGCTGCTTTTGAATGACTGTCTCCACTTCCAACACAGTGCTAGAAAGTGTCGAATCCAATAGTGATTAGGGATAACATTCCACACTGGATTTGTGGGATTCTTACTAAGGGTGCATTCCTCAGGGGCTATCCCTCAGTTTCTGGTCCTGCAAAGGCATTCCTGCATCCCCCAAAGATGTACCACACGCCAAATATGTGCTCTGAACTCAATTTATGATTACAGAAAGAAAGAAGTTATTTTTAAAAATTAGGTCCTTGGGGAGCCTTTGTGGTTTAATCAGTTGAGCGTCCTGCTCTTGATTTCAGCTCAGGTCATGATCCCAGGATCCTAGGATTGAGTCCCATGTCAGACTTTGCACTCATTGTGGAGCCGGTTTGGGATTTTCTCTCTCTCTCTCTCTCTCAATCTCTCTCTCTCTCTCTCTCTCTCTCTCTCTCCCCCCCACCTCTGCCCCCTCAAAATAAATAAATACATAACAAGTAATAAAAATTAAGTTCTGGAAGGCAGTTCAAAAAAATTTTTATGCTTATTTATTTTGAGTGAGCAAGAGAGAGAGAGAGAGCAGAAGGGGCAGAGAGAGGGAGAGAGAATCCCAGGCAAACCTCATACTGTCCGTGCAGAGCCCTATGCGGGGCTTGAGCTCACGACCCATGACATCATGACCTGAGCCAAAGTCAGATGCTTACTGGACTGAGCCACCCAGGCACCCCTCATATTTGTGTCTAGTTTGTTTCTGGTCACACGGCAGGGATGTGAGAGAATGTCCATAGAACACATCAGTTGTGATAAGAATCCGGAAAACCTTATGGTTGGGCTGACACCACAAGATCATAGAGTGGGTGGCTTCCACAACAGAAATATATTTACTCACAGTTCTGGCAACTGGAAAGTCTGAAGTCAAGGTGCTGGCTGACAGTTTCTGGTGAGAACTCTCTTCTTGGCTTGCACTTGGCAGCCTTTTTGCTTTGTCCTCACATGACGGAGAAAGAGGTGTCTCTGATGTCTCTTCCTCTTCTTCTAAGGGCACCAGCCCTAGTGGATTAGGACCCTTCCTTTATGGCCTCATTTAATTTTCCTCCCCTCCCCAGAGGCCCTATCTCCTAATACAGTCACATTAGGGGTTAGGGCCTCAACTTATAAATGCAGGGGGGAGGGGGGACATAAACATGCAATCCCTAAGAGGGTCTTCATAGGGAATGGAGGTAACCTGTGAGGGCCTCGCTCAGTCTTCCAGCTCCAGTGCGATGGGACATGCATAGCTCTGGAACCACATGGGCAGTTTGCATCCCTGCTCCCTGCATCTGGCTGTATGCTGTGTGACACGGGGCAATTTCCTTAACCTACGTGTGCCTTACTTTACTTATCTGTAAAATGAAGCCGATAACTGTATCTAACAAGAAGAGAATAAAGGTAGAGCGCTCAGGAGAGGAACCGGCCTGCGGACACATGATAAATTCCCTCCAAACCAGGGGAGATTCCGTGGGCCGTTCATGCCTCTGACAGTTTACAGCAGTATTTCCCAAAGTGCCGTCAAATTCTCTAGATCTGGATCTGGCAATATGAAATTTTAGCACACTCCCAAAGTGCCTGAGAGGCAGGCTTAAATTGGAGACTCACCAGCCTACCTGCTAAGGGAGGTTGGTTGAATTGGTCTGGTTCTCTGTAACTTCCTCTCTTTATTTTGTTCTCAGATACAAAATGTGTCTTTCTTCCTTGGGGTTGAAAGGAAAGTATCTGTAAGAGAGATCCCCCTTGCTGCTCTGTACAGCTGACATCAGTGCCTACTAGGCTGTGTCCTTAGACACCTGTCTCATTTGGGGTCAGTGTCATCGGAGAGCCGGTTGCCTGCATGAAAAGGATACAGGCAAACTAAGGTGTTAGCCATGGAGTTAGGATTGTGGGAATACGTTTTTCAATTGCCATCAGATTGCAAAAGCATTGTGAGGACCCTGGAAACAACTATCTCCCTTATTTGAGATGATGTCGCAGGGAGGGCACAGAAAGCTGTGGCTGAACTTCTGCTAGACTCAGTGGGTGGTCCCTGGATGTGGCCTCTATACTCATATTGAGTCCTTCCCCACCCCCCGCCCCCCCGCACCAAAAAAAAAAATAGTGATTTTATATTATGATGATTGGGCCCCGTCAAAAAACCAGAAATAGCAAAATGAAAATGACTAAATCAATAAAAAAGTATTTAGTAGGTGTTTATTGTGCATTTAAAGATAGCTTGTGAGCTGGGAGCTTTCAAATTTTAAACGGATGTGAAGCTCAGGGCCATGACATTACAGGATGGCTTATAACATGAAAATGAGGAAGTTGTTTCACCTTGACAATGACTGGTTATCACAATGAGAGGTTCCAGGGGCAGCTGGGTGGCTCAGTCAGTTGAGCATTCCACTCTTGATTTCGGCTAAGGTCATGATCTCCTGGTTCGCGGCACTGAAAGTCACGCTCTGCACCCACAGTGAGGAACCTGCTTGGCATTCTCTCTCCCTCTCTTCCTGCCCCTCCCCCACTCATGCACATGCACGCACACACACACACACACACACACACTCTCTCTCTCTCTCTCTCTCTCTCTCTCTCTCAAAATAAATGATTAAACATTAAAAAAAAAACAACACTGAGAGTTTCCCTATGGGCAGGGGCTTGGTTAAAAGGGATCATCTATTCCCTCACCAGGAGAGATATTGTTCAAGGGTCCAAAGTTGCAACTAGTAGCTAAATAAATCCTCCAAATCTAATGCACCGCATAATCATTGTTGTAACGATATTGTAATAGTGTCCATAATATTGTAATAGAAACATCAATCTTGCTAAGAGACTAGAACCTAATTGTTCGCCACAAAAAAAAGAAATGATAGTATGTGAGAGGTGTTAGGTACCACATCATTGTCAATCATACTGCAATATATAAATGTATCAAATCAAAATGTCACACATCTTAAACTTATACAATGTTATACATCAAATGTATTTCAGTAAAACAAATTTTAAAAACCTGATTATCTTATACCATTTGTAGAAAGAGGACTTCAGTTTTCTTTTATTATCAGAAGCATTTACAAGAAATAACCTAAGTTCGGTTTCACTTATGTTCATGAAATAAGCTAGATTTAGTTTGGCTTAAATGGTTTTATGTGCTTAGAGCATGCTCTTCTTTTTGTATTTAATTTTAACAGCCCCCCAAAGCAAACAAGCCTTTGGTCTCAGTTTGGACTCCCCCAGAAGCAGAGCCAGAGGCAAGGATTTGTTTGAGTGGAAAGAGTTGACTTGGGAGGTAGTGTCTGGAAACACCAGGCTGGGGAGGGGAGCAGAGGGGAGTGAGCAGGGGAAGGGAAGAAAGCCAATGAATGGGGCATTATCAGGAAAGTTTCTAATATGTCTCTGTTCTGTGGGACCCCATATGAACATATCTGGGACCCCATATGAACAGGTACCTCACAATGATTCAACTAGATGGGCCAGGGGGATGGGGGCATTTATCTCCTAGTTTCCTATCATTGGTTGAGATTGATCTAGGAAGCATTTACTTTCTAGCCTGTCTGGTTTACCTCACATGACAGCCAATCTTGCTCTCACGGGCTAAGAAAAATAACAGATATTCAGAGTTGCCAGTTTGGGGCGTGTAGAGGTGCGTCTGATACAGTTGGGTAGGTTACCAACAGCGTCTGATACATCGGCAAAATGATGGCCCCTGTACTGGGTGCCTTGCAGGTATGAAATCACAACGGCCAACGTGGATGGAGCATTTACCATGCCTGCTGCAGATATCCTCGCTCTTCAGGTGTGGCCTGTGGACCAGCAGGGTCCACATCACCGGGATGCTTACATGAGATGCAGGATCTCAGGGCTCATCCCAGGCCTACTGAGTCAGAGGCTGAATTTCAGCCAGATCCCAGGTGATCCAGATGTACACAGGCATCCTCCTGATCTATGCTAGGACACCGGGGCCACACCTGGCTGGCCTGTTGTGTGGCACTGAACAAATGGAGAGCTCCAGTGTCAGGCAAGAAAGCCACACACCCATGGAAGGAAACGGAAGTAATGGTGCCAGGAGTGACTTGCAAACTGGATCAGGAGGCTGGGGATGAGGACTTGAGTAGGCTCTTCTCAGAGCACTTGTGAGGCAGCCCTGGGGACTCAGAAATAACCAAGGGAGACCTTGAGGGAGGGTAAAGTCACATGGTTCTTGGCTGGGGATGAAAAGCCATTGCAACTTAAGTGTTTGTGCTGATTGGACACCATTTGAGGTTAAGCCAGGTGAAGCCTGGGCCATTTAGGATATATCCATTCATGTTTCCGCACTAGATTGGGTGCCACTGGAAGGAAGGACCCAGGTCTTGTATAACTTTATTTAATTTAAAAAATTTTTTAATGTTTATTTATTTTTGAGAGAGAGAGAGAGAGAGAGAGACAGAGCACAAGCAGGGGAGGGGCAGAGAGAGAGGGAGAGACACAGAATCCCAAGCAGGCTCCAGGCTCTGAGCTGTCAGCACAGAGCCTGACACGGGGCTCGAACTCAGGAACTGTGAGATCATGACCTGAGCTGAAGTCAGACGCTTAACCAACTGAGCCACCCAGGTGCCCCTTGTATAACTTTGTATTACCAGCACCTGGTACACAAAATTTATGCTCCACTGATGATGCTTGCAGAATGGCTTAGTGGACTCCATTCATTCATTTAACAAATAATTAGTGGATGTCTATTATAGCCCAGGCACTGGGTGAGAGCTGAGTTGTTAACATTGGTGTAGCAACCAAGTTGGTGGCTGCCCTTGTGAGCATGTCATCTTGCAGGGGGTGGACAGGCATGTAAAATTAATATATAATTGCAATTTATGAAAAGTGTTATATAGGGTATGTAGGGACAGGGATTAATGGGGAGGGGGTAGGCCCTCAGGGTACCAGGGAAACCCCTTTGACGACTGACGTCCAAGCCAAGAACTGAAGAGCAAGAGGGATTGAGCCATAGGAAAGTGGATGAATATTTTAAGCACACATCACAGCCTGCACAAAGGCCCTGAGAAAAGAATGGAGTTGTTATGTGATTTATAAGAAATATAACCCACACTTTAGAATCTCTGCTCGCTAAACAACCACACTAGTTAGGTAACCTAAAACCTGAAAGAGGAGGTAAGTCAAGTCTGTCTGGGACAAACCAGACTATCCTGTGAGTCCTTGGTAGTGACTTAGTTTGTGCTCCCAGTGAGAGGGGAGTCACCCACTTGGCAAATCCAGGCAAATCCAAAATCCAGTTTGGGATTTTGAGACGTTAGCAACTGTCTTATAAAGGTTTCTAATTCATTACATTTTCCCCCACTGTTGATCACGGAAGATGAAAAGTATGAGTCATGCAATTTAGGATGTGTCATAGTGTTACATTTCAGGGCCAAGTTCCAAAAGAAAGGAATATTTTTTTCTCTGAATATAATGGAAAAGTTCTAGCTCTGCTGTTACTATTTATGTGACCCTGAACATGTTGCCTAAACTTCTCACATCTGGTTTCTTCTTCTCTGAAACAGTTACAGTGATGTCCTTGATGTTTATAAGAACTGAGTCAGTTTAAGTGAATAAGGATTTACTGAGCACCTAAGACAGTCCCTCATTTGGCAACTATTTGTTACTTCCTTCTCCATAAATTCCAGGCACTGTATTAGGCTTAGGAGATGTAATAATCAGCAAGACATACATCCTGGCTTCCAAGAGCTTATGGTCCACTAGGAAAAACAGAGGATTAAAGCGTAGTGGATGTGAATTTAAAACCAAACTATGAGGATGCAAGAAATCGCAAAGATATATCTATTTTCTAGAAATCAAGTTAGGTCTCATTCCCAGCCCCAGTCACATCTGGTTGGCAGATAATTCTGTCTCGGGCATTATTAGGACTCGCTCCTTTAATATGGGACTTGGTAACCAACCTTGATTTCAGCCTGGTGAAACTCTGAGCAGGGGACTTAGTCATGTCCTACCCAGACTCCTGGAAACTATGAGATGATAAGTTTGTGTTGTCCTAAAGTCACACAATTGGTGGTGATCTGTTGTTCAGCAATAGAAAGTGAATACACAGGTGTCTCCAACCTTCCTCAGCTCTACCCTGGCTTCCGTCGAGGGCCCTGTTGAGCATGCCTTCACATCTCTTGCTGTTGTTTCCATGACACCTAAGAAACAGGCATTCTTGCTGAGCAGGAGCTCAGACAGGGCGGGGGGGCCAACCCTTCTGCAGGGTACTAGAACTTCAAGTCCTTGTGTTGAACACAGATCCCCATTGTTCAGCCTTACTCAGAGGGGATATCTTTTTCTCACAGCCAGACCCCAAAGCCATACTTCCCTCTCACAATTTCCCTTCTGGGATGACACTAGAAATGGCTTAGGAGTTCACAAGAGGCAGAAAACACCCAGATTCTGAATTTGCTTTAGAATGACGTGGACGCAAAGGGTCGTATAGACTCTTGGGATTAGTGTGTGTGTGTGTGTGTGGTATGGTTGGGATGGGAAGCATGGGAAGTGAAGCATTGCTATCTCTCATTGACTCTGTCTGGTCCTCCCACAGCAGTGAAAAGCAAACACCAAGAAACATCTCAGTCTGTCTTCCTACCATGCTAGTGATGGCAATGTACTGTTTCAAGGGCTGTGATGGGAGAACCCACCATGTAACAGAAGCACACAGCAGGAGCCTTCAGCGGGTCCTCATGGGCCTTGAAGAGGAGTTAGGTGGTCATGTAGCCTGAGAGCAAATGAACAAGAAGGAGCCAGCCAGGGAAAAGGATAAGTGAGCTGGGGGACGTGGGGAGGGAACGTGTTACTGGCTCAAAGTCATGCGAGAACATGGCACATTTGAAGCGTGAAAGAACCAAACACAGGGGCGCCTGGGTGGCTCAGCTGGTTGAGTGTATGACTTCGGCTCAGGTTATAATCTCACAGTTCATGAGTTTGAGCCCCACATTGGGCTTGCTGCTGTGCACACAGGGCCTGCTTTGGATCCTCTGTCCCCACCCCCTCTCTGCACCTCCCCAACTGTGCGCTCTCAAAAATAAAAAAAATAAAAGAAGCAAGCCTGAAGTGGAGGGAGAAGGGGCTGGGGGCTGGGGGTTAAGGCTGAATAATAAAAGGAAGGGCCAGGCCAGGCAAAGCCATGACAACCCAATTAAAGAATTAACATGATTCTTGTACTGGTCAGCTTTAGGACCATAGTAACTCTGCAACAAAGACCTCCCAAACTCACTGGACTATAAAAACAAGCGCTTATGTTTTGCTTATGGGTCTCTGTAGAGGCTGTGACGCTTGTGGCCTTGGCGGGGATCAGCTAGATTTGGATCTAGGCTGGGCGTTGGGTCTGTTCCACCTGCCTCCTCATTCTGTTTGGGCCAACGGCTACATGGGGCAGGTTTTTCTCATGGCAGATGGCAGGTTTGCAAGAAGGCAAGAAGAAACACGTCATGTTTCTTAAAGTCTCAGCTGGGAACTGGCACAATGACAGTTCCACAGGTTCCATTGGCCAAGGCAAGTCACAGGGCCAACCCAACATCACTGAGGCAGGGAAGGTCACTTTGCCCACAATGGGAGACACTGCAGAGACCCATGGCAAAGAGCATGAATGTACAGTTTCTAATTCAGGGAGTGAGGAACATAGTGGGAATAATAACCCACCTGTCACAGCATCCATGGATAACAGACACGTATGCCAGGGTTTTAGAGAGAGCCGTGAATAAATGACCAGAAACACTGTGCTAACAAGAGCTAGGCTCAGACAGCCCCCCGCACGAGTCCTGAGGGGTACAGCACCATCCATGTTTCTTGGTCACACTTGGTCACCTGAGCCCCAAAGCCAGACTGTCTGTTCCTAGAGAGTCACACAGTCTTTCATAAACTTCTGTGCTTTCCTTCAACCTTGGTCCTTTAGAGGACTAAAAGCTTAACCAACAAGACTGGAATATTTTATTTGGCTGCCCAATACAATCCCCTTCCACCATCATCTCCTGCCCCAAATCCCTCCCTACAAAGGACCCAAACAATATTGATAAATGGAAAAATCCATAGCATCATTGAGAAACCAAAAGGGAGTGGCCAGGGACCAGAAGTTATGAGAAATTCCTGTGAGAAGGTAGATGACATCTGACTGAAGGAGGGCAAGTGGGTGGGAGGTTTGGGGAGAGGACCAGATATACAATTTGCAGGGACGAGTACAAAAAGAAAAGGCTGGGCCTTTGTTCAAAAATTACTAAAAATTTCAAGATGGCAACACAAGAGACAAGCATGGGAGTCTCCTAAGAGTGGGGTCCATGTGTCACATGCCCACGAAGCCAGCCCCACTTGGGGCATTTCAGTCCCTCTCACAGTGGATGCAGTGAGCAGGAGGGGGTCGGGAGTGACCATTATGAGGATTGGTTTGGAACCAGGTTTGGAACTGGGGCAGCTGCTTGTTTCAGGGCCCTTCCTCTCCCAAACCTGAAACCTCCATCAATTCCAGGCACAGTATTGATTCTCCTAGGCTGGGGTTCTGTGCTAGTTTGCTCAAGGCTGCTGCAATGATCAACCACCAATGGAAACTGACTGTGTCACAGTTCTGAGAACTGAGATCCAGGTGTCTGCAGGGCCGGTTCCTTCTGAGGCTGGGAGGGAGAATCTGTTCCACGCCCCTCCCCTGGTTTCTGGTGATTTTTTGGCCATCTCTGGTCCTTGGCCTGTGGAACAGGATCCAGTCTCTACCTTCACCCTCCCAAGGCATTCTCCCTGTGTGTGGGTCTCTGTGTCCAAGTTTCCACTTTTTATAAGACACAACTCGTATCGGATGAGGGGCCCACCCTACTCCAGCATGACCTCATCTTAACTAACTACATCCACAATAACCGTATTCCCAGATAAGGTCACATTCTAAAACAGTGGGGGTTAGGACTCCAACATGGGAATTTGAGATGGAAACAGCTCAACCCACAACAGGTGTATTGTGGGTGCTTGGGCCAGAGGTGCAGGGTCATGCCCTGACATAGACCTTCTCCCTCCCAGGAGCCTGGTATTAGGAAAGCTGCACCTGTCACCTGGCAGGCCACTCCTTCAATCCCCACTGACCCCCAATCACAGCAGATGTCCATAAACAGACACCAGCACACCAGGACCACCAAACACTTGGGGCAAACCAAATGTCAAGGAACGAGAGTTGCTTCCGAAGAACATCATTTGACTAAGCTGTGTTATTTATCCAAAACAGATGGCCTTTTTATACTCCTCTGACAGTCCCTGAGTTGTTCCCTTAATTACCCAACAGGTGCAGTCATTTCTTGAGCCACCTTAGCTGCAGTCAGATTGCAGAGCTCTAAAACATTGTGACTTGGCTCACGGGGTTATCCAAGACCCGAGGTTGTCACTGTAGGTACACATTGGAGTGATCTGGGGAGCTCTGAAAAAAAAAATACTCATTGCCTGAGTCCCACCATTTAATTGGGCTGGGGTGCAGTGTGGGCAATGAGATTTCACTTTTTAAAGCTCTCAGGTGATTACAGTGTGCAGCTAAGGTGGAGAACCACTGGCTTGGAACTCTTTCAGAACCCAGCCATCTGCGTAGCTGTAATGATGCATATTGATTGCAGATGGCAGTGGCATTGGGTTTGTTGAGGGCTGGGTTTTTTTGTTGTTGTTGTTTGTTGCTTCCAAATGAAATGCTTCAGTATCTCTATACTTTAACTCTGAAGCGCCGTGTGCTCTATTTTCTTTTCTTGAACTGAACTTTGTTCAGCTGCTAAGGGGCCACATCTTTGCCCTATGGAGCTTTACTTTTGCTTACAGAGGCAGGGACTCAGCTGGAAACTGAGGCCTGTGGCAGCACAGTGAATTGTACTAAGCTGAATTCGACAGGTAATAGGCTTGCATTTAGCGCAGTTTATTGTAAGGAGCAACAGATCATCTGTTTTCCAAGGATGCAGGTTGATGGAGCTCACTCTACTCATGAGGAAACACCGGTATGTGGCTTCAGTGAACCTCAGACAATGTCTCTCCCACTCTCTCCTTTTCTTCCTCTTACTATCCTCTCACTATCTCTCTACTATCTTATCTCTTTCTCCTCCTTTTTTTCCAGTTTTTTTTTAGAGAGAGGGAGAGAGAGAGAGAGAGAGAGAGAGAGAGAGAGAGAGAGAGAGAGAAAGAGTCCCAAGCAGGCTTTGCACTGTCAACGCAGAGCCTGATGTGGGACTCGAACTCATGAACTGCGATATCATGACATGAGCCACACAGGTGCCCGTCTTTCTCTTATGTTCTACCTCATGTTGTCTCCCTCTTTCTCCTTCTCGCCTCAAACTTCTTGCTCTCACAGGTTGTCATGGTCAAGGTGCATACACCTCAGTCTTCTGAGATGACTCATGTTGCCTCTTGCAGAAGACTCGAGGAGAAACCACACAACCAAGAGAGCTAAGTGAAGTCTTTGTCCTTGTTTCCCTCACCCATGATGTCCTCTTTCTAAATCTGCTGTGTCACTCTGTTTTCTGGTCCCAGAAGCTACTTGGGGAAGCTGGCTAAAGAATGTAGGCAATAATAATAGCAAGTGACTATAACATGTTTATTACATGCCAGGTACCCTTTCAAGTGTGTTTGACAGATAAAGAAACAGATGCCTAGATACAGAAGGTGATTTCAAGCCCAGCTTGTCTGCTCCAGAGTCTGTGCTCTTAAAATTTGACTTTATAGGGGAGCCTGGGTGGGTCAGTCAGTTAAGGGTCTGACTTTGGCTCAGGTCATGATCTCACAGTCCATGAGTTCGAGCTCTGTGTCGAGCTCTGTGCTGACAGCTCACGGCCTGGAGCCTGCTTCGGATTCTGTGTCTCCTTCTCTCTACCCCCCCTCCTCCACTCATGCTCTGTCTCTGTCTCTCAAAAATGAATAAACGTTAAAAAAATTTTTTTTAAAAACTTGACTTTATATTGCAAGCGTTTCAGAAGGAGGCATTGGGGGAGGAAGAAAGATCACAGTCAGAGAACACAGATAAAAATAATCAAGTAGAGACAAAAGATGGACATACAAAGGGATGAAAGGAGACGGTCACTAAGATGCAAAGAACTCAGAGACTGAATGGAACTATAAAAACCACAACAGAACTGAGAGAGAGAGGGAGAGAGAGAGGGAGGGAGAGAGAGAGAGGAAGTGGGAGAGAGAGGGAGGGAGAGAGAGAGAGAGAGAGAGACCCTATAAACACACTTCATACTGCTTCTCTGAATTGGGTAAAAGAACTCTATGTCTGGGGCATAATTTCAATGAGAGACTCCCAACTCTGTGAAATGTAGGTCTGGTTCAGGTGTGATTTGGAGAATATTCTTATGTCATGGTTCACTGGTTTTAGAAAATGCGTGCTTACTTCTGGTTCACCTGGTGAACCCTTTGAAAAGGGAGAGAGGGGAAAAATTCCCCTGATTCTAGGCCCTAGAAAAAAAAACAAAAGCAAAAACAAAACAGTATTTAAGTTCTGTTTAATTCAGCCTTCAGTAAACCAAAGCAAAGCACTCTGATTTTTTTTTTTCAAGTTTTATCGTTTGCTCTTCCCAGTTGGGGATCTTGAAAGACCCCATTGTATCAAGTGCCTAACTCAGAATTGTCCTGAGAAGTTGGGATAATGAACTGTGATGGGGGTGCATTTCCCAGATTTGATTTTCCAAGGGCACCCATCCTAGGGAGGCGGGTCAGTCCTTCGGGGTGAATGGGACTCATCCACAGTTACAGCTGATGGAGATACTGCATTGTGATTTGCACATCAATCCCAGCTTCCTCAGCAAATTTTGCTTCTTTAATTACTTAATGCAGTAGGTCTTGTGATGTTAGAGACCTAGGACCTGTCCTTTGTGGTCCATTGGTGGGACTCTGCATCACTGGGAGGACCTGTTTCCCTTCCAAGTGATGTTGGAAGGCTGCCATTTGCTCATTCAATGCTGTAGTCACTCGGCTGTAAGATGGGGACAATTTAATTCAATAAATGAGCTATGTCCTTCAGTAGGTGAGTAGATAAATGAACTGTGGTACATCCAGATAGTGGAGTATTAGTCAACATTAAAAAGAAATAAGCTACTAAGCCATGGAAAGACACGGAGGAACCTTAAAAGCAAATGGCTAAATAAAAGAAGCCAATCTGAAAGGGCTACGTACTCTATATACAAATGCATATACAGGTATATGACGTTCTTTGAATTTTGCTGTGAACCTAAAACTGCCCTGAAAAGAGTGTATTATTATTATTATTTTTACAAAAGGTCTATGTATTAAAGACTTGATCATCTCACTTATTAGGATGCTATTAGATATGAAAATTTTTGTTCCTTCTCTACTTTCCCATCTCCTCTGGATTAGGTCCTATCTCTTGTTCATGAATGTTGTTCTTTTCAGTCTAAATTCATTCATGATGGAACACCTACTGTGTGCCAGGTTTTCCTATTTACAGACACATAAGACTTAGGCTCAGACTGGCTACCAGTATTCCTGAAGGCCAGAGACTTTGCACGTGATAGAGCCAGATTTTTTATATTCTTGGCTTTCTCATGGCTTCCCCATCCTGAGAGTTTGCTAGGGTTTGACAGTCATTCCCATGCATGTTTCTGTAGGTTCCTCTTTGACTGCAGGGACTGAACACTCCTCATTTCCCTGCTCCATGCTGCCATTCACAAAGGCCATCCCAGGGACCGGAGATGGAATCCACCAGGACCCAGATTTTAACTAATAGGAATTGGCTTGCAGTGAACAGAGCTCCCCAGGTTGGAATGGGCTGCCACAGCAGTCTTGACTTCCCCATCACCACAGATATTCAAGCAGGCAGTGGACAGGCAGAAAGGCCAAAGATTCTTAAACTGGGGTTCACAGGTGGGCTCTGCGGAGTCTAAAATTGCCACATTTCTCAATATGGAGATAGATACATACCATTTTGATTGGAGATTTTCACCAGGTTTTCAAAATTGAATTTGACCTAATGATGAAGAACTCTTAAGACCAAGGGTGGACATAAGGAAGCTATGTCCCAAACTTGACCACCTAAAAGTCTCCTGTTGGGTCATTTTCATGAGAGAAAATGAGTCATCAGGGGTAATACCTATGAAGGCATCAGCTGAAAGATTTGGGTCTTCTCCTGCACTCCAACATGGGACTCGGGCTTTCCTGGGGTCAGTGAATTAGTTGCCTAGAGTTGCTGTTAACAAAGTGCCATCAACAGGCGGCATGGAACAAAAGAATTTCATACTCTCACAGTTCTGGAGACTAGATGTCCAAACTCAAGGTGTTGACAGGGCCATGCTTCCTCTGAAGGCTCTAGGGAAGGATCTCCACCCTTCCCCGCCTTGTCTCTTCTAGTTTCTGGCTGGCAGCCCCAGGCATTCCTTGGCTTGCGGCCACATCACTCTTTTGCCACGTGGCATTCTGTCTCAGTGTCCACATTTTCCTCTTCTTATGAAGACACCATTCTTTCTGGACTAGGGACCAGCCTATTCCAATATGACCTCAACTTACTAATGACATCTACAAGGACCCTATTTCCAACTAAGGTCACATTCTGAGGTCCTGGAGGCCAGAACCTCAACTTACCTCCTTTAGTGAATACAATTCAACCCACAGCAAAATGAATCCTGGTGCTGCTCGCACACCTGTGTAAATTTGCAGAGATAGATGAATTTTATAATATGTCAATCCTACCCTGATCAAGTACTTTTTTTTTTTAAGTGGCAAGGAGATTTATATAAATAGTAGTGAAACTTGACCTGTCGTCTGAAAATTTTAAGGCCATGTTTAGTGAACCAACCATTTGATTTCTCAACACTAGATTTCTCTAAACGCACTCACAGGAGTTTTCCACACTCACAGGAGTTTAGATAGCAAAAAATTAGAAATAATCTAAATTTCCACCAATAGGGAAATGGCAAATAAATTGAAGTAGAGCCAACCATGGAATACTATGCAACAATGATAAAGAATGAGATAGTTTGTATTTAGTGACATGGAAAGGAATCTAAGCCATATTGTTGTGGGGAGAAGAAGGCAAATAACAGATACAGAGATGGGCTACCATTTATACAAAACACAAAAATCAACATCAAAACAAAGTATGCTACATGTCTCCCAAAAATACATGTATAATAAAAATATATTGAGCATAAACTATGTATGAGGCACTGTTATGATGGAATGACACTTAATTAACTTCTCATAAGAAGTTAGCTAATATTATTATACCCCATTTAATGAATAGGAAGCTAAGGGAGAGAGAAAGTTCCTCCTCTAAAGTTACTGAGTGGTGGAATTGGAATTTGTAACCTAGTCTTGTCTGAATTCAAAGGGATATTTCTTCTGCTGCGTTATGTGTTCTGTCTGGAAGAATACATAATAGTAATGAGTAGTTACCTCCAAGAGTGAAGTATGGGGGGGGGGGGGTTCCATGACTCCAGACAGTAGTGAATGAGATGTTAGCCTTTAATTTTTTGACAATTATAGGAAACAATGCAGAGAGATACTGTGTAACGTTTACTCAGTTTCTACCAATGATGATAATATCTTGCAAAATTATAGTAAAATATTACAACCAGAATACTGACATTGATATAATCCACTGATCTTGTTTACATTTACCCACTTTTACTTGTACTCATTCATGTGTGTGTTTTTAGCTCTGTGTACCTTTTAAACCATTTTTTGAGCAATTTTAGATTCACAGAATTGAGAGGCAGGTGTACATTTCCCCATATTCTCCCTGCCCCAACACATGCATAACCTCCCCCGTTATCAATATCCACCCCCCCCCCCGAATGGTACATTTAGTATAAATGATGAACCTACATTAACAAATCACTATCACCCAAAGCCCACAGTTTACATTAGGTTCATCTTGGTGTTGTACATTCTCTGGGTTTGGACACATGTCACATGTATCCAATGTCTGCACTGGAGCATTTCTGCTTTCCCACACACCCTCTGTGCTCTGCCTATTTATCTCCTCCTTTGCTTTACACACTTGGTAACCACCTATCTTTTTATTATTTCCATAGTTTTTGCTTTTCCAGAATGTCCTGTGGTTTTCTTCTAGTAGTTTCACAGTTTCAGATTTTCCACTTAAATCTTTAATCCATTTTGAGTTGATCTTTATAAATCATTTGAGATAAGGTTGCCCCTATTTACATCCATCTGCATGTGGAGATCCAATTTTCCCAGTACCATTTATAGACAACACTATCCTTTCCCCGTTGTGTGTTCTTGGCACCTTTGTCAAAGATCAAGTGACTATAACTGCATGGATTTATTTCTGGACTCTCTGTTCCACTTGTCTGTATGTCTATTTTAAAGCCAGTACCATACTTTTTGGATTACTATAGCCTTGTTGAACATTTTGAAATAAGGTAGTGTGATACCTCCACTATGTTCTTCCTCAATATAGGTTTGGATAGGTGGGGTCTTTTTTGGTTCCATATGAATTTTACAATTGTTTTTACTATTTCTGTGAAAAATACCATCGGAATTTGAATAAGATTTGCATTGAATCTGTAGATCTTTGGGGGTAGTATGGACATTTAAAAATATCCCAATCCATGAAAATAGGATATTTTTCCACTTATTTGTATCATCTTCAGTTTCTTTCATCAGCATTTATAGTTTTTAGTATCAGGTCTTTCATTTCATTGGTTAAATGTATTCATAAGTATTTTATTCTTTTTCATCCCATTGTAAATGGGATTGCTTTCATAATTTATTTTCCACATATTTCACTGTCAGTGTGTAGCAATAGAACTGATTTTTTTGTATGTTGATTTTGTATCCTGCAACTTTACTAAATTCCTTTATTAGTTCTAACAGTTTTTTTGGTGGTGCCTTTAGGGTTTTTACATATAAGATCACATCATCTGCAACAATTTTCCTACTTCCTTACCTATTTGGATGCCATTTATTTCTTTCTGTTGTCTAATTACTTTGGCTAGGACTTCTGGTACTACATTGAATGGAAGTAGTGACAACGGTACCTTTGTCTTGTTCCTCATCCAAGAGGAAAAACTTTTAGCTTTTCATTATTAAGTATGAGTAGCTGTTGGCTTGTCACATATGGCCTGTCTTTTGTTGAGGTATACTCCTTCTATACCTTATCATTGAAAGTTTTATTTTTTAATCATAAACAAATATTGAATAATGTCAAATACTTTTTCTGCATCTATTGAGGTAATCATATGGTTTTTATCCTTCATCCTTTTAATGTGGTGTATTACATTTATTGATTTGCATATGTTGGGCCATTCATGCATCCCAGGAATAAATCCCACTTGATCATGATATATGATGATTATAATGTGCTGTTGAATTTGGCTCACTAATATTTTCTTGAGGAATTTTGCATCTATATTTATCAGGGATATTGACCTGTAGTTTTATTTTCTTGTAGATCCTTACCTGGTTTTGATATAAAGGTAATGTTGGCCTCATAAAATGAGTTTGGGTGTGTTCCCTTTTCTTTAGATTTTTTTGGAAGAGTTTGAGGGCTGACATTAATTTTTCTTTAAAAGTTTGGTGGAATTTACCCATAAAACCTTTTTGTCCTGGGCTTTTCTTTGTTGGGAGCTTTTTGATTACCAGTTCAATCTCCTTATTAGTAATTGATCTGTTCAACTGTCTATTTCTCCTTGATTAAGACTTGGTAAGTTATATGTTTCTAGAGATATACCTATTTCTTTTAGTTTGTCCAATTTTTTGGTATATAATTGTTCATAGTAGTCTCTTGTGATATTTTGTATTTTTGTGGTATCAGTTATAATATCTCCTTTCATTTTTTATTTTATTTATTTGAGTCTTTTTTTTCTTAGTCTAGCTAAAGGTTCGTTAATATTGTTTATCTTTACAAAAAACAACTCTTAGTTTCATTGATCTTTTCTATTGTTACTCTAGTTTCTATTTCATTTATTTCTGCTCTGATATTTATTCTTTCCTTCCTTATGCTAACTTTATTTAGTTTGTCCTCCTTTTTCTACTTCCTTAAGGTGTAAAGTTAGGTTGTTTGTTTGACACTTTTCTTTTTTAAAAGTTATTTATTTGTTTGTTTTGAGAGAGAAAAAGAACATGTGCATGAGTGGGGTAGGGTCAGAGAAAGGGGTAGAGAGAGAATCCAAAGTAGGTATCACACTGTCAATGCAGAGCCCAACATGGGGTTCGAACTCACAAACTGTGAGATCATGACCTGAGCCAAAACCAAGAGTCAGACACTTAACTGGTTCCCTTTTTCTTTTCTTCTTAGTGTGGTCATTCATTGCTACAAATTTCCCTCTTAAAACTGCTTTGGCTATCTTCCATAAGTTTTGGTATTTGATATTCCCATTTCCATTTGTTTCAAGATATTTTTTCTCCTCTTGATTTCTTCTTTGACCCACTGATTATTCAGAGGTGTACATTTAATACCTACATATTTGTGAATTTTCCAGTTTTCATCCTGTTATTGATTTCTAGTTTCATACCACTGTAACTGAAAAGATACTTGTTATGATTTCTATCTTCTTACATTGTTTAAGACTTATCTTACTTATATGATCTATCCTGGAGAATGTTCCACGTGCACTTGAAAAGAATGTGTATTCTGCTGCTGTTGAATGGAATGTTATGTATATATCTGTTGGGTGTGTTTACTCTAAAGTATAGTTTAAGTCCAGTATTTCCTTATTGATTATCTGGATGATATACCCATTGTTGAAAGTGAGGTATTGAAGTCCCCTATTATTGCATTTCTGTCTAAATTTGCCTTCAGAACTCTGCTTAATATATTCAGTATTTGCTAAATATATACAGGTGCTCTGATGTTGGGCACATGTATGTTGATAACTGTATCTTTCTAGTTAATTATAATTTATCATTATATAATGATTTTATTTGTCTTCTGTGACAGTTTTTGACTTGAAGTCTATTTTGTCTGATTTAAGTATGGTCACCCCTGCACTCTTTTGGTTACTATTTGCATTGAATATCTTTTTTTTTTTTTTTTAATATGTTTTTTTTTTTAACGTTTATTTATTTTTGAGACAGAGAGAGACAGAGCATGAACAGGGGAGGGGCAGAGAGAGAGGGAGACACAGAATCTTAAATGGGCTCCAGGCTCTGAGCTGTCAGCACAGAGCCCGACGCGGGGCTCGAACTCACGGATTGTGAGATCGTGACCTGAGCCGAAGTCGGCCGCCCAACCGACTGAGCCACCCAGGCGCCCCTGCATTGAATATCTTTTTACCATCCCTTTCAGGCTATGTGTGTCCTTCAATCTGAAGTGAGACTTTTTTATACAAGATATAATTGGGTCTTAATTTTTTATCCATTCAGCCACTTTATGTCTCTTGGTTGGAGTATTTAATCCATTTACATTTAAAGTAATTATTGATGGCTAAGGACTTCCTATTGCCATCTTGTTAATTATTTTCTGATTGCTGTTCCTTTCCCAACCCTTCAAATAAAGTAATAGCTCAAATATAATTAATCATTCAATATTTAAACCATACAACTACTTATTTATTGATAGGTCATGACCCCGTTAGTACATACAGGCTCACTGCTGGGTCAAGTAGTGTACTTTGATTATCTTTTTCCATTATGTCACTTTCTGTTTTCCTTAAGTTGATAATTACCTCATTTTTTCCTTTGCTTCATTTTCTATGTATAAGTTACTTTACATCCTCTAGAGAACTCTAGAAATCATTTTAACACTATTTTTCCTCATAGTCAAATGACTCAATTATTCTGTTGGTTCCACTGTTTTCCTGGAGATGAATCTATTCATATCTCTCATAACTCTCTGTTTTACTGCTCCAATCTGCTTTAATTGCTCTCTAGGGCTAATTCCCAGATGTCATCAAGGGATCTAGTTGTCATCATTCCTTTCAAAACAATTCTTGAAATTACATTTGCCTCTATTCTCTGCTGGATCCCTTCCTTAGGCATCTTATTTTTCTGTCTTTTTGTTTACTTCTTTTGTCTGGTGGAACACATTGTCCAACAACTTTCAGAGAACTTGCAAACTGGGGAGGGGGGAGGTTCTTTCTTATACTTAACTGTAGTTTGAATGGGAATAGAATTCTTATCTGGAAGCCATTATTTTCTTAACATTTATTTATTTTGAGAGAAAGAGAAAGAGAGGGCATGCTAGCTGGGGAGGAGCAGAGAGAGACTGAGAGAGAATCCCAAGCAGACAGTGTCAGTGCACAGCCAGACATGGGGCTTGATCTCATGAACTGGGAGATCATGATCTTAGCCAAAACCAAGAGTCAGACACTTAACTGAATGGGCCACCCAGGCTATCCCATATCTGGAAGTCATTATTAATCAGAATTTTGACATCATTGTTATATTGCCTCTTAGTCTCCAATCCCATTGTTAAGAAATCTAATACCCCACTGATTTCCAATGCTTTGTGTGTTATCTGCTCTTTTTCTCTTTTAAAGCAATTTAATGTTTTTCTTTACTGACATGGTTTTTGAAGTTAATAATGATATGTCTTAGTTTTTTTTTTTTTTTTTTTTTTTAAACCAGTATTTTTGTTGTTGCTGCTGTTGATTGTTCTGGGCATTTGGTTAGGAAAAGAGTATTTTCCAAGCCTGGGAAATTTTCTTGTATTTTTTCTTTGATAATTTCCTTCCTTTGTGATTCCTGTACTATTTTTTTTGAGACTCTTAGTGAAATATTGGACCTCTTGGATTGATGCTCAAATTAAAAATGTGTGTGTGTGTGCGCGCGTGCGCACGCATGCACGCGAATTTCCGTCTTTGTCTTTTGGCTCTCCTTCCTCTGAGATGTCCTTGTTTTTTTTAATCTTCCTACTCTTATGCTTATTTAGTTCTTTAAAAGGATTGGTTATGATGTTTATGATGTTTTAATTTAAATGAGCTCTTCCATACATTCTGATAATTCCTCTATTTACTGGATCCTGTTTCATGGGTGTTTCATGAATTACAATATAATATTAGCTATAATGGTAGCTAATATTAATTGAGCCAGAGAGTATTCTGAGAACTTTACAAAACTAGCTCCTTTAATTCCCAGAAGTGGTTTGAAGTCTGGGAGTGGTTCTCCCAAAGAAAAGAAAGGCATCGATTACACAAGAAAAGGAAATGGATGCGGGACACCAAAGATGACAGATACCCACTACAGGATGATTCAAAGCAATACGTGCCTACCAGGGCCCAGGCACTATGACAGGCACAGGAGCTGGGAACATGGAGAGGGAAAAAGGCACCAGCCTGCTGTGTTCACATTCTTTAATACAGTTGGAAGCTAATGTCATTTGCCACTTGTCAGCCCCTGATGAATTCCTCCCCCAGTGCCTTGAAGCAGCCAGAAGCTCTGCAGGAAAGGCAGGCTGGAGGGGGAGGAGGGAAGGGAGGGGACCTAAGAGTTGCTCCTTCTTTGTAAAAAACTCTGATGGGAAAATTGTCAGCTGTACTCCCACCCTCTCTGAAAGTCACTGTGATGCTGCGTCCATCTTAATCACCATCGGAGAGAGCAGGCATTTTAATAAGCAGCATTATTCATGAAAACTTTGTTCTCCTTTCCCACTTCCTTCCAAAATAAGATAGACGTGAACTTGGAATGAACTCATTTGCCTCCTTCTTCTTGCCTCTTCTGCATATTCAAAGCTACTACCTTCTCCCTGTGGCCCCATCCTCTGAACATCTCCCGGGGAGTAGGGGAGAAACGGCTGTCCACATGGAGGGAAGGGAGGGTGTCGCCAAAGATGCCTGGGTCACCGCAGGGTAGAGCTCACTGGACCTGCCCCTGGGAAGTGACAGATGAAGGAGATGGGATTCCTGCTGTGGCAGAACTTAGATTTCATTCGTGCAATGAATAGATTATTTAACAAGTATTCATCGGCCACTTAAAGTGTACTTTGCTGAGTATACAAACAGTGAATCAGATATGATTTCTATCCCCAGAAGATCTGTCAATTTATTCAACAAATATTTTTGAGCTGTGCACAGACCCCAGACAGGATCATTAGAATGCAAGTGGTCCTTGTATTCATTGTGCTGGAGGAAGTTATTGATTACCCATATTTTCAGGCACTGTACTGGACCCTGACCCTTTGACAAGAGTCAAAGCCCTTGTGCTGTGCAGAGTCTGGAAGAGGAAAAAGCTAGAAAAAGAAAAATCAATAAAACAAATTATCTGTAATGGTAAATGCCATAGATAACAGACCCATTCAGAAATTCTTCATGGGTTTAGAGGAGCTGACCCCACTGTACTCTCAGGGATGGACATATGAACAGGGGCAGGACTTGAGCAGAATTAATAACACAACCCAGAAACTTTGCTCTGACCCTTTGGTTATAGGCATGCAATTTATGCTAGACTTTTTTTCAGTGCATACAATCGCCCCGTTATCACATGGAGAGTCTGAGAATAAAACCAAGGCAGAGTAAAGTGGGGCAAAGAGGGATAGAGATAGACCAAGCCCTCATGATGTAATTTGAGTGTCTGAAATGAGTCACCTGTCCAGTTTGTGGATCATGAAATCACTCCCTTGACCTAAACCAGTTTGAGCTCTGTCCCTAAGTAATATAAGACCTGAGAGATCATCTATCCCGACTCTTTAGGCTTTGCGGAATCAGGGATGGCGATGTGTCATATATGTCCAGTTTCTACCATAGTGATTTTTTCCCCTTCGTACAGAAGAAAACCTGAGACCCAGAGAAGTTATTTTTTTTCCCCAAAGTCACATAAGCAATCATGTGGCACCAATGAGATTTGGATTCAGGTTTTTCTGATTCCAAAGATAAAGCTCTTAGCCATCATGGTGGAGGCCCCATTTACCTTTCATTCAGACAACGTATTCTTAACTGGTAGTCACTAGAAGTTTTATGCAGAAATTGTGTGCGCGTGCGCACGTGTGCACAAGCACGTTATTTAATGCTCACAAAATTTCTATGAGCTGGATAATTTTATGCTCACTTGGCAAATGAGAAACCTGAGACTCAGAGACTTAACTTGTGTGAGCTCATATACCATTCAGAGGCAAATCATGGATTAAAAGCTAAAACCCTCTTGGTCTCAAAGGCCGTTCATGCTCTTTACAGCAAAATATTTCCCCAAACTAATGTGATACCATTGACCAGAGATATATTTCTATCACCAAGAATATGTATTTCCTGGTCTTGCTGTTGTCCCCTAAACCTTTGTTCTGTGTACTTTGCAAATGGAGGGGAAATGTGCTGAGTTCTTTGGATCAAAATGGTATCTTTAAAAAAATGCCTTTTCTACTTTCAACAGTTATGGAGATATCATTGTGTAGCTTACTTTTGATCTGATTTTAACAATAGCATACATCTGATAGAATGTGTATCGTTTGCGTTTAACTCTAGAGTAAAACTGTACGGTAAAACGCAAACATTACAAAAGTATTCACAAAGAAGCCTGGGTGTCTCTCCTACCTACAGTCCCAGTTCCACTCTTCAGAGGCAGCCATCACCATGGAGTCACATGGTTATTCCAGAAATGATCCACGCACACCCAAACACCCACAGCATACAGGTTCCATGCATCACACTCCCCCCAGTCCCAAGGGGACATGTGGCAATGTCTGGAGACATTTTTTATTGTCACAACTTGAGTGACACGACTTGAGAGTGGTAGGGGATTTCTACTGATATCCAGTGGGTAGAGGCCGGGGATCCCGTTAAACATCCTACAATGCACAGAACAACCCCCACAATAAAGAATCATTGGGCCCAAGATGTCAATAGCACTGAAGTGGAGAGGCCCTCATCTAAAAGATCTTACAGCAATGGCCAAGATATACAAGGCAAATAAACTGAGAAAAGAAATGGGGGGGAAAATTGGGGAGACCCCACGGAAAACCTAAGAAATGTTATTACCAGTATCCTTGTTGAAAACTGGTACCAGCCTATTTGTGGGAGATTTCAACACTTTTTAGAGATACTACTTAGGATATACAGAAATACTGCAAACATGATGGCAGTCTACATTAAAAATATAGAATTCATTTTTTTTACTTTCTTTAATAAAATCAAAAATATTGCAAAGAAAAGAAAAGAATCACTTTCTAACTTGCTTTTAACACCTAGCAACATAACTTGGACATCCTTCCATACCAGCTTACACTGATAAATTTTGGTGTTTTAAACAGCTTCATGGTATTCTAGTCAATAGATGTGCCATAATTCATTTAATTAGTCTGTTATTGATAAACATTTAGGTTATTTACAGCATGGGGCTCTTACAAGCCATGCAGCAAGGGAAAGCTGGTCTACATATGTCTTTGCACACAAATTAATGCACACAAATGAAGATACATTTACAGAGGGTGAAATCACTGAGCCAAAGGGAAAGCATTTTTTTCTTTGGCAAATGTTTCCAAGTCGTTCTTTAAAGAAGCTGCACTGGTTTACACACCCACACCAATGAATGCCCCTTTTCCTCACACTCTCATCCATAGTGGGTTTTACCAAGCGTTTTAGTTCTTGTCCACCTGAGAAAAATTGGATCTCATTGCTATTTAAAATAGCATTTTATCAATCATGAGCACGGTTGCACAGCTTGGATGAGCCGAAGTTACCTGAAGTTCCTGGAAATGGTCCTTTGTTGCTAGAGGAGCAGGAGATGGGCCCTTTCAGAAGGAGGCTTTTTTTTTTTTTAAACACCTCTTCCCCCCCCCCCCCCTAGATCCCGACTGATTCTCCCCCAGAACCCTCAGAAAGTGTGAAGATGATGTCAACACACTTATGACTACCTGCTTCTCAGAAGCCTACAGATTCAAAGCAGGTGGGGAATCCCGGGCCAGCCCACCCACTCCCTAAGGTATCTGAGAATATTCTAGTCCTTATCTCTAAGACCAGAGATTGTTTTTCTAGAAAGCCCAAGAGAGGTTAAAGTTGCAGCAAGTCAGAAGCCGGGCTGTACCTGTGAATAAGCAGATTAATTTATCATAGGCTGATTAAAAACTAAGTTTCTGTTTCCAGGAGTAGAGTTGAGAGGATATTTCTTCTTCTGTTACTGATGAGGTCTTTATGTCAAGAAGGTGGATGACCAAAGGGAAAATAAATCAGAAGACAGCTTTAATGCCACCTCCATCTTCCCAAGGGGCAGGGGAGAGGAAAGGGTCATAGTATCTCCCCACACAATGGCTACCATGGGTGCAGGACATGGTGAGCCTCCAAGAACTGCATAGTGCCTCGAATGGTTAAGTAAAAAGCTCTTCTAGTATGGATGATAATGGTAGCCTATGGGCAGCATACATTGACTGATGATCCCACTGCCCAGCGACAGAAAGTTACAGGCACACCTTTTTATGGGGCAAGCTGAGTATTAAGAACAAATAGGTATTTAGGACGATGAGCTGTTCAGGCGCTGGTCACCCACCAGTTCTTTTCCATGATGTCGCCAAATGCCAATCATTCATTTATATTTCAAACAGCACATTTGTTCTCAATCTTGATGCCTCATAACCTTGCAGGGAAGGGAGGGTGAACAGGACTGTTCTAATATACCCTTCTGTTATGACTAGACCCCATATTATTATGCCATCCGCCTATCTGAAATATTGTCTCTGGGCTATCCACTGCCTTCCCCTCAGGGAGGATTCTACCTTTTTGCCCATTGTTATCAGGCTTGGCCATGTGACTTGTTTTGGTAAATGGATTCTGAATCAAAATGATGTGAGCTAATTAGGAGCCCAAGTTTGAGGAGTCATTGAGAGGTATTCTACCTCTTTTCTTTGCAACACTATCTGCAATGTCCCAGATAGGCGTTTACTATTGCCCTGGATGCTTTTTTTGGATTCTTCATTGTAGTATATAGAAATATAACTGATTTTTGCATATAGAAATATAACTGATTTTTGCATATTGATATTATATTGTTACCTTGCTGAAATAATTTATTAGCTTCAGCAGTCTTTTTTTTTTTTTATTCCTTTGGACTTTCTGTATACAAGATTATGCCATCTGTAAACAGATGCCGGGATGCCAGTTTTGCTTCTTTCCTTTCAATATGGATACGTTTTAATTTATTTTTCTTGTGTAATTGCCCTGGCTAGAAACTCTAGTGTGATGTCAAATGAAAGTGGCAAAAGTGGACATCCTTGTCTTTTTCCTAATCTTAACACTTTCAGTCCTTTACCATTAAGCATGATGTTAGCTGCAGATTTTTTATGGATGGTCTTTATTAAGTTGAAATTGTTCCTTTCTAGTCCTAGTTTATTGATTATTTTTATCAGGAACAACAGTTGGATTTTTTTCAAACGATTTTTCTGCATCTATTGAAATGATCATGTGGTTCTGTCCTTAATTATATTACTCTGATAGGGGCACCTGGGTGGCTTAGTTGGTTAAGCGTTCCGACTTTGGCTCAGGTCATTATCTTGTGGTTCGTGAGTTTGAGCCCCACGTCGGACTCTGTGCTGACAGCTTAGAACCTGGCACCTGCTTCAGATTCCACATCTCTTTCTCTCTGCCCCTCCCCTGCTTGCACTCTCTCTCTCTTAAAAATAAATAATAAACATTTAAAAATTTTAAATTATATTAATCTGACATATTACATTGTTCATATATTCTGCAACCTTACATTTCTGGAATAAATCCCACTTGGTTATGGTGTATAATTTTTTTTTTTTTTATTTTGCAGGATATGTCATTTTAGTATTTTGTTCAAGATGTGTTTATGATATTTACAAGGGATATTGGCTTGTAGTTTTCTTGTGATGTCTTTATCTGGTTTTGGTATTAGGGCCTAATATTGGCTTAATATAATGAGTTGGGAAGTATTTCCTCCCCTTCTATTTTTAAAGATTTTTGGGAAAGATTGTTGTTATATCTTCTTTAAACATTTGGTATAATTTGTCAGTAAAGCCATCTGGGTCTGGGATTTGTTTTGTGTAAAGTTTTTTCTAAACTTGATATTCAGTTTAAAAAAAATTTTTTTAACATTTATTTATTTTTGAGAGAGAGAGGGAGAGAGAAAGCATGAGCAGGAGAGGGGCAGAGAGAGAGGGAGACACAGAATCTGAAGCAGGCTGCAAGCTACAGGCTCTGAGCTTACAGCACAGAGCCCGACATGGGGCTCGAACCCACGAACCGCAAAATCATGATCTGAGCTGAAGTCGGTTGCTTAACCAACTGAGCCACCCAGGCACCCCGACATTCAGGTTTTTTAAAATCAGTGTTGGTAATCTGTGGGTTTCTAGGAACTTGTCCATTTCATCTAGTTTTTCTCATTTGTTGGCATATGGTTGTTCATAATATTTTCTCAGAGTTCTTTGTATTTTTTATGAGGCTGGTAGTAATGACTCCACTTTCATTCCTGATTGTATTAGTAATTTGATTCCTCCCTTTTTTCTTAGCCAGTCTAACTAAGAGTTTTTCACTTTTTATATTTTCAAAGAACCGAAGTTTGGTAGTTTCATTGGTTTTCCTACATATTTTTCTTTTTTCTATTTCACTAACTGCTTTTCTAATCTTTATTGTTTCCTTCTCTTTGCTTTGGGTTTAGTTTGATCTTCTTTTCCTAGTTTGTTAATGTAGAAGACCAAGTTGTTGACTTGAAATCTTTCTGATTCTCTCGTCATCAGCAAGGTTTGTTGTTGTTTGCTGTGGTTGATGTTGCTAATGCTCCTCCTGCCGCTGTTGACTTTCCTGAGATATTTAAAAAAGTTTTTTTAAATGTTTATTTATTTTTGAGAGAACGAGAGTACAGAATGCAAGTGGGGGAGGGGCAGAGAGAGAGAGAGACAGACATAGAATCTGCAGCAGTCTCCAGGCTCCTAGCCGTCAACACAGAGCCCAACGCAGGGCTCAAGCTCGTGAACCATGAGATCTTGACCTGAGCTGAAGTCAGATGCTTAACAAACTGAGCCACCTAGGCGCCCCATCCTGAAATGTTTTTTTTTTTTTTTTAATTTGTATTGTTTGTTAAGTGTGGACATTGAAGTTTCTGCTTGCTTAGCTCAGCTAAGGTTTGAATAGACATTTCTTATTCTTGGATCAGTAAGTCTCCAGACTTTTGCCCAGTGTCTCTTTGTGTATGTTAAGGAACCCCTTCAGTGCTCAGACAGGCAGTTTACAACTCTTTCTTAGCTTTCACCTCTTACTTGTGCAAAGCCTAAGGTCAGCCAGCAGTGAGAATTTAGGGTCTTGTCAATTCTTTCCTGAGTATGTTCACAGCCCAGTCTTGTGCATCGTATAGACTTTCAGATTCTCAGAAACATGTCAGAGATTTTCAGAATCCTCAGTGGACATCTCATTTTTCACCTTTTCCTTTTAAGGTTTTTTGTCAGCTTGCAAAAATTTGTTTGCTCAGATTTTTATTGCTGCCTCAGGCAGTTGCTATGTTAAACAACTGTCGCTGATTGTTTTTGACAAATGCCTTCACGGAAGAGGCTGTTCACAAGAGAAGGCTCTGAGTTCAAGTAAATACAAGCCTTGTTAGTGTGTGTGTTTCCTGGGAAATGTCAGACGAGTCAGTAATGATAATTATCTGAGAATGGTGCTTTTGGAGAGCTCCAACTCACTTCCAGTGGCTTCCCTTCCAGTGGATTCTAGGCTGCTGTCTTTCATTACGGTGGCAGGCTCTTGGTTTTCAACACTACTCTGGAGCTGAGGATGGGGGTTGAATGAAGCCAGTTAAAATGCCACAAAGTTTGCTCTTCTTACCAATATTTAGCTGGTTTTCTTGAATAAGTGCTCCTTAGATTCTTGCAACGTTTTGGGTAATTTCTAGGGTTCTGAAAAAGTTGACTTTTGACAATTCTTATCATTGCTGCTTAAATGGAAAAGTAGATTTTGGGAAGTCTTTATGGTGCCACTCTCACTAATGTCCCTCTGTTGGAAGTTAAATCTGAGGCTACATGTTTTACTTTTATAATATTTTTAAAAATATCTCTGTCATTCAACTGAATGTTCCACAAGAGCAGTAATTTAATTTGTCTTATTTACCATTATATCCCTCTACCTAGTACAATGCACTGTTGCAAGTACTTACTACATATTTGATGAGTCAAGGAAGAAATTAATATTTTCCATAACCAACCAAGAGTTAAACCCAATGGAAATTTTCAGCTAATCAGCTATCTTACCCAGATCTTATTGCTGTATTTTCTCTAAACTGCCATAAATTGTTAAATGCATCGTCAGTTCAGAAACCAAGGAGGAGAAAATGAACATTTAACGTCTAAATCAATCGTATGTCACATTCTAATTTGAGAAATGTTTTAAAAATGTGAAAACAGTGTGTGCCTTAAATTTGGAAGTGTGGCAGTACTCCTGTGGCGGAAAACCCAGAGCTAGTGCACTAAGTTAAAAACACACAGATGACGACCTGGTTAATGAGGAGGCACACACAGGGGGTCAGCAGGTAGCTACGTAGGCCTCTGGGCTCCCACTTTGGAGAATGAAAAAGTTTGGCCACTTTGACTGAAGGCAGAGTTTCAGTACACTCACACAAAGGAATTAATGTCACGAGATTTATTACTTAGAGATCTTAGATTTGGGCACAAGGAACTTGGAAAAGGGCAGTCCTCCACCCCAGGTCATGAAGGTGAGCATGAGACAGACAGCGGGTACTATGCACCTGTTAGTTATAAAGATGGTGGGGGCAGAGTTCACTAACTTTTGGGGGGCTCAATTCTAAGTGGTTATTTTAATTTTTCTATGTTTATTTATTTATTTATTTTGAGAGAGAGAGAGAGAGAGAGAGCGCGCGCACACAAGTGGGGGAGGGGCAGAGAGAAAGAGAGAATCCCAAGCAGGCTCTGCACCATCAGCATGTAGCCCGATGTGGGGCTTGAACTCAAAAACCATGAGATCATGACCTGAGTGGAGATCTAGAGTCGGACGCTTAACCAACTGAGCCACCCAGGTGCCTCTAAGTGTTTATTTTAAAAGATTCCCAAGGAAAAGCAAGGTAGGAACAGGTGGTGGGAATTCTAAGCTCAGGTTCTCATCTAGATGTCCAGACTCTGGGTGTGAGCAGGGTTGGCATTCTGTAAAATGCCTGGGAAGCAACTAAAAAATGCGGTTTTCTCATAAAAACTCCCTATTTTATAAAAAAGGAAACTGAGGCTCAGAGGTCTGCAGCAATCTTCCTAAGATCACATTACCAGCATGCAGCAGTCAGATGTTAACCACGATGTGATTCCAAACATGGCATCATTAACCATGAATCTATGGAGGAAGAAGTACCGGGTGTAGCCAGGCACACCAACTCTAGAGTCAGAAAAACTTCGCCATCTTTGGGTACCCTTAGTGAATGCTAAGAACTGGGGCAAATGGCTGACCAGAACCTTCAGAAGAGAATTTCTACAGGCCCCACTGTCCCAAATCTCAGCAATGTAGCCCTCATTCCTGCCACCAAGATGGTGCTTTTTATACCTGGGTATGGTAGAGGAATTATGTTGGGACATTCAGTAGCCCCTTTGCCATATTTGCTAGGAGGAAGCTATACCACCTGACTCTATCTCAGAGTGAATATAAGCCCCATGGGGTCTTGTCTGTCTTGACTAGCCTTATTGTCCCATGATCTAGCCCAAGGCTCAGCACTCAGCTATTTGTTGAATGAATGAAATATATTGGGTTTCAGAACTCTGAGGTTTCCCTAAGCCTTCTTTAGCTCAGAGTTTCCTACACACATGGAGACTTTCAAAAGCTGACTGAGGGATTCAAAATCCCAGGAGTCCACAAAAGGAAGGTAGGACCATGATACCTACTGCCCACCCCCCAGCTCTGCTCCCTAAGGACAAACCCTTCAGCAGTGGCAATATAGCAAACCACATTTCAGGTATGTATATAGACTTTCCTTAAAAATTGAATTATAGTTGACACACAATGTTACGCTAGTTCCAGGTGTACAACATAATGACTTGACAAGTCTGTAGGTTATGCTCTCCTCACCACAAGTATAGCTACAATCCATCACCATACAATGCCATTACAATACCATTGACTATATTCCCTCTGCTGTGCCTTTTATCCCTATTATATAGTCTTTGGTTCCGTACATCTCTTCACCAAGCTCATAGTAGGTTCTCAGTATATATACATATATACATCAATTCAATCAGTTGAACTCACTGATGCAAAAATGAACGTCACATAAGGAGCAGGTCTTCTATCATGAAGGAACATCAATGCTCTCACTCCCTTTTATCTCTAACTTCACTTCTTCAGAAGTGTTTCAACCATGGGTGTTCCCTTGTCATTGACCATTCAGAGCTGGGAGGTGTCTGGCAGTGGTCCTCAGCCTTGGCTCCCACAGTGGAATCACTCAGGGGACTCCACCCCACACCCAATGAGTCACCACTTCCCCAGGTGATTCTCTTAAAATTTTTTTTTAGTGTTTTCATTTATTTTTGAGAGAGAGAGAGACAGACAGAGTGTAATCAGAGAGAGAGGGAGACACAGAATCCAAAGCAGGCTCCCAGCTTCGAGCTGGTAGCACAGAGCCCGATGTTGGGCTCAAACTCACCAACGATAAGATCGTGACCTGAGCCAAAGTTGGGCGCTTAACGGACTGAGCCACCCAGGCGAACTGCAGGTGATTCTGATGCACAGCCAGGGTTGAGAATCATGAAGTTGAGAGATTACCTCACCTGGAGGGTCTTGAATTTCAGATTCATTGACTTCAACTTGCTTTTAGAGAATCCAGATTCCAAGAATCCATACCCAAACCCCTCAGAATCTGTGGAGATGAGCAGAGGCATTTGCAAGTTCTCAAGTTGCCTGCCCAAGTTGAGAGCCAAGGGTCTGGCTTTATCTTTTCCTCGTACACAGGAGGATACAGAAGAAAATGACTTTTCCAGGTCTGTCTCTCTCAGGCTTCAGACACAGAATCAATGTTTACTAACTGAATAGTTGTTGACTAGCTTTTTCACTTTATTTGTTAAGAGAGGCAGTATGTCCTTGTGGTTAAATTAAGAGGCTCTGCAGTCAGACTTCCTTGGTTCAACTCTGCCACATACTAGCTCTGTCACTTTGGGCACAAGTTACCTAAAATTCCTGCCCCCATTTTCTCATCTGTGTCATGGGAGTTCAAAGAGAACCTGCCTCATAGGGTTGTAAGGGTCAAGTGGAGTTAATAAGGTAGTGAGTTGCAAGAATCAGCAAAGAAACTCAGAGAACGTATCTTTACTCAGCATTATGTGGAATTCAAGTTTAACTGGGTGTCCTGTATTTTCATTTGCTAAATCTGGCAACCCTCTCACTTAAACACCTAGAAGAGTGCCCAGCCGGTACTAATAAATGTTTGCTATTATTATTTTTTTATTTTTATTATTGGCCCCACTCCACTCCAAGCCTCTCAGAATAAAGAGCCCTTCAGTCCCTTATTAATTTGGCTTCCAGTAATGTTAATGCATGACCATTCACACAGAGGGTAGGTTAGGGCTTTTCATTACTAAGCAAACACTCCCTCGAAAATAAAATAATTTCAGGTTAAAAACAAGATTATAGTGGGAATACTTAAAATAGTTAACTGAACGAGATATTTTTCTGAAATTTCACATGCTTGAGAAGCTTTCATTTCCACAAAATTAGAGTAATTATAAATTATGTTGTGCTTGAAAGAAGGTCCACTCATTAGCACCTTCTCATGCCAGTTCAGGTTACCAGGATCGCTTCTGGGAAATAAATCCTTTTTTTTTTTTTTTCCCAACATTTATTTATTTATTTTTGACACAGAGAGAAAGCACACAAGCAGGGGAGGGGCAGAGAGAGAGGGAGACACAGAATCGGAAACAGGCTCCAGGCTTCAAGCTGTCAGCACAGAGCCTGAAGTGGCGCTTGAACTAAAGACTGTGAGATCATCACCTGAGCCAAAGTTGGATGCTTAACTGACTAAGCTACCCAGGTGCCCCTTTTAAATTTTTTTTGTATTTATTTTTGAGAGAGAGAGAGACAGCACAAGCAGGGGAGGGGAAGAGAGAGAGGGAGACACAGAATCTGAAGCAGACTCCAGGTTCTGAGCTGTCAGCACAGACCCTGACATGGGGCTCGAACTCATGAACCGTGAGATCATGACCTGAGCCGAAGTCGGACGCTCAAGTGACTGAGCCGCTCAGGCGCTCCAGAAATAAACCCTTATTAATAGAACTTCTATATTGCTTTCAAGATGGTGTCAGAAAATTAGCATTCAAATCCTGGATCTACTACTAATTAGCCATATATTTGGGGGCCAAGGTACTTTGTGTTTCAGAATGTTGGTGTCCTCATTTTGAAAACAGGGCCACGGTATCAAATGGTCCCAGATTCCTTTAAAGACTGTTGACTCTAGTCTCCATTTCCTGCTGGGATCCATGTCTGAGCAGAAAAGGCAACCGGCAGGGCTGGGAAAGCAATGTGTATGTGCAGACAGAAGCTGCATGGTTGTTACCAGCCCAAGAGTATAACAGACAGAATCCATGGTTTGGGAACCCGGGAGCACACATTATAGCCCAAGGCTCTCAATCTAGGCTGCATGTTGGAATCAACTGGGGAATGTTCAATGAAATGTCCATACAGATCTCCATTCCCAGAAATGCTGAGAGAGGAGTCAGGCACACCTAAGCTGCCTCCATGTTGCTAGTATGCAGCTGGGGCCGAGAGCCACTGGCCTACCTGGCCCTTGTGAGCTCAACTTTTGTCCTCTCATGTCCCTCTCAAATTCACCCCAATCCTCCAAGACGGGGTTCACAAGATCGTGTGGCACACTGCTCCCAGCTCTGCTAATTACCATGCACTTTGCATGAAGAGGGAGCCCCACGCGGGGTCAGCCCAGAAATGGCAGTGGCACGGTTGACTCTTGGTGGCACCCTCTGTCTCTCTTGGCTGAACACCCTGTTTTTGGCTCATCTCACTCTTGAGGTCATGAGAAGGTTAAGTCCCTGCAGCCTCCCCACACGGTATCTTATAAATCTCACTGTCCAGGATATGTTGTCCTCAACCCACCAGTTTAGCACTTTTCATGCCTTTGATGAGGAGGAAATATTTTGAATATATGAAGAAGATGTTAATTTCATCAGCCAGCCAGCAACCAGTGCTCTCTTCCAGAGTGAACAAATTATAATAAGCTTTGTTCAGACTTTCCAGGAGTAGAGATGCAAAAAAAAAAAAACAAACAAACAAAAAACAAACCCAAAAACCCTGGATGCTGTTCCACCAACTTGGTCCCCTCCTCTGTTCAGATGTCCCTTGTGGTCCTCCCTAACCTTGTGCCCTTTATTTTCTCCCAGGTGTCCCCATTCCTCTAAAATTCGTGAGCACCGCTCTTATCCAGGAGAGAGTCTTTTTATATAAGTGAGCCTTAATAGTCAACTTGGGATATTGTTTTGTATGTTTTTAAAGCTACACATGAATGAAGTCACTCCTGAATGCTATTCCGCAGCTTATTTTTCATTTGGCGTTTTGTGCGAGATTTATCTGAATTCAGCTTACTTGTTTTAACAGATGTCTAATGCTCCATTATGTTAATATCTACCACTTTATTTATCCATTCTGGTCTATTTTCTTTCTACCAACATGACACTTAGAATCTATCTAAACATGCATATTCACGTGAAAGAGTGTCCTTTCTCCCAGGAAAAATGTGTAATTATACACCCAAATGTGTGTGTGTTCATTTACACATTGCACGCTTATCCCACTGCAATCATATGCTCAAGATCCCTCATGCTTAATTTCTTTCTTAATTTTAAGTAAAAAGGAACATTATTAGAAGTTCTAACATTTCTTCCCATATCTCAGTGGGATTTTTTCCACACACATTTTGCTTTGGAGGCTAGTGCTCCAATCAAATGTATTTTCTGTGTTTATTAGTTAACATCTTCCCATCTTCCAACGTGAAAGAATTCACTTCTGATCAATACAACTCATCATTATCGCACCAGCCATGTTTGTCTTTTAAAAGTGTTCCCCTGGGGGTGCCTGGGTGGCTCAGGTAAGCGTCCCACTCCAACACAGGTCATGTCTCACAGCCCGCATTGGGCTCCGATTAAAATGTTTTTATAGGGGGCGCCTGGGTGGCTCAGTTGGTTGAGCATCCGACTTCAGCTCAGGTCATGATCTCATAGTCCGTGAGTTTGAGCCCCATGTCAGGCTCTGTGCTGACACCTCAGAGCCTGGAGCCTGCTTCGGATTCTGTGTGTCCCTCTCTCTCTGCCCCTCCCCTGCTCATGCTCTGTCTCTCCCTCTCCTTCAAAAACAAATGAACGTTAAAAAATATTTAAAGTGTTCTCTCACTGTTAAAACAAGCTTGCACTGCATTACACACACTCTCTCCTCCTCCACACTACCTCCCCCTCCACCATCAAGCTGTAAAACCTGTACAGTCCAGTGGCCCCTGGGTGGCTCAGTCGGTCAAGAGTCCGACTCTTGATTTCAGCTCAGGTCATGATCTCCCGGTTCGTGAGATAGATCCCCACATCAGGATCCGTGCTGACAGTGCAGAGCCTGCTTGGGATTTTCTCTCTCCCTCTCTCTGCCCCTCCCCCACTTGCTCTCTCTCAAAATAAATAAACGTTAAAAAAAAAACAAAATTGTACAGTCCATTCAGGTTCCAAGTTCGTATTGATTTCTGTTGATAGCTAGAAGTCATGCTCCTTTGACTTAGCACAGTCCCATACACATGGGTGCAACTAATAGAGTGTGGGGCTGGTTGGTCCGTGGTAACTCCTTGGATACCAGTTACAAGAAAGAGCCTACTTACACTCCCCAAATTCCTTGAAGTCCCCCTCTTCCCACCTCACTATGTCAGAAACTACCTCTGGCTCCCCAAGGGATGGAAAAGTGGTTGCAAAACGATTCCCACGATTCCACCTACCAGCGCCCACTGCTCAGATCTGGCTGATTAGAAATGCCTTTGCAGGTGATCTCAGTCTAGTTTTAAGGACATGTTGATTGACTTGGTTGATTAATCACTCGAAGCACAGTAGGGAATTGCCAGTCTGTGAGGTGTTTTTTTGGAGAAGGTTTTTCTGAATTACAGATGATTGCAGCCCTGACAATATGGATTTGGATTGTAACAAGGGGGTTAATGGTCTGGAAGACTGTGGTATACCCAGGGATAAGTAAGGGTTTATTAGCAGATTGAGGTGTGTGTGCGCGCGTGCGCATGCTCATGCACCCCTTTAGGGAGGGATCTTCATTTTCTCGGCTCATTCGGCTAGATGTTCATCTTATTTTAGGATCGGAGGCCATATTTCCATTCCAAATGATGTAAAATTCAATAGAAGCTGAATCGTGGATCAACAGAAACAAGGTTCAAATTCTCAGTGACCCGCTTAAGAACAAGGAGAATTTGAACAAATGGCTTAATTTCTCTGTGTCTTGGCTTCCCGTTCTGAAAAATGGGGACAAGGGTGATATTTTCCTCTTATCATCTTGTGCGGATTAAATGGGAGAATGTGAAATGCCTGGCACAGTATAAGAGCTTGATAAATGGTACCCATGGGTGGTATCTTCCCTCTCTCTGCTTTATGTATCTGGTTTGCCTGAATTCAGACCTCAGCATGACAGTATGCCATGGAGTAAATGCTACAGGGTGCCTGGCATTCAATAAGCATTCGACACATGGTGGTTGCAAAAAGTGTGATCTCTGAGTGGTTGTTGGCACTTACTGTTGGACATTTATTTAGATGTTCACCCTGGTAGGTGCTTTAATTCTTTGAGTTTAAATTTTGTTGACTGGAACTCCTTGCTGTACTGGTTTGACAGATCATCCTTGAGGTTATTAAGGTCTCTGAGAGAGGAGAGTACTGGTTTACACATGTTGGCTCAGAGTTTTACAAACCTAGATCCTTGCGACTCAAAGTGTGGTCTGGAGACCAGCAAATTTGGCATCACCTCGGAGCTTGTTACAAATACAGAAGCTCAGCACCCCCAGAACCTACTGAATCAGAACCTATAGGGGAGCCTGGGTGGCTCAGTTGGTTAAACATCTGACTCTTGATTTCAGCTCAGGTCATGATCTCATGGCTCATGGGGTCAGGCTCCGTGCTGACAGTGCCTGCTTGGGATTCTTTCTCTTCCTCTTTCTGCCCCTCCCCCACTTGCACTCTTTCTCTCTCTCTCTCTCTCTCTCAAAATAAATAAACTTTTAAAAAAAATCTGTATTTTAACAAGATCCTTAGGTGACTGGTATGGACAGTAAAGTTTGAAACATATTTACCTAAATATTTATACTACATGAAAACATGCCTCTCTGTCCTTAGACAGACATGTCCTCTCCTTGTGCATGCTGTGTCTCCAGCAGGCACTATAGGAAAGTGCGTGGACCAGACGCAGTGTTACATTAAAGCACTACCTGTTGAGTGATCTGCAGGCTCTTTCCAAATGACATGAGCCACTTAAACAAGATACTGGCTATTTTGTCAATAGGTGAGTAACTGATGGCAGTTTTGTTCACACATTTTTTACATGGCCTTGAATGATCCATAATTTTCTGGGCCCACTGCCAGATGAAATTACCCATGTTACACCGTGTGATAATACCAAAGTAGGGGTTCCGTGCATTTCAACTTAAGGCAATTTAGAAGACTTTGTTTTCTATGAGCTAGAACTTTCCTTGGGGGAGATTCCTTGTGGTTGTCATATCATTTCACCGTTGTCCTCTATTTTTTCAGAGGTTCAAATGTACACGCCATCCATGAGGTTCCACAAGCAGATATAAACTTAGGAATCATTCTTGGCTCATTACTATCTTCAATTCCCTCCTCATCACCATCTTAATTCTTTTCAGCACATACTTATGAAGTCCCAAGGTCCTTGGATGTTGCCATCCACATCTGTCCCCTACATTGTCCTTTACCCTAAATTGTCCATTTCCTCATTCTTACTATGCAAGGACTAAACCCCTAATCCTGACATTGCCAGCAATGTGCTCTAATGAGCATGATGTTCGAACCAAAGAAATGAACCAGATATGCATGCTTTCATTATAACTGATACCTGCATTATTCAAAACATTGTCAATGTCCAGGGAAGGAGCGCATTCAGAGGGCACAATTCCTTACCCATAGAGAATCAACCCTCTTCTAGAAGTTGATCAGAGAATAAGTGAAATATGAAATAATCTTCCAGGAGCCTCTTACCATTATAATGTATAATAAAAAATATTCCCTAGTGTTCATTATAATTGGGTATTGTCTGTGTAATATTGTCCATGTGGTATATTGTCCGTTGAATAAAAATACTGAATGGTGTTGATTATATTTGGGTGAAAAGAATCATCGTGCATATTCATCAAAAGACATAAATCACCCAGATTCTGCAAGTTGAGTAAATGCTAAGTGGGGAAATATCTCTTGTTGCTTGTTCTAAATTTGTTTCTCTTTGTTTTCTCAGGGTGTCTCTTGTCTTTGTGTGATTCACTGTCTTCAGCAAAGAGACAATTGCTTTTTCCTCTTTGTTAGAACATGTCAACATCAGAGACTAGCTTCTGCCCCCTCCCCAGATTCTGGTCTGTTTCATATTTTTATTAAGGACCTAGTGGACACAGGTCTTCCAAAGGAAGCTGAAGCTAGTTCTAAAAGGCAGACTAAATCTGTCAGTGTGGTGCTAAGCCAACAGCAATAAAGATAAGGGACATGTCTACAGTGGAGTTTCTCAAACTGGGCAGATCATCAAAGATATGTGTGCATTTGGTTTGTTTTTTGTTTTTGTTTTTGTTTTTTTTGTTTTTTTTGTTTTTTTTTGGTATAGATTTTTTAGCCCCACAGCCAGCTCAGAAGTCCTCAAACTAGAGCATGCATCAGAACTCACCTGGAATGTTTGTTAAAATACAGGTTGCTGGGCCCCACCCCCTCAGTTTCTGATCCAAAAGGTCTGGGAGGACCAGAGAATGTGCATTTCTAAAAATATCCCAGGAGGTGCTGACATTGCTGGTCTTTGGACTGCCATTTGAGTACTTCTGCTCTAGAAGTTTTGATCGCCATATTCTGAGACTTGAGAATGCACGTGTACCATACATCCTATGGAACCATGCACCCAAAGGTTTAAGACCACCAGTGCAATTCTGAAGCCAGCAATGGGCTAGATTTAGCCCAGAGGGTACAGTAAAGGCTGGTTCTGCTTGCTCCCTGACCCTGCTTTACATCCCAGCTCTATCAGACCACTTATAGTTCTCCAAATTCCAAGCTGTTCTGTGCCTTTGTGTCTTTGCACATGGTTTTTTCACCTGTCCAGAACACTTTCCCCCATTTCTCTGTTTCATCCTTCAAAATGCTGTTCTGATGCCATAATCCTCAGTATCACTCTCCCCTAAGGGGACTTTGTCCTTCTTTAAGGAAACTCTTTCCCTCAAGGAAATTATAGTCTGGAGTGGAGGTCATGAAATGAACAACTCCAATTTGTGATACTGCCTCTGTGTTTTGCTGGGCCTTACACATATTTCAATGTTGGGCTTATTACCTAACATCAAATCGGTTGTTTTCTTATGGCTTATTCTCCCACTTAGACGGTGCCCCCTTAGGGGGCCAAAGCTACATCTTTTCATCTCTGGTTGCCCAGTTCCTATAGAGAGTTGGTGAGATGGTTGAGTGTTTTCTAAACATTTTCTGAGTTCAATACAACATAGCTCTTATTCCCAAAGGGATACAATCTTATACAAACACTAGTGCAACAGATGTGAAAACCTTAATTATATTATTAGTTGGCATCAGAATTCCTTTTATGTATCGGGACTGTTTTTGTTGAGAGAAATCCCTTGAGAAGCTACGTGCAGCTCTAAGTAAAGCTCAGAGTGCCTGGACTTTAGAAAAAAATGAAGGCAATGAAAGAAACGGCTACGGCTACGTGGCTCTGTGGGAGAAGATGAAAGAAAGGTGGCTTTGCTCTTGAGGTAGGGGGAGAAGGAATACAGAAGAAAGGGCACTTGGACTGGGAAAATGAAATGAAAAAGTGGAAATGAAAAGTGGAAAGTGAAAAAGATTGAGAAAGGGAGGGGCCCGCCATCAGTGAGGTGGGGTAAGGCTCACGCACAATGATGGGATGAGATGGCCCATTGAAATCCTCTAGTCCCAGGATGACCAAACCATTCAGTAACAGGTGAAGCGGTTTTTTTTTGTTTTGTTTTGTTTTTTTGTTTTTGTATTTTACTACTGTGGAACTTTCCTATGGTCTGCCCTGTGCACCTTATAATTTTCAATAGAATGTGCCATTCACAAATGCCTTCTTCAGGTGCTTCTGTTAATGTTTGCTTTTGGGAAATAGAGGAAGAGACTGAGTTGAGTGTCTGGCTCAGCACATTGAGGACCATAGCCATGATTCAGGGAACAGCGGCAAGGTGATGTGCCATGAAGGGATTTCATTGAATCAGGATGCTACTTGGTCAAGAAATACTCACTGAGCATGGCTTAGTCCTGGACTTTCTTCTAGAACTGGGGATACTGCAGTGAACCAATGGAAAAGCCCTTGGTCCCATGGAGTGTATGCACTGGGGGGAGACATTTAACGTAACTGGGGTGCTGAGTGCTTGGAAGGAAAATGAAGCAGGACGAGATGGGGGTGTGATGATGGTACATGGTGCTTGGGGAAATCCTCTTTGAAAAGAAGATGTTGAAGCAGAGAACTGAATGAAATAAGTGGTAGGCTGTCTGCGGTAAGAGAGCTCCAGGCAGAGAGAACAAGCGGAAGAGCCTTGAGAGAGAGAATGGTTGGTGCAACTGATAGCAGCAAGGGCACCAGCAGATCTGGAGCAGAGGGGGCAGTGGAGGGAGTGGGGTTTGGCCAGACAGCAGGGGGCAGATCACGTGAGCTGTTGAATGACAAGGAATCTGGATTTCACTGTGAATGGGGTGGGGTGTGGGATGGGGAACCACTAGCGGGTGTGGAGCAGATAAGTACTGCTGATGGTAGTAATACCGAGTAACAAACGTTCATTATATAGCAGAAATGTTGAAGAGTGATGTGCATATAGAAATTATCTCATTCTCTTCTCTCAACAAACCTGTGGCCCAGGAGCTATTTTTACTCCATGCTTTGCAGATGAGGAAACTAATGCTGGGACATGTTCCATGAGTCACCCACGGTTACATAACTATTAAGTGACGGCAGCAGGGCTTGACCTGAAGTCTTTCCGACTCCAAAACTCGAAATCTTTTGCCTCCATTCAGCAATGACAAACAGCACACAGTCAAGTGTGAATGCCCACAATACATGTCGAGTGAATAACCAGCTGAATAAAGGCTCAGTCATTCAGTAAGTCATTTGTGTGAGACAACCTGATGCAACAAAGGAGACATCATAATGAGTGAAGGCAGGAGGAAGAAGCCCTGTGAGAAGAAGCGTGTGGAGATGATGGAGTGGAAGGGAAGTGTGTGGGTAATGATGCTTGGGGAGATGTACAGGTGGAAAGCAGAGTGGTTAAGAACATGAGCTCTGCGGGGTGCCTGCATGGCTCATTTGGTTAAACATCTGATTCTTGATTTTGGCTCAGGTCATGATCTTAGGGTTCATTAGATTGAGCCCCACATCTGGCTCTGTGAGGAAGGCAAGGAGCCTGCTTGGGATTCTCTCTCTCTCTCTCTCTCTCTCTCTCTCTCTCTCTGCTCCTCTTCCCTCTCTCAAAATAAATAAATAAACATAAAACAAACAAACAAACAAAAAAGAACATGAGTTCTCTGGGGCACCTGGGTGGCTCTGTCACAGTGGAAGTCATTTTTTTTACACTATTTTGGGAACCTTTCTATTGTCTGCACTGTGTACCCTATAATTTTCAATAGAATTTGCCATTCACAAACGCGTTCTTCAGGTGATTTTGGGAAATAAAGGAAGAGGTTGGGTTTAGTGTCTGGCTCAGCACAATCAGAACTGGAGTCATGATTCATGGAACAATGGCAAGGTGATGGCCATGAAGTGATTCTGTTGAATCAGGATGCCACTTGGTCAAGAAACATTCACTGAGCATGACTTAGTGCTGGACGTTCTTACAGAACTGGGGATAGAACAAGTGTCCAACTCTTGGTTTTGGCTCAGGTCATGAACTCGAGGTTCAAGGGATCGAGCCCCATTTTGTCTCTGCGACTGCTTGGGATTCTCTCTCTCCCTCTCTCTTCCCTTCCTCCACTTGCTCTCAAGATAAATAAACGCTAAAGAAAATAAATAAAAAGAACATGAGCTCTGTAATTAAGAACGGGCTCAACACTCCAGGGACCCACCCAAACAACCGTGGTCCAATTCCTTGACATCCCTGTGCCTAGATTTTGTCATCTGTAAATGAGAGTAAAAACAGAACCGTCTCTATAGGGATGTACCTGAGATAAAGCACAGAACTCGCCAGATGCTTAGCATATAGCAAATAGTCAAGAAAAGGTTAGCTAATATGAATTGAGACAGAAATAGATAAAAGTGAGAAACATTTAGGATTTGGTGGTTCATGAGGGGATGAGAAGAGAATGACCCCCAGGTTTTTGGGTTGAGCAACTGAGAGATTAGTGGTGCCATTAACTGAAATGGATGACTCTGCTGGAGAATCAGACTTTGTCAAGACACCATAAAAGTGTTACCCCAAGAAAGAGAGAGAGGAGTCCTATTTCCTCTGAGAATGGAAGCAAGATAGGCAAAGAGATGTAAAGGAAATGCAGATGGTGAATTTTCTCAACCTTTAAAGGAGAGATGGAATCATCCATCAGGGTGGGGAATGAAGGAGGAACAGTGAGTGTTGGGCAAAAGTAAGAACAGGTAACATAGTTATGGTGTTGATGTAAATCTCCCCAAACAAAACCTGAGACAAGGATTTGGGTGTAGGTACTTTATGTGACAGTTTATGTCCAAAAGCAGGAAGGAGAGACTAGGGCAAGTGACATGAGAAAGGAAGGACAGTTGGTAAGGGGTATTATTGAGCTGATTACCACTATGGACAACCAGAAGGCATCTTGTTGGGGATCCTCTGAGAAACTGTGGAGACTGCACCTCAGCATGTCCATTGACTCCCAACTCCCACTGGCTGAGGTTGCCATGCTGGTGTTACCTCCCTTGTGTTTCTAGGCTCTGCCTATGTGTGCTCTGAATGAACTGCCACCATTTTTAAAAAAGATCTGAGACAGTAAAGTGGAGAGACACAGTGGGGACTTGAGACAGGACACTGGCAGTGACCATTTTCTGTAGCTAAAGTCAGAGTTGGACTCAGTGAAAGTGATACTGGGCACTGACAGCATCTGCTTGAGAAAGAGAAAGAATTAATATACTTCAGATCTTAGAAAAATCACAAAATGTATAAGTACCTTCAGTATCATTTAATACACGAAGACCCACAGCTCAGAAGGTGAAAATAAGTTGGCAAATTGGGGGTTAAACTCAGATGGAATCCAAAATATACACACTTTCCCCACCTACCGTGTTGCTAGCCTTCAGCAAAAAATTCCATTACAATGAAAATGGCAATAGCATTAATGGGCCAATTCTCCCCAGTACTAATTATTGGAGTTTTGCTGACTTACTCTTCTCCAGACCAGAACCTAAAAATACCCATTTCTTGAGAGAGTGGATACACAGAGTCTAAAGAGGAAAATGAGAGCCACAGAGAATCCAAAATTGGATACCCTGCCCAGTTGAAGTCCAGGGAATGGGAATTGCATTTCTCAGCCCAATCAAGAGGTTCTTTACCTCCAGGGATATGTAGCTATTTAAGTTCCAGGCTTCCAGCCTCAAAGGGAGAATTCCAAAAATTCTATCTGTAATTTGCTTATCTCAGCATATGCCCAGTGATATGAGGTATTTTTCTGTTTTCCTCATTCTGATAGATCTTTCTTTTATTTTTTGAGAAAGAAAAAGAGTCAATGGGGGAGGAGCAGAGAAGGAGGGAGACAAAGACCAAAGCAGGCTCCAGTCTCTGAGCTGTTAGCACAGAGATGGTTGTGGGGCTCGAACTCATGAACCATGAGATTATGACCTGAGCCAAAGTCGGACACTTAACCCACTGAGGCACCCAGGTGTCCTAAGTTTTTCTAACACTATTTGGCCCTAAAACACCTTGTCTTGTAGACCTGTCAACTGCATACGGTTCATCTTCCTATAACTGTGCAGAAAACCACACAAATAGCGGGTGTTACACCTGTTGTTGACACCTGAAACTCGTAACCCTCAACAGTCTGACACAGGCCAGGCATAATGTGCAAAAGAGGGTTCTAATCCTCCTCTAACCTGAGACCTTCCACTGGCTGCTTGAAGAACTTACATTTCTGCTGAATCTGTGAAAATTCTGAAAAACAGAATAATGTTCTCTGATGGTTTCTGTGTCTTGCAGGATGAAAAGGAAAGGAAGAAGCAGGGAGAGAAATTTATTAAACATTTACCTATGCCAGCTATATCCTCATAGATTATTTCATCTAATTCTCACAGGTTTCTAACAGATCCAAGAAAATTAGGGTGAACGTTCAAAGTTCAAGCACCCATGCTCAAAGCCAAGATTTGAACTCAGATGGCTGACTTCAAAACCAGACAGCAAATATTTCATCTCATGCTGCTATCTCCTATTCTGCTCCCAGGCAGACATCACTAATCATTCAGGCCTTTTATTCCACTGATTCCACTGATTATTCCTTTTATTCCACTGATTTCAGAATCCTTTCCATCTCAGTGTCCCACACAGTCCATTATCAATCAAGTAGAGAGTAGTAGGGGCCAACTGATGCCCTTCATGTTTACCAAAAACTTGCAGGCAGAAGGATGATTCTCTTTCTTCAAGGGAGGCCATGCCCCATGACTGTCCAGACCAGTCTCAAAGGTCATCTCAGGACAATACAGTGGACCCTACATCCTCACCATGATCTCCCTTTGATAATAAGGAGTGCTGTGTATGGCTATCCTCCCATCCCCTAGCAGCAGCCACTGATAATACGTTAATGCATTTTCTACTTCCAGAAATATTGCTCTTGGCTTGGACTTAACTCTGCCTACACTGCAGCTGCATTTCAAATCATAATCTCCATGCCATAATAAAGTCTCCATTTGTTAATTTTTTAAAGTTTTTTTAAAAAAATTTTAATGTTTATATTTGAGAGAGAGAGAGAGAGAGAGAGAGAGAGAGAGAGAGAGAGAGAGAGAAAGCAGGGGAGGGGCAGAGAGAGAGGGAGACAAAGAATCCGAAGCAGGCTCCAGGCTCCGAGCTGTCAGCACAGAACCCAACAAGGGGCTCAAACCCATGAATTGTGAGATCATGACTTAAACCAAAGTCGGATGCTTAACCCACTGAGCCGCCAAGGCACCCTGAATTTTTTAAGCTTATTTCTTTACTTAGAGAGCGAGAGAGAGCGAGCGAAGAGAGAGTGAGAACAGGGGAGGGGCAGAGAGAGGGAGATACAGAATCCTAGGCAGGCTCTGCCCTGTCAGTGCAGAACCCAACACGGGGCTCAAACCCACAAACCATGAGATCATGAGCTGAGATCAAGAGCCGGGTGCTCAACCAACTTAGCCACCCAGGCACCTGTCCATTTGTTAATCTTTATTTCTGGCCCATATATATGAAGTCAAAGAAACCAGACCATGCACTCCCACTCTTCTTCACCCGGTGGCACAGAATGTGTTTTCAAAGGAGACTAAGAAGTGGGCATTGCCACTCAGCTTGGGCAAGGCTGAGGGTTTGCAGTGGGCAAAGAGATGTTTTGGTGTTAGAACCTTCAGGAATTCTCCTTCAACTGTCACCCTCCCCGCACCACCCCCCCAGCCACGCTCATGATTGATATTAATCTCTCCAGCCTCCTTTGATGTCAGCAAAGCCATTTTTATTCGGGCAGTAGCCAGAAGGACTGTGGCTGATTCACCACCTGTTGTCATTCTCCCTCCTTCCTCCGGCAGTGAATTTAGAAGAACTCTTTGCAGGGTAGCAGTGTATTTGCTATGGCACCACAGTTGCCCATGTTTGATCTCCTGTTTCTTGCCTGGAGCTTGTATTTCAGACTAGAGTAAATTATTTACCGGTGTAACAACCAAGTCTTGTGTTATTCAAAATATAAACCTGAAATATCGGAGCAATCAGACCTCACCAGCCAACACTATTTATGCTTTGCAGATAGAGACAGATCAGAGGATGAATCATAATTATCCCAACACATCAATTTTTCTAAATGCAGGAGGGGAGATTCAGTTTTCTCTCCTGTGAACTTCAGGAAATAAACAGCAACTTGGGCAAGTGTCTGTTGACTTCCCCTCCCCAGAGCCATCACAGCCTGGAAAGAGGAGGGTGGCCAGGCGAAAGTCAGCTCTGGGGCTGCCCTGGCTTCCTTCCTTTGCTCTTTCAACGGGCTTTGCACATGAGCAGTCCTTGGTTCGGACTTTGCTCATCCATGTGTCATACTTGTTTTCTTTCCTTTCTCTTCTCTGCCTCCCTCCCACCAGTCCATGAGCTTATGAAAGGCAGGAAACCAACTTACACAGAAGAATGTGCTTATATGGAAGCACCTACCATTTGCTTTACTTGGTAGCCTTGACACTGTCTGGTGAGGAACCACCCCCCCCCCCTCTTTTTTCCCCATCAGATGGGCAGCCTGCTTCGGGATGGAGAATATAAGTGGCAAGTGGCAGGCAGTGTGGGTAAGTGGGTTGGAGGCTAGGCTTTGGAGTAATGTACATCTGGGTTTGAGTCCTGGCTCTGCTGCGTTTGCTGTGTGGCCTTGAGAATGTTACTTAATCTTTGTGATTCCCAGTTTCTTCATGAGTAGAATGGGGATTGTTATGAAAATTGATTGAGACAACTAACTTATATAAAAGAAATTACTCCCATAAAGAATTCAGCATCGTACTTGTACATCTGGGTTCAATAAATGATAGTCATTGTTCCTGTTTGGGAAGAAGTGAAAGCCTGTTGTAGGTCCAAGAAATACTGTTGGTAGAAGATATGAGGATAGAATGTTCTCTGGAACAGCTGGGTTCCTTGCTCTGACTTTGCCAAGGCCTCTTTTGGAGAATAAAAGAGATTCTGTGTAATAACAAGAAACATCTGAAAACCAGCCATTCAACAAGCCATTCCGAGTTCATACCCCAGTACTTGCCTTTTTCCTCATCCTCTTTCTCTCTCTGCACACATGAGCATAGCAGCGAGGTGAGTCTTAGAATGCCTTGTGCCTCTGGGGCCTGAAGTCACATCTGGAAAAGACCCACTTCTGCAAATGCATCTCTGCCTTTTAGGAGGCAGAGGCAGAAACCCAAAGCTCCCAAGAATGGCTCTCAGAGGACTGAACCCTGAGGTCGGATGGGTTCCAGGCTTATCTCAGCGGATATCAGTTTGGGCACCTTGCAAAGAGCTCTAGTAAAAATAATGGAGCTCCTGGGGTGACTGGGTGGCTCAGTTGGTTGAGTGTCTGGCTCCTGGTTTTGACTTAGGTCATGATCTCATGGTTCCTGAGATCGAGCCCTGTGTTGGGCTTTGCACTGACAGCTCAGAGCCTGCCTGGGATCTCTCTCTTCCTCTCTCTCTTCCGCTTCTCCATCCCCCACGTTCATTCTCTCTCTCTCTCAAAATAAACATTAAAAAAAAGTAATGGAATTCCTAACTTTTGCACATCTTCTAAGGAACTAAGTCTGTCTTTATATGTGACGTGGCCCCTCCCTTCCAGGCCAGATAAAGACCAGACCCTTTTATCTGCTCATTTAAACCAAAATAGCCCTCCCTACATGAAATGTATTACTACGTTTTCATGATTCTAAGACAACGATTTGTAAGACACATCACTGATCTGATAGCACCTCCCTGGAAGAAAAACACAAAAATAAATGTGCACATTGATTCAGTTGTGCTCTGAGAATGCTGAAATGGGGAAAGATGCAGAACTTGGGATAGAAGAAAAATTAGACATCTTAACTTCATGGGCACTGCTTGCTACAGAAATGCTAGAACTGTCAGTGGATTAAGAAGTGCAGCAGTGGCTGTGTGGCAGCAGAGTGCCCAGCCCTCCTGTCTGTCTCTGTCCCACCATCCTCATGAACGCTGCACCTAGCCTCCAGAGCTTCTGCTTAACCAGTGATGGCACACACATCCATAGTATCTGTCCCTGTGACTCCAGCCTCCCTCTCTGCAGTTAGGCAAGTTGTTTTGTTTTTGTTTGTGTTTTCTCCTGCAGAAAACCAGACTGCCACCATAGGAGACTCTGGTGGGTGATTAAGACACAATATCAAGTAACAGGAACATGACTGCTTTGCAAACCTCATTGACATTTTGCTGGAGGGGACTAGAAGGACAAAGGGGGATGATATTTATCATATGAAGTTCTCCATGGCAATCACATGCCTCTTATTTACCTCTTTGGTCCGAAACCAGATTTATTTTCTTGGTTAGGAAGGCCCTCTTTCCAGTTTGGTTGATTCCGAAGAATAAATGTCAAGACCATGGCTGCACGTGAGCAGAGAGTATTTGAGAGTGACCTTGGGGGCGACTAACCCACCCACTGCTGTGTCCTCTGGCAAAGGGGAGTGTTAGTCCACATCAGATGGAGAGTGGGAAGGGAGAAGAGTTGAGGAGGCCACAAAGCATACAGCCAGGGGACTGTGTACTAGCCGACTCCTGGTGGGAGGGAATGTTGTTCCATGTGTCTTTCCTTCCTCTGCCCTGTTGGGTCTACAGAGGCCCATTGGGCCTCTGTATTGTCATGCTGATCACGTGATTAAAACAGGGCCTATCAGATGTTCTCTAATAGAATTCAGAATCCAATCGAGCAGCAGCCTTTCAGGGTCTATCTGTGGTTGGCTAAGAACCCCAGTTATGAAGTCAGACACCTGGGGACCCCTCCACCACTTCCTAACTCCCCTGAGGCAGTTATTTGCTGACTTCTCCCTTGAGAACTCATAAGGGAAATGACAGCACCCACACCTTCTAAGATGTTTAGCACATTGTTGTTGGCACATAAAAAGTACTCAGTAAATACCAACATTATTGTTTCAGTTTTCTGTGGTTGCCATAACAAGTTATCCCAAACTTAGTGGCTTAATGTAACACAAATTTATCTTATCCTTCCATAGGTTAGAAATCCAACACAGGTCTCAGCCTGTGGTTACTTGCTTCCATAGAGCCCCACCTGGATAATCCAGGAGAATGTCCCTACTTTGAGGTCAGCTGATTGGAAACCTTCATTCAATTAGCAATCTTAATACTGCTTTGCCACAAAATGTAGCACATTCCTGGGTTATGGAGATTGAGATATGGACATCTCTGGGTCAGCAGTAATCTACCTGCCACAATAGGACAAGGTGAAAATGGTGACTGAAAGGAAGCAGTTCTACAGGAGAGCGAAGACAGGGCAGACATATAGAGTTCTGGGGCCTTTCCAGTTCCCAACATTCTCTCTCTCTCTGTCTCTCTCTTTTTTTCTTAAGCTGGCTCAAAAAAGCTTGAGTTGCTAATACTTAACCATTGGAATCTTGAGAAAATGGAAATGTTCCCAGTAACAGTGTTCTGCACAACAACTACTCAATCCTATCACAGTGACCACTGATACCAAAACACTACCCACCAGTGTATGTCAACTCTTCACTCTTCATGTGTAACATGCCATTGACACACTTGCCACGGTTAGGAAATCTCGGGATGTGGTCCCTGGTTGATGGGCATGTTTCCTTTTTCAGGTATAAAACACTCATCTAAAGATGACCCGGGCCTTTTAGGTCAGCCAGTGGCATCTAGGTACATAAAATTGCATCCCTCATTGATAATCTATTGCAGTATTTTTGGGGAGTCAAGTCCACAGTAGTATCTTTTCTTTGTCCAGAAATGCAATCCTGTCTTGAAAAGTGTGCTCCAGATTCCTCTTCCACCTCCTCTAAGCTGTCATTGTCTCTTCACTGTTATGTGAAAGATGGAGACTTTCAGATGCAGGATTTCTGGAGCGCTGGCCTTGTGCTGTGTGATTGCCCTTGGAATTGGGTTATGGGCAGGCTTGAGGGAGCGGGCATTTGAATCCTAACTGTGCCTCTTATGAGCTTTGGGACCCCAAGCAAGCTACCGAGCCTCTCTTAGTCTCAATATCCTCCTTGTATAAAATGGGGACAATGTTTGCCACCTCAAAGGATTGTTCTGGGAATCAAATGAGAAGGCTGTGCCTGACCTAGGGCTGAATGTACAGCAAATGCTCAAAAGTGGTAGCTTCCACTCCTTTTATTTGGTTGAACCGGGAATCAAAAGCAGATCTCTGGTATTATCTTTTCTTACACCACCAGGAAGAGAACTAAAAAGAAGTTAAAAGAGTACAATACATTGTTTTCTTTTGGTTGAACTTTTTTCTTTTAAGAGAAGTATTTCTTTGTTCACAAATAAAGCTGGCTGGATTGGTTGCTTTTTGGTGATCCTTTGGTTCTTTTGAGTCAATGAGTGAAGGCGGAGAGTAGGAGGAAACCAGGAAACCAGAGGTCCGAGCGCCATATTTATATCGAGTAATGTGAATAAATCTCAAATGCCTAACGCAAGGGAAGAAAGGTAAGAAACAGGATGGGACTTATAGCATAATACCATTTATGTAAATTCAAAACATGCATATACAAACACCATATTTTTTCAAGGGTGCAGGTATATTTTAAATGTGTATAAACTATGGAAAGTGACTTGAAGGATATATGCTAGGTGCACTAGTGTGGGTACCTGGTAGGGAAAAATAGGAAATAAATATGAAAAGAAAGGAGGCTCCTACCACTGGATGATAATTATAACCTGCCATGAAATGGGAGAGTATGCCATTTCCTCTCTATATATGAATATTCTATATTCATATATGTGTGAATCCTTAGTAGGATAAATATGAATTATTATAAAACCAAGATCTACATGATGGCCAAATACAGACCTATCAGCTAGGTCTCCAATCTCATTATTCCCTTCTGTGGTCTTCCCTGAACCCAGTGAGTTAGGAAAGCTCTGATTCTTCTCTGTGACTCCTACTCAGTGAATTTCTTGGGTGATCTCATTAAAAGCATAATAATTGTAGGGTTTTCCTGTGAATGGAAGAGTACATACTGGTGATGGAACTGTCCTGTGTCTCCACCAATGAGAAGGTTTAGAAAGCCATGGGCTCTGAGACTAACAGTGACCCAGGGGGGTGCCTGGGTGGCTCAGTTGGTTAAGTGTCTGACTTTGGCTCAGGTCATGATCTCGTGGTTCATGAGTTGGAGCCCCACATCGGAATCTGTGCTGACAGCTCAGAGCCTGGAGCCTGCTTCAGATTCTGTGCCTCCCTCTCTCTCTGCCCCTCTCCCACTTGCACTCTGTCTCTCTCTTTCAAAAATAAATAAACATTAAAAAAAATTTTTTTTGGAGGAAAAGGACATGGTCTCCAATGCCCTGGACTCATTTTATCAGGCAAGTACTGCTTTTGTACAATGATAACAATGATTTATTTCATCCAAATGATCCTTTCTGTCACTGTTAATCTGCTGTGCTTTTCTGAACATTCTTCTATGGATTAGTATTGATGCTTGGAGTTTCTTGGAGGGAACAAGCAATGTGGCAAAAGCCTCCTAAGATGTGTACCAATGCTCTTCTCCTATTGATCTAATTAAAGATCATGATGCCTAATATAATTAGTTCAGTCGGCCTTTCTGTCTGGTTAGTTCTTGCACTTTTAGACATGTAAGCACCAGAGCTAAATTGCTCTGGGCTAATGAATTGCAATTCTGAAGGAAATGGCTTTCAGGATACAAATATGTGTATCAACTAGGACATTAATTATAGGATTTCCTTTTTCCCCCCAAGCAATTGATGCTTATTTTCCTCCTAGACTTTTTTCATCCAGAGGCCAGACACCTAGTGCCATTTTGTGGAACATGCTTTAAATTCTTGAGTTAATGAACTGTCTAGAGAAGGGGGTGTGTGACTTAATTCTTTAGTTCGGGTGGTATCCAGCATTTTATTTTATGGTACAAGAGATAAAAGGGATATATGGGCAAATGTAAAGGTCTTAAGAAAGCCAATGTATATAAGATCTGAATCACATGTCAAGGAAATGACTTTGTGGAAAGAATGAGATCAGTAAGGTTATCTGGAGGTTTGAAGAGTTGGTGACATCAAGACTAGGGAGTTGTCATCTGAAATCTTCCAGTTTCTCAATTAAGTATGAAGTAAGGTCATTAGATGGAAGAAGCATGGGTCAATGACAATAATAACAACAGTCATATTACAAATGGGCCAACATTCAATCAGTTCATCCCATGTGCCAGGTATTACTGTAATCGTTTTGCATTGTATTAGTTCTTAGTGTTCACAACGACTTTGTTGAGGCTAGATTGGATCTCGGAGAGCAGGCACGCAAGGTCAGTAGAAACACATTATGAGATGTAAAACCAGTATCCCAGTGTTATTTTCTGTCTGGTGTTTTTAGTGGCTCAGGTGTAGCACAGAGAATGCAGATGGCTTACTGTATCTAGGGTTGGGTTTTGCCAAGCAAAGATGCTGTGGAGAGAAAATGAGTCAAGGATATTGTGTAAGTGGGCATTTGGAAGCAAGCAGTTGCAAGTGATGGGCTATGAGATCAGGATAGAAACGGGAGAGGAAAGTAGTGGTGGGGGACAAATGAATGTGGTGGCGTAAATGGCCTGGAGTCATAGAGAAGTGGAGGAATTATTGTGTCAGAGGTTGTTGTCTTCAGGTTGGAAGAATAGGAGTTTGCAGTTATGGAGTCAGAAGTTGGCATTGGTGATGTCTGTACATGGGCAGTGTCCGGTGAAAGTTCTTTTTTTTTTTTTTTTTCAAGTTTATTTTGAGAGAGACAGAGAGAGAGAGAGAGAGAGAGAGAGCGCGCACAAGTTGGGGAGGAACAGAGAGAGGGGGAGAGAGAGAATCCCACACAGGCTCTGTACTGTCGGTGCATAGCCTAGTGCGGGGCTCGAACTCACGAACCGAGATCATGACTGAGCGAGCTGGATGCCCCAGTGATAGTGAGTTCTAAGGCATATCCCTGCGGTGGTAAAGAGGAGGTGAAAGAACAGACATGGTCAGATTCGTGTTTGGGAAGGTAAGCAGTATGCAAGGGGCAATCCTGGAGGTGGGGAGAGGGTTAGAATAGTCTCCTGGAGAGGGAGAGGTCTTGACAGCTTGGCTAGCATGGTGGCAGTGGGGGTGCCAGTGAGGAAGTGGGTGGACTGTGAAGATATTTAGCAGATGGAAGGGTGGATGAACAGTGTGGGTTTGACTGAGTGGGGAGTCAGGGAAAGGGAGGAAGCAAAGTGATGCCCAGATTCTAAGTCCTGGTTTTGACAACTGGGTGCAAGTTGATGGGGTTCAATCATAAAAATGAATGAATGAATGAATGAATGAATGAATGAATGACTGGGAACGAGAAAAACAATGAATCCAGAGTAAACACTAGGGCTGGAGATACTTTAAAAAAGTTTCAGATAAGCCAAGATTTTTCTTACATAGATACAGGACCCTTAGATGTGGCTTTCAATGCTGCATCTAGTGGAAGGAAAGGTTTCCATGTGCCTTAGTTACTAACGAACTCAAATAGGCTCAGTGGGAAGAGAGAGTGTAGAAAATGGGAAGGTGAATGCAGAGGGTGGGGAAGGCATTACAAGGGCTGAGGTCAGGCCCAGAAGAACTAGAAATAACTGAAGTAGTGCTTCCCGGTCCAGCTGGGTAGTCTGCTGAGCCTGAGGATGAATAAAAAGCTGGTAAAATCTACAAACATCTTTCGTGTTTGCTGGAACTGTGGCCATCTTTGTTATCTGTGCCATGTGTCCCCATGTTGGATCATTTGGAAGAAGAAAGCCATCAGGATTTTCTCAGTTCCATCTCCTTACAGCAGCCTGAAGGGTCTCATTGGGTTGCAGATAAGAGAACCCCACTCACAGGACAGGAAGCAAAGCATAAGAATGCAATGGAATCATGGTGAATGCCTTTGATCCTAAAGAAAATATGAGGGAGCAGGCTTCAAGAAGGGTGGGGGTGGGGACCAAGACAACTCTTGAATCCCCGGTACCTTCACTCTGCAGCTTGGCCTATCCTAGTACTAATTCATCCTCCCTGTGGGTATTTACTGAGCATCTATTATGGACCAGGCATTGTGCCAGATGCTGGGGATACAAAACTGAGCAAAAGGAGAGACGACCTCACCCTGATAGAGCCTGGAGTCAGATAGGAGATGTGGTCATTAGTCAAATGATCATACACGCAGATGAATAGTCACAGCTGTGATTAGCATTAGGATGGAAAGACATACAGTGCGAGGAAAGTCCACAGGGGGCAAGTTTGACCCAACCAGAGAGGGGAGGGAAGATTTCCCCGAGAAAGTAATCATGGAAATGGCATTGGAAAGAAGAGGAGAAGGGTAGGGGGGCGGGTATTCCAGGTGGAGGGAACAGCATGTGCCAAGGTCTCACAGCCAAAGGCAGCATTGGGAGTCCAAGGGGCAGTGAAGGCCAGCGGGGCTACAGCACTAAAAAGAAATGTGATATAGTGTGAGATGAGGCCCTACAGATCCACAGTATGTAACTAAACATGTTAGACTAAACACGTTCTTATTCCAAGAACAACAGGGAACCATATATATGTTTGAAGCAGGAGAGGGCAATTGCCTTTCGAAAGGATCAGTCTGTCTTAATTATGGTGAAGGATTTGAGGGAACTCAGCTTCCAAGTCCCAGCTCCTCAGAGAGTGGATCTGATTGGTTCACCTGGAATCAGGTGCCCAGCCCTGGTCCAATCATTATCAGGAGGTGGGGTTCATGTGTCAGGAACCTGGCTGCTGAGGGCCCACCTGAGGGAAGTCTTCCCCAGAGATGAACTGGACAGAATCCCCCAAATGACTATTGGATCAATTCACATGGCACCATCACTTTCCATGATAAGAAAACCCAAAGACTGTCACTGTCCCTTAAACGTTCCCAATGTCGTTCAGAGGAGGCAGTATCTGGGGAGTGAAGAGGGCAAAGGATTTTGGGGAAGACACTTGGCCAAATCATTTGTGTGTCTGTGGACAGATGGCTTAATCGACCCAACTCCCTCCTCTGTAAAACGGGAGATCATGACAACAGCCTCTGTGTCCCAGGCTGATACACCACAGTCTCACTGTAATGCCATTGTAACCCCACAGGGTAGAAATTATCATCCCCATTTTATAAATTAGAAATGAAAGTTGAACATATTTTAAACCGGGAATAACTTCAAAGTCTACCAACACTTCATCATTTTCCTCCTCAAATCTCATAACCCTCTATATCAAATGAGTCATTATTATCATTATGATTCTTAATAGAAATAATAGCAGTGTTCAATTAATAACACAATTACTGCTGATAGCTAAGACATATAGTACACTATTTGCCAGGCACTGTTCTAAACACTCTCCATGTATTTATTCATTTAACCCCTGCAAGAACCTATAAGGAAACATTATTTAGCGTTTCCACTTAACAGGTCACTGAGGCACTGAGAAATTAAGTAATTTGAACAATTTACATAAGTAGCAGTCATAACTTAAACCACAGTAGACTGGCCTCAGCATCCAGGCTCTTTACATGTTTGCACTCTCTCTCTCTTTCTCTCTCTCATACATATATATGTATGTATGTAGATATATAGATAAACATCTATCTATATCTATATATCTATACCATTCTCACTGTGTGTCTCTCTCAACACCACATAACACACACACACACACATACACACACACCACAAAGGGGAAAAAACAAAACCCATGACTACCACTCACAAATTTTTATCTGAACCCATTTTCAAAAGGAATTACAAAGGCCCATACATCTGCTGTCACAACTTGCTATTCCTACTACTGACTCCATTTTACTGATAAGGAAACTAAGGCTCAGAGGCATGTATTACTTATTAGAGATAACACAGATTGTAACCAGAAGAGTCAGCATTCCAGTCCAGGTCTGGTTGACCCCAAAGCCCTATTGATATTAGGACATGAAAACAGCTTCCCATCATCCTCTCTCAACCGGTTCCATCTCAGCCCTTCTTGAGTGAACTTTGGGACCCTTGTGAAAAAAATAAAATAGAAGTTCGATATGGTAAAAAGTGCCCATTATGTATTAAGCCATGCCAGCTCTCACTCGGAGACACCCACATGCCAGGCTGTGTCCTTATTTCAAAAAAAAAACAAAAAACAAAAACCAGTCACAACATGGAACTGATCTCCTATGTATTTTCTGCTTCTGTTATAATCTCTGGCATGGAAATGAGTTATTTAGATTGTTGGTAGCTGACAGTCTCCATAAATTGCAAGAGGAGCCTCAACAGGGTGACGGGTGATGCTATTTTGTACTGTGTCATACTACAGCTCTCTCTCTCTGGTTCTACTCTCTCCCTGCAATTCCATGCACCAAGCGGCCATGAATTATACATGTACTTTCTGAAGTCTGATGAAAGTTTTCCCACCTATTAAATTGCCAGGTTCCCAAATCTAACACAAATAGAATCCAAACACGCTTAGGAAAATATTGCGCCATTTGTTCTTCTATGATCGTGCCTTTTGCTTTCTTGTACCATGTACTCAAAGTGCCAAGAGCTTCTGCCTACTGTATATTCACCTGGGGGTTACAAACCAGTCAGATGAGTCTGCACCGTGCTCTGAAAGGTTAGGAATCCAGAAAACATAGGCTTCCTCATTCCACCCCATCATCCAGGAGGAAACCCCTCCACTGCCCTGGAAGCAACTAGCAGGAAAAAAAAAGTTGTAGGAAAGAAGTCAAAATCCCAAATAAAGGGGTGCCTGGGTGGCTCAGTTGGTTAAGTGGCTGACCCTTGATCTCAGCTCAGGTCTTGTTCTCAGGGTCACAAGTTCGAGCCCTGTGTTGTGCTGCACTCCGGGGATAGGGCCTACTTAAAAAAATTTTTTTTTGTTTTAATCTCAAAAATCCCAAGACAGAGAAAGCTGGGCCACTTCCCAAAATGTTCACTGGCTTACTCTTGCCTGTGGGTGAAGAAATGAACTTTTTAGGAAAGCCTCCTAGGTAATTTGTGATACACCTTCTTTCTATCTTGGCAACTTGCTCTGGCCCCAACACAGTTTCTTTCTAGCCATTTTGAAAAATGACAGATCCTTGGTATGGTCATATTAAAAAATCCTGTTATGATGGGGCACCTGGGTGGCTCAGTCGGTTAAGCGTCCGACTTCAGCTCAGGTCATGATCTCACAGTTTGTGGGTTCGAGCCCCGCATTGGGCTCTGTGCTGACAGCTCAGAGCCTGGAGCCTGCTTCAGATTCTGTGTCTCTCCATCTCTCGGCCCCTCGCCTGCTCATGCTCTATGTCTCTCTGTCTCTCAATAATAAACATTACAAAAAATTTAAAAAAATCCTGTTATGAATTATGAGTGACCCCGAGGTCCTTTCATTGATTAGGATTTTTTCTTCAGTTGCATGTAAAATCATCTTAACTCAAACTGACTTAAGCCAAAGGAAGAAATTATTAGGCTATACAGTTGATAAGTTCAGGGATACAGGAAATTGCAGGTGTGGCTAGATCCAGGTGTTCAAGTGACATCACCAGGACCTAGAGCCTCACCATCTCTCAGCTCTGTTTCCCTCTGTGTTAGTGTCATTTTAGATATGCTCCCTCCCTTAGTTGGCCAAAAGTGCTTGGCTCACATCCAGGCCAGAACAAAGATCATCCTTATTAAAAAAAAATAATAATAGTAGAAACGCTTCAAGTACTTACCGAAGATGTGAGTCAAGAAAAAAATCAGCATAGTACCCATGAAATAGTGCCATGAGAGTATCTCTGGAAAACTCAGATGACCGGTCAATACCGAGCCTTCCTTGGCACATGGTAGCCAAGGGCCGGCTGCTTAGAGGTGTTCCCTTGAAGCAGGGCATGTGCTTTCCAGGTTATTACCATCCCTCCCTCAAACTCTGGAGTCTCCCACATTTCTAGGGCCAGACATCAGTTGTCGTCTATCACCATGCTTCCATTGTTTTGGTTTTAGAAGCGAATTCTTTCTTTATGGCCACATCTTAAAGAAAAGTGGGTCAACTACTGGACACTGAGAAAGCCATGTGAATTTTCTTACACTTGTTTCATTAAAGTTATGTACGTTGCCTACCTGGTGTCCGAGGGTATGGTAGCTTATGCTTCCATGGGAGAGTAGTCTTACTTTGATGGAGTGGTGGATGGGAGAGATTCCTGGGTTAGATGACCAGGATCCAGGGGTGGACAAAACAATGCAGACAGAATGAGAGCACTTACAAACATTCATCTGCAATTTGAACATTCCACCTCACCCCAACCTGAATGCCTGCCCAACATTTGGTCCACAGCTGAACTGACAGCCTTTGGTGATTGTCCCAGGGCACATACATGGGAAATGCATTTCTCATCTTTCAAGCTGGTCATCCTCTTGGGATGGAAAGCAAGTAATCGCCAACTATTTTAAGGAATCAGTGCCATAGGTTGCTACATGCTTTCAACAAAGGAACTTCCTTTCTGGGATCAGAATGATCCACCGGGTGCTTTTTGCCTGGGACTGCCACAAACAAACAAACAAACAAAACCCCAAAACACCACCCATATATTTATGTTTTGGGTAAATCCTGGTATGCCTAAACAAGGACTCAGATTCATAATAAGAACCACAAAATGTGCATTTATTACATTATTGCTTGTTTCCTTGGAGTCCTTCATGATTTAGGATCTTCATTGATTCTTTGACACAGAGGCCATGTTGTTAACTCCTTTTAACATAAGGAAGTATGAGTATTATTCCTCCACTTCTGAGTTGGAGAACGTTGATTCTGGAAAGTTGGGTAGCATTGCTGAATGCACCTAGGCAAGTGTGAGCAGGGGAAAGAGCCTTTCCACAACTCCTGGAAAGGGGAAAACCAAGAGAAATCTGATCTGATGAGAATCCACACTGGAACCCCTCCCTTCAGTATTTAACTATAATTAGCGAGAACCACCCATATGGCAACTTTTCTCGGGCCAGATGGGTGATTGTCGGGCAGCACATGATCTTTGCTTCACTTTGAAGGAGACATGAGTAATCCTGGGGATATTAATCCAACAAGGGCTATATTTATCTTCACTCATTTGGTTATTAACACATCTCTATTTCTTCTCTAGGCATCAGGGGTATAGGGCACAAGCACCAAGATAGTCCTCCCCAGAGCCCAAGGAAATAGGGGCCTCCATTCTGCAGTTCCTACTTGATTACACACCCATGCTCTAATGGCCTCAGCCTCCCTCAAAGGAGCATGGGAACCCTGTAAGATATTCTTGTCTTGGGAACTCTGTAGGATATCCTTGCCTTAGAATTTGTCCAGGCACTATAACAGATGAGGAGACCAGGGCTCAGAGAAGGTGTGTGGCTGATAAGTTAAAGTTGGAGTTGGAGGGAAAGTCACATGACTTCTCTCTGTTTTTTTGCGGGGGTGACATCCTATTTTGCACCCGGGGGGGCCAAACGATAAAAAATTATATGGTTGCCCTATTTTAAGGGACTACAGTCACCTTTAAAAGGAGCCAGAGGGTGAGTATTGCCAGCATATATATGATGGAAGTTGAGCCAGAAAAACTATCATGATTCAAGGCTGTTCTGCAACCAACCTACTCCATCCATCCCCCTTTTAGTCCATTAGTCCACCAGTCTCCCTAATGAAAGCTCTGCATTTCATCTCTCAACTCCAGACATGATTGTGTTGCACTGGTTCTCATTCACCAAGGACTGCACCCTCCGGGGACAGAGACACCACCAACCTGTTACTCTGGGTTGCCTCTGACCTTGGCACAGAGTTGCAATAAACACCTTCAGCCTCTCCTTTCAAGTGTTGTCTTTGGTATCTTTTACCTCCTTTTCCGGTCTTTTTCCAGTCTGCATATCGATTAGATCCAACCATGAAGATCCTTGATTATCAAGTAAAATTTTTGGCCAACATGACCTGGCAAAGTTTATAGTATCTTTATTATTTCTTCTCATTATTCTTGTTGCTATCATTGTGTATTTTATTAGTGGTCTGGAAAGCTTTCAAGATCAAAAAGTATGAACATCAGGGGCGCCTGGGTGGCTCAGTCGGTTGAGTGTCCGACTTCAGCTCAGGTCATGATCTCACAGTTTGTGAGTTCGGGCTCCACGTGGGGCTCTGTGCTGACAGCTCAGAGCCTGGAGCCTACTTCGGATTCTGTGTCTCCCTCTCTCTCTGACCCTCCCCTGCTCATGCTCTGTCTCTCTCTGTCTCAAAAATAAACAGAAACATTAAAAAAAATTTTTAAAAAGTATGAACATCAGCTATGATATGAAAGAAAAAGACTTGAACGCAGATAGCATACTTTGGATAAGTTACTTAATCTCTCTGGATCTGTGACTTCATCTGTAAACTGAGAACATTACTTCCAGCCTGATATAGTTGTTGCAAGTGTTGAATGACAAAATGTCCATGGAAGTGTCTCGAGAGTCCCCGACACCTAATACTTGCTCAGTAAGTATTTATGTCCTGGCCCTGTGTGATTCCTTAGGCATCACCACTGAGCTGTCTAGCTGGGACCTCCAAAACTTAGGCACCCATCTCCTTCTTTTTCCTGAAGTCTTTGCCCTGAGTCCTTTCTTTCTCCAGATGTAATTTCTCTGATATAATTACCCGTGAGCCTGATTCATCATCTGCTTATGTATTTTCCCATTTCTAATTTCAACAAGCCCTTCACACCCAAAGCCCTACCCTTCCTCCTACTATGACCATCACATTTTGTGGATGGGTAACTTGTTTCATCTTTGCCCCATGAAAGAGACATAAATCAGTTAGGGTCTTCTCTCTTTTTCGGGAGCTAGAGAGAACAAGTATCTTTCAAACCAAAGGCTGGCTGTAATTAGGGGATAGTGGCTGAGTTGTTAAGGTTCTAGATATATGGATAGGTTCCTTCCTTTGTGGGAAGGAGGTCCACTAGTGATTAGCAATGTGTGCCTGGGCACAAAGTGGAGAGTGACAGCCCATATTCCATCTTTACTCTACACTGGTGATACTGATCCGTTCCCCAAGTCTTCCCAGAATTGTTGCCCCATTATGCTGCTGGTCAGGATGCAGGTGAGGTCATGAAGAAGTACAAGATCTGTAAGCTTCCACTGCCACTCGATAATCCACTCAAATATCTTCCCTTCTAGTTCATCAGAAGCTCCATCTTCAAAGGCAAAACTGCATGTTTTATCATTCCCTCTTTATTGCATAGGGAAAACAGACCCACAGAACCATACTTCCTGGGTAGTTGAGGTAATTAGGCCATTAGATTCTCTCTCCATCTTCTTCAAATGTTTTTAATGAGCTATGCAATTAGGAAAAAAAAACAACTCTGGGGAAACAAGGTATGACTGTGTCAGTCTTTAGGAGACAACAGCAACTGCATTATCAGTAATTACCCTTTAAGGAGTGCACACCACTGTATACCTACCTCTGTGGTAGACACAATGCTTATGGCTTCTCATTTAACTTGATGACAGTCCTATAAGGCCAGTAGTGTTAGATTTCATTTTGCAGGTGGGAAACTGGTCCACATTCACAGTGCAGGTGAATAGCGAGCTAGGTTTTACCCTGGATGCTGCCTGGGTCCAAAATCTAAGGTCTTTCAAAAGATCATGTTGTTTCCGGGTGAGGGTCTATATGTCCTTATCTATAGGTCAGCCCTCCTGATCTAAAGATTCCCTTTCCTTATTTGCTTTTTTTTTTTTTTTTTTTTTTTAAATTTTTTTTTTTTTTCAACATTTATTTATTTTTTGGGACAGAGAGAGACAGAGCATGAACGGGGGAGGGGCAGAGAGAGGGAGACACAGAATCGGAAACAGGCTCCAGGCTCTGAGCCATCAGCCCAGAGCCTGACGCGGGGCTCGAACTCACGGACCGCGAGATCGTGACCTGGCTGAAGTTGGACGCCCAACCGACTGCGCCACCCAGGCGCCCCCCTTATTTGCTTTTTAATTAGCATTTGAGGTGGAGACTTCTGTGAGTGTGTGTGTGTGTGTGTGTGTGTGTGTGTGTGTGTGTGTGTGTGTTTCTGCAAGTGTCTTGGCTTTCTGTAATAGATTAGATTAGAAGATTTGGGCTCAAAAGGTCAGACTATGAAGCATGCATCAGCGAGGTCATGGGAAAAGTCTGAGTTGGCTCTTACCCCCAAGCCATAGATCCCTAGATGAGCCCATCTCCAAACCCCTAGTGTATTGGTTTCCTAGTGCTTCCATAACAGAGTAGCCCAAAATGGGTGGCTTAAAACAACACGGATTTATATCTCACAGTTCTGGAGGCCAGAAGGTCTGAACTTAAGGTGCCACCAGGGTCCTTGTCCCTTGAAGACACAGGGAAGGAAGTGTTTCATGACCCTCTCCCCTAGTCCCGTGGCTTTCTTCTCCCATGGTGTCTTCACATCATCTGCCTTCTGTGTATGACTGTTTCTGTGTCCAAATTTCCAGTCATCAGTCATAATGGATTAGGGCCCACCTTCACGACTGCATCTTAATTACTTCTGTAAAGTCCCTGTCTCTAAGGTCATATTCTGAGGTCCTGGGGTTAGGACTTTAATATTTGTTTATTGGTGGGGTGAGACACAACTCACCTATGACTCCTGGCTTTTCTCTGTGGGAATCAGAATCTAGGAATTAGCTTTGCACATGCAAAGGACCAAAAGATGAGTTAGGAAGCATGAAAAGTTACCAGAACCAAAGGTGGGATTCACATAGCCTCTTAGAAGACTGAAGTGCACTATCCTGCTTTAGGAGGGGAAGGTGGGCAACGTTTTCTGAGCACCTACTCAGTGTCTGACTCCCTGTAAAGACTTTACTATCATTACCCTATTTAGCTCAGTTAGTAATGGGCAAAGGAGTTTGTAGATCAGTTTACTGATCCTTCACAACAAACCTAGGGGGCAGGGACTCCTATTGTCTTCATTTTACAGAGGAAAAGAGTGACATCCAGGGAAGGGAAAGTGCCTCAGCCAGCAGGACTAGAATTCCAAATTAGGAGCAGTGAGATTTTTCATCCCACAGTTGGCCATATGTATCCATGAGGATTGGCTGGTGACCAACACTGGCTCAGACCTCAGACACTTGGGCAATGACCACCAAGAAACAGATTCTTCCCCTTAGGTGTGGTGGAAACATGAAAGACCCAGGAAAGAGGAGACCAAACACTGAGCTCATGGGCTGGTGATGAATGTCTATTCCCAATGAGGAGAAAACAAGAATTGGGTCTTGATTCTTGACATTGAACTTTGACATTAAACTTTGAAACTTGTCCTCAAAGTCTAAAGATTGCCAAACCTCAGTTGCCTTATCTGAAAACTGGGGACATGAACATGGCTGGGGAAATCAAATGGAATAAGATATGAAGGAAAACATGATGAAAATGTTGATCTTCTTAGTTCCCGTGGTTGTATTTAGAGCAGAGACAGCTTAGAGCTAGATGAGGTGGATATTTCCTAAGAGACAGGGACTTTGTTATCCTTTTTAACAAGGTTGCAGAGTTTTAACAAGGAAGCATATAAAGCATGAATTATGTCAGCAAGTACAGGCAATGGAGAATGCCTCTACCCCACATTTTTTTGCTGCAAAGCAGTGGATGGTTACCTTAAGGCAAAGTAGTTTAAGTACCAGATATTCACAGAATGATTTCCTTCTGTTCCTATTTTAGGACATCCCCGCTGATCTCCCCCATCCATCTCTCCCAAATCTTTTACTTTTTTTAAATGTTTATTTATTTATTTATTTATTTTTTTGAGACAAAGACAGAGTGCAAGCAGGGAAGGGGAAGAGAGAGACAGGGAGACACAGAAGCTCAAGCAGGCTCCAGGCTCTGAGCTGTCAGCACAGAGTCCAATGCAGGGCTGTAACTCACAAACCATGAGATGATGACCTGAGCCAAAGTCAGACGCTTAACTGACTGAGCCACCCAGGAGCCCCTCTACCAAAGCTTTTAAGGGGTAAATAGAAACCTGAGGTATTTTCTCCTCAAAGTTAAACAACTCATCCCTTCAAATGCATAATGTTGCTCTTGGCTCCAGAAAGTCTGACATTGTTGGAAGATGTCCAGAAGTTCCATTCACCCTGAATGCCATGAAATATGCATGACATAAAATAGGCAGTCTTGAAAACCTACCTCCCTCCTAGATTTCAAGAGGGTGGCATTTGTGATGTACATGCATCTCGGTCAAATGTGCATCTGGGGACGTGTGGGAGACATATCAATGACTCCATCAGGGTGATAACATTTCACACGTTACCCAAAGCAGCGTCTTCCTTCCCAGGTTACTGGAGAATCAAATGAAACTTTGACTGAAGCTGGAAGGGTTGTGGAACCAAGATGGTCCTGCCTATCCCTGACTGTGGCTTTATTTCCATTCTCCTAAAAGAGAGAGGAAAGGCTGTTTGGTATTTGGATGGATGTTCCAATTGCATGTGTGCTGATGACCCCAATCTTCAGGGTCTAAGAGCTGGACCAGAGAATATCATCCCTCTCTCCCTTCCCCAGTGAAAGGTGGTTTTTCCAGGCCTCTGGCTTACGAAGACAGCCACCATAGGGGACCTTTTATGGAGAGAAGAAGCAGGATGAAGGGATGGATATTTTCAAAAGAAGAGTCCATTTGCAGAGGGCAGAACAACTCCTCTGACAGTTCTAGACATGTTGGGCATCCCCAGGATTTGGTGTTCCAGGCACCAGACCACTCAGTATCTGTGCCCCAGTGGAGAGGAGAGGCATGAGTAACACCAAGACAGAACACATGAGTGCTCAAAGACAAATTCCCAATTATTTTATTGTATCACTAATGATCTTCCCAGCTGGGGTTTCTGAGAGGCCTCCTGGAGTCACACCCTGTTGGATATTTCCATTCTCCATTTCCTCTTCTTTCTCAGTGGGGAAACTCCACCTTACCCTCTCTGGGGCTTCTGAGGACATCTGGGCAGTCAGTACAGCTTCTTCGCTGCTCTGATGGAGGGTTCTTTGTCCTTGTCTGGTGGACGGATGTCATTTTTAATCAAATTTGAATCTTCTTTCAGAACACAGGTGGATTTTTGAGGGAATATGGGGACTTGCTGAGCCAATTAGAGTAGCTGAGTCATTCCTTGGTTATATCTCCCTCATCTCCAGTGTTTTCTTGAACCAGTGTTCTCTCACGTGCCCTTGCCATATTTCTACACAACGAAATGGAGGTTACTCAGCCATCATGTTGACACTAAGTCCATCCAGTCCTTCACAGGCATGGGAAGGATCTTTCATAACTTCCACAAGCTTAAGACATATGATGACCAAGTTGTTCCAGTTAGTCTGGGCCTTCCCTGGGTCTAGCCAGTGCTAGAGGCCACATCCAGGGACCCTTTTTAGTCCCAGGAAAACCAGGCCAAGCGGGTCATCTTAGAGATATGTCCCAGCCTCTTCCAATAGGCCTGTCTTCTCCCATATAATGACAGATTCTAATTATTGTTTCGTTCCTAGTGTCACCTCTTTTGTTTGAGATCCACTTTCAGTCACTTCTCCTGACTTATGGTCCCTTATTATCTCCCCTAAATACTATCGTCTAATTTCTACCCCACCCAGGTTAACAAGAAGGACAACTGGCCCATGATAATAGGAAGCATTTTCTGAAGGGTATCAGGAAGGGGAAACAGAACATGAATCCACCCTAATGTGTGCCAAGAACTGTACCAGCTATTAACATGTACCATGTTATCATCACAACATGGCATAAGTAGTAGCACTTTCTCCATTTTCCAGATAGCAAACTAGGGATTAGAGAGATTAAGTGACTCACTGGAAGTCACTCTGCAAACAAATAATGGGGCTGGAATGAGATTCCAGGTCTTGTCTAGGGAAGAGTAGAGGTCGTCCTGGAAAGGAAGTTTGAGGTTACAGTTATAAAATTTCCCAAAATGTTGAAGCCAAAATCTAGTGTGGTGGAGGAGAGTAGATAAAGCAGCAATGTGGGAAAACTGAAATATATGCATTCCTCTTTTTGTTTTTAATTTTAACACTATGGAATTCAAGTCACTTTGTAAGCTTTGAAACATAAAAATGTATAATGTATAATATGGTTTGCTCATAAAATTACCATGTTTGGGGTATTTATTTAAAGACACGAGGACATAGGAAGAAGGAGAAAACTTTGGGGAAAATATCTTTTCTCTTTTATTTGAGAAAAGTGATAACATTTTGGAAAAATATTTTAAAAGTTTCCTAATTTTTTTAATGAGATTTTTCACAATCATATTTGCAGCCATTCACTTTTCCCTTACTCTGTTAAACTTTAGGAACCCTCACACTGACCCTCTTCAGGTTCTATCTCCTGCCCAGGGACCAACGCTTAATATCACCATCCCCTCCCCCTCTGCATCCTCTCCTTCTCTCTAGTGGTGGGTACTTCATGGCTTTTCATGGTCCTTTCTCCAGTCCCAGCCTTTCATCCAGCTCCCTACTCAGGAGCTCTTACTCCGTCTGCCTCTTCATAATTAACTACTCCTTATGAGTAGTGTCTGTGGTAGTTACTGGTGGCTACTGGTCACCTCACTTAGCTGATCCCTGGGATAGGCTACGTGCTAAGTTGAGAGGAGTACTTTAAGACTTCTAGAAGAGTGAAGTCAGGGAGCTGTCCTCTTACCATACCTGTTCAACTCATGACTACAGCCTTACCGTAGGGTTCCAGGTTCAGTGAGTGGAGTGTGGGCTTAAGTGTCAGTCCCAGTTGGTCCCAGATGAAGCCAGAGTTTTCAAAAGAATTTGGTCCAAAGACTAGAAATAACCTTAATGCTCATAATAGAGACTGTTTAAATTATGATGTAAGCCATAAGATGGAATTCAATACAGCTATGAAAGGATAAAGATAGAGCTATACCTACCAACTCTGGTACTATCTTTAAGCAAATCTAAGTGAGAAATATAGAATAATGAGAAATATAGAAATAATGAGAAGATATCCTGCATTTATATTAAAAAGATAGCAAAAATGGGATGATAGGTGCATATTTCCTTGTACGTCCATAAAATATCTTTATGATCTTTGTAATGCCCAGGAAACCCTTGAGAAAGAGGTGAACTAGGGGATTAAAGATTAAGAGCAAGAGAGACTTAATTTTGACTAGACACCCTTTTATAGCACTTATTTTTTTTTTATCATTTGCATGTATTGCCTTCTGGTAGGTGGTCAAGCAGATAGCTAGATAATACAAATAAATGAAAATATAAAGGTAGTTTGACATACTGTACCCATTTATAAGTATGCTGGAAATTAATTACATGAAACTATTGCTGATTGGTCATGTCACCTCAGCACAAAAGTTAGCCTGCATGTAGTCTAGTGGATCTGGAAACATTTGTTTGCCATTGAGGAAGGAAGGTAAATGCGTGTCCATCTGGATGTGCCTCTGGATAGTTTCCTCAGCTACCTAGTCAATGCCACAATAAACATTAACTGAAAACTTAACACATGCCCACACTGAGGTGGATGCTTGTACTGCTCTGATGGATAAGACCCAGTTGACCCATCTGGATGTCACAGTGGATGGGAGTGGGATCCACCTCTGTACATCACTACAGTACAATGTAGTAAATGTTCAGCCCAAAGATACTGGGGGATGATCCACTAATGGGATTATCGGGGGTCTGGAGAAGAAAGTGAATAACTTCAGAGCTAAAATGACCTTTAAGAATCGTCCAGTTCAATCCCTTGATGAAGGAGTTGAGGAAACAGTTCTGAGTAGAGCCACACAAAGATAAAGTGGCAGGAATGATGTATAAACCATATATCAATTTTAAATATTGCTCCTTAACAAATTCCAATATCTTAACAGCATGCAGCAATAAGCATGTATTTAGCTCAAGTTCTGTAGGTTGGCTGGGGGCAGGGATTAGCTGGAGTGGCTCTGCGCTGCTCCATGTGGCCTCCATCTAGTGGGCTGTCCTGGGCATATTCTTCTCCTGGCATGGCAGAGATGAAAGAAAGCAAAAGGAAGCATGCGATCTTCAAGAGGCGTAATCTCAGAATTGGCACAGCATCACCTCTGCCTCATTCTATTAGCTACAGAAAGTCACTTGGCTGAACCTGAATTAGAGGAGTGGGAATTTATTGTTTACTCCTTTAGCAAAGAAAATAAAAGACCCCAGGCAAAAGGCAGGGATAGGAGGGGTTGGAGGGGCTGAAGAATTAGGGTCAACGATACCATCTACCACATGGATTTTTATGCATGTTTGTGGGTCACAAGCCCAGGGCAGTAGGCTGCCTCTTTGGGTGGGGTGGGGGGGGGCAGGTTGCTAATGTTGAGAAGTTCCAACACCCTGATGGGTGGTGGAGGAGGGAGGGGTATGTAGATTATTCATGTGTAATGACACTGGTGTTGTCAAGGGGGAAAACAGACCCTTCCTAGAAAGCTGGCATCTAGGAGTTGATCTTTTCTTCTCTTGCAAAGCTGTTCCAGCCAGCCAAGAATTCTGCACAGGTGTATAAGGGCTAGAGGGGGTGGGGGGTAGGGGCACCTGCTCCAGGCCCCGTTTGGAATTGAGAGAAGGGGGACAGGGGCCAAAGTATATTTAGGGGAGCAGAAGAGATCACTGTTTTCAAAAGTGGAAACTTTTCAGTCATTTGTTCAAAGCTAATGTATGAACAAGATGTTGGTATGGGTGTGAGGAGATGTTTTCGGATGACACAGTGTCAAACTACAACCTTGAGGCCCAAAGAAAGGCAAGAGCTAGGGCCTTTTTACATGATCACTGATACACCAACTGAAAAGGAGAGGCTCAGGCTCTGCCCCCAGCATGTCCCACCCCTGGGCTCCCTTCCTCCCTGGTTAGGATGTGGGTGTATCTCGAGTGGAGTGGGCAGAGAGAAGGGCTGGCAGGACTCTGTTTTGATGTACCAAGAAGAGTAAGTGTTACTTTCATGGAGTGATAATACTTGGTGTCTCCTGGAGGCAAGACTTCAAAAAATTGGTAAACACCATGGCAAGAACTGAAATAACTGTTATCATACTGTTTAACACCTAAATTGTATATACTCTTGCTGGGGAAGAAGGAAATTTGGCTGGTGGGCGTTGAGGAGGTTGTCTTCAGGATAACCAGGTGGCAAGACATTCTGAGATGATTCACTGAGTTACCGATAATAAGGCACAGAGAGGAGAGAGATGAAAATAATAACAATAGCTACCCATTTACGGAACATGTGTTAGGTGCTGTGTAGTCCTACCAGATCATTTTCCTCACTACCCCAATACAGAAGGGACCATCCTGTGATCTGATATCAACCAATCAGACTCTTTCTTGGGACTTTGCCTCTTAAGTGAAGTAATGGAAGGAACTTGGAACCACTGTGGTTTCTTTATGGCACCTAAGTAAGACCACTGTGACAATTAATTTTATGTGTTGATTTGACTGGACCACTGGCTGCTGAGATACTTGGTCAAACATCATTCTGGATGTGTCTGTGAGGGTGTTTCTAGATGACATTAATATTTGGGTGGATAGACCATGTAAGCCTCTTCCTAAGGTGGTTGGGCCTCAGTGAATCAACGAGAGGCCTGCATAGAAGAAAAAAGGGAAAGGTAGGGTAAGGGAGAATTTGCTCTCTGTTCCTGGTTGCTTTCAAGAAGGACATTAGTCTTCTGCATGGGGCTGGAATGTGCACCATCAATCCCCTTGGTTCTCAGGCCCTCACACTCAGAATGGAATTCTACCACCAGCTTTCCTGGGTCTCCAACTTGCAGATGGAAGAATGTGGGACTAACCAGCCTCCATAACTGTGTGAGACAATTCCTTATAATATAGTTGACCCTTGTCCTTGACCTTTGACCCTACATAGTCAGAAATCCATGTATAGGGGCACCTAGGTGGCTCAATTGGTTAAGCATCTGACTTTGGCTCAGGGCATGGGTTCAAGCCCCGCATCAGTCTCTCTGCTGTCAGCATAGAGCCTGCTTCAGATCCTCTGAAGCCCTCTCTCTCTGCCCTTCCCCATGTTCTCTCTCTGTCAGAAATAAACATTAAAAAAACCCACATATAACTTTTGACTACCCCCCCCCAAAAATTAACTACAAATGGCCTGTTAACATTATCACTAACATTAACAGTTGGCTAACACATATTTTTATGTTATATATGTTATATACTGTATTCTTACAATAAGGTAAGCTAGAGAAAAGGAAACATTACTAAGAAAATCATAAAGAAGAGAAAATACACTTACAGTACGTGCTGTATTTATATTTAAAAAAATCTATGTGAAGTGGACCCCTGCACAGTTCAAACCTATGTTGCTCAACCATAAATCTTAGATAGATAGATAGATAGATAGATAGATAGATAGATAGATAGATAGATAATAGATGATGGTAGGTAGGTAGGTAGGTAGATAGATAGATAGATAGATAGCAGATAGATAATAGATGATGAGAGAGAGAGAGAGAGAGATGGCAGATAGATAATAGATAATGGTAGGTAGGTATGTAGGTAGATAGATGACAGGTAATAGATGATGGTAGGTAGGTATATAGATAGATGACAGATAGATAATAGATGATGGTAGGCAGGCAGGTAGATAGACAGGTAGATATAGATACATGGATCAATCCGATAGGTTCTCTGGAGAACCCTGATTAATGCAACCATCAAGAGGTTTGTGCTACCAACACCTTTTGGATTTGCTCAGGCACTTTGTGCTATTTCTCATATCCTAGAAGCTAGTCCATATTTTTCTAATTAATTCAGTTTTGCTTCAGCAATCTGGAACCAGATTCTGTTGCCTGTGACCAAAGAACCATACCTGATAATGTAACCCTAGTAGATGGGCGAAGACTATTCCTCTTTAAAGGCAAACATAAATAAAAAAACAAAAAAAAGCAAAGAACAACTGCAAGTCACAAAGGTACAATTATGTCACACAGCTAGCTAGTGAGTGGTAGAGATGGGATTTGAACCCCATCTGCCGAAATCAAGAACATGTACTCTTCTCGTACATGTTTTTCTTTGGGGATGTTGATCAGAAGATGGCTGAAAACTGGGCTGGGACCCTGGAGATGGCTCTTGAGCTATAGAAACTCTCAGAGGCAGCTACCCTGGCTTAGACCGGGTCAGGGAAGATACTACGAAATCAAAGCTTCATAGACCAAGGAGTATCAATTCTGATTGGGAGCCAAGTGCCAAACTGTGGATCTGCCACTAAATTACTGGGGGTGTTGCCTCCTGAGGGACATGGGAGACAATGTGTATGTGTTAGCCCCACCCTGGGTGCAGACTTTGTGACAGGACATGGCCAGCCTGGCGCCTGGACATGAAGCTAATCACATTTCATTTCCAAAGGGATGTCGGGTATAAATGGAATGATGAAAGCCAACGTTTATTATGACATTCACTTTCTTTGCGACCATTCCCATCTGTAAAAATTGGGTAATACATGACCTAGCTGGCAACATGGTCAAGAGAGTTAAAGGCAAGAATATCTGTAATGTACTTAGCATGATTACTGAAAGAATACGGTATGTGGGCAATACAATATCTAGTCACAACTCTATTATTTATCAAGCATTTGTTGAGCACCTATTATATGCCAGGTATTAGGTACTTTAAAAAACATCTTAGGGGATCCTGGGTGGCTTAGTCGGTAAGTATCCAACTATTGATTTGGGTTCAGATAGTGATCTCACAGTCGTAGAGATCAAGCCCTGCATTGGACTCCAGGCTGGGTATGCAGCCTGCTTGGGATTCTCTCTCTCCCTTTTCCTCTGCCCCTCTCCCCCATTCATGGTTTCACTCACTCTCTCTCTCAGAAAAAAACATATATATTTTAATATATATTAAAAATATCTTACTGAATTATCACAAATTCTAAAGACGTAATCCTTATTATTATCCCTATTTCACAGCTAGAGAATCTCAAAAAGTTAAGTCCTTGCTCAAGGTCACATTAGCTATGAATTGGCGGCTATTATTATTATTATTACATGGAGCACAACTGTCTAACAATCCATAAAGCCCATCTATACATTGCACACATCTACATACAAACACAACCAGAGACCGCTAAACAGACACACCTGAAGACACACAAGGAGACACAGACATTGTACAGTATTGGCTGTATTCATAGTATTCATATGCTCCTTGAATTCTCCTTCTCCAGATACTGCGTCATCCCCTGTCTTACTGCTTCCGGGCCTCCACTCATAATCTGATAGATTAATTCAGAGAAGATGCAAGTAGACTTTATTACAGTCCTCTTCCCAGGGTAGCTGAAGTTTAACAGATGAATTGTGGACACTGTGGTGCAAAAGCTGCCAGAATTACTTGTCCTTGGGGGGAATTTCAGGCCTGTAGTAGGAATACCAAAGAGAGAATCCTGGGGAAAGATCATTCATTCATTCATTCATTCGTTGTAATAGATTGATCACCAGCCATGTGCCACCCACTGTGCAAGGCTCTAGAGAGGATACCACAAAGACAGTCATGATCCTTGACTTCCCAGGTATCAGAATCTGCTAGAGTTACACTTGATCTTAACCATGTCCTCCTGATGCCACTGTAGATGGAGAGAGATAGTCATGATCTGGGGACTGTCCTTCCATTTAGAATTCTCATTGTGGATTCCTAGAATCCTGGAGCTGTGTTATCCAATATGGTAGCCACTAGCCACCTGGGCTATTTCTGTTTGAATTTAAATTTATTAAAATTAAATAAAGTTAAAAATTGAGTTCCTGGTAATGCTAGCCTCATTTTGGGTGCTCAATACCTCCCCTGGCTACTGGTTACCATCTTGGACAGGGTGGATATAGGATATTGCCATCATTGCAGAGATTTTGAAGGTTACCAGACTGAAATGTCAAAGAATGACAATAGTTTGGAGGTATTCAAGTTCTACCCTCCTCATTGTACAAATGGTGAAAATGAGGCCCAGAGAGGGGTGGCCAGAGAATGAGTCCACAGTGTAGTTACAAATGGAAACTTACAGTAACTTTGCCAAATAATATCCCCTGCCCTCTTCTTCGCCCATCCAGTCTTCCCTCACACACCAAGGGTAAGCAATCACTGACTTCAGATTTGACATTGTTGGTCACACACCAGGGAGGAAGCTTTGGCCTTCAGAAGAAGCCCTTCTCCAGAGGTGACTGTGCTACCTCCCCAGGAGGTTGTATGCACCAGTAACTACACAACAAGAACAGCAACAATGCCTCCCTTTCTGTGCGGTGAACTTGGCATCCGTTATCTCTTTTAAGCCTCCCCAACAACCCGAAGAGTTGGTATCATTATTACGGATAAGGAAACTAAGGCCCAGAAAGGTGACTAACTTGTCTGAGGTCACCGAGCTTCAAAGAGAGAAACAAGAATTGGAACTCAGATCTTTGGCCCCCAGAGCTCAATGCTGTTTGCTTCCACCCTAACCTACAATTTTAAGGTTTTACTTTTAACAGAATAAGAAGCAATTATAATTGCAAATGTTCCTCTTTCTTGGCCTTGCTTCAAATTCAAATACCAAAACAAATGTAAAACCAAAGTTTAAACAAGAACCATCCCTGCTGGAAAAGCCACACCTCTTCAGTCCCTGGTCCCATTTCTTATCAGGCCTGTACACATCTCTGCACAGCAGTCCCTGGAAACACTCTCCATAGGCACCAGAAGGACCCAGAAAGAGGGTATCTGGAAGAACTTGGCTGAGATGCTGAGCCTCGGGCTGTAAACTCAGGACCGCACTTCCAGCATGGATGTGAAGGGTTGAAAAAATCAGATGGGAGACCGGTCCCCCTCAAGGCATGCATACCACTCACACCCTCCTTAGGCCCTTCTCCATCTGGGGATTCAGGGAGGGAGAAACAAAAGGCAGAAGGCTTCCTTGAAGTTGGGCTCTCTCCAACCACAGCTTCAGCTATGCAGTTTCAAATCCGTATCAGGCAAGGAGGAGAGTCAGCTTTATTCTTGTGCGATAAAGCGTTACTGTCTCTTATATGTAGGGCTTACCTCTTAGTGTCACTTTGACGACTAAAATATTTGTTGGAGAGTTTTCCCACAGGTCTCTTAGGGCAGGAGAGATGCAGCTGGCTGGAGAGTTTGTTTTGCAAAAACGAACGCAGGAAAGTGAATCCAGAAGGACCCCTTGAGTCCTGATGAGACTGGGGGTGTAGACTGGACCTGTATTGGGTAGGACTATGAATGTCAGCTAGGAATTTGAACTTGATAGGGGATGGTGGTGGAACCAGGTTTTTGTTTGCTTTATTTTCAGCAGAAAATTGCTGTGATCTGGGTTTATCTGATCATTTTGCAAATATTAAGCACCCACTGTGTGCCAGCTACTGTTCCTAGGCCATGGGAATTTAAGGATGAACCAGACAGACACAGGCAGGTTGTGATGGGATTTAGACTCATCTAGAATAGTGGTTCTCAACTGGGGGAAGTGTTGCACCGCCCCCTAGGATATTTGCAAATGTCTGGAGATATTTTTATTTATTTAGTTTTTAATGTTGTCTTTTGAGAGAGAGAGAGAGGGCAAGGGTCAGAAAGAGAGACACACACACAATCCAAAGCAGGTTCCAGGCTCTGAGCTGTCAGCATGGAGCCTGTAGAGGGGGCTTAAACTCACAGACCGTGAGATCATGACCTAAGCCAAAGTCAGAGGCTTAACCGACTGAGCCACCCAGGTGCCCCTGGGGATATTTTTAGATTTCATAATTATTGGGGAGTAATATTTGCTACTGGCACCTAGGAACAGAGGCCAGGGATGTTAAACATCCTACAATGCACAGGACAGGCCCCCACAACAAAGAATCAACAAAATGTCAATGGTAGAGAAGGTAGGAAATCCCTAACCTGGTAGGTAATAAACTTATGAATGATACAGAACCTTTTACCCTGCATATAAATTATGGACACTACCACAGTGCTGGGCACAGAGTATGTAAATAGTAGATTAAGTCTAAAAAGGCACATGTGGGATGGCTTTAGAAATTATCCTTTTTTTTTTAAGTTTTAATTTTAGAAAGAGAACCCCGACAGGCTCCATGCTTAGCACGGAGCCCAATGCAGACCTCGATCCCATGACCCTGGGATCACGACCTGTGCTGAAACCAAGAGTCAGATGCTCAACTAACTGAGCCACCCAGGTGCCCCAGAAATGATCTGTTTATATACCATGTGAGTTATTAGGTATTTCAGACAGAAGATTTGAGCAAAAAAAGTATTTTTTTGCTTCCAAGTGAGGACCCCAGATGATCAAATGGGAGGCATTTCCAATTTTAGGGACACAAGGTATGTCTGGGAAAACAATGATTTGTGAAGCTCTAAGAATCAGGAAGATTCTGGGACAGACAGCCATTGCTGTTGAAGTTAGCCATGTATGGGGACAAGCTGTAGACAGTGAATACACGCAGGGTGCGAGGCATTGTTTCATGTATCCCCCCACCCAACAACCCAGCGAGGTAAGTCTGATGTGATCTCCATTTTCCTCTGGAATGGAAGTGCAGGGGGCAGGGGGGTGGTTCACCCTGCTAGTAGGCAGAACCAGCCTGTGAGAGAAAGCAGCTTGACCCCAGAAGCTATGCTCTTCCCCCAGATCTCCTCTTGGGGAACCCTCTGCTGTGTGCGAGATCAGGAAAATTCTAGTGTCCTACTGAGCGTCCCCTGTCGTAATCCACACCAGGCCAACAGAACTCTGTCCTGGAACACGGACTCTTGAGCTTTGACCCAGATTGAGGAAAACCAACCAGAAGTGGCTGCTACAGAGCCCTTTGAGCAGATGTTCGAAGCTTCCCTGGCATCTAGACTCCAGGGGTTCCCCTAAACCCCAGGTCCCTGACCATTCTGCAAGCCTCCCCTTTCTCATCAATAAAACTCCCCCTTTTGTTTATAAATCATTGGTAGTTTCTGTTGTTTGCAACCAGAGAAGTCCCAGAAAGAAAGATCCAGGAAAGGGTCCCTGGACCTCCTGGGCTGTGCTGGCCTCTGGAAGTAGGGAGGGAGTCAGGCTGTGCAGCAGGGAAGGCTGGAAGGTGTGAAGAGAAGCCTAAGGCTCTTTGGGGAGGAAGTAGAGGAGGAACAGGCAGGCTTCCTGCCTGATGTGCAAGGAGAACAGATACCTTTCAGGCTGTTGGAATCCCACAGGCTAGCATCAGTCTGCCGAGGCTTAAGCCTTGGTTCTGTCTGGCTAGATGTAGAACTTCAAACACATTATTTAATGTCTCTGGACAAGTTTCCCCTTCTTGAAGGGGTGCATCTTAAGATCTGCTTTGTGGAGTGGATGGAAGGCCAAAGGCGTTAACAGCGTATTTCATCATCACTTCTATGGGGCACATCTCCCACGTTTTGTCATCTCTGAAACTAGAATGTGGCTCACAAGTGACAGTTTATCATCAATTATTGGATGGAGTGGGGTTTTTCCTTAACATAAAATACAAGCGTGAACTATTGATGTCATCTTAGATTCAGTGATACAGAATGGCTGGACTGTGGTACGGACTTCAAATGTCAGGAATTATTGTTTCTATTTAGATCACCAGCTCCTAGTGCACATCGTAAGCACTCAGTAACTGTGGACGCAAAGAAGATCCCTCAGGAGTTCGAGCCTGACCCGAAGGTATATTTGAACGCTTGAACCCAGTAAAAAGCAAGGAGACGTCACATTCTGGACTCCCTTCCTGGGGAAAGTGGTCAATACAACCTTATGGACAGAATCCCCAAGACAGGAAGAAATGGTGACACTCTGGTGAAGAAATGGTGCCTTCTTTGTTCCACAATTTACCAGACAAAACTGACCCGTCCACCTCTGTTTCCTGCCCGCTGACAAACTGCTCAGACCACAGGTGGTAACCGGGGACTCACCAGTGAACAAATGATTGCTCCGTGCCCAGGATCCGTCTGACCAGTCATCAGCTTTTTCCAAAAACTGTCCCTCATCTTGGCCACACAGCTGGGTGATGGTGACTCCCCGGCATTGTCCTTGTCATTGTTCAGGTCCCAACGCTCTTTAGCAGATTTTATTTACTCCGACCTACAGATGTGATTATAAGAGGACATGCTGTTCATCTGGGCATTTTTCTCAATATGCACGCATGTTAAAGAGTTGGCCAGGGAGAGGAGAAGTGCAGCACAATGACTAAGCTGCCTGGGTTCGTGTCCTCACTGCTAAACATGTGACCTTCCTTCGTAGGAAAGCCATCCGACGACTATCAGCCTCAGTGACCTCATCTGTATTATGTTCCAGGCACTGTTCCGTGCAGTTAACATAAAATAATTTATTTAATCCTAGCAACCGTCTATGAGGTGGGTACCCTATGAGCATCCCCATTTTACAAGTGATGAAAAGGATGCTTCCAGACATTATATAACTTGCCCAATTATATAGCTGGACAGTAGCAGACAGTCTGTCTCCGGCGCTCAGGCTGTTAACCACAGTTCTGTTGTCTCCCGATAGAACTACCTCCTTGATGCAAAGTGTGGTAAGATTAAATGAGATAATGAATGCAAAGCATATAGCTCAGTGCTAAGCTTTATACACACAATAAAGTTGGCTTTTACTGCAACAGCTTCCATTTATCAAGTACTTCTCATGTGCCACTCATTGTGCTATGTCCCCAAACATTCAATTTCTCTCGCCCTCATAGGAAATAGGAATAATTATCACCTTCCTTTTAAAGGCGAGGAGCTAGGTTCAGAGAGGTTTCTTCATTACAAATTCTTGTGGATCAGACACATTATAGGTGCTGTGCTAGGGGTGGTTGGCCCCAGGGCACACAGCTATTGAGAAGGCAGGTCTCCCTGACTCCAAGATGGTTCTCTCTCCAGGGGACCTCTGGCTCCAACAGCAGGTGGCATCTGACACAGAGGCAAAAGATCACTTCAAGGGGACCAGGAAAGACTGGGGGACCGTTGGGATCAAAGGATAAGGAGTTGTTCCCAGCTCATAGCAAACTGCCCTAGGACTGATCCCAAGATGCCAGAGCAACAAGGGAACTTGGCGATCCAGCCTCGTCTGCGTGGTGGAAGAAAGCTGGATCCCTGCCCGAGGGATACAGCTCATTAGCAGAGCTGGAGCAAAGCCCCGTGGCTTCTGACTCCCCGCCAAACAATCCCTTTTGCTAGCCACTCCGCAGGAGGAGAGAGGAGAGGATAGCAAACTGCACCGAGGGCTTCCATTCGAGTCTTGTGATATCCAGTTTATTTTGGCATTCGAAAAGCTGTGCGTGTTTGCCATAGAAAATTAGGAAAATACGGAAATGCACAAAGTGATGACAAAAATAAAATGATCCTGTTTCCCACCACCCAGGGAGCCGTACATAACTTGGCATGTTTCCTTCTAGGCCTTCCCTGTGCATAGCTTTTTGTTTGTTTTGGTTCTAGTTTTTATATACTTGTGAATGCACTGTGTATATAACTTGTTACCAGCCTTCCCACTTACATTATAAATATTTTTCCATGGTATTACAGACGCCTCATAAACATTTTTTCCCCTTTTCAATAATAAAATGCAACAGTCCCCCGTCGTATTCCCATCTTCTGCCCACGTAGGCACACATTCGGAGATTCCCTGGGGAACCACTTTTAACCTTTTACCTTTAAAGTTTTTCTACTGGTCTCTCCCTATCGTTAACTAGTATGTGACCTCTAGAAGCCTCTACTTGGGCAATTATCTGTGGATTTCCTGCTATGATGGATGGGAGCTGGTCATGTTATGTTGGGACTGGGGCAGGGGGGGCAGAAGGAAACGTCAAGGAGTTACTGTCTTTGGGATACTTAGAATGTCTTTGATCTAGGATGTTTGCCTGAGACCTGTCGATGTTGGGGACACACTATGTGACCAACCTCATCTCCACCAACTGTCCTCCCTAAATGGTCTACCTTAAATAGTGTCACTTCGGGACCCTTGGCATGATGGTTACAGGGAGTGGATAAAGACCAGCAGTCATTACAGTGGGTACCAGTCTCTTGTCCCACCATTCTACCTCAACAGACATTGACACCCGAAATTTACATGGTGCTTTGCCTCCACGTCCTCCCTTCTATAAGCACCAAAACAAGATTTTTTTTCCCCAAGAGGATGGGCCAGGAACAGAGACTACTTTGCAAAATAGAACACTTCATACAGTCTGCTGCTTTGGCGGTTAAAAAGTCCCAGAACATTCTATTCTCTTTCTTCACTATCCTATTATTCATGTGATGCCTCAAAATAATTATTTTCTGAGAGCATCTTTGCTTCTCAGATGCACTTTGAATGTCACGAAAGAGCACTGGAAACGAGCATTGGATGTGGCACCAAGCAAGAAGAGAAAACAAATTGCCCCTAGCCTGTGATATATGGTGCCCAGAATAAACACAGGGAGCTTCGTGAAAGCAAGTCCATCTTATTTATGGTGAAATCCAACTTTAATCGCTGGCAAGGCCATTAACTGTCCTCACATAATCATGGAAATAAGCCCATCTAAATTATCCTGAAAATCCCAACTTGTTGGGTAGATGAAAAGGATAGTCTTTGTTAAAGGTAAAACATTTCAAAGTCCCTTTTATAAAGTGCCAAAATCTGCGTTCTGTTCATTTCCTCTCTATTAAAGGTGTCTAAACAACTTATCGATTCCTGTAAAGAAAAAGAACAGGAAAAAAGATCATGTACGGATTGAATACAAACTTTGAGGTTTATTGCATTAGAGCTATAATTCAAACAGGCTTTGGAAGGAACTTTTGTCTAATTAGTCATTGTAATCAGGTAGCTGTGGGAATAACTGTTAATGCTTGGAATAGACAACCAATTAATCATGTCTACAGTCAGCATAATGGCTGGCATCAGGCTCCGTGCTTTTTAGACTCCTGTATGGCAAATATAAAACAAGCAGCTAGCCATCCTGTGCTTTTACTAGAACAGAAGGCACATCCCTTTCTGCACTGTGAGGCTCCTGTCAAAGCTCATCCCTAGATACCTGAATCTGTAAAGCGTCAACCACTAGCCAAGGGAAAACAGATGCCAGAAGAACAGGGAAAGTACACGGAGGGCCATTCAGGAAAGCATGATATCAATAATAAATGGCATTAAAAAAATTATTGTACGCCAAGCAGTGGACTAAGTTCTGTGCATGTATTACATTATTTAATCCTTCCAGCAACTTTGGTATATAGGCGCTAAACCATGCAACTGAACTTCAGAGTAGTTACATTATTTGTTCTGGTTTGCACAGATGGTCCTGGGGCTGGAAACTCAAGCAGTCTGACTGCAAAGTATACGATGTATCTGTCTCTGATGTGAAAATTAATGATGGGAACTCTCGTTTAGAATGGAGCTGGAAGGCCAGCAGGGGGAGCCCTCACGCCCTAGCACTCATCAATTGTAGTCCCAGACCCAACAGGAAGAGGGGTGCCTTGCGTGTGAATACCACTTCCGCCACTACTTCACTACTCCAGCAGGAGGAAGAAAGACTTTCCTCCTCCCTCAGCAACAGCCCAGCCAATGAGGGTGATGACTCAACTAATGAGAAGCCACTATACTTTGAACTCCCAGTCCATTCCCAGTTTATTTATAATAACCCCTCCCTGGGGACGCCTGGGCAGCTCAGTCAGTTGAGCATCCCACTTCGTCTCAGGCCATTATCTCACGGTTGGTGGGTTAGAGCCCCATATCGGGGCTCTGTGCCAACAGCTCAGCTGATAGGCTCCAGACTCTGGAGCCTGCTTCAGATTTTGTGTCTCCCTCTGTCTCTGCCCCTCCCCTGCTCACACTCTCTCTCTCTCTCTCTTTGTCAAAAACAAATAAACATGAACAAAATAATAACCCCTCCCAATTCCCCCTTTCCTGTGTAAAAGAGCGTTCCTCATCATTGTGCTCCAGACTTGCCTATGGCTTTGCTGTAGCTTGCTTTTTCTTGGATTGCAATTCTCTGTCATTCCTGAATAAACCCATATCTGCCAGTAAAATAATGGACAGTTTTATCTTTCCAGTTAACAACACCAGGGAACCATGTTCGTAATATATTAAGTGAGATAGAATAAAGCTTGTGCATGCAATGTAATTGTTCCATTCATAAATATTTGAGTAACTACTGTGAGCTCAGCACTGGCATAAAGACATGTGGATATGTATACACACACACATACACAGAGCTGTGTATGTGTGTGTGTATACGTTTCAGATATGTCCACATATTCTTTGATGTTCCTCACTTCTAATGAATGGAATAAAGCAGAAGTGACAGTGTAGGACTTAGAAGACTAAGTTATAAAAAGCCCCTTGGCTTCCTGATTATTCTCTCACTCTTGGGCTGCTTTGCTCTGGAGGAAGTTAGCTACCATATGGAGCATCCCCACAAAAAAGCTCATGTAGAGAGGAACTGAGGTCTCCACCCAACAGCCATGTGGCGGGGCCATCTTGGAAGTGGATCCTCCTGCCCCACTCAAGCCTTCAGATGACTACAGCAATGGCCAACATCTTGACTGCGGTTTTGTGAGAAACCCTGAGCAGCTAAGCCACTCTCAGAACTCTGACCTTCAGAAACTTAATAAATGTGTGTTGTTTTAAATCACTAAGCTGTGGGGTATTCTGTTACACAGTGATAGATAACGAATACTCTGGCGTGTGTGTATGTTCTCAAAGAGTGATCGAAGAAAGTGAGAGAACAACAGCCCGGAATATATCTGGGACCTGTTCCAAAGGCTCACAGCCCTTTTTCTGTGGTTTCCATCTTAACTGATGGCACAACCACCCACCTGTTCAACCAAACAAAAAACTCTGGGTCACCCTTGACTCCTTCCTGTGTCTATTTCTCAATTCCTACAGATTGGTCATCACCAAATCATGATAATCCCACTTCCTGAATCTTAAATGGTCTTGCTTCCCATCTTTTAGCACTCAGCCCTCTTCATTTGTTCAAAAACTTACTGTTTCTAGGGGCTCCTGGGTAGGCTCAGTCAGTTGAGCATCCGACTTCAACTCAGGTCATGATCCTGCAGTTCATGGGTTCGAGCCCTGCATCAGGCTCTGTGCTGACAGATCAGAGCCTGGAGCCTGCTTCAGATTCTGTGTCTCCCTCTCTCTCTCTGTCCCTCCACCACTCATGCTCTGTCTCTCTCTCTCAAAAATAAACACTAAAAAAATTTAATTTCTGTCTCTAGCATCTACTTAGTAAACTCCTACTTATATGTCAATGCCCCAGAACCCTTCATTAACACTGGATCCCCTCTACCAGCTCTGTGCCTTGCACACATTTCTAAACTTTCCATTTTAAATGGTTCTCTTTTCATTCTATGAGCCATGAGTTAGTTACTGCAGGGTAGAGACTATGTCCTGGTCCTCTCAACCTCTCCTGTCTCTAGCAGGGCCTGACAAAAGCTGTGCTTTGGAAACATTACTGTGCCGATTATCTGCTTCTGCATAACAAATTATCCCCAAACATGGTGGCTTAAAACAACAAAACACACATTACCTTGTCACTTTTGTGGGGCAGGGATCTAGTGTGATGTAGTTGGGTCATTTGACTTGAGGTCCCTTGTGAGATTGCACTTTTCATCTCGAGGCTCAATGGGGGGCAGTCCATTTCCAGGCTCACTCATGGGGCTGTAAGGAGGCCACGGGTCCTTCCCATCAGGTGGACTGCTCTGTGGGGCAGCTTAGAACACAGCAGCTGGACTCCATTAGAGCAGGCAAGGGAGGGTGCTTTGCCATATATTTTTTTTAAGTTTTTTTTTGTTTTGATGTTTGTTTATTTTTGAGAGGGGGGTAGGGGCAGAGAGAGAGGGAGACACAGAATCCGAAGCAGGATGCAGGCTCTGAGCTGTCAGCACAGAGCCCGACACAGGGCTCGGACTCATGAATGGTGAGATCATGACCTGAGCTGAAGTTAGACACTCAACCTATTGAGCCACCCAGGCACCCCGGCCATATATTTATTAGAAGCAAGTTACCAGGCCAGCCCAGAGGGGTGATTACAGGGCCTGAATACCCTGTGGTGTGAGGTGGGGATCACCGTGAGACATCCTAGGAGCTGCCTACCTTGAGTATCTTGGCCTTAATCTGCTCCTGCTATGCTCCCCTCCTGCCTCCTCTGCTCCCTGCAGTCAATGAATGGATGGCAGTCCTCTCTACACTCAGTTCATCACTCATTTATTCCATATTTCAGCCCAGGGCATGGTCCTCAACCTCACTAACCTTCCCGTTCCCCATCTGTAAAAAGGGGTTAATAATAGCACTGGCCTCTTAAGGTCGTGGGGATTAAAAATGCACATAAAAACTTCTGGCACAGTTCTCAGAACAATGTAACTGCTCAATAAACAGTTATTATTGTTCGTTATTACTCTTATTATTTTGTATCTACAAAGGCCAAGATATCTAGAAACCAGCTTCCTCTGTTCAATTTACACTCGGCGTCAAATTACACACTCTTGCCAACTTGATTTAGTGTGCACGTGTTTTTCTTCAGTTATTAGAACACAAAACTATCTTTAATAAGTAATAAAGTAATAATAAAGGAAGAAGAAGGAGGAGAAGAAAAAGAAAAAAAAAGAATAAAGGCAGCTTCTGTGTGGTGGGTGGCAAGGAGACACCACTTGTACAAATCTTCCAAGAACTAGAAACTGAAAAACCCAAGGAAGACAGTGGAGTAGCCCAGAGGTGCATGAGTGTGAATGCTCGAAAACAGAGGTTGGAAGTGGATTGAGGATCAGAGCCCAAAAAGCTGTAGTCTGGACAGAAATCAAGTTCGGGAGTGGGACCTTTTTGTACACTTCCTCCTGTAAAAAAATTCCAGTTGGTTTCCCGAAACAAGTAATATGGTACTACCAAGTTAAGGATAACTCAGCTGTGATACAGGACCCAGGGATCTGATGCAGATTCACATTCCTAGCCTGTGAAGATTCACTCTACGAAGAAGAAGGAAAATCACATGTATATTGAGTGACAACTGCTGATTCCCAGAGTGGATTTGGAGTTACACCCGTATTATCTCATTATCTCATCACTCATACCCAACCGTATCATGTGGCTGGTTATTGCTATCCCTCACTTAAAAAAAAAAGTGCAATTCACATAATAAAATTAATCACGTATTATTATTTTTTTTAGAGAGAGGGAGTGTGTGAGTGGAGCAGAGGGAGTGACAGAGAGAGAGAGAGGGAGGGAAGGAGACGGGGAGGGAGAGAGGGAGAATCCTAAGCAGGTTCCATGTTCAGTGCAGAGCCTGGTGCAGGGCTTGATCCCACGACCCGGAGATCATGACCTGAGCTAAAATCAAGAGTCGGACGCTCAACCGACTGAGCCACCCAGGCGCCCCGGCATGAATCATTTTTAAGTGGATAATTCAGTGGGATTTATTCACAATGCTGTGTAGCTGCCACCTCTGTGTAGCTCCAAAAACATTTGCATCACCCTAAAGGGAAACCCTGTATCCACTAACCACTTAGTCCCCTTTCCGTCCTCACTCCTCAGCCCCCAGCAACTCCCCATGTGCAGTCTGCCTTTATGGATTTACTTACTTTGGATATTGCACATCCCTTGTTTCTTTCACTGAATGCTTTCATATAACGGTTTTGAAGCTGACCCACATTGCGGCAGGTATCCACACTGCCTTTTTAGGGCTGAGTAATAATCTGTTGTGTGGATGCAGTAATTCATTTATTCATCCATCCTCCGATGGACATTGGGGCTGCTTCCACCTTTGGGTATTGTGAATAGTGCTGTTGTGAGCACATGTACAGCTATTGGTTTGAGTTTCTGTTTTCGGTTCTTTGAGTTACACCCCTGGGATTGTGTTATTGGCTCGTACCGTAATTCTGTTTAACTTTTGGAGAAGCTGCTTCATATTCCCTCTTTATAGATGGGGAAAACATGAATGCTTTTTAAAAAAAAAAACTGACTGAGCCACCCAGGTGTCCCTAAAATTCAAGTGTCCAACTTCGGCTCAGGTGATGATCTCACAGTTTGTTGGTTCAAGCCCCGCATCAGGCTCTGTGCTGACAGCTCAGAGCCTGGAGCCTGCTTCCGATTCTGTGTCTCCCTCTCTCTCTGCCCTTCTGCTTGTGTTCTGTTTCTCTCTCTCTCTCTCTCTCAAAAATAAAATAAACATCAAAAAAATTGTTTTTAAATAAAGTAAAATAAAAGATTTTATTTTTAAGTAATCCCTACACCTAACATGTGCCTTCAACTCATGACCCCCAAATCAGGAGTCGCATGCTCTACCGACTGAGCCAGCCAGGAGCCCCCAAAACATGAATGCTTTAAAATGCCTTCCATGTAGAGTCATCAGGTCTCTCAGACAGAAAAGTCATTGCCATTTTCACTGGGTGACAGCCCTATAAGGGAAGGCTTCCCAGAGGAGGTGAGACTATCTAAAGGGAAGCAAGTCACTGATGGGAGAGTACAAAGGGCAGCGTGTAGATGCAGGGTGATGTGAACGGAGGCAGAAGCAGACAGCTAGATAGTCTGATTGGAAAGAACTCAGGCCAGAGAGGCTCCAGTCTGTCCTCCTACAGCACCCGGCTGCTGGTGTCATCACCTTCCAGAGTTAGAGCAGCTGATCTCTGTGGGGTTCACTGCTAGTAAGAACTGTGTATTCCAGGACAGGCTTGGGGCTCTGTCTGGCTCACTCATACATGTGCACAAGCTATGGACATCTTTGCTTTCGTAAAAAAAAAAAAAAAAAAAAAAGTTAATTTCCTGCCTGCACACCTCGGTTCCACAGGGCAGAAATGAGAGATGACACATAGAGATTGCTGGCTCGCTGGCTTCCCCTTCTCATGACTCAGCAAGACCAAGAGACAACGGTCTGGGTCCTACCAGTCCGGCCCAGATCATGTCACCGCCGTCTAGTAAAACCTTCTGTGGCTGCCCAGGACGCTTTAAAAACCAGCATGTCCCCGTGGTGCCTGGACTGTAGTCCTTCCACAGTGGCAGAGTCACCATCACTGCCCTCAGCTCTGTTCACCCTCCATCGTCTTGTTAGCCTTCACAGTGACTCTGCCGAGTGGACGAGATAATCCTCATTTTACAGTGAGAAAAGTGGGGTTCAAAGAGAACAGGTTTGGCAGAATCAGTGTTTGAGCCTGAGCGTGGCTCAATTCTGAATTCTGCCGCTTGTCTCCCGGTCTCCACGTGTTGGGTTAGGTCTACTAGAACTTTGCAGAACTGTAATGTTGTAACCTCCGACCAACATCTCCCCGTACCTCTCAGCCCCTGGCCACCACAATTCTGCCCTCTGCTTCTGCGTGTTTGGCTATTTTAGCAGCACTTTGTAGGAAGATAAAAGAGAGGACAGGAGAAGGCCAAGAGTGAAGGAAGGAGAGAGAGATAGAGAGACAGACAGACACACACAGAGGCAGGGAAGCAGCAAAGGACGGAAGTAGGGGGCTGGGGGAGCATGGGGGGCGGAGAAGGAGAGACCCATCTCATCTTGGGGCTGAGGAATGCCCCACCTTGTGCATCCGGCAGAACCCACACCTCTCCTAAATGACACCTGGTCCCTTGGAACAATTTCCCCCTGGCTGAGGGCCAGCGGGGGAGAGTGGAGACAGGATATAGTGACACAGGCACATTTATCGATTCCAAACAGACTCCCCTGGGAGCACATCGGAATGATTTTCAGGATTCAATTGAATCGACTCGTTCTTTAAATTAAATTCTTTCATTGCGGCTCAGCTCCTCACCAACCGCCTGGGTGCTGTCCTAAACGGGCTCCGATTGCCAATTAATAAACGAGACCTTGAGTGATCGGATTCTAAGTTTTGCCGACGGGGCAGACCAGACGCCAGAGCAGACCGGGGAAAGGCAGGGGAAGGCACCACCTCATTTCTCTCTGGGAAGGCCCGCCTGGATGAGCCGTTGTGGAGGATCAAAGGGGAAGGAGCGGGGTTACACTTGCAGGGACGCTCCAAAAACCGGTCCTTGCTCCCGGGGAGCTGGCTCTGCTCTTTGTAGCGGGTCACATCATGAGATCCCACTCAGAAACGCTCCAGGGGTGGACTGGGTCTAGGAAGTCAGCACACCTTGCAGTGCAAGGGTTATCCGAGGGAAAAATGGGCAATAACTTGTTACGTTGGGCGTCTGGACTCCGGCTCCGGTCATGATCTCACGGTTCCCAAGTTCGAGCCCCGCGTCGGGCTCTGTGCTGACAGCTCAGAGCCCGGAGCCTGCTTCCGATTCTGTGTCTCCCTCTCTGCCCCTCCCCTGCTCACACTCTGTTTCTCTTTCTGTGTCTCAAAAAATAAACATTAAAACAATTTTTTTAATTAAAAAAAAAAGTGGATTCTAGAGCCAGCCAATCTAGATTTCCGTCCAAGCTCTTTCCCCTACCCAGCTGTGCGCCCTTGAGCAAATTATATAATGTCTCTGTGCCTCAGGTCACCTTCGTGAAAAGGGAGATCAAAGCCTACCCGCTTCACAGAGTTGTGAACAGTGCGTGAGAATCTAAGTCTAAATGATCTGAATGGTCAGTCGTTTCGAGCAGAGACTGTACAGGGTAAAGGGTGATGGAAATGTGACCAAAGAGTCTTTACCTTCTCAACCATAAAGCAATATTCTGTGCAATGAAAGAGCATGCAGGTGAAGGTGGGGGGGTGGTGGTGGTTAGATCAGGGGAGAGGGGTCTCTCAGTGGGCCTCCACAGAATGAGCAGGGAGTCTTTGGGCTGCCCTTGGAGCATCCTGCTGGGGGTTCCCTCCAGGCCAGTCTTCACCTTGTTCTTGCAGTTCACGGGGATCCAAGGAGACTGCTGATTTCGGCCAAGCAGATCTGGGGACAGGCCTCCAGGCACCCCGCATGGGGAGCTTCCCACTCTGGCTGCGACCGGAACCCAGTGGTGTGCAGAGGGGAGGCTGAACGTGCCCTCCCGAAGAACCAAGCCCTGCACGTTGCTGGGAGAGCCATAATTAGGCCAGATCTCAGCATGGCAGCCAGGATGTGTTTTGAGCGGTTTCCAGCCCTCCTTCCCCAGGGCCTAGTTAACTGAATAAACTCTTCCAAAGGGCTGCATATCAGCATTTCACCAGATAAAGTATGGCTCTGAAAGTGCTCTCTCTGAGGCAAACCAGAAGGTAGACAGAGGTCGCCAGACAGAAGTGGGTTCGAATCCCAGCTGTGCCCGCTTACCAGCTCTGTTATCCTAGAGAAGTGACTTTACCCTAAAGCCCGGTTTCCTCCTCCTCCGAAAAATGAGGATAATAATATTACTGACTTCTTAAGGTTGTTGAAATGATTAAATTGAGGTAATCTATATAAAGCTTTTAGCCCAGTGCCTGGGAGATAATCTCTTAGTATTTACGAGCAATTATTTTCATTGTTGATAATACACTGAGGTTAATAATTAGCAAAATTAAGAAAGTTAATAGCAAATTAGAGTTTTCAGGGGGGACTTTTTTCCAGAAGGAGCTTCAACATCGGTTCCTTCTAGCATGGAGGGTCTATCAAAGTCTCTGAGCTCCTGAGCCAGGAAGCCCACTGGGTTTCTATGAGGACAGGAGCACCTCTGCCTTAGGTAAAGGTCACCTCCTTGTTTACCAATCAAGTAGCAGGTATCAACCAATGGATTGAGCACCTGAGCATATCCCCCTGCATCCAGCAAGTTCATCAAAAGTGTTTCAGAAAGTCCTGGACGCTGTGTGATTGGAGAAAGGACACTTCCGGGTAAGCTGCCCTTCTTGCTCTGGTGGCCAGGAAGCTCAGGGCCAAGAGTCAGCCCATCCTTCTTTCCGTTCTTTGCCAACTCAAACCTTTTCTGGCCTAGGGGATGTTGTATCTGCCGTATCCTTGCTGGGAGTCCCTTCCCTTAAATACATACGGCTCTTTCTCACCTCAAGCAGGTGGGTGTCATTGTGTTAGGCCACTTGGGCTATGGTGACAGAATGCCACAGACCAGGTGTATTATAAACAACAGAAGTCTACTTCTCACAGCTCTGGAGGCTGGAAGGCTGAGATCCGGGTGCCAGCATGGCCAGGTTCTTCTGGTTCCTTCCACTTTGCAGATTGCTGACGTCTTCTTGCACCCTCCAGAGGCAGAGAGCAGGGAGAGGAAGCAAGCTCTCTAGTGCCTCTTGTAGGGTTCCTGATCCTATTCCTGGGGGCTCCACCGTCATCAGTTTATTGAACCCTAGTCACCTCCTCAGGGCCCCACCTCCTAGTAGCATCACATTGCCAGGTAGGGTTTCAACCCATGAATTTGGGAGACACAGACTTTCATTCCATAACCGTCACCTTGGCAACACCATCCCTCACTGTCCTGCTTCAAATCTCAGCTCCACACCAGCACTCTCCAGGCATTCACCTGTTTTCTGTTTTTCCCTGGGACAGAGGGAAGCCCCTACGACGGGCTGACATTGACCTGGTCTCAGAAGACCACATGGTATAAATTTGCACCAACTTCCTACAAAATTATCAAGAGCCTTAGAAATATCCATTCCCTTTGACTCAACAATTAAAAAAAAATTTTTTAACACATCAATTTTTGAGAAAGAGAGACAGAGCATAAACAGAGGAGGGGCAGAGAGAGAGAGAGAGAGAGAGAGAGAGGGAGACACAGAATCCCAAGTAGGGGCCAGGCTCTGAGCTGTTAGCACAGAGCCTGATGTGGGGCTCAAACCCACGAACCGTATCATGACCTGAGCTGAAGTCGGACGCTTAACCGACTGAGCCACCATGTGCCCTGAATTGTGAGCAAGGACATTTATCCACATGTAGACGTGAAAACCTGGAAGTTGCCTAAATATCCACGCAGAGGGGAATGAAGACGTTATTGAACATTGATATGTTGCAACATTGTGTGGGCATTTCAAGTCCTTCCTGCTATGGGGATGCCATTAAACTGCAAAATAAATCTGGATATTAATATGTATTTATAGTGTCGTCCTGAATGGGTGCATGGGAGACAGTATTTCACACTAAGTTCCTTACAGATGGAAAGACAGGTGATTATTCTCTTTACCCCTTCTGTATTTTCTAAGGTATGTTTACAATGAACATGCATTACACGTACAATAAGGAAATAGTATTATAATCTGCACGACAGGTTTTTCACAATCCCATCTTGGATGGCTTTGTTGCTGTGACGCTGTTGTCAGTCCCCCAAGCAGAATGGGATCAAACATATCCCCAGTGTTCCTGGACACAGTGAGGCAGGGATCTGCCTTTTTTTTTTTTTTTAATTTTTCTGTGTGCCTTTTGGAAAACAGCAGGCACAGCAAATAACAACCCTCTAGATAATACAAGTGGGTAAATATTGCCAGGATTTGTTACATAAAATGCTAAAAAATTATAACTTGAGGATGTAACCACCTATTTTGCCACCTTCAGAAATCCCCGTGTCTGTTCCTGCCAAAAAAGATGGAGGGTGGGGAATTTTGCAGAGAAAAAAAAATCGTAACTCTTTTCTTTCAAACTGACAGAGCTTAAAGAGGTGGGGCTGGTAATGGAGGCAAATGCTGCAGTAAGGAAAATAAGAGATGTTGGCTGTTATCACCTCTGAAGGCACAAGGGAGGTGGATTTTGCAGGAGGAGTGACAGGTGTCAACCTCTGGAAAGACTGGTGACAGAATACTTTTCAGATGTGCAAGGAAGGCAGGGAGGCTTTTTCCCCCCTCCTCTAACTAACAGACCCGCACAGAGTCGGGTACAGATTCAAGAGGGGCAGAATGAGCCCACAAAAACCTGCCTTGTGATTTGGGGCAAGTCAAGGAGAAGCTCCCGAGAAAGGAGAAGAGCAACATCTCTGAATCAACGTTCCCTCCTCTGCACTTTCAAACTTTTTCTTTGCACACCACAGGCGTTGTTCCTCACCCTGCATTGCGGGATACATTTTTCATCACTAGTTTTCCCATTCTCTGGTCTTCCTAAGGTTTTCCTCTTCTAACCCCCACCCCCTCCTGCCCAGCCAAGTCTTGGCAACAGTGTTAAACTGCACTGCACCTGCTCAGCACTGGAGACATCGCTTACCCGCCCAGGCCCCTGCAGGAGGGTGAACCCTCCAAGGTGAAAAGGCCCAAAGCTGACCCAAACCTGATATGTATGTCCAGTCTCTGCCTGGGGCTCCAGTTCTAATTTCTGATGCCCTCAGAAGGACTGGCCAATGTCAGGCAGGGCCTACCTGATACCTTGGGCCAGTGCCAGGGCAGAAGCCTCAGCCAGAGCCCCGTTAAGACACTGCTGGGATCTTGGGGATTGATTTCGGAAGCTTTGATTGAGTTCAGTACTTTTCCGGAAGGGTAGGAGGCCTGCAGTGGCTGGGCGGCTGCCCTAAATTCAGGCTCATAAAATTCCCCTGGTCAGCCCAATATTCTAGGTTAGCTAATGGTCTTAAGCTAGAGGCCCACAGTCAAATTCAGCCCATAAAGATACTTTCCTTGGCCTGCACGTGATTTTTGTGTATTTAAATTACTTGTCAAGATGTAAACTTGAATGATTTCATGTGAAAGTCTGCTTTTCTGGCTTTTTTTTTTTTTAATATAAAGTGTTGATTGCAGAGTGTAATATTTAAGAACATGAACTCTGGAGCCAGGTATCTGGGTTTAGAACCCCCGCTCTGTGATTGGGGGCAAGTTACCAAACCTCTCTGTGCCTCAGTTTTCTCATTTGTCAAATGGGAATAATAACAATAATAATAACTATCTCAAATGCTTGTTGTAAGGATTAAATGAATTAACATAAGCCATGCTTTTACACCAGTGCCTGCCATTTATGTGTTGGAACAGTTACTACACTATGTCACAATTAACACCAGACAGGCATTCCCAGCAGTCTCTCCCTCGCTCAAGACAGGGCATAACCTTCCATTTTATTGTATTTCCCACCCCACTCGATTCACTCATTACATTAGCTGCCTGACCTCTGTAAGTATTTGAGCTTAAGAGCCCTGGTCTCAGATGAAGATACAGTACTTGCCAGTGTGGGACTTTGTATGCCCAACGTGGAAGACTGACTCGGGCACCTGTCAGGAGATCCCACAGCTGCACACTTTTGGGCACTAGGAAGTCTGTGGGCATAATGTGTGGGACATTATTTCCTGCTCCTGATTTGGCCATGTGACTTAGTTTGGGCAACTGCACGAAAGCAGAATGATGATGTGTCAGTTCTGAGCCTAAGTCTTAAATGTTTTCTCTTGCATTTTCATTGCTATACAGAAGGAAAACCTCAGGCTAGATACTGGTCCTAGAAAAAGGAGGAGTGGTACACAAGGCAGGCCATCCCCGGTTAAGGGGACCTATCCAAATCCAGCATGGAGTAGGGCCCCAGCTGAACTGCAGAAGTAGTAGCAAACCCAGCAGAGATGTGCTGAAACCAATCCAGACCAGCCAATCCTTGGAGAACCCACACTACACGCCACAGAATAAGAAATGGCTGTTGTTTTAAGCCACTGAGTGTTGGGGTGGATTGTTACACAGAAAACACGAGCTGATAAACTGCCCAGTGGAACCCCTTAGCATCACTCAGTCACTGAATGGGACATCGCAAATTTTCCAGGGGACACAGTGATGATGTCATCTTTGTTAGTGGTGGCCAGACGCTGAGAATGGAGCTGCTCTTAACCTCACATGAAGAGTCCAACATTCAAGAGTGGGAGTGTTGGATAGCCACCTGTCAGTTGGGTGTCCCAACCCTTCACACAGCCTTGGGCAAAACCATGGGATTACAAACCAAAGCCCTTCAAAGATTTTCTCAGTTCCCTAGACTTCACATGGTTCTTGTCATTTCCACATCAGTGTAAATGCCCTATCACCAAGTTTTTGTTCCTTTGTTTAACTGTTTAGTCTGGCTACACAATGGAAGAATGGACTGACGGAGGGAGAGCCCAGAAGTTCAAGAGCTATCTCAATAAATTTAAGAAGATTGAAATCTACATGCACCCTTCCCAACCACAACAGTATGAAACTAGAAATCAATCACACACAAAACAGAAGCTATCGGTGATTTCTAGGCAGAAGATAGTGGTGGCCCTGAATGAAGGGCCAAATCTGAATGAAGAAGATTTCAGAAACGAGTAAACAGATTCTGTAATAAAAACAATGTCAGTAACAACACTTATCAGATGTAGGCCACTGTTCTAAGAGCATCACATATATTCAATCAACAATCTTATGGGTCACGTACTGTTACACCTTCTGCTTTATAGACAATGATGTTGAGGCCAAAGTGACCCAGCGTGCAGATGGTAAGTTCGAAACCGGGAAGAGCTTGAGTCTGGGCTCTTAACCACTGTATGATGTCACTACCGCATTTTTTAGGAGCTTTGCAGGTGGTGGAATAAGCAGGAATTAGTGGTTTCTTAACCACAGGGGGTGAGGGACAGGGAGCTGGAAACAATTCAGAGACAACATGGTCTTCTCGTTTGTTCTAGGGAATGGTGTGTGTCTCTGTGTGTGTGTGTGTGTGTGTGCACATGCGTGCACCCATATATCATGACAAACAAGAAAAAGTCTACTCACGGAGTAGAATTTTGATTAGAGAAGAAAAGACTCACGGGAGAATAATGATTCTCACCAAATATTAGGAGGAGTATCAAATATTTGGTTCTGACTTGGTTCTCCGAAAGTAGCACTGGGACAAAGAGGTATAGTTTTCTGAGAGAAGGATTGGATTTCAACAGAAGGAAGAACTTCCCTTGGTCAGAATTTTACATGGGGCGCAAGCTGCCTCAGACGTTCCGAAGGCACCTGGCACAGTGGTTGCCTAAGTGAGGCCTCCACATCCCTTGGCAGGGAGAGGGAATAAAAGAACCCAGCAGTGGTGTGTCTGCTGTGTGTCACGTCAGATAAGCAAGTTATTTCAGAACAATCACAAGACCATTGGTGTAAAAGAACTTGTCCAGATTCTGTCTGCCACAGGTGGACACTCATCGCCCTATCACAGAATAAACGGAGGCTTTCTGAAATCCGTTTGCCTCTATGACTTTTCCAGTTAATACTGCAGCCAAGATGTGACAAGATTAACAGCCGTTTGGAGGGGGAGAAACCCTGTGTATGGTTGGCTTTGTCTTGTTCTTTTTAAAAAAGATCCTTATTTGACGAGAAGCCGTGTTCCTTCTGCCTAGAACAGAGATCAATACTGGCTTTTCTGCTAAAGCTAGCAAGCATATTTTCTTTATTTCCAAGAGATGACTGCTGGGACCAGGGGGGCCAAATGTCCTCATTCAACTGGATGCACTAGAACTTTTGCTCTTTGACAACATTAAAAATTTTTTTTAAATGTTTATTTATTTTTGAGAGAGGGAGAGACAGAGAGCACGAGCAGGGGAGGGGCAGAGAGAGAGGGAGACACAGAATCCAAAGCAGGCTCCAGGCTCTGAGCTGTCAGCACAGAGCCTGATGTGGGGCTCGAACTCACGAACCATGAGATCATGACCTGAGATGATGTCAAAAACCTGACCAATTGAGCCACCCAGGCGTCCCCAACAACACTTTTTTTAACTGCTTTGGAAGAGGTCAGCCCCTCAGGGCACAGTGTACAAGCCCACCCCAGAGACCTTCCCTCCCTCCCTGCTCTTGTCCTGAAGTGAAGATTTCTTTTTGTGTGCCTCCCCCTCACCTGAGTGGTGCTCTCTGGCAGGCATGGGGACTGGGCCTCTAGAATCCGTACAACTTGAGTATACAATGGAGGTCACCAGGGAGATCGACAGATCAGTGCAAGCCAGATATTTGAGAGAGACTTCAGAAGATGGAGAAAGAGAAAAAAAAAAAAAAAAACAACTCCGAACATCTGCCACTAGGTTTCGGATGAGCACAGAGCTAGTAACAGACTCCAAGTAAAAAGATCAGGGAAATGTAAACACCAGGGTCATTCCAAGAGCTGAGGTACAAAAGAGGGAAACTCCAGTCTTTCTTGATAAGCTGCGCAGGGATAGATACCCAATTCCTCTGTTTGTCGGGTTCCAACCGTGTGATGCAAAAAAAGAGTGTGTCACGAGTAGCCAGAATAAGAAGCAGCCATCAGGACAAACACACACATTCTGGGTTGTAATTGGGCTCGTGTACGTCACCACCACTTCTGGCTTCTGCCTAGTCCAGGACATGGACAGAACACAGAAGCAATGGCAGCTCCACGTTTGGCCTCTTCTTTTCCTTAAGATCACATTTTGATTCGTTTGTTTGTTTGTTTTAGAGGGTGGGGGGAGAGAGGGAGAGAGAGAGGGAAAAGGAGTGGGGAAGGGCAGAGGGAGAGAAAGAGAGAGAATCTCAGGGAGAGAAAGAGAGAGAATCTCCAGCAGGCTCCACACTCCACACGGAGCCTGATGCAGGGCTCAATCCCACAACCCTGGGATCACGACCTGAGCCAAAACCAAGAGTTAGACGCTCAACCGACTGAGCCACCCAGGTCCCCTCTTGGGCTCTGTCTTTTTATATCGCATATTCTTTCGAGTCATATGACATCTTTTATGAAAAACAAATAAGTCAAATATCAAATTAAAACATGCACTTGAACATAGACTGGCAGGCATGCCTAAATGTAATTACCTGATCTACGCACACATGTTTCTATTTTCTCTTGGCCCCAGGCCGGTACACCACCACCAGCACAAGATAATTGAGAGCAGTTCATAAGCAACATCATCCAGAGAAAAGACATCAGGTATATTTGGGTGATGGAGTTAATGGGGTTATTTGGTCATTCCTGCGGGGACTTGAAATTTCTAGACTGTCAGAAGTGAAAGATGTACTTTGCAAAGATTGCCAAAAAGAGAAGTTCTATCCCACGTGATCTTTGGTGATGCCACTTTGTCACTATTCTTCAAGGGCTGGGGTCTGCTGGGCTGGCCAGGACCCTTGGTTTTGACCAACTACCAGTGGAGGAGGTGATATTGTGTAAGTTTTAGAGTATGGGTTTCTAGAGACCACCAAGTGAGGAAGTTGATCTAGCTTCCAGAAGCCATGGAGGTGGGGGCACCTAGGCCACCATCAGCAACCAGCCTCTCCCTTTGCACCTTTAGTTCCGGGGGCAAGCTGATCTCAGAGCTTGTGCTAGAAGGTGGGTCTCCAGGCCTCTATTCTCATGTCCTTAAAAAGTGTGCTCAACACTGCCACTGTCCTCTGTGAGGTGACACAGTAGGAAGGGACAACACAGAGTTGCCAAAGTCAGAGGGCTGCAGCCTCAGCTGCTTGCTGTGTGTCTATACACAAGAACAACGGCCTCTCTGGACCTCAACCCCCTCATGTGCGGGACGAGCAGTTTGGAGGCGTGAACTGCCAGGCTCTGTTAACTTCTGAGAGTCCCCTGATCATGCCTTGAAAGCATGCCTCCTCAGCTCTTTTGTCACAGTGGGAGCTCAGAGATTTTACTGTGACAGGCTGGAAGCCAGCGAGGGGGAGGCAGGGGGTTGCAATTCATTCTGTCAGCTCCCCTTCTTCTAAAGGGTAACATTGTCACTCACAGCTTATCTTGCTGTGAACTTTCCTTAATGGTTTAGTTGAATTCAGGCTCAGATTAATCATCCTGGACCACAAGCAACACGACAAACTCATCACTAATTAATTGTCAGCAACTCAAGACACCACGTTCCCCATGCAGAAGGTCTGTTTCTCCATCAGCCTCTGTCCTCCTAGGTGCTCACGATGCTGTGACAGGTCATTCTCTGGATGGGCATCTTGACTACAAGTGTAAGTGGATTCTCGCCATGGAAGAGAATAGTCAAGAAAAGACACAATCCAGGAAAGTGTATTTCTGTATCCGTCTTCATCCCCAAAACCAATGCTGCATGTAAGGGAGAGGCTCTGCTTTGGCTGCCTTCTGGAAATGAAAATGTTCACCCTTGCAGCGTTAAATAAAAATGCAATAGTATTGCTACGCAGGCAATACTGTAGGGGCGCAGATTAGGTCATACCATAAATGGGCCCTGAAGTTGGATTTTCAACACAGTTTCTTATCAGAGAGATTTTTTTCACACGCAGCTACGCACATCCCGTTCCACCTATGTTCAGTGTTAAATCTGTGCATAGGACAGTAGATGTGCGTTGAAGGAAGGAATGAATCTCTCTTACAAAACAACTACACGTTTGTTTGTTTTTTTCTAGTTCCTTGCCCTTGACTCCTCAAGTCACAGTATTCGTGCTTCTGGGACCACAGCAGCAATTTCAGGATCAATGAGGATTCTTCAGAAATTATATAAAGGCAGAAGCACAACTTCAAATGAGCTTGGGGCAAAGAGGGAATTTTTGAATCGTGTGTCTGGAAGGCAAGTTGGGCGGGTCACAGTGATCAAACAAAAGGGTGTGGGAGTCTGGAGTTTGAGGATTCATCTTGGAATTCAATACTGCCAGAAATCAGTCATCAATCAATCAATCAATCGATCAATCAACAAACCAAGTCTACTCTCTCCACCATATTGGGGGGACACAAGCCAGAAGGCAGGAGGAGTGTTCTCATCAGATCCCAACCACGCTGGAACCCTGACCTTGGACTTCTAGCCTTCAGAACTGTCAGAAAATACATTTCTTTTGCTCGAGCCACCCACTCCTGCAGGTCTATTGGTGTGGCAGCCTGAGCCGACTAAAACAGCAAACTAGTCTAGTCTTCCTCTTATCTCCCTGATATTTTATTGTTTATGCTCTTTTCATGGTTGGTTTTTACCCAGTCCTGTGTTTTCAATTACTATTACCTTTCAGGCTGCCTGGATACACTCTTTGACCCAGATCTCCCATCTGAGCTGCGTATTAACATTTCTTCCTGCCTACTATGTGGTTCCATGGGTGCCTCACAGGTGTGTGTCCAAAACAGAACATACCATTTCCTCCCAAAGCTCCTCCTCCATCGTGGTGCCCACCATACTCTTTATCTCTCTGGGTGGACCTGAATTCACCCATTGGTAAGAGGGTTTCCAAGTCGATGCATCCTTCTTCCTCACCCTCAGGTGCCAACACTCACCAGATCCTACTTATACCACCAAGCAGTTCTAGAACTGCCCTGTTTATCGTCACTTTCGCCGACAACACTTTTGTGAAACCGCCTTGGCTCAGCTGGATTTCCACCCATTCCCCAACGTGGTCCCGAGATTGCGGTTCCGCTGTCTGTAATCTCTCCTACACTCTGGAGCCAAACCAGACTATGCTGTTCCCCTGCCTGAAACTCAGCACAAGCCAAAGTTCCTGAATGTTCTGACCCCAACTCACCTCCCCAGCACTCTTTCTTGCTCCTTCCCCCGCACACTCTTTACTCGGGCCATGTGGATCCACTTAGGATTCTTTTGAAATGTATCCTTCTCACTCATGCCTCTGGATGTTTGAATATCTACTCTCTCTATCTAAAAACATCATTTCTATTGCTCTTTACCTGATTAACTCCTTCTGACTTCAGCTTAGTTGTTCTTCCTTTGGGAAGCCTTCTCATCCCCCTACATTTGATAAAGTTCTCACGGGATCTCAGAGACCAGGTTATCAATCTTGTTGTAGGACCACTTTACAGTGGTATCAACGATGGGCTTCCTTGTGAGTTCCTTAATTAGTGTCTTTTGTGGATCCTTAATTGATATTTGTTTAGTGAGTGAATCAATAAAGTAATGAGTGAAAAAGATAGACAAACAGGTATATAAACCGGTAACCACACTCCAGTTGCATAGTGACTATAATTCATTCAGCTCAGCTTTTACTAAAAGCACAAAACATAAATAAATGAACTCTACACCTTCACCTTTTTAATGGAAATATGTTTATAAGGCCTCTAAGGAGTATCATCTTTATGGCTTGATACACAAGGTCCAAAATGTTTATGTGTCCTCTCTGCTAATTCCAATACCTTTTTCTTAAAAGTCTATTCTATCCATCAGTATCTGCTGTTTTGGGGTACTTTGGATGAAGATCTATTTTGTCAACAATGTCCCCCTAGTGATAAATAAACACACATGAAAGCTCTCAGATGGCCTTCACAAATTATATGTTCCTGCCTGTTACTCTTTATCTAATATTTTATTTATTAATAGTTATAAAATATTTATTAATAGTTTATTAGATCTAATAAACAAACATTGGCTGTTGTATTTTATCCAGACAAGTGGTTCACTCAGATCTGTGTACCTTTTTTATCTGGGTTCGTGATGTTGATTTCACACAGGTGCAGATAACTTTAGTGACAAAGAAGATGCTTGGGTACAGGTGGTTAGTGAAAGGATAGAAGTAGACACTTCTGGTTTGATGTCCGTGACGAAAACAACAGAAGGAAAGCATCCACATGTTCTTTAAATCTATAGGAGAATGGGGAGGAAGAGAAGAGTACCACCAATACATAATGACACAAGAGAAAGCTCTGGAAAATGGCAGGCAATGGGGTGGAGGAAATAAAGAACAATGGCCATGAGTTGTCATCAGGGCAAGGAATTAAAAGGTAGAGCAGTGGAGCTAGGCCCTGGGTATCAGAGTGGCTTTATTGACATTTATTCTAAGATAAGGTTTTGTGTACAAATCTTGTACCCAGAAATTCTGACAAAGACTCCCAGAGTGTGATCTATGGCCAGTGAAGTAGGGCTGTGCCGAGACAACTCATAGCTTTTAGGAAAGACTGGAAGATCACTTATTCAAAATGAAAAAATCCTCTGCTTACACACCTTAAAGGGAAGCCCAGTTTCCAATCTCCTCCTCCAGCCTTAAGGCCCCCATGATTGAAATCTGCATTCACTGCCAAGAGAACATGAAATTTCACTTCAACTAAAGAATAATTCCTTGGCTGCCAACATCACTCAATTTAAATTACATCAACAATTAGGACAAGCAACCAATACCTGCCATACATTTGAAGAAAACTAACAACGTGAAAAAGAATTTCAAAATACAAGCAGCAGCAAATTAATGTCTGGGGGAACAGTTAACACAATAAACCAAAGGAAACTTACCCATTTATCACATCAGTAAGAAAAGACAGGATGCCAAGGAAAAGAAACATCCACAACTCTCAAAACACAAAATTTTAAAACCATAATTGCCAAATTAAAAACTAAAATGTAGTAAATGGATGGTCTGCATAGAAGAACGGATACCAGTAAAGACTAAAATCTGGACTGGGATACTAAGGTGAAGGGTTTTGTCAGAACTGGTGAAAAAAAAAAAAAGTTAGAGAGGGAGGGAGCCAAACCATAAGAGACTTAAAAACTGAGAATAAACCGAGCGTTGATGGGGGAGTGGGAGGGAGAGGAGGGGAGGTGATGGGCATTGAGGAGGGCACCTGTTGGAAGGAGCATTGGGTGCTGTATGGAAACCAATTTGACAATAAATTTCATATTTAAAAAAATAAAGACAAAATAAAAAAATAAAAAAATGAATAAACATTAAAACAAATAAAAATTAAAAAAATAAAAATTAAAAAATAAAGTTTTTTCTAAAATTTTTATATACATTAAATATGACATTTCAGTAGTTGGCAACCTAGAATTTATTCATTTAAAATAAAAACATGGGGGCAACTGGGTGGCTCAGTCGGTTACACGGACAACTTCAGCTCAGATCATGATCTTGTGGTTCATGAGTTCAAGCCCCACATTGGGCTCTGTGCTGACAGCTGGGAGCCTGGAGCCTGCTTCGGATTCTGTGTCTCCCTCTCTCTCTGCCCTTCCCCTGTTCACGCTCTCTTTCTCAAAAATAAATAAATATTTAAAAACATTTCATTTATTTTTTTAATTTTTATTTTTTGAACATAATTTATTGTCAAATTGGTTTCCGTACAACACCCAGTGCTCATCCCAACAAGTGTAAAAACATTTAAAAAAACATAAAATAAAAAAATGAAATAAATTAAAAAAAAAAAGAACTGGTAAAAGAGGTCAAACATGGAGTAGGGGGATATTCAGATATATCCAGAAATTCCAAATTTGCTTAGTAAATGTGCCAGAAAGAATGAAAGAGAGGAAATTGTCAAATAACCAATAAAGGAAAACCTTCCTGAGCTGTAGAAAAGACTGACCAGGTAACCACCCAGGATATCTTGATTATTCAACAAATTTGTATGGACCACCTATGTGTCCAGCACTATTCTGAATGCAGTGATAAGGAAGACAGACATCACATCTAAAGGTATCCTGATGAAGTTATCTGAATTCCAGACATTTAAACAAAGTGCCAAATTCTTCTGCTGTTGGTTATGATAGAATAGCTGGGGCTGGGCCCATCTTCTCACTGTAAACAATTGTAAAACTAGACAAAATCTGTAAGCTAATGGATTTTCAGACAGTGGAAAACAGGCAGCACAAGACTCTAATACCTGAGAGAAGGGACATCCCTGGTAAGCCCCATGATCACATAGCTCTCCGTCTATGGAAAATTTTCCCAGTGTGACACAGAGAACTAAAGTATAAGAAGAGAACAACAGTTCTGCTAACTTGAGGACGCATCAGGCAGAGTTCTGGACATCTGAAATGAAGCTGCAGGGAATCTGTCTAGTGAATGAATTGATGACATAATAAAGTCATTAGTGTTTGATGAAGGCCTCAAAGAAACGGAAACTGTGTGGAGAGGGAACCCTGGAAGTCTATGCAGGGAGTCCCTTGCAAGTCCATAGATGAGAGCTAGGTTGTCCATTCTCAAAGTGAGCCCTCCCAAGGCTTACCAGACAGAAGCTACCATGGATTGAAAATGGAATGAGGGGTGCCTGGGTGGCTCAGTAGGTTAAGCCTCTGACTTCAGATCAGGTCATGATCTTACGGTTCCTGAGTTTGAGTCCCACGTCAGGCTCTGTGCTGACAGCTCAGAGCCTGGAGCCTGCTTCAGATTCTGGGTCTCCCTCTCTCTCTGCCCCTCCTCTGCTCGCACTCTGTCATGTTCCTTCTCTCTCAAAAATAAATAAACATTAAAAAAATTTAAAAAAGAAAATGGAATGAAACACCATAGGTCAGCTGAGAAGAAGAGTGCCAAGAGATGGTCCGTTCTGGCCCTAGAGTGGAGGGATCTTCTTAACACATCCTTAACACATCTGAAATCCAGCTGACACATAAGAATGTTCATCATGTTAGGATAAAGAAACACCCTAGAGTGAGACCTACTCCTAGCTTGCCTTAATGAAGCCTAGAAACAAGCCCCAGTAAGACCTGCACGGGACAAAGAATGTAGAGGTTGAAGTCAGCACAGTTAGAGAGGTTTGATAAACATGGATTTGCACTGGCAAAATGTAATATTAAAAGTTCACAAGTTCATGGTGATCAGCCAGGAGTTGAAGAATCAACATTCTTCAGAAAAGCATAATCCAAAGTCTCCATAATATTATCTATCACATCTAGTATTCAATTAAAAAACCCCACAACACTAGCGATACAAAGAAATGGGAAAGAGTGATCCATAGGTAGGAAAAATAAAGTTGTCACTATAAACCAATCCCAAACTGGTCCAAATGTGAGGCTAGGCAGACAAAGATTCTCATGCAGCTGTTACAAATATGTGCAAATAATTAAAGGAAAGACTTAAAGGAAAATAACGTCTTCATGAGTAAATAGATAGAAAATCTCAACAATTAAATGGAATTATAAGAAGGAACCAAATGAAAGGGCTAGAAATTAAAAGCAAAACAATTAAAATATGATACCTGGAATTTAAAAATTCCTGCATAAGTAAAAGAAAAAGTCAGTGAATTTGAAGACAGGTAATTGGAAGTTATCAACTCTAAAGAACAAAGGACAAAAAAAGACTTAAGAAAGATGAACAGAGCCACAAGGTCCTATGAGACAATATCAAATGATCTGACATGTGTATAAAGTCCCCAAAAGGGAAAAGGGAAAAGGGAAAAGGATGAGATTGGAGCAGGTTAAGTATGGAATTAATGACCTAATATTGCACTGAGGGGAAAAAAAAGAGCAAAGTGAGTAAAAGGAAAGGAAATAAACAGCAGGAATCAATGAAGTTGATGAAAGAAAAAAAAATGAATAAACCCCAAAGTTTGCTTCTTTAAAAATACCAACAAAACTGATAAAGCCCTAAGCAAAGGGATCAAGAAAAATAGGAAATCATGCACATTTAAAAATCAGGAATGAAAAGAGGTTGTTAGCTCCACAGAAAAATAGAGGCATGAGAAGGAGAAGAGGAGAATATTAGAAAAGAAATTGAATTTGTCAAAAACTTTCCCACAAAGAATATTTGAAGTCCAGGTGACTTTGGTGGATTCTATCAAACATTTGTGGAAGAACTCACACCAAACTTACACAAGCTCTTTTAAAAAATAGAGAAAGAGGAGGCACCTCTCAATATGTTTTGTGCAGCCAGAGAAATGCAGATATTGAAACTGGCCAAAGTCATTCCAAAAATGAATAAAATTACAGATTAAAATCACTCCTCCACATAGACATGGATATCCTTGGAAGATTGCTAAATCAAATTTATATATATGACAGCATATTATGATCACAAAACTTAATAAGAACCTGTTGAAATAGTGAAGAGAAGGGGGAAACATTTATATAAAAGAAATCAGATTATATTGACTGATCTATAAGAACCATAGAGTAATGTCTTAAGTTCTGATAAAATGACTGTGAACTTTTATTTCTGCATCAGGCAAAACTAAATGCAGTGAAATCTCAGTCATGTAAAAATATGCACAAACAGTATCTGAAAAGAAATGTGTGTCGAACACCTAACCAGTCACAATATTAAGGGCTTTAGAAATATTATCACACTTGATCCCCACACCAGCCCTGTGGTAAAGGCTGGTAAAGACTGGAGCTGAACTCCAATCTATGCCTTCTGAATAGATATTTGACTGCATGCCTTATTGTCAGATGTGAGGAATTTACACTTGACACTGAATGACAGATATCCCAGCTGCATCAAATAACCATTGCCTCGACTCAAAGTGGACCCAATGACTAGCACCCTGGGCCACACACTTTGAGGGCAGCTTGGCAATCTGTGCTAGACTGAGGACAGCTGACCGAATTTCCACCAATGGTTGACATTTTTCTGCTGTAGGGAATTAGTGAGACTTCCCTGAAACCTGTTGGCTTCCACTGGGTTTCCTCCAAAGAGATGGCTATCAACGTTCAGTGGCTTCTCTAGCTTCAAGGCAACATGAATGACTTTTTCAAGCATTCGGATCCCACAAAGAGTCAGCATGTCATGGAATTCAGGCCACTTGTCATATTTGGGGACTCTCTCCTCCCTCCTCCTTTCAGGGTCAGCCAGCAGTGATTTGACTCCCTTCTGTCTACCCACATTACCTCTACAACGGGGAATTAACAACCACTTCCATGCACAGCTTCTAGAGGCTGGAATCATCAGTTAAAATTTAAGATAAAACAATTTACAGGCCTTTGCAATTGAAACTATAAGAGTAGGTAACTTCTTCAAGGCATTTCAATTGATGAACAAGGAAAAGAAAACTTTTCAAGAGGATATTATCAGTGTAAAGTATATTTTATGAGCATATATATAAGCAATTAAACTGTACAAGCTGACATCAAAGCAGGACAATCTTGTTGTGTCTAACAATTGGAAATTTATCCAGAGCATCAAAATGGATTCACGTGGGGAAGTTGTGAGACGGGAAACTGAATCACAAACATCCATGAATGCAAGTGGCAATTCAAAATGATGGCCTATCTTCCCCTTCATCAGATGCCCCAACATCTCTGGAATGGCCCAATAACTGATGGGAGAAAAATACATTTTTATGTTTTGGTTTTATGAGGCTTCAAATAAGAAGTTAGCAAGCTAATGGCATGTGTTATATATTTTTGTCTAGCCAAATCTGTTACTTTTGCCTAGGTGAGAAAACTAAGATAGCTTTCTCAAAGTCACTAAATTGACTTTCTCAAGGTCACACAGAAAGTGACTCATTCCTATAAACAGTCTCACTGGAAGAGCCTAGATTCACTTTCAACATTGGTATTTTCAGTTCCAACCCACTCAAAACTGATGCTCTGCATGATGGGCACTGAGACCACCAGATGTGCAAGTGCTTTCTGATTTCAGAGACAAAGATGCCCATGGACATCAGATGCCCAATGGATAACAGTCCTGTAGTATCTTAATCTTCTGAGGCTTGGGGGAGAGAATGAGAATTCACCGAGCCTCTACCCTGTGCCTGGCCCTGTGGCCTCTTTGTATAAATGATCTTGTTGAGTTTTTCTATCTACCTTTTAAATAAGCATTTCCATGTAACATACCAATAAAAACCCTATGAGTCAAACAACTTGCCCAGGGTCACATAGCTGCTCAATAGCACCCCTGAGATTTCACAATGCTTCCATCAGGCCATGCCATGGAGATGTCTCACCAGTAGCCTGAGGTCTCTTTGCACTGTCATGAGAAAGCTACATCGTTGGGAACTGGGTCCTTAATAATACTTCTGTAGACTGTTTTTTGCAGCTGATGATGGCTGAGTTGGTGTGATGCAGTGAAAAGTACCAATTCTGATAGCAGGCAACTGGGGACATGGCCAAATCACCATCACTTCTCTGATTCCATGGCTGTCCCAGAAAACGAGACAGAAAGCAGTAGGTTTGGTTTTTCTGAGGGTTTAAAATCCCGAAGAAAAACAGAGTGAGAGAGAGGAGGGGAGAGAATATCACCGAGTCAATCTGGGAAGTCTTCAGTAGTGACAAAGGTAAGAAGTGATCCTAAGGGCTGTGGAGAAAATGAAAATCCCCTATGATACATGCACAGTTCTAGTGTAAACAATGGGACGAGAGTAGATCCTAGGGAAGAAGAAAGACAATATGCTTTGCCTGATGCAGAAGAAAAGAAGGGCTGATACTTATTGTACATCTTCCATGTGCCAATCTGTTTATTTTTATTTTTATTTTTCCAGGAAATCTTAGAGTCCTTACCTACTAGATTGGCCAAAAAAATCTGGTAGCCCTCTCATGGGTCTCCCCACCAATTTCACATACAGCAGAAGAAACTAAGGTTTAATGCAATCGACATGTGGTACAGGAAGGAGAGTGAAGGGAGTAAGATCCTTATTCAGCCTCCACACTCAAGCAGGAAAGGAAAATCCATGGCTTTTAAACAGTCCACAACCATCATTGCTTCTTCTTGCAATGCTTCTTCTCACTGAATTGCTTTTAAAGACAACTTTATGGAGGTACGGTTTACATATCATGAAATTCATCCTTTACAATTACACACTTTGATGATTCTTAGTAACGTTACCCAAGTGGTGCAGCTATCATCAGAAATCAGTTTGGGAGCACTTTCATATGCACACACAAATACACACCCCTCCTAAGACTCTCCCCCCATGCCCATTTGAAGGTAATCGCTATTCCTACCTCCAGCCCCAGGCAACCACTAATGTACTCTCCTTTCTATCTTTTCTGAACATGTCATATAAATAGAACTGCACAATCTGGTGTCTTTGTGTCTGCTTTTCTTTTTCATTTCACATCATGTATTTGAGGCTCATCCATGATGCAGTAGGTGTCAGTAGTTGACTCCTTTGTACCATTGAAAAGTATCCCATTGTACAGACAGACCACATTTTTGTATCTATTTACCAGTGTCCACACAGATTTGCACACAGATGTTCACAGCAACACTATTCAGGACAGCCCCAAACTGAAACAACCCACATGCTTTTTAAAGTTGGTCTACACCTGTGGTTCTCAAGCCTGGCTACACATGGTGATTTTGACTGAGTGGGCCTGTGGTAGAGCTCACAACAACTGTTTCCAGAGCTTTCCAGATGATTCTACAGGCCAAGAGAATCACTATATTACAGAATCTAACAGAGAATGTTTGTCCTCTGTGTCTATGTTGGCACTGCAGTTCCTGGATCACCGGTATGGTTTTTTGTTTGTTTGTTTGTTTGTTTTGAGGGGAGAGGGGCAGAAAGAAAGGGAGAGAGAATCCCAAGTAGGCTCTGAGCTGTCAGTGCAAAGCCCAATGGGGGACTCAATCCCACAAACTGTGACATCATGACCTGAGCTGAAATTGAGAGTCAGATACCCAACCAACTGAGCCACCCAGGCGTCCCACGACTATGTTTTTTTTTTTTTTTTCTATCTCATTCCTTGTGATTAAGCTTGGCCAAGGATGTCCAAACATGAGCTCTATTACAAAGCATTTCATTTGGCTGTCAGACTTAGGACATATCCCTGTTACCAACAAAACCACACAGTCCCATCAATTTCCCATCTCAGGGTCTGAGATCAGTGGTCAGTTCACTCTTTCTTAAACCCTGAGAATGGATCCAAATGCCTTATATACATTCCTTTTCCAAGAGAATGAGACCATATGATCTACTTCCCCACTGAGGCTCCAGAACAACCTCCTCCCTCCTCCTTCCTCTTCCTCCTTTCTCCTTCTCCTCCTTCTCCTCTCCTTCTTCTTTCTCTCTCTCTCTGATACTACTTCCAGTGACTCAAAACTGATTTCCTCTCTAAGGAAGGCTCCAGGTGATTCCAAGGTGCCAACTACCCATGCTTCTAATTAGAGACTACTTTTATGACTCCAAGGTGCTCTGTCGCTACTGATTTCTGTTTATTGTACATATTTCTTGGTTAATGAGACAGAGAAAAAAATACATTCAATGACTTCTGTGTCACAACCTTTGTAACATGCAAGTATATTATCCTGATTTTCAGACACTGATTCCCAGCTAGGTTAATTGGCTAAGGTCGTACAGCTGATAATTGCAGATCAACACTTCAACTCAAGTCTTCTTGACTCCAACGCCTGTGTCACTTTCTAACTTCCTACTACAATTTGCTGGCTTCTCTCTACCTTGCATCTTTGCAGAACAAGGATTCCCACATTCCTTTTAAAATGCAATTTAACTGTAAATACATTCTTGCAAAGCTCATTCTATCTCCCTCATTTTCTCCTTTCCTTCCTCAGCCTCCTAAGAGAAAGTCATTAGGAAGGTACATTCTGTTTCTAAGTCTGCTTTGCCTTGTACAAAAGGTCTCTTTCCAAAAACATGATGGAGGTGCCCTGGAGAAATGCGATGGTGTCCTCACACCCCCCTGTTAAGTCTGTACAATCCTATACAGTGAGGAACACATCAGCCCAATGCTATAAAGTCCTACTCCTTGGCTTAGCCTGCAGACCCACACCATCAGGGGAAAGGTAAATGAAAGGCAAACTATTTTTCAACAAATAAACAGCTGGATTTTGTTGGAGTCTGGTGAATAAGGCCTTATCAGAGCCCAGCAAACACTTCCTCCCAATGTGGCTGGTTTTAAATTTTCTGTGGCAGGTAGAGTGATGATAATTGGGTCAGCCTCTCAGGGCCTGGTTCCAATGCCCTTGCATCCAACTATACCTAACTTTTGACAAATGTCAGCCTTGTTATTGGAGAGGGGAGAGCCTTCTAGAGGTGAAGTCTCATCAGGTCTATGGTGATTGAAGGGGCATGGGATTTGGTTACCTGGACCTAGGATCAAATCCTAGATTCCCCTCTTTACAAGGTACATGGCTTTGGAACCCAGAAAGCGTCACAGATTCTGACCTACATCTACAGATTTATTTCAACTATAGCCTCCTTTATTCCATCTCTTCATCTATTCTGCCTCAAATATATTATCCCCCAGGACCTCTGTAATACTGGTTCCTCTGCCTAAAACATGCACAGAACTTTATAGCTGAAAGGGGCCATATTGCTTACCTTGCTTATATTATAGATGAGGAAACTGAGGTACAGAGAAGTGATGGATGTAACTGGTATTATGAGTCTACTTGGGCTGTTAATAGGTTTTCAGCAAATACCTGCTGAATGTATTACAAAGCTAGTGATGGTAGTTCCTGCAAGAATTCTTATTTATTCAGGCTGCATGTTGATTTTTTTTTTTAATCAAAGAGATCCCAGGATTGATTTGAAGACACTTTAGCTCAACAGGAAGGAAACATCATAAGGAAGTGTGCCCACCATAGAAAAGGGGAAAACATGCCAACAATGAGGATGGAAACAGGATCATTAACAGCATGGAAGATAGTATCTTCACTTTCTCATATACATGGAGAACATTATGTGCCGCTGAGCATCTTGCAAAGCCTGACTATTAAAAAGATAACTCTTTATTGAGCGTAAGGAAAGTCTTATTCATCTCAACATCCCAAACATCACTATGAACCTCTGCTCCCACTCTCACCAAACCATCCATCTGAGAGGAACGAGGGGTGGCAGGCGGGGTTCCTGAAGCCCCCCATGTGCATTTATGCAGCATCTGCCTGCACCCTGTGGCCCCCAAATCCTTTTGCCTTTTTTTCCTCTCTGCTGATGCCTTCCTGGTGAAATTCCTTGACCAGGAATCCTTTGAGGCACAGGAATATCTATCCCACCACTTGGAGCAACAGTGCCAGGTGCTAAATCAGGAAAGACTGAGAAACAAGAAAAGCACCCCCAGTCAATGTACCAAATACCCAGCCAAATTCTCACAACCACCCTGCAGGGGCCCATTAGTTCAATTTTACAGACAAGGAAGCAGGAGGAGAAATGCAAGCAGCATTCCCTGGGGCTCAGAGAAGAGAAGCCAGAACAGTCCCAGGTTGGTCTGACTCATTACTAATGGTTTATAATAATGCAACCAATGGACTCCATCAGCTACTTAACCATTCCTCCTCTCGTTAGGCACTTAGATTGCATTCTCCTTTTCACCACTGTAAACAACACTGCGATGAAGTTTGTTTTCTTGGTTTTTGTTTGTTTGTTTGTTTGTTTTTTAACAAAAAACCTTGGCTTCATTTAGGATTGCCCCCTTGGAGGTAGAATTGTTGAATTAAGAAGCATTGATACTTTTAAGGATCTTGATGCACACTTACAAATTGCCTTCAAAAAGGGCTGTACAAGCTCACATCGCCTCCAGCGGTGCATGAGAAATATCAATTTTACCACACCCCCATCAGTTTGGGTATTCTTGGTTTTTTGCACATGTTACACATTTGCTGGCTGCAAATAGCATCTCCATTTTTCATTTGCATTTCTGTGATTACTAGTAAGGTTGAACATTTTCACATATGTTTTTAAAGCCGTTTTGTTTCCTCTTTGTGATTTTCATTTTCTGTCTATTTTGGCTTTCAGGAGCTTAGTGATTTTCATAATGGTTTTATAAGCTCTTTTATGTTAAGAATATCAAGGCTTGGTTTTTCATCTTTGCTTAGAATATTGTCCTGCTATGCTCTCTTTCAACATTTTTTAAACCAAAGGTACACATATATGTATATGATATGATATAATGACATAATATATGTTAGATATATATTGGATAGATATATATTAGATATATATAAGATATACAAAGCTAGAGATTATATATCCCTCTATGTGGGAATACATCCATTAAATATAATAGATTTATTATAACAATATATATCTAATATAATCTATTAGATATAATGAATATTATAATGTTAGATATAATATATAATCTATTAGATACAGATATAATATATAAAGTATACAGATAATCTATTGGACATAATAAATCTAATATATTATAATAAGACATTGTTATATATGATATATAAATAATGTATTAGATAGGATAGATACAATATATTATTATATTATTTATTTTGAAATATATATCACATGTATAATTAAATCTTTTATTTTGTGATTTTATCCACTCATAGTTCTCCCTCTTTCAGCAACCCAATAAATGTTTACTTTTATTTTTTTTCTGGTGTTTATTTTTACTAAAAATCTAAACTCTTTTACTCGATCTGGAAGGTTTTTTTTTCTTTTTGTTCAGTATTAAATCTGACGTGAGGATCAACCCGAGCCTTTGCCAAATTGCTAACCAACATTTGTCCCAGCAGCATGTGCTGAATAATCCCTCGGCTTCCCCGTGGCTTGTTATCATATATTAAGGTCTCATTCCTGAGAGTGACTGTTTCTCAGCCCTCTCCTCTCTGAGCCATGCCCGGGCCTGTGCAGATGTCTTTCCTCCTCTCTATTCCTCCCACTACCACCCACTCAGTTCCTCCTTCACCAGAGTCCCCAGAGCTATCCTTGGACTTCCAGCCAAACAGTTTCCCATCTTGAAAGTTCTTTTGCATTTGCATTGCCAGCCTACATTCCAGGAGGCTTGGTGCCTGAGTAATTCCAACTGGAAAATGGCAAGAGCCAGTGCCTGTGGGAAGGTTGCTTGTGTGTCAGAACCTGCCAACAATGACTCCCTCAAAGCTCTCCTTTCTCTCGCCTGGACAAGCCTCAAGATAGGAACAGTCTGTATGGGGTTCCCGAGATGCACTGTAGGCTCTGAGACCTATAGAATGCTCATTCTAGTCCAAGACTGGGGAAAGAACTCACCCCCATAGAAGAGAATGAAATGCTTATCTTCCCAAAGAGGGAAACCATTGATAATGTCTGGGGGAAATTAATTGTGAGACAGCAACATGGGCAGATTTAGAAATGTAGCACTGGGGCACCTGGGTGGCTCAGTCGGTTGAGCGTCCTACTTCGGCTCAGGTCATGATCTCGCGGTCTGTGAATTCAAGCCCTGCGTTGGGCTCTGTATGGACAGCTCAGAGCCTGGAGCCTGCTTTGGATTCTGTGTCTCCCCACTCCCCCCAACTCTCTCTCTCTGCCATTCCCCTACACACACACACACACACACTCTCTCTCTCTCAAAAAAAAATAAACATTGAAAAAAAAAACGTAAAAAATTCTTTAAAAACAAAAAGAAATATAGCACTAACTTTGTGGAAGAAGAGCTAACCCTTAAAAATCTTTGCCTTTGGGAAGGCATCAAAGACGGGAGATGAGCAGACATGGGGAGAGGGGACCCCTACTTGTCCTTATAAAGCTGATACATTTAACTCTGTGCATGAAGTTGCTTTGCTATAAAAAAGAACATACCTGAAAAAGCACCCACTGAACATGACAATGCAAAATAAAACAAACTACGCACCTACTTCTTATCTGATGTCTGGTGTGCAGAACTGAACTTTTCTTACATCTTAACAGAAATTCTCAGCATCCAAGCCTGCAGACAGAGATGAATTAGAGTTTAGAAGATTGATTGCAGTGTGAACTGTTGGCCAGAACACTCTGGAGGTTGGTAATGATGCTTTTAAAAACAAAATCCCCTAAAGCTGTTTGCTTTTCTTTGATTCTGTTTTGCCTCTTTCCCTAGAAAGGAGTAGTTTCTATGTCCCACACTAAACTCTCCACTCTTGGAGAGAAGGGACCGGTGTCTCATTGGTTTCCATATCTCAGCATGTATGGCATGGTTTGATGCTCTGTGAATGTTGAATTAATGGATAGGATAGGATAGGATAGGATAGGATAGGATAGGACAGGAGAGGACAGGCTAGGATAGGATAGGATAGGATAGGATAGGATAGGGTAGGGTAGGGTAGGGTAGGGTAGGGTAGGGTAGGACAGGACTAGGACAGGATAGGATAGGATAGGATAGGGTAGGGTAGGGTAGGGTAGGGTAGGGTAGGACAGGACTAGGACTAGGACAGGACAGAATATGATTCCTTGGGTCTAAGGAAGTCAGTATGTTCACTCACTTTCCTCCACGTGGGAATACATTAAAACCTTCCACGGCAGAGATATTTCTTACCTTTGCTTAGGATTCTGGCAGTCAGTGTTTTTAATTTAGGTAACGTTTGTAAAGTACACAGCCCAGGTCTGGCCTGTATCCTGACCCCATGTCCAGGTCATTTCTTTCCCCATATTACTCCTTACTAATAATCTCTCACACCTGTGTCTTATTTTGGAGTCTTCAGAGTGCTTTCACATGCCTGTTTTATGCACTTCCCATGACTGTGTCATGAGGGTAATGTTACCTTTCCCGGTCGGAAGACAGAAGATTGAGGCCTGGAGGCTTGTGCAAAGTGCCCTAGCTAATAACTGGTAGAACCAGAATTCAAACTTAGTCCCTGTGTCTCCAGGTCCAGACAATTTCTGAATGTAACACAGCTGCCACACAGCCTCTTTCATGGGGTGGAGCCATGAGCTGCCATGTTTCCAACTGGAGGAAGAGACCGGGGGACTCTGGGCAGCTCTGATACTGAACACCATGGTTGGGTTATAAGTTGCCCAGAGCTTCTGGGACTAACACTGGAAAGGCTAGCACTAAAAGTGAGTCCTCTTTTCGCCCCACTTTCATTCTGACTCCTAAACCAGGGCTCCTTAGCAACTCAAATCTAAGCTATTAAAAGGAGGATCTTCAGGGGCGCCTGGGTGGCTCAGTCGGTTGAGCGTCCGACTTCAGCTCAGGTCATGATCTCGTGGTCCATGACTTTGAGCCCCGCGTCAGGCTCTGGGCTGACAGCTCAGAGCCTGGAGCCTGCTTCTGATTCTGTGTCTCCCGCTCTCTCTGCCCCTCCCCCGTTCATGCTCTGTCTCTCTCTGTCTCAAAAATAAATAAACGTTAAAATTTTTTTTTTTTTAAAAAAGGAGGATCTTCAGAAACCCAGCTCAGAGCTAGAGACAAGAGAGACATTCCGTTAAATAAACTACGTATAAGAGAGATACTAGGATGGAATGAATCTTTGTAGTACAAAGAATTTTCCTGTATTCAGGTACTTCGTCCCGAAGTCTGTCAACCAAGAGGAATGCTGCCCCTGGTTTTCTCCATTCTCAAGATTTGAAATAATCCTTCTCTCGCCTCCGCCCCCATTTAGTGCAGAAGGAGACAATAGTGATGACACATGACAGCCCACTGGAGAACATACAATGGGAGGGATAAAGGCACTAAGCCTCAGAACTGTGTAAATAGTTATATTGGTGTTTATAACATTCTGTGGATCAAATTCCACTCTAAGAAATAGAGAAAAGATACAAATCTTCTTGAAAAGTAAACAGGTACATGCATAAGAGTCTCCCCCGCCCTGGCCCCTCCCACCCCACCATTTTATGTATCTAGTTGCTTCACGCAATGTTTCTTGAAAATGTTTCTTTTTATTGTTGAGAGAGAGAAAGAGAGTATGAGCAAGGAAGGGGCAGACAGAGAGGGAGACGGAATCTCCAAAGCAGGCTCCTCATTGCGGGCACAGAGCTGCTGTCAGCCAGAGCCCAACTCAGGACTCAACCTTGTGACTCAGGACTCGTACTCACAAACCAGGAGATCACTAACTGAGCCAAAATCAGGAGTCGGACGTTTAATTGACTGAGCCACCCAGGTGCTCCTTGGCACAATTTTTAAAGACTTTTTATTATTTTGGCTTATTTATAGACTCATGAGAAGTTTTGGAAATAATACAGACAAGTGCCAAGTACCCTTCATCCAGCTTCCCCCCAGTGGCAGCATCATACAGAACCAAAGTACCTCATCAAAACCAGGAAACTGATATTAGCACAATTTCATACAAGATTTCATATTCCATTTCAGAGGGATTATAGGTCTCTGAAGGCTATCTACAGGCCATGCATGACCATGGGTTCGCAAAGCTAAAAGCCCTTGCCTTAGTTTACCACAGGTACCCTCACCAAAGGCAGTAGCCGAGAGAGATGTTCATGAGAGAGGGTAGTGTGTTTAGATTGAGATGAGGAGTGCAGGGTAAAGACCCTGGAAATGTGGTTTAATATTTGAGAAAAATTTTGAATCCAAACAAAGGTTAGTCATGTTGTAAGGCAACTTAAGGTAAGGAAATAGAGTCTTTTTGGTACTGAGATTGGGATGAGTAATACAGAAGAGACCTCCCCACTCCCACCCCCCCAACGCCCGCCCAACACTGGCCATGGCTATGCAGGGAGGCAGCAGTGAAAGGCATGGCTGCACCTAGGGGAAGTGATTTAGAAGGAATAGAGAGACAGTTCATGTCCTCTTCTGAAACTTAAGGCTAAATGAAGAGGGACTGGTTTTACATCTCTCAGTTGGGTGATCTTAGTGAATGGAGTGCATTCCATGGTCGAGGTGACCACCATGCTTCATGGTGGGTGGCCCATTACATGGCAGAAACAGCTGGCACTCCTTCCTTCCTTCCTTCCTTCCTTCCTTCCTTCCTTCCTCCCTCCCTCCCTCCCTCCCTTCCTTCAACAAAAAAGTATTGAGAACCTGCTATCTGGGCCAAAATAGGGAAGCTCCATTGGTCTTAATGGCTCAAGTTAAAATGATTAATAAGATAAGAGTTTCTACCTTTAAGGATCTTCCAGGCAGGCAGGCAATGCAGCAGGTCAACAGTGTGATACAATCTGATAAGACCCCTCTTACAGATAGAGCAGTGAGTGCCATAGGGACTGGTGTGTTTGAGGAAGGAGGGAGCTGAGAAATGAAGCTGAAATTCATCAGAGGGCTGCAGATGCCAAGATCAGGAATTGGGGCTTTTAAGTTTCCACTGAATGAAAACCACTACATTCAGCCTGTGATCACCTCTGGAGGTGTTCAGGCTGCTTCTCATCAATTTGCGGCTGTTATCAACCCCATTCTTTTCAAGCACTGAGCATATCAGGACCAGTTTTTCTCACTGGATGATTGACAGCCTGTTGTTTTGCCAGACTGTTTGAGGGCACTCAAGGGTGGTGGAATGTTGGTTTCCTCTCAGGCTGAACCTCAAAGGGAACTCCTGGCTCTTATCTCCAGTTTCTGAGCCTCTGTAGAGGGAACCCACCTGGGCTGGCTGATTTAATTAATGTCTGTATTATCTCTCTGCCATGTTTGAAGCTGTTGTCATGCTGTTGATGCTTAAGTTTCACAGTAACACACCTGTAGGCTACCCCTGCCAGCAAACTCCCATTTACTGTCATCCTCAGCCACAGAATTTATAGTTGAGGCAAGAGATGTTTTGATTCCTGAGCATGTTCATATCCAGAGAAAGTCGGCCACATCTCAGTTTGAATCTCACGAACCCCCATTTCACGGATTCTTCCTCAAAGTCCTCTTGGGCTCATGAAAGTCTGGTCACCTGCTCATATCCATTTCAGGCCAGGTGGCACTGTTGACCCACCAGCTTTTTCCTGTATGAATTTATAAAATATTGAATACAGTGGACTCGGATTATTTTTTTTTAAAGGGTATAGTGAATATCATCACACTGTGAGGATAATGGATGCTCAAAATTTCATTCTTGGTCCACTTTGGAGTAAATTCTCAAGCTCCATGAGCTTGGAAAGAGCTGGTGACAGTCCTGGGCTCTGGAATTAGGAAGAACTTCCGTATGAAAAGGACTCTGACACTGATCAGCTGTGCAGACTTTGTGATCTCACTTAATGTCAGTGTTCAGCACAAAATGGGAATGATGCTGTCATCGTCATCACCAAAGTCATGAGCACCATCACCATCACTATTGCCATGACGATGATAATCATCATCTATGATCCCAGCTATAACCTAAACATATGCAGGTTGGGTTAGATTCCTCTCCTATGGACTCTGAAAGCACCTTAAACATCCCTACCATAGAACATAATCATATTTTACTACTAGACTCCTTAAGGACACAGGCAATATAGTTTTGTTTGACATTCTACCCCCAGTTCCTAGGAATGTGCTGGGCACCCAGGAACTATTCAATAAATTGTTGAATGAAAGAAAAAGTAGAAGGTAAGAGAACCAATTTTTGCCGAGCACCTATTACGTGCCATATGCTTTACAAATTTGTTTCTAATCCTCAAAGTAACCTTGAAATGGTTCCACTTCCATTCCCATGTCTTGGCTGTAGTAATAAAGACCCTGGAAAGTTAAGTGACTTGGCCAAGGACACCCTTAATAAGTAGCAGTGACAATACTCAAAGACAGTCCTGCCCGATAATCTTCTTCTACGAAGATGATTACCTAATGAACCAGAAAGTTTATTTATTCAGAATCTTCCTCTCTCTATGTTAGGTAATCAAAGTTTTACTGTCTCCAAATGGGGTTGTAGAGGAGGGGCAGTAAGGTTGGAGATGTGGATGGCAGATGGCTGAATAGTGTCAGCAACACTAAATTACATGGCCTCAGGGCTGCTAAGATTTTCTAGTCAAATTTCAGCTCCTTGGAATCAAGAAAATGCACAATTTTTTCCCCCCACTTGCAAAACCACCCATCCACACAGGGAGTGCTGAGAAGTCTGGTCATGATGTTTTTATTTGCAGAGAGCTGCTTTCAAATTCTCAGAGTTCCTTGCAAAGAAAATGGCAAACACGGGTTTAAGTCACCAATAAAATTAAGTGTTTAAACTGGGTTTTCCTCCAAAAAGCACAAAATGGGCAGATTTCCAATTTCATCAGCTTCTAAGCACAGAAGGGAGTCTAAAACATTAAGGGAAGAGAGAACATTCCACCTCTAAAGGTCAGTTTAAGGGCTTTTATATAAATGCTGGATTCCAGGTGGACATTCATAAAGAGGTGACAACATTTGCAAAGACATTTGAATTGTTCCTCAGAACCACAATATTTAAACTGGTGGGATGACCCTTGAAGGAAATGCTATCTGCCAGCATCCCTCTGCTTTGCAAAAAGGAGTCATCAAAATATGGTGATATTGTACAGATAAAGCATCACATAGATCAGATCGAGAGACCTGAATGCGGGGGTTTATCATAGTGGTGATGTGTGATTGTTGAGTGTGTATCATATACAAGATACTGTCCCAGTCAACACCCTTTGAATGTTATCTATTCAACACCTTATGGCTTTGTTATTATTAGTGCAATCTTAGGGAAGAGGAAAGAGAGTCCCAGAAGTCACTTGCCACATAATTAAGAAGCCAGATGCAACTGAGACTAGCTTAATTACATTTAATTAACCTACATAGTATCTCCAAGAATCAACCAAGTCACTTTTCAGGGTTATAGCAAAGTACCTCGTATCAATAGCACCAAAGAAAGAAAACCTTGTCCAGGGAAGGTTTCCATACTGATGGCCAAATACTTCAGCCAAGAGGAAATGTGATGTCCCAGGGAAACAGAGAAGGCACAGAATTCTAACCCTATCTCTACTTCTACAAAACTTCCTAAATGGACAGAGACTCTCTGGCAGATCATTTGTACCCTGGCTTCATTTCCAGAGATGGAGTTTTTAATACTGTGTTCAAGTGAGCCAGAGGTCAACATATATAAGCATTGGGAATCCACCAGTTCACCACAATTATAGCAAATGTGTTATGTGTACGTGTATTTTTCGCATAAAGGTCACACCAGATGCTCAAAGGAGTCTGAGACACCCCCACCCTAACACAACCAAAGGAAGGTTTTCAGTCCTCAGATCTTTTAAGCTACAATTTATCTCTTGTGCTCAATAAGCCTTGGCCTCTCAATGCTCAGAAAGGCACCAAGGTATAGTAAAAATAGCATTCTTTCACTTACTAATCTCTTCACTTAGTCATTCATTCAAGTATTTATCAATTGCCTTACTTTACATGCTATTCTAGGCATGGGAATTCAGAGACAAATTATTCCTGTGAGCTCCCAGTCTAATAGGGAGAAAGACACCTAAGGAGGTAATTATAGAACAATATGTAATAATCTCAATAACGGATATTTATAGGTCATAAAGAGGAACATCTAATCGAGGCTGAGAGGGTTGGGAAGATTCTGATATGAGTCTTCAAGATTCAAGAATAAGCAGAGTTAACAAGATGTCAAAAGAAAGTCATTCCAGGCAGAGGAAAAAACCAAGCCAGGTGGCAGGAAACAGCATGGTAGATATATGGGGGAACTTCCAACAGCCTAATTTTCCTAGGACACAAAAAGGTACAGAAAGGTAAAAGATGAGTCTAGGAAGGTTGCAGGATAGGTTATGGAGGGTATTAGGTAATCTATGAGAAAATTCTGTTACATTAACCCAGGCCTGATGTGATGAAAACTTATACAATGATAGTGGTCATTTCCTTCCCCTGTAGACTGAATTCTTGCCTTAATTCTGACTTTTCTGTCACTTGGTCCAGACCTATTACACGATATCAACATATAGCAGGTGCTCAGTAGTTTATGTTGGATGAATAAATTAAGAGTAAGGACAAGAAGTTGCATTTCATGTTTCAGAAATATTTTGAGTATTAACATGGCCGGAACTGGAAAGAGAGTGAACATGGAAAGTGAGAAAAGGGGAGATTGAGGCAGCTTCTCACAACACAAGCTTTGGAGCCAGCCAGATCTGGGTCCTAACTTCTGTCTTCTGAGCTTGAATGGTCCTTGACTGAAACAAGTAGGAATGGAAGATGGTGGTGATGGTTTAACATGGACTGAGCTCAAGACAGAATTAATCCTTTATGAAAAAGAGGGAGAGAGTGAAACAGACAGAGAAGAGAGAGACAAGGAATCCCAAAGATGGAGAGCAAGAGAGGAGAAACAGAAAGGGTCAAAACGAGAGAGTGTGTTTTGGGGGCACACAGGCTTTAGGGGCTGAGCAGTGATGACAGCGTGGTGCCAGTGACACTTTCTACCTGGTAAAGTCAGGTATGATGAGGTGTGCGGTGCTATTAAGTAGGTGCTCAAAAGGATCAGCAGAGGAGAGGAGAAAGTAACAGATACAGCGTGTCTCTTGCTATGCAGATGACCCTGGCTCACACCTGACCCTCCATTACCTGGTATTAATCTGCTGATCCATTACAAGACCACATTGCCTCTAGGCACACCTGTTTAACAAAACGACTAGCGCTCAACAAGCCTGAGAGGGACCCGCTCCTTCCTTTGCAAAAAGTCCTCATTTTACCCCAAGGTGTCCACTGAAGTTTCACTGGGAAGCCCCAGAGACAGCAGAAGTTTGATGTCACATCAGGAGAATTTGCCCTGAGACTCTATTCAGTTCTGGGCGAGGTGATGAGCCAGGCTACGAGGCCCTTTTCCGGAAAGAACATCGTGGTAATTGCTGACAGCCTTCCCTACGATGGATGGAAGAGTTCAGAAATAACAAGAATAATGAATAAGCAATCAGTCTATTATGGGGTCTATTACTGCCCTTCTAATTGGGTGTTTCAGAGTCTCCTGGGATTCCCTAAACTACAGCACTCTTCCCCGAGAGACCAAGATACTGAGGCTGGAGACCAAATAACTCGTAACAAACATGATGATGGGAACTGATGGCCATTCTGGAAGCTGTGATAAGTTATTTTTTGTCTCATCTTCTCCCTCCCCATGATCCCCTGGGCAGGCAGGACATGAGAAGTCTTTGAGCAGAGAGCACACCTGCGTTTGGATCCCAGCTCCGCCAGCTCCTAGACGCATGCGTTGAGACCCATCACTTCACCAGCCGCACCCCACTTTTCTCATCTACACTTAGGGTGAATAGCTCCTGCCTCGTAAGATTTTTTATGAGGACTAGGACTAATATATGCAAATTGCCTGGCACATAGTAAACTTTCAATAAATGACAGCTATTCGTGTTATTATGATAGAGGGTATCTTTGGCGAGGATGCAAAAGAATGGCAGTCTGACAAACCAGAAGCCAGAGCTACATTTCGGAAACTACCGGTGAAATGTGCAGTAGTCCTAATTAGAGTTCTCATTAAGTTCTGATAATAAGAAATGTGTGAGAAGACACTCTTCAATCTCCCAAGAGAAAACAGGAAGTGGGAGGATTTAAAAAAAAAAAAAGGCAAAGAAAAGTAACTTTCGGTGACATCTCATTTTTGTCTTCTTAATCTGAGTGTTAAGAGAAATGATGTGAAATGTTCCTTCTGTGCTCACCTTTTGACCTAATGGGGTTGTCCCATCACACTCTTGCCTAAGGAGGACTAGTACCCCAGAGGACAGATTTCCCCCCCAGCTCAAGAACTGGGTGGACCCTCCAAATACCTGAGGAAATTGTAGGGTGGAGCAAGGTGTGAGCAGGTGGGTTTGGAAAGGAGTTTCGAGATTAAGGTTGTAACTGGCAGAACTGTTCTAGAGGATCCCTGTGTATGAGGTTTGCCAAGTGACCCCAGTACAACATAGAAGCTTTAAGGGAGTTGTTTGGGGAAGTGGTCCTAAGGCACAGGAGGAAAGTCTGGGAAGAGTGAAACAGGAAAGGAGGAAAAGCTGATCTCAGAGGGCTCTATGGAGCTGATTACCACTGTGAGGAAGGGAGCTCCAGCCCACCAGGACCTGTGAGGAATTGATGGAATGCCCTCAGAATTGTCTTCCCAAGAGAGGGAAATGGGGACTGTGCACCACTAATCCCCAACCCCCATTGGGCAACGTTTAGCCCATGGGGTGGTAAGCTCCTCACACTTCCAGCTTTGCACATGCTTCAAAATGGCGGCACAGGGTCCTGACGTGACACGGTAGAGGCAGAAAGGCACTAAGGCATATGGCAGAGCTCTGGAGCACACATAGGCCAGGTGCCACCTGGGTAGACCACAGCAACAGCTAGAGTAAAAACCACTGGTCAAGAGGAGGTGATACTGGGGGTGGGGTGAGGGGCTGAAGTGTTCGCTGGAATATTCTCTGTCTGCAGTCTCTTTGAGTCCAGAGACAAGGGACCTGGGAGGTGGTGCAGCTTCACACACAAAGGGCATCATCTTTGATTCTGTGGAGCCTCTGAGAGTCTTCCCATCTGCCATCTCATCTGTTTCTCACAGAAATCCTGCAGAAAGACAGGGCAGGGGTGAAGAGCCCTACTGTGCAGACAAAGAAAGATGCTCAGAGACCTTCCACAACCAACTTGGAGTATTTGAGGTAGAGCCAAGCCCGAGTGCCTAGAAGCGATTCTCGGGGTCCACCAACTACCCACATCAGAATCTCTGATGTGTTTGTGAAAATGCTGATTTCTGGGCCCCTAGAGCTATTGGATTGTGGTGTTCAAGTCCGAGTGCTGTTTCATACAAGTCACCAGAGTGCTCTATGTGCAGCAGTTGCCCTTGACTTCACAACACAAGGGTAACCGGGCTCCAGCCAAAAGAGTCTGTTTCCAGGGCCTTGCATCTAAGTCTTTCCCAAGCCCAAAGTTAATCATCTCCCAGAATCCTGAATGAAAAACAAAGGCTGGTTACTATTATTAGGAACCCCTAGTCAGTGTCATTCCAAGACTGAGAAGCATCAAGGGGAGAAATCAAGAGATTTTTGAATGCAGAGGTCCTGGCCAAGAGGACCAGAAGAGTCCTCAAAGGTCACAGTCTCTATCCCTATCCTACGGATGAGGAAAACAATGTCCAGTATCATGCAGCTTGTTCCTGGTACGAATTTCCTGGGGCCCATCCCAGTGCACTTGGGAATCCACCTATATGCAAAATAGCATGGAAATCACCTCTGCTTTCCAGACCTTCCTGCACCACCACCCACCCCTTGCCCCCAAACAATTAGCCATGTATTCTAATTTGCTCTTCTCCAGGATTCAGGACTGCTACTTGCACATGTACACCCACACCCACCCCTTACTCTAGCCTCCAAGCTTTAACTGCAGCTCTGGATGGTTTCCTGTTATCTTCAGGTCACCCACAGTCATACCAGAGGGCCTAGGATGAAGTGAATTGTCCAGAACATCAGAGACTCTGCAGCCTTCAGAAGGGCCCTTGGAAAACAGCAGCAGGAGGCAGGAACTGGCTAGGGCAGAAGGTGGTAGAGTGTCCAGTTGATAAGAAAACTAGTCTCTGGGTAGGGTAGGAGGATGCAGGACAGAAATGTAGAGAGGAAGAGAAGGAGGGAGGACATGGGGCGGAAGGAGACAGAGGAGAAGGCACAGCATCGAAAATAAGACATAGATAGAGAGGAAGACAGAGAGAGAGATCACGTATGAGGAAGGACACGGAGTCTGTAATTCATACATCTGCCTCCTCCACTAGCTGCCAAGGTCTTGGATCGCAGGACCTGTGTCTGATTCATTTCTGTGTACCAATGCTTAGCCCTGAGCCTGACATATAGCAGAAGTTCAGTATGTATTTGTCAGATAAATCAGTGAACAGAAAGACATCCTTGTAGAGCAAACCTGCAAAAAAGCATATTGTTATTCCTCTTCTACGAATGAGAACATTTAAGTCAGAGAGGCTAAAGCAGTTGCCCAAAGTGCCACAGGCAATAGAAAGGTAAGCTAAGACGTCATGGTAAGCCAGGGTGAACCCAAAGCCTCCCATTAGCCCTATTTGGATAGGTAAATTCTCCCAAACTTTCTATGCTTATGAACCAAGGAAAACTTTTCCTACTTCTTGGGGCTAGTTGGGCCAGGACTAATGTCCTCCAGAAGTCAGAAAAGGGAGGTATGACCAAGAGTTGGTGCTTCACCCAGATGCCCTCATATCCCTCTTCCTACTTTCAGGCACCAATCTTTCAGACTCTGTGTGCCTTTGATTCTAACTACCAGCACCCGAGATTCTGGAGCTCTTCCCTTGGGCTACTGGCACTGTGTTCCCCTCCCACACAGCAAGCCAGTGTTCCTGGGGGTTCCCATCCCTTTTGATAAAGACCAGCTTCCTTCCTTGGATTAGCTGCAAATTCTGAGGAACACTATACACCGATGACCCTTCACGGGACATCGCCTGAGACTGTACCCTCGTGTGGCTTCTTTCCCTTCTGTCGGACTCCCACCTTTCCCTTACCTGTCCCTCCTTGGATCCCTTTCTTCCTTGCACATGAATCTCTGTCTTGGGATCTGTTTCTGGGGATTCCAATATAAACAAAAGAGAAACACCAAGCTACGCCATTAGCCTGGGAATCCATGGGCTTCCTATTAATAACAGCTCCCCTTTATTGAGCATCCACCATGATTCAATGTTTCACACACTTTACCTCAAATGCTCCAACAACATGACAAGTTAGGTATGATTGTGTCCATCCTGGCGATGAGAAAACCTAGGCTCTGAGACAACTCAGTAATCTCCCCAAGGTCACCTAGCTAGAAGTGCTAGGGAGGGGATTTGAACCCCAGACTAGCTGTCATCGAGGCTTTCCCCTACCCATGCTCTCTTTATAGCACTTGCTTATCCATTGTTCACCTTACATTTTCATTTGTTTTTTTCACAGGGAGGGAGGGAGGGATAGTGGCACAGAGATCCTTGTAACCTCAAGGTCCTGTACAACACCTGACACAGAGTAGGTACTCTGTATTTGTTGAGTGATTAAATGAGGTGCTTGAGAGGAACAAAACACTTAGAAGTGTCTCTAAATTTTCTCCAAAATTCCATTGACTCTGCTTGAGAAAGTACAAAATACCCCCCTGAGGCAGATTCCCATAGCAAATAAGGAGACCAACAATAAAAGCTTTAAGACCTACATGGTATTAACATTTGGGACCTGAACCTGGGGGCTCGACTGACAGCTTGTAGAAACCCTGTACATTCAGCTCAACTGCCTTCGATAAGTGGGCAGCAAAACGCAAAACCAAAATTAGAGTATCAAAACCAGCTTCCAATTACCAGAAAATAAGGCACCTGCATGTTATAAATTGCCTCTTTAGGATTTCCTTATTTTGTAGCTTTTAAGATGAAGACAATGAAGTGTTCTATTTGGATGTTGAGATTCTTAAAAACGAGGTGCCCTTTTATAATGTTTTAACAGGAGGCATCATAAGATTTGAATCTAAGTGAACCCTCTGAACTTGCAAAAAGGAAAAATTCAAGATGATGTGAAAAAATTATTTCCAGCAACCATGACATTTCTTGATGTGAAGTGCTTTCTTTGAACTGTACAACACAGCACGAGTTAGGATTTGGATTCTGACAAGAAAATAAGCAAGATGCCAAGTTGACAGTGTAGACATTCTTCTCCTACAAAGATTTCACCTCCATAACTGGATCCAGATTGTGCCAGCAACTTGGAGAGGGCTGAGGGGGGTACTAGAATTGGTGGAACCAGCACTTGCTCTGTGATCGTAAGGAAGTCGCTTAACTTCACAAAACCCTTAGCTATTAAATGGCATTACTAGCCCTATTAAATAGAGTTCCTGGGAGGTAAGACATTGGGGAATTTCTTAGCATGAGTAGGTTAGTCAAGATGGTGATGATGATGATGATGATGATGATGATAAGAGACGACATCTATTAAGTGTCTTTTATGTGCCAGACACTGTTGAAGATGTTTCATCTATTGGATTTGTTAAGGAAATTCTAACTACTCTAACAGATAAACCCTGAAATCTCAGGGCTTAACACAATAGTAAGAGTACTTCTCACTCATATAAAGTTCAATTAGTGATAGGAACAGTGGTGGAGGAAGTCACTGCTCCACAAAATCATTCAGAGACTGGGGCTCACCAAGTCTCTGCCATCTTCAATATATGGTTTCTGAGGTTGTGCTGGGTATTGGCATCTATTCAGCAGGTGGGGGAGGCAGTGGGAGGATTATGCCAGAGGTTTTATGGACCATGTCTGAAAGTTGACTACGTCAATTCCACTCATATCGTCCCAAACCCAGTCACATGACTCCCATCCAGATGCAAAAGGAGAAGGATTGGGAAGCATAGATCTTGTCTGGCCTGCCATAACTCTATGTTACATCTTTACTGGGTAATTAGCTGTTTTGCCACTCATACATTCCATATAAAGGCCTCACACAAAAAACATGAGGTATGGGGGCTCTTATTACTTCTATTATTGAAGACGGAGAAAACTGAGGCACAGAAGGTGGTGGAGCTAAGAATTGATTCCAGGTTAGTTAGTTATCTCTCTGAAAGTGATAGAGATGTCATAATTGTGCTCAGATACTCAATACTCCCAAAAGACATTATAGCTTAGACTTTTGCACTGGGGGGCAAAAGCTGTCAGGCAGCCTCTAAGATGGCCCCAAATGATCCCCATCTTCTGGTCTTCACAGCCTTATGCAGTCCTTTCCCCTTGAGCAATGTGCTTCTAACCAATAGACTATGGTGATGTTGTCACCTCTATCATTAGATGACCAAGAGATTGTGACTTCTGTCTTGCTAGCAAATGCTCTCTTTTGCCGTCTTTGATGGAGTAAGCTAACATATTAGAGAGTACCCCATGGAAAGAAACTGAAGGTGGCCTAAGGCCAAGAGACAGGGAAGAACCAACACCATCAGTCCAACAATCCCTTAGGAACTGAATCCTGCCAACAACTACATGAGGGAGCTTGCAAGCAGATCTACCCCACTTGAGTCTTCAAATGGTACTACAACCCTGACTTACACTTTGACTGCAGGCTCACAAGAGATCCCTGAAGCACAGAACCCAGTTAAGCCACGCTCAGATTCCTGATCTCTTATAATAAGCAACAATAAACAATACATAACTAACAAACCATCTAAATCCAACATTTTTTACTACCATGATCTCCTTAATGATGATTTTATCCCCTGTAGACCTCCAGATCTGAAAAATTCCTTCTATCCAGCAAACCACATTCATTGGGCAAGAATTTAGCTTCTTTCTAGTTTTAAAAATTGTATCAAAACTACAAGAGGGTCTGTAGTAAAATCAGGTCCTTGACATGCTCACGACATCCCCAACAGCCAGGGAGATGGAAGAAAAGGTCCTACACCAAGTTCAGAATTGTCTTACCCAAAGCCAAGGTGAAGAAGCTTAATGAGCTTGAGGTTTCTTCTAATCCCTTCTGTGGGGCCTAGGGTATGTGATGATCCTGAACGGAGGTTTAAAATACTGAAAGTACTATCTGGAAACTGTGCTCAGAGCTTTACATAGATTATATTATTCCATTCTCATACCAACCCTTTCATAGATGCTATTATTATGCCCACTTGGAAGCAGACATAGGTCCTCTGACTCCAGAGACCCGACTCTTATCCAAAAGAAAGCACAACCTCCTAGAGAGGGGAAATGACTCCCAGAGTCAGACAAAATTAAGGGACACCTAGTTAAAATTCCTGGTTTCCTGTCTGCTGGCCTCAGAGGGCTCCTCTGGTGCTGCTTTCTTTCCCACTCCCCAGACACTAACCCACTCTGGAGACCAAGTACTGTTTTGCTGGTGACATAAGCAGTTTGCAGGACAGGTCTGAAGAACATGAAGGATGGAAACATCAATGGAGGCAGCCTCAGGCCAGTTGAGTGCCTCCAGGTCAGTGACATTTGGTAGGAATGGATACTGACCAGTGGATACTACCTGTCCCAGAGGAATATACTTCTCCCTGCACTTAACTGAACATCCTTAGAGCAATTTTAGGACACATTATGGTTCCCAATTATTTTTTAAAAAAATTGTTAACGTTTATTCATTTTTGAGAGACAGAGCATGAGTAGGGGAGAAGCAGAGAGAGAGAGAGAGACAGAGAGAGAGAGACAGAGAGAGAATCTGAAGCAGGCTCAAGCTCTGAGCTGTCAGCACAGAGCCCGATGTGGGGCTTGAACTCACTGACTGCGAGATCATGACCTGAGCTGAAGTCGGACGCCCAACAGACTGAGCCAGCCAGGCACCCTTACAGTTCCCAATTATTTAGTTCAGTGGAAGCAAGTGCAGGCATGGATCGTCTGAGTACGAACGGACTCATTGTGGTAGGGTTGGCTTTGGAATCATACGGACTGGGTTTGGATTCCCAACCCTGCCACTCGCTAGAGGTATGTTCTTGTAAGAGTCATTTCACCTCTCCGAGTCTCAGCTCTTCCTCAGAGCACTGTTGAGAGGAGAAAATGAGGCAATGCATAGAAAGTACTTAACCTGGTGCCTGGCCCATAATAAAAGTTCAATAACTGGTAACAGAAAGATGTGTTGCTATTATTATCATTATGATTATTATCTTTTAAGGCTGAGACTGTCTGAATTTATGAGGAAGATTTATTTTAGTTTTAGGTGATGAATATATTTCTAACTGGGTTTAAAAAAAAACCAGAATCTGAAAATTTCTGGGACAGTGAAGTCTTTGTAGTCAGGATCTTCTAAGCACTGGGCTTGGAGAGCTTACCTTGAATGGAAAGATATTATTATTAACTGTCTCCAACATTCCTTTAAAAATAGTCCCCAGACAGGGCGCCTGGCTGGCTCAGTCAGGAGAGCATGTGGCTCTTGATCTCAGGGTTGTAGGTTCAAGCACCACATTGGGTGGAGAGATTACTTAAAAAATAAAATCTTAAAAACAAAAGTCCCCAAACATGTCTGATAAAAGGTTCCCTAACCTCAGACATCTACCTTTCTCCTCAGGGAGGGGGAAAGAACTAGGGGTTTCACTGTCACTACCCCAGAGTTTGAGCTGACTCCAGGGAGTTGTAAGAACATTTAACATATTTGCAACACAAATATGTATAGAACACAGTATGTGATCAACAGCTTGAGGGTGAACCAGAAAGATCTGGGGTTCAGTACACTCTGTCACTGACTTGCTATTTCTCTATGCAAGTGTAACCTCTCGGAGCCTCAGTCTCTTCTTCTGGGAGTGGGGGATAATAAAAAACCATTCATAGGATTGTCATAGAATGAGCTGAAATAATAATTAGGACAACAAAAGCTAACTCCTGAGAGTTTACTAGGAGCTCATTAATGTCTTTGAATCTATTACTTTATTTCTCACAACAGCCAATGAAAGAGATACTATGATTATCTCTACTTGAAGGATGAGAAAATCGAAGCATGGTGAGAAAAGCAAGGAGCTCTGAGTCTTTCTAGTCCTTGGGTGCTTCACCTAGACCCACAGACCCTCAAGGGGAGTTGTGGGTAGAATTCCGTGGGTTTGGGGACTTGGATGGTAAAAACTAACATCTTTATTTTCACTAGGCTCTAACTGAAATGTCGTATGTCCCTCAGTTATAAACATAGGCAAAAAACCATCATGATATTAGCACGGACCTGGGACTATGTCACCTATAGAATCACGGATGCTGTCACTTCAATGTGCACTTGTAACAGCTCAAAGGGTTGTTTGTACTCGTCACTACATTGACACCTGTCATTAGATCTTGTCATTTAATGCAATAGTTACAAATCACATATATTACTGTATCACACATGTAGGTCCTTAAAATATTTTCATGTTGCATTTCCAGATGATGGGCTTATTTTGTAATTCCATGTATTTCATTTTGTGCATTTATTTTTTAAAAAAATTTTAATATTTATTAATTTTGATGGGGGGGAGGGGCAGAGAGAGCGGGAGACACAGAATCTGAAGTAGGCTCCAGGCTCCGAGCTGTCAGCATAGAGCCTGATGCAAGGCTCGAACCCACAAACTGAGAGATCATGACCTGAGCCAAAGTCAGAGGCTTAACCCACTGAGCCAACCTGGCACCCCCATTTTATGCATTTAAAATCATTATTCTGAGAAAGGATCTGCAGGCTTCCCCAGAATGCCAAAGGAATCCATGGCATGAAAAAGAACTATTGTCATTAAGTCCATAGCTGTTAAAGCAATGGAAATCCCTAAGCATAAAGCCAAGTACCTAGCAAGTGCTCATGGCATAGAAGCCTCTACAATAATAATTATCATTACACGCAGCAAAATCCTGTTCATCCAGGAGCAAACTTTTGGAAATGATAAAGGACTTAATCCCGTTGACTATATCAAATGCCATAGTGAGAAGTAGGGGGAAACAACCCAATCAAGTGAGAGAGTAGGATTGCAGATTTTTCTATCCCAACCTCCTCCTTCTTGGGATGAAGAAAGAGTCCTGAAGAGCACTAGTTTCAGGCCCCAGGGCACATGGCAAATGAGTGTGAGAATTAATACCAGCAACCAGTTCTTCCGGAGTCATTCCTTCGTCTTGTATGGGACACAGTCTTCCAACATTGGATATGAAGCCAAGGGGTTAGTTAGGGGCCCTCTCCTTGGAAGCACACACCTCTATCCCATTTCCTTCTGCATCCCGGGTCCCAGAGAATGAGCCCACAGATGTTGGATGATTGGCAAATGTGGTGCAACACCTTTCAGGTCCAGGGGGCTACTGCACTGTGATGACAGAACACCTGTTACAGTGAATCCTGGGTCCCCATTCAGACCCACTTCATCTTGGTTGGAGGAGCTTGGGAATCAGCTTTTTTATCAAGTTTCCCCACTGACTCACTTGCTCAACCCAGTGACAACTACTCTATAGGAATCAAAGCATCATATGAGTTCTGGAATTCAAAGCCCAGTTCCGCTGCTTACTAATTAAATCCCTTGGGGCAAAATTACTCAAGTCCTAAGTAGAACTTACCTCCAAAGCCAACACTGCCCACCTTATTCAGTTGTGAGGATCATATGTGGCAACGCACGCAAAGTCCTCAACACTGTTTGGCATGTGATGAGAGTTCTACAAATATATTTTATGTGGTGTTGTTTTTGAGTTGTGACCAAGCAGCTTCACTAGTGGGAGAGTCTGTCACTGTCCCCCCTCCCCGCCCTCCACAGAGGCATGATCTCTGTCCTACCACCGCATCCGTGGGGCTGTGAAGCGTGCTGTCCGTGACTCCACCTCCGAAGAGTTCCTGAGCACTGGAGAGGCAAGCACCCTCTGCCATCCAGACTTCTCTGGTATCCACAGCTATGCCCCAGAGAGAAAGAGAGAGAGAGCCCATGAGATCTACTTTGGGAGACGCCAAGTGACCCTGTGACCAATGAAGGCTGTCTGCCTCCCAAGGCAAGAACGCTAGCTCAGACTGCAGACTGTGGTCCCGTCCCCTACAGGCGACTCCTCTAGGCATCCAGAGAGAAGCTTCATGCCAGCAGACCTCAGAGCTTTGGCTCTGAGCAGCCCCCTACAGAGAGCTCCAGCCTCTTCCCTCTGTCTTCCCCCAGTGGCTGGCTGACTTCCAGTTACCAACAGGGGCATCTCTGCGCCTGGGCCTTTCTCCAGGACTCGAAAATCTCTCTGCCACCACTCAGGAGAGCCCACGAGTGTCCAATTATTAACAGTCCCTGAAAGCAATGCTCAAATGGTGTCAGATGGGAGTTGGTGTGTATACAGCCCAGCTCCATCTGCATTTGGGTGGGATGATTCTGAGTGTGTGTTCTACACCCTCTCCACCCCACCCCCACATTTCCCTGCAGCATTAAACTCCAGTCATTCATAGTGGGAGCTGGCATGAGAAAGTATCCTCTATTGGCTCTTTCCCATTTCCTGCCTCACCTGCCCACCTACTGGTATCCCCTTCATCTCTCAAATCAACTTTTCTCAGACCCCCTTTCCAGTGGGGCCATATTAAGGCAAGTTTCTACCTGAACATTTCCAACTGAAATAATGCTCTTAACACTATTCTGTTCTTTTAACAGAAGCCAGGCAGGAAGTAAAATTTAACAAATAGGGGAAGAATCCCCTATTATAAAGAGACCTAGCAATGGTGTATTTTTTGAAGGCAGGAAGTGAACCTAAGAGACACAGACTCTTACCAAAAAGGTTTCAAACAAAAAAGTCTCAGGAGAATTTGTGTAAGTTGCTACTAAGCAAAAGCATCCTTTACCTGTAACAATTACCCATGCATCCTGAGTACGTATGAAAGATTTAGCTCTCTGTGGTAACACTGGTAGTCCCTGGTGGGATCCCGTTCAGATTAGGATGTGGGATCCTAAAAAGTGTTAAACACAAACGGAGATCCGAGTTGAAAATTCCCTGAGCAGGCAAAACCAGCTTAGTCACACAGGCAAAGCTTAATTTACCTTCTTTTGCAAGACAACCAAGGCTCACTTGACCTGGGTTGCTTCTTGCTGATACCTCTGAAAATCCCAAGCCAAACCTGCTGTTCCCCAAGATTGATACGAGGTAACCACTAACCAGTTCTCTTTCAGTTAAGAAAATTCTGTGAACCAGTCACTGTGAAAAATAAACAATCACTGTCTCCACACTACTTAGCTGCTTTCCAACAATATACCTCTCAGCCTTATTCCACGTTTTGGTTTGAGTGCTCCCCGTCTGCAAAGTTTTTGGTGTGTGCACAAGAAACTCTTAGTAAAATTACCACTTTGGTGATGCATTAGTCTTAACCTCTGTTGTTTGTTTGTTTTCCTGAACTTTGGACAAAACATACAGGGCAACCCCAACAGCATCACATATAATCAGTTTTATTGCCAGGTAAGAAATTCATATTAATATAGTGAATACATGTTTACAAATAAACATTCTTAGAAAACAAACAAATGTTTTTTTTTTCTTCTTCTTCTTCATTGTAGGAAGTGTTATTGGTATCATAAACTCTGCAGTTGTGGACGAATATTAACACAGGTTTACTTGCAGAACATAAGGTTACTAAAATATTCGCACATAAAATATGCTCCATTTACACGGAAAACTGGGGGACTTAGGTGGGGATGCCAGGCAGAGCCCAAAGTGTATGGAGGCTGAGATACTCTGGGAGGGCAAGGGGAAGTCAGACTCTGGTCCTGTTGGGTTGGGGGTTGGGCATAAACTAAAGGCAAGAAATAGAGGCTGATGCCAGGGCATGGGCTGAGGCAGGGAGCGACTCTCTGCTTTGTTCTGGCTTCTCTCTTCTAAGGTCCCCACTGTTAGCTACAGGATTCTTGCTGACACATGGCAGCCACAGTTCCCTCAGTACCACGAGTTTGATCCACCCTCCCTAGAGGATGCCAAAGAATAAACCTCCCTGTCCAACAGTCCCTGCTCACAAAGCCTCCTGAAAGGTAATGAGACCTAGAAGATATGTTCTCAGTCATCCGCTGCCACATCTTACTGACCACACGGTCACCTTCCTGCCCAGACCCCCAAATAACACAATTTGCTGGATGCAGTTGACTCAGAAGAGAAGGAACACGGAGGAAAAAGGAAATTCTGTAGTTGCAGAGACCAAGAAAGGTCCTTAATTGGGGTCAGGATAAAGGTGACACCAAGTGAGTTGAGGGCAGGGGGCAAGATGAGCTATAAAAAGGGAAACCAGACCCCCAGGACTTTGGAGCTGGGGGGACCCTCCCAGAGAAGCCCACCAGCATTTCCTGAAGTATGCGCCGTGCGCCACTCACGAATGCAAAATGATTCATCGTAGCATGTGGACAGAGGACTGGCTAACACCCAGTCACAGAGGGAATCGGCTCCTTTCCATTTAGACTCCGATGGAGTCCCTTGGGAGTGCAATGTCTCCACTGGGTGCCGGTAGATCTTCAAGAACTTTTTAACATGCTCATCTTTTTAAGAGAAGAGAAGAGAAGAGAAGAGAAGAGAAGAGAAGAGAAGAGAAGAGAAGAAAAAAGAAAAGAGAAAAGAAAAGAAGAAAAGAAAAGAGAGGAGTGTGAGGAGGGAAGAGAGAGAGAGAGAGAGAGAGAGCGAGCATGTGCGCAATCCCAAAGCCTGGCTCTAGAGTCATACCCTTCCACAAGCAACACGATTTACCTAGAGCTTAACAACTGTTGCTTTGCTGCCTTTGTACTTATTTTCTTCCTTCTTTTCTATTTAGGGTGATCGATACCGCTCTTCTATTTGGAATCATGAGAGGGAGTTTTCCTTTTAGAAATTCGAGGTATTAAGAATGAATCCCTTTAGATACAGCGATGGAGACACACAGGGATGCCAAAGCACACTGCAGTACCTGGAACTAACATCAAGAAAACACTGACCAAGCTTGGCGGTGTTTACTCCACGCTGGGGTGTGCTGGGATCCTGGAAAAGAGGCTGAGAAGGTGGGCACTGTATCTGCCCCCCACCCCGCCACTGACAGCCCTGCTTTGTTCAGCACAGAACCACTTTATAAATGAGGATCTTTGATACTGGCATCTGTGGATGATTTTTCTTTCTTTTTTTTTTTTTTTAACGGGCAGAGGTTTTGCTATCCAAGAACCTTGAAAAGCTTGATCTAGCCCCAACTGCCTGTGTTTCAGATGGGAGGCCAAGGCCCAGAGAGATACCATGCGTTGTCAATGTCCCCAGATCAGCTGGGAATGAGAAGGCGAATAAACACCGGATTTCCCTGCTTCCATGATGCCCGAGATGACAAACGGGTGAGGCAGAACTCTGCACGTGGCCATCCTGGGGAATTCTCTGAGTCTGACACCAGAAGAGCTGGGGGGTGGGGGTGGATGGCCAGGGGGCTGTCACTTGGAGGTTCCTATTAACTGGCTAAGGCCATTAGGGACTGGTTGAAAACTTCTCACCTAAAATCAAAATCTCTTGTGTCTCCACTCTCCTCTTTGGGCTTCCACTAAACAAAACTAGCAGGGACATTGGCTTTGTTGGGATACCCAAGGGCCACTGGCTATGAGAACCCATCTGAAAAACCACCTCAGGGAATTCTGGGTGGGAGCTGAATTCATGGAAGTATCTGGGGAGGTGGTTTGGAAGGACCATTGGAATTACGAGATGCAGAAATGCTTGATAGGTCTGGGGGGGCTAGATAAAGGGAGGACTAGTGGTGACAGGGTGGGAGGAAAGGGGGGGTGTCTTCGTCTTTAGGTACCCCTGAACATCACAGCAGCCCCCTCAAAGTGTGTTATGGGTGGGCTCACCGACAAAGGGTTGGGGGGATAGAAACATCTTCTATTATTGCAGGAAACAGGAGGGAGGGGGGCCAAGAGAACACAGGTTGCACTTGGGTAACAAGACTGTCATTAAACAGTAACACATTGAAGGCACCACCCACGCTTATGACATTTTCAGTCCAAAGCAGCTGAAATTTGGCAGCGGTGGTGGCAAGGGCTGAGGGGAGTCAGGGAGAGACAGTTAATGGAGGACTGGTTTCTGTGTTTCTTGTCTCGGAGGCAAGGCAGGAAGTAGGGGGCCCCCTTTTCACCTCGTGTCGACTTTTCAACCGTGAATTTTGGTGTCATTGTTCTTGATGCCATTGTTTGTTTCCTAAGTCGCAAGGATTTGGGACAAAAATTGATTTGCCGTTTTGTCTGTTTTGTAGTGGGCTTGTATTCGTTTATCTTTGTTCTTTTGTTTTGTTTTGTTTTTTGTTTTTGTTTTTGTTTTTTTTTAAGAAAAAAGTTATTTAACACTCTCTGGACCCTCTCCCAGCCATAGAAGCCTATCCTTCCCATGTCCATGGTCATGGTCTTTACGGGACTTCTCTACAACGTTCTTTCTCATCACTATTGGTGGGTTCAGGGTCTTATTTATTCCTTGTGAGTTCAAGTGTGTGTTGTTTTTTGCTTCCAACATTGACAATATGAAAAGTACTATAAATAGAAGGGTTGGACTGTCTCACGCTCGTCAAAAGCGTGTTTCCACGTCACTACTTCTCGGGATTAGAAAACACTTATAATGCACACAGATTCCTCCCCAAACAGCTCATATTCTCAAGTACACTCTTGTCGTACCCTCCACGCTCTCCTCTCCCCACACCCCCGGCTCTTTCACCTGGAAACAGACAGCACGTGGTAAATGGAATATGTGCTCGAATGGACAATTTCTCTAAGTTGTGCTACTTTTAATTCGTCATCATGGATTTCAGTCTTAAGTCAGGAGGAAAAGAAAAAATCAGCCCCACGGTTTGGGCGTGTGAGTCGGCCACCTTGGCCCGAAGTCGAAAGAGCTGTGCCTCAGTTTCCCCTCTGCTGTATTGCTGAACATCCCTGCTTCGGCCTTGCTCAGCTGCCCGCCGACACGTGTTAGGCATGACCCAAGAAAAGCATGATTCCGCGTCGCCAGCAGGTTTATGGTCGGTTGGTATGGGGAGTCAGGGCGTGAGGGAGCATGTCGGGGAGGGCAGGAAGGGTGTGGGCCAGGGATATTTTTTGCCTCTCAGTTGAGTATGGTCTCCAGGATGCTTCCTGTAGTGAAAGCTCAGACAGTCACTTCTGTTTTGCTGTTGGTGATGAAGTATGGCTGTGGGGGTGGGTAGTGCTGGGTGCGAGTCCCCAAGGGGTCGCTGGAGCCCGACTCGGCTACGCCAAGTTTGCCCTTGTTACCGTAAGCCTGCCGCCGGAGAGACTGCTCGTTGGGGTCCCAGCCCTTGAAGTTGGTGGTGGAGTTGTAGGCCAGGGGATGTGGGGGCGTCTTGTTGGTGCGTGACTTCTGTCCATTTTGCTTGGCGGGCCCATGCTCAGGGCTGAAGGCCCGCGGCTCATCTTCCACTCTTACCGGGTGCAGAGGTAGGTTCCCCTTGGCGGCCAGCTCGGCCAGGTGCCGTCGCTTGGAGTAGAAGTCATCATTGACCTTGTCGGCTGTCCAAGGCGGACGTGGAAGGGGAGGAGAGAGCAAGAGAGAGGGAGAGAAAGGAGAGAGAAAGAGAGTTAGGGATTGGCAAGGGTACCAGAGCACAGCATCAAAGTGGGCCAACAGTCCAAACGAGACACACACTAGAAACTCCATCTGGAACAGACAGAAGGAAGGAGGACAGAAGGAAAGAGGCTCATGTTTCTTTCACAATCAAGATCAGGACCAACAAGGTAAGGGCATCTCCAACGGAAACTCTGGATCTCCCCCAGATAAACACTTCTCCACCACGGCGCACCTAGCATTGTACATCCTTGGCTTTTTTACAAAATTCAAGTGTTGTTTCATTATTAAAATCATGCATTCTCATTAGGAGAAATAGTGAACATCTTGAAAAATATTCGTGTCTGTCACCCACCATGCAAGACCGCCGAAATCAACACTTGGCTATTTTTTTCCTCTGGTTTTCTCAGTAAACGCGGTTTAATTTGGGATTTCTATTAGCGTGTTTGATGCCTTTTAGCAGTTAAGCAGGCCTGTGTTCAAACCCCAACTCCACCATCTCCTAGAAGTGTGTGCATGTGTATATATATTTCACAGGGTTGTTCAGAGGGTTAAATGATATGATGCGCATGAAGCATTTACATATTAGCCCCTTCCAAGCTAATTATCATTATAAATCACGGCTTAATTTCCACATAACTTTCTATCAAGCATTTCTCCGTGTTGCTACAAACCACTAATGAACATTTTAATGCGTACATAATATTTCATTGGGTAGAACTACTAAAATCAATCGATCCTCCCACTGATGAACAGTGAAGTTTGCTACTCTGTTGTTAACATAAATAAAGCTGAAATAAGAATCTTTAAGACTCAAGCTCTCTTTGTATTTAGAATTTTGCATTTAGAATAATTCTAAAAATATTTTCTTAATCTACATCCGATGACAGCAAGCTATAGCCCCTGGACCAGATGTGGGTGCTGCCTATTTTTGTACATAAAGTGTTACAAGAACACAGTCACACCCACTTGCTTACCTACCGTCTGTGGTTGCTGTTGCTCTACTAGGGTAGTGGGTTTGGGTACATGTGACAGAGACCGTGTGGCCCCGCAAAGCCTGAAATCTCTACTAGCCGGCCCTGAAATGAATTACCTGAAGTGGAATTACATGACCACGGGGTGTAAATATTATCTAGGGTCTTGATACATATTGCTAGCTACGCCACAAAATTGTTACACCAACTTCCACACCATTTCACCACACTATCTCCAGCATGATTTCTTTCTTCCTTCCTTTTTTTTTCTTTTTTTTCCTTCCTTCCTCCCTCCCTTTTCCTCCCCTCCTTCCCCCTTTCTTTCTTTCCTTCCTTCCTCTTTATTTATCTATTTGATAATTTTATGAGATCTTTTATTTTATGTTCTCTTCCAATTCTTTTACTATAAGGTGCTCTACACTTTGAAAATTTATTTCTTAGTGGCGATGCCCGGCTAGCTCCATCGGTGGAGTGTGCAAGTCTTGATCTTGGGGATGTGAATTTGGGCCCCATGCTGGGTGTAGCGATTACTTAAAATAGATAAGATAAATAACATAAAATGTATTTATTAGCAATAAACCTTTGAACTTCCATCTCTTGGGGGATGAAAGATATTTGCTGCTTTTTCATCTACACTTACAACATCTCACACTGTGACATGTGAATTTATGTAAATTCATGGAAGCCACTATAGTTCCAGATTTATTTTCCCATTGGCTTCTTTCAAGAACTCTCAGGAGTAGGAAAGATGGGGGCTTTAACCCCTGTTTGATAGATTAGGAAATTGTCAAACTCAGACATATGAAGTGATGAACAAAAGTTACCCACAGCTAGTGACTAATCCAGGGGAGAACCGAAGTCCGACAGACATTATTTTATGTGTTTGAAAGGCCGTAGAGGGAAAGCTTCAGTTTTAGGACCAAGGGGACAAAAGTATGCCCTCCTTGCTCCCTCCGTGTCCGTGGCAGATGTCCCTCATGGATCACACTTGTGCTGTCCTGGCAGCCTGGCCTCCACTCAGACTCAACACAGTACCCCAGGAAGCCACATGTTAACCTTTCAGGCTTAATACAGTTTATGTTGGGTTTCTGTCCTCGTTAATGTAAGTACTCCTGGCTGATGTGGTCTTTCAAGAGAAAGTCCCCCTTTCCCATAAATTCTAGAGGTGTCTGAAGATACGGAATGTCACTGTCAAAAGGAATCTGCTACTAAAGATAAGAATATACATTCTCACCAGACCAGGCATTGAAGTGGCAAGAGTTAAACTCAAGTCAGTGTTAGATCTCTATCTTTCTGCCTTCCAGAAGAAAGTGCTAGGTTTCCAATGCCATAAAGTTTCAACAGAAGGATGCTCTGATATTCCCCCTTGGACTTAGTCGGGGAACATGTATCCAGGTACCTCTAGGACAGATTCACAGGTATCCCCCACTCCAAGTGCCCAAACCTGAACACATCATCATTACAAGTACTGTTCTTCTTCAGGCTCTTCCTTATCTCTCCAATGGGGATGCCAACTAGCTTGTCACTCAAGCCAGAAGCACGGTGGCATTCACTGACTTCCACTCTCCTCCTCTCCTCTGTTACCACTAATAAATGACCAAGTCCTTCCAGCTACACATGCAAATGCTTCTCTTGTAACACGGTCCACCTGACCCCCAACTTTGAACATTGTTCCACTTCAGCCACCAAACTGGCCTCCCTTCCTTGAGTGTCGTGCCTCCACCCAGTCCATTCTCCACACTGAAGCCAGAGGCCTAATTCTAAAATGCCAAAGTGACCATGTCCCTCATCTACCAAAACCTCCTCAAGCAATTTGCTCATGCAGCCATTCAACACAGTGGCATGAGTCATGTGCTAGGCAGTGGAAATCTAAGGAGGAATCAGAAACAGATGTGGTCCCTGGCCTCATGAGCTGGGCATCTAGTAGGCAGAGACAGATAATGACTAAATAATCTCAGAAATTGCATAAAAGTATACATATGGTAAGTGCTATGAAGAACTATTCAGTATTATGAATATTTATAATAAAGTCTGGTCTGGGAACCAGATGTTGGAGCTTTGAAGGCAGGGACTTTATCTTTGCATCTGTGGGGCTCTCAATCCTGGCAGTACATGCAAATCACAGGGGAGAGCTTTTCAAGCATTCAGATCCCTGGATAGCTACCCCAAACCATTCGATTAGAATCTCTGGGCAGGTCTGGCCCAGACACAGATTTTCTTTTTTTGTTAAGGCCCCTCCACCCAGGTGATTCTAAAGGTGCAGCCAGAGATGAAACCACAGGCACAGCCCTGGGGTCTAGCACAGTGCTGGCACATAGCCTTTCCTAGAGAACTCAAGGGAAGTGGCCTCTGACCTCACTCCTGTTCTCTCCAGCCGCCTCCCACCACCTTCCCTTCTAGGATGTCTAACAAGGTCAGATCCCACCATGATAGGCTCTTCTCCATGGCATGCATCATAGTTACCATTCTGCCCTTGTTAATGTACTTCATTCGTTACTATTTATCTCTCCCACTGCAGTTCCAAGAGGACAAGTCCAGGTCAGATTCCTGCCCAATACTTCATAAGCACTGTCCAGCCTACCTCCTGGAAGATATTAGGTACCCAACCAATATTCAGTGAGTCGATGTAGGAGCAAAATATCATGAATGCACATAGAATATCAGGGCAGTCGTGGGAGTGGAAGCTTCCTTCCCCCATTCCTCCCAGAAGTCTCTTATGAAAGTCTCGCTCACCCTCGTTATGTCCCCAGTCATGATTTGGAATTGTTCATTCCCCAGTTCCTCTTTCCACACAATGGAGTGGTCTAAGTTCTGCTCAGAGAAGGGAATGTATTCAAGGTTTCCCATGTCTGACAAACCGAGAAAATTGATTATGCACTAAGTGTCCCGACAGCTGGGATAGGTGATGTTTTCTCAAAAAGTTCTAAAGAGAAGAAGTCACAAAGACATTCAACTCTTGCCAGATCAGTGCAGGGATGGGGAGAGTCCTCCATTAAGAGGAGTCATGGAGTCCCACATGGAGAATCTACAACCTTCTCCATAATCAACCCTGACTTGGTCTCTTGGTGAGCCTGGCACTGGGGAGCCCCTGACCACAGAAAGTGTTTGGTACTTGGGGAAAGAGGGGGGTGGGCAGACGAATCTGGGGGTTCTGGAATCAGACAGACCTGTGTTTAGATCTCAGGAATGTTACTTAACCTCTTACAGCTTTATTTCCTTTTGTGTGAAATGGGGATAAATCAGGTTTGTTATGAGGAATAAATTATATGGGATCTATAAGCTACATAGCATAGTTCTGGAATGCAGGAACTATTCGATACATATATTTCATCTGTCTCCTGGCTTATGAAAGAACTGGATTAAATCCAACAGACATTTATTGAGCACTCACTCTGTGCCAGGCAACTTGCTAAGTACAAAGGGGGCATTGATCCAAACCAACCATCCTTCTTTCCTTTCTTCCTTCCCCCTTCACTTCCCCCCACCTACCCTGTGTGTTGGCCTCGTTTGCCCTATGAAGTGGCCTAAGAAGGGGACTTGATCTATTTGGGATGATTAGGGAAGGCCCCCTCGGGGACGTGCCTTTAGCTGCCAGCTGGAGGTAAAGAGTAGCAGAAGCAGAATTCCAGGCCAGGGCACATGTGGTTCTTATAGCAAACACGGCCACAGTACTTTGTGGTTCCATCAAGAGGTGCAATGTCTTTCCCCATCCTTTGAAGTTGGCCTGCCCGTATGGCTGGCTTTGACCAGTAGCATGACCGGTGATGTCACTCATGTGCTGAACTGGGGCTTTTTAAAGAGTTCTACAGTTTCTGCTATCAGGCTTTTGGATTCCTGCCTCCATGTGCAGAAGGAAGCCCAAACTGTAAAACTGGCTGAGAACAGCCACTCCAGCCCAAACCAGAAGAAATGCCAGCTGACCCAGAATTACGAGTCCAATAAGTGGTGGCTATATGAAGCCACTGCCCTTTGGGATACTTTGTTAGGCAGCAGTATATGACTGATACAGAACAGCATTTGCAAAAGCCCTGAGGTGGGAAGGAGTGTGGCAGCTTCAAGAAACAGACAGGATGCCTAATTTGGTAGAGCGAAGAAGGCAGGGGCTCACCAGACCATCTGACGTCTTGCAGGCAACACTGTATCATTCACAGCTATTCATTTGTCTGACCATCTTCCCTCCACTAGACTCTGAGGTGTTTGAGAGAAGTACAGAGATGGCACAGATTTGTTGCCTGGGGCATGACACTGTTCCTCAAACAGTGATTTTCAAGAGTATTTCAATAACAAGAATGTGGATGGTGGTGGATGAACTGTTCCCATAACCAGGAAATGCAATTTTCGGGACGCTTTCCTTCCAGTGCTTTTGGTATGCTCTAACTTGGCTCCGGAGGGGGAAGAAATGCCTACCTGGCCTCTCCTGGCTTTGTGCCGTATGGTCCCTGTCAGTCTATCAAAACTCCTCTTGTGAAAGAAATAACAGATTCATTGAACAGCCTTGAAAGCCCCATTAATAAATGCATTAACCTAATCAGCCCCGATACCTTATGGGCAGATGGCTGACAAGCCAACCAAGAAAAAGATGTGTGAGCCTTTCAACAACATTGGCCCTCTCTAGTTCGATTTTTCTTCATTTAAAAAGAGGAAGAAAGAATGAAAAAGGTGCTTTCCTTCCAATAAGCCTCATTGCCTTGAAGGAACCAAGGCTGTAATATTAAACTGTACCTTCCTCCATCTGTCTCTCCCTTAATTAGCAGCAGACACTTGTACAGGTGCAGGGTGGGATAGAGCCTCACTTCCGTGGGGATGGAGAGAGTCAAGGTAAGAACCAGTTTCCACATGCCACACATCTGGGGGTCTCAACAGGTGGCCTCCCACCTACCTTCTTTCCCAGAGCCAAAGATGTCTTAAGGAGAGCTTCCTACAGCTCATGACCACTCGGTGATATTCTTGGGTCTCAGGTGATGAATTTAACCTGGTAAGCAATGCCCCAACCAACCTAAGCTTTTGCTATTCCTCACTGGCCCCGGTCTTTGGTCCAAGAATAGGCTGAAAGCAAGTGATAAACCTTCCCATTACACTTAAGAATAAAATCCAAGTTATTTGCAGTGGCCCCAAGGTCTGCGTGACCTGATCTCTGGCTACTTGTCCACCCTTGTCTCTTCCACACTTATTATGAACCCGTCACAAAGTGTATTCATTTTCCAGGGCTGCCATAACAAATTACCACAAATTGGGTGGCTTAAAACAACAGAAATTTATTCTTTCACAGATTCCAGAAGTCTGAAAAAAGTCTCAGCAGGCCATGTTCCCTCTGCAGGCTCTAGGGGAGGATCCTTCCTCACCTCTTCTAGCCTCTGGTAGTCACCACAATCCTTGGTGTTCCTTGCCTTTTGCCTCATTCCAGTCTGTGCCTCGAACTCCACCTGGCCATCCCCTGTGCGTGGGTCCATGTGTCCAAATTTCCCTCTTCTTATAAGGACATCAGTCACTGCATTAGGATCCACTTGAATCCAGTATGACCTCACCTTCACTTATTACATCTGCAAAGCCCCTATTTCCCAGGGTGGGGAGACGTTCTAATTTCTGAGTGGTACAGATTTGGAGGGATACTCTTCAACCCAGTTCGCACAGGAGTCCTTTCTGTTTCTGAACACACCAAGCTTTTCCACATGTCAGAGCCACTGAATTGTGTCCTAGCTGCCCAAAGGCTCTTCTTCTTGGTTGCGTATCTGGACCCCTCTTGTCATTTGGTTCTCTGATCAAAGGCGACTTCCTCCTAAAATTCCTCTTGATGACCCAGTCAAAAGAGAGCCCTCTCCACCCCCAGTTGCCCTTGTCACTTCTCCCCATCTTGTATATTCTTAACCCTGTGTCATTTTGTCAAGTTATCTTTCTTAGTTACTTGGGTATTGTCTGTCTACCTTGGCTAGAATATAAGCTCCAATTAGGGTAGAGGCCATTATCAGCTCTGCTCACTACTGTATCTCCAACACCTAGCCCAGTGCCTGGCATATAGTAGGGGTACAATGATTCATCTGATGAAGGCAAGGAAGTGCTGGAAATAGTTCACATACCAACAGCATTCTCCAGAATATTAGAAATGGGCAGAATGTCTCCTGTTCAGGCCATCTAGTGTGTCATGTTAATTTTATGCATCAACTAGGATGGGTCCACAGGGTGTCTGGATTAATTTTTATTTCTGGGTGTGCCTATGAAGGTATTTCCGGATGTACTCAGTAAAGTAGATTGCCCTCCCCAATGTAGGTAGGAATTACCTAATGTGTTTGAGGATGAAATACAACAAAAATCAGAGGAAGGGAAGATCCATGTCCTTCCTGACTGTCTGGCATTGGTTTTCTGCCCCTGGACTAGGAGAGGCATTGCTTTTCTGCTCCTGGACTGGGAGTTACCCCATAGGCTCCCAGGGTTTTCAAGCTTTCGGACTTGGACTGAAATCACCCCACTGGCTTTCCTGAGTTTCTAGCTTGCAGACAATAGATCATGGGACTTCTCAGACTCCATAATCACATGAACCGACTCCCCATAATAAATCTCCTTTCATATATATAGATATCCTATTTTTCATATATATGAATATTTATAATATTCATATAGATACATACATATATATGAGATTTATTATGGGGAATTGCCTCAATCAAACTGATAATATATATATATATATATATATATATATAAATTCATGTGTGATATATACAAATATATATAAATAATAGGATATATCTGTGTGTCTGTAGTTCAATTTCTCTGGAGAACCTTAATAGTCCGCATCATGGAAGACTGACCTGTGCCCTGTGCTTTACAGAAACTTAAGGAATAAGCAGTGGTTAAGTTCCTTTATTTCTGGGGCAGGAGAACCTGGTGCTGCCCAGCTCCATATCCCTGGCCATAGTCTTGCAGAGGCATGACTGCAGAGGAGCAGTTCGTTCAAGGAAGCAAGATGAAGGTGGGTGAAGGAGGCATGGGCTGGTTAGAGACTGCTTCATTAGAGCAGAAATCTGGCCTCCCTCCCAGCTCCCCCAGTGGTAAACTGAGTAAAAGCTCATCTTTATTAAGTGTGTGCTCTGTTCTAGATACTTGGCTAGGGAATTTGTTAACCCGTGTAATACTCTCAATACAGTACTAAGGTAGGTGCCATCATCAGTCCCATTTTATAAATGTGGAAACTGAGGCTATAGAGCTTTGGCAACTTGTCCAAGCGACGGTACTGGGATTTGAACCCAGGACACCTGGCTGAATACCAGGTATCCTGGAATTTGTGAATTTGTGGCTACAGCACTCACCACTTCCCTGGTTAGGCTGCCTGCCTTATGGAGAATAGTCTTGTTTCCTTTTGAAGGTTTTATATGTGGGAAAACATCCCCCTAAACTAAAGAAAATGGAGGGAAGAATGAGAATTATGCAGAAAAATCACTTTTCTCGATTCCTCCTCTCCAGACATCAGGGGTGGGGGTGTACAGGTAAGTTATCATATTCTCAAGTAAGACATATTCCCATGTCACCATGGGAAGTTTAACAAAGCCCCAAATTCCCTCTTAAGAAGATAAACTATGTTTATCTTCTTCTTTGAGGTGAGGAGGGAGCTGAGGGTGACATGAGACTCTCCCTGCCAGGTTGTGACTCTTCCAGCATTCACATTGGCTAGTGCACAGGTCTTGTGCATCTCTGAGGGGCACTGACCAAAAGCAGACCAGCTGTCCCAGAGCTGGGCTGGAAAGAACCATTCACTTCTCACAGAACTGAGAGAAGACGGAAGTTCCTTCCTCATCACTCAGGGCCAGGCACTCTCCATATTATGTCATGTATCTGGCTCCCACCCCATCCCAAGCCAATGAGGCAGATGTGCTTGCCTGGGCTTTTCACGCTACATCATGCTGATTCCCTCAATGTAGTGGGATATTTTCAGATATTACCCAATATTTCCTTTTCTTGTGGTTCTAGCATCCCCTCCCCATCACCCAGAGAGCAGCAATCAATTTCAGTGATGACAGAGAGCCAAAGTGTTGGTTTTGAATCCTACACCGGGCTCTTGACAGCCATAGCAGAGCCTGAGACTCAAAAGGCAAGGCTTCAGCATTAAATTTCAGGAATCAGAAGGATTAATGAGCAAAAGAAAGAAGTATTAATGAGGCTACACCTTGAAGGATGCAGTGCATCAGGTCTGGAAGAATCTAACGATGTCTGGAAGAAAGCCCACCTGATTTTTTGGGACCGTAAATTCTTCCTTACAATATGGCGGAAAGAGCCTACCCTTTGAAAGAAGATGGATCTGGGTTCAAATCCCAGGTTTTCCACTTACAAGCTGGAGACGTTGAGCAAATAACCTGATCTCTCTTAAGGTCACCAACAAAATTGAAAACAAAACAACCAGGGTTACGTGGCAGGAGTGTGAGGGTACCAAAGGGAATCATATACAATAGCAATGTCCTTGCCTCGTAAGTAGGTATTCAACAGACAGTAGCTGCTGTTGCTGTCATTGTTCGAAAGGAAAAGAAACTCACATGGGGATACTAAGACTGACTTTGAAGGGTGCAGTACAGGAATAAAGGAGACAAGGCAGGTTAAAGCACAAACCATTACGCATGGCACAAGGCAGGCCTCCTTAAATGCACATCTCCTGGGAAGGTGTAGCACGTGGTCATTTGTCTCTCGGGTCTCTTTCTACCCTTTTCTCTTGGGCACATGGCCACCCAGCTCTGAGCTACATTTCCTCACCCTTCTCGGAAGCTCAATTTGGCCATGTAGTTCATCTCTTGCCCACGTGAAGTTAGCAAAAGGGATGCACCCAATTTTCCACTTCACCTTACTTGCTTGCAAGAAAATCATTTCCCCTGGGTGTCCTCTCTTCCGCCTTCTCATAGCCTATGACAGCCACCAGCTACAACACTGCAGCCGAGGACAATCCGGTAGAGGGTGGTAGAGAAACGGTGTTGGAGGAACCTGGGTCCCCGTGGGACAGTTTGGAGTCAAGCTGCCCCACCAACCACCACCCCTCGGGTCTATAACAGAGATATACTTCTTTCCCTCAAGCCACTGTATCTGTAGGGACCTTTGGCTCAGTAGGACAATATTTGCTTTTTACTTATACAGGAATATTTTCTGGGTCTCTACTTCTTTTTCCTCCCTCACAAGCTAAATTAAAAAGCAAAAGCGGGGACAGTTCATGTTTAAAAAATACCCAGGTATTTCTCTCTTCTTTTAAAATGCATTCTATAAATCTGTGCAGGTTCCTGAAACTGTCTCAGCAGGCAGAAACAAGAAAGGCAGGAAAAAAAGCCTAGCTTCTCAGACAGGAGAGGGCCAGGGAGGAGATGAGAAGGACTGTCTTTATGGTGAATTAGCCCTGTTTCACCTGGTTCTGGGCCTTGCTAAAGAGGCACAAGGAAGAAAAGTCGCATTTGAACCAGGTCCTAATAAAGCTCAGGGCTCCCAGCTTTCTTGAAGTCCTGTGTCTCTCTAAGAAAGAAAATTGTCAAGGGGAGTCCAGGAGCCTGGACCGTTTTTTTTTTTTTTTTTTTTTTTGGTCTTAACCCTGAGGGCTCCCACTGCCTTTGCTGGAGAAGATTCTGAAACAGCGCCTGGCTTGGGCTGTGCACCAAAGGTGTCCAGGCTATGCCATGAGCCCCTCTGTTGTGAACTCCAGGCCTCGAACCCTACAGGTCTTTTGTCTTGTCCTTAGGCAGGCCTGCTATGCAGTCACCTCTTTCTGAAAGGCTGTTGAATAAAGATGGGGTCCAGCCATGGCTGCCCACAGAGCCCCCTGCACAGAATGGTCCTGGATGGAAACTGCATTCATTCATTCATTCATCACCCTTCCATGCATCTCACACTGCTGCTCCAGAGATGGAGATACTTCTTTTCAGAAATTCCTTTGTGTGGTTTATCTTGTGATCAACCTCCCCTCTGGTGAAATTTTATGCAACTGGGTTTTTTTTTTAATTTTTTTAATCTTTATATATTTTTGAGAGAGAGACAGAGCATGAGCTGGGGAGGGGCAGAGACAGAGGCAGACGCAGAATCAGAAGCAGGCTCCAGGCCCTGAGCTGTCAGCACAAAGCCCGACAAGGGGCTCGAAATCATGAAGCGTGAGATCATGACTGGAGCCGGTCGGATGCTCAACCGACTGAGCCACCCAGAAGCCCCAAGTTTTTTTTTTTTTCTTAATGAAACAAATACAGGTTATTATCCTTAATACAATGCACCTCCTTCCAAAATGCTATAGGCAAAGGGCCATCTCAAAGATAATCGTAAGGTTTGGGATCCTATGTTAAATTGACGCATGAATGGCTTCAATTCCTCACCCTTCCCTCTATCCATGCTCTTTTTATGTGACTTTGAAACTCACCCCAAAAGAGGAAGATCTTTTTTTCCCACCAGCGGATTCGGAGTTCATCCATGTGATTAATGAATGGTAGAAGACATGACATAACAGAAGTTTGATAAAGTTCTTTGTGTTTCTCTTTTGCACCTATGTCATCGTCATGAGATGTCTAGGCTACCCTCTCTGAGGATGAGACACCTAGAGCAGAGCCAAGTCACCCCAGTCTCTCCAGCTAAAACCAGCCTAGATCAGCCAACATCCAGCTACCTCCCAGGTAGATGGGTCAACTCAGCTGAGCTGTGGATAAACTCCCACGTCAATATAAGTCACTGGTACACAGACACCTAGTCTCAGTAAATGCTGCTAAATAAATGTTAAACCACAAGGTTTGGGGCCACTTGTTATGCAGCATTATTATGGCAAGACTACTGATACAAATACCAATCATTTACTCATCCTACTTCTAGGAAGAGCCCCGTAGGTGGCTCTTTTCAGGTGGGGAATCCACCTGTCTCCTACTGTTGATCCACATGGTTTAGATGACATACCTCTCCACTCTCCCACCCCCAGCTATTCCCCAGTGACTACAATAAACCCATTTCGTTGCCCTTACTATAGCAATTTGTTCAGAGGTGGGCACGTGACAAGGCAAGCCAATGAGAGCAAAGCCTGGGATCTGTGGTTACAGAGACAGAAGGGCTAAAGAGATCAATGACCCCCAACCTTCCATTCTATAGGAGAGAAACTGAAGGGCTCAAGGATACCAAACTAGGTGGAAGCAGCAATGGATCTGGAACACAGGTCTCCTGGACTTCCATCTGCTTAATTTATCCGTGTCCCAGCACCTCTTCAGAAAAGACTGCAGGATTCCCTGCAAATGCTATGCCTCACTTCACTTAATAATTTGTTAATAAAATGCATACTGAGTGTCTGTTATCTGCCACAGGTACCATGCAAGATGCCAGCGAAGTTTGGAATGAATAAGATCTAGCTGGCTTAGTCTCTGAGGGGCATATTCTCAAACTAGCATAAAATGTTTATTGCAATCTTACCACAGCAGCCTTTTCTGCAAAGCAGAGAATTTCCCCCATGCCCTATGGGTTCCCAGGAAAGCTCATCAAAACTCCAGTGCTCACTGTGTGCTTTTAAAAGAGGCCATACTTAGGAGCTGGTGGGATTTGATTTTTATTAAAAAAAAATCCCCTCCCTATCCTCCACCTGCTCTGCACCCTCCAGCTCACCAGCAAACCAATAACCCAAATCAGAAAATTGCAAAAGGCTGCATTTCATGAAGTAATGTTCTAAGGTTGCTTTTCCGTGGGTCCTTACCCAAGATGTGCGCACCCCGACAGAACTGCAACCCAAATTACATGTTTTCTACTGCTTTGTGCCTTCTGTAGCATCTCTTGGATGAATATTTATTGAGCTACATCAATATTCTTCAAAAAAAAAGAAAGAACTGGAATTTACTGACCACCTACTCTGTGCTGGACACGCTCTCAGCCATTTCACTGACACTATCTCACTTAAACCCTCTTAAAGACGGACGAAAAGGCAATATCATCTTTTCCATGTGACAGTGGGAACTAAGGCCCAGAGATACTGAGTAATTAGGCCACCAAATTTCTGTGCCACAGCTGATGAGTGTCAGGGCAGGACACCAAATCCAAGACTGTCACCTCTAATGTTCCTACTTTCCAGCTGGGGCTCCAGCTCAAACCCTCAATTAAGAAAACAGTTTTATTTCAGCAAACACCAAAAATACTCATGTTTGGAAGAATGCTGGCATGTGGAATTGGCGTTGTAGGGCAAACTGCGTCTAGGGATTGGGTCTTAGGAAAGGTAGGTCCACACTTTAGTATATAGAGAATTATCCAGAAGGTGCAGTTACAAAATGAAAAAAAAAAAAAAAAAAAAAAAAGAAAGAAACATGATGAAAAGATGTTGAGGTCCCACATCCAGTGGTTCCAGCTTCTTTGCAATGTGTCCAAAGGATTTTCATTTGTAACAAGCATCTCCAGTGATTCTGAGTCCAGGTTTTAAGCCATTCTTTGAAGACTGGGTCCGTGTCCTGGGTATGATAGAATTTTCCCGTGTGACTTCGGGCAACCTCATTTATCTCAGGGGACTTGGTTCTCTCATCCATAAAAGCAGAAAGGTTGAAGCAGGTGCATTTTCTTCATTGTCACCATTGCCGTGTATTACCTGTATTACCTCATAACATCCCCCAGCCCCAAACACAACAGGGTGTGGATTTTCATTGCCTCTGCTTTGGAAATGGTAGAAATGGGTGTTCAGAGAATGTGAGTGGCTTGTGCAAAAGCATATGGTCTGCTTCTGATCAGAGCCAGAGTGACTATATCACAGTACACAGCACCATGCTGGCATTTTCCCCAAGTTCAGGACTAAGCGATAGGTCAGGTTCAAATATTCATTTTGCAAATAACCAGGTTTCAAAAGACATGGCTTTGTGCTGATAAGGAAAGTCCACTGGGCTTGAGGGGGTAGTGTCTTCCCAGGTGCACTGTCAACAATTATGCCAGGAGTTCCCAGGGCTGGACACGGGTGGAGTAACAGCAGGGACCACTAGGGGGTGGTGTGCATGAGAAACCTCAGAGAAAAATGAATGGCGCGAACCGGTGTGATCTGTTTGCCATATTCAATCCTGGCAGATATGGTTCACCTCCCAAGGGAATTATAGATCATGCAAGTGGAAGCAGGACACTTGCATCTTTAGGGACCTTGTCTTTTCTTCTAGGCAGCTATCCCTTCCTTCACCAACCTCCCCACATGGCACGCACCCCTCCTCCTACTCCTCTGTTCCTTCTTGCCCTACGTTCCCAGAGTGGGTTTCTAGCCACATTCATGCCCCTGTTTATGAAGAGGTTAACTGCGTTTCCTGAAGAGGAGAGAGACCAGACATCAAAAGTGTTTGGGAAATGACGTGGTAGAGTCTGACAGTTTTTGTTACCACGAGATTTTCCAGAGCCTTTAATTTGTTCACCTGGAAATAGTCATAATGATGCCAGTAATAGCCTTCATGTGGTTACCACTTTCCGTATGCCAGGCACCGCACCACGTGTTGTACACGTTACCTTATCTTCACAGCAACCTAGGCAGTGGGTGACAGTCTGGTCTCTGTTGTGCGGATCAGAAAACAGGGACTCAGAGGGGTTGGCTGACTTGCTGAGGGTCACAAGAGTATTGAATGATGAGCCTGATTGTAACCCAGGAGTGTCTGGGGCTAAACCCATCACACCCTGCATGTGTCTCCCTTTTGAGAAGGGAGCGGCATGTGGGAGGTAGGGGCCATCCAAATTCCCCAACCTTGTTATCATGCCTCCTGTAGACTCAGGGTCTGGAGACTGAGTAGAGAACACTAGAGAAAGATCAGTGACGCTAGATGAACTTGGGCCTGGCCAACTCTGAGACCCCTTTCCTCATGTAGACTCAGGGTCTAGAGACTGAGTAGAGAACACTAGAGAAAGATCAGTGACTCTAGAGGAACTTGGGCCTGGCCAACTCTGAGACCCCTTCCCCCCCCCCCCCACCCCCAAGACAAGGCAGGATAAATAAAGATGCATTTAACAGGACAGGTGAAATTAGCCCAGTTTGGGTGGAAAAACAGCTTCCAAGCCCTTGCTTTTGACCCATCCTGAAATATTTCCTAAATGCATCAGACAACAATAAGCTGATATAAAGACAGGGGTGCTGACTGCCTCTAAATGCTGTCACGGGAATCATAATGGCTTTGTTTTTCACACGGGAGAGAAAAAAAAAGTTTATGCCTCAAATTAGTCGGTCTGTCATGTTCCAAATTGTTTGCCTTTCTAAAAATGGATGTTGACATGTAAACAGTTATTACCTAATGCAAGACCCAAAAATCTGCCTCTCTAAAAGCAACAACTGTGTAGTCAAGGGATCCTTAGCAGACTCGTGGGTCTAAGGCTCTCTCTGTGGATATGGGAATACAGTGCATCCCCTTCCCTTCCATGCTCCCCCCAGAGCTCAGGTTGTTTCTGAGCCACTGAGAACTAGTCAAACTCCCCTCATCAGAACCCTCAGCCCACAGAAAGATCTTTAGAGACCTAACCAGAGGGTGCTAGTTCCCAGCAAGATTTCTCTACTGTGGTGGTTTTCAAAGTGTGGTCTCCAGGCCAGCAGCATCCCCTGGGAACCTGGTGGCAATGTAACTCCTCGAGCCCAGCCCAAAGCCCAGTGAATCAGAAGCTCTAGGATGGAGCCCAGGGATTTGGGTTTTAACAATCCTCTGGGGGAGGCTGATGCTGCTCAAGGAGCTGAAATGTGAGAACCAGTGAGGGCCCACTGTTCCCTCCTTCCTGCTCACAGGCACATACTCATGACCTTCTACAGTCCCTTGTCTCCCACTTCATTGTCTTCTGTGTTCTCTATGCACCTGGCCCAGGCCACCGCCCACCTGGGTAATCGTAGGAGCCTCCGGGGGCGGCGGGGGCGGGGGGGGGAGGGGGGGCTACCTCCAGGCCATTTGCCCCTAATCCTAGCTCCACTTGAAAACCAAAACTATCGTTCAAGAATGCAAAAATGGTACTGCCAGTATCCTGTCTAGAGCCCTGTGAGGCCTTCTAATTTCCCCAGTCCAAGGTCACTAAACAGTTCTGCCTCCACCGCCTTGGGTCAGTGACATCCTCCCCACCGCCAAATCCAACAAAGCAAATGGAGTGAAAGCAGAAGGGAACAGAGTTTCTCATCTGTTCTGAAAAGAGCTACTCCCATCACACTCAGGTGGGAAATAACCTAGGCATGTGAGTCAGACGGATGCGGGTCCAAACTACAACGCCAGCACTTAGCAGCTGTGGACGTAAGCGAGACACCCTCCCTCAGACGCCCATGTCCTCATCGCTAAAGGGGAAGGACACTGCCTGCACGGCTGGGTCATCAGGGAATTTAGTGACAACATGATGCAAAGGGCCAGCACCCTGTCTGGCACATGGTAGGGAGTGAGGAGATGCTAGCTACCTCCTGGTCCAGCCACCCAGCTGGTTAAACTCACAGACTCCATGTAAAGGACTCCTGATTCTCCCCAGACCGCCTCAGGAAAGCTGAACAGAGCAAAAAGGCTAAATCATCCCCAAGACCTGGAGCCAAGAACCTGACTGTGTTTATCTCTGCCTCACAAGGTGTGTTTTCTCCCCTGCATTAATTCACCTTGTGTTTTGCTAGTTTGCTTGGGCTGCTTTCTGAAAAAAAAATAAAATAAAACATTTCCTGGATGTCTTACCTGGATGGTGTCTGATAGGGACATTTTCCTTCAGGCAATGAATATTGAGAAGGGGGGCGGGTAGCACATTCTCCAACAGCCCAGAGCACAGATACATCTCACACACACACACACACACACACACACACACACACACACACACACAAGAACACCTACATGCTGGAACTTAGACGGATTTCAGGTCCACCCAATGGGGACACACGTGTGGCACTGGGTCACACACAGACACCAGGACACTTTGTGCTTCCAATGATTAATGTCAAATGTGACAAGACCTAGACAAAAGAGCTAGAAAGAGCCGTACAGTACCTTTTGGTGACTTAAGCGTCGCCACTGCCCAGTCACCATCAGAACTTCCTAAAAAAATAACAATCGAGAGATGCTGATCTGCTGGCCGGCTTCTCGTGTTCGCTGCCCTCACCTGCTGCCGGCCCCAGCCGCAGCCTCCAAGGCAGGTGGGGAGCAGGCCTCAGGGGCCCCGGGAACAGGGCGAGAGACCAAACGGGCAAATGTGATTCTGTAGGCACTTCCTTCTGCAGCATCAAGATAACACCCAACAGAGGGTCAGAAGAAGTCCCTTGAAAAAGGCCTAGATGCTTTCAGTTACGTCAGGGAGAGAGAGACTTCTCAGGCAGTGAATCTGGCTCTAAATCTCAACCCTCTAAGAAAGAAAGGGAAATGTGAGTTGCATGAGGTCACTTTCGCTAATGACAACACTTGGTTGACAAGATACATTTGGATCCTGTTTTACTGCAATCCCTCTCCTGAAAAAGTTAGAGGGAAATCCAAGGTTGGGCCAGGCTCTGCAGTGACTGCAACTTTACAGGCTGGGTGGCAGGCACCCAAGGGGTAGGGACTGTCCATGCGCATAATCTGTGTTTGAAAATACTGATGGGGCGCCTGGGTGGCTCAGTCGGTTAAGCGTCCGACTTTGGTTCAGGTCATGATCTCAGGGTTTGTGAGTTTGAGCCCCACATGGGGCTCTCTGCCCTCAGCATGGAGCCTGCTTTGGATCCTCTGTCTCCCTCTCTCTCTCTGTCCCTCCCCTGACCCTCCCCCTCTCAAAAATAAAAACATTAAAAGAAAAAAGAAAAAAGAAAGAAAAATACTGTTGAATGAATGAATGAATGAATGAATGAACGAACAAATTCAAGTTTCTCTGTGAGTCACTCTTCCTAAGGGAGGGAAATTCCCCTAAATGCTACAGGATTCAAGTTTGTTATTTAAGCATCACATAATGCTTGGAATTTTGTTTAGAAATCAGTTTCTCTAAGTTGAATTTCATTTCAGGTGTGCTGAATGAGCCCTGGGTGATGGTACTTTATTAAGAAAACTCCCTGGTAACCTCTTGTGTAAAGTAAAGAATGTTAAGAAGGGCAATGGCCACACCCTAAGCCTGTCTTTGTTAGACTTTCTCTGTAAGATTGGATTTTACTCAAAGGGGGGTAAACCTGCTCACGTGTCTGTGCAGCAGCCTCTGTCCATTGGCCAGAGGCCTCACCAATCAGTGTGTGCCATTGGCTCCCCTTTCCTTTCTTAAGAATCTACCTGAAAAGCCCAAGTTCTCAGCATTTTTGCACAATTTCCAGACAGACATCAGGCTGCCAGCTGAGAGGAGTTGCAGGGAACATTCTGTGTGATGTGAAAGATTACAGGGCACAGATCCGGTCTCATTTAAACATTTCTGGTTGGCCTCGTAGGCATGCCAAAGGACGCTCAGATTGCCACATTCCCCCTGCCGATATGAACTCAACACCCTCATTATTCACAACAGAGGGGAAACGAAGGGACAGGAGGGTGAAGAAGTTAAAATTAAGTTGAGACCCGCCCAGGTTCATTGACATCTGGAAATAGTGATGTGGCCCCAAATCTTCCTGTGTGGGTGGACACAAGACTGCCTGAGTCACTGAGTCACGGACGCCAAACAGGTCATTACCCCTAAGCCAAGTTCATCACTTGAAGACAGGAACCATGCCATGGTCACCCCTATCCCCACCTAAGGCAGGGCTTAGCTCTGGCAAGGTGGTAACAAGTTCTCTTTCATAAATCCACTGAAAATAAGGACACTTAATCAGGTGGCACACAGGCTTCCAAATATACACGTAAGGTCCCACTACATGCTTGGTGCCACTACCCCTGACATTAGATAAATATTTATTGGGTGGAAAAACTTCAACACTTATTAAAGGGGGATGAATCAAAGGCGGTGAGAGGAAACAAACGTGAGGTAACTTTCTGGGTGATGAAATACTTCTTATCCTTACTGGGATGTTTGTTATCCTTGAGTATGTGCCTTTCAACAATCATGCCACTGTAAAATTATGATCTGCAGATTTCACTACATATAAATTTTACCTTATCTGCAGTATACCTTAAATATATTATACCTCAATTATACTCAGCACCATGGGAAAACTTTAAACTTCAAACAAAGAAAGATAACTCAATATAAATAATCCTCCCTCCAAAAAAGAGGGAAAGGTGCTTCCCCATTTTTTTTTTTTTTTTTTTTTTTTTTTTTTTAGTCTGGTTATAGCCTTCTGATGCCAGAAATTGCCCTCTGGAAGATGAAATCATGTCATGGAAAGAACACAGGATTCTGAATCAGGTAATCCTGAATGTGATTCTTGCCTCTGCCATTTACTGGAAGACACTGGGAAAATTGCTTAATTTCACCTGCCAAAATTGCTTAATTTCATCTGCCAAAGATTGGGAACAATACCTCCCTCAGAGGTATAGTGTTTTGAGACTTCAATGATGTTAGCCCTCTTCTTGCCATAACTTAAAAAAAAAAAAAATTAAACATGTAGAGGTCAATCCATGGCTGAGGTCTCATGCATCAGGTAGGTTTCTCATGCATGACTCATACAGCAAAACGAAAGAGGAAATTGCTGCCATGTTGAAGTGCATTGTTGTGGTTTTAAACAGTGCCATTGGAAAATGGAACAGGATTCTGGCAAGAGCCCCTTGTCTGTCAAATAGCAACAAAGAAGATATCTTCTTAATAAAATTTTAATGTAAAAATGAAGGCACCATGGCACTTTATCAATAATGCTGGTATGCCCTGTCTCTTTCTCTCACTGAGAAGCCAGGGTTGCAATGAAGCATCTAAAGGGCATGTAGGTCAATGAGAAAGAATGAAATCCTGCCATCTGCAGCAATGTGGATGGAACTGGAGGGTATTATGCTAAGTGACATAAGTCAGGCAGAGAAAGACAGATATCATATGTCTTCATTACTCATATGTAGAACTGGAGAAACTTAACAGAAGACCATGGGAGAGGGGAAGGGGGAAAAATTGTTACAAACAGAGAGGGAGGGAGACAAACCATATGAGACTCTTAAATACAAAGCACAAACTGAGGTTGATGAGGGTGGGGGAGTGGGGGAGAGGGGAAAATGGGGGATGGGCATTGAGGAGGGCACTTGTTGGGACGAGCACGGGGTGTTGTATGTAAACGATAAATCATGGGAATCTACTCCCACAACCAAGAGCACACTGTATACACTGTATGTTAGCCAACTTGACAATAAATTATATTAAATAAATAAATAAGTAGATAAAATTATAAAATAATAAAATAAAATAAATGTGGTCAGGAGTTTAAGTCTTACGTGCCTAGAGGAAAAAACTGGACATGGGGCCAAGAGGCGATAAATGCTAATGCGTAGTCAATTTTCTGTATGCAAGGTCCATCAGAAATTACGTGAAAGTATGGTCTTTTTCCAGCTCTGGAGACAGGAACCACCCCTCTCTGAACCAGCAGGTAAGCCTTCTGGACATTTTCCCAAACACCTCTGTCCTATCAACATTGCCTATGAAGAACCATAAAGTGGGTTCTTCACATCGTAACTACCCATCAAACTGGAGGCTCAAGCCAGGGAACTCGTGTGCTTAACGGAGACTTCAGGTTACATTTCGACTCAATCTACCACAAGACACACTTTTTGTCTTCAGTCTTGGTGGAGGATGTAACTACAATGTTTAAATCCGCAGTTGTAACTTAGGAAGGAGAGTCAGTTGGAGGAGACTAGGAATCTTTTTTTAATGGACTGTAGTAGCCATATGTCTGGATCTTTGTCATTCAGGAGATATGGGGCAGTAAAGAGGTTTGGCTGACTGCTGGTCCTTAGAACGGCTCAAAAACGTCATTTGCTGTTTTGCTTGCTTGTTTGTTTTATCAGATCCTCAGTGTGAGTTAGCTTCCTTGTATGTCTTTCCCATCAAACTGGAATAAACTCTCCCTCCCTCAAAATGACACCTGAGCCACTGCATGTTAATCAAGGCATCAGTATATCTTGGAGATCTGAGGAAAAATATGGCCAACAAACAACTCTGGTCTGGAAACTTTAATATGTTCCAGTATTACTGAGGTTGACTGTATGTCAGGCTAAACACATTCTGTGCAATGTATCACTGAATCTACCCAACAAACCATCAGCTCCGTATTGTTATTATCTCCATTTTACAGAGGGGTGAAACTGAGACCTGAGGAGGTTAGGTAATTTCAGAAAGAGCCTGAAAATATCTAGAGAGATCTTAAACTCCGTCCTGACCAGCGGCAGAGGCCATGCCATGTTCCACCATCTTGCTGATCATCTCATGCTCCTGACTTGATGTGGTACTCACCATACGCTCTAATTCACTAATTTTACAAAAACTTATTGGGAGCACTTGTAAGTTCCCAGCATGGTATTAGGTGCTGGGGATGCATTGATGAATGGGACAGACTTGGTTCATGCCTCAATGGGACCTACAATCAAGGGACACCAGATTAAATGTCTAAAATGAATGAATGAATGAATGAATGAATGAATGAAACAAATGATAATCCAACCCCATCATACCTCCTTGTACAAAATCTGATGAAGTTTAGCTGCTAACATTTCCCTAATGTGTGCTAATCTTTTGCTGACACTTGGGCAGTGAACCCCTTGGGAACAGAGAACATTGTGTACTCACATGCTATATCCCTGAATTGTAGAAAAAAAGAGCTCTCTTTAAACATTAATGAGTGTGTTGGGGTGCCTGGGTGGCTCAGTCAATCAAGCGTCTGACTTTGGCTCATGATCTCATGGTTCGCAGGTTCGAGCCCTGCATCAGCCTCTGTGCTGACGGCTCAGAGCCTGGAGCCTGCTTTGGATTCTGTGTCTCCCTCTCTCTCTGCGCCTCCTCCTTTCACACTCTCTTTCTCAAAAATAAATAAACACTAAAAAAATTTTTTAACACTAATGAGTGTGATTTCAACAAGCAAATAAAGTAAAATAAAATATAAAATAAAATAAAATAAAATAAAATAAAATAAAATAAAATAAAATAAAATAAAATAAATGTACCAACAGTTACCACTCTTTTCTCTCTGGAGTTGGCAGTGAATGGATGGGACATATTTAATGGCCCACAGTATTCTAATAACTAGAATGAGTAGAATTGTTTCATTTTCTATTTTAAAATTTCCTCGCTTTTCATTCCTCATTTTTCACATGAAGAAGCTGAGGTCAGAGAGTTTCAGTGACTGCATGAAACTACCCCATGTTCTGGATATTAAAGCCACCAAGAGAAATTTATTTTCCAGGGGTATTTTTGAACCTGGCAGTTAACCCTAAAGGCTGTCCAAGTCCTTCCTTCTTTACTGGGAATTTTTAGAAAATGCATCTGCTTATCGAAGGCTGCAGAACTCTCAAAGGAAAAAAATTTTTAAACAACTTCTCTCCTGGGTGGTAATGATTTTGCTAATGAAATGCATTTCATCATCCGCACACACATCATGGTGTGAATTATGCCTTAATAAAAAACCTTTCGAACAGCACTTAGCCCAGGATCTGCATTTCATTTGTGCAGGCAGATGCTGGACACGTGGGTAACCCATTGGGTCAGGCAGTCCTTTAATTTGCTCCTCCCTGGAGAGTCACAAGACCATCGGCGACTCAGGTAAAGTCTGTGAACTCCCACAACAACCAGAGAGGAAGGACAGAGAAGAAGAGGGGCACATCAACTATATCCAGGATGGAGGAGGGTTCTTTATGTAAGATCCTTCAGAGTTTTCTAGAAGATTAGGGGTACTTCCTTACAACTGAGCTATGATTGGACTCATGCCAAAGACAAGCGCAATCATTCATTCAGTAAACACTACAGAACTCCATCCTTTATGGAAGAAAGGGTTACTTAAGGAGGGCAAAACTGCAAATGGAATTCTAAATGCACTGTAGACATGTGCTATGGGCAGGATCTCTGTACAAATCTGGGGGAAAAATCAAGGAGCATTGTGGGAATATCCATCTATGATTCACCCAAATAACTACTGGGTTTGGAGGGGGAACAAGACACCAGGCCTAAGCTGAAGAAATAAGTTGTTTAGGGGAATGTAACCAGTTCAAAGGGAAAAGGATGTCTGGGTTGATTTTTTTTTTAATGCCAAAAGAAGAATCAAATGGAACTGGCAGATGCCACTTGTCACCTAAAGGCAAGGCTCAGGAAGGGGGCGGGGAGGGGCAGGGCACCACACAGTGTATGAAGGCTTCCACAGCTACATTGGTGTAGATGCCCTGACTCCTTCTCTCCTAGGCAACAGCCTGCAGCTCCTCCTCCTAATATTTGAGTCTACTTAAACACGCTCAGGATGCATATGCTGTGCAAACACGTGATCTGGAATGGGGGGAATCTGTGGTCACGGGGTGTGTATAAGGGCTGAGTTCGGTGCAGAAACTCAACATGCAACACAGGAACTGGTATATGAGTTCTCGCAGGGCTTGGGATTTGGAAAAGCCTGTGTCAGTCTGCTCAGCCTGCGTCCTTGGGGTTAGAAATCTGGTCTGCCCATCTTTGAGGGACTCCATCTGGAAGCCCTAGGAGACGGGGAGACATGAATTCCTAAAGATATTTGTGATTCAAACGCTTACGGAGCTCCTAGTATGTTCCTGGCCCTCTGCCGAGCCACCAAGATGCTCTGTGCCTCCGATGTTTGGAGACCATGGTCACCTCCAGCATCACAGACACGTCACAGCGTCTGGGCTTTGGTTTCTGGTGTCCGTTTGTAATGGAATTAAGATATTGGACACAGGAATCAATCAGCAAACACCTCCCATCCCATCTCTGATGAGGGGCGTGGTTGCGAGGGAAGGAATGAAGACAAGTAGCTGATAATAAAAGCAAGCAGGTGGCCTGTGAGTCCATCTGCCCAAAGTGTGACTTTGCTGTGGCTGCTGCTTCCATCCGATAGAACTCCTGCCCACACGGTTCGTTCGGAAGCCCGGGACACCATCATACGTGACGCTCCCTCATGTGTGAGCTGGGGAAAGGGACTAACGGAGGAGCAAGGCCGGGGGAAGCTAGCAGCGGGAGGATAGGCTCTGGAGTAATAAAAATCCACAGGCTGCTTGATTTGGACCAAGGTAAAGGAGACCCCTTGAGTCTTAGTTTCCTGATCTGAAAACTGGGATAATAATTGTGCCCTCCTCTTTGGACCGCTGTGAGAAAAAGAGGCAGGATGTATAAAATGTCCCGTGCAATCGATAAGAACTTGATCAGAACTTAGCACAAGCTCCAGGCTGCGTGCCCAATCCGGAAGAGCAGAAGCGTTCCACTTACTGACTTCACAGAGACAGGGTGACTGCGGGGTGATGGATGCTACCTCCTACAGGGCAAGACACTCGGACACCGGGTGTCCTGGATTCTATGTCCTGGGGATTCACTAGGGCAGATGGTGGACGACGAAGGGGCTGAGGTGTCTGTGGGTCCAGATAAGCCTCCAGGCGCGCTCTGTCCCAGGAAACAGCCCCCACACGTGTCCCTTGCCCAACCCCCACCCTGGCTTGTCATAGGGAAAGCAACTGTTTCACAGTAACCTGGGCCCCAGGTAGAGACATCAAGAATATGTGTGAGAGAGACAGAGAGGGAGATAGAGAAAGAGATGGACAGACGGAGACACAGAGTTCAGGAGACGAGAAGAAGGAAAAGAAAACGAGAAGTAGAACGAAAGAGAGGAGCAGAAAAAACAGTTTGGGGGGGGGGAGAGAAAAGTACAGAAAAGCAGGGGAGAAAGAGAACAGCACTTACCAACCGCCTTCAGGGAGGCATATTTGTTGAGCTCTTTGCCCGGCGGCTGCTGCTCGTAGGGGTTAGAGATCTGGCCCAGGCTGGGGTACGAATGCGGATGGCCCATCTGCTGGAGCAAAGGGGAGGTGGGCACCGCGTTGTTCATCTGCGTAGCATCTGCAAGCAAGATAACAGGGGGTGGTCACAGACGGGGCGGGACCTTCCTCCCATGCAAAGCAACCTACCCTCGCAGGGTCCCAAATGCCCCACCCTCCTGGGGACACGAGAGCGAGAGCAGCAGGGGATGGGTGAATAAAGGGCAATGGGTGGGCCTAGAACTTTTCATCTCCCCCTGAAATAGATGTGTTAAGGTCCCTACCATTGCAGGGGCTATTTCTGTTATTAAAACTATAGGGGTTCCCCGGGTGGCTCAGCTGGTTGAACGTCCAACTTTGGCTCAGGTCACGCTCTCACGGTTCGTGAGTTGGAGCCCCACATCGGGTTCGCAGAGCCCGCTTTAGATCCTCTGTCCCCCTCTCTGTCTGCCCCTCCCCCAATCTCGTGCTCTCGCTCAAAAATGAAGAAACATTAAAAAATAAACTATATACAGATGATTAACTTCAGTAACAGTCAAGGAAATGCAAGTCAGAACAATGACGAGAAGCCGTTCCTTCGCCAAGAAATTGGCAAACATTGAGTAAGAGGGGGGAGGTACACCGATAGTCGTAAAGATGTGGGAAGTTGTGTGGTCTCATCAACTCACAGTGGGCACGCAATTTGCCATATTTGCGGAAAGGAACATGACAGTGTGTCTTAGAATGTAAAGTGAGTGCATATTTTGACCAAACAATACCACTTCTAGGGAATGAGCCTACAGAAATGACATCAGAATACATGGATATTTGTTCAGAGATGTTCTCTGCACCATTGTCTATAAGGTGAAATATATGCACACACACAGAAACAACATGAGCTCCTAAAATTACAGGAATTCTTGGGGGCACCTGGATGGCCCATGTGACTCTTGATTTCAGCTCAGCTCATGATCCCAGGGTCATGGGATCGAGCCCTGAGTTGGGCTCTGCTTAGAGTATGGACCCTGCTTAAGATTCTCCTTCCCTCCCTCTCTCCCCCTCTGCCCCTCTCCCCCACTTTCTCTCTTATCTTTCTCAAAAAAAATACATATGGGAATTATTAAATTATTGTACATTCATATTACATACACAATATGTACATGCATACAATGGGATATCATGCAGCTTAAAAAAAAGTGTTTAAAATCGAGTTAAACTCTGGGGCACCAGGGTGGCTCAGCCAGGTAAGTCCAGCTCTTGGATTCAGCTCAGGTCATGACCTCACAGTTTCACGAGTTCAAGCCCTGTATCAGGCTCTGCGCTGGCAACTTGGGATTCTCTCTCTCTCCCTCTTTCTGCCCATCCCACACTCACACTGTCTCTGTCTCTCTCAAAATAAATAAATAAACTTAAAAAAAATCTTACAGAAAGATGTGTTAACTCTACACGTCAACCTGGATAGTTCCTTGGGGCTTATACTGTTAAGGAAGGAAAAAGAAAATGAGAAAGCAATGCAAATAATACAGCATTTTTGGTAAAGAAAATCTGCGTGTTGTAATTTGCAAAGACAGAAAAAAAATATGTAAAGACACATGAGCAGAATACTGACTACGTACAGGAAATGGAATTCACCTGGAGAGATTCAAGAAGTCGGCTCCGAAGGAATATTCTCTGAGCTGAGACCCAGAAATCCAGATGTGAGTTAAATGTGGGAGGAGGTGGAGGGCAGTAGAAGCGTGTTCCGGGCACGTGCAGAAGAGGGGAGAGGGAGGAGGTGGGGCTGAACAGGCCTGCAGGGCTCACGATGCCTTGTGAAGGGTTTCTGTGTCACCCTGAGAGCGGTGGGAGGGAAGGGGCAAACTCAGATGAGGCACGGAGTCCAGAAGAGGGGGGTTATTGTTCAGTTTCAGGCAGGAAGTGGAGATTCTCTCCAGGTACATGAAGCACTCATGCAGATCCAGATAAACATGGCGGTGGATGCTGGTGCTGCTTTGAAAGATCCCCTTTACCTGGCATATGTGCCCATTTCCCAGCTGCTCTGGAGGGGACTCACAGCTCAGAGCTGGCCCTAGCACGCACTAAGTTATTCTCAGGAACCACCACCCTGGGTTTCGGGTGCTTCATGAACCTCACCCTCAACACCTGAGGTGGCTGGCCACCAGTGTCTGGCTGGCTGACACTAAGGTGCGCAGACCAGCCCCTTGCCTCAAGGTGTGGATAGCTTTATGGACCAATGGATATGCTCCAGAGCTCCCAGGGTTTGGAACAGGGGACAGCATTTTTTTGGGTAAAGGGACAAGACTGTAAATAATTCAGTCTTTATGGGCCACACAGTCTCATTAGGAATACTCTCAACTCCACCCTTGTATCAAGAAAGCAGACACAGACATTATGTCAAATAATGGGTGTGGTTGTATGTCAATAAAACTTAATTTATCAAAACAGGTAGCTGCTAGATTCGATTCAAGGGACATAATTTGACTAACCCTGGTCCAGACTTTACCTGAGACTGACACCCCCATCCGTGTGAGACTCCTTCATCTTACCTATTTTGTTTCTCTCACAACCTGAGAGGGGCGTGTGTGTGTGTGTGTGTGTGTGTGTGTGTGTGTGTTGAAGAGCACTCCCTCAGAGTATTATACACCTGAACCCCCTCTCTGAAGTGCTGCTTCTAGACAAGTCAACCCATGACTTCTCTACACGTTATACCCCATGACGTGTATGGAATGCTTGCCTTTAGAAACCAATAAACCCAAATGGAAAGAGGCAGGGATACCACAGCTGAGACACAGAGATAAGAACATTTTTATCACTGCACAAGCACACAACCCCAAATGCGTAATGGGGATGTGACCAAACATATGCCACGTCGCCCAGCCTCTGCTGGCATGTGAGAAAGTGGGTGTATCCTTCTGCCATAATAGCATTTTGGCTGTGATTCAGCTGGGTCCGGAAGGCTCAAGATAACAAAATAATGGAAATAGGGCTGCATAAGGCATAGCGTTTGTTATGGTGTGGACCCCGAGATCGTCTGACATCTTCCTCTCCAGAGCCACCTGTTAGGGAGGTCAACTTCATCTCGGCACGTCAGGCCAGACATGTTTTGTGCCCAAATGCTGGTCTGGTGGGAGCACTTACTATAAACTCTCAATGTTTGCTGTTTTGGGGGGGGGGGGCGGCTCACACTGTATCTTTTTTAATGGACAGCTACTATTTTTGTGTCTTCAGAACCGCCACTTCCTTCTACATCCTGCTTCATCTGAATTTGGGTCATGTGATGAGCTGCCAATTACGGTGATTGTCTTAGTCTGGGTTTTCCCAGAAGTCACTGAAATAAGGATCCAAGTATGAGCATATCTGGGGGGTGCTCTCAGGAACACCGTAGAAAAGGAGTAAGGGTGGCACAAAAACAGACACTCAGATCAATGGAACAGAAGAGAGGACCCAGAAATGGACGCACAAACGTATGGACAACTAATCTTTGACAAAGCAGGAAAGAATATCCAATGAAATAAAGACTGTCTTTGCAGCAAGTGGTGCTGGCAACACTGAACTGCGACATGCAGAAGAATGAACCTGGACCACTTTCTTACACCATACACAAAAATAAACTCAAAATGGATGAAAGACCTAAATGTAAGACATGAAGCCATCTGAATCCTCAATGAGAAAGCAGGCAAAAACCTCTTTGACCTTGGCCACAGCAACTTCTTACTCAACATGTCTCTGGAGGCAAGGGAAACAAAAGCAAAAATGAACTACTGGGACCTCATCAAAATAAAATATTCTGCACAGCAAAGGAAACAATCAGCAAAACTAAAAGGCAACCAACAGAATGGGAGAAGATATTTGCAAACGACATATCAGATAAAGGGCTAGTAACCAAAATCTCTAAAGAACTTATCAAAATCAACACCCAAAAAACAAATAATCCAGTGAAGAAATGGGCAAAAGACATGAACAGACATTTTTCCAAAGAAGACATCCAGATGGCCAACTGACATATGAAAACATGCTCAACCTCAGTCATCACCAGGGAAACACAAATCAAAACCACAATGAGATACCTCCTCACACCTGTCAGAACAGCTAACGTTAACAACTCAGGCAACTCACCAACAACAGATGTTGGTGAGGATGTGGAGAAAGATGATCTCTTTTGCATTGTTGGTGGAATGCAAACCGGTGCAGCCACTCTGGAAAACAGTATGGAGGTTCCTCAAAAAATTAAAAATAGAACTACCCTATGACCCAGCAATTACACTACTAGGAATTCATCCCAGGGATATAGGTATGCTGTTTCGAAGGGACACATGCACCCCTATGTTTATAGCAGCACTATCTACAATAGGCAAAGTATGGAAAGAGCCCAAATATCCATCAATGGATGAATGGATAAAGAAGATGTGGTATATACATACTATGGAGTATTACTCGGCAATCAAAAAAAATGAATTCTTGCCAATTGCAACAACATGAATGGAACTAGAGGGTATTATGCTAAGCAAAATTAGTCATAGAAAGACAAAAATCATATGACTTGACTCATATGAGGTCTTTAAGAGACAAAACAGATGAACATAAGGGAAGGGGAAAAGTTTTTTTAAAAAAGGGAGGGGGACAAAACAGAAGAGACTCATAAATATGGAGAACAAACAGAGGGTAACTGGAGGGGGTGTGGGGGGGATGGGCTAAATGGGTAAGGGGCATTAAGGAAACTACCCCTGAAATCATTGTTGCACTATATGCTAACTAACTTGGATATAAATTTAAAAAATGAAATAAAATAAAGAAAAAAAGAAAAAAAAAAGAAAAGGAGTAAGGGAGCAAGAAAGGGACGGGAAAACAGACAAAGAGCACAATGCCAAGCAAGGGGCGATTCTAGTAAACTGGAGTTTAATCCCACTTTGGAATGCTGGTAAATGATGTGGAATGCCTGTCTGAGAATTCTATCATTAAGCAAGCCCCTTAGTATTTATATACCAATTCCCATGAGTCATCAGTTGAGGGCTGCTTCTGGAAGACAGCAATGCCTCAGCATTTGCAACCCACCATGTTCATGGTCAGAGTGTGCTCTAGCAGGCAAAAAAACTCTTATTCAGACATGTAAGGGCTGGCAGTTGGATATCAGGCCAGTAACTCTCACTTCTGGCCACAGAAGTGAGCACGTGACCAAATCTGACAAATCACAATACCTCCTTCTTCCCACAGTGATTGGGCCAGAAGCAGGCACGTGATCTAGGCTGGACCAATCAGAATACTTCCCTGAATTTTTCTATTTGGAACCTTTGGATTCAAAAATCCAGGAAGCCATGGATTCGAGTTTGAACCTACCAAGTGGAGAAGGAGAATCTCTTTACTGTGAAGGAATAAGGACAACAGGAGCGAAGCAGCGAAGATAGGGAAGGCCCTCCCCTTTTTTTATGTTTATTCTTGAGAAAGAGAGAGAGAGAGCACACACAAGCGCGGAGGAGGGCTGCAGAGAGAGAGGGAGACACAGAATCTGAAGCAAGCTCCAGGCTATGAACTATCAGCACAGAGCCCGACTCGGGGCTCAAACTCATGAACTGTGAGATCACGACCTGAACTGAAGTCGATGCTTAACCGAGTGAGCCACCCAGATGCCCCAGGGAAGCCTCTTTCTAATAAGCTAGTATGCTTTGGGGTGTATCTCTTGCACTGTATAGTTTGGACTAGTGTAGATGTCTGGATTTCCTCTGGGAAATGGAACCAACCAGAGGGGAAGTTGCCCATGTGGATATAAAGCAAGGCCTGGGGATGGTGTTAAGATGATAAAGGCATTGTTCCTGGGTATTCTACAGAAATATAGTAGAAATTTCAAACCGCAAGTGCCCTTACTAGTACATAGAGAATGCCCAAAGCTATTCATAAGCTAATTAACTAATGTCTTTATGGTGGTCGCCTTTTTTTTTTTTTTTTTTGACCCCTGGAAGTAGATCCCAAACATGAGCCTGTGTAGTTAAAGAGCTGGCCTCTCCCCAGCTCACTGTCCAGTGGGCCCTTTCTCCCATCTCCTTGCTCCCTTGGTTCTAGATCCCACCCACTATGCTCAACTTCTGTTCCCAGGCCTGCCAGGAGAGATGCAAAACATGTCATTAAAGGAAAAAAAAAATCTGTAGAGATGTTCCTCATCACTTGCGACAGCCTTTTATGTTATCCAACAGAATATTTAATATGTCATTATAAAGTATTTGCTGCTGGATGATATCTCCCAAGTCCTGAGCTACCTCAAGGACAGTGAGTAGTTACTTAATGTAAGTGGGCATGACCTAGATGGCCCACCAAAGGGATCCCTCACCAGCCCAAAGTCACATTCCTGCTATCCCATGTAGAACCCTGGGAAGACAGCCATTTTGTGCCTGCTTCCAGGCATCAAATATTCAGAAATATTGAAATCTAGGGGGCGCCGGGGTGGCTCAGTTGGTTATGCATCTGACTTCAGCTCAAGTCACAATCTCCTCATAGTCCATCCTTGAGTTCAAGCCCCGCATCAGGCTCTGTGCTGACAGCTCAGAGCCTGGAGCCTTCTTCAGATTCTGTGTCTCCCTCTCTCTCTGGCCCTTCGATCGCACCCCCCTCGCTTGCACTCAGTCTCTCTCTCTCAAAAATAAATAAATAAACAACCAAATAAATAAATAAATAAACCAACCAACCAACCAACCTAAAAATAAAAGGCACATACTTAAAAAAAAGAAATCTGGTCTCAGGGCAGCAACAAAAAATTATTAAATGCAGGTGTGACTGGATTTTTTTTAAATGTTATTTTCATTTTACTGAACAGGAAGATGGAAAAGAGCTGGCCACCTAGGTTCCCTGGGAGTTTTCTACAAATATATCCAGCTAAGGAGGAGATACCTAAGTGTAGATGCGAAGGAAGCCCAGTTTGGCATCCAACCAAAATAGAACAATAGGGTGAGGGAAGCACAAAGAGTGAGATCTGGGTTATAATCTGCAAATCCTGTCCTTGACAAGAGAGAGAAGAAAAATAAAAGACATAGATACATAGATAGATAGACAGAATGTAGGTATACATGTATATGCATATGTATGCGCTTTTTAAATATTCATTTATTTTGAGAAAGAGATGGCGGGGGGGCATGGAAGGGCAGAGAGAGAGGGAGAGAGAGAGAATTCCAAGCAGGCTCTGTGCTGAGATCGACGTGGGGCTTGATCTCATGAAATGTGGGATCATGACCTGAGCTGAAATCAAGAGTCAGATACCTAACTGACCAAGCTACCCAGGCACCCCATACATATGTATGTATTTTATGTATGTAGGTATATGTACGCATACATATATATTACTTATGATATATATGTTGATATGTCTATCTCATTTGATTTGCATAGTCATAACCATAGAGAGAATCCAGTTGAACCAACTCTGTCTTGCTCTCAGCCAGATGGTTTCTTTTATAGACCAACTTTGGCCCCAGAGATACCGTTCTAAGTACTTCATACCCCGTGCCGTAAGAAAAACTCTTTGCCGCATTACAGTTTTGCAACTCATCCTGACCCTTATAAACAGCCAACGAGAACTTTCTGTTCTGGGATGCTGTTTTCAGTCAAGACCCTCGGTCAACAAACAAGAAGCTGATGATGTCCCTGTGCTCTCCTTCCTGAGACAGAAGAGGGGCCTTATGTATTAAACAACCGTTTTCAAAGAAGGGTAAGATAGAGCTACTCTAATTGGAAACCTCTGGCTGACTTGCCCCCAGGTAACTGCTGTGGAAATACCATTATACGTGGTATATCTTAGCCACTAAACAGAAAGGAGATAGATGTCATTCAGACAGGGTCAGTTAAGGTAAAAACGCTCCGCGGCAAACGCTAGGATGATGCTGTGGGTTTCTCAGTGTAGAACAGACAAATAACAACTATCAGAAACTGGACCAATGTGGCTCCTATTGGAAGCAAAGCGACACAAGCCAGTCTTTCATGGCACATCACAAGGAAACAACTGAGAAAGGCACAAGACAGTCAAATGGTGTTGTTTTGTGGAGCATGCATTATATGCCAGTCATTGGTAAAGAATTTCTCATGCACTTTAATTCCCATATCAACCCTATGAGGTAGAGAGCTGCGGACAAAATATCTTTTAAAATAAGGTTTTCGAGGCGTGCCTGGGTGGCTCGGTCGGTTAAAAGTCCAACTTCAGCTCAGGTCAGGATCTTATGGTTCGTGAGTTCAAGCCCCGCATCAGGCTCTGTGCTGCCAGCTCGGAGCCTGGAGCCTGCTTTGGATTCTGTGTCTCCCTCTCTCTCTCTCTCTAACCCTTCCCTGCTCATTCTCTGTCTCTCTCTGTCTCTTTCTCTCTCTCAAATAAACGTGTGAAAAGTTAAAAAAAAATAAAGTTTTTGTTGTAGAACAATCTTAAGAATTATAAAACTATTGCAGAGATGCCATCAGGAGGTCCCACATATACCCCAGGTCCAGTTTCCCCTGATAGTAACAGCGTGTGTCGTGTAGTGTGTGTGTTACAAATAATGAACTGATTTGATAAATTACCATCAACACAAGTCCACACTTTCTTCACATGTCCTCAGTTTTTACCTAATGTCCTTTTTCTGTTCCAGAATCTCATCCAATTACCACATTAAAGTGAGTCCCTCATGTTTCCTTAGGTATCTCGTGGCGGTTAGTTTCTTTGACTTTCCTTGTTTTTGATGACTGTGACAGTTTTGAGGAGTACCAGCCAGGTATTTTGTAGAATGGCCCTTGAGAGGAATCTGTCTGATGCTTTTCTCATGACCAGACTGAGGCTGTGGGTTTGGGGGAAGGGAACTGTAGAGATAAAGTGACATTCTCATCATAACCTATCAAGGATACATACTATGATGCCTTACCACTGTTGATGTTAACCTTGATCACCTGCCTGAGGTAGCGTCCATCAAGCTTGTCCACTGTAAAGTTGTTCTACTTTTTTCTTTTTCCATGCTATCCTCTATAAGCCACTTTGCACAACCCACATTTCAGGAGTGGGGAGTTACATTTGACCTCCTCGAGTAAAGAGTATCTACATAAATTATTTAGAATTCTTCAATGTAGGAGATTTGTCTCTTTTCCCACACTTGATTATTCAACCATTTATTTATATCAGTGTGGACACATAGATATATATGTTATTACTTTGGGTTATAAACCAATACCATGTTGTTTTTTGCTCAAACTGTTCCAGGTCCAGTCATTGGAAACTCTTTCAGTTGGCTCCTGTGTCTCCTTTTTCAGACCCCCACCCCCTGCTCTCTAGCAATATGAGATGCTCCACGTTCATCTTGTATATTCCCTGTCTAGGGCTAGAATCAGCCATCTCTCCAAGGAGCCCTGGTTCTTTTCATTGTAGAAATGGTGTTAGCAACCAAGATCTGGGTGCTTCTGGTCTCTCTCTCTCTCTCTATCTCTCTGCGGACAGAGTAAGGAAAACTATGTGTATGTCCTAACTCATAAACTCCGGGATCTACAAATATTTATATATGTAACCATTTGTATCTACCTTAAGCCAAACACATGCATCCTGCTCTCTCCAGCTCTAATCCATGATCCATGGATCATTCTAGGCTCCTCCCCTTGTTTATTTGTAATCTTTCACCCCAACGAGAAACATGGCTCCCATCATCCGCCATCCATTGACTGAGTTGTTAAGTCCAATATCCATGTCTAGCAATACCAGAATCATTATCCCATATCCCCATGGGAAACAACTTTATCAATTACAGCACAGTCTAAGGACAATGGATTTTTCAAGTTATTAAAGTGTTTTTCTCTTTTTGTCTTCCTAAGAGCATCATGGCCCATGGCATCCATATGCCTGGGTAATGCTGGGGAATTGGGATTTATTACAGAAGGACCACAAAGAAAAATAATCATTATGGATGGCATCAATCAATGATGGAGATGGTGAAGATACACTTACATACATGATACGCACAGAGGTGTTATTAGGTACGAGGCACTATTCTGTATACGAACTAATCCAGTCACTCCAAGAATCTCTGTGAGATACTATTATTAACCCCACTTTGCAGAGGAGGAAACCAAGACAGAGAGAGGCTTTGTAACTTGCCCAAAGTTATACCATTTATATACAGCAGAGCTATGCTGTGTTCCTGGCCATCTGCCTCTAGAATCTGCGTTCTTGACCACTTCCTTTTGGCTTTAAGGGAGTTAAATTCAAATGTTTGACATTCAAAAAATTATTTTGTAGCCAGACAACAATACAATTTTAAGTCATGTGACTGACTTTGGAAAGTGGTAGGTTTTTATTCCTTTCTCACCACTCTTTGTTTTTCTTTCTTTTTTTTTTTTTCTTAGTTTTTAAAGTTTTATTTTGAATTCCGGACAGTTGATGTATATTAGTTTCAGGTGTGCAATACAGTGATTCAACCCTTCCATATATCACCCAATGCCCATCACAAGTGCACTCCTTAATCCCTGTGACCTGTTTCACTCATCCCCCTAGACACTGTCCCTCTGGTAACCATCAGTTTGTACTCTATGGTTAAGACTCTGTTTCTTGGTTTGGCTCTCTCTTTCTCTTTTTTCCCCTGCCTTTGATTGTTTTTGTTGGTTTCTTAAATGCCACATGAGTGAAATCATATGGCATTTGTCTTTCTCTAGGCTAACTTACTTCATTTAGCATAATATACTCTAGGTCCATTTATATTGTCACAAATGACAAGATTTCATTCTTTCTAATGGCTGAATAATATCCCATTACACACATTCACACACCTCACTTCTTCTTTATCCATTCATCTATCAATGGGCACTTGTGCTGCTTCCATAATTTGGGCACTGTAAATAATGCTGCAATAAACATAGGGGACCATGTATGCCTGTAAATCAGTGTATCCCTTTGAAATAGCCAATAGTGCAATTATTGGATTGTAGGGTAGTTCTATGTCTAACATTTTGAGGAACTTTCATACCTTTCTCTCTGCTCTTCAGCATGTGGAGGTCTGGACTTGGTAGACAAGACCACAGAGTTTTTCTCAAGCGTAGACCAGGGAAGAAATGGGATAAGAAGCCTGCCTTCTCTGATTCTAGGGAATCGAGAAAATGAAAAGGAGAGAGAGAGAGATGAAAGAATGTCACTCAACTTTCTCTCTTTGGTCTTCAGACCCAGGTTGGGATGGAGAATGATGGATGAGGAAAATGCTGACGGCAGGGATCTCTTGTCTCACTCTGGGAGGATCTCACAGGGAAGAAGCGCTAAGCTGTCAGGGGGTAGCTGAGCCAGTTAAGAAATGGAGTGGTATGATCTGACTACCAGATGCCTAAATTGACCTTCCTCAATGACCCTCACATCCCATAGCGCTTGAGGGCAGGAATCTCGCCAGAGAATCTCTCATTGTAGGGCAGGGGGGTTCCACACATAGATCGTTTCCTTCCACTTGATTCTACTCTCCTTTCTCTCCCAAGCAAGACAGTTAGCACGGGCCAACTCAGACAGAAGTCACACACCTACAAAGGCCAAATAGAAAAGCACGTTAACCACATAAAAAACAGATTTCTCTGCCTATCACAATCCTGTTTTACATACAAGGAAATCAAAGCCCAGAGAGATTGAGGTGCTTGCCCAGAGTCACACAGTATGTTAGTAACTATCAGGATTTGATCCCAGCTTTGTCAGATGGCAGAACAGGTGTTTCCTCCATTAAGTTAGGCTGCCCCTAGCTGGGACTAGAAGAAACTACTGTCTCAGCATGGAGCCTCCTCTATGGGGAGAGACTCTTGGGTCTTAAGTATCTTCCCTCTTTTTTAAAGAAAAAAATTTTAACATTTATCTATTTTTGAGAGACAGAGCATAAGAGGGGGGGATGCAGAGAGAGGGAGACACAGAATCCAAAGTAGGCTCCAGGCTCTGAGTTCTCAGAACAGAGCCCAACGCAGGGCTTGAACCCATTAACTGTGAGATCATTACCTTAAATGAAGTCGGACACTTAACCAACTGAGCTACCCAGGCATCACAAGTATCTTCCCTCTTGTAAAATTTCCCACTCAGACCCGTAAACCACTAGCCAGATCTTGTGTCTTTTTGCTTCCCTTTCTACCAGAGAATGGAACTTGTGTTATACGCAAGGAGTGAGCAGGCCTCCCCACCCCCTGCCCATCCTGAGAATCCCTTACTGCCTTGTGGAATGTGCCTGTGCTCTGACCTCTCCAACTTGCTCACCCATCCATCCCTCCTCATATATTTGAGTGTCTGCGGTGGGCCAGGCATTGAACTTGGCAGACAAGTCCTAGCTCTTGTACCACTTACTAAATAGAGGAACTAATTAGGGAAACATTTCCCAAGGTTTTTTCAACACCCATGAGGTTGCCTGGCCTGCGAGGCCATGTTGGTCCTGACCAGCATTGTACTTCAGATGAACCCCATGCTCCCCAACACATTCTCTGTGCCTCCTCATAATGACTCGACATAATGAAAAAGGAATGGAATTCTGACTCAGTCAGCTCTTGGCTCAAATTCTGGCTCTTCCCTTTCCCAATAGCATCACTGGGTATGTTATCATGCCTGTCTGAGCCTCAGTCTTCTCAGCTCTATAATAGGGACATAAAAGCATCCTCTTGGGCGTGGGGGACTTCATGGAGACTGCATGTACACAATCCTCAGCATTGCCCCTGAAATAGAGTAACCATCCCACATATTCTAGCCAAAGCTTTATTGCCTCCAATTGTCCAGTAAACAAAGAAAACATGATGGGGTGGCCACAGAAAGAGAGTGGTCCTCTCTTGACTCAGGATTCCTGGACATGTTCCCGATCATTCAGTTGACTCGGAAAAGGACAAATGAGAGAGAATAGGCAAGAGATGTTCCTGCGGGGGGCCAGTTGCACCGATAATTCTCTTAACAACAACAAAAAAGAGAATGCATGTTCATAAATCATAGCAGAGCTCTGGCTTTTAGCTCTGTTTTCCTTTCTATCATTCCCAAACCTTTATGCCCAGTATCCTTTTAAAGAGAAAAACCCGAAAATTATAGTTTGAAACACCATGTAGATTTTTCTATGGCCGTAAGCAAGCAAAAAAAAAAAAAAAAAAAAAAAATCAAATCAAATCCAACTCAAAATTACCCCGAATTTGCCAAAAAAGAACATAGCAGGTGAGCCTCTCACCAGAAAAGGTTTATGTAGAACGAGAATTAAATCCATCTTATTGAAATTTGGTGGCAGAGAGACCAGCAGGGATTTGCAATGGAGGGAAAAAAATGCACATATATCATTGTAAAACCTTTGGTAAATGAGGCATTTGTGGTGCCCATGGGTTTATACCTCTAAGCATGCAAAACATTTTTTTCTTATTTTGACCATTTGGGATGGGACTATTTTAAAAGTGGAGTTGTTAAATATTTGTTTAATGTTCCTTTTGCCAGTTTTTATGCAGGTCCTGGCGGGGGAGGGGGCAGCAGAGATTCATTTCAAATCTCAGGTTGTGCCCCAAGGAGATGACAGTCTAGGATAGGAGGCAGAACAAGAACAACGCAAGGGACACAGAGGACCGTTAAGACCAGCATGGTTAGGTGCGCCTGGGTCACTCGGTTGAGCATCTGACTCTTGATTTCAGCTCAGGTCATGATCTCAGGGTTTGGGAGATCACCCCCCATGTAGGGCTCTGTGCTGACAGTGTGGAGCCTGCTTGGGATTCTCTCTCTCTGCCCCTCCCCTGCTCTCTCTCTTTACATATATAATTATATAAATATAATAAATAAACTTTATACACACACACACACACACACACACACACACACACACACACACACACACACATATATGCATAAAGACTAGTATGGTCTTTATAGACCAGTACAGTGCCATAATACAGCAAAACACAGAGTCCCATGACAGCGCAAGGGACAGGGTACCTCGCTCAGTTTTAGAAGGAAGAAGACCTTCATCTACACTTTGAGAAAGAGAGATTGTCAAAGACAGTAACTAGAGGACCATGTTGGAAATAGCATCAGGAGCACAATCTAGAAACTACCATTTACTGGTATTGCTTCTGCAATGGGACATCTCCAAGGTGGGTTAACTCACCACCAATAGCTTAGCATCATTATAATACCAACATCTGCTTATGTGAACAGCAGCCATTCCCCAAGGTCAAGTTCATGAGCCCATCTAATGGTGTATATGCCCCTTCCTTCAATAGCCCAGGGAGCCATAGTTGCTTCTTTTTTGCTCCTTGTACTCTTCTCCTCCCCCGGCATCCTTCTCCTTCCAATTCCACCTCTATTTAGTACTTTTCTTTTCCCTTCCACCATGGCTAGTCTTTGACCAGCTGCATGGTGAGCTGCGGCCTGTCCTCTTGGACTTCATTATTTCTAGTCCAAATGTGTTGTGGGATTAGAAACTAATCCCAAAGGGTGCCTGGGTGGCTCAGCTGACCTGGTTTCAACTCAGGTCATGATTTCATGGTTCGTGAGATGGAGCCCCATGCTGGGCTCCACAATGAGCATGGAATCTGCTTGGGATTCTCTCTCTCTGCCCCTCCCCTGCTTGTGCGCTCTCGCTCTCGCTCTCTCTCTCTCTCTGTCTCCCTCTCAAAAATAAATAAATAAATAAGCATTAAAAAACAAAAGAAACTAGAGGGGCATCTGGGTGGCTCAGTTGGTTAAGTTCCGCCTTTGGCTCAGGTCATGATCTCACAGTTTGTAGGTTTGAGCCCCCTGTCGGGCTCTGTGCTAACAGCTCAGAGCCTGGAGTCTTCTTCAGATTCTGTGTCTCCCTCTCTCTCTCTGCCCCTCCCCCACTCACCTTCTGTCTCTCTCTCAAAAATGAAGAAACATTTTAAAAAATTTAAAAAAAGAGAGAAACTAGATACCCAAGCTTGTTAGAATGGATGGTAAAACAACAACCGTATGTAAAAATACTATTTGCTTCTGCAAAATGCTCTCCTTTTTCCCTACATCTTTCCCAAGGTGACTGTGAATCATCTTTCCAGGGTCAGCTTATACATCACAGCTTCCAGGGGACCTTCCTGACCCCATCCAATCGTAAATACTCCTGCACCTCTCGTCTGCTAGGGCCACCATAACCACAGAGTAGGGCTTTAACAAGAAAAATGTAACGTCTTGCAGTTCTAGGGGCTGAAAGTCTAAGTTCAAGGTGTCAGCAAGCCTGGTTCCTTCTGAGGTGATGAGGGAGGGTCTGTTCTGGGCCTCTTTCCTGGTCTCTGGTGGTTTTCTGGCAATCTTGGGCACTCCTGGGCTTATAGAAGCATCACCCAATATCTGCCTTCACCCTTACATAGTGTTCCCTTTGTGTGCACGTCTGTGTCCAAATTCCCCCTTTTTTTTTCATAAGGACATCCATTCTATTGAATTGGGGCCCATCCTTCTCCAGTATGACCTTAACTAATTCCATCTGCCATGACGCTATCCCCAAATAAGGTCACATCCTGAGGTACTGAGCATTAGGACTTCAACACTTCAATTTGAGAGGGGCACAATTCAATGTGTAACACTTCCTTAACTTGACTTCTTTAGCCACATAAATACTTCTATTTATTTCCAGTGCCTGTTTTCCCATACCACTGAGGCCAGGGAATGTGTTCAGTTTCCTCCACCCCTCCGTTCCCAGTGCCTCTCCTGGCTCCCTCCATGGAACTGAGTTCTAACTAACACAGGAAAGGATGAGAGGGAAAAAGACCATTTTTCAGGCACCTGCTAGGTGGCAGGCAGTGTGCAAGGAGCTTTACCTAAAAGTCAGCTTTTTCACTAAGAAAAAGGCATTGGATGTATCGGCTTAGCAACAGCCATTTCGGTTGCTCTGAAATTAGTTTTTTCTTCTTTTTGGACTGTACGTGCATCAGGTAAGTATTTTGTGTATGGACAATCTGACACCTGGGACAGCAAACGATAACGACAAAAAAGCAAAGGGATGAAACAAATAAGGGAACTGGGCTCAGCTCAACCAAACACCAGGGATGGTACGCTGCTTAGGTATGTGTCCTCCAGGCGGTAACACAACACAGATGCCCCACAGACAGAGGACGAAGTATATCCTATACCAAGTCTCCAGCAGAAACAATTCTATGCAGGGCTGCAACGGACCTGTTGCTTAAGGAATTTTCCAGTGTGCACCAAGAAGGCCTTTAGTTCCAGCTTTCATTGAAGCTTCACAGAGCCAATGCACGGATGCAGAGTACAGACTGATTTCCTATCACCCGTATATTTTCTGTCTTAAAGAGCCCACTTGAATTGGGTGCAAATCTCCTCCACTTAGCTTGTAGAGTCCGTTTTGTAAGTGCATTTATTTATTATTTTTTGAGGGAGAGAGAGAGAGAGAGAGAGCAAGAGCGAGAGCAAGTGTGCACAGGGAAGGGGCAGAGAGAGAGAATCCCAAGCAGGCTCTGTACCATTAGCATGGAGCCCCATGAGGGGCTCAATCCCAAAAACCGTGAGATCATGACCTAAACCAAAGTTGGATGCTTAAACAAATGAGTCATCCAGGCACCCCCCCCCCCACACACACTTTTTTGACAGAGACATAAGGAGAGCCTGAGCAGGGGAGAAGGGCTGAGGGCGAGAGAGAGACAGAAAAAGAGCAAGAGAGAGAGGGAGGGAAGGAGGATCCAAAGCAGTCTCCATGCTCAGCATGGAGCTTGACACGGGACTCCATCCCATGACCCTGAGATCATGACCCGAGCAGAAAACATGAGTTGGACATTCAACTGACCAACCAAGCGCCCCTGGAGAGTCCATTTTTAAGGACTTACCACACAGAGAGTGGTTGAGATTCACAGTGATAGACACAATCATGTCTCTCCCCATTTTCCATACCTTCCAAAATTCTCCAAACAGCTTCCTCTGTGAGGAGTTATCTGAGAGCAGAGTGAGAACACAGAAAGAATACGTCCTTTAGAGATGGGAGACAAGGGTTTAAATCCTGCTCCAGCCATGTATTAGCTGTGAGGTCCTAAGAAAATTACTGAGCTCTGGTGCCTCTGGTTCACTGCATATGAAATGGGCGAGATGGGAATGCCAACAAAAGAAGTGGAAGCAGGTTCTTAAACAGCCGTTTGCTTGCCCGTCTATACTGCAGCACTGTTCACAATAGCCAAGAGGTGGAGGCAACAGGTGTCCACCAATGGATGAAGGGATAAAGAAAACGTGCCGTACGCGTACAATGGACTATTATTCAGCTTCAAAAAGGAAGGAAATTCTGATACATGCTACAACATGGATGGACCTCAAGGACATTATGCTAAGTGAAATAAGCCAGTTATAAAAAGACTTCTACTCTATGATTCCACTTATATGAGGTAGCTACAGTAGTCAGATCCATGGTCACACAGAAAGCAGAATGGTGGTTTCCAGGGGTAGGCAGAGACCGGAATGGGGAGTTGGTGTTCAACGGGTAGTTTCAGTTTTGCAAGACACAAAGTTCCATAAGTCAGTCGCACGACAATGTAAATATACTTAATGTTACTGAACTGTACACCTAGAAACGGTTAAGATAGTGAATTTTATGTTATGCATTCATTGCCAAATTTTGAAACCAAGATGCACGTGCCAAGTGCTCTATCCACACACCCCTCATTATACGTGAAGCCATTCTGTAAGTTAGACATTATTGTGCACAACAGGCAGATGGGAAAAAATGAGGCAAAAAGAAAGGGCTGTGGACCATGTATGTGAGGTCACAGGCAGCAGAGACGAAGTCAGCTTGATCCCAACCCAATGCTTCCTTCTCCATTCTAACTGATTATCTTCGACAGAGTCCAGAAAAGATCAAGCAAGATATGTCCTGAAAGCACAGACCTTAATATCTGGCACACGTAAGAATCTGTAATGGTAAACCTTTCTCCCCATAATATTTCCACATTTTAAAAACATTCAATGTAACCATTTCTTCTTGTCTCTGAGAATGTTCCAAGGGGTGATTATTGCTTAAACCAAATCCTTTCTAATTGCCAGATGAGCAAATTCATTCACTGAATAACCCACTTATCAAATAATCACAACGTGCTAATCCTAGGCCAGGTGTCTTTCTGGGTACTGGGGAAGGAGAAATGCCTAAGACCCACTCCTGCCTCTGAAAAGTTCACAGTCCATTGAAGGGGGAACTGAAAGGTAAACCACTCCTGGTAACACATGTGATAGTAAAAGTAGGTACAAAGATCTGGGGCGCCTGGGTGGCTCAGTCGGTTAAGTGTATGACTCTTGATTTCCGTTCAGATCATGATCTCATGGTTCATAGGATTGAGCCCTGCACTGGGATCTGGAGGGACAGTGCAGAGCCTGCTTGGGATTCTCATTCTCTCCTTCTCTCACTCTACTCTGCCCCTGCTCTCTTGCTCACTCTCAAAATAAATAAACATTTTAAAAAAGTAGACACAAAGATGAGGCAACCTATGTTTCAAGATAAAAATTACCTGATAGTAATCCTTCCTATATCAAATTCCTAAAAATGATTATCAAGGCATAAAAAAACTCTTAAAAATGCAAAATGAAACCACGATAATATATCACTACCTATCTAAAAGAATAACAAAAACAAAAACAAAATAAAACATCTCACAATGCCAAGTCCTGATGAGGATATGAAGCAAAAGAAACTCTCATTCACTGCTTGTAGGAATGCAAAATGATACAGCCCCTTTGGAAAAATAAATGTAGCGGTTTCTTAAAAAGTTCAACATATACAGAAAACCTGGGATTGCAAGCAACTTGTTCTGCTAGCGTTATGCAAGACAAGCAAACATTTCCAATAAATTTTAACTTGATAAATGAGTGATGTCTTGCAATATGAGTAGTACATGATGCTGAATGTCACATGATCACAACTGAGCCATGGTTCCCGCCACCCACCCCCCGCAGGATTGTGGGTGATAATCTCCCATGCTTGCATGCTCGGCCTCAAGCTATGGTGTTTGGCAGAAGTCAGTGATTTTTCAGAACAATGGACAGTGCCCACAACTAGCGCTAGTGTATTTTTTGTCACTTCAAAGCCCCTATGGACAGTCCTTTGCTTTTCCATACAAGAGTAAGCTTAGGAATGCTGTGCTTCATTCTAGGTCATTGGATAGGTTCCTTGTTAAAGCTGCACAAAAAGAAAAAGATGCCATTGAGCCAAGAGATAGCAGTGATTCCATTAGTGACAGTGAAAGTTGTCCTACACAATAACCCTTCTCTCTCGTCACCCTCACACTAGCCACGAAGGTTTTCAAAGATAAGCGCAGGTTAATTTGTTTATTTTTTTTCATATTTTGTATTTTCCTTATTATTTTATATTACAGTATTGTAATCACTTTTATATGGTTATTTTGGGGTTGTGGAACAAATCATCTGAGTTTCCATTATTTCTTATGGGGAAATTCGCTTTGATATACAAGTGCTTTGGACTACAAGCATGTTTCCAGAATGAATTATGCTCACAAATCAAGGTTTTACTGTACTTACAATCAGACTCTACAATCGCACTCCTAGGTATTTAACCAAAAGAAATGAAAACTTAGGCTCACATAAAAACCTGCTTGATGTTTAAAGTGGATGCATTCATAATCACCCAAAACTAAGAACAAACCAAATGTCCTTCAACTGAAAAATTGGTAAATAAGCTTCGGCACATTCAGCCAGTGGAATACCACTGAGAAGTAAAAAGGAAAAGACTATGAATACACACATTATGTTAAGTGAAAGAAGGAAGACTCAAAATGCCAGACAGGATATGATTCCATTTATATGACATTTTAGACAAGGCAAAACCAGAGGGACAGAAATCAGGTCTGTGATTGTGATGGTTCAGGTGAGTAACCGGCTACAAAGGGGCAGCCCAAGGAATCTGGAGGTGGGGTAGAAGGATGGAGACATTTCGGGTCTTGACTGTGGTAATGATTACGTGACTCCATGCATTTGTTGAAATTCACAGAACTGTTCCCCAAAAAGAATCAATTTCACTGTATATAAATTATAAAGTACATTTAAATAATTTTTTAAAAATATGTAAAGACATTACCCTGCTTAGCAACAAAGAGTTCTGCTGGCAGAGCAGAAACTGTGAGGAATCTCTGAAATGTGAGGCCAAAATGGGATTATATTTAAAAAAGGATTCATAGGGCAGGATCTGAACCAGAGAACAGAGCTACAGAAGATGTGTTCGAACATCCCAGAGGGGATAGAAATGCTGAGGACACTGACAGGTTATTGGTTTTGTGCTGCAGTGGAGGTAGCTAGGGAAGTAGAACCCAAGCCATCATGTATCTTTCCAAACCCTCTGGCTTCCCAGTTTAGCAAGTCAGCCGCCATGATTGAGACATCTTAGGTCAGACAGACAGAGGAATGCCCAAGGTGGATGGGGGTGCTCAGGAAGAATCACTACCACCAAGAAGACCACCTGCTTGAGCATCCCAAAGAGTGACACATCCCACCCTCCCCTCACTCTCTCTGCATAGAATGTGGATATGGTTAAGGAACTACAAGTAACAAAAGTTCCTTCCCTTCCCTCCCTCAAGACGACAGTGCTAACAAATCCGTAGACAACCTAACAAGTAATCTCACATACCAAGATGAGTACCCAATCCAGATTCACTGAACCCATGGAGATACCAACACCATGAAATAGAAAAGATAATCTCAAAAAGTGGAAGAATGTGAATCTAAAGATACAGAACCAACAGAACTGTTAGCTCAGGACTTTAAAACGAGTGTAATTAATATTCTCAGAGCTATTGCATACATGAAAGAAGAACAGGTATTCATGAAAAAAGAGTCAAATAGAGTTCTTCCAAAAAGAAAAGCACAGTTGTTGAAACCAAGATGAAGAACTTCATAGAGATTTAACTCTGGAGGATTCAGGGCAGCCTTCTTAGACTCTGCCAGCTCTCAGTTGTGAGATCATTCCTGGCAGGAGAAACAGTAAGGATGAAAGTAAAGAACCACAGAAAAGTATTTTGTGGTTTTTAAGGAACCATAATAAACTCAGAGTAGCTACAGCAGACAATACACAGGGAAGGCTTCTTTTTATTCTGCTTTTCGTTATGGCAGTAGCCATGAAATGCATTGCAATGAAAGTGCTCACAACCACCAGCCATGAATCACAATGCAGTGGAAGTGTCCACCTATGAGTACAAATACATAAGGTGGGCATTAGCAACTAATATGTTTCATTTTACTCTTTATCTCCTATCATCTGTGGCAGATTGCATTTTCCAAAGATGGTCGTCACAATACCTCCCCAACTCATTTGCTCTTTTTATAATATGATGTTGACAATTCTCCCATCTGGTGGTGGTATCTGTGTCCTGTATTGCAGAGCCCTCACAGATCTTTGTGACTGCTCTCACCAACACAGTAGGGCAGAAATGATGCTTTGTGAATTTCATGGCTAGATCAGAAGCTGCCAGGCAATTCTGCTGGCTTTTTTGGAATGCCAGCTCTTGGAACTCAGCTGCCATGTTGTGGGGAAGCCCAATCTACAGACAGAGGCCATGTGTAGATGTTCCACCTGACCGTCCCAGCTGAGAGTCTAGCTGGTGGCCACAATCAACTACCAGATATGTGAGTAAAGAAAGTTCAAGATGACATCTGCCCCAGCCACTGTCTGACTGTAACTGCATAAGAAATCCCCAGTGAGTATCACCCAGCTGGGAAGAGTCAACCTCTAGAACTACGGGTGACAATAAAATGCTTGTTTTTGTTTCAAGCTGCTGACTTGTGAGGCTAATTCAGTACACAGCAACACATTAAAAAACATCTTAGTTTGTAGATCTGAAAATATGAGATTTGCATTTCTTTAAAATAACATCCGTTTTCAACTTCACGGGAAATTAAATGAGATGAAATTTAATCTTCAGTCCCTAACATGTGCGACAGCTGGAACCATGAGAAGAAAAATAGGATTCTCACCCCTTGACTCAGTGTTATTATCCCACCCCGTCACCACCACCAGTAGTGGGTAGGCTGAGACGTGCCGAGAAAAAAAGGGGACAGGGCAAGGGATGTGGACACAGAACCAACAAGGAATGGTGGGTTCTTCTTTCAGCTGAATATTTCTAAACCACTGGGCAAGAAGAAGGTTTTGTATGGGGATTTCTGGACTTGGAGTTCTGGCTGTGTGATCCTGGGTAAGTAATTTAACCTCCCTGGCCTTCCCTTTCCCAACTAAAAAGTGAGGGGAATAATAGTTATTTCACAGAGAGTGCCCACCATCAAAAATATCTGGGGAAAATGAACACGCAAGGATACAGAAATTAGAGAGATTAGGCCAAGGTGGGTGGCAAACCTTTTGTTTTATCTCAGGATGGATGAGAACTTGGGATGTCTCAGACTGACTCCTTTTGGACATGCCTCTCTCTGAGCTTGCTGGGCACCCCACTGCTACATGCGTCCAGCTACCACTACCCATGGTGATGATTCCTGAATCCCCATCCCAAACACCTAAGGCCCCATAGCAGTTACACACCATACTTACTACTCAGAGTTTGGGGCAAAGGTTTTGTGGGAACTCCTAACTCATAACATGCTTCATTCCTGCTGGTTCCCTTAGAGTAGTTCTACATGAAATACGCATCCCAGCACCTCTCTAGACCAAGCCACCATTGTCTCCTATCTGGGTCCTCCTACCAAGATGCTTCATGTCCTCCCCCCACTTCTAACCCATTTAACCACTCACAAGTTTGAGCAATCTTTATTATACACCTGCTATCACAACACTCCCTGTTTGAATTCCTATAATCAGTTCCCAGTGTCACTTTCAGGTAAACTCAAAATGCACACCATGTACGATGCGGTCACGCACGACCAACAGTTGCCCACCTCGCCAGCCCCTGGTTCCCTGTCACTCTCCGCCACCCACACTCCGCCCAGCCACACTAGCCCATACTGGGACCTTCTCACACACAAGTCATGTCCCTACTCAGAGCCTTCACACATATTCTCCCCTTTTGCTTAGAATGCTCTCTTGTCTCCTGATTTCTGGTTGATCTTTGGGGACTCATAGCTATTTTTCTAGGAAAGACTTCCTTGAGCCTCCTCCCCTGCATAAATCTGGCCCTCCCCAAATAGTAAAGATGACTATTATAACAGTAACAACAACCTTTCTCTCTGTAATCGCACTTTATAAAAATATATTTCCTTGAATGATTATTTAACCGATGCCCATGTCCTCCCCTAAACATGCAGTGACCAAATCTAATTTGCTTACTGGGTCAATGCCAGTGCCCAGCACAATGCCCGGCCCACAGTAACCGCTCAGGACATGTTTCTGGATGGAAAAAAAAAAGCTAAATGTTACTCTGATGGACTCTGCAACTCCACTGGGTGTCTCCTGAAACAGGAATAACTTTGCATGTGAAAAGGAACCTGGTCCCCAAACCTGCTTCCTGAGATGTTGAATTTTGCATTCTAGACAGTGCTCTGTGCCATGCTCGTGATTTTGAATCCATAAGGATGGCTCAGTCTGTTTTCCATTTCCAAACATTTGGTTGTCGGGGGTCTCCTCTGGTCAGTTCATCTTTTTTACTCTGAGAACACAGATCAGCCTATGGACAGGCTGCCTCTAGGTTAGGTGTCCTGCAACCCTGGTCCAAACTTCCGTGGCCTGGAAATAGGTCAAGCTAGCTCATGCTTGTCTGGACACTGCCTCATCATCTTCTGTTCCCTGGGCAGTGTTGCTAGGCTCAAATGTGGCTGCTCTGTAAGGCCCCATAGACCCATGGCAGGAGGCTGGCTTCTAGGCTCCGCATTCCCAGGTCCCTGGCACAGACCAAGGCATGGGGGCGGGAAGTTGTCTGTGTTGCTCAGGACAAGGAGGGCTCCCCCAGCGTCTCAGAGCTCTATGACTCTGCCAAATAGCCAAGTGGTTAAATGTTGAGGGCTGTAAATGAGGCTCATCTGTCAGCCGTGGGCGGGCAGCGGCTCCATCTGCTGTGTCAGGAGCCTGGAGGGCGATTGGAGGAAGCAACTTGTAAGCGTGAGGCCCAAGATGGGAAGGGAGAAACTTCCTCAGGAGACTGTAAAACGGGGGACCTTGAACACTCTATCAGCCCCTTCAAAGTGTTCTGGATGAAAAACAAAAACAAGACCTGAAGAGGGGGTAGGCTTGGCCACCATCACTCAGCAAATATGCATCAGTGCCGGATGAGAGTCAATGCTCTGGAATTTTAGACCACATCCCTCCCCACATAGACACACCTGACCCAACTCACACCCAGTCCACAGGGGGAGGAGATGCTCTGAGCCACTTGAGGATAAAATATCCCAGTTCTCCTCTCTGTGCTCACATTTCTTCTTCAAGAGTCTCTTTGGACCTCTAGAACCTCAGAATAGACCTGATCACATTGATTCATCCATTCGATAGATATTTTTGGAGTGCATCTATATGCAAGGCATCGGGAATTTATCAGTGAAAAAAAAAATGGACCTCATTCCTGCCTCTGGGAACTCATACTCTAGTGGGAAAGAGAGAGAGTAGGCAGAAGAAAATCACATGAATATATGTACAAGTTACATCAGTTCTTTTAAGGAAAAGTATTGGGCACGAGTTGTGCCAATGCATGTGCCGTGGGATGGTATGCAGAACTGATGGCCATGTCCCTGTCCCCCCCGCCCTATACTTCTTTTAATACAGTGACCCTTCCCCATTGGTCAGATGGCCACAGTGCAGCCAGAGTCTCGATGGAGAGTTTGCACAATGGACTCGGACAACCAAAGAGTCAGATGCCAGGTTTTTGAGCTTCGAAACATGGTGTTGATAAGGACGAGCATTTGCTGAGCTGTGTTGTCTCTGGTGCAGAAGCTAAGAGGAATCCCAGGTCGCAGGAGAGGATAAAGCTAGGTAAGAGAATAATTTGAGTGAGCTGTCATTGGTGTGGGGTGGGGTCCTGTACGCTGCTCGTGGTGGAAATAAAATACGGATCTCTACAACTCAGACCTCCAAGCAGATCTAGAGTTTGGCCCCAGATCAGAGATCCTCCTGGCTGGTGACTGAGCAGGGAAAAGGAAATGCAGAAAGAATCAGGTTTTCCCCCGTCAGCAAATGAGGAGGCTCCCAGCCCCGGGTCCTCAAAGATCAAAGGCTGGCAAGCAGTCTATAAATGGAGTTGTGAGTCCCCCCCAGCCTCGGAGTAACTACATGGATGAATAACACCGAGTCAACATCAGGGCTTAGCTATTGTCTCTAAAAGAGATTAAAATCGGGGAGAAGAGAGGAGATGTGGGTGATCCAAGAGCTGCAGCCGTAGAAGGCCATTATCTGTCTTGAGCCTTCAGCCCACCCTACCACCCACTCCTCCGTGTGAGGTTATAGTATAACAATAAGCCTGCAATTATATTTTACTTGTGAAAAAAAAAATAATGGTGAGTCAAACACCAGCTCGCAGATGTAACGGGTACCACTAGTTATGTCAGTGGGAGGGGGCCAAGTCTTGGGCTAAATTGAGAACCCCTGCTGTGGGTCCACGTTCATAAGCCTGCCTGGCTGCCCAAGGCGACACTCCCTGTGCCTGTGAGTAGCACCTGGCCCTGGGAAGGCGTGGGACCACCAGACACAGGGGGTACCAGTCGAGATCTGGGTCCTGAAGGGAGACTGTGGCACTCTGGACAGACCCTGAGGTCAAGACGACAAACACAGAGCAGCGGGCCTGGCACGGACCATAGGACCAGAGACCGAAGGAGAACACAGGCACCTGTGCTAATGTGAGGACAGGCGTCTTATGTGGGCCACGGACCAAAGCAGGTGACAAGTGCAGGCCAGACCTGTGCCTCCAAAGTGCCTGGACCCTGGGCCAGCCCCTGTGAATTGAGATGCAGTCGTGGGCACGAACAAGGAGGCAGAATAAGTTGAGTAAGGAAATCTTGCTTGGCCGATGTAAGTCTTTAACATTAGGCCAAATATGAACATAAAGCAGAGACTAAGCCAAATTATAAATAACATTTTACATATATATATGAAAACAAATATTAATACATAAATACAAACATGTGATAAAGATAAATGTAAATACATATCATATAAATGTTATACATGCACAATAAGTATATGTAAGTTACAAATCTGTAAACAAATAAACATACTTATAAACAATATATGTAACATATAATAGAAACATAAATATACAAGTTACAAATATAAAAATTAAACATATATAAATATATATTATAAATATAAATATATATTTATATAACATATATAAATATAGATTTATATAACATATATAAATATAACATATATTTATATATCCATATATATCTGTATTTATACACACACACACACACACATATATAAACTTACATTCAGAGAGGGCAAGAACGAGAATATACGTAGGTTCAAATCCCAGTTATGCCCTTGATAGCCACATGCTCTGGGCCTGGTTATTTGCTCCCTCTGGCTTGGTCTCCTCATATGTGATGTTCTAACCCGAGTGGGGCTGCCTACCACCGTTGGAAAGGTGAGCAAGTCTGGGACAGCCCATTGTCTTTTTTTTTTTTTTTTAATGTTTATTCATCTTTTTGAGAGGCAAGAGGGAGGACAAATGGGGGAGGGGCAGAGAGAGAGACACACACAGAATCCAAAGCAGGCTCCAGGGTGTGAGCTGACAGCACAGAGCCTGACGTGGGGCTCGAATCCAAGAACTGTGAGATCATGACCTGAGACGAAGGAGGCCGCTTAATCAAGTAAGCCAGCCAGGCGCCCCTGGGAGAGGCCATTTTCTAATGGTCAGGTGATAAAGGGAAAGCTGCCAGCACTGTAGCTAAATGCCCTGCGGTGTGTGGGGTCCCAACACGGGTACTCATCCCCCCAACATGTTGACAGAGCCCCTGCTGAGAAACACCACAACTCCCCAAGTCCCTTTAAGACCAGCAGGGGAGTTACCTGTAAGCAGCCCTGCCTCTCTCATGGGTTATGTTGAACCCTCACCTTCCTCCTGGCAGGTAATGTGAGGGAGCCAGAGTCCATGCCTCTCTGAGTCTGCCCCTCAGCATGTCCCATGCAGATCCCAGAACATTCCAAAAGTCTCCTAAGTACTTTTACCCCCCATTCTCTCCTTCACTGCTCACGGCATCCCCAGACATGGGAAGAATCGCCTCCCTCTTGGGCAGGGGAAAAGTGGAGCCCCGACACAGACAGAATGCCACAGAAAGATCTGGAACCCGAGCTCAGATCATGTCACTCCAAATCTGAGTCCCACTGGGTGCCCCAGCCTGAGCAGTCAGTCGTGGATTTCCCGGGTCTTCATCTAGGTCTGTCACCAGTGTCAGGAAGCCAAGGACAGTGGGGCAAGCTTTCTCCCCACAGGAGGGCTCTTTGTTTCCCTGAGTCAGAGCTGCCTCCATCCACAAGTGGTAAGCGAATCTACTCGACTGCTTTGTACCTCTCACATTCCCACAGGGCTTCCTGGCTCCATGAGCAGGAAGAAAGAAGGACCAGGAGCACCATGTTCATATAAAAACAGCTTCTCCTTTCCACGCCTTTCCTCCTCCAAGGGCCCGCCATCCACCTACTGCTCCGATCAAAGCCCCAGGCTTCCTCCTGGACACCATCACCATATGCCCCGATAACTGACTGAGTCCTACTAATTCTTTCTTATAAACATCCCTCAAGTTTCATCGCACCCATCCCTGCGTCAGTTCTATTTCCACATCCCCTGCCCCGATCCAGGCCACCAGCACCTTTCCTAGGACCACCGCCCAGTTAAGAGTAACAGCTCCCGTAGACTCACAGCCCTTTGACTCCCAGGGGCTGCTCAAGGATCATGGCAATGATGGAGGGGAGCTTCTAGGAGATTTTCAGTTGCAGGAGGAGGAGGAGGATGTGAAAAAAGAGAATTTCTGTCTACTCAGAACCTAGCATGACGCGGAGCCCAAAGGAAGTCATTTGTTGTTGGTAAACAAATAGGAGGCTGCAAGTTGTCACATGAGAAGGCCCCACAATGAAAACAACAAAAATGAAACCAGGCAGGAATCGAATACTGCGTTTTGCAAACGGATACAGGCTGGAGGCACAGAATCACAAACGTAGAGCTAGAAAGGACTTTGGAAATCACCCACTCCAGTCTCTTGTTTTACGGTGGAGGGGAGAGGCCCAGTGAGGTGACATGACATACTTAGGGCCACACCGTGAGCCAGCTTTTGGGCTCTGCCATGACTCTGGCTCCCCCCTCAGTGTGCTGTCTCCCCGAATATCTTTTTCCCATTTCCTTTTCTCGTCTATGTCTTTTTGCCTTTTAAGACTCAGTACGGCCATCACCTCCTCCAGGAAGTCTTCCCTCAACTCCCTAGCTGGGTTAAATGCCCTACTCCCTTTGCCCTGACAGCCTTCTAAGCTTCCTCTGGCATAGAATCCACTTAGCAAACTCAATTGTACTTGCTGAACATTTCATTCACCTTTTATGCTAGACCACAGCTTCTTTGTCTCGGCACAACGAGATCCCATCTTGGGCTGGATCATTCTTTGCTCGGGTGCGGGGCGGGGGGGGCGGGTGGCTGTCCTGTGTACTGTGGGATGTTTAGCGGCATCCCTGGCCTCTACCCACTAGACGCCCATCACCCATCCCCTTAAAGTTGTGACAACCAAAATGTCTCCAGAACTTACCAACTTTCCCTGGGGTTGAGGAGCAGGGGCGGAACAGTAAAAACACCTCCAGATGAGAGGAGTGATCTAGGCTGTGACATGTGTGAAGGCAGAGGCCATGTCCTCCCGTTCTCTACATTATACTCCTACCGTGCAGCACAGGGCCTGAAACACGGCGAACATACAATAAACTGCATCTATACTTAGGACATGCATATGCGGGGCGTGACTGTGTGTACGTGTGTGCACACACACATGTACATGCCATCCCCATATTGTCGTTTCCAAAATAAACTGTCCAAAACTGCAACATTTTTTGCTCTTTTGGGATGCGCTCAACACTGCTGTGTTTATACTGCCTTGTTACAATAAGAGTAAGAGAAACTGTTGGCGCTAATCGGAATTTAATGTTTTGTTTCTGGATTGGTAATTGTGTGTGTGTGTGTGTGTGTGTGTGTGTGTGTGTGTGTGTGTGAGAGAGAGAGACAGAGAGAGAGAGAGAGAGAGAGAGAGAGAGAGAGAGAGATCGATCTTGACTAACAGTTCCCTCTCAAACAAAAGACCCTTGGAGAAGAAAATGAATTTTCAGTGAAACAAGAAAACCCTTTCTCCATTCCCGAATAAAGACATTATTGGGTCATTAAAGCGTGGCTCTCTGTTCAGTTGCTAATGTACTGGTCTTTACTCTGGAGCACATGGCAATCACAAGGAAGAATTTTTACTTACTGCCAGATGAACAGATCGGGAAGTAAGATATTATGGAATGTGCCATTAGGTGGCAGATAAGTAATTAGGTGACAAGCAAAATATATTATTCAGCATTTCAAAATATTTCCACTTCATCTCCCATTCATTAAAACCCGCCTCCTCTCTAATGGGCCCACCAGGAATTTATATCAAGATTATTTACCAAAAAAAAAAGGAAAGAAAGAAGAAAAAGAAAAAGAAAGAGAAGAGGAAAAAGAAAAAGAAACCATCAGGATTAGTGAATTGTGATTAAGTCGTAGGATTGTTTTTAACACTTGTCTATGAGTCTGAAGAGACAGACAGGAGAAAACAGGCTCAGATTGTCGCTGGCAGGCTGGATGATCGCTGTTCTTGCCAGCATGAAGGTGATAGTGAGGTGATGGTGTTTTCATTATTATTTCACAAAAAGGAAGAAAAAGAGGACGGAGGGGCCATGGACGGTGCCACAAGAAGGGAAAACAGTCAAAACCATAAACAAGATGATGGTGCATCTACACAGAGGCTCTGCACAATGATCTGACACCATAACTAATGGCTGGGCTTGGTAACAAATTCCCCAATCAGCAAGTTACCCAGCTTCCTTGAAGCCACCTGCATGTTTAATCAAGGGCCCCTTACGCACATCCGGCCATACAGAGGCACAGGTGTGACAACTGGGGCTTCCCACACTCGAGGGTTATCTCCGTAGAACCAGGCATAAGGCTAGCCCCCATTTCACGCCCATTGATTAATCGATTTAATAAGTGCAGTAAGCTGGATGCCCAGTTGGCTGAGTCAGTTACGCATCTGACTCTTGATTTACACTGAGGTCATGATCACAGTTCGTGAGTTCGAGCCCCACATCAGGCTCCGCACGGTATCAGCTCAGGGCCCACTCAGAAGTCTCTCTCTCTCTAAATAAATAAACTTTAAAAAAACTGCAATAAGCAGAGTACTTAGTGTGTTGTTTTTAAAGAGCCTTAAGTGTCCTAATATTTAAAAGAAGCAGAATATATCTTTTGGTTAGTAGGTTGTTTCCCGCACCCCCCCCCCCCCCCACTGGAGGTATTAGCTTGATGAAGGCAGAAGAATGGAGGGAACAAGGGACACAGAAGAGGAGGAAGAGGAAGGTGGAGTGGGGGGAGGAGGGAGGAAGGAAGGAAGGAAGGAAGGAAGGAAGGAAGGGAGGAAGGAAGGAAGGAAGGAAGGAAGGAAGGAAGGAAGGGAGGCTGGAAGGAAGGAAGGAAGGGAGGCTGGAAGGAAGAAAAAGAGAAAGAGATCAAGAAAGGAAAGTATCTTCCCTAAGACCTACCAACCACTAACAGAAGCATATGCACTGGGATTACTCCACATAATAGTTACTGTAAAACTAGAGGCGGGTCCCATTACTAGCTTCATTTAATCCACGTGGAATGGGTCAGAGAGAGAAAACCATTCGTTCAGCGGCACGGAGTTAATGTTGCATCTTTAATTACTGCACTGTCTGTGTCTGTGTGCACACATATTCATAAAATGATCACGTCACCTCCTAAAATGCTCCTATAGTTTTCTAGTCTCTTAGGGTAAAAGGTGACAGTCCTGCACAGCTCCACCCATCTGTCCCCCCTTCCACCCCTCCTCCCACACCCCCCTTTCAGCCACCTGGCCTCTTTTCCATTCGCCACGTTTGTTCTTTTGCTCCTACAGCAGGACCTTTGCCAATCCGGTTTCCTCATCAAGGAACACCCCCCATTCACCTGGTAAAACCCCCTCCCTTCCTGCCTTTCACCTTCAGAGGGAGCCTTGCCTGCCGCTCGCTCCCTGACAACATCTTGGAGGGTCATTCCCTCTCTCGGCACTGCATACCTCCTTCATCCATTACATCTGCCCCATTTGCAATTTCTCACCAGCCTCAGAGATTTACTGATGAGCACAGAGCCCCTCTGTTACTCTAGAAGCATCTGAGTTCAGGACTGCTCCATCCGCCACTATAGCCCCTGCCCGGTTTATGGCGTGGCCAGTAGCTCGATAGATATTTACTATAGGGCTGAATATATATTGATGATAAGTGTGAATATGAATGAGTATATTTAAGCGGCTATATTTTTAAGCACATGGGCAAGAATCAGAACCAGATTATAATGCCAGCCAGAGACCCAGTGTATCTCAGGAAAGCCCTGAGAGAACAGGGTGATTCAGGGCTGGGACGCAGAGCATAAGTTTCCACCCAGAGCGATCATCCGTCATCATTAGTTTTGGGGGGGAGGCTGGAGACTGGGCTACAAAGACTACATTACTCTCTGACTTCTGGCCCAGGCCGCTCATAATTATTTCAGAAATCCAAAGCCAGGAATCTGATGAAATGTTTTGGTTTTGTTTTTGTGTTCCCCCCCCCCCTTTAAAAAGGATGGATCAGCTGCTCAGCATTTTTCATAAATTCTTCATCCAGAGTTGCGTTTTTCCATCCACATTTCACATTAAGGATTCTTTATGAAAATGGCTTTATAAGAGAGGAATTTAATGAGATTATGATTTTTTTTAAACTTTCTCTCTCTAATTAATACCCCAGAGAGGGACATTTTTCCTAACATAATGGCCTTCCAGTGTTAAACAGGGCTTTAATATTATGGTAAAATATGTTAACTTTCCTGGCACTATGACCCAACTGATGAAATGAAAAGGAGTACATCTGTCTTCCCAGAGCTTCTGCCACAGCAAATGGGGTTGTTTTCGGCATTTTCATAATGAACTAATCAACTGCTTATTCACTAATTGCATCTACATTAGAAACTTATTACCCTGGAAAAGGGCTGCCCTGCAATTGACCTTCCAACTAGAGTTGGGTGCGGTGAGGGTCACGGCACCTGTAAGACAGAGAAATGGCCGAACCCCTCACAGCGTGCCTCTCTTCTCCGAAACAGGTATGAGGCCCTCCGTGGGGTCACCATAGGTGAGGAGTTGGAAACCCAGAACCTGGAAGATGCTTCCACTTTGCTAGGTAGGGTCTGTGCCTCAGTAGGTTTCTGTGTAATTAATAAGGTGACAAAATGACAACTACAATGGTGACCATCACTCATTAAGCATGGTGTTAGTGCCAGGCACAACGCACGTGAAATGCCAATTTCACGTCAACTCTATAGGCAGGTATCGATGCTCACTCTTACTGGTGAAGAACCTGGGGCCCAGACAGGTGATGGGATGTGCCCAAAGCCACACAACCAGTCAATGGCACAAGGGGATGGGAATCATGCCCTTCTAATTTCATATCTTGAGCTCCAAGGTTCTCAGGAGATGCTGGGAAAAAAAACCCCAGAAACCTGGTGCTGATGAGATCCAGAGCAAACCCAAGACCACTAGCAGCTTCTAAGCTGTCAATGCTTTCGGGACAGCTTTCTCCACGGCAGCGGACCATGGCCTCTCCAAAGGCTCCCTCTTCTCTTTCATGGCGTCACATGGACAGGAGGTGCTTGGCAGTTTACCACACCTGGGCACACAGGAAGACTATGTTTCCCAGACTCCTTTGCAGGTAAGATTAGGACCATGTGATGAAACGCTGACCAACAGAATGCTGGCAGAAGTGATGTAAGCCACTTCCAGGCCACTGCTGTGGCAATTTTAAATGCCATATGTGTGGGTGGGTTGCCGCAAAATGGAAGTGGCCTGCCCAATATGCTGCAGAGTTGTGTAAATATGAAATAAAGTTAAGCTGCTGAGTTTCCAGGTTTATTCATCACTGTTGCACAGCCTAGCCTCACTTAACTAGAGCCCTTCTCAGAGAGTGACCATATGTCTCTAGGTCACCTTTCTGCATTCAATCAACAGACTTTATTAAACACCTCCTGTATGCAAGGCACCAGATGGTTAATTTGATGTGTCAACTAGACTGGACCCCAAGCTTCCCAGATATCTGGTCAAACATTATCCTAAGTGTTTCTGTGAGGGTGTTAGTAGATGAGACTAACATTTGAATCTGTAAACTCAGTATAAAGCAGATCATCCTTCCCAGTGTAGTGAGCCTCATCCAACTGACCAAAGACTTGTAAAGGACAAAAGGCAGAGTTAAGATGGGACTTCATCTGCCTGATACTTGAGCTGAGACATTTGTATTTTTCGGCCTTCAGACTCAAACAGGAAAATCAACCCTTCTTGGGTCTTGCACTTACTGGCTTTTGAACTAGAACTTCCACTAGATAGATAATACATAGATATCTTACATATATGTGTGTGCGTGTCTTACATATATATATATATATAATATACATATATATATATATATATATATATATATATATATATATATATATATAGTTGATATATCTCCTATTGTTTTTAGTTCTCTAAAACACCTTCAAAGAATCAGGTGGGGGAAGACAGATAACAAGACAAATGAACACACAAATTAAATAATTATAATCTCTGGTACTTCCCATGAAGGAAGTCAACAAGTGTGTTTACACAGAAATATAGGGGGGTGAGGAAAGGGCTCTCTGGGGAGATAACATTGTTTTAAAGTATAGGTTTTGTTATTAGGTATGGCATGGCCAACAGATCAGGAGATCAGAAAACCCTTTACCATTGAAATGATAGCTTACTCACAGATCCCAAGAGGACGAGGCACCCCATGCCATGGGGGGGCGGGGGGTCACAAGGGGAAGGATCAGGGTGAGTCAGGAGGCAGAGGGACATGCAAGGGGAGGGAATATGGACAAGAGTGGTGGTTTCTATGGTCAGCAGGGGTGGGAATCGTTACTTTGAATGATTCTGGTAGGCTCTGGAACCCACAAGCCATCCTAGTTGTCCAATACCTAAACCTGGGTGATTCAGGTGGAATAACAGTCATTGGCCTGGGGTGTCAGAACTGGATAAGAAAGGTAGCTGGGGGTATGAGCTCTGGGTTGGATGGTGTGCATATGAAAGGCCTTACCATCTGTAGGAACTGGCTAACCCTGGGATGGGCAGTCCCACCAGGGTCCAGCAAGACCACAGATGTCAAAGCATCAAGTATAGAAATCAGAAAACACGGTCATTACAGACAGGTGAATGAGACCTGAGTGATGGCAAGCCAACAGCCATGGAAGAGCCAGAAGTCATACTCAAAGCAGACAGAGCAGCACAGGAAATCTATGAAATTAAATAAAGAGTGTCCAGGAACGAAGGGAGTAGGCAACTGTGCCAAATCCTCAGAAGTAGAGTAAAATAAGAACAGGGAAACATTCTTCTGACAACAACAAAAGTCTTGGTAGAATATTCTACCCACAACTTTCTCTGCTTCCCTATTCCCTCCGTCATGATCTGGCTCACCAGGGGCTTTTCCACTCATCGCATCCAATGACCTTTCCTTTGCCCTCATTTTGACAGCTTTTCTGCAACATTTGGGGGACATGTTGGGGACAGAGCACTAGATAAAAGAGACAAAAAGACCTGCCCTTGTGGGGCTGACATGCTAGTGTAGGAGAAAGGCAGCACAAGGGACAAGTGTATAATGTCAGTTATGGGGGCTATGGAGAAAGTAAAGGAAGAAAAGAGACAGGAAATGGGGAGGGAGAGGGGAAAGGGGATTTCCTAGAAGAAGTGGCCAGGAAAGTCCTCTCCAATCCTGCCTTGTCAGCCATGCTAAAGAGCATGCCCCTGATCCCATGGCAAAGGGGATGTTCTAAGACCGTTAAGCAGGGACGTAGGTGCCTTGACCATATGTTTTATCAAGAGGGCTGTGACGTGAAGGATACGTTGGCTACTGTCACAGAGACAGAGCTGGAGGGTGCTCTGGCCAGAAAGGAACAAGCAGATCAGAAGCCCAGAAGCATGAAAGCACTGTTAGTAATCTGACAGCTGCAGTTGGGAGGAGGGCTTGGAGAAAACCCACAATCCTGGACAAGTCCCTTCATGCCTCAGGACCTGGAATGTCGCAAGGTTATGCAATGAGAGATCAGAAAACTGACAGTTGCAAGATCAAAGACAGCATATATAAAATCCCAAGCACGGTCTCCTGCTAAACAGCAGGCATTAACAAATGATCGCTATGATTACGCGAATGACTTCCCACTGAGAATTCTGTGGCTGGGGAATCACGGACTCCAGACTCTGAGTGGCGGATAATATCTGCCTTTTTCTTTTAAAGGCTATACGGAGCCCACCTTGTGGGGCCAAAGCTGTTTCTTGGGCCCAATTTAAAAGCTCCCTACTGTTTTTATAAAGATCTGTTGACATGATTTATTGGGAATTCTGTCCATTAACATTTTTAAGGGCTCAATAGGTCCCCCGACTACCCTCGCAAATTAATCTTAATAAATTCACAGCAGAAAGCACTCTGCTTGCCTATCAGCATACGATAATGTGTCCAGTCTCCTGCCCGTTATGGAAAGGGACGTTGTATGTGAAGCTGTGAACCTCCTGAAGACAGAGAAGAAAGACAGGGCAAAGTGCCTTCTCTACTCATGTTCAGAGGACTCTCTGCCTCAGCCTCAGGTTCCCCATCCATGCAGTGGGATAGGAAATCTAACAGAAAGTTTCCTAAGCTTATGACACTTGTATGGTTTTTGCCAAATTTGCCTATCTATTTACTACATACTTAACTAATTAAATAGTGTTTATTAAATAGTTCTTCTTAAACTCAGGTCTGATATCACTACCTTTGCTTCATTCTAAGCAGTAGCACCTATAAAATTGCAAATTCGATGTGTTAGTTATATTTTTCTAATAAATTACTGAAGTTACAATAAATTCAATTATGTACTCCCTGAAGTCCTCTTTTTTTATTATTTTTAAAATGTTTATTTCTTTGTTTTTGAGATAGAGAGAGGGTGAGCAGGTGAGGGGCAGAGAGAACGAGGGAGAGAGAAATCCCAAGCAAGCTCTGTGCTGTCAACGCACAGCCCAACATGGGGCTCAAACTCACAAACTGTGAGATCATGATCTGAGCTGAGATGGAGAGTTGAACGCTTAACTGGCTCAGCCACCCAGTTGCCCCAGCCTGAAATCCTCTTAAGTACAGCTAGGGATATGTATATTACACTGAGCCACTGTACTAGAGAGACAGCAAGTTGTAGAAGATACGATTCCAGACTGTGAAATCTGACTGCCTGAATTCTTGTCCTGGTTCTCGGTGATTCGAAACATGCCATTTTAACTTCTGAGACTCAGTTGACTCGTTTCAAAGACATACAGACGATAAGACTTAATTCAAATCTCTCTCCCTTTCTCCAAAAGAAAGAAAGAAACAAAGAAAGGAAGGAAGGAAGGAAGGAAGGAAGGAAGGAAGGAAGGAAGGAAGGAAGGCAGGCAGAGATTTTTTTTTTTTTAAAGACAGCAAATATATGAAGAGAACATTTGCAAGATGCGGATAACATTAAGCAGCCTATTATATGTGGAATCTGAGTCCCTGAGGGAGAGGAGAAAGGCAGAGAAAAAACAAGTGTTTGAATAATCAATGGCCAAATATTTTCCAAATATTATAAAAAACCAAGATGGCTAACAAATCACAAGCACAAGAAACATGAAGAAAACTATACTAAAGGCATATCATCACCAAATTGCTGAAAACCAATGATATACAGAAAATCTTAAGAACAGTAGGAAAAAAGGACACATTACATACAGAGGAATCAGACAAGAATAATGGCAGATTTCTTAGCAGGTACGATGCACTCCAGAAGACAATCCATAGACAGAACATATTCTGGGCCATGAGATAAATCTCAACTATTTTAAAAGGATTCATATACAAAGTATATTCTGTGACCACATGGAATTAAAATAGGAACTGGTAACAGAAAATTATCAAAATACCCAAACATTTGGTAACTAAAATACACTTTTAATAATCTAAGAATCAAAGAAAAGATCAAAAGGAAAGGAGAATGTAATTTGAACTGAAGTGAAAACAGCAAACCAAATGTGTGGGATGTAGCTAAAGTAGTATTTAGAGGATACTTTATAACATAAATGCTCACGGTAGAAGATCTCCAATGAACGGCTTCAGTTTCTATTTTAAGAAACATTTAAGGAAGAAATAATATGAATTACACAAAATATTTTCAAAAAAAAAAAAAAACCGAAGAGGAGGGAATATTTTGCAACTCATTCTGTGAGGCCAGCATTACCAAACCAGACAAACACATGAAATAAAACTACAGACCAATGTCCATCATAAACATAGCTGAAACATTTCTCACCAAATTTTAGCAAACCAAATTCAACAATACATAAAAATAAAATATTACGACCAGGTGTTAATGATCCCAGGAATCTAAGGTTAGTTTACCATTTGAAAACCAATCAATGTAATTCATAATATTAACAATATAAGAAAGAAGCCATATGATTACTTCAATGGATGCAGAAAAGTTATATTATAAAATCCAACATCTACTAATCCTATTTCAACAGACTTGGAATAGAGAAGAATTCTCCAAATTGATAATGGACATCATATTTAATGTTGAGATACCCAAAACTTTCCCCTAAGGTCAGGAGTAAGGTGAGACTATCCACTTACACTATTTAAGTCAGGATGTTACCGGAGGTTCCAGAAAGCACAATAAAGCAAGAAAAAAATGCATTTTGGAAAGAAAAACTTAAATTTGTCTTTATTTTCAGGTAACTTCATCATCTATGTAAAAGTTCTTTGGGATCAACCAAAAAACAAAACAAAACAAAACAAAACACAAGCAAACACTATTACAACTAATACATTATTCAGCAAGGTTGCAGGACATAAGATCAATATACAAAACTCAACTGTTTTTCTACAGAATAGTAATGAACTATGAGAAATAGAATGTGAAGAAAAATATCACATGGAATTGCATAACAGTATTAAATACTTAGAGAAAAATCTGACAAAAGACGTGAAAGTCCTGTACACGAAAACTACAAAATCTTACTGAGAAAAAATTTAAAGGACCTAAATGAATGGAATGGTACACTCTATTCATAGTTTGGAAGGCTCAAGGCTGTTGTCAATTGACCCAAATTGATATATAGATTCAATGCAATCCCAATCAAAATCCAAGCAGACCTGTTTGCAGAAATAACCAGCTGATTCTAAAATTCATATGGAGGGGCCCCTGGGTGGCTTATGCAGTTAAGCATCCCACTCTTGGTGTCAGTTTAGGTCACGACCTCAGTCACAAGATCAAGCCCCACGTTGGGCTCCAAGCTGAGCATGGAGCCTGCTTCAGAGTCTCTTTCTCTCTCTGCCCCTCCCCACCGTGCGCATGCTCTCTCTCTCGCTCTCTCTCAAAAAATTTAAAAATAAAATAAAATAAAATTCATATGGAAATTCAAAAGATCTATAATAACCGAAGCAACTTTCAAAAGTTATTTTTAAATAAAGTTGGCTCAGAGATATTAAATAATTTTCCTAAGGTCAAGGGAAGATCATGCCTTTCTCCTCCCTTAAATGACATTTGGGATTTATTGCCTCTCTCCCTAGGACTTGTCCCAAACAAGGCTGCCTCTTTCCCTAGAACTTGGGACATGTTCTAGGTAGGTACTTCCAAACACATCTTCTCATTTAACTCTTAGTATGACCCTAGAGGTTAAGCACTATTAGCTTTCTTTCATTTTATTTCCATTTTTATTACCATTTTTTATTAAAGTACAGTTGACACACAATGTTACATGAGTTCCAGGCATGTAACAAGCCTATCAGACGAGACATTATGCTACGCTCACCACAAGTATCTTCACCATCTGTCACCATACAACACCAGTACAATATCATTAACTATATTCCCTATGCTTTCTCTACCTTCCATGCCTATGACTTATGCGTTCCATAACTGGAAGCCTGTACCTCCCACTCCCCTTCACTCATTTTGCCCAATCCCTTCTGGCAACCATAAGTTTGTTCTCTGCATTTATGAGTCTGTTTCTGCTTTTTGCTCGTTTTGTTTTTTTAGATTCCACACATAAGTGAAATCATATGGTATTTGTCTCTCTCTGACTTCTTTCACTTAGCATAATACCCCCGAGGTCCATCATATTGTCACAAAAGGCAAGATCTCATTATTTTTATGGCTGAGTAATATTCCATTACAATACACATATTATATATATATATGTTATATATATATATTATATATATTATATATGAATGACTTCTTCTTTATCCATTCACCTATCAGTGGACACTTAGGTTGCTTCCATACCTCGGCTATTATAAATAATGCTGCACTGAACATCTGACAAACTTCAACATCTGTTCATGATAACAACTCTCAGCAAAGGGGGTTTAGAGGAAACATACTTCGACATAATGAAGGCCCTCAGCTAACACCGCACTCCGTGGTCAGAAATGGAGAGCTTTTGCTCTAGAATCAGAAGCAAGACAAGGATGTCCACTCACCACTCTTAGCTTTCTTTGCAGACTATGAAACTGAGACTCAGGTCAATTAAGTGAATTGTTCAAGGCCGCTCAAGTTCTGTCCACGTTCTTTTAAAACATGTTCTTTAAGAGAAGGATGTGGGCTGGTTTAGAAAACGTTTTAAATTAATACATTAAGAATTAAAGTTGAGGGGCACCTGGGTGGCTCAGTCGGCTAAGTGTCTGACTTCAACTCAGATCATGATCTCACTACTCATGAGAGTGAGCCCTGCCGTTGGGTTCTTTGCTGACAGCTCAGCCTGGGGCCTGCTTCAGATTCTGTGTCTCCTAGCTCTCTCGGCCCCTCCCCTGATCACGTTCAGGCTCTCTCTCTCAAAAATAAACTTTTTTTTTTAAAAAAAAGAATTAAGGTTGAGGAGAGCCATCTTTTGATACAACAACTACTCTGAGGCAATAAAACAGTATCTATTCAAAACTACTTCCTCTTATCAGTATTTGTTTTCATGTAAATGAAGAACTTAATTTGCTTTCCAGAGCACTAGAAACTGAAGTCTTTTTCAAGCGTTCTGACATCTACTTTGCTAACATTCTCTTCTGTTTTCCCTTAGAGTGATCCCATACCTACATGGTAACAGCCACCTTCTATACCAAGAGAATTACAACAAAATCCTGTACGGTACATTGTCAAGGCCTAGGAGTGGCCTAATTACTCATTTGCTATGTATTGATTCTATCACAGAAAAGAATTTGGACAAGCCTTGAATTTGTTTTAGTGGAATTTGGTGTATCATTCCAGTAATCAGTTCCATGTATTAACAACGTGCACTGTGATGGATGCTAATGTAAGGTATAAAGGAACATCCTGGCCTCTCAGTTTCCTTGACAGCGCTATAGGAACCAGCAAATCTTATTTAATTTGTTCCTTAATGACTTCTATATCCGAACAAATAACTACTTTCACTGTCTACCATGAAGGAATTATACTGTTCTGCACTAACTCATAAGTCTTAAAAATTCATACTTATTCCCTTTATTCTAGGTCCACCAGGAACCCAAGACTGACACATGTATTCCACATCTCCAAGGAAAAGCTCTCTCCCACCGCCTTCCAAACACCCACTCTTCTGGCTTTTACCAAACCTTATATTACCTACTTGAGAATGTTGGGGGTCATATGGGCTAATTCATCTACTGCCAGGCACATCTGAAATCCACCTGTGCCATCACATTTTCCCCTTCCCCAATATAAAGCCTCCAAGGAAACAAATCTTTAGAAACTTCCCATTTCTTGCACTGGTAAGAAAAATACCCAGAAATGGACTTTGCTTATAAGGGAGACTCTAAACTCTCCCACCCCAGCCAACCCAAAACTTTGTCTTGTACATGGCTGGCACCCAAAAGACCACTGTCTATAAAAGAGGCTGGAATATGCAAAGACAAGAAAAAATTGGTTCATCACTGCCTGGGTCCTGGTCAAGGGTCTGGGCCAACACAGACCCAAGAATGCTGGGACATAAAAATGCCTTGAATACAGGAGTGATGATTCATATGGGCACATGTACCTCAATGTTTATAGCAACACTGTCAACAATAGCCAAATTATGGAAAGAGCCCAAATGTCTATCAAATGACGAATGGATAAAGAAGATGTGGTCTAGATATACAATGGAATACTACTTGGCCATGAGAAAGAATGTAATCTTGCCTTTTGCAACAATGTGGATGGAAATGGAGGGTATTATGCTAAGTGAAATAAGTCAGTCAGAAAAAGACAGATATCATACGTTTTCACTCTTATGTGGAATTTGAGAAACTTAACAGAAGACCGTGGGTGATGGGAAGGGGAAAAATAGTTTCAGAGAATGAGGCAAACCATAAGAGACTCTTAAATACAGAAAATAAACAGGGTTGATGGGGATGGAGAGAGGGAAAATGGGAGATGGGCATTGAGGAGGGCACTTGGGATGAGCACTGGATGTTGTATGTAAGTGATGAATCATGGAAATCTATTCCCAAAGCCATGAGCACAATGTATACGCTGTATGTTAGCTAACTTGACAATAAATTATATTTTTTAAAAAACGCCTTTGAGTTCATATGGAGGTGGCATCTTAGCTATAGAGAGACAGTCAAAGTTGAGATGGGAAAAGTACCCAAAGGGCTCAAATGAAAAAGATTAATTAACTGCTTCAGGAGCTGGTTATAAAGATGTCTCAAGATAGGTTAAGTGAAGTTGGGAGTACTTATCATGATGAACACTGAGTCATATACAGAATTGTTGAATCATTATACTGTACACCTGAAACTAATACAACATTGTATGTTAAAAAATTACACTTGACTAAAAGAGAGAGAGAATTTCCTTAGAAGTTTTAAAAAAAGAACACTGAGAAGGTGGTAGGGTCCAGGTCTATGTGGGGTTGTCCATATGGGCAGCTTAATCTGATGACATAAAGGCCTGAACAGCGAGGGGAGACATCCTCAGTGATGTCACAAAGATTGACCACCAACGTAGCAAAACCCCTCCTCTCTTGACTTCTGATAATCCTTGGATGGTCTCCTTTTCCATGGGTATCTCAGAAAGTCCTAGGTATCCTGGAGGCCCCCACAGCCTATAATTTTCTCTGCTCACAACTCCCTGGAGACATACAGGACAGAAAAGTCTAAGAATTTCTATGGCTCCTTTGAAATACACAGGTCTTTGGCTCTAACCAGGATCTGCCTTTTCCAGGAAATTTTAAAGTTTTGGCTCCAATGCCAACCTTTCAATGCCTCTTGCCATGGGAACCAGGACTAGGGAAAGACACCAGGGTCATTTCAACCCAACCTCTGCCCTGAGGCTGAAAATCCACTTGATTCCACTTGTTCCCTTGAAGCCAGCCAGTCTGAAAAGGAGAGTGTTGATTTCTCGCCTCCCCTGTCTCAGCCAGAGGCATCGGAATTAGGAGGCTTCAGGGAGACATCATCATTTCCCTACTGTCAGAATGTTCTCAACGGAAGTATTCTAACAGATCTACGTGCATATGTAGGAGCTTATTAAATATTAGGTTCAGAGGGCCGTATCATTAAACTGAGCCCAAGGAGGTGTGAAAACCATCTTCAAAGAGCGCATACTAGAATTTTCTCATCAGACTTTGTTCCTCATATCCACTGCTTGGGGTTGGGCTACGCGACCCAACTTGCATTAGATGCACCCTACTGAAGCCATGTAGGACTCAATGGTCTTCTGCTTTTGGCTTCACAATTTTGCGGGAAATAACATTTGAAGGGGTCAGGACCACCTATGCAACATAATACACAAATGAGATAGGGATGTCAATCAACAAATGTCAACTTAAGTACCTCCTCCAGTGAACAGTACATTCTGGGCACAATTAATAACAGGAAGACATTAAGAAGTAGAAGACGCACGCTTGATTACAGAAAACCCAAGTTTACAAGCCAAGATAAAAAGTACTATTAACTGAACCCTGTATGCCATTGTCTCCTCCCTTTACTGTTCTCTAGCTGTGCTCATCCTGTACTTATACCCAGAACACCTCAGCTCACATTTACCCAGGGCCTTGGGACACATTGTTCTCTTTACCTGGAACTCTCTCCCCTCCGAGGAACCTCCCACTGATATCCACACAAAGTTTCCTAAGCTTCCCTAGGGCCACTGTTTCAGAGTCTCCCTAGCCCTCACCCACTACAATATGGAATTATTTTATTCCTTGTTTATTTTCTCTCTCCTCTACTAGAATGGACATTCTCCTAGAGGAGATAGCATGTTTGTCTTCATATCCACTTTATCTCCAGTGTCTGGCACCTAGTAGGCCCTCGGTGAATAACTGGAGGAGGAAGAACAGGCGTAAGAAAAAAAAGAAGATAATGGGCTACAGACATATTCATGGAAGAGAGAATTCTGGGGACTGGTTATAGACAGCTTCACCGAAGGGACAGACCCGAACCTAGGACGTGGAGAAAGGACAAATGGTGTGGACATCTCCATGAGCCTAAATTCTTGAAGCAGATTCTAGAAAAAGCGAAAGGATACAGGTACTCGTTGAGTGATATGACACGCTAGATATGATGTCTAAGCACTCCGCAGGGGTTAACTCATGTAACCGTCACAAGAATTCTTAGAGATGGGTGTTGTTTCCCCAAATCTACAGAGGAGGAATCAGTATTGTAGTTGACGGTGTTTGGCTGAGTTTTTGTCTTACTGTTTTTTTCAATCATCTTCATCCCCCTCTTCCTATGTTTGTGGGGGGGCTCCCCATCTTATGAATCTTGGAGAGACATGGAGTCTGGCTCCCTGCAGCTGGAAAGACTGCCTTTCCTAGCCTCCCCTGCTGCTCAGGCAAGAGCGTGTGACCTAGGCTTGGCCACTCACAGGCTTCAGCCTCCTGATTTGGGAGCTCATGGCACAAGAAACAGGGATGGTGAAGAAGCCATCCTAGGAGGAGAAACACTGTGACGACATCCAGTGTCCTGGGGTGGCTACAGCAGGGTCCTCATAGGACACCTTCCGTGACACAGTGGTTCTGGCTACTGTGGTTCCCTCTGTCTCTGCTCATTTTCCAAGCTAGTCTCCTGGAAATTCTATGAGCAACCTAATATCCTTCCAATAAATTCCTTTTCTGCTGGAATCATTCAGAGGAGGGTCCCTTTGCTTGTGACTAAGGACTCGGGCCGATTCAACAGCCTTGGAGGAGATGAGCAAGTTCCAGTAGGGGAGAAGCAGAGCCGGGATCTGGATGCCGGTCAGCCTGACGGCAGAGCCCAGGCATTCCCCACTACGTCCACGTGGCTCTGAGGGGAAACACAGGAAGAACTCTGATCCTGTTTTATAGCTGAGGCAGAGAGGAGAGAGGTAAGCCTAGAAGGGACTGGAGCCTGGGTTTGGGCCACAAACCCCTGGTTCTTTCTAGTATACCAAAGTCATCCCCAACAGCACCACTTCCTGACATAAGGATCTTGTTTCAGACTAACTGAGGAGCCCACGTCAGAGGAAACGAGGCCCTGGAGATGAGTAGAAGCAGAGGCACGGTGAGACCAGACAAGGAGACGGGTGAGGGCCCGCTGGACCCTGTGCAGCGATGTCTCAAAGTCTCATCTCCGAACAAGGTTCAAATCTGCAATCACCGCCAGGTCCGGGGAAACTGGAAGAGGGGATGAACGACTGTTTGGGGGACTTGGGGGTGGCCTCCCCGTCCTTTGGGGAACGGGGATGGAGAGTAAAGCAGGGAGGACAGCTGAGAGTCAGTGACCGTCAGCCAAGGGTAACACTGAGCCACTTGGATCCTGTTTTCCTGTGTGCAAAATGTGGACAGTGCCATGAGCTGCACGGGCCTGCCTGAGAGAAATCAACGACAGCAATTTTAGAAACAACCAATAGCACATGATGTGCACTGCACACCGTTTTAAGGGCTTTCATACATAAATTCTTTCAATCCTCACCAAAATCTTATGAACTGGGTCCTGCTGCTGTCATCTCGGTCTCGCTGATGAGAAAATGGGACACAGAAAGGTGAAGCAACTCATCCCATTACAGCAAGAAATTGGCACAGCTAGGACGTGAGCCCAGGTAGTCTAGCTCCAAAACCAGTAGAGCTCCGGTACTGGGCTAACCAAGTATTATAATGTATGCAGCGGAGCTTTGAGACTGTAAGTTGTTTCACACATCAGCAAGCATTTTACTTGATGCTAGGATAGAGTAGAAGCTCCGAGAAAGGAGGTGCAGGACTGTCTTATAAGCCAACATGTTTAGCCAATAATGAGCACATAAAGTACATTAGGAAAGACAGGATGGGAGGGAGGAAGAAAAAGGAAGGAAGGGAGGGAGGAAAGGGAAGGAAGGAAGGAAGGAAGGGAGGAAGAGGAAGGGAGGAAGAGGAAGGAAGGGAGGGAGTGAGGAAGGGAGGGAGGGAAGAAGAGGAAAGGAGGGAGGGAGGGAGGGAGGGAGGAAGAGGAATGAAGGGAGGGAGAGAGGGAGGGAGGGAGGAAGGAAGGAAGGGGAGGGAAGAAGACATAAGATGAGGATTCAGATGGGAGCAAGGAGATGGAATCTTGCCATCTGGAAGTGAGAAAGAATGGAACGTGGAAACCAGTTTCTAAAAGGGGATCCTCTGAAGCATGCTTGAAAAGCCTTCAGCCAGGTTTCCAAAGGAAATTCACAAACTGCTTCTATATATCGTCTACAGCCCCTCGGCGTTCAGTTCCTTTGTGTTTTCATGTTTTGATGGTGCACACATCACGGGGTCGAGCGCACAGATAAGGGCACATCTGGCTGTACACATGTGCAGGCAGAGGTGTGCATGGAGTTCTGTGCACAAACGGAATCCCGCAGGTGTGCCCGGCATTTGATGTGCACGGCTGTGTACGGACATACCACAGGACCCATCAATGAGTGTTTGCAGCACTGGGTACATACACACCTGCACAAAGTTACTAAGTAATGGGCTAGCACTAACTTGGGCTTACTATGTGCCAGGCTCTGTCCTAAGCATGTTGCAAATGTGAACTCCACTTAATGCTCCCGGCGGTGGTGATGGGTGTGCCCAGTCACGCATGCGTGCCTGGCTCTGTCTGAGCTGCCCATACACACATTTCTGTTAGGTAATCACAGGCTCAGACTGGCTGTCAATTTTCTGCTGCTTAACCCAAGCTACGTGAATACCACCAGGAAGGCACACTTTCCTGGGCTGGAGGCAGTAACAATGAATTAAAAGATAGATCATAAAGTCCTTTCAAAATACCATCCACTTAAGAAATAGCAGACAGTCAGCCTGCGTTTTCTTGCTGGGTAAACACATTCCCACCACCCCACTCACTTAAATAAGGCTCACTCCACTTTGGCATCCCCGCAAACACATTTTTTTTACAGTTTCTTTTTCAAAAACAAGATTGCTCCCTCGGCAACTGTTTCCAAGCACATTCCCTCGTTCTGGGAGAGGGAAGGGAAAAGCAGAGCGAGCCTCTTGTTACTATACAGGGAACACAGAGCAGGGGCAGGGGGAGAGCAGACATGGGGAAGAGGGAGAGAAGCTGAAGCTGAGGGTATGTAGTAAGATGCACTTTCCCAGAAGAGAACCGGCCATATGCCCCCTGACCCAGCACTATTTCCCCCAGGCCCAGAAATAGCTAGTTGGTTCGAAGCCTGCAGTGTGGATATGCCAGTTGGGATCATATTCTACTCCAGGGTGTGTGTGTGTATGTGTGTGTGTGTGTGTGTGTGTGTGTGCGTGTTACACACTCACACGTGCACACACACACACACACACACACACACACACATATGCACCATCAAAGGCCAGAGGTCATCCCTGGAGCAGCCTGGTATAGCTAAAGAGATCGAAATTATTTCCCTCACAGAAGGGACATCTTTTTAACAATGGCACTTGCTTTTTTTTTTAATTTTTTTTAATGTTTATTTATTTTTGAGAGAGAGGGAGAGACAGAGCGTGAACAGGGGAGGAGTGGAGAGAAGGAGACAGAATCCGAAGCAGGCTCCAGGCTCCGAGCTGTCAGCACAGAGCCCGACGTGGGACCAGAACTCATAAGCCACGAGATCATGACCTGAGCTGAAGTCGGGCGCTTAACTGACTGAGCCACCCAGGTGCCCCAACAATGGCACTTTCTCAACAGCATGCTGACAACTTACAGCAGCAAAAATCGTTCCTGGGGCAGAGGCAAAGGTGGGGTGGGGTGGGGTGGGGTGGGAACAGGAGACTGGAAACAAAGAACGCTTTCCAGCACCATCTATGCCTTTAACCCAGTAAGTCACTCTGTTCAATCCAGTTCATTCCATTCCATCCTATCCAAACGTGTCCCTCCATGTCATTCCACGAAGTCCACTCCAAGCTATTCCGTGCTCAGCCCATTCCATGCCATTCCAACTGCAACTCATTCCACTGGATTCCAGTTCAATACAATTGTCCCTCATCTACGTCCAGGGCATCTCAACCTCTTCCATTTCAAGCCACTGTGTCCCAATCCATTCCCTTCCATTTCATCCTGTTCCATTATTTCATTGTCTTCTTAACCATTTCGATCTGTTCCAGTAACCGCTGCCGTAAGTATTTTGTCAACTACCCTGTGAGCCATTCTGAGTACCATGAGGGATATGGAGAGAGAGACAGAGTCCCCATCAATGCACCCTTCTTGGGGGGGTGGGCAGAGACAACCCTTCCAAAACAACAGAGGAACACATAACCCTCTCTGCCTTCAAAGACTCAGTTGAACCCAGATCATGGGCAAAACCCAAAACTAAACCAAAACCAAAACCAAGTCAAAACCCAAAGGCCTCTCTATATACAGATCATGAATAAGAAGCCAAGCCTCCTCTGGTGCCATGCAGAGGGAAAGCCAGACTAAGAAGGGGTCAAATTCCAGATATTCTCCTTCGCAGCTATATCAGACAGGGTTAGCCTGTCTGATATACCAAATAGCCTCAAAAATCTCAGGGGCTTAAGACAAAGATTTATTTCTCACTTGTGATTCATGTCTCACAAGCACTGGCTGGGGGTGCTGCTCTGTGGTATCCTTACTGCCAAGAGCCTCCTGTCAGAGCAGCCTCTATCTGGAACACTCACCACGATGGAGGCCAAAAGCACATGGCAAGTAATGGAGTGGCCTCTAAATGCATCAGCTTCCTACCCAGAAGAGATACACCTCATTTCTACTCACATGACCCTGTCCTAACCAAGTCACATGCCCATACTCGAAGGTCAGAGCAGAGAAATCACGCTTTGAGAAAGTCAGAGACCAGGCAAATTCTCACATGCTTAGGAACAGAACTGGAACTATTTGCTGGACAGTGCTAAGGGCTGCTACACCTGCTGGGTATGTCATCTATAGGGCCCTAACTTAACTTCCCGGAGCCTCAGTTTCCTCGCTTGTAAAATGCAGACGATTAACACCAACTACTTAGGTCTGCGACAGACGCTAAGTGAGATAGGTATGGAAAGAACCCGCACATAGTAGGTGCTTAATAAATATGAGTTCCCCTCCCTGAGCCCCTGCATGGGTTTCCCTGCCAACCTCCTTACAAAAGCATCAGAGGCACAAACTAGACAGCTCTTATCTGGGAACAGAGGAGAGATTTCAATCCCCCACCCCCAGCCCAGCCCTCATATCTGTTGCCTCTCTTTGAAACAGGAGCTTCAGCCACCTGCTCGTTGATGATCCATCTGCTTTGCAAATGTAAAAATGTAATTATATCACAACACTGATTTCTGATGGGCATAGACCAATACCCAGAGATGCTCCGTTCCCAAACATTGCAGGAAAAAAGTACCATACTCCCCGGAGCAGAAGTGTAATCAAAATGAACGATCATCAAGTACAATATTTTCTCATGCTCCAGAGAAGACTGGCAAACACCCCGGAACATCAGGTTTGGGCCCCTCCAGAGGGCTGCGTCTCTCTGTTTTCTGGAGCTCGTGATGGGTGCAAGTGGTACTCCAGGGCACATTTTTATGCCTTATCTAAAGGCCCTGCAGAAAGCAGAGATGGAGAAGCCCTTTTCTGGTGTGAAGTCACACAACGAAGTTCCAGAACACACAAGCTTCTAGAACAGCGGGCAAAGAACATTCACTGTAGATCCCAAAGAACACCAGAACAGGAAGAGGCCGAAAGCAAGAAACCTCTACTGTCTCTCAATTCAGGAAGCCAACATTCACCAAGCACCTCCTTTGTGCTGGGTCTTGGAACAAAACTACGACTGTCCACCTCTGAGGACTGCTGACACCAAGCTTTCCATTAAAAGCTCAACGTGGAAACAAACACTTACAGGCTACCCCTGTTTTAGACAGTGTTGTTTTTTTTCTGACTGATAATCTGTATCTACATCCTATTACTACTGGGGCAAACGACCACACAAATGTGTGGCTTACTTAACACAACACAAATCTATTATGTTATGTTTCTTGAGGTCAGAAGTCCAAATGGGTTTCATGGGGCCAAAATCCAGGTGTCAACAAAGCTGCGTTCTTTTCAATGGGAGAATCATTTTCTTACCTTTTATAGCTTCTAGAAACTGTCCTCATTCTTTGGCTCATGGCTCTCTTCCATCTCTAAAGTCAGCATTGGCTGGTTGACTTTTTATTATGAGACATCACTCTGACTGCCTCATCCACATTTAAAGGACCCTTGTGATTACAGTGGCTTACCTAGACAACTGATCTCCTTGTCTTAAAGTCAGTCCACTGATTAGCAATTTCAATTCCACCCGTAATCTTAATTCTTCCCTGCCATGTTCCATAACATAATCACGGTTTCTAGGATTAGAATGTGGACATGTTTGGGATTGTTATTCTTCCTACCACATCGTCTATTCTTCTGATGTGTCTTGGTCAATCCAGCAAACTGGGTGTTCTCTCCTTGCCTGGACAAGGACTGCACATGGGGCCCAAGGTAGGCCCATCACCCACCCCGTTGCTGGGATTTAAATCTTGAGCGACTCACCAATGAAAAATGGTTGAGGTTCAACCATCTCAATGACAGAGCATGCTGAAAAGACCCCTTGGGTTCCAGTTCTCTGAAACTTCCCTGGTCTCTTTCCTTTCGGAAGTGCGATTCTCTAGCATTTCCTCTGAATCCACAAGCCATCCCCTATTTCGTCCAGTTGATCATTTATTTACATCATCCAGAATTAGTTTCTGTTGCTTGCAACCCACAAGCCCTGGAAGATCAGGCAAAAGGAGAGACACAGAGACAAGGAGAGAAACTCACAGAACCTAAAGATAAAGCCAGCATGCAGATACACTCTTCTGACTTGTATGGAGGACAGCAGACTTATTTTGAAGAAAAAAAAAAGTGAGTCTGAAATAAATAGCTCAACCAGATGAATTTATTTCTAGGGAGTGGTAGTGGTAGACTTGTTATATGCATCTCTGGGTATTTTCACAGCTCCATTGTTGGAACGAGCCCCTTTTATTTATTTACACTGAATGAAAAGAGCAGTATGATAATACACATGAAATAAGGTTTCTGCATATTGTTTTCTTCCCTGATCTTTTTCTCATGTAATTTCATCTAGGGAGCCATTCTGATCCCTACAGGCAGAGGCTGCAGAAGTGACTGCTCCTGTTGTCCATTCGTTCATTCAGAATTAATTATGGCACCTACTCTGTGCCAGCAAACTTGGGAACGTACAGATGAAAAAGTCAGACTCCCTGGGCCCAAAGGTCCTACTCAGTGACTCACCTAAGAAAAATGTCCTAAGCATACCTACTGGGTGTCAGCTAATCCATGGTCCTGTACTCATGGAGATTAGGGTATAAAGACAAAGGAGGCATGTGCTGGTGTACAGAATGATCAGCAAGGAAATCTATTTTTTTTCTGAAGGAGGGAAGTACATTTGGCTAATTGATAAGCTTATAAAATATATTTAGTTCAAGAATTTGTAAGGGTTTAATTACGCAGTCATGTAAATTTGGAAATATTCTTTATACAACAACAGTAGAGATAGATCCTAATTGAAGAGAGTTGAGGGAGCATGTATTGGTGGGTAGGATACATAAAGAGGATATAGCTACAGAGCCTTTATATTCTTGTGAACATAAGAGGAAACTAAACTTCTTGCTGTTCAGTCAAATGAAGGGAAGATAGAGTCTACTGAAAACCAAAGAGACTGGGTACCGTTCTTGGTTTTTCCATCTTTGGAGCATTTTTCCCTTGTTAATTATAATATTAAAAAATCTACGTGCAAGTAAATATGCAATAATTAAGGGCAGAGAAAACCATAGTCTGCTGGTTCCACCTTGGCAACACTGGGCTAGATCTTGGGAAAGGTTTAAGATGAGGGCAAGATGAAAATAATATGGAGAAAGATTTGGGGATTCAATAAACAGGACAGACCGCGATCATATTCTTGATTGCATCTTGCATACATATGGTAACTACCTGTGTTTTCCCCATGGTCATGGATGAAAGCAGCCAAAATAAACCAAATGCTCACAGATGCACAATATTTCACCTGCCCTGCTTGTCACCATCATTGCATAGGGGGAGTCCTAGACAGAGCTTCTCAAATGTCATTATGCAAATGAATCACCTCATTATTAAAATTTATATTCCAGCTCAGTAGGTCTGGGGCAGGGTAGAAATCACGCATCTCTAACAAGCTCCCAGGTGACGATGACTCCCCAGAACATACGTTGAGCAGCAAAGCTTGGAGTAGACTGAACTCATTATTCTAAAGACTGTCGTCAGCCCTCCTTCTTAGCTACTCCTGCTGTCTCTTGCTGCTGCCAAACAGGGTCAAGTCTGCCACAAAAGTGAAGGATGGGGACAACGGTCACCATGCACAAGAAGCAGTGACAGAGTGGAAGAATCCTGAGTCTTTCTTGGGGTATCTAGGAACACTAACCGGGACAAGCTCACACTTGAAGGGTGAGTAAAAGTTTGCCAAGCCAACAAGGAAGGGGATGGCAGTACATGGAGAGGAGTCAGCATGAGCAAAGACATGGAGCTATAACAAATATAGCATATTTGAAGAACTACTGAAGGACCAATGTGGGGGAAGAGTAAAGTTCTACCTTCAAAGGAAAAACCAAAGAGCAGGGCTTCTTCCGAATTCAATCTTGGCCACAGTTGACACCAGAAAAATAGGTCTGGTTTGGGAAAAAAAAAAGATATTCTGAAGACTACTGAGTGTTTCCTACATGCTATGCTCTTTTCATGACTCTATCTTTTGGACATCACAACAATCCCCATTTTAGAGTTGGGGAAAGTGAGGCTTAGAGAAGCCAAGGAACTTCTCCAAGGCCAAAGAGCTAAAAGATGAAGGAGCCGGGATGTGACTCACTGTAACCTGATTCTAGGCACCATATACTTAACCACCCTGCAATACTGCCCCTCACCTGGTGATGCAGCGGCCACATCATCCCTGCCAGTAAGTAGACTCTGGAAACCCTCTGTGACCCCATGCCCAGTGAGTATGAACAGCAGAGCCCAAGGCGTTGAACCACAGTCTCTCCCCATGGGCCCCTCATCTCTATTCCCAACTGCCCTTCGACACTCATGTTTGGAACTTGAGCCTGATCACCTGGAGTCCACACTCTTTCCCCCAGATATCTGACTCACATCAAGCGAGCTTGGGAAGCAGTATGTGGCAACAACAGACCATTTTTCATGTTGTGGTCTGGGCTTTACTGTGTTCAGGAAGCTCATCGAATGGGCTGAGGGCATCACTTTCCCCCAAATATTCTATCCCTTAACCAGAACAGTAAATATCCCTTTGCCTAGAACACCTGCTGCTGCTGCTGGTGGATGAAAGGGCCTTACACTCCCATTACCAAGGGTAGACAGGCACTGACGTCAGAAGTCAGAGCTGTTTGAGTTACATAATCCCGGAAGCTGCCTGAGCATGGAATAAGGCCATATTTAACCTCAGGGGAGCTAAAAATAGGCAAATAGAATTTTATTTTCCCATAAAAATTTTAAACTTTAAATAATATTTTTTTAGTGATCCTAGACAAAGATTGCACTCAGCCCTGGGCAATGTTTTCACTGTTGACTTAGGATTCCTAGGAAATAAGTATGGTACATACACATGGTAAAATCATGGCATAAGTATATATGCATATATGTGAGCAAACGAGGGTGCATGCGTGTGTGTGTATGGGGTATGTACGTGTGGGTAAATATAGCTAGAAATGTGGCTGTGGATGCACATAGAAACATAGATATAGGTATAAATACAATATGGGGTGTGTTTGCTGTGGAGAGGTGGTAGAGGAAGGTATATGTAACTTGGGTGAGAAGGTGAGTATGAAATGTGTGTGTTTGGGGAGTGGGAAGGTTTTGATGCAGGTGTGTAGTGTATTTCTGTGGCTGAAAGCACGAGTTGTATGGGTGTGTTGCAGAAACAACATGGTATGTGTGCTTGCAGGGGTGTGTAAGGGTGTGTGAGCATAAGGCATTACATCTGTTCTAGCCTATGTGAGTGTATGGTGCATATATTTCAGTGAGTGTGGGGAATGTGTGTTTGTGTGTATTCAGATAGTGTGGGGATGGGTGGGAAATGTGTGTTGACAGTGTGCATGTGTGGGCAGCACTAGAACTCTAAGTTGAGCACGCAGGTGGGTGCTGGAAGGGGTGTGTAACTATTTGTGTGCGTGTGTGTGTGTGTGTGTGCATGCGCGCATGCACATGACAGCTGCTGACATAGGAAAAGATGGTTACAGACTCTTGAGCACACCCTTCTAATGTTTAGAACATTCTAGGTCCTCCTCCAACATATTTCCAGAGACCTATTTGAAGGTGCTCTCCAGAAGGCTAACTCACTGCTCTCCTTTGTCCCTCTGGGACTCCAACTCTTGATTACCCCCTTTGACTAGGCATGAAGTATTTGGAGAAATTACCATTTCTTGGTACATATGGGCTTCTCTCAAACTCTAGTCTGTAGGCAAAGATTTTCCCACCTAATGGAGATGGTCAAAACAAAAGCAATGCCAAACGTGCCCTGAGCAGAAATAACATATAGTTAAAGCACAGTTCACATTTTCCCACAAAAATTAAGACATAGTGTGGCTCAGAAGAAATTCTCTGGTTTTAGGGTTTCTAGTTTCTGCTCTGTCACTATTCTGGGGTCTGGCCTTAGGCAAACCTTTCCTCTTCTTGGTTCTAGAATCATCTTAATTTTTAACTATTCCAACCCTTTTTAATGTGTTCAACAACTTTTCACTGACTTCCTATAGCCCCCAGATAGTATCCAACTTCCTTAGCATGCCATTCAAGACACTCGATGATCTGACTGTACTAGTTTCTCATTCCCTGCTTCTTCTCACCATATCTTCTAGGCTCTGACTGTTCCTCAGAGGCAATATAACCTCCTCAAAGAAACACAGGTTGCTGTCCTTTGTGCTGAGTAAGTCCAACTCGGCTGTCTTCCCTCTGTAGACACATCAAGGACCAGGAAGGACGTATCTTACCATATTCATTCATTCATTCATTCATTCATTCATTCATTCATTCATTATTAATTCAAAATATTTGGGGGCAATTAATAAATTCCAGAAACTCAACTAGCTTCTAAAATGCAGTAGCCAGCCAAAAAGACACATACTTTGCCCTTGTAAAGCTTATATATTAAAATTGACAGAAATCAGACTTTTGTCCAGAAAGTTGGTCCCATTACCTGCACGTGAATCTGAAGTGAAAGGAAGTTTCAGGGAAAGATCCCACCCATCAAGTTGGTATCTCAATAGTAATGGCTAAGAGCATGAGTTCAAGATTAGGCACACCTATGCTTAAATTCTGACTCTGACACGCTGTCTCATTGTAAGAGCTCAAAAAATGTTGGCTTTAAGAAGTACGTACCTAACTTCCTCCCAGAGGACTTGGATAATAACCCTTTCATTTCCTGAATGCAGCAATTTTGACTTCAGTTAAGAGTCATTGGGCTGAGGTTTCCAGTGTCTTCTCAAGTCAAGGAAGTGTAAATTTCTCAAGATGTACTAGGATGTAACTCTGTAAGATCAGCAATGTTTTGTATGTTGTGTGTGCTGATAAAACTTCAGTGTCTAGAACAGCTTCTGACACAGAGTAGGTTATTTTCAATAAGTTATTTGTTAGGAAAATGAATACTGTGCCTGTCAGCAGATTGCAGAAATCGATCTGTCCAATCATTACTATTATTGACAACTGCCACTTTACACCTAAACCATGAAATGCGTTCCACACTGCACCTTTAATTCTCTCAATAAAATCATGAAGCGGGTCTGATTATTCCATTTTATAGTCGTGCAAGCTAAGTAATCTTAGACTTGGCGAAGTTAAAACTTGCCCAAGTCCACGTAACTGCTAAGTGACACAAGTGGAATTTGAACTCAAGGTTGGTTCCAATAGTGGACTATGCTGCAATCCAGGCACCCCTTTGGTTTCTTGGGGAGAAGCAGAGAATCTCCTTTCCCTCTCATCCCTCTGATGAAGAATCCAAACTAGACAGTGAAGAACACAGACAAAGAGACTGGCATTAAGGAAACAATAGAGCTGAAGACACTGCATGGTCAATAACTGCTGAAAAATCATGGCACTAATTAAGAAAGATGCTCCTTGTTCTGCCAAAAGCTCTATCTTCTTGCAGGGATCAATAAATCAAAAATAATTGTTTACTTTGTCTAGGCTCCCTGCCTTCTCTTCTGCCTGTGTTTTTTCTTTCATTCTTTGTGTAATGTGAAAGTTGATGAAGGAGCCTCATTTTCACTAATGAAAGAAACTTAATTTTTTCAACACTATATCCCTCATTAAGAAGAGCAAAATCTACTTAGTGAGGGTTCTGCTTCCTCCCATTTGTCCAAACCAAGGCCCAAGATCAGTAGAAGGCCAGTTTTCACATGCAATCTGAGCTTCCATTAAATCTATTGTTTCACCAAGGGCATTTAATGACAGACGATTAACAGTCACTAAAATGACGGCAGCACTTGCCTCTTGTTTTTTGTTTATCTTGCCACTCTCACCCCCAGTAGTGTATGCAAGGCCAACAGTGATGTGGCCCCAGAGAACCTGGAATCAAGAAACTAGGTTATCCGCTGAATATAAGATGGACACCAGAGTAGAGGTAAATAACATCAACTTAAAGGAGTAGTAAGGAGAAAACAGTCTCCCATGCTGGGACATAACAGTAGATCCATCCATTAGCAGAATTCCTGTCCAGCCACAAGAAGAGTAAAGGAAGAAGACATCCGTCATGGCCCTCCATGGTCTGTGCAAGACATGTCCAGGACTATGCTACCAACTTAAATATGTTTTCTGATACATGTAGTAAGTCAACTGATATACTGATAAATGTTCAACAATCAGATTTCTGGGGGAGAAAAAAAAAAGCAGTAATTTGTAACATTTGCCAATTATCACAGTGTAAATATTCTCAGCATGCCCAACTGCAAGCAACCAACAGGAATGTTGGATTTGGGAAAAGACATGTACAATTGATCCTTGTAGGTCAAAACAAGCACGCTCCAGCATCCCTGGTGGTACCACTGAAGGAATATTTTGACTATAATTTAGCTTCCCATGTGGTGTGACCCACAGAAGAGATTTCATTCATCTACCCCAACGCTGTCTGCTTGATGACCAACTCTCTCTTTCAGTGGCAATAGATATATTTTTATGATGGTTTATACATCAATCTAGTGGGAGTCAATTGCTGGAGCCAGGTCACATCAAGAGAGACAGCCAATAAGGCTGGGGAGCACAGCTAGAGCACGGTGACCAGACCAGAGCTGGCCCACTGGGAACCAGTGCAGCTGCTTACTGGTCTTCCCTGTGTCGTGTGTGAAGTTCTTATAACCCTCTGTTGTAACAGTTTGAATTCCAGAAGGAGAAGTATGGAAACATATTTATCCTAAGCACACTGTGCTGTTAGGCTGAAAATGTCCACTAATACATTAAGTGAGTAGGCTAATTGGAATAGAAGAAACATCTACTGAGGACCTTTCCTCAGCTCCATATGCTCTTAAGTTCATCCCCACTAACTTGACTATATCTTCTCCCTTGAAAAATATAAAAAGGGGAATTAGGGAAAAGCCTTACAGCCCCTGTGACATACTGTATAGCATCCTGAATAATGTTCCCTCTAAAAAAAAATTCCTAAACAGTATACTAACATGCTTTAACTTGCTTCAAAATAGTAAGGTCTCTGCATTGCCATGGAAATGTCCCTCCCTCGGTGAAATAATGACATGATAAAAAATAGCATTAAATCTGGGGTCAAAAAAAGGCAGAGGTGAGCCAGGTGATGGACCATCAAAAGGATGATTTGATAATGCATCGTCTGCAGTCTTCATAGGCAGGGCAAGATAACTATGCACAGCTCTAATATCAAGACTTGGAGCCTGAGTATTATAGACTAATGGTCTCTATTTGCAAAGTTTCCACTGCAGCTGGCCAAAGAGTTATAGTCATAAATTGGGTTATGATTACATGTATTTACCTGGACTGTGAAAACCAAGTGGAGCCAAGAGGAGCTCAGAAGCTGCAGTTAAACTGCCTGGCTCAGGCAGTATGGTTTGGGGGACTCAAATTCTCTAGCTACAGAAGGGAATGTGTAGGCTGTTACTGACGTGGACTCAGGGAAGACCTAACAAGTACTTGTGGCTATGCCACTCGGCCTGGCCGTGCTAGACACCCCATTATCTATCACAATTATAATGAACCTTGGACTCCCATTTCACCCAGTCCACATCCAGAGAGGAAAGACCTAGAGCCAGACCCAGCATAGCTTTCTCCAACTGGCTATGGGTTCAAGGATGAGGCTCAGAAACGTTTCCAGCATGGGGATGCTGGAACTTTATTTCAGGTAGAATAGAAAGCCATGTTTATTTCAACTGGTATGGTGGGGAATCATTCTACCATCTGAGTTAATTTCCTGCTTCGGCAAAGATGACCTACGGACAGGTCCCTGCACAGTTATCAATGTGAACTGTCATCCTCAATGTCCAGTATTATAGCTACAAGGAGAGGGCAGTCATGGGGAAGTACCAACCAGCCACCACATTTTTAGACAAATCCCCATGACTTGCCTATTGTCTTACCTGACTAACAAGTGATGGCAATAAACCTCAATTAATTAAGACTATGAAATGGGAAACTGGGGAGAGAGGTACATAGAAGCTCTCTGTAGTATCTCTGCAACTTTTCTATAAGTCTAAACTATTCTTAAGTAAACACTTGGAAACAAAATACTATCACATAATTTCCGGTCCATTGAGATTTTGCTTAGGGTTCCAGATGTCATGTGGCCCACAAAATGATTGCTCTCGTGGGCAAGTCTGGATTTGACTATCCTGTTGAAAACTCACTGTTGGTATTGTTTCCACTATATCAAAAAATGCATAGTAAAAAGACTAGAAAATAAGCAGTTGCTGCCTTTGGACCATGGGCTTCCATAGGTAAGATGTTTTGTTTTGTTTTTGCATCTCTTTGATTTCTGTCTCCTAAAATTTCCACCATGACTTTTGAGGGAAATCAGATTTGCACATAGGCTTCACTGTTGCCCAGTCATCTACAAAGTAAAGCTTCTCAGTGTAATATATCAGAGCCTTCAGGGGCTGGTCCTGCTCCTGTGATTTCATCATCCACAACTCCACCTCCTTCTGGAGATGACAGTTATTTTTCGATAGTTCTAAATGCCCATACGTGTAACACACATGTCCTGTGGCCTCACAACTCGGAATCTTCATACATCTAATCCTCCAACTTCAAATGCCTCACCTCCTCCCCAGTCCAATTTTGGGAGGTTTCCTTCAAAACCTAGCTATGACCTTTCTTGGGAAAGCCTCCCCAATGCCAACAAGCCTCCCTACAGCGTTCATGCTCTCCCCTCACTGCCATGCACAGGTTTCTGTCATTGCACTGCTGACACTGATAGGTATTGATGCGTTTGCATGTTCAGCCTGACTACAACATCACTGAGGGCAAGATAGCGTGTGATGTATTACTACAGTCCCATGGCTATTACAGCGTCTGGCATATGGAACTCACTGTAATGACTCTTTGTTGGGTGGATAGTGAATGGACCCATGAGATGTTTGCTTACCCCCAGAAGAGAGCATTATTGACCTATAAAAGAAAAAAGCTTGACCGACAGCCAAGAGCCAAAACAGAAAGACAGAGCCAAGCTGGGAAGTAGGGTGAGAAATGGACAGAACCATGACAAAGGGTACAAGGATACAGACGACCAGGAGCCTCACTCATCTGAATCAGAGCCAATATGAGTGAGTCTGAGCCTCAAGGGTTGTCCTTTCTGAGGCCCTGGGGTAAGAGCTTTAAAGTTGTCTTGCTGTGAGGTGCCAAACAAGACATTCTAACCTGACTTGTCTTGTTTACTCATATGATCTTTAAATTATTGGGAACAAAATGTTCATCAGAGATCATCAAATCCAGTGGTCTGTAAACTGCACTTCACAGGAATTTGGGATTCTACAGAATTGTTTCAAAGACAGAGAAAGTGGAAGAGGCTGGTGATGCAGACACACCAAGTGGGGCAGCTCCATTCGTGACTGGCTTACAAAGTGGCACCCACACAAGATTCCTGAAGAAATGGTTATGTTGATAATGCAAAGGGAAGTGGGGTGGAGAAAGGAAGGGGGAAAGAGAAGGAAGGAAGGAAGGAAGGAAGGAAGGAAGGAAGGAAGGAAGGAAAGAAAAAGAGAGAGGGGGAAGCTTGGGAGCGGGGAGATGAAGGTTGAGAAGGAAGGGAAAGGAAGAGAGGAGACAGACAGGGAGATGAAGGGAGATGAAGGGAGGAAGGAACAAAACCAAAAAAGGAGGGAGGGAGAGAGGAAACTAGAAAGGAAAGGAAGGAAAGGAGGAAAGAATGAAGGAAAGAGGGAGGGAGAGAAGGAGAAAGGAAGGGAAAGGGGAAGGGAAAGGGAAAGGGAAAGGGAAAGGGAAAGGGAAAGGGAAAGGGAAAGGGAAAGGGAAAGGGAAAGGAAGGGAAAGGAAAGGGAAGGGAAGGGAAGGGAAGGGAAGGGAAGGGAAGGGAAGGGAAGGGAAGGAAGCAGGAAGGGGGGAGGAAGGGGGGAGGAAGGGAGGAGGTTGATGGAGGGAACAAAGTTAAGGAAGAAAAACAAAATAAGGAAGAAAACAAATTACTAATAACATCCAAACCTATCACAAGAAAATGAAGTCAGGAGAGGAGAATTTCTGAGGTCACTCTGGAAGGAAACATTACTTTCACAATGATGACTCTAGTCTTCTAATTCAAACTCAGTGCATTTGTTTGAGAACAGAAGTTCCATTAGCTCCATCCACCCCACCCCCACTCCCCTTACCCTGCAATGCAGCAAGGTACCCTAATTAAAGCTCCCAGCCTGAGGGGCACCTGGGTGGCTCATTTGGTTAAGCGACCGACTCTTGATTTCAGCTCAGGTCATTATCCCAGAGTCGTGGGATTAAGTCCCGTATTGGGGCTCCACACTGAGTGTGGAGCCTGCTAAAGATTCTGTCTCTCCCTCTCTCTCTGCCCTTCTCCCCTGCTCATGCTCTCTCTCCAAAATAATATATATAAAAAAAAAAGCTCCTAGCCCAAGGTGCCAATGAACGAAAGGTGAAGGTAGGTGTAATAGAATTAAAAACTTCAGATAGACGATCAGACACTCCAGCCATCTCATGAGGCACTAATCCTGCAAAAATATATTGCCAAATAGGGAATCCTCATGACCTGCTCCCATGAATGGGGGAAAATGATTCATAATTACAACAGCAATTGTTTGCAGGGAAATAAGAGCTGATGTGTCTGGAAATCCCTTGTCCTCCTAAATGGCTCAAATGCTCCCTTTGTGAGGCGTCCATATTCCTGAATCACTGAAAAACTAAAATCCCTCTTCAAAGATCATCCAAGAGAGAACTTGAATAAGACCTGGAGGGATGGTTAGTGGAGTCCAAGGTCTGGAGGCTACCATATTTGTTCATTCAACGTACACTTCTCTGAGGCCCTCCTCTACACAAGTACTGGCCTAGGAGATGGATATACAGAAGTGAAGATGTGGGGCCGTGTTCTCAAAAGGCAGATTACTCTGATTATAATCATGTGATAAGGGAGGGATGTGAGGGAGGGATGATGAGAACCTAACCCACCTCTCCCAGCACAGCAGAGTAGACAACAGTTCCTGGACCAGAGGTTCTCAACTTTAACTGGCATATGGATTACCAGGGGATCTTGTTCAAGTGCGGGTTCTGATTCAGCAGCTCTGGGATGGGGTCTCAGATTATGCATGTCAGATGGGCCCAGCTGATGCTTATGCTGCTGTTTGCAGAGAGAAGGTTCTGGAACAGGGCCACTCAAAACACGGTCCATGAAATAGCAGCATCACAGCCATTTATGAGTATGCATAAATGCAAACTCTCAGGCTTTACTACAGACCAACTAAATCAGAATCTCTGACGATAAAGCCCAGAAAGCTGTGCTCTATCAAATTCTCCAGGTGATTTTTATACATGCTAACATGAGAAGCAGCACTCTTGTGCATGTACATAAACTGAGTCCTAAAGAAAGAGGTAAGACTGCCAGGTTAAGAACTCCACCCAACAGCATCTAGCATGCCTCCAAGTGCAGTTCCAACAAATATTTCTCATTCACTTGGCTAGTTACAAAAGACAGACATCCTTGCGAAAGCAAAACTCTACCTGATTTCCCACAAACTGAGACAGGCTTGAAAACTCCTGGATGGGAAAGGATACATCTTGCTGATGTTGCCACAAAGACGGCAAGTGTGTGCCATGTGTGGCCCCATATGCTCATTCTGTTCCTGTGACAGACATCATTAATCAATCCCTGTTCTCTTTCTTGCTTAACCCAGCCCTTGTCTCAGAAACCTCAGAGTTTCAGCAAAGTTATGTAAGTTGTCTGCGGTCAAGCAGCTGGTAATAAAGAGTTCGAATTCAAGCCCAGGTCTTTCTGGCTTGAAACACGGGTCTTTTGCTTGTACAGTCTAATACACAGAGGCATCGCTGATACGGTTGATTAAAAAAAAAAACAAGACCACAGAATCGCAAGGGCTTCAGGACAGTTATTTCTAGGTAGCTCTAACCCTTAAAAGAGCCTGTGGATTCTCTTAAAGGGCCTATCTTAGCCCAGAATCTCTGAGTGTCAGAGGGCCTGGGATGCATATTTCAGCTTCTGATGGATCACAAAGGACCTGATCGTGGCCTGGAATATTTACCCCAGGAACACAAAATCCTGAAGAAACAAACCCAAAGGAACGATCATTGCTTTAAATACTCATTCTTCAGCCTGGTTTATTTCTCTCAACCCAAGGGACATGTGACAATGTCTGGGCACATTTTGGGTTATTACAACCAAAAGAGGGAGAGGATGCTCCTCAATCTAGTGGGGAGAGGCCAGGGATGCCGCTAAACATCCCCAAATGCATGGGACTTCCCTCTCCACCCAGGGAGTTACCAGCCCAAAATGTCACTAATGCCAAAAGCAAGAAACTCTGCATCACCGGCACTGGCGGTTAGAAGCAGTCAAGATAAGCAGTCATGCGTTCCCTAAATTTGGGACTAATGATAATGAAGATCGTGATAAACAGCGGCATCAGCAGTAAACCTCTACTGGATGGCAGACATTCGCCTAAATGCGTACACACTTCTCACTGTTCTGGTCCTCATCCAACCACCCTTTGAGGCAGGGACTGTTACTAACCCCATTTTACTAATAAGGAAACTGAGGCTCCCAAAGTCACCCAGCTGGTAAGCATCAGAGCTGCTGTTCCACCACTGCCTGGCCCTAAATATGGATTCTTGACTACTCTGGTGAACTGAAAATCAAGAGAGGATTTCTGTTCTGGCTTCTAGGTTCATTTCTTTAGGAAAGAGAATGCAAGACAGCAAAGTGTTTGCCCTTCTCTGGGTTTTTGTGGAAGGAAGCTATCAGCACTAAAGACTGAGCAGTGGGGCGCCTGGGTGGCTCAGTCGGTTGAGTGTCCGACTTCAGCTCAGGTCACGATCTCGCGGTCCGTGGGTTCGAGCCCCGCGTCGGGCTCTGGGCTGATGGCTCAGAGCCTGGAGCCTGCTTCCGATTCTGTGTCTCCCTCTCTCTCTGCCCCTTCCCCGTTCATGCTCTGTCTCTCTCTGTCTCAAAAATAAATAAACGTTAAAAAAAAAAAAAATTAAAAAAAAAAAAAAAAAGACTGAGCAGTGACTAGTGTTTGTAGTGGAAGGGAACAAATGGCAAATCTCTGAGTCTGAGATCAGGTTCTCTCCCCGCCGTAGGGGCTAAGGAGGAAGACTGGTGTACTGGAAGGAACATTATGTCAGGAAGCAAGAAACACAGATTTGGGGGCCAGCTGTGACACGAATATGTTGTGGGACTTTGGGCGAGTTACTGAAACTCTCAAGCCTGATTTTTCCTTTCTGGTATTTTCCATTTTAACTCTTTCCATGATTGTGTAGATCAGGAGTTGACAAACTGTGGCACGCAGCCCAAATGTGGCTGTCCCTTGTTTTTGTCAATAAAGTTTTATGGGGACGTGGCCACACCCATCTTTTACATACTGTCTATGGCTGTATTTGTGCTACCAGGAAAGAGCTGGGTAGTTGCAAGAAAGATTGTATGATCCACAAAGCCTTAAATATTTATTGTCTAGTCTTTTACAGAAAAAATTTGTTGACCCTTAGTGTAGAAGTCTCTTTATAGACTTTCTTTCCAAATCTGTGCAATAGGAAAATAAAAACAAGCCTCTGATACAAACTACACTGAACTGAATTATCATGATATTCTGATGAAATCACCTATGTAAAAGTACTTTCAAAAAGTACTAAAAAAATGTGAGCCATACTATTATTATTTATATATTTATTATGTGGTATATAATCATTTATAAATTATGTAACAATTATATTTAAAATTATGTAAAATATGTATTATATATTTGTTATATATCAGTATTAGTATTAGATGATGGGATATGATAAAGGAGAAATGATACAGGACAAATATGATGCAGAAATTCATATGGAGCCTGTTTGGAATTCTCTCTCTCCCCCTCTCTCTCTCTCTCTCTCTCTGGGCCTCCCTGCTTGCATGCTCACTCACTCTCTCTCAAAATAAATAAACAAACTTAAAAAAAAAAGCCAAAAGGCATGGAATTGGGAATCAAGCACACCTGAGTATGAATCCAAGCCCACCCAATTATTATTCTTGTGATTTAAAGTAGTTATTAAATTCCTTGAGAGTCAGTTTTCTAACCTGAGGGTAATATTAAACTGGGGAAGAGAAATTATGCATAATGGGATAATTACACTTAATTCCTAAAGTTGCTGGGAGGGTGAAATAAGATATATTCAATCATGTATGCATGTGCCCACTGAACATGCCGTACAGATGCTCCACTTTGTACCCGGGACTGTGCCAGTCACCAGATGTACAGCTGTGCTCAGACAGCCATGGTCCCCGCACCCTGGCACCCACAGTCTAGTTGGGATACAGACCTTGAGCCCGAAGTCCCAGCACACCGAAGTTCACTAAAGACTCTGAAGGCCATTCAAACGAAGCAGTGACATTAGTGTGACTGCCACGAAGAACTGAGAATTTTTCAAAGGTACAAGAAATGATCTGGGTTCCCAGTTGTGAGATGCCTTTGAGGAGTGGTGGGGGATTCACAAGGCCAGAAGATCTGAACTCAGGCAAGGGAGAAGGGAAACAGAGCACTGTCTAGGCCTGAGCAAAGGATAGGACATGGGGTAAGAGACAGAAAAGGGAGAGAAAGAGAATGTGAAAATGGCAGGCTCAGAGGTCAGATTTTCCTCTACAGAGCATCATGGCACCAGGGGCGAGGCGGGGGGGTCATCACACACCCACCAGGGATGCCTCCTTCCCTTGCAGAAAGTGGCCCCCCCAAGTTCCTCCAAAGAAGCCCATACAGCTGCAAACAGCCAGCAGAGCACAACCACACTCATGAACGTGGTGGCAGAGGACATAGGCATGTTTTACTAAACTGGTTCCCTTTTCTTCCTGAGAAACTGGCCACACCGTATTTACCAGTCTCCCTCATAACAAGGTACAGCCACACAATAGTTCTGGATAATCCAACCTAAGTAGAAGTTATGTTTGCCCCTCAAGGTCTATTTAGTAAAAAGCCTCTTGTCCCCCATCTTACACTGTCCCCTGGTCTGCTAGGGGCCCACTGGAGGACTTCAGGGCCCTAAGAAAACGGCAGAGCCAGCAGAACGTAGGGTCCTGAGGCCCTGAATGATTGCGTGTAGCAGCGCTCACTGTCATGGGAACAAGAAGTGAACACGGGTCATATTCATGCACTGGGTGTTTGAAGTTTCTGGTTTTCCTTCGTAGACCTAATTAATACATACGAGTCTTTTGGGGCACCTGGGTGACTCAGTCGGTTAAGTGGCCAACTTTGGCTCAGATCATGATCTCAGTTTGTGAGTTGGAGCTCCACGTAGGGCTCTGTGGTGACAGCTGGGAGCCTGGAGCCTGCTTCGGATTCTGTGTCTCCCTCTGTCTGCCCCTCCCCCATTCACACTCCGTCTCTCTCTCTCTCTCTCTCTCTCTCTCTCTCTCTCTCTCTCAAAAATAAATAAATGTTAAAATTTTTTTTTTTAGTTTTTTTTTTAATGTTTATTTATTTTTGAGACACAGAGAGACAGAGCATGAATGGGGGAGGGTCAGAGAGAGAGGGAGACACAGAATCTGAAGCAGGCTCCAGGCTCTGAGGTGCCAGCACAGAGCCTGATGCGGGGCTCGAACCCACGAACCGTGAGATCATGACCTGAGCCGAAGTCGGACGCCCAACCGACTGAGCCACCCAGGTGCCCCTAAATGTTAAAATTTTTTAAAAAAATATATACAAATATTTTATTTCCCTTTATACACTTACTGCCACTAGAACAGAAGCTTCATGAAGACAAGAACCCTGTCTTCTCATTTGCTCCTCTGTCTAAAACAGTCCGACAAACAAGATGCTCAGAAACACATTTGTAGACACAACTATTGGTAGGTTGAGGACGAGATGAATGTCAATCAGTGACCGAGGGTCACTGGGAAGAGATAAAAGCTGACACATGGGGCGCCTGGGTGTCTCAGTCGGTTAAGCGTCTGACATCAGCTCAGGTCATGATCTCACAGTCCATGAATTCGAGCCCTGCGTTGGGCTCTGTGCAGACAGCTCGGAGCCTGGAGCCTGCTTCGGATTCTGTGTCCGCTCTCTCTCTGCCCCTCCCCTGCTCATGCTCTGTCTCTATCTTAAAAATAAATAAAAACATTAAAAAAAAAAAAAAAAGCTGACACACAACACGGCTCTTCTGTGAACAGTAAAGTTCTGTGAAGATATTTGTTTTTTCCGTCACTGCAAAAGTGGGTTGGTGGCCACACAGGCACAGAGTAGGCATACAGGCATGGACACAGTGAGTTCTTACAGCACTGTGGTGTAGACACAAGTACACAGCCATGGTACAGCTCAATTCCTAGAGCACGATGGGAACTGGAAATGATTACATACTAAACAGAAGAGCGACTTCTTGCTGTCCACGTGGGGCCCATGTCTGTCTCCCGGTGGGTCACAAGCGAAGCTCACAGATTCATACACTGAGCTTAGGTTCTGGGCCCAGATAATGTGGGAATGAATGAGAATGCTAACACACCACTATCAAGTTCTTTGTAGCCACCTGGCACTGTGATAAGAGTGTTATATATGTCCCATGGTGCTGAATTTGCTTCTCGACCCTACATGGTAGGTGTTACTGCTATTTTCATTTTACGAATTCAGCATATCCAGCTTTAGAGAGGTGAAGGAGAGGTCTCAGAGATACCCAGCCAGAGGGGCTTCCCAGATGCTGATCTGAGGCACAAGCCTTCACCCCTCCACTAGTCTGTCTTCATCCATAAAATGGGAGCAATAATGCACACCTAACAAGTCTGTTCAGGGGATAAAAGTATATCAGACAAGGCATGTAGAATTCCCTGCCGATCACCTGGCACTGAGAAGGAGCTGGGAAATATGCCACCTTCTTCCCCTTCTCTTCCCTTCATTCGCCCAGGAGAGACATTATGTCCTAGGCAAGGGTCTGAGCTCCCAACACCAGCAGCAAGCAGAGGCTGTGTCCCCAAATGACTCTGCCACCAGGGCCAGGCAGTGTGCATCAAACCCTTCATAGTATTTAAACTCCGTCTGGGCACCTAATTATCTTAATGATGCAGAATTCAAAATAGCACAGTCTGTGAGCACCCCAGGAAAGGTCCTGATCACAGACATGGGCCTATTAAACCAGAGAAAAGAGTCTAATAAAAGAATGTAACAATTGGAGTACTTAGAAGGGGAAAGGCTGACAGGTCACCATGGGAAGCTGGGCCCTCCCTGAGATTCCTTCCTCCGGTCCGAGCTTCTTGGAATAGGTCCACCTCCTCGCTTGGGTCTCCATGCTTCAGGGGCCATGACTCTTTTATCGTGACTATGTGACTTCATTCTCACAATCGTGTGAGCTAGACATGGCTAAGCCTGTTTCACAGACAAGAGGACTGAGCCCTAGAGAAAGGTGGGTCTTCTGGAATAAAATTCCTAAGCTCACCCTGCAGCCTGGTGTCCTGGGAAACCAGTCACATAGACAGCTTGAGTTCGTGACTTGCAAGAGAGCCAAAGAGAAACCCTTCAAGAGTTGGCCTGTGGAGTCTTTTCTTCGATCCTTTCTTTCCCCTTCGTCTCTTCCTTCTTCCTCCTTCCCTCCCTACTTAAATTCCTTTTATTTTCTCCCTCCATTCTCTGCCTTTGTTTTCTCTCTTTCCTTCCCTCCTTACTTTGATTGTCTCCCTCTCTCCTTCCCTCCTTCCTTTCCCTCAATTTCTCTCTACATCCCTCCTTTCCTCCCTCCCTCATGCACCCTCAGGCTCTCACAGTATTGATTAACTACCTACTCTTTGCCTGGCCTTATGCAACACGTTGGGAACACTCAGATCCATTAGACATATCTGTCTTCTCAAGGAATTCACATTCAGGTGGGGTAGGGGGACAGAGAGCAAAACAGACCCCACAGTAGTGAGGTTAAGTATTACGATAGGGAAAACAGAGTTGGCTGTGAGTGTGGATGAGGGCCCCAGGGAAGGCTTTCACTTCCAGGCAGCCTCTTCATCACTGTCTAAACTTCCGTCCAAGCTCAAGATGTCACCATCCACCCACACAGGGCTGCGAACACTTTGTCAGCCTCTGCCAATCACGGAGTTCTCAACCTGTGCCATAAGACACCTAAGGACTTGCCACTAGCTAGGATATGTCATTGAATTGGACCCTTCCTCACTTCCTGTCAATTTCGAAGAGGGCCCACCATTGCTGTAGTAGCCAAAGAAGGTAGTCTATTGCCTACCTATTCTTAACAAAAAAATTTTTTTAATGTTTTATTTAATTTTGAGAGAGAGAGAGAGAGAGAGAGAGAGAGAGAAGAGTGCGAGCAGGGGAAAGGCAGAGAGAGAGGGAGACACGGAATCTAAAGCAGGCTCCAGGCTCTGAGCTGATGTCACAGAGCCCAACGCGGGGCTCAAACTCATGATCCGTGAGATCATGACCCGAGCCAAAGTCAACGCTTAACCGACTGAGCCACCCAGGCACCCCGACTGCCTACCCATTCTTTATGCCAGGTAAGGATCAACAAGACTGGTAATATTAGTTATGAACCAGTGGACGTCCAACACTAACCTCAGAGCTGATCAGTGCTCAGGGCTGAGGACAGATTAATGAACAATAAACACATAAATATTTCTTTTGTTCCAGGTAATACTGAGAAATAATTGGCATGCACCACTGTGTAAGTGTCAGGCATATAGCATAGTGGTTTGATTTACGCAGACTGTGAAATGATCACAATAGGTTCAGATACCATCCATCATCTCATACAGATACAGTAAAAAGAAAGGAAAAATTTCTTCTTGTGATGAGAATTCTTAAGATCCACTCTCTTAACTTTCCTATATGTCATATACCAGCACTAACTACAGTCACCATGTTGTACATTACATCCCCAGAACTTAAAACTAGAAGTTTGTAGCTTTTGGCCACTTTCACCAATTCACCCTCCCCTCACCCTCTGCCTCTGGTAACCACAAATCTGATCTCCTGAAGAAAGAATCAGTGACCTGGAGGACAGAACATTAGAAATTACCCAGCTCTTTCCGCCACCTTGGAACCTGGGGAGGCCTGCTGGGAACAGGACTCCTAAAACAACAGATATGTCTAGAAAGCTGTGGTCCAAAGTCATTTTTGCAGGTTAAAGTGGGGTCTCTGGAAACAGAGGGAGGGCATGGCTCTTCTTAAAACTGAAGGTGTTTATGCTCGAGATGAAACTAAATTCTATCTAGGCAAGTGATGTGCTCATGTATACAAAGCAAAGAACAACACAGTGACTCCTGGTGGCAAACTGAACAAAACCAGAGGGATCTTGGGAAAAGTAATTCGTGCTCATGGACACAGTGGCATATGGCTCGTGCCAAATTCCAAAACAACCTTCCCGCCAAAGCCATGGGCCACAGAATCTGTGTAATGCTGTACCCCCTCGAGGACTTAAACTTACTGAAAGGTAAATAAATAAAGGTGCAGATTTTTAAAAAAAAGATGAGGAAGAAATTGTCCAGTGAAAGGAGAAAAAAGAAAAAAGATAAAAAAATACTGAAGAAAACCTAGCAGACATGGGAGACAATGTAAAAAAAAAACCAAACAACCCCCCAATATTCACATTATGAGAATTCTAGAAGGAAAAAAGAAAGAGAAAGGGACAAAGTATATTTAGAACAATAATAGCTGAAAAGGCCCTGAACCTAGGAAGAGAAATGGACATCCAAATCCATGAGGCTTGAAGGATCCCAAGTGGGCTGAACTCAATTAGGGCCATACCCGACACATTCTAAGTAAACTGGCAAAAGTCAAAGCAGCAAGAGAAAAGAGAGGGGTTACATACAAGGAAACACCCATGAGACTATTGGCAGGTTGCTCAACATGAATACTTCCTGAGCAGCATTCCTGCCCCGGACTGGGTGGTTCTGGAACCAGCAAGTGACTCATGTGGAGGTATTATTCTTACATAGATGGATGAGGTAGCATATTTGGAGTTAAGCAGATTTTGGTTCCTAATTGTGAGGTCCTGGATGACAAATCTCAACTTTACGAGGCTCAGCATCTCATTTTTATAATGTGGATAATAATCTATGTCACAGGGCTGCTGATCAAAACAGAGCACAGTGTCTTTCTCCACCATAAAAGGGCAGCACAGCAAATGATACTTATTTCTAAATATTACAACTATAATTCCTCCTAATGGTTCTGTGAGATCCCTTCATTTATCAGGCAAAAAGTGGAGACTTAAAGTGAAGCCAACTATCTTAAGATACACCCCTACTAAAAGAGAGATGGGATTTAAGATACAATCCTTCCATCCAGCATATCCCATCGGGGAAGTTGCGGTCAGGAAATCGATGGTGAATTCATATCTCAAGTAGGTCCAGATTGTGGTGGACGCCAATGGATTTACAGTTTTATTCACCTGTCTGGAGCTAGGAGAATACAAGGTGTGCCAACCCTTCTTGTCCCAGCATCCCCTGGAAAGTTACCAGGCAAACTGCAAATAGTGTAAGGCTCCAAACGCTTCATGCTCCAACAGATCCAATCTTTCTTGGGCTTGGGGAACTGAAACTATCTCTCTCCCCCTCCCCACCCCTGCTAATAACTTCAGTCATGTGGCCACTGCTCTCTGAAGCCTTTCTTTCCTCTCAGCTTGAGAAAGCTCCAATTTGGTGATTGTTCATTATCCCCCCATTTAGACAATTTTCAGCGCACAGTGGAACCTTTAAACAGTGTGAACAATGTTGTCAATCTTTCTGCATGCTGCCTCTACCAGGCATTAAGAGGTAAATTGACTGCGCAGCGGGGAGGGGAATTAGGAACACAGTTTCCATTAATAGTAATAGGGTAAGCCAAGTGGGCCCTGAAGTTTGGTCATGGAAAGGGGCAGGCATTAGAGACACCTGTATACCAAGGGCTGGACTGAGTCTGAGTCAGGATTCGGTGCTCCCCGATGAGGCCCTTCCTCAACAAGGAGAGAATCCCCAGATGCAGGGTACAAGACAGTGGGTGGAGAGGAAGGGAATGATCTATGGATCACAGAGCACCTGCTGTATGCAAAGCACTTTGATGTTATGTCACGTCATTCTCAGAATAACACCGAGCGTCAGGAGCAGTACTCACACACTCTGGATGAGAACATAGAGGTAAAAGCCCGGTGACACAGCTCTTGAGTGGTGGTGCCAGGATTTGAAATGTGACCTGCCCAGCTCCAAAAGTCCCACTGTTAGTAGCCACTTTACTGGAAGAGGCCCTTGCTTTCTGGATTCTTCCGAATGTCTCTCTTTTGCCCAGACTGGGCTGCCTCCCTTCAGGGCAGTTGGAGAGTTGTCAAGTTCATGATCTCTCGTTATAACACAAAATGAGGCCTTTTTTGCCCATTTTCACTGGATTCTGTCTCTGCCAGGTGTGCTCACCATTCACCTCATACCTCTGTTGTCACGATGGTACAATCCAGCCACCCTTATTTATGCCTTTCCTGTATGACTCAGAAGGGTCACCTCTCTGCTCCAGGAGTAGCAACAGAGATCTAGCAAACAGGCCACTGATTCCTTATCCCACGTGCATAAGGGGCCCCATTCGTCAACTTCCCACCAAGCACCACTACCAAACAGATCAGATGAGACGCTCAAGATTGACTCTGGTTGCCAGCCATGAGCGGGGCCACACACAGCTCCCAGGTGAACAAGGGCATGTATCCTTTTGAGTAACAAGATCTCCCCTTTCCTGCCCCACTTCTCAAGGGCACAAAACCGAACCGACTACATGCTAACGCGCATTTACTCTCACACCTCTTTGCTTTTTCGATCCCCACACACCCTCCCAAAGGGTTAAAACCCAGACGGGTAGTCTAGCTCCCAAACCCTAGTCCTATCCCATTTGTTTGAATTACAGGACCTTAGTCGAGCTGGCTTCTCCATCTATAAAGCAGGAATGCTAATTTCACCCCCGCAGCATTGTGTGAAGATCCAAAGAGAAAACACCCAGGCAGCACCAAACACAATGCCTGGAAAATGGACAGTCCATCAAAGCTGAACTGAGAAAACACTCAAACATCATAGGGGCATCTGTTTCTCCACCACCACCACCACCGCTTGGCTGGTTTCCTATGGGACAGAGGTTTTACAGTTCGGCTCCCTCCAGCATTTAGGAAGGACAGGACTGTCAAGTCAATCTGAGGATAACTGCTTGCCACAGGCAGAAACAGTTGCTGGTGGCCTGGCAAGAAATGGCCACATCTTAAAGGGACAGTGGAAGACCCTTGGAGGAAAATTCCGCAGTGGCCGGTCACCGCCTACAGCGGTACTGTACACGGAGGCCGGACCTCCTTCTCTCAAAACCAGGGAGAGCCCCAGCGTATTTCTTTCTATCTTCTTCTTCAACAACAACAGAAGCACTGAGCCCCTACTATGAGCATGGCACATGCACGCTCCATCGACCACCACTCTGTGCCTTTCTCCAAGGAGCCATATGCTGAAAAGAGGACCGTGACATCTGACATGGATGGAGAGCTTCCAGTGTGCTGGGCACTGTGGTATTTTATGTGGACCATCTCGCTCAGTCCTCAGAGGATCCCATGAAATAGGGCGTTCGCTGTCATCGCTCTACCAAAGAGAAGGATGCCAGATATGCCTGTTATATAGACCCGTCCTCTGCGTGTGTGTGTGTGTGTGTGTGTGTGTGTGTGTGTGTGTGTGCATGCGCGCACAATTTAGTGATAATGCTCCTTTTAACACTTCTGAACAGAAGTGGACAAAAATGTTAAAAGGATTTCATGTGCTTTAGCAAAGTGCCTGTCACATAGGTATTCAAGACACAGATAAACAGTGTCAACCCCTCCCCTCCCTAACAGCATTATGTGATCAGCCCTGCCCTCTGTACCCTCTTCTTCCAACAAGACAGCCTTGTCACAGCTCGGGGCACCCTTGACGGTTCTGTTCTCCTCTTCTGCTATTCTCTTCCAGGGCTATTTCTCTCCCAGCATTTTCCTCTCTCATAAATATTTGCAGAAAGTCAGGCTGCTCTGTCTCATTGTGTTTTCATGCCTTGTTTTGCCACCTTCTTACCAGAGCTGATTTGACATAAATATTTATGTGTAAAAATATGTTCTCCAGTCCTCGGGGTTCTCCGCCCTATATACCACCGCGGGGAAATCAGGGCACGGCTAACACAACAACACCCTGTAGCCTGGAGCAGGCCCAGGCCACCAACTCTATCCTGGGTCGTGGGGAGGAGATGTTTGATGTGTGACCCTTCTGTGAACAGGTCCCCTGGTCACGTGACCCCAGGTAATAGGTCAAAGGGCTCCAAAGCTCTGGAGTGGAATTTATCAGCTCTCACTGCTTTACTATAGTGGGAGCTCCCTCAGCAGTGGGAGTAACTCTGCAACCCAACTCATGTGGCCAAAGCTAAGAAATACTGTAGACATATCTAGATATATCTAGTTACAACCTTCCTTCCTTTGATTCGTCCTCAGGGCTGCACTACCTGTCCCCTCCTGTAGCCAACTACCATCATCCCATTTTTACGGCCATGCCAGCTGCCATCACCCATTCCCACCGGACGTCTAGGAGGACACTGTCTTCAGATCACATTCTCATCTGCCTTGGAGTGCACTCGGCTCTTTCTGAGGTCGCCCATCATCCTTCTTCCAAAAAATGTACCTCCAAACTACTGACTGCACATGGGTTTGCACAGTAGCTTAGATCTCATGCAATCTATAATAGCGACAGCAGCAACAACAAAATATCAGCCCCCTTTTAATAGTCAGTACCTACCCGATAGAAGCAGGTGGCCAAGAACTCAGTGTTTGCCTGAACTAAGCCTAAGCCCCACACTATAGTCGTCTAGGGCTCTGGTCGGGGGAAAGCTGATTTGGGTGTAGCCCAGTTCACCCCAGACCCCACTAGGTCACTTCTCCTAAAGGTAACAACACAAGGAGAGACTTCTGTCCACACCTTTCGGGAGACTGTGAAGAGAGGCAGCTTAATAAGAATTAATTTAATTAGTTGTAATTAATGATGATTATTAATAACCCACTGATAATTGTTACTTGATTATGTAACTATTTAATAATAGGAAACATAATAATTATTATTAATGGCCAATAAACGTGCCTGCTACATCAGTAAGTGGATATAGGATATAAACAATCTGTTAGTAGAAAACGCCTCTCGGACCGGGTCAGAAAATAGAAACCTAACCCTTATTCGTATGCCACGACAAAATGGCATGGTGAATTATTAACAAGTGTACTGTCATCAGAATCAGAAAACCTGGGTTCGAAAATCAATGGTGCCAGTGGAGGCCAGGTGACCTTGGGCAAGGCCGCTCTTCTCTGAAAGCTTCTGGTTTCCCAGCTGCAAATGGGGAACCCGCCATCCCCAAGGGAGGCCCACATGTGGTAAGAAATGGGCAAACAGTGCTGGACACTTCGGAACACTGAGGTCTTGCTGTCCCAAGTGTGGGTGGCAGAGCAGCAGGCCGTGAAGACACAGCTGAGGGAAGCTGGACTCTGTTCTGGAAAGCTGCGGCTAGAACCTGGTATTCTCGCTTACCGGCTGTTCGGCCCTGGGAAGTCACTGAATTTCTCCCTCTCTCAATGTCCTTATCTGTAAACTACGGACGGTACTGGTACGTCTGTCGTATCTGCCTCATAGAGTCGCTATGAGGATTAGAGATAACATAAAACCTGTCAGAAATGATAAAGTTACTACAACTGCAGATACGGCCGAGATTAGGAAAATGAGAGAATGTTATTTAAAATTTTCACCCTAAAATAGAAATCTCGTTGAAATGGCCACGTTTTCAAGCAAAACACACATTGCCCAACTGGCCCGAGAGAAAGTAGAAAACCATAGTAGACCAAAAGCCATATAAAAATTCAAGTCATTTCTGGGGCGCCGGGGTGGCTCAGCCAGTTGAGCAGCTAACTTCAGCTCAGGTCATGATCTCACGAGTTCGAGCCCCACATCGGGCTCCGTGCTGACTGTTCAGAGCCTGCTTTGGATCCTCTGTGCCAGCCCCTCTCTCTACACCCCCCCCCCCACCTTCCCACCCCCCTCTAAAAAATAAACATTAAAAAAATTTTTTTAAACCAAAGTCATTGCTGTTGTACTTTCTTTCAATGTTTCTGTAAGTTGAACATGTTTCAAATTTTCAAAATAAAAGCCAGTGTTAAAAAAAAAATACACTCCCACAAAAGCAAATATCCCAATTACTTTTATAGCCAAAGTGTAGCAGACCTTTGAGAAACAGAGAATTCCCGGTTTAGTCAGACTGTTCTAGAACATAGGAAAGAGGTAAGTTACCCCAATCATTTTATGACACAAGTATATAATATCAGTACCAAGACTGGACAAAGACCATAAGGATTGAATCCAACCCAGTCTGCCTTCCTCAACAAAGGCCACACAAGAAAACCAGTCTCCATTATACACATGGATGCAAAACAAAATCCTCCCCCACCAAAAAAACAAAAAACAAAAAAACCCCAGCTGAATGAATGCCCCTTAAGGCCTGGAACCTGCTCCCTAATTAGCCCTGATTAGTAAGATGTCATGACTTACCAGATAAGAAGGACTTATTATTACTATTAATTATTATCTTAGAAACAGTAATTTTGTTTCCATCCCTCTAGCCCCTCCAACTTCTTCAAATTGTTTTAACAAAGGAAACCATGGAAATACAGAACTAAAAGCTGAGCAACCTTGGGAAAAGAATGTGGCTCTTACAAGTGTCGATGGAAAAGTCAAATGGTACAAAATAAACAACACCAACAGAAGTGAAAGAAACCCACAGGCCACAGAGACATACACCCAGAGCTTACCAATTACACTGGAATCGGGATTTGCTGGAATAAAGAGGGCTAACAGGAAGAGGCATGTGGGAGTGAATATCCACATTTGTCTCAAATGTTTTCACAATAACGAATTAAAAGATTCCACTTCAAAGGGATTGATAACAAATGAAGGAAAAGAACTGAATGTACTAGTTAAAAATATATAGGTGATGGGGTGCCTGGGTGGCTCAGTCGGTTGAACAACCAACTTCGGCTCAGGTCATGATCACACGGTCTGTGAGTTCGAGCCCCGCGTCAGGCTCTGTGCTGACAGCTCGGAGCCTGGAGCCTGCTTCGAATTCTGTGTCTCCCTCTCTCTCTGCCCCTCCCCCACTCGTGCTCTGTCTCTCTCTGTCTCAGAAATAAACATTAAAAAAATTTTTTTAAATATATAGATGATCAACTGAAGAACTTTAAAAATTAAAAAATTAAGAATTTAAAAAAAAATTAAAAAACCAAAAATGAAACCAACAAAACCCCCCAAAAATTAGGCAAGTAGCAGGAAGGGAGCGAAAACTGAGGCCAAAAAAACTAGATCAGTGATTCCCAACCTCGGGTGTATTCATTAGAATACGTGGGGCTAGGGGTGCCTGGGTGGCTCAGTCGGTTGAGCGTCTGACTTCGGCTCAGGTCACGATCTCACGGTCCGTGAGTTCGAGCCCCGCGTCGGGCTCTGGGCTGATGGTTCAGAGCCTGGAGCCTGCTTCGGATTCTGTGTCTCCCTCTCTCTCTGCCCTTCCCCCGTTCATGCTCTGTCTCTCTCTGTCTCAAAAATAAATAAACATTAAAAAAAAAAAAAAAAAAAGAATACGTGGGGCTAGTCTTAAAAATCCTGATACCTAAGCCACATGCCAGAGCAAATAAATCCAAATCTCAGGCGGGAGCCAGACAGCAGAATTTGTTAAAGCTCCGTACAGGATTCCTATATGTGTCTATTGCTGGGAAGCACCAATCTAGAGGAAAAGACACAAGGGGGAGGGTAAAGAAAATTGCAAGGACACGTAAGGAATAAAAGCATCGCCAAAAAATGAAGACAGAATTGATAATAAGCATGCAAGGTATGCAGGAAAAGAAAAAAGACTCCCAGGCTGGGTCTAAATCAAAATCCGGTCTTCATTTGCATATCATAAGAAATCGCACGATGCCTTGTTTAAAACGAGCACTGGATTCAAAGTCAGAAAACCTAGGTTCTAAGATCAACGATGTCATCTGAGGCTGCGTGACCTCAGGCAGGGCCCTTCTTCTCAGCGGGCTCTCTCCGGGGCAGGTTGAAATAGTGTTAGGAACCTCAGAATCCTAAGGCTTTGTGCCTCTGCAGACCAGCGACACCAGCAGCCTCCGGGGGCTCATAAGAAATGCAGAATCTCCGAGTCCGCCCCAGAGCCACCGAATCGGAGTCTGCATTTTAACAAGATCCCACAGGTGATCCGCATGCACCTCAATGTTTGAGAAGCACCGCCCCAGACGGCTCTCTGACCTTCCCGAGAGACTTGGCAAGACAAGAATTATTGCCTGTTCTTGCTGTCTCATGCCTCTGTGTGTGGCGCCCTCTCCTGAAACGCCCTCCCACATCCTTGTCTAGCTGCCTCCTCCTTGATCTCTGGGACACAGCTTCCATGAACTCCAGGAAGTATTCCTGGAAACACCCACGCACCACCTTGCCAAGGGGTTACCTGTCCTTTCTGGGCTCCTCTCTATCGAACCCTCACCTGCTGCGCTGTGGAACTGCTGGCTTCTGTGTCCTCTCCCAGCACTGTACGGTAAACTTTTTAAGGGCATTTCAATAAGCACCTGCAATGCGCAGAAAACGTTCTTGCGTAAGCGGAATTCGGCACAGAAATTAGTTAGTTTCCGGCGGCTGCTGTTAACGAATGACCACACACTTGGTGGCTTCACAGAAATTCATTCTCTCACAGGGTTTAAACACAAACAAACAGCAACAGCGTCAAACCTTCCCAGGATCACAACTAGACTAGCACTGGGACAAATACATGTGTCCATCTCCCAAGGGCTTGTCCTGAACATACACAAAAGCCCTAACCTATATTAAGTGCAATGTGTTTACGGCACACACACTTTGTGTAGGTAGTTGTGTTAGGCATTACACATCCAGGATGCCTCCTTTCTCCAACAACCATGAAGGTGGATATTCCTGTCACCAGTTTTCAGGTAGGGAAACTGAAATTCAGTTCAGGTGAGAAATGTGTCCAAAATCTCACAGGTGGCAGCCAGCATCAGAGCCAGGATTTGAACCCGGGGCTATGTGGCTCCATGCACACACTCAGCAAATATTTACTGAGTGCCTACCGCATGCCAGGAATGACTGTGTTTAAGACGCACACTTTCCCAGGCTTCTCTAGGCACAGCCCCACAGAGGTGAGTGTCTAGCTCCAAAGCCAGCACTCTGCTCACTGGTCCACACCGCCCGGCTGTCAACCACCATCTCGCCTCCATCTTCTCAAAGCAAGTCTTTTATCTGGGGCTTCAGCTCCTTCCTGATACCTTCAGCAGCGTCACTGTGCCATACCATGAGCCATGTTACTCTGACAAGCTCTGTCAAAGGCAAGGACCCGTAGGGCCAAGAACACCTTGGGAAGTTCCTGTGAATGAGAACGTGAAAACCAGATATCTTCGTGTTGTCCCAGACATACTCCTGACGTCGCATTGCAAGTAGACACCACCACTGATCCTTTGCCAACCTGACAAGAGTTTGTGGTGTGCCCCAGAGACCAGCTGACATGCATGTTTCAGTGAGAGGTGGGTACAAAATAAAGTCAGATGGACCAGTAAGGTACACTACCGGGTCCAAAGAACCTACAGTCCATTGGAACAGGCCACCGATGGACAATGCTACAGATAGACCCCCAACTATAAGAGTAGAGAATCAAAGCAAACATTTGCCTTGGAGGTCCGAGAGTTATCCATGCAGGGAGTGCTATTTGAAATAGGCCAAAGAGGCTGCTTAAACTTCTACAAGGAGAGATGATGTGAGAGAGTCAGCAGTCAAAGGAGAAAGTCTTCCTGAGGAAGACATTCAGATGATTTTGTTTCTAAGAACATCACCCCTGGAAGGAACGGCAGTATTGCTAGTGTGGGGTTTACAAGTCCAAGTGCCTACAAGCAGGCAGACTGGTCAGCTGGTGCGAACCAATACGACAGATGTGCCAGTTGTTCATAGCCAAATGGAGTCTGATGGGGCCGTTACAAAGTTTTATTACGGAGCATATGGGTTATTAGATATTTTGAGTATCACCCCTGTTACTTGATGAGGCAAGAATAACGAATGAGTAATGCAGAATAAGTGTAAAGTAGGTACAGCCAGACAGATGAATAAGTAAGTAGATACATAAATGATGATGATGACGATGATGATGGAAAAGAAGGAGGCAAAGAAGAAAAATGATACAGATGGATAGGAAGGAAGGAAGGAAGGAAAAAACAGAAATGGCTGGCTGAATGGATAATGGATGGATGGAGCTAGATGGAATACCTAGCTAGACAGTAACATATATAAAGCCTCAGAACATAATGTTGAGTGAGGGGGGAAAAGGCAGGTGGAGAATGCAATGTCAAATATTATATAATGAACAAAAACTGAAACATAAAATACTATATATTACTTACCAAAACATAAATCTATATGTAAAAGTTAACAAGAGGACCTCCACATAAGAGTCAAAGCCATCGCTCTTAAAAAACAACAGATGTAAAAACCTTCATGACAATGGATTGGTCAATGATCTCATGGATTTGACACTCATGGGATATGACACCAAAAGCAGGGACAGCAAAAGAAAACAGGCAAATTGAACCACATCGAGATCAAAAACTTGTGCGCACCAAAGGACACAATCAACAGAGTGAAATGGCAAGCCACAGAATGGGAGAAAATATTTGCAAATTATTTATGTGATAAGAGGTTGATATCCAGAATTTATAAAGGACTCCTAAACTCAACACTAAAAAAGAAATGAACAACCAAATTCAAAAATGGGCAAAGGACCTGCAGGTACACTGTTCCAAAGAAGATATACAGATGGCCAATAAGCTCATGAAATGAAGCTCAATTATCAATCATCATCAGCAAAACACAAATCTGGACCATAGTGAGACACTACCTCACACCCATTAGAATAGATGCTATTAAAAAAAAAGATAGGAAAAAAAAAACAGAAAATAACAATTGTCAGTAACGATGTGGCGAAATTAGAACTCTTATGCACTGCTGGTGGGACTATACTTGATCTTAGCCAAAAGGCCGAGAAGCGATGGGACTATAAAATGAAACTGTGGAAAACAGAATGGTGGTTCCTCAAAAAATTCACCATAGAATTTCCCTATGATCCAGCAATTCTACTTCTGGGGATACACCCAAAAGAACGGATAACAGGGTCTCAACCAGGTATTTGAGCACCCATGTTACGAGCCACATGATTCACAATGACCAAAAGGTAGAAGACATCCAAGTATTCACGGACGGATGAACAAACACAATGTGGTATATACATACAACAGAATCCTTACTCAGCCTTAAAAAGGGAAGAAATCTTGACACAGGCTACAACGTGGTTGAACCTTGAGGACATTGTGCTGAGTGAAATGTCATTCACAAACGGACAAATACTCTAGGATGCCATTTCTATGAGGTACAGAGAGTACTCAAATTTATAGAGGTAGAGAGTAGAAAAAAAAAAGTAGAAGGGTGGTTGCCAGGAGCTGGGTAGGTGGAATTGGCAAGCTAGTGTTTAATGGGTACAGAGTTTAAGTCTTGCAAGATGAAAAGAAATCTGGAGATGGATGGTCATAGAATTGGTTGCACAATTCATGCCACAGAACTGTGTGCTTAAAAGTAGTAAAATGGCAAATTTTGTGTTACATAAATGTCACCACAATTAAAAAAGAAATAAATTTTAAATACTTAAATGTTATCCAGGTTAGATATAAAAAGGAACTAACCAAAATTCATGACCCTTAACCCCATGCCTGAAAGAGGGTAAGACAGATGGTGACAGAGAAGGGGCAATTTCAACATGATCTGTCACTTACTGGTTCTGATGTCAAAACAAAATACATCCCGAAGAAATGGGACCAAAAGTTAACAATCATAGAGTCTGGGTGGTGGAAGGCCGGGTGATTTTTACCTCGTTCTCTGTACTTTTCTGTACCCTTTTTAACTTCTTCGAAATAAAAACTGTAGTCGAAGAAGAAAAAAACATTGCGAGTAGAAGGGACACTTCGATATTATGACTTGGCTAAATCGTTAAATCTTTGTGTTCTGGGAAAACAGTCACTTGTTTCTAGGAATATTTTAACCAACACAGGTAATCTCTGAAAAATTTCCAGGCATAATTCCAGGCTTATAGCAGGTCCTAGGTAAGTATGTGGTGAATGAATGAATGATCGCTGCTAGTTTAGGGTAGAAGCCTACATTGACCCAGAGTCAGATTAAACGACCTCTTGGCTATGGCCACAAAACCCCTCTCATCCCTAAGATACTGGCCTGGGCCTTTTCCCAGTTTCCATTGTGTTCAGCCCTCCCTCCTCCATGGGTTCCAAGAACACAGCCAGAGAATGCAAACAAATGAGCCAGTAATTTTCAGGACATTCTCAATTCCTTGGCTAGGTCCCTGCAGCAACGAATATTAAGCACATTAGCTCTGACCTCCCTGCCCAAATTCCTTTGTATTGGATGCAGTAATGAGCCTCTCAGGCAAGACAATTTTCCCAAGGTTTCAATATCTATTCCTGTCCAATGGCTGTCACCTACAAGTCCTGAAGGCAGCCAATTAATTCAGAGATGCTGTACCAAGCAAGGATGACCATCCTCTACTCTGGTGACGGGAAATTCAAATCAGGCAATCACCAGCTAGGTCACGATGGGCACTGCCTGGAAAAACAGATCACTCTAACCCTAACCTAATGCTAACAGGCAGGGAGAACATCCTCATGCAAACACACAGGAGATGCTGTCTCACTGGTCCCTTGGGAACCTCTGCCGTGGCCACCATCGCTACAATTAGTGAAAACATTTTTGATTTAGGTCCATTTAGACCTGAAAATCTTTACTCCTGAAAATCAGGAAGATGTGTACAAATCTGTTACTCTACCATCAGCGAGCTAAAGCGAGATAAAGGTACAAAAAGAGACTCTGGTTCCAAGTGACACAGGGTTTGCTTAAAGGGAAAATGTCAACCCCGCACACTCCTTGGCCCTCACAAAGGCAAAGGGGGCCTTGACCCAGCGGTGCCTTTTAATGGTCCCTCAGTGCATCACTGAGCACACCTCCGACAGGGAAATCAGTCCGAAGTGTCTAAATAAGAGACCCAATCAACCCAGACTCACAACCTGTAACAAATCATTTGCTAAATCTCAATCAATCCTAAATTTGCTTCAAAACAACCAACCAACCAAACCAAATCAAAAAACTACAAACTCACAGTTCTCGATGACAGTTACAATGTCGATTTACCTGTGTTTACCTGCCCAGGAATGACCCCGGGGATTCCAGCTCAGTACGTGTGGGGTGTAAACCGAGAATACAAATTTTGAAAATGTTCTGCTGGAGACACTAAGGCATAACCTAGTGAAGTCCCATAATGTATTACATTGCAAGGCATGCCTCGGGGCGTCTGGGTGGCTCGGTTGGTTTAGTGTCCCATTTCTACTCAAGTCATGATCTCGCGGTTCAAGGGTTCAAGCCCCGTGTCAGGCTCTGTGCTCACAGCCCAGAGCCTGGAGCCTGCTTTGCATTCCGTGTCTCCCTCTCTCAGCCCCTCCTCTGTTCATGCTTTGCCTTTCTCTTTCAAAAATACACATTTAAAAAAATTTATATTAAAAAAACAACAAAATAGAAAACCAAAGGCATGCCTCATGAAGGAAGACAAAAACCTTTCTGCCCTCACTCCCTCCCTTCCTCCTTTCCAACCTTCCTTTCTTTTTCTTACGTTCTTCCCTCTTTTTTCTTTCTCTTCTCCCTTTCCACTTCCTTCAGTTCAACAGATATGCACTGAATATACCTTGTTAACTGAAACACCATTGCTTTCTAAACTTAACAAAAACCTTTTATCTGGCAGATGACTCAAGTAAGTACCCAAGGTCCTCTCTGCCCGGTCACAAGGCAATCCTAGTCCATTCCTCAAAAAAACCCTTTTTCCCCTTGGTTTTTTAATGATGGGACCATCTGGACTTAAGGTGCACAGGCCTTCAGGTCACATCTGGAAGACACAGAGTAAAGAGCAAGTCCCTGAAGTCAGACACACCTGGTTTTCAATCTTGGCTCCATTTTTCAGCTGTGTTTCTTTAGGCACGTTTCCTAATCTCTCTGGGCTTCAGTTCCTACAGCTGCAAGTAACACGATAAAATGAGCCTCCATAGATATCAGCCTGGACAGATGATAACTCAAGACAGGATGGTCCCTCGCCCAGGCAAGGATGACCACACTCTCTCCATGTGCTTCACCTACAACCCTACGACATTTACAGACACAAAATCTGTGAGGAGAGGCAAGACTGAATCACCAGGGGCTACTTGTAATACATCAAGATTCAATTGGTAGAACTGAATGGGAGAATCTACCAGATTCACCTGGTAGAATGGAGACTTAAAAACTCACCTTAGTAATAAATAAAGCATAAATTTAAAAATAAAAATAATGATAGGTAGGATTTACTATTGTCTTTCTATGAACCCATCACTTTGCTAAAGCTTATACAAAAATAATCCCAGTTAATCCTCAAAACAAGGAGATATTCTTTTCAGTTCCATTTAACAGATGAAGAAGCCAAGGCACAGAGAAGTTAAATAAATTATCCGATGATTTTGTATAACTAATCTGATGCCTGAGATCACCTTCTTTTTTCTAAAAGTTGATTTATTTTGAGAGAGAGGGAGAGTGCATGTGCATGTAAGCAGGGGAGGAGCAGAGAGAGAGGGAGGGAGAGAATCCCAAGCAGGCACCAGGCTGAGCGCAGAGCCTGACAGGAAGGCTCAATCTCACGAACGGGTCATCTCTCATGACCTCAGCCGAGATCAAGAATTGGATGCTTAACTGACTGAGCCACCCAGGTGTCCCCTGAGGTCGCCTTTTTTTTTTTTTTTTTTCCAACGTTTTTTTTTTATTTATTTTTGGGACAGAGAGAGACAGAGCATGAACGGGGGAGGGGCAGAGAGAGAGGGAGACACAGAATCGGAAACAGGCTCCAGGCTCCGAGCCATCAGCCCAAGCCTGACGCGGGGCTCGAACTCACAGACCGCGAGATCGTGACCTGGCTGAAGTCGGACGCTTAACCGACTGCGCCACCCAGGCGCCCCTGAGGTCGCCTTCTTAACAGCACCTTCTCAGCGACCAACAATTCCATCTTGGGAACCTGGTTTTGAGTCTTTTTCTAAAATCACCTTCGGCCCCATTAGGGGAGGATCAGTTACCAGTAAGAAGACTGGTACCGTTGGCATCTGTTCAACTTACACTGACCTCCTGTGTCTTAGACAAGTGAAGATTCCATTGGGCACCGTGTGGTTGAGCCCAAATTCCCCAGGTTCCCACGGGATGAACGAAGCCACGTGTGGCTCTCTGATCACAGGCTCCCCATCACAGCTGCTCAGCTGGCTGACTGGCCTCCCTGACCTGTCACACCATCTGGAGGCTGTCTCCAAGTCTCCAGAGACCTTTGATTCCTGCTACAGTCTCAGTCCCCTCCCCTCTCTATGCTTCTGAAAGTTGACACAGACCCAAGCCGCAGCTGAAGCTGAAAAATGGACCGGACCTCTCCTCAAACGCAGCTGATTCCTCCCAGGGAAATGCAGAGCAAATAGTGCCCAGCTGTTTTCATCCCAGCTACCTGGGTTCACCTTTCCAACACGACATTCAGCTCCTTTGTCCCTTGCATGAAAAACCCTTTGCAGCAGGGAAACCTTGCAGCTGCTTTTACAGGACTGCACCGGTCTGGTCCAGGGAGAAAGCCCAGTTCAGACAGTCATGGCCCTCTTCGGGTTCCCTCTTCCTCGGAGCTGGGAGGGGGCTGCATGGACAAGTGGCTGGGGGTGGCAGTGGGGATCTACTCTGGCAGGTGGCAGAAGGTACTGAAAATCCCATTGTAAGTCCTGGGATAGTCACGTGGGAAGGGCATCCAGCGCCACCAAAGGCCCTTTGCAAGCAGCTGGGAGGACATTTTAACATGGCTTAAAAACTAAGCTATAAGCCTGGGTGGCTCAGTGGGTTAAGCGTCTGACTTCTGCTCACATCATGATCCTGCGGTTCATGGGTTCCAACCCCACATTAGGCTCTGTGCTGACAGCTCAGAGCCTGGAGCCTGCTTCGGATCCTGTGTCTCCCTCTCTCTCTGCCCCTCTCGTGCTCTCACTCTGTCTCTCTCTCTCTCTCAAAAACAAAACGAAAAAGAAAAGCATTAAAAAAAAAACCCCTAAGCTATGAGTTTCCTGAAAACTTAAAAGTAGTCTTCCTGTATGACCCAACAATTCCCCACCTTGGTATCTACCCAAGACAAATGAAAACGGACATCCACACAGACGTGTGTGAGAATATTCAGAGCAGCATTGTTCACAATAGATTCCAAACAGAAAAGAGCCAGAATGGATACATAGAGTGGTCCCTGCATATAATGGAATATTATTCAGCAATGAAAAGAAATGAAATCTCAATACCACCTACAACACAGATGAGCCTCAAAAACAGTGCGCTTACGCGCAAGAAGCCAGACACCAAGGGTCACATATTGTATGCTTCCATTGATATTAAACAGCCAGAATAGGCCAATTTACAAAAACAGAAAATAGACCGGTGTGGCCTGGGGGTAGGAATGGGCACGAGAACAGCGATGTTATTGGGGCGATGAAAATGTTCTAAAATTGGATAAGCAGTGATGGTAGCACCAGGCATTGAATTTACTAAATATCCCCCAAATTGTACACTTAAAATGGGTGAATGCTATGCTATGTAAATTGTACCTGCATACGGTGGGGTCTTTTGTTTTAATCATCAAACGTGCAGATTTTTCTGAATTAGTGAAGGATGCATGTATCAGACTTTCTTTTTTTTTTTTTGAGGCTGCCACCATTCCTCCATATCCCTGAGCAAAAGGAGAGACTGAGTAAGAAATGAGGGACATGGGCATCTGATGCCCACAATACTTGGGAACTCAATGAATGAATGAATCAATCAATCAATCAATCAATGAGACAATGATTGGATTTTTAGAATCCTGACAAGCTTGGAAATACCAAGCTTGACTGTGGTCCCAAGAGAGCCAGGTCAAGACACTCTGCCCCCCACCCTGCCCCGGATTCCTGGAGCTTGTACCTGTCACAGGCCTGGAGACAACAGCCTTGCCTGTCCCATTTCAGGGCACTCTGGGAGGTTTTAGTCAATTGAGGACACAACATTTGTGGGAGGAAGGTGGATAACTTGACTTTACCTGGGGGAGGCTGTTCTCCCCCTCGGTCTCATGACGGTCTCTGATATTAGTATCAATTGCAATGAGAGTCCTTTCCAACCATGAAAAAAAAAATTACCAAAGTTGCTTAAGGAAAAAGAAAAAAGATTGGCTCAGATTCAAGATTTTCCCACTGGTAAAAGCAATCCTACTCTAGCCCCAAATGGTCTGTAGTTCCTATGCTGATTTTCCCCATTTAGTATTACACCATAAACAACCTCCCAAAAATTAATAAGCATCCCCTGCCATGAGCCTTGAATTTGAGGCAGACTTCCTTATCAGCTCCCCTTGCCCACTTTCCCTAAACAGCATGTGCTCCTCCATTCGGTCTCCCCGTCCCCCCCAAAACCCAAATGTCTTTTCTCCTTAGCTCTGATCACCACCTAACATACCCCACATGCACTACCCCATGAGAAGTACACTCTAAGATGTCTGGGAATCCCTCTTTTTTTTTTTTTTTTTTTTTTTTTACCAGCTGGGCCCCCAAGGGTGCTTGGTCTGTGATAGGTGCTGCATAAATACCTGCTAAATGGATGGTTTAAATGAATGAAACCTAGGATAGTGTAAAACTACAGTCAACAAGCTCAGTTCCTTAAAAAATAATCAAATCAAATCAAAACATACCTGTCACACCTACCACGGGCAGGGCTTATGCTATGCATGGTTAGACCCCTACCCACATCCCCTTGCCAACCTGGCTTTCACTGACTCAAGACTGAGAACTAGCTGTGCCCCATACTTGCCAGTACTGTCCTCCTTCGTGCCCATTCCATATGACCTACTGGCCTTTGGTTTCACTATCCACTGCTTACCCTCCAATGCATCATCATGACATTTAAAGTTCTTCGTCACCGGGCCTCAACCTGCCGTCATTATTCCCCAACCCCATGGTGGCTTTTATACCAGAAAACAGCTAGGTCTCGATGTCCTGCACCCTGCTGAAGAACCTCCTGCCCCGTGAATTCTAGACCCTGTCCCATGTCTTCACCTTGCCTGCCTATCTCAATATGTGATATTCGCTAAATCTGAAGTTCAACTCTGATCACTTCATACGCACGTATGATTTCATTCATTCCTTCAAGCACTGACCACATAAATAAAAATAAGACTCATCACTTTCAGATGCCTGTTGTGTGAAATGTAGTTTCACTTGCAAGTGACAAAGCCCAGAGAAGCTAACTCGAGCCAAAAGTTTCGAGAAAGGGAGAGGATTTATTGGTTCGTAGCTGAGAAAGTCCAGACGTGGCTGGATCCAGAAACTCAAATAATATGACCAGAAATCTCTTTCACTCTCCTCTTGGTTCTGTTTCCTCTGGGCTCTCAGGAAAGTATTTTCCTGCCTGGTGAAAGCAATACCTCACTGTCTATATGGCCCTTAGCACCCGCTATCTTAGAAGGATGGAATGTGTCTCTTCCTGGTATTTCTAGCCAAGGTCCCAGAGAGGGCATAGATTGGCCCATCCAGATCCCATGTCCACCTCTGAACCAATCCCTGTGGCAAAGGAATCCTGTGGCCTGGCAATCTGGCCAGGCCAGCCGGGGGTCTGTCAGAGTCCCTGGAGCTGAGATTAAGGTAAACTCCATCCAAACTGAGTGGGGGCCCCAAACTTAGTTGGCATGGAGCACCATGCATAGATCACTTCACCAAATCTTCGCAAATGGCCTGGGTAGGTATTATTCACCAAGGCTCAGAAAGTTTAAATGAGTCACCCAAAGCCAGAGAACTAGCAAGTGGTAGAACCCAAGGTCACTCCTGTACATCAGGCTCTGTGCTAAGCCCAGAAGATACAGAGGTGGAAAATGTGCAATCCCTGCAGAGGGGAGACAGATGTGACATCATCAAGTCACGATATAATGTGATAATTATTCACACTAAATTATTCACATGTGCTATTATTGACACCAAAATTTGGGAGGTAACAGAGCTTAGTAGCCAAGGGCTCTTGAATCATCGAAACCCAGATTCTAATTTCACCTCTGCCACTTACTGGCTGTGTGACCTTGAATGAAGTGCTTGACCTCTCAAGGTTCAAAGTCCCCCTCTGCAAAAAAAAAAAAAAAAAGGTGGCGGGGGAGCTGCAGGGATGAAGGCAAAGAGGCAGAGGGGGAATGGTACCTATGGACAAAGGGAGCCCAGGACATTCAGAGGAGCCAAGCCTCGGGGGGAGATGCAGACTAGAAGCCAAATGATGAAGACTTCGAATGCCACTATCATCCAAGATGGCGCTCTCAATGTCATTTCAACATTTCCCAACCTCAAAGCTCTGTGTCTCCCACCATGCAGTGCCAGGTTTTCAGGAAGCCCAAGAGGTGCTGGGAGACCTGGAAGGATAGAGTTTCTCAGCCCCTGGCAGCTCTCCTCGGCAGAGTAGCTCAATTCCTCCTGACAGCACAAGCAATTGCCAAGCCCAGAATGAAACTGGCTGCTTCGACAGTTCCCTTTCTGTGCTCTGTGTTCTCTCCCCAGACTCCCAGCCATCCTGCTGGCACGGGCCCAGACCTCCCTCCTCCAGAGTCTCCCCACAACTAGTCTAATTGGGAGGCTGCGGGAAGCCCCGTGGGGCCATCCTGCCCATCCTCCATCTAAGCCTCTCTACAAGAAGCTTTGCAAAAATAAGAAGCAGGAGCCTGATAGCCCAGGAAGCCTGAAAGACCGTTGTGGTAAGCAGGGCACCACATGTCCGAAAATTCTTTCCAAGATACAGAAATGGAATTACTTCACTAGCTGTGCACTCCTGAGGTCCATTTCAAAAAAACCAAAAAGTTAATAATATAAAAGTATCTCAGCATGGAGGAAAGACAATGAAAAAATTAACTTGCATGGAGCACAGAGTGTATCAATGTTCATTTTTTTAATACATGTTAACTTTTATTGTTACTATATTTTCCTGATGCTAACAGTGCTTTGACCAATTTTAACCCTGCCAACAACCCTAGGAAGCAGTGCTTATGCCCATTTTATGGATAAGGAAACAGAGGTTCAGTTAAATGAAGTAACGCTCAGGGCACCTGAGTGGCTCAGTGGGTTAAGTGTCTGACTCTTGATTTGGCTCAGGCTCATGATCCCAGGGGGTGGGATCAGGCCCCAGGTCGGGATCTGCTCAGACAGCACGCAGAGCCTGCTTGGGATTCTGTCCCTCTCTCTTTCTCTTTCTCTCCCTCCCCCCACCCCCGCCCCTGCCCTGCTTTCTCACATGTACACTGTCTCTCTCAAAATAAATAAACTTAAAAAAATAATAAAATAAACGAAGTAACCCACAGTGGCACAGCTAGTAAGCAATAGAGTGGAGACTCAAATCAAGGTCTGTCTGAATCAGGGCCCACATAGTTGTGGGTTTTTTTTTTTTTTTAAGTTTTATTGAGGTATAATTTACCTATCATGAAATTCATCCGTTGTATGTATGCAATTCTATGATGTTTTTAGTAAAGTTATAGAATGTCCACCATCAACACCCTCCAGTCTTCCACATTCCCAGCATGCCCCCAATTTCCCCCCATGCCTATTTTCTATTAATCCCTACTCCTACTTCCCTCAGGCAACCACTAAGCTACTTCCTGTCTCTATAGAGTTGCCTTCTCTGGACATTTCATAATGGAATCGTGCAACGTGCCCATACATCTGGATGTCTTCATCCAGCATGTGTTTGAGGGTCAAAAGCGAATTTGCTAGCAGTTATCAGTATTTCATTGCTTTCTTACTGCTGAATTGTATTCCACTGTATGGAACTACCACATCTTGTATATCTATTCACTGATGGATGTCCACTTGGCTTGTTTCCACTTTGGGGCTATTATGAATAATACTTTTCAGAATCCTCATGGCTGTATCTTGAGTAACTTCCTGGGAGTGAAACTGATGGGTCATAGAGTAAGTCTACATTTAGTTTTTTTAAGGAATCGGCAACCTGTTTTCCAAGCCCCGTGCACCATTTTACATTCTCATCCAAGCCCATACTATTAAATATTACCAGGCCCTACCTTGAAGCCAAATTGGAATCCCAACATGTCTGAGAGGTGCGCTGGGCCCCCTGGAACAGTGCTTTTCCACGAGCCCACTGCATAAGGGCACTGGTTGGGGATGAAGAAGAAACAAGAGGCTTTGATGTCCCAAGAGACAGAGATGGGGGAAGAGTAAGAACCAAGGGCGTGGTCCCTGGTGCAATCTAGAGAGAATATGAATGGATAAACTGAAGCCTGTGTTTTTATGAGACACTTTAAGTGCAAAGCACAAGATGGATGGATTTGGAGCTCAAATGGTAGAGTGTATCCCAGAGTTCAGGAGACATGACTTCTCACTGCTCTGGAAACTTAAGAGTTGGCATCTTTGCAAACGTCCTAAGACAGAGCCTATGGTGTGGTAATACATGGGTGCCAGCACCATGAAGCACCCACAAGAGCATCTCAAGCTGCAAACATTGACAATGAGGCCAAAGTAGAAAAAAAAAAAAGTGGCGGACACTGTAAGAAGAATACAGCCAGACCAAAGCAAAAACACAACGGACCCACTGCACAATCCTCAGACATAACAGAGGAGACTTTGCACAGGCAGGAGTTCTACATGTGTGCGAGATGATCAGTGCCCGAAAACGGGGCCAGTCCCTGACCCTGTGACTCCCTGTTCCCCACAGGCTGGAAGAGAGTGTTCAAGAGCAGAGCTGATCTCACCGGAGACCCTTCTTGCTCTGCAGATGCCACCCTGGCTTCCTTCCCATCAGCCCCTGCTGCTCCCACTCACCTGCTCACGGAACATTAAAGACACTCTGTGACCTGGAATAGTAAATCATCACACTCCTGCCGGAAAAGGAGTTTTGAGAAGGGGGCTTTCAGGCTGTCCCAGGAGATGGACAAGGATGAAAGGGCAGGGAATGAAGTTACCAGTGGGGCTCTTGCTCAATGTACTTGTGAGCTTTGGAGCATAACATACCTCCACCACCCCGACTAGTTATATGACCTTGGATAAGTCATGCAATCTCTTTGCCTCAGTTTCCTCCTGTTCCAAAAGGAGTAAACCACCTTATGGGCAATTGAGAGGCCCAGAGATGATGTGCTCAAAGAGATCCGCATACTGTAGGTGCTCCGTCAAAGCAGAAATAAGAAGGCACTTTTTTAAAGATAAAAAGGGTATTATTATTATATGAATAAACTATCATATTGGAATTGATAGGAGGAAGCGTTGCCTCCCTCTGCCAACCCATGACCTGTCACTTTAAGAATGAAAAACCTGAAAGTTGACTTAGCCATTTATCCTTGAAATTAAGATGACTTTTGGCCCAGGGAGAATAATTATTATTTTCCCCTGAACAGTGACTGCACTGGATGCCACATATTGATTGGGGATTAACAGGGACAAAACAAGTCACGGAGAGTGAATTTTCCCCCAAACATCAAGGGGAATCAGTAAAGCATCATAGCAGTAGAGACGCAGGGAAATGGGGGGGGAGGCGGGGGGGAGTCAGGACATGGAAAATCAATTATGACATCATGGATGAAGTGTTTCCCAAGGGCCAGCTGTGACCCTGACATTGCTGTATGATCAATTTGCCTGAGAATGCTGCACCAGGGCACCAGAAGGGGTGGAGGGAAAACCTGTCCTCTCTCTCTTACCCCTCAGTATTTCAGAGAGGCAGCAATGGCTACCATGGGCACACTCTGAAAAATGATGATCTGGGCCATCAGGTGAGGACACAGGAACCTGGCAGAGGTGAAGACACCAGGGCAGGTCAGACATCTACCAAAACAGCAGCACTCGGCCTGTTGGTAGCTCGTTCTGGAGGCTGCTCGGCCCCAGAGGTTGAGCCCAGAGCACTGTGCCAGAAGCTTGGGGATACACAATAAATAGGAGGGATCCTAACTGGTCACTGGTCATGGCAGACACATGAGGGACTGAGTCCTGGGAATGAATGCAAGTCCGTGGAAGTCCCTAGAGACAGGATACGGCCGCCAGTGGGTCTCACTCAGATCTGAAGCCCTAATTTCAAGATTCAGACTCCAAAGCCTGCAGGGAAAAGGGGGACAGGCAGGGACCACAAATTAACAAAGTAGACCCGGACAAGGTGTGAGTTGCTAGCACATACCCCATCTCAAGGAGGCAGCCATTCTCAGCACCATTCAATTGTCTGGACCGGAATTTGAGCAGAATGTGACTGGATTCTCCTGACGTTTCAAGAGAAGCACAAATCTGGAATTTACTGTGAAATGTTTCCATTTTCAAAAGCCAGTACCTAGGGGCACCTGGGTGCCTCAGTGGGTTAAGCATCTGGCTTCAGCTCAGGTCATGATCGCGTGGTTCATGGGTTCGAGTCCTGTGTCGGGCTCTGTGCTGACAGCTTGGAGCCTGGAGCCTCCTTCAGATTCTGGGTCTCCCTCTCTCTCTCTCTGCCCAACACCCCAGCTTGCACTCTGTGTCTCTCTCTCTCTCTCTCAAAAATAAACAAGGATTTTAAAAATATTAAAAAACAAAACAAAACAAAAGCCAGTACCTAGCTTAAAACAGACACACACACACACACACACACACACACACACACACACACACACACACACACACACACACACACACACCCCAAACACCACATGATTGTTGGCTAGGTGCACCTGAGGACTCCAGTTTGCAACCTGGTACTAGCCAGTATTTCTCTGTTTTTCAGGACATTTGTGCCACCTTTTCTTCTAGAGTGGAAACTTCAGGAGGGCAAGAACAAGACTGCCAACTCTGCCCCTTGGAAAGTCCAGAGCACAGAGCCAAGCCTGGAGTATGAATGAGCCGGGCAAACAACCATCACTGCTGGGCTAGTTACACCCTCAAGGTTTTAGAAGCCAGATAGGGCCATGCAGACCCCAGTCCTGGTGCGCATGTGAGGCTATAACCCGCTTGGCATGAGCAGCCCCACCCAGAGCAATATTTGTACTCTGGTTTATGTCACAGTTCACCAGGGCACATTATTAGAAACAACAATTTGCTAATGCCAGGTCCAATCGGCCCTCTCGGAAAAAAATTTTCAAAAATTTACAAGCCCACAGTCCAAATCCTGGTGGAGCTTCGGTAAAGCTGGGAATATTTGTATTTGTGCTGGCAAGATACTGCAGATATGTTTTGTTGTACGTGGTATTTAGAAAGACAAGCTGAATCACTAGCAAACATACAAAGGCTGGAAGACTTGATATTAAAATCTGCATTTCTGGGTTCTCTTGAGGAATCAGCTCTGGGGACGTGGAGCTCACATTCCCATATGGTGACAACCTGCGGGAGCTAATCAGCAGCTATCTCTTAAAGGGCCACGTGCCCACTTTGCTACAGTCCCTGCTTTCCTGTGGGATCACACGCCCCGTGGGTACGTGGTTTCTGAACACTGCCTTCAGGTGCCAAGGGAGAAGGTCAAGGATGGAAGGCTTGGAGGTCCACGTGGAGACCCCAGGCTCTCCAATCTCCTAGATTCTGCCCCGCTCAAACACAGCAGCCAGAGTGACACTCGTGAAGTACAAGCTCGACACCGTCCATGCTCCTGGCTCACTCAGGGGGAAAACGGAAAACACACAAGGTCTCAGAAGACCACTCTGAGATGAGGATTCTCAGTCTCCTCCTTCTCCCCACTTCTCTGTCCCCACCCATGCTGCTCCAGCCACACCACACTCATGAGGCTTTTAGGACACACCACACATGCCCCTGCCTCAGGGCTTTTGCACTTGCCATGCCCTTTACCTGGAACACTCTTCCCCCAGGTACCTCACTGCTCATTCCCTGACCTCCTCCAAGTCAGGGCTGAAACGTCACCTTCTCAGTGAAGCTGGTCCCGGTCCACATATACAAAATTACAACTACATTCCCTCCCAGCAGGCCCTGTCACCCTCCCCTGTTTTATTTTTCTCCACTTTCTAATATATTATAAAATTCAGTTATTTATTTGGTTTCTTACCTGCTTCCTCTCTCTCCTCAAATTAGTGAAGAGGTGTGTGCATGTTTTGTTTATTCCCTATCTCCTCACCTACAAGTGTTCTGGAAAGGGTAAGATGGCAAAGATTTTAAGCCTTATGAGCCATGTGGTCTCTGTCACGGCGACTCAATTCTGCCACCGTGGCACCAAATCAGCCAGAGGATACGTAAACGAATGAATGTGGAAGTGTTCCAACAATGCTTTATTTACAAAAATAGGCAGCGTTTGACACGTGGGCTGTTTGCCAACCCCACATCCAGGACATGCCTAGCAGACACTGAGCACTCAAAAAAGATTTGCTGAACAGACTCAGAGCTTTAATGTCCCTCCCATATAGACAGCACTCTCTTTAACAACCACACCAACCACGCAGATGAAACCAGCATGGAGAGACAAAGGGAGCTGTCCAAGGTCATGGGGTCTGGAGAGGCAGAGCCAGGGGTGTGCCCGACTCCAGAACCACCCAGCCTCTGCAAGCCCATTATCTCAGCACCGAGCTCCATCCCTGAGGCAGCAAGGGCCACATGCACAGAGTGCACGGGAGCCCATGGCCAGTCCTTGAAGAGAATCTGGACATTCTGCCCTGTGCATCCTCCAGAAACCACTCAAGTCATTTGCGTTAATTTCACATGCCCCTTTCTCCGAGCCTCTTTCCTTTCTTGCTAGAGGCTGGAAGTGGCTCCCAGGCTCTGCCAAGAGAAAAGCCCCCCTCCCAGTGGTCATTAATTACAAGAGCCGGCATTTAAGGATGCCAATTATGCACCAGGGATTTCTTCAGTACCGAATAAGCGTTATGTCTAAATCTTACAACAATCTGACAGGGGTTGTAGTTTTACTCCAATTCGACAGAAGAAGAAAGCCACGTTCAGACAGGTTGTCATCTGCCCGAGATCACACAGCTCCATAGAATCACAGTCCGGATTTGAGCCCAGGTTTCTGTGACTCTTCAGCAATAACGTTAGGCGCACATGCTGTGGAGTCAACCAACCCGTGTTCAAAACTTTGGACAGGGGACCTCCTGTCCCTGGGCCTCAGTTTCTTCTGCGAAATGGGATAACTATAGTATCTGATCTGCAGGTTGTTGAGAGGAATCTGCATGCAAGACGTTAAACAGTGGCTCACACATAGGAAGTTAATGCAGTCAGTTAATGACAACAACTATCATTAGAACTACAAGTACCAGACCCAGACCTAGCACTACTGTCACTACCAAAGCCACGAAGCTCTGACTCTGAGCCTTACAAGGTTCCCATCACTGGCCAGGGGCAACCTGGTGAAGCAGGATGCTGTCTACCTTGATATTCTACCCACTTTGAAATGCCTTTCCAGCCCACCCCCAGTCACCCAGTGCTATTAAGCTGTATTCTGTATAGGAAATAATAAAGTCAAAGCCCCTGAAGACTGCATGACCCAGACAATGCCACTATAATGCAAGACTTTCTACCATCTCATGGCCCACCCCATAAAGTACCTGTTCTCTGTTTGGGCTAGAAGAGGAAAGAGCTCCGTTCTAGGACTCGAGGTCCTGGATTCAAAGCCAGACCTTACAGCAACTCACTACATGGCTTTGGGCAACTCCCTTCCCCTTCCTGGGCTTCTTCCAATACAACAAAAGAACAGAACTAGATAATCTCCAAGGAGTACTGTAGGGGTCTACACAGGGATTCAGTCACTTAGCCACTGTCTCAGTTACTCATACATTATGTCAACAAATGCTTATCAAGTGCTTGCTATGCCCTAAGCACCTATGGTACAAGGCACGGTATGTGTCTTAAGGGAGACGATCATCTAGTGGGGAAGAGAGATAATAAATGAGAAAATAAATATATAAGTTCATGGGGTGATATGTGTCTTGAAGAAAAATAAAGCAGGTTAAGAATATGGTGAAGAGGACAGAGTAGCTACTTTAAGACAGGTATCAGGAATGGCCTCTCTGAGGATGACATGAAGGGAGAGAGTCCTCCATGAGAAGGTCTGGGGGAAGAGAGTTCTAGGTGGAAGGGACAGCAGGTACAAAAGCCCAGCGGAAAAACCACTTGGGGTCTTCATGAAAGCTCAAAGGGTCAAAGAAGGCAGAAGTGAGTGAGTGAGTCAGGGAGTCTATGCCTGATAAGGGCTCAGTGAATTAAACTTCCAAGACTTGCCTCAACCCCCCAAAATTATGGTAAGACTCAGCACCGTGAATGGCCTTTGGTTCTCTACAAGGACACCAAATGGGAGATCCCAAGTCTACCCAAACATTTTCTTCACCTAGAACAACTTTCCCCATCTTCACTATGTTTCTTAAGGTTCCACAGGGGCATCAGCCTTGCCCGGGGACCCTCCTTAAGACCCTAGCCCCGGCTAGGTTGGGTGCCTCCCACTGTGCCCCCATAGAAGCCTGCATCTCTCACATGTGGTCACGGTAGATAACCATTTTTAGCCCTTTGCCTTCCCAACTAATCTATACAGTTCGTGGAAACAGGGACCATAGCTTACTTGTCTCTGCCTTCCCCACTGCATAGCACGGAGCCTTGTAGACAGCAGGTGCTCAGCGTATCATCAAACTAGCTTCCATTTATCGAACAGCTACTCTGAGACGGGCTTACGTTTAACACCTTACATGCATCCTCACATCTAATTTTCTCAACTACCTTATGACATAGCTGGTGTTAGTCCCATTATATGAAAATGGAAACTGAGGCTCAGAGCAGTGACGTGACTTGCTCAAAGTTACCCGCCTAACATCTAGTGAAACACGGATTCCAGATCAAGTGTTCCTGCCTCCAAAGCTTTCACTCTTGACCACCTGAGCAGTAGCTCGCAAAATGTAAAGTCTCTGGCCCCACCCAGGACCTAACGAAGGGGCAGCAATCTGTCCTCACCAGCCTTCCCAGTAATTCTGATGCATGCTCAACTTTGACAACCACTGCACAGGGCTTACTATCTGGCAGTGTAAACTCACTCACAACTTACAGAGTATTCACCATGTGCCAGATAGTATGTGGAATGCTGGGAATACCGTGGCAAGAAAAGACCATCACCAGCTCCTGTGTGTATGAAGCTAACTGTTTAGGGCTTGCCGAGAGAACGTTATACTCTATCATACTTGGAATCCCAAGGCTAGGGCTCTGTAAAATGAAGACTGCCTGGAACACAATCTTTTTTCCTTAACACATGGCAAATATTGTGTCCATGTGAGCTAGAACAGTCCCTAGGAGGAAGCTGGCAGCCCCCCAGCACTTTCTTTTTTTGGTTTCCCTTCCCTGGCCCAATGGGGTAGCCACACTCAGATCTGAGAAGTTATAATTTGCCTCTTCTACCCATTAGCCCTATAAAGGTAGGGAGTCAGCCAATGCAGCAAAGCTGACCACTTCCTGGCATCCTTAGCTCGGTGTGAAAACACCAAGACAAATTGCACGTTGTGGGCTAATGAGGCTGGTCATCCCCGAAGTAGAGATAAGAAGTGAAAACCCTTGCAACTAGATGCCTGCCAGCCTCCCAAGAAGCATGTTCCAAATACAAGGTGCCTGCACACATGGTCATAACTGATTGCTCAGGGAATTCTGCTCTTCTCTCTCACAGTTATCCCTGGGGCCCAGGAACTGTTTGACAAATCACTGAACCCATCAAGTTGGCTCTGTCAAAAGGTGGGAGGGGGAGGGACTGATCACATCTAGAGAAGGGAAGAAAGGAAGGAAAATGTATTTACTGAGCACCTATTATGTCGGGCACGATACTAGCTGCTTTCCGCGTATATTACCATTAATTTTCCTGACACCCTTACACAGTTAAATTAATATCTCTATTTTAGAAGAAGAAACCAAGACTCAGAGAGGTTATGTGACTCTCCCAAGGATAAACAGCTAGTACGCAGCAAAACTTGAATTCAGTCCCAGCCAAGCTGGACCACAAAGACAGGGTCTTGTGGATTATATAAAATGTCAGTCCTCATCACACCCCATACAAAGCCTGCAAGCCCATTAGGAGATAGATCAAGAAAAGTCCTTCACCAGGGAAAATATATTTCATCCCCATTCTCAAAGGTATGAATTTCACTTAAGAAGGGAAACAGCATGTGTGGTGTCGAGGCACCAAGACAAAATGGAATTAAGGTTGTCTTTCCCTCCGACTTTGAGAGAGATTCTGAGAATGTTTTTCTATTTTAGGCACAGTTACAACCAGAACAGTCAAAGTGAATTAGTTTGGGGGATATATTTATTTTTTTTTTCATTTTTGCCTAGTCATCTGTAAACAAGATCTATTAAAATAATTAAATGCAAATTCGGTAATTTCTGCAACATTTAACTCAAAAATAGCAGATTTTATAAGAATGGGTATATTTAGCACCAAATTGGCTCTTAGCTTACTTTTGTCTAATGGCCTATTTTAAAGTCATCTTCCAAGGATGGTAAGTTCAGTTTCATGTTTTGCCCATGGTTTCGGGCCCTTGGTCGGGGGGGGGGGGGGGGGATGTGGAATGCATCTTCTACCCCCATCCTGAACCAGAGAAGCACGCTTGGGGAGTTTGTCATGTCACCTTTTCTCCTTTCCTGTGACAACGATAAATTTTTCTCTCCCAGAATCCCTTCCACTGCCGCCTTGGCAAAGGACAAAGGCAGAATGGAAAAGTACCAAGGGGCAGGACCTGGGCAGCCTCCTTGGGACGGGAGGTTTGTGAATGGGCCCGCCCCTGGGGCATTCCTTCTTGGGGTGTGGCCTGGAGCTGAGTAGGCCACAGGGAAAGGCAGAGGAGAAAGGAGACAGACAGGAGGGCAAGCCACACCCACTAAATCCTGCCTGCCTGTCCCTTCTGCCAGAGGAGTGAACATCTGAGTCAGTGACAATTTCATCTGAACTAGATTGCCCTCCCAACTATATATATCCCTCACAGCACCATGTGGTGTGTAAGCAAAGGCCTGCCACAGTGGAGATGCACAGGCTGCAGAGGGAAGGGGAAGGCCAAGGAAAAAAAATACCCAAACTCCCAAGGAAATTCTCAAAACACACCTGAGCACCTGGGGAAAAAAAAATTCAGGGCTGAAAAGGAGCAAAAGAACTGCCCAAAGGGAAACACGAGGTTCCCCAGAGGGAATTTATAATGTCTGCGCCCCGCCCTCTCCCGTATGCACACACCATACCTGGAATTTTCATGGTTAAGGCACTTCAGTCCTTACCTGGGATCCGTGAAGGCTGAGGGTCAGGGATCTCCTCAAAGTGGACCCCTCCCATCCCAAGTTGTGAACTGTGTCCAGAAATAGTCATGAGTAACTACCTTTCTGCAACGTTTATTACCAAGTTTAAAGCAAACCTGACGTTTTACGCGTTGCTCAGTTAATCGTGTCTAAAGCCCTGCAAGGTGAGTCCTATTAGCATCCCAGCTTTACAGATGAAGGAACAGAGACCCAGACACAGAAAGCAACCAGACCAGGATCACATAGTTAGTGGCAGAGTTGGGAGTTGGGGTTTTCTTAACCCCTTTGTTATGGATAAAAGCAGGAGGGGGGAATAGGTGCAGGAGGGGGGAATAGGTGCAGGAGCGGGGGATAAGTGGGGAAGGCGGGGAGGATAAGAGCAGGAGAGGCCTGGGGAAAGGTGGGGGGGTGCATCTGACTTTGACTCAGGTCATGATCTCGCAGTTTGTGGGTTGGAGCCCCAGGACAGACTCTGTGCTGACACTGTGGAGCCTGCTTGGGATTGTCTCTCTCTGCTCCTCCCCAACTTGCTCGTGCCCACACTCGCTCTCTCCCTCTCTCTCTCAAAATAAATAAATAAACTTAAGAAAAAAAACAAAGAATTTCCTCCTAATCGCCTGAGCTTGAGTAAGTCCTAGGCCAAGACCCAGAAGAACAGAGTTCGTGCCCTCCATGTTCCCCAACCACTCCGCCTCTGCTATTGCCCGCCAGATGCAGGAAACCTCAAAGCTGCATCCCTTTAGACCCCGGCTCAGTATTTCCACAAATGGGCTTTGGTGCCAACAAGAACTGGAATCATGTTTCCACCAGTAGTATTCAGAATAAGAATTCATAATGTCTCCAAGCCTGGTTCTTAGAAAAATAAGAATGCACAAAAACCAGCCTCCTTCCAACTTCCATGCATTACTCTTTGTTTTCCCCTCAGAGGACAAGCACCCTACTATCGGCCTAAGCACATTCTTTGGCTCAATCCTGAAATACAAAGTCTCCTAAATTCCATTTTATTCTCCATTTTCACTGGCACCACTTTTTCCCAGAACACAACAACCGTCTCTTACCTACATAACCCAAGAGTCTCTGAATCTACTCTTGACTTCTTCCAATCTAGCAATACCACTTTGCTGCCCTGTGGCTAATTTCCTCCAGTCTGTCTTTCAATTCACAGCCTCTCTCTGAAGCTGTGTCTAATCTGCTGTTTAACTCTGAAATAGCGTTTTTCATTTCAATAGGGAGATTCTTGATTTCTATAAATTTTAGTTGGCTTAAAAAAATGTTTCTCTCTTTTTTTATAACATCTTCTGCTTTCATTATGATCTCTCATCCTTCTTTTATCTCTGTGGTCATTTTCAACAAACTTATTTTATAGTCTTTTCCGGATGGTTCTATAGTCTCAAGTTCTTGAGATGCTATTTCTACATATCCTGCCTGTTAACTTTCCTTTATGTAATATGCCTAATCATGCAGTCTGTAATATTTTAATTGTGAGCTCACCTTCAACATAGGTTCTTTATTCTGTAAAACTCCTGTGAGCCTAGGGATACAGAGGTTACCCTACAAAGAGATCTTGATCTCAGGTTTCCTGGGCCCTAGATTAGTTAATGCTTTCATTGCCCAGGATGGAATTTCTAACCCAGGTGTGTACATCCACACGTAACACAGATTCAGCCTTTCATTTTCTCACCAGAAATCTTTTCCCAACCTTGAATCCTGGGCAGCCAAGGACCTCCCTTGGACATGTGGACAGAGTTTCTCTAGCCCATTAACAAAAGAGGACAAGTCCTAGCCTTATATAGGAGTGCCAGTTAATAACATATTAATTGACTAATAATATATTGTCACAGGGGACAAAGAGGGCCCAGGGTAAATAAAAAAGATTAAGAGAACACTTATCATGATGAGCACCGAGAATTGCTGATTCATTCTATTGTACACCTGAAGCTAATATAACACTGTATGTTAACTTACTGTAGTTCAATTAAACTAAAGAAATGATATCTTCTATAGGTGCTCATGGCCAGCTTAAACAAATGATCAAAAGGCCAACAGGAAAAGGAGAGCTAGAAGAATGCACACCCAACTATCCTTTGCAGAGTCATAGAGGAAAGACAAATCTAGTATTGAGTTTAATTAAGAAGTGACCAGCAAGAGGTAACCATGAAGCCAAGACTCCAGAGATGAAAGTACCAAAAAGAGAAAACAATAGATATATACAAATTAATATATAATAATATATATATCAAATAGTTCTATATGTTTTAAGAAGGGAAATAGCTATGCCAGTTGAGTCTGCCATATTGCCAAGTCTATTCTCCCTACACCATCACTAACATAATGATAGTTCGAAAGCACAAATCTTATCCTGTACCCTACACACACACACACACACACACACACACACACACACACACACACCCACCCTCATTCCTCATACCCACTCCTGCCTACCTCCACTTAATGTCTTTCCCTCAACTAAAGAGCCAACTCTCTATCCTCATCTCTTATAAAACTCCTCCCCTGTCTACCTCCAGCCACCCTGGCCTTCCCCCAACAAGTAGGTCTCCAAAAGACCTTCCCACCTCGGAGATGATGCACAAGCTGTTTCCTCTGCCTAGAATGTTCTTCCATCTGCTCAACCCTCACCCCTGGTTAATTTCTCTTCATTCTTTAGATCTCAATTAGAACATCACTCCCACAGAGAAAGCTTCCTGGCCCCAAACTAGGTCAGGTCATTTGGTTCTATGTTCACACAATACCCTGAACATCTTCATAGCACTTACCATGACTGTCATTTCAATCGCACAAAGAGTAGTTTAATTTTTTGTCTTTCCCACCGGACTGTAACCTCCAGAAAAAGGAACCCATCTGGATTGTGTACCGCCACACCCCCCACTGTCTAGCACAATAAAAACTTGCTACAGAAATGCAAGCCCCCTGGTGCCAGCCCTCTCTGGCACCCTCACAAACGTGCACCTGAGCTCACTGCACTTTCCCACAAGCCTCTTCTGAACCAAGAATGCTGTTGTCTGGGAGGTGTGTTCACCACATGATCAAAATTTTCTTCTAAGTGGCAGGGGGTCATTGAGTTCATGGGAACTTATTGCCACAAACCAACAGCCACTTTCTGAGCTGTCTGTTTTCAAAAAGCAGCAGCAGGAGGAGCCTTGCTGGGTTTGTTTGATGGGTATGTTTGGGCAGGTTTGATCTTGAGTCTGCCCTACTCTCTTTATGAATTTGGGTCACTTGGTCTTTTCTGGGCCTCAGTTTCCTGGTTTGTACAATAAAAGGGCCGGTCTAGATAATCTACAAGAGACTGCTCTGGGTTTTTTTTCAGAAAGCTGACAACACTAAAAACCTCACCGCAAAAGGCAGAAAGAACTTTATACCTTCACCCGCCCCCCTAAAGCCCTAGCGCCAACATGAGCTTGAGTAAGAAACATGGTCTCTTTACATCAGTTCCCAAATCTATAAATCAGAGTTAATCACAAGCCTTATGTCCCTCCCCCATTTGCCACCAGATTGTATCCAGCATGGTGTAGTGGGTGCCATTGGTGCCCTGCCCAGATTCCTTTCACCGGGAGGGGGGGGGGGGCATTCCCAGATGCTATGAATGATGATTGCTAATGACTCACAGCCACCCTCTTCCATGGAAAATTGGCTCCAACTGAATGGGAGTTGCCTCACCAGCGAGGTTATGCCCCCGCAGCCCCTTGGAGCCACCCACAAACGATGACTGAATAACACAGGGGCACAGAAATCCAGACCCTTTGCCTTAAAGTGGGACCAGCAATTGATATCCCAGAGTCTCCCATGGGGTCAGGCTGAAGACCAGCTGAGACCACCACAGTCTTGCTGAGCTCCTTCCCCTGAACTATTTGCTTTTCTCACCACCCTTCTCCGGAAAGCCTCCCTCAATAAACCACTCGTGCAAGAACCCCCGTCTCAGAGTCCGCTTCTATAAAACCCAATCCAAGACTCAAAAGGAGGCACTCTTGCTTCGCCTACATCATCTCATGTAATGCCTATGGTAATCCTCAGAATAACTCACTCATAACACCACTGCAGTGGGAAAGCATAAGGCCGAGAAGAGACTGGGCAACTTGTCCAAGGCCAAGTCTTAGCACATCCCCATCCCATTCCCTCACCAGACCCACGGAGCAGCCAGCATGAGGCCCAGTGGGGGCGAGAAGAGACAGAGCAAGAGAAATAGCATCTACTTCTCAGGTGACTCCTTTACCAGCCAACAGGGGGGTCCCACGGTTGGCTGCTCGCGCCCCAACCTTTAGGGGCTGAGAAAGCCCATGTCCACCCGGCACACCGGTTCTGAACCAGGCACACATGTGGCAGAGTTGTTAGGGAGGGGAAGCTTCAGACCAAGCTGGTGGAGCAAACCACTGGCAAAGATGACCCAAACCAATTTCTGCACGAAGAGGCGGTAAAGAAGGTGATGGACTCTCTTGGGGAGCCAAAGATTTTCTCTAAAATGTGCACCTTGAGAACCTACGGACACGATAAACTTTCCATCTTTTCCTTATTCCCATTTTATTTAAAGGAGGGCTTGTAAGAAACAGACTTCCGCCCCTTACCCATCCACTCACACATATAAAATCTATAACTGCAGACAATAGCTTTTAGGACCTCCTCAGTGTCCAGTCTCCCCTCTCCTTTCAATCTGACCCGGCTTCTCATTCGGGGAATTTACCTCCACTCCAATCTCAGCCACGTGGTTTTGGCAGAGTGAGCCATCCCTCAATTCCAAGGATTGACCTTCATACCGGCCCCCACCCAGTGACTGGTTCAGGGTATGGCACACTGGCCAATTTGGACCAATGAGAAAGAAAAGATGCCAGGACTTGAGTAGGAAGTATCTGAAGAGACACTCTTCTGTGAATGCCGTGGGCTGAAGATGCCAAGTCTGCAGCTGTTGTAGCCATTTGGGGAACCAGAAGAAGACGGTATGGAACTCTTGATGACCCACAGAGAGGCGCCCCGAGGATGGGGCTATGACCATGGAAAGACAAAGTAAGAGGAAATCGGGTCTTTAAACCACTAGATCAAGCCCTACCTGAACTAAATCAAGATCATCTCTTGATTTTCCTGTTGTGTTAGTCAATAAGTTGCATTGATTTTTAAGTCAGAGGGATTTGCAGTTTGGGGTTTTTTTGCATACAACGCAAAAGTTCTTAAATGGTATGTATCTACTCTGTGTGTTCTCAAAGGAGTCAAACACTTCTGGTTAATGCCTTACTTGCCCTCAGTGAATTCACCCTGACAAAATCCCCTGTCCTTTTTTCCTCCCCATGGGGGTTTCCTGTTGTTGTCATTGTTGGCTCGGCAATTACCTAATGAGTTGTTCAGTGACTCCTAAGTACGGCACAACACTGAGAAGATATTTAGTGCAGTCCCCTGATTCCACTCATAATTTCAATTTTGAATCTAGATTCTGGGCCGTAAATTGTTCATCTCCCCCTCCCCCACTTGCGAGTTGATCCTGTTGAGAGGTAGAGGCCATCTCAGAAGCTGAGTTGAGAAATATTCTGAAATCTGATCCTGCCTGGAAGAAAGGCGGTGATTACCCGATGATACACATCACAGACACAGGATTTAAAAGCAGGAGGGAAGGGGAGAGAAGGGGCACTAGCTGACCACCTTGAATCAAAACCATACCTTGAAGTCCTGCTACAATGTCTGACTTTCCTGGCAGCTACAGAGTCCTTCCTCGTGTCCCACTTAAATAATTCACATCGCAATTTCGGTCCAGCTAAGGAATTCGCCTATTCACAGTGGCCGTTGAGGACCGGCTTGGCAGCCTCGTCTGACCCGGTTACGTTCCTGATAAAGAGTGTTATGAAGTGGTCTTGCTCATCTCTTCTTCTTCCGGGGACTAAATGATGACCCCTTCCCATAGTTCTGCGTCTAAATCCAAATGTGGCCCTCCCTCTCTGTGTAAAATGACCACAAAGCCCAGATCACTAACAGGCTCTGACTCTGTGTCTCACGTTTTTCTATCCATTCTTGGATACAGCAAAAACTCCCTGGACTAAGAATCAGAGGAGACAAAGAATGGTTTCGAAAACCCCAATCCTCTGTGAAGTAACAACCCCCTTCTTTCACAGCATGCCTATTTTACATCTCCAATAGCAGTTAATGCATGGCTAAGTCTGGACGTTAATCAGTCACTGCAAAGTGCTAGCCGGGATTCTGGTAAATGACAACTAGAGAAAAGGAGGCCCCATGCATACACACGCCATGACCCCGCTCCTGTCACACCTGCTCTTAGGAAATTTCTTCAATGTCTGTGGTCTCAGCGAGACTGAGTCATCATGTTTTAACCGGCCAAAGAGCAGACAAAAGATCCAAGCTAGACCAAGCTAGACCAATAGGATTCTTCCCGGGACCTCAATCCTCACCTGGAAGGAAAGAAGGTTGAGAGAAAGGTGGAGCTGACCATGTGGTGGTATCCAGACAAGACTGTCCCGGCTGTCCTGCTTCCCACACACTTGGAGTTGCCCCAGGTCCTGGTTCCCTAGCCTTCCCTTCTCTTACACATTAATTACATTTCCATTTCACGTATGCCAGCCAAGGTCGGGTTCTGCAGCATGCATCAACAAACATTTAAAAACCTTAATAACATAGTTTAAACAATCAGCATTTCACATTTTGTGTTGGCAGTCCAAAAGAGTTTGGGCCTGGGAATCAACGGCACAGATTCTCCAGGTATAAACCAAGTCTTGCCATGGTAACAGAATCCTGTCAAGGAACCACAGTCATCTGAAATTACTTTTGTGATGTTTATCTAATGTCTCGTTAAAATTAGGCAAATCAAGGGGAATGTGCATGCCATCAAGCTGAGCCAGCACTGTCAGGAGAAAATGGATCATCCGGGGGCAAAAAATTGTTTACAGGCTGTCGTGATTGGCACAAATGCCTTCCTTTGTTAAAGCACTTTTGGGAAAAAAAAAAAAAAAGAAAAGAAAAGTGTAACTTTCTAATTGCACAGCACAAACTGGTTAACAGTGGAACGGTTTTCACATTGTCATTCTTAATAGCCCACCATCTTTTTTTCTGCACTTCTTTAGTCCATTCCCCTAGAATGCTGATCACAGTAATAACAATATGCAGCAAAGTTTACATTACTCGAGATACAGGACTAAGTACGTTCCCTGAATTCCCTGAATTCTTCCTCACCAGACGCCACGAAGTAGGATCTATCAGCGACCATGAGAAAACGGAAGATTAGCGAGAAGTAACTCCCAGTGGGTAAAGCTTGTAAGGCACACAGCCGGGATCTAGTGTGTCCTCAAGTACTAGGTCACGGCATTTACTCAGCATCTACTATGTGCCAGGCGCTGTGCTAGGCATTTACAGAGGCTCTCTGTCGCATTTAACCCTCACCCCGATCAGGGCAGGTGTTCTTTATCCCCATTTTACAGAAGAGGAAGCTGAGGCTCAGAGAGGTTAAGTAACTCACACAACGTTGCTCAGCTCGTTTCAAACACAGGCTGCTTGGCTCCTGCAGACTCCCACCTCTTAACCACTCCGTTAGGCCTCCTCTAGAGGAGGTTAGACATACCCTTCCCTTTCTCCCCCTAACTAATCCCCAAAGTAACTTCAAAGCATTTTTGCAGACCCCAGCTTCAGGGTCTAGTACTGGGCTTCACATCCTTTAGGAATCTCCTTCAGTGAGTTGCTGCAGGACTAAGTGAATTGCTTTTATAATCTACCAAACACTTAGAACGGTGCCTGACACAAAGTAAATGCTATACACACACTTGCTTCTTTTCTTTCTTATCATTGTTATTACTTAAGAGAATCAAACGAGCACCTGTTTCCATTTCAACTGTTTATGTGTTTATTACAACCATTATGGTTTTATTGAATAAAGCAGGTCCCCCTGGGATTTTTATCGCTTAAGTTTCTATTCATCCTTCTTGGCTTCTTTTTACTTGTTTTTGCCACCACATTTTTACGACTGTAGTGTAACTCCTCGCGTGTCCTTACAAGTAATCAAAACAGAGGAATATATATGTATCTGGCTTTTCGTTAATGTAAACTGGTCTTCTGCCTCCCAATTAATCCCGATGAACTAAAACTGGCTGTAATTAGCAACTGGGGACAGCATGCCTCAGAAGATTTGCACTGAGTACCTGCCTTTCACCCAAGCTAGGGAGAGCTGCCACTTCTCATCTGGGCAACAAAAGTGTAGTGGACGCCCTTGGAAGTGTTTCCCCAACCCCCACCTTTCTCAGGACTGCCCCCCAACACATGGAAATGGACCACTGGGGTCATTTTTATACTAAGCAAGCCCGACCTGCTTCCTGGCCATTCCGGATTGGACCAGACAGGACCACCTGATCCAAACTAGGCCAATCAGATTCTCCCTGCTGAAAACCTGAAATTGATAGTAAGAGACCTCCCTTGATCTGAGTCTGTGTTCGAACTAAGGGGTCAAGTAAGTTTGGAGGTCCAGAATTTGATTTTTCAAGGTCATCTTCTGCCATGGGGGTAAGGTAGGGAAAGCCGGTCGGGACATGGAGAGGGAATGAAAAAGAAAATGAGGGGGTAGAGGAGCAGAGAGAGAGGAGTAAGAGAGAGATGGAACCCTAAGATCTGAAGCTGTTCATGCAGAGAGAAGGCGGACCCTAGCTAGCCTTAGTGGTCCAGTTCCTGGCCCAGATGCCTGCTGATGCTGGGCTGTCCTGCCCCTGAAGTCTGTGCAATGTCCCTGGGGCTTCCCAATAAAGGACGTCTTTTTGCTTTATCCACCTTAAGTGGGTTTCTGCTTCTTGTCTCAAAACCAGTCGTTACCAAGGTGTTGCTGATACCAAGAGGTAACGAATGCCCCTGTGATTTTCATTCATGGAAACAGCCCTAACAGTGATTTCTTCATCAATTCAATAAATATTTACTGAGGGCCTACTATGTGCCAGTGCCATGATGGCATTGAGGATATAGTACCGAACACACTACAGACATCTATGACTCTGTGGAGATGATAGTTCTTGGGAAAGAATGGAGGGAAAGCAAAGAAACCAATTATTCCAAGATGCTATGGCTGACGCAACATAATGAATCTTCAAGAAGCCCGCCCAGCCTTCTGCAGGAGCAACACACAGGCCTTGGAGCTGCAGGGAGGTAGTGGGAAGAGAAGGCAGAGGCAGAGAAAGGACTGGATGAGGGCCTGCAAACAGGACTTTCTCCTGGATTCAGTTATTTGTAAGGTCAAACAGACCTTGAAACAAGTGGACAAAACTCTCTGTTGTTCCATACCTCAAAAATGTGTGTGTGTGTGTGTGTGTGTGTGTGTGTGTGTGTGTGGAAAAGGAGTCAACTAGAAGGTAATGAAGTTAATGAGTTGTGTCATATGTAATTTATACCTTGGTGCCTCACACAAAGGTGCTCAGATTCGGAACGTTTGCTGAGACAAACTGGCATTGCAGAAATAACACAGTATCCGAAGCTAGACCAGCGGTTCTCGGCGGGAGATGATTTTGCTCCCAGGAGACAGTTGGCAATGTCTGGGCACACTTTTGGTTGTCACAATGCTGGGGGCAGGGCACTACTGGTTTCTAATGGGTAGAGGCCAAGGATGTTGCTAAACATCCCACAATGCACAGGGCAGCCAGTCCCCCCCCTCCCCCCCTCCCCCCTACAAAACAGTCTGGTCCAAAATATCAACAGCACCAAGGATGAGAAATGCCATGGGAAACAAATCTTCATGGTACCTTAGGAGCTGTGTGACCTTTGGCAGGGTACTTTTTCCTTGGGCCTTATTTTGTCTTCTACAGGACAGGAATCAATAATACCTTCAGGGTAGAGCTTTTATGAGGGTCAAAAGATAACGTATAGGAAGCACTATGCATACAGGAGACCATCAATAGATATTCTTAACTGAATGGGCCGTTCCTGGTCAGCCATGGCTGAATTTTCAGAACCAGAAGAATCCCTGGGGGGGGGGGGGGGGGGCCCACAGCCACAGGTGACGCTCCTCCTAGCCCAGTCTGGAGATTTTCATGGTTAGACACCTTCTTCCCATCTTCCTATCTCTTGCAAGAGGCAGGCAGAGCAGAGCACCTTGGATTCAAAAGATGGTTCCAAAGGTTCAAATCATGAAGGATGTGCTCAGGAGCTGTTGGCTTTAGGGCCTGAAAGGCCAGGCAAGCGTCTCTGGCCACCCAGGCCCTCTGTCTCCGGAGGGGCCAACACCACCAGGTGTTGGAGATGAGAACACAGTGAATAATGGAAACCTTCTCAAGTATGTAAGTACGTGGCATGTTGACTTCATTACACCATCCAAGCAGATGATCAGGAAATTTCCACATTCCTGCTCTGCTTTCTCAGGGGTCCGGCCCCCAGATATGGATTAGGGAGTCAAGCGTCATGCCCATCCTGGTAGTTGTGTGCAGTGTGCCAGAATGCATTTACAGTGCAGGGCAGGTGTGGAGTCCTAAGTGGGTACATGGGTCTCTACCACAAACCACGTTCACCTCCTTCCCTTGCCAAGAGCGGAAAAGCAGAGATACCGAGCAAAAAAAGAACAGTAACAACGATAATGGTAAAAAATAACAATGCTCCTGCAAGCATAGGGAGCTGGCTAAAGTAGGGTGTCCCTCAGCTGGCCTGGCATGGGCAGGCAGGGGAGGAGAGACAAAGGTGTTTACCTGCAATACTCACGAGTGCTAAATTCTCCCAAATTTGACTATGCCTGAAAATCACCATAGACGCTTGTTAAAACTTAAACATCCTTGGGTTGACTTGGTTTGGGTGGGCAAGTACTGGGGCCTATGTATCTGCACACCCGGACAGGTCCCACTCTAAGCCAGGGCTTACTATACACCAAGATCACCTAGCAGGTTTTGTGTCGGTTTCCCTTGGCGGTCTCAACAAATGGCCACAAACAAGGTGATTTAAAACAGAAACGTGTTCTCTGACAGTTCCGGAGGCTACAAGTCTGAAATCCAAGTGCCTGCAGGCTGGCTTCCTTCTGGAGGCTCGCAGGGAGAACCCACTGCATGCTTCTCTCCTAGATTTGGGGGGTCGCTGGCTTCTCCGCCACCACTCCAATCTCTTTCTCCGTCTTCAAGTGGCTTTCACGTCGTGTCCTTTTCCCCTTTTCTGCCCTTGTAAGGATACTTGTCATTGGATTTGGGGCTCATCCTAACTCCAGAAGATCTCTTCTCAAAATCCTTACCTGAATTAGATCTGCAGAGGCCCCTTTCCCAAATAAGGTCACACACACAGGTTGCAGGTGGACATACCTTTTGAGGGGCGACCAGTCAACACAGATTGATGGTTTCTGGGCTCCATCTGCAGAATTTGTATTTCTAACAAGTTCTCAGGAGATGCGGATGCTCTGGACCAGGGACCGCACTTGGAAGACCAGTGCCCGCACTTGGAAGACCAGTGCCACAGGCAAAACACTCCACGCCCACGTGATCAGATGTTCTGGTATTTAAGCACTAATGTCAGATGTGTGCACTGAACAGACTATGACAGATGGTAGACTTTTGCCCCCATCTTTCATCCTTGACCACCTCATAAGTCCCTGCCCTGACTCCCTAGTGACCCCAATTAATCTTCAGGAGGCAGGAAGACCTGCAGTACAAAAAAAGAGAGGTTGGGCTTAAGCCAGACCCAACTTTGCATCTTGCCAGGTGTGTGAGTTTGGATGAATCATTTCATCTCCCTGAGCCTGCTTCCTCCTTTGTAACATGGGGAGAAGAATCATTTTTTTTTAAGTTTATTTATTTATTTATTTAGAAGGAGAGAGAGTGGGGGAGGGACAGAGAGAGAGGATGAGAGAGAGAGAGTCCCAAGCAGCCTCCACAATGTCAGTGCAGGGCTTGACACAGGGCTCGAACTCACAAACCATGAGAGCGTGACCTGAGCTAAAAGCAAGAGTTGGGCACTTAACCGACTGAGCCACCCTGGCACCTGGGGAGAAGAATCGTGACTGGCCCAGTCATAGTTCTTGAAAGGCTTAATGGACTGTGTGTATAAATGAAGCCATTGCCACGGCTAAAACTCTCAGCAAGCCAGCAGTCCTGATGTGTGATGGGCACATGGTGGCTGGAAGGACTCTTGGCTCTAATTTTGCCACGTGACTGCAAGGGAATGTGTCCTGCCCCCTCCCTTCCTCTCCCGGCCCTGCAGAGCCCCAGATTCTTCCCCTCTGGCCAATTTACTGCCCGGCCACATCTCCAGAACGGACAGTGGCAGGCAATCGATCGAGGTTGCCCACCTCCACTGCGTTTCCCAAAGATGTGCCTCATTAGCTTTGATCTGGCCAGCTTACTTGCGCTGGGTCCCTGGTTTATTTCCAGCCACCACTTTGCAACATCACTGAACTGGCTTTGACACTTTCAGGACACTAGGGTGATGGCTTGGGCCAGCCAGCTGCCCGCTAGGAGACAGATGGGCACCAAGGCCCTGAGAAGGGACTGAGCTGGAATCAGGGACAAGGGATCATCTAATCTCCCGGGACCACAGAGGAGTGGCATCCTCAGAATGATAAGGTAGCAAGGAGGCCTTCAGCAATTCAGGAGGTGTTCTGGTGTCAGAAAGGCTTGGGTTTCAAACCAGAAGGCATCGCTAGCTAGCTGTGTGAACTCCAGAGCTTCTTCAGCCTCGCAAAGCCTCAACTACTCTATCAGTAAAATGGAGATCACGAGGGAAAGTGCCTCACGGGGTGTTGAGAGAAGTCAGTGAAATAATCGACGTTGAAGGGTTTAGCAGATGGCCCACTAGCAGAGAGAAAGCACTCTGAAGCACCCTGCCAGCCGACTCCTCTCTCTCCCACGGGACAGGCACAGGGCCAGAATTATAGGCTCCCAAGACCCCAAGTGGATGCATACAGGACTCTGGTCACTCTTTTAATACACAGAACATACAATTTACCACTCATCTGCAGCATTAGGTACCTTCACGTCGTTAGAGGACCATCACCAACCATCCATTTCCAGAAGCCCTTGTCATTCTTGAAAGATGAGGAAGCAGGTGTGATACATTAGTTCCTGAGCACCCCAGGCCTGCATGAAGCAGTGGGCTACTCAAGAAAGACTGGGGTGTCTGAGTGGCTCCGTGGGTTAAGCATCTGACTCTTGATCTCAGGTCCTGATCTTACAGTTCGTGAGTTCGAGCCCTACAATCCGGCTCTGCTCTGATGGCACGGAATCTGCTTGGGATTCTCTCTCCCTCTCTCTCTGCCCCTCTGCCTACCTGCCCCCCTCTCTCTCTGTCTCTCAAAATAAATAAATAAACTTAAATAAAAAGAGAGAGAAGGGTGCCTGGGTGGCTCAGTCAGTTGAGCATCTGACTTCAGCTCAGGTCATGGTCTCATGGTTCATGAGTTCAAGCCCCACGTCGGACTCTGTGCTGACAGCTCAGAGCCTGGAGCCTGCTTTGGATTCTGTGTCACCCTCTCTGAGCCTCCCTCGCTCGGGCTCTGTCTCCTCTCTCAAGAATAAATAAACATTTAAGAGAGACAGAGAGGGGCGCCTGGGTGGCTCAGTCGGTTAAGCGGCCAACTTCGGCTCAGGTCATGATGTCACGGTCCGTGAGTTCGAGCCCCACGTCAGGCTCTGTGCTGACAGCTCAGAGCCTGGAGCCTGTTTCAGATTCTGTGTCTCCCTCTCTCTGCCCCTCCCCTGTTCATGCTCTGTCTCTGTCTCAAAAATAAATAAACGTTAAAAAATTAAAAAAAAAAAAGAGAGAGAGACAGAGAGAGGGAGAGGCAGCGAGAACAGCAGATCAAAGGACAGGGCTGGGGGAATGGGCAAAAGGGTTTTGGAAAGCCATCTCACCCATGCCCCTGCCTCCATGAGCAGTGATCCCACATGTTCCATCCCTTCCCTATAGATCCCAGGCAAAGTGGCTTAAATACAGGACGTGCCTGGGTTCAAATCCTGGCTCTGCTTTACCAGCACTGTCGCCTTAGCCAAGATAGTTCTCTCTCAGCCTCCCTCTCCTCATCTGTAAAATGGGGAGAAAAAGATCACCTATTGCATAGGTTTGCCAAGGAGCTGATAGATATAAAGAGCTCAGAAAAGAGCGACTGAGTAAGTAGGTGTTAGCTATTACTATTATAGACCCTCCCAAAGCCTCCTGCAAGCATGCCCTTTTAGAAATTTCTTAGTGCGACCTCATTCTGTAACTCTGAGTCCTCATTAGGACTCATTAGGACAGGAATCCCTTCCCCGGCTGAGAAGCCCTGCTCATCGCAGCACACTGAGGTTCCTTTCGTGTCCTGGACAATGGCCCTTCCCCCAAAGGGGACTGAGGACAAGAATCACCCCCAAAATCTGCCCGCCAACCCAGAGTCGAGCCCCAATCTGGCCAATCACATGTGCTCACCCTGCAGTGGTTTCCTAGGTAACCAGTACTCTGTGCCAACAGAGAGACTGGATGCTGGGCGAGGGGGCGCTGAGGGAAGACACAGAGAGGGACCCAGGAGTGTAGACTGACAGAGTGAGGGTCAGAGACGGTGGGGGGGGAGGGGAGGAAACAGAGGACAGAGACAGGCACGGAGACCAAGTGACACGAGCAGGAACGCAGGGAAGAAATGCAGAATGCTGGAAAGAAAGAAAAAAAGAAATTCCATCTCTTCTGCTATTTTCACACATATACGCACACGCGTGCACATCCACACACATGTACACATACACGTATACACGCGCGCATATATGATCTCACACACACACACACACACACACACACACACACACACACACACCTAGCACCCTCTTCCATCTGCAAATCACGGGGAAGCTGGGCTTCCTAATGGCACAGCTGCTGTGTTCATTGGCATCCGGGACGCCTGCCAAAGCCATACCTCCAAATCAACTTACTGAGCTACCAGTATGGGACGGAGGACGACCCCTGAGAAGACAGGTCCCGGCTTCCATCGAAAAGTAAGGCCACTCCCAAACCTGCCCGACTGCACCACAAGGTCTGGTACTTTGAGGGGACTGTCCCCAATGTCCCCTAGTGACAGGGAGAGAGACAGAGAATGACTACGTGGGTGTCACACACCCTTTGAGGAACCTGTTTACTTTTCAGGTCCACAAAACGACAGGCTGAAAACAACTTAGAAAACCATTCTCTATGTGCCAGGCACCACTTAACATGTGTGATCTCATTTCAGCTACGCGGCATATGGCTGTCGGCCTGTTTGACGGGTGAGGAAACCAAGGCACAGGAAGGCCTGGCGTGCTGTCCAACGTGCTGAAACACTCAGCTCCTCAGCCCTCCCAGGATGATCGCCCCATCCCAGCCAGCCTGAAAACGGCCTATGCGTTACAGACTGAGTCCTGTTAGTGAAATGCCAGGGCCTGGGGTTCGAGGAGGTGACACCGACAGAGAGATCTGAAGGTCAAGGAGGAATTGGCAGGAAGAGGGAAGTCAGAATGGAAGGCAAGCATGTGGGGTGAGCCACGCAGGGTGAGAAACAGGTGGAATCGGGAAGGGAGGTAAAGCCCAGTGAAGGCAGGACCCTTGTGGAAGGCAGAGTTGAGACCCTTCCCTGAGGGAAATGCCACACACCCGCTGAAGATTTGTTCTTTAGGTGACGAGTCACATGATCAAATTTGCCTCTTAGGAAGAACACATCAGCCTCAGCCAAGAGAACAGATTGACTGAGGTTAAGTCCAGCTGGAGACACAGAGAATCTCACCTGCTTCTCCCCAGAAGGGCAGATAAAGGAAACCAACACACAGGGAGGACAAGCCATTTGCCGAGTCTATAAACTTGTGGAGCCCAGATTCAAGCTTGAGTTCATACAACCCCAGAGCCCAACACTTCAGCACCAACACGAGCCCCTGCCCGTCGGGTGTTTCTTATAGACTCATCCGTCTCTCGGCCAAGAGGAATCTGGAAGATTCCACTGTGGCCCTATCCCCGACATCAGAACCAGATTCCACACCGAGCAATGAGAAAGAAAGTTAAGTGTAAGCACCCCGGCTCTTCTGAGGGTTTGAAAAGTTTAATTCTCCATGTAGAATCCCTGGAAACTGCACAGGCACGAGGTATCCCTTCCTATTTGAACATCCATCCCAAGACCCAAAGCACTTAAAGCTCCCTGGGGGCTCGACTGTGCACCAGCCTAAGGTAGACCACCTTATTTCCCCACATTACATTTCCTGCTTGTGAACCTAAAAGCAGACACTTAGAACAAGTCTCGCAGAGTCTCTCTGAGTGAGGACCTGGGATTCCAGTATAACGATGCCACCCATTTGCAGAGGGACCTTTTATAAGTCTGGGGAACTGTGTGAACTATATCTGCCCAGTGTAACTGACAACAGGGGCTCTGTTTTTGGTTCACGGTTACAAAACAACAGCACATATCTACTGCACACCTACTATGTGCCAGGCATAGTGCAAGGTGCTTTATATTCTTGACACTTCAATTCTCAAAACATTTCTGTGACACAGGTATGGCTAGTACTCCCATTTTACTGATGAGCAGTGTGAGGCTTGTGGGACTTAAGTGACCTGCCCACATTAATCAAATTATTAATCAACTCGATACATATTCGTTGGGTGCCTACTGTGTACTAAGCACTTTTCAAGATACTAGAATTACTCCAGTAAACATTAACAAAAAAGATGGTTCTCGGGGCACCTGGGTGGCTCAGCCCATTAAGCGTCAGACTTTAGCTCAGGTCATGATCTCATGGTTCGTGGGTTTGAGCCCCACATTGGGATATGTGCTGATGGCTCAGAGCCTAGAGCCTGACTTGGATTCTGTGTCTCCCTCTCTCTCTGCCCCTTCTTCTCTCTCTCTCTCTCTGTCTGTCTTAAACATTAAAAAAATTTTAACTTCAAAATAACAAAAAAGATGGTTCTCATGGAACTTGTGTTCTAGAGAAAGGAGATAAAAAATAAGTAAGGATAGGGGTGCCTGGGTGACTCAGTTGGTTAAGTGGCTGACCTCGGCTCAGGTCATGATCTCGCGGTCCGTGAGTTCTAGCCCCGCATCGGGCTCTGGGCTGACGGCTCAGAGCCTGGAGCCTGCTTCAGATTCTGTGTCTCCCTCTCTCTGACCCTCCCCTGTTCATGCTGTGTCTCTCCCTGTCTCAAAAATAAATAAACGTTTAAAAAAAATTAGAAAAAAAAATAAGTAAGGATAAATAAGCTTGGTGGGGGTGATACAAGCTATAAAGGAAAAAGAAAACATAAAGGGGATATCGTATCCGTCAGGAATCATTAGGCTGTGTTACAGTAACACACAATCCTGAAGAGCCAGTGGCTGGTCTGTCACTCACACTTCATGCCAAGTACCAGCCGGCAGAGGGATGTGTTCACCATAGTCACTCAGGGACCCAGGCTGATGGAGACTCCATCTCAATGTGTGTTTGATCTCAGCGTGATCTCCAAGGCAAGGGAAAGAGGACACGGGAAATTACGTACTGGCTATTACAGCTTCCACAAGAAGCGATACACACGTGTCACTTCTGCTCATGATTCACTGGCCAAAGCAAGTCGCATGGCCACTCCTAGCTTAAAATGAAGACAAGCATGACCCTACTTTGCCCCTGGAAGGGGGAGAGACATTACTGTGTTCAGCCCTCCTGAACCTGAGCCTCCCTCAGAGTAGTGGGGGCAGGAGGCGGGAGCTGCTCAGGGTAGAAAGATCATAGAAAACGGACATGTGAACGCCGGTCTTTCACAAGCCTGCACCTGCTCACTCGGCCAGGCTACTAGGATGACTTATCAATGGACGCTGACATGAGACAGTTCATGCAGCACAGGTACCCGAGAGAAGCCCTTGCCAAGTGAACTATGGCAGGGAGTGCATGCTGAAGGTCAAAGTTCAGGGAGATGACGACCTGCCCAGTCTTCCTGACAAGCAGAGATTCTAGGAGCTGCAGACAAGACTCACTGCTTTGACCTCCCTTGGCAAATTCAAAGGACTTCCGTTTTGCTTTAGGAACTTTTTCTTTCTCTATTCCTTTCCACAGAGAGCCACAGCATGGAAACCATGGCAAACCTTGTAACCCTTCCACGGCGACAGGATTATTCACGTAGGCAAAGAATGTTAAGAGCATTAGAAAGAGGTGGGGAGGAATCTCACCTAGAAGCATGAAAGGCCATCTGGATTATCATTATCATTTTTATATCTAGTCGATAAACAGATGTGTCTTTTTTGCGCGAACAGTGGCTGTACCCTGGACATGGTTTGGCAACCGTGAAAATTCCATCCTATTCTCTCTGAAAGCATCACTGGTCCTTTGCTTATGTACATCTGGTCTGGACCCGAACGATGAGGTGGTGTCCAGATGGGGGCCCAACTCACGGAGTGGTGAGAGGCTGGGTTTGTGAGAGGGAGGAGATAGAGAAAGAAGGAAAAGACAGGAGACAAGAAGAGAGAGAGAGAGAGAGAGAGAGAGAGAGAGAGAGAGAGAGACTTCCACTGTTAATGGGCTGTGTTCACTGTCATGGATGGAAACTGAGGACAGAAGAAGAACGCAGCAGGGGGAGGCCCAGACTTAAGTGATGCCTTCTTAGACTAGGACTGTGGTCTGGGACCCCTGGGGGAGATCAAGGCAAGGTTTCTGACACTCAGGCCAGATTGAAGGGCAGCGGTCAAATGCCAGCTGTGTCTACTCCTAATGTCACCCCGGGAGGTGGGATTCTCACCCCTGTTGCACAGATAAAGACACAAATCTCAAAGGAAGGATGCAGACTATAGTCTACTGGGCCTCTGCTCCAACATCACATCTCAGTGTACGTCCTCCCCGAGCCCTGTCCCTTGGCCCTGCTTGGTTTCCTTCCCCCCACTGGAAGTCGTCTTGCTCATTCATGTGCTCTCCCTCAGCGTGGCGACCCGTCTCTGTGACTGTACTGCTGTATCCCCAGCATCTACAGACGTGCCAAGCACAGACGTTCCGGATCAGTATCTGTGGACTGAATAAATGAAGGACTGTAGCCTGCCACTACATCTGTTTGAGTCTCAGCTCCCAGGGGAGTGGAGACTCCAAAGTCACGATCTAGGAAACGGGAGGTGAATCCAAGTGCAGGGACCCAGACACGGAGAGGTGCAGGGGAGCCAGGAGCCTCGGGACCCAGCACAAAGCCTGCCTCGGCCAGGAAGCCTGGAGAGCATGGCCGGCGCAGGGCAGACTCCGGTACAATGGGAGGCAGACGCAGGGGCCCAAGGGTGGGAGAGAACCAAAGAGTGGGCCATGGGGAAACCCCGGCTTTTCCCAGTGCATGAACGCTCAAGACCCCCATTTTTTCAGGTTCATCGTCACCACACCCACTCCCCCAGCACGCACATTTCACATTTCTGTTTCAGGCTCCTGACTGTGCGCCTCTATCACATATGTGCCCTTGATTAGAAGCCTGCGGGGCACCTGGGTGGCTCAGTAGGTTAAGCAACCAACTTCGGCTCAGGTCACCATCTCAGGGTTTGTGAGTTCGAGCCTTGTACCGGGGTCTGTGCTGACAGCCCAGAGCTTGGAGGCTGCTTCAGATTCATTCATTCATTCTCTCTCTCTCTCTCTCATTCGCTCTCTCATTCTCTCTCTCTCTCTCTCTCTCTCTACCCCTCCCTGGCTCGCACTCTGTCTCTCTCTCTCAAAAATAAATAAACATTAAGAAAAAAAAGAAGGCTTCCCCCACTGCTTACTGGCAAGTGGAAGGTGTAACTAGAAATGCCCAAAAAGGGGCGCCTGGGTGGCTCAGTCAGTTGAGCGTCCGACTTCGGCTCAGGTCATGATCTCGCGTTCGTGAGTTTGAGCCCCGCGTCGGGTTCTGCACTGACAGCTCGGAGCCTGGAGCCTGCTTCCGATTCTGTGTCTCCTTCTGTCTCTGCCCCTCCCCAGCTCTCTCTCTCTCTCTCTGTCTCTCAAAAATAAACATTAAAAACTTAAAAAAATAAAATAAAATACAGAATCAGTACTGCTGTGCCAAGCCAAATTAGAGCCCGAGGCCAACAACCAGTAAATACCCTGCTCACATGAGTCCAGGAAACGGCTGTGTACCTAGTGCCAGGGACTCATAAGGGGCGGCATCGTATCTCGTGCCCTCAGGTTATAAAACGCTCAATACCCTTTGTGGCGCTTTAGCAAATATTCTGCCACTGAAGCCTCAGTAAAACCTGTTGAGGCCCGTGAGACCCAAAGAGGAACTCTATTTTTCCGCCGTGGCGGCTGGGGCCCAGTGGGGTTAAGCAACCTGCTCCAGGCCCCACGGCGGGATCCCAATACCCAGACTCAGTCCTTATTTCTACTCCAGAGTCTTTGCCCGTTAGATTGATTGGAACGCCTCCCTCTATCTTCGCGGTCTGCCTTCGCGGTCTGCATGGAATATTGGTGGATCCCTCCGGCCAGGGTGGACAGATTTAGCCATGCAGGACACCCAGGTGCATTTGAATTTCAGATGAACAAAGGATAATATTTTAGAGTAAGCCCCATGTAATATTTGGGACACACAGTCAAAGTTACCTGCTGTTCATCTGACCCTTGAGTTTCTCTGGGCATCCTGGATTGCCGTTAGCAACCCTAGCTGCAACAGATTTGGAATAACGAAAATAATCGGATAATAAAAAGAATCGCCTGAGCGGGCACTTACCTGCCCCCGCTTGTGCCCTCCCTCACTCAAGTCCAGCCCCACTGGCCTTCTCTCCTTTCAGCAGGCACAGGGAGCTGTTGCCAACCGGAAGGACCCTGTACAGGTCCTTCGGTCAGCTTGTGATATTCCTTCTCCCACCATTCAACGGCTCTCTTCTGTCCTCCGAGCCTTGGCTTAAACGCTTCCTCCTCAGAGAAGCCTTCCCGTTACTTCACGTCCTATTTCCCTGTCTCTCTGCCTGTTTGCTTCTTTTACAGCAGGAGTCATAACTTGCAATGGTTTTCTTACATGGCTGGTCACTTGGTTTGGGGCTGTCCCTCCACAGGGCAGCCGCCGCGCCTGGCGGGTCCTGTCTCCGCGCCCAGCTTCCCGCACAGTGTCCAGCATTTAGAAAGCACTCAACAAATGTGTGGAGTCGAAAGAACCACTGGGCAGCCCCAGGCCAGCAGCACCCTGCCTGTCCTCAAAGCACCCTCCCACGTGACCTCATGCCCACGTTCCCTTTAACCCGGGCAATGCGCAAAACTGCAAAGTTCAAAGGCTTTGCCGCTCTGCAACAGTCTTAGACCTTTGGACTCACCAACCGTCACGTTACTTCTCTTAACAACAATAACAACCAAAAATATATGTATATTATATAACTCTAGATGGGGGAATAGTCATCAAAAATATTTCCCTGCCTAACATCATCCTGTTATTATTTTGACATCTGTGTAGGCTGGGGAATGATTCTTTTAACACTGTGTGTGAGGCATATTTATATCTCCGGCTGTAGCACAGAGCATATGCAAAGGCTTTGGAAGCCTATTCTAGTAGGTCTTGCCTGTAGCCGTAGCAGGCCCCGTGTGGAGGCCGGAAAAAGCATCCCTACTGTTTACTATGGTTAATGGGGATTAGCATCCAAGTGGCAGAGTGATAGCCAAGGCTTGCTGTTCCTATATGCCAGTTCCTTTGGTCCCAGTGGAGATAGGAAGATTAGAGCCAAAAGGCTCACCTCTCCGGAAACGAGCACCTTGACTTGAAAGGCACATCGTCTGATTCCAAGGAATCACAGAGGTGGCTACCAACCACCCAGAGCCTGGTGGGCCCAGTGCTGGGCTTAGGCTGCTTCCGGGCCTTATTTCTTCTGATCGTCAACGTCGCCCTCTGTGATAAGTTCCATTCTCCCCACTTCTCAGAGAGGGAAACAGAGGCCCAGAGAGAGGTTAAAAACAAAAACAAAAACAAAAACAAAAACAAAAAAAACGGTCCCATGTCCTCCGGATGACAAGACACAGAGCAGGGGAATTCAACCTCAGTCTGTTGCTTCCGAAGGCAGACATGAGGTCTGGAGACAGCTCAGTTAATACCCTCACCGTCCTCACCAGCAGCCCCCATCAGACGAAGGAGGGGAAGGAATCCAAATGGTTTTCCCAGGATGATGACTGGACAGCCTAAATAATGTGGCAGGGTGGAGCACAGCAAGGGAAGGGAGAAAGCCAGGACACTGGGGTTGGGTCCAATTGGGGTTCGGCAGGGCGAGACCCTGGACCAAGGTCATGACCTTTGTGAATCCCAGTTACCTCACCTGTAGAATGGGGGTAAACAACAGTAATTACTTCCTACATCGGTCTGCTCAGGAGACAGTAACAGGGCACCAAAAACTGGTGGCTTAGACAACAGTCTCACAGATCTGGAGGCTAGAGGTCTAAAGTCAAGGTGTCCAGAGTTGCCTGGGTGGCTCAGTGCATTAAGCGACCGACTTAGCTCAGGTCATGATCTCGCAGTTTGTGAGTTTGAAGCCCATGTCAGGCTCTGTGCTGACAGCTCAGAGCCTGGAGGCTGCATTGGATTCTGTGTCTCCCTCTCTCTCTGCCCCACCCATGTGTGCTCTGTCTCTCCCTCTCTCTCAAAAATAAACAAACATCAAAAAAAAAATTTTTTTTAAATCAAGGTGTCCACAGGCTGTGAGGGAGACTTGTTCCAGGCCTCTCCTTGGCTTGGACATGTCTGCCTTCTCCTGTGTCTTCCCTTGTCTTCTCTCCATGCATGTCCCTGTGTCCAAACCTCCCCTGTTACAAGGATACCAGTCCTATTGCATCAGGGCCCACTCTAATGGTCCCACTTGAACTTGACTCCCTCTGTAGAGACCCCATCTCTAAAGAAGGTCATATTCTGAGGTTCTGAGGTTTAGGACTTCAACATATGAAACGTGGGGGTGGGGAGGGACACAGCTCAACCCATAATATGACCTCATGAGAATGTTTTATTGATTACTACAGAAAATATACATGGAAACACCTTTCCAAATGTCCATCCCCAACACAAAGCCAATGCATATCTTGGCCAAATGGTCTAGGATTATGGATTGCTCTTTGGTGAGCTACTTGATGGTGTTAATGTGTGTTGGCCCGGAGTTGGACCCTCACCAGCCAGAGATATCTCCCCCACAACACAAACACCAGCCAACAGCAGGCCAATGCCAAGGTGCCCGCATGGTGCATGGTAGCCCTGAGCACATGCAAAACTTTCAATGACCCACCCCGACAAGCTGATACATGCAGCTATTTTAAGCTTGGAGCAAAAGGTTGGAGGAGAACCTTTTAGGCTGTAGCATTTTACACCCAGCTTCACCATTTCCCAGCACCACGGCTCCCTCCCTAGGCCTCGACTTTGCTCATGTGTAAATGGGGAAGATAATGAACACCTATTATGAGAGGTGTGAGAATAAAAAAAAGGAGGGGCACAAAAGTGTCTCCTGGCTTGGGGCCAAAGAGCAGATACTTGTCAACATGACCTCCCTTGCTTGTGGACACCAGGGAGCCCTTGAGAAACAGGCACAGGAAGGGACCCCGTGTCCCAAACTTTAGCAGATGCTGAGAATCACCGCTTCCCATAGAGGCAAATCCAGCAACACTGGGGCCAGCCTGGGATGTGGCATTTTAAACAAGTGTGCAGGTGTTGTTACCGCCAGGCGAAAAGCGACTCAAGTTGGTATTCACCCAATTGTTGGCAAAGCATTTATTTTTAAATCCACCTCTAGCCCTACCTAATCGGAATCTCCAGAGGGCAAGCCCTGCACATGTATATGTGGAAACAGCTCCCCAGGCAATTTTGCGGTAGACTCTTGATGAAGAATCCCCGGTTTAGAGCCGCAGTTCCCACACTGCGTAATGTATCAGATCCCCTTTGGTGCGTATTTAAGATACAGGCTCTGAGGCCCTTACTCCCTCCACTCGGATTCTTGGGTCTGTGGTAAGGCCCCAAAATCTGCATTTTTAACAAGCTCCCACTGAATATGAGTCCCTCCCCAGACCTAATGTTGGTCTACACGTCTGACCTTGATGCCAATAGGTGAGTCCACCATAGGTGGGCCAACACAGATCCTGTTGGCCCGGAGAAGTTGACTCGGAGAGCTGGCTGTTACCTCCTTGCGTTCCAGCCCCTATTAGGTGACTGCACCCTTCCTCGGACAAAGCCTGGTTTGCCTCCACCCTGAAAAATACACTTCTCTCCTGCCTCTACCGACACGTCTTCCATCACCGTGAACGTCCCCCAGCACGTCTCCCATCATTTCGTGTGCTGAGGCAGCACACACGTGCTTTCCATGCCTTCTGATGCCCTGTATAAAGAATCAGACCACAGCCCATTTGCACATACAGCCCCCAAAACTCATGCATCCATTCAGCCAGTATTTCCTGAGCTCCTGCTATGTGTCTGGCCCTGAAGTGTGCCCTGGGGAGTCCTTGGTGAGCCCTTGACTCTCCTCCCACCACCAAAGCTCACAGCCTACTGAGGGAGAGAGGTGTGGGACCCACAAAGCACATCTGTGCCCCCAGCATCACGAAAACCACGGATGACAGCACTGACTAGGGTCCGGAGATCCGGACAGCAACGCACGAACTCTGTTTAACAAGGGCTCACAGGCTGCTACCAAGGACAGTTGGTGGTTTTCATCCACTCTCACCTGAGCGCAAGAAAGGTTTTTCTAAAATACACCTTGGTTGACTGGGGCACGTGGGTGGTGGCAGGTGGTTAAGCATCCGACTCTTGATATGGGCTCAGTTCATGATCTCCCAGTTTGTGAGATCGAGCCCCGCATCAGGCTCTGTGCTGATAGCGTGGAGCCTGCTAGGGATGCTATCTCTCCCTCTCTCTCTGCCTCTGTCTGCCTCTCTCTCTCTCTCTCTCTCCAAAGAAATAAACATTTAAAATTTTTTTAAATAAATAAAATAAAATAAAATAAAATAAAATACACCTTGGTTGAGTAACGAATAGGACGATATCAACTTTGCTACTCCCTCAGCAATTCCAGAATTTCTCTGTATTTTCAGGATTTCTCTGGGTGGCCACGACCTCCAGAGCTCCGTGATGGAAGCAAGGGTAGGTGGACGAGGAGGGTGCTGTCAACTTCTGCTCGGGTGTTGTAAACCAGAGAGGGATAGCGACTCATTCCCCAGTGAGTCCAATGAAGCCCCAGGATAGCTCTCATGAAACTGGGATTCGAGCAGAGAATCAAGACACCTTCTTCCGGTGACTATCACCAAGACTAAGGAAATAGTGGGTGTGGAGCACAGAATTAGAGAGAGCAAGCCATTAATCATCCCCCAAATACTTAGGTGGAGCCCACTGAGTGTTGGGCCCTGTAATAGAACCAGAAAGACAGTGAATAGGAAAAAAATCACCACGGTCATTGCTCCCACTGTGCTCAAAGCACAGACTCTAGAACAAGGATGCCTGAGTTCTAATCCTGGCCCTACTTACTTGCTGTGTGGTCTTCCATAAATCACTTACCCACTATGTGGCTCAGTTTCCCCACCTGAAAAATGGGCATAATCATAGTACTTCCCTCACGAGGCTGTTGTGTGAATTATATAAACTAACATGTGTGCAGTGCTTAGAACAGCACCTGGCACAGAGAAGAGGTTTGAAACAGGTAAGCTATGGCGATGATGTCGATGGACAAATTTAACAGGATTATTCATTTAACAATGATGTGTGTGAATACAAACTTGCATCTGTGATCACGGGGACATTCTGACAGGGTGAGGCAAAGGGATTTGATTTGGAAAGGTCAGAGAAAGTTCTCGCAGAACAGAGGAAGTTCCACTATTTGAGTGGAAACTTAAAGGCCAAGTCCAACTCAGGTTGGACTAGAGAGAACAGTGAGTCAGAGAGCGAGCACAAAGCAGTATGTACAAAGGCCCTGTGGCCAGAGGGCACATGGACGTTTCCAAGCACTAAAAGGAGGTCGGTGTAAATGGAATGCAGAAAGTGAAGGGGACATAGGTTGAAAGGGGGCTGGAGGTGCAGGCAGAGGCCAGAGAGAGGCAGCGCATGTTGAAGATTTCCCTCTAATGTAAGCATGCCTCTGCCTGAAGGCAAGTCTAAACCCTCCCCACATGGGGCAATTTATTCTTTGCCATTTCATCAGCCATCTCCAGAGGAGTTTCACAAACCCCCTTAGCAAAATCCTACTGTTGCCCTGAAAATAAGTCAAATTTGTCAGCTATTTTTAAAAGGAGGTTATGATGGAAAGTTAAAGGCATTCTCCTTGATTCGCCAATAAGAATTGCTGTGGCTGTGTGTGTAGTCAAATGACTTACAAGGCTCCTTGGCTCCCAGAAATATCGGGGAGTTTAAAATAGAACAGTCATCATTTGCTGCTGAGGAAACTTCAGTGTTACACAAAAAGGCAGAAGAAGAAAGAGAGTAACGTTAGCCAAGGCCAAGTGTGCATGGGGGAGGGGGCCGAGCCGGCGATGGGCTCCACCCTGGTATTTCTAATTCCACCCCCACACCCCGCTGTAAAGCTAAAGATCTTTAGTACCCCGACTTTTTACAGATGACTGAACTAAGTCTCCTTTGATGGTTTGAGGCCAGTGTCTCAAGCAAAGCCTGGATCTATTGTGGGCCTGCTACCCTTGATTAATGGTCAAGGTGAGGAAGAAAGACAAAGCGATGGTCAAAGGGCTAGCCGTAGGTTAGCTGGTCCCCGCTCATCAGAGTGACCTACCTAGCCAATTTGCCTGGGACTCTCCCAGTTTTTAACAGTGAAAGGCCTGCCAGGAAACCCCCTAGTCCCAGGCCAAGTGGCACGGCTCCCGGGGTACCGGAGCCCCCTGAGCAAATTCCGGATTGAGTAAGGAGGCACCTTGTTTCCTGGCAAGGCTGCTCACACCCAAAGCCCCCGGAAACTTACAATAAATAAGAACGCATGAGCCTAAGGGAATTGAAGAGCTGAGGCCACGTTTTCCAAACCCAAGGATGGAGTCATCTACTCCGTGATCAGAGGACTGTTGAACTCGCATTAAGTGCCCGACATGGTTCTACATGCAAGGGACACGCAGACATCATTTCTGCCCTTGCGGACATTGTATTCTAATGGGAAAGACGTAAAATTAAGCCAAAGTACTTCTGACTGACGTGGGCTTTGACAAGTACGCGATGTAGAAGGCACAGACTGGGGGGGAAAGGGCGGGGATCTCTCTGGCTGGTATGGTCACAAGCACCTCTTGGGGAGGGGACACGGACCTGAGATCTGGACCGAGAAGCTGCGTCCAGCATCTGGAGGCAGAGCGTTCCAGACAAGCGCAAATGTGCCGTCACTGAGGCAGACAGAAGCATGGCTAGCAGGTGTCAGGTGCACAGGGAAAGGTTCGGATCGCTGAGCTCAGGGAGGAGAGGGACCAAGAAAGGTGAGTTCAGAGGGGGAGCTCATGCGGAAGGGTGTAGAGTTTGAGCCCGGCGGATGAGAAACCTGTGGACGGGTGCCGGGGTGAAACGACACAATCCGATTTACCGTTTTAAAACAAACACTTGGACGGCAGATGGAAAATGGATCTCAAGAGGCCAGCGAGGCAGCAAGCAGGCCTGTTTAGCACGGGTGACATGTGGTGGAGACTCGGGCCAGGGTCCAAGCACTGGGACAGAGGAAGTGATCTGGTGTATACCACGTAAGGCAGACAGGACGCCAGCCCAGGGGAAGGGTGGGAGACAGGGAGGAGAGACGGAAGGGAGTCCTAAAGGATTTCCTCGTGTCTAACAACCACATCAAGCCACGCCCTAAAATTGTGAGCCTCAGTTTCCCCAGCCGTAAGCGAGAACAGCCAGGCCCACATTGACAGTTGCTGGGAGGTGCCCTGCGCAGGGCACAGCCCAGGTAGCATTATAAAAAAAAAAAAAAAAAAAGTTTTCCAGTAGTGTCTTGCAGGTTTGGTTAAAGAAATTTAACTTAATCCAGGAAAACACAAGTGACTCTCCAGCAACTTGGAGCCATAGGGCCTTCACAGCTCGGTGAACTCACCTGAATAGGGTTTGGGCACAGAGTCCGCCAGTCAGTTGTACTCTCGCCACAGTGGGTTCAAGACTCCATAATTTCTGTGCGACTGGCAGCTCTGAGTATTTAAAAGATGGGGTTGATTCACTCCTCATCCACAGCAGTGGGACAACGGACGAAGCTCTCCAGATAAGGCTGTTTGTGGAGCTCTCAGAAGACAGAGCCCAATGATGCAGCTCCCTGGTCTTATTTCTTCGCTCTCCCATGCACAGCCCTTAATCATCCTTAGACCCAAACAGTTCAGGTGACATGTTCCCTAGGAGTTATCAGAAAAACGAGCTTATTTCCAAAGCCCAGAAGCCTATTCAGGAAAAGGGGGGAAGATCTCTAAATCACTAATGGGAGCATAAAGCCTTTTGGCGATCAGGTTCTAATTTGGACTTTCACACAATATTGCTTTTCTTTTCTCTTCTTTTCTTGGTGTGTTATTTTTCTAATGGCTGGGGTTTTCTAGCATCTGTGGGTAAGCTAAGTTTGGGCCTTCCTCAAGGCTTTAAGGGTTGCAATGAGGAGTATTCAAAGTCTAAAAATGCCTTAAAAACACAAACACTATATGGGGGCATGACTGAGGGCACAATGGACTCTAATTCAAAGTGGTACTCCCTCAGAACTGGACAGCAACATGCAGAAGAATGAAACTAGACCACTGTCTTACACCATTCACAAAAATAAACTCAAAATGGATGAAGGACGTGAATGTGAGACAGGAAACCATCAAAACCCCAGAGGAGAAAGCAGTGAAAAACGTCTCTGACCTCAGCCGCAGCATTTTCTTACTTGACACATCTCCAAAGGCAAGGGAATTAAAAGCAAAAATGAACTACTGGGACCTCATCAAGATAAAAAGCTTCGGCACTGCAAAGGAAACAATCTAAACAAAACTAAAAGCCAACCGACGGAATGGATAAAAATATTTGCAAATGACATATAAGATAAAGGGTTAGTATCCAAAATCTATAAAGAACTCACCAAACTTAACACCTGAAAAACAAATAATCCAGTGAAGAAATGGGCAGAAGACATGAATAGACACTTCTCCAAAGAAGACATCCAGACGGCCAACAGATACATGAAACAATGCTCAACGTCATTCTTCATCAGGGAACTACAAATCAAAACCACACTGAGATACCCCCTCACGCTGGTCAGAGTGGCTAAAATGAATAAATCAGGAGACTATAGATACTGGAGAGGATGTGAAGAAACGGGAACCCTCTTGCACTGTTGGTGTGAATGCAAACTGGTGCAGCCGCTCTGGAAAACAGTGCGGAGGTTCCTCAGAAAATTAAAAATAGACCTACCCCTATGACCCAGCAATAGCACTGCTAGGAATTTACCCAGGGGATACAGGAGTGCTGATGCAGAGGGGCACTTGTGCCCCAATGTTTACAGCAGCGCTTTCAACAATAGCCGAATTATGGAAAGAGCCTAAATGTCCATCAACTGACGAATGGATACAGAAGATGTGGTTTATATACACAATGGAATACTACTTGGCAATGAGAAAGAATGAAATCTGGCCACTTGTAGCAATGTGGATAGAACTGGAGGGTATTATGCTAAGTGAAATAAGTCAGGCAGAGAAAGATACCATATGTTTTCACTCCCATGTGGATCTGGAGAAACTTAACAGAAGACCCTGGGGGAGGGGAAGGGGGAAAAAAGTTACAGAGAGGGAAGGAGGCAAACCATAAGAGACTCTTAAATACTGAGAATAAACTGAGGGTTGATGGGGGGTGGGAGGGAGGGGAGGGTGGGTGATGGGTATTGAGGAGGGCACCTGTTGGGATGAGCACTGGGTGTTGTATGGAAACCAATTTGACAATAAGTTATAATTAATAATAAAAAAAACAAAGTGGTACTTCCTCTGGAAATACGGACTAGCTTCCAACATTGACTGTTACCTGCTCACTTGTTTATCTAAACCATGTGGCCCCAGGTATACAAAAATGCTGCTCAAGCTGGGAAGAGGAGGAGAAGGAGGAAGACAGGCAGTAGAGTTGGGAGGAGAAACTGGGAAAGAAGAAGAAGAAGGAGAGGAAGAAGAAAAAAAAAACAGAACGTAGATAAGTAGATGGGTAGTAAGAACCAATGGCAGAGAGGGAACATGAATTCCAAACCCCAAACCAGCCGGAGCTGATGTGTACTTGGAACAAACATAGTCTGTGTTAAGCTTGTTTGGAAGCCTAGTCTCATGGGATCAGTTTTTTATGTTTATTTATTTTTGAGAGAGAGAGGCAGAGCTTGAGCTGGGAAGGAGCAGAGAGAGAGAGGGAGACACAGAATCCGAAGCAGGCTCCAGGCTCTGAGCTGTCAGCACAGGGCCCGATGCGGGGCTCAAACTCACTCTGTGAGATCATGACGTGAGCCAAAGTCAGGTGCTTAATCGACTAAGCCACTCCGGCGCCCCACCATGGGATCATTATTAACCCCATCTTCAGAGGATAAAACTGAGACCCAAAGTCACCCAGCGAAGGAGTGGTAAAACAGAAGCACACAAAGCTACCCCGCTTCCATACACAGATATTTACTCGTGGCAAAATATTTGGGGTTTTCCTGGTGCACCCTTCTTGATGAATCTTTAGGAGATGGGATGTCCCAGGAAAAGAGCTTAAGCCTATTCTGTTGCTAGTTTGTTAAGGGACTAAGGCAAGACAGGAAATACCTCCCCAGTGATTAACTTTAATATTTTGTTATATACCGATGTATCTAGAACTCTTTCCATATCCCTCTCCCGATCACATTGTCATATTATTCATACAATTTGGTAACCATGCTTTTTATAAATTTACCAAAGACATCCTAGACACCTTTCCATGCGAATACTTACTCTACATCCCCATGATGTGATGTCACAATACTTCGTTTATGTAACATCCCCTTTTATGGGCATTCAGGTTGACCCCTCCACGCTGATTTTCTTGGGATAAATTCCTAGAAGTCGTTTCTCCTTTTCAGGAGATGTATAGCCCTCTGTCCTCGAAACCTTGAATAGACACGTGTAGAGGCACATGACAAAACAAACATCGAGGGGAAAAAAGTATCAGCAGTGGGGCTCCGGGTGCGGAACCACCCACAGACAGGGAGAGGCGGACCCCCATACCATCACCTCTCCAATTTGAGCATTTCACGAGGGCAGAATCATCTGGCAGCATGAGCTGAGTTGGGGCCGGCAGGGCGAAGCCAGGACACTTTGACCTCACCGGGAGGAAAAGCAGCAGAAGAAAGGAGAACTTTTCCTTTGTGTAATTCTCCCCTCTTGACAGGGAAGATTTAAGGCACACAGAGAGAAGAAATCTGTGCTGTCCATAGCTGCTCATTTTAGTTACAACACGGGCTGGTCTCTGATCTCCAGCTCCCTGGCCACTATCAATGATCCCGCGGGGGAAAACAACACAGAGGACACACTTTCCTCCCCAGAGAGTAAGGAACAAAACCACACTTGGTCATTTCTCCATGAATCCTCATTTCAAACCTGGAGCAAGAGAAGCAAAGGAAGTGATGACCTACCAAGAGCTGACTGCCCACGGAGCACAAGGCAGGGCCCTTCACAAGCAATCATAAAAGGAATCTCGGGTCACCTGGTCAACCAGCTTATTTTACAGACGCGGGCGCTGGATTTGGAAATGTTCCTCAACTCACCAGAAACGACATAACTGTTAAGGAACAGAACCACCCCAGGGCCCAGGTATGCTACCTTCTAACAGAGAGCACTTTGGGACCGTTCATCAGTGTTGTTTTCTTCCCCGAAGCCATGAAATACCTCCATGAGTCCTGACACCTATCTGGAAAAATACCAAGCAAGCCTGAAGACTCAACACACACACACACACACACACACACACACACACACACACACTCTCTCTCTCTCTCTCACACACACACACACACACACACACACACACACTCTCTCTCTCTCTCTCTCTCTCACACACACACACACACACACACACACACACACACACACCAAAATTAGAACGGCTGCTCAAAGCTTTGGATTTGCCAATAATTCCTGGATGTGCCTTGAAGGGCCAGGAGCAAAAAGTAGATTTCTTTTAAGGTTACTTTCCCTTGTTAGACATTCCAACACCTCACACACTGGACCAGAAACGATGGCTCAAAGGATTTAATGAATTGAATGACATAATCAATCAATAAATAATAGGAGAAATGAAATATTAAATGAGCAAATGTATCTAATTGAATAATTAATTCATGACTGAATCATCTACTCAGTGAAACCCACGTATACTCGACAAGCAGGTCCCATGCCTTCTAACGACTATGGAGTTCTCTTAAAGTCCAAAGCTGACCTTACAATCCAGCTTCCTCTCTAGACTCCTAGATGCACAAAGTGCTTCTTAAAAATGCTGTGGGTCCATAAGCCATGCTGAGTGGCTCAAAAGACTTCTGAGAAATTGCACCTTCAAGACCGGCCTGGATTTGCTTTGGGTTCCATGAATGCTTGCCCTCCTTACCACACTGATCAGAAGTCTTGAGGACCCCACCAGATTTTGAGTTTGACAAAATGAAACATCAGAGAAGTGACTTGTTTACTTCCTCAACACCAGTGGTGTGAGAGATGCCATTTATCATAACAACAGAGTTGATGTGGGAAAACAAGTAACAAATGAGTTGTTTGGTATGCAAATTTTGGAGACTGCTACCTCAAAGCTGAGCCTTCCGAATCCATCTCAAGAAATTCCTGGGGCGAGGGCAGGGGTGGGAGGGTGTCTCCTGGGGCAGTGTCCTTTCAGAAAGCCTCAACAGGCTGCACGATCAGCTCAGCTAACAATTAAGTCGGAATGCCAGGCGTTAAAAATGAACCAGCCTTGCGGTTTGCTGGACAGGATCTGAATCCCACTTTTGAACAGGGTAAACCTAAGTACACTTGGCTTCTCCGAGTCTCCACGTCACTTTTACGGGAAGGAACATACATTAACAGCCACGACCTCACAGGGCGGTGGTGATGATCCAATGAGATGATGCATCTTAAGCCCGCGACATACGGTCTGGGACACGGTAATTGCTCGCCATGCTTTAGCGACCTTATTATTGAATATCATCAGTGGTATTAGGCCCATAGGGTTGTGAGAGCCTCAAGTGAGATAAAAGCCGCAAAGAAACTAGCACAGATTCTGGCACTCGGGAGGAACTTGATATATGTTTATTTCTTGTCACTTTTTCCAGATGGCCCTATTGGGGGTTTTCTGAATGCATTCTCTTTACGAAGGGCAGAACCATTACGTGGTAAACACCCAGCCCCCCCCTCCAGAAAGCCACAATCAGAAAGCCAATTCCTACGCCCTGGGCAAACTCCTCTCGGCTGCCTAAGAAAGTTTGTTTAAAATAAGAACAGCAAATCTGCCACAGTCTGGGGCTGGATGGGTGCCAGCATCGGAAGCCACAGCTGGAGGCCCTGGCCCTGTCCCCAAAGGCTCCGAGAAAGGTTTCTGATTTTCCCCAGGATGGGTGAGGCACCATGGGCTGGTGGTCTGATTAACGGAGGGACAGACAGCCTGAGGGTCATGAGCAGAGAGTGAGCTGGCTGCCTCCCTTCTCGCGGGGTGGGTAGGAAGGGCGGAAAGGGACACATTAATGCTCTGGGGGAACTGCCAGAAAGGAACCCTTGAAACATGGGTGTCAGGGGCAGAGCTGAAGAGTTAGGAGTGGGGCAGACCTCGGGCATGAATACACTTCCAGCCTTCCTGTTTGCCTGTCCTAGAAAATAGCAAACCAGGTCCCCTGGAGAGAGACCCGCACTCCCGCGCATCATCTTCGATGTGAGCACCTTTAGTCAGGTCTCTTTCCTGTGGCCAGCACCAGGCAGAGCGCTGTGGCGGGGAGGGACTAGGGCCGGGGGGGGGGGGGGGGGGGGGGGCGGTGAGGACACAGAGCAGGAGCGGCTGCTCCATGTGAGAGCTTCCAGAAAGACATCCCAGGAGAAATGGCTTTACAACCGAAGCTTGAAGGATGAGGGGAAACTAGCCAGGTGGAGTAGAGGTAGTGTGCTTTAGGCAGAGGAAACCAAGCTATCAGACACCTGGGAGGTGAACAGGAGACTCAGGTAAGGAGTTTAACTTCCCTTGTTAGAGCAATGGGGAGCCACGGAGGGCTTGAGGCAGGAGGAAGCCCCATCAAACTTATGAACATGCCCCGGCTGCTTTACAGTGAATACTCGTTCTCTCAATAACTTGCTATGTGTTTAGGGGTCATTTACACCTTCTCTGAGCTCTATCTCCTGGAAGATGAGACAAGAGAGCTGATAGTAGAGATCAGGGCAGGAATGCATCCTGGCTCCCCCAGCGGCAGGCCCAGGAAATCCTCTGTGTCACGGCAGCCCCCCCACAAAGACCTGGGAACCCTGCTCTCTGGGAGCCTGGATCCCGTATCCAGAATGTCTCTCACATTTAGAAGCAGCTCAAAAATCCTGTGTCGGCCCAGACAGGACTTGAATTGAGGTTCAAGAAAAAAACAGCCTCCCTCACTAAGGTCTCTTCTGGCACAGATAGGCTGTGACGCGACATTCATCTTGCACACATAGAATACACAGGCACGGAGGGAAACTTGCGTCTCCCCAGGAAAGGGGCTGAAGGAGGGGAGCAGATGAGATTATCTGTCTAGCATCAGCGTCACCTCCAGACCACAGCTTCTTGGTGATGGTCTGATTAATATGCTGTTGCATTTGGAGAAAATTAATGGGCTCTGATGGTTATTTGGAGCCTGCCTTCTCAATTCCGCTGTGAGAGAGTTACGGATTTAAACAAACATTGACATATAATAAATCTGTGCTCAGCACACTGGACGGAAGGTCTGACTTAATAGGCCTGACCGTCTTGAAATTTGGATTGAATTCATAACAGTGACATGGCCCGGCTTATCAGCAAGGACAAGCCGCAGCCGGGGAAATGACAAAAACCTTCCTTTCCCAGCCCCTTGTGGCCTCTTCCATTGGGGCAGCCACACAAGATCTCTCCGGACACTCTATCCCATTTTCCGGCTTTATTTTCTTCCCAGGACTTATCTGGGTATGAAATTATCTGGTGTATGTCTTTGCTTATGGATTCATCACCAGTACACTGAAACTCCCCAGGAGATTTACCGATCCCGGCATTTTCAAGCAAGCCAGGCACATAGTAGATGTTCAATAAGTATTTCTTGGGGCGCCTGGGTGGCGCAGTCGGTTAAGCGTCCGACTTCAGCCAGGTCACGATCTCGCGGTCCGTGAGTTCGAGCCCCGCGTCAGGCTCTGGGCTGATGGCTCGGAGCCTGGAGCCTGTTTCCGATTCTGTGTCTCCCTCTCTCTCTGCCCCTCCCCCGTTCATGCTCTGTCTCTCTCTGTCCCAAAAATAAATAAAAAGCGTTGAAAAAAAAAAATAAGTATTTCTTGAGTTTGTAAGTGAATGAACACATTTCATTACTTCTGCCATATCCATGGACTATCTTGTGTTACTTAAACCAAGACAGGGCATCATGATTAGTGGTGTGGGCTCTAGAGGCAGAATTCCAGCAGAAATCCTTGCTCTGTCATTAACAATGTGACCCTGGGCAAACCACTTATCTGCCCACACCTGTAAAATGGTTTTCTAACACCCACCTCATAGTAAGTATTCAATGAGATGATACAGGTAAGACACTTAGAATAATACCCAGTAAGGAATCAAAGTTACCCGTGAAAAACTTACACTTTTTTTTTTTACATTGACTCACACTTTTGCCTTAAAAACACTTTAAAACCTTCAATTTCTCCCACTAAAAAGAACAAACACATTGAATCTCTAGAAGAAGCTTATAAGGCGGGTACTGTTGATATCGGGTCTTACAGATCAGGAAACTGAGGCACAAGGAATCGGCACAAAGTCACGGGGCTAGGAACTGCAGGGAAGGGATTCAAACAGGAAGCAGGGTTCCGGAAGCTACGTTAAACACTGCCACACTGGGCAGCCTTGTGAAATACTCACGTGGCTTTTCAAGGAGAGACTGTGTCAACATAAATGTTAACTTTATTTGCCTTTCTACAATGGAAAAAAATTTAATTTTTATTGCTGATGTATAGGTGACATACAACCTGAGGCTAGTTTCAGGCATACAAAAAAGTGACTCAGTGTGATATGCTACACAATGCTCACCTTGAAGGTGTGGTCATTATGCCATGAGTGCAGTATTACGGACTATATTCCATGTGCTGTACTTTTCATCTCTGTGACTTATCTGTTTTATAACTGGATGTCTGTCCCCCTTCATCCCCTACACCTATTTCACCCCACCCCGAAGGAAAATTGTAAACATGTCAAAAAAGCAGACAGAGTACTTAAGAAAGGTGGGATTCAATGTTCGTGGAGCCTGTTGGGCCAGTGAGGAGGAGGAGAGATGTCATTTGGGGTCCTTTCAGAAACTAAGTAAAGCACCTCAAAGTCCAGCTCTGGAATCACAAAGCAACCACGAAAGCCCCCACAAAAGGGGGTGCTTAGCTAACGACCACACCTGTTTCTCTTTCCTCCCAGGCCCACAGCTAGACATTTCTCAGGCTCCCCCTTGCAGTTGGATGTAACCATGGGACTGAGTTCTGGCCAAAAGACTACGGACAGAACTGACATGCCTACTTCCAGGTTGAGCCCATTAAAAACTCCCAGGGGATCCTTCCCTCCTGTGTCCACAGCATTCCCTGCTAAAAATGATACCTAGACCAACCCTGAGAGCCATATGATAAAGGGGGGGACCTTTGGGGCGCCTGGGTGGCTCAGGAGGTTAAGCGTCTGATTCTTGCTTTGGGCTCAGGTCATGATCTCGCGGTTTTGCGAGTTTGAGCCCCACGTCGGGCTCTGCGCTGACAGTGTGGAGCCTGCTTGGGATTCTCTGTCTCCCTCTCTCTGTCTCTCTGCCCCTACTCCGCTTGCACTGTCTCTCCCTCTCAAAATAAATAAATACACTTTAAAAAAATAAATAAAGCGGGACCTTCCTCCAACATCCTGGGTCCCTGAGGGACTGCATGAGGCAGTGCGTGCTATCGCCATCTCCAGTCCCCAAATGCTGTCCGGGAATATACGATCGGACTTCCTGTGCACGATACATTTGTTGCATTAAAGCCGCTGAGATGCTGGAGTTTATCTGTTCCGGAAGCTAGCATTACTTTAACCAACATCCTCCTTGAGTTAGTTCGTTCCGCAAAGAGTCAAGTCTGTCCCAGGGATGCTTCTAGGCATCGGGGACACAGCAACGGACAAGGAAAAGGGCCCTGCTGTTATGCAACTTTAGTAAAGAGAGATACATTGCAACTAAGCACAAAACAGCATTTTAGACTGCAAAAGGAGCTGTACTGGAAATAAAACAAGGTGACATGAAGAGAGGAATAGGGAGCAGGGCACTGACCCTGAATCAGGGAGTCACTTGCCTCCACTTTTCTTCTGAAACAAAACAAAACAAAAAAGTCTGTTTCAGTATCTAGCATTCTACACAGTAGAGGACCAGAGAGCTGTCAAAGAAATGGGCCACCGTTGACCCCCTTCATCAAAAAACTGGACATCTGGCTCAGTGGACATCTAGCCGAACGATCTGAGCTTGGGAAGAGTTTGACGAGAACAAGGGAAGCGTTTGCTCCGACCCTGATCACACGCTTGCAAAAAGTGTTTGGTGAGTTTGACGCAGCTCTGTTTTCTGCTATAAATTGCTATTGTATTTCTCACAAAAGACAGTCAAAGCAAATCCGCTTTGACTTCATTAATCCTATAGATCAGTCCCCAAAGGAACAAATTCTGCCAGTGAGCCAAAGGCAATCACGAGCATGGTGCTAGAACTTTGCCGAGCAGCAAGGAAGAAGCCTCTTCTAGATGCTAGTAAACAGGAACGCACAGTTGTAGGGTGACGTGGGAACTGGTCCAAGACTTCCAGTCTTCCTTATGGGCTGCATTCCGGCAGACCTTCTACCCAGCAGATCACAGAAGAGCTTGGAACTCATACCAGTTATTAAAATACAGAAACACGTCCATATTTGTTGCTACTAGCACTGCCCTGGGAACCCAAAATATCCACTGGATCATCCAAATGCTACACAACTCCCTCAACCTCCCCTAAATCTCCTTCCAATCCAGAAACCAAAAAGGCAAGCCAGGCATTTGGTGAAAGGTTGAGGGGGACCTACAAGATTTTGTCGACAGGATGGTGCTTATGTCATAACATTTGTTAAATATTCTTTTTTTTAATGTTTATTTATTTTTGAGAGAGAGAGAGAGAGAGAGAGAGAGAGAGAGAGAGAGAGTGTGTGTGTGTGAGTGGGAGAGGGGCAGAGAGAGAGAGAGAGGGAGACACAGAATCTGAAGCAGGCTCCAGGCTCTAAGCTCTCAGCACAGAGCCCAATGCAGGGCTTGAGCTCACAAACCTGCGAGATCATGACCTGAGCTGAAGTCGGACGCTTAACCGACTGAGCCACCCAAGAGCCCCTAAACATTCTTGATATTACCCCTGGACCTACATCAGAATTCCCGGGGAGTTCTTTCAAATGGCGGATTCCAGAGTCCTACCACACACGGAATTAGAATTCGTGGAGGTGAAGTCAAGGGAATTGGTATTTTATCAATTTCCTCAACGAGCCTCGGGTACTCGAAAATTTGAGAACTGTGAACCTAGGCGCTACCTTGACGTTTTGCTAAAAAGGGGAAGAAACCGGTTTGCGCCTTCATTTGATCTGATCAGTGTTTGTGAAACTTGATCAGAGCCACAGAACCCTTCCTTAAAATAAGTTCTTCATGAGGATTTCAGAACACAAAATCATCTGGGTAGAACTGCACCCAGCCCCTGATTTGCAAGCCTCAAGATGGCTGAGGAGGGTAGAGGGTGCACCACAGAAGCCATATCGGGGGCTACCTGGCCCTGACAAGGAACAGAACAGCCAAAGAGAGGAAGGCACGGTCCGACCTTGGATGTGGGGGAGGAGCCAGGCAGGTTGCAAAGCCTGATAAGAGCTAGAGCAGGGAGTCAGGGATTGGCCAAGCCCAGGCTGGGGACAAAGACAGGCATCCTAAATATGGATCAGCCACAATGAGACTGGAGCCCAACATACAAAGAGAGATCAGCTATGGGACACAGAGAGGCAAACAAGAGATCAACTTGGCCAAAGAGGTAGGCTCTATCTGGCCAGGGAGGAACTGGTAAGGAAAGGGGAGCTTTTGAGGGTGCAGCAGTGCTCCTGGGGACAGCTATGATGTCCATCACGGAGACCTCACACCCAGCTGTGAGCTGCTGAGAGGAAAAATGTAAGTTTTGTTCAACGTTGCATCCTGGATACGGAGCCCAGGACTTGCAGAGAAACTGTTCTCTGCGAGTAACTTATTCTGCGAGTGTTTGTGAGACGGGCAAACACTTCTAATACATTTTAACTTAATAAGCAAGTGATGTCTTGCAAGAGGAGTAGTACATGATGCCGAACATCACGTGATCACGAATGAGTCAGTGGTTCTTCTCTCTCTCGCTGCGGGACTGTGGGTGATCGTGTCCCATGCTCGGATGTTCAGTCTCAGGCTGCGGTATTTGGCAGAAATCAGTGATTTTTCAGAACGCGGGAAGGTACCCACAACTGGCACTGGTGTATCTTTTGTCACTTCCAAGCACCTCCGGACAGTCCTTTGCTTTTCCAGACAAGAGTAAGCCTAGGAATGTTTTGCTTCATTCTAGGTCGGGCTGCTTGAGGATATAGACCCTTTCCTCCGATGCCTTACTGCCAGTTACATTAAATATAGTATATGACAAGAGTTTATTAATACTGCACTGTAGTCAACACCCGTGCGAGTGTATACAATGACCCCCATGCAGAAAAAGGTTCCATTAAGCCAACAGACAGCAGTGATTCCATTAGTGATAATGAAAGTCGTCCTACACAATAACACTCCTCTCTCTTGTTCTCTTGCCTCCCTCACACCAGCCACAGAGGTTTTCAAAGGTGAGTGCAGGTTAATCTATTTACCTTTTTTACTTTGTATTTTTGTTATTATTTTGTATTATGTTAGTATATATTTATATAGATTAGTGTATATTATATAGTATATTTGTATATTTTTGGGTTGTGGAACGAATCATCTCAATTTCCATTATTTCTTATGGGAAATTCGCTTCGATATACAAGTGCTTTGGATTACAAGCATGTTTCTGGAACGAATTATGCTTGCAAACCAAGGTTTTACTGTATTTGTTGGCTGGATGGATAGAGGGCGGGATGGATACACGGATAGAGGAAGGGCTATATCTGCTACAAGTCCCTTGTTGCTCACGGTGAAGCAAAGGTGCCCATTTCTAGGCAAAGGTGCCCTGGAAGTGATGTTCAGGATTCCATACCTGCTCCCCACTCCAAGTGGTGGAAAAATCAGGCCGGCTCTAGAAAGTGGGCTTGTGAAGTCCAGTGGGGCAGCTTAAGACAAGCAATGTTTGCTTATGACTCTAAAACTCCTATGGTCAGTGTTCACCTGCACCAGAACCGTACCTCTAAGCATCCTCAGACCTTAGCTTGATAGGAAGAAGGAAAAGAAGCTTTTCTTTACTCAGTGACTGTTTGCTATTTTTAATTCAAAAATTCTATGGGGATGTTTTATGCATCAGACACTGTGTAAGGCACTGGTGATAGAGCAGGAAAAAAAAATAGGCCAGATCCCTCTCTCTTGAAGTTTATGTTCTAATGAGGGAGTCAGGCCATAAACATGAAAACATGCAAATGAATGAGATCATTTGGAATGTGATCAATGCTATAAAAAAATTTTAAACAGGCAGATGCAGAAGAAACAAACTGGCCAGGCAGGAAGTTTTTTTAGAAAAAGAGACCATTTGTAGAAGTGGCATTTGAGCTGAAATATGAATGACAAGGAGGCATGCAAACATTACAGCGAATAGCACACCAAGCAGTGGTAACAGCAAGTGCAAAGGCACTGGGGTGGGGAACAAGCGTCAAGTGTTGGAGGAAGGAAAGGAGGCCAGTACACTTGTGACTGAGTAGGAAAGGCACAGGGAGGTGTACATAGCAAGAAAGGGAGGCACAGACCAGATGATGCACGCCTCGCAGGGCATAGTGAGGGCTCTGTGGGTGGATGGTCTGACTGGAATCAGGAAACCTGGGAGGAGGCTAATGCAGGACACCAGCAGGGAGATGATGGTGGCCTGGACCAAGGTGGTGCCCAGAAGCAGGGGGATGCAGGGCACACTGTATAGATGGAGTTGAAGAAAAAAAAAAAATAGGACTCAAGAGAGAAAAGAATCAAGCAGGTCAACAACCGTGGGGGATGATGGATGAGGAATGGCTTATGATCCCCATTTGCTCAACTAGGAAGACTGAGGTCCAGGCCACCGGGCCGGAAACCGTCAGGGCCAAGATATGAAACCAGGTCTGTGTGGCTCCAGAGCCCAGCACATTCTTTCCAGTCTGCCTTCTTTTTATGGAGCTTTTGTGCTTATGGTCACTGGCAAAGAACAGGTGTATGGGATTAGTGCATAGTCCCTCTAGCCAACTGCTCCTTTTTGGGGACGAGAAGTGGACCTCGCTCTAGTTAATGCCATGCTGCTTATTGATTTAGGCAAATGCCTGGCGGCTCCAATTCATCTTCCAAAGGGTAATGTAATAAGGGCCTGCATTATACTGTAGCTTTCTCCGGGATCTAAACACACCACCCTCCTTAGCCTCGCAACCTCCTCTATGAGTCACGGAAATGAACCCACGGCACTGACAAATCGGTCAGGCATATCTTTTCCATTTACAGAAGCTGGAGTCAGGAGCATGGAAAGAGCAGGAGACAGAGAGAGGCTCCTGAATAGCTGGGTGTCCTTCTTGAGTCACTTAACCTCTCTGAGCCTTAAGCTTCTCTTCTGAAAAATGGGGTAATAACCCTATGCCGTCAATCTCAGAGAGTTCGAGTAGAAATATAGAAGGCATTGCACGTCAAAGTCATTTGTGAACTGAATTATGTGACATTACGATTACTATTAGGAACTTTTTACTCTAACGTGAGGGGATGACGTAGAGAGAGCCATTGAGCGATTCAATAAAAATTTCTTGAGCCTCTACTATGTGCCAGATGCTAGTAATTCAGTGGTAGGCAACACAGATATGACATGTGGTCTCCACCTCTGCGGAGCTTATGACAGCCTAGCCTGGAAGAGAATTCGCAAACGATCACATCAGCAAATACTTAATTTCACAGGGTTAGGACATGTGTTTAAAGAAACATGCAAGGTGACATTAAAGCACAAAGAGGGGGTCCTGGGGGAAATGCTTGAGCTGAATTCTGAAGGAAGCATGGGAATTAGCTATGAGATGGGAAACTATGGGGAAGGATAAGAGTATCCCAGGTAGTAGGAACAGCACATGCAAAGGCCCTGAGGCAGGAGGAGTATGGTGCATGTGGGAGAAGCCTCCTCTCCAACCCCAAAACCCATGGTAGCTGGAACAGTGTTAGTAAGAGTGGGTTCCTAAAACAATTATCCCTAGTTGCTCTGCAGGAAGTGGAGGAAGGGAAGAGAACTAGAGAAAAGAGAGCAAAGTACAGAATGATTAAACAGATGTGTATATTACCAAGTACAAGTTTGCATAAGGGACTGGAATAGGGATACTGTCGGAGCACAACAAAGGGATCTCTCATCCAGCCAGAATGGTAATGGGGGAAGGGAGATGAGGAAGATTCTGGGACAAACTGACAACTGACCTCTTGCTTTTTGAGGACATTTAGGAGTTAGAGAGGTGGATCCGCAGGTGGAGGGAAATATGCAGGCAAAATACAGCACAACATGATGTATTCAGAGATCTGCAAACAGTTCAGTGGAAGGAGGATCAAGGGTGCAAAGAAGCAAGGAAGGAGGCCGGTGAAGAACTCAGGACCCTGATCTTCAACGACACCTTAGGCTTATGAAGGACTGACTCTACACGACGAAGTTTAGTTTGGAAGAATGTTTCATACATTTGCTAGAACGGAGTAAAAAAAAAAATCTGATACACGTGTACAAAGCTCTAGGGTTAAGCCAAGGAAAGGCTGGAACGGAGAGGACTTAGGAAGTCACTTCTAAAGTTCAGGCAAGAGATGGGTGTGGAACCACAGGGCAACAGTGTGAACTGGAGGAGAAGCGGGTGGGCAAGGACCCCGGGTTCGAGCTCCCCAGCTTGTCCCTTTGCCCAATCTGCAAGGCGAAGGGTTCGTCTCCGCCCCATGCTCTCACCCGGCAGTCTGCCCTGAACTCCAGCCTTCAAAGCTCCCTTAGCTACAACTACCTTCTCCCTTGCTGCTGCCCACCCCCCAATCTTGGTCAGAGGCTCTGCAAAACCAACGCTGCTGATGCATGTTATATAACACTGTTGTTTCTATCCTATGAGAACTAAGGGAGGAAAAAAAAGTCTGCCTGACAAGTAATTTTGTATGTAAAAAACAATCTGCCAGAGGCTAGGGGAAATGTACCTGTGGTTCCTCCACACTGGCACATACAGCTGCTTTGCCTGATGACTACCCTGCCTTCAGACATCCTGGAAGCAGAACATGATTATACAAGAGAAGCAAGAATGCCCTTTCCCCTTTCAGGAAACATGGTAAAGGTGTGTGTGTGTGTGTGTGTGTGTGTGTGTGTGTGTGTGTGTGTGTGTTTCTCCACACTTTCCTTTTCCTTACAAAATTGCACTAAGGAAAATGCTTGATTTCTCAAATGCAAAGTGACGATAATAATAGTGGCTGGTGAGAATAAAATGAAATAATGCATATAAATAGGGTCTTACGTGATACTTGGCACATAGTAGGCATTCATTAAAGGGTTTTTTGAACTGCCTTTTTAGTAAGAGCTTAACTCTCTTGCCAGGCTCTGTGCTACTGGCTTTACCTGCATTAGATACATCATTGAACACTTAGGGGCTGTCTGTGGTCCTGAATTACCTTGGGCAACTCAGGGACTTTTTCCCCCCCTAATTCTTGGAAGCTGGTTTTATACCTCATCATCCACCATCTCCCAAGAATTCCTAACCATGTGACTTTCAAAAGACCTAATTTTAGGTCTTTTTGAAAATCAACTTTATTGGGTATAATTTATGTACAATTAAATGCACTCATTTTAATTGTACATTTTGAAGGCTTTTGACAAATTTATATACTCGTTTAACCATCACCACCACCAAGCTACAGAACATCTCCGTCATCCTCAAAAGCCCCCTTGGGCCTTATATGAATTAAATACTACACCTTCAGCCACAGGAAGAAAAAAAACCCACTTATTTCCCTTCAGTCACTATAGATGTGATTTGTCAGTTCTAGACTTCGCATTAATGGAATTACATGGTATGTTCTCATTTATATCTGCTGTCTTTCCCTCCACACAATTTCTTTGGAATTCATCCATATTAATGCATATATCACTAGTTAACTCATTTTCATTGTTAAGTAACATCCCACGAGTAGTTTACCTATTAACCTATACATGGATTTTTGGGTTGCTTCCAGAACTATTATGAATAAAGCTGCTATGAACATCAGCGTACAAGTCGTTCCACTGACATGTTTACATGTATCTTGAGTAAATACCTAGAGTGCAACTGATGAGTCATATGGTCCAGTGCAGATTTAACTTTACGGAAGAAGTGCCAAACTCCTTTTGGTTGTAGACTTCGACACCTGCCATATATGAAAATTCTAGTGGCCTCCGCATTTTTGTCATCGCTGGATACTCTATTTAATGCAGTCATTCTATAGGGTGGTATCTTATTACGGTTTTAATTTGCATTTCCCCGGGGGCTAATGATGTTGAGCATCTTTTCAGGACCTGATCAGCCATTAGTATGTCTTCTTTGGTGAACTGTCTGCTCAAATTTTTTGCTCTTTTACATATGATTTTAATACCACCAACAAATCCAAGACCTTTATGGGTAGAAATTATTAAAACGGAGTTACAGGAAGACAAAATCAACCTCAGGATGACACCATCCATGAGAATGCCCCTCCACCCTGCCTACACACACACACACACACACACACACACACACACACACACACACACACACAAATACACACACCTTCATTCTGAATTACTGAGCTCTTTGGACTAATAGGTATCACCAACATGGGTGTGGATGCACAACAGAGAAGTAGGCAGAATGATAGACTGGCAATTATCTGCTGTGTTATTTCAAACTACCCCCTTGCTAGCTGGTTGGCCCCATGTAAGTCACTTGTTTCTTTGATCCCCATCCCAGTTGTCTACCAAACGTAACCTACCTAAATGCACTGGGAAGACTAAAGCCATGGTACATAAAATGTCTGTTGCGTAATAGATACTCAGATATAGAACTATTAGTTCTATCCCAAACATACATCAGTGATGTGTCACAGAACACTACTTTAGAAATCAGCTCCCCCCCCCTCAAAAAAAATACTGAAGCTTCAAAAAAAAAATGCTGTGGCTCTGTCTGCTAAGCGTCTGACACTTGGTTTCAGCTCGCACGGTTTATGGGTTCAAGTCCCGCATCGGGCTCTGCACTGACAGCGTAGAGCCTGCTTGGGACTCTCTTTCTCCTTCTCTCTGTACCACCCCTGCTCGTTCACTTTCTCTCTCCCAAAATAAATAAATGAATAAACATTAAAACAAAATGTATTTAGCTCCTAAGTCTAGGACCAGTGGCTGAGGTAAGGATCGGCCACCAAGATCTTCAGCTAAGCTCACTGACACGTCAGGACGGGCTGACTGTCGAAAATCTCAGACGGGGCTACCGGGGGTCCCAGGGAGGCTTCACATGTCTGTCATCCTCCAGCAGGCCGGTCTGGGCAGTGGAGGTGCAATAAGTCCAAGGAGAGACACACAGGGTCTCTTCAGCTCTAGGCTCAGAACCGGTACATGGTCACCTCTGTCAAACTTGTCAAAGCACATCGCAGGCCACACCAAACTTAAGAGGTTGGGGAACCAGCTCTGCCTCTTTGCAATGACAACTGCAACGTCACACAAAAAAGAGTGTGTGTGTGGAAGAGAGCTAAAGAATTGGGTCTGCCATGACCATCTGCCAGCGGACCAAACAATGCCCAAGTGGACCAAAACGATAAACTGAAATTACTTCCTGCTCTCGTATCTCACTAATTCTGGAGTGAGGCTAAATGCCTATGATCCAATTTCCCTCATCTGAGGAAAAAAAGAACATCGCGACGACCTGACTTCTGTAAGACATGAGTCAGCGTTACTGTTCATTACCAAGTCTAGCAGGGCCAGGAGGTGAAAGGGAAGCTGCGAAGTCGGGTCACTGGCAAAGAGGTGATGGTACTGTTCACTGCCTCTACCCCCACCAACTCCATTCCTCTGTGTTCCCCTCTATCCTTCCTAATAGGCTAGATTCCAAGGACCAAACAGGCTCCTTCTTTGCTTGCGGGAAGGGAAGATTTTGGCCTCAGACGGTGGTATCTCATAATTAGCCTCCTCCGCTTTGTCAGTGATGGGCTAAGCCATCTTGGACTGGAATCCTGAAAGCAGTAAAGGTAGGAGCAGGTGGAAAACACCTGCCTTGTTATGAACTGACCAACTCACGCTGACTATTCCTCTCATTCTCCCCATCTACAGACATAACAGTGGGCTCCTGGCATGTCTTTGTACGACAGAACAGCAACACCCCCATGCCTGAGTCAGGCCATATGAATACAAGCGGGCCCCTGATCCAAGCTGGGATAGACTCCTTCCTTTAGAATTTTGAATTGGATAGTCACCCCCTTCTGGTGGCTGGCTCTGTAATGGTGTGGGGCAAGCGTGGGGGTTGGCAGATTCTGCCCATTATGAAGACCATGTGAATCAGACGAGCAGAGAAAGAAAAGTTTTCGGCAAAGAAAAGGATGAAGCACAGAGTAGGAAAGAAAATCTAAATGGCTTCCAAATCCCTGGTTTGAGTAACTTCATATAATGAAATTCTGTTGCGTTTACCTGCCCAATATTCATTCTTCTTAACGTGGGTACTAATACTTTGAATTTCCTTTGGAGAACCATTCTTTTCCCAGCCTCAGTGCCAGTCATTCCCATAAGGGCTGACCACACCCTAATTCCAGGGCATGGTGTGGCCCCCAAGCCTGGCCAAATAAGAACATGGTGTCCCTCCGCCCACAGTTGTAATTTCAAGGATGGGAATATGACCCAATGAGAGCCAACAAATCTCAGGATTTAGGCAGCTGAGGCTAGAAGAAAGAGCACCCTCTTTCCCACTGGCTCGAAGCTGTATGGATGTAAGCCAATCATTGCTGGCTACCATCGTGGTACCGCTAGGATAAAGCCTGCCCGAAAATAGAGCCAACGTGGCAGAAGGCAGGGCTGAGAGACAGAAACGAAGTCCCAGGGACATGGCTGTGGCTTGAGTTCCTGGATCCATCTGTGACAGAAACAAATCTTCCGCGAACTTTTTAAATACAAGCCAATAAGTTTGGTTTTGGTTTTGTTTTTTTTTTGTCTTAGGAAGTGAGCTGGGTTTTCTGTTTCTTACAACCAAAGGGCATCAGTGTGACTTCCCTGAAGCCAACTTCCATTCCTGTCCATGAAAGATCCCTAGAGAATTCTATCAATCCCTCTTTTTTCACCTATAAATCTTGAGGGGTTCCTCTTACCAACAATCAAGAGTCACAACCGTGCCTTTCTACCTTGTATCACATGAGGATGAAGAACGAAGGTAGGAGGACACTGTAACCTTCACTCTGTGCCATGTACTATCCTAGGCACTCCCCTGCACTCAGTTCTGCCACAGTACAGCACGTGCATCCCTAAACGTCAATGCACCAGGCAAAATCACGCAGCAAACATCACAGAGCTCCTGGGAAAGCGAGGCTGGGGGACAGCACTCAAAAACCTCACCAGCGAGGCATTTGAAAGGAAAAAAAACACAGGAACCTCATCAAAATGGTAGCACAGTTTCACATGGAGTCTGCGGTCTTAAAATGCATGCACCTGACAATAAACGTGACGGTTTACCTTGGAAATGACCCGAAGGTGGCTGCTGGAGGTGTGTGTTGTAAGGGCTGCAACTGGGGTTGTGAAGACGTGGGACTCCTGTTAGCTATCCAAAATCAGATGGGAAGCTTTACCAGCAGGCGTGAATGGGTAGGGCTCATAGTTCACCTGGGAGACATCTGAGGTGTGCACATGTGTGCCCTGGGGGTAGTCCTGCACGGCTCAGTTCGGGTGAGTGCAGTTTTCTTCATTCACCTATTGTCTCTCGCTGATGAAACTGCACGCAAGCAAGTGTGAAATCTGCATTATAGTCAAAACCATTTCCTAACAGATTAATCGCACGGGAACAAATGCATGTGTTGGGGGCCAGTGTGGCAGCAGAACTCTCTCACGTGAGCCCAACCTCTAACCTTGGGACATAGATAGGATTTCTCCCCATTTTACAAGGGAAGACACTGAGGTTCAGAGAGCCAGTGAGTGGCCAACCTACGATTCAAACCCGTGTTTATCAGACCGTAGCACTCACCTGCTTTCCACGCGGGCATGCTTCACCTAAACGCCGCTATTTCCTATGATACATGCCTAAGTTGCCCTACCTCTGACGACACAAGTGTCAGGAATGACACAAGCTTCTGCACTGAAATTTTTTAAACGTGGCACAGTATGTGGTGACTGCATCAGATTGCTCACTCTGCCTAAGTTATCCCATCTGTAAAATGGGCCAGTGTCCATTTGCTACCCACACGCATCACAAGAGAGGGCACAGTGGATGGATACACCATGGACAAGGCAACAGCGCTCCTACCGCTCACAAAACACACTGGGACCTCTTCATCCAAACCATTCCACTGGACAGAGGAAGAAACTGAGGGCCAGAGAGAGCAGGGGACTCACCAAGGTCACTCAGGAAAACAATGGCAAGAGAGGGATTAAAATTGGAGGCTGCGGACCCTTAGCGAAATCATTTCCAAAAAGCATGGGGTAAGACCCACCATAGCCAGGGTGCCCAGTGGCACTTTGTTTAGCCAATGTCTTCTCAGATGAGGCCCTGTCTGGCAACAGCACAGGGCTACAGGAGTGGCCTGAGGCTGTGTGCTCAGCCTTCTAAGCCTTGCAGTTCTGCAAAGCCACTAGGATGCACACAAGCCCGCGGCTCACTATTCTGACACTGAGTCATAGCCCGGTGCAAAGAGCCAGGCTAATCAATCACTCAACCAATATTTACTGAGAACTACCCCGTCAGTGACTCCCTCTCTTTTTTGCCTTTTGGGATTCACATCCCCCTTTGCATTCCTCGCTATAAATGTTTTTATAGGGTCTACCTATCCATCAACCTGCATTTACTAGGGAATAATTCATTATTTTTTACCATATTTTATTCATCAAAACCTTAAAGAGCTGCCACTCAATGCCTCTGGCCTGCAGGAGATAAGTACCCTACACTATAACACTAGACAATCGTGTGATTCCAGCCAAGAGAGAAAAAAAAAAAAAAAAAGGATATTTCAACTCACTCATAGGGTCTGGATCTCAGGCTGGGTTCCCTCAGATGCAGGTTCTGAAATAAAGTTTGGATGCAAATAGTTTGTTTAGTAGGTAGGAAGGAACAGGGAAGATAGACAAGAAAGGAATGTAAGCCCATCCCTTGTTAAAGGTCATATTACTACCAGGAACAACTGGTGGGGGAGGGGGGAGCCCTGTCAGACGCTATAGAATGTGCCCCAGAACTGTCTCACCCAAGAGATGAGAAAGTTGGGTACCCATCACTAGCGGAGGGCTCCTCCCACGGGCGCCAACACTCAGCACTTCTAGCCCACCTCGCATGCAAGAGAACATGCCAGAGAAAGCCCTCCAGCAGGAGTAGGAGGTTCCCGTAGTAAGGAGGATTCCACGAGGGTAGATGGGAATGCAAGCGCCCAGGGTGTATGGCAGGGCCCCAATACATCTGCTCCACCCGGTCATAAACAAAAATGTTCAGCTCTTAAAAGAAATCTGAAATCGCAGAACCAATAGTTATAGAGGACATTTAAGCGCTTACTGGGTGCCAGCCATTATGCAAACACTTGACGTGAATCATCTCACTTAATACGACAGCGGCTCGGTGCGGGCCTTGCGATTATGCTCCCTTCAGAGGTGAGAAAAGGGATTCTTGGAGAACTTCAATAAAACTTCACGAGGTCAAGGGGCTAAGAAGAAGCCGGGCTAAGATTCAAACCCACGTGTTTCTGACAGCAACACCTCTTTCTCCGACCTCAAGCCGGCAGAAGGCGAGACGGAGGTGGATCTCTCTAATTCTGGAAGACGAGGGGTCTGCAAGAGAGACAGGGTCCCAGAAAGGTCATAGCTAGGTAAGGTCTATGCAGCCCGTCCATTCCTCCACCTTCCGGTAAGAGCTCCTCTGTTCTCTTCTCCTGCCTCGGTGCGCCGTGGCCTTGGAGGACTGACCCCACTTCCGGGATCTAGCACATGACCCGGGCCTGGCCAATGAGACAATTCCACTACCACTCCCAGACAGTGATTGGTTCAGGGAAGGTCATATGACCCAGCTAGACCAATAACAACGCATACGCTAGCTTTAAATAGGAACAAGTTCTCTTCCCTTAGGGTTGCTAAGTTGAAGGGCGACAGTGACTGAGGTCCGTCCCTGCCACCACCTGGGGAGAGGCTACCTGACAGTGAAGGCACAGAGAGGTAAGCAGGGCCTAGAGACGGAGGTGGATTTTTAAAAAATAAACGCTATTGAGGTGTAATTGACACATAATAAAATGCACCCGTCTTAAGGGTACAATTCGATCAGTTGTGACGTATTAGTCAGGTAACGCCCATGACAATGGAGAGAGGACATTTTCATCACCTCAGGAAGGTCTGTTTGAAGTCAATTACTCCATCCCAACCCCAGGCAACCCCTGGTCTGCTTTCTATCGCTATAGTTTTACCTTTTTTTGAATCTCATGAATAGATTCATACCTGGCTTCTTTCACCCCCAAGAATGCTTTTGAGATTCAAGCGTGTTTTTTTTTTTTTTTTTTTTGCATGTATCCATATTCATTCTTTTTTATTGCTGAGAATTATTCCATTGTGTGGATGTACCACAGTTTGTTTATTGGGCAATTGGGTTGTCTCCAGTTTCGGGCTAATCTGAATAAAGCTTCTATGAATATTAGTGTAGATTCCTTTGTGTGGATGTAATTTTCAGTTCTCTTGGGTAGATACATAGGAGTGGAATTTCTGGGCTGCAAGCTCCGTGTTGGAAGTTTACGGTTCCCTTTATAAGGAACAAAAGGCAGAGTTTTAACAACCTCTTTTGATCTGCCCCGTTCATTAGCATTGATGCACACATTTGCATTTGACAGAAGGTACCCGACAGTGAGATCCCAGCTTTACAACTGCAGAGTTCAGCAGCGACCAGGCCCTACTGAATGAGGCTAACCTGGTGTAGGGAAGCATCTCAGGAATCTGCAGATTCAGCCAACCTAGGAACTTCGAGAGTCTGTTATGCAGCGGGCACCATTCAAGATGTATGATGTGCGTGTCCGGCGAAGGTGGTGATTATCACCCTTAGTCTTAACCGACTGAGCCACCCAGGCGCCCTATCACCCTTAGTCTAATGTCGAGGAAGCGGAGGCTCAGAGGACTGAAATAACTCGCCTCTGGTCACACAGCCCATTAGTGGGAAAAATGAGATTTGAACCGAGGTCTGTCCCCCTGCAACCTCCTCTTTCTCTCACTCTGCCCAGCCTCTCTCAGAAAATCCAGCCTGGGTTGCTCTGATCCCAGCACCAGTGGGAGTAGGGAATCCAAACCCACTAATATTTATCTGTGGGACTGGCTCCTCTGCCGTGCCAAGTGGGCAAGGGCGCCAAAAGGGGCGTTGCCTCTGAACCAGCCAGAATCTGCCTCCGTCCCCCAGCCTCAGGAGGCTCCGGGCCAGCTGGGCTGTCCAGCACCTGGGTCCCTGCTGCCAAAGGAAGCAGGTGAACGCCAGGCTGGGGGAGGCCTAGGACGAGCAGTGACAGCTTCTCTGTTGCAAAATAGATGTTCTGGAGTTGGCCTCTCCCCGCAGCTGCTAGTAAGAGGCTGCAAATGCTTCCTTTATCCTAGAAAGAGCACAGGCTCTGGAAACAGCAGACCTGTGTTCAATTTCTGTAGGTGCTTGAGCTCCTTGTTTGCCTTCTCCAAGCTTCTATTTCCATCCTGAAGATGGAGATAACCAATCCACCAAGTATCCGTGAGGATTAACGGGTCTGAGGAATGGAACACTTTGGCCCGGTTCCTGGCACATGGTGGGTGCCCTGTTAATGCTTCTGTCTCCTTCGTCAGCCTCTTGCCCTGAATTTTTAGGTGGTAAATCATATTCCATGGAGTGTCTTTATCCTCTTCCATCTCCGTGGTTTATCCCATTCTCGGGTGAGTTAGATAACAGCCCCCCCCCCCCCCCCCGCAAAAGGACTGTCCAACTCCTAATCCCCAGAACCGTGAACGTGCCCTTATTTAGCAAAATGCTCTTTGCAGATGTAATCCAATTAAGGATCTCAAGATGAGATCATCCTGGATTACCCAGGTGGGCCCTAAATCCAGGGAGAGGTGTCCTTATAAGAGAAAAGGCAGGAGATTTGCAACACAGAGAAGAGGTCACGTGAAGACGGGGATGAGGTTGGCCACCGGCCAACGAACACCCGGAGCCACCAGAAGCTGGATGATGCAAGGAAGGACCCTCCCTCAAGACTCTGGAGACAGTGTGGCCCTACCAACACCTTGATTTCAGACCTCTGGCCTCCCAAGCTTTAGGAAAACTGGTTTGTAGTGTGTTACAGCCAGGCTGTGTGTGGTGATGGTGGTGCTGCAGTCACAGGAGCCTGGTGCACCTTCTCCCTCCCCCCCCACCCCCACCCATGCCCCCTCCACCCAGAGAGTGGGTCACTTCTCTGTCCCCTTCTCCCGTATCCCAGCTCCCAGTCTTCCAGTGTCCCCTGGGCAGAGGAGTTGCTCATCTGAACATCTGGAAGTAGCTACATTGACTGAGACACATTTTGCTAGTGGGCATGATGAGCAAGCTGGTAAATATCAGATGCAAAGCCCCCCTCCTGTGTCACTTCTTGCCTCCATACATGGAAGACTGTTCTACACACACGCCCTCTGCCAGCATACCCTCAGCAGGACCTCTAGAGCTGAGTTTCCCAACCCCATTGCCCTCATGTGGACTGGGTAATTCTTTGCTCTGCGTGTGTGGAGGGAAGAGGGTCCTGTGTATTGCAGCCCTGGCTTGCACTCACTACATGCCGAGAGCCACCGCCCTCCCCCATGAGTGATGATCAGCAGTGTCTCCAGATATTGCTCAATACCCCTGGGGGAGAAGGAAGAAAGGCAGGGTAACTCCGGGTTGATTCACCCCTCCGCTAGAGGAGAACCCAGCACACATGCATCCGGTCATGGGGAAGACAGGAACACCCCCTCTTTGTCCATGAGGCTGCACGAACAAGTTCAGCTCGGCACACCCAGCTCTTCCAGATTCAGGAGAACCAAGACGGGGATTCTAACGTCTGGGCTTCGTGCTCCAGCACCAATCCCCACGGAAGCGCGGGGGTGGGGAGCTGTCAGAGGCCTGCAGTCAAGAATGAAATCAAGACTTTGTGCCCTTGTGTATCATTCCTCCAAAGAGGAGCGAGCATCACATTCACTCTGAATGCCTTGATGCTTAGAGCTGCAAAGGTCTGGGAACCCATCCCTCCAAAATATCACAGGCCTAGTGTAGTTTGGTACATTTGGACCGGACAATGCCAAGCAGAAGGGGCAGTGGAGACACAAAGGATGTGGAGGGTCAGGTCTCAAAGAGTCTTGAGTGCAATACTATAACGGACTGAGTGTTTGTGTCCCCCTACCCTGAGTGCAATACTGTTATGGACGGAATGTTTGTGTCCCCCTACTCGCCCCCCCAAAAGCCTCCTATTTTGAAGCCCTAACCTACTAGTGTGACTGTATTTGGAAATGGGGCCTTTAAAGGAAGTAATTAAAGTTAAGTCAGAACATCAGGATGGGGCCTTGATCCTATACAGTTCATGTCTTTATAAGATGCCAGTTCTCTCTCTCTCTCTCTCTCTCTCTCTCCCTCTCCCTCTCCCTCTCCCTCTCCTTGCACACACACCAAGGAAAGGCCATGAGAAAACACAGCAAGAAGGTACCATCTGCAAACCAGGCAGAGAGATCTGAGTCAGCTAGGCCCTTGATCTTGGGTGTCCAGCCTCCAAACCTGGGAGACCATAAATTCACGCTGTTGGAGCCTATTGTCTAGAGCATTTTGTAATTGTAGCCCAAGCAGACTAAGACATATACGAAGGAGTCTGGACTGTAGGTCAAAGCTTTCCACTGTTCAGTTCCTGGACCATCTGCATAGAATTCCCCAGAGGTTCTTCCAAATACAGACAACCCACCTCTACTGAATCAGGACCTCTGCATTGTTACAAACTCACAAGGTGATGTTCATGCACATTAAAATTGTATAACCAAAGCTGATAGGTGGCTGGGAATCAGTAAGGGATTTGAAGCAGATTTCTATTTTGGAAATACCAGCTGCACTGCCTCTCCTGGGCTGGAAATGACGGTGATGGAGGCAGAGAGAAAATTGAGATGTCTCCGCATGTCCTGCCTGTGACTCTTCTCTCTGCTATGCTGAGCACTGCCTGCATCCCCATGGAACCCTCTCCTCTTCCCCTGCCTTGCTCAAAAGCATAGCTTGTAACGAATGACCCACGAGGTGCAAGATGTGGGTGCCAGGAAAATGCTTGGCGGTAGGGTAGGCGGATGGAGGATCGAAGAGGAGAGACCAGGAAGGAAACAGGAAACGCAGAGAATCTGGTCTTAACTGACCAGTGCCAATGGCTTTCCCCAGGGGTGGAGCCAACAGACAAGAGACTAAATTCAAAGAGCAGACCAGACCCCTCTTGCGAGATTGGGGCCAAGGCTTTGGGTGTAGGGCATGCATGATCAGGGGAAGCCAGGCCAGCAGTGGCTCAATAACCGTCCCCACATTGATGTCTGCGGACGGTGAATGTTTCCACTAGGGGCAGAAAGGGTGGGCTGCGTGAGTATCTAGCTGTGGCTGCTTCTGTCCAGCAGAGGGTTGGGGCTCTGAGCTAGCCCCTCAGTGGGGGACAACATAGGATTGGGGCGAGTGAATGGTGTTGGGTGGTATATGGAAGAAGGCTGAGTCTAGACCTTTCACCTTTAAGTAGCCAAAAATCTCCATTGAGAGGGGAAGAGGGACATGAGGGAGTTTCCTGAAGTCCCAGTGGATTCACTGTTGGATGAGATTGGGATAAGATGACCCCTAAGCAAGGATATCCCTGGTTGAGCACATGAATGGGTGTGACTTGAATAGAAGGCAGCAGAACTCCTGTTCCTCCAGCACTGGCATCAGGCAAGATGCACTCAAGCGCTGTCTTTGGTACTTGTAAAGTCTTGGGGAGACTTGAGACAGTTACTTAACTGCCCCGAATCTCACTTTCTCGAATTTGTAACATGAGGATAATGTAAGACCTGCCTCGTGAGGTTATCATGAGGATTAAATGAGGTAATTCACGGGCAGCGCTTACCGCGGGCCTGACACGTAGCTGGCACTCAATGCCATCAACTATTCATGGTTATTGTTGATGATGATGATACCATTATTTTCAAAGAAAAAGGACTTTCAGTAAGACAGATCTAAATGGGAATCCCTGCTTAGCCAGGAACTGTGAGACTTTCAACAACTTGCTTAATAGATTTGAGTTTTAGTTTTGTTTTGTTTTCTTTTCTTTTCTTTTCTTTTTTTTTTTTTTTTTTTTGCTTTAACAAAACGGGGATAATGATTACACACCATGGAAGGCTTTTTATGTAGCTACCGTGTGAAGATAATGTACAGCAAAGTGCCTTGCACAGAATCCCAAATCTCATCCCTCCAGAAAAGCAAAGGTTTCTGTGTCCCCCCCAGCACACAGGTGAGCACTTTCAAATTCCTAATACCACAAAAAGCTCACTAGGTCAAAACTGCCTCTCTTGGGGATTGTGTTTTGCAATGTCCCTGAAAAGTGCCTAGAAAGTACCAAACCAACATGCCCCTGCCTTTGCAAGATGGTCTTGACTCCTGTCACTTCACGCTTTCCACAAAGTCTGTTCCCTTGACACATGATGTCATGAATTTGTAGCACCTTGACATCAAGATAACCATAGGTCCAAATGAAATCAATGAACGAAATGAGATGCACTGCATTTGGGTCAGGTTGTTAGGCTTGCCTAACGAAAATGTAAGTGATAAAAACTCCACCGACGACCGGGAGATTAATTCGTCTGAGTATTCTTTCCAGAGACACAGAATTTCTCTGCCCTCACCACCACCCATGCACAGCCAACCAGCCAGACCTAACACCTGTGGACTGGGCTCTACTCTAAGCCACCAAAGACTCGGCCAGCTCTAGGAATCCATGGCGTGCAGAAATACTGCAAGACTTTTTTAGAGGAAAAGCACTGGAAGTGTTGAAGCCATCAGAGGCTGGGAGGCTAAGGAAATTCATTTGTCTTTGTGAAATTGGCACCAGAGTTCAAAAGTGTTGATGAATCCGCAGCTCCCGACACCTTTGATCTCCAGGAGGGAATCTGTGTCTCTAAGCAGAGGGTAACAGTCCCCTCCAGCTCCAATTACCCAGGCATCCCGCCTGCCTTCTCGGGTGATTTTAGGTAGGCACTGCCCCCTCCACCACCAATAGCACCAACCCCAGATGCTCTGAAAACCTAGTTCCAAACTATTCAGGCTGTTCTCAGTTTTCTGTGCTGCTGAGGAACAGGGGACACAGGGCAAAGTACAGAGAGTTGGCTTTGGAGGCACAGACCTGAGCCCAAACTCTGGGTCTACCACTTAACATCTGAGCGAATGGTTTAACCTTCTTTTTTTCTACTTTTTTAATGTTTATTTATTTTTGAGACAGAGACAGAGTGTGAGCGGGGGAGGAGAGAAAGCGGGAGACACAGAATCTGAAACAAGCTCCAGGCTCTGAGCTGTCGGCACAGAGCCCAACGCAGGGCTCGAACTCACGAACCGTGAGATCATGACCTGAGCCCAGGTCAGACACTTAACTGACGGAGCCACCCAGCCGCCCCTGTTTAACCTTCTTGAACCTCGATCTCCTTCTCTGTGAGATGGGAACATTGCTTTCAAGGTTGTTACAAGAATTAAAAGAGACTGCGTGTGTTTTACGAAGCAGGGCTCAGCAAACATTTTCTGCAAAGGGCTTTGCCTAAACTATTCACCTCGGCCATTGCAGCACAAAAGCAGCCCTAGACAATACCTACATGACAAAGCGTGGCTGTGTTCCACTAACAATTTACTTGACAAAAACCAAGCAGCCAGCTGAATTTGGCCGATGGGCTGCAATATATCGACCCTGGACTATGAAGCGTAAAGCCCGACGTCTACTCACAGAAGACAATCAACCAGGGGGAGCTTTGACGACGCTAACAGCAACGCTGAGTGAAGACCCACCAACCAGTCATTTGTTGAGACTTTCTGCATAGCCAGCCCTCTGCTAGACACTGAAAGGGAGAAGTAGAAGGCATACTAGTGAGACCCACCATCGGGGCAGTGTCACAGAGCAAATAAGTAAATAATGGGTAAAAGGGAATCCAGCAATAAAAAAAAAAAAAAATATCAGAAGGTTGTCTTTGAAGTCCTGTGACTCTGTAATACTTTAAACAAAAGGACAAAGTCCCAAGGTCAGCTCCGATTCATCAGGGCACGCGTGTGAGTGTGTCAAAGGGTGTATGTATGGCTCTGTAACAGCCTTAACCTCGGCTCAGAATTCATGCGCCGCCCTCTGCTATGACAGACAGCATCACCTCTCCAATTGGTGCAAAGCAGTAACCCAAGATGAGCCTCTCTCTGAAAGCGCCCCCTCTGGTGTTCATGCTCTTTCTGGAGTCAGATGGAATAACCAGGGGTTTGACTGTTAAAGACCTCCTGTTGGAGCTATTGCCAATATAAGGAAATAAGCACAAATGAAAGAGAGTGAATTGGATTAATTAAGGACATTATCATTTGCTCTGTTTAATTACCTCCTAGCAGCCCTTCCCAAAATGCTGTCAGAAGACGTTAACAAGTGTGCCCAGAAAACAAAAAAAAAAAAAAAAAAACAAAAAAGGATCAAATAATTTCAGGAGATGCCCCTTCTTTGAGACTCACAACTCATATTAACCTTTTAAAGACACCTTTGAGTCCTGAAACCGTGAATCCCATTTAAATTTGTTGCCTTGGAAAGCTGGCTCTGGAGTCAGGCAAAACTGGGTTTCAATCCCAAACCTGACACCAGCTGTGTTGTCTTGGGCATCTTCCTTTACCCGCTCTGTGGCTCCGCGTTCTCATCTGTGCAATGGGGCTAATAAAAATACCTGCTTTGCTGAGTCGTTCTGAGGGTTAAATAAGACGATGCACGGGGCCCATCTGGCACAGTTTCCTACACAGAGTAATGGCTTTATTTTGCAACCTGATTTGACCATATTAACATCCAGATCCAGTAGACCTGGGCAAAGTTTGAACAAAGCAGGAGCAAATGGGCAGATGTGAAAAGGGGTGTCTTGTGGTTTAAAGAAAAAACGTACAGAGCCCGCCTTCTTACAGGTCCGTAGAAGGACACTTGATGAATAAATGTTTAGCGCCTGTAAGTGCTAGACGCCGGGGCATGGGGGACCAAACTGGCTGTGATCCCTGGCCACTCAGAACTTAAGAGTCCGGTAGGTTTCCATTGAGTCTACAGCCCATGAGTCACCTCCAGAAGCCTCTGGCCACGTGTTCCAGGCAGATGAAAGCCCGGCTCCCTTCCAAGGCTCTGAATATCACAGGCAAAAGCCTTGAAGGCCAACACAAGCCCCGGGCTAAGAAACACAGGGTTGCCAGCCTCCTTATCCCTGGGCCCATCATTCCAGAGGAAGCTGGTGGCAGCTGGCCCCAGCACAGGACAAATAGCCCGCAGGGGACATGTTTCTGGACAATGCTATAAGCTTCAGAGCTCATTAGTAATGGGGGCCTGGGAGCCTGCCAGCCCTGGGGTCCCTGATGTGACTTACAAGGCCCACCACATTGTCAGAAAGCCTCCTCTGATCCCAGCACGGAGCATGCAAAGGTCCTGCCTCCCTGGCCCCTGACTCCTTAATCAATAAGAACTTCAGAGAGGGAGGGAGGGAGAGACAGGCAGCAAGAAAGGCAGGTCCCCTTCTCCCTGTCTCCCTCCACTCCCCCCTCCCTCTGGGATGCTGAAAATAGCCTAATTAGATTGTCCCCCTGCCTGGGTACCATGGAGATAGCAGGCACAGAGGCTGTGACAGCTCTCACACACCCTTCTGAAAGTTGCCTCTCCTCCCTGTCTGGCCGTTGCTGATAGAGACACAGGACCCCAGCACTGCAGGACCAGGGAGGAGGGGATATCACAAAGCAGTGATGACGGCAAGTGGTTTAAGTACAGAGGAGGATGCTTACAAGAGCACTGAGCAAAATTGACTGCGGACCTTTGCACGACACTGTGGCCCAGAGCAGAGCTAAGCCCCACCTCATTCTCTGTGACCTGAATTCTGTATGCAAAACCCCCTAGCAGGCACTTAACGTGTGACGTAGAGTACACAGGGGGTTCAACACAAGTGTGCTGAAAGTTTGTTTATTTGACTTGAAAAGAGGGTGCACTCCTGCCCAGCAATCTGGCCTCACCTCCCCCCATTTTCCAACCCACTCACCGTGCTATGACCACACTAGTATTCTCCTACACCTCAATCACACAAACTTGTCCCTACCCCAGGGCCTTTGCACATGGTGTTCTGCCTACCCAGAACTCTCTTTCCCCGAATCTTCCCATGGCTGACTCCTCATCATTCGAGTCTCCTCTCAAAGGTCACCTTGTCAAAGAGGGCCACCTGAACCCCAATGTTTTCATCCCACCAGCTCCTTTTCTGTAATATTATTCTGTTTCACTTCTCCTTAGAAACGATCACTGCCGGGCGCCTGGGTGGCTCAGCTGATTAAGCATCTGACTCTTGATTTCAGTTCAAGTCATGATCTCACCATTTGTGAGATTGAGCCTTGCATCCAGCCTCTGGGCTGACTGTGCAGGACCTGCTTGGGATTCTCTCTCTCCATCTCTCTCTCTCTCTCTCTCTCTGCCCCTCCCCTGCTCAAGTTTTCTCTTAAAATAAATAAAGAAAATACACTTAAAAAAAAAAGAAATCATCACCACCTAAAATCATCTTGTGTATGTGTTTACTGCTTGCCTACCTGCACAAGAATTTAAGCTACGTTACAGCAGCACCTTGTCTCTCTCGGTTCACTGATACCTCTATCAGGTGCTGAGTAAAAAATTTTTGGAAGACATGAACAAGAATATCGGGTGGTGGGGAGGGAGATTCATTCAGGCAGAGATTTAGCAACTCTACTTTTTCAGCTAAACATCTTTACTAACTTTAAATACATTAAAGGCCAGATGCATCTGATTCGAATGATACTCGATTGTGAGATTTTAAGTTAAACAATAAAGATTCGGACTCAGAAAACTCTATCAGGTTAACGATTCTGATTTTCTGGTTACGATTCTATATACCCGAGGTCTCAGCTAAAATTCTATATCTGTTATTCTAATGTGCCAAGCATCCAGAAGAGTTTTAAGTCCGAGCATCTATAACACTAATGATTCTGAAGCTAAGATTCTCTACATCCAGGATTCTGTGGATCTGAGTACAGTATTCTATTGTCTACAGTAGGAAGTCTAGACATGGGGGCTTGTGAGCCAAACCTAACCCACCAACACATTTTGTCTGACCTCCTCAATGTCAGCCTGAAAACTGTTTTCTTAAATTAATTTATTGTCAATATTTAGCATTTCCAGCAGGCAATGATAGGCTGCAGCTGGGTGTTGCCTGGCTTCTCCAGGCAAGATACAGGCTGCAGTGACCATCTTTTCTTTTTAAGTTTACTTATTTATTTTGAGAGAGAGAGAGAGGGTGAGCGCATGAGTAGGGGAGGGGCAGAGAGAGAGACAGACAGACAGACAGAGAGAAGCCCAAGCAGGCTCTGCACTGTCAGCACAGAGCCCAACGCAGGGCTCGATCCCACGAACTGTGACATCATGACCTGAGCCAAAATCAAGAGTTGGACACTTAACCAACTGAGCCACCCAGGTGCCCTGGCATTTACCATCTTACATCAGGGCGTTCCACTGTGTGCCCAGACTGCCTGGCCTTTAAAGGCATTTCAGTTTGTGACCTTGGATATGATGCTCGGGGATCCTGTGATTTTGGATCTCAGTTCCCGTGTGCATTTCAGACTCTTGCAAGACTCTGACTACAAATGCATAAAGCTGGGTCTGCAGCCAGTCTCCTCAGAGGCTTCTGATTCCAGGTTTTGGCCCTTCAGACGTCCCCACACCCTCCAGTGCTAAAAACACTGGGGGAGGGGAGGGGCAGGGAAAACGGAAGACGACAGGAGATAGCTGCAAAACGCAGACCTTCCTGCAAATAAAGACTCGCTCAAGGCGTGAGACCTTGAGCAAAGCTGTGCACACTCTTTGCTCTGCTCCTGCTGACCTGCCTTCCTAGCCGTCCCCCCAATCCCTTCCAGCCATTCCAGACCCAGAACAAATCCCATCGCTTTGTCAAGGCACAGCGGCTTAGAATCCAGCTGGAGACCAGACCGTTTGGAGCAGACTCCCAGCTCCTTCACCTACAGCTGGGAAGTCTTACGTTCAGCCCTTCTGTGCCCCAGTTTACTTCCCCGCGTGTAAAGCGCGGTTACAACAGCACCAGGACTTGTTGTGACAGTTAAATGAGGAAAAAAATACACACGGACACACCCTTAGAATAGAGCCTGAGACATACTCGATGCCCATTCAGTGTTAGCTTTCATCACTCCCCATCCTCACTGGGGTCCTTCTCCTCTGACTTAGAAAGCTTTGCAACTGTTGATGGTTGCTTAAAAGCTGTCTCGGGACTCTCACTTACTGTTTTAAGGATACTCTATAGTTATTGTATAACATTTGTGTGGTCAGTCATCAAACATTTCTTACGGGGTTCCTTATGGCACTGTCTTAGTGGGGTTCCACAGAAGCAGGCATTATTGAGACAAAGATTTCGGGTACAATGGCTTATTTCACACGATGATCCCAGGAAGTCGCAGCAGAGGAGTGAGGACATGATACGGGGGAAGGGTGTGTTAACGAGCAGGTTACCACAGACATAACTGGGGCACATCACAACGGGGACCTCTCAGAGAGGGCGGGGAAACCATCTCACGGTTGTTGCACCCAAGGAGGAAGGAAGCGGGGCTATTAATCCTCCAATGCCAATCCTAATTTAACATATATTTTAAATTATTATTTACCCACCAATGCTCCCTACAGCCCTAACCTCCACCCTGCCCCTCTCACATCCCAGGCCTGCTCCTGTGGCCGTCGAGACTGCTCAGGCAGAGTCCCAGGTACCTGCAGGTAAGAAGCCAGCAGGAAAGAGGAAAGCAGTCACCAAAAGTGTCTGGGACAGTCACCTACAAGTGCAAGGCACTGAGGAAACTAAGACCCTGCTCTTTCCATTGTGGGATTTAAAAAGAAAGACGTTTAGGGGCACCTGGGTGGCTCAGTGGTTAGGCTTCCGACTTCAGCTCAGACTGGGATCTCATGGTTCATGAGTTCGAGCCCCGCGGTGGGCTCTGAGCGGACAGCTCAGAACCTGCTTGAGATTCTCTGTCTCCCTCGTTCTCTGCTCCTCCCCAACTTGTGTGCTCTCTCGCTCTCTCTCTCTCTCTCTCTCTCTCTCTCTAAGTAAATAAACTTAAAAATATTTAAAAGATGTGTAAATAATCCTGTGTAATAAGAATTACAGATAGGTAGGCTGCAGGGCACCAGTGGCGTTTGAAGGAAGGAGAGGCCAGGTCTCTGCAGGGGTGTAAGACACAGCTACAGAGAAGATATGCATGAGCAAAGGGTTGGAGTTTCGGTGGGTAGATCAGTGTGAGTGGGGAAGAGCTGAGAGTGGGGAAGCATCCAGAGGGGGGAGAGTCAAGATGATGGGCCCTAGTGCCATATTTAAAAGCTTGGGCTCTCACCCTAAGGCAATGTAAGGCTTTCAAAGTTTTGAGCCATGAAGACGTGTGATGTTATTGGGATAGATCCCTCTGGCAGCAGTGGGGATATAAATTGGAAGGAGGCAAGAACAAAGACAGGGAGACCCATATGGTGGCCACAGCAGTATATACAGGCCAGAGCTACAGAGCACTTCTGCTGGGCAGGTGGAAAACAAGAGATATGCCAGATGTGGGACCCACTGGACTGGAGACCTGTTGGGTGCAGGGGGTACGGGAAGAGGGCAGAGCCTAGGGTGAGCCTCCCTTCTCTGGTTTGGAGAACCAGGTAGTGGGAAGAGCCACCTGCTGAGATCCCTCACGCAGGAGGATGGGCTGGTCTGTAGCAAAGAGGATGAATTTCCTTTTGGACGTCTAATCAAGAAAACATCTGGCTGCATGAGTCTAGAACTCAAGAGGGACTGCAGGGTGGAAGACAGACATTCTCCAAGGGCAAGAACTGGGTCTGTGCTGTTCATCACATTCTCTCCGGCATCTAGAAGGGCCTGGCTCATGAACAGTTCCCCGTGGGTCCCTGTTGATTGAATGGCAGAATGAAGCCAGGTAGTGCTCAGTGGTGTGGACAGGATCCTGAGACAGCAGATGTGCAGAAGGCATGGAAGGTGAGAAAAAGAGAGCTAAAGACATCCATCTACAGATTGGGACAGGTGGGAGAAGGGTAGCCTGAGCTGTGTGGGCTGGGTGGTGGAAGGAAAGGAAGCAGAGGAGAAAGTGGAGCGTGAAAAGCAAGGGAGGGGTGAGTTTCAAAGATCAGAGAGCGGCCAGTGGAGGTGCCTCAGATGTGGTGATGGGTGCCTACGTCCCCCTAATGAAGGCAGGTTCTTGATCCCTTCACCAAGGGTCTCCTACCACTCATTTCCTCATTTCTTCCCTCCTGTGTGCACCCCACAAGTATTCACGGAACAGCTCTCACGAACCAGGCAATGTGCAAGGTGCTGGCAATACAATAATGGACAAGACAGATAAAAATGATGAATGAATAAATGAATGAATGAACGAACGAATGAATCAAGTCCCCTAGTGACTTGCAAAGTCCTTGAGGACAGAACTCTGAGTCATGCTTCACTGGCATCGTCTCTGCCCTCAGCCACAAGTTGGAAAGACAGAGAAAGTGCTCGATAAATATTGACCCAGTGTCACGGGCTGACTGTGATGTTGATAGGTAACAGGGAGCGAGAACTTTCTCCTCCCCCCACCCCCACCCCCACCCGCACCAGACTCTCTGTCACTGCTGATGGCTTGTGATTTGACCTCTCCCATTCTAGGCTGAGAAAACAAGCCAGAGGACAGGTGCTCAGACCAGACACACCCACCAGGCTGCTGAGGTCACTCTCGTCCCTTCCTTTGGGGGAGGAAGGAAAGAGTCTGGCAGGTTTATTTTCCTTTCCTTCCAATGATGCAAATGCTCAAATGTGAGTCTCTTCTTCACACAGACGATATGCTAGCTAATAAAAGCTCGTCTGAAATCAGTCTCTCAGAGTGTGTGTGTGTGTGTGTGTGTGTGTATGTGTGTGTGGCTTCACTGCCCATCTGCATCCTGAGTTGCAGGGAGACATATGCCTTTGTGGGTGACTTTACAATCTAAAAGGACTCCAGCATTCTGCGCTCAGCTGTCTGAAATAAGAGCCTCCCACTGCTTCAGACCTTCCCCTGCTCATAAGCCGAGGTCACCCAAGAGCCACCATGTGGCAGCAATGCTTTTCCAAACAGGCTGCGGTCTCTGGAATGCTGGTGCCCAAGAGGCTAAGTGTCTGCCTGCATTGAGCACCTGCTCTTTGTCCCTGCCAGCATCCTGTCCCCCTTCTTCTGGTAACAGCTCTCCCCTCCCCCCACTCTCCAGCCATGTGGTCTGTGTCTAGTCTCAGGGGTTGGCATGTGTCCCAGGCCAGGCCAATCAAGAGGTCCCGCTGGCCCGAGTGATAGACACAGGGATGAGAATGTATCATATCTGTCCTGCAAAAGTCAGTCCCAGGACCCTTATGAATGGCATCTCTGAGATCCACTGAGCAGGAAGAGCTTTCTTTCTAGGAGAGGGAAAGACCGGGATTTCAATTCCAACTCTGCCACCACTTACGAGCTGTGTGCCCTTGGGAAAATGACTTAACTTCCCTGAGCCTCATTTTCCTCACTGGCACAACAGGCATGCACCCCCAGGGTGCTAGCACGGTGCAAGAGGGCCTGGTGCACAGTAGGTGCTTCATAAGTGCTGGCTGTCCTTTGCCCACACTCCCAGCCTCCTCTCCCTCGATGCTTCCTTAGCAGCTGATCTCATCTGTCCTGCAGCCCTTCCAAAACTCCCAAATTTAAATCTCCAGCACTGATCTCTCTTCTGAACTCCAGATTCATTTATCCAACAGCTGACGTGGCATCTGTGACTGGCTGTCTCACAAGCGTCCCGGATTCAGTGCCTCAGATCAAGCGATCAAGCCACCCTTTGCCCACCAACTGCACAAACTAGTCACCTTTGCCTCAGGAACGGTACTTCCATTGGTCTCAACGGCCCAACCTAGAGATCTAGGAAGCATCCTCAACACCTCTCTCCCACCCTCATACATGAACCATCAAAAGGGTCGTGTCCAATTGTATCTCCTGTATATTTCTTGAATCTATCCCCAGTCAACACCTCCCCCACCCCACACTAGGCTCAATCACCATCATCTGCCACCTGAATGACTCTGCCAATCTGCTCTAGACCAAGCATCTAGCGATCTCTCCATAAAATGTAAATCTGGTCAAGTCAGTCCACTACTTCAAGTCTTCCAGTGGCTTCCTGGGGCTCTGAGAAGAAGACCAAAATCCTCACCTTAGGACCCTACCCCAAAAGCAGCAACTGGGCCAGCCCAACCCTCCAGCCTCGCTGTTGACCATGTCTTTGGCCCTGATTTTGGAGATACTTAACATGCTGACCCGTCCATCAAGCAACCCGGTTTCCAGCTCCTGAATTACCACAGGCTTCCTGCTGAACCTTGACTGCGTAACATCGCTCCTCTGGGTTTCCTTAAAATGGACACATTGGGCCCCAGGTTTCCTTCCAGAACTGTCAAAAGGTAGGCTCCTTCCTATACCTCGTTTGAGGCAGGCTTAAGGAAGAGATCTACAGTCCCCCTTCTCAGACAACTTCTGAGCACTTATTAAGCAGAATGCTCAGAATATGCAAAGCATCCCCACGCTGTCCTCCCCTTCCTGCTTTATTTCCCACCACAGCCCAACACGCTGTCCTCCCAGGACACCTCTGGAACAGAAATCATAAAGAATGCGTGGCCAGCACCCTGCATATCCAACACCCACTCATTATTCCTGCCGCACAGAATATTATGGATATTGTAACTTCTGATTATTATTTGTTGTCGTGAGTGGTGTTTACAGGTTGCTTTCATACCCCCTGCCTTAGAACAGAGAGAATTTTCCTTACCGTCAGAGCAGATCGGGTCTTCACATACGGCCAAGACAACTAATTCTTGGAAACACACCAGCGTTCGAAGTCCTGGAAACCCAAGGCGCCTGAGTGGCTCAGTGGCTTAAGCATCTGACTCTGGATCGCAGCTCAGGTCATGATTTCACTATTCGTAAGACTGAGCCCCACATTGGACCCTGGGCTGACAGGGTGGAGCCTGCTTAAGATTCTCTCTCCCTCTCTCTGCCCCTTTCTGGCTCGTGCATATGCATGCACTTTATCTCTCTCTCCCTCCCTCTCTCTCTCTCTCCCAAAATAAATAAATAAACATAAAAAAAAAGTGTGGAATCCCATCAAGCTTAGAGTGACCGCTTAGGGGAGATGAACACAGGTTGTGGACAGAGAGATGCCAGTCTAAATCTGCATATGGCCATTTTCTCACTTATGGAGTCTGGAACAAAATGGGTCACATTCTTCTCAGGTCTGAGAGCCCCTCCTTGTTTCCCTAGGACTTGGGGCTAAAGTTCCAAGTCACCCACTTGGTGCATGAGGCCATGCAGGATCCGGCCACAGGCTACCACCCTACTCTCAGCTTGCACCACCCTGTCCAATTCTTGATCTGCTTCAACCACCCTGGCCTTCTTGCTCTTTCTTGCTCTTTCCCACTTCCAAGTTTTTGCACATGCTGTTCCCTCTACCTGGAATGTGCTCACCCCCTTGCCAAGACCAACTATTTCTTCAGATTTCAGCTCAATAGTATTCTCTTATGGTGCTTTGCTTATGGCCTCTTCATGTCCAAGGCTCAGTCCAATGTCCTTCTTAGATAAACTCATAGCGCCCTCTAATTGGACTTGTGCAGCACCCATCACCACTGTCATAAGGTGTGTGGCCCAGAATGCGTTTTGGAGCCTCCCTTCCTACTGGACAGTAAATTCTATGAACACAGGAGCCAGCTGACTGTCACAGTGCCTGGTACATCTCTTTTTATCAACCAAACGAACGACTGCTTGAGCAATTCAGGCTCTGCCTTTCCACAGTGAGGATAATCATGACCTCCTCCTAGGACAATTGCATGGGGAAGCAGTGAAATTCTGCATGCTATCATCATGCCTGGCCCATGAGAAAGGTTGCACGAAAGGTCACACATCAAGGATAGGGAGCATGGTGTTTCCAAACCTGTTTTTTCCACTTAGCAGCTGTGTGACGATGAACACATGACCCCTCTCTGGTCACCCAGAGCTGTTACAAGGGATTAAATGAAATCTTGTACGTAGAGGTCCTGGCATATAATAGGCACATGATAAAAGAGAAATGCTACTACCCTAGGTAAAAGGGTCAGGGTTTTTCCACCACAGGGAGCTTTAGAAAGTACTGACAACCAGGCCCCATTCCAGACCAATTAAATCCATTTATCTGGGGGAGGGTCCTGGGCATTGGCACTTTCCCCAAAATTTTTCTTATGAAAAATTTGAAGCATACACAACGGTTGAAAGATTTTTTTTTTTCAGTTGAAAGATTTTTACAGTGAACCCTCATTACCCACAACCTGACTTCTACATTTAACATTTTACTATTCTTGCTTTCTTGTATATTTACCCATCCATACATCCATCCTTCCACCTACCCATCCCTCTATCCATCCTTCTTTCCTTCCATCCATTCATCCATCCTTCCTTCCATCTGTCTAACCATCCTTTCTTCCTTACATTCTTCCCTCCTTCCTTCCTTCCATCCTTCCTTGCATTCATCCATCCATCCATCCATCCATCCCTTTATCCACCCGTCACTCCATACTACTTTTTATGAATTTCAGAGTAAATTTTAGACATCAGAGTATTTCCCCCTAAATATGTTGGCATGCCTAACATGTCATTAACTGAAGTTCAATCTGTTTATGCTTTTATCTTTTGAGATAATATTTATTTAGAATGTAACCCACAAATCTGCCACATACCATTTTATGGATTTAACACTGCCTATTCCTATGCATATTCCCAATCTCTATCAAGATATGATACATTGCCCCAGAAAGTTCCTCCATACCACTCCTCAGTCAATCCACACCTCCCTTCCCCAGAATCAACCACTGTTTGATTTCTTTCTCTTTACATTGGGGCATTACAATCTTAAATACTCTCGAGGAGATTCTTTGTGCAGCCAAGATTCAGAACCAAAGGCTTAGGTAAATACATCCACCCTAGGGATCTCAGGAAAGGGGAGAAAACTCAGGAACAGCAGAAAGACCTTCTGACACCTAGTCAGTGGGCCTCAGGGATTGGCCCACTAGAAGAGCTAACACAAAGGACAGCATTAAGTGATGATTCCATTTACTCAATACTCAGGAGCATACAAAACTAGTCTATGGCGAGACAAATCAGAATAGTGGTTTCCTCTAGGGGATGGGCGGGCTGAATGAGAAGGGGCATGAGGGAATTTTGAGGGTGAGGGATGGGCTCCTCATCTTGACTGGGGGCTTGGTTACAAGAGTTAATGCAGCTGTCAGAACTCACCGAACTGTTCACCTAAGCTATGTGCAGCTCACTGTATGTACATCACACTGCCTAAAACAAATTCTAGGCTAAGGATCTGGTGACTGGAGGGCTGCAAATGCCAATTACAGGCATGCTGAGGGGCATTATCCCCAGAGAGCTCAGCACTGGGCGCCTTATAGAAAAGCTAATTTGAGCAGTCGTCTTTTCCAAATTTTCTTAGCCACAAAACTTTTTATTTTTTTCAAAATGAAAATATTATTTGGCATTCCACAATCACAGACCCAAAGGAAGCTTTTCTGTTGGAACCAGAGACAGGCAATGTAAAGTCCTTCATAAGGTCCCACCCTCAGGAACTCCCTTTTCACCTCCAAGGCCCCTGAGACACATCAAAAGATGCTAAGGGCTCAGGGATCCCAGGTTTAGAACCACGGATCCAAGGGAATTTGCAGGGCTGCTGAGTACAGTTGCACAGAACACAGGCACACCTCCAGACTATGATGTGAATAGCATCGCTTGAGGTATTAGTTGTGGCAGCCGTGGGCGCCATGCCGGTAACCGAAGCAAGTCAAGGAGGCCTGGAAAAGATGACAAATGGCAACCAGCCCTCAGCCAGAATACCAGGCTCAGGAGGGTGTGGTGGGGCTTGTGGCAAATGGGAGAACCCGACCCCCTTAAAACAGGACGGCAGCTACTCACCTCCAACTGACGGTTGCTATGTGGGAAAATGCGCTCAGTGCTGCCAGATCTGAATTTTTTCAAGAGAGCCAAAAATCTGCATTTTATATGCAGCTTCCCAGTTTTTAAATGCTGGGAATAAAATTGATTTAAAAAAAAACCCACGGTGCAGCCCAAATCAAACATATCTGCCAGACAACTCCAGAGCCTTCCTGGTCACCAGTTTGCAACTTTGGGCGGAAGACTTTAATCAAAAATCATCTGCGTTCTTGGCAACAAATGAGAAGAGGCAGGTGCACGTTATCCCATTGCGTCCTGGATACATTTAGGAATTTTCGCTGTCTGCCTTCTGAGAGGCAGGAGATTTTAGTCACACCTTCCTGCAATTTCCAGGGAATTATGTAATTGGCATTACCAGAGACAGGAGCACCAAACTCAAGTCTGGAAGCACCATGAGTGCCATGGGTACTGCTTCCTGTATGTCTATCCATCCCTTGGCCAGTGACACACCTGAGTGACAGCCACTGGGAAGGCAGGAATTACAAGACTGTGGTTACACAGATCCCAGGCTCAAGCAGCTGAGCGAAGGTACCACTTAAATGAATACACATAGGGCGCCTGGGTGGCTCCGTCGGTTAAGCATCGGACTTAGGCTCAGGTCATGATCTTGCAATTTGTGAGTTTGAGCCCCGCATCAGGCTCTGTGCTGACAGCTCAAATCCTGCTTTGGCTTCTGTGTCTCCCTCTCTCTCTGCCCCTCCCCTGCGTGCGTGCGCTCTCTCTCTCTCTCTCTCTCTCTCTCTCTCAAAAATAAGTAAACATTAAAAAAAAATTTTTTTTTAACGAATAAACATGATGGGAGCACTTGGGTGACTCAGTCGGTTAAGCATCTGACTCAATTCAGGTCATGATCTTGTGGTGCCTGAGTTCCAGCCCCACATTGGGCTCTGTGCTTTGAATCCTCTGTCCCCCTCACTCTGCCCCTCCCTGACTCATGCACACACGCACACGCTCTCTCTCTCTCAAAAATAAATATAAAAAAAATAAAACAAATTAATAAACACAATTAAATGCCTAATTAAAAATGCTTATTAGGTCATCTAATGGTAGACTTTTGTCCATAAATAAACAAACAAACAAACAAACAAGTAAGTAAAAAGGAATGCAAACATCTTCTCTTAAAGCTGATTACTTTGAGAAATCCTTGGAGGCTTAGGAGTTCTGGTGGTGGGAAGGTGGAAGCCAAGTGAAGGAGCAGTCAAGAGCAGGATTAAATTTGGAAATCGAGCACATTGTTGTTGCTGGGCTGAACGCCAAGTGAAGATTCGCAAGACCCTCATGTTTGCATTCGAGGTACCTCTCCGCAGTCCAGTGTTTCTCAAAGTATGGTCCACAGACCCTTGACCAGAGAATCACCTGGGGAGATTTCTTAAAAATTCAATAACCCGGATCCTAGCCAATGCCTAATGAGTTGGAATCTCCATGGGTGCGGCCAAGACACCTGCTTTCTCAGCAAGCACCATTAAGAGATTTGGGCACACACCAACGTTCAAGAAACACTGGCCCAAATGATCTTACCCATTCCCGTGCCTGGGAGCATTGTTTAGAGGCTAATCGAGAAAAAGAAAAAGAAAAGCCTATCTTTAACCCAAAACCCTCTTGTGAGCGAGCCCAAGACACGTTTGTCCATCTATAGACTTGATATTTCTACCTGGGCACCTGACAGTTATCTCAGATTACCAATAACAAAACGGAACCCTTGACCTTCCTAGTAAATGGCTCCACCATCCATCCAGCTGCCTATACCAGAATCGCAGGTATCAACCTTGACATCACTGTGTTCCTCACTCTGACATCACATCCCTGCCCGTGATCACATCCGTTCTACCTCCGTAAGGTTCACTTTTTGCTCTAGTAACAAACAACTCCAAACTCTTAGGGGTTGGAGACCACAGGGAGTCAACAGGAGGTCTGCCTGACTCTGCTGGGCTTCTTCTCAAGATGCAGGGCAAGGGCAGGACCATATCACACGTCCCCTCATCCCAGAACAAGGGTGATGGAGCACCACCACGACCACCAATCAGGCTTGACGATCTCATAACAAATCAAGAGAACATAAGAGCTCGGTACACACGTCCAAGTCCTCGTAGGGTTTCTTCTCAGATCACAGTCAGTTCTGCTCATATTCCACTCACCAAAGCATGTCACGCAGCCAAGCCCAGGATCAGTGGTTGAGGAAGTACCGTCTTCCAATGGTGGGGGGAAAGTGTAGCCAGTGATGTAGTCCTCGGTGATCTCCAAAACCTATCCTGAATCCATCTACTTCTTCCATGGCCGCTGCCCCCACCCTGGGCCTAGTCACTGTCATTTCTCAACTGGGTGTCACACAGCCTTGCAATCGCCTGCTTTCTACAGTCCCTCCAATCTGTTTTTCACACAGGAGCCAGCATTTCTGGCTACACGTTGATCAGCTCATGGTGAATGTTCCGATGGCTTCCCACTGCACTCCAGGAAAGTCCAAATACCCTATCCTGACCTCTAGGGCACTGACTATTTCTCTAGCTAAAAATCTCTAGCTATTTTTAGCCTGGGATACAGGGCTTCATTTCCTCCCCTTTCCGCCCTCACTCCTGCTACAGCCACACTGGCCTGCCTTCAGGCCCCCTACTTGGCTAACCTCTTGTCCGTTTCCTGGTCATTCCCTCCACCGGGAACCAACCCCCCACCCCCCACCATTCTCCTTGGTGTCTGAGCCTTCACCTACTCACCTTGCAGATCTCAGCTTAACATATCTTGCTCAGAAAGGCAAGGGGTTGCCCGGGCTAAACAGGCTCCTCAGACTAGTTCCTTAAATAACCTACATTTGTTATGAACTGAAATGATCGGAAGTTGAAAACTCCAAAGTGGGCAAGTGTCGGCTTGATGTCCGCCTCTCCACTACGTGGTAAACTCCATGCGGGCAAGGGGCTGTATCGACTCACCCCACCAAATCATGAGTGCTGGACACAGCACACAGAGCAGGTGCTTGATAAGTGGTTCTTGAATGAACACCAAGCCTGCAGGTACTTTCTAGATTGTTTTATTTCATCACCATGCCTGATCTAGGTATATTAATCCCAGGAAATGGAAGTTCAGAAAGGCAGAGGAATGGGCCTAACGTCCTATCGCTAGGAAAAACCAGACTGAGACACAGACCCAGTTATGTCCACTTTCAGGGTCCACACAATTAACTGTTGTGCTTTGTCTGTTGCTTCCTCGAGCGGCACCCCAAAAGTAATTTTTCAGGACCAGAGACAGCCGGCCATGCTCCTGTTCTTTGCCACCTAACTCAGCCTCAAAGACAAGAAGAAAGTTCACTCATTTCTTCTTTAGAAACCACAACTGGGGGCAGACACAGTGGGAGGCTCCCGGAGGGACTGAGGCTACCCCATTCTCCTCTCCACCCCATCCCCGCCATAAAACATGTCATCTCTTTCAGAGAAAGAGCTATAAATACATACAGACAAAAATGAATTCCTTAAGAATCCAAGACGAGGAAAATGTCACTGGCAGTGCGTGCAGAAGGGCCAAACGGATGACACAAGAAGTGTGATGTCATCTTTCTGGGCTTCGGTTTTCCCAGTTGTGAAATGGGAGGAAACGACTAGCACTTACGTGGTAGAGATGTGGAGGAAAAGCAGAGAGATGAAACGTGTGAAGGGCTCAGTTCCGCCCCATGTGCGATGGGCACGCGGTAAATGTTTACTGCCCCTGGAAAGCATGCCCTTGGCAAAATGCACACCACCACCTGTCATGTCCCAGACCAACAACGACAGGGGAAGTGGCTTCTACAGTTACAAGAGCGAAGAAGAAAATTCCATGCTAACATTGCGAGAAACAACCTTTTACTCTGGCTGAAATCGTACGGGTCTCCGCAACAGAGAAACTGGCATCGAGACCAGAGTCTGGGTCTTATCATGTGACCTTGGGCAACTTTTTTCTGTCCGTGAGTGAGGCTCAGGGTTCTTGTGTGAAGTCAAGGATGTTAGTAACACTATTCTTCAAACTTTCCATTCTTTTACAACTTTTGCAGTATTTACTATAAAGTACCTACATACTACCCATATCACCCACTTAATAATATATTCTGTTTATCCAAAAAATGTCTGTTGAGCCCTGATATGTGTCAGACAGTTCTGAGTACTGAGCACTGCTCCAGATGAGCAGTTTTGTTTTTTTACCTAATTATACCACTTTACCTTCTCCTGAGCACTGATATCCGTGAATACAGATAATTAGAGATATTTTCTCTAGAGTACATTAAAATAAATGCATAATGGGGAGCCTGGGTGGCTCGGTCGGCTGAATGTGTCCAACTCTTGATTTCAGCTCAGGTCATGATCTCAGGGTCATGGGATTGAGCCCAGTACGAAGCCTGCTTAAGATTCTTTCTCTCTTTCCCCTTCCAATCCTTCCCTGTTCTCAATCTCTCTAAAATAACAAAACAAAACAAAACAAAACAGGGGAACCTGGGTGGCTCAGTTGGCTAAGCATCGACTTTGGCTCAGGTCATGATCTCGCGGTCCGTGAGTTCAAGCCCCGCGTCGGGCTCTGGGCTGACCGCTTGGAGCCTGGAGCCTGCTTCGGATTCTGTGTCTCCCTCTCTCTCTGCCCCTCTCTCACTCGTGCTCTGTCTCTCTCTCTTTCTCTCAAAAACAAATAAACATTTTTTAAAAATTTTTTAAAAACACAAAAATAATAAACGTAACTATTAGAAGGGTCCATCAATATCCGTCTATAAAATCTCAGGTGCCCCCAGTGATACAAGGTGGATGCTTCTGGATACCTGGGCTCGGAAAAGAGCTGAGTTCCATGTAATTCTCCCAAGCGTGCTGTTCTGAACGCCTCTGGAGGGAGGAATGACACAGCTTACCTTCCTCTCCTCCAGCCCACTCTGATGGAGCGATGAACAGAGGGACGTTAATTGAGGAATTACTCCACAATTACAAGAACTTTTCTTCCGAGCCGGAGACTTGGGCTCTGTCACTCTGAGAACATGCTTAAATGTCCTGGTTCTGTTTTCAATTCACACTTGAAACTTCAGGCCCCTTCATCTCCTTCTCTCCAGTTCAATAGGAGGTTAGTTTACACCCAGGCAAAGACGTCTTCATCTTCAAAGAATATTGCCAACTTTCAAAGACTTCTCTATATCTGACAGGCGAAAATCTCCAGAAAACCCATCATCATCCTATTAGATGGTTCTTACCAAACAATATTTAATAAGTTATGCATAAGGAGCCAAACACGTTATGTTCTGAGTTGCCTTTGAAATCCAAAAAAAAGGTTTCAAAAGGAACACTTTCCCACCAATTAAAAGCCCCTAAAACTTGAGTAGGAAAAAAAAGGGGAGGCACTAAGGACATGAGCTGCTAATTCATAGGAAAAGAAATACGAACAACTAAGAAGCATATGAAAAGTAGTCAACTCCTTACTAATCAAAGAAAATGCAAATTAAAACAACAGGGGAGCATTTTTGTTGTTGTTGTTACAAATTAGCGAAGGGTCGCAACATCGTCATTTTCCAAGCTAGGTGGAGTGTCGTGGCATGGGTACCCATGTTGGAAGAATGGTGTTTCTGCATTTCTGGACAGCAATTTGACACTGTGTTTCAAGGGCCCTCCAAGAGGGGGTAATCTTTGACTCAGCAATTCCCTTTCTAGAAACCACAGAAGCTCTGTCAGTCCAATGTGCTTGGTTTAATGGACAGGATGGCCATCATGAAGAATGTCTACGACCAAGGCCAGTCATGCACAGCACAAATGACACTTGGGGTCTCTGCTGCTGAGCCGCCCTGTGCATCCTGGGATGCTTAGCAGCATTCCTGGCCTCCACCTGCTAGTGGCCAAGAGCACACCCACTCGCCTACCCACCACCAGTCACAACAAGCACAACTGTCTTGAGACATTGCCAAATGTTCCCTGGGGTGCAAAATCCCCATGGAAAACCACTGATTTAAGAATAACCACTTAAGCCACCCGCCTGTCCAATTATAACAAAAAGGTCAAATAATTTATAGTCTGTTCATACAATGGAATATTACGGAGACATTTAAAATGTTGCTTTTAAGAGGTATTTAATGGCATGGAAAACTAATCATAACAAAATGGCATGGGGGGAGAGAATTTAATTAGACGTGTATTCTTAGGAAAACAGACTAAGTGGAGTGGGGCACCTGGGTAGCTGAGTCGGTTAAGCACCCGACTTCCACTCAGGTCAGGATCTCACAGTTGGTGGGTTTGAGCCCCATGTTGTCTGGCTCTGTGCTGATGGCTCAGAACCTGGAGCCTGCTTCACATTCTGTGTCTCCCTCTCTCTCTGCCCCTCCCCCCGCTCACACTCTATGTCTTGCTCCCTCTCCTTCAAAAATAAATAAACATTAAAAAATTAAAAAAAAAAAAACAGACTAAGTGGAAATAAAGCAAATGCCCACGTCCATTTTCTTTAGGTAGTAGGATGAAAAAGCAGTTTTTGTTTCTTTTTTCAAAACAGCTACAGGTTCTATAAGCTCAGGGAATGGATTTCTAGTCTGAAAAGCCTGGCTTTAAATCCCAGCAGTGCCACTTTCTAGCACTTATTCTTACTAACTCTTAAGCTCCGAATTGCTGTGACCTCATCCACCACATGGGATAACCGCGTGGTAACACACGTAAATGCCTAGGAAGGTGGCTGGCAAGTCGTTAAGAATTCAGATAAAAGCTAGTTCTCATTAACAGGAACTACATTTTAATTCAACTTCCTCTTTTTTTATTTAAAAAAAAATTTTTTAACATTTTATTTATTTTTGAGACAGAGCATGAAAGGGGGAGGGGCAGAGAGAGAGGGAGACACAGAATCGGAAGCAGGCTCCAGGCTCTGAGCCATCAGCCCAGAGCCCGACGCGGGGCTCGAACTCACGGACCGCGAGATCGTGACCTGAGCTGAAGTTGGACGCTTAACCGACTGAGCCACCCAGGTGCCCCTCTCTTTTTTTATTTTAAATGTTTTTAGTGTTTATTTATTTTTGAGAGAGAGAGCGAGCGAGTGCGAGAAGAGCAGAGAGAGAGAGAGAGAGAGAGAGAGAGAGAGAGAGATAGGCAGGCAGAGACACAGAATATGCAGCAGTCTCCAGGCTCAGACTGTAAATACACAGCCCAACACAGAGCTCGAACGCTTGAACTGTGAGATCAAGACCTCAGCCTAAGCTGGATGTTTAACCAGCTGAGCCATCCAGGCGCCCCAAAACCTTTTTCTTAAAAAGAAAACAAATACACGGCACCAAGCCAGGAGGAGCTCATCTGATTTCTCCAGGGGGAAAGATGCTATCTGACAGTGAGTGGTCACTGGTGCTTGGGGACTTGGCATTGGGCAGAACTCTTAGTGGTAGAATAAAGACAGGGATGAAAAATCTGCCTGGCAGAAGGGCACGGCCTGTAGGAAAATGTTGTCTGAATTGGGCAGAGAGAGACCTTCAAAGCAAGAGTATGGAAATGTCAATGGTCATGAAGAGTTGACCTAACAGTTAAAACAGCCAATGAAAGTCCTTACAAAGAGGCAGGGGAATCGAGTCTGAGAATGTTACTGGGCATACAGTCGTCCCTTGAGACTACAGAGCCTGGAGAGTTGGGAGTCCCAGGTAATTGCAGAGAAATCTAAGAGGACCATGGGCATGGCCAGGGACATCCTGAAAGAATCTGGACACTTGGCTTCAAGATCTTCCTGCCTGTCCCGCAACTTCCTTTTCCTCTTTGGGTCTCTGACTATTGACGTAATTAGACAAGTAGAATAGCTTTGTGTGTGAGCATAGGAAAGCTGGGGACCCACCACCTAGAGATGAATCCTGGGTCCACTATGTACTAGCTCTTGTACCTCTGAGCAAGTTGCTTACTTTATGCAGGTAGTAACCCTTCATTTCCACATCTACAAGAGGCAGATGCTGGAACTGATGCTGGGTAAACTGGTTTGCACACTGGAGGTAGCACCTAGCAAGTATTCACTAAAATGGCAGCTCTCATTTTGTTTCCTCCCAACGTAGACTTAGAACCTTCCTCAACGTGGAAATGGTCCTTCTGAAACTTCAAACACGGGCTAGATCAGTGGGAAGATGCACAAAGAATGAGAGACAACAGCTCCTTGGCCCCATCACCTGCTCTGGGGATCGTCACATGGTCTCTGCCCACAATGCTCTCTTCCCTTCAGCACCCACTGACAGGTGCTGGGTCCCGGAGAGCTGCGAGGGATCCTGAGAAGGTCAAGAAACAGCCCGTTGGCCTCAGGTGGCTCAGAGTCCCGTGGCCAAGACAGAGATGGAAGGCAAGACGCACGTCAGTCAAGTGTGGTAGCAGCTATTGAGCAGAGGACACAAGGTCAGATCATGGTTAGCACTCGGGCCCTGAAGGCATAGTCCCTGGTTTTAACTCCAGATCTGATCAGCCATGTGAACTGGACAAGAAACTTCACCTCTCTAAGGCTCAGTATTTCATCTGTAAAATGGGGAGAATAACAATAATGCGTCTCCCACTTAGGATCGTCGGCAGGACAGAATAAGGGGAAGCCCTTGGGATCGTGCCTGGCACACAAGTGAGTGATTAATGAATGTGAGTAACTAGCACTCCTGAAATCTGGGTGACTAGATGTATGGATCCTGGAAAGACAGTCTGATTCCCTGATTCCCCGATTCCCCGACCTGCAGAGAAATGAGATCCTTTCAGCAGGAGTCAGGCACCCCTTCCAATATCCAGTCTGGGAAGGCCTCGGGACTCATGACCTCACACATCTGAACTCCCCCTCCATCTCGCCACCCAGATCTACAGGAAACTTTCTCAGGAATTACGATATACACTTTCATTGTTTCCACCACCTCCCCCCCAAACACAAACAACTCATGGCTGTAAAGAGTAATTCATCCATTCACTACATGGAAAGGGAATTCTAAGTCAATTGTAAAGACAATACCACACTGTACCCTACCACACATACACACAAAAGAATGAGAGTGAGAGAGAGAGAGAGAGAGAGAGAGAAAGAGAGAAAGGAAAAGGAGGGAGGGAGGGAGGGAGAGAGGGAGGGAAGGGAGGGAGGGAGGGAGAGAGGGAGGGAAGGGAGGGAGGGAGGGAGGGAAGGAGGAAGGAAGGAGAGGGAGGCAGGAAGGAAAGAAGGACGGGAGGAGAGGGAGGAAGGGAGGAAGGAAAAAGGAAGCAGAGAGGGAGAGAAAGGGAAAGAAGGAGGGAGAGAGGAATGGAGAAAGCGAGTCCTTAAGCACCACCAGGAAAGGGTGAATGGGGAATAACCATGGTCAGGGCAGGACTGTCTGAGGACAAACAGGTACTGCACACCTGAGCACACTCTCTCCTGGCCTCACCAGAGCAGACAGGTGACAGGTGTCTCCCTACGACTATGCCACCATCACACCTGCTTGCCCCGAAGCCCCCTGGGGTCACTGCGGGTGAGCCTCAAGCTGAATGGACTCATGTGTCTTGCTGACTTCCAACAGAAGCCCATTCTTCCTTTCCCTGGCGTGAGTCGGGACGTTTGGGCACATAGAAGTGCTTGAGGGTTTTGTTAAACAAGGGAGGCTTTGTGATGTCTGGGAGAAGTGCCACCACAAGATGACAAATTTGGGCCAGCCTGCCTGCCATTCTCAATTCCACACACACACACACACACACACACACACACACACTTCTGGGTAACCCCGTGTGTGCCTGCTTGACACACAATATTTAATAACCCTGACAGTGCATCTACTGACCAATCAGAATGGACACTGACCATAGCATTGGAGAAGGTTCTGGAAGTACACTGTCATTACCCTTTTAGTTAAAAAAAAAAATCTTGGGAAGGTTTAGAGGATCTATGGGAAGGGCCAAGGTGGCAGGTGGGCACTTAGGGCACCAGGGCAATGGCTATTTCCCAAATGGCAAGGAAGCACTTCAATATTTAAATACCGCTCATGGCCACACGCGTGTATACCAGCTGTCCTAGACCGGGTGTCTCGTGGGTGACCTAACAAGAAACTGCTCCCAGAGAAAATAAAAACGGACAAACAAACATATAACAACAATGAACCAGTAAGAAAGCAACTGAAGCAGAACAAAGAAAGGAAAGGGGGGCAGGGTCTAGGGTATAAACTGGCCCCACTGATGGCCTGACCCAGGGCAAGAGAATTGGGCTCTCAATTCTTGTGCCTGGCAGTCATGAGTTCAGGGCTGTCCTGGGAGCAGGATACAAACCGTAAGGCGTCTTCGGCTCCTTGCATGTGAGCGAAACAGCTCCAGGAGCAGCTGGGAAAGTCCTCTGAACAAGAATCAGTGGTACTGGCTGTTGCCAACAAAAGCACAGGAAAGTCAAAGGTCGGATCCCACGAGAATGGTAGTAATGATGATAATTATAATTTTTAAAACTAGAAATAGTCATGCAAAAACATGTTTGAACAAAATCCAGTATCTTCAGTTTGAAAAGAAAAATTAGCAGACCTGGGTGGAGTGCCGACATTGTCCGTGACACCGGCTGGATGTCAGTCCAAGCCCTTAGGTGGGGAGGGAATGCATATAAATGATGACTATGGGAGATAAATGGTATATAGGGTGGCAGACGGTACCTGCTCAGGTGGTTAACATTTCTCCTCTCGGGTAATTCATTTCTGTGTTTTTAAATGTTTATTTTTATTTTTGACAGAGAGAGAGAGAGAGCAGGAGAGGGGCAGAGAGAGAGAGAGAGAGAGAGAGAGAGAGAGACAGAATCAGAAGCAGGCTCCAGCCTCTGAGCTGTCAGCACAGAGCCCGATGCGGCGCTCGAACTCACGAACCGCGAGATCATGACCTGCGTTGAAGTCAGATGCTTAACCGACTGAGCCACCCAGGCGCCCCTCTGGCAATTCATTTCCAAATGAACTCCTGGCCTCCAGTCTCACTCCCTTCAATACTAAAGAGTGATAAGAGTTAAAACTTATAGAACACCATTGGGCAGACCATGGGTCCAACCTCACCACACTTTGCAAGGTGATCATATTCTTCCCATTTTACAGAGGAGCACACTGAGGCTAGGAACGTTTGAGAGACTTGGACAAAGTTTCACAACCGGTAAGTGGTAACAGAGAAAGTCCAGGATCTCAAGTTCGCCAGACAATACACCTTACGTTCTCTCTAACCCCCACCCCCACCAGCACTACCTCGTTTTGGTGCAGACATAATCCAGAAGCAGACCCTGAGAGGAGGATTTACTTGCAATTCAGGTAATGTGCAACACATTTTCCAGAAAGTGCTCACAGCAAAAACTGGTAAGGGAGCAGACAAAACAGGACAGGGAAGGGGGAGAGGTTGAGCAAGGGGCAATTTCAGGGAACGTGCCAACCTCATCCTGATCCTCTTTGTAGTTCTGATGTGAACACGAGACCTCAGAGTTAGTTCCAACTCAAGGTAAGAGAACTGGGCCCCACAGGCCTGCATCACTCAGGCACTGGGGGCATGCAGGCTCCCAGGCAGAAAGGATCCAGCTAACTGCCCAAAGGGGTCCTTCAAAGAGTCCAGGGGAAGCAGAGCCCACAGAGGCATGCCAAAGCAACTGGAGGAGAGGCGGACAACATACTGGCCTCCATCATCCTTCCCCAAGCCCAGCAGCACTCTCCCAAGCCCTAGGCTTTAAACCCCAAGAACCAACTTCCCTGCCGTCTAGTGGAAAGAAGGCTCCCTTCCTGAAGTTATAAAGATCATCTCGGAGACTGTTTCCAAGAGCTGATTACCTAAGCGTGGCTCTGATCGAAGGAAAGTATCGCATTTTACACCTCTATAGAGAGAGAGACATAATTGAGTAACTTGCTCCTGGATCTTCAGCTCTCTTCATACATGGATCAGTAAATAAGAGAGAATTCGACTGTTCACAGAACTTCAGCAAATGAGCTCATATTTGGGGGCAAAATAAAAGGCCGCTAAGATTTAATATGAAATCCTTCCACAAAGAAAATGATTGAATACATTACAAGGGCTTTAATTTTCACCATGGTAGATATTGAATATGCCTTTCATTTTTTTTTTTCTGCCACTCAGTACCTCTGCTCATTTCCTTGATGCTTGAAGCTTCGATATTGAGGAAGCTTAAAGAGATAAGAATCAGTGTATTGGCAATGGAGTGACAAGGGCAAGGTGGCAGGAAGGCTGGGAATGCTGGGATTACACGAATGCCAGATCCCCGTATGGAGAGTCCAAGGTGGGTTTGAGCTTGGAAATCAACGTTGCCTACCAAGTATTGAAGCAAATAACACCAACAGCCAAAGAGAATGGATGCCAATATGGAGTCATAAACAGGAGCCACCGCCAAGAGCCAACAAGCACTCATTACCTTAATCATGTACCATTGGGTTGTAAGAAACAGAAACCCAGTCAAACCAGCTTGAACTAAAGGGGATTTAAATTGGAAGAATCAGAGGGCACAGAGCAGAGCTCAATACGGTAAATAACCAGAAAGTTAATACTCAAAAGTACTTTGTCCTCTGTGACACCAAGTGAAAGCAAATAATGTTTTCTGAGGCCCTACTACATGTCAGGCATTGTGCCAAATGCTTGACCTGCAGTCTCTCGCAGTTAACCCACACAGACAGTCTCTGAGGTGCAAACATCCCCGTTTTTCAGAGGGGGAAACTGAGGCTCCAAGAGGTCCAAGGAAATTCCTCAAGGTTTCACCGCTCTTTATGTTGATTTAATTAATTTTCCTTTTTACGGAATTTGAATTAATTTAAACGTAAATGGCTACATGTGACTAACGGTGCCATATTAGGCAGCCACACTTAACGGTTCCCGAATGGTGTCTGGAGGCACCCTTAAGGCTGACTCCACCTCCAACTGGCTGCACAACCCTGACCAGAGTTCCATGACCTCTCTGTACCTCAGTTTTCTCATTTGCCATATGGGAATGATGCTAAGGTCTCCCCAGAGCACCGGAGGATGAAGTGAGTGGGTGCATGTGAAGCGGTGAGAACGGTGCCTGGCACACAGGAACCACTGAACAAGCATCAGTGCAGGAAGATGGACAGAAGTCTGAGAGGTGTTGAGTGGGGTGGCCTCCGTAGAGTCCCATAGCAACAGGCGGTTGCCTAGGGCCGCCATGACAGAGTCCCATAGGCCGGGCAGAATGAACAACAAAAATGTATTCTCTCTCCCTTCCAGAGGCTGGAAGTCCAAGGTCAAGGGTCAGGAGGGAGAGCTGCTTTCTTCTGAGGCTTGCAGATGGCCGTCTTCTCCCTGTGTCCCCATATGGCCTTCTCTCTTTATGACTGTGTCCTAATCTCCTCTTCCTATAAGGACGCCAGGCACACTGGATCAGAGCCCACCCATAAGATCCATTTTAACACAGTGAGCCCTCTAAAGACTCAGTTTCCAAATACAGTCATGCTGTGAAGTAATGGGTGTCAGGACTTAAATATATGAATGGGGGGGGGGGAGGGGCACACAATTTATGTTCTAACAAAGTTACAGCAGGCGGCAGATCAAGATTGCCAATTCCATTCTGATCACAGGCTGTGCTAGCCTGGCTGCTGGATCGTTCCCCTGGGGATCCACCCTGGAGGAACCAGGGAGAAAAGCAGAGGACTGGGCAGGAGTTGCTGGAGCGGCTATGGGCTAATCTGGACGGGGGAAAGTGGGGAATGACTGGGATCTGAGGCAGAAGCTGCTTAGCATGGCTGTAAGAAGATAAAGCAGAAGGGCAGCTGTAAGAATTTGGCCCTCAGTGCTCCCCTACCATTGCCCTGGGGCAAACAGCACCTGCCCCTTTGTCGCCCAACTCAGGCCTCCCATCCGGATGCTGTCGGAGGTAAAATCAGGGCAAGGGAAGGCTGTGTGCTTATAGGGTGCTGAAAAAAGCAGGTGGGACCTAAGTCACCTAAAAGAAGTGGACCTTGTGGCGCTTGGGTGGCTTTAGCTTGTTAAGCGTCAGACTTCACCTGAGGTCATGATCTCACAGTTTGTGGATTTGAGCCCCACATCAGGCTCTGTGCTGACAGCTCAGAGCCTGGAGCCTGCTTGGGATTCTGTGTCTCCCTCTCTCTCTGCCCCTCCCTTGCTTATGCTATGTCTCTCTCTTCCTCAAAATTAAATGAACATTAAAATTTTTAAAAGGAAGGAAGGAAGGAAGGAAGGAAGGAAGTTGACCTCAAAGAAAGGTGAGGACTTCTCGACCTTCAAACCCCCAAAAGCGTCTCCTCCTCTGTTGCCGCCCTGATGGCACAGTGATGCCTGAAAAGCTGTCTGGAATGGTGAGCAGTGATTGGCTGCGGGTTGCTGGCACCTGGGGTTCTTCATGCCAGGGCACCCACCACCTACCCTCTGAGCCCTGAGGCCACTGGAGCTAACACTGGGGACTGGCGTTCACCCGTCTACACTGCCCATCACCATAACCCAATACCTTCAGGGTAAAACAAGCCTACAACCCCAAATAGCAAGACATTTGAGGAATACAACCTTTTCAAAAGAAAAACAACACACTGGGTTACAGGTTCCAACAGAAGAAAAAATATTGGAGCAGTCAGAATTTAAAATTAGTCCTTCATTAAACGTATTAAAAAGATAAAAAGAAAACATCAGCAATAAAAAATAAGAACAAGAAACTATCAGGGTGCCCGGGTAGTTCAGTTGGTGGAGACCAACTCTTGATTTCAGCCCAGGTCATGATACCCAGGTCGTGGGATGGAGCCCCAAGCTGGGCTCCACGCTAAGCGTGCACCCTGCTTAAGATTCTCTCTCTCTCTCTCTCTCTCTCTCTCTCTCTCTCTCTCTGTCTCTGTCTCACCCCCCATGCCCCTCCCCAATTCATGCTCTTGCACACTCTTGGTCTCTAAAATAAATGAAATGAAAAAAATTTTTTAAAGAACAAGAAAATATATAAAACAACCATGTTGAGAGCTACCTGGGTGGCTCATTTGGTTAAGTGACCAACTCTTGATCTCAGCTCAGGCCATGACCTTGTGGCTCAGGAGATCAAGGCCCACAGACCTGTGGCTCTGCACTGACAGCAGGGAGCCTGCTTGGGATTCTCTCTCTCCACCCACCTGCCGCCCCCCTCTCTCTCTCAAAAATAAATAAATAAACTTCAGGGGCGTCTGTGTGGCTCAGTCAGTTAAGCATCAGACTTCAGCTCAGGTCATAATCTCACAGCTCGTGGGCTCAAGCCCTGCATGGGCTCTGTGCTAACAGCTCAGAGCCTGGAACCTGCTTTGGATTCTGTGTCTGCCTCTCTCTCTGCCTCTCCCCTGCTCCTGTTCTGTCTCTGTCTCTCAAAAATGAATACATTTTTAAAAATAAATAAATAAGTAACATAACATAACATAAAAAACGAATTTAATAAATAAACCATGTTGGAATATCAGACATGAAAAATGTAATCATTGAAATAAAGAATACAATGTGAATGAAGAATACAATGAAATAAAGAACAAACACAGCTAAAGAAAGAATTAATCAACTGGAAGACAAGATTGAGGAAATCTTCTAGAAAGAAGAAAAAAACAAAAAATTACTTTTTAAGTCAACTGATACAGAGAATGGAAAAGAACCCCTAACATCTCACAATAAGAATCCCAGAAAGAGAGAAATAAAAGTACAGAAGATTAAGTATCTGAAAAAACACTGGATATGGTGTTCTCAGAAGTTTTTTTTTTTAAAGGTCCAAAGAGGAGAAATGAGGAAAAACATGTATGTTGACATATTAGAGTACAAGTTAAAATTATCAAAACGAAAGAGGAAATTCTAAAAGCTTCCAAGGAGAAAGAGATCACATTTCTAAAATCAAAGAGTCAGACTGACATCAGAATTTTCATCAGCATCACTGTATGTGAGAACAAAGTAGCGTTTTCAAAGAATTAAATGGGAAAAAACATAGAAATTAGAATGTTATATCCAAATAAGCTGTCATCCAAATATGAAGATATGATAAAAGTATTGTCAGGCACAGAAGACCTCAAAAATGTCACACAGAGCCAGCCCCACAATGGAAAACAATTTGGAATGAATTACCTAAATAAAGGGAAAGACATATCCAGGAGATGGCAGATAGACTGATAAAGCTGACAAACTGTCTTGATGCAGTCTTTAAGGAATGGCTAAGACCAAATAAAAAGAAATTGTATCCATAAAAACACAGAATTAAAAGCCTCCAGATCCTACTGAAAGTGTGGTCCCTGGACCAGCAGCCGGGGCATCACCTGGGCTTGTTAAAAATGCAGGAATCGAGGCCCCACCCAAACCTACTGAAACAGAATCTGCATTTTAATACGACCTACAGGTGATGTAAATACATATTAGAATGTGAGAGACATCTGCTTCGGATTCTGTGTCTCCCTCTCTCTCTGCCCCTCCCCTGCTCATGCTCTGTCTCTGTCTCAAAAATAAACAAAAACATTTTTAAAAAAATGTAAAGAATGTGATAGGCACCAGTCCAATGAAGTCAGTAGTTAGTGGTAAAGAGGGAAGGGCCAAAGGGATGGGGAAGTGTGTTAAGTACTCATCTTACAAAAGGAGACCTAGAGACATTGATTTGTGAAAAGAAAGCAAGGATTAAAATTTTTTAAGTGAGAAACACTGAAAGAAATTACAACAGATAAACAGCAGTCACAACGAATGAACGATGGCAACATGCAATGTTATGGATGAATATTCATTAAATCAGGGACAAAAGGGAAGACCCAAAAGGTGATAAATAACATGATACACCTTTCACAAAAAAAAAAAAAAAAAAAAAAAAAAAGCAGTCAAAATAAAAATACAAACATTTAGGAATATAAGGAGAAACAATAAGTATATCAGAAGGAGGGGCGCCTGGGTGGCTCAGTCGGTTAAGCGGCCGACTTTGGCTCATGTCACGATCTTGCGGTCCGTGAGTACGAGCCCCGCATCGGGCTCTGTGCTGACAGTTCAGAGCCTGGAGCCTGTTTCGGATTCTGTGTCTCCCGCTCTCTGACCCTCCCCTGTTCATGCTCTGTCTCTCTCTGTCTCAAAAATAAATAAACGTTAAAAAAAAAATTAAAAAAAAAAAAAAGTATATCAGAAGGAGAGCAAGGAGGGACGCCTGGGTGGCTCAGTCAGTTGATCATCTGACTCTTGATTTTGGCTCAGGTCATGTTCTCATGGTCATGAGCCAGAGCCCCAAGTCATCCAAACTCTCGGCTTGAGGTTCTCTCTGTTCATCTCTCTCTGCCCCTCCCACATGTGCACGCTCTCTTTCTCTCTCTCTAAATAAACAAATAAACATTTAAAAAAGGGGGGGGGAGTATTTGGACTTGGATGGAGCAAGCCATGGGAGTGGGCTGACAGGGAACCATACGGTTAGATGCACATTACTATCAATATTCTACCTTAATCTGGGGTATGAGCTCACAGGTGCTTATCACATCACCCAAAATGATCAACTATTAGACATAACTAACCACACAAAAGCAAGCCCTGCATGGAACAATAAGAGTCCGCTCTAAACCAAGGAGTATGATCAGTCCAGTCTTGTGTGCCCAGCACATAGCAGATGTGTCTTGCACAGAGCAGATACTCAAAAGGTGCTTAATGGATAGAGAATTACTTTGGCAGCAATGTGCAGGATCACAGAGGGATTGGAGAAAGACCAGCAAAGAGGGGGTGGCTGTATAACCCGGGCAAGGATACGTGGTGAGACAAGACATGGTGACAGGAAAGGACAGGGCAGTACCTGAAGATTTAATGCCAACGCAAAATCCGCAGGACTCAGTGGCTGATTAGACAGGGAGACTGAGAGGGGAGAGGAATCAAGACTGGCAACCAGGTTCTGGAACCCCCCAAACTGATTAGAAACCATCCCATCACTTGAAGAGACTGGTGTCTGGCTTTTTCATCCCCCCAACATTTTATTACAGAAACTTCCCAATACACAGAAAATTGGAAAGAATTGTATGGTGAAGACCCACGTACTCACCATGTAGAGGCTACAGTCAGTACTTGGATAGATTTTCTTTCACACGATCTATCATTCATTCTATCCATTCTCCAGCCACCCCTCAACTCATCTTCTTTTACTAGTATTTTTTTTTAACATTAATTTATATTTGAGAGACAGAGAGAGACAGAGCGCACGAGCAGGGGAGGGGCAGAGACAGAGGGCGACACAGAATCCAAAGCAGGCTCCAGGCTCTGAGCTGTCAGCACAGAGCCCGACGTGGGGCTCGGACTCACGAACCCTAAGATCATGACCCGAGCAGAAGTCAGACGCTTAATCGACTGAGCCACCCAGGTGCCCCTGCTAGTGTTTATGTTTTTAAGGAGAGGGTCCCCTTACTAGTTCCGTCACAATGCATTGGGAAGGAAACAAAGTTGAAGGAAATTTCTCACCTCCTTACACACAGAGACCAAACAGTATATGCGATGATCCCTAACTGTCCCCCACCCCACCCGAGGTAGCTGCACTCCTGTGGGGCTTTGATAATGTCATTCCTGTTAGATATTAAACAGATTACTCTGGAAACAAACACTATTGTCCTTAATTGTTCTTTATGTGAGTTTTATGGAGGTGGCAATTTGCATCACTGGCATTCGGTCTGGGGTTTGGAAACACACTCACCACCTAACATTTCAAATTATTTACCATCTACATGGAGCATAATTAAATTCTGAGTGCTTCAAATAATACTCAAACGTCAGTTACAATCAAAATTGACTCCTTAGGTTACATAATACTCCTCCTTCTTTATATAAATCAGCAATTGTAATTGGATGAAACAGGGCTACATTTATGAAAATTCTTCCCCAAGGGGGAATAGAAGTCAGGCTTGTTTCTTCCGGAAGAAACACTGAGCGGTCCCATTATCTGACACCGAGTCAGCGGTGCCATTTTGGTTAATGAAAGTAGGGTGGGGCAAATTCGGGTTTCCATTTTATGAGCTGGTGAACAGCAGCCCCATCCCAGGTGCCATCTACCCATTACCATGCTCGCTCTCTCCCTCCCTCTCTCTCTTTCTCTCTCTCCCCTCTGTCTCTGCACCAGCTAGTCCCTAGGCAAGCTTCCTCCCCACCCCCACCCTTATTCACATCAAGTGAGTAACTTCCTCTCGTTCTTCACAGCTCTGCTCAGGAAGCCCAAGAAGTTTTACCCGATTCCTCCCTCCCCGCCCAAGCACCCCATTGGACTGTGTTCCCCACAGCACCACCTACTCCCATCTGTGGTGAGTCCCCTAAAGGGAGGGCCCATTTCTTTCATGTCTATGCTCAGTGCCTGCCAGAGGATAACCCACCAAGGTCTATCCCTTCTCATTCACTCAACAGCTACTTGTTGAGCAAGTACTAGAAACTTCTAGGCACTTGGGACACAATGAGCACTTGGGTCAATGAGACAGGAAAGGTCCTCTACCTTCACGGAGCTTACAATCCAGGGGGAACGCCACGCCCATAGGCACGCGCGCGCGCGCGCGCGCGCACACACACACACCCAGGACGGGAGCTGCCATGCTCCTATAAGGGTTCCATCTCCTTTTCAGCTGGAAAGACTGAGCTTTGATGCAAGAGAAACCCGAGCTCAAGCTATGAACCTTAGAATTCACTACATGGGTAGCTTCGGGCAAACTTAGATTAACCTCTCAGAACCCCAGTTTCTTCATGCATTAAATGGGCATGCATTTTTATAACTAAAAATCTAGCTTACAGAGTAGGTTGTACAGACTCGATTTTTTTATGTTTGTTTTTTTTTTTTAAAGAGAGAGTGAGAAAGAGAGAGAGAGCACAAGCAGGGAAGGGGCAAAAGGGGGGTGGGGGAGGACAGAGGATCCGAAGTGGGCTCTGCGCTGAAGCAAGGAGCCCGATGCGGGGCTTGAACTCACAAACCATGAGACCATGACCTGAGCTGAAGTGGGACACTCAACTGAGTGAGCCACCCAGGGGTTCTTTAAGACTCCATTTTTTGTTTTTATTTATTTTTGAGAGAGAGAGAGAGAGAGACAGAGCACAAGGGGGGAGGAGCAGAGAGACAGGGAGACACAATCTGAAGCAGGCTCCAGGCTCTGAGCTGTCAGCCCAGAGCCCGATGCGGGGCTTGAACTCGTGAACTGCGAGATCATGACCTGAGCTGAAGTCCCGTGCGTAACCGACTGAGCCACCCAGGTGCCCCAAGACTCCATTTTTTAATGCACGTAAAACATGTAGCCAGTGCCTAGCAGATAGTCTGTGCACAATGGTTTGCAGCAGTGATTATAATTATCCTCAGTCAGCCCAGCACAAGAATCTTTAATATCTCCTTATCACATAAGGATAGTAAATGATTCCAAATCAATTTTATAACTCTGTTAGTAGTCATTCCTTCTGTACACTGGTATTTCCCATTCTCCTCCGACGGGGTAGGACTGGACCTTGCAATGCCCCTGATGCCAGGCAGAGACATGTGGCTTGCTTTGGCCAGTGACACGTGAGTAGAAGCCTGTGAGAGCCACCACATGACTTACTGTAGCCCGTTCGGCCCCATCTCAGAGACGGACAACGTTCCAGAGAATGGACGTTCTGGTAAGTGGGCTTCCTGAGTGGGTAGGACTCAGAATAGAGCCTACTTGCAACCGTCTTGAGGCAGGAGTAATCAGCCTTTTTGGGTTAAGCCACTGAAGTGTTGGGACCAACTGTTACTGCAGCATAACCCAAACTAGGATGACTGATGCACAATCATCCTGCCAAGCCCTGCTTCCCACAAAAATACCCAACATATTCTCCACTCACATGACTCCTTTTCCCGCATCATTCAAGCTCATAATGGTCTCCTCCCGAGACTCTCAGCCACCTTACGTGTTCTTTTGATTCATTGTAAGACCCATCTCTTTCTGAAAGTCTTCACTGGCTTACCTTCAGCCAGCCTCCTCTGTGGTCCCTGACACATCTCCCCAGTTCTACCATGCCACTTCATTTCGTCTGTCGAGGGGGACATTTCAGTCAGAGCTAGGCCTGGAACCAGGGTGGTCTGACTCAGGCTCAAGGTTTTGACTGTCACCCGCGTTTGACTGTAACGCTCACCCGCCTGAAAATCGTTTGTTATTTAGCCCCTGGAAGTCACATTGCAGTGCAAAGCCACAGCGTGGAATGATTCAGAGATTCTGAGAGGCAAAGATTCTCAGATTCAATGATTCAAAGATTCAGGAGAAAATATCTTTGGTCCAAACATACAGGAGAAAGTAAAGCATCTTTCCAAACCTCTGCAATGCCGCGGAGACGGTAGCAGAATGAGAATTAGCGGCAGGGGAGGCTGCATCTCCCACCTTTCAAGCTCAGAGATGATGCACGCAAGCCAGTGACCACAAAAGGACAGAAGAGAATCCAAAGGGCCACCCTCTTCAAAAATTAATGAGTTTCTTTTCCTAGAGCTATCAGTGGGGTAAGCAACTCAGGATTGGTTCAAACATGTTGCCAAACGAAACTAATTGAGAATCGCAGTAAAACTTTGATTAGTCAGGAGGCTCTGGGTCATCAGATTTTCTGATGAATTAATGTTTCACTAGAAATTTCTATCGGTTTAATGCTCACTGCCAAAAATCCTGCTCAAACAAATGAAGCTATTATCCTTCTTAATAAGCCAGGCTATTGAGTATGACTTCAAATCCCTCAAGGATGACCGAGGATCTTGTCAAATATCTGGGGCATCATCCATGTCTGCCACAGACCTCACCCACAAATTTTCTCTGAAATTTAAACAATTCCTGATTAGGCCAGGCCTACTCACAGTGCTACCCCTTTGTTCCTCAGTTATCACGGCCTGAATGGCCTTCCCTGGTCACTATGACTTAAATATTTCTTTTTTTAATGTTTATTTATTTTTTTTGAGAGAGCGAGAGAGAGAGAGCACACGAGAGAGAGCAAGCGGGGGAGGAGCAGAGAGAGAGGGAGACAGAGAATCCCAAGCAGGCTCTGAGCTGTCAGTGCAGAGCCTGATGTGGGGCTCAAACTCACAAACAATGAGATCATGACCTGAGCCAAAATCAAGAGTCAGAGGCTGAACTGACTGAGCCATCCAGGCACCACTATGACTTAAATATTTCTAATCATCCTTAAACACCCAACTTCCATAATCCCGACTACTTGGACAGAGCTAATAGCTCCAATCTCTGAGCCCCATCCCTCCCCACAATACTTAGTTCACCAGATCAAAATAGCTTTGACCACAATATACGTGGCAATTCATTTGTTACCTTATGTGTCTCCCCACCCACCACCTGACGATAACCCACACCCAACCAAAAATTCCTTGAAGAGCCAGGAATGTATCTTCTACAATTTTGTGTTCACAGCACCTAAAGACAGTGCTTAGCCACAAAAGGTACTCAACAAACACCTGCTGGGTGGATGGATGGGGGGATCAGAGTCTTATGCATATAGGTTAACATTGTACAAGAGTTTGGATCTCAGTTGACTATGCATTAATCCCAAAACATTATGTAAATATAGAGAAATGAGTAGAAATATAGATAATACAGATGTAGATAGAAATAGTTCCAAGTTCAGAATAATTTTCACATTGAGTCACCTAAAAAAAAAAAAAAAAAAAACAACAAAACAAAACAGTGAATTGAGGATTCTAATTAATAGACACATTTCCCTTAGAATTACGGCTGGTACCATCAATGTGTATATGGCAGTTGGATTACATGTTTCGCTTTCAAAATGATAGTCTTTGTTTTTAGGAGACACCTTGGTCATTTCCACCAACCTGGCCTGGTTTCCCCCTTCTGTCAGCAAGAGGGTGTCAGTTTTCTTTTAGGGAACAGGTCTCTCTCCCACCAGATTCAATTTTTGAGAAGTTATCAGTAAAGGCGGCCTGCCCTCTCCTGGCCGAGCAGTGGTCCAAGCTTGTCCAAACATATGCTCTTCTCCCCATAATTGGAATCATGTGCATGTGAACACAAGGGCTCAACCTAGGTAGGCCTTCACAGCCATTCTCTAGATACCCTGGAAGTCCTGCTTCCTGTCCTTCCGAGGCCTCATCTTCAGCTCTTCAGGATGGCCAGAACTGGGTTCTGTTGCGTGCCACCCAAGGACCCTGACCGTGCTAATGCTGGAGACCCTCTGCCATGCTCCCTCCCTGAGCCTCACTCTCAATAACACCAGTTATGGGTGATAAGAAGGGCAAACATGCAGGGTCCAGAAAGGGCCTTGGGGCAGACTTCATTAATCCCCTCCAAATAATATCTTGACACGAGAAGAGCCTTTCCCAAGGCCACACAGCCAGTTAGTGGCAGAACTGAGGCCAGAACCCAGGTCTCTGGAGCACTGGTCCTCTGTTCTTTCCACTGTCTCCATATCAGCGATGCCATCCTTCCCTTGAGGAGTCTTAATACAAATATTTGTATCTTGAAATTTCTTAGGGATCTATCATCCACAGGGAGAGCGGTTGTCAAAATTCAATGTGTTACATATACATCATAAGTGGCATAGCTCATAGGTACTCAACAACAACAAAAAAGGCTATCATTAACATCTCCCGGTTTGAGAGCCAAAGCAGAAGAGACTCTTAAAAACTGAGAACAAACTGAGGGTTGATGGGGGGTGGGAGGGAGGGGAGGGTGGGTGATGGGTACTGAGGAGGGCACCTTTTGGGAGGAGCACTGGGTGTTGTATGGAAACCAATCTGACAATAAACTTCATATATTGAAAAAAAAAAGAAAAAAAAACATCTCCCGGTTTTATTATGTGAGCTTTCTCTGCAGGGAAGCCACTGATGTGAAACTGGCCTTCTCTTGCCCAGTGTCCTGACAGCTTTCTGCTCAGAAATCAAGATGTACCATTTGCCCAGTGATTGTTCAAATGGCATTAACTAGCTTGGTCTATAGTCCATATCTTTATGGGAATCAAGAATCTCTTCCTGAGTACCCCCAGAATAGAGCTGTCTATCGAAACACAAAGCCTACTCCCCATGACTATCTCTTTTCCTAAAGGATCTGCTCAGGCATGATCCCATATCATTCCAGAGAAGCTGATGGCATTTGAGAAGGAAAAGAAGAAGGAAAAAAGGAAATTTTTCTTTGTATTGGACTCAGCTGCCAGGCTCTTTAGGAAAAGAAAATAGGATGTAACAGCCTCCTAAGTGGGCCCTTGCTTCTACTCTTGCCCCAAAAGTCCATTAGCAGGAAAAATATTACCCAATCATACCATTCCACTGGTCAAAACCACCCACTGGTATATGGGTCATTTATAATTGCACTGTCCAATATGGTAGCGGATAGTTATAAGCAGCTATTCCAATATAACTCTGAATTCATTAAAATTAGATACAATTAAGAATAGAGTTTCTCAGTTGCATGAGCCACAGGTCAATTGCCCAGTAGCCACACATGGTGAGTGGCTACCATATTGAACAGAGAGGTTCATCATCACAGAAAGCTCTACTGGAGAGTGCTGCCTTAGAAGGAGGTCTCAACTCCTTATCAGGGTCCGAAAGATTCTATATGACTTCACTCATTCCAATATCTCCTCTCATCCCATCAAGTGTCACCCATGTTCTTGCCCACTTGGTTCCAACCACACTGGACTTTTGTTTGGTTTTAGACCTTGCCAAATTATTTCCTACCTCGGGACCTTTGCACCTACGGTTCTCTTTGGCTGGAACACTCTTCCATTCTGCCCTACTGTTTCTTCTGATCTTTCAGGTCCTAGTTCAGGTTTTGCCCTTCCTAAGAACCCTCCCTGATCTCCTCTAACTAATGGATTCTGCTACCATAATAATCTTAGTGCTTACAATTACTGGAAATGTTCCTATTTGTTTATGTTTGTTCTGTCCTCATGCCTGCCCCCGCCCTACATATACACACACGTACTAGAACATAAACTCTGGGACAGCAGGGATTTTACCAAATTTATTTACAACCACATCTCTAGCGTCTAGAAGGTGCCTGGTATAGACTAAGGGCTCAAGAGAAATTTCTATGGAATGAATAGACTAACTATGATGCAAAGACAGGCCAGAATCCATGGGGCAATCCTCTAAAGAGAAAGCTAATATGAATAACCCCGTGGGTACCACTAAGATTGAGCTGAACACTGAGCTGAAAAGGAGCTGGGAAAGTCTGCCAAATACCGGCTTTCTCCATTTTTACAGGATTTTCTTTACTCTGGCTGCTTTGATTAATTGCCTCAAAGATCCACCCCAAGAACAACGGTGATGGCATTAATAATAATGGTGATCACAGAAATAATCGGGTACGGCACATGGCTCTCAGTGTTCATCCTCCTAAAGAGAGATGATCCACAGAACAGCACAGGGTGAGTAAGGAGATTCATGAATTTTTTAAACGACAGCATCCGCAGAGCACAGGGAGGGTGCTTGCCTCCCCAATTATGCACCAAATTAGGCCACAGTTCCCCCACCCCTCCCCAAGCTTCAGAGGCTGACTCATGCTTCATGGGAAGACCTTTTTCCCATTCAAGACCGGGCAGCCAGCCAAGAAACAAGCGGGCTTCTGCCTGCCTCTCCAGCGCGGCCAGACACGGCCCGTATCTCCCCCACCGCCTCCCTCCCCAGCAGCGAGCACTGGCCATCTGAGCTTCCTGGCTCCCAACAAAGGCTGCAGAATTTACTAGACAGCCCACAAAGCAGGCAAGCCAAGGGGTCCTCACGCCTTCCCTGCACAAACTCAGGATCTGGAAGGGAAATAAGGTCAGCCGGTGTCATCTTTTAAATGCTTGACCCAACATTTTGATCGTGTCATTTAGGCTGGAAAATGAGCACCTTTGAAGACTGGGCAGTGTCCACTGTTCCTGCCCAGGTCCCAGGTGTGGGTCTTCAGGGAGTCCCTGGTTCCCCTTCTGTCCAAATTCCCACACTTTCAAACTCTAATTACCAATCAATCTCAGTCTTGTGTGATGAGAGCTTCATTCATTCATTCATTCATTCATTCAATGAGTATTTCATGTGCTTAATTACTCTATCTCAGGACCTTTTCTAGGCACTGGAGAAAAAGAAATGAATTAAGAGGATTAAAAACCATTGCCCTCCTGGGCTCACCATCTTCTCAACTCACTTGAAAACATATACCCCTGAAAGGCAGGGATATTATCTGCTGTTCTTTTTGCTATTATTACTGCATATTTAGATACATAAAAGGAAATAAAAGACAACTTGATTTACTCAAACTCAGATAAAAAAAAATTAGAAATTAGCACTACACCAAAAGCCCCCTCTGTAGCCCCGCCCATCCCATTTTCCTCCCTCCTCGCAAGATACCCACTATCAGGGGGCCTGGGTGGCTCAGTCGGTTAAGTGTCCGACTTCGGCTCAGGTCATGATCTCGCGGTCCGTGAGTTCGAGCCCCGCGTCGGGCTCTGTGCTGACAGCTCAGAGCCTGGAGCCTGCTTCAGAGTCTGTGTCTCCCTCTCTCTCTGACCCTCCCCCGTTCACGCTCTGTCTCTCTCTGTCTCAAAAATAAATAAACGTTAAAAAACAAAAAAAAAGATACCCACTATCCTGGATGTGGAGGTTACCATTCCCATGAACCCCTTCGTGGTCCCTCAATAGTCTGTTACATTGTTCTGCCTATTTCAAATTGTGTATATATCTTCCAACACTGACTTTGTCCTACACTATCATTTAAAGCACATTGTTTCAGTTCATTTGTTTACTTGCTGCTTCCAATGCAAACTTAACACCGAGGAATAATATCACACAGAAAAGTGTACACATCGTAAGTGCACAGAACGATGAATTTCCATAGAGTGAACACAGCAGCATAATCAGCAGCCAAACGGAAAGAAAAAAAAAAAAAAAAAAAGTCCCAGCAGCTGCCTTTCCATTCACCAGTCTCCACCTAGGGTAACAAATTTCATGGCAGTTTCACCATAAATTAATGTTGCTTGCTCTAGAATAGGGATTGGCAAACTACAAATGGTGGGCCAAATCCATTCTGCCACCTGTTTTTATAAATAAAGTTTTATCAGAACACAGCCGTGCTCATTTATGTATGGTGCATGGTTGCTTTTGCACGAGAATGGCAAAGCGGGTGAGCAATCGAGACCATACTGCCCACAAGCCTGAAATATTTACTGCTGTCTTTACAGAAAACTTTGCTGACCCCTCTTCTAGAGTCTCACATCCAGGGAATCATATGGTCTGTATACCTTTGGGTTTGCCTTCTTTTACTCACAGCCTAAGAGACTCACACATGTAATTGCAGTTTGTTCATTCTTGCTGATGTGTGGTATTCCGTTTTATGATCACACCACGATTTATTTACCCATTTTACTGTTGACGGATGTTTGGGCTGTTTCCAGTTTAGGGCTATTATGAAGAGTGCAGCTATAAACATCCATGCACACATCTTGTAGCGTAGTTCATTCATTGTAATTACAGGAAGGTAATCCATTATATAAATATACCATAATTTATTTATTCATTCACCTGACAGTGGATATTTGGATCAGTGGTTCCAAACCCATCTGCACCTTGGAGTTACCCGGGAGATTCAAAGCACAGTGACAGCTGTGTCTCACCCCCAGAGATTACGATTTACTTGAAATGGGTCGTAGCCCGAATTTTGGAATTTTTTAAAGATCTCCAGCGATTCTAACAGGCAGACAAATTTGGGAACCAATGAATTAGGTTGGCTATAATTTTTTCACTGTTAACACTGCAATAACTATTCTTTGCAGGTTTCCCTGTGCCCGTGACACTCACTTTCTTAGGATCTACACCTAGGAGAGAAACTGCTCATTCAGATGGTATCAGCATCTTCAACTTTCCAAGAAGCTTCCAAATTGGTTTCCAGAATATTTCCACCAAGCAATGTCCTGTCTTACTCATTTCTAGACCCCTAGAAATTATCACATGCAGGAGACACTCAGAAACTTCTGCTGAAAGGCTCTAAGCAGGCAAGAATTCAAAAGATAACCCAGACAACAGCCTTCCTTCCAGAAGATAAATATTTAACCACCTCAGATAGGTCAGCGTCTTTCCCAGGTTCAAAATCTCAGTGACCGTACCTGGCAGCCTCCTCGGAGATTTCTTCTACTTGTCATGTACTCGCTTGACAAATACTCTTTAGCCCTTGCTACGAGCCAGGGGCTGCACTAGAAAATGAATGCAAAACGGCTTCCCAGGCTTTAGAGGAAGAGAGTTGTGTATGTGGGTCATGCCAATGCAAAGAAAGGGATTTTCACAAAGACCGCGGGGGGTGTAGGAAGAAGCATACACCCTAAAGGGCACACACAGGTTCTGGTTCAGCCACTTTCCAGCTATGCAACCTTGAGCAAGTGACACAGCTTTTCCAAGCCTCGGATTCCTCACCGGTAAATGAAGATACAGATGCCCTCCTTGCGGAATTACCATGAGGACTGTCAAACACGTGGGATCTGAGATGGGGGAAGCTCTTACAACGGGGAACATACAAAACGGAAGAGGCATTGGAGCTTGGCCTTGAAAGTCAATGGGGGGCTTTGGACACAGTGGGGCTGGGGCATTGGAAATCCCCCAAGGGACAAAATCACTGAGGCCAGAAAGCCAAGGAGGGTTCTTCAGAAAGTACTTGAGTATCCGGTTTTGACCAGTGCCACCCTATTCTTCCCTCCAGGGGACATGGGGCAAAATGTCAGGAGACAGTTTGGGTTGTTATTTTTTGAAAAATGCAAATGGCACCCAGTGGCTGGAGTCCAGGGACACTGCTATGCTTCCCACAATAGACCTGGACCCCGACAGAGATTTATCCAGGCCAGAGTGCCAGGGTCGGACCCCAGATTCAATGTAGTAGGTTTAGAAAATGTTCCCCATTCTTCCGTTCCTGAGATAAGCACTGTCTTTACTGTTTTTTTGGTAAAGATGACTTCTTTCTCATCATTCATCTCAAGGGTAATATTGGTACCATTTATTGACCACTTATTTTACTCTGCACTAGGTGCTGTGTACCCAACATGTACCACCTAGGTGCACTTGACATGTGTCACCTAGGAGCACTTAACACGCATCACCTAGGTGCACTTAACACGCATCACCTAGGAGCACTTAACACGCATCACCTAGGAGCAGTTAACATGCACCACCTAGGAGCACTTAACATGCATCACCTAGGTGCACTTAACATGCATCACCTAGGAGCAGTTAACATGCACCACCTAGGAGCACTTAACATGCATCACCTAGGTGCACTTAACATGCATCACCTAGGTGCACTTAACATGCATCACCTAGGTGCACTTAACATGCATCACCTAGGTGCACTTAACATGCATCACCTAGGAGCAGTTAACATGCACCACCTAGGAGCACTTAACATGCATCACCTAGGTGCACTTAACATGCATCACCTAGGTGCACTTAACATGCATCACCTAGGAGCAGTTAACATGCACCACCTAGGAGCACTTAACATGCACCACCTAGGAGCACTTAACATGCACCACCTAGGAGCACTCAACATGCATCACCTAGGTGCACTCAACATGCATTACCTCATTCTATCCTCAGAACAACACTAGAAGCTGGATGACATTTTAAAGACAAGAAAATGGGCTCAGGAAGACCAAGGCCACAGGGCTGCCAACTCCTGGCAGAAGGGAGTCAGCTCTGCTCCACCCTATGCTGTCCCTTCCTGAAAAAGCAGTCACCTGCCTAAGTGACACCAGCAATCAGGCAGGTCCACTTATTTTGGGGTTTTGCCTGAATAATTCAGGGTTTGTTCATCTGATTCCAAATCAGTTAGGAGGATTTTCTTATCATCATCTGTCTAGCACCTGGTAGAGGGCTTTGCACACAGTAGGTGCTCAATAAGAGAGACAGGAAGGAGATTAGTGTCTGCCAGGGGCTGGGCTAAGAGGGAAAGGGAAGATGATTGCTAATGAACATGGGGTTGCTTTCTGAGGAGATGAAAGTGATGACTGGTGCACAACTTTGTGAGCATGCAAACAACCGCTGAACTGCATACCTTAAAAGGCTGAAACTGTATGGTGTGTGAATTGTGCACACACACACACATGCCTATTTCAAACAGACTTCAAATAGGGCTGTAGTTTAAGCACATCACCTCTCAAATTTCCTAGGGGCTGAGTTTTCAAGACAAAAACAATCATCTGGTGATCTCGCTAGATCAAACATTTCCTGAAAACTATACAGAAAAAAAAAAATGCATAGATAAATGAGTGAATCAGCCTAAGCACCTACTAGAAGAAATTACCATTATCAATAATCAGTTAATTCCCATGATCACTAGTTATAGCTGCTCATTTGTGTGGAATTCTAATAGATATATTTTCTCAATTGAGCCTTTGGACAGCCCCAAGAATTAAACAGGGCAAAAATTACTACTCATTTGTATTGCAGAGAAACAAGGTTTGGGGAGCTCTAAGCAACTTTTCTGAGGTTAACAGAGCTAGGAATTCCCTCCACTCTCTGTTGTGTTCTTGACTTTTGCTGATTTGCTCCTCTCTACTTCACAAAATCCTGGCAATCTGGCGATTTCTTTCCATTTCAGGCCAGATCATGTGCCTGTAAAATACTACCCTTGACCGAGCCACAACATCAGATTTCAAACAGGGCTGTAGTACAAACACATCCTGTCTTGAATTTCCCAGGAGCTGAGCTTTCACAACAAAACAGTAATTTGATGACACTGACATTGCTGGATCAAATCTTTCCTGAAGGCCACTATGCCTTTGGACATTTTAGTTATATAGCCAATATATTCTATTATTTAAATCAGTTTCAATTTCTGTTGCATCAAAAAGCAGAAAACCCCAAACAAAGGTTTGACTGATTCACCATCACCCCTTTGGGTCATGTGACGCCGGTGAGGCTCCACACAATTACTTCTGAACTCTTTTTATTTGTTCAGGCATCAGATTTTTATGGAGTACCCACTATGTGCCAAGATCTGGGGCCAGCAGACAGGAGATACATTCTTGCTTCCTTCCAGATCAGCCAAGTCTGTATCCTGGCTCCAAGTTCTTTTCAAAGTCAGTATCTCAGGCCAGATCTGAAAACGGACTGCTTTGTAACATAACCAGGGCAGACCTGTGCCTGGCCCGACTTCGGCAGCAATTTGTTCTAATGAAAACCATGATGTGTCAGTGTTATTAGTCTGCAAACAGCAGCCCTTTGAAGATTCCCTGTTTGCAGGGAGCTTTTCATTTACTTAATTATAAGGCTGTGACATGAGGGGGTTGCAGAAGCCCCCTCAGTGAGGACTGGAGGGAAGGGATTACATGAATGATTTTCTCTCACCTACAACACCCAGAACATGTAAAAAGCTTGTTTTAATGCCTTCTGCCTGAGGTGAGTATTATCTGACTCTGGGCTAAATGTTCCCAGCCTGCCTTCACAGCTCGACTCCCAAAACTCCAGCCCTGTGAAACCTTGTGGAAACCAAGGTCTGCGGAGCCAGAAAGGGGAGGGTTTCTATGTGGCTCTGACCCTGTAACCGTGAGCCCCTTTTATAACCTCTTTTGTGCCTCAGTCTCCCCAACTGGGAAATGGGAGAATGAACAGTGGCTGCCTCCTTGGGCTATTATGAAGATCGAATGATGTAAAAACATACAACATGAAGCAAGGCACCCAGCACATAATAAAAGTTCAACAAATGCCCTATTGTCATTGTTCCTGTTATCATTATTAATCATCCACAGACAGAACCACCTCTGTCCTCTGAACACCCACTGCCTTGTCTCCTCCACTCCAGATTATTTTCACCACAATGTGGTTATTTTAGGCCCTGCCGACCTCTCCTGCCACATAGGAGCCCCCAAAGGTCAAAGCCTGTGATGGGTGCACCTTTGACCCCCATGTCCTGCTCCAGCTGCAGGAATGGATCAGACGGTCACCTTGCTTAGGGTCCTCTGGACCCCCCAGGACTCCACCCTGCAAAGACAGACTCCATGCTCAGTGCCTTTCCTGCTGGTCTAGCACATTCTCACAGGATACATGTTCGGTTGTAACAACTTGTTTGGTGGTTACACACTTCCAGTGTACAATTAAAAACAAACAGCATTTGGGGCGTCTGGCTGGCTCAGTCAGTAGAGCAGGTGACTCTTGATCTTGGGGTCATAAGTTTGAGCCCCACCGTGGGCAGAGCGTTTACTTAAAAAAAATTTTAACTATTTTTTAATGTTTATTTATTATTTCTGAGAGCCAGGGGTGGGGGGGAGTGGGGGCATGGGGAGAGAGAGAGGGAGACACAGAATCAGAAGCAGGCTCCAGGCTCTGAGCTGTCTGCACAGAGCCCGACGCGGGGCTCGAACTCAAGAACAGTGAGATCATGACCTGAGCAGAGTTGGACGCTTGACCGACTAAGCCACCCGGTGCCCCCCCCCTCCAAATTTTTAAAGAAAATATTTTCTAAAAAATGGCATTTAATGTGTATCAAGTTTCTGTTTTGCAGGATGAAAAAGTTCTGAATAACACTGTGCGGGACGCTTAAACATTTGCTCAGAGGGTATATATCTCATGTTCTGTGTCTTTTTTACCATAGATTTGTTAAAAAGCAAGGGATTACTGAGACAAGCTACGACAGAGATGAGCCTTGAAAATGCAGTAAGTCTAAAAAGCCAGACCCGAAAGGCCGCATATAGTGTGAATTCTTTTATGTGGAAAGTCTGTAATAGGCAAAGCCAGAGTTTACAAAGTAGATTTGTAACTGCAAGGGCTGAGGACAGGAGGAAATGTAAATTATATATTGATAAAGCTGTTTGAAACAAAACAGGGGTGCCTGGGTGGCTCGGTCAGTTAAGCCTCTGACTTCAGCTCAGGTCATGATCTCCTGGTCCATGAGTCTGAGCCCCTCGTCGGACTCTGTGCTGTCAGTGCACAGCCTACTTGGGATTCTCTGTCCCCCTCTCTCTCTGCTTCTCTCTCTCTCTCTCAAAAATAAATACTTTTTTTTCAGAAAAATGAAAAGAAAAGAAAGGAAAGGAAAGGAAGAGAAGAGAAGAGAAGAGAAGAGAAGAGAAGAGAAAAGAAAAGAAAAGAAAAGAAAAGAAAAGAAAAGAAAAGAAAAGAAAAGAAAAGAAAAGAAAACAGTGCCCAGAACCAGGCTACTGCTGTCCCTGGGCCACCCTGACTGAAAGCACCAGAAACCAGCTGTGGGGACAAGATTAGACGGACCCCAAGTACATTACAGAGCAGATGGGAGGCTGAGAACCAGGTACGGAAGTAGGCTTGGGGTCAGGCCACACTCCCCATGTCCCCAAGCCGCCCCTGGAAGGAAGTTGCTGGACTTTTGAGAATCTACTGCAGAGGCCAGGTCTGGGAAAGTTCCGACTGGCCTGGCGTGGTCGCATAACCAGCCCACGGTCAGGCCCACCACGAGGTAGCTAGGGAGAGGAGGTAAACCTCCAAGTGGAAATCGGGGTGCCTTAAGGAAGTGACAATAGGTGCCAGCTGTCTAAATCTGCTCCGGCTGCCATAACAAAACACCACAGACCAGGGCCCTTCAACAGCAGACGCTGATTTCCCACAGCTGTGGAGGCTGGGAAGTCCAAGGTCAAGGCGCTACGCGACTCAGGTCACCGTGAGGGCAACCTGGCTTGTGGACGGCCGCCTTCTCATGCGTCTCCACAAGGCAGAGAGAGCTCTGGTATCTCTTCCTCTTCCTCTGAGGACACTACTGCCATGGGGGGCGGGGGGAAGGGGGTCCGCCCTCATGAGCTCACCTAACCCTAAGCCCCTCCCAAGACCCCCCTGCAAAGACCATGGAGATGAGGACTTCTGCACAGGAACCTAGGGAGGGCACACCCACTCAGTCCACAACAGGGACCACGGTGAGCATCCTTCTTAGAACGAGGAGGGGCTGAGAAGAGGTGGTGAGGGAGGCTGGAAAACCCAGAACCTGCAGCAGCCCGAAGACCTGGGGTCGCATCCTGACTCGGCTCCCACGGTCCATGGGAGGGGCTCCCTGGGCCTCAGTTTCCCCTTCCTGCCTCCTGAGGCTGCCGTCCTGACAATTCGGATCATGCGTATAATGTGACAACAGCACAGCGCCAGCACGTGACGGCAGGTGGTGGAGGGAGGCGCTTCCTTCCCGCCTGGCTGGGGTGAGCCTGGCCAAAGCAGGCAAGGCAGGCAGGGGGGCCAGCCCTCAGAAATTAAGTCCGGCCGTGGCCAGAGGCCTCCGTGCTGGGAGCACTGATGTCCAGGTCGCCACAGGGACCGCTGATCCCATTTTAATTATTCTTACCAGGCCGGAGGTTCTGGCCCCCTGGGGTCCTGCTCTCAGCCACGCAGGAAGACCTCACTGCCTGGCGGACAAAGGGCAGCTCTGGCAGGTATGTACGATCACACCTGACAGCTGCCCAGTGTGCAGGGCTCAGCCGAAACCTGACTTCTTGTGAGGAGCTCACTGTCCCCCGGGGGAAAGTGCCAGTGCCAGGTGCTCTGGGGACTGACTGACAGGCTGCTCTGGGTGGGAAACGGTTTTGAAATAGAGGATGCCTCCCTTCTTCCCCTTGTTTCTCCTTCCTCCTCCTTCCCGCTTCAGTTGGCAACTACTGTATTCAACTTCAGGGTTTGGTTCCCAGGGCCTTGGTTAGCCCTTTAGTTTTTATCTCTGGTCACTCCGCTGTTTCAGACACACTTCTTTGCCTCTGCTGCCCCTTCCGCTCTGAGGCATCGCCAGCTCACCCCCCACCCAATTCCCCCTCTCATCCACCAGCACTTAGCTCCAGGGTCACCTCCTCCAAGAAGCCCTCCCCGACCACCGTCTGCCTCTAGCTACATGCCCCTTCTCTGGGCTTCGTTGTATAATGTCACTTAACACCTGGAAACTGTCCGTCTCCATGCCAGATTCACCCAAGACAGCACCGCATAATTTTCACCACTGAACCCCTAGCTCAGAGGCTGACACATAGCAAGTGCTCAGCTGAGCAAGGAAGGACTCTCGGGAGCTGACTACAGACCTATTCTAAAGGCCACAGGACTTACTGATAGCCTGGAAAGGTGTACATCGGAGGTGGGCTGGCCGGGGAAAATGACATAAAGCCCAGGAACAGTATCAAGGCCCAGCACGACCTGGCCCCCACCTAGCTCCTCCCCCATGTCAGTTTCAGAGCACTTCTTTTTTTCTTTTTAATGTTTTTTATTTATTTTTGGCAAAGAGAGAGAGTGAGTGAGTGAGCGCACAGGCAGGGGAGGGGCAGAGAGAGGGAGACAGAGGGGCAGAGGGAGAGGCAGAGAATCCAAAGCAGGCTCCAGGTCCTGAGCTGTCAGCGCAGGGCTCAAACCCACGGACTGTGAGATCATGACCCGGGCCGTAACGGGATGCTTTCTTACCCTCCCCAGGGTGACCTCCAAGGGGGGGATTCTTGACAAAAACGCCTCAGCTTTCTATGTCTCAGTTTCCTCCTGCACCAAGCAGTGGCGAGAGACGGCTGTCAGAATTAAATATGACCGTGCAGGAGGAACACGCTGTGTCTGGTGAATAGTATGTGCTCAGTAAAAGTTAGATAACGTCACCCTCCAGCTGAGGCAACCCTACAACAACCGTCAAAGGTAAGATGTCAATGAATTAGTTATTAAAGCCAGAGTCTTGGCAGAGAAGGAGCTAGGAGATGAGGAGCGTCTGTTCAATAAATGATTAAAACATTGCCATCATACCAGGAAGCACCGGCAGGGAAAGTCAAAGTTAAAAGAGTGGTTCCTGTGGAGATCTGACAGCCAGCCTGCACTCCCCTCGCCCCACCCCCAAACTTAGAGCCCCCGGCTGCTAGGGCCCAGCTCAGCTCATCTATCTGTCTGCAATCTCTGAACCAGAAGCCATCCACGTGGCTCAAAAGGCAGTACGACATCGAGAGGCACGCGTGGAGAAGTCTGCAGCGGCCACCCTGTCCCCATCCGTCTTCCCCCTACACGATATCCAGCCGTTTTTGCTACATTTGTCTTCAGCCTTCCAATGCTTCCTTTTTCAAGTACACATAAATTCAGATACACAGTCTTACTCCCTCTACTTCTTACGTTCTGCACCTTGGTTTCTCCCCATTTCTGGGGACCGTTCTGTCTCCTCTGTTTTCTTTCTTACACCTGCAGACCACTACAGTGCAGACCCAACACCGATTATTTAACCCACTCCCTACTGATGGGGCCTAAAGGGACCCTCCAGAAATGAAATTCAGACTGATTTCCTCCTGCTTAAACCGCTTCTGTGGATCTCCACTGCTCTCGAGAAAAACGCCACCCTCTGCCCCATGGCCTCTGAGACCTCCCACGGTCGGTGAACTGACCTCTCCACACCCCCTCTGCCTTCTCCGCTCTGGCCACTCAGGACTCCTGCCCTCTCCTCCAAAGGCCCAGGCCACTGCCTACTTCAAGGCCTTCCCCCAGCAGAGCCATGTGGTGCCCTGGGCCTGGGTTGCTGTTCTACTCTGTTCCTTCCTACTGCGTTTCCTACCTGCCCTCCAGGTTTCTGCTCCAGCAGCAAATCCTGGGCAAACAGCATTCCCTAACCCTTGACCAAAGCCCCCATTTCATGCGCTCCTGTCTCCCATTCTCCCCTGCTCACATCAGAGATGTAATTTTACAAGTGATCGCACTTTCTAGCTGCTTAGTGTCTGGGCTTCCCCAGCCAGACTCAAAACTCTGAGAGCAGGAACGGTTCACCGTACTCATCGTTGAATCCCCAGTGGCTATAAAGGGTTTGGAATGGTTTTATTCCAGAGGTGTTTGTGGAAGGGAGGAGGAGGGTGGTAAGACAAGAGGTAGGGGAGGGGTGGGGGGGGGGGGGGGAGAAGGAATGAGATGCATTTATTAAGTAAGCTCCCTGTGCCAGGTACCATGATGCTAGGCACTGTGACGGAGGGAAAGAAAGGATAAACAGAAAGAAAAAAAAATCCTGCTTACAGTCTAGCTGGAGAGGATTCATTTACACAAGAATATGTAACCAAAGTCAGGGCTGCACAAGATCGGGGCCGGATGCCAAATGAGCGTACCAGGCGAATAAACACATAAGGACTGTGAGGCCCGTTTTGACCCATTTATAAAAGCATTTCTTCAAAGGTTCCATAAATACGTAGTCCCAAATACTATATAATTAGAAACCGTAATTCCCATTCCTGAAGGCAACCTTTGCACTTTGACATTCCATTTTAAACGTAAACTATCTTTACGGAGTTGGTCCTTAATCAAAAAAGCATTTTAATTCAAAATAAACACCATTATTTTCTTTCCCCAAGGTTGTATTTGCAGCATTGAAACTGTTGGCTTAAAGGTGAATGCGGGGGTGGAAGGTACGGGGAGGGGGGGCGGGCAGGGTGGTGCAAAGGAGCCCCAGGAGCAAAACAAGGGGGGGGGGGGCGGGATCTACCTGGCTGTGTGCTAATCTGCTGGGTTGTCCTGGGTCTACCTGGCTGTGTGCTAATCTGCTGGGTTGTCCTGCTGGGTTGTCCTGAGCAATCAGGACACCTCCCTGCCTCTCCCCCATCCGGGGACTTGGTTTCCACACAACTGAACTGAGTGAAGAAGTGAATGAAGGGTGTTCTGGCACTACCAATGACTGTCACCCTCTGCCCTGGTTCCTTGCCTCCAATAGTTCTAGAAGGAGTCTGTCTCTCAAGAGTCTGAACCCCTTTTATTCACCAGCTGCTCTGAGATTTTCCTCCTTAGAAGAAAAGCAGATCAGCAGAAGAGGGGAGGTCAGGACCTTAGCTGAGGTCTCCAGAGTTCTGCAGATGCACAGCCTTCCCTGAGCTGGGGTGGACACCCCAGAGGAAGCACCCAGTAAATGCTTGCTGAATTAGTGAAATGAAAAAACTAACAGATCCTGCCCAAACAAGCCAACCAGCTCGACAGCGTCTCGCACAGGACAGGACAATACTCATTTCCTCAGGTCTGGCAAGCATTGCTTTCTCTGGGAAACGGGTTCATTATTAATCCAACAAAATATCAACGGTGCATCAGTTATGAACCACGAACAGAAAATCCAACGTGGAATAAACAAGTCTAAATAATCCTTTAAGACATAAATCAGTTCACACTGCCCCCCCACCACGTAAAATCTTTCAACACCTTCCCAACTTGCAGTAAGTGTAACATTTAAAGTCCCCACTGTGGCCTTTCGGGTCCTGCCAAAATCTTCCTCTAGGACATTATCTGGTCTCCCCTTCCCTTTGTCCCCTGCACCCAGCTACAGCTCCCCAGCTGAGATCAGCCAAACCACAACCAACCCTCACACTCAGCTGTCATGGAAGAAAGAAAAATAATCGTAGATGTAAGGTATTGAGATCTGGGTTTTTTTTTGGGGGGGAGGTGGTATTATTTGTTATGCAGCATTATTGCCATAATAACTGACTAATACAGAGTGCAACCATTTACAAGATGCATAATCTTAGGAAAGTCACTTAACCTCTCTGGACCTCAGTATGACTTAAATTGTTTTAAAGATCCATCTGTCTCCTCCCCATTTACCTCATAGAGTAACTGTGGGACAACAGAGGAAGAGGACTTTGAAAACTATCAAAGCCTGTTGCAAATGCAAGATCGCATGAAAGGCTTTAGTCTTGCCAGGCCGGACCGAGGGGTAAGTCTGTGGCTGTCCTGACAACATGGCACGACTCAGCAGGCCACCACCAGCCGTCTCTTATGAAGACATATTGCGTCCATCACATACGCACTCAGAACCCAGGCCTACCCTCCTGGCCTGCCAAATAAAGATTTGGGCTTCAGAGGGAAATCTCCACCAGCCAGAAATCAAAAGACATTTCACTTCTAAGACACATCCGAGGGAAACGATCACAGGTACACACACGGTTGGACATACAAAGCTGTCCGTTATCATGTCGTTCTTAATGGCAGACAATGGACAGCAATCTAGATGTCTGATGCTACAGAATGGATACGTGGGTACAATGGCATACAGTGAGACCACCTAAAATAATGCCAGAGAAGGATTTTCCTTTTGCAAAAAGTCCTCCTTGGGAAGCTAGAAGATCCACAGAGCTGACTTAGGAGCCAACAGAGGACAAATGCATGAAATTTGGGTTCCTTTGCTTCTGCTTCAATCCGAGAGGCTCTTTTATCTGTATTATGGATTGAATGTTGGTGTCCCCCTATCCGTATGTCGAAGTCCTAACTCTCCATGTGCTGGCAGTAGGAGGTGGGGCTTTGGGGAGGTGATTAGGTGAGGATTAGGTCATAAGGGTGGGACCCCATGATGGGATTAGTATCCTTATAAGAAGAAGAGACCCCTGAGCGCTCACGCGAGTGCATTCTCTGTCTCTCTCTCTCTGTTACTACCACATGAGGACACAGCAAGAAAGATCCCCTTCACAGCAAACCAGGAAAGGGATCTCCAGGGACGAAATCAGAGCACCTTCATCGAGGGCTTCCCAGCCTCCAGAACTCTGAGAAATAAATATCTGTTGATTAAGCACCCCAAGCTGTGGTTTCATTATAGCAGCCCCAGCAGACAAAAGCAATCTGTCTTATAAATTTCATTTCCATTGCTCATAGAAACAGATCAGAAGGCTACAACCAGTTTGAAGACCATCCCTGGAGAAGAATGTCAAGGTGCCTCCATCAAGTGGTGACGGGAAATGACCAATTACAAAATAGCATTTTACAATATGATTTCATTTTGTAATAAATAGGAGAGAGAGAGAGAGACAGAGAACTAGATGAACGCTCTCCAAAATATCAACAGCATTTATCTCTAGATGGTAAGATTGAAGGTGACTTCTGGGGGCACCTGGGTGGTCCAGGTGGTTAAGCGTCCAATTCTTGGTTTCAGCTCATGGTCTGTGAGCTCAAGCACCTCACAGGGCTCCACATTGACAGCACGGAGCCTACTTGGGATTCTCTGTCTCTCTCTCTCTCTCTCTCTCTGCCCCCCCCCCCCCGTTCATACTCTCTCTCAAAGTAAGTAAACTTTAAAAAATAAAAACAAAATTTTTAAAAGAATAAAGATGACTTCTGATTTCTTCTTTTTGCTTACCCAAATGGTCTAAATGTTTGGTGGTGAATATATATTACTTTAGGAATAAGAAGTGATACACAAATACACCTGGGTCTCCCCCGTAAAACCGCCACATACTCGTACAATGGAACCCATGGGATCTTCTAAATGCACAAATACAACCATGTCACTTCTTACTTAGAATCATCCCATGGGATCCTACCAACCCCAGTTGCTCAAGCAATCTGAACTTCTGCCCACGTTGCCTGTCGCATGAGCTGCTGCCTCCCTACGGGTGCTCTGTCGGTACCATTACTTGCCTGAGCTTGCAATGGCTCCGTGTCCTTGCGAAGTGTGGTCCCTTGTGCCTGCCAGCCCTTCCTGACCCCTCTTCTCCCGCTTTTCCAGTCCAACACTGCCTTCCTGCAAATCCGTCCTTCAAGTATCAGTTTATCTTGTCACTTTCTCTCAAGGGGTCTCCATGGTGCTTCCGCCACTGTCCCAGGCTGAGAAAAGATCCTAGCTCATGTTGAAAACAGTTCTCAGCAAGCCTGAGCCCCAAGGCTGCCTCTTCCCCAAGGCAATGAGTGAGGAATAGGTCTTACCTATGTCTACATGGCCCATATTAGGTCCTCTCTGAGAGTCTAGAATAAATCAATGAATCAAATATTCAATAAATCAATGTCCTAATGCCTCCTGATAGTTGAGAGAACTTGGAGCCAGGGAGCTTGGAACCATCCCACCACTGGTGAACTTGGCATCCTCAGACCAATGACTTCATCTGTCTATACCTCAGGTTCTACCAGCTGGGGCTCATCCTAGGTCTATCGCAATGCCTCTTCATGGATATCAATCAATGTCTGGGAAACACTGCGGTAGCACAGAGGCATGATATAAACACTGGCCATGCTCGTTCTATTTTTTTAGGCCTCCTTTCAAATGCTACCTTCTCGAGAAGACATCTCTTGTCCCCCCCATCTCAGTCCCCGTGCCCTTATCACTTCCTAGAGTTGTATTATTTGCTTATTGATTTACATATTCATTCTTAGTCTTCTCCACTAGCATACGAAGCCTGACCTAGTAAATGGTGCCTTAAAAAACAGGTTTGGCACATAATAGGTGTTCAATAAACATTTGTGAAAGCAAGAAAGAATTAGAAAGAGGAAGATGTCAATCTGCCTTGAAGGAGCCTGACTGGAGGGGACAGGAGACCTGGGAGGGCATCCTCAGCTATAAATGGGTAAAACATCAAGAAGGATCTGCTGCAAACCAGCCAAAGGGACCTCTGGAAGATTCTCAGCATTTGCAAGAAGGGGCTGGGCAGTGGGGCTGCCAGGAGACATTCACAGAGCCAGTGGAGACTTGCAGGTTCTGCCTAAACAGGTCACAGTTAGTTCTCTGGAGGCCAAGAGATCATTTTAATTGAGTAAGTCCACCTTGGGGAGGCAGGGGCTGCCATTTCCCCACAATTGTGTGTTAATTATTTCCTGGCCTAAGGCCATTCTATGTTAATTGCTCTCCATTGAAAAACCCCAAGTTTCTGTTTGTGTTGGCAAAAGCTAGGGGGAGGAAGGAAGAAGGCTGTGTCATTAAAAAAAAAAGATTACTTAAATCCCCAAAAGGACACTGCCTGCGACCTTCCAGGGTAGACCAGTTACAGAGACCCTTAGAATACCAAATGGCATCTTCAAATGCTGCGTTGATGGGGTTGATGGGCGTGTGTTCCTCTCCTCTGATTCTCAAGGAAAGAAATGTTTGGTCTTAACTCTATTTCTCCATTTTTAGCCTCACGGTCCAAGCTCCCTAAAGTTTTCTGCTAAAGCTTACTCCTTTAGAGACAGTAGTAGAGGTCAGTAGCAAAGGCAGGGGCGGGGGGGGGGGGGGTGGAAATCATGTGGGCAGAGAATTCTTCCCTAACCAGGGGAAAAATGGGACTATGGAGAACACACTGTTGGTGTCCCACCCAGATTGTCTTTAACAGACTGATACACACCATCCCCAACTGGTGTGGACACTGGCTAAAAGTTCACAGCTGATTCTTTTCTCTTACAGCAGGAATCAGAAAACCACAGCCCATGGGCCAAGTCCAGCCCACCACCTGCCTTCATCAATAAAGTTTTATTGGAACACAGCCATGCCCATTCAACATTTACCTTGTCTCTATGGCCCCTTCCCACACCACCCCACCCCTACCCCCTCCACAAGTGCAGAGCTGAAGTGGTTACAACACAGACTGGGCAGCCGACAAAGTCTGAAATAGTCACTCTCTGGCCTTTTATGGAAAAAGTTTGCCAACGCCTACTACAGAGCAATGTTATCCAACAGAGCCACAGATGCAAGCCATATATGTAATTTCATTTTTTTCTGACAGCCACATTTAAAAACATAAATAAAAGCAAACCAGTGAAATTAATCTTAATAATATATTTTCTTTAACCCACTGTATTCAAGGTGTTATTTTAACATGTAATTGAGTTTTAATCTATTTATGATATAGACATCTACTTTTTCACGTGAAGCCTTCGAAAATCTGGTCTGTATTTTATCACAAGGTACATCACAAGGTAAGACCAGCCACGTTCCGAGCGTTTCATAGTCCTTCCCTACCATGTTGGGAAGGACTGCTCTAGAAAGTCTCCTCTGGGAGACTAGGAGACTCCTCACTCAAAGATTCTACACCTATCAAATAACAGAAAGTACATATATTGGTCTCTGCCCCTGCTCCTGACAGAGAGCTCCTGAAATCCTTATATTTTCCTAAATGATACGGGCACCAAGAGCATGTTTTTATTCTAATATATGGTCAGTGACCTTGGGTCCTGACACAGAGCTCCTGAGTCCCTTGAAATGTGATAGGAGTGTCTTTTGTTCTAAGGAGGCAATGCTTGGTGGCCTTCTGGATGGGAGCTGGTCACCAAAAAGACCAACTCATGACTAGAGGCTTGGAGTTTTCAGCCCCGTTCTCTACCCTCCAGGAAGGGGACAGGGACTAAAAACTAAGTATCTATCGTGCCTACATGATCATGCGATCAAACCGCAAAAACAGAAGGTTCAGAGAGCTTCACACTGTTGCTGAACACGAAGGTACTAGAAAGTCCATACTCCTTCCCATATACTCTGCCCTATGGATCTCTTCCCTCTGAATACTCATCTGTATCCTTTATCATACCCTTTTATAATAAACCGGTAAACAGAAGTAAGTGCTTCTCTGAGGTCTCTAAGCCATTTCAGCAAATTATCAAACTCAAGGAGGGGGGTCCTGGGAAGCTTGACTTATAACTGGTTAATCAGAAGGCCAGGTGACACCCTAGACATCACCCAGATGATGATCCTGATGATGAGATTATCATCAGAGAGCAGCTCAAAAAAAAAAAAAGAGGCTTATGCCAGCATCCCCATCTAAGGCTCTGATTCTAGAAAACTTATCTTAACATAGACAATATTTATTGAGTACCCATCATATGCCAGACACTTAATAACTGTTATCTTATCTCACTATACAGCTATGAGGTAGGAAATATTGGCCACATTTTAAAGATAAGGGACCTAACGTAGAGGAGTATGTTCAGCCACTCAATAACATATTGGGGGGCTCTTTCAAATTACTGTTACAACGGTACGTGGTAATATTTAAACACTTATGGCATCATGTTGATTTGGAAAACATAAGATAAAAAGGCACTGTGTGAATACAAGTGTTTTTAAAATAGGACCATTTTTGAAAAGCCTGAAAGGAAATAGACCACAGTGTTATCGATCTTACTTCGAGCAATTAGAATTAATGGCTGTTTATTTTTTTCTCAACTTCCTACCATTGTGTGCTTTCCACTTTTTCCAAAGTGCATGGTGAGTACTTCTCCTCTGATGAGACTGCCTTACCTTGAGAGCAGGGCAGTGTAACAGTAAAAGCGTTTCGTTTGGTTTAGTTTGGGAAATAGTCAAACCGGGGTTCAAATCCCAGCTCGGCCACTATCAAGCCCTATGAACTTGACTTAATGCCTCTAAACCTCAATTTTCATACCTGTAAAAGGGGCAGAGGGTGGCAATGATATACATCCCATAGGGTTGTTGTGATAACCAAGTGAGATTTGGGGTTTAAAGTGCTCAGTGCAGTGCCTGGCACATAGTAGGTCTCGGTGGATGGCAGACGCACAGATGGAGGCTGCCCAACCCCAAACGCCCCATGGTTCTGTAGATCCCCATCATGATCTTCCAAATCCTCTCAAATCTGGTTGCCCCGGGATCTGCAGCAAAAGCCACGATTGGCAATTTTGAGTCCAGGAACAGTCCCCACTCAGGGGGATCACGGTCGCTCCAATCTGCATATTGAGGCCACCGAGTCCCATTTCTCAGGGGAACCGGGCTCCCATCCCACAGCTGCGCACTAATACCTTCAAGGGGCAGACAGTTCTTTCCCCTTTCCTTTATGTGATTAATGAGACTTAAATTGGCCCAGTGATAGATGAGTTATCCTAAAGGCATCGAATATTTAAAACTGAATTCTCCTTTGACAAAAATAGTCCGTGGGTTGCAAGAGCTGCTGTCCTGATGTCCCTGTTAGCTAGCACATGATGTCTACCGGTGCTGAGTGAATTCCTGCTACGCGTTCACCAATATCAAGGACTGAGACACCCTTCTCTTCTTTTGCTGTTCCTATGAAGGCAATGTGTGTGCTTTACATCTTTATCTTAAGTGACCAGACTTGTTTATAGCTGTTCCAAATAATTATGTCTGAATGCATTTGCGCTTAGCACACCCCAGACCACACACTCCTCTGATTAAGGGTTTCTAAATGGAATTCTTCCCTGGAAATGAGCCTTAAGTGGATTTCTTCACTTAAACAAGCTCCTGTCCCAGATATCCACGCGGTCCTTGGAGAGAAGTTTCTAGACCATATCACACTCCCCGGTGCAGTCTTCCACCTTTTTCAGGGTGTATTTGCTTCCCCTGTACCTGCATTCACCTACTAGCCCTTGCAGATCTTCCAGATTCCTGACCACTACCCCACACCTCACCCATCCCCTAAGTCCCAGGGAAAAGTGACCTCCACCATGGGGCCACCCCAGATTACTCTGAGCACCTCAGTCCTCTCTGAACCCCTAGACTAGGTGCTGGGAAGAGTAAATGTTTTAGCTTTGAAGGCCGTATGGTCTCTGTCACAAGGACTCAACTCTGCCGTTGTAGCACTGACAGCCGGAGACAATATGGGAATGAATGAGCATGGCTGTATTCTAATAAAACTTTATTTACAAAAACAGTGGCAAGCAGGATTTGGCCCACGGGCTGTAGTCTCTGGACTCCTGCCCCGGTCTATGGACAGTGGCCATTGCTAGTGCCTGACTCGGATCATCTCTACCGGCTGCTAATGGCTCACGGCTGCCCCTTCTCCACCTTGGCTACCAGAACCATCTCTCCTAGAAAGCTACTTTGCCCTGCGTCCACTCAGGGGAGCACCCACAGCCAACAAAGGGCTGACTGAAGTAAAGGTACAAAACGCCAGCCACTTGCCTCAAGGCAGCACCCGCTCTGTGATACAATTCATGCTCCAGATTTCCCTATGGGATCAGGCTGAAACTCATCTCCCACCAAGGCCACATGCTCGCTTAGCTTTGTTCCTCTGCCTTATTCTGATTCCTCACCTCCCTTCTCCTCAGTAAGGGAAACACTCCCAACCAAATCTGTGTCTTAGGCTTTACCTCTAGGAAATCAACCTGAGATAAGACATTAAAACCCAAGCTGTATCGTCTTCTTCTCTTGGCTGTCTTACGCTCCCAAGGTGCATCTTTCCCAAGACCCTGAGAGCCTTGGAGGGTGGCGAATGCCAAGGAGGATGGATCTTTGGCACATTTGTAGAGGACGAAGAATACAGAATCTGACAGACGTGGGCTCTGCCACCTTCCTGGGACGTACGACAGTCAGAATAACAACAAACACAGTGAGAACAGTGGCGAGAGCAGGGAGCAGGTCTTGAGCAGCATGGCAGGTGCTATGCTGACTGCGTCGTGTTAGTCACTTTGGCACCCACACAGGCACACACACACTATTACGGAGGTTGTGTTGTCAGCCCGTTTGTAAATGAGGACACCCAGGCTCAGTGAGTACCCACATCACCCATTTCCCGGATGAGAACAACAATGGTTGCCTTGAAAAGCTGCTCTCATCATTAACGCAAAGGTCAAAGTGCCCCGTAACCAGCGGATTCTCCAAAAACATTTCGCTTTATTATCAGGTCTTGTTATTAGTTGGCTGGTATGCCCACAGTTGACGGGTTTTTTTTTACCTGACTTAATCCTTTTTCCAGCACCTCGCTCTGCCCATTTTTACCCCACGCCACCCCCCCACCCCGAGCTTTCCATTTTTAATAGGACGAGGAACTCTAACATGAGAAAATCAAGCTCTGTCATGAGCTTCAAGGCAGTCTAACCTCCCCACTCAGGCCCCCTCCTGTGGACCAAAGATTCTTGCCCCCCACCAATAATCAGAATATGCTGCAATAAGAGGATGACTGCATCACAGCTACTCACTAATGTATCCAACAGATATTTAATGAGTGCCCACGTATCTGCCAGCTTCCAAGATGGCCTCCAGTGATTCTCACATCCTGAGATTCACACTATCATCAAGAGTGCGCCATCTTGAAAGTGGATCCTCCTGAGCTAATCAGATGATGGCAGCCCCAGCCAGCATCTTGACCGTGATCTCAGGACAGGCCCTGGGCCAGAACCTTCTGGTCAGACCAGTCCCCAATTCCTGACCCACAGAAACCATGGGAGATAATAAATGACTGTTATTGTCTTAAGCCATCAAGCGGGGTGATTTGTTACGCGGCATTAAACAACTAATATGGTACTCACTGGAATATAACACGGCAGTTTAAAATAATGTTTGTGAGGGGAGCCTGGGTGGCTCAGTTGGTTAAGCATCTGACTTCAGCTAAGGTCATGATCCATGCTTCGTGAGTTCGAGCCCTGCTCTGGGCTCCGTGCTGACAGCTCAGAGCCTGCTTTGGATCCTCTGTCTCCCCTCTCTCTCTCTCTGCCCCTCCCCACACTCTCTCTCTCTCAAAAATAAATAAACAGTAAGAAAAAAAAGTCAAGAGTATCAAGGTTGAGAGACCCTATAAGAGAGGAAGGAGAAGGGAGAATGGCAAAAACCAAATCGAGAATTTTGAGATGTGAAACCTGGGCTAGTGCCTTCCTCTTCTGCTTTGGTTCTCCACTTGGGAAATGGTCTTGACCTTATCACGACTCCCTCATCAACATCCACAAAAGGAAGTGGGGCCATTTCTTAAATAGGCACGCCCATCACAGAATGGAAGTCTGAAGGAAGTCGAAGACAAGCTTTCCACTCGAACACATTCCACAGCTCAGTTTGGTGCTGGGTTTGCCGACTGTTCTCTCTGCCAAGCCCACCCCCTTTTTGTAAGGAAAGATGTGTTGATGTGTCTTTTCAGTCATTTTACACATCTTATCATTTACTTATTCCACCTCATTTCACAAAGGGTTTGAGGCAGCCAAGTAGATATAAACAAACAATCATACACCCAAACCAGGAACAATACAGATTAGAATAAGGGGTGTGGAGGGTTTTTCGTTAAGGTGGTTGTCTGTTTGGAAACTTTTTTCTTGAAGAACTCCCCATCAAACACGCCCTGTATACAAACACACACCTGCTCCATGGGGATCCTGTTCGTCTGTGAGATCTGGATGTACTTGACTCTTCCCACAGCCAGAGTGAACACGTGATCCCAGAGTGACCTGTCAGAGCACCGCTCTGCCTGGTCAACGTGATTGGTGCAGGGACTGGCATGCTACCAGAGACTAATCACAGACCTCTCCAAGGTTCTTTCCAACTTTGTGGAGAACTCCAGCTGTCCCATTCTCTGGGGTCTGGAAGTTAAGGACAATGCTGCATTAGGACTGCCAGCCCAGGAAAAGAGCCTGTCTTAAAATTAAGACAAGGGGGCACGTGGGTGGCCCAGTCGGTTAAGCATCTGGCTTCGGCTTAAGTCATGATCTCGCAGTTCTCAGGTTTGAGTCCCACATCGGGCTCTGTGCTGACAGCTCAGAGCCTGGAGCCTGATTTGGATTCTGTGTCTCCTTCTCTCTGTCCCTCCCCTACTCATGTTCTGTCTCTCTCTCTCCCTCCCTCTCTCTCTCTCTCTCTCTCTCTCTCTCTCGCCTTCAAAAATAAATAAACATTAAAAAGGGGAGGAGGGTAGCCTGGGTGGCTCAGTCGGTTAAGCGCCCAACTCCAGCTCAGGTCATGATCTCAGGGTTCGTGAGTTCAAGCCCTGCGTCGAGCTCTGGGCTGACAGCTCAGAGCCTGGAGCCTGCTTCAGATTCTGTCTCTCTCTCTCTCTCTCTCTCTCTCTCTCTCGGTCTCTCTCTGTCTCTCTCTCTCTCTCTCTCTGCCCCATGCCTGCTCATGCTCTCTTTCTCTCTCAAAAATAAATAAACATTAAAAAAAATTTTTTTTAATTAAGATGAGGGAACACACAAAGTCTACAGATGGAGAGAAAGGGCTCTGAGAACACCTGTTGAAACCCAGTGATGTCTGAAGGTCAGTGACGTGGTCCACTGAATCTGTTTGCTTGCATTCAGTTTCTGTCACTAGAATGTAAAAGATCCTGACGCAGTCCAGGCACATAACAAGATGAGGGCAAAATGGAAACCAGAGAACAGGAGATGAGAATCGACGCAGGTTTGAATTTGGTTGCCTTTTTGGGTCAAGGAAGGTTAGGGTGACCAGGTACATCATTCTCCGTAGGTTTGGCATGAGAATATTTGAGCTCCTTAGGAGACGCCAAGCTTTCTCCTAGAACCAAAGCTTTCTCCTAGCACCAGCTTCTCAAAACACAATGGGCTTTGTAGAAGGAAATGCTGAGATACAGAGGACGTCCCCTTCGGTGCACACCCTTCAGCAAATATAATCATGGGATCTGCAAAGCTGTTACCCAGACTCTGTTGCAAATGCTGAGGAACACCCCCCACCCACCCTCCGACCCGCCTTACAGGGTTGGTCAGCTTGATTCTGTGGGATCAGGAGAAAGGCAACATGATCCAACTCTGCACAATCCTGAAGATTCTCTCCACCGGTGAACGTTCCTAGAGCCAATTCTAGAACACTGTAGCCACTAACAATTCTCAGCCTGTTCTGCCCTTTCCTGCTTGGAAATCAGCTTACTTGTACCAGCTCCTGAAGGTTCTGTCCTCCCCTACTGAGAAGGGAAGCTCAAGAGAGTTAAAATCTCCCATCCTTCAGCCCCAAGGAAGATGGCAGCAAGGGGCATGGAGACGTCAGGGGCGCCACCCTCAAGAGCCTCCCTTGTCCTCACCTTCTGTCCCCAGGATTAACGCAAGCTGTTAGGATCTCACGTTACCAGCAGGCTGTCACTGCACTGGGGATCTCAAATGGCACCAGCCCAAGTCACAGATTGTTCCAGAGTCTTTGTCCTTGCAAAGAAAAAGGAGAAAAGCCATCGTGCCCCTAAACTTGTCCTGGAGCAGTAATGTTTTGACAAAGCCTAGTCTGACCATGTGCCATATTCGAGTTCCATGGATAAAGGCAGGTCTGGAGCAGAGTATCCCAACACAACACTCGGGAAGACAAGGTGTGTTTGTTTTGTCTGTTGTTGCTGCTGCCTTGGAACTGTGCCAATGGTTTTACACACGGTATTTCGTTTACTCTTCATGGCAATCCAAGGAACGAGCCGTAACACCATCACTTCCTGTGGCAGGAGGGAGAGGATATGCACTTTGCCCCAGGTCACAGCACAGATAAGAGGCACAGCCCACGAGTCTGGACCCACGTCTAAGGGACCCCAAAGCCCACGCTCCGGTCTCTGCCTCAGACCCTGACAGGTGGACACCATGGAACCACAAGTAGGCAGAAGAACCCCCTGCCCCAGGCCTTCATTAACAAAAAATGCCTTCCTTACCAGAGCCATGTATGAGCCACACTGTTAAAATAGGATATCTGGCAGGGGGGTGGGGGGGCACCTGGGCGGCTCAGTCAGTTAAGCATCCGACTCTTGATTTCAGCTCAGGTCATGATCTCACAGTTCATGGGATGGAGCCCCACGTCAGGCTCTGCGCTGATGGCCCAGAGCCTGCTTGGGGTTCTCTTTGCCCCTCCCCTGCTGGCTGTGCTCACTCCCCGCCTCGTCAATAAATAAAACAACTTAAAAAAAATTAAAATAAGATATCTGGGAGGAGTCAACCTTTGGTTGAGTATCTACCCCTTATACCAGAGTCCAAATCAGTAAGCTGAATACTTAGAGCTCTTAAGACAGTGTTTCTCAAAATATGGCCCAGCAACATCTATATCAGCATCACCTGGCAGAAGGGCGAGCTTGTTAAATGGCCATGCGTCCCAGGCTCACCCCCAGACTTGCTCTCTCAGCATCTCTGCCCCGAGAGAATGAGGCTCCGCTGACAGACCTTGTATGCACAAGACCGTGTTCCACGCCGGGCATATGCTAGGAACCTTATCATTTCTATCATTCCTGTGATGCTTCATCCAATACCACCAAGAGGGCAGGGAGAGGCAGGAGAAGGGGGAGGCAGGGTGAGAAAAGTTGATGGAGTGGGGAAAACACCAACCAGATTTAGGGATTCAAATCCCAACATAGCCACTTAGATGGAGTCATTACCTCCCTGAGCTTGTTTCCCCACACACTCTTCAACATCCGCGGTTACAGGCTGTTTGGGTGTCCCCTGACCCCCACAACTCATACGTTAAAGCCCCAACCCCCAAGGTGACTGTATTGGGACACAGGGCCCATGAGGAGGTGATAAAAGCTAAATGCGGCCACAAGGGTGGGGCCCTAATCGGATAGCACTGACACCCTGTTAAAAAGAAGTAGACACGCCAGGCAGCTGTCCTCCAAGTGAAGACACGGCAAGCAGGCAGGTATCGGCAAGCCGGGATGAGAATTCTCAGCAGGAGCCAAATGGACTAGACCTTGATCTTGGACTTCCCAGCCTCCAAAACAGGGAGAAATAATTTTCTGTTGTTGAAGCCAGGGAGTCTACGGTATTTTGTTACAGTAGCCCGAGCGGCCTGAGCGGACATGTACCATTAAGTGAGATAAACAAAGTGCAAAGCTGTTTATAAATGTTAATAAATGTGTAGAGCATCTTTGGGAGAACAGACAGTAAAACCTGTTACAGTGGTGGCCTCTGACGAGAACAGGAGACACCTAGTGCTTCCTTTACACCCTTTCTACTGCTTGATTTTTTACTCCGTATACGTATTGACCTATTCAGACAGAGAAAGACATTAATGTTTCAAATGCATTCTAAGTACGGGCGCCTGCGTGGCTCAGTTGGTTAAGCCTCCGACTCTTGATTTTGGCTCGAGTGGTGATCTCATGGTTGGTGAGATGAAGCCTGACACTTGAGATTCTCTCTCTCCTTCTCCCTCGCGCCCCCCTCCCCTCCCATGTTGGCTCGCATTCTTTCTAAAATAAGATTTAAAAAATAAATACATACATACATCCAAAAAAATGCACTCTATGTCAACGGGCAGAGGACACTGCCCAGAGACCTAGGGAAGCTGTCCTTCTGGGAAATCCCCAGCTACACAAACCATCTGAGAATCAATCCCTGAAACGTCAAGAAATACGCAAGGCAAGGGCAGTGGAGGGGGCGGGGAGGGGCTGGGGTTCACGGGAGGCCCGGCTAACTGTATGAGGGTACCCGGCTGTATTTCCTGTTCCAGCTTATGATAGTGACCCTAGAAGAGACATCTTTGGGGCTACAGGACAAATAAATGAGCCCCGCTACTTTCCAGCCAGTCCACACTGTGCCAAGGGGAGGGCAGGTCAGCAGAGAGGCACTTACATGGCATCAGCTTGGATTCAACGAACTACACACTGGAGTCCCTTCTGGGGCAGGGGTCTGGGGCCAGAAGGAGCAGCTAAAGTCACGTTTAGCCAGCATCACCCACCGTGCCTGTTTCTCGGATCGAGCACCAGATGAAGGAACTGGCTTGTGTTTCGGGGCCAAGTTCTATGAAAAATGCATATCTTTAAATGCTAGAATCACACTCAGGAGAAGCTCGTGGGAAGTGAGTCTGTCTGAGGCAAAAGCAGGCTCACGTCTCCCGTCTACTTTCGGCATATGCTCATTGTGTGGAGTGATGACCAGAAATACCGACATTATTTAAGTCGCCCTCTCGCTCTCTCCCTCTGGCTCCCCTCTCCCATTCACTTCTCCCCATCCCTGACCTGAGAGCACAGAATTGAATCCACACAGCTTAGAGGTACCTATGCCTGACTCTCCTCCCGAGTAAGGTAAGAAAACGTGGCAATGGACTGGCCTGCCCCTCCTCCAGCCATGGGAACTTAGAGAATTGTTATATTCAGATCTCAACTGCTCAAGCATCCCGTTTCCTAGCAACCCTCCAAACGCTTTGGTGCAGGATTGGAAGGAGGACTCCCAGGCTGCGGTGATGGCTCCCATCAAGGAGGCCTGCCTGAAAGCAAAAGGGATCGCCTCGGGAGGTAAAGAGCTTACCACCAAAGCGGGTGATTAAGTAGGGCCAAGTTAACTTTCATCCAGCGGCATTCTTCAAAGTTAGCTCTCCAGATGTTATCTCCTCTGTACATGCGTAATCATCAGATGAAAAGATGTTTCTCCTAGATCTAACGGTTTGAAAAGCATTGACCTGAATGCCATGGAAAATGGCTTCATTGTGTGTATTCTCCCTGTCTTCAACGTGTTACTATGTTTCTGAAAATCTCCAAGAGGCAGGAGAGCATGGAGGTATTCCCAAATTTATTTGGCCAAGAAACTCTCATTTTGTAGAACATCTCAGAGGACTAGTGTTCAGGGAAACACCCACTGGGAAGCACTATTAGAAGGACATCAGGGGCGCCTGGGTGGCTCAGTCAGTTCGGCTCAGGTCATGATCTCACAGGTCGTGGGTCCGAGCCCCGCGTCAGGCTCTGTGCTGATGGCTCGGAGCCTGGAGCCTGCCTCGGATTCTGTGTCTCCCTCTCTCTCTCTCTGCCCCTCCCCCGCTTATGCGCACTCGCTCGCTCTCGCTCTCTCTCTCTCTTTCAAAAAAAATTTGTTACATAAAAAAAGGACATATCAACCATTGAGACACAACATAACAGATGTAAAGCAGGTGACACAATGCCTAGTTACAGAAGGCTCTCAAAAACTATAGCGACAGTTTATACTTAGTATCCCACTTGGTTCCTTCTCATTTCTGAATAGCCTTTCTCCACATTTACTTCTCTAACTCCTTCCCTTCCTTCACCAGACTCTGGCCCTACTGGGCTTCCTTTATGTCCGCAGGCATGGTGAAATATTTTCCTGCCACAAGGCTTTTGCACATTCCTTATTTTCTGCCAAGAATACCACTTTCCCCCACTCTTTATGTGGATGATTCCTTCTCATTCATCCTTAGGCCTCACTTGAATTGTCACCTCCTCATGATGCTACCGTTGTTATTCCTTATCTCACCACCCTCCTTGCTTCATCCTATACATATCACAAATAATAATTCTCACTTTTATCTATTGAATATAAGAACAGTTTTCCATCAATCACTTGTAGACTCTAGAGGTCACAGATGTGGCTTACTTTTTGCTCCACTAGCACGATCTTTAAACAAGATCATGCAAGACAAAGATCTGTGTAATGCAGAAGTTATTCTGTGTAGAAAGGATTAAACAATAGAATAAGCCCCATTTTCAACAGCACACTTGCAAGAATGCATATGCATTCTTCACGTTGCCCTTTGTTACATCAACCATGATTTAAAAAAAGGAAAACAAACACAAGGAGGTACTATGAATACAGTCCTGGATTGGCTACGCCTATAGGAAACAAAGTAATGCAGTTCTGATACGTAGTTTCATGGTGGTATGACTTGATGCATGTAAATAGCTTGAGAACCTAAGAGAACAGAAAGCTATCAAACGCCTCAAACTATCCATTCATTCATTCATTCATTCATTCAACAAAGATATGCTTCATCAGCTGCCATATGTTCAAATGCCACATGTTAGGCAATACACACTTGAGGCCTTTCCATTCCAACCCATCAGTTTGGTGCATATTCCCTCATTTTATATTACCTTTATCTTCCCTCATTTACAAAATCATAAGTCTTTTGAGGTGCCTTTATCATATGTGTTTCAGAAATAGCGGTAAACATAAATACCACACAAACAGCAGCCGCGGCTACTCAATCTCACCACTCACGCCCACCAGGCTTGAATACAGCCTCGAGACCCTTGAAACACTCCACTTCAGGCCGACTCTAGGGGTCATGAGTGATAGCACCCAAAAGGAACCCCTAGGGGGTGTTTATTCTGGGTGGAAGAAAGAGCCCCAGCTTTGGAGTCAGACCACATTGTGCTTGAATCCATGTATCAGAAGGATAATCTGTGCCTGGTTACTCTGTCAGATATAGATAATCCTACCCACTTTCTCTTCGGTAAGAGAATTAAATAATATATTTGAAACATGTGGCACACAGCAGGTATCCAATAAATCTTCCGGTGCTATTAGTTTTCCCCCAAGTAAGCCTCATAGAGGGTTTCACATACAATGATGGCTTAATAAGATGGGCTGGCATAAACAGAAACCTTCCAGAAGCTAGCACAATGGGACACAAAGACTGAAAATCAGGAAAAGGGAACAAAAAAATCCAACTTCCTCCCTCCATCCCCTCTATCCACACAACACATTCTATCCATTTTCTTTCCCTACATTTACTAAAAAGTATCCTGGGCAGCGGGAGATGCTCAGAGAGTTCGTGATTGAAAATCCTAAGGATGCGTGTTTTGTTCTTAAGCACTTTTCTTAGCTTGACCTGATTTTGCTCCAGAGGTGAGCATTATAAGATCTGGTGGCATATTGGAGCATTTGAGGACTCAAAGGGTGGGTAAACAGTTGATCGTAACCGTGGATAAGTCAGGGCTTAGGGCCTGCCATTGGATGATTGCCCAATTACAGGATACAAAATGAATCTGTGGGTCTGCTGAGATCCCCCCCCCCCCCTCCCATACTCACCACCTCCTCCCTCTGGGTGGTTAAGACTTCCATTTAAATACAATAATTAAATGTGGAACATAGCTGCTGGAGATATAATACTCTGCTTGCCAATACATTTAAATTAATATTGTGATCCTAAGCAGGAGATGATTAAGGTTACCCTGCACCACCAAAGTCTTTTTTTTATTATTAGCCATATCAACACACCATAGCAATTGCATAACTATTAAACACACCCAACTCCTTCCTTAGTTTGCTTTCGGGCTGATGAAAACACGACATCTATGACCCAAAGAAGCTGAATGAAATAAAATGGCGGGAAATGCCAATGACAAAAATCTACCGGGATTAAGTCGGTAGACTGGATTCTGATACCGTTGTCTCTGGGTGACATTTCATAATTTCCAGGTAATGCTGGAATATCTGTCCACGATCTTTTAAACGTATGCAACTTCTCTTGGCATGTAAGTTGGCATCTGCTAAACTAAACCGATAACAACACTGAAGATTTAGTCCACAAGAAATAAAACCCCAAAGAACTGACAAAGAAGTAGTAATAGTAGCAAGTACTTGAAAAGGTGCCCAGCCTTGTGTTTTGACAGCATTCACTTGACTAATTTTTAGAGGGCACCTACCATGTGCCAGGCGCTATGCTAGGCACTGGGGATACTACAAGTGGGGAGCAAAACAGACAAGGTCCCTGATACCATGGACCTCACACTTTGGTGGGGAAGACACAAAGAAAACAAGTAAACGAGATAATTTTAGGTAATGAGCTATGATGAAAATAAAATGGTGGGGCGCCTGGGTGGTCTAAGTTGGTTAAGAATCCAACTCTTGATTTTTGGCTCAGGTCATGATCTCACAGTTAGTGGGATCGAGTTCCGTGTCAGGCTCTGCACTGATAGTGTGGAGCCTGCTTCTCCAATTACAGGATACAAAATTCTCTCTCTCCATCTCTCTTCTGTAGCCTCCCCAGCTCGCCTGCACACCGGGGCACACGTGCTCTCTCTCTCTCAAAAAAAAAAAAAAAAAAAAAAAACACACACACACACACACTACAAAAGTAAAGAAAATGGTGACCTGATAGAGAGGGATGGTGGTAGGATTCTGTATACAGGGTGAGCTACCTTCTATAGGGAATGCTTCCTCAAAGACATAGCAGGTTAGCCAAGCCCTGAATGGCAGGAAAGAGCCTCCACTTGCAAAGATCTGGGGAAAAGTGTCACGGGCAGATGGAAGACTCAAAGTGAAGCTCCTAAAGTGACAGCAATCCTGACATGTTCGAAGAAGAGAAAATATAAGTTGCCGTGGTCGAGCAAGATGAAGAGTAGAGGGTAAGAGCTCGGGCAGGTTATGTAGGACCTTGTGGGCATGTGAGGAGTTTGGTATTTTGTTTGCATGGCAATGGAAACAAGCAATGGAAATCTCAGGTGGTTAGTGTTAAGCAGGTAATGGAGTTTGTGATGTAATGAAGTGAAGGTGAAGACCCACATGTCACTATACCCCCAAAGCGGCCAGGGCTCACATGCAAGGTGGGCAATCAAAGTGCTAGACCTGAGGTTTGGAGACTGGGGTTGGAGTCCTTGTTCTGACCCTGAGCTTCGACCAGTCACAACGAGTTAAGAGGCAGGGCTTCAATAGTGTCTTTACCAACAATTTCCTAACTGCCTACTGTGTGTTCAGGTCCAAATGTTGGGACCTAATCCCAGACCTCAAAGGGTTCACAGTCTAGTAGGATAAAATCACAACAGAATTAGCACATTTATGCATAAATTTGGGTATTCCTGGATAATAGGCTGTAGTCCCAGGTGATTCTTGTAGGAATTAAATGAGATATATGCTTTGAAAACTGTGACTAATTTATGAAAGGTACCTTTTGCTTACAGAAATCAGCACTCTTTCCATTCAAAGTGACAGAAATCCAGCTCAAGCTAATTAAGTTTGAAAGAAATTCATTCTCTTAGGTCACTAAAAATCTCACTTCAGGGGTGGCTGGACCCAGGAACTCAACGAATATCATCAGAACTAAACTCACTCTCTCCATTCTGCCTTCCTGCACAATAGCTTTATTCCATGGAAGGTTTTCCACCTTGCAGTGACAAGATGGCTTCCATCAACTCCAGGAGTACATCCTACCTTCATTACAACCCTATCAGTAAGTTATTTTTCTCTCCAGTACACAAACAAAATTGTGAACCCAGTTCTTACTGGGTCAACTGCCCAGTCTTGAACCCACAGCTGTGCTCAAAACAACTCTGAAGAAAAATAACAAAGGTGGATGACCAACATTACATTATTCCAAAAGTCAGAATACACTGTGGGACTACAGTACATTTGTTGGCTTATGACTGAGTCAACAGCTCATCCATGGAATAAGAGGAAATGAGCTCCACCCAAAATGTAGATGAGAAATAGTTCCCCCAAAAGAAAAGTCAGGGTGCTGGTGTTGCCCAAAAATGAGGCAATTTTAGGCAGGTAAAATTTACAGATGATTATTCAGTACTGTAATTAAACTGAGGTGACAAGCTTAACTAATCTCTGAATTTCCTTCTATAAAGTGCCAAAATTCTATAAATTCATTCACTCATCTAGCATTACACATCGAGCACATACTATGCGGCAGACCCTACTACAGGCACAGAAGACAAAACAATGAACAAAGGAGATGAAATTTAAGAATGTATATCATACATGGTACATACATGTTGAAATAAAATGATTAGTTTGGTTTACAAAGAATTGGTAATTATATGACTTAAGATCCTGTTTGTATCTCTAAAGGAGCTATGAAGGACAGAAGCAAGAATTTTCAGTACCACATTATATGAAAATTTCTATAATTATATATATGTACGTAACAGTCATAAGTAAAAAAACAAAAACAAAAAACAAAACAAATACGTGTTTTAAAGAAACATACCAGAATCTGAACCTGGCCACCTCTAAGCTGATTAGAGAACAAAAATGTTCACAAGGAACAATTTTTAAAAACATGTTTGTGCAATGTCTTTGTTGGCTATTATCAAAGAATTGTTTGACTGATGACCTTCTTTGACTTTGAATACACGTTCTAAAATTTTTTAAGTAACGCCACTGAAGAATGAGGCACTTTCTCCATTCCTTGTTACTACTCAATAAACGAAGTCAAATACCACATGCTGCTCTTAGACAACTTCCAACTCGTGGGCTTTTGACAAGTCAATATTTTGTTAAAAATGTTAAGAATATCCGAATATTTCAAAGAGCTCCTTTGGATTAGAGGTAAGACATCAAACTAAACTAGTACTGTACCAATAGCTATAGTCTATCCCTACCATTCACATCTTTAAGTCCATTTCAGAGAACTGCCAAGTAAATATGTATCTGTGATCAGTTATTGTGTCCTAAATATTCAATAATATTTTTAAGACAATATTAATCTGATAAGTTTCATTGTTGTATGACTTTAAGAAAACCCATACATTTTCCTGGTCCTCAGTTTCATTACTTGTAAAATGCAAAGAATGGACTGAGCATAATCTCTATGAAGTGATATATGGATATATACACATATACCTACATTCTCTCTCTCTCTCTCTCTCTCTCTCTCTCTCTCTCACACACACACACACACACACACACACACACACACAGTCAATATCTGCATCCCTAGCACCAAGCCCCAGTATTTATTCAATAAAGACTCATTGAGTAAAGCAAACCATTTAAGGAATAATCAATTATTCTCAAAACTCCAAATCCATTTTCTCATTCTCAGCTTATTGGAGGCAGAGAGAAAGAGACAGACCGAGAATAAGGACAGTGGAACACATTTTTCACAAAATCAACACTTCATTTGATTTAGGAAATGTATTTTATTTTGAGAAGTATTTCTTACCTACATGTTTGGTGTTAAAATGTCCCTATCATTTATGAAATGATGGTGATAGTATTTTATAGTTACTTTTTACGAAATTTCCTTTCTTGGCAAAAGTGGAAGTTAGTATACTATGTTGATCCCCCAGTTCTCCAATTTCTTTAAAATTTTTAATCATCTTTGAAACCAATAGTGTGGTGAACCAAAGGCAAGAATAATTCTTGAAGTTCTCTCAAGCTCCAGCATTCTAGGAGATAAACTTTTCTTGCTGGATGGTTTGAACCGTTAACTGCATCAGGGAGTGATTCAGCACCATGGACAGATCTCCAGATATGGGGCCCGTCTTGGGGGACAAAGGGCTGGATTGAAATGAGTAGAAGAGGGGCGCCTGGATGGCTCAGTCGGTTGAGTGTCCGACTTTGGCTCAGGTCATGATCTCACGGTTTGTGAGTTTGAGCCCCGCATCGGGCTCTGTGCTGACAGCTCAGAGCCTGGAGCCTGCTTCAGATTCTGTCTCCCTCTCTCTGCGCCCCATCCCCACTCATGCTCTGTCTCTCTCTGTCTTAAAAATAAACAAAACATTTTAAAAAATTTAAATGAGAAGACAGTGGAGGCTCTGCTTTGAGCATGGCAGTCTTCATGTGACCACACAACTCAAGGCCTAATACCTAAATTAATAAATTTAAGTCTCCATGGAATAAAATATTCAGATTATGATTACACTTAGTTTCATTAACTGCATTCTCAGAATAACTTGATGGGGTTTCCCTTTCAACTTGTAATTGACTTTGTTGAGAATTCTTACTGGGGTTTTCATGCAGCTTCCTAAAACCTTATTATAAGTTATTTTAATATATTTATTATGGGATTAAACTATGTTGCTCAATTTTATATTGGCTGTTATTTTTAAAAGAAGAAAAAATTCAACACTAATCCTGAAGAACAGTGAGCTGATTGAACTGAAAACAGTACTTTGAAAAGGATCTGTACTCAACTCCTGACAGCTAATCCTGAAATTTTAGTCCTTCCACGTCAGGTGTGGCATTTTCATTTTCCTACCAAAAGCAGTGTGACCCCAACCAAACAAAATCCCCTTCTCCCTTTAGACAATCTGTATAAAACTAATCAAACCTGCAAGAAAGACCTATATTCTAAAACTGATAGATCTCCCCTCAATCGAAGGTGAGGAAAATCAGTACATGAAATTTTTCTGCTTTCTTTCACTATGATTCTTGGGAAGTTGTTAGGGCATATTTCTCTTAGAACAAAATATCAATTTCTCAAGAAAATGTGCTAATCTCTTCATTCTCTTTTGGCCCCAAGTGTTTCAAGGAGGTCTCCTGCCTGCACCCATGGCATCCTGCCCTTACGCCTACCATGCTTCTTTGCAATTACCTGTTTACTCCACTATCTCATAAACTCTAAGAGGACAGTTCCAATATTTTGTCTCATTCATCTGTATACCTCCCATTCCTAGCACATTGTCTGGCAGGATTTTATAAGTATCAGTTAAATATCGATTGAGTCGATGGAAATATTAATGACAAGAAATCAGACAAATTGGCTAAAATCTGAGTCCTCCAAAACAGAAATGGTGACTTTCTCTCCATTGGTCCATTTTCAAAGATTAGTGTAGTCTAAAACAGTGATTATTAGCAGAAACCAAAACATAAGGAGAAGAAAGAGAAGAGACATAACTTGGAGCATCACCCAGTGTAGGTCCTTGGAAAAGGCCCAAGAAAAGTCATGAATAGAGTACAAAGTATAAAGCCAGACAAGAGTTGAGTTCATATTTGAACCCACATATAGGATGTGAATGCCTTACCAAATATTTCTGTGGCCTTGGGCAGGCTACTTAAACTCTCTGAGATACGGTTTTCTCATCTATAATATGTGGGTGCAAGATCTTTTCCAATTATTTCATGGGGTTATTGTGAGAAGTAAAATGCATGCACGTGACAGGTGCACAACAAACATTATTCTGTTTTATTACCCCCTTTATATCCACACTAAGTGTCAAAAACATAGTAGGCATGTTGCATCATTTAATCCTGATATATAAATAGAAACGCTCTCCCAAAAATACCTGTGTCCAAGAATAGCCTTCCCCTAGTATGGCAGAAACAGAGCTTGGCATCTTTTAACCAGACACTGTGATGGGCACTTAGGCTTTCTTTACAAATAGTCCTACAGCTGGTTTGAAGCACTTTGGAAAAGCAATGCAAATCTAATTAAGCAATGCCATGTGGCCAGAGTTAGTAGCAATTTTTGAAAACAGCCCAGGAGATGGCTTACAGAAAGTGGTAGGGTTTGGGGGGGTTTTTGTGTTGTTGTTTTTTTTATTCTTTTAAGGGCTCCGTTTCTGTGTTGCCCACACACACAGATACACACACCCTCATGAATGCATAATCCCATTTTCTGGGTGAAAATACAAGTCATGTTTGAAACCATACAGATTTCTACAGGTCTGGTCTGCCACTGTAAATAAAATATTAAAACCAATATTCCTAACAGAACAAAAGCTCATGTGTTTCAACGGGAATAAAAGAAAAACATAAGACAGGAACAAATGGCTAAGAATAGGACAGCTGTTCCATCAGAACTATTTCCTTGGGAAGAAATTGACAGATTCTTCGGTTCTCATTGGCATCAAAAACATTAGTAGTAACAAACACACACACACACACACACACACACACACACACACACACACACACGTGCAGACTGTGGAGGGCAAACATTTTCACTTTGAAATAGCAACTGCACGATGAATTCGTGCTGGTGTGTATCATCACCCCCTCGTTAATGGACCACATTAGCACAAAGGTTCCCTCGTCCCACAAGTAAGAGTAACAGCCAACATTTAGGTTGGCCACTATGTTAAGTTCACTATCTGAATGAATGCATTTAATCCTCCCAAACAATCTTCTTTTGCTCCTTTTATAGAATGGGAAACCGAGGTTCAGAAAATGAAATTAATTTTCCCAAGATTACATAACCAACAGGCAACAGAGCAGATACCCAGTTACGTCTACCTCCCAAGCCCACATACCCCACTGCCTCACTGCACTATCTCAAAGACATATTGGACATGTTTAGTGGACATCGACCACACGTGAGAGACCCTTCCATAACACTGAATACTTCAAGAGAAAACCGGAACTCTTGATCTAAAATCACACAAAATTGATTCAAGTCATTGCACAGAACCTACAAATGTGTTAATCCACTACAGACCCAACCCCTACCTCTTATTAACTTCATCACTTACTGAGCCATGTGCCAAAACCCTAACAGTCAGAGATCTTCAGATGGAACAGTCTTAGTCTGCCTGATTGGGGAAAAGAATGCTCACATTTCAGAAACAAGAGCGTTGGTAGCCATGGCTTCGTTGAAAAGAGTGAGAGCCTCACAAGAGTCAGAATTAGCCAAGTTCCCTCAAAACTCAAAATCCCAAGGGTCCTACTAACAGGTTCCACTGACGAGAGATTCATTCTTCCATGCATGTGTTCTTTCATCCAACAAACACCTGTTGAACACTGTGTCATTTCACTGATGATAAAAGGGTGACTAAAACAAACACAACCCCTGCCCCACCCCAACAAGGCTTAAAACAGCTATCTCCACCCCACTTCTCAAGGATGGCCTTCTTGGAGAACCAGCTCCACCACAGCCATGAGAGGAGCTAAAATACTCTCTACCCCACTCAACTGACTGCACCCGGGTCAGACAGCTGATCCAGGGGAAGCCAGGCCAAGGGCTGGTCAGAAGCTAATCACGTTTTCTCTCTCTGCATAATAGGAACTAAAAGACACAGCAGTGAACTGCCTTAAAGACAAAAGTGATGCTTCACTCACTCCACCTACTAAAGTCCTGAAGGTAACCCTGATTCCTATCCTTCCCGAGCCTGGATAGTCCCCAGAAGATACGCCATGTGTATCCAACAAAGTTCAGGCTATATAGTCAGACAGACCTGGGGACGAATCCTGGTTCCTGTATCTATTAACTACGACACCGTGGACAAGATCTTTCGTGGTTAATTTTATTATGGATATTTTCAAATACAAAGATAGAATGGACTCCCATGTATTTGGCCACCAAATAATAACAATAATAGTAATATTTATTAATAGCAATATGCAATATTTCCCCCCTTCTGTTCCACTGTTCCACTGAAACAGGAATAATGATACCCTGTCCATCGACTTTTTCATTCTCTAGACAAAACTGGATGGGGCTGCTTCTGTCAGCCAGCCCGGTTCCCACGGTATGGGGGTCGCTGTCACAATACAAAGCATGTGCTCTCGTGCAGTTTACATGGTAGTGGAAGAGGCATAAATAAGGAAGAAGACAACTTCAGAAAGAACAAAAGTTATTAAGAAAATAATGGGGGAATGAGGAACAGTAGGGAGCTTGGGGGCCAAAGGGAGACAAGGAAGTCTTCTCCAGTGAGGTAGCTTTAGGCGTATGATGTAAAAGGGAAGAGGCCTAGGAGCAGGGTTCTGCAGGCAGGGAGCACAGCAAGTGCAAAGATCTTGGGGCAGGGATGAGCAAGGCTGTTCACGGGTTGTTTTCGGTACAAAATGAGCTAACGCGTCCAGAGCTTTAACATAATGCCTGGCACATAGTAAGTGCTCAATAAACGTTAGTTCCTGTTCCTCCTAAGGAAGGACTCATCACAAGACCTACACTGGAGTGTGTTTTTGAAACAGCTCTCTTTCCTACAGGGCCAATGGATCTGTGGGTTCACAGCCCAAATCCTTTAACCACTTCAACTCCTAGGGGGGGAAGACTTCCCCCTTCTGCAAACACCTGTACCCAAAGGAGAGGTCACATAGTATAGTGGTTGAAAAACAGACCTTGGGGTCTCACTGGCCCGGTTTAAATCCCAGCTCTACCATTTAGTAGCTGTATGAACTTTGGATAAGTCATTTAACCTCTCTGAGCCCCAGTTTCCCCACCTTTATGATGGTGGAAATAACAGTACCAACCTAATAAGGTTTTGAACATTCAGTGTGGAGGTGGGGGGTAGAATGCTGCCTATATAAGTTACTGTTAATATTTCACTATCTTACATATATTTTTACTCTTATACACCTGCCCCGATTAGGAAATTCCCCCGATTTTTAAAAGATATTTGGGAATATCCCTGCCAGTGTCTCTAAAAGTCAAGTATAGGACATTTGGGTGTCTTGGTAAATATGAGAAATGAATGGAAACCCATTTGGCCCTAGATATGAGCTGCACAACATCTTCAGAAGCGAAATGATGGATCTGCTTTTCATCTGGTTCCCTGTAAACCCACTGGGAAATGGTCCTGGAGGTCGGGGCGGGGCGGGGGGGGGGGGGGTGAGGAGGGTGGTCAGTGGGGAGCTGAGGCTGGAATTTCTGGTCTTTCTGATGGATTCTGTGTCCAGAAACATCAAGCCAGCATTTCCCCTCAGTCTGGGGTGAGATCTCACCTTCTAAGTAAATATTGTACTATCAACCCAATTCGAAAGAGGCATGACGTGTTTGCATAGAACACTCAGAGGGTACTCTGTCCCACGAGCCTCTGTGAGAGCACAGTGAAGACATAAACTGGTTCTATTCCCACACTGACCAGGGGAATAATTTTATGTGGATGCTTTTATAGACCCTGGGAGATACTTTTTCTACTGTGGCAATAAAGGCTTTGTAATTGCCGCTGACTTATTTAGTGCCGTTTTCAGTCTTTACCACATCATTAAACAATACTGCACAACCAAAATGCTACTATCAGCCTGACTGTACAAAATACAATGTAGCATCCTGTTGTGGATCCTGGAACAGAAAAGGGACCTAAGAAAAGGAACTACTGAAACCCAAACACTATCCACGGTTTAGCTAAAAATAATGTACCAATGTTAATGTCTTAGTTTTGACAGGTGTACCACAGTAATGAACGATGTTAACATCAGGGGGAAGTGGGTGAGGAGTATATAGAACTCTGGGTGTTATCTCTGCTACTTCTCTGTAAACATAAAATTATTTCCAGATTAAAATTACATATATTTTTTAGAAATTGTGCTGTTAACACAAATGAGCTGAGGAACATTAACCTGGTCTCTCTCCTTGCACCCACAGCCTTCACTCACATCTCCCATCCTTTTTTTTTTTTAATGTTTACTTTTGAGAGGTAGAGACAGAGCATGAGCAGGGGAGAGGTGGAGAGAGACAGAGACACAGAATCTGAAGCAGGCTCCAGGCTCTGAGCTGTCAGCACAGAGCCTGACGTGGGGCTTGAACTCACAAACCCTGAGATCACAACCTGAGCCGAAGTAGGAGGCTTAACCGACTGAGCCACCCAGGTGTCTCCTCACAACTCCCATCCTTAAGACACAAGGGAGCCTATATTTACTCCGCACTCCCGAAAAGCATGGGGAGTGTCCCTGGCAGGCTGGGAAGCTGGGGTGGGGGAGACAGAAGCACGTTCATAGCACTTGAGGACAAAATGTGCCTTCAAAAGCAAACTATAATTATACAGAAGCCGAGGAGCGTTTGCGAAAAATCACTATCTCATCTGAATCTACATCCTGTTCATCAAAGAGGTCGAGGCCCTTTTGATTATCAGACTAAATATTTTTAGGCAATATCACTGAATGCCTGGAAAGAACATGAACAGCATCAGCTGAAGAAAAATTCATCTTCAGATAAAAAAGCAACTCTTGCATATCACAGGAAAGATCACCCCTAGGAAATGTATAAAGGGAAGTTGACAACATTTCCCCACATTGAAGATTCCCCCCCACCACCCGGATTTGCCTTTACCCTAGTCCTCCAGGCCCTTCCTTCTAAATATCCGGATTTCTGCAGACTTTTGATTCTCTTAGCTTGACCAAGGCATAATGGAAAGATCAGAAAGGGGTCTAGCATTAGTATCAAGATGAGGAAAGTGGGGTGCCTGGGTGGCTCAGTCAGTTAAGGGTCTGACTTCAGTTCAGGTCATGATCTCATGGTTCGTCAGTTCAAGCCCCATGTCAGGCTCTGTGCTGACAGCTCAGAGCCTGGAGCCTGCTTTGGATTCTGTGTCTCCCTCTCTCTCTGCCTCTCCCCCGTTCATGGTCTGTGTGTCTCTCTCTCAAAAATACATAAACATTAAAAAAAAATGAGGAAAGAGAAATAGATTGGAGATGAGTATTCTCTGAAAGCTATGTTGAGCGGGTCACTGAATAGAGATGAAAATGACACTCAAGTTTGGGTTATAGAATTCCCAGTCAAGTCTGGTAACTTGCATGTTTAGTGAAGAATACTGCAACAATGGCATGATGTGCCCCCTCTTGGTATATCACAAATGGATGCACCTTTCTTTCCATTTTTGGTAATGGTAAATCTTCACTGCTCACAATGTCCAGAGAAGGGTTCAATTCAATAGGTGCATTCTAATTCTGGCACCAAGAGCTGGTCTAACTTCTCAGTTGGAATGAATTCCTTCTTTCCTAGTCCTCTATGGGTCAAAATGGGCTCTGGTGACTGCCTGGCCTCTTGAAGCCCCAATAATTGATAAATATCAGTCATTTAGGCCTAGCCTGTCAATGAACTTCCAAAATCATTCCCTCTTCTGAACATGTAAATTTTCCCTGTGTCTACAATATGTAAATAGCTCTTGTGAATCAATAAAAAGACAAAATCACTACAAGGAAGGCTATCTTTACTACCAAGTACTAAATTAACTGTGAAAATTAAACTGATTAAGGGGCCCCTGGGTGGCTTAATCGGTTAATCAGTTAAGCTTAATCGGTTAAGCTTCTGACTATCGGTTTTGGCTCAGGTCATGATCTCACTCACAGTTTGTGAGTTCAAGCCCCATATCAGACTCTGTACTGACAGTCAGAAGCCTGCTACGGATTCTCTAACTCTCTCTCTGCCCCTCCCATGCTCGCTCTATCTCTCTCTCAAAAATAGATACATTTTTTTTTTAATTTTTAACGTTTATTTATTTTTGAGACAGAGAGAGACAGAGCATGAATGGGGGAGGGGCAGAGAGAGAGGGAGACACAGAATCCGAAACAGGCTCCAGGCTCTGAGCCATCAGCCCAGAGCCTGACGCGGGGCTCGAACTCATGGACCATGAGATCGTGACCTGAGCTGAAGTCGGACGCTTAACCGACTGAGCCACCCAGGCGCCCCAAAAAATAGATACATTTTAAACAAAATTTTAAACAAAATTCAACTGATTAATGTAAATTGGAGGAAAAGCTATACGCTTCTTATCTTTCCAGACCTTCCCAAAAATTCTAGGAAATAAGGACTGGATCATCCCAGCAGCAGTATAGGAAATTAACATCTTGTACGAATGCAGTAAGTCTTTGTGTAGACCTGAAATTCTCTTCTGTAGTCCACCAGGAATGCTCTGGCGTACATCCACCCAAGAGAACATTACAGGACATTTTTTTAATTGGTATAAATATCTCTGATTACTGAGACTCAGACATAGGCCAAACGCAAGAATCATAAATAAACCAAGTTAGTCTGTCACAAGAGACTTCTGAATTCCTCAGTGCCTGGACACCCATCTCTGAGCAGTAATTTATCTCCAGTACAACTTTTAACAGAAGTCCCTTATTTCAACAAGGTTCATTAACGCTCCGTGCCCTTTGGCCTAATGCAATGATGAAACGTGGGTGACTTCAGTGAGGTTGTTATTCTGTTTGAGTGTTGATTCAAAAATCACCACAAAACTTACAACTTCACACGAGAAACTTGTTAACTCCCCTTGGAGAGCCACGGACTCCATACCATTTCACCTTTGTCTACTCCGTGACCACATTCTCTCACGTGTGACGTCTGGGACCCACATACAACTAGGTTCTGCTTCTTTCCCAGTGACACCTTAAAGGGAATGTGCTCATTTCCATCAGAGACAGAATGGAACTCAGCAACTGCCATTTCCGAGTTGGTGCAATTTACCGTATCTTTCAGGGCTGTGAGGTTTGGTCATAAAACTTCCAACTGCTGATGTATTTCGCTCTAAAATGTGGTCATTCCTCACTCCGTTCTATGACCCGATTCATAAATAAATAATGCCAAATCATTGAATACAGCGAAACCTAAGACATTCTATTTGGTAGCCCTTTTCCGAACCATGTAAACGTTGGCTTGATAACTATGTGGCAACATTTCCAAGCCTATGAAAAATTATCACAATGCAGAATCAGAGAATCTACATCACCTGTGTCACATAAGGCAGATTTATTCCTCTACCCATCAAGCATCAGAATTTGTAGCCAAAAGTCCGAAATGGTGATTCAGCAAATAAGCTACCAATGCAACTTTTGTAACGGGGCTTCAGCAAAGGCGACCCAGACTATAAAATGTGCCGTGTTTTTAAGAACCTCCAGCCACAACTAAATACATCCTTTAAACTGTCTGGCTTGTGTTATTTTAAACGAAGCCCTCCACATTACTTTCATGTGGGGGGGTAACTTGAAAACATAATAGCAAGGAATAAGCACCCCAAAGCAACATAACCAGCAGTCAAGACCCCACATACACAAATGCACATGTATGTTCATGTGTACATACTCAGAGTAGTTTGCAATTATTTTTATGAAACCCTCTTTTTTATGAAAAAGAGATCAAATTCTTCTGAACTACTATCCATTCACTGAAAACAGCATGAAGCCTAAAGGTCACAACTGGTCCACCTCAGGAAGCAAATAAGCCAATGGACCACTGGTTAAACGATTTTCCGATCAAGATGAACGAATAAAATGGGTCAATGCCAAACAGATTACGTAAAATGAAACAACCAAGTAACCCATTGGTTAACTAAGTCCCCATGATGAACCAACGAAGAGGGCCATTAGTTAACGGAAGAACCAACCATCAGAAGCCAACCGAATGGATCAATCTGTAACAGAAACACCAACCGAGTGAAATCGGATGATGCCGAACACAGCTAGCTAGCTTCATCCGGAGAGATGGAAGAAAACTTGCAACTAGGCAACAAACAGAAAAGCTCTTAATGAATCCAAACACATCCCATGCAATCTGGACACGTGACCACTGCCTGGGTCACCACGTGGGGCTGGAAACGGACCACACAGCTATACTTACGAAGATTATTTATGGGAGTTCTGGTATCCATGTTTTCATAATGCTGGACATGAACCACAATGTTGAGGTCCCTCTCCATGGGGTCGGTGTTGCAGTGGCCCTGTGGCCTCATGACATCTGCAAGGGCCCTGAAAAGAGAAAGAATTGAAATCTGTTCATTCCAAACGCAATGACTGGCACCTGTTGTGTTCTGAGCACTGTGCTTAGGAGGACGAGGCCCCTTACTCCACGGAGTTGCCATGCTCGTTAGAGGTGGGAGGGAGAAAAAGACATCAGGAAGTTAAAAAGATCACTGCAATTACAGATTACATAAGGACTTCATGCAAAACAGGACACGCGTTCCCCACAAGAGATGTGTAATTAGCAATATCACCTGCCTTGCAGAGAGCTGTGGAGAGGATATGGAATATATGGAATGCGTCTGCACCCCATAAACTTAGCCCCCCTCATAGCTGACACCTGATACCACACCCCACGTACATCAGCGGTCCACTATTAGCCACAAATAACATTTATAGGGTGCTTACCACAAGTGGGGCACCGTGTGAATCACGTTAAGCCTTAACTAAGGGGCTTACAAACACCTTATGAGGTTTATTACTCCTTCTTTGCAGATGAGCGGACAAAGGCTCAGAGAAGTGAATTAACCTGCTAAAAGTCACACAGCCCGTTGCACGGGTCTTTGAACAAGAGTCCATTTTCACAGCTCTGTACGCTGAGTGCATTGGGTTTCCTGTAGTTAGGATTTGGCACAATCTATCCATACCCCCCAAGGTGGGTGCCCCTCTTAATCAGTAGCTGGGACATAGGGCAAGCTTACAACCTGAGTCACCAACTGGGTTTTATCATCACGTTTCGCCTCCTTGACACTCATCCAAGGGTCAGTATTCTTTCTGCTGTCTTTGACAAATAAGAAAACTAGTTGAGAGGTGTGCAGTGACTGTGTGAGTTTCTCCCAGCTGCTGTAACAAAGTGCCCCACACTAAGTGGCCCCAAACCACACAAATGTACTGTCTCACAGTTCTGGAGGCCAGAAGTCCAAAATCAGGATATTAGGGGACTCCTCCCTTGCCTCCTCTTGGCTTCCGGTAGATTTCTGGTGGAAATCTCTGGCATCTGCTAGCTCGCAGCTGCCTCACCCCCAGGCTCTTCCTCCATCTTTGCCCCGTGTGTCTCACGAGGCTCTGTCTTCCCGTCAAGACCTGCTTTTAAGGACACCAGTCATACTGGGTTGGGGCGCACCCTCCTCCAGGATAAGCTCATCTCAAGTCATTACATGTGCAAAATCCCATTCCTCAATAACGTCACATTCTGAGGACCACAAGACCAGGACTTTAAAAAAGCTTTTGTTATGGGGCGGGGGTACGCCGTTCCCCCAGAACGGTGACCTTCGCAATTAGATGTAACCTTAGTAAAGCCGCTCAGCGTTTGCACAGAGAGCAGAACAGAGGTAAGTGCCAAGCGGATACCACATCTAAGGTCAGACCTCACCACCCCACGTCTGCCTCTCAGCCTACGCTCCACCAGGTCATTCCTGAGACAGGATTATCCTTGAACGATACGTACTATTGTGGGTATAACTGCACAGGTGTGCATCTCTGACACGAGCCGTGTTTTGACCACCAACCTCATTCTGCTTCTTCCTCTTGGCGCGACAGGAGAGCTAGCCAAGATGCTAAGTGTGAATCTCCTTTCCCCAGTGGTTTCATGGAGAAGCAGACGAGTATCAGCCCTGCTTAGCCATTTCCCCAATATTTCCCTAAGTATGGGCACCGAGACGCTCAGCACCTCCCTGCCTCTGAACACAACACAGCCAAAGGCACCCTCATTCATGCCTCCTCTCGGACCAGGGAGAGCTTCTCAGGGTACACACCCACAAGTCATACTGCCATGGTTTAGGATACATCCAGATGCTCCTAACCAACCAGAACCCTCTGAGCCCACATCGAGGGAGACAGAGACGGAAGGAGAGCTGTTTGAGAGAGGTCAGCCTGCCGGCTGAAATTTAGCCCCCGCATAGCATCGATTCTCAAACAATGTCTGCCAACGAGCGGCACCGGCATCACCTGGGAGCACGTTAAAAGGCAAATTCTCGGGTCCACCCAGACCTACTGACTCAGAAACTCCAGGGGCAGCCACCCGTGTTTTCAGGTGCACATCCAAGTCTGAGCCTGTGTTAGGCTCACGGAGGCCCCAAGCTTGGGGACTGAGTGGTTGCTCAGGGGGCAAGGAGACAATGGCCCAAAAACCACAGCGGGTGAGAAGTGTCAGATGTGAACTACAGGGGACACAGCAAGAGTCCCTCGCGCATTAGAGGAACAGACTGAGCGTGCCAAGACGCAAGACAATAACGACAGCTCCCAATCATTCACTCATTCACTCAACAAATATCCATTGCCTACTATGTGCCAGGCACTAGTCAAAGCTCTGGGAACACAGCCAGTATGCAAGATGCACAAGATCACTGTCTTACCAAACCTTGTATTCTAGGGGACAGGATAAAAAAATATATGCGTGTTAAATACATTTTTAAAAAGTATAACACGTGGGGCGCCTGGGTGGCTCAGTCGGTTAGGCGTCTGACTTCGGCTCAGGTCATGATCTCACAGTTCGTGGGTTCGAGCCCCGCGTCGGGCTCTGTGCTGACAGCTCAGAGCCTGGAGCCTGCTTCAGATTCTGTGTCTCCCTCTCTCCCTGCCCCTTCCCCATTCATGCTCTGTCTCTCTCTGTCTCAAAAATAAATAAACATTAAAAATAAATAAAAAATTAAAAAAAAGTAAATAAAAAGTATAACACGATCAAGCGACACCGACACATGGTAGCCTTATTCGCAACAGCCCCAAAGTGGAAACAACCCAAATCAGCTGATGAATGGACACGCAGAATGTGTTATATGCAGTGGAGTATGATTCAGCCACAAAAAGGAAGGAAACATCGACACCTGCTACAACATGGATGGAACCTGGAAACTTGAAGCTCCTTGCAAAGGACCCAAAAAGCCACGGGGTACGTGATTCTATTTCCATTAAGTGTTGAGAAGGGGTTAATCCATAGAGATAAAAAGGAGACCAGGGGTGGCCAGGGGCTGGAGATAGGGAGGACTGGGGAGTGGCTCTGGAATGTATACGGACTTTCAACCATGAAAATGTTCTGGGATCAGACAGGAGTGATAGTTGCTTCAATTTATGAATATGTCAAAAACCACTGAATTGTACACTTTTCTAAAATTCTACATAAACAGAGAGAGAGAAAGAGAGAGAGAGAGAGATAAGGTGACCAGGAAAAGCTTTCCTGAGGAGTTGACATTTGAGGTGAGCCCTGAACTGTAAGAAGGAGTTGATCGCGTAAAGGTGATGGAAAGAAACTTCCTGGCAGCTGGAGCAGCAAATGCAAAGGCCCTGGGGCAGTAAAGAGTTCATATACTTGAAGTACAAGCCAAAAGTCCAATGAAGCTGGAGGATAGGCAATAAGGAAGGGACCTTTCAAGGTGAGGATTATCCTACCCATTTTATGGAGCAAAAAAAAAAAAACTGTTCAAGTTCACCCGGCTCATCACTGCAGGGATTGAGATACAAACCCGAGTGTCTCTGAAATTAGAGTTCAGCCTCCTTCCTTACTCTGTGCTGTAAGCAGAGTCTGAAACTCAAGGAGGCTGCAGGAAACGGAAGGTTTGAGGTAAAGCAGGCGCTCCAAACCTGATATGCCTTTTTCACTTCTAAACAGGATCTTCATCATGAACTTCAGGGCGTCCCTGGACCCCTCGGGCATTGAATGGAAATTTTGTTTGTGTATTTTTCTCAAGCAAGGAGCCATAGCTTTCACCAGTTCCTCTAAGGAGTCCCCCCCGGAATTCCATGTTATTCAGGCTTTCAAGAGGTTAGTAAAGTAAGTTATCAGGACAGCTACCACGAACTCGGTCAGCGTGGCTATCTGCACATTCCCTGGGCCTCTCCGGTGTGCTGAAGTTCCTGAAAACCCAGCCCAAAAGCCAAGGATGCTTTTCCCCAAGGCAGCCCTTCCCAGGGCATGCAATGGAGAGGAGAGTTCTTAAGAGGCCTCCATATCCTGGAAAAGCAGTCTTCAAAGTAGAGTCCACTCACGCTACGCACCACAAAAAAAAAATGATTTGGCATAAGGACAGGAAATCCAAGAACTCCTGTGTATGGTCTTTAGTTATTCAAGTGAGGAATCAATGCAATATGGGTATGGATGCTGGCACCCTCACTTGAGATGCCCACGTCAGCCAGCGAGAATCAGGAAGCTCAGACCAAGAACGGTGACTGGGGTACATTGCCCATATTACAGCTATGTGCCCCCCTAAAGGGGATAGGCAGATACATTATCTAGGTTTAGCGAGGCTAACCATCACTGAGCAGGCACATGGCTTAACCACCACCACCGCGCCCCCAACCGTAACAAAACCACAGGCTGAAGAAAATTCTGATAGAGGAAGCACAAGAAAACAATCACGTTGTGGGTGCTAGGCATTGAGGAGGGCACCTGTTGGGATGAGCACTGGGTATTGTATGGAAACCAGTAAATTTTATATATACACATAAAAAGAAAACAATTGCGTTGCCTCTCCACTTTTCTTCAACAGCTAGCTTGTTACAAGGTTAAAAACAACAATGTTCTATTCAGATCAAAGCCAAGTCAGCCAAAAATAGTCAAAATTCTCATGAAAAATATTCAAAATGTGGACTGTTTATTAATGGTAAGTTTCATCCTCAACAAACATCATGATTTGACATTAGCTAATGATTACATGACGTCATCATGCTTACCAACAGACTTTAATATTTACTGCACTTTCAGCTCAGCTTAAAATTTGTTTTTATGTGTGCTTTATAATGTACCTAACAACTGTTCACTGGTCCATGCACATACTTATTAGTACAATAAATGTGTATGGATTAGGGTACAGACCAAAAAACATGTTAAAATACGTGTCCAAAAAGCTTCATAAATAAGACAATGGACATCACCAACTATGTGTTATAAACCAAATTCCCAAGGATTTGCCATCTATTTGCGGCACATAGTTTGGGTGCTTCTCAAACCATGTGCATTCGTGCTACCTCGGGGTCTTGTTAAAAATGTAGATTCTATTTCAGTAAGTCTGAGGCAGGGCATGAGATTCTTCCACTCAAGCTCCCAGGTCACGAAAATGAGGCGGCTCCACAGGACATACTCTGAGTACTAAGTCCCTAAAAGAACTATAATGGTAGCTTTTAAGTGTCCACTTGACTATGGCACAGGGTGCCCAAATATTTGGTGAAACGTCATCATGGATGCATCTAAGAATGTGCGTTTGGATGAGATGAACACTGACATTCAACAGACTGAGTACATTGCCCTCTAGCATTCGGGTGGGCCTCATCTAATCAGTTGAAGGCATGCAGAGACAAAAGTCCCACCCTCTCTTGAGTAAAAGGGAATTTTCCTGCCTGACAGCCTTCAAACTGGGATGTCAGCTCTGCAGATTTCAGACTTCCTAATGGCAAGTCCACATCATGTATCTCACTCTTGCTCTCTCTCTCTCTATATCTCCTACAGGTTTTGTTTCTCTGGAGAACCATAACTAATACAGGAACCTTACTAAAGAAACTACACTTTTCTTTGATATCTCTTGTCCCAGCTCAGAACAATTACCTTGAAACATTGCCATTTTTGTGGTCATAGATGATTGAATATTGGCAATTTCCTAAGTTTCAATTTAGCGTCAATTTCTTTCTAGATGTACTCGTGTGTTATTTGTCTCGTGCCATTTGACTGTTACCTCTTTTGAGTGCAGGGATTGCGTCTGTATTGTCACTATTCTCTTATAGCTCTCAAAACAGTACTAGGTATGCCATAGGTGCTCAATAAATACCTATGAAATGAATACATGAATGGGTGAATGAATGAATGAATGAATGAACAAAAGACAAGATACTTTCTTTTGTAAATTATGATGTCAGAAACCAGATACTGGTTTTGTCCGTGCCAGATACTGTTCTAGACACTGAAGATACAACAGAAGAGATGTGGTGTCCCCACACTCCTTACTTTGGACAGTAAAGCAAAGATACAGATAATCAAGTAGCAAACCAGGAAATTAATAAGTTAATTTTAGGCTGTAATGTGAAATGAAGCAAGAAACACCAGGCGATGAGCCGGAGGGGGGCGGGCAATGGTAACTGAGTCGTCAGGGTCGTCAGGGACAGCTTCTCGGAGAAGGCGACACCAGAGTGGAGACCTCCATGGCAAGGGAGCCAGCGCATGAGGTCTGACAGAGGATTCGAGCCAAACCAACGCGACAGTTCCAAGGTAGCAATGAGCTTGGCATATTTGAGGAACAAAAAGAGAATACGGTGTTCCTTCACTTTCCAATCACAGCGAGCAAATAAAAGACCCCAACATTCCCAAACAGAGCTCAGAACCTCCTCATCTGGCTTCAAAGCTCCCAGGAATCCCGAGGTCTAAACTATGTTCTGACATTTAAACACCTGAATAGGATTCCGCAACATTTCCTCTGAAGCATCTTTTACTTTTTCAAGAACGCAAGGGCCGTGGGCATGAGGTAACTTTCTGGAGTGGTGGTTACACAGGTAAAGGCAAAGCTCCTGAAACCACACTTAAACTTAAAACGTGTGCCTTTTACTGTGTAAAGTATATACCCCACTGAAGGTGACTGCTAAAATGCAAGGACTCCATCGCCCAAAGAGAAGTAAAGTAACCTGCCACGAGCGAGAATTTATAGAGACTTCTCCATGGGCAACAAGATTTGCCTGCAAGGGTTTCTCCAAGCTGGGGAGCTGGTCAAAGCCAGAGGGTAACCACAGACATGAAGGAAAAAGGGGCAGCGGGAAGAGAGAAAAGGCAAAAGGAGGCGAGACGTTTATCGGTTGATGCTGCTTCTTTAAAAGGGACTCCAGCTCTTCTGAAGCGTGTTTGAAAAGCACCCGGGACACTGTGCTGTGCAATGTGCCAGTTGGATTTCTGATTCTGTTTGAAGGTGGGCAAAATAATGACATGTGTTCCCTACTGGCCTCAAGCGTATGGAGCTTCAAACACACATTCCTGCCCCCAAGGTCGCTTCTCATCAACTGCTGCTTCCAAGGGCGCTGGCCCTGCCAGGGGCGGATGCAGGAAACACTCCTGGTCTTGATCTTACAGGGGCTCCTTGAACTGGCCCCCCTGCACGTGTCGCCATTTGCAGAACAGCAAGCACTTCTTTGCGATCTGAGAGCACGTTAGTCCAGCACGTGTCCACTCAAAGGCCGTGCAGCCTAGTGGTCAGGGACCTGTGCCCTGGCCTCAGACTGTCCGGGTTGGAAGTCTGACTCCTCCACTCCCCAGGGCCTCGTTCATCCTCACGGAAAGCGATCTGTGCCTCTTCAGAGGCACACTGTCCTAAGGCCTGCCTCACTGGGGCAGGGCCTGGAATTAAATGAGCACTTATACACAAGCTCGTGGTGAAATAGCAGGCTGGACAAGGCTTCTTTCATATCACCCAGGCCAACACTTTGCAAGGCATTTAATGAGGCCATTCCTGGGTCTTCTCTCCTATTCTGAACCTGTCCCCCTCTGCTGCTTAACTCTGAAGGAGTTAGGAGACTGGACCAATGCCACACAGCTTAAAAGATGGAATAGGGCAAGGACTAGGTACTGAGTTTCAGACTACAACATTTACCCCTTTGGCAGGTAAGGGGTAGAAAATTCCAGTAATAAGGGTGATGGCAAAGGGGTAAAACTTGCTGAGCAGTGACCATAAAGAGGTCCTGTGCTAAGGGCCTCCCAAGTCCAGTCTCAGTGAAACCTCGCACAAGCCTGGGACATAGGGATCACCAGGGTCTCATTCTACAGACAAGAATCTAAAACTCAGAGAGGTGAAGTCACATTCCCAAGGTCACACAGCTCCTAAGCGGCCAGGCTGGATGGAATCTCCAGACATCTGACTTGAGGTAGGCTCCACTGAGTCTCCAGGGACTCCAGAGTGGGGGTGGAGACGGAGGCCGACCTGAGAGCTTCCTAAAGAGGGAACTCACCACTGGGTGGCAACCAACAGCTTCCCTGGGAAAATGCACGTCAGTGTTGTCCAAACTACCAGTTTCTCAAGAGAAGTCAGGAATCGGGATTTCTACGTGAAATCTCCTTAGTTCTAAGTTGGTTTTAAAACACAATGTATGACAGAGACTGAAGAAATTTTACAGCCAGATGCAGTGAGCCTTGACCGGATCCGAGTTTGGGAGCTCAAGCTCCAGAGGACATCTTTGGTACGACCAGGAAAATGTTACCCTGATTGGCTACTTGATGGTATGACAGACTTTCTGCCCTTCTTCTCGAGGGTGATCCTAGGATCGTGTCGTGGGGGAGAATGTCCTTGTTCTTAGGCAATCCACGCTGAAGTATCTAGGGATGAAGTGCCATGTCTGCAATTCGTTTTCAAATGTTTCAGCCAAGAAACACAGGAAAAGGAAAGGGAGGGAGAAAGGGACAGAGGAAAAGAAAATACAGAGTGTGTACTAAAGCAAACATGACAAAATACTAATAATTGTGTGGCCTGGATTAGTAACTCTCAACTGGGGGTGATTCTACCCCCGGATGACATGTGGCTATGACTGAGGACATTTTTTTTTTAACTGTCACACCTGGGTTGTAAGGGGGGTGCTATTGGCATAGTGGGTGGAGTCGAAGCTTGCTGCCAGACCCCCTACGATGCACAGAACAGCCCCCCCCCCACTACCGAGAATGAGCCGGCTCCAAATGGCAGTCGTACCGGGAGTGACAAACCCTAAAGACATTTTTATGTTTCAAGTTTTTTCTTTTGTATGTGCAAAATGTTTCACCGAAAAAGAAAAAAAAAAGAGAGAGAGAGAGAGAGAGAAACTTTAAAATAAAAGTAAGAATACATAAATAGCCACACCTTGCAGACCAAACAAAACATGCCTGCATGGTTGGGTAACCACAGCCGGCCACTGTTTGCAGTCACTTGTTCCGATCCACAGTGGCTGGATGTAATGCTGCTCTGGCTGGTGAATGAGGGTCTCTGAAGCTCTTCTGATATCGTGGGTGAGACCCCCGCAGCTCCTGGAATTAGCGACTTTCTCCTGTTTTCAGGTCCCAGTCGGCCCAGAAGGGAGCAGCCAACATGCCCAGGACTCTGGGTCTGAAAACCGACATCACGGAGGCCTCTTCCAGGATACCACCAGGAGCAACTGGTGACCTAGGGGTGCTTTCCGATGAAATGAGAATGAACCCCTCATCTCAGTGACCCGCACAGCCCAAGACAAAATAAATTAAGAGGCTGTGGCTGAGACGTTAATTTCACCCAGAAGCTCTCAGGTGGCTGGGTGCACCCCACCCAGGTACCCCCTGGCCCCCACAAGCAAAACCCAATGAGCTCATGGCTGTGGCTGGGACTTGAAATGAACAACTGCACACACACAGTGCAACATGCATTTGGACGGTCCTTGGGGCAGCCCCCAGCACCACAAATACACAAAGCAGAAATACGTGCAGAAAACACACAACCAAATGCAAATAAGGGAGTGGGCTTGGATTAATTCATCCATTCCCAAGAATGTAAAAAATAGTCCCAAACTCAAGAACAGTCTTCCTCAAGAACGTCAAGGCCACTTTTGAAGAGCCATTCAGGGAGACTGTTACATGCGGATTTCTGGGGCTCATCCCAGACCTTTACTGACCCAGAACCTTTCCGGACAGAACACAAGAATGTGCATTTTAGGAAGCCCCCACCCCCACCCCCATCCAATGCTCACTGGCACTGAAAACACCTTGAAATCAGGGGCCTGGGGACTGCAGTTTTATAACTGTGTGACCTTGGAGAAGCCATCCAACCTGAACCGTGATTTTCTCATCAGTGGGAATTGACAACACTTGTCTCCTAGGGCAGCCGTGCACACTAAAGGCGTGTTTACACACACATGCACGTGCGCGCGCGCACACACGCGCACGCACACACACACACACACACACACACACCCCTAGTACGGTGCTTGGCAAATGTTCCTTCATTTTCCGTAATGGTAACTGTCCACACACTGGAAAACCTAGAGAGCTTTACAAAAGTACACAGACTCAGCAACCCTAGAGATTCTGATGGAAATTGTCGAGGGCGGGGCCCCTAGCAACACGATTTTTTTTTTTTTAAAGCACTCCAGGTGGTCCTAAACAGCAGCTGGGGTTGAAAACCACAGGGTGGAAACTGCCAATAAAAATCAACTATCCTTTCTCTTCAAGAGAATGCACTTCTACCGCATTCTGGAATTTCCAAACTGTACCCGGAGAGTCCTGTGGCCAGGCTCTGTTATCAGAGGACTGGGTGCCCCGCGATGCCACCCCCAAGCAGCCCTTTAGTGGTCCCTGCAGAAGTGGCCACAACTGACCAAGCTGGGGGGGGGACTCTTTTTCTCCAGACAAGAGCTGCAAGGTGGCAGGACAGGAATGGGAGTCGCTCCTGGGCCCTCAGGTCGGCGGTGGAGCGCTCTCGACAGGAATACCCAGATCACGCGGAGCCTGAAGATCACACATCACCTTCTCCCGCCGCAGGCCAAAGGGAGCCGCCCACCCTTAGCTCCGCTGGCACCTTCCCACCTCCCCTTCTCCCGCCTTTCCTCCCCTCCTCCACCCCCCACCCAAACACCCAGGAGGGCTTCTGTAAGCGCTGATTTGCAAGGGAAAGGCTCAGTGGATACTTCAGCAGAGGAATTAACCCGAATCTGCAAGGCAGTCTACCTATCCCTGGGGACTCTCTCCCTACCAAGGCGACACCCGCCGCCTGCCGCAGTCCTGCCTCGGTACTCTTCCTTCACCTCAACACAGACCCCGGGAAGCTACAGGGACTGGCGGGGACTGCGGGGAAGTGAAACTCCGGCCTGTGGGGCTGGCGACAGGGCTTCTTGGGGGTGCAGGAGGTGGGCGGGGCCAGCGTGTTACTCGCTCAGTGGGTCAGGGTTTCCTGAATCCCCTGGAAGCTTACTTTTGTGCTTCAAGACCCCAACATCCACCCACCCCTCCCTGCTGACCCAAACCAAGAGGAACTTCCTCACCTCTTGCCCCAAATCCCTCCCCTCTGGGGAAAAAAAAAGAATCATCGGATACTCTGCGTATAAATAGAAAATAATTACTAGTGAGGTGGTAATGTTCCTTCGCCTATTTTTGGTGGGTCTCTTTGTTCAGATTTTTTAGGCAGGCGTACGGAGCTCGTGCATCCACACGAGCACACATGGGCCCCCGCCGGAGGTGTGGGGAGGGTGTGTGTCGGGGGGGGGGGGGCCCATGGCGACCCCCGTTGCCTAAACTCGGCAAGAAGATCGAGCTAGCTAGCGCCCAGCCATCCAGCCGTTCCAAGACCGCCAGTCGCTCTCCAACCCCGCCTGCCCAGACCTCACGCCAACCCTGGCCTCCGTCGGGTCTGGGGGCTGAGTCCTGGGGGTTGCGTTCTCGGCCTCCAAAGTTACTGGGTTGTGCGAATCAATTTAGACACTTTTAAAAAAAGCAAAAGGCAAATAGCTCCATTAATCCCCAAATGCCTTCTCCCATCTGCTGCGACTTGCTGGCGCTGGGACTTGCATAATGAATAAGGCAACCAGGAAAGTTGACGAATCAGGGGGGCGGGAGGGGGGCTCCCGCCCTTGGAGTCCGCGCCAACCCCCTGCAAGGGGCGCAGCGCGCGGCGAAGGCCCCGGCCCCCAGCAGGGAGAGGTGGCGACGGCGGAAAAGGGCGAGGGGTGCGGGTGGCCGGGAGGCAACCGAGGTCCCGATTCCGGGGACCTGGCAGCTCAGAGAGAGAGAGAGGCGGCCGCTCCAGGCAAGGCTTTTGTTCTCGCCCTCCCTCCCCTCTCTCTCTCTCCACCTCCCTCGCCTCTTTTTCGCGAGCCTTACGAGTTGCAGGCGGCACACACTCCTTCCCTCCCTCACACACACGCGCGCGCGCGGGCTCACACACGCCCCCCTTCCCTTTACGGGCCCGCCTGCCCTGTTTACCTAGAAGCTAGCGTCTGGAATCCGAGGGGTAGACCCCTCCCCAAAACCCAAGACTCCGGGGCAGCGGGCTCCCGGGCTGTGTGTGTCTCAGACCCGCTTCAATCCTAGGCGGGAGGGGGCGGCGGGAGGGTGATGGGTGCAGAGAACCCCCCCCCCCATACACACACGCGCTCCAGTCCACACCTGTGCGGAGCCCAGCGCCCCCTCTCCGCGCGGGGAGCCGAAGTTGGCTTCCCGGGCGACCTCCCCCAGCGGAGACGCGGGGGGGCGGGGGGGGGGGAAGCGCCATTGCCCAGGGAAAGGTGGAGAGGGAAGACGAGGGAGAGCGGCGCCTGGAGGGGAGGCGGCGGGGGGAGGGGAGGCAGCCCACCTGGACATGTGCTCCCTTTGCGGCCGGTGCGCTTTCTCCAGCCCCAGCTTGGTGAAGATGCCTACAAGCACCATGACGGCCACCACCCCGCAGATGATGTAAACGATCAGGTTGGTCTTGTCCTTCGTGGGGTCGTGCAGGGGGTCGTCCTTGCGTGCGGGGGGCTTGCCGGTGTTGAGCCACAGCGGAGTGTCGTAGTTGGTGCAGGTGCTCTGGTTCAGTCGCCGCTTCTTAAATGTGCAGCAGAACCGGAAGCCACAAGTCCCGCAGCAGAAGATGAAGTCGCCCGAGCTGCAGTTGAACGGCGGGTCCCACTGGCCCATGACATCGAAGTAGCCCCGGCAGAAGTCCGGCGTGGGCGCCCGGGTCGGGGGCGCGTCCGAGGCCCCCGCGCCCTCGCCGGCCTCTCCCGAGGCGGCCCCGGACCGGTTGCCCCCCGCCAGCACTACCACGCCGCCCAGCTGCGCCAGCTGCCCGTGCCCCGCTCGCTCCTGCGCCCGGCACACGCGGGCGCACAGCTCGGTGAGGAAGCAGCCGAGGAGCAGCCGGAGGACGCGGCGCATCGTGTCTCCCAGCCCGGGCTCGGCCGCTCGGCCGCCGCTGGAGCCGCTGCAGCCGCCTCTCGAGGCGCGGCCGAAGCTGCCGAGGCTGCTGCCGGGGGCTGCGAGCCGCCGCGGGCCGCACATGCAGGGAGCGGCGCGGGGCGCTCGGTGGTCGGCGGCCACTGCGCTCGGCTCAGCCCGCGTTCGCCTCCAGCGCGCCGCGCGCCGAGGGGCCGGCCGGGGAGGAGCGCGCCTGACCGGGCGGGGGAAGGATGAGCGGGGGCAAGCGCGGGGTGCAGGTCCGGCCGGCTGCGGGGAGAGGCGGGGGCCGGAGAGCAGGGGAGCGTCGGTCTGTCCGCGCTTCGCCTTGGCCGGCGGCTCCGGACTCGCCGCCCTGCGCCGGCTCGCAGGATCCCTCTCACCTCTCCAGCTCGCCAAGTGCGCTGGAGAGAGCGAAGCAACACTTGTGGAATGAAGGGAGGGCGGGAGGAAAGGGGGAGGGGGAGGGGAAGGAGGGCGGGCAGAGGAGGGAAGGGGGGGTGGAACGGGCGCGAGCTCGAGAGGGGCGGGGGCGCGGAAGAGGTGACTCGGGCGGGCGGGGGGGCGGGAGCGAGTTGGGGGGCGTGCGGAGCTGAGCTAGGCTGGCGGGCGGGGAGGAGGGAGCTTCGGCAGCCACCGGGGCTGAAGGCACCGCTCGGGTTTCCCGGCAGGTGGAGGATGGCTGCGGGACCTCCCGCGCCCTCTCGGGGAGGGAGGCACGGCTCAGACCTGTTCCGGGCGAAGAGGCGGCTCCGCCCGTGGCTTTTTCAGGCGTGCGTGCGGAGGAGCTGCGGCTCCAATCTGCCCTCCAGGGAAGAGGGGACTCGGAGGGGTTAGGGACAGACTAAGTGGCTTCCACTCCAAGGCGGACTGGGGTACAGACTGATCAGGATCGCCCCTCCATGGTGCACGGGGCCGCCTCGCCCTTCCTTTCCCCCGAATGCGCCCTCCAGCCAGGCGCGCATCCGGGATGGTTCTACTCCCTGGGACTTGCCGAGGACCAAGGCTCAGCTGGGAAGGCGGGGTGGCAAGCCACTGGCCCCGAGGTCAGCAACCCCGGGAGAAGGCCGTGAGATGAAGTGAAGTCGAAGAAGCGCAGGGGGTAGGGAGAGAGCAGACCTGGCAGGAGCACGTCCCACGTCCTGGAAGGTCTTTCCTGGGACTCTCCTAGGCCCCAGGACCTGCCACTTCTGTCCCTCTATGACCTCGCGGCGTTCCCTGCGTTCCACAGGAGGGCACACCGCCGCGCCTCCTCTGCGCGCCCAGATCCGGTGCAACGCAAGGCCTGGACACCTAGCCTCAGCCACCCTCCCGCGCCTGGAGTTCGCGCGTGGGTCTCCGGAGACGGCTGGCGCCTGTGCTCACGGAGCCCCCCAGACATCCTCACCCGATGTGGCGCAGTCCGGCCTTGCCTCCTCGGCTTCCAGCCTCCGGTCGTCGCCCGTCAGCATTTCCAAATCTGCCCTCTCCACTCAGCAGATTCCAGCCACCCGTCGGCCCTGTCTCATTTCTCCCACTTCTGTCCTCTGCTTGAATTTGACTCCAATAGCCCCCCAAACAGCATTTGCACCAAAGCTGCGACACCGAATTTAGATCTCCACACGCCCCTGCGTTTTTGTTTTTTTAATTGCATTAACTAAGTATACACTTTGCAGTCGGCTGGGCGATCTGCAGGGAAATGATGCCTCCAACCACCCCACCCCCTGCCCTGGGCTTCAGTCAGGGGCTTCTCCAGGCATTTTCAAAGCACCAAAAAGTTGGACCACATATAAAATGACATAGTGGGTTCTCTTTAACTGAAAAAGCATGCTAGAGAGGTGGTTACTGGCCTCTCTTGCAAGTTTTCTCAGAATGACAGGGAGCTAAGCTAATTGTGTTTTCTCTTCGAAGAATGTCACCTACTGTCTTCCGAAAGACTAGCATAGAATGACCCTATTCCAGGAAAAAACGAACCAGGCCGACCCTGACCCAGCATATCCAGGAAGCATGCCAGCCCTCGGAGACTCACTGAATTATGGGCTGTATTTTGTCCCAAACCCACCTGGACAAGGTGTGAGATTGTTCAGTCTAAATGCATCAGAGCCATCGGAATGAGCTTCCCGAAATAGGGTAGTGTGACATGTCTGTCGACCCACACCCACCACCACTGTGTGAGCCTCTACAAACACAAGCATTGGTGTGTGAGAGCTAATGATAGCTGACATTTATTCGATGCTTACAACATACCCACTAAGCTTGTCTTTTCTAAAATCACCTCCTCACAGATGCTCAAAGCAGTGCCTGGCATCTCGCAGACAATCTGGGAATAGTTGCTAAACCACTTGAGTGACTGATCTTATTTAACTCTATCTCTAGGTAATATTACCGGGCCCACACAACAGAGGGAGAGACTGAGGCCCAAAGCAATTAAACCAATTGCCCACAGTAGTGCAGCAAGGGACGCCACCCAGTTGGCATTTGACCCAACAAATGTGACTCCTGGGTCTGTGTTCTAACCATTCCAGGTAGTGCCTTCCTAAAATAGGCCTCCAGACTCCCTGTCCATCTGACATTATGTTATATATTTGGTTTTTGCCTGTCTCCTGTCTCCGCACGTCGATTGGTAAACTCCAGGACAGAAAGGGGCCTTGATTCCTGCAGCATCTCCCAGCACCTACAGCAGCGAGAAGCATGACAAACACTCAAAAAATACTTAGAGGCTGTTTTGATTAACTTACTAAGCTCTCTTACGCAAGACCGTTGGTGTTAAACCAAGGGAGGAAAGGAACCGTACGACAGGAACAGACAATGGAGTTTCTGCTGTCAGGACCACGCAGAGGGATTGGGATATTTCTAGGCACTAAATCAGAATAGGAAAAGACTGTTCCAGCAGGCCTGCCGAGGTCCAGGAAGCTGAGGCTCAAAGAGGTTAAGGGCTTTGTCCCAAGGTCACATGGTCAGCAAATGGGAAAGCCGGGGCTGGGTGCAGAATGCCAGACTCCTAACCTCTGCTTTCCTGCTTGCCCACCCCCACCGCACCCCACCAATGCACCTCCCAGCAAGCATAGGGCTGGGAGCCTAGGTCAGTGGCCTGGTAGAAGAATAGGTCACAGACACGTTCCCACAAGAGTTGGGGGTGTTCAGATACTTCTAAATTTGATTTTAAGAAAGAGGGAGAAAAAAAAAAACCACCTTCGCCAAAAGAGACAAAATCTAGACAGCAAAGTCCATTTTAGAATGTCTCCAATCTCTGTAAAATATTGCCTGTCACCAGAACATTTGAGTCCGGTTCTCAGAGGAGACTCACTCTGGCTGCTGTTCCCGGCTTTAATTAACAGAGACTGCCCCCTGTTTGTCACAAGGAGAGTGCAGGGAGCCTGCTTCAGAAAGAAGCCGACCTAATAGACCGACCTTCGCGGCTTATTTGCCAGATCCCAAACTCTAAACCTGCTCCCCCTGTGAGCTTCACCCAAAGTGAATTCCCTTGCTGTTCCCGCCTGCCCCTCTGGAATATCGCCCACACCTGTTTCCCAAGCCTTTGAAAAATATGTACAAGAAGGGGGGAATCAGGCTCATTTTACTCTTTAAAGGAAGAAAGCCACTTTCCTCTGGGTATGTCAACTCAGTAAATAGAGTCACTGTCGCCTAATAGGTGTGTGATTATTGGGAACATGTCCCCATTTAGAACACGTGGTTGAGAAAACATTTCTTTCAGGGTTCCTCACGGGGAGGGGTGCGGTGTGGGGGGGGATGGTTATTAACTTCCTAATTGAAACACCTGTCAAGTTCATGGAAGATGAAAAATCATCAAAGACCACCCCCCACCACTACCCAAATGAATTCATGCAAATGTGTTGAAATTAAAACGCAGCTCTTAATGAAAGTGCTTTCTATGAAAGAGATGATGACATTATTTACAAGACAGGCACTTTTAATACCTAAAGAAGAATCTCGTTTGCTCTAGGCTTAATTATGTCAGTCTGCAGCACCATGTGCAAGGAGCCTGCAACCGTACTCCCAACAATTAAGGGGGAAGGAGCGATGTTACAAAGGAAGTCTGCTCACCAGGACTCGGAGCCAGTGTCCCTCTATAAGCAACTCCACAAATCAGACTATTTGTGTTGTGGCCCTCACCTGAAGGCGTTGATTGTTAATAGTCCTCATCAGGTGGCTTTTAGGGTTTCAAAAAGTTTTCTTAGCAACTGTTAGCCTTGAGAAAAAAGAAATGAGAGGACTCAGAAGCTGTTGGTTCGAAACCTTAAGAGCTACTTGGGGGCTGGAGGGGGGGCGGGGAATCAAAACTGGACTCCCATATACAGAGCGTAAGGAGAGACCAAAGAAGGGGGCAGATGTCTCCAGATGGGCGGGTGGTGGGGGTAATAAGCTAGGGAACTTACAAGGCCTGCCCTGGGCCCTGCAAGGCGAGTGGATCTCTGCAACTGCCTGCCAGAATCTTACAAGTTTATATTACACAGAGCTCGCAATGGGGGTCAGTAGTAAATTGTCCAGATGGTCTTAACAGCACTTTGCTCTCCCAAGGCTGCATCCTTGAAGCAGACTCCTAGTGCCAGAACAGTGGGTGGAATATACGTTGCAAGGACAGAGGAGGGGGTGACGAGCCTCTGATTGCCCACCTCCAGCTCAGGGGTCAACTGGAGGCCATGTCCCCTGGATGACTTTCTCCAACAGAAGCCAAAATGTGGCCAGCCCCTTGCCTTGCGGGGGCAACACACTGATTTGATGTATTTTATTCTCTTTTTCTGAAAAGATAAAGGAAGATAAAAGATAAACTACAAGAGAAGTGAAGCGGGTCTAAAGTTGGGTTTCCCCAGACTACAAGTAGTAGGTGAGAGGATTTTGGGTGGTACCCAAACATGTTTTTTTTTTAACAATTTTCTATTTACTTTTAATGTGTGTCAGAAAAAAATAACGACACGTCCACACTTGGCTTCATGGGCAGAAACATTTCAGGTGCACGTCAATTTAAAGTACATTTAAGAAGAATAATAAATACATTACAGTATTTATTAATAAAATATAAATAAAGAACATAAGAGGAAGTGTCTTGTGTTTAGGAAAGGTGGATTTTGGTATGAGGACAGGGTTCCTCAGTGTCAATGCTGTTGACATTCTTTTTTCAGTATTTATTTATTTTTGAGACTGAGACAGAGTATGAACAGAGAATGGGCAGGGAGAGACGGAGACACAGAATCTGAAGCAGGCTCCGGGCTCTGAGCTGTCAGCATAGAGCCCGACTCGAACCCACAGACTGTGAGATCATGACCTCAGCCGAGATCAAGAGCTGGAGGCTTAACCGACTGTGCCACCCAGGCACCCCCTTTTATTTAACATCGTTTAAATGTTCATTTATTTTTGAGACAGAGTGAGTGGGGGAGGGGCAGAGAGAGAGAGGAAGACACACAGTCTGAAGCAGGCTCCGGGCTCTGAGCTGTCAGCACAGACCCGGTTGAGTGGTTCGCACTTACAGACCATGAGATCGTGACCTGAGCCAAAGTACTCGCTTTCTGGGGGGAGCCACCCAGGTGCCCCAGTGATACTGACATTTTAGAGAGGATCATTCTGTGCTGTGGGGAGCTGGTGTCGGGGGTGGGGGGGGGGCTGTCCTGTGCATCGTAGAAGGTTCAGCAGCATCCCTGGACTCTACCCACTAGATGCCAGTAGCACCTCCCAGTTGCCACAAACAAACACTGTGGATGAGCAGACACTGCGAAATCGATTGAGAACTGCCCCGTGTTGAAATCCTAGTTCTTTCTCCTATGAGGTTTATGGCCTCAAATGAGTCACTTAACCTTTCTAAGCCTGAGTTTCCCCATCTATAAGATGTGGATATGAATGGTGCTTTCCTGGGGCAGCTGGGTGGCTCAGCCCGTTAAGCCTCTCTGACTCTTGATTTTAGCTCCAATCATGATCTCATGGTTCATGAGTTCAACCCTGTGTTGGACTCGATGCTGACAGTGTGCAGAGCCTGCTTAGAATTCTTTCTCTCTCTCTCTCTCTCTCTCTCTCTCTCTCTCTCTCGCTGCCCTTCCGCCATGCACAGGTGCGCTCTCTCAATAAATAATAAATAAATAAATAAATAAATAAATAAATAAATAAATAAAAACTCAAAAAAAAAGAGTGGTGCTTTCCCCAGGAATATTACAAACACTCCATATCTTCTAATATTATAAACACCCCATATCTTGCGTAGAGCGCTTGGCACAGTGAAACGGACCTTAGGCAGTGCTTAGTAAAGAGTCACTCTTATGACAGCCAACCTGAAGGAGGCTAGCAGGCGTCAGGCACTGCCCTGAGCCCTGGGGAGACCAAAGGCTGAGACAAGATCCTTGCTCTCCATGCAGCAACCCATGCTCAGGAGGGCCCCATGCTTTGCTGCTCTGCCGTTACCTTGGAACTCAAATGATTTCTGAACACAGGGCCTCACCAATTCTGCAGCCTGTCCGCTATGTAGGGGATGCAACTCTGGCAGAACGAGAGGCCAAGCGTGTGGGAACTTACAGGAGGATGTTTCGCTCAGCCTACACAGGCAAAGGCTTCTCAAAGGGGACATCCCAGCAACATGTAAGCATTCTCAGTAACATAGAAAGAAGAATTTTTTGTCTGAGTAGGCTTTATGGGTAGTGTGAGTCCAATGCTGGTCTTGAACTCACAACCGTGACATCAAGACCTGACCTGAGATCAAGTTTTACCAATGGAGCCACCCAGACACTCCCATAGCAAGAAGAATTTTGGTATATTCTCTTTTTTTTTAATTTTAATTTTTTTTAACATTTATTTATTTTTGAGACAGAGAGAGAGCATGAACAGGGGAGGGTCAGAGGAAGAAGGAGACATAGAATCTGAAACAGACTCCAGGCTCTGCGCTGTCAGCACAGAGCCCACCGCAGGGCTCGAACCCACAGACCGCGAGATCATGACCTGAGCCGAGGTCGGACGCTTAACCGACTGAGCCACCCAGGCACCCCTATTCTCTTTTATTTAATTTTAATTTTATTTATTTTTTTAATTACATCCAAGTTAGTGCAACAATGATTTAAGGAGTAGATTCCTTAATGCCTTTTGCTGATTTAGCCCATCCCTTCTCCCACAACCCCTCCAGTAACCCTCTGTTTGTTCTCATATTTAGGAGTCTATTATGTTTTTGTCCCCTCCCTGTTTTTTATTATTTTTGCTTCCCTTCCCTTGTGTTAATCTGTTTTGTCTCTTAAAGTTCTCATATGAGTGAAGTCATGTGATATATGTCTCTCTCAGACTGACAAATTTCACTTAGCATGATATCCTCTAGTTCCAGTCATGTAGTTGCAAATGGCAATATTTCATTCTTTTTGATTGCCGAGTAATACTCCATTGTATATACACCACATCTTCTTTATCCATTCATCCATCGATGGACATTTGGGCTCTTTCCATACTTTGGCTATTGTCGATAGTTCTGCTACAAACATTGGGGTGCATATGTCTCTTCGAAACAGCACACCTCTATCCCTTGGATAAATACCTAGTAGTGCCATTGCTAGGTCGTAGGGTAGTTCTATTTTTAATTTTTTGAGGAAACTCCATACTGTTTTCCAGAGTGGCTGTACCAGTTTGCATTCCCACCAGCAATGCCAAAGAGATCCTCTCTCCACATCCTCGCCAACATCTGTTGTTGCCTGAGTTATTAACGTTAGCCATTTTGACAGGTGTGAGGTGGTATCTCATTGTGGTTTTGATTTGTGTTTTCCTGATAAGTGATATTGAGCATTGTTTTCATGTGTCGGTTGGCCATCTGAATGTCTTCTTTGGTAAAGTGTCTATTCATGTCTTTTGCCCATTTCTTCACTGGATTTTTTGTTTTCTGGGTGTTGAGTTTGATAACTTCTTTATAGATTTTGGATACTAGCCCTTTATCTGATACGTCATTTGCTACGTCATCTTCTCCCATTCTGTCAGTTGCCTTTTACTTTTGCTGATTGTTTTCTTCGCTGTGCAGAAGCTTTTCATCTTGATGAGGTCCCAATAGTTCATTTTTGCTTTTGTTTCCCTTGCCTCCAGAGACATGTTGAGTAAGAAGTTGCTGTGGCCAAGGTCAAAGAGGTTTTTTCCTACTTTCTCCTTAAGGATTTTGATGGCTTCCTGTCTTACATTGAGGTCTTTCATCCATTTTGAGTTTATTTTTGTGTATGGTGTAAGAAAGTGGTCCAGGTTCATTTTCTACAGGTCACTTTCCAGTTTTCCCAGCATGACTTGCTGAAGAGACTGTCTTTATTCCAATGGATATTCTTTCCTGCTTTGTCAAAGATTAGTTGGCCCTACGTTTGTGGGTCCATTTCTGGGTACTCTGTTCTGTTCCATTGATCTGAGTGTTTGTTTTTATGCCAATACCATACTGTCGTCATAATTACAGCTTTGTAATACAGCTTGAAGTCCAGGATTGTGATGCCTCCTGCTTTGGTTATCTTTTTCAAGATTGCGTTGGCTTTTCAGGGTCTTTTCTGGTTCCAAACAAATTATAGGATTGTTTGTTCTAGCTCTGTGAAGAATTCTGGTGTTATTTTGATAGGGATTGCCTTAAATATGTAGATTGCTTTGAGTAGTATTGACATTTTAACAATATTTGTTCTTCCTATCCAGAAGCATGGGATACTTTTCCATTTTTTTGTGTATTCTTCAATTTCTTTCATAAGCTTTCTATAGTTTTCAGTGTATAGATTTTTCACCTCGTTGGTTAGGTTTATTCATAGGTATTTCATGGGTTTTGGGGCAATTGTAAATGAGATTGATTCCTTGATTTCTATTTCTGTTGCTTCATTGTTGGTGTATAGGAATGCAACTGATTTCTGTGCATTGATTTTCTATCCTGCCACTTTGCTGAATTCATGGATCAGTTCTAGCAGGTTTTGGTGGAATCTTTTTGGTTTTCCATATAGAGTATCATGTCATCTGCGAAGACTGAAAGTTTAACCTACTCCTGGCCCATTTGTATGTCTTTTATTTCTTTGTGTTGTCTGCTGAGGCTAAGGCTTGCAATAATATGTTGAATAACAGTGCTGAGAGTGGACATCCCTGTCTTGTTCCTGACCTTAGGGGGAAAGCTGTCAGTTTTTCCCCACTGAGGATATTAGTGTTGGGTCTTTCATATATGGCTTTTATGATCTCGAGGTATCATCCTTCTATCCCTTCTTTCTTAATGGTTTTTATCAAAAAAGGATGCTGTATTTTGTCAAATGCTTTCTCTGCCTCTACTGACAGGATCATGTGGTTCCTGTCCTTTCTTTTATTGATGTGATGAATCACATTGATTGTTTTGCAGATATTGAACCAGCCCTGCATCCCAAGTATAAATCCCACTTGGTCGTGGTGAATAATTTTCTTCATGGATTGTTGGATCAGATACACTAATATCTTGTTGAGGATTTTTGCATCCATGTTCATCAGGGAAATTCATCTATAGTTCTGCTTTCTCGTGGAGTCTTTGTCCGGTTTTGGAATCAAGGTAATTCTGGAATCATAGAAAGGGTTTGGAAGTTTTCCTTCCATTTCTATTTTTTGGAACAGCTTCAAGAGAATAGGTGTTCACTCTTCCTTAAATGTTTGGTAGAATGCCCCTGGAAAGCCATCTGGCTCTGGACTCTTGTTTTTTGGCAGATTTTTTATTACTAATTTGATTTCTTTACTGGTTATGGGTCTGTTCAATGTTCTATTTCTTCCTGTTTCAGTTTGGTAGTTTATATGTTTGTAGGAATTTGTCCATTTCTTCCAGATTACCCATTTTATTGGCATATAATTGCTCATAATATTCTCTTATTATTGTTTTTTTATTTCTTCTGTGTTTGTTGTGATCTCTCCTCTTTCCTTCTTGATTTTATTTATTTGGGTCCTTTCCTTTTTCTTTTTTGATCAAACTGGCTAGGGGTTTATCAATTTTGTTAATTCTTTCAAAGAACCAGCTTCTGGTTTTATTGATCTGTTCTACTGTATTTGTTTTTTAGTTTCAATACCATTGATTTCTGCTGTAATCTTTATTATTTCCTATCTTCTGATAGTTTTAGGTTTTATTTGCTGTTCTTTTTCCAGTTCTTTAAGGTGTAAGGTTAGGTTGTGTATCTGAGACCTTTCTTCCTTCTTAGGAAGGCCTGGATTGCTATATACTTCCCTCTTTTGACTGCCTTTGCTACATCCCAGAGGTTTCGGGTTGTGGTGTTATCATTTTCATTGGCTTCCATGTAATTTTCAATTTCCTCTTTAACTTCTTGGTTAGCCCATTCATTCTTTAGTAGGATGTTCTTTAGTCTCCAAGTATTTGTTATTTTTCCAAATTTTTTCTTGTGGTTGATTTCGAGTTTCATAGCGTTGTGGTCTGAAAATATGCACTGTATGATCTTGATCTTTTTATACTTTTTGAGGGCTGATTTGTGTCCCAGTATGTGATCTATTCTGGAGAATGTTCCATGTGCACTGGAGAAGAATGTATATTCCTCTGCTTTAGGATGAAATGTTCTGAATATATCTGTTAAGTCCATCTGGCCCAGTGTGTCATTCAAAGCCATTGTTTCCTGGTTGGTTTTCTGTGTCAGGATGTGTCCACTGCTGTGATGATGTGTCCATTGCTGTAAGTGGGGTATTTAAGTCCCCTACTATTATGGTATTATTATCAATGAGTTTCTTTATGTTTGTGATTAATTGATTTATATATTTGGGTGCTCTCACATTTGGAGCATAAATGTTTACAATTGTTAGGTCTTCTTGGTGGGTAGACCCCTTAAATTATGATATAATGCCCTTCTCCATCTCTTGTTACAGTCTTTATTTTAAAGTCTAAATTGTCTGATACGAGTGTGGCTACTCAGGCTTTCTTTTGTCAACCATTAGCATGATAGATGGTTCTCCATCCCCTTACTTTCAATCTGAAGGTGTCTTTAGGTCTAAAGTGAGTCTTTTGTAAACAGCATATAGATGGATCTTGTTTTCTTTTCTTTTTTTAACTTTTTTTAACATTTATTCATTGTTGAGAGATGGCGAGAGACAGAGTGCGAGTAGGGGAGGTGCAGAGAGAGAGGGAGACACAGAATCCAAAGCAGGCTCCAGGCTATGAGCTGTCAGCACAGAGGCCGACGTGGGGCTCAAGGTCACAGACCGTGAGATCATGACCTGAGCCTAAGTCAGATGCCTAACCGACTGAGCCCCTGGATCTTGTTTTCTTATCCATTCTGTTACACTCTGTCTTTTGATTGGAGCATTTAGTACATTGACGTTTAGAGTGAGTACTCAAAGATATGAGTTTATTGGCATTTTGTTTCTTGTAGAGTTGGAGTTTCTGGTGGTGTTCTTTGGTACTTTCTAGTCTTTGTTGCTTTTGATAATTTTTTTCCCGTCTTTTCTCCCCTCAGCAAGTCCCCCTTAAAATTGCTTGCAGGGCTGGTTTGATGGTCACTAACTCCTTTAATTTTTGTTTGTCTGGGAAACTTTTAATCTCTCCTTCTCTTTTGAATGACAGCCTTGCTGCGTAAAGAATTCTTGTCTGCATATTTTTCCAATTCAGCACATTGAATATATCCTGCCACTCCTTTCTGGCCTGCCAAGTTTCTGTGGCTAGGTCTGCTGCAAACCTGATCTGTCTTCTCTTGTAGGTTAAGGACTTTTTTTCCCTTGCTGCTTTCATGATTCTCTCCTTGCCTGAGTATTTTGTGAATTTGACTATGATATGCCTTATTGATGGCCCATTTTTATTTAATTGAATGGGGGTCCTCTGTGCTTCCTGGATTTTGATGCCTGTGTCTTTCCCTAGGTTAGGAATGTTTTCCACTATGCTTTGCTCACATAACCTTTCTGCCCCTTTTTTCTCTCTTCATCTTCTTGGACCCCTATGATCTGAAGTTGTTCCTTTTTAATGAGTCACTGATTTCTCTAATCCTTGAATCGTGCTCTTTTGCCTTCACTGTTTGCTTTTCTGCTTCATTATTCTCCATAAGTTTTTCCTCTGTATTGCTAATTTGCTGCTCTGCGTCATCCATCCTTGCTGCCAGGGTATCCATTCGAGGTTGGAGCTCAGTTATAACATTTTTTATTTCCTCCAGACTAGCTTTTACTTCTTTTATCTCTGCAGAAAGGGAGTCTAATCTATTTTCGACCCCAGCTAGTATTCTTATTATCGTGATTCTAAATTCTGGTTCAGACATCTTGCTTGGATCTGTGTCGATTAAGTCCTTGGCTGTCATTTCTTTCTTCTCTTTCTTTTGGGGTGAAATCCTTCAGTTTGTCATTTTGAAGGAAGAAAAGGAATTGATAAAGCAAAAAAAAAAAATTAAAATGAAAAAATTAAAAACAACACACACACACAAATCAAATAAATGATGCCAGACTGTAGGTGTGTTTTGGTCTGGTTATTGAAAGGAGCTTGATAGATTAGAGAAAAAAGCGGGAGGGTTGAGGGGGAGATAAAAAAGGAAAATGTTTGAAAATTTGAGAAAATGAATACAATGAAATAGAATAAAATGAAATGATGAAGTAAAATAGAATTTGAAAACTTTACAAAAAAGTAAAAAATATAGTAGAAAAAATAAAGAAAAATATTTTCAATAAAAATTGAAAATAAAAATAAATTTTTTGTCTTTCTGTATTCAAGAAAAAGAAGTGAAAAAGAAAAAAAGAAAACTGAATAGATGGACCAGTGAACAGGCTGAAATATGATTGAAATCACTTCGTTTTCCCCTAGAAGTCAAACTATGAAACACTTTATAGTTCGTAAACTAAGCAGGCGGAGAGACTTGTGTTCCTGAAGAGCGAGGTTGGCCCAGTTGGGCGGGGCTTAGGGTAATGACTTCGTTCTCCACTAGATGGCGCTGCTCAGCTCACTGGAAGGGATTGTTGTGACGCTTGCAGGTGTGTATGCGCATGCGCGGGAGCGGTAAAAATGGCGTCATCCAGCTGCCCAGTCTCTAGTATGGAAACTCTGTGCTCTCCCCGGCCAACAATCGCGCACCCATCCTTTGTCTCCGGCTTCCTCTGCTCCCGCTTCTACGCTGTCCGTGTCCAAGCCATCAGGTTGCCAGGCGGCACTTACCTCCGAGCTTTATTTCCTACGCGGCTGTGTTTCCCGACCCCTCACTTCGGAGGGACCGCGGCTTGGACCCGCTCAGATCCTCTGCAGGAGGGTCTCCCTGAGCAGTGCCTGGGTGCCGGCCTCACCCGGGAACGTTCGCGGGACTCTGCTCTTGCCGTAGCCAGAGACTGCGGCTGGGCGCCAGCCTGCCCCAGAGAAGGTTCACGCGATCGTGTAGCAGCAGCGTTTCGGGGATCATGGAAAATCACAACACGCATCTGGCCCAAGGCTTCACCCTTCCCACCAGAGCAGCACCAGGTAACGAGCTGCGGAGTTTCAGATTCTGCGATCACCTGTTTATAGAGTCTTAATAGAATTTAAACTCTCTCCTTTCTCCTTTCTCCCCTTTAGTTCAGTCCCTGTGGCTGTTTCCACTTTTCTCCAGCTGCTTTTGGGGGTGGGGGGTGTGCTTTCCCCCCCACCCCCATCCTCTCTCTGCAGGCAATAACAGTTCCCTGCCCTCAGTGGCTTCTCCCTCCCCCAGTTCACCTCTCTGCCCCGCGTACCTGCTGATTTCTGTGGTTCAGGTTGTGCAGATAGTTGTGTTGATCCTCAAATCTGTTTTCTAGGTGTGCAGGGTGGTTTAGTGTTGATCTGGCTGTATTTCATGGACGTGATGTGCAAAAAAATTTCCATGCTGTTCCACCATCTTGGCTCCTCCTGGTAGATTGTCTTTACAAATAGTTCTCAGGGCACGTGGGTGATTCAGCCGGTTAAGTATCCAACTCCTGATCTCACAGCTCCTGAGATCGAGCCCTACATGGGGCTCTGCGCTGACAGGGTGGAGCCTGCGTGGGATTCTCTCTCCCCATCTTTCTGCCTCTCCCCCTCTCAAAACAAATAAATAAACTTAAAAAAAAAAAGAAACCAATTCCTTCATCGTAAGACCCATGTTCTCCCCTTGTTTTGCAGTGAGAGAAAAGTTATGAACTTAGGTGGTTCTATAGAAATAGAGGCAATAATTGTTTCTGAGACCAGTAGCCAAAGCTCTGCCTCCATTTAGGACCCAAGGTCTTAAATACATATTTAAAATACAGACAGACAGACATATGTACCCTGTAGGGTCATTGGCTTGGATAAAGGAGGAGACTGAAATGCAATTATGAAGAACAACATAGGGGGTAAGAAGAGAAATTAAAAGAATAACTGATTTCACCATCCATAGCCTTTGAAACGATTTGGTGTCTCAAATGTCAGTCTGAAGAACAAAACTGAAGTTTTCCATACTTAAGTTTCCACTGGTCCATAGAAAATGGAGAAAAATTATGGTTGATGAAATAGATGTTCTGTAAGCACCTCTTTTAAAGGTTGTGTACTCTATTTGTATAATAATTCACTTTCTCAATTATGTTAGTCTTATCTTTATCAGTGTGTGTGTGTGTGTGTGTGTGTGTGTGTATGCACTCGTATGCATATTTAAATATTTCTTACCAGGGAAAAAATGGTAGACTTATCGTCCCTAATTTTTGGTCATTTTACTAGAGATGAAATCCCAGAGTCTGGGATGACTAATTTAAGAATCTCACAGTAGCTTTTGTTCACAAGTAAAGTGGTAGTTTGAAGCAATTCTCTGAATAATTTAAGTCCCTCCAACTGTACTGTGAAACCAAAATAGGTTTTAGGGTCATGCATTTTCCAGCTAAATACATTGGCTGAAATGACGAGGTGTATCCCCAGGAATCAGCTATGGCTGGATGCAAACCACACAACTCCCCAGACTCGTGTCTCTCTGCTCCAACAAATGCCTATAAATACAGATTGTATCAGTTAGTTTTTGCCATGTAACAAATCATCCCAAAACTTAGTGGCTTAAGATAACAACTATTTATTTAATACTTCTGGGGATTGGCAACTTAGGTTGGCCTCAACTGGATGGTTCCTCTGGTCTTGGTTGGACTCACTCATGCATTTGCTGTTAACTGCCAGGTCACCAGGGTGCTGGTTGGTCTGGGACAGCCTTCATGTGGGACAGCTCCTCTCTGTTCCATGAGATTTCTCATAAGCCATTAGGCTAGCCCAGGCTTTTTCACATGATGCCTGGGCAGGGTTCCTACTCACTAAAATAAAGCACATAAGACTTATTGAGACCCAGAGTCAGAACAGGCACATCATCCCTATGCCATATTCTGTTGGCACAAAACAAGCTACAAAGGCAGTTCGTATTCAAGGAGAATATGGAAGAGTGGCAAAGTTGCATTGTAAAGGAACATGCACACAGTGCCTGGGTGGCTCAGTCAGTTAAGCATCCGACTCTTGATCTCAGCTTGGGGCATAATCTCACAGTTTGTGAATTCGAGCCCTCAGTTGGGCTCTGTGCTGACAGCGTGGAGCCTGCTTGGGACTCTGTCTCTCCCACTCTCTGCCCCTTGACCCTTGAACTCACTCTCTCTCTCTCTCTCTCTCAAAATAAACTGAAAAGAAAAGAAAAGAACGAAAGAAAAAAGGGACATGCATGCAGGGATGTGTGAATCACTGTAGCTATTTTATGTCAACTGTCTTAGTCCATTTGGGCTGCTGTAACAAAATGTCACACACTGGGTGGTTTGTAAATAGTAGAAATCTATTTCTCACAGTTCTGGAAGCTGGCAAGATCAAGACACAAGCATAGACACATTCTGGTGACAGCCCTCTTCCTGGTTCATAGCCAGCACCTTTTCACTGTGTCCTCACATGGGGGAAGGGGTGATGGAGCACAGTGGGGTCTCTTTTATAAGAAGAGTGATTCCATTCGTGAAGACGCCACCCTCATGACCTAACCACCTCCCACAGGTCCCACCTTCTAATATCATCATATTGGTCATTAGGATTTCCAGATGGGAATTTTGAGAGGACACACAGAGAATAGCTTCAAGTTACAAACAGTTCAAATGCCATTACTACTAACCACAGTAGAATGAAAATCTCCCTGTCTCCAAGACTGCCCCACCGACAGTATTCCAGGAGAAACTGATACTCATGTTTTTTACTGTTAGCAAAGAAGCAACAGTCACATGAAGTTACACAAGCTGTGTTTTCACCTGCATAATCAGAGCAACCCCTGTACATTGGCAAGTTCAGTGCACCAACAGCCAGCCGTGTTTCCAAACCGGTAAACCAGGATGTCCTTGGTGCCTCCCTTTGTCTCAACTTCCACATCCTGTTGGTCACCAAGTTCTGTTAATTCTCCCTCCTGAACAAACATCAGATCCTTCCTTCCTGTCATCCCCATTCCTCCTGTTTCAGTTCAGCCCTCATCATCTCTCGCGGTGATGATGACACTTCTCCCTAATTTTGCCTACCCCCACTTCCATGTCCTCATCCTGAATCCAGTTGCCTTTCATTCACTTAACAAGCCTTTATTGAATGCTCACATCGTGCCAAGCACTCTGCTGTGGTGGCAGACATAAGAGGAAATAAGAGAGAGCCCATCGTTGGCTAAAGAAAGAAACAAAAAAGACTTAATTTATTCGTCAGGGCAGGTCATGTGCGGTACTGCATAACCACAAAATCTCAGTGGCTTAACCCAGTGAATGGTGACTTAGGAATCCAGGTCCCTCCCATCATGCAGCACCGCCATCACAAAATCCTTTACTTTCAGCCATGTGGAAGCCGTGTGGAGGCCATATGGAGCCATAGAGCAAAGAGCAGAAGGATGGAGTGAGGTAGTTTATGACCATGCCTGGGAAGTAGCATACATCATTCCCACCATATTCCATTGGCTGAACTCGGTCACATGGTCCCAACTTAAGCACGAAGGAGTCTGGGAAGTGTAGTGTTCCTATGTGCTCAGAGGAGGACAGAGAGCTGGTGAGTGTATAACGAGTCTTTTCCTCAATGGATGCTTGTCATGCATGTAACTGGGAAGTATGCATCCTATGGGAACCAGGGGAGGGTCTAATATATTTAACATATCCTTGGATTCAGGAATGCAGGGCAGTGGGCTAAATAATGACTCCCAAAGATATCTAAGTCCTAATCCCTGGAACCTCAAACCTAGTACCTGGCAGAAAGGACTTTGTAGATGTGATTAAGTTAAGGATCTTGAGACAGAAATTGCTCTGGATTATCCAAGGGGGCCCTAACTGGAATCATGAGTGTTCTTCTAAGAGGCAGAGGGAGCGAGATTTGACCTGGGAAGAGAAAAAGTAGACGGGATGACAGAAGCAGAGATTGGAGTGATGTTCTCTGAAGACAGAGGAAGGGTCCACAGGCCCCCGAAGCTGAAATGCTGAGAAAGGCAAGGAAGAGATTTGAATCTCTTGGAGCCTCCAGAAGGAATCTGCCTGCCGACACCTTGATTTTAGCCTGTTAAAGCTCAATTTGAACTTTTACCCTCCACAAGTATAAGAGAATAAAGCTTTCTTGCGTTAAAACATGGAATTTGTGGTCATTTGTGACAACAGCAAGAGGAAACTAATACAAGCAGTAATGCCTACACTGAGTTCCAGATAAGGATCCCTCATTAGTGAGCTAGGCAAAAAGACAGGAAGGCAGGGTCAGAAGTGGAAGTTAAGGCTGAAGGGTAGTAAGGTCCAGATCCAACAGGATTTGGCAGGGAGGAGAGGAAGGTGAGGGGGGCAATGAATTTAAGCCTGAGGGCACCAGGAAGCCATTGAAGCAGGAGTGACCTGACCAAGATCTGCATTTTTGCGTGATGACCCCACCTGCTCTGTGGAGAGCAGATCAGGGGAACCAGTGCTGGAGGCAGAAGACAGTCATTTGCTTTATTCCAGAAGAAAAGTAGAAAGGCAATAATTCAGGGTCCTGGCAGTATGTAGTAGAATCAACAGGACTTGGTGATGGCCCGCCTCTGATAAGAGACATCCACTCCATCACCAACATCAGCTGCACCAACTCTGATGGTCGATGGTACCTGCAAAGGACATAACCTGCTTACCACCTATCCGGAATAGAGACAAACTAGGGAAGTCTAAAGGAACAGGGAGGGTGCCTGTGAAGACCAGGTGTTATCCATTGGATGCCTTCTTCCAAATCCTGTAGTTGCCATGACCATCATGTCCTTTGTAAATTGAATAAAACAGTTGGAGCGCCATCCCCATATAAAGAGAAACCCAGCATTAACCGTCATCACCACCCATGCCACAATCAAGGGATTTCTATTTCTCCTAATCTCTTCTGACTCTGACTTCCTGCTTCTGCCTGTATGCCTATGCTGATGTGTGCTCCACAGAGATGTCCCCAACTGATGCATGAGCTGGGGCTGAAATCCAACCTGCACTGTCCTGGCCAAGTCACGTACTCTTGGTGTATACAGAAAATGATCTGATGCTTGGCATGGCCAGAACTTGGAGCTTTTGAGGAGAAAAGACTGGCGATAAAGGTCAAGTAGGGGGTCAGCTTGTTTCAATGCCTTGCTAAGGGGCTTGAGACTGCTTCCTATAATGATGGTACCTTGTCTAACAATGTAAAGCAAAGAGAGACACGTTCGTTCAGATTTGCACCTTATGCAGATCACTTTGCCAGCCAATCTGGTCCTCATCACCCATCTGGGACTGAGAAAAAGCCAACCAGTCTGAGCTGAGAACGTCTATACCGAGTCCTGTGGGGAATCCCATTGGCCTCCATGCACAGACAGGATCAAACAGTGCTGGGAAACAGAAAAGGAAAATAGATATGATTCCAGAGAGAAGCAGAAACAAGACAAAAAGGAACTTAACTACCTTGTTGATGGCTTTCTGGATCCTGAGATTTTGGGGTTCTGTGTGATACTCCTGGATCTTCCAATAAAGTCCTCCTACCTTCCTCCTGTTTTTGCCTAAATTAGCTCAAGTTGATTCCTGTTATAATTCTGACCGAGATACTTTATCTCCAGTTTCTCTCTTCAGGCCTTCGTCACATCACCACCAAGTGTTACATTTTGTGTCTCTCCTCCCGGAAGCCATGAGTTGGCCAGATGGAGAGGAGGAGGAGAGGTCAGGGGAAGGCAGGGGTGGGGAGAAGAGGCAAGAAGAGGGGAGGAGGAGAGGGGAGGAGAAAGGTGTCATTGCACACACACACAAAGATGTAGAAAAGTGTTCCTTATGGCATTGTTTGTAATAGCAAAGAACTGAAAACCTCCATCGGTGAGAGAACTGGTAGTCTCCCAGAGAGATCTCTCCATCGGTGAGATATTGCCTAAATAATTAACAGTACTTCCATATGGGAATACTATACAGCAGTTAAAAAAATTCTAGGGGTGCCTAGGTGGCTCAGTCAGTTGAGTATCCCACTCTTGATTTTGCCTCAGGTCATGATCTTGGCCATTCGTGGGATCGAGCCCCGTGAAGGCTCTGAGCTGACACCTCAAAGACTGCTTGGCTTTCTCTGTCCCTCTCTCTCTGCCCCTTGCCCACCTCTCTTACAAAATCAATCAATCAAAAAAAAAATCCAGAACTCAGTTTAAGCATTACTGCCTTACTTATATATTTAATAAATATGTTTATTAAATATGTTTAATAAATATGTTTATATTCTAGACATGTTATAAATTACAATAAATTCACATATTTCATATTATTATACATCTAAATATATTTTATAAAAATATATAATAAATATATTTATTTTTTTATATTTATATTTATTTATTAAAATGTAAAAATACATATTATAAGTATATCATATGAATTTATTTATGTAAATAATACAAATATTAAACTTAGAAGTAAATTTGTATTTATAATACATAAAATATACATATAAATACATACTGTGTGTGTATGTATATATATCTGAAATGATCTTCAGTCAAGATATAATTTTTTTTTTAAGAAGTAAGGCAGAAATACAAGCATACTTACTTAAAATTTTTTTTAATGTTTATTTATTTTTGAGAGAGAGAGAGAGAGAGAGAGACAGAGCATGAGCCGGGAGGGGCAGAGAGAGAGAGGGAGAGACAGAATCAGAAGCAGGCTCCAGGCTCCGAGCTGTCAGCACAGAGCCCCACGCAGGGTTCCAACTCGTCAACTGCGAGATGATGACCTAAGCCGAAGTCAGACACTCAACCCACTGAGCCACCCAGGCGCCCCAAGCACACTTACTTTTAGAATGCACAGACTATTTCTGGGAAGATGTACTAGAAGCAGTGACCCTCAGAACAGGAAGCATGGCGAGGCGCATTGCTCTTCCCAGAATGCTTCTCTGTACTGTTTTTTAACCATCTATATGCTTCAGCATAGTAATTTTTTACTTTGCTTCCAGCAAAGTAATTGATAAAAGTGTTTTTAAAAGCAAAGTAAACAAGAAAGTGCACTAATTGAAGGGTAGATGAAAAAGAAAAGAGCCTCAAACAGCTCAACAACCACCACCTGAGTTCCACTTTTGGCACCTCCATGATGGATCCTTGACCTTGACTAAACCATTTTCCTTCCTTGGGCCTCGGTTTTTTCATCTGGAAAATAGGTCAGCAGAATTCAATGCTCTCTAAGGTCCCGGCTCCAAAAACCGTCTGCAATAGTCGCTGACAGAGCTAATTGCTCGGGCAGAACTTTCTTTCAAATTAAAGCAGTAATTGTCCTGGCTTCCCACAGCAGCGTATGATGTTGCCATCATAATATGAAATGGCTTTTTCTTTATTAGAGTTATCTTTGGAATCTGGCACCTTAAAGGATATAAAATGAATCATAAATAACATATTTGCAAATCATGTAGAATGAGATGATTTTTTACAAGAGGCACATTTGGGCGCCTGATCAACCGCGCACCCTCTGCAGAGAAAAGTCCTCCATAGCCTGGCCAGAGATGGATGCAGATGCCTGACCCAGGAGGATCCAGTCAATTATAATGCTGCCTAAAATGAATTATATTTGTCCTCAAGAACTTGGGCTAAGAAAACACAGATGGGGGACAGGGAGTCCCATTACCTCAACGCTTCGGAACCAGACAAAGTTGCATGAGAGCAGGAATTGTACAGTCTTCCTCGTGCTGTATGCCCAATGCTTACCACCACTCTGGCACATACTAGGTGCTCAATAAATATTCATTGAGGGGTGCCAGGATGGCTCAGTCAGTTGAGCCTCTGACTCTTGATTTTGGCTCAGGCCATGATCCCAGGGTCATGGGATGGAGGCCCATGTTGAGCATGGAGCCTACTTGGGATTCTCTCCTCTCACCCTCTGCCTTTCTCCTCTGCACTCTCTCTCTCAGGTATTTTATATATATGTATATACGCATATATATACACACACATGTATATATATGTATATACACTATATGTGTGTGTATATATACTTATTGAAGGAAAAGGTAATCACCAGAGAAATAGTTCATAAATTCTGACAGCTGTAGGTTCCGTGGTACCACCCAGTTCCTTTTCCTTTGAGAGATCTAGATTTCTACATTTTCTTGGGATTTTGTGGGATTTGGATCTCTCTTTAAAAGCCCACTTCCACCTAAGCTAATTTCAACAGATTTTGGGTTCTTTCATCCAAAAGAGCCCTAAGACAAATATTCTTTGTTCTCTCAAAATACGAATCCTGTTTTCCCCTGAGATTACTTTCTTTTAATTAAATACCATCAAAATTCATGGTAACATATTCCATGGTTCAACTCTTCAGCAAACGTGTATTGAGCTAGAAACTATGTGAGACCTGAAAGATGAATGGGGCCAAGTCCCTGCCATCCGGGCATCACATTCAGATGGAGAAAGGCAGACATACAGTTAAGTCCTTCAAAGAGCAGATTATCTGAAAGAGAAGGTTTCAACAATGCACTCTGGGTATAAGTGAGAGAAAGAGATCAATATTTGGGAAGATCTCATGCAGGAGATGACCTAAAGATGGGTTTTGAAGAATGAGCAGGATGTCTCAGGGAAAGGGTATTTGGGGCAGAGAGAACACTTGGAACATAGGCACAGAGCCTAGGAACACTGGTACTTAGTGTGGTCAAGCGATGAACAACATGGTAGAATAATGCAGAAGACCAGGCTAGCAGAACAAGATGAGAATAGGAGAGTGAGCCCCATTGGTTTTTTGGGTTTTTTGTTGTTGTTGTTGTTGTTTGTTTGTTTGTTTTTACCAAGATCCCCGCTCAGTGTTTTAAATTACTTAGGCCAACAGGGATTTTTTTTTTTATTTAAGAGTAGCACATTTGGCAAGTCTCCAAGCACTGAAAAGAACCCTCGATGTTCTAGAAACTCTACAACACAAAAGAAAGATGATCAGAACTCTAATCTCAGTGGTGAGTACTTTTTCTACTTCACATGTGTGTTGTTCCTCCCCCAAACATCCCATAACAGTGACTGTTCACTCTGTACAAAGGTCATTAAAAATGATCATCTTTTTGAGGTGATGGAAATGTTCTGGAACTAGTAAGTGGTGATGATTGCACAACATTGTGAGTGTACTAAAAGCCATGAACTATTCACTTTTAAGTAAGTGGCTGGAGTAAAACTGACCCAAGCCTTAGCCTAAGCCAGGTCATCTTCTGCGACAGATTGTACCCATGAGGATAAGGCTTGGGGGGTGAGTGCCATTTTATATATAGGGCCCAAATTAGGAAATATGATTATATACATACATACATATATATGTATGTATATACCCTTTTCTCATTTAAAATTAAAATAACTGAGGAAATGAGCCTTAATCCCTGTAGGTGAAGAGTATATGTTAGTATAAGCATTTATGGGACTGGAGTGTGGGGTGATCATTTGACTCCATTTTTTAAAATATTAAAGCCTAGGGGCGCCTGGGTGGCTCAGTCGGCTAATCGTCCGACTTCAGCTCAGGTCACGATCTCACAGTTCGTGGGTTCGAGCCCCACATCGGGCACTGTGCTGATAGCTCAGAGCCTGGAGCCTGCTTCTGATTCTGTGTCTCCCTCTCTCTCTCTGCTCCTCCCCAGCTCATGCTCTGTCTCTCTCTCTCTCCTTCAAAAATAAATAAAAACATTTTTAAAATTTAAAAAAAAAAATAAAAGAAAATATTGAAGCCTGGGTGGCTCTGTCCGTTAAGGATCCCGCTCTCAGTTTCAGCTCAGGTCATGATCTCACGGTTTCGTGTGTTCAAGCCCCACATTGTGCTCCGCACTGTCAGTGCAGAGCCTGCTTGGAATTCTCCATCTCCCTCTCTCTCTGCCCCTCCCCCACTTACACTGTCTCTGTCTCTCTGAAAATAAATAAACTTTAAAAGTAAATAAATAAAAATAAAATGTTGAATGCCTGAACCTTGGTATCAGCCATTCTCCTTTGAAGGGTGTTTTCTTGTGCACAAGATACTCATATCCTACCCAAGACTGTAGACAAAAAAAGAAAATGTGTTGCAACATCATATTAGTGAAAAATTGGAAACAACCTAAATGTCCAGCAACAGAAAAACTAGCTAAACAAAAAGAAGAGGAAATAAATAGAATAAACCACTAGAATGTGATCACCTCCAGGCAGTGCTATTTAAAAGGGAGAACTTCTATTTTCTTTTTTCTTTTTCTTTTTAAGTTTATTTATTCTGAGAGAGAGAGAGAAGGAGAGCACAAGTGGTGGAAGGGGCAGAGAGAGAGAGAGAATCCCAAGCAGGATCCGCACTGTCAGCACAGAGCCTGACACAGGGCTCGAACTCACCAATAGCAAGATCGTGACCTGAGCAGAAATCAAGAGTTGGATGCTTAACCCACTGAGCCATGCAGGCGACCCTATTTTCTCACTTCTTATTTGATTTCTTGTGGCATGCCTTACTTTGTAATTTTAATAAATCCCCAAGTTTTCTTTAATCAAACATGGTTTTGTTGAGTTCCATGGAAAATAAGTGTATTCTTCAACTGGAAGATTACTCACTTTATTGAAGGGAACAAGGTTAATAAAAAAAAAAACAAAAAACCCAAAGTCTATGCCTATTTTATACACATTTGGGGCACACAAAAATATGTTATAAGCTGAGCATGTTCGAGAGCTGGCAACCTAAAGATACCTCCTAATCTTGAATTCTCAAATTAGATCACAGCTGCGTTATAAAACGAATGTCTGCCATCCACTAGTCGTCCATTGGCGAATTCATAAAATGCATACAAATTACTAGATTTGTCAAGGTGGCAATAAAGTCAGGGTTGGGTACTGTTGGTGCTCCTCCCAGATTCCCTTGGATTCCTTTGACCATCTCTTGGGTCCCTTGCCTAATTAGATGCGCTTTGCTTCTACGAGCATGCACAAGTAAGTCTTTAAAGGGAGGAACTGTCTCAGGCCAGTGGTGCAAATCTGCCTGGATGTTCTGAGCTGGAAGTGCTCCCAGGTTGACATCCTTCCTAGAAGCCTTTGGTCAATGTCATCTGAGTGCAGGAGTAAGAAATTGCAGCTTTCCTGCTTGGGTCCAAACAAAGTCAAAAGCATACTTTACCCTCCAGAGTCCCCAGCGAGATTAGGCTGAAGTTACTCCCTGTGGAGCTTTGCCTAAATGACACTTTTGCTTGGTTTCTTGTCTTTTCCCTGTGGGTGTCTCCTGCAAGGGCTTCCTTAATGAATTAATTACACACGAATCTTCATCACTGGGTCTCCTGAAGAACTCAGTCTCGGGAGATCTTCTTTGCATGTTTAAGCTCAAAACCGGAAACAGAATGCACGAACATCGTTGATCCAAGACTGGCTTCAGAAAAGCTCAGTTTCGAGTTTTCATAAAACAGGATGATTCAAATCATGGCTGATGTAATGACAGTTTCTCAAAGCCTCAGCTCAACTAGTTACTATTCAGACTGTAACGGGCTAACGATTCGGTCTGTTGAAAGATGCACTATCTTCTTGTGCCCGTGTGTACAAGACCAGTAGGTTTTATTTCAGAAATTAATTAACTTCTCCTAATTACATATATCCCTGGAATTATTAACACCTGGAAAATCAATGAAAACTCTGTGGATTCTTTTCTTTGTTGCACCTCTCTGTCGGGGTTCAAATAACGGAATTGCTGTTGTATTTCTATGCAAAATGATTTTGCAAATCTAAGGCGAGAGATTTTATTTCTCTTTTTGGGGACCTTGCTAGGTTATTCTGGAGGTGAAATGAGGGAAATATAGAAACTAGCTCGGGCGTATGGCTCCTGGCAGGCACCCAGTGAGTCACCTTCCTTCATTCCAAAGCTGTGGCCCCTGAGGATATTCTAATTCTGTGATTCCCAAAGTGTGGCCCTACATGAGAAACACCTGGAGTGCTTACCACATGCAGATTCCTGGGCCCCACCCTTCTGAATTAGAATCTCTGGGGAGGACCCAGAGATCAGCATTTTTTAAAGCCCTTGTTTGAATTTTATGCATTCTAAAGTTCCAATATCAGTATCTTTGACTCAGTGGCTTCCCACTAGAGAGATCATGAGAATATGAGTGCGTTAATAGGTATAGTTTTAACTGAAAATGACTGGGAATCAAGTGAAACTAACATAAGCTAAGGAAAAAAAAGTAGACTGATTGATTCACGAAATTAAAAAGTCCAGGCCTTTAGTTAGATTTAGGCCTTGCTAGATCCAGGGACTCAACTGCTGCCTTCAGGTTTCTCTCCTTCCTCCATTTGATTTCATTCATGATAGAATGATAGAATGATAGCCACTTATAGCTCTATGTTGGCCATATTTCTGCTAGTGATCCTCAAAGACAGGAGTGTATTTCCTTCCAGGTAGTTTCAGCAAAAGTGCCAGGGTAACATCTGATTGGTCTAGCTTAGGTCACATGCCCATCTTTGAACCAATCAGTATCCAGAAGGATGCAGTGCTTTGATAGGTAAGGCCTGAGTTATATGTCCATCTCTGGAGCAAAGCTATCAAGGTCAAGTCCACCTAAAACATATAAATTGGTTTCCCTTGGGAAATAAGTACCATACTGCCAGAAGTCTTGCCAGAGTATTGATCTCATGTTCACTACAACTGGAATCTGTGTTCTTTAAAAATCTTCCAAATGGTTCCACTGATCACGAATATTTTGTGGTGCTGACCCCCAGGGATGAATTTACCTTGAAATGACATGGAAAGTCTCGGAACCACTGTTCTGTCCTCACTGGGGAGTTTAAGCCTTGCCTCTCCTGCCTGGGGAGATTCAAAAGTGAGGGACTTAGGGTGGGATGCTGGTCTTTCTGCTTCAGCTGGGGGTTGATCTTCCGTAAACCATGTCAGCCAGAGAATGCAAAACCCGAACTGTCACCACTTAACAGAGAGCAAAGAGGTCGGCATTAGAAGGAGCTCTCGGAAAGATGTGTCTGCTTATCCTCCAGGGAGACAACAGGTTCGTGTAACATCTTCCCGGCCAACGTGCTGACAGGAACAGGGAGCAAATGGCAGACTTGTTGAAAAGGGAAAACACAATTGTAATACAGATGATTTCTTGATGAGAAAGTAGTGTGCTTCAGTTAGTCCAGTTAGATTTCTCCCCTGATATCTGTTAACAGGAGAGAATCTTTTTCTTGAACTGAAAAAAAGAAAATCTAGTCCATCTGTATGTGCTTGTTTATATCAATGCCAGGGAAGGGTGGGAGGAAGATATGTCCGTGAAATTAACTCAGTGTCATCTTGCACAACTAGCTTGCCCAGAACCGTGATGCTCCTACTGCTGGAGGAAAAAAAAAATGAGGCAAGACCCAAAAGGACTCGGGGTCTAATGTGAAAAGTACATTAGGACGTTGGGAGAAGGTGGGGGCTGGGGGTTGTCGAGAAGCTGCTGGGAGAAGGTCCTGGTTGTGTCTTTTGCGACCAGCTTGCTCGCATCAGCATGTCATATGTAAAGAACAAAACACCGTCCCTTTTTAATAACACATTTAACTGCCTCCTCATACACAGGAGATCATGATGTACGCCAATTAAAAAAATTCAATCTCAATTGCAGGTACAGCAGGCCAGTATTTTGGAGACCAGAAAGCTAGAAGAAATCTGTAGTTCTTAACACAGTATGTGGACTGGTAAAATAGTGTTGCAGCAGAGATGACAGTGATTTGGATGTTGAAACCACAGGAAGGGGCGGATGCTTCCAAGGGGGCAACTCAGCAACCCAGTGGGAAGTGCAGGAGACAGCAGGAAAGCAGCGCACTTGTGTGTGTGTGTGTGTGTGTGTGTGTGTGTATGAACTCACCCACACACTTCCTCCACCTGACAGCAAACTGGCCTCTTCACTGGTAGTTTTATGAATTTCATGTTGTGCAAGGTTTAAACACTCCCCAGATGGGAATTTATTATTCTGACTTGCTTTGGTTTGCCCTTACTACTCTTAAAGTGTCCCGCTCCGTATAAGAATGCCCTTCTATGATGGATATTAACTCAGTTGATTGTGGTAATCCTTTAATATATATATATATATATATATATATATATATATATGTATATATATATACACACATATATGTATATATGTGTGTGTATATATATACATATATGTATATGTGTGTGTGTATATATATACATATATGTATATATGTGTGTGTATATATATATAAATACACACACACACACACATATATATATATGAAGTCATTCATTATGCTGTCTACCTCAAGCTTCTGGAGTGTTGTATGTCAATTACATCTCAAGAGAGCTAGGGGAAAAAAGAATGTCCTTCTCTCTCCTACAAATAGACTTGGTGATTCATTTCATCATTTATTTAAAAACATTTGTTGGGGTCCACATTGTGATAAGTATGGTATTAGGCACGGAAGATACAGCAATGTAAAAAAACAGACAAGATTTCCCACCCACTTGGAGCTTGTGTTCTACTATACTCTATACAGTATACTGTCTAACATGGCAGCCGTGGACCACATGAGCTGTTAAGTACTTGAAAAGCAGCTGGTTTGTCTTTTTTTTTTAAGTAATCTCTATGCCCAATGTGGGGCTCAAACTCATGACCCGAGATCAAGAGTTGTATGCTCTACTGAGCCAGCCAGGTGCCCTGAAAAGTGGCTAGTGTAAATTGAGTTGTCAGAAGTATAAAATATGGGATTTCAAAGACTTAGCATTGAAAAAAGAATGGAAAGTATGTCAGTTTTTTTTATATTGATACATATTAAAATGACAATACTTTGGATATTGAGTCAAGTAAAATATATTTCACTTGTTTTTCTTTATAGCTACAAGAAAATTTAAAATTATGTATGTGGCTTGAAGAATATTTATTTTTTAAATTATTTATTTTAAGAGAGACAGAGAGTGCACATGAGTAGGGAAGGGGCAGAGAGAGAGGGAGAGAGAGAATTCCAAGCAGATTCTGTGTTATCAATGCGGAGCCCAATGTGAGGCTTGAACCCTCAAACGGTGAGATCATGACCTGAGCTGAAACCAAGAGTCGGACACTTAACTGACTGAGCCACCCAGGTGCCCCAAAGTATATTTCTACAGAATAGCCTTGTTCTAGAGCAGTGGTTCTGAAATGGGGGATGATTTTGCACCCATTCCCAAGACATGGGGAAAACAAGCTTGAGTCTTTCTTAAGCATCACACCTTGGAATTTATGGAAATGCCCCAGGTGATGTCTAGATTTTTCTGCAGTTTAAATAGCTGAGATCCTGTTGGAGGAGGTCATGGAGAGGACATGACCTCTGGTTGACCTACAAGCTGGACCCAGGCAATCAGAGTTTCTCCACCCCCCTCCCCTATCCTTGCCATGTACTACTCTCTGGCCACCATTCCCAAGCTAGCAGCCAGTCCAAGGACATAGCCTTGAGAGAGTAAGGGGTTGTGGAGACCGTCCAGATAATATACATGAATGAACCTTATTAGAGCCTCTGTATAAACTGGTAAGATTCTGGCAGGCAGGTGCAAGGTCCCCTGGCTCAGGGCCACCTATAAGTTGCCTTGCTTATTAACCCTGCCACCCACCCATCTGGAGTGGTCGGCCTTTTTCTTCAGCTCTCTGTGCCCTCGATGTACAAACCAAGACTATCCCAGGTAAGCATTTCTTGCCTTCTTTTGTAGCTTTACAACGTATAGATACATCCCTCAATAGCATGGTTTCATTTTGTCCAATTTTGAGCTTTATGTAAATAGAATCATATGCATCTGTGTATTCTTTGTATCTTGCTTCTTTTGCTCAGTATTATGTTCTTTGGATTCATCTTTATAGTTTCATTATCTCTGTTTATTTTCACTGCTATATTCATGTAATATTCGTGTATAGTACTATATTCAGGTAATAATTTCATGTGACATAGTATATACTATATTATTACCTGAACATGCAAAGTGTTTATCCAGGCTACTGAAGGGGCACATTTAGGCTGTTTCCACTTTGGGGCTTTTTTTTTTAAATATTTTTTTTAGGTTTATTTATTTTTGAGAGAGACCACAAGTGGGGAAGGGTCAGAGAGAGAGAGAGAGAGAGAGAGACAGAATTCCAAGCAGATTCCAAGCTCTGAGCTGTCAGTACAGAGCCCAATGCAGGGCTCCAACTCACTAACTGTGAAATCATGACCTGAGCAGAAGTTGGACACTCACCTGACAGAGCCCCCCCAGGTGCCCCTCACTTGGGCTCTCTTGAACAAGGTGCTTATGAACATCATCCTAGAATTTGAAGGTTGAGTTCACGTGCATAGGTTTTTCTAGGCTACATTCTCACCAAATTTTAAATCAAAGATCTCTGCACAATCTAACTCTGTATCTACTCCTGAGGTTGAGTAAAAGCAACGCTTCTGAATCTCTTACCAGAATGTTAAAGAACAAAATTCAGCTGAGTAAATTTGAAGATCTAATTGGCCTTATTAAGCAATTCACGAATCGGCCAGCTTCCCATATAGCAAGTAGAGAGGAGCTCCAAGGAGTTGTACAAGATAAAAGGGTTTTTATAGGAAGGGGGCAAGGGCAAGGAAGTTATTACCGAAGAGAGAGAGAGAGAGAAAGGAAGGAAGGATTGTTCCATTCAAGGGCACCTCTCCTTGGGGGGTGGGATGCAGAGGTTCTAATTGCTGACATATCCCAGGGAGGTTGGAATCGCGGTTAGGTTAGGTATTAACCCCAGGTCTGGTGATTTAGCCTGAGTGGCTCCATTTTGGTCCTGTGGGTTTCTTGTTAACAAGAATCATAAAGACTCTCAAAGGTACCTAAACCTCCTCCCAGTTCCAGGTTTTAGCATCAGTGCTGGTTGAGACCAAAGCCCCAGGGACTCCCTCCTGAACTTTCTTCCATTCTTCCCCATCTCTTCGCCCAAAGGAGGAAAGAGGTCTTTTGTTTCACCTGCTTGCACTTCATTCACACCGTTTACCAGAGTGATTTAGCTAAAAACAAAACCCGTCCCATCTTGGAAATTTTCGTGGACTCTCTGGTTCCCTAGGTATAAAGTCCCAATTGCCTAGTGAGGCATCAGTGTCTTCTCTGAGCTCCCTGATTGCCAGCCACACACTGTCCTACACTTCCTTTTGGAGACTATACCAAATGGCTTATTGTTCCCTCTACTGCCCCACCCATGCCTTCCGCCACATTGTTGTTTCTGCCTGGAGAAGCGTTCCCACATCCGGTTTTCCAGGAAGCCCCTACCCATCCTTTAAGACTCCACTTAAACATCATCTCCTCCAGGAAATCCTACTCCTTGCTGCTCCCTTACTGTTGGCCAGGCTGGGTGCCCTTTGCCTGTACCGCCATATCCTCAGGCACTTCTCTCTGTACTAATCTGCATTACATTGTATTATAATTGTCAGCCCACCTCCCCACTGTGCTGAGAGCTCTCCACCCCCCCCCCCCCACCCAGGTGAGAGAACTTATCTACCTGTGTATTTTCAGGGTCAAACACAATGGTGTGATGGGTAGTATTATTTATCAACTTGACCAAATTGCAGGGTTGCTCAGATAATTTGGCTCAACATTATTTCTGGATGTGTCCCTGAGGGTATTTCTGGATGATATTAGCATCTGACTGAAGCAGACCAACCTCCCCAAGGTGGGTGGGCATCACCCAATCCTCTGAAGGCCTGGAGAGATCAAAAAGGTAGAGGAAGAGAGAATTTGCTATCTCTGCCTGACTCTTAGAGCCAAGACCCTGATCTTCTCCTGCCCTTGGACCAGGACTTAATACCATAGGCACTGCTGAGTCTCAGGATTTCAGACTTGGCCTAGAACTATATTATTGGCTTTCTTGGGTCTCTCCCCTGCTCAGCCTCCAAAATCAATCGAGTCAGTTCTTTTTAATCAATCAATCAATGAATCCATCCTATATATACCCCATATATGTATTCTATTGGTTCCTTTTTTTCTGGGAAACCTTGACTAAGATACTTGGTATATGTTAAATAAATATTTGTTGAGCTGAACTGAACTTGGCATTTGAACTTGAGCTTGGCTTAGATGGAAAGCCAGGAAGCCCCATTCACTGTGTTGCAAATAACTGTGTTACAAATAGCTTCTCCCAGAGCTGTGCACTACGGAAGGCCTACGAACCCCCTCCCCATTCCTCGTGTTAATGGTGTTGTCCAATCAAGAGAAAATCATCTTCTCGTGACCCACTTCGATTCCTGATTTCTAGCCTCAAAACACAGGGTTGTTATCTAACATTAATTAGAATCGAACGCTTTTATTTATTTATTTTTTTTTTTAAATTTTTTTTTAACGTTTATTTATTTTTGAGACAGAGAGAGACAGAGCATGAACGGGGGAGGGTCAGAGAGAGAGGGAGACACAGAATCTGAAACAGGCTCCAGGCTCTGAGCACTCAGCACAGAGCCTGACGCGGGGCTCGAACTCACGGACTGCGAGATCGTGACCTGAGCCGAAGTCGGACGCTCAACCGACTGAGCCACCCAGGCGCCCCTACGCTTTTAGAATCCCCTAATACCACCGTGGCCAGTAACTACATCCTTAAATTGAGTGTTTCTTAATGCAAATAGACATTCATCTAAGAATACATGTTTTCAACGAACACAGCTTGGTGTTTATACAAATATACACTTTATCTTTAATAATAGAGGATTTTTTTTTTTTTTACCTCATGTTCATTTTTCAGAATATAAAGGAATCAGCTTATAATACTCTAAGTAAAGTACAGGATATCAATTTAAAACTTAACTAGATGGGGCTCCTGGGTGGCTCAGTTGGTTAAACATCTGACTTCAGCTTAGGTCATGAACTCACAGTTCGTGAGTTCGAACCCCACGTTGGGCTCTGTGCTGACAGCTTGTAGCCTGGCACCTACTTCGAATTCTGTAACTCCCTCTGTCTCTCTGCCCCTCCTCTGTGTGCGTGCATGTGCTCAATCTCTCTCTCTCTCTCTCTTTCCTGCTCAGGAGTGAATAAACATAAAAAAAAAAGGTTTAAAACTTAACTAGATGAACAGAAATGTATGGGAAAATTCTCTTCAAATATTTGCTATGTTTGATTTTTCTTATGTGCCTTTGTCCTAAAAGTCAAAAGCAAGGCATGGAGTCCAGTTAGTTAAAGATTTCAGCTCATTGGGTCTATGAAAAAAGGTATTTTTTAAATTTTTTTTTCATGAAAACAGGTATTTTCTTATAATTCACAGAGGAAAGTGTGTGAGAGAGAAGTCGTACATGTAGGAGGTTCACCCTGGCTCCCTCCACACCTGTGCCAGACATCACCCATTGATTCCAGCACTCATTTCCTCAGAGGCTGGCAGAGACTTGATATCCTTTATGAAATAGCAAGTGCTCCAACATCTAAGAGGTGAAACACATTTGCTACTTTATGGGGTGCCTGGGTGGCTCAGTCAGTTAAGTGCCTGACTTTGGCTCAGGTCATGATCTCACAGTTCGTGAGTTCAAGCCCTGCGTCAGGCTCTGTGCTGACAGCTCAAAGCCTGGAGCGTTCTTCAGATTCTCTGTCTCCCTCTCTCTCCGCCCTCCACCACTCACGCTCTGTCTCTCTCTCTCTGTCTCTCTCAAAAATAAACATTAAAAAAAGAAAAAGAAACACATTTGCTACTTCAGACTGAAAAGTGCCAAGAAGTTTTTAGGCAAGAGGTTGTCTCTTGTTTTTCTAAATTGGATAAGAGTGTTTTCTAATTCATACTAAGGATGGCCCTAACATACCAAATATTGGATTGAAATTTCCTTCAGCATCAATATTGACTTCTCCCAGGAAGGTCTTTCTGGTTTCTGCATCCTGCACTGATATTTTTCTTCTGTCTTCGTTTTTTTTTTAATTTTTTTTTTTTTTAGTTTTTATTTTTGAGAGAGAGAGACAGAGAGACAGAGTGCAAGCGGGAGAGGAACAGAAAGAGAGGGTGACGGGCTCTGAGCTGTCAGCACAGAGCTGGATGCAGGGCCTTGAACTCACAAACCATGAGATTGTGACCTGAACTGAAACTGGACGCTTAACGGATGAGCCACACAGGCGCCCCTCTTCTGTCATCGTTAATGGTCCTTAGAATTTGTGCCAAACCGGGTCGCCTGGGTGGCTCAGTCGGTTAAGTGTCCGACTTCGGCTCAGGTCATGATCTCATGGTTCACGAGTTTGAGCCCTGTGTCGGGCTCTGTGCTGACAGCTCGGAGCCTGGAGCCTGCTTCTGATTCTGTGTCTCCCTCTCTCTCTGACCCTCCCCCCATTCATGCTCTGTCTCTCTCTGTCTCAAAAATAAATACACGTTAAAAAAAATTTTTTTTAGAATTTGTGCCAAACCGTTTAGTTTCCAATTAGATTGGTAAACTCCTTAGGAGCAGGAACAGTATCTTCACTTGTGGTAAACGTGACAGGATGCTGATCACATAGTAGATACTCACTTAAGTATTCCCTCTTTCAATTGTTGGTATGTAAGGACAGGAAAGCAGGAAGAGAATGGTCTTACTCTCTCCATAAGTTTCAAGGCAAAATATCTATACAAAAAATTTGGTGAGAGCACAAACCAAAACAAGATCAAAATATTTTCCTTACCCTTTCAAGTGCCACACCTTCAAACGCTGTATAGTCCAATGGTGGAAGGAAACCGATTCAGAGACCACACTACCAGGAATTCAGAAGACATTCAGTTAGTGCTGAGTTTAATAATTTAATATTTCAGGGAGCCTGGGTGGCTCAGTCAGTTAAGCGTCTGACTTCAGCTCAGGTGATGATCTCACACTCCGTGAATTCGAGCCCCACATCAGGCTCTGTGCTGACAGCTCAGAGCCTGGAGCCAGCTTTGGATTCTCTGTGTGCCTTCTCTCTCTGCTCCTCCCCCACTTAGGCTCTGTCTCACTTTGTCTCTCAAAAATAAACCCATGTTAAAACAAATTTAAAAAAAATAATAATTTAATATTTCAAATAACCTTCCCACACCCAGTGTCCAAGAAGATTCTTAATGCTGGATTTTTGTAATTCTCTGAACTTAAAATTCTGCTGCAGTCCTTCCCCAGAACACTCTCTTCTGTCAATGAAATGACTGCCTCTGCCTAAGGCTTGCCTCTTCTTCACCTTTGCCCCAGCTTGTCCCCTGTCTGAAAGCCTTCTTCCCTTCTGTCTTCATAGGCCAGGCCTTTGAAGTCAACACAGGGATTCCCTCTGACATAAGTGATAAGGAAGTCTCTTCTTCTGGAAGTCCACAGGATGCTTTCTGCAGTGTACTTAGGGTTTGGATCCTACTACACCTCAGAACATGGAGTTAAGCGTTTACTACACAGCCGGTTGCCTGGGTGGCTTAGTTGGTTAAGCCTCTGACTTCAGCTCAGGTCATGACCTTGTGGTTCATGGGTTCAAGCTCCGTGTCGGGCTCTGCACTGATGGTGCAGAGCCTGCTTGGGATTCTGTCTCTCTCTTTCTCTCTGCCCCTGCCCTACTTGTGTGCTCTCTCTCTCAAAAATAAATAAAACATTAAAAAAAAAAAAACTCTGGTACACCCCTACATTAGCTTCCTTTATTGCCACTGCCTGGTTAAGTGACCTCAGGCAAAGCTCTAATCTTCTTTAGGCCTCAGTTTCTCCATCCATAAAATGGACATAAACACAGCACCAACCCCAAAGAGTTCCTCCAAGGACTTAGTAAAATAACTACAAAGCACTTCACAGCCAGGCGTATAGTAAGCGTTCCTTTAAATATTAGTTCTCAGGAGACCCTGACTGGCTCAGTCAGTGGAGCATATGACTCTGGATCTTGGAGTTGTGAATTCGAGCCCCATGTTGGGTGTAGAGATTGCTTAAAAAAAAAACTCAAAAAAATAAATAAGTAAGTAAATGTTAGTTCTCGTTATGATCATGCAATCTGATATTGGTTTGTAATTTTAACATCTGGCCTCATACATTGCAGACTTTTTAGTTGAAGAATATGTTGGGGCATCTGGGTGGCTCAGTCGGTTGAGCATCTGACTTCAGCTCAGGTCATGATCTCGCAGTTCATGGGTTCGAGTCCCATGTCAGGATCTGTGCAGACAGCTTGGTGCCTGGAGTCTACTTCAGATTCTGTGTCTCCCTCTCTCTCTCTGCCCCTCTCCCACTCATGCTCTGTGTCTCCAAAAATGAATGAACATTAAAAAAAAGAAATTTAATGAAATGCTAATGAAATTTAAGCGTCTCAAGGGCATGGGCGAGTTCATCTTCTCCATCTGTATCAAGCAGCATCTGGTGGGTAACAAACCGCCCCAAAGCTTAGTGGCTTAAAATAACACTCCATACTTCACCACTAATTTAGTGTGTGCTCTTGATCACGTGGTTGGCATTTGGAGTTGGGTTCAGCTGGAAAGTTCTTCCGTTCTCACCTGTGTTCCCCTCATGCATCCATGGTCAGCCGCTGGCCAGCCACACTGCTGTTTGCCAGCTGAGATGGCAGGCGTGAGGAGGACATATCTCTCTCCTAGATGCAAGAGGCAGAGACAGACTCCACCTCCTGATGGGGGAAGGGCAGACAGGTTGCAAAGGGATATTGCTAGAGAGAAAGTAAAGTCATGTTTGCTGTCTCTGGAACCACAGCTGAGTCTAATACCCACCTGCTGTGCAGGAAACCCTCGCCGGATGAGTGTTTCTCTTACCAACTGAATTTAAAAATTTGGCAAATGGTATTTGTTTATTTGTGCCCTGCAACCCGGCAGAGCCTGCCCTGGGGACTGCTGTTAAGCCCCGGATTTCCTACTGACTGACTGTGTGATCTTGACCCTGAGCCTCGGGGTTTTCATGAATAAAATGGAGATTATAATTCTCACCCCACAGAGTTGTAATTTGGGCATGAGTACCACTTAACCTCTCTACACCTCAGTTTCCTCGTCTGAAACATGGGCACAAATCCTCCCCCTCTCGCAGGGCTTTGGGAGCATTCCAGTGGGACGGTGTGTGCAAAGTGCTTTGCTGAAGTGATCGTGATTATTCCTACTTGGATCACATTGCTTTGTACAGCGGTGTTAACACTCAGTAAATGTTGGGTCCAACAAAGCACCCTGGCTATAGAAATCCCAGCTTCCGTTCGATTTGTTGCCAAAAGAGATGCCCTGAAACAGTCCAGGTGAAGAACTCCAAGTCCACGGATGCTGCCCAAGGAGCTCTTGGAAAATCTGCTCCTGCAGGCAGCCTCCGCCAGTCCCGCCCAATAACCTCTGGGCCCACTGTTCCTGTCTGCTGGACACCTCTGCCCGTTTCTCAACCATCCAGCCACAGCGCCGTGGCCAACACCTGCAAAGCGAAAGTAGGTCACCTTAATAGTCGAGATTTTAGAGGCAGGCCAGATGCATGAGAAAGGGCCGGAGCGGGTGAAGCCAGTTGTCAGGGATGAGCGGTAGAGAGCGGGGGGGGACCAAGAGACTTTTGTAATGTTCTTGGACAGGAAAGGGGTAGGGGGGTAGGGAAGGAAGGTTGGAAGAAGGGAGAAGAGGAAAGGAGGAAGGAAGGAAGGAAGGAAGGAAGGAAGGAAGGAAGGATGGAAAGGAAGAAGGAAGAAAAGGGAGAGAGGAGGGGAGGAAGAAGGGAGGAAGAAGGGTGGGAGGGAGCCTGGGAGGCCGATGGCAGATTTGCGGGCTGCGGGGCAGACAGTTCCGGGTGGCCTCGGAGACCAGAGGCTGGAGATGCTAAGTGAGCCATCGTATCTGCTGCCCACTTAATTGCCTGCGGAAGCCGCAGCGACAGAGGAGGCCCCGCCCTCTGCCAAAGCTTTCAGAGTGCTCCCTGGGGCTTCACTCCCTCTAGGGGACTCCCATTTAGGCCAGTGTTAATGGGTCCCCTGCCGAGAAGCTCTCCACCGTGCAGTTAAAAATGCCTCGTTCAGATAATCACCATCAGAACCCAAAAGGCCCCTGGGCTGGAAAGGTGAGCTCGGGCTGCCCTTCTGGGCAAGCCCGGGGCAAGGCACCTGCTCACCTGCCCTTTTGCAGGCAGATGGCAGGGTTCTGCAGACTCCCGCCTTGCAGCGTGAAGAATGCCCAATAGGGGAGGGCCCTTAGCGCAAACCCAGGATCCGACTTCAGATCCAGCCTGACAGCAGAACAGGGGAAAAAATCCCAGGCATCTGGAATCTCCCCCCAGGGAGGCTCCCAGGCAGTAGGCAGGGTTCCCTGGGTGGGCACCAGCCCGTGTGGCAGGCTAGGGGGACGCTGTAGCCCTGCGCCCAGGGAGCATAGATTTCCAGGAGGGGACAGAGAGGCCACATAAACCTGTGAGTAATTAAAATAACTTTAGAGGGACACCTGCGTGGCTCAGTTGATTAAGCATCCGACTTTGGATCAGGTCATGATCTCACAGTCTGTGAGTTCAAGCCCCATGTCCGGCTCTGTGCTGACATCTCGGAGCCTGGAGCCTGCTGCGGATCCTGTGTTTCCCCCCTCTCTCTGCCCCTCCGCTGCTCATGCTCTCGCTCTCTCAAAAATAAACGTTAAAAACCTAAGAAAATAATAAAAAATAAAATTAGAAAGTGAAGAGAATAAGTAGGGTGGTGTGCTGATGCTTGGCCTGGAGTGGGGACCACGAAGAAGGGTGCCATTAGGCAAAGTGACCAGGGAAGGCCTCTCTCAGGATAAGACCCTCCAGCCAAAGCCTGAATGTTGCTGTAACCGGAACTCTAGACGTCCAGCGCTTGGCGTGTGTCAGATTAGACATGCCCCGTGTAAGAGTTGAAAGCAAAGAACTTTTCGTTACTCATTACGAGTGAGGAGATGAGGAGATCGTTCTCAAAGCACCGGCTCCCAGCGGGGTTAGTCCAGGAAGCTCTTATTCAGTGCGTCAGGGGCCGGGGACAGGGAGCTTGCAGAGACACTGCTGTCCCAATGGCACACCCCTCGCATGTCACCATGCTAGTGCACACATCGTATGTTCAAAACATGGCAGGAAATTCTGAATAGTATAATGAGCTAAAGGTGACTTTAGGTCAGCTCGGGGAAGGGGGGCTTCTGTGTGAGCCCTCAGCTCCAGGCTGGCTCCAGCTGGCTCACATACGGGGACTCTCAGGCAAAACACCTATTTTGGGGTGTCCTTGGTTGTTGGTTCTGCAGAACGAGACCCGTATATACCTTCCCTGATTTTGTCCCCTCCTCTCTTCTGCCAATAGCGTTCAGTCCCCTATTTGAGGAAGGTCTCCTGGCATCCCAGCTAACTAGATGCCGAAGCTGGGATCTGAGAACGGAATATCCTGCTTGGAGGGAAGAGCAGGCCAAGGGCCTGAGTTTGGAACCAGCTTAGCATGTTAGAAGAACAGACAGAAGGCCAGTGTGATGAGACTATAGTGAGTTGATGAAAGACAGAACTGGAGAGGCTGGTTGTCGTAGCCAGACTCTAAGACAGCCCCCAGCGAACTTTCAGGACTGAGGCACCCTTCTCAACACACATGGGAGGGCGACGATTTGAGCCCGACACCGTGAAGTGACCAGATTTCTCAAACTTGAAAGCGGCCAGACTTCCTACACTACCACGCTTTTCGTGAATAAAAATTCGACCGAATAAGTTGTAAAGATCTAATTGGCTTTATTAATTGATTCATGAATCAGGCAGCATCCCACCTAGCAGGTTGAGGGGTGCTCCAAAGGGCTGCAGAAAGAAAAGGGTTCTAAAGGGAGAAAGGGAGCAGAGAAAAGGGAAATTATTACCTATGCATCCATTGGTTTAGGCAAGGTCACCATCCTAAAGGGAACAGAAGGGGTCTATCAGTAAACTTCCCAGTGTGGACCAGAAAATTCCCTTGTTGACTGGTTAAAGCTTACATTCCTGGGGTGCCTGGGTGGCTCAGTCGGTTAAGCATCCAACTTCAGCTCAGGTCATGATCTCGTGGTTGGTGAGTTCAAGGCCCGTGTCAGGCTCTGTGTTGACAGCTCAGAGCCTGGAGCCTGTTTCAGATTCAATGTCTCCCTCTCTCTCTCGGCCTCTCCCTCGCTCACTCTCTCTCTTTCAAAAACAAATAAACATTAAAAAAAAAAAAAAAAAAGCTTACATTCCTGGGGGGCAGGGGTTGAAACTGTAATGAGGTGAGGTATTAAGTCTTGGTTGACTGACTTGGGACCCTAATCTAAGTGACACCATTTTGGACCTGTGGTGTTTTGTGGGGGGGGGGGGGGGGTTGTATTGTTTTGTTTTTTAACAATTCTCTAAGGGATATTCTGTTTTTTAATTAGTGTTAATGGAACATGTTGAACTCCTTGATGCCCTAGAATCTTCCGCATATTTGTGATGACATAACCACCTATTTTAACTGATGTCTCCCCCACCCCCATTTATGCACTAAGGAAAGCTGTTCAAGTGAGTCCTACGTGCATCAGGTCTCACCTTCCCTGCATTTTACAGCAAGCTCCCAGGAGACTCCTGGGCACTGTCCTTTCTGGTGGTGCTGCGTTTGGTGGCGAATTGGAAGTTCCCAATACTCCCTTTAGAATGGGTCAGGCTGTGCTAGTATAGGGTCAGGGAAAGCTCTCTGAACCAATGGCCGGCAGCGTTCAGTGTTGATGACCCATCCCATGTGCCAGCGCCCCGGGAGACCTGAGGAGGGAGCGTGGGATTAATAGCTCAAAGGACCCAGCACAGAAGAAGACAGGCCAGGGGCTAAATCCAGCTGAGCCTCTAAAGGCTGTGTGAGTTGAGGAAGGTTAGTTGCCCTCTCCAGGCCTCTGACGCTTTAGCCATAAAATGTTACACATTGCGCTTTCTAAGGCGAAGGGGATACAATGATGCCTAAAATTAAGTAACCCATCTCAGGATACTAGCAACAGGGCACAGTGGTCATAAGTGGTGGCTCTGGGGCCTGGCCACCTGGTTCACATCCCGGGTCTTCTCGTTGCTACCTCATGAGCCTTTGCCAAAGACATGGCTACTCTGTACCTCAGTTTCCTCATCTGTATTATGGGCATAATGATGCCACCCACCTCATTAGATTGCTCTCAAAATGAAAAGAGTAAAGCACTTAGAACAGTGTTTGGAATACATTCAGTAAATGCCAGCTCTTATTCTTTAAATGTGCCAGAGTGCCTGAGACATAGTGAGAACTAGATAAAGAGTAGCCATGATGAGGAGAAACAACCAGCCCACCAACAGAAAACATCAAACCTTACAGGTTCTGGGGAGTTCTCGAGTGTTGCCTCCAGTCTATCTGAACCCTTAGATATGGATTGAATGCAGCTGTTCTTTCTTTTATTATTTTTTTTCAAACGTTTATTTATTTATTAAGTGTTCACTTATTTTTGAGAGAGAGAGAGAGGCAGAGCTTGAGTAGGGGAGGGGGGCAGAAAGAGAGGGAGACACAGAGTCCGAAGCAGGCTCCAGGCCCCAAGCTGTCAGCACAGAGCCCGACGCGGGGCTCTAACCCACAAACTGTGAGATCATGACCTGAGCCAAAACCAAGAGTCTGTTGCTCAACCAACCGAGCCACCCAGGCATGAGTCCCAGGCAAAGCTTGTTCGCAGAACATGCATGTCATAGTCTAATTCTCAAGGAGCCGTCTCATGTCCACGCTCTGGTTCCATGAGCCATCCACTGACCATGGTCCCACCTCACTGCTCCACACAGACTTCTCCATGTGGCAGTCTTCCTGGAAAGGGGCTGCCAGAATTCCTTCTCACATCCTCTCTTTTGATGCTTAATGCTACTCTGTCATCTTGCAAAGAATCACTCTGTCATCTTGCAAGAATCCCATGTGGCCAGGGAGTTAATCTAAAAAGACCAAGCCCTTCCCTCTATCTATGAGCCTAGAAATAGGCTTTTCCAGGAATACTTTAGCAGCTGTTCATCCTCTGGCCAGTCCTGGTTCGGAAAGGGTTAATGCTATTTTTGTTTTGATGGACCCGAAATATGAAGGGGTAGCAGTTCTTCTGGTTCCTACCCTAAAATTAAATCAGTCTTTCTAGGGAACGGTGGGACTGGAAAGATTAAGAGCTATATTTCGTTATTCATTAAATTTTTTTCCTTTTTATTCTGAATTTCATTAGCTTTGTGTTAATATTGTGACCAAAATTAATCTTAGACCAGAGCCAAAGCATTATTCTACATATTCCTTAAAATATATTTTACCTTCAGAAACTTGGCAAGTGGGAAAATATAATTCACTATTAAAACAGGCCTGCTAATTTGCAGTATTCAGAGAATTGTGGAGGAAAACAAGAAATAACACAAAGGAAGAATTTGGAGAAGAAAACACGAGACTAGAGCAAAAGAAAAGAGCCACTCAGACCTAAAGGAACAGGAAGATTCCCTATCTTGGCTGTTGTAGTAACTGATGCTGTAATAAACATGGGGGTGCAGATATCTTTTCGAATTAGTGTTTTCATAGTCTTGGGGTAAATCCAGCGATTGCTGGGTTATTGGGTAGTTCTATTTTTAACTTTCTGAGCACCCTCCATGCTGCTTTCCACAGTGGCTGCACCAGTTTGCATTCCCACCAACAGTGCACGAGGGTTCCTTTTTCCACATACACTCACCAATGCCTGTTGTTTCTTGTGTTTTTGATGTTAGGCATTCTGACAGTCACTGACAGTCAAGTGGTATCTCATTGTGGTTTTAATTTCCATTTCCCTGATGATGAGTGATGTTGAGCATCCTCCCATGTGTCTGTTGGCCATCTGGATGTCTTCTTTGGTAAAATGTTTATTCAGGTCCTCTGATCATTTTTAATGGATTATATGTTTTGGGGAGCTGGAGTGTCCTTCCATAGATGGATGGATAACAAAGATGTGATACACACACATGCGCGCGCGCGCACACACACACACACACACACACACACACACAGGAATATTACTCAACCATAAAAAATGAAATCTTGCCATTTGCAACAACATGGATGGATCGAGATGGTGTAATGTTAAGTGAAGTAAGTCAGTCATAGAAAGACAAGTACCATATGATTTCACTCATGTGGCATTTAAGAAACAGACGAACAAAGAAAAAAAGAGACAAAAAAAAGGTTTTACGAGAACAAAGTGATGGTTATCACAGGGGACGTGGGGAGGATGGGTTAAATTGGTGATGGGGATTAAGGGGTGCACTTGTTATGATGAGCACTGAGAAATGTATAGAACTGTTGAATCATATTGTATGTATGAAACTAATACAACACAGTAGTTAATTATACTTTAATAAAAAAATAAATGAAGGAACTGTAAGACAGTATTTTCTGCAAAAGGCCAGATAGTAAATAACATTCAACTTTTGGGGCCGTACAATTTCTATGGCAGCCGCTCACCTCCACCCTTGTTTGTGAAGAGCAGCCACTGACCATATGTGAATGAGCAAGTGTGGTTTGTGTTCTCATGAAACTTTACTGATGCAAATGAAATTCGAATTTCAGATAATTTTCCTACATCGCCGATATTCCTTGTTTTTCTCCCCCCGACTATTTATTTATATAAAATTTTTTAATGTTTATTTATTTTTGAGACAAAGAGAGACAGAGCATGAACGGGGGAGGGTCAGAGAGAGACGGAGACACCTGAAACAGGCTCCGGGCTCTGAGCTGTCAGCACAGAGCCCGACGCGTGGCTCAAACTCACCAGGTGTGAGATCATGATCTGAGCTGAAGTCGGACGCTTAACCGACGGAGCCACCCAGGTGCCCCTAAAAAATTTTTTTAAAAGAAAAGAAATTGTGAACAAATCTAGATCTGTACCTAGTGGGGAGTTTCAGTTCAGACACCAGTCAGAGAGTGGCAAACAAAAGATGTCTAAATGGCTTCTTCTGGCATTTTTGTCCCTCTGTGTTCCACTGCCAAACAAGCAGATCCTTAGGCCAAATGATCTAATTTCTGGGCATTTCCCCCCACAGATGTAAGCAAATATATGTGTACAAGGATATCCGTGACAACACTGTCATAGAGAAAAACTGGATACAACCTGAACATCCGTATTCAGCACTGAAGAAACACGTGGAAGATCCATAGTGTGGGGAATTATGCAGCAGTTACAAAGAATGAGGTCAGCTTTTATAAACTGATGTGGATCAATGTCCAAGATGTCTTGTTAAGGAAAAAAAGAAGATGCAGAATAGCGGGTTTAGTATTATTCCAATGTTTGCTTGAATATGGAGAGTAAAAAAAGTTAAGAAGGAAAAATCCTGTTCTATGAATAGCAGTTGGGGCACCTGGGTGGCTCAGTCGGTTAAGTGTTTGACTCTTGATTTCAGCTCAGGTCATGATCTCACAGTTCGTGGGCTCAAGCCCCACGTCAGGCTCTGCACTGACGGCACAGAGCCTGCTTGGGATTCTCTCTCTCTACCACCCCTCTGGCCCTCTCCCACTCATACTCTCTTTCTCAAAATAAATAAACATTTTAAAATAAATAAATAGCAGTTATCTTGGGGGATGAAGACAATGATGGGCTTTAATATTTCATTTTAGGTGTGCCTACGTGGCTCAGTAGGTTAAGTGTCTGACTTTGGCTCAGGTCATGATCTCAACAGTTTGTGGGTTTGAGCCCCACATCGGGCTCCGTGCTGACAGCTCAGAGCCTGGAGCCTGCTCTGGATTCTATGCCTCCCTCTCTCTGCCCCTCCCCTACTTATGTGTGTGCATGCGCACACGCTCTCTCTTTCAAAAATAAACATTTAAAAAAGTTACTATTTCATTTTAACCCTTTCTGTACTCCAGATTGTTTGCAACTGATATTTTTGTTACTTTATATAATGATTAACTTTAGGGGTCAACTTGAGTGGGATGTAGGGTGTCCATTTATCTGGTTAAACATTATTTCTGGGTTTCTCTGAGGGTGTTTCCAGAGGAGGTTAGCATTTGAACTGGTGAACTGAGTAAGGTGTGTATCACTCCTTGATATGCGTGTCATCATCCAATCCATTCATATGCCAAATAGAACAAAATGGCAGAGGAAGGGGGAATTCACTCTCTGCCTGACTGTTCCCCTGCCCCAGGGACTCCTGGTTCTCAGGTCTTCAGAGTCAGAATGGATTCTACACCATTGACTTTCCTGACCTTAGGTCTTTGAATTATTCCACTGGCTTTCCTGGGTCTGTAGCTTGCAGGTGACAAATTGTGCAATTTCTCAGCCTTCATAATCTAGTAAACCAGTTCTTTATCATTAAATTTAATTTTAGATATAAATGTCAATGTAGATATAAAGATTTATGTATCTATATAGAGAGACATATCTGTATCTTATCTTTCCATCCATCCATCCATCCATCCATCCATCTATCCATGCACCCATCCATCCTGTCTGTCTATCTCCATCGATCCATCCATCGATCGATCCATCCATCCATCTATCCATCCATCCATCCATCCATCCATCCATCTATCCATCCATCCATCCATCTATCCATCCATCCATGTACCCATCCATCCTGTCTTTCTATCTATCTATCCATCTATCTATCTCATATTGGTTCTCTCCTGGAGAACCCTAACAAATATACTTTTGTACTAAAAATTAATTTTGAAAAAGACCATCTCTTTACAATAGGACTGGAATCAGAGAAGGGTTAACCCAAAGCCTGCATAATTTTACTTAAAATTATTGTGGAAATAAAGAATGAAAGAATCGGAGTGCTTTTTTTCTTTAATTTTTCATCCAGTCAGTATTTAGTATACAATTGTATGATGTGGTTCATGGGAGTTTTCTTCAAATGTATTTATTCTTTCAGTTCACATTTGCTGTACAAACACTCTGTATTAAGCAGGAGATTCTGATTTAATGAGATTTATGTGACTTTGAATGAAGTTTTTCAAAGAGTTGTTTCCAAAGATGATTGAGTGTGTTGGAAGTTATAGTGTGAGATGCACATATCAGGAGTCAGAGCTTTATTGTTTTGGGGACATAACTCATGGAAATTAGGAAGGCAGGCCATAATAACCATAAGAGCGGGTGATATCATCCTTGTTTTAGGTTTGAAAATGGAGACTTAATTGTGTCACTTTCACAAGGTCACACAATTGATAAGTGTTAGATTTAGAATCTAGATGTGTCTGAGTTCAAAGACCATGCTCTTTCTACCAGTGTCAGAGACCAAGATCCCTTCTCCCCTTTTGTCAACGTAGTAAAATCTCAAATTTTTAGCTAGACATATAGCCACCCAGAATAAAGATTACACAACCCAGACTTTCCTGTAATTGGGTATGGATGTATAAATAAATTCCATGTGGGAGAGGAAGTAATCTGTTTTGCCTTCTAGGAGACTTCCTAAGAGGTAGCTACCATGTATCTTTAGCCTCTACTTCCTTCCTTTGTTCTTCTTGCTGGCTGGAGTACCAGCAGCTATCTTGGACAATGAGGTAAAAATCATGTATTGAATATAGAAAGAGCATGAATCCCCAAGAACTATGCAGCTTCCGTACAGCTTCAGATTGCCTGCCTTTAGATGTCACTTATGTGAAAAAGAAATACATTTCCATTAAATCAGCATCATTAGGGTTTTACTGCAGTTGAACTTAATCCTATTCAACTATTATAACGTAATGCCTTCCAACCTGTCATCATTTTGTGGGAGAAAGCCCTGAAACTACTATCAGTAACAATTTCACCTCAAAAAATCTTGAGAGAATCAGGTTGCATAAGCCAATACCGATAAATATATAGCTTATTGAGAGGGATTGCATGATGTAATTCTTCCTGAAGCAATTGGCAATGGAGATTCACTGCTCCCCACATCATATGTCGACCTCCCCTTCACTTTGCTCAACATTTATGCTCCAGGCAATAAATGGATATAGAATATGGGGAAGAGAGGTCAAGAGAGAGTGTTCTACCTCTTGTCCCTAAGTGCAGTGTATGGGTCAGTTCTTAATAAAACCTATTTAAAAATGTTAGAATGGAAGCAGGGTCAATCATTTTGGATTATAAATGTATTGAGGACACACAGAAAACATCTTCTATAAACATTATCTCAAGTGTATTATATTTATATAGTATTTGCTGAAGACTGTATTTTCTCCTCTTGAACTGTCAAGGGACTTTACCAAAAATATTCTTGTGTCCATATTTGATAAAGATAAACTTATTCCAAGGTATTTTTAAAGTAAGACTAACTCAGAGAAATAGCAAGAGAAAAGCTAAGGCTTACCGGCCTTTTTACCTCTTTCAGAATCCTAAAAAAGTACCCTACATGACATTCACAAAATAGAAATATAATACCGTAACATAAATGGACAGTTTGTACTATAATGTTGTAAAGAAAGATGCAGAATTGCATTATTTTTGCTTTTGTGCTGATTTTTTAAAATTGTACTTTCATTATTTGTCCATTTCCTTGTGCTACAGGAAATAGTACATTGAAATATGAAGTTAACATTTAACTTTGAAGTTTCCTTTTTAAAAACCTAAATGAAAAGATTTACAAAAGTCAGTAACTATGTGCTTTCCGTTCTACATTCATTTTTTAAGAATGACTCACCTAGCGATTCCTGATTAGTGGTAACCTCCAAATGGGTCGTTTTGGCTTAAATTCAATCTCAATTTTTTTTCCCTTTATGGTATTTGACTTGTTAATTGTCAGTGTAGTCATGGGAGAAAAAGAGTGATTTTTCAACAGCAGGTAACAAATATAAACTAGCATGGGGCCTGTGTATTTCAGAGAGTCCCTAAACCATGTACCTTTGAACTCAATCTAAATACTAGATCACATGATTGCTGTTCAGTCCATTTCTGTCATAATGGCTCTTGAAAAGTATGCTACTTTTTTTGACAACCACCTTTTTTTTAAATACCCAATATTACTTCCCCAAAACACATTGAATACATATGCTATGAGAAGTAATAGTTTGACACTATGGTTTCAGGCAAAGACACTCTCTCCAATTTACCCAACACAACTGTTTTAAGTCAGAAAATATCAAGTGGAACAAATTTGAATTGGAAGCCATATTTGGATGAATCCAAAAGATTTTCCCTGTATGTATACACCAAGATAAAGGGGCAAGGAGGCAGTGACTTCTATAGCATTCTAGTACATTCTGCACATGTACTATTTCCATGAGTGCTCTCATATCTCAGCTTGTTTTGTCCTAAAGGTGTTTATCTGAGCTCTACTGTTATTCTTTCAAGCAGTTTGAGTGCAAGGTAACCTACCCACCAGCCCCCAAAATGGTTCAGAAATTACTGAAGAAAATGGCATGGAAGGAAAAATGCACCTTTCAAAGAAATGATTACCTTGCTCACCTCCATAATTAAGTCTTACCTTCCTCCCTTGCCAAGTACAATAACCCTTCTTTGCATTGTATATTATGTACACACTATATTTATGTACTTTCTATTTTTTAGTACTTCAGTAAACTTGTTTTTATTGTTCACTTGATGTATTTTTCTATCTTTGAAAATTTTGAGGATATTTTGGATTGAGATGGAACATATCATAATTTTCCCATTGAAAGTAATGGAATTTTTTTTCCCATTCAATGGCTTTTTATTTGGTAGCAAAGCTTTTAGGAATGAGTTGAAGTAATTCAACAAGAGATAGGTATATAGATTGTACCCCATGCGAAAATAGACCAACAAGTAGTCTTACTCACTTGACATGTGTCGGACAGAATCTTAATATAGACCCCAAGGTATGCTGTCCTTTTGGCATAAATTGTCCTGCATAATCCCCAGGACTATAAAGATGATGGATTTTATTCTCATGATCAGGTTATGTTATGTGGCATGGTTGACTTTAAGATAAAGAGATTATCCCAGTGGGGATGATCTAATCACATGAGCCTTTAAAAAGTAGAGAGTTTTCTCTGGCCATAAAAAGGGACATCAAAGAGACTTAAAGCATGAGAAGGACCCAGTTTCAGGGAGATTCTTTGCTGCTGAAGGAGGGGCCACATGTCAAGAACCTAAGATCTGCCTCTAGAAGCTGAGAATGGTCCCAGGTCAACAAGGAGCAAGACAACAAAGACATCAGTCTTACAACCCGAAGGATGTGAATTCTGCCAACAACCCAAGGTTGTTCAGAAATAGAACTTTCTGCAGTTGAACCTCTAGATTAGGATGCAGATTGGTGGATACCCTGATTTCAGCCTTGAGGCATCTTCAGAGAGTTTTCTTTAATGTTTCTTTATTTGTTTTGAAAGAGAGCATGCATGCATGTGTGAGGAGGGTGAGGGGGCAAGAGAGAGGAGAGAGAGAATCCCAAGCAGGCTCTGCCCTGTCAGCGCAGAACACACATGGGGCTCGAACCCATGAGCCGTGAGATCATAACCTGAGCCCAAATCAAGAGTTGGATACAGCGTGCCTGGGTGGCTCAGTCAGCTAGGTGGCTGACTCTTGGTCTCAGTGCAGGTCATGATTTCACGGTTCAGGAGTCTGAGCCCCGCATTGGGCTCTGCCCTGCTAGTGCAGAGCCTGCTTAGGATTCTCTGTCTCTCTCTCTCTCTCTCTCTCTCTCTCTCTCTCTGCTCCACCCCAGCTCTTTCTCTCTAAACAAACAAACAAACAAGCGTTAAAAAGAAGAAGAGTCAGACGCTTAACCGACTGAGCTACCCGGGAGCCCCTACCTTGAGGCCTCTTTAGCAGAGAACTCCAGACCTACAGAACTTGGGACAAATAAAAGAGTGTTCTTTTAAGTGCTAAATTTATGGTAATTTGTTACACAGCAACATAAAGTGAATATACCCCTTATTAGGATCAACTAAGTTATACTACAGTTAAAAAAGTATTTTAGAAGCCACAGACTCGCAGAATCTTACAATAGTCAAGGTTTATTACTAGCACAAATATCCGACATGTGTCATTGGAAGGAGTCCTCTCACAAAGGTCACCCAGGGACCCAAGATGTGGAGGCTCCCTTTTAGGAAGTGCTTCCGTGATTGCTGGGGGAAGAGCAGAGCAAGAGGGTTTTACAGCAGCCTCGCCATGGCTCATGTCCCTTTGCACACAAGCCATTGACTGGTTGCATTAAGTAGTTGCATGGCTTTGCCCAATGTCAAGGAGGCTGAGAAGTATGATCCCCTTTTACTGGCAAACAATATTCATCTCACCCATGACCCTCTGAGTCTGCTGTCCTTTATCCCCTCACTTCCGGACCTTGGCAGATTCCACCAATACAGTGCACGTGGGGTAGATTGAAGAGCACGTCCATTCAGACATCTAAGACTAGCCATTTGCAGAACGAATCAAGCCGACAGGCGTATGCAGTTAAGACTTCACACGGTTCTTTACATTTCTAAATCCGTTGCCAACATTTAAAAGTTTGGAACTTTTCCCGTAAAAATTTCCATCCATGGATTCTCTCAAAACGTTTGGAGATCTCACAATGATCTACTTCAGAGAGCAAGGTGGAACTATGTGGCCTGACCTACAGAGTTTTCTACAGTGCACTGTTACTTGAGAAAAAAATAGTGTAAAAGTTTTTTATAGTATGTTTAATAGAATGTATAGAAAATGAACTAGAAGACATAGGATGTATAGAAAATGCACTGGAAGAATGTAGATCCCACACTATAAATCATAGTTCCCTAGCAGGAATGGAGCCAGATGGGTGTATTCCATGGCAATCTGGAATTTCAATGAAGTGTTTTATCTGACCATGAAAATTCACCAAGTTAGGGTTCCAACTTAGTAGACATGAGAATAAGGGTATGCCTTAAATTGAGAAAATGTCTCACTACCATTTATTTTTAAGGTGCTTTATTTTCTTTAACCCAGCAGAATAAGATTTCAATGCACAAGTGCCCTCACATAATCATTTTTATGAATTCTACATTTCACTTTTATAAGAAAGGGACAAACAATAACCAACCAACGTAGGCAAGAATTTTCTAAAAAGAAAGCAAAACTTCAGAATACTTTGCAAGCCAATGCAAATCCACCTTTGCTTGTATGTCCTGTTTAGCACCGTGTCCAGTTGGTGGTGGTCATAAGGATGATCTTGAGACACTGAGAGAGCATGAATCATCAAAGAGAGATTTTAATTACAATGTGGCTTTACAGTAAAGAACTATGGTTGTGTCCACTTAGCAGCCCTTCCATTTTAGGAAATGACCGAGCTCTCCATCAGTGGAGGGCTTTTGTCACTTTTGCCCATTTGTAAATTATCCCCCTCCCCGCCAACATTCTAGTTTCCTTTTGAAAATTCATCCCTCACCCATGGTGTTCAGCACTGCCATTTGGTAAATCCAGGTGTATGCCCTTTTATGGCAGGCAGGGTCCTGATTTGTCCCCCAAAGATGCACCTGTCCTAATCTTCAGAACCCATGGATATATTATGGGATATGACAAGGGATAATTAAGGTTTTAAATGGAATTAAGGTTGCTCACCGTACAACCGTAAAATATGGAGATTATCCTGGATTGGGGGGTGTGGGACAGTGTAATCATAAGGGTGCTTAAGGAGGGAAGAGGGGAGGCAGGTGAGGAGAGACAGAGGGAGATGTAAGAAAAACAGAAGAACATTTAGGGAGAGATCCAGCATTGCAGGCTCTGGAGATGGACGAAGGGTCCGTGAGCCAAGGAACACAGGCCCTCTTTAGACACTTGGGAAACGCAAGGAAACGGATTCTCCCTCAGAGCCTCTGGAAAGGAACGCAGCCCTGTTAAGATCTTGATTTCAGCCCACTGAGACCTGGGTCAGACTTCTGACCTCCAGAGCTGCAAGATGATAGATTGGTGTGGTTTTAAGCCACCAAGGTCATGGTCACGTGCTACAGCAGTGATAAGACACGAATATAGTCCCTCGCTGCTGGAGGAGCCAGTCCTTCTGGCAGATTCTTCTTGTCATCCTTATGTGGAAGCTATGCTTTCTCCTGGTTCAATTCAACTTTTTCCTTCTTTGTGTGACTCCCAAGTGTCCTTTTAACAAGTGTACCCTTTTGTTGAAGCTCTTTGGAATATGATCCATTAGGCAGAGGACCATTTTTCAATAGGTTTTTCATTCCAGGGATTATAATGAAAAGAATTGAAGTGTTCATGAGCCCATAGTTAATCCATTAGTGACGGGAGTTAGAATCGCCTGTAGGTAATCAAGATTTGAATGGATGAAACTTGTTTTCGTGGGATGTCCTTCTAATCCCATTATTTCAATAATAAGAGGAAGAATAAGGACAGGACAGCATGGGAGGTAAGATTCTGCACTTTGGAGCCACACAGAATAGAGTTTAAATCCCACCTCCTCTGTTGACAAAGATGTGAGTTTGGACGTGTGACAGATTGGGGAAGCCTCTCCATTGGCTTGTCCCTTGGTCTTCCACATGGTGTTTTAATCTCCCTGTTTCTGACTCCTGTCTCTCATTTCTCAACTTGTTCCAGGGAACCTTATCGATGGCTCCCCCTAAGACTGTGCAAGTCTGAACAGTCTCTAGTCTCGGTCTCTTTCTTTGAGAAGGATGGCCGATGCCACGCCGATGTTGAAGATTAAATGGAAATAATACGTGTGAAGCAACTTCTGCAGATCCTGGCAGGTGATGAGTCCTCAGCAGATGCTAGTTGATAACATAAAACCAAGGGCCCTTTGAGACAGAGAGACAGAGCGTGACCAGGGGAGGGGCAGAGAGAGAGGGAGATACAGAATCCGAAGCAGGCTCCAAGCTCTGAGCTGTCAGCACAGAGCCCGACGTGGGGCTCAAACTCACGAACGGTGAGATAATGACCTGAGTTGAAGTTGGATGCTGAACCGACTGAACCAACCAGGCGCCCCTAGGATTTTTTTTTTAATGAAGGATTTCCACTGCTTAGTTAGCACAAAAATTTTTGGTTTTCCTCTGCTTTCCTCAGAGAAAGATATGCAAGGAAGCATCAACATGAATTGGTTCTTGTCTTCCCTCTGGCCTGGCATCATGTTCTGTTTCTGAGAAAACACAAGACCTGAGTGAGGGCCGTGCTCATTTTTGAAGCTATTCGCCAAATACCTGATCGACTAATCTTGGTTAACCCTGTCAGTCTACAGTTGAGAAAGCTGAACCTGATCTTTCCAGAAAAGCAACTCCTCAGACCTGTTCCCTTACTGCAGCCCTCAAAACAATAGATCACGTGCCCATATGTCTAGATTGACTCCTCATATGAGTGGGGAAGGGGGGTAACGTTCAGGAACGTTTACCAGTGAACTTTTTCCTGAAATTCACATAAGTACTGACTCAGAAGCGAAGGGCAAGATGAAAAAACAGGGCCGCCTGGGTGGCTCAGTCAGTTAAGCGTCCGACTTCAGCTTAGGTCATGATCTCATGGGTTGTGAGTTCGGGCCCCGCATTGGGCTCTTTGCTGACAGGTCAGAGCCTGGACCCTGCTTTGGATTCTGTGTCTCCCTCTCTCTCTGCCCCTCCCCCTGCTCGCTCGCTCTCTCTCTCTCTTTCTCAAAAATAAACATTAAAGATTTAAAAAAAAAACCAAAGATTTCCCATTGAGATATAAATATAAAAAACCCAGATTTTCTGTGTTACTGCCCTTTTTGCTGGCACATAACCTCTGCAATTATAGAAAATATACTCCATTTCTACATTATATTCTGGGGGGACAAAATATAATTTTTTTCATTGTATATGTACGGAACATGATTTTAAAGTACTTTTTGTTGGAAGGAACACATTACTTTTGATTGTTTTAAGTACATTTTACTATGTATTGAAATCCAGTAGAAAATGATTAGCCCTAGATGGGCCATAATATTGTACTAACCTAGGGGAAAAAAAGGATATAAAATCATCTCAAAGGAATATTTTGGTATCAATGATAAATGCTCTATAGCAAAGTCAGTGTAATCATAAACTTTAATATATTAAGGATTTAACCTTACTTTACCTCTGGTAAGCTGAGTGGTCTGTGCTTTATCATGTTTGTTGAGAAACACTACTTTTGAAAACATCTGTGCTGTGATAGCTTCTACAGTAGAGCACTGCCACTAGGGGCAGCAGCATCTAGTATGTTAGCTGGATTCCTGGGTTATTTGGGGTGTACATTTTCTGTGTGCAGGAAGATACAGGGGCCTGCTTTGTGACTTTGGAAAGTCGCTTCCTGTTGGGCCTCAGTTTCCCCACCAAGGCTTTGGACTAGATGAGCTGTGAGACCCTGAGAGTTAAAATTCTGTGGCCGGATGATGATTATTTTTTGTTGTCATTAGGGGGGAGAGGAGAGTGGAGGTCTGAGTTGTAATTCTATTCCTTTCACTGTATGACTTAGAGCAAGTCAACCCCTCTCGCTGGTCCTGAGTTTTCTTAATGGTGAAATGAGATGAAGTCAGTATTTCCCAAATGCCTGGTTTTTCTACGTGCAAATGCTAGTTTCTGGACAAACACGTTTAGAAACACAGGGCAGAGAAAGTTGAATGGGCTTTTCTTTTCTAGAACTTCGCAGGGTCTTTTAAATGACAATGTGATAGATACTGAGACACTGAGCCTAAGATGATTGACCAGTGATGATGATGGTTGTACTTTTTTTCTAGGGCCATCCTGACAAATTACCACAAACTGGGTGACTTTAAAACACAGAGGTTTGGGGGCCCCTGAGTGGCTCAGTTGGTGGAGCGTCCAACTTCAGCTCAGTGAGCTCACAGGTTGTGAGTTCGAGCCCTGCATCCCATCCCGTTCACTGCTGTCAGTACAGAGCCCACTTTGGATCTCTCTCTCTCTCTTTCTCCCTCTCTGCCCCTCCCCCACTCACACTCCCTCTCTCAAAAATAAATAAAACATTAAAAAACAAACAAACATAGAGGTTCGTCATCTCAGAGTCCTAGGTGCCAGAAATCAAGATATTGTCAGGGCCATGTTCCCTCTGAAGTCTCTAGGGAAGATTCTGTCCTTGCCTCTGCTAGCATCTCATGGTTGCTGACAACCCTTGGTATGCCTTACTTCGTGTCAAAGTAAATCCCAATCTCTGTCTCCATTTTCAGATGGGCTTCTTCCCTGTGTGATCTCAGCATGCCTATTTCCAGATCTCCCTCTTTCTCTCATAAAGACACAAGTCACTGCGTTAGGGCCCATCCCAATCCAGTATGACCTCTTCTTATCTCGATTACATCTGCAAAGACCTCATTTCCAAATAAGGGCACATTCGTAGGTACTAGGGGTTAAGACTTGAATACATCATTTTGGGGGATACACTTCAACCCACTACGATGATGATGATGATAATAGGAAGAAGAGAAAGATTAAGAGAAGGAAGATAATAAGACAAAATAAATAATTATTGAGCACTTATTAATTGCCATGCAGTATGCTAAGTGCTTTACCCAGATTATTTCATATAAGCCACTGAGAAACCCTGTGATAGGGGCACCTTTGTGGCTCAGTTGGTTATGAGCGTCCGACTTTGGCTCAGGTCATGATCTCGCTGTTGGTGAGTTCAAGTCCCGCCTTGGGCTCTGTGCTGGCAGCTCAGAGCCTGGAGCTTGCTTTGGATTCTGTGTCTCCCTCTTTGTCTCTGCCCCTGGCCCTGCTTGTGTGTGCACTCTCTCTCTGTCTCTCTCTCTCTCTCTCTGTCTCAAAAATAAATAAATAAATAAATAAATAAATAAATAAATAAATAAATAAATGGATGAATGAATATTAGAAAAAGGGAGAGAGAAAGAAACCCTATGAGAAAGGTGCCATATTCTTGTCGCCACTTTTCAGCCAAAGAGACGCGGGTTCTGAGAGGTTGACTGTTGCCCAAAGTCTCTCCACTGGTAGAATGAACCTGACGTTCACTCCAGTTGTGATGGGATCCCCAAGCCTAAGGTCCTACTGCAATTCTGGCTTTTTTCTTACATTACTACGTGCCTAAATCTCTCGAGGGTTTTGAAGTCTGATAAATGCATCTTCTTCGGAGATTTTACCTCCACAAAATGATAAAACACTTTTTGCCCAAAGTGGGACGTGTAACAGCTGGTGGTACACATGTTGGTGCAGGTGATACCTGCATGCAGGCCACGTAAGGGAGGAAGTACTCCTTTTTAAAACAATTTTTTTTTTAACATTAGAGAGAGAGTGTGAACTGGGGAGAGGGACAGAGAGAATCTTTCTTTTAAATTGTTTATTTATTTTTGAGAGAGAGACAGAGACAGAGTACAAACAAGGGAGAGGCAGAGAGAGAGGGAGAGACAGAATCCGAAGCAGGCTCCAGGCTCCGAGCTGTCAGCACAGAGTCCGACGAGGGGCTCGAACTCAAGACCGTGAGATCACGACCTGAGCTGAGGTCGGACGCCCAACCAACTGAGCCACCCAGGCACCCTGAGAATCTCAAGCAAGCTCCATGCTCAGTCTGACACTGGGCTCCATCCAACGACCCTGGGATCACAACCTGAGCTGACATCACGAGTCAGACACTCAAATGACTGAGCCACCCAGGCGCCCCTAAAAAATTATTTTGAAATGATTGTGGGCTCCCAGGAAGTTGCTATACGAAGAGTACATCGAGTCCCACGGACTCCTCCCTTGGCTTCCCTAGTGGTGACATCGTAGATAGCTGCAGGGCTATGTCCGAGCCCGGAAATTGACCCTGATCCAGGATTGTCATCTAGACTACAGACCCCATTCAGATTTCACTAGTGTTTGCTTGTACACGTGTGTGGGTGTCTTGCAACCTCATCCCGTGTCCAGCTTCCTGTAGCCACCACCTGCTGGCACAGAACAGATCACCACAGAGGAGCTCCCCCATCTGTGTTCTCTTTCACATCACTGCACGACTTCCAGGGGGACAGCCCCCGTCTGCGGTCTCTGTTTCCTCAACACCTAACCCTTTCCGCTCTCCCTCTTTGTCAGGGACACCACCCATCCCAGCCTCGGCGTCCTCAGCGATGGCTGAAGCTGTCGAACCCATATCGGGGTGATTTGGTTGTTCCCCTTGAATTTTACACATTTCTACTTGGGGCAGGAGATGCCGGCTCACCAGAATCATTGAGGAATGAGATGAAATAAGTCTTCTTTTAAGCAAAGATGTTTCAGTAGTAAAGGTGAGTTATAGTAAAAAAACAACAGCAAAACCGAACAACCCGGGAGGCAGTCTGCGGACGGGGCAGAGTGAGAGGAATGGTGTGGGAATGCTTAACATTTACAGAGCCCTGAGTTAGGAAAGAGCTTTGAACCTAACTTAGAGTCAGAGGGGTTTTAGGATATCCAAGAGAAGGAAGAAAATGCCGGTGTCGTCCCTGGAAATATGTAATATGCCCATTACAAGTAGAAAGTCAAAGAATGTGTTTTATTCCTGCATTTCAAGGCCCTTCTCATTGAAGGAGATTTCAATTTGGCCGGCTACTCGCAACGGTGACTCATCCGGCCAAGTAGGGGACACACCAGGGCTGGGACAAGGCAGTGGCTTCCTTGGGCATGTCTGGCTGGCCCTTAACAAAGCCTCCTGATCAGAAAAGAGGTGATGTCACCAAAGGGCAGGTCTGCAGATTTCTCCCATGATCTGGGAGGGAAAACTCACTGAACCTGTCCCCAGAAGAACCAAATGTGCATTGAAGCCAGCACGGCAGAGGTGATGTGGAGACCGGTAGACGCAAGGAACTAATAAAGATGACTCGGCTAAGTGTTGAACTCATTAGTTCAGCTTTTGTGTCTCTTACTGTTAGAGTAATTCAAAGAATATATTACACCACTTTCAGATAAACGGTTTAGGCCCACACTAAGTGAGTCAGAAAAATCAATTAATTTGTAAAACGTTACTGCTGGAAATAACGTAGGTCCGTCCTTTTCCGGGCAGTGGATTTTTCAAGGTGATTCGGCTTATGGTCCTTGAAGTTTCACTTTGTCTATGAAATAGTCGAGTTGGGTTTTTGCTCACATCATTCGTGCATCTCCTCATTTATTCCACACGTATTTATTGGGCCCCTCCTGTGCACCAGACACAGTTGTAGGGAGTAGAGATCTAGGGCTTGATTGAATGAATGCAAGTCCTTATGTTCTTGAAGCTTATGTTTCCCGGGGGAGGTGGAGACTAAGGAGATAAACACATCATCCCATGTCCCACAGTGACATACACTATGGGACACACACAAATCAACGTGTAGCAGGAGAGCCAGGAGAAATGAAAATAGCCTGAGTGATGAATCAGTAAGCATTTATTGAACACCTACTATGTGCTACGCTTTTTGTGGGTGGTTGGGGGAGGAGTAGAGGAACTAGAAAGGTTTCCTGGACACCCACCTGATGGGCAAGGTATGAATCACAAAACTGATGAGTCTCAGGGATCATGGCACGGCATTTCCCCTGACAGCCCTCCGAGATGGGTGTTACTCTCGTTTCACAATGAAGCTTTGGGGATGCCAAAAACTTTAATTACTCCTCACAGCAGAAAAGTTCCAGCACTAAGAATCTAACTCAGATTTCTTTCTGAAGCTGTTTCACTCCTGCCACATTCCCTTCTCTGTATAGACAGAAGTGGAGAAAGGCTTCACGAATGAATAATCTTGATGGTATTCAACCAGGCATGCAGCAAAAAGATAGCAACGATCAAGTACGAACTAAACCAAAAGGCTTTCTCAACTTGATTGTATTATTCTACCAGGGAATCAGAAGGTATCTGAGGGTCTTACGGGTCTCAGGTTCAGCATTTGGAACATAATATATTATTGATGATGGATACGTAGAAGTATCAACAAACCAAAACAAAAAAGTGGTCAATGTGATTTCACATAACAGAAATTCTGACTCATAAAAAATAGACCAAAAAATAAGTTGAGCCCTAGCAGGTATCAAACCCAGACTTTTCTCCTGTATTCTAGATGCATCTATCTAATTGCCTACTAACATCTCCACTTGGATGTGTAGCAGGCGTCTCAAACTCAACATGCCCCCAAATGAACTCCTGATTCCCCCACCCGTGGAAAACTATTTCGCCCACAAATGCTCCCAGCCTATGTCCTAAAAACTCCATCCTTCTGGTAGTTCAGAACAAAATCTGAAAAGTATTCTTGCTTTCTCTTCTCATCCAAGCTTTCAGAAAATCAGGCTGACTTTATTCTACTTTATTCTCAGAATGCACCCAGAGTCCACCCACTGTTCTCTGTTCCTCCTCAACTCTGGCCTGGATAGCCTTTTAGCAGGACTCCTGGCTTCTCTCTCTCCCTCCGGTCAATTCTCCACATGTCAGACAGAGGGCTCCTTTAAAAACATAAGTTGGATCACATCACACCTCTGTTCAGAATCTTGCACGGGCTCCCATTTCACCCAAATCTCTTACGGTGGTATAAAAGGACTCCGTGTGATGTGCTCCCATCACCTCCCTGACTGCTTCTCCTTTTCTTGCCCCCTTGTTCATCTATTCCTGGCACAACGTGGTCTCCTTGCTGGCCCTTCATGTCCCAGGCACCCCCTCCCACCTTCTGGAGAATTAGCTCTAGCTTTTTTCTCAACTGAGGCACTTCCCCCAGGTACCTACTTGGCTAACTCCCTTCCCTCCTTCAGACCTTTGAAATGTTACTTTCTCAGTGAGAGTCACCCTGGCCACTCGGCTTGATGATGCAAACTTCCTTCTCTCTGCCCTAACATGCTCAGTTCCCCTTGTTCTGGTCAACTGTGTCCTTTTAAAAAAATATGTAGCATGGAGCACCTGAATGGCTCAGTCGGTTGAGCGTCCAACTTCAGCTCAGGTTATGATCTCATGGTTCGTGGGTTCTAGCCCCGCATTGGGCTCTGTGCTGACAGCTTGGAGCCTGGAGCCTGCTTCAGATTCTGTGTAACCCCCCTCTCTCTTCGCCCCACCCCTGCTTGTGCTCTCTCTCTCTCTCTTTCTGTCTTTCAAAAATGAATAAACATAATATATATAAAATAAAACGAAGATATCTGTCCTCATGAAGCTTACATTCTAGCAAGGGAGTTCAGATGAGACATATAATAGATGGATGATAGAATGTGACAGAAGATGATATTCATGCTACATTCTATCATCCATCTATTATATGTCTCATCTGAACTCCCTTGCTAGAATGTAACCTTCATGAGGACAGATATCTTCGTTTTATTTGCCCAGTTATTCCAAGCTCCCAAAGAAGTGCCTGGCACACAGGAGACATACAAGAAATATTTGCAGAACAAATGAACGGAAGTCCCAAGGAAGGGACACTCCCCCTGCCTGTCAGCCTAACTTGGGTTTCTGCATATTTATGTGTTGAGCTGGAAAAGCCTGTAGCCATACTGAATGAAGAGCCAGACAATGGAATTTCACTTTTCCAGTTAATCTGCTCAGCTCATTGCCTGCGTACTAGGGACCCTGAATGTCATTCCACCAGCAACTCTAGGGGCTAGAAATACAGTAACCCTGAGCAGTTAAAAATTCACAGCTTCCCTGGGACAATCTGCAATGTGGGCGGCAGCTGGTAAGTCCCACAGGCAATTCCTTCTGGATAGGACAGCTGCAGCCCACGTCATTTTCAGAAGACTTCTGATTTGGTTAGAAACCCTGACAAGATGCTGCCATTGGCATCTTGTTTTTATCCCCTTTCCAGAGAAGAAGAGCAGAAGTTTTCATGGCTACACTGGTCCTATAACAAACATCTATGCACCATTCTGTGCTAAAGTGACTGATAAAGGAGCAAGAGAGAGCATGATTATCTTCTGGGCAGGTTTGAGGGAATAAGATGTTATACACAAGGTAAGGGGTGTCTTCCGTGGGTATCACAGTCTGTCCCTACATGATTACTGGAGGGAGGGCAGCAGGAAAGTGGTACAGCTACAGGGAGAGGGTAGGTGTGACAGTGGGAAGATGAGGGGAAAAGATAGGAGTCATTGTCTTGGAGAGTAGAAAAGCAAGCTCACAGGGAAGCCCAGGAGGTGTGCCCTCCTGGGCTCATGGTCAATGCAGGTGTGAAGTCATCTGTGTAAAGTGTCCATTGTAGAAACCTTGTTTACAAACAAATCCCTTAATGCCTAGAAAAGAAACTAAAGGAAAACGCTAATGGCTTAAAAAGCAGTCTTAACACAGTCTGTCCACCAGTATTAATTGAGTTTTTCATCCCTGGCTTGATTTTTCTTGGTGTCTCAAATGGCCTGGAGAAGGAATGGTTGATGATGGGCTGTCCAAATCCCCCTACTTGCTATGTGCAAAACAACCACACAGGCCAGGACAGTTCCTGCCAAAATCCGTAAAAGAGGATCATGCCCACATGTGTCCATAGCCTGGAAACTGCCCAAACCCTCTAATCCAGTAGTACTCCCCCCACATCTTCAGACAGACAGACGTTAACTATAAAACCACTGCATCGATAATAACCAAAAATTGAAAATGGTTCGTGCGTCCAATTGGGAAAGGATAGTTAAGTAAACTAAGATGTATTCATAAGTGCAGCTGTGATACTCAGGTGTGTGTGTGATACACGTATATGTTGATATTTTTAGTCGCCTTGTTTTCCAACAATTTCCAACTGGGAATAACCTGAATATTCATAAGTAAAAGTATGGTCAAACCAATTTGGTACATCCATACAGTAGAATAATAGCCAACTGTTCAGAATAATAAGGTCAGGGCACCTGGGTGTCTCAGTCTCTTGAGCGGCCGACATCAACTCAAGTCATGATGTGGAGGTTCCTGAGTTCAAGCTCCACATTGGACTCACTGCTCTCAATGCAGGGCTCACTGTGGATCCTCTGTCTCCCTGTCTCTCTGCTCCTCTCCTGCTCTCTCCTTCTCTGTCTCTCTCAAAAGTAAAATAAACTTATTTAAAAAAAAAAAAAAAAGAATAGGTGCGCCTGGGTGGCTCAGTTGGTTGAGCATTCGACTTGGCCTCAGGTCATGATCTCACGGTCTGTGAGTTCAAGCCCCGCGTTGCGCTCTGTGCTGACAGCTCAGAGCCTGGAGCCTGCTTCAGATTCTGTGTCTCCCTCTATCTCTGCCCCTCCTCCGCTCATGCTATCTGTGTCTCAAAAATAAAAAAATGTTAAAACAATTTAAAAAGATAATACGGTCAGTATACATGTACAAACACGGAAAGATATCCACGTAAATAAATTCCATTAAAGTTCGGTTTTTCCCCCTGTTTTGTTCACAAGTATAGCTTCAACACCCAGAATGGTACCGAGACATAGTAGATGTTCAATAAACATCTATCTATCTAAATGTATTTCTTAGCAAAAAAAAAAAAAAAAAAGGCTACAAAAGAATGTGTATTAACACTACTGTTCTATTAGTAAGGATAGGATAGTTATACTGCTGTAACAGACAACTCCTTCATGAAACAGTCTGTGTTATTCCTCACTTACTTTTTTTTAATGTTTATTTACTTTTGAGAGAAAGGGAGAGACAGAGCATGAGCAGGGGAGGGGCAGAGAGAGCGGGAGACACAGAATCCGAAGCAGGCTCCAGGCTCCAAGCGGTCAGCACAGAGCCCGACGCGGGGCTCGAACTCAACAAACCGCCAGATCATGACTTGAGCCGAAGTCCGACGCTCAGCCGACTGAGTCACCCAGGCGCCCCTATGCCTCACTTACTGTACCTGTCCGCTATGGTTGTCGGGGAGCTCTGCTCTGTGTCACCTTCTCTCAGGACTTGGCTGATAAGGCAGCTACTAACTGGGATGCTGATGGTTGTCACAGCAGAGGGAACAAAGGCCCTGGAGGGTCTTACCAGCAGTAACTAAATACCAACAGCTCATTGGCCAGAACTAGTCACATGGTCTAACCAAAACATAAACTAGCGAGCAGGTTTGTGCCTGGAGAATTGGGACTATGGAAGACAGCACTACTGACTGCCATAAACACCATATTGGAAAAACACATGGAATTGTTTAAAATAGTTACAACTGAAGAAAGGGAATTTGAGGAGGTTCGAGGGGTTAATTTTTAATTTTCACTCTGTATACTGTATTTTTGATATTTTGCAACAAATTTGTTCTCTGATGAAATGTTTGTACAAGCGGGTAATACATTTTTAAAGTATTCATTAATATAATGAAATAGGCTACTGCCCTAGAAATGATTAGGACGTAGTTTTGTAACACGCAGAAATTTTTGTGCTGTGATGTTAAGGGGGAAGGTAAGATAGCATTTCTTTATGTAGTTGCATTTCATTTGTCTAAAGAAAAGCTTAGCGGGGCACCTGGCTGGTTCAGTTGGTAGAGCACCTGTCTCTTGACCTCGGGGTCATGAGTTCAAGTTTCACATTGGGTGTACAGATTACTTAAATAAATAAGCTCTTAAAACTTTTTAAAGAAATGCTTAGAGAAAGAACACTAGGAATAAATATGCCAAAATATTCATAACACTTTGGGTATATTTGGGTGATAAGATTATGCCTATTTCTTCTTTTCTTCCTCCTTCTTTATAGTATTTCCTTAGACTCTGCAAATTCTCCACAACCATTAAGTGTTGCTATTATAAAAAGAAGAAAACATACACTAAAAAAAAAAAAAAAAAGGCTGATCTCTAGGGAAAGGATGACCTGATTTGTCAACTTTAACTCCTAAAATATAAATGACAAAGATACCCATAACTATAATTTTTCAGGAAAAACAATTCGTAATAATTGGACATTTCCTGTGTCAAGAAATCTTGAGTTTTATAAAAGCCCTGGAAATAGGCATGGGATTACAGCACAAATAGAGTCTGTCTTGGGTTGTTCTTTTAATATAAAATGGGAAGAAGAAAACCAGCTTTTAGAAGAACTACCTTCAACTTTTGTTCTAAAGTAAGATTTCTTTGGGTAGTATTGACATTTTGTCAATATTTCTTCTTCCAATCCATGAGCATGGAATGCTTGTCCATTTCTTTGTGTCTTTTTCAATCAATTTCTTTCATAAGTTTTCTATAGTTTTCAGCATACGGATCTTCTACATCTTTGGTTATGTTTATTCCTAGGTATTTTATGGTTCTTGGTGTAATAGTAAATGGGATCGATTTCTTGACTTCTCTTTTTGTTGCTTCATTATTGGTGTATAGAAATGCAACCGATTTCTATATGTTGACTTTGTATCCTGAGACTGTGCTGAATTCATGTACCTACAAAACTTCAAATAACCAAAAAAATGAATTTTCCCTGTTGCCACCCATAGATCACTGTTTTCGACTCGTCTTCATGAGAACCCTCGGAGCAATGTTTGTGTCCTATTTGTCTCATATATGTGCGTGTAGCTACCTCGCATATGTTGAATCAGAGAATTTTAAAACTGGGCTCCTGGAAACAACAGGTTGATTGAAATGGAAGCTCCAAAGGGCAGGAGATAATAATAGTTAGCATTTATTGGGCTCTTGCTGTTTATGAAGTGTCCATACAACAGGATTTATCACCCTTGGAACTATAGATATTGGAGGCCACATAGTTCTTTGTTGGGGGTGCTGTCCTCTGCACAATAGGGTGCTTACTGGTATCCCTGGCCTCTACCCACAGGATGCCAGTGGTATGCCCCCACCGAGTCACGACCAGACATTGCCATATGTCTACTTGATGACGTTTTGAGAAACACCGCCATACAACCTTTACAAAAATCCCTGATGACAAAGGAGTTATTATATGATGCCCATTTTACAGAGAGGTTCAGTACATGCTTCTGGATGCAGAGCAAATAAGCAATGGAACCAGGGTTTACATCCGGATCCCCACGACTCCATGCAGTAATGATGTTAACTACCTATGAAGAAACATTTCCCCATGTCAGGCATTGCGCTAAGCTCTTTACTTGTCCAAGTACTCACGGACTTAGGATGGTTCGACTCACGATTTTTTGACTTTGCGATCACGTGAAAGCGATACGCTTTCAGTAGAAACTGTATTTCGAGTTTTGGATTTGGATCTCTTCCCAATCCAGAGAATCTATTCCTAATCCCAGAGTAGTGACATGCCACAGGATCCTCTCTCATGACCTGGGCAGTGACGGCAGCCGTGGCCCCCCAGTTGGCCACACCATCACGTGGGTAAACAATCCAGAGGCCGACAACCATTCTGTACCTATATTACCATTCTGTTTCTCACTCTGGGTACCATATCCAGTAACACATAGTATTTAACACTTTGTTACAAAATAGGCTTTCTGTCAGATGATTTTGCCCAACTGTAGGCTAATGGAAGCATTCTGAGCACGTGTAAGGTGGGCGAGGCTAAACTATGATGCTCAGTGGGCTAGGTCCATTAAATGCATTTTCAGCTTATGACCTTTTCAACGTACGATAGGTTTATCCAGATGTAACCCCATCATAAGTTGAGAAAGATCTATATATCCTCATAGATATGGATATTGACTGTAAGAAGCGGGTGCACTTATGATTCCTGTTTTGTGGTAGGAGAATACTAGACTCAGCAAGGTTATATAATTTGGCCAAGATCACCCAGCTAAAATGCTGCAAGTCTGAATTGGAATAAAGCACTGTCTGACATCACAGTGCATATTACCTCCCGCGGGAGGTTTTATTATAGACCACATGTTGCCAAGGGAGGGTGGGAGAATCGAGAAAATATGATTTCTAAAGGAAGGCCTGCTGTAATTGAGCTCTTCGATCGTTCATTCATTTATTCATTCATTCTGTATGCCCAAACGTTGGGGTGGCAGTATAGCATAGTTCTAAAGAGCTGGTCTCAAATCCTGCTCCCCCAATTCCTAACTCTCTGACCTCAGACATTCTGCTTAAGTTTTTCAAGCTGTAAACCTCATTTTACCCTTGTGTAAAATTAGGATAAGTGCTCACTTTTTAGGATTATTATTAAGAGAGAATGAAGGAAGACGTGGAAAATGCAGAGCATGGTATGAAACACTGTAATTGATGGATATAATTTTTTTTAATACATGTTATTACTGTTGTTGTTAGTTCCCAGAAGGGATTGAGCTGGCTAAGTTCTAAATGCGTGCCGAGTTGGAGAATATGAAAACAGCCAAAGAAAAATCATCATGCAAGGGAAAGGCAATTGAAATGCCAAACCAGTCCTGAAGGAGTTTAATATGATACCTGCTATTGTATAAGTTAGCTTTGGGGGGAAAAAATCCACATTAACCCAAGTTTGGCATTAAAATTAAAAAAAAAAAAAAAAACGAGTTTGACTTTATGTTGGCAAATGCAATGAGATACTCTTACCACACGCTTACACTCTAAAGAAACTAAAATAAATCTATATTTTTTTAGATTTCTTATCATCGTTTTGCCTGTTTCTGGTTTGAGAATTTGGGGGCGAAAAGGAAAACAAACTTCGGTTGCTAGGAACGTTTCAATAAATGAAGATATTTCTCTGCCCACATAGATGCCCCCATGAACCAGTTCTCCTGTTTTCCCCCAAACCAAATTACACACAGATGTATGGCTATGTCTGAAGATGTTTATTAAAGCTACTCATTTCAGTTCTCAATTTAGTTACAGAATCAAGACACTAAATGGGAGGGAAAAAAGATTGGACAAATGATATAAATGACTTCTCCCAAGGAAGCTTTGTTTTATCTGCCTTGAATCTAATCATCTGCCCTATTTGTATTTATCCTTATGCAAATTGGCTGGATGTTCTAAAACTCACATGAGAAAGCTAGGTCTAATATCTAGGGGTCAGGATTTAACTTTGGAAGTCTTGAGGTCATTAGTATTACTTTCTCGTTTTTTTTTTAATTTTTTAAAGTTTATTTATTTTTAAGAGAGAGAGAGAGAGAGGAGAGAGAACAAGCATGAGCTGGGGAAGGGCAGAGAGAGAGAGGGAGACACAGAATCCAAAGCTGTGAGCACAGAGCCTGACTCAGAGCTTGAACCCATAAGCTGTGAGATCATGACCCGAGCTGAAGTCTAACGCTCAACTGACTGAGTCACCCAGGCACCCCTTTTAGCCTTGAGGAGGGCACTTGTTGGGATGAGCACTGTGTAAGTGATGAACCACGGGAATCTATCCCCAAAACCAAGAGCACAGTTTACACACTGTATGTTAGCCAATTTGACAATAAATTATATTAAAAAGAATAATGTTACCCCTAATTAAAATCCAATGGACTGGTTAATTCACCTACTTTGGATGGATCTTTCTGCTTCCCACTCAGGAGATTAAATTGAAAAGGATAATACCTATAATACTTTTTTTAAATGTCTATTTTTGAGAGAGAGAGAGATGGGGAGAGAGCACAGGGGAGGGCAGAGAGAGAGAGGGGAGCAGAAGATCTGAAGCATTCTCTGTGCTGACAGCAGACAGCCCAACATGGGACTTGAACTCACACACCATGGGATCATGACCTGAGCTGAAGTCAGACGCTTAACCGACTGAGCCACCCAGGCACCCCTGGTATTACCTTCCAGAAAAACTGCTGGAGTCTGCAGTAGAGTAACCAGATTAATCCTTTTGAGAGGTAATCTGGTTAATTTGGGAAGGCAGAAAGCAGAGTGGTTAACTACTGGGACCTTCAGAGTTTGGAAAGGCTGACATCAAATCTTCGTTGTGCTATTTAATTGCTCTGACAGGCAGAGTCCATAATGTCCAACAAGGACTCTTCCCACTTATTATTATCTTATTCATGCCCTTGTGTAACCCTGTCCCTTTGAGTGTGGGCTGGCCTGGTCACTTGCTTCTACCCAATAGACCATAGCAAAAGTGACAGAATGCCACTTCTGTGATGAGGCTATGTACAGGGAGTTCTGTCTCACTAGAAGATTCTCTCCTTTACTGGCTCTGATGGGTGCAAGTATTCAGACTGTGAGTTGCTATGTTGGAAAGGGCATGTGCCTAAGGACTGAGGCCAGCCTCCAGCCGAGTGCCAGCAGGGAGCTGAGGCCCTCAGACCAACAAGCAACCATGTAGGAGCTTGGCGGCACACCTTCCCCAGTCAAGTCTTCAGATGAGACCCCAGCCCTGGCTAGCATCTTGTGGCAGCCTGTGACAGCTCATGAGCAGAGTTTGTAGGTAAGCTAGGCCCAAACTTCTGGCCCACGGCAATTGTAAAAATAATAAATAGTTGCTGCCTTGTGCTGCTAAGCATGTGGTAGTTTGTTATGGAGCAGTAGGTATTGAATACAGGCGCTTTGGCACCTTGGGTGAGCCTCCAAACCTCTCTGAGCCACGTGGAGAATTCCATAAGCTAAATGCTTAACATCATAGCTCGTGCCTTGTAAGCATAGTTTAAATTTTACTTTTATTTTATTGATAACATTTTGTATTCACAATGCACACCAATCTCAGAAGTTAATTAGTGCAATGTACAGGAGATGGAAATAGATAAGCCAATTTTTTTCGTAGCAATCACACTTCAAGAAATTCTGTTACAATTGACATGGAAGAAAGCATAGTTCAGATTTTTCCTTCTGATCCTTCGGCATTGAGGGGCAGGGAAGGCAGTTGGGTATCCAAATGCCAGAGGAAAGAAGACCCGAAAGGAAGACAAGTGGAAACAAAAGTTCCACAGAAAAATCTAATGAAGAGGGATGCATACACATGTGATAAGAATGAATTGATCTACCCATGGCTTAGTTTGGCAATTGTCGGGGGAGGTGGGGAGTCTCATAGTTGATGGTGGTACAGAGGGCACTCTGAGACACCCCATCACCGTTTCACATGTGTATACTCTTTAGCCGAATGGCTCCATTTCTAGGAATTTATCCTGAAGAAATTATCGGAAAAGTGTACCAATAGATTGAAACTGTTCATTGAGACATTGCTTATAAATATTAGATTGGAACATATAAAATTGCTGATATTTGACCATTTTGGTGTATGAAAACAGCAATTTCAAATAGTTGTATTGAGAAGAAGAGAATTTGAAACAATCCCAGAATAAAATGCAAATGGCATTGTGGAACAATGAAATTTTACACACACACACACACACACACACACACACACAGTGTGTGCATGCGTGCGCCCTATGTATAATGGCATCAGCATCAACACAGTAAGTGAAAAAAGCAGCTTACAAAACAGCATTCTTTTATCCCCCTGAGCATTTTCATGGAGCTCTGAGGGTAATGAAAAAGTCTGGGAAACAAACATATGAATTCTAATATTTTGCACCCTTACTCCCCACTCCATTGTGTTTCTCTGGACAGGGACTTCCTGACTCTTCTCTATCCCTCCCTTTACTACCCTTCTCCATCCAGAGGGAGGACGGCGAACTTCTCTGATTGGTCACTTGTCAAGGATGAACTGTGCATGCATACTTCCTCTTACTGGGTCAGCCTGGTTCCAGAGCTGGTCTCCTGTTATGTGCTCTCCCCTCAGCCAGGCACGTTCAGGGGGGCAGTTTCTGCCCCTGTTGGGAGATGCTGATCATTGTCTGGCTGGGCAATGACTGGCAAAAGTCTAATTTAGAGGCAGAAAGCATTAGAAAAGCCACTTGGTTACCTAAACCATCCATGTCCTCCAAATTTGCTTTTATCAGAGATGAGAGATATATTGATCTTCCTATATATTTAATAAAGTATCGTTACAGAGCTAAGAAGATAGTTCTTGGACCCCCCCCCCCAAATCCCTAATGCACACTCACATGCATGTGTACACGCAAACACATTCATATAGGCATACTAAAGTTGAGATGTGTCTATATTGATACCTGTATATCTAAAACTGTTTAGTGATGTCTGGGAAGGATAGGATTACAAAACACTCTCGTCTTCTCTTCATTGCTTTAACATTTTGTAAAGATCCAAGCTTTATTGGGCCACCTGGGTGGCTCAGTTGGTTGAGCGTCCGACTTCAACTCAAGTCACGATCTCACAGTTCCTGGGTTCAAGTCCCACATGAGACTCTGTGCTAACAGCTCAGAGCCTGGAGCCTGCTTCAGATTCTCTCTCTCTCTCTCTCTCTCTCTCTCTCTCTCTCTGTCCCTTCCCCACTTGTGCTCTGTCTCTCTCTTCTCTCAAAAACAAATAAACGTTAAAAAAAAAAAAAAAGCTTTATTAGGTAGTTAGACTTTCCCTGGGAAATTCAAGAGGTGCCTTAAATTTCACACGTTACCATTTCCATCTTCCATAATACCGGACTCCCCTGGTGGTCGGCAAAACATATGAATAGAGCGTTAGCAAAGAAGGGTCATACAAGGATAAAAATGTCATCAAATTCCACTTGCTGAAAAACTAATTCATCATCTCCCTGCTATCGCCGAACTGGCTCTCACTTCTGAGAGAGCAACTAACTTGTTTCCGAGAGGACAATCAGCTTTTCTTCTATTTTCTCAGGCTGGAAACCCAAACCTTGGATTCCTGCTTTAGAGTGCCTGAATTCATTCTGTCACCAGGTCCTCTGTTTCATAGTAGCTCTGTCCTACATTTTTTTCTTTTCCATTCTGACTGCCAGAACTTTCCACCTAGCCATTTCAGCTTTCTCTTGCTCTCTTCACATCTAGTTCCTTCCAACCAAAACCATAGTCTGCCCATCTGTCTGTCTTAAAGCAACTCGTCTGCCTAGGGTTCAAGGTTTTGCCCCTTCCGGGTCCACCTAATCAGCTTTCTTCCTGACGTGCCACAGATGGATTTCCTCCCTTCCCTTCCTCTCCTCACATGGTTTGTAACCCACGCTCACCTCTAGGGGGAGCTCAAGACCCTCCTCCCTCACCTCCAGTTGATTTTGTTGACCAAAGGCACTAGGGCCACATTAAAGGGTGATGCATTAGCACAAAATCAGAATTAAATTTTGATTCCTGGCCAGCTCCATCTACTATTAATACCAATAATATGGACAATCATAACAGGTACCAGTGTTTGGACAGGGGACCATGTACCACTGAAGGTGTTTTTCCTGCCATTTCTCATATACGTCTCCCCAAAACTCTGTAGAAATATTCCATTTTGAAAACGAGGATACTGTGCCTCGGTGGACACTAAGGGGGTTTGCCTGAAGTGAGACGGAAGTGAGATTTGGAGCTGAGATGCTATCTGCGTCTATCTCCTCCGGAGCCCAGGCTCTCCATCTGCCTGTGGTCCTTTCCGAGAGCCCTGGTATACATTATGGGGACAGGGCCCACGTCTAACTGCTCTGTGTCCTTCATACTGCCTCAATTTTCCTATCTGTCAAATGGCAATAATACAAGTCTGTATTCATTTTCTGGGGCTGCCACAACAAATTAGCACCAAGTGGATGGCTTAAAACAACAGAAATAGACTCTCTCTCAGCTCTGGAGTCTAGAAGCCAAAAATCAAGGTGTCAGCAGGCTGTGCTCCCTCAGAAGGTTCTAGGGAAGAATCCTTCCTTGCTGCTGTCCAAGCTACAGGCGGTTGGCTGCAATCCTTCGTGATCTTTGGCCTGTAGATGTATCACTCCAGTGTCTGTCACTTTTACCACATGGCCTTCTTCCCTGTCCCAGGGTGTCCTTTTCTTAGAAGGACACAGGCCATCAGATTAGGGTCGTCCTACTCCAGAATGACCTCATCTTAACTTGATTACATCTGCAAGGACCCTGTTTCCAAAATAAGGTCACATAACACAGGTTCTGGGTAGACACGAATTTCAGGGGACCCTTCAACACACAAGCTTTCAAGATTCTGTAGACACTTAAATGGGACCCTGTGTTAAAAAGGCACATAGCCCAGTGCCCAGCGATGCAGCAAATGTTACCGTCCTTCTTTCATCCGACCTGCAGCCATAGGCTGTAATGTTCACCGGCTGTCTACCTGATTCTGGTAGCTGGCCCCATCTTAGAGTGTAGACAAGCATTCCGTCACCCCAGCTGCGTGCCAGGATCACCTGGGGCACGTTTAAGGTTAATTCTCAGGCCTTACCCGAGACTCATCCAATCAGACACTCCAGGGCGAAGCCGGAAATGTGTGCTTAAAAGGCCTCCAGGCCACTGATCTTGACATGCAACCAGGGTTGAGAAGCACTCCCTGAGACGAGTGTGGTCAGAGGTCCCAAGAGATAAAATCCAGTGCTGTTGGAGTGCTCTGGACGCAGCCTTTACTTCTCCAGGACATGAGGTCAGTAAAAAAAACTGGGCCAGTGCTTTGGAAAGACAAAAACCAGTTGGACTCATTAGATTCAGACTTGTGTGGAGTCATTCCTTTCTGTGGGAAACAAAGCCTCGTTCCGCCTTTAGCACACGTAGGATTTGACTCAAACAGTGCCCAGCAGGATGAAGACGGAAAAACAAAATGAAAGCAGAGGGAGGGACAGGTGTCTGCAGTGTTTTCCAATGACTTTCAAGTTGGTCCTGAGCCTCCGCTGGCAGAAATGTTATCCAGAGACGGCCAGGAACCAATCGCAATGACTTTTCATGGACACACGACAAATTAAAGAAAAGCAGCAGTTGGAGAGGCAGGGGTTGAAGCACGTAGAATTCTGTTGTGGTTGTCATTCACTGCAAACCGATCCAATGCTAAGGCAGGGGGAGGAATAACAGAATTTGAAATCTGCCTTTTGGACTGTTGACGTTAGTAAGTTAAATCGAGAAGCAAATTGGAGACAATTCAACACGTATTGATCGAGGTTTTCCTATGTGTCAGGTCAGTTCTGGACACTTGGTTCCTTCCATTGGAGATATATACGTGCCTTGGGGAGTGTATATCCCTGAGTTGGTTCAGGATCCTTTTGGGAGCCTCCTGGGTATAACCTGAAACTGGCTCCTGTTCTCAGAGGGTGGGGAGAGGTAGGGGAAAAAAAAAAAAGGCAGACCACTCCAGGCTGGTATCTGGAAGCTTCACTTATTTTTTGGTCGAAGTTTTAATAAGCAAAGGGAACTTGCATTCAAGGCTTGCCTTGGGTGGCAAGATGAATGGATCCCCACACCCACCTGCCAAATCTTGAAAGCTTATAAACAGACCCTCCCTGGGGTCAGTCATGTGTCCCATGCAGGTGTTCTCAATACCACATCACTATCTCAAGGCTGTGTTCTTGGAGCAGCCTCTGAGAGCAGGTGAGGCAAGCAGAAGTCACCTTCCAAGGACAGGGGAACAGGTGAGGACACTCCAGTGCCCAGGTCTGGCTCACGGGTCAACTGGCAGTCTCGTCATTTTGTTAAGATTCCCCAACACTGCAAGGAGATCAGACTGTGCATTCGATATGTAGTTGAGTCAAGAGGATTGGAGCTTTCAGGAGAACACTCATTCTTGCTGAGAAAGGGAAAAAAGGATTTTTCATGACGCAAAGTGAATGATTGCAAAATATTTAAACGGCTTGGGAGGCTGAATTCGTGATACAGATGAAAATGAAAATGGCAAAGAGGAAGGCCCTACAATCATGCCAGAAGATGATTATTTACCAGGGGTATTAGGCAATGCATGGGGGATAAAAAAGAAAATAAAATGGAGGAGCAAAAGCTGAAATGAGGAAATTAAATTCAAACGTTTGGGGGCGCCTGGGTGGCTCGGTTGGTTAAGTGTCCGACTTCAGCTCAGGTCATGATCTCACGGTTTGTGAGTTTGATGCCCGTGTTGGGCTCTGTGCCGACAGCTCGGAGCCTGGACTCTGCTTCAGATTCTCTCTCTCTGCACCCCCCCCCCCCTCGCTCTTGCTCTCTCTCAAAAGTAAATAAACATTTCAAAATTTTTAAAAAATCCAAATGTTTGGATGAAAAAGAATTGGAATAATTAGTATTAACCGCTTCAAAGGCCAACAACTTTATTATAGTAGTTAGGTAGTGGGTAAGTTTCATTGGCTTCCCTCACCCGTTAATGTTCTGGAGTGCTGCCATCCAATAGAAATTTCGGCAGTGATGGGAACGTTCCCCTTCTGTGCTCTCCAGTCTGGTGGTCCTAGCCAGGTAAAGTATGATGCCCAGGTAGATTTGGATTTCGGATAAACAACACATGGGTTTTTAGTGTAAGTGGGTGGGGACCTACTTTATCTGAAATTCAGGTTTAACTGCCCGTACTGTATCTTTCCCCACCCCCCCTCCACCCCCTAACTCTGGTCATCCTGGTCCCATGTGGCTACTGAGTACTTGAAATGTGACTAGTGGAACTGAAGAACTGTCATTTTGATTGTATTTAATTTTGGTTAATTTAAGTAGTCGTGTGTGGCTAGTGGCTACTGTAATGGTCAGCTCAATCTGAAGAAACAGGGTATGTGACGAGTTCTGCCCGGTGGGCCTTCACTGGGGCGGGTGATACAACTCACATTCTTCATCCCCAGGCTCTAAACGTCAGGAAGCCCCGCCTCCGTGCACAAGCCCCGCCTCCGTGCCCCGTCACCCGGGGAAGTCTAATCTGAGAGGATAACAGCCACAAGCTATTTATTGAGCAATTATTATGTGTGGTGAGACGTACATTAAATATGCTACGTCACCGAATCCTGCCAACCACTCTGTAGGTAAACATGATGACGCTCACCGTGCAGGTGAGGGAAACGTAGCTCAGAGAGGTTAAGTGACTTGCCTAAGGTCACAGAGCTGGTAAGTAGAAGGAGCTTGAATTCAGGTCATGTCACTGAATAGCCTAAATGATTGCATCCAAAGGGGCACGTTTTCAAAGACTTAAGAAACTCTTAAAACCAGATGGTAGGCAGCAAGGAGACCCAGCACCTAACAAACCTGGAAATTGGCCCGGAGAGGCAGAAAGAGGGTGAAGAGAGGGGATGTGGGCTTTGCTGGTTTGGTAAATGGCAGGGTGACTCAGGCACAATTCCTTGGCTTCCTCGAGACTCCCTAGTCCCAATTTTAAAACGAGGTGAAACTTGGGACGCCTGGGTGCCTCAGTCAGTTAAGCTTCTGACTACAGCTCAGGTTATGATCTTGCGGTTCATGAGTTCGAGCCCTGCGTCAGGCTCTGTGGTGACAGCCTAGAGCCTGGAGCCTACTTCATAGTCTATATCTACCCCCCCCCCCCACCTCTCCCCTGCTCACCCCCTGTCTCTCTCTCTCTCTCAAAAATAAAACATTAAAAAAAATTTTTAATGAGGTGTAACTTTATTTTGTTTGAGGGATAATAGAGAAAACATGTGTAAGGGCTTGGCAGACACTCATAAAAGATAATTATACACAGCATCATGCATAACAGTTACATTTTGTTTCTAATAATGAAAACACAATCTGTAAGCTATGCAGCTCACCCAAGAGATTGCAACGATGTCTAAAAGGTCTCAAGGACATGATTTAACTTTGACACGGGAGAACATGAGCATGCCTGAAACATTTCTGAAATCCTCTAACGCCTTGGGAAGGGGGAGATTATGGAGGTCCTATTAATACCAAGCCTATGGCAATATCAGTGAAGTCAATAAATTAAAAATAAAAAACCCAAACCACTGACTTTTGGGGTCTGAAGTACTCATGCCATGTTGACCTGGTCCAAGTTATTTATTTTCAGTTCTTAAAAGACAATCAAATGTAAAAAACTGACATCCCCCTGGACTGCCTTTTTCCTTGACCCCATCCCTGGTCCATCATTCCTGAGTCCCAGCTGAAGGGTCAGGAGTGGGTAAAGGTGAGAGGCATCTGACGCCCACGTTGCTGAGTCATTATATTGTGTCTCAGGTTTCCATGTATCGAAAATGGTGCATCAGGATAGTATCCTTCCTTCTAGGATGATGATACCAACCTGAATTAAAGCCTCACTCTGGGACTTCAACACTTCCAAAAAAGGCCTCTGACAAGCTGTGTGAGTCAGGGTTCTCTGGAGGAACAGAAGCAAAGATGTGTAGATATATAGAAAGAGATTTATTTTAAGGAATTGGCTCACACAGTTATGGAGGCCAAAATCTGCAAGGTGAGCCGGCAAGCTGGAGAACCAGGAAGAGCCGTGCCACAGTTGAAATCCAAAGGCCATCTGCTGGCTGACTACCTTCATGCTTGAGGAATCATTCATTTGTTCTATTCAGATCTTCAACTGATTAGACAAGGCCCACCCACATTATGGAGCCCAACGTGCATTCCTCAAAGTCCACTGATTTAAATGTAAATCTTATCTAAAGAAGAGTATCACAAAAAAAACAAAAAACCAACCAACCAACCAAACAAGCAAACAAAAAAAACCCAACCGTCCAGAATAAGGTTTGGGGGCCAGCCAATGTGACATAACACTGTCACACAGTCCAACCAGGAATGACTACATCCATTAAAGTCAACCCCGACCACTTTTCTCTAAATGAGGCACTGAGCTCTGATGCAAGCCTACCGGCTCAAATCTGTAAACCAGTCCGGCTCTGAATCCTAACAACCTTTGTCATCTGGATTCGCACACCTGGGCAGACAAGAAACAAGAGGAGGTGGTAGAGTGAGGACTTGGCTACCGGCAGATTCCAGAAACAGTGAGAAGTGACAGCTCACAGCCTGACAGTGAGGAGGAGACCGAGGATCTTTAAAACGTGGAGGGAAGAACTATAAAAGCTCAGCAGCCTCGGGCCTTTGAGTGTTAAGGCAAATTGTTCTCCTTACTTCATGGAGGGAGGCAATGATGGAGCAGTTTTTAAAGGGTGGGAAGGAAGGAGGCATGGTAGTCACTAGCTGACATGCTCTCCCTCCCCTCACTCCCACCCCTCACTTGTGCATGGGGAATCCAGTGCATTCTCTACTGGCGCTTAAAAACAATTAGCCACTCCACCTTTATCAGGGCAATAGGTGAGTCCAGATCTCATCTGAAGAGAATTATGCTCTTAATCCTCAGGCAGGTGGTTTGAGTGACATTGATACGACTCCTTCTCCATAAGGATGGCCCTTATGCCTTCAGTCATTCTAAACCTGCCATTTATCTTCTGACTTTCAGAAAGGAATACATATTCCCACTGGCACTGCAGCGATGCAAAGGGATGTTTCCTGGGGGCTTCTGAGGAAAAGAGATTTTTCTTCTCCCTAGATGTGTCTCATGAGAGTGTGGTCTGGAACTGTTGTAACCATTACGCTCCTGTGAAGGGGGAGCCTGGAACTTTCAAGGGATGGGAAAGAGTTCTCTGCATGGGGACTGCAGATAAAGCCAAAATTACAAAAGGCAGAGAGGGTAAGTGGAGAGAAGTTGGATTCTTATAACAGCATATAAGCAGCTTGATCAAACCTCATCTGAAGCTGCTGTAGGGTTTTTATTTATATATGCCAGTGGATTTCTTTTCTGATTAAGCCAATTTGAACTGATTTTTGGTTATTTGCTAAGACATGGTACCTGACTGATATAAGAGGTGACTCCTGAATGCCCAGTCCTCAAAGAGAATTTCAACTAGAACAGAATGAGTTGAAGGGTAGTCTAACAACAACAATAAAAATATCGACTCAGAAAAAGAATGTATGAAGCACCTAGTATGTTCCAGAAACTGCCCAGAGCTGCATTGACTTCTCACAAATGCATATGAGGTTGGTGCTATGATTATAATTTTAAATGCAGATGCTGAAGCTCAGAAGCATCACATGACTTGCTCAAGGTTGCAGAGCCAGGAAGTGGGCTGGACAGGTTCGGCAGAATAAGTCCTGCTGCTCAGGAATATGCTCTTCTCTTGCTGCCTCTCTGCCTCCTCTCACCTGCCAGGCAGACAGCTGAACAGAGGAGGGTATGAGCTGGAGGAGCATGGTCAGAAGAGATAGAACCCCTGGCCAGTATAGTGATTAGGAGAGGACTGGGCAGGCAATGAGCTAAGAGGCTACTGGGACTCAGCGGTGGGCAGGTTTAGTTGTAACCATTATTATTATTTTTTTAATGTTTATTTATTTTTGAGAGACAGAGCACGAGCAGGGGAGGAGCAGAGAGAGAGGAAGACACGGAATCAAAAGCAGCTTCCAGGCTCCACGCTGTCAGCACAGGGCCCGACGCGGGGCTCAAACTCACAGACCATGAGATCATGACTTGAGCTGAAGTCAGAAGCTTAACCCACTGAGCCACCCGGGTGACCCTAGTTGTAGCCATTACCCTTATCTGGCGTGACGATGTAGTTCTGAGGTCACTCATCACTACCAACAGAGCTACGCCCAACCACTGCCCAGGTTCAAGTCAGGGTTATGTTGCCAAGATATTTATAATCCATTTATTCATGCAGCCGCCATCAGAGTGTCTATGCCTCAAGAACACCCCCACTTGGTGAGCTAGACTGTCAAGGTAGCCACCCTGGTGGACCTTAACAGTCGAGCTGGGGAAGACGTCAGGGAACAATTACACCTGAAACAAATCATTATATTGGCAACTAATGATCATGCGTGGTGACAGCACCCACTATGACAAGGGCTAGGAGAGACAATAACGGAGGGTACTAAAAAGAACGAGGGAGACCTGGTTTAGATAGGAAGAGTGTGTGCATGCGTGGGGGTAAGGCTTCTTCTTGGAAGTGTGATTTAAGCAGAGGCCTTGATGTTTAAATGGACGCATGCCTTCTAAGCAGAAGGAATTGCATGTGCCAAAAAAGGAACTGGTTTTGCATGTGTAAGGAACTGAAACAGGACCCTTAGTGGATGAGGGGTAGGCAAGGGCTGGAACTTGCAGGGCCTTGAGGCCACCACTGGGACTTTTAATTTGCCTCTAGTCATAACCTCTTGCACGCTTCCTGAAAATCCTCCGCTGGGCCAGACTGTATGCAGGCAGTAGAGACATGGCGATTAATAATAATGATTATGATAATGCCTAACATACATCGAGTACTTACCATTTGCTATTAAAACTTTTGTCTGAGATTGGAGGAAAAGTTGTCCCGGTCAGTTTTGTGACCCAAAGAGTGCTTCAGATGTAGGCAGCTAGTTAAAAGAATTTCCCAAACTTGGCAAATGAAAAGAACTCCTTAGGTGATATGATATGTTGGGGTCCAGGAGTGAACAGTCAATAAAGAATTCTTGAGACATCTTTGGTGCAAAAAAGGAGGTTTTATTAAAGCACCGGGACAGGACTCATGCGCAGAAAGAGCAGCACTGGGGTTGTGAGGGGTGACTGTTAATATACTTTCAAGTTGGAAGGGGTTTAGGGATAGCCTGAGTCTCTAAGTAATTTGGCAGAAAGGCTTCCAGGACCTTGAGTGGCTAGCTGCTGTTAAGATAACGGCATTTACTACTGTCTAGTGAAACCTTAGTCATGAGACCCTTCACATGTATGTCAGTGGGTCATATGCTTGGAGGATGATTGCTAACATATATCTTGCGGGGGATGGGGGGGTGGGTAGGGATAAAGGAAGGTCACTCTGCCTGTCCCAAGGACTTGTCAATGGGCTGCAAGTTGCAGGGAGATTTAAGTTTTTTCTCCATTTCTTTTGCCTTTGTTCTCCACACTGTCAGGGAGTTAAAAACCCTTCTCTTAGAGATTTGGATTCAGTAGGTGGAAATTCTCCTGGAATGTGTTTACAGCAACTTCCACAAACACTGGCTTAAAGTATTTAGTGCAAAGGCCTTTTCTTTTTGTTTTGTTTTTTGTTTTTGCCGGACGGATCCTATTTTGAATCGGAGGCAGCTCCACTACTTTTCCAGATGTGTCACCTTGTGCCAACTGTTCCACCTCTCTGAGCATCAGTTTCCTCTTCCAACAAACGCAGCTAAAGGCAGCACCATCTCCTGGCGCTGGTGCTCAGATTAAACGAGCGATGATGACATTCACAGGATGATAGTGAAGACGACATGGAACCTGGAATGTCCTCATGATCAGGTGTCCTAGATCACAGTTGGTGGCTTGAAGGACTGTCCTGAGACGGGGCCCACCTCCTCCGGCCTCAAGCTAGAGTTGCGGGATAAAATACAGGAGCACAGATAACTGGAATTTCAGATAAACCACGAAAAAATGTGAGTGTAAGTATCTCCCAAATATTGCATGGGATATACTTATACTGAACAATCATTCGTTGTTTGCCCGAAATCCCAACTAACTGGACGCCCTGTACTTTTATTTGAGAAACCGAGCAATGTTTACAGAAAGGAAGGACCCCCTTCCCCTCTCCCACTCCCCGCCCCACTGCCTCCTGCCAGAGCCCGGGAGCACCCCCTCTGCGCATGCACGCAGGCCTCAGTCTAGGCGCCCCTACTCGCCAGGCGCCCCAGTCGATCCCAGAGGGGCCGCTCACGCTTCCGCCCCGCTCAGGCAGCACTAGCGGCGCCCCGAGCGGCGGAGCCCAGCGCAACCGCCCTCCCGCCCCGCACTGAGCAAAGGGCGCCGCCCCCAGCGGGGCACCACGGGCCCGGTGGTTGGGCTGTGCCGCGCGGTGCCGCTGCCTCCCACCCTGGGTACTCAGGGGAAGCCGGAAACTCGCTCGCCATGTCGGCTGTGGAGGCGGGGGGTGTTTTCCGCAGAGCCCGGGGCAGGACCCTGGACGCGTTTCCCTCAGGTACTGCCGGCCTTTCGCCCGGGGAGGGGATGACTTCAAGGCTGCGGAACCTTGCGTCGGGGGAACCGTCGGTTTGGGCGCGCGCGCCTCCAGCCGGACCGCTTCGGGGGCTGCACCCGGAGGCTGGGGACCGCAGTAGCGGCCTCACCGCCCGCCCTCGGGGCTTCGAGGGGCGCTGTTGAGAGACGGGGTGTCCGGGCGCTGGGGCCTCCGCTGGCCTTGACCTGACTTCCCTGAGAGAGGAGGAGATGGAGTAAAGCGGCAAAGCGTGCTTCACAGGAGCGGGGGTGGTTTCAGTCCTGCCTCGCCCACGTTACTCCGCAAGCCTTGGCCTCAGTTTCCCCACCTGCAAGCCGGGAGTCGTAACCGTGATCTTACGTGTGGCGCTCATAGGCGCCCGGTGCGTGTCAGATGCGGTTATTTCCATTGTGGTGGTTCGCCACGGTGCATTTTATACTCCACAATCCCGGTTTCTTCCTGCAATAGGGGTCATCCACCAGATTGTGTATTGCGCCCGCCCATTGCAAAGCGGGAGTGCAGCCCGGCGACGTGTCAAATTAAGTGCTTGGAGTTTGGATTTAGATAATCAGCCTCGCTGTAAAAATGGATTACGAAAAACAAACTTTTTTGGGGAAGCGCTAATAAGTTGAAAGTATTTTTATAACTCAGTGCCCGACACAGCCTAGGTGCTAAGTGAATGTGAGCCCTGGAGGCATAAGGCGAGAGGGAGGTTTGTTCCTGGTGTCTTGGTCCTCTCTGGCTTTTTGCGGCCCCGCAGTCAAGAATCCCTCCCACGGCACTCACCAGTTTTGTAACCCCGGGGACGTCACCCCAGATGCCCTGCCTGTGCTCCCCTTCCTTGATTCGTGCTTGTCGTGTGGCCTTTTGCCCGCTTCTCCTGCCTCACTCGTTTTCTTGAAGGCCTTTCTGTCCTCCGCTCCCATAGCTGATGAATAGCCAGGCCGCTGGGCCTGGTCTGTTCTCAGCCTTCAGACCCTGTTTTAAAATTCAGTCACTTCCTCTAGTCAGATTTTTTCCCCTAGCCACCCTACGTAAAGTAGGTTCCTGCTGAAGTTCTCTGTCCTAAGACCTTGTTCTTTTCTTTCTTTGCAGCTCTTGGTGGGGAGTGGCAAGGTTCTGGAAGGGTGTGTGGGGCCAGAGATAGAAGTTTGGTGGATTTGGGGAAAATACAATCTGCTATAGTGCCCATTCTCTAAATATTTTAATATACCTTTTTTCGCCCAGCTTGAGGGTTTTGAGACTTATCTGTTTTGATAGAAGTAGCTCCAGTTCACTCGTTTTCTTCCTGGGCAGTATTCCAATGGGTATATTGCCTATTTTATCCATTCTGCTGCTGGGCATATTGTGGAGTGTCTTCCCTGAGGCAGGGGTGTGTTCTCTGCAGAAGGATGAGTATGGGACGGCAGGGCCACAAAGGGAGGAAAAGACCGCTGTGTATCACGGGTAGAACAAGTGTGAAAGTTTGTGGCTTGGCCCGGTGGGGAAAGGGAAGGGTGGTGGTGGGGATGCGGTGGTCCGTGAGGCTGGAGGATGGGTGGTGAGTAATTGAGGAGTTTTGTCTTTACCTAACAACGCATCAACGAGGTTTCAGCTGCATGTGTTTCAGAAACAAGCACACGTGATCAGATTTCCATTTTGGAAAGAAGGGTCTGAAAAGAATTTGTGTTTGTGAGGAACTTGGGGCGCAATCTGATTGCAAGCTGGAGCCCAAGAACTCGTCTCGCAGCAGCATTTCCATAGCAGCACGTTGTTCGCTTTGGATTTATTGTGGTAGCTGGAGGTGCATGTGATGGGGGTGGGGATACTCAGATGTCAAAGCTGACTGACCCACCGGTGCTGCCATAGTGGGTACGGAGAACAAGAGAGTCGTTGACCTGGACAAGAATGGGGAGGTGAGGAGAGAAAGCCTTAGAAGAGAAAATGACAGGATACTTACCTTGCTGAGGTAGGAAGAAGGAGAATGACCCTGGGCTTCCCTTAGCACCAGTGGGCATGCTCAGTGTGGGCCATTTAGCGCAGGGCTTTCAGAGGCCTGGCCTTAGAGGGTTGGGCTTGGAACGCCCAGTCTTGTGGGTTCACTTCACTGGGTGCTGGACCCCTAGTCCACCCCCAAGGTGCCTCCATTGCTTTTACTGAGTTTTCCTCGAGTCCTCATTTCCTGCTAGCCTTGCTAGCAACTTCGAGAGATGCTTTTCGTGGGTCCCGTGCCGTTCCAGACTCTGTGGGAATACAGAGCCTCAAGCTGGTAGGGTTGCTCCAGAGGCAGGCCGGGAAGAGAACGGGAAGGAACTGGCTTTTCCCGGTCTCTTGCCAAAATATACCGTCCCTGTGAAAGAAGTTTGGTTAACTCGAGCCACGCTGCCTGAAATCGCAGCCCCGATCACCCTCATACTCGCTCCTCGAAGTCCCCTCCAGCATTAGCTAAACAGTTTATTTCTCTAGTGGAACCTGGCAGGTAAGTGGAAGAGTGCCGGCTGAGTCCATTCAGGCTGTCATAACAAAGCCCGTAGACTAGGCGGCTGGTCAACAACAGGCACTTACTCCCCACGGTTCTGGAGGCTGGAAGTCCAGAGATCAGAATCCGAGTGTGGGGGCCAACCACCCGGTTCCTAGGCCGTCTTCTTGTGCCCTCACATGGTGGAAGTGGGGAAGGAGCACTCTGGGGTCTCTTTCAGAAGGCATTCATCTCATCGAGGTGACCTCCTGGCTCCCTAAGGTGACCACCTGTGGCTCCCCACCTCCGCGTATTGTCCCATTGGGGTTTAGGATTCAAGATAAGAATCAGGGGGAACCACAGATGAACATGACGTCTGTGGTAAGCACCTTAAGACCATTTCCTCCCTGTGAGTGGCGGCATTTGTGATCTGCTAGGCTCAGTCGACAGATGTTCGTAAAAAGTAAATTGTACATGTCTCGTTGCAGAAGGTTCCCATTCCTCAGGCACGTTCACGTATTCATCTTGATTAGGCAAATTGATAATTATATTTCCTTGACACATCCTAATTAAGACTACTATCTCCTAGCAAATAATTGTTTTTCTGAGAAATTTACGACATCTGTGTTGAAAAAAATTCTAAAAGTGAGAACTGTCAAGATAAAATGGGTTTACAAATTACCTATATCTATTTGTTTTCAGGGTCCTAAAGTGTTTTTTCTTTTTTTTCCCCAGTTCATTTTACCACCACAATATGTTCCCTCTTAGAGAATAGGGCTGTTTGGTGGTTTTCTTAGAAAGATCATGTCCCTACATATTTTACACTTGTAGCTGTTTCAGAGGAGCCGACCGTATTCACCAATCCTGAATATTTCTCGGTCCCTTTCTCACGGGGCAGAAAATAAATGGAATCTCCCAAAAAATAACGTACCCCATGCCTTGCAGATCTCACCTAAGAACTCCTCTCTGGACAACATGTTTATCTAGGTCTCAATGGGGCTGAAAATATTGTGGTTTGAAAAATTCTAACATCAATGAAGAACCTGAAATAAATGCTTTTAACGATGTCATACAGTTAGGCCAAACCAGTTATCTCTTATTTGAGAAGGACTCCTGTGACTAAAAGAAGAATTTTGATTATCCCCTCCTCGATATTATTATCAGTCAAAATTAGTTTATAAAATGTTCACACCATAACACTTCCAAGAGATAAATGAACTTTTATTTTTGAGTGCCTTCCTATTTTTTGTAATAACTTTATTGAGGTACCATAACATTCACTCATTTTAAGTTCACAGTTTAGCGGTTTTTAATAAATCTGTAGAGTGGTATGGTGTCAGGAGTTTAGTATCTACCCCCAAAAAACTTTTTGGCCGTTTGCAGTTTTTTCCTATTTCCACTTGGTGCACCGGAAACTACTAATTTACCTCCATCGCTTTGCCTTTTCTGGACATTTCATATAAATGGCATCATAAAATCTGTGGTCTTTTGTGACTGGCTTCTTTCCCTTAGCATAATTTTTTCAAGCGTATCAGTACTTTGTTCCTTTTTACTGAATGGTATTCCGTTGTATGGAGAAACCACATCATGTTTATCCATTCACCCGTTGATGAGCATTTGGACACTGACTGACATTCCCCAGTTTGGCCGCTGGCTGTTATAAATACAGCTGATATGAACATCCACATACAAATCTTTGTATGGACATAGATTTCATTTCTCTTGGGTAGATACTGAAGATTGGAATTGCTGGGTCACATAAGTAACTACGTTTGACATTTTGAGGAACTTCCAAACTGTTTTACAAAGCACCTGCGCCATTTTGCATTGCCACTGCTAAGGTATATGGGTTCATATTCTCCATATCCTTGCCAACACTTGTCATCATCTGTGTTTTTGATTGTCACCAACCATGTGGGTATGAATTGGTATTTCATTGTGATGTTGGTTTGCATTTTCCTAATGGCTAATGATGTTGAACATTTCACATGCTGACTGGCCACAGTCTTTCTTTGAAGAAATATCTTTTCAGATCCTTTGCCCTATTTCCCACGCCCCCCATCCCGCCCTTTGGCCCAGTTTTAATTGGGTTGTGTTTTTATTGAGTTGTAAGCATTCTTTATATATACTGAATACAGACCCCTTACCCAGTCCATGATTTGCAAATATTTTCTCCCATTCTGTGGATCCTCCTTTCACTTGCTTTATGATATCCTGTGCAGCACCAGAATTTTTAATTTTGATGAAGTCCAAATTATCAACTCTTTTGTTATCACTTGTGTTTTTGATGTCCTAAGAAACCTTTGCCTAAGCCCAAATCATGAAGATTTACTTCTGTGTTTTCTCTAAGAGTATTCTAGTTAAAGCTTGTACATTGATGTCTGGGTTCATACTGAATTAATTTTTATGTATGGTGTGGGGAAGTGTCTAATTATTAGAAAATTTCCTTTTATTTTTTTCTTACTACAGTAGAAACCTCATAATTGGTCAATGAAAAGAAAAAAATAGCTAAACAGGGGAATTAAAAAAATTATACATTCTTTTAACATTTCCTTTTAATGTAAACTATAAATGTACATCCATTTACCATTCTTTTGAGGTCGGGCCAAGGACTTGTCTTGGAGTATGGGTTTACAGATGGGCCTGCCATGGAGCCTTTCTTGCATAAACAACACCCATAATGAATCTTTTCCAGTTTGGGTTTTTTCCAGTGGAGTAGTCAGTTAAAAATCACTTGGAAAGAAAGCACTCTGAGTGAAGAATTCTTCTAGGTTTATACTTTCTTTTCCCTCTAATCTTTTAGACTTCTCTGCACAACACCTAATTGAATAGTGCTTTATTTTCACCAGCTTGCCTTTTACTGGGGTCTTCCCAAAGCATCTGTCCTAGCTTTATTAGAAACAACCCTTTTTACGATTCATACTTCTCTGGTTTACATGTTTAGTTGAGTGACTTAAAAATAAGCATTAGCATGAACGGGTTTGGGGACAAGCGCCTGATGGACACATGGAGCCGGCTTCTTCAGGGACATTGGTTGACAGTCCACGCCTTTGCAGAGGGCATGCAGAGTGTTGGTAAATCTGGAGGTTTGTTAAGAGAGCGTCTGTTTCCCAGAGAGGACTAACTGGCAGCTTTTTATATTTGTGAAGCATATGATTTTTAACTTTGCCAAGCCCTGCAATTAGTTACAGGCAATAGTATGGGGTCCTGGCATCCGGAGGCTCCAGGAGCCCGAGAACTGCTATTAGCTGCTCTTAGAACCCGGTCGGATATGCAGCCAGCCAATCAGGAAATACCGGTTGAGTGAAAGAATGCCCAAAGCCTCTGAGTACTCTTGTTTAAAAGAACAAGAACAACAACAACAAAAACCTAGTCGCACTAATGTTGTAGGTTCTCGTTTGTAAAACGAAGGCAGAGTGTTGGCCAGAACTGTCTAAGATGCAGCTGTGATGATATGTGCATTGGCTTCGTTTGCATGAGGGCGGGCGCTGAGACGCTTTGGTGATTTCAGGTCCTAAACTAGGAGTTGGGAGGTCCGAGAAGGGAACACAGCTCTTCTGGCTTTTGGCCCTTTGGCCTTGCCCCCAGAACATACTAGAATAGGCCACAACTCTCCGTCTCCTGCCCAGTCTGCTCCTTCTCCAGTCTTCCCCCAAGTCCCCTGCAGTCAGAAGCCTAGGCGTCATTGCTGACCTCTCCTTCTCCCCTTCTCTTCAAAGCCCTGCCCCTGCAACCTGCAGAGCTCACCTTGGTTTTGTTCATCCGTTCCCTTCCCAGCTCCCAGCACTGTGACCCCCAGCCACCCACATCTCTCCCCTGACGCCTCCAGCAGCCTTCTGCCTCCCCTCGTGCCCCAATAGTCCATTCCCTGTACAGCATTCGGAGCCATCTCTTTGAAACAAAAATTGGGCCCATCATCCCTTGACATGACTGTTCCCTGTCCCTCTCTTCCTCTCTCTCCGGCCTCTTGTTCGTCATGTACCATTTTTTGTTTTTTTAGTGTTTATTTTTGAGAGAGAGAAAGAGAGACAGAGCATGAGTCGGTGAGGGGCAGGGAGAGAGGGAGACACAGAATTGGAAGCAGGCTCCAGGCTCCGAGTTGCCAGCCCAGGACCCACCGTGGGGCTCGAACTCATGAACTGTGAGACCATGACCTGAGCCAAAGTCGGACACTCAACTGACTGAGCCACCCAGGTGCCCCTCTTCATGTACCATTTTAAAAGAAACCCGTGCTGATCCTACCATTTTCAGTTAGGGCCCTGTTACTCCCCTTCCCTCATTCTTTTCCTTTACCACACTTATTACAACTTAATAGTTGTGTATTTATTCCTGTGACTTTCATGTCTTTTCATGCCTCTAGATGATAATTCCCGGAGGGCAGGAGGCCCAGACCTAGGATAGTGTTAGGAGTGGTGGCCACTTACTGGCCGTTTGTTATATAAATAAATGAGTAAATATGAATGAATACACTATCCCTTTGATCACATTCCTGTGTCTGCCTAACCCATTGCTTCCAGCATGTATCCTCTGGACAAAGTAGAAACCAAAGAACCAAATCAAGAGGATCCCTTGCAAACCACCCTACGTGGCCCTGAGGTTTGTGTGCTGCTCAAAAGTGTCTGTTAAAGGAGGTTCTTGTTACCGGTGGACGCCCTCTCGGGGCTGCGTCTGCCCTGAGGAAGGCTTGCCTTCTGCATCCAGAGCCTCTGTTTGCCCAGCCTTGTGCCCGCAGGGCACTTCGGCCCAGAGACAGCGCCTTCTGCCACTTCTCCCCGAAGCACCACCCAGGCCAGCGGCCGCCTGCCCGCTTGGCAGGGGAACATGGGTGATGGTAGGAAGCAAGTCCTAGCAAACACCCACCCCCAAAAGGCAAACTCCAAATGGGGTTCTGCTTTGGAAAAGGGGGGAGGTTCGGGAAATGCCTTTCCCCCCTTTAGCCGTTGGCCGGAACAGCATCGGCCAAAGCCAGTGATACCGAAAGCCACCTGGCCAAGGAGTCCTGGCCTGTCTGCCTTTTTACTTCTCTGAAGGGTTGCAGATAAAGATTTTGCCAGGTCCTTTATCCCCAAATGGCAAATGTGGCAGCCAAGCTATGACTCAGAAGCTTTTGTGTGTCTCACAAAGTACCTTTGGATGCATTTAGGCAAAGCAAAGAGAGGTTGGATAAATTCACCTTGCTGCTTAGGAAAAGTCATATGGAGACTCTGAGGATGTGGCTGTCACAGTTAATTATTTGGGGGAAGAGGGAGCCCCGAAGGGCACCATTATTTTTAATAGCTTCGCATACCATACGGTTCACCCTTCTACAGTGTACAATCCAATGGCTCTTAGTCTGTTCAAAAGAGTTGTGTAACCATCGCCACAGTCGATTTTGGAACATTTTTATCACCCCAGAAAGAAACCCCACACCCCTTAGCTCTCACCCTAACCCCCCACTCCAGCCCCGGACAACCACTGAGGGATGACGCTATTAAATGGGGTGTAAGTCCTGGCAGGCTTCCAGTTGGGACATTTGGGTTGCTAAGCCAGAAAGAGTCCTGAGGTGGTAAAGATTGCTTTTCTCCTATTTTGTTGTTGTTGTTGTTGTTGTTGTTGTTTGTAACCGCTGAAATAAGATTAATCCTCAGAGAAGATGAGGGGTGTTGCTGAAGACATTTAGGTTGTGATTCACTGTGCAGATGGCTACCATGAGAAACTGTAAAAATTGCATTTCGTTGGCATTTGCTCTTTAGCCAGAAAGCCTCCAGACAGCTGTAAAGCTGCCCATCTTTGCTGTTTTATAACCAAAGCAGTATCTCCAGTATGTGGAGGACAGGATGTTAAGACCAAAGCATGTAATTGTGTGTGTGTGTGTGTGTGTGTGTGTGTGTGTGTGTGTATCTGTATCATCAGATATTTTCTGTGCCCCACTTTGTGCTGTGGGGGGTAAAGGGATGGGTAGGATTTTGTTGGTTTTGTCTCCACTAAGACAAGGGTAGGAGTTACCAAGAATAACAGTCGTGATAACACAAGCTCACCGCTGACTGCTTACTGTGTGCCTAGCGCAAATGCTTTACATGTATTAACTCCCTGATTCTTCATAACAGCCCTTTTGAGGTAGGAGTGGTATTCTTACTTTACGGGTGAGGAAACCAAGGCCCCGAGAGGTTAAGAACTTGCATCGTGCGACATGGGTGGTAGAGGGTGGAAAAATAGTTTGAGCCTGGCACACAGGCCTCCGAGTCTAGGCTATGCTGGCACCAGGTGAGGGCTTTGGGAGGTGGAGGCCCGAGTGGCACCTAGGCTTTACGCCCTTGCCCATGCCCACATGTCTTGGTGTGATCGGTCCTCTGCCCTCCGTTCACATCTGCCCCCGGTGTCAGGGCCTGTCCTTGCCTGGGGTGTGTGCCTAGAGCTACGCTGCGTCTGGCTCTGGTCGTCATTCACACCTCAGCTGTCATGTGGCCTCACTGCTTCATCCAGCCACAGCCCTCCCACCTAGCAGTCACTCTTCTCCGTGACCGCGCACCTCCCGGCTACTGTGTAAGTTAGTCTTAAGGAATGGGACCTGCGGCTTTGCTCACAGCTGAGTGTCCAGCAACCCGTGTGGCCCCTGTCACGTAGCAGGCGCTAGGACAACCTGCTGAAGGCGGGGGGACGGAAGAGCTGTGCCTGCTTTTGCAGCGGAGGGAGGTAGGCTTTGGTCTGGGCCAGGAGGGGAGGTGGAGTCTTAGCCGGAAAGGTTAGTAGAAGGGGAGCATCGCCCCAGGAGGGAGTGGGACAGTGTGGCGTGTGTTTGAGGAGCAGATGAGGGTCTGTCGGGGGCAGGGGTGGGGGGAGAGAGACCCTGTGGCATGTTTGGTGTCGGGTTTCTGGATGTCCGCGTGTTGGCCTTAAGGCCGGACTACCGATGTAATGTGGGATGTCAAGCAGTGTCCCTGGCCTCCCTCCACCGAATGCCAGATGCCCCCAGGGGATCAAAATCATCCCTGGGTGAGAGCCACCCATGTAGTGGGAGCAGTAGGCAGTTTGGCTGGGAGACTCTCACACTGTGACCCAAAGTGTCTGAGCCTAAGTGTCTGAGCCAGAATGCACGAGGATCCATCGACCTCTTCATTTATCCCCTCACCGAATGTTTGTTTACTGAGTGCCCCTCACATGCCAGCGACCCAGTGATACATGCTGACAGTATGCTGGGAAGGGAACATGAATGTGGGCCTTTTCTCGTGGGGGTTGGAGCATAGTGACCCTTCAGCAAGGGAGCTTGGTGATCAGTGTTAGTGTTTTAGGAAGAGTCGCAGTGGCAGTCAGCGCGGGAAGCACTGCGTAGAGCTGTCCTGGCGGCCCCGGGGGGAGTGGTGGACCCTGACCCAAGGTGCTAGGGCTGCGGAGGTCAAGGACGTGCTGCGGAGTGCTGCAGATGTGGGTGCATCCACCCGGCAGCTGCAAGGGCCCAGTAACACCCGACCGTCTCATCTTTAGATAGGTGGACTGGGGACCATGGTGGCACACTCGGGGCCATCAGGGTAAGAGGCCACTCTTGAAGGGAAGGTGATGAATTTGCTTGTGGGAGTGCTGTAAGGTGCTGATGGCACGAGCCGGAAGCTTGGACGTATCCAGGAAAGCAGACATACTACTTTCTACTCACTCTTTTGGCGAGTTCTATGGCTTTCTCGTCAAATGGAGAAATGTGGCCCCTCTGGGCCCAGTTCGTGTATGATACTGAGTCCGAGAAGTTAACAGGAGCCCAGACATCAGACTTTTAAATAGTCTTAGAGTGTAGCGATGTGGTGTCATAATCATCAGACTTAACCAGGATCTCCCAAAAAGCAAACGAGATTTAGAAAATGAGACTTCACTTGATGAAAATTAAGTTGCCTGTGAAGTAACAGGTGTAGCACCTCAGGAGAGCACAGATTGTTACAGTGTTGGGTTATTAATTAACGGCATGACCACCTCGTGTAGGCCTTTTCCTGGTAGGGTGATGAAAATAGTGATTCATTTGCTTTTGGGATGCATTTATTACAGTTAGTCATTGATTAACCGGTAATGGTGAACTGATCAATGCAGTTTCTAATTCTTGGTGTATGTTAAAAAGTCAGCTTTCATTAACAGCTGACAAATATGCCTGAAAGGTATAGTAAAAATGAGGGACAGGGAAACGGAAACGTATTGGCAGAGACAAACCCAAGACGACATTTAGTTCCCGGTGTTAAAAGTGCCAACTGCAAAGAGCATTTGCAGACTGAGTACCTTTCTGGTGGGATACTGGCGTGTAAACAGTCTCAGAGGAAGGATTAGGGGTAAGGCATTGTGTGGGTTTTTAAAGGTCTTTAAGATTCTACGATGTGTGCAGTTACTTTGCACCCAGTAATGCTTCGAGAAGAGTCCCTGGCTTCTACTGTCTATAGTTTAATACCACCCAAATCCACTGTCTTTTTATTCCTCAGTGTTGAAAGGCGGTTTTCTGTGACAGTCTCTATCAATTAGCAGAAATCAGGAAGTGGTCAAATCTTTTTTTTTTTTTTTAATGTTTTTATTTATTTTTGAGACAGAGAGAGACAGAGCGTGAGCAGGGGAGGGGCAGAGAGAGAGGGAGACACAGAATCTGAGGCAGGCTCCAGGGTCTGAGCTGTCAGCACAGAGACTGATGTGGGGCTCAAACTCACAGACTGTGAGATCATGAACTGAGCTGAAGTCAGACGCTTAACCCACTGAGCCACTCAGGCACCCCCCATGGAAGTGGTCAAATCTTGATACTTTGTATACAACGGCTGAAGCACATTACTTCCTAAGGCCAATTTTTCCTTTACGAAGGTGTTTTTAAATTAGTTTATGTTTTTGGGGCACCTGGGCGGCTTAGTCGGTTAAGTGTCCGACTTCAGCTCAGGTCATGATCTCACAGTTTGTGCATTCAGATCCCACGTTGAGCTCTGTGCTGACAGCTCAGAGCCTGGAGCCTGCTTCAGATTCTCTCTCTCCCTCTCTCTCTGCCCCTCCCTGCTTGTGCGCTCTCTCTCTGTCTCTCAAAAATAAGTAAACATTAAAAATATATGTATATATAAAATAAAAATTAATTTAGATTTTTAAAAACTAAATTTTAAAATTAATTTGGTTTAGGCTCTGGTCCTATTTATTATGGTAACTCAGAGCTTGTTTTTTTCTGGCATATCGTTTGGACAGACCTTGGCACTTCTGGCTACATAGGTCTTCTCTATAATCTCACCTGTGTGACCACCTGCCCCGAGGTCAGGGTTCTGTGGCCCTATAGGCCCGGTTCTGCCTCTCAGCTCTCGTTAGAGCTTGATTAAGTTACCTAACCTTGACCTTGCTGAGTCTCCTCATCCGTACCTCTGAGCAAAATGGAAGAGTTACCCTAGATACAGGCCAAGTGTGGACTGAGTGTGGCCCATGGTGAATTCCAGAGCACACCCCCTTTGATGGGCAACTGCTGCTCCACCCAGCCAGTCAGCATACTCCACTTGGGCCTGCTTTGGCCACATTTCCCAAGAGAATCCAGAAAAACAGGTATCTATAGGAAACTCATGAATTTAAAATGTTGGCGACACATTCAGAATTTTATAACTACTACGTGGGCCAAACAAAACACATGTGCTAGCCAGACCGCATCCAGAGACCCGGGGTTTGTCATCTCTGGAGAAAATCACCAATTAGCATCCCATAGAAGATGGATGTTCCGGGCTCTAGCCTGTACCCCGAATCAGCCCTCTGCTGCTGGCAGGAACTGTGAGCACCACGGCCTACTGGGGAAAAGCCTGCCAGCATCATCTCTGTGTACAGTTTTCTTATTTACCAAGACGTTCCATTCAAAGGAAACTTTTTGGAGATAAAAATGTCTTTATGGAGGTGGACAGCTTGCAGCAGCCCAGGACACATTCCATCTCCTTTTTGGCTCTGTCCTCTCCAAGCCAGCCCCACAGCACTGAGATCCTGGATAATAGAAGCTGCTGCTCATTAAGCGTGTGGTCTTGAACTTGAACCATGACTGAGACTCCTAGCCAGGCCTCAGTATCCCCTGTTGGTTAAATGAGGGGGTTGGTGATTCTGCAAGTCCTTCCCACACTGAAAATTCCCAGTACTTTAGTGGGCAAAGGATGGCTTCTATAAGGTAAGCCTTCAGCCTCCCGGGGATGGACTCCAGCAAATGGGCTCACACAGCTCAGTGCAGGAGGGTCAGATGTAAACGTGTGGTCATGGGAGGCTAGGCCCTGTACAGTATCACCCTCCGTGGCAGACAGACTCTCAGATGGTCCCAATGATCCCCACCTGCTAGTATTCGTGGCCTCTGTGATCCTCTGTCCTTGAGTGTGGGCTGGCCTAGCAACTTGATCATAATGAATAGAACACAGCAGAGTGATGGAATATCGCTTCCATCACCAGGTTACATAACTTCCTTTGCTGGCAGACCCTCTCCCTTGCTGGCTTTGTGAAACAAGTTTCCATGTTACCAGCTGCCAGCTTGGAGAGGCCCACCTGGCAGGGAACCGAGGGTAGCTTCTGGTCCACAGCCAGCAAGGAATCTAGTCGACAGCCCCATAAGTGCACTTGAAAGCAGATCCTGCCCCGTGTGAGTCTCCCCATGAGACCTCCCTGCTGGCTGACACTATAATTGCAGCTTGTGAGAGACCCTGAGCAGAGGACCCAGCTACGCCCCGCCTTAGAACCCCAACCCACAGAAACTGAGATAATGAATGTGTAGTTTCAGACTACTACATCTGTGCTCATTTGTTACAATAGCATCAGCTTCTACACCAGCTTTTTGAATTTGTTACACAAATTAACATTGAAAAAATTCAGTTCCCCGTGGACATTCTTATTTATATTCAGGTGTTTTAGTTAAATACATACATGTTTTATGATGTATTAACAGTAAGTACCCTATAGACATTACTAGAAGGTTGTGTCAGATGTTTCTGAAGATTATAGTCTTGTTTGGTACCACCTAGGTCAAGTATGAGGTCTTAGTTTAATCAAGTCGCTTTATTCTTTAATGCATTCATTCTACAAATACTCAGAATTTGACCTTGGCCTTATCATACTCCCCAATTAGGGTCCCTGACTGTATTCTTTTATCGATTTTGGAAATTACCTGAGCTGGACACAGACAGGGACCTAAAAATGAATTGCAAAATATGCAAAAACAACAATAATTCCCCCAAGCCATTATTTCAGTAGAGGGAAACAAAAATCACTTTGCACCTGTTTTGATCAAACACATTTAGGCAGTTCAACCTATTAGTTACAGGTCAGTGCTTCTCAAACTTGGATTTGTATACAGATCACATGAAGATTTGTTAAAATGCACTCTGCCTCAGTAGGCAGTAGGCTTGGGATGGGCTTGAGAGGCTGTCTTTCCAGCAGGCTCACAGGTGCTGATGCTGAGGTGTAGGCCCAGCCCTGCCTTTCACGCCCAGTGTGGCATGCTTCATGGAGCTCTCCTGTCATATGCACCTTCTCTCTCTCCCTCAGCCTCCACTTCCGGCACTTGTGCTCCTCTCGGGGCGTGGGGGGCTATCAGGCATTTCAGTACATCTGACCTTCTGTGGCTCGAACTGCCAGAACAGTGTTTTCGGGGAGTCTAAAGAGAGAAGCTGGACTGTGCCCGGGCCAGACCTCTGCCCCGCAGGGGATGGTGTGGCAAGCTCTCCCTGGCTCTTGTAGATGTCACCTGATACCTGTGCCCACCCCTGGGTGTGACTGTAGACTTCGGCCACATCATTTAAGGCAAGTGTTAAGCATTCAGATTCGTAATAAAAATCTGTCCCTGGTGAGGGATGGGGGAGCTATAAATTTATACCTTGTTACATAGTGAGCTGTCATCATTTCAGGTCAGATCTATTTATTTTGTACCTTGTCATCATAAAGTTGAGAGTCTAAGATTTTGCTAAGTAAACAAATAATAATGGAAGATTTGTTCTAATATCTCCAAGGACCTTTGAGATGATGACTGTTTTGTTGTAGGAAACTGTATTTGTTAAGACGTTTGCTGTAGAAAACTGTTTATAAATTCTGTTGGTTACAGAATATTGGTTTATGCACCAGCCTTGGGGTGACGATCCCCTCCCTGATCTGGTTCTGATTCATCTGTCCAGTTTAAACAACTCTGCAGTCTGCCTCAGAAACAGGAATGTAGCTAAAAGCATTCAGTGTGAAAAGGTTATTCTTCAAGGAAAATAAATGATTGATGCTAATAATTAACTTTAAAACACAAATGGGAATCTCATTTTTTTTTCATGACCCCAGCCTTCACCTCTTGAAGACAAGTCTTGCTGACTCTGTGTCTTTAATGCCTGATCCCTCAGGATCTATTACTACTTTGTAGCAGATGTCCCTGAAACTTGGCAGCTTGAAACCACAAATTTTCATTGTCCTCTCACAGTTTCCATGTGGAATCGGAGCACTGCCCGGCCGAATGGATCCTTCTGCAGCAGGGTCTCCCCCAGCGTTCACGCATGGTGTCAGCTGGGGCTGTGGTCTCATCTGACGGCCCGACTAAGGGAGAATCCCTTTTTCCCAGTTCACTCACTTGCTTATTCGCAGGATTCCACTCCTTTGGGTTGTTGCATGGGGGGCCTCTGTTCTCCATGGGCTGTTGCCTCAGTTCCTTACTATGTTGGCTTCTCCATAGGGCGAGTCACTGTGTGACCGCCTTTTTCATGCAGGGCGAGGGCTCTGAGAGAGAGCGAGAGAGAATGAGCAAGATGGAAGTCATGGTCTTTTTCTAGCCTACTCCCTGCCTCCCTCCCTCCCTCCCTCTCTCTCCCTCCCTCCCTCTCTCTCCTCTTCTCTCTCTGCCTCCCTCCCTCTCTCTCCCTCCCTCTGTCTCCCCTTCTCTCTCTGCCTCCCTCCCTCTGTCTCTCCCTCCCTCTCTCTGTCCCTCCCTCCCTCACTCTCTCCCTCTCTCTCTCTCTTTTTAGCCATTTTTGTTGAGGCATGGTTGACCTGTAAAAAGCTGTATATGTTTAATGTGTACAACAGTCCCCAAGAGTTTGGGGATAAGTACACATCTGTGGAACCATCACTACTATCAAGGTCATAAACATACTCATCTCCTCCCAAAACCTGTATAATCTTTATTATTATTATTATTATAATTACCTTTATTATTATTACCTTTATTACCTTTTATTACCTTTAACCGCTTTATTACCTTTATTATTATTATTATTATTATTATTATTAATTACTTGTGTGTATGCTAAGAGTACTTCACATAGATTCTACCTTTGTAGGAAATTTTAAGTATATAGTACAGTATTATTAGCTGAGGGCATGATGCTGTGCAGTATGTCTACAAAACTTCTTTATCTTGTCGAACTAGAACTTTGTACCCTTTGGCCATCACCTCCCCCATTTCCCCTAACCCTCAGCCCCTGGCGTCCACCATTCTACTCTCTGCTTCTATGAGTTTGTATTAGAAGCCACATATGAGTGAGATCAGACCGTATTTGTCTTTCTTTGGCTGACTTATATCAGCTAGCATAATGCCCTCTAGGTCCATCCATATTATTTCAAGTGGCAGGATTTCCTTCTTTTTTAAGACTGAACAATAGCACATCGTACATATATACCACATTTTATTTATCCGTCCGTCCATTGAGGTACATTTAGATTGTTTCCCTATCTTGGTATCACCTAATCCCTGAAGGGACATCCCATCGCTGTGTTCTGCTTATTAGAACAAAGTCACAGTCAAGGGGATTGCACAGGGACGTGACTGTCACAACGCAGGGATCTTTGGGACCTTCTTGGAGTCTTTCTGCCGCACGTAGTAAGGGCTCAATAAATACAAGTTCACATCAGCTGTAGTGCCAGATAGCCGTCCTTAGCAATGAGATGCATGCCCCAGGGCTTCATGCAGCCCTTGTTCAGATGGAGTTCAAGTTGGTTGTGACTTGCTCGAGCAGTAAACCACCCGAGCTGTAGGTCCGGAACTTGTGGGGTGACTTTGCACACACAGTTTGTTCTATAAGTAAGTGCGGGCAGTTCGCACGCTTGCGTCTTTTAGTTCTGGTAAAGAAATTGAGGAGGAAGAGTGGCCTAACGCCGGAGGTCTACTCTACGATGACAGCAGGCCAGTGAGGTGGGCTGGAGGGTGGCTGCGGAATTCGGAAAGGTCGGACTGGCGCTTTGCCACTGAGCTCTCAGCCCGGGTGTGGCACGTTAGAGAGAGGCCTTCCCTGTGTGCCCAGTTGGAATTAGCCATTGCTTCTCACGCCACCTTCCTAGTCCTGGCATTCTGGCTCCCTTCCCTGCTCACTTCTTTGTCCGTCGTCTTTGTGCGGACTGAGCCCCGGGAGAGCAGGGGGCTCGGCTGTCTGGGTCCAGACGTGTATTGTCGCCACCACGTGTGGGGCCTGGCAAACAGTTGACTCTCGGTGAACACTTACCGAATAAATGAATGTGCCGAACCCACAGATGTGAACTGGCTCTAAGGAATTTTTTGGAAGTTGTAATATCTTCATGGCTTCCACAGGAAATGCCACTTACTCAGTTCACATGCAAGATACACTAATTTGTTAAAAAGAAGAAAACAGTCTGAGGGTGGTGGGGTCGTTTTGTCCCTGCCATGGATCGCTAGTGGCCGTTAGGCAAGCTGTGGCACGTCTCTGGGCCGCAGCCTCCTCAGAGGATAAAAACAGGGGCTGCAGATTGGGGCTCTTCACGCTGCTCTGCGCTCGGACCCAGCTCAGGCTCAGGAGCTCTGGTTTTCAACACTGGTCTACCGTGTAAGGTTTGGTTCGAAGAAAGGGCGGAAAGGGTGCTGTCACCAGGAAAAAGAAAAGCTGGACACCCACAGGGATTCCATGCCCAATAATGGCCCTTCCTGCTCCGCAAAACCAGGTGCCCAGTGCAGTTCTTTGGTCTGATAAGGGTGGGCACCTGTGGCCCACGAAGCTCGGGATCAGCAGAACCAGCAGGAAGGGCAAGCCTAATCCTTTTGGTGCAGGTGACGTAGCACCCTTTCCAAGAACATGAAGAATCCCCTCTTCCTTCCTTTCTCCCTGCTTCCTCCCCACCCCCCAGCCTCACACCTCGTTTAAGCCCGCATCGTGCTGCCTTTGAAATGTTAGCATCGATTTTTTTTTTCTTTTTTTCTCGTTGACTAACTCATTTCGAGATTTCATTTCTGGCACTGCATCTCCTGCCAGATCGCCAGAGCTTCCAAGCTCCAAGTTTTATAATTAAAATTCTGTCACATCCCCCGAAACAGTGCAAATTGTGCCATTAAGCCTGGCATAAAAGATTTGCAAGCACTTCACCTAGTAATTTAAATATAATACTTCTGGCAGCTTTCAATTTCTGGTATTTTTAATTCTAATTAAAAAACTATTATTGAACGTTAATATCCTCTATACGGCATGCTGTTGTGCCTCTGTGCTCCATCTTGGCCGGCTGGTTTTAAACAAACAGCTTGGCTGGGTGGCTGTTGCTGCCCACGTGGTTTTTCCTGGCCTTTGGGAATCACCAGGTCTCAGGCATAATTAGTATAAATCAAAATCCTCTAGACTATGACAGGAAAATGGTATGTTTGAACAGCAGCTTATTAAAATGACCTACTTAATTTAAGAAAAATATTGTATCCACTTGCATGATAACCTGGATGCTTTCCCTGACAGATTTTATAATATTTCTTCCCTCTCCCTCCCCCGCCCCCTTCATTTTTACAAGAAAAGGAAAGGGAATGGAAAGGCCCATTCTACTTCATCCAAGGCGCAGACCCACAGTTCGGGCTCATGAAGGCCTGGTCCACCGGGAACTGTGACAGCGGCGGTGATGAGTGGGGGCAGGAGATCCGTCTAACTGAGCAAGCTGTTCAGGCCGTCAACAAGTTGAAGCCCAGACCCAGATTCTTTGTTCTCTGCGGGGACCTCATCCACGCCATGCCAGGTAAGACTTGCACGGGGCCTGGGGCCTCCTCTGCTTCCTCTGGTCCTGAGTGCATTTGGGCAGAGGAACAGATTTCTCTTGAAGAGACGTCTTTATTCGGGAATGGCCCACTCCTTCCCTCCATGGCTATTGGAGGGAGTCTCCTTGAACATCAGAAAATGCACGCTCATTTTATATTTAGAATTTGGCGAGATTGATCGCCGTAATTAGGCAGAGCTACAGTTCTGATGATCTGAGCTTACTATGAAAAATGGAACAGATTCCCATGTGTCACCTTTATTTCCAGGGGACAAACTTGAACTGCTTCCAGATACCATGTCCATAAATGTAACCTTCTTCTCTTGTTTCTCCTCTTCTGACACTTTAATTTCTCCTGTATTTGTTAGTGCTTTTTCATTTGCAAGTGACAGAAATCTAACATAAACTGGATTATTACTATTATTATTATTATTATTATTATTATTATTATATTTTTTATTAAAACTTTTTTTATGTTTTAATTTTTTTTTTTTGAGAGAGAGCAAGCAGAAGTGGGACAGGGACACAGACAGTGGGAGACACAGAATCCGAAGCAGGCTCCAGGCTCCACGCTGTCAACACAGAGCCCGACATGGGACTCGAACCCACAAACTGTGAGATCGTGACCTGAGCTGAAATCAGAGGCTTAACCGACTGAGCCACCCCGGCAGTGCCCCTATGTTTTTAAACATGTGTGTTCCTTTATGGGACTGTGAAGTCCAGGGGCCTCCCTGGGCTTCAGGTATGGCTGGATCCAGAAGCTTAGAGTTTGTGATCAGGACTTGGTTTCTGTTGCTCAGCCCTGCTTTCCTATGGGTTGATTTCATTTTTAGGCAGGCTGTCTTTAGGTAGTGGTCCCTGGGAGCTCCTACCAGAAACCATAAGAGAAAGAAAATGCCTCATTCTTGGTGGTCCAATCAAAGTCCCAGACCGGCACTCATCTTTCATCCTGCTCCTCTGGCCCCTTGAAACCAGGGTATGGGCTCATTTCCACTGCAGCAGTGTGGTCTGAAGAGCAGGATGGTTCCGCACAAGAAAAGTGAGATCGAATGTAAGAAACAACAGGTGCCTTCTAGAAGTCTCTTGCGTTTTGTTTCTCCTTCTGATACCTTCTCTCCCAGGCAAGAATAAAGTCCAGTGAGCAAGTACAAGCAGGTGGAACCTCCACCTGCCCATCAGAGAGGTAGCGTGGACTCCCATGTCCACTGTTAGTGGAACAGCGGTCTCTGCTTTTGGAGCAGCAGTGGCTTGAAGACCATTGCAGAAAACACTGCAGTGGCCACACGTTTGCTTTGGCTAATGCCATCTTGTAAACCAGGACTCTGGGTCCTGATGTGATTTCCAGGGCCTTTACAAGCTGAGGCACTCTACAATTGGCTGGGTTGCATTCATTTTTCAAGCTTCCCTTGTCTAGCAGCCAACCTATCGAGAACAATCCCAAAGTAAAGATGTGAGGATGGAAAAAGGGCTGCCCGGAATCCCTCTCCCCAAGTCCAGTGAGTGAAATGAGCAGGAGGAACCCTCAGAACTCCCCTCATTCTCTGTTTACACATATTTTATGCAAACTCATGAATGTGGACATGCCCATGTCATTGGATGGAACCCAAGGGCGGTCATCCCCGGAGAATCAGCCTGTCCTGCTATTGGGCTTATACAGAGGCGGCAAGGTGGGAAAGAAGGAGAGTAAGGCAGTGGATAGAGACCTGAACTAGGGTGGATGCCAGCTCCACACCTGCCACTGATGTGCTGGGTAAACTTGGACCAGTCCCCTTACCTTCTCTGGGCCTCCGTTTCTGAGCCCATCAGTGCAATAAGCATTCAAAACCTCGACCTTGTAGGGCTTCACCACATGGGGGCAGGTGCAGGGGGTGGACATCTCAGCAGCTTGGAGCAGAAGCACATTCACACTCGGTCACCCTTGGTGACCACAGGATGCCCCAGTCTCTAAAGGAGTTAGAAATCAGAGTAGGACCCAGAGTCTTGGTTGACAAGGTAAAATCAGGGTAATATTCCAGTTGACCAGATTAATGATGCTTCCCGATGGTCTGATTTGCTGTTAGCTGGGTGCTTTGGCATCATTTGGCCCGTGCGCACTGTAGCATCAGCTAGATCTCTCATTCTGGACCATCCAGTGAGCAAAGTTCTGCTTTTCCTGGACAGTTGAAGGTCAGATTCCAAATCTACTGTTTTTATGTGCAGTGATTTCTTTTCTTTGCAAACAGAAATGTTACAGGACTCACTAGAATTATATAGCATGTTTTCGTAGATGTTTACCAACTTGTTCCGAATTACATTAATGTGTTCAGTCATATTTCAAAATAAGATTTAAAATAAAAGCTCTCCGTGCAATCTCATTGCTGCTTCAATGAAATATACTGAGCATAGTAAATTAAAAGATACGGTTTTTATGCTCAACTTTTCCCGTTGGTCGGAAGACCTTGTAAACGTGAACTGGCAATCTTTTGAGCACATATTTTATATGCAGTGTGACCCGAGCAGAATTTGTATCTGTTCTGAAGAGTTGGACTGTTTTGGATGCTTGTAACTGAGCCAGTGGAGGGACTGTAACTGTTTTGAATATTGTGGTCTGAGATTAAGCGGAACGTTTTAAAGCTAGTTACCATTTTTTAATATGCAATTAGTGGCTTCCTCCTCATTTAGCTCATATGCAGGGGCAGACACTAGAAAAGTAATTATTTGCTTTGACTGCTTAGCACATTGTTAATTATCAGATGCATATATTAATAGGCAAATAAAATCAGAAAGCATACTTTTAATTCTACCATAAATAATATCTTGGGCCAAGTAGTTTTAAGTTCAAACTGGAGCAAAAGAACTTTATGAATAATGCTTGTTCTAATGAAAGTCATAATGCACTTTTCCATTATAAATATTCATCATGGGGCATCTGAGTGGCTCAGTCGGTTAAGCGTCAGACTTCTGCTCAGGTCATGATCTCACAGTTCATGGGTTCGAACCCCGTGTTGGGCTCTGTGCTGATAGCTCGGAGCCTGGAGCCTGTTTCGGATTCTGTGTCTCCCTCTCTCTCTACCCCTCCCCCGCTCATGCTCTGTCTCTCTCTGTCTCTCAAAAATGAATAAACGTTAAAAAAATAAATATTCGTCATAATATTTGTTCACCTACACATACTCAGCGTGTACACACTGAGTGCCAGTTACAGTGCCAGATGCTGTGGGTATAATGGTTGGAGATGAGCGAGCAGCCCTTCTGTGGAGCGTAGAGTCTGATAAAGGAAGTGCAAAAGGAGGGATGGTGCCAGGGCCTGCAGGGAAGGCCTAAGAAATGCAGGACAAAGTCCAGGTAGTTTTGAAAGACATGTTTTCACTGCAGATTTCTTTTTGGTTACCTTGGTATTTTCTTATTTTATGAAGCTTCTCAGTGGTAAACGCATTATCAATAGCAAATGGACATTTGTGCTCTTGAGACCACTGATTTTCGATCCATCACGCTGAAGCCCAGGGTACTTTGTTTGGTCCCCCTGATGTGGAGGCTCTGACCCACTGATGCTGTCCGTGGGAACCTTGCTCGGTTTCGGCAGTCATGTGAGGAATCGACAGGTGGAATGTGATGATGCCATTCGAGTACAGGGGGTCCTTTCAGCCTGTAGAACAGTTTGTTTTTAATGTGTGTGTCTGGCCTGTTGATTAAAAATTGCCACAACCAAACAAAACAGTGTGGAACAAATTCTTCCCTGGATATAAAGGCTCCTTGAAGGGTTCTTTGTATATGGTCCTCTGCTTTGGGCAGCTGTTACGTGATTTCACGTCCATGAATGATTCGGCCTGTGGAAATCGTGCAAACGTAAAGCGAGGCAAGCCCGCACTAGCCTTATTCCAGTACGAGGTGTGTGAGTTTTGTGTGGCTGCTGTAACAAACTCCTGCAAGCTCAGTGGCTTGGAACAACACACAATGATTGTCCTGCAGTCCTGGAGGTCCGAAGTCTAGAAGCCCTCGGTCTGCAGCGCTGTGGCCTTCGACAGGCTTCAGCTTCTGGAGGCTGCCCACCTTTCTTGGGTCATGGCCATTTCCATCTTCACAGCCAGCAGCATAGCGTTTTCTCTCTTCTCTGACCTTTGATTCATCCTCTTCTATTTTTTTTTTTTTTTTAATTTGAGAGAGAGAGAGCAAGGGAGGGCAGAGAGAGAGAGAGAGGGAGAGAGAAAATCTCAAGCAGACTCCATGCTCAGCACAGAGCTGGACATGGGGCTTGATCCGATGACCCTCTGAGCATGACCTGAGCTGAAATCAAGAGTCAGATGCTCTGAGCCACCCAGGCGCCCGTCATATTCTCTCCTTTAAACCTACCCTCCTGCTTCTTTCTTATAAACACCCTTGTGGTTATTGGCCTTCTCCAATAACCCAGGACCTCAAGATCTGATAAAGATGTCAAGCTCAAACTTTATCACATCTGCAAATTCCCCTCTTTCCGTGCAAGATAACACATTCACAGGTTCGGGGGATTGGGATGTGGACGTCTTTGGGGGCCACTGTTCAGCCTACCATACAAGGGATGCAGTTCAGGGTATGTGCCAGGACCAGTGCTGCTAGCTGACCTACCCATTGGAGTCATGAAAGGAGGGTGTCATTGCTATTTCCATGTGAACTGGTGGTCAAAACTGGCTCAGGGCAGTTAAGTACTTTTCCTGGGGTCTCTCAGCTTATAGGTGGTGGAGTCAGGATCTGACCCCAGTCCAGCTGTGTTCGAACCTCATGCACTTCACACGGCAGCCTCCCTGCTCAAAGGGTGGTCCCCAGGATAGCAGTCAAGAGCTTGTTTGGAATGTAGAATTTCTGCCCCACCCAGATCTAATGAGATGGAATCGGCATTTTTAAGAGATCCCCAGGTCTTATTACTTATGGGCCATAAAGTTTTGAGGCGTATTTGCTGGACAAAAATGCACCATGCCCTGTGTTTTTTGCACTAGGTACAAATTTTGTGTGTACATTCGTGGTTTGTGGGCATTCCCTTCAACTGTTAAAGATAATGGTGCTTAACAAGGGGGCTGTCCCTACTTTAGCCTTCCCAAGCTAAGCCTTCACAGACAAATGTTTTAAGTTGGTGGGTTTTGCTTGGCTTCCTAAACACCATTTTGAGCAACTACAACAAAACAGAACTTGCCCAAAATATTCAGGAAAGCAGTCACCCATATATGCTTTACAAGGATTTGTATGCGGAATGGTTGGGAGAGTGAGGATGGGTTCTTTGATTTGGGTTATGTCCGTGTGCATAATCCCTTATGTGCTATTCCAAAGTCCAGAGAGCTCTGGAAACTAAGAGATTTTCTCAAGTTTGAAAACTAACTCAATTGGCAGCAAAATCGACCTGAACTGACACGAGGATATTTATAGTCTTTCTTTATCCTACTTCGTGGGAATATTCATGTGTTTTGCCAGCAAAATATTACTATGCTCCATTACGGGGTGTTGCCTGAGATCCAGCTCGAGGGGTTATTTAATATGTGCCCCACGCCCAGTATTGCTGTTTTTAAAGTTTGAAAAACTCCAACCTTCAAAGCAGATCTGGCCCCTCGGGTTCAGGATAAGAACATAATGAATCTGCAATATTGATAAGTTTGGATTTATGGATGAAGAAGCCTTTCATCACTAGAAACCGAAGGCTTTTTTCCATCCCTCCAATTTAACTTTCTCCCGAGGTAACTTCTGCACACCCACTGCGCGGTAAGCATCTCAGTTTCTAAGTTAAAATGATCCCAGGATCTCTCCTATTTAAATTTTGGGCACTATTTTTGTTGGGACCAAAGGGACTGAATATGAAAATGGAATTGAATTCAGAAATGACTTTGACAAATTGAAGGAGAGGATATGTGCACTGAGGTGATGTTTGCTATAGATAAGTGCAGAATAATCCACTTAGGTGGAAAAGTCTTAACTTCAAGGCAGAAAAGGGCTGGATGTCTGCAGATACGGCTGTAAAGGGCCAGAACGTAAGGGAATGTGCAGAGTGGTGGTTAGGAATGGGGAGATGCTGTGGGAATGTAAAGTAGAATTGTGGACGGGACTGTGGTTTTCTGAAAAGATCCAAGTGAAACCTGAAAAAGGACTCAGTTTGGTAGCTCTTTGCCTTAAATGAGATGTGAACAGGTAGGCCAAGGTCCAGATAGGAGTCACCGCGGCCAAATGACCCCCAAGACACCTTTCCCAGTTGGAGATTTTAATTCTGTGATGAATGGATACAGTTGGGAAAGGAAGCAAAGATGGAGTGCTTTGGTGGGCCGGGCTTCAGGCAGAGAATAAGCCGTGTGTCCTTTTGGCGTTCACGTAATCCAGGAGGGTTGGTGTTCTTTTTCCCCCAACTGGGCAGACACCAAACACATGAACATAATTCTGGTACAAGACAGACTGTGATAAGCAAAGCCTCAGAGGAATTGAGAAACAAAGCCAGGAAGAGGCCTTATCACATCCCTGCGACCTCTACCAGTTCACCTCCCTCCAAGCTTCATTCTGAGATCCTACGGAGCAGTTGCAGGCGGGGAGGGGTGTGTGTTTGTGTTGGTTGTGTGTTTTCATCCAGTACCCAAAGCTGTTGAGCATGGCGAAAGGTGTTCACTGAATGCAGGTCAAACGAATCACTCTGTTTCCAATAGTGCTTAGCAAGTGGTCAGCACGTGGGAGGCCCCCAGTACAAATTTCTGGATTAGACGAAAAGTCAGTTCATTTATTTACCAGGTCTCTCCTGAGTGCTTACTTTGTGCAGGCAGTGTTCTAGGTGCTTGTGCTGCCTCAGCGAATACAACAGACAGAAGTCCTTGCTTGACCTAGAAATAAGGGGCACGGACACATGGACACATGACATTCTTTTTTTTTTTTTTTCCTTCTCATTCTGATCTTTTGTAGTATTCAAACTCGTGTTGATATGGATCTGTGTTATTATTTCATTAGATTATTAAATGATACAACTGATACGTGAATATGATTCCTTTGTAAAGATTTAGCATCTGTGTCTAGAATCAACTGTGTAACGTCACCCAAGTCCTTCCTTTGGGGTCACCATATGTAAGATATATATATATATATCTGTCTTATAAATGTCTTTATTCAGTGCATGTTGTTCTGTGATTTCCTTTTTCCCCTTCTGTCTACCTGGAAAATCCTTGTATGTTGCTACATAGAGGTTTATGTCTGGCTTTTAATAAGGGCATTGCCTTCCATGGATGAGATCTTGTAATTGGTTAATCCTCTCCCCTGGTTGGAACTAGGAGTGATAATCTCCTCCTGTTGGAGCTAATCTAAACAGTGCTGCCATTGGACATTCTCCTATACTGCAGGTCAGTTTTCCTTCAGGCTTGAAGTTGGGTGGATTGGCCGGGTTTGGGATCTGCTGTGGCATTTGCACGACCTGAACACCGGCCGGGTTGCTGCGTGCTTCCCCGAAGGACATCTCTCAGGGATTGACCCATACTTCCACGTTATCTCTTCTGTGCCACCAGCATCTCAGTCCCTCTTATACAAGCGGTAAGTCCCGGCAGTGCCCACCCCACCATCGCTACTCAGAAAGTTTCCATTGGACCAAAACCCTCTTGTCCCTATCACAGTAGGATTTGTTGCTGCTGTGTTTTGAAAAACAGCTCAGTTAACTTAGGTGCGTTTCCTCACCTGTGTGATTAGCCTTGAGTTTTTCATTTTAAGTGCCTACTCCGGCTCCAGGAAATGCTAAGATTTGAAGACGCTTTACCAAACAGCTTAACAGCCAGCAACATAAAAGGGGTCATATGAAAGCAAGGCAGTGCTCTGCCTGGGATGGGAAGTCCCCAGCCCCTGGCATGGGCATGGCTGTGAGCCTCAGCCCTCCCAGCAGGTTGTGTGTGGCTGAATGCTGAGCAGTGGTAACCCAGAGCAATCAGCCAGCCCCGTGGCTCCCTAGATCCTTCACATCCATTATGAGCCTGTTAAAGCATCTAGGCAATCAGCGACAATACCTTCCTTCTGCCAAGGCTGATTGAAAGTGGTTTGAACTAATTTACCTAATATTACTAATTAGGGAGCTTGGAGCATTACTTGAAAAGTTGTTTCTGATTAGGTGTGTGATCAGCAGTAGCATTGCTGGCAGCCGTGATTGTCCCCTCCCCCAGCCCCCAGCACGTGGTGTCACTCAGAGGGGCTGTGCTCCTTGCAGGCTGTGTCAACTCTTTGTCCCCAGTCAGGGCCTCTTAACCTGCTGTGTGCCTTGGGCCCCTTTGGCAGGTTAGCAAACAACCTCTGGACCACCACTCAGAATAATAAATTTTTAATTTTTTTTTTTAATGTTTATTTTTTGAGACAGAGAGAGACAGAGCATGAACGGGGGAGGGTCAGAGAGAGAGGGAGACACAGAATCCGAAGCAGGCTCCAGGCTCTGAGCTGTTAGCACAGAGCCCGACGCGGGGCTCGAACCCACTGACCGTGAGATCATGACCTGAGCCGAAGTTAGACGCTCAACCGACTGAGCCACCCAGGCGCCCCAAAATAATAAATTTTTAAGTGCATAGAATAAAATGCATAGGATTTCAAAGGAAACCGATCACATTGAAATACACTTATCAAAATATTTTAAAATTATTTGATAGAGTAAAACGCATACTTCTTTGTTGGTCTGTTACACAACACAGTCCAGCAGGGCTAATGACTACCATAATTTCAAAGTGGTGCTGAGCTTAAACAATGCCATGAGGTGTCCACAACAACTGTAATGGGATATGAAAAATCCTCGTGGTTTCTGTTGGTGACAATCACAGGAGCCTTGATAAGACCTCTGTGATTTTCTGCTTAACTTAATAGTAGGAGGAAATGCTAAATATCAGAGGTTAGTGGAAATGCAGGTTTTTTCCCATCTAGATTCACAGATCCCCGTGGACCCCAGATTCAGAGCCCTTATCCGTGTGCACATATGGACACCCTGTTGTTTGCCAGCTGGAGCTGTCTCGTCGTAGTCAACTTGTGGATATTATAATTGACCAAAGTATAAACTCAGTGGCAGAAACGCTACCTTTAACTAAAGGCTAAAAGGCTTCCTAATTATGGCTGTGAAAGGGCGGATGTGTGATTATTCAGTGAAAAGACATGACAGGAGCTAGCGAACAATTTCCTTTTGATTAAGGGCGGCAGGGAGGGGGTGGGTTCTGTATTCTTTCTCTCTGGTTTCCAGTGTTTGGATCAAAAACATACTATTGAGAAAGCCTTATCGCATTGGTTTATTTGTTCCATGAAGCGTTTGGGAGGGCTTAAAACAAATAGAAGCACACAAGGAAAAAATATAAGTAAGAAACGACCAGTCAAGACCAAAGAAAATATAAGTTCATGTGTGAAGTCAAGAGTAGAGAGAGGGAGGCAGAAACAAACGGGCAGAGCTTAAGGGCCCGTGGTTGATAAGATGTTGGTTTCGCCAGAGACAATAAAGACGATTGCCAGAGAAAGAAGATCAAACCCATATCTAAGAGGGACACAGCTTTTTCTAGAGTGTCGTAGATTTAAAAGAAAGATTTCATGAGGATTGCTTTCTGGGGCACTAAGTGATGTAATGTCCGGCAGGGGGACTGCTAGAGTCCAGTTTCTTAAACTGGGTGTTAAGTCCATGAATAGGCTGCGTCCAACCGGTGAGCCCCATAAAACCGGGCAAAAAACCCCCAGCATATCTGCATAGATGCTTTGGGGAGTGGAATGGGGAGAAGGACTGTAGTCCTCAAGGACTCCATGACTCAAAAGAAGGTTAAGCAACCAAGGAGCTGACCGCCCCTGCTTGTGGCTTCCGTCTGAGGGCACTTTCCCTCGAGGGGAGGTGAACATTAGAGGCCATTGGGCAGAGAACCTGTGGGGGTCTGCTCTTGAGCCCAGTTCCAGTTTCTGCCCTGCCCTGGGGAGTTTCCAGGGACAGCGGATGGATGCTGGGGAAGCTTGTAGAGTTCCCTGGTAAATGGATATTATCATATAGAACCCGTGACTTCCTCACGCTCACCTAGCTGATTGAAACATTTATACCTCTCCTCTCATTGTTTTTCACTCTAAACACTAATTTCCTGGAATTGGCACATTTCCCGCTTTTGATGGGCCTATCTTCTGCCACTAAATGAAATACTAAAAAGGGAGCATGATCCCAAAGGGGTTCAATTATCAGGTAATTGGTCAAGTGATTAGAATGTGAAATGAGAAATATAACAAGAGGCTGGGATGCAGCACATTTAAGTGCCAGAACTGCTGAAGGTGCCTGTTTTGTAACCCTCAGAATTTAGAGACTCGCCTGCGTGTTTGGAATTCTAGATTGTTCCCCTCTAGTTCCTGAGTAGTTTATTGGTAAACCATGGCGAGTTCTTTTGAATATATATTATTTGGGTTGTATAAAAAATTTACTGTCTCTTCCCTCCTTTATGTATTGTTTGGGTGAAATACTGCTGTCATAATCCATAAATATTCTTGTGAAGAAATTCTATATTGATCTGTAAGGTAGGCACTTTAGACATTTCACTTGGATAATAGATTTTGCTTCATCTTCCCCCACCCCCGCCTCCCGAAAACACAGTGAAGCGCTTTCCATACCTTACCGAAGCCCCCAGTTGTGTCGAGCATTTATTAATTGCACCCCAAGTTGGCTCATAGTACAGATTCAGCAGTGAGTCGCAGGAAACGTCTGGGAGCAGCCAGTGTAATAAGCTGTAGCTGTTAGATGCAAAACTAAATGAATTTTGTCTAATAACATGTATAATTTAAGAAGTAGTAGAACCTGATTAAGCTTGATCTGTTGGCAGTGTGGCGCCAAATGACTACGTGAGTACTGCTTAGGCTTGCAGAGTTTTAGATCAATGAATTTGCATAGCTCAATTAATTAGGAGAAGATAATGGAAAAGATTCGAGATGGCGAGATGGGATTACGGCTCTGTAAATTCTCTGGCACTAGATGAAACTAAATGTTTTTAATTGGAAGGAATAAATCCTTTTCTTAAGTTTCCACTCAAGGCTGCTTTTGCCGCGCGGTCCCCAGCCCCCATGTATCCCAGAGCAGCGTCCTCCCCCTCCGCTGGTCCGCTCTGGCCTTGACCGTCTGTAGTCCAAGTCAGGCCAGTCGGCTGTAATTCGTTGGCTCGTTTGTGTGATCAGTCACAGCAGGTAAGTATGGGGGGGGGGGGGGTCTGCCTGGTCCAGCTTAGCGAGAAGCAGGCCCAGTGCCTGTATAGCCTCAGGAGGCGTCCAGCGGGCCAAGGAGGGAGGCAGGGAGCGAGAGGCCGCACAAATGGCATAATCTAATCTGGTGGCCTTCGTGAGTGCCGGCGGCTGTGAGGGAAGGCGTGCTGGGCCGGAGCGGCTTCCGTGGAGCCAGAGCACTCTTGGTAGCCGCGCTGTGCTCACGGTGTCAACGGTGACATCAAATCCAGAAGGTATCCAGAGAAGTAGTCAGTGTCCCCACCACCCCTGGTGTACTTCTCCTCTGAGAACACCACACTGGCTTTTCATGAAAAATGATAGAAGGGCAGCAAGCATACATACACTGCGTGCACAGTGTTTTGTAAAACAACAAAATGGGAGCAGAGAAGAGCCAGCATTTATTTCTCTTGTTTCTGTTCTCTTCCATGGCAGCGTGTGCAGGTGCCCGTTGCTGTTTTCAGGGCACGAGATACCAGAGTGTGCGTCATCTGCCCCCGACTGGTGGGCATTTGGTTGTGTCCCGTGTTCTGTCATGACCAGTACCGTAGGGCCCCCGCGTGACCCTGCACCTCTGTGCACACGCGCAGCTGTTAAGAATGTGGCCGTGCAGTCCACGTGCTTAAATTCAAATCCTGGACCTCTTCTTTACCAGCCGGATAACTTTGGGCAAATTACCTCCCTCTCTGGCTGAGTTTCCTTGTCTGTAAAATGCGGATGATAACGGTACTTCGCAGACTTCTCATAAAACTTTAAAACGTGCTTAGAGTGCGGTCTGGAATTTAATACTGTTGTACAGTAATCACGATTATTCCTGCCAGTGGTGTTTAAAAAAAATTTTTTTAACGTTTATTTGTTACTGAGAGATAATGGTTAATGCGGTCTGGAATTTAATACTGTTGTACAGTAATCACGATTATTCCTGCTAGTGGCGTTTAAAAATTTTTTTTTATTTTTTTTTTATTTTTGAGACAGAGACAGAGCATGAGCAGGGGAGGGGCAGAGAGAGAGGGAGACACAGAATCGGAAGCAGGCTCCAGGCTCTGAGCTGTCAGCACAGAGCCCGACGCGGGGCTTGAACTCACGAACCGTGAGATCATGACCTGAGCCGAAGTCGGCCACTTAACTGACTGAGCCGCCCAGGTGCCCCTAAAAAAAATTTTTTTTAATGTTTATTTGTTACTGAGACACAGAGCGTGAGCAGGGGAGGGGCAGAGAGAGAGGGAGACACAGAATCGGAAGCAGGCTCCAGGCTCTGAGCTGTCAGCACAGAGCCCGACGCGGGGCTCGAACTCACGAACCGCGAGATCATGACCTGAGTGGAAGTCGGTCGCTTAATCAACTGAGCCACTCAGGCACCCCTTGTGGCGTTTTTTATTTTTATTTTTATTTTTTATTATTATTTTTTTTTTTACATTTATTTATTTTTGGGACAGAGAGAGACAGAGCATGAACGGGGGAGGGGCAGAGAGAGAGGGAGACACAGAATCGGAAACAGGCTCCAGGCTCTGAGCCATCAGCCCAGAGCCTGACGCGGGGCTCGAACTCACGGACTGCGAGATCGTGACCTGGCTGAAGTCGGACACCCAACCGACTGCGCCACCCAGGCGCCCCGTTTGTGGCGTTTTTTAAATGAGAGCTTGTTATTGACATAGAATTCCCATACCATGTATTTCACCCATTTAAAGTGCATAGATCAGTGGTTTCATCTATGTTCACGGAGTTGTGTGACCATCCAGTGTCCACTTCAGACGTTTTCATCCATCCCAAAAGAAGCTTTGTGCCCATTAGCAGTCATTGCCTGTTTCCCTCCAGCCCATCCTCATCCCCGGGCCCTCCTCAACCACTAGCATACTCTGAGCCTCTGTGGATTTACCAGCTCTGGACATTTCGTACGAATGGAATCCTGTAACACGCAGTCCTTTGGGACTGGCGTCTTTCACTGGGCACCATGTTTTCAAGGTTTGTCCACATTGCAGCATGTGTCAGTGCTTGCTTTTTCATGTCCGAATAATACCGCAGCATGTGGATAGACCACGTTCTATTTATCTGCTTTTTGTTGTTAGCCTGTGAGATAAACTCTTAGTGGATTGTTGAATTATGGAAGAAGCCCGGATGTCATCGCCTGTTGAATGGCTAAGGAAGATGTGGTATATATGTACAATGGAATATTACTTGGTCATCAGAAAATGAAATCTTGCCATTTGCAACAAGGTGGATGGAAGTGGAGGTTATTATTCTAAGCGAAATAAGACAGAGAAAGATAAACAGATGATTTCACTCACATGTGGAATTTAACAAAACAGATGAACATAAAGGAAGGGAAGCAAAAATAAGGTAAAAAGCAGAGAGGGAGACAAACCATAGGAGACTCTTAAATACAGAGAACAAACTGAGGATTGCTGGTGGGGTGTTGGGTAAGGGGATGGGCTAAGTGGACGATGGGCATTAAGGAGGACACTTATTGGGATGAGCGCTGGGTATTATATGTGAGTGATGAATCACTAAATTCTCTCCCTGAAATCATTATTATACTTATTATATGTTAACTAACTTGCATTTAAATAAAACAAAATACATCGGGGCGCCTGGATGGCTCAGTTGGTTGAGCATTGGACTTCACCTCAGGTCAGGTCATGATCTCACAGTTTGTGAGTAGGAGCACCATGTTGGGCTCTTTGCTGACAACTCAGAGCCTGGAGCCTGCTTCGGATTCTGTGTCGCTGTCTCTCCCTGCCTCGCCCCTGCTTGTGCGTGTGCTCTCTCAAAAATAAATAAACATTAAAAAAAATATATATATATAATGTATTCCAAAAAAGTAGATTGTTGAATCAAATGGCAATACTAAGAAAAGTGGGGCTTTGTCCTAATATGTGGCACAACTAGGACATTTTAGTATTTTTATCCTGTTGCTAAACAATATCCCTGTGACCCACAAAATCAAACTTACTGTCTTCTGTGTATGAACCTCACTCCTACACTGGCCCCCCACCCACCCCCCCACCCCCGCCGACAAAAGAAGTACAAATAAAGGAGAGGGTGTTGTTAATGTGGAAATGGCAGTCCCGGGCAGTAAACAGAAGGGAGGCGGTGGAGAGTGGCCGCTCTCTTTGCCTCAGGTAAACCCCAGTTTGCCGTCCTCAGCAGTTGAGAATCAGTCTCTTTATCATAAGACTCTTAACTCTTCATCCTTCCCAGTTTTCATTAAGGATATTTTGTCTGAAAATGTTGGAAACTAACTAGCAGGTTCCCGGAGTGGCGTTCAGCTGCTGGTATGTGTGGCCGCCTTTTCTTTCTTTTTAATTACTTCAAAAACAGTATTTCCTGGTTTGTTCCTCATCATTAGGTAAACTGAAGTGGCCACAGACATTGTTACCATAAATAGTAGCACTCGGGGTAGTGGAGAGCCACCAAGGCAGGTAGCTGTGTTATTATGAAATGATGGTATTCTTGTCCCTTCCTCCCAACAAGCAAACAGTCAGGTCTGACGCCTCTCCCAGCACTGCCCAGCTGGTTATGGGATGCTGGGCCGAGCCCAGCCCCAGAACTCAGAGCATAGCCCCCTTTTACTGGACCCTCACAGAGCACAGACGTCCTAGAGAGAAGGGCACGACGGGCCAAGACTGCATGAGAACTAGGGGAACGGGGTGAAGGCGGGTGGGGACAAGTGTTTCCGACTTGAATTTGATGACAGCCACCCCCACATGCTTTTTTGTTTTTAAAAAAAATTTTTTTTAATGTGTATTTCTGAGAGAGAGAGAGAGAGAGAGAGAGAGAGAGACAGAGCATGAGTGGGAGAGGGGTGGGGGGCGGGGCACGACACAGAATCCGAAGCAGGCTCCAGGCTCTGAGCTGTCAGCACAGAGCCCGATGCGGGGCTTGAACTCACAGGCCGCGAGATCACGACCTGAGCCTCAGCTGGTCGCTCAACTGACTGAGCCACCCAGGCGCCACCCCCCCACCCCCACCCCCACCCCAACATACTCTTTTGGATCTAAACCTACACAATACAAAATGGTCTGTCTCTGTGTCCATTTAAGGGTGAGGCCGTGCAGGTCTGTGCAGGTGGAAACAGGTGCCATTTATTTGCAATTTAGGCCATCCTGCCAACCCTGGGCCACATCAGCATTATCAGGTTGAGGTTAATAGGATGATATTGTCATGGGAGTTGCTTTTCTTTGCTTAATAGACCAGGGCAGCAGTACTCAAAGATGTTAGGTTTTAAAATTTCAGTTATCGGTAAATTAAAAATGGTCCCCAGAGTCCATAACCCAGGGATCTCCAAATGCTTGATACATGCTGTGGGATGTGGGAGCTTTGCAGCAATTCTGAATGGAAGACAGCTGTCTGTCTTTCTTTTTTAATGTTTACTTATTTCTGAGAGAGAGAAGGAGAGTGGGGAGGGGGGTCAGAGGATCCAAAGCAGGCTCTGCACTGACTGCAGAGACTCCAGGAGGGGCTTTAAGGGACAGCTTTCTCGTTCCTGGTGACCAGGCCTCCTGACAGCCCACGCCAGGACCACTGGGCCCCCAACAGCAGAAAAAAGCGACCATATCATCATAGCAGCCCCTAGACTCACCAGTGATGAATGCCACCGTCTTCTTCAGACTTTTAAAATCACCATGTGGAACTCTTTTCGTTCCGAGACATGTAAAGATTTTTCTACCTGTGAAAGGCGAACTTCATCGATTATTTAGAAAAGACAGAATCAGGTGCTTGCAGTAGATGCTTACGCTTGACCTCCCCGTGCATTTGAGTGCCACTGTCCCTCCCCAGGGAGGCAGAAACCACCTGCTGGGATTGGAGCCAGATGCCCTGATGCTCTTTCTGGCTTCCCTTGCAGCTAGGACTCAGGCACGTGACCTGGTTTCAACCACTCACATCTGCCTGAAGCAGGTTGTGGAACTTCAGCTGTAGACACAGAAGAGGTAGGGTCCGTCCTGGTGAGGGGTTCCACCTACACCCACATTCCAGGGGCAGCAGTGGGCAGGGTCATGACGTTACTATCATCTAGCATGGCCATCCAGTGTCAGTGGGCAGGTGGGGGTTGGGGGCTGCGTCCCGGCCAGTGTTTCTCCCTGGAAGCATTTTTGCATGTGATTTGAGGTGCTGCTTCTGCCCTTTTAGCCTTGCAACCTGGTTCTCCAGCTTTCTTTGAATCCCAGCTACCTGATATCCTTTAGTAAATTGCTACTCTGCTTAAACTAGCCAGAATCACTTGTTTGCAGGAAAGAGGCTGACCTCTGGAAGCTTGCACACTGTTTCTTTTAGGTGCTTCCCAATTACTCCCCTGACCCCGGTCCCCAGGCCAGAGTTCACTCTGTGCTTCTCCGTGGGTATCTGCCTTGTTCCACTCACGCCTCACTTTCATCGTGAGAAACCCAGACTCGCTGTCCTTAGAGCTTCCTTTCTATCTGGTGGCGTCTCATTGTTCCTTCAGTCATAAGGATGTTTACTTTCTGGATTCATTCTTGAACCACCTTTCCTCCTCGCCCGACCCCTGCCCAGTGCAGCCCGTCTTCTGTAGCTTTGACTCCCCTCCACCATGTTAGCCCCGACACTCATGCCAGGACTTTTGCAGCTGCCTGACTGAGCTCTCTACAAAGAGTGTGGCCCCCTCATCAAATTGTCCACCTCCACTGCGTCCTGTGCTCCTCCCGTCACCCGTGTGGTGTGCTTACAATAGATTGCCTCCATCCGGCACACCTCTGTGCCCCCCATCCTGCAGGGTGACTTTGCAGCTCCTCCCCTCGGGAGATGCAGGGTGTATGTCATGTTCCTTTCACCTCTGGTTTGCAGAGGGGTGGTCTGAGCCAGCGATGAAGAGCACAGGCCACAACATCCGTCTTCCCTGCCTGGGTACCAGTCCCAACTGCATCCTGTCATGGCCGCGTGACCTTGGGCCTCCTCTGTAAACGAGGCTAATGATGGTACCTCCGTGCAGAGGCTTCTTGTGGGGATGACGCAAGATAAAGAACGTAAAAGGGCTGGCACAAAATACTCATGGAATAAATGGTGCTGGGCCATCCTCCCCATCCCCCTTCATCGTCCTCCATCTTTGTTGTCGCTGTTGCCATTGTCCTCATCATCGTCAGCATCTCTTCCTTTGAAACTCAGCTCCACTTCCTGTCTTTTGAAGACCTCTCCAGAATCCCCAGTTTCTAATGATCGCTTCTACTTCGGAACCCAGTAGTCGGTCTATTTCATTCCTGTGGTGCCTGGCTCGGTCTGTCATCTTGGTTTGTCTGACACACACAGTCTCGTTAAGAGCCTGGATTTCGGAGTCAGAAGACATGACTAATTAACTTGTGACTTTGGGCTAGTTACTTAATGTCTTTAAGCCCGGACTCTGTACAGCTGGAAAATCATGAAAATGGAAAGCATTAGCTGTGCCAGTGGACACGCGGGAGGACCGGCTGGCACAGTGACTGGGGACCGTTTCGCACAATTCCCTCCCGGCTTGGGAACCTCCTGAAGATAGGTTCTCTGCCATTTATCCACTTGTATCCCAGAACCTCCCTACATAGTAGGTGTTGACAGCATCTACACTTTTTGGAGACAGCCAGACCCGAGTTGAAAACTGAGTGTCATTTATGAGCTGTTTGTGGGCAAGTGCCTAGGCCTCGCTGAGCCTCTGCTTCCTTAGCTGGAAGCCAGGGGTGGTGACGTCTGTGCTCTCGGGTCGTCTGGGGGATGAAACAAGGCCATAAACTACAGGGCCTCTGACTGGCTTTGGTGGTGGCAGTGATGGAGTGATGTCCTCACTTGTTTTCCTTTATCCTCACTTGACACTGTGCCAGACCGAAGTGACTAGATCCTCCTCTGCCTTTCGTTCCCATGTATTTTGTTCTGTTTCAGAGCAACCCTAGCTTCCGATGAAATGTATTTGGAAACATGGTATTTTCAGCCAAATCCTCTGACACACCGCCGTCTCCTGTAAATAATTACACAGTGTTTTTAATTTGGTACCATTCGAGAGCATGCTGAGAGGACCTTTTCTCCTTCTTTAAAAGGTTGCCACTAGGATTGTTTTGGTAGATCATCTGGAAGGAATGAAGCACGTCATGGATGCAAATGGTTATTTACTCATGGTACCTGTGCTGCTAGGACACCCCCACTCCTTGTGTGGAATATCAGCGCCTAGAGTCTGAGGCTCTGTCTATGTAATGCCAAGTGCTCAAAGGGAAACCAGTGAAGGCATTCAGTTTCATGGGTTTTATTTACAAGCATGTCCTGGCCCTTCTGTACCGTTCAGGTAGGCAAACCCTTTAGGAAGACCGCATTGCACGGGGCTCCTAGCATCTGTAGCGACGCGTGTAGCTAGACTGTGGAGTTCTGTGTTACTCCAGATTAGGGTGGCCACCCAGCCTCCTTTGCGAGGGCCTGTCCTGGTTTCAGCACTGAAAAGTCTCACATCCTGGGAAACCCCTTAGTTCTGGACAAGCTGAGATGGTTGGTCACCCTCCGTGTGCTATAACACGGTCTTCCTATACCCAGAATGTAGTTTGTGAAGATAGACATTTCTCTGGGTGTTGTAACTAAAAATTATAGAAGTGAGATATGGAGCATTGTTGGTTCATGCACTTCATGTAAATGCTCACGACTCCATAGGAAGAACCCCCCCATCAGGGATATATTTTGGGAGAGCAGTGTCGTCGAAGTCTGCAAGTTTGGTCTCAAGGGTTACAGATGGAGCCTAGGGGCCCTGGGTGGTTCAGTTGGCTAAGCATCTGACTCTTTATCTCGGCTCAGGTCATGATCTCGCGGTGTCTGAGACAGAGCCCCATGTCAGGTTCTGCCCTGACAGTGCAGAGCCTGTTTGGAATATCTCTCCTCCTCTCTCTGTCTGCCCTTCCCCAACTCTATTTTGCTCTCTTTCAAAATAAATAAACTTAAAAAAAGTAAAATAAAGCTGAACCCTAAACTTCTCCAGACACCCTCTGACTGCTTACTTTTATCCGATTTATCATTTTGCTGATCTGCTTTCCTGGTATCGCTCCGGAGAATCACTCCCTGTTGCTAACTAAATCCGTCTCTGCTGCTCCTTCCCCTGGAACAGCTTGCACAGAGCCACCACGTGTGGTTCCACACTGCTGCAAATCACCCCCTCATTGCGGTGTCTGCCCTTGTGACCTTCCGTTCCGGGGGCCCCTGTCTGTCCACAGACTGTCCATGTGGACAGCGTGCTCTCTCAGTCGCCTGTCCTGTGGACATATCCTTGTACCATTTCAGAGGCTCTGTAGCTGAACCGACCTCTGCCTCTTGGAGGCACCTTGCAGAGCCCACTGTGCTGTTTAAGTGTGTCACTTAACTGGGATTTAAGTGTGTCACTTAACCGGGATTTTATTCACACCGCCTCAAACATGTCTTCCCCATTGGCTGAAGGTGTCCACCTGTTTTCATATGATGAAGCAACAGAGAACAAACTAATATCCTATGGATATGAGCCTTCTTAAAATATTGATCTGTATCGTAAGAATGATCTAACATCCTAGCTAGTGGATGTGGAAAGAGATACATTGAAATGCTTGCAAAACGGTCACCCTGAGAGAATTTCAGTGGTCAACCCACGAGGCTCACTGTGACAGTAGTCCAAAATGATGCAGTTCCTTTGCCAAGAAGCACCCCTCAGAGACGTTTGGCCCCGTTTTTTGCTACGTCCCACCTGAGAGAGAGAAAACTGCCACTTGCCTGGAAGCTTCCTATGCACAGGAGTTTTATAGTGAGTCTGACCCCAGCCTCTCTCTAATTGGTCCACTGTACAGAGAAAAGCTGGTATTCTCCCTGTTGGCCTCTTCCTCCCAGCACTAGACAAGGTCCTGTGAAAATTAGATTTTTATGAATAGACTGCATGCGGCAGAGGATCTTGGAGGTCTCTACAGTTTACCCTTCTGCAGGGGGAGGAATGAGCGTGTGTGTGCGCCCGTCCCCTCAATTCGTTCTATCGTATGCGTGCAGATCAGATTGAGTAGTTGTGTCCCCCTCTCCATCCCTGCAGCATATTGGGAACAATGCTGTTAGCGTGGGGGGGGGACCTTCTCTTGGGAGGAGGAGCGGCCTCTGTGCATGTGCATGTGTGTGTGTGTGTGTGTGCGTGCACACGCGTGTGCAGTCTCAAACCAACAAGCAGGTGCTTGTGGACGTTGCCTTGAGCTACGAGGGCTTCATCTGGTTTGGGTTTGGCTTGAAAACATCCTGTCAGAATGATCTAGGGACAGAGCCAGTTTCAAAACCAATATTTATTGTTTCATTTATCTTCCTGCAGAGTCTGGAAGTCACATGGGTGGGTTCAAAGGCCACAGTGCACCTGGGTATGGTCTTTGTTATTGAGACGCAGTCTGCAGACCCGATGTCTATCTTCTACCTGACAAAACTGTGCCACACAAAGAAATAAAAGGTTGGAGCCGGGAGTGACGGGCAGCCAGGGAGGAAAGCTGCCAAGGACCCCGGGGAGGTTGCCTGCGTTATAGTGAAATGAGCATGATGAACTTTTCAGGAACCCAGAGCCTCATTCGTGGCTGTCTTGGGTCATCCCTGTCCAGGTTCTTCACAGCCCACAGGGGAGGAGCATTTTCCTCCTTTCCTGGGTCCATCACCAAATAGGGCTGGATTTCCAGAAGGCTCAACTCTGACAGAATAACCGCAAAAGGGTGGGGGCTCCCCTGGGAGTGTGGTCCAGGTAAAGGAAGGAAGCACAGACTTCTTGTGAAAAGTAGGAAGTGGGCTGACATTGGCATGTGTAATAGGGGAGGGGGATTCTGGAGGAAGGGGGGATTTATGAGGATCTTCAGGAAAGGTGATTCTATCATGAGAAAGAGAACTCTAGTCAGACTTACTTAGGAAAGAAAAGTGGCTGCGTCGGGGGGGCGGGGTGGGACTCAGAACGATTTCACCGAGTGGGGAAATAGGAGTGCATTGAGACCTGGGGACGGGCCTGTGGGCACAGAGACGGAAAGGGTGGTGGTCACTGACTTCTGCCTTTCTTGGGTCCCCATGGCCTCCTCTGCTTCATGCTTCCCCCCTCTGATGACCAGCTTTCTTGGTGATCCCTCCCCTCCGCCTTCACGTGGTCTCCTAGCCCCTCTCCTCGGTGAGATGGGTAGATGTCAAAAGGTCCGGTTTCACACTCCCAGAAGGGAGCATGCGATTGGCTCAGGTGGAGTCAGGTGTCTCTGAGACCGACCAGCCACTGGCAGAGGCCCCGGGTCACACAGTACAAACATGGCTGCTGGCGCTCGTCCTTATCGTTGTGTGCGGGCTGGGGGCAGGAATCTTCTAGATAGATCTCTCCCCGAGGAGACAAGAGGGTTATTTGGATGGATGCAAGCAACAGAAACCAGTGGCCACTTTAAGGGGAGAGATGGGTTCATTGAAAAGATTAGAGGTGGTTCAGAGGAGTGAAGGAGAAGCCAAAAAACAGGCGTCTGGAAAGCAGAGGGCCCCCGACTGGCTCCGAGGGGTTGGGAAGCAGAGCTTAACGCAACATCTTCCCACAGCCCTGCTGGCCAGGTGCGTCTGCTGCTGCCACACTTCATCCTCGTGTCACTGCACCCACGAATCCGTGCCAGGGAGTGGGGGGTCTAATTGGCCCAGGTGACGTCCACACCCATGCCTCGGCCAGGAGGGGCACATGGTCCTAAGTGACGGTCCCGGTGGAGTCCAAACAACTGGCAAAGGTAGTTCTGCAAATCACAATGATAGTGTAGTTGCCAGAAAGAGGAGAATTGAATGCAGGGCAGGCAGAATCCAGAGGGTCTACCACAGAGAGGGCTGTTCAGAAACAGGATGCAGACACAGGAAGGCCCTGAGGACGGTCAGGAGACGTGCAAAGACCCACTTGGCTGGGTCGGAAGGGAGGGGTGGGGGTGGGGAATGTGCACGAACTTCATCCGCCTTTCCCAGGCAGTAAGAGCAGCTCTGCCTCCTGGAACCATTCCCCCACCGACCAGAGTGAAGTCAGGGAGTCTGGCGGCTCAGGGAAGACGCTTCGAAGCCACGACTGGGTACTGACTGGCGCATCTGAGATTCATCGTTGTGGTTTTTGTTGCTTTCGCTCTCCTTGCCTGTGCCCACCGAGCTCACCGTGGCTGCCAGCCCAGGGCCCGTGTGCACACGTGGGCTGGAGAGCTGCCCTCCTCTGGGCTGACTCGGTGCATTGGCGGAAAGCAGAGGCATCGAAGGGGGTGGAAAGCGCCGAAGGAGACCGAAAGAAAAGCCGTCCTGCATACAGGGACAGGTCTCCGTAGATAATTCCCACCAGATCCAGATGTTTTCCTTCGTTTGTGCTTAAGTCTAGTGGAATTTTTGAAAGCCCTGGTGTGTATTAGTCTGCTCAGGCCGCTGCAACACATCACCACAGCCTGGGAGGCTTTTGCAACACATATTTATTTCTCACGGGAAGTCCCAAGATCGAAGTGCGGGCAGATCTGGTATGTGAGGGGCACTTCCTGGTGCGCAACAGGGACTTCTTCTCGCCGTGTCCTCACGTGGTGCAGAGCAGAGAGAGGAAGCAAGCTACCTCGTACAGCTGAAGGGCGAGAGGGTTTGGAGTTGCAGTTGCCACACGGGCAGAATTACGTATACGTATATAATTTTTCATACCATTACGTACAGTCTCTCACCCATTCATTTACCTGCCAGTCTAAGCCTCGAGTAACCCGTTTTCAGAGTTTAGTAATTTGATGTACTCGATACTGACAAAATTGACTTCTCCCCACTTATCTGAACCCAATTGTGGTTGAACGGAAGGCAGTCAGGGAGAATCCAGCAAGAGCTGTCAGGACTGAGCTGGGCTTGGCCACGTGTGTGGCAGGGTGATCGGTGACATGAGAGTTTCTCCTCAAGCACGGCAGCCCCATCGAACCCGAGCAGCGATGCTCGTCTGTGTTGTACCCTGACGTCGGGTGGGTCCTCTAAGACCTGCAGGACGCTCCTCGCCAAACTCCAGCTCCAGCCCACGATGCTCTTTTACTAGGGTTTTCTTAGAGAAAGAGCCTTTTCTGGAAACTTGAACCTCTGCGGTACTCCTGTGCTCCTGCTGTGTTCAAGCTCCTAAACTGGAACCAGTGGTTTATGAGAAGCCTTTATCTTCAGGGCAGAGCTGTGGAGCACGAAACGCTCAGACCTTGGATTCTGGCCTCTCTGTCTACCAGCTTGGTGACCCTAGGAAGCTTCCTTTTGATTTCCGATTCGGTATTCTTTGTTGAGTTGCCTCAAAAGACATTTCTCGTTATCAGTGAGTCTTCAGACCCTTCTGAGGATTAGGTATCGGGCTCCATGTTTTTAAAGTTTGGGATGTTTCAACATTTAAACAACAGCAACAAAAAAAACCAGGGGCCTCGGCGGCTTATTTCAGTTAAGCATCCAACTTCGGCTCAGGTCATGATCTCACAGTTCGTGGGTGTGAGCCCCGTGTCAGGCTCTGCACTGACAGCTTAGAGCCTGGAGCCTGGTTTGGGTTTTGTATCTCCCTCTCTGCCCCTCCCATGCTTGCACTCCGTCTCTTTCTCTCTTTCTCTGTCTCAAAACATAAATAATAAACATTAAAAAATAATAAAAAATAAATAAAAATTTAAAAAAAGAAGGAAATCATTCCTTACCCTGAAGTCATTGAGATATTCTACTGTATTTTATTCAGAAAGCTTAAAAAGGTCCTTATATTTTGGTGTTTGTTTTACTTCATTTGGAATTGACTTGAGTGCATTGTTGGAATAGGGATCCAATTTTATTTTATTTTTTCCTACTTGTGATTGCCACTTGCCCTGCCCCATTTAATGATTATCTATGGAGACAAGAGTTAGCATGGCAGGTCTGAGACTCCCTTAGAAAGGCCTATCCACACAGTTGGCTGGCATCTGGGAACCTGGATTTCAGGGGGAGGTCCCCACCATTCCCAGAACTGACGAGGACCTCACTGTGCCTGAATTGTACAGACCATGTGGTTTATGTCGAATATCCCCTTCTGTTCTGTGAGTCCGGAATGTTGTGTGTGCTAGGCAGAGGCTGTCTACGTGATCAGCCTCCAATAAAATACCTGACACAGGGTCTCTGAGGTGTTTCCTTGATAGACATCATGTCATACGTGTTGTCACAGCTCATTGCTGGAAGAGTTGAGTGTGTCCTCTGTGCCTCCCCTGGGAGAGGACTCTTGGAAGCTGGTGCCTGATTTTCTGCATCCTTTCCCCATCTGCTGATTTGCTCTGTATCCTTTGCTGTGATAAATCACAGCCATGAACATGACTCTGTGCAGAGTTCTGTCCCGTGAGCCCTCATAGAGTTATCAAACCTGGGGCTGGTCATGGGGACCCCCAACATGGTTTCCCTGACAATATTACAATAATTCTGAGAAGGAGTTATTGGGCAGTGTTCTTAACTACTCTTGAGCATGAGTTTCTCCATCTAAGCATCTAAGGCCCCTTCCCTGGTTTCAGGTGTTTTATACAATTCCTGGCACATACCCTGTGCCACTCAATAAGTGATAATTAATAGCCCTAAGAAAGGAACAGGTAAAGTGCTATGGTAGTTTGGAGGAAGGTGTTAAATATTCAGCAGTAAATCTTTCAGGTGGGTATATTTTATGTGTTTTCAATTAGTGAAATAAGTTATGACTGCCAGCCTTAAATAGATATGGGAAAAAATGTTTTATCATCTTGGAATATTTATAATTCCTTTATTTTCTTCAGTTAAGAATTTTCTCCCTTCCTAATCATGTCTGAGAATTTAAAATCCCAAGATCATTTAACATGCTTGACTTGCCTACGTCTTTGTCATGCTGTGGCTGGATGTTTGTGTCCCCTGCATAATTTATATTTTGAATTTTGGTCATGAATGAGTTTTAAATTTTGAAAGTGAATTTTGAAGTCCTAACCCCCACTGGAATGGTATTAGGAGGTGGGGACTTTGGGAAGTGGTTAGATCCCGTTTGGGAAGCCAGTGGGATTAGCACTTTCTAAAAGGGATCCCAGAGAGTTCCCTGGCCCCTCTCACCACCATGCAGGGCCATCTGTGACCCAGAGGAGGGCCTCACCAGAACCCGGCCGTGCCGGCACCCTGGTCTTGGACTTCCATTCTCCAGAACTGTGAGGAGTAAATTTCTGTCGTGTGTAAGTCACCCGACTAGGACCCTTTTGTTAGCGCGGCCCGAAATGAGGCATGTCACTGTGTGATTTCTAACCTAGCAAGCCACCTGTTCAGCCAGTTGCTTTTATTGACAGTATGTTTCTTTAGGCAGAAGTTCGTGATTGGTGCAGTGATTGCACGTTTTGTAATGTTTTGAAAGACTTGTCTACAGTATAAAGTATTTTTTTCCTGCAGGTATTATCACCTCTATGTATTTCTCTGTTCCTGTGTTTCTAAGACTGTCTCTGTTTTGTCATGTCTTACATACTGCTGACTTTCATTGACCGTAGACACAACGAAAGCACACATACGGTGATCGGCATTACATGCTAGAAGTTGTAAGCCGTGGCACGGTTAACCGAACCCTCCCATAGACTCCCAGCCGTTGTCTTATCTGTCCATTCAGTGTTTTTTGTCCCATAGAAATTCACATGCCTGACCAGCTTTGCGGTAGTGAATTTTTCTAGTGGCTTGTGCAAACAGATCGATAGTGGCCGACTAACTTTTTCCCCTAACGAGGGGAAGCAGATAATCATGCCCAGTTGAAAAACTGCTCTAAATTGAGCTTCATGTGTTCAACCTTACCCACAGCGAGTGGAGGTCCTTTTACCACTCGTAATGATTGCTGTCTCTCTCCGTTCCCGCACGCTTCTCCGCAGCTCTCCATAAGCAGGTCTGTCTCGATTCACTTATTCTACAAAAAAAGACACCCTAAGGGGATGGATGGATGGATTGATTTATTTATTTATTTATTTATTTATTTATTTATTTATTTATTTATTTTTGCTCATTTTTTGGGTATAAAACTAACTGAAAGTCTCTGGTGTCATCCATGGGGCAGAACAGTTCTTCCCGATGATTTACCCTGTCTGCTTTCCTGCCCACTTTATTGTTAAGTGTCATCCAGCCAGTTGTGCTTTGTCATGATGGGGTCCCCGAACATTCCTGTGTCAGGCAGTTTTCCCGGTTTAGAAACGGGAATGTTACCGGGTACCATGCTGGCATTTGACACCAACAAATCAACTTATCAAGCATGTTAAATCGGTGTGGACCTTTAGCCATTTCTCTCTCTTTTTTTAAAACGTTCATTTATTTTTGAGAGAGAGAGCGTGCAAGCAGGGGAGGGGCAGAGAGAGAGGGAGGCAGAATCCGAGGCAGGCTCCAGGCTCCGCGCTGTCGGCACAGAATCTGACGCGGGGCTTGAACCCACAAGCTGTGAGATCATGACCTGAGCCACAGTCGGATGCTCAACCGAATGAGCCACCCAGGCGCCTGGCCTTTTCTCTTTTGCTATCAGGTACATCACTCAGGAAAGTGTTTGGCTGCAGGAAATGGCCACCCAGGTGTAGGCAGCATAAACAAACAGTTCTGCAGTCTAGCAGCGCCCTCGGCATCGCAGGTCCCGTCATCCTTAGTATGCTGGCTTCCATTTTCCGGCTTGTTTCCTGTGGTCTCAACTTGGCTGCATTGGCCACATAGGGTTCGGCTCCTACCAGGAAAGCAAATGCTGCCCTAGGACGGCACCCTCTGGGCACACCTCCACCCCCACCCGGCCCCCATCCCCTCAGTCAGATCAGGGCCACATGGCCATTGCTGGACCCCAGGGAATGTTAGAAAATGGGAACAGGGAAGAAGAAAGGGCTTATTGGCATGGGCCAATTAGAGTCCTTTGCCGGGGCACAGCGCAGGGCTGCCCTGAAGAAGATTAGGTTTCTGTGGGCAAGGGAGACGGGAGAAAGGGTACTGTGTCTACAGTATGCCAGAGGTACGTATTTTCAGTCTTTTTCTCTCATATGCGACACCATGCCCACAGGTGGCTGTCAGAAAACCATCAGAATTCAGTCTGAACGTGTCCCCTCTTTGCCAGACTCACTTACCTCGCTTCCCTTTGCTCGTAGAGGGAAAACTCTATCTACTTAAAAGAAATACAAGGTCCACAGAGGCCTGGCCCTGCCCACCTCCCATGGCCTCATCTTGCGCTGTACTTGTCTGTGCTCTCTGCACCAGCCCACTGTCCTGTTTAACATTCGCACGCTTTGCACTTCATTTCCTGCCATGGGGCTGTGTGTCTGCTGTTCACTCTGCTGAGAATCCTCTCCTTCAGTCCCCCTCACCCCTGACCTTCTCCACTGGCTCAAAATCCTGTTATCTACAGAGGACAGAGTTTCACGTATCCCCTTCTTCATAACACTGATAATACATTCTAATGTTGCCTTTGTGTGTGAGTCCCCTTTATTGTCCTTATCATTAGTAGATGGTAAGCTCCCTGAGAGCAAGGGCCAGACATGATCACACTGATTCTGTAAGAATTCTTTTGGCTGCAGGTTTTAAGAAAAAGTGGTTTAAAGTAAGGCTTATTTTTTCTTACACAGTAACAAGTTTGGGGCTCTTGGGTGACTCAGTTGGTTAAGTGTTTGACATTGGCTCAGGTCATGTTCTCACAGCACGTGAGTTCAAGCCCCACGTCAGGCTCTGTGCTGACAGCTCAGAGCTTGGAGCCTGCTTCTGATCTGTGTCTCCCTCTCTCTCTGCTCCTCCTCTGCTCATGCCCTGTCTCTCAAAAAAAAATGTTTAAAAAAATTATAATAAGTCTAAAAGTAGGCAGCTGCTGGTATGAAGTTGCTTAACACTGTCACAATCAGTGTCTTGGCCATGTTCTTGTGACTTTCCTCATGGTTGCAAGATGGCTGCTGCAGCCCAGCCGTCCCCTCCATGTTTAAGAGGAGAAGGAAGGTAGGGAGGCAGTACCACCGACACTTGACCCTGTCATCAAGAAAGCAAAAGTTTCCTGGGATCCCCCCAGCCACTTTATTCTTGTGTCATTTTGTCACTTTGCCACTTCTAGCTAGAAAGGAGCCCGGAAACCATGTGTATAGCTTCTCTAACCTCTGTACTGGAGGCAAACGAGAGAAAAAGGGAAGAAAAATGGGAGTTAGGTCAACGCACCAGTAGCGGTCTACCCCACCCGTCAACCCAGCATGTATCTGCACAAGTATTTTGGTATTAATGGACAAGCAGGAGACACTTGCCGTGATTATTTTTTCATTCATTCATCCCTTGTCCAGTGTGGGCCTGTGTCCATCCTCATATCCTACACACCCATTTTCTTATTCTCATGACCATTCTGGTGAGGCAGACATTGTTATCCTTATTTTGCGATTGGAAATGGAATCTCAGAAAGAATGAACGACTTGCCTAAGGTTGTGCAGCCCAGTAAGGGGCAGAACTAAGACTCAGACCCAACCCCCCCCTGCCCCCCCAACCCGCCCCCAGACCCCTCTCCCTTCCACAGTGAGGCACTGCTTCCTACACTGATTACAGCCCATCTCTTTCTTTGACCTTTTCCTACTGGGGTGGGGAAGGGGGCGGGCCCAGTGACTTTTAGCCCGCCACCACTCAGCTGCTCCATGAAGCATGTATTGGCAAAAACAGTTTGCTAACAATATTGCAACAGTAATTTGGGGTGATTTTATCTTTGGGGTCTAATAAGGTGACTTTCATTCTCTGAGCAGGTTTGTAATTTTTCGCACGGGGGCCTTGGATGGGAGCCTGCTTAATAAGCATTTAGCCAGCAGTTAGTGCATACTGTTGGATTCTAAATCATTTGTATAATCTTCTGCTGTTTAAGTAGGTAAGATACTTTGCCCTTTATTATTCCTGAAAATCCCAGCACTCTTATTTCAGAATAAAGAAACAGTCATCATCTATATTCAGGTCCTCAGCTTCTATGCCTTTATGAACTAAAATATTCGGACACATTTCATCCCCCCAACATGCTTTTTAATAGTGCGTGTGGCTTTTTTGTGTGATTGTAAAAGTAATAGATGCTCAATTGAGAGAAATTAGGAAAGAAGAATAATGAGAAACATTACTCATAATTTTATACCACCCAGAGGCAATAACTATTAACATTTTTGGCATATTTCCTTCCTAATCTTTAAAAAAAGAATTTGTTTTTTGCATAGCCGAGTTCACACATTATTTGCAATGTTCTGTGCCGTGAGTTTTCACGTAACGTAAATAAGCCTCTCTGTTATTACAGGCATCATGGTGAATGGCTGCATAATGTCCCTTCATTAACCGCACACCATCTTTTGTATTTTTTAAATAGGCGCCAAAGTGAGACAAGGATAGGGCCCCTTAAGTAAAAAGATTTTCAATATTATTTCACACGCCTTACGACAGAGATATCTTCTAGGTAGACATCCTTCAGGATCTGTCTCTGAATTTTAAGAAGATTGCGTGAATGTCTTCTTTGGCGTCCCATACCAAAGTGTATTCCCCTTTTTGTTGATCTCCCCTTGACTCCAGCCATGTTTGTTCTCTTTCTAAATGTCCAGTGTCTTCCTCATCTTGTGGCTCACGTGGTTGGTTCCTGTCTCCCTGGCCCATCGTGTGTGCCTTGACTTCCTCCTGCCCAGCAGACACTAGGGTGCTGACCTCAAGTGCAGATTTATCAAGACAACGGTGTGGAAGTCATGTCTTCTGTTTAGCCCCCACATTCCTCCTCTTGCCCTCCCAGCCCTCTGTCCACACGGCCTCCATCCACATGGAGTGACTCATGCACACCTGAACCGGGGGCCCTGAGACACGGGGCGCCAAGCTGACTTCCCAGCAACTGCGACACATGTCTGTGGGCGCTGGGGGGAGGGAGGGGTTACTGGGATTTCTTCCATGGCCGGGTCTAGCACTCAAGTTTATTTGGAGACAGGCCTTGCGTTTCAAGGCCTGAAAAATAATTTATTCTACTCTATCAAGTAATGTATGCCACAAATGGGATAACCCATCAGAGCAGCGATTCTTTTTAATTTTTAGGAAAAAAATTATTTCACGTATTTCCTTCAAAAGACATCATTTCCTGTAAAGTCAAATGCGTCATTTAAGGAGTCATTTGCAGGCCGTAGCCAATTCTGTGTTATAAAGAAGACTAAAGAACTGGTACCCTGTGTTCTTCCAGTCCCAAGTCCTTGCCTTTGACCTTTCATTTTCTTCCTCCATACGTGTATGAAGCTGCATGTGATTGAGTCGTTACTGTTAAAAAGCCTGCAGTGCTTGTAGAGTTTGCAAATAAATGGCTGTTCCCAGCACAGAAATCGTTGCTGCCTTACAGAGACTCTAGCCTAACGGTTTCTCTGCAGATAACTTGCCTGTCCGAGGACAGAAAGCCTGTGAGTCTTAGAACGGCTTTGTGCATGGGCGTCTGGTCCGAAGGCCCATGGCTAATGAAACATCGGCAGGAACTTCAGGATCCCTCTGTATTTCTCTCTGTCGTGCCTTGAGGTGTGAGGATGCCCAGGCTTCTCGACACTGGTCTCTTAGAGCACAGTGTGATTACCAGTCAGCCTTGTGTTCCTCTCTTGTGCGGAGGAGGTCGTGGGTCTGGGGACAAAGGGGCTGCAGAGGGCCATGTGGCAGTGAGCCTGGTCTGCGGCTGTTCTGACTGAGAGCGAGCACAGCCTTTGCCTTGCACATTCCTCTACTCCTGTTTTTAATTCTACATCTTGCTATTTATAGAAAATTACTTATAAAGGAAGGCTGCCCTTCCTTCTCCGTGGCTTAAAGAACCAGCCCCCAACCAGCGCCCTCCTTTGTTGGTGGATGTTTGTATCGTGTCACGGCTGTTGTGGTGTGAACCTTGGATGGCTAACACTTTCTAAAGGAAGAATCATGCAGATCCTGCTACATCTGCCAATGGGCCTTCTACCTGCCTCAGAATGGTGAGCATCAGTCCCTCTTATAGTCATGATGACTTTTCCGCGGTAGAACAAGATGATGGCAAGTTTTATATTTTGAATGATGAGCAGATCCTTCAGTCTTGCGGCAGGTGCCCCCTGGTACTAAGGATGAGAACCACGAAGAAAGAGCGGGCGTTCCTGCCAGCCTTCCCCTTCTGCTGTTCCATATGTGGCCACTATTCTGGTGGCCTGGAGCCCCTTTGGTGCACAGCTCCAGTGTCCCTTTTCTTCTCAGGGCTCAGCTGGCCCCTCCAGCCCCTGCAGCCCTACATGGTTAATAGAAGTCTTTGGTAAGGCCAGGGCAAACTCCCCAGACCCCACCTGTTTACTTTTCCTTCTTCAAAAGAGTTGTGGGCAGTAAAAGCCTTGCATCCAGTGAGGTTGTCTGAAACCTCGGTCCTGAACATGCCCATCCCTGCTCAAAATCCTTCAGGGGCTGCCCATTGCTCTTAGAATCCAGACAGGTCCCTGTGGTGGGCCACAGGCTCTGATGGACCTGACCCTTCCTGCCACATCTCCTGTCACTTTCCCAGAGTGCTGTGGCCTCCGGCCATCCTGACTGTCATTCGGTTCCTCAGTGGCCTGTGTCCCTTTGACGTTCTGCTCTCACATATACTGTTCCTCTTCCTGGAAACTGTTCCCCCTTCCTGCTTTCCCTTCTTCCCACATCTGAGCTCCTGCCTGTGCTCCAGGTACTTGCTATCCAGGCATGCTCAAGCCTTTGCTGGTGTGTCACCTTTTCACTGAGATGGTCCCTGATTCTAAAATTGCAGCTCCTTCCATCCCTATCTGCTCTTCCCAGCACCTTCCTACTGTATTTTTGTCCACAGCATTCAGTGCCATGTAACATCCAACACACTGTACTTAGTAACTGTACTGAGGCTTTCTCCACCGGTGCGTAAGTTCCACGAGGGCAGGGAGTTTTGTTTGCTTTGTTTTCATCTCAGCTCTTAGTGCCCAGTACAGTGCCTGGTACGCAGTGGGTGTTTAATAGATATTTGGTGAGCCAGTGGGAAGACCACTAAGTCTAAGTTACTCCCCTGTTTTCTTTGGAGTCTTCTCTCTGGGTTAGAATTCACTTGCTTTTAAATACAATAGCTAGAAGTTTCCAGACACCGAGAGCTAAAATCTAAAGGTATTTAAACCTTCTCTCATCTGTGGATAGTGCTAAGCGGTATTTGGTTGTGCTGCACCCAGTTTTCAGATGATTGCTGGCATCGGGGTTGGCTTTCTGAAGGTCCAAGTCACCCTAGACATAAGGGAGACCCGCCCCCCGTATGCCCAGCTCACTGCGGCAAAGCCAGAACGTTGGCAGCGAGCTCACGCAGGCTCCGGGGGCCCAGAGCGTCTTGTGTCTCAGGTGGCAGGTGGTCTGACCATTTATACCTGCCCTGGGGCCAGAGTGACCACTTAAACCTTCCCTGGGACCAAAACTCTGGCCCATAATGATACCCAGGCCTACCTGTCTTCCAGCACCGGGGTTCCTCACCGGGGCACCTGTGGGGGCAGCCCCCTTTAAGTCTCTTGTAGGAACATTTCATCAGCACATGTGCATAACTTCTGGGTAGGGAGAGACTTTCCACTGTGCCTTTGCCAACACACCACATTCTCTTTCTTTATTTTATTAAGATAACTAAAATTTATGGAGGGCTTGCTATGTGCCAGGCACTGTTCTAAGTGCTTTGCAAAGATGAACTCACTTAATCTTCATAACAGTCCTACAAAGCAGGCAGCATAATTATACATGTTGTTGCACCATGTGTAATTCATCTTTGGGGAAGGGGCACCTGGGTGTTGGTGCAAATTGCTTTATATTCATAGCCTTATTTTATCTCTTTGCCCAAGGGACGGAAAGGGAAAATTCATAATCATTCGGTAGAGCGCACCAGAGGGGCAGATTCTCAGGCCCTTGAAAAGGAGTTGCACCCAGGATCCTCCAGACTCCTGTGTACTTGTGACGGCAGTGACCCGAGTCTTTCCAGCTGACCCTCTGGACCGCACTCCCCACTTCTTCTCTGCCTGGTGGCAAGGCTCATGCCATTTCCTGTCCTGCCATCTTGCTACATTGCCTGGTGTCTGAAGTCGGTGCCAGGTGTGGGAGAGCAGTTGACATGATGCAGGACAGAAGAGCCCTTTAGTCTCTGGCCCTGGCCAATCTCTGCTTTGAAGCTGGCACTTGCTTAGTGGTCTTCATGGGGTTCACGCCATGGTTTGGGATCCCCTGTGTTCAGCCCCCACTCCCCTTCTCATCTGCTCCAATGAGGGGTCTAGTGGGAAACATATAGCCGCTCAGAAGAGTCGAGCTATATCTTAGACATTTAAATACGTATGGGGACAGGAAAGTGATTTTTTTAATTACAAAAATTATTGTGTAATAGTTTATTTTATTTTTTTATTTAAAAAAAAATGTTTTAACGTTTATTTATTTTGGAGACAGAGAGACAGAGCATGAACGGGGGAGGGGCAGAGAGAGGGAGACACAGAATCCGAAACAGGCTCCAGGCTCTGAGCTGTGAGCACAGAGCCCGACGCGGGGCTCGAACTCACGGACCGCGAGATCATGACCTGAGCCGAAGTCGGCCACTTAACCGACTGAGCCACCTAGGCGCCCCTGTAATAGTTTATATAGGATATGGAATTACTGTTTTATGGTAACCCAAACAGTGTGATGATTTAAGGTCTTACTTCTTTGATTTGGTTTTCTATTTTTGTCAACATTATATAGGCATGTAGATTAATGAGCCAACTTATTACACAGAGACTGTTCTGAGAAGGGGCAGCTCACGACTCCTCACCTGGCCGTGGCTTCCTCCCTGCAGCAGCCGCCATCAGTGATTTCAGCTAATGATGTAGATAATCACTTCCATACTTCTGAATAACTTGCTTATATTGCTATTTCTGGATCCACTCGTTATTATTTGTTGAATCTACATTTTCATTAAATTTTGATTTTAGTTATATTGATATTTATAATAGTTCATCTTTGTATACATTATCTTAAACATTTTTCACAACCGAGCCATGTTTGTATGCCTTGAGTTTTTTTCTGGTAGAGTATTTTTGTGGTTTTAAAATATATTGTCTTCATGGGGCGCCTGAGTGACTCAGTCAGTTAAGCGTCTGACTTCGGCTCGGGTCATGATCTCGCGGTTTGTGAGTTCAAGCCCTGCGTCGGGCTCTGTGCTGACAGCTCAGAGCCTGGAGCCTGCTTCAGATTCTGTGTTTCCCCCTCTCTGTGTCCCTCCCATGCTCATGCTCTGTCTCTCTCTGTCTCTCAATAATAAATGAACGTTAAAAAAAGTTTTTTTAAATACAGCATCTTCATCTTGTAAATGTGCTAATTCAGTCTCATTTTCTCCTTCCAAAAGCATAAGTACATAGATTTCCTGTCAATAATTTAAAATTTTTGGGCATTCTGTCAGCTTTAGCTTCTTGAGCTTTGTCTAGGATAAAGTTCTTTGTTTCCTGCCTGATTACTCTAAGCCTGCTGACACCTATTGTCTTGAGTTTTCCATCCCCATTTGAGGAACTGACTAACTTCACCTCTTTCCTGTTGGATCCTGTTTCTTTCCTTTTCAGATGGATGACATTCTCTTGTAGCTTCTGGAGAAGAATTTATATTGGAAACATCTTCATTCTAGCCTCACATTAGATTGAGATTGTGGTAGTTCAGCTGGGTATAGAATGTTAAGTAAGGAGTCATTTTTCTCTGATAATTTCAAAGCTCAGCTTCCTTGCCTTTGCCCATCCAGTATGGATTTTCAGATTTTCAATTCCATTCTGATTCTTCATCCTTTATATGAAAGTGGAAACATGTAGGATCTTCCCTCTGTATTCAGGGTTCTGAAATAATAGTGTAACATACCATGGCATGGGTCTGCTTTATCTATTTATTTAAAGTCTATGACGGGGGCGCCTGGGTGGCTCAGTCAGTTAAGCATCAGACTTTGGCTCAGGTCATGATCTTATGGGTTGTGAGTTTGAGCCCTTAGTTGGGCTTTGTGCTGACAGATCAGAGCCTGGAGCTTTTCGGATTCTTTGTCTCCCTCTCTGCGCCTCCCCCACTCAGACTGTCTCTGTCTCTCTCTCAAAAAATAAACATTAAAAAAATATTTAAGTCTATGACCTTCAGTTCTGAAATATTGTTGAATTATTTCAGTGATGATTTTCCCTCAGTGATTTTGTTCTCTATATTCTCTGGTACTCATGTGTTTTTTTTAGATGCTGAACTCCCTATACTGGCCCTCAGATACTGTCTCATTTTTATCCTATTTCCTTGCCTATTCTACTTAATGAGATATTTCTTCAACTTTATCGTTTAAGCCTTTTGCTGAGATTTTCATTTCTGCTACCATACTTTTAATTTTCAAGAGCTTTTTTGGTCATTACTTCTGTAATTGTTTAATGGATGCTATATCTTCTTTTCCTTCCCTGAGAGTATTGATGATAGTATTTCTCCTTCTCCAAATAGTCCCTTTCCCCCCATTTTGATTGTTTGGGTATGTCTTTCGTATTGGTTGTGCATAATGATCCCTGTTTGATTACATCAGACACACACACACACACACACACACACACACACACACACACACACAACAATGCAGACTGGATTAGACCTTTTGGGGGTGGGGGCTCGTGTCCCCTTAACCGCAGGGCAGTGAAGTCCCCTCCCCATCTTCCCTAAAACCAGTGTTTGTAGGTCTTTTCTCTCTGGCTCTCAGAGGCCTGCCTCATGACAGATTTTCCTTGTCTCTTTCTGGGGGGGCGCCCACCTGGCTGCTCTCATTCTGAAGGCACATGGAGGAAAAGGCTGTGCTCACAAAATTAGGGTAAAACCTTTTACTTTAATCTTCCTGTCTTCACTATGGTACCCCCATCCCCCACCATACCTGCTGGCTCTCAGAATCCCTATTTACTCTTTACAAAAACTAAAGCCCCCATCTACCAAAGTACAAAGGGCAGTGGTCCAGCTCCCAGGAATTTCAGTACATCTTTCCATTTTAGCGCCCCTTTACTCCCATTTTTGAGGATACCTGTCCCCACGCATTCTTAGACCTTTGGGTTATCTATAATACAAATCAGATTTTTTCCCCTTTCATTCGCTTTCTTTACTTCTTTTTAAAATTGAGGTTTAAACCTGTGCAGACAGTTGTCTAACTGTTGTTTTGTAACTGTAACTGTTGTTTTGTCTGACATATCATTCTGAAAATATTTTGGGGCATTTATTTCTCCATGATTTTAAAATAGTTGAGTATATTACACATGATGCAAATATTCACAATAAAGGAAATTTAGCTTGGTTAAAAAAATAAAATAAAATTTAGGTTTAATATTAAAAAAGTAAGATGCTGTTAATCTGAAGTGAAGAGCTCTAGGGTGCACATTCACCCTAAATCACCACTCACATCAAGAGAGCGAACCTTTGCCACCTGCCAGAAAGCTCCCTCGTGCTTCTTCTCTGTCGATAACCTTTCTGTCACTATCAGTTGGTGTTGCCTGTTCTTGAAATTTATAACAATGGGATTGTACACTTTGTACTCTTTCTGGCTTCTTGTACTGTGTGTGATATCTGAGATCCATCCATGTCACCGCGTGCTGTGGCACCTCGTGCTTTGTTACTGCGGTATAGTATCTGTCTCATGATTATATCACACCCATTCCACTACTGATGCTATCTGAGTCATATCTGTTTGGGGACTCCTATGAATAATGCTGCTATGAATTTTCGTACTCCTGTCTTTTATTAGACCTGTGTACTCCCTTTGTTGGGGACAGTCCTGGGAGTGGAATTGGCCGGGTCATCGGGACGATGGAGGTTGAGCTTTGGTAAATCTCTCCAGAGGGTTCTACAGAGGGGTTGTACCAAGCCAGTTGCTTCTTAATCTATTCCCACTTGCAGCTGATTATGTTTTTTTTTAATTTTTTAATGTTTATTTTTGACAGAGAAAGAGAGCAATGAGCGGGGGAGGGGCAGAGAGAGGGAGACACAGAATCAGAAGCAGGCTCCAGGCTCTGAGCCGTCAGCACAGAGCCCGACACGGGGCTCGAACTCACAGACCAGGAGATCATGACCTGAGCCAAAGTCGGACGCCCGACCGACCGAGCCACCCAGGCGCCCCTCAGCTGATTATTTGACTTTCTGAGTGAGCTAAGTCCACTTGTTCCCCTGCTCTCCGGTTTGCACATTTCTGTGGCTGTTCTCTCCTCTCTTCTTTGTCCCGGGGAGCAGACTGTCTTTGCAGTACGGTGTGGGCAAGGAACAGAGCCAAGTGTGTGTTTCCAGTCAGCCATCTTTAACTGGAAGCCTCTTAGGACTTGAAGATGGCTTTTAGCTCTCAGTCTTACCAAACACGATCACTCTCGTGTTTTCTCTGAGTCATTTCTGCTTAAAGGTTTTATAAAAACAAGGCTTAGTTGCTCTCAGCCTTTCACAGCTACTCCAGACATTGTTTTCTGCATTCCTCACCGTCAGCAAAGTGACAAGACAATTCTGCTTCCACGTCTTTATCAGATATAAAAATTGGTAAAGAACAGACTAAAGGTATAGTTTGTGGGGTTCTTTCCCCTAAGTTTTTTTTCCTGAGCTTGTAGTGTTCAAGTCTAGGAAAATCTGAATACCCTAACATTTAACCTTGTATCATCCCCCGTGTATGTCCCAGGTGTTCCACTCACCCCTGGGACTTCTTCCCCACTTTGGTTTGGGCACATTAGGACTAGGAGGCACGGTGGGACTCTTGCAGCCCTGGTTTGGAAATGAGACCGTGTTTTCCCCAAAGAACGGAGGGTGCATGTTGGCCCCCACCCACCCCAGGGCTCCTTCTGGGGCCTCCTTCCAGTGCAGAGATGGCAGCAGGCAGGGTGGGGATGGCAACGAGGAGTCCCAGACACCTTCTTTGTTCACAGAGGTAGTGAGCATGCCAGCAGACAAGATGGCAGGCACACTTCATGCCTGAGGCGCTCCGGGGCTCCCAGGTTCTGAACGTCCCATCCATTTATCCCTCAGGCCCCTCCCCAGGAGACCTGACCCTTTGTCCTCTAACTTATCCCCTTTACCAATCCTTCTTGTATCATAGAACCGGCAAGACCACATTTCTTTTCCCGTGGCCTCAGTTCACGTCATTTGATGTGGTTCTACCGATTAGCACAGTGTTACCATGCGGAGGGGCCCCAGTCACCTGGTCATGTAACCACGGTATCGGTGCAGTAGCAGGTGCCTCAGGATGCAGTCGGGCTGGTGCTTAGCACGCGGTAAGAATGCCATGGCTGATAACTGACATCACATGTATGATTTCTTCGTATAGAGTGAGCGTCTGAGTGTCCTAGGCGAGTTCTTTGCTTCACTTGGTCTAATTCTCCTGTGACCTTGGCTCACCTCACTCTTTCTTTGGGGTCCCAAGAATATAATCAACCCGAAGAACCTGAAGACCCTTCATCTTTATTTCCCCTGCTTCTTCCTATATCAGAGATATGTTACCCTAAAACCACGAATTTAGTACATTTTCCTCCCGTTAATGTAACAAATAATATTTCTAAGTATAGATAACCACATAATTATACCTTTACCAAACCTCTAATCAGATGCATTTAGTGTACTCGTTAGTTCACATAATACATTTTTCTTCTATATTATATTAAATTCCCTTGTAAGTATTGTTACCTATGGGCATAAATAATAGTTAGGTTCTTATGCTAACTGGTAAGAGCATTTTTGAAAAGAAGGAAAGACAAAATCTGGCAACACTGACAGAAATCTCAAATACGTTGCTGGGAAGGTAAACATTGCAGCTGGGGAGAGAAGCGTGGTTGTAGGTCTCATGTGCTTCCGTGAGGACACGCATCAGTGTTGTGGAATAACTAGGTTATTGTGAGGTAACCTGAGATCGAATCACCAGTTGCAGTGTTATTTCTGTGGCAAATCCTAGTTGCTTTCCAAGCAGCCGGTTTATGAACAAACTTTTGCACACAATACATTTGTGAAATGAAAACTGTTCTAAGAGGTTTACAGATTTTTATAATTTTAGAGTCTTTGCCCTTTAAAAACAAAAAAAAATACTGCCGGCTGCTCCACGGGGGATAATTTACCAAACACCAAATGTTTGCAAGTTAATACAACTGTATTTTAATGTTTTTAAGTACAGAATTATGGGGAATTCAGAAAGTATAGAGCCTCATCTTTATTGAGGAGATGACATTACTCCGCCCAAATGGAAGGCTTAAATAAAAATGGCTTTGACATCCAGAATCTCCTCTACAATTCCAGCGATTTCCCCGATGTCTTTGGCAGATTAGACAATTTGGTCCAAGAATTTGCTGCTGTGTGCTTCTTGTTACCACTGGCTGGAACGCCTGTCTGCTTGACTGGCCTGGATACATGTCAATAAGTCTGGAGCGTCCCTCTATTTGACACACTTTTGGATGTACTGACTCTACCTCGTGAACCCAGGAGTCAAGTTGTTTATTGTCAAAAGGCTGTGAGGGTTGTGTGCTCTTTGTCGTCACTTGGTCAGTGGTTCGTTGATGGTCCTTTGAAGACGGTCCCCAGCGTCGAGTGCGAGTGTTCTCCCTGACCCAGCACCATCAGAAGCCTTGTGTGTGCATCCCTGAAGAAGGGACCGCGTCTGTCTCCTTCACACTGCCCCGGGCGCCTAGCCCTGTACATGTTGCGTCACTGCTCTTGACTTTGTTTTCCGTTCACTGAACATAGACATAGCAGATTTTGATTGCTGCTTTATACCTGGATGAATTAAGGCAGCACACAGTTAAGCAAGCAGTGGTGCCATGGTGACGGGATGGTGGCCGTGTTGAAATAATACGTCGGAAGTGCTGACCTTGGTGCCCTGGCATATAGAAACTCACTAATGATAGCAAGGGGGCACACTCATCACTGCTTGTTGCCAAAAAAGAGCACAGCTGGTTTGTCACAGAGTGAGGTTTAGAACGCCCGTCGCCCCACTCCCCGAATCCGACGAACCCCCCGGAGACGAGCCAGTTCCCAGGCCAGCCCTCTGTGGCTGAGTCCCCGGCTCCATGCAGCTCGGCTGTGGGTCCCCATTCCCTCCCCACTGTGACTACAGTAAGTCCTGGTTCGCTCATCTCTAAATCATGGGAATAGAACAATGGATTGATGCTATGTGAACCCAAAATAGCATGGTACCAAAAAAAAAAAAAAAAAAAAAGGAAAGAAAGAAAGAAAAGCCTCTTTATGCTTTACCTTTGAAGTAATACAGCTCCCTTCAAATTAAACGTTTGTCAAGAATCATGTCATTTCAGAGCTGGTGAAGCGGGTGGTGAGTAAAATGCAAAACTTTTCATGCTCTTGCAAAGTGTCAGGGGCACTTGAGCTGGTAAGCAAATAACACCATCCTGTTTCAGGAGTAGTTTTGAAACAGGCAAGTTTTGTATTGGGCAGGGATTTCAGCAGGTGCCTCTTGCGTAGGATGCCACATCCATCCGGTGCACCATCGCAAGGGTGATGTGAGGGTCAGGTGGGATGAGGAGTACGAAGACGAGGCCAAGCCTCTGAAACTTTGAGTAGTTTGCAATTCCGTGAAGTGAGCAATTTGACGGGCTGGTGACCCGGCTGGGAAAGCTCGTGGCCTGGCTGTGAGAAGAGATTGCAAAGAGGCACCCATGGGCCATCGCAGGCCTCCGAGAGGTAAGCTACAACCAGAGCAGAAGAAACATGGTCTTGCCTTTTCTATGATGCAGGAACGATAGGTAAAGAGGGATTTAAGAAGAGGGCAGCGGGTCAGCTCTCCTGGGAAGGGCCTGTGTACTGTATGCAGTTACTGGGGGTTAGGATTTTCATATAAGAATTTGAGAGGAAGCATTTTAGCCTGTAATAGGCACATGCTGCTACCCAGTGCAGCTTCACAGAGTCCGCTGCAAGCTGTGCCTTTACTTACCTCAAGTTTGCTACAGCTCCGTTAGGGAGAGAGACTTTAGGGATAGAGGAATGGTGCATGTGCGTGCGTGAGTGTGTGCGTGTGTGCATGTGTGCGTGTGTGTGTGTGTGTGTGTGTGTGTGTGTGTGTGTAGAAGTTGGATTGCAGCTGGATGGAGAAGTTGCTGAACCTTCTTTCCTTCTCAGAAAGCCTGGACTGAAGAGGAAGGGTTCTGAGGTTGCTCAGCCAAGAACCCACCACTGGGATTAGGGAGAGGAGGGAGGAAGGGGGGGTGTTCTGTGCATATCCCACTGTCTTGTTAATTTCTGCATTCAGCCGATCCCAAATTAGACCAAATTCACATATATCTCCCAAGTGTCTTCACCAAGAAAATGCTACTGGAGACTGCTGCTCACTGCACTGCCCAGCCTTGGTGCCATGTGAAATACTAGGCAGATTCAAGCCCCTGAGAGCTGGGGCAGGCCAACAAGACTGTGCAGGTGTGAAGGGATCTGACTGCATACAGCAGCCATTTTCCAGATAGGTAATTCTTGCCCATCACAGACTAGTTCATCTGCCTCCCTTACACTGGCCTAGGCTGGGGAAATCATTTGGTTTGTAAGTAACTGCTCGGAGTGTGCTTATTCGAGCGCCATATTGATTTTGTTCTTTTCGCCGCCGCTGGTATTGAACTGGAAGTCCACTCTGGATCCTGCCGAATGAATAGCCCATTTCATCATCGTACTGTTTCTGTGCTTGCTAAAGTTGTCCTGCTATTTAATTTAAATTTTCCTGACAGTGGTTGAGTACATTAGCATCAGCTCTCGTTTGAGTTCTTGTGCCTACAGGGACCAGGGAATAGAGAAGTCTCGTTTTCTTTAAGCAGCACCCTTTCGTGTCAATTTGCTACAGAGAAAAACATTGGTTTGCTTGTTGAAAAAAAAAAAGAAAGTCGCCTTACTAAAACAGTAAATAGATTCATAACACCGTTGAAATCTATTCGCAGCATTTGTTATTTAGACAGCCTCCACAGAGGAGAGGAAACGTTTTGAAGGTCTCAGAGGTGGATGGTTTTCATCAGTAGTTTTCTGGTGGATTTTTCCCATCACTGCGTTTGCTGGCCAGGTTTGGGATGGTTGAAGGGGAATAGAAACACACAGGTTGGCTGTTCATTTCTTGTTCTGTTCTTTTCTGTAGCCAGGTTATCCTCTCTGGGGCTTTGAGGCAACTTCTGTTCTCCTTTCTCCCCAGAGGAGAAGACAAAATATGTTTATCGTGGTGTTTTGTGGTGAGCAGGTAAGCACTCAAGGTTTGTGGTGTCGACCTGCACTTCTGGTAGAGATGTGCTCTCAGTAGAGCACAGTGTTATTTTCCCTTCAGAAGGTGGAGCCCTCATCCACTGTTGAATTTTAGAAGTTCTGTCTATGTTCCGGATATTAATGTCTTATATGATACATGATTGGCAAATATTTTCTCCTGCTTTATGACGCACAGGAGTTTTAAAAATTGTCATGAAGTCCATTTTTTTTTCCTTTTGTTGCCTGTATCCATATTAGTACTTCAAGTTTTATGTTGAAAAAGAGCATTTGATTTTTACCTTGAATCTTTTTCCTCCCCAGTCTTTTTCCTATCAGTAAATGATATGACCTCCTAGTTGCTGAAATGCCAGGAATTATTTTTAAGTCCTTCTTCTCCTTCTTGTAACTCATACAACAAGGACTTCCATTGTTTCTACCCGCTAAATACCTTTCAAATATTTCTATTTATACCTCTCATTCTTCATTGCTAGTATATATGTAATTAATTTTTGTATACTGACCTTGATTCCAATAACCAAGCTAATCCCCCCCCCCCCTTATTAATCTAGAAACCTTTTTTTAACAATAGATTCTTTGGAGTTTTCTACAGAGACAGTCATGTCTTCTGAAAATAGGCAGTTTTATTTTCTCTTTTCCAGTCTGTTGGGAAAGAGAAAATATTTCTTTTTTCTGGTTTTACTGCCCTGGCTAGAACTTTCAGCATGATGTTGTATAGAAATGGCAAGACCAGACACCTTTGCTGTGTTCTCAGTCAGAGGGGGAGAGTGTTCAGTCTTTTACCTTTAAGCATGGCATTAGCTACAGGTTTTTTGTAGCTGTGCTTTATCTAGTTAAGGACATTTACTTCTCTTCCAAGTCTGCCAAGAGATTTTATCAGACAGTGTATTTTAAGGCTATTTGCAAAGAAAGAAGATAATGATCTCTGCCTTGATGAGTAATGACAGTAAAAGTTACACATTCCATGGTGCCACATCATATCAAAAATTCAAAGTTAATGGGGCCCCTGGGTGGTTCAGTTGGTGCGTGTCCCACTCTTGATTTTGGCTCAGGTCATGATCTCATGGTTTATGGGTTCGAGCCCCCCGTCAGGCTCCACACTGACAGTGCCGAGGCTGCTTGGGATTCTCTTTGTCTCTCTCTCAAAATAAATAAGTAAACTTGAAAAAATTCAAAGGTAATGAATGACATAAATACTTTATAATTATCTTTATAATGTTTTCTACCTCCTGGTTTTATTTTAACGACTTGCATTTAAAAATTTTTTTAAAAATGTATTTTAAGCACATCACAGGTTTCCACGCTGCCCTCGTCAGTCCCATCCAGAGTTCTCAGTTAGCAGGTGTGTGCTGACATCGGGGTCCCTGTTCACTCGGTACCCCCTTTTCAGCAGGTGCCCCCCATCCGCCGTGGAGACTTGTCTGGAACAGTCCTCCTCCTGTCTTCTTTTTGTTTTTTCTTCAAGTATAATCGACATCGTGTTATATCAGTGTCAAGTGTATAATATAATGATTCAAAAATTCCGTGCGTTCCTTGGTGCTCATCGCGGTACCTGTGCTTTCAGTCCCTTCGTCTCCTTCACCCGGCCCTGCAGCCCCCTCCCCCCAACAACCATCGGTTCTTTATATTTAAGGATCTTGGTTTTGGTTTGTTTCTTTTTCCTTTGTTTGTTCACTTGTTTTCCTAAATCCCACAAATGGGTGAAATCATACGGTATTTGTCTTTCTCTGACTTATTTCACTGAGCGTAATACTCTCCAGCTCCATCCACCTTGTTGCAAATGGCAAGATCTCGTTGTTTTTTATGGTTAATATTCCGTTTTTATATACATACCACATCTTCTTTGTCCATTTGTCAGTTGATACCTATGGTTGCTTTCATATCTTGGTTATTTAAATAATTCTCCGGTATATCTTTTTGAATTAGTGTTTCTGTTTGCTTTGAATAAAAACCCAGTAGCACAATGACTGGATCAGGTGGTATTTCTATTTTTAAGAACCTCTATTTTTTGAAGAACCTCCATACTGTTTTCCACAATGGCTACACCAGTTTGCATTCCCACCAGTGCCGTAAGGGGATTCCTTTTTCTCCACATCCTTGCCAATACTTGTTATTTCTTATCTTTTGATTTTAGCCTTTCTGACAAGTGTAAAGTGGTAGCTTCATTGTGGTTGGTTTGTATTTCTGTGATGATGAGTACTCTTGAGCATCTTTTCCTGTGTTGGCCATCTGTATGTCTTCTTTGGAAGAGTGTCTGTTCAGGTCCTCTCCTCATTTTGAATTGGATTATCTGGGTTTTTTGGTGTTGTATAATTTGGACATTAACCCCCTTATCAGATACATCATTTGCAGCTATTTTCTCCCATTCAGTAGGTTGCCTTTTTGTTTTATTGATGGTTTCCTTCACTGTGCAAAAGTTTTTTTTTTATTTTCATGTGGTCCCAATAGTTTAATTTTGCTTTCTGTGTCCCTTGCCTCAGAAGACATATCTAGAAAAATGTTTCTATGGCCAATGAATGTCAAAGGAATTACTACCTTTGCTCTCTTCCAGGATTTTTCTGGTTTCAGGTCTTACATTTAGTTCTTTAATCCGTTTGAGGTTTATTTTTGTATTTGGTGTAAGTGGTCCAGTTTCATTCTTTTGCACGTAGCTGTCCAGTTTTCCCAACACCTGGTGTAGAAGAGACTGTCTTTTTCCCACTGGATATTCTTTGCTCCTTTGTCATAGATTAATTGACCATATAAGTGTGGGCTTATTTCTAGGCTTTCTATTCTGTTCCATTAATCTATATGTCCGTTTTTGTGCCAGTTCCATACTGTGTTGATTACTGCAGCTTTGTAATATAACTTCACTTTGGGGTTGTGATACCTTCAGTTTTGTTGTTATTTCTCAAGATTGCTTTGGCTCTTCAGGGTCTTTGGTGGTTCTATAGAAATTTTAGGATTATTTGTTCTAGTTCTGTGATGCTCACACAACCAAATGGAAAGATACTCCATTCCCATGGTTTGGAATAATAAATATGGTTAAAGCGTCCATACTACTCAGAGCAATCTGCAGATTTGATGCAGTCCCCAACAAAATAGCAACGTTTTTCACAGAACTAGAACAAATAATCCTAACATTTTTTTAATTCTACTTTTGAGAGAAAGAGAGAGAGCGGTGTGCATGGCGGAGGGGCAGAGAGAGGGAGACACAGAATGTGAAGCAGGCTCCAGGCTCTGAGCTGTCAGCACAGAGCCCGATGCAGGACTCAAACTCACGGACCGCGAGATCATGACCTGAGTTGAAGTCAGCCACTTAACCGACTGAGCCACCCAGGTGCCCAAATAATCCTAAAATTTTAATGGAGATTTCCTTCTTTCTTCTCCGTCATTTCTTGTGATTTTTCTTCCTTCTCCAAAGTCTCTTCTTCCCTTTCCCTGCGTCCCTTTCTATCCTTCCTGTGAAGTGCACAGCCCTGCTTGATCCGTAAGAAACTCATGGAAACTCGGTGTCCTTGGCCAGAGTAACATTTTTTCTGTTCCTGATGCTCGTGAGGTTTGGCTTTGGGCTTTGCTATTAATAATATGACTTCTTAGGAAGTACTACCTACTTTTAAGATATACTAGCAGCTATGTTAATAATACTAAGGGGTTATTGATGTCCTGACCCTAAAGACATTCTGGTACACACAGAAGAAAGCATGTTGAAAATAATGCAAATGTTTTCCTTAAGCTTGTTGGCTTTTTGTAATCGAGAAGTTACTTCATCGCTTCTAAATTCTTACCTAAAAATTCTTTCTATCCCTGGGGAATGTTTTCTTTCCTTCAGAAATGATTTATTGATTGCTGTGTGCACACTTTGAGTCACCAGTCAAAAATGGAGAATTCAGTACATTCGGGTGTTGGGGTAGAGGGAAGACAGCCAGTGCTTTTGCATCCCAGTTTGTACAAACTCTGAAAATCGTGGTCTTGGTACGAATCCTTACGCTTGCCCTCTGAGGTGTGGAGGTCACCATCTTCATTTCATACACGATGAGACCAAGGCTCAGAGGAACCAAGTGACTCACCTAAGGCCACATGGCTTGTGAAAGGCAAGAGTCAAGGACCAAACCGAGGTGCCCTAGACCCCACCTTCATACTGTGCCTCCACGTGAGGAGTATAGAAGGTTCTGGAAAAGGTTCATGAGAGAGGCTCATATTTGACTGAAGGGATCCAGGGAAGATGGGTTTCTTGTTTTTTGGGTTTTTTTTAACAGTTTATTGGGGGTATTTGTGGTTTCCTCTAAAGCAGGATCCCTCCGAAGTTTGGAAACAAACATCCTATTACTGTGTCTAATTCACAGCTCTTCACTATAGATGGCTTGTAGGCAGGGTCTCCTTTCCCCGTTTTGACTAAGCCTTTCTTTTAGGTGCTTTTTTGTGTATGGTCATTAGCTGATCAAACGTCATTTGTGTCAGTATGTGAAGGGTCGTGATGAAATGCCTTTTGAAAATCACGAATGGGAGACACTCTGCATCCCAGTGCATTATAAAGTCCTTGTCCTACGGATCAGGACGGCTGAGAGAAGTCACCCTGGAAGCTAGGATCTTAGTTCGTGACCAAGATACTGTAATCAGAGGCAGCACTCAGCTGGAGCCCCAAGTTCAAATCCTGACTCCCCCACTGGTTGTCAAACCAAATTAATGTGAGTACAGCCCTTAAAACAGTGCCTGATGCATACAGTAAGTGCCAGATAAGTATCCCCAAGTCTGCATGAATGGAAAGAAGAGAACATTCGTGGTGGCTTTGGGGTTTTTAGGAAACCGGTTAAGGAAAGATTGGCGCTGGTTTATGGAGTTCCTTTGAAATGGTTTATCACGTTCAAGATCATAAAGGAGTCATCCTCCCTGTTTGTTGAGGTAGGAAAAGAACTGAACAATGGGGTCTTAGAGGGGGTTATGTATAGTCAACACAGATGTCCGCAGTCCAGGTTTAGCCAAACAAGCAATGTCAGTCCCTTTAAACCAGGAGCCCCAGGGCCAGTCCAGAAGAGCGAGGAGGCAGACACTGGTTGTAAGCTAATGCCCAGCACCACCAAGGGAGGGCCTTCCTGGTCCCTGTTGCCAGGCAGGACCTGCTTCTCCCCTGAAGAACTCCTCCTGTGGCAGTCAGCCAGCTCACCTCTTCCCCAAACCAATTCCCCTCATCCCAGAAATTGGGACTGCTTCAAAATGCAGGTGCTTGACTGGGATGCAGCTGACAAAATATAGCTCCTGGATCTTCTTTAAACCTTAGGATCCTGGAACTAAAATCACCTTTAAAAAAAACAAAAAAACAAAAAAACACTTTTCTTTCTTTAAATAAAAATGGAAACTAGTATATGTAAGCTTGGAAAAAGGAAGGAAGGAAGGAAGGAAGGAAGGAAGGAAGGAACTTTTAAAATGTAGTATAAAGGATTTTAAACTGAATGTGGAAGTCTCCCTCCCTCCCTACTTGTTTCCCAGATTTAACCAGAGTTAATAGTTTTCTTTACGTCTTTGGAGAAGTTTCGTCCACCATATGTGAATATGTGTTAGCCTTTTAAAAATTGACATGTGACTTTTTCCTCCATGTGTTTACTTAATATATTAATGATCTTTCTGTTGCGTCAGTGTAGATCTGCCTCTTTATTTACTTTTTATTTATTTTATTAGAATGAATTATAAAGCTATTTCAGTGAGATAGGGAAATTCTGAACTCTTACCCATCCCAACAACATCGCTAAAATTAAATGCACACCAAACTTGGCATAGTCACAAGGAGAAACGGAACAGGTGACAGTTACAGTGCAGACTTAACCAAGTCTCTGAAAGTGACACGGATCAGCAGGCCAAAAGCAAGGAGTCATGAATGGCACCGGAGATTCGAATCACACCTTGACCAGGTTTCGTGGCAATGCACGGAGCCCCATATTCCACAGTTAGAGAGTGCACATTCTTTCCAAGCTCACACGGGAGACTGAGAAAAACTGGCATCTAGTCGGCTGTAAAGGAAATCTTGGTACTGCTAATTTCTTGTAGTTGGAACTTCTGAAACGGTTTTCTCTCTTGCCTCTATTTCTCTCCCGAGTCTGTTTCTTCCCATTCCTGCGTCACGCCTGCCTATTTTATGGCCCTCTAGCCTGAATTCCTCTCTGCATTTGGTCCTCCTTCTTAGCTGCAGTCACTTTGTCGAGATCTTTTTGCCTGCTTTTAAATTCATCACGGACACAGAATGTCGGGTATAGTTTTTGTCTGCTCATGGCAAGGTTTTTCAGGTGCATTTTCGCCATCCCTGGGGAAGCTGGCCGCTGTTTTCTCTCATTGTTTTCCTTACGCATAGTATTGAGTGTGTTCCTCAGGACGAACGTGGTACAGGAATTCTGTCGTTCACCCACTTTGCCTTCCTCAGTAACGCTTCACAACATGTGATACGGATGGTGTGCGCCTATCATCTGCTGGATCGCTTGTCTGACTCCCCTGTTGGGAGGGAAAGATTCGTGTCTCTTTGGCTCACGGCCTGCCCCGGTAACGAAATCGGTGCCTTACACATAGTACTCAATAAATATTTGTTGAATGAATTAGCACAGAGGGGCTCAGGAAACCAAACCTATCAAAACCAACCAAAACCAGATCCAGAATGGCATTGGTCATTTCAAATCCTGTTCATTAAAGTATTAATACATTATGGCAGGAAGTGGGAAAACCAGGAATGTGGAGGAGGGTTCCCACTTACTTGACAACTCTCTGTCCAAATCATCATCTCCATACTGAATCCTGTGTGTCTGGGGTAGGACGGAGTGAGACACAATATTTAAGACATCGAGGGGTGCCCAGGTGGCTCAGTTGGCTAAACGTTCAACTTCGGCCCAGGTCCTATCTCACAGTTTGTGAGTTCAAGCCCCACATCCAGCTCTGTACTGACAGCTCACAGTCTGGAGCCTGCTTCGGATTCTGTGTCTTCCTTTTCTCTCTGCCCTGCCCCTGCACGCACTCTGTCTCTCTCTCAAAAATAAACGAACGTCAAAAAATTTTTAAAAAGACATTGAGCCCGTGCCCTTTTTCACACTACTAGTAGGATATAAAGTACCTCTTCCCCTGTATGGGGCATGGGGGAGCGGGGTTTGGCCAAATGCACAGGCCAGTTGATTTGTAAGAATTTTTCCGGTACAAGTGCTCACACAGTCTGCAAGGCCATGCGTACGGTAAGAATAACTAAGTAGCAGTTGGTTTGGGACTAGCTTTCAAAGCGTGCACACACGATAGGGGCACACGTGATGATCCATTGAGAGAGGACAGAAAAGCCACAACTGTTTTTCATCTGAATAAAAGAAATTAAGCCTCACTAATATTTAATATTAGAATAACTCTGTATCATCTCCCAGTCAGCAACATTGGGGCAGACGGCCACTTAGACTCTGAATTTCCACAGCGCCCTGAGGGAAGCGGGCCAGAGGTCCCGCCTCACTTGTTGATTTGCTTCTAACATACCATTTGCAGTTTCACGCACCTGGTTGCGTGTATTTCTAGATCGTACTCTCTTGTGTCGGTAAATGCATGAACCGCCACGGCCGTTTCAGACGTGACCCTCACTCTTGCAGGGACGCCCTGGCGGAAGGAGCAGACCGCGGACTTGCAGCGGGTGCTGGCCCGCGTGGACAGCGACATCCCGCTGGTGCTGGTCAGTGGCAACCACGACTTGGGCAACGCCCCCACGCCCGAGACCGTGGCAGAGTTCCAGCGGACCTGGGGGGACGACTACTTCAGCTTCTGGGTCGGGGGCGTCCTGTGCCTCGTGCTCAACTCCCAGTTCTGGTACGATGCCTCCCGGTGCCCCGCCTTGAAGCAGGCGCAGGACCAGTGGCTGGACCAGCAGCTGAGCATCGCGGGCCAGCGCGAGTGCCAGCACGCCATCGTCTTCCAGCACATCCCGCTCTTCCTCCAGAGCATCGACGAGGACGACGACTACTTCAACCTCACCAAGTCTGTGCGCAGGGAGGTGGCTGACAAGCTCGTCCGAGCAGGTAGCGCCCTGGACCCCGGGGGCTGGTGGGGAGGGCCATCTAGAGAGGAGGCTTCCAGATCCTTCTTCCGCCTCACCCCCACCCCTACCCCCCGCAGCCTGGCAAGGCAGAGAGAGGAGGGGGCTTTGGACAGAACTGGGTTCTGACCCCAGCTCCACCGCTCACTGGCCTTGTGGCCTTGGACGAGCCGCCTGGCCTTCCAGCCTCGGTGTCCTCATCTGTCAAGTGGGAGTAGCAGAAGGAGGTCTCTCACAGGGTGGGTGTGAGGATTAAAGGAGAAGGGGCCTGTAAAGCATTCCAGTAGCCCCTGGCCTACCAAGTAGTGAGGTTGTGGCAGCTGCTGGCAGCTGAGGTTGGGGGTCCCGCAGGTGTGGGGTTATTGGGGTTGGACGGGGTCTGAGTGTGGCTGTACCGACCCAGGGAGAAGGGATGATGCCAGCGTCATCTCTTCTCATACCTCTGTGAAGCACCAACTTGCCCAACGGCAGGTGATCTTCAAGAGCCAGGCTTTACCAGTGTTGGATGTAACCCCGGGGAGTCCTGGGACGTGGGTGTCCTGGAGCCTCATCACTTTTCCTAGAACAGGGACTAAACTCTCCCCCAGATCGAGGAGACAGAAATGTATTTAGTCAGATTTAACCTGCTGTAAATGTTTGGCGAATCACGTATTTAACACGTGCGTGTGCACGCACACACACGCACACACACACACCGTGAAGCCCTCGGACGGCGTACTGGTCCGCACACCTCCTTCTCTCCTCCCCGCAGCACCTGTAGTGTTTCTGTCCTGTGAAATGGGTCGTCCCAAGCCGATTCCCTGCATGACCAGTGACGGCAGGATTCCGGTTTTGACAACTGTTGTGTCTCTTGTTTTGGTTTTAATGCCTCCTTTCAGATCTTTCCAGAGTGTACTTCGTCAAATGCTTCTAAAATTTGAATACATCACTTGTTTGTTAGGAGATAGGGAGAGGGAGGTGGCGGCCTGACCCCATAGCAAACGTTCATTTAAAAAAACAAAATTTCTTATACTCTTCTTTTCATCTTCGAGCATTTAAATGTGTTCGCATTTACTTGTTAAATGTACAATAGGCCCTTCTGTATTTTTGAGACATTTTACAAAAGGCTTGCATAATTGGAGACATTATCCAACTGTTCCATGGAGATGAAGTTGGAAAACTTCTATTGAGGCCTTTGAAATTTCATGCCATGCTTGAGTTGGTGCAGAAAACCATTTTGATGACAAGGAAATGAAGTGTCAAGATGGCATCAGCACCACCGTGGAGACTATTTTGTAACAGAGAATAATGTCAGAGAGAACATTTAATGCCAGAGAGAAGTGATTCCTTTCATATCAAATGTTAAATGATGTAAATGCCATCCCCGTGGCCGCTCTTTGTTCCCTGTTCCTGTCAACCACGTTCTTGAGTGGCGTGTGCACGTGCGGCCCACTGGCACCCCTGATGTTGAGACCTGTAGGCATTTATAAAGAGAGAGCCCACGGCTCTAACCAGGCAGCCTCCGGGGAGGCCTCCTGCCCACCCACCAGGAGCCCCGGAAGGTGGCGGGGTACTTGGGATGCGCCAGCCACCTCCCCCTCGGGCCTGCGGCCCCGCGAGCTCTCAGCACACCCCCAGCTGGTCCGGGTCTTGGAGGTGGGCTCCACTTGCCCTGGCTCACAGAGGTGAGGGTCTACCACCAGAATACCCATCGATTGATGCAAAGCCCGGCTGAAACCCTCCCCTCCGCCCCGACGGCACAGTCTCTTCCCGTGGGCAGAACGACATGGGAAGCCACGTTCCAGTCAGGAGCTCGCTTGCTAAGTGTGAGACTGAGCAGAGGAACTAGTCTTACTCCAGCCTTAATGGCGTCAGGCTCTGGAACGCTGCCGGGTCCATCTCCGGTAGGGCCGCCCGGCCCAGAAGACTCCGGTATTTCCAGTGCCTTAACATCTCTCTAGACTGTCCACCTCTTGAGGCCACCATCTGGGCCATAGTGGCAGCTCTCCAGCCCCCCACCCTTCTGGCCCCCCTCAGCCCCAGGGCAAAGCCAGCTCCCCACTCTTCCCCATTGTCTCTGACTCTCCCGTTTCACTGGCCAGCTACTCCCCTTCAGCACCTTCTGCGTGAGGTGCCCCCAGCCCTGCCCTGGGTTCTTCCTCAGCTCTCCTTGATCCCAGCAGACTCGTTTGTGTTGACTTATCTCAGTCACCCGCTAGACTCGGCTCCTTGAGTGTGGGGGTGCTCTTGTGCTCATCTCTGCATTCAGGACGCCTGGCTCAGGTCAGTTCCTAGTCAGTGCCTCATCCGTGTTTGTAGAGTGAATGAAGGACTGACACAGCCGATTTATTTGGTTAGCACCCACTGTATGCTGGCCACAGAGACCAGGGTCGTGCTGTCACGGAGCTCCTGGGCATAGAGCTTTTCAAGGTGCGTTCCAAGGATCGAGCATACGTCCAAGCCTTTCGTTTCTGCGTGATGTCCTCCCTTGATGCTGGCTTTCCAGGTTCATAGAGCAGCCAATTTCTCTCTTCCCACCTGGCCCCCCACTGTTCACACCAGGTACCTTCACGTATGAGACGGAGTCCTGTTGGCCACTGGCATTAGGAACTTCACCTAAGCCTGCTTAACCAGGGAAAAGCAGAGACAGGTGTCCTTCCTGCTGTCACCTGTCAGTTTTAGTGGCTTACCAAGCCTGACCCTTTCCTTTATGGCCTTCCACACACACAGCAAACCAAGGGCAATGTCAAGAAGAGATCTATGCCGGATGTGGACCCAGCTCGGTGGCAGGCTGAGTGATCTGCTTAGGGTGAAAGCATGAGTAGGTTGTCTCTCCTAGGGAATGTGTGCACCCATGACTCATGATCCCAGAGATCGCTCAGCTCACAGCATTGTAATTCTTGGACTCCTTTGGGAAAGCCAGAGTTCAAGTGACATTTCATAAGATTCATTAACTTCAAGACCGTGATCAAATTGGGGGTGATGCTGCTGTTTAATGCTGCCTCCAGCTTTTCCCCCACAGCAATATTATTCCCTCGTGCTATTCCAGTCTCCTTTATCTCCCTGAGTTAAAATGCCGGTACTCAAAAATATGTCAAAGGCTCATCAGAATATCAGGGTAGCTTTTAATTATGATAATTGTGTTGTTATAAAATATCCTTTTAAAGAGCACATCCCTCCTCAAACCACCATGGAGGTAAAACCCAGCTTCCTTCCAGCAAGCTTAATGAATAATTCTGAATCATTGTGTGGGATGAATAAATGATTTAATAACGAACATCAACAATCATCTCTCATTGTTGCATTAATTTTTCAAACGGGATGAGGTAAATGAGGAGGAGGGGTGTTACTATACAATGGGCCACCGTGTGTGTTGGGATGCGTTCTATGAATCCAAGCCTGCGAGCCTCCCCGCTCAGGTTTCCCTAGAAACGGATGCATTCTGTTTCTCCTTTTGAAGCTCAGTGAAAAACCTTCTTTGTGTGGTACAAAAGCGTCATCAACAGCCAGCGCAAATAAACAGTTATCAGGGCAGGACAGACGCACAGATGGGGAGCTGCACCCGTTATTTTCGGTCTTCCTTTGTACTGCCTGAGGATAATCAATTTCATCACATCCACGGGATGTAGAAATTGGTTTTTCCCTTAATTCACCTGATACCTAGTTGAGTTGCAAAGACAGATAGTAGATAATGAAATCGTGGTTGAACGCAACCACTGTCTCTGTCCCTCATGCCTTTTTCAGCAAAAGGTTAATTTGTGACCTAGTTAATACGGATTCCAATTTAAGAACTCAATCTTAAAAAACAAAAGTCTGGCTCTTTTAACTGACCTCGTCTCCCTTGATGTCTCGATACCTTTTTTTTTTTTTTTCCATTCTCAACATAGAGATGAGAACTGTGTAGTAGGGAGCCCAGAGCGAATTTGGCAATTACGAAACATTCCAATAAGTTGATCTTTCCTGCAAAAGTTAATGAGTAATTTCACAGAAATAGTTTCATCTCCAGTATTTATTCCTTTAAAAAAAAAAACTGGAGAGAGAAAGAGATCTTAGCCCATAATTATCATTTGAAAATTTCAAAGTTTGAAAGAACAAAATGGTCGGGTTTCCAGGGTCCACTTTGTAGGAAAAATAAAACGTCTGATTCTACTCTGATGTCCTTCTGAGTTGTATTGAGATTATTTGTTTATGTCCTGATTCCTCCAAAAATGGAATCCCAGCTTTATTCACCTCTGTAAGCCCAGCCTCTGGCCAAAACTGTCATGTGGTTGCCCTGTCAATAAACAAATATTGGCTAAGTGGAATGGAATTAGATTTGATTCACATACTTATCAGCAGAATCATAGATAATGTCGATACTACCTGTGGATCAGTGTTGGCGAACTGAGCTTTGGATGGGAAATGTATCACGTAAAGCGGGGTCTTGGTGAACTTTTTCTGCCAAGGGGCACACAGTAAACACTTTGGGCTGTGGTCTCCGTGGCAACCGCAGAGCTCTGCCTTTGTAGCAGTAACAGACATACATCAGCAAATGAGCGTGGCCCTGTTCCAGCACAACTCTACTTACAAAAGCCAGGTGTGAGCCGGCGGGTCGTACTTTTCCCCGCCTTTGGCTCAGAGAAATCTTCCTGCCCTGCCCTCAGACCGTGTCCACACCGTGCGTGCGTCTAACTCCAGCATGCTTCTGGTGACCCCACCGCGGCAGCTGCCTGACCCGCTGAAGGGTCCGCCCAGAGCGAGCCTCAGGTTCCTCCATGGAGGACACACCCGGGTGAGGCATGCCCCGTTGGAGGTCCCTGTGGGAGGTGACCTGGGGGCACTTAAGTCCAGCACTTGGGTGTTTATTTTAACATGTGTTTGAAAAAATACATAAGTGGCTCTTCAAGGTAAAAATCGTCAGTAGTAGCACCATTACCATGCGGGTAGGGCCGAACTCGTGGAGGTGGTGTAGGGAGAGCAGGTGTGCACCAGCGGGAGCGATGGGGCCATATCACAGCACAGGGCGGCAGGCAAGCTTGGGTTTCAAACAGACCCGGATTCAGATCCTTTGGTGGCCCTCCCCAGCTGCATGGCCTCACATGAGCTGCCCGACATCTTTCTGCCTTAGTTTTCTCACTTGTCAAATGGGGGCTCTGGTCCCAGCCTCATAGGGTTGGTGTGAGCACCAGATTGAAGTGACGCGGGGACACAGTATGTGCTCCACGAAGGGCTGTGTGTCATGAGATGACCCTGGACCCCACCACGAGCCCACAGCCGGCAAATTTGCTTGACGCAGGGTCTGGCTTTATCCATAGGCGGTGCCTCTCGCCCTGGGATGCCGGCGGGAGGGGCAGGGTCTCCTCGAGAGGGCGTGTGCGAGAATCTCCCCTCGAGGAGAGGCACGTGCCAACCTGACTTTGTAAGTGGCGAAAGAAAGCAATTAGCAACTCTTCTTCTAATACAAACTACGGGAAGTGAAGCTAGACAGAAAGTTTCTTAGCTCCTGGGATGTGCGGGAAGATGGACCGTGTCTCAAGGACTGTGAGATTTTTCAGTGCGGATAAGGAATACTTGCTATGTTTGCTTTTATCAGAGGCAGGGAAGCCCTCAACTAGATGGAAAAATTCCTTTGGAATTTAGTGACAGAATTTGACTCCCCATTACTTTTTCTAAACCAGTTGATGCGTTGCTGAAGACACCTGTGAATACACGCTGTCATAGGCAGGTTTTTCTGAATCTAGCAAATGTGTCCACAAGACAATGGCAGCCATCTCACAGTGCCCTTTGTTTAAAATGCATTTTAAGGGGAGCCTGGGTGGCTCAATCGTTTGAGCGTCCAGCTTCGGCTCAGGTCATGGTTTCACGGTTCGTGAGTTTGAGCCCCTCGTCCGGCTCTGTGCTGGTAGCACAGAGCTCCTTTGGATTCTCTGTCTCCCTCCCTCCCTCCCTCCCTCTCTCTTTCTCTCTCAAAAATAAATAAACATTTACAAAATTAAAAAAAAAAATAAAATGTATTTTAAAAAAGGATCCTAGTGGTTGTTTTCTTAACCAACTCTCTGGGCACCTGGGTGTCTCAGTTGGTTTAAGTCATGATCTCACGGTTCATGAGTTTGAGCCCCACGTCCCTGCCGACGGTTCAGGGCCTGGAGCCTGCTTCAAATTCTGTCTGTCTCGCTCTTTGCCCCTCCCCCCACTGGTACTTTCTCTCTCTCTCAAAAATGAATGAACATTTTTTAAAAAGTTTCACCAACTCTCAAGTGAGAACGCATCACCTATCCTTTTTTCAGCGTCTGTAGAATCCAGAGTTTCTGGGGGCCTAGCAGCTTGAGGATATTTACCCTCTTTAAGTTATATTTGGTCTTGAATTCATTTTCCCAGGTTGGATCTGTTTTCTGTTTTGATCAGTTCACCCTAAACCATCATGCTTTAGTCACTGGATGTCTGCACGTTGTTCACGCTAAACCGAGATAAGAGCCCAACTGCCGAAGCTGCATCTGGTGCCACGGGATGGGTTTCATTTCTCACTGTGGAGGTATCCTTAACAGTTGGGCTAATTAAAGTTGAAATCAAGTCCTGACTGTAAATATTTATAAATTGAGAATCTGGCGTGTGTAACTGTGTGCTGCTGGTTTCCAGAGCTAAGTCAACATTTACTCATTCAACAAGTAGCAGGGGCCCGGGGCTAGGCACCGTGGAGGGTAATGAACATGACAGACCGCGGTTCCTTCTGCGGCATGGTGGGTCCCTCTCAAGCTAAAAATGATAAAATCCTATTGAAGAACCCCATCGTGGCCTTTCAGAAACGCACAAGTGCATGGGAAGCAGCAGCGACTGTTTTAAGTTTATGAAATCAAAACACTGTCTCTTCTCTTTTTAGGTCATTTTTTTTTTTTTTTTTAAATAGCAATGTCATTTTCACATGAGCAGTGGGATTCCTTTGTGAAACTGAAATATCCCTAGTTTAGCTAAACACTCTGACTTCCCATACTGGTTCTGGGAAGGTACTTTTTAGGTACTGGACTCACTTTCCTTTTAGAGGTATTTGCCCCCACCGTGGCCAACAATATAAGTGAACATTTAGAATACTGTTATTTAAAATAAGCTAGAGATTGCTTTGTTTTTGTTTTTGTGTTCTCATTTTACTTAACAAAAACATTGGCATGTTGATGATTGATTTAGAGGTGAAAGAATGGCACCCCTTTGGATAACAACGCGGAGGACCCTGTGACCTGTCCTTAGTACAGGTGGGCGAGCTGAGCACACACAGAGGCTGTCTGGCTTCTGAGTCATCTTTAAATTTAAATTACAGACACATGAGAAGGAGAGGCCCTTCTCTCTGGTGTTTGTCTTACACAGAGCACTACCCTGTGCCGCACTGGGAGCCTCGGAAAGGAGCTCCCTGCAGTAACGATGCCCAGGTGGGAGGGGGCATGTCCAGGGAAGGTGCAATGCTACCTTAGCCATGAACCTCCTGCTGGGTCACCCTGCCTGGGTGCGGCCTTGCGGCCTGTGCTTGTGTCTCTCTTGGGGGGGTGGAGTCTCGCTCCCTCCCAGATGCCAGTGAAGACACCTAGTAGAGCAGCTTTTCTGCTGAGAAAGGGAGAGGATGAACAAGCTTCCTGAGAGCCATGGGTCATGTTCCATCTTTTTTCTTTTTTTAACTTTATTTTATTTTTGAGAGAGAGCATGAGCAGGGGAAGGTCAGACAGACAGGGAGACACAAAATCAGAAGCAGGCTCCAGGCTCGGAGCTGTCAGCACAGAGCCCAGTGCGGGGCTTGAACCCACGAACGGTGAGATCGTGACCTGAGCCGAAGTCGGACGCTTAACCGACTGAGCCACCCAGGTGCCCTGGGTCACATTCAGTTTTACACTGATGGTATCGTCAGTGGCCATGCTCATTGTCACCACAGCCCGCACAACAGCCCCGCAAGGTGTCCGTGTTCTGTCTCTGCCACTGACGGGCAGACTTGAGTCCAGGAGGTGGAATCACCTGTCCCGGTCACAGAGCTGTGAAGCAGGTAGTACTATGTCAGGTTTTTGTGGGCATCACATAAGCTAATCCAGTTCCCTGACACAGTGTCTGGCTCCCGGCGGGTGCTCAGTCACAAAAGTGCCATTGGGGTTATCCGTCTTACTGCCGTTAACATCATTACCCTGAGGATACTGTGAGTGACTTCACGTTCGGTAAAGAGAAGCGTAGGGAATGTATCTTCTCCTTTCCACAAGGTCACACCCCTGCCCACTGCTGGCTTGCTGGAGTATTGCCAGAGTCAGGACCCCAGACTTCCTAACCATGTTAGGCACCGTGCTATTCCTCTGCCCACCACACTGGAGTCCCATGTCCCCGCGACAGCCCCTGATGTGCCACCAGTGGGTGCTAGAAACCACAGGGTAACCAACCTCCTCAGTACTAGTTTTATTTCATAAGCCATTTACAGCACAATTAACATTACATTCGTGTCATAGTAATTACCACTCACTAAATATTACAGCACAGTTCTATGAGTGCGTGTCAACAGTACAGGTCCCGCTGCTCTGATTTTATAGACAAGAAAAGAGAGAGACACAGCTGGGAAGTGGCCGAGCTGGGCACCTGCCCCAGCGCTCTGACCTCTTAGCCATGCTGCTGTCGGCGTAATGAGCAGAGTGCGCATCGGGCACAGGTGTTGACGGCAGGAAAGCAAGGCGCCAGGCCAGCTTGTGCTGGGGCCTGCCCACCTGCTCACCCGCACTTCCACTCTGCACCTGCCCTTCTGCGGGGGCTAACCCAGGAAGGAGCTGGTCCGCCTCAACAGGGAGGCTTGGAGCCGCACCGTCTGAGGGGTCCATGGAGCGAGGTTCCGGGGAGTCCATCCGGGTGTGAGATGCCCCTCTGGCCTCGGCAACCAGCGGTCGTTCTTCCAGAGTGAGCTTCTCAGCTCATCCTTTGACCTTGAGCATGTGAATTATGCCTTCTGCAGACAAAACAGGGAGGGGTCCATGCCACCCCTGTACCCTGGCTGGCTCCCTTGGGATACAAGTCCAGGGAGGCTCTTAGCTGAGAATCATGGGTACCAGAAAAAGCTCACTTAAAAAATGGGGACTGTAGGTGCCTGGGTGGCTCAGTCAGTTAGGCATCTGACTTGGTTTTAGCTCAGGTCATGATCTCATGGTTGTGAGATGGAGCCCCGAGTTGGGCTCCACATTGAGTGTAGAATCTGCTTGGGGTTCTCTCTCTGTCTCTCTCTCTCTCTCTCTCTCTCTCTCTCTCTCTCTCCCTCTGCCCCTCCCTACCTCGTGCGCATATGTATTCTCTCTCAAAATAAGTAAGCAGACTTAAAAAATTGTTAAAAATGTGGGGAACGTAGGTCTTAGAAAATTGTGATGAAATAAAGATAAAGGTTGATTTGAGACATTATTTTGCAAAAAGAGACAAATCATGGCAATCCATTTTACTTTAGCTTGTGTTTGCTAAACTGTTGTTTGTTGTTGCAAACATGCACCAACTCTTGGAATGCATAAGGAATGAATCAAGTGTAGACTTGGTTTCCTTGGTCTGAATAGACTAAAATAATTGTTCGACAACATCCTGCTTTTGACAGCAGAGGGTCCTTTTTGCATGAGAGAAAAATAATTACAGGTTTAATCAGTTTTCCTAAGGGTCTGATTCTGAATCCTCAGTAATCTGATTATTGCCCTTCTCAGGAACTCCCGTGTGTACACGTGTGTGTGTTTCTTCTGCCACAGCCTTACGTGTTGATGACTTCCCCTCTCCCGATTCTGGCAGTTCCCCAAGTGTCACTTTCATTGGCTTTATGAAGTCCCCTGTCTTTAGTATGATTTGTGATTCAACACAGAGGTGCCTCTGCCCGGGTGCACAGCTTGGGCATTGTTTGTTTTGTTTTCGTAGGGGCTTGGTTCATAAACAGTCTATTCATTAGCATTTTCTTGTTATTAAGAAATTCTTTCTTGGGGCTCCTGGGCGGCTCAGTCGGTTAAGTGTCCCATTCTTGGTTTCGGCTTAGGTCATGATCTCCCTGTAATTATATAATTGTAATTTGTTCGTTCTTAAAAACTGTGAAAGCAGACATTACAAGATGTTAATATTTGTTATCTGTGGGTGGTGGTATTATAAATGTTACATTATTTTTTGTACTCATCTGAATCTTCTAAGTTTTTCCAAAAAATGAAAAAAGAATTACAAGATTCCCTGTAGTGGCATCTAGATCGGAAAGCTCAGTCTAAGGGGAAAAGGGAAGGAAGCAGAGAATTACAGTCAGTGTAGACATCTTAGAGGGGACTTCATGATGCGTTGGGCGTTTGTTTCTAATATTTAAATTCCTCTCTCCATAAACTGCATTTGAAGCTGTGTAAATACTTTGCTGCTATTATTGGATAGGGGCATGATTTCCCATGACACTGTGAGAATTGTGTCACCCCTGTTGCCTTGGATAGCCTCCATATCAGGGACATTTCTTCCCTCTTTCTTTCTTCTTTTCATTCCTAACAACCTTTACTTCATGGCTGTGTCTTCATGAAATCGCTCCATCAAACGTCTGCTTTGATGGGGACATCCATTCAGTTCAGAAGATTTTGGAGGTTGCCTACTGTATGCCAAGCTCATGTGTCATGACAAAGACTGCTTTTTGTGTGTTTGATCCATCCACCTAGAAGCATTGTGATCAAGGTTAAAAAAAAAAAGGTGTTTTAACCTTGTCAAAGTCACTGACTCTCTGGCCAAACGTACCCATTCCTTAAAGGTAAAGGCAGGTGCCTCTGGTGTAGCTTGTGGCCATCAAAGGGGACTTGGGCTATAATTGTGTGAAGATTATATAATTATAATTTTTTCATTCTTGAAAACTGTGCAAGTGGGTATTACAAGATGTTAATATTTGTTATCTGTGGGTGGTGGGAATATAAAGGTTGCATTATTTTTTGTACTCATCTGAATTTTCTCAGTTTTTCCAAAAATGAAAAGAGAATTAAAAGATTCCCTGTGGTGGTATCTAGATCGGGGTTAGCAGACTGTTTCTGTAAATGGCCAGATAGTACATATTTTAGGCTTTGTGGGCCAACAGGCAAAATTAAGATTATTACATAGATGGTTAAATAAACCTACCTATAGGCATTTAAAAGGCTAAGAAGCATTCTTGATTCCCACACCTTATAAGAAAACAGTCCCTGAGCTGTAGTTTCACAACCCCTGGTCCAGGTACGTAAGATCAGTCACCATTGACTCTTACGTTAATAAGGAGAATAGTTACAGAGCCATCAGTTTGTTTCAAAAAATTATGCCACTTAGCACTTTCCACATTTAATCTTAAATGTGAAAAGCTTAAGATCTGAGGGAGGAAAAGATTTCCTTTGTTTTTGACTGACCGTGTTTTGAGTCTTTTATTGACACACTCTGCCTCTGATGTGTGTTATCTGTTTCTCACTTCCAAATTGCCTCTGAGTTGTCATACAGACGTGGCCTGAGGTTACTGAGCCACCTTCCCCCTCCTCTGTGCCACTGAGCTGCCTTGGGTCCACGCCTCGGTCCTACTGAATGCATGATGCTTGAGAAAGCAATTTCGCGAGCCGGAGAAAGGATGTCAGGAAGGTCACTGACAAAATAGTGCTCTAATGGAGTCCCACCCTATCAAGGAACCATCCTGGGACCTGTTGGAGAACAAGTGAAGTCTATTATTTTGTAAGAGCTTCCAAAAGCCAGTTGATATAGTGTTTGAAAGTGGATTATTGGTCACCCCAAAAGGAGAGTTACTGTCCTAAAACGTATAGGGTAGTGTTAGTTCCTTTTGGCTGTTATGGGAAAGTCCCAACTCGCCATTGCAGAGAGTAAGGAAGTTTCTTATCTCATGTCAGTAGAAGGCTGGGCATGGTTCAGGCTCTCAGCCAGGCCAACTCGGGGACCAAGATCTTTCTTTGATTCTCCTTGCTGCCCCCCACCCGCCACTCCACGCAGCCTTTTCCTCCGATTGAACTTTCTCAGATGGCTGCCATAGTTCTGGACTTGACATTCAGAAGTGAGAGGGGGCTTCTGAGAAGAAGCAGAACCTTTCCCAGGACCCCGGCAGATCTCTTCCCACAGCTTCATACCCAGACCTGGGCCACAGACCCAATTCCAAGCTCATCACTTAGTGGCCGTAGGAGGACATTTACCACCACGGCCGTGACCTTGGCTCTGGGAGGAAGCCCATGACCTCCTGGAGGAGGATATTTCCCGGAACAAAATCAGGACTTTTTTCCATCAAAGAGAAAAAGGGAGGGGCATGGTATTAAAAGTGGCCAGCCGCGCCTCCTGTGGCAAGGAAGAAAGAACCCACGTTCACACCTTATTTCAGGGACAGTGCCGAAAAGCGTTGTGTTTCCAGCGTGGAGTGAACCTGTGCTGAGGATTAAACCCATCATCTCTGAAACTCACAGCGACTCCATGAGGGATCTGTTGGCATCCCTTTTTGAAAATGGAGGAAATGGACATTCAGGGAGGTAAAGTAGCTTGTCATGTGGCATTTAAGTGACAAGACATGATTCCGAATCCGTGCTCATTTCTCTGTCTCTGTCTTCCACCCTCTTGTTAGTAATAATCAGGCCTTCTTTGACGAGGAACACGGTAATTCTTTTGTAAGATTGGAAAATGCCGGAACTCTACTTCTCTGTAGGTAACACTGACAAAATGGGGAGTTTGGAATTTCTCCTCCAGGACACCTCCTAACACACAGCTTATGAGTTGCCTCAAGTTTCCTATACTCATTCACCGTCCATCTGTCCAACAGTCATTTATAGAGCAGCAGTTCTATTCTCTTCCTTCTGAGGATGGGTATCCAGTTAAATAGATTTGCCCTCTGTCCTCACAGACCAGTAGGGGATACCAAGGTGGGAAGCAAGAACCCACAGGATGCAAGTAGGGGAATGTGCAAGAATCAGGAGGAAGGAGAATCAGCTTGTTTCAGCTGGGCCAGGATGCTTTCCTCAAGGAGCTGAGCAGGCAGGGGCTTGAAGGGTAAGAGCTCACCAGGCAGATGTGGGCAGGAAGGGGGCATTCAAACCACAGGACAGAGCGTGAGCTGAGCCCAGAGCCCCACAACAGCCTGGTGCGTGTGGACGCTGGCCTTGAAACCACTGGTGAGTAGAGCAGGACTCGAGATGTTTGGTGGTGTGTAACAGGAGCGAGATCCGGACCCTCAGGTGTTAAAGAAGCACGGAAAGGTTTTATGTCAGTCCGGTTTTGCATTTTAGAAAGAACAGCCTTGCTCGGTATGTCCACGATGCACTTTTTTCTTTCCCAACCTGGATTTGTTCAGGATGCCAGTGGGACAGGCTGAAAATATGCCTTGCCAGACCCCTCAACACCTAGTGTGACTGCTTGTCTCTGTCCTGGAATCTAGCCCCTGGGGCTTCCTGGACAGCTTTTGGCTGGCCCTTCTCTCTTCTTCCTGCCTGGAATGTGGACACAGGGTCTGGAAGCCCTGCAGCCATCATGCTGTCTTGAGGACAAAGCCATAAGCTGAGAATGGCAGAGCAGAAAAACAGAAGGAACCTGCAAACACAAAACACAAACACAAAAACATATTTGGTGAAATCCTTGAGCGAAACTGTATGCACCCTGACCACCCGCCTCCTTTATTTATGTGAGATGGATAAATACATCGTAAGTCCAAACGTACCTTTTACTTCTTCAAGCCGCTGTCGTCCTGACACATCTGGGGACAGAGAGGAGGGCGGCCAGGAAGGCAGGAAGACAAGGGGAACCGGCAGTCACAGAGACCGTCCTGGGGGTGCAGGGCCGAAAGCGCTGTGAGCGGGCTCTAGCAGAAAAGCAGTGGGACACATGGCCTGTGTCCATGGAGCAGGTGACTGCATGCCCGCCCGGGGAAGCCCACGAGAGGAGGAGCAGGTGTTGGGGGCGAAAGCATTGCGTGAGTCAAGTTTGCCCTTTGCTTGCAGGGACCTTGGAAAGAGGGATCCTCGACTCGGTCCAACAACTGTCTGGGCTGGGAAATGGCTTGGAGTTGTCAGCAGCGGGGTCGGGTGGCTGAGGTCACACGGAGGCAGTGGTCGTCCCGAGGGAAGACAAGGGCGCGGCCAGTTCCCCAGGGAAGACCACCAGGTAAAGGGCTCATGGAAAAGCTCACTCTTCTGGCACATGCCGTGCCGATCTGCCTGATGGCCACCTTTCTTTCTCTGGTTATTGACCCAGAAGCTGACTTTCCTGAGGCCCCCTCCCATCTCAGTGGCTGCCGCTCCCCTCCGAGACCTCCCTGTCTCGAGTCCAGGCTGGAGCACCTTTTCCCCAGCAAGTTTCATGCTCGACACCCTGCCGAGCCTCTCCATTCCACGGCTGGCTGCCACCTCTGTCTACCTCCCCCGAGTATTTTTGGATGGATTTCCAGTTTGATACATGAACATGCCGTCAGTCAAAACAATCTTTTTAATGAGCCATTTGTCCTGACAGCTGTGTTTAAGATAGGGCATGGAAGCCGGGTAATGGAAATCTAGAAAATTGTCCATTCTGGATTGAAACCTTAATGTGTGCCCCACACTCCCATCTCACCAGCCCACCATCTTCTTTTAAAAATAAAGAGGAAATTATGAATAGCGAAAAAAGATGTAATTTGTGCAAATGGAAAAAAAGATCTTCTGATCAGATGTTTCGAGAAGGATGAGAGGAAGGTATAATTATTGAGCGCTGCCCGAGTCTGTCACATGCAGCTTCCTGCCATGCAGCCTTGGACACGGCTGTGAGTCTCTCTTGATCTTCAAAGTGGCCCTGGGGGTGGTCGCTGGTTATGCCTTCCGAGTGACAAAACAGGAGGCTCAGAGAGGTCGGTGGACAGGCTCCACTCACACAGCCTGGTGATAGCAGTCTGAGGTTCAAGCCCACATCCCCCTGGCCCCTACCCCCAGCTGCCACTGCTTTTCTTGGCAACCAAATATTAGTATTAATAAAACGCAGCCCTCCTCTTGAGAATCCCACGCCGGTTTTGAATTGCCGTGTCGTCGGGAAGGGGAAAAATTAAATGGAAAAGCTGAGCACAGCCTCCCATGTGGGTAAACGGGAGGTGAGCCTGAATTTTGGAGGTGTATCGTGAATCCTCAAGTTCACGGCGGGAGGTGGGGCTACACCACGACCCTCCTCCCTGGGCTTTGGATGTGGGGGCCGCCCGGCACCTGCAGACAGCGGGCTGCTCTCTGGCCTGGGTCGTGGTAGCTCAGGTGCCCCAAAGCCCGGGAAGGCTCATGTCCTTGCGTAAGCGTGGGCAGGTCGGGTGCAGCAGTGGAAGTGGAAACGTCATGTCACAGACGGGAACCGGGCCCCTGTGGGTGTCCGCGTGATGACCAGCGGCTCTCTCCCCAGCTGCTCTTCTGCGGGGCTCTTGGATCCACTGCCAGCCTGGTTCTGCCGAAGATGCACAGCCCTCGGTGTCCTCGGGGCCTCTTCTCTCACCTTCCTGTAGTTTGAGTGAAGAAAAGCCTGGGCAGGGAACACTGTCATTTCTGTTGATCATTACTGAAGCGAGGCAAGGAAAGTGTACTTTTGTTTTTTTTTTTTTTTTTTTTACGGGAGTACTTTTTTTCCAAAAGAAAGAAAAAACCTCTTGCGGTTATAGGGCAGAGATGAGTTGGCCTTGAGTGAAGGTCATTTCAACAACTGGCCCTTCATTCCCACTCAGTCCTCTCTGGGGAGAGGAGGCTGTGGGTCTGTCAGCCGAGCCACATGTTTCACGTCACGTGGAGCAGACATCTGGGCAAACGCCTGAGCGAACCAGATGTCGGCGAGTTACCTAGTGCCCCCAGGAGAGGGGGAGGCACGAATGGAGTCGTCACCCGCCGGCTGTGGCCGTTCACCCCCATCTGTCCGCAGGCTGGGTCCCAGCTCCTGTAGGAGACGGTGCACCGCTCACCCCGGGCAGCGCCGCTTGGCTTTGGTGCTCCGTTCGCCTGAGGGTCTGTCCCTGTGCCGGTGATCCTGCGGCACACGGGGCCGGGTGGGCTCTCCCCCGAGACCCACCACAGTGGCTGGGCGATGAGACTTCTTCCTCCCAGGAGCAGTGTGCTCCCAGGTCCTCCCGGGGCTCTCTGAGAAGCTGTGCTAACTCTCAGTTCCTCCGCGTACCTGCAGGGCCGAAGGGCGCTGAACCTGCCCGACCTCCCGCTTTAAAATACACAATGATCAGCTGACAGCCGGGATGTTTACATCTTGGAAATACAGCTTTCAGGCTTTTATGGAGGGTCAAGCTGTGTGTGCTGAGTGAAACAATTAAGAGATACAGTGTTGAGTGCATAAAAGCAAGTTGCAAACCCTTAGAGTATGTCATTTTTGTGAAATCGTGGATTTGTGTGTATATGCATTGCCATAGACCCGTATCTGGTACCTGTATTATTAATATAGACATTCACATTATCCGCACAGTACACACTAAACTCACATGGGAAGAGAAAGTTGACATTTTCCTGACCCTCCTTTTTTTTTTTTTCATGCTCGTATTTTTACAATATCTGATTGTATTTTTTAACATGCCTTGCTTTTTTTCTTCGGACTTTTTATTCGGAAATATTTTAAGGCTTATAGAAGAGTTGCAAGTGAAAGGAAAACCTGTATTCCTTTCACCCAGATTTATCTGGCATTTTACCCCAGTTGCTTTCTTTTGTTTATTATTTGTGAGAGGTATGGCAAATACGTATCTTTTTTTTCTGATGTATTTGAGGGTAAGCTGCATGCATCACGTGTGTTTGTTCGTTTATCCCGTCTGACACAAACGAAAGCCTACTGTATACGCTTTTTGCACTTCCTTCACATAATTTTTCTTGGCTGTCATCCGTATCAGCTCGTGGGGATCTTCCTGATTCTTCCTTCCAGCCGCGCTGTGTGTATGCCATAGCTTATTCAGCTGCTCTCCTAAGGCAGGGAGCACAGTAGAGATGAACAGTGGAAAGGAAGTTTAAAAACCACTGAACAGAGCAAGCTGAGGCTCTTAATAGAAAGTCGTTATTTTTATTTTATTTTTTTAAAAGTTTGTGTATTTATTTATTTTGAGAGGGAGAGAGAGAGGAGAGAGAGAGAATCCCAAGCAGGCTCCACATGATCAGCATGGAGCCCTCTGCGGGGCTCAAACCCGCACACCATGAGATTATGACCCGAGCCAGAAGCCAAGAGTCAGACGCTTAACCGAACTGGGCCACCCAGGCACCCCAGTCTTTGTTATTTTTAAAGTGGGTGGGGCTGTGGGAGAAGCGGGGTGGGGGGGTGGCGGGAGCCCTTGGGCGGCCCTACGACTCCCGGAGAGAGTACTAGAGGCGTCAGGAGGTGCAGCTGACCTCCCTGGGTTAGTGTCTGTGGAAGCAGAGCCTGAGACACGGATTCGTCAGACATATGAGGGAGGCTCCCTGGAGCAGGGAAGTGACGACACAGGACAGGGCTGACGACAAAGCTAAGCAAAGATACGTGCTCAGGATTTCAGCCTGATCCAGCCAGAGCTCCAGAGCAAGAGTCACCCCACAGAGGTGGACCCACCTTGAAGCAGGGGGCCACGACCCCCAATCCCCATGTACAGTAATCCATTTTAGGGATGTGGAAGCATTAAAAATAATATACACGATGAGACTTGTTTACAATGCCTGGCCCATAGTAGGTCTTCCAAAAAAAAAATACTATTGTGGTCATTATTCCCTCTTTTCCCCTCCCCCACTGCACCGTAACCGCTTTATTGACACAACCTACCATTAACATACCACACAGTTCACTTATTTAAAGCGTACACTTAAGCAGTTTTGAGTTCATTCACAGAGTTTTGCACTGGCCACCACAGTCAGTTTTAGAACATTTGCATGGCCCTGTAAAGAAACCCCGCATCCTTCAGCCGTCACTACCCATTCCTCTGTCCCTGCCCTACAAGTCTACTTTCTGTTGCCATACATGTGCCTGTTCTGGATGCTTCATAGAAGAGGAGTCCTATACCACATGGTCTGGGGGCCGGCCTTTTGCACTCTCGTGTCATTCGGTCATTGGCTGTGCCCCCAGCCAGGCCTTTGGTTTATTCCTTCAGGGCTCAGGGGAAGGGCAGCTGTGAGCCATTCTCGGCCAGCCTTCCCTGCAGCCGAAGGATGGATGCACCAGCCCGTGAAGGGGCCTGGCAGGGACACCAACAACATCCACCAGAGTAAGTCGTGTGAAAGGGCTCTGTTAAGAGTAAGATGACAGGGATTATCCAGGGTGTTAGAGGAACAGGGAGGAGAGCAGTTACTCAGAATTTCTGGATAAATGGAAACACAGTGTTGTTCTGGGCAGCCTCCCTTTTAATCTTTGAAAGGCTCTGCCTTATCACCAAGGAGTGCAGTCTCAGTGACCAGACTCTCACACCCTTTGTGGAAATTTAAGTTGGTTTCTTTCCTTAAGAAGAATTTGACAGTAATATCAAAAGTCTAAAACTACGGGAACATGGAAGACTAAATTTTCCCCCTGAGATCAGGAACAAGGAAAAGCTGCCTGTTTTCACCATTCCTATGTGACACCATATTGGAGATTCTGGTCATAATGAAAAGCAAGAAAAAGCATAACAATCAGAAAAGAAGAAATAAAACTATCCATATTTGCAGATGACATCATTGTTTACTTAGAAAATCCCAGGACTTTACAAAACAATTACTAAAACTAACAAATGAATTTAGCAGGGTCTCAGGATATTAGGTTAATAGAAATACAAATCAATTGTATTTTTATATATCAGCAACAAACCCTTGTCACATGAAATTGTAAAAATCATTCAATTTGCCATAGTACCAAAAAAACATAAAATATTCAGGAATAACAAATGGCTTGTAAGACTTAAGCCCTAAAAACAACATTGCTGAGATTAATTAAAGAAGATGTAAGTCAATGGAAAGATAGACCATGTTCATGGATTGGAAGACTGTTGCTAATGTGGCATTTTTCCCAAATTGATTTGTAGATTCAACATACCAATCAAACTTCCTGTAGTTTTATTTTGGATAGAAATTGCAGGCTGATTCTAAAATTTCTGTGGAAGTGCAAGTTACCTATAATAGCAAAATGGTTTTGAAAGAAAAGAGCAAAGTTGAAAGACCTACCCTACCTGATTTCAAGACTACCTGTAAACCTACAGTGATCAAAACTGGCATTTGGTATAAGAAAAACAGATGAGTGGAACAGAAAAGTAAGTTTAGAAATAAACCCAAACATACACGGTTAATCCGTTTTCATCAAATGTTGAGGCAATTCTGGAAATAACCCTAGGGTCCATCAGAAGTTTTGAATGGGTAAACAAATTATGGGATATCCATACAATGAAATAGTACCTAGCAATAAAAAGGATGAACTCTCGGTGTGTGTGTGTGTGTGTATGTATATGTGTGTGTGTATATATATATATGTGTGTGAGTATGTGTGTGTGTGTGTGTATACATATACATATATATTTATATACATGACTAACTCTTGGTATATATATTGGATGTGTGTGTGTGTGTGTGTATATATGTGTGTGTGTATGTGTGTATATGTGTATATATATATCCAATAATGTGGATGAATCTTTCAAAATCATGCTGCATGAGAGAAGCCAGACCAAAAATGTGTGCATACTATGTGATTCCATTATATAAAATCCATATTAATCTATAGAAACAGCAGGTCACACATGGCCTGGGGCAGGACGTTGGGAGGGAGTGATTCCAGAGGAGCACGAGGAAACTTTTGGGAATGATGGGTGTGTTCGTGATCTTGATCTTGGTGATGGTTTCTAGGTGTTTACGTGTGTTCAAATTGATCGAATATGTGAAGTTTATGGTTCTTCAATTATATTTGAAGCTGAACCAAAAAAGTAGAGCTATGCTTAGACCCAGCAGTTCACCTTCCTTGTAAAATTTGAGAACTATTGATCCTAGAGCTACTTTTTAAAACTTTTTGTCTGTTTGTGTATGTGATGTGGTTATTTTTGCTCTGCAAAAAGTCCTTGTATGATATTAATAATTCAGTGCTTCTATTACTGAACTATTCAGTCATTTAAGTAATTGATATAATAATGGCATTCAATTGTCAGGAGCCTACTGTGTGCAAGGCACAAAATAGCTGTTTCTCACAGCAGCAGCTTTGCAGGGTAGCTCTTATTATCTCCATCTTTCAGATGATGAAACGAAAGCCATTCAGTTAAAAAGCGCCAACACTGGGATTGGATTTCCACCTCTGTCCCCCTCCAGAACTGCTCTGTTCAGTGTCATACCCGCACGTGGCTGGTCCAGATTGAGGTGGGCTCTAAGCGTAAAACACACTCTGGATTTTCAAGACTTGGTATGAAAGTAATGTAAAATTGGTAACATTTTATATATCGATTCTATGTTGAATAACATTTTAAATATTGGGTTAAATACGTAACTAAAATTAATTTCACCTGTCACTGTTTACTTTTTAAAATGCAGCTACTAGAAAATTTAAAATTACACAAGAGGCTCACATTATGCTTCCTTTAAGCAGGGCCACTTTAGAGCTATTTCCACCCCACACTGTCTGTATAAAGGACACCTGGAAAGTTAATTCAGCAGCATATACTTATATTTTTTGAGTGTGAGCTATATGCTGGTTAAATTCTGTCATTTCTCTTACTGGTACATGCACTTACTGTATCAGCCCATTAGCTATTTAAGTTCAAGCAAAACTTGTCAACACACAGTCTTTTTAATGTTTCAGGTCTGAGTTACTGTTTTAGATGGAAGGATGCAGACACTCTTAGTTTCAAGTAAACATAGAAGTCTCTTTCTGACCATTAGGATAGATGCTCATGTTTATTGAATAATTGAGTAATTGCTAATAGAATAACTTTTATGTTCGTTAAAGCAGTGTTCTCTGCAGGGCAAATACATCGTCTCCCCTGGCCAGAATGGCGTTCTTAGTTTTATAAACTATAAATTACTGTTTTCTTGATTTGTGAGAAGTACAGAAAGAAACTTCTAATTTTTGGAGAATTTTGAGAAACCATGGCTGATCACCCAAATTTATTTGTTTTTCAAGATGGTAAGCTTTTTTCTCCAATCGACCCTCCTCTCGTTTTTGTTAATAAAGCTTTATTGGATCACAGCCATGCCCATGTGTTTACATAACTATGAATGGCGGCTGCTTCCCTGCGATGAAGTAAGGGCAGAGCTGAGTAGTGGTTACACAGAGACCGCATGGCCCTAAAATACTATGTGACCCTTTACAGAAAATGTTGGCGGACCCCAGGTCACTTAAGTACAGGCGATCCCCAGAGGACGTTCCATGGAAATGTCTTTAAGATCCCACTTCGGTCAATGGGAGTTTGGGGATTGGAAGGCTTGAATTCACACAAGGCCGAAACTGGGAGTGACGGGGTGCTTTGATGCTCCCCACGTGGAGGAGGAGGATGCAGACGTGAGTCTGCACCTCCCGTCTCCATTTCGGCCAGCCCTCAGTGCAGCCCCCTCGCCTCCAGCTGAGCTGGGATCTGACCTGGAATCCTGGTGCCACCATGCACTCCCCTGGAGGACGTGCGTGAGAATTTCCCCCATGGGGGCGCCTGCATGGCTCAGTCAGTTAAGCATCCAACTCTTGATTTCGGCTCAGGTCATGATCTTGCAGTTAATGAGATCAAGCCCCGAGTCGGGCTCTGTGCTGACAGCGTGGAGCCTGCTTGGGATTCTCTCTCTCCCTCTGTCTGCCCCTCCCCCGCCTTTTCTCTCTCTTTCAAAATAAAGAAGCTTGAAATAAAAAGAATTTCTTCTATATCGCACAACTGGGGAGCGTTCAAAGGCATAGCGAGGGAATCCTGCCTCTGCCTTCCCAGCACCCCAACTCCTGTCCTTCCCTCGTGTGCCCCGTCTCTCACAGGCTTTTAGTTTCCCTCCACTTGGACCAGACTCCTGGGTTCTGACCCCAGCCCTGCCGGGGACGTGCTGAGTTAGGCAAACTGTGAAATGTGTCTACATCTGTCCTCTCATCTGCCAAACTGGGATACTAGCCATGCCGTCTTTGTAGGGAAATTGTGGGGATTACGCCTTCTGAGAACACATAAAGTGCTCTTCAGAACAGTGTCTGATAGCGAGCGCTCCATAAACACCACTTATTATCACTGTCATTACCACCATAATGATTATCCTCCCTCAAGTCCCAGGACAGATGTGAACAAAGAACCGGCAGAAGTGGAGGGTGTGTTTAGGTCAAAGCCACCTCCTCCAGGAAGCCCTCTCACTGGGCCTGCCGTGTCATGATCCTTGGCACTTTGTACCTCAAAGGTGATGGACAGAACATCTTCTGAGTCAGCCTGACCCTTGTGTGGGGTCACACAAATCCTAGCTCTGTGACCCCAGGCAAGTCCCTTAACCTCTCTGTGTGTCATTTTTCTCACCTGCAAAAGGGAGCAAGTGTCTTCATGGGGGTCCTTGTGAAGCTTAACTGAAACGATACATAATAAGCATAGTTCTCGGCTCAGGGTGGGTGTTCAGTAAATAAAACACTGCAAACCGTGCACTTATCACTTGCTGCCTTTTATTATGGATAGCTGTTTATATTACTATCCAGCTGTAGGCCTTGAGCGTTCAGTTGCTAGGAATGGTCATTCTGGGTGCCTCACTACCCTCCCACCAAGGGGGAGCTCCACAAGTGTTTATTGCCCCGAGCTGGCAGAAGAAACAGCCTCCAGCTTCACCCAGAGATTGTGGAGCTGGTCTTTCCCCTCCTGCACATTCCCTCGCCGGCCTGGGCCACGGGCTCTCGGGCATTTGGGGAGATGCGTGCCAGTGAAATGTAGGGAAAGTGATTCTAGAGGAACCTAGAATTCCCAAATTGGCAACTCAAAACCCTGACCCAGTAGTGGACCGTACCCTGATTTCAGATTCGTGGCTGCACCTCCCAGCCCTGCTGAAGAAACATATTTCTGCCCCTTTGCCACGTGGGCCACCCCAGGCCGCCAATTGCTGGCAGGAATCACTGTCTCAAGGCCTGCCTCTCAGCTACAGGGATTATTTGCACCTGTTTTCTGTATGGTCCTACTGATTCTTTCTTTCTTTCTTTCTTTCTTTCTTTCTTTCTTTCTTTCTTTCTTTCTTCTTTTTCTTCATTCCTTTTCTTTCTTTCTCTGTCCTTTTCTTTCTTTTTCCTTCTTTCTTTCTTTCTTTCTTTCTTCCTTTCTTTCTTCTTTTTCTTCCTTCCTTCCTTTTCTTTCTCTGTCCTTTCTTTTCTTTCTTTCTTTCTTTCTTTCTTCTTTTTCTTCCTTCCTTCCTTTTCTTTGCCTTCATTCCTTTTCTTTCTTTCTTTCTTTCTTTCTTTCTTTCTCTATCTTTTCTTTTCTCTTTCTTTCTTTCTTTCTCTTCCTTCCTTTTCTTTTTCTTTTCCTTTTCTTCCTTTCCTTTCTTTTCTTCCTTCTTTCCTTCATTCTTTCTTTTCGTTCCTTCCTTCCTTCCAGCGCATTTTTTTCCTTACCACTGAGGCAGGAAAAATGGGAATTGTGACTAATGACTTACAACACAATTTTCACTATTCCAGCCGGCGATGTGAAGGATGCATAACATTTTCAGAAAAGTGTATCTACTCAGGATAAAAGCAAAAGCCGTCCAATTTAAATCTGTTCACTCTTTCCAGGCTTAAGTAACACTAAGGCATTCAGGAAGCCAGTTCTTAATACTAGAATTGTACTGGGGAGCCTCCTGATTTCCTGACTGATTTGAGGCACACTTCCAGTATTCGAATATTAAATTACATGGAGATTGCATTCCCTTCCCAATTGATTTGACATGAATTTGAATCAAGACAGCTTAAAAATAGCTTTTATACCATCTCTGCGACTTGATACCATGGAGAAATAAGCGTGAAGCGAATGCCACAGAAGTGGTCCTCCCCTGATGCACAGGGGCTGCCTTTTGCTTGGGAATTCCTCTGGTGGTAATTTAAGAAGATGCTTGTCATCCCCTTACAGCAGTTCATAATTCAAAAACAATCCATACGTAACAGTCAATTAAGGAACTGTAGAAGCATGTCGGCCACAAATGACTAATGAATAGCCGGGATGGAAACTCTGCCCAACTCCTGAAAACACCACTAGAATCAATCCCCCGTCAAGGAAACTGTGATTTATTAATGCATCCCCTACCTCCGTTGAGTTGTGAATCAATGCTTCCCCATCAAAGGCTAATAGAAAAGCAGAAATGGGTCCTCATGGCCTGTCGGCATGAGAGGGGATTGTAACTCGGACAGGAGACCACGTGGCAGAGCCAGCACGTGGTGTCTGTGTCCTCTGCCAGCCGCCAACCCCGCCCGAGATGGAGCCCCGAAGGTTCAGGAGTATCTACTGTGGTACCTGTTTCCATGCTCTCCTTTAAGCCTCCCTGCCACCCATGAGTCCTCTTCATTATTCGTCTCACAAGCCAGGGAACGGAGGCTCTCAAGGGTCAGTAATACCCTGCCCGAGGTCCCCAAAGAACAGAACCAGGCTTCCGACTCGATCTCAGCTCAGGTCGTGATCTCACAGGTTTGTGAGTTTGAGCCCCGCTGACAGCGTGGAGCCTGCTTGGGATTCTCTCTCTCTCTTCCTCTGTCTCTGCCCCTCCCATGCTCACTCTCTCTCTCACTCAAATAAACAAAAAGAAAAAGAACAGAAACAGAGTCTGCAAGGTCAGTTCAGAACTTAGGCTCTGACATCCATTTCCCAGCTGTGTAACTTTGCCTCTTTGTTCCTTGTCCTGGCCTTGGGTTTTTCCTCTGAAAAACGGTGATTCGAGCCTCCGTTGGGACGATTCAGCGAGATGATGGATGGAAGGGCCCTAGCGTCCTGTGGCTGTCCTTGCTTCTGAGCCACTCTCATCCTGCCTCAATACTGCCCTGACTTGAGGCAGGACTGGGAGAACATGATCTGGGTTCAAAACTGCTGAACTTGCCAGGAGGTGGGAAATAGAAGCTCCATCTGTCGGCCACCAGGCTGCTTCTGGTTCTGGTTCCAGCCCAAGAAGAGGGTCTCTCACGCGCCTTTGGGCCAGCCAGGAATGTCCCAGAGCCTTACACTCTGCACCAGAACCCAGCAGGAAGGACAGTTAGGCCTACCCTCCTCCTTTTTGATGCAGACTTTAGCCTTCTGCTTGACCGTCCCTTTGTGCCCTTATTCCGTGGCCATTTCTCACAGCTTCTTATTCAGGCCTCCAAGATGTGAAGTTTCTAACTGCAGTGGTGGGGGTGGAGACAATCTCTTGCCAGAGGGGAGAACATCCTGAACACGATGGCCCTGCTCACCGACAGACTCCCCCATCGTTATCGCTAGCTCTCTTAGGCATCCTTGCTAATGCCAGAATCATCATTCAGTCACATTGGCTGTGACTTGGGACATTAGCAATAAATGGTGAGCCTTAAGGGGCTTGCAGCAGGACGATGGATAGCACACTCACTGCAGCTCCCCCCCCCCCCCCCCAGCCCAGCTGTCCTCAGAGATCCGCTCTGAAAGTCCCTCCGGTCACTCGAACGGTCCCCATTAATGCTCTTGTCTCTGTGGGCGCCGATAAATATGGCGTGAAACTTGATCATCGGTGAGTCTTTACAGCTAATTATGGCCAATGCGAGCCACTCTTAAAATTGCCAAACATGCCTTCCAGAATATTACAGTTTGCAGCTAGGAATTAGGCAGAAAGAGCCAAATTCCATGCACACAATCTAGTACACAACCAAATAAGAACGACACTGAGTGGTTTCTGTCTGGCCATTAGGAACTCCCTGAGGTGGGTCCGATGGCCCAGGCCCCACAGCTTTGAAAGGCCAGGAAGGCGAGGAAGAGGTTCACGTCCACGGTCCTTGTCCACGGTCCTCCAGTCTGTGTGGCCAGGACTGTCCAAACCTCCGTTTGTGGCGAGGACCCTTTGGGCGCCCAACCCAGGGTCTCACCCACAGCTTCTGACCCACAAGCTCAGGCCCTGGCGTGGTGGCCCCTCCACCCTTCCCTACTGTCACCCTTCCCCCCCGGGGCACCTGGCATGCCACCACCACGCTGTTCAGGTCACCTGGACGTGTGTGTTCATGATCACTGGTAAAGTTGTACCACAGAAATAAAGAGTAGAAGGTGATGCCCCCTCACTAATCCCAGCACGCCCCCCCCGCCCGCACCGTCTCCATGAAATCACCCGTGGGAGCAGTGGGAACATAGCCCCATTGGGTTGGGGGATACAGACCAGTGCGCACAAACCCTCCTACGCATGTGCTCTCTTCGACAAAACCAGGATCACACGATGCTTTTTTTTTAACATCTTGCTGTTCCTACTTAACCTATTTGGTGACTGTCAATGCCGGCACATGTAAATCTACCTCTTGTGTAAAATACACCCGTCATCCATACCGTCTCCTGTAAATGAGCATCACAAACACTGCACTATGTATTTATGCCTCCAGACGCAACACATCTGCATCTGTGGGCTCTTCTCCGGGCATTTCAATGGAATTGCTGGTGTTGGGTCAAGGGGAACACATCAGGGAACGTGAGAAGATAGCACCTCTCTGAGATGGGTTGTATCTGTTTGCATCCTGATAACAGTAAATGGAACTCGCTGATCCTCGCCACCCTCAGCTGTTCTAAACAGAAGAACCTGGGTCCCCTTCCTTCCCATCCCGAGGCGTGGACCTCAGCGGGCAGACGGCCGCACCTGCCCACAGGTGGGTCTCCGTTCCTACTGTGAGCACACGGCGGCTCTTGTCACAGGGCTCTGTGCAGACTCTCCCAGAATCCTCTTAAGCAGAAGGAGCTGCTGTCAACATTTTTGAACGTGTTTCCTTCAGCCCTTTCGAATCCTTGTTAAGTGCGAACGGTTCCATCACCACGAGGATCCCTCTTATAGCCAAACCCACTCCCAACCCCTACAACCCCTGTGCCTCACTCCTAGCAGCCGTGTCTACACTTCCATCATTTCAAGAATGCTGTGTCAATGGAATCACACAGGATGGAAGCTTTTGAGTTTGGCTTTTCAAAGTCAGCATAATTGCCTCGCTATCTGTTGTAGTTGTTGTGTGTATCAGTCGATCATTCCTTTTTTTTTTTTTTTTTTTTTTTTTAATTGCTGAGTGGTATTCCGTGATGTAGTTGTGCCACAGTTTAACCGTATACCCACTGAAGGACATTTAGGTTGTTCCCCGTTTCCGGCTATTACAAATAAAGCTGTAGAACACATCTGTGTACACATATTTGAACCTAAGTTTTCACTTCTCTGGGATAAATATCCCAAAGAGTTCTGTTGCTGGGTCATAACAGTAAATGCACATTTAGTTTTGTAAGAAACTGCCAGAGTGTTTCCCAGAGTTGCTGTGTCACTTTACATTCCCACCATCGCTGTGGGAGTGATCCAGTGTCTCTGCACCAGAGCCAGCATTTGGTGTTTGTAACATTTTAAAATTTCATGTTTGTTTTTTTTCGTTTGTTGTAGTTATTGTGATTTTTTCCCCCCACCTCTTTGCCGATTGAAAGTCACATATTCCATTTTTTTTTTCTTTTGGAAATTATCCGTATTTTTTTAATGAATTTAAATTTATTTAAATTTTATAGAGAGCATGCAAGTGGGGGAGAGGGGCAGAGAGAGAGAGAGAGAGAGAGAGAGAGAGAGAGAGAGAGAGAGAGATCTTAAGCAGGCTCCATGCATGGCTCGATCCCACAACCCTGGGATCATGACCCGAGCTGAAATCAAGAGTCAGGCTTTCAACCAACTGAGCCACCCAGGCTCCCCTTAAATAACTTTAAAATTTTAGAACACCTTCAAATCTGCATAAAAATTACAAAGATAATACAGAGACTTCCCACATGCCCTGTACCTCGATTCCCCCGTTATTTATGTCTTATACCAGTAGCACATTTGCTACAATTAATGAGCTGATATCGATAACACTTTTATTAATGAAGTCCATAATCAGGTTCCCTTACTTTTTACCTAATGCCCATTTTCTGCTCCAGGATCCCATCTAGCATAGCACACCTCGCTTCTGTATCACACCTCCTTAGTCTCCTCTTGGCTGTGACCGTTTTTGACGACCTTGACAGTTTTGAGAAGTACTGGTCAGGTATTTTATAGAATGTCCCTCTCTTGGGATGGGTCTGATGGTTTTCTCAGGCTGGAGCCCTGGGTTTGGGGAAGATCACACGAATGTAAAGTGCCGTTCTCATCACCGTCGTCAAGGTACATCGTGGCGTGCGTGCAGTCAACCTGACTCTGTCATCCCTGCTGATGTTCGGTCAGTGTCTCCACCATAAAGTTACTCTTGGACTGAAGTCCCTATGCACAGTCCGCACCTACGGGTGGGGAGTTATGCTCCCCCTGCTTGAGGGCAGAATATCTAAGTAAATTATTTGTTATTCTCTATGGGAGATTCGTCCCTTTTTCCCACATTTACATGTTTATTTATATTAACACAGACTCATGGATTTCTATTTCTTATACTTTGGGTTATAATTCAGCACTAGCTGTTGCTCAAATTGTTAAGCTTTGGCTATGGGGAGCTCTTTCAGTTGACCCCTCTGTCCCTTCTGACACCCCCTCCCCTGCCCCATTATTGTGAGCTTTTGAGAACTTCAGCACTTCCTTACTTTCTGGCCTGACAAGCTGCTCCAGGCTCATTTTGTGTATTTCCTGCCCGAGCCCTATGTCAGTCACTTCTCCGAGGATCTGCATCTCCTTTTACTGGAGAATGGTGTTAGAAACCAAGATCTGGACACTAGGTGTGCTCATTGCTAGTGTGCACCCTTGTTTCTAGGCTGGGAAGGACGTATCCTGTTTACTAACCTGTGTCTGTACACCTCTATAAACGTTTCTGGGTGTCCTCATCTGTTTTTAGCATCTGATATTAAGGTAAACATGAATTCCTGTTGATGTCTCCACCTCCAATCCACTACGCCATGGTTCATTCTAGCTTCCTCCTCATCCCACACATTTTATTTTTTGCATTTTTTATTGAGGTATTATATAATTCACATACCATAAAATTTCCCCTTTTAAAGTACAAATTCAGTGGGTTTTTTAATATTCATTTATTTTTGAAAGAGAGAGAGAGAGCATGAACGAGGGCAGGGGGAAGGGGCATGGGGAGGGTGCAGAGAGAAAGGGAGACACAGAATCTGAAGCAGGCTCCAGGCTCTGGGCTTCAGTACAGAGCCTGACATGGGGCTTGCAACTCACGAACTGTGAGATCATGACCTGAGTTGGAGTTAGACACTTAACCGACTGAGACACCCAGACACTCCTAAATTCATTGGTTTTAATAGTGCAGCCATCATCACTGATTCCAGACCGTTTTTAGACAGTTTTTACCATTCCACAAAGAAATGCTGTGCCTGTTAGTGGTCACTCTCCCTTCCTCTTTCCCTCTTCCCCCAGCCCCTGACATACAAGAATCTTCTTTCACTTCATTGCTTTTTACAGCTGAATAATCTTCCATTGTATGGATGTGCCACATTTTGTTTATCCACTCATCGATTAATGGACATGTAGGCTCCTTTTTAGGCTACTGTGAGTAATGTTGTGAACATTCACACACGTTCGTACATGGCTGTGTGTTTTCATTTCTCTTGAGTACATACCTAGGAGTGGAATTGCTGGTCCACGTGATAGCTCCATGTTTAACATTATAAGGAGGTGCCAAAGTGTTTTTTAGAATGGCTGTACCATTTTACATTTCCACCAGCACTATATGAGGGTTCTAATGTCTCCAAATCCCTGTGAACACTTGTTATTTTCCATGTTTGTTTATAGCCATCCTAGTAGATGTGAAGGGGTATCTCATTATGTTGTTTTTTTTTTTTTAGTTTATTTATTTTTGACACAGAAGGAACACATGTGAGTGGAGGAGGGGCAGAGAGAGGGGCTGACAGAGAACCCCAAGCAGGCTCTGCACTGTCCATACAGAGCTCGATGCAGGACTCAATCTCACAAACTGTGAGATCATGACCTGAGCTAAAGTCAGACCCTTAACCAACTGAGCCACCCAGGCGCCCCTCATTATGGTTTTGATTTGCATTTCTCTAATGATCAGTGACATTGAACATCTTTTCATAGTTTTCATATTCTTCTCTTCATATTTTCTGGATATTAGATCTTTATCAGATATATGATTTGCAAATATTTTCTCTCATTCCACGGGTTATCTTTTCACGTTGTTGATAATGTTCTTTGAAGCACAAAACCTTAAAGTTTTGAAAGGTACACTTTGTCTATTTTTAGTTTGGTTGCTTGTGCCCATTTTTAAGAAGCATGTTAATTATGCATTTTTCCTAGCAAATACAAAGTTACTTATTATTTTCGCATTCCTTCCAAACATGACAATAACTTTCATGCACTTTAATTATCCATTGAACTTCCCATCCTGACATTCATGAGTTTTAGTTTCATTTTCACATTAAAAAATAGTTTTTTCAAGGGAAATCAGTAGTTAATTAAATTTACCAAAATATATTTATTAGTGTTTGCTCATCACTATTTTTTAATTTCATCCCTTCCTTGCTGAAACAGATTTCCTAATAATTCTTTCAGTGAAGGTTTGGAAGTGGTAAACTCTTTATATGCCTCAGCATGTATTTATTTTGCCCTTCAATCTGAATGATGGTTTAGCTGGATATAAAATTTGAGGTTCATAGTTGCTTGCCCTCAGCATTGGAAGGTATCACTCTTTGATTCTGTTATTGCTAGGGGTGTCTGCTGTCTGTCATTCCTTTGTAAGTTATTCTTACTATCATTTCCTCCTTTCTCCTGTTCCAGCTCCTCTTAAGCGTCCATTGATACCTCTTAATCCATTCTGTGGGTTCTTTGAACTGCGTGTTCTTATTGCTTGTGTATGGGTCTCTGTGTTGTCTTTGGTTCACTGCCTGCATTCTGCCTATTAATTCACTGATTTCCTCTCTAAACAGTTTCCCGTCTAGAATTTATCCCATTTATTGAGAGTTGTCTTTGTTTTATATTTTAATGGCTTGTCTTTTATCTCTGAGCTTTTGTTACCAATTATTCTCATTTCTTTCATGCCTGTTTTCTTTCCTAACATGTTGTTTTTCGTAGATATTAGTCCTTTATCAAGGACCTTTTGATGCCTTAAACATACTCATTTTAAGTATTTGTCAGGCAGTTTTATATCATTCATTTCATCTGGAGTGAATTCATATTCCTGATTGAGGAGTCTGTAGACTGTCTTACTTAGCATGAGATTTCTTCACAGGTGGTGGGATTTTCTTCCAGGTTCAATTTGAGTAAGTCGTAATTTTTTTTTCTTTGGTTTTTCCTTCACTTTCTCTCTTGAATAGCTTCCTCCTGCCTGGTGGTTTGGGCTTCTCCACTCCAGCCCCATTTGGAACCAGGTCTTACAGTAGAGCTGGAAGGCCCTTGCCCACGGTAACACTGAGAAAACATGTCTCATTTCCTAGACTTGAGCCTATGTCTGTCCTTCCTTCCTAGACCCATAGATCGCTACAAGCCCCAGCCCAGTGGTGTGCTCGAGACAGCTCCTCCTATCCAGCTCACGAAAACCAGTGATTAAATTTTAAGGAATTCTGTGAGCTCATTGTCAAACAACAATTACTAAAAATTAAATTCTCCGAACTCACCAGTGAATAAATTCTATTGAAAAGCAAAGGTAGTAAATACTCAAAACTGACTCTTTTCTAATTACCTTGCTACCTATTGCTATTACAATGCTGCCAGGTTGCTCACGGCTTTTGTATCTGTGTGGCAAGAGGCGCCACAGAGTGATGTGCTCACCGCATGTTTTCCCACGTCTGGGTCAGTGACATCACGCGGGTGATTTGATAGCAGCCATGACGAGAGCATTCACCCACAGAAATGAGTGAGCATTACAGATCGGTTCTCTTATTTTCTGGAGTACTTGTTAAAGACACCTGTACACCACTGCCCGGGCCCCAGACAGCGACGGTTTTCTGCATCCTCCTTCCATAGACAGAGGTCCCCAGGCCACCCCTTCTCCAAACAGGGGCCGGGCTTTATTTGCTCATCTCACAGAAACTGCTTTCAGTCTCTGTTACCCTACAGGAGCTTCATTCCCAGCAATACTGCAACCCCGCTCATTACTCTGCGTTTCTGTCTAGTTTCTCATCCACAGAGCTCTTTATTTCGGCGCTGAGGCGACTTCTGTCCTTTGGTCTTTTTTTTTTTTTTTCTATCTTACCCACCATGACTCTTGAGTGTGGGGAGGAGAAGGTACATTAAATGCTGAGCATGCTCTACTCTCTTGATTAGAACCCCATAAACATGATTTTTTGTAGACATTTAACTTGTCTCCTGTGGCTGTCGATAACAGGCCTCAGAATATTTCCTTCCACTTCCTGTATCTCTCCCAAAGTCATTCACTTTATCTTCCTTTTCTCCCTTTGTTCCCTGGCACTTTCTTGCGCCGGTTATAACAAACGTGTTAATATGTTATATCGATGAATTATTCCCTGAAAGGATTGTGGATGTCACGAGGCTGCCTTCTCATTTCTTAGGCATTGAGTCAATATTACACACTTAATTTAATAACATACCGTGTTGTTCCCAGAAGAAAACAGGGGAGCCCCCCAAGTTCCCTACATGGAAATCCTTGGCCCCCTAATGTCTTGTTCCCTCCCCCCGCAGGTGTCACAGCTGTGTTCTCAGGCCACTACCATAGGAATGCCGGGGGCACCTACCAGAACCTGGACATGGTGGTGTCATCTGCCATCGGATGCCAGCTGGGCCAGGACACCCACGGGCTCCGAGTCGTCGTGGTCACTGCCGAGAAAATCGTTCACCGCTACTACAGCTTGGATGAGCTGAGTGAGAAGGGGATAGAAGATGACCTCATGGGCCTGATGAAGGAAAAGTGATGGTGGCTGGCGATCTCGTGTTTCACTTCCCCTGGTTTTTTACTTTACCAGAAGCAGCAGGTACGCACCGTCCCTTGTTGAAACGTAAAAGTACTCCAAGCCGATGTGTGGATTTTTGTCCTTTTGCATAAATCAGAGAGCTGGGTCCTCTCCTCCTATCCTAAATTGTATTCAAAGTAGAGCTTCCCTCCCTTTAAAAAAGAGAGGAGTTGGGGGAACTGGAAAATAAAAGAATAAATGATTCTAGCGTCTCTCTGCTTGGATGCTTGAATAAATTCTCCGAGTGCTGTGTCCCTCAGCTCTGCTTGTGAATTAGTGCTTGTGAATTAGCATGTGATAAATGTCTACCTGTCGACCTCCATCCTACCTTGATAGCCAAGTGTGGTCTTTGAAAATTCTGTGATCAGGTCGCATCCGATCGTACTAAATTGTGGTCACAACTCCCAAAGTGCTAGGCAAAACACGGGTCATCTCCTTTCCTTCCTAACAAAGCACATGACTGTAACCCATTAGAGCTACGCAGGCTTGCTTTTACAAGGAGCTGGGTAGACCACATCTGCTACTAAATTTTGAGACTCCTGGCATTGTTGACAATGCGGTCGGTACAAGTCAAAGTTGAACTTGCCTTCTGGGTAACAAGAAAATCCTGCTTGGCACGTGAACGGGCCATCTGTAGAAACCTCATCACAGAGACTAGAACTGAAGCCCCACACCCTGGCTTCGTTCACATTCACGTCTGACAGCGTGGCGACCCTGCAGATTGGCATCCTCGTGGAATGGGAGTGGCCCTCCGCTTATGAGACTCTTCGCTGTGTCCACTTGGACAGAGCAAGTGGGAGTTGCTGCGGAGTTCTCCAAGGGAGCAAAGCAGAGACTCTGGTGGGGCAGGAGTGGAGCTTTTGGCCCCATCATCTAAATCAGCCCTGGCTTTGAGGAAATGCACCGTATCCCTTGACGAAGGAGCACGGGCGGTTTGAAATCAGTGTCATTTTTACGTGATCTCCTTTGCTGCTGCTTTGCCACCGCCACTGACCATGGAGCGATCTCATCCGTCACCCTGGCAGACGGGGAGCCTGGGCTGTCTGTCCTGCCGGGAATATTTCACAACGCCGTGCAGTAGTATGCTGGCATACGCATACAGATGGGCTGCAAAGTCCATTAAACCACAAGACTTTCGTGTTACAGAGTTTTAGTCAATGTGGCAAAACCGTGAGACATTAAATAGGAAGATAATTGGATATGTAAATTCATAAGGAAAAAAGATGAGAAGTTAATTATACTACAGATCCGTGATGCACCATAGCTCTTCACTGTGTGGCACAAGAAAATTAGAATTTTTCAAAATTAGAATGCCCTTATTTTAGGACTTTGCTGCAGTCTTGATTTGTGTTCCATTTTTCTTTACAACAGGTGTGGATTGAGGAGGTCAGGAACAGCAGTTCAGTAAAAGGTGTAACTTTTTGTTTCATTTTATTTGGGGGAGGATATGGATTAAATTAAAAGCAATGGAAAGGAAACGTCTAAGTCTCCTTCCCCAGAAACCTAATATGTAAAACAATTGATTCAAGATACAGCAAAGATATGCTAAGAATAGGGAATCCTATGAAATTCTAACCGTTTTTTAAGTAACCACCAATATTCCCTAATGGTAGTTGGTTCAGAAGAAGTTAGGAACTGATTTTGTAGATGAGTGTGTATCATTCTGATAATAGATAATTACCAATGTACTCACTTATGATTGCTTTTTCTTTAAAAGAAAAAAACACATTACAAAATAAGTGCCTTATACTCTGGAAAACAATAAAATACTCCGTGATCCTAAGTGCTATGATTTTGAATGTTTATTATGTGCTAAGTACATTTTCAGTGCTTTAACTGAGAGAGGTGGGGCTCACTTGGCCACTGTCATACAGCTCACCCGTGGGGAAGGGAGGGTTGAGATGCAGGCAGTCTGACGGCCCAGCCCGTGCTCCTTATTAACACTATCATCTCTCTTAGAAAACGTTTCTCACAGTGAGAGGTTTGCAGCAGCTCAGCCTGTGGCAACATGACAACATTCAGCACCTCTGACCACCTTTGCTGGACAATGACCCGGTGTTAGCGGGAAGCCATGGGGCTTGATCCCAGGGTTTGCAAAGCCCGGACACCCCTTCTCTGACTGTACCAGATCCAGGGTGGCAAAGCCTGTCCAGGTTGTCCCAGGCAGAGAATTTTCTCCGAGGATACTGGAAAACTCCTGTCTGGGAGGCCATAGGACACACCTCTGCCCACAACAGTAAAGTACTCCGTGGGATGATGCTCACTGCTTGCTCGTGGTTCCTGCCCCCAGGAGTAGGAAAGCCATGGCTCTCTCAAGGCAAGCAATGCCACCCAATGCTCCCCTTCCAATGCGTCGTTGGAGCAGAAATAAGGGCTGCTAAAAGGAGAAGATTATTTAAGGAGACCTAAAATGGGGTTCTCAAGACTCCAGCGGGCTTGCGGATGGGTTGGGGAGATACCTAACTGTGTTCACCTTTTTACAATAAGTAAGTGTATGTCTAGAACTCCGTCCTGTTTGCCCTCAGGTTGGAGAACAGGGGGGAAAGGTCTATAGTAAACCTTATGGAAGCGAGCAAACAGAACGTTTCATACCATCGTGTTATTTTCAGCATTACCTGGTTGTCAGGCCCTGATAGAGAGTTACAGGGCAAAGCCTAGTTTTAAGCCTGAATAATGCTAGGACCATTTCCCTTATGTAGTACGAAAGACACCAAGTTACATATAACTGTGGAAACTGTATTACACATAATACAGTTTAATAGTATAGTCTATATTCTCATCGAAATCTGTTGAGGAAAGGTAGCAAAAACATCATTTGCATTTACTTGAACTCTTAATACTTATTCCCTGAGTAGTGTCTAAAACAGCTTCGCGCAGTCGTGGAATTAAGTAGCGATATTGTATTGAGCTGGGGGGAAAAGGAAGATTTAGGAATAAATCATCAAGGCAAGTTCTATTAAAAGCTTTCACATAACCTTAGTAGTTTGGGTTACACATGCAAGAGATAGTACTTGACAGGTAATATTGATTTTTTTTTTATAACTTCATAAAATACTGTCTTCTGTCATTGGAGAGCTCTTAGGGATATATATATGATTCTTTTCTTGGAATAATAATGACTTCTAACATCTTTCTAGGAAAGGTTTTACTGACTAAATTCTCTTTTTCCTTCCATGGATTTTTATTTCCATTATTTCTTTACCATTAGTGACCACGTACACATATACACATATATACAGTTTGGGTGATTCCTTTAAAAATTTTTTTAAATGTTTATTTATTTTTGAGAGAGAGAGAGAGACAGAGACAGAGACAGAGCACAAGTAGGGGAGGGGCAGAGACAGAGGGAGACACAGAATCCAAATGAAGCAGGCTCCAGGCTCTGAAGCAGGCTCCAGGCTCTGTGCTGTCAGCACAGAGCCTGACACAGGGCTCGAACTCATGAACCCTGAGATCATGACCTGAGCCAAAGTCAGATGCTTAATCGACCGAGCCACCCAGGTGCCCTGAGGATGTTTCCTTTAGATAAATCCTAAAGGACCCATGTAGATTAAAAAAACAAAAACAAAGGACCCATGTAGATTAAAAAACAAAAACAAAAACAAAGCCTATGTAAATAAAGTGGATTGAACATGAATAATCACAAGTTACCTTTCATTATTGTGTTCTGATACTTCTCTTTAAAAAGTCATTTTTTGGGCTCCTGAGTGGCTCAGTGGATTAAGCATCCATCTTAGGCTCAGGTCATGATCTCACGGTTCCTGATTTTGAACGCCGCGTCGGGCTCTGTGCTGACGGTGCGGAGCCTGCTTGGGATTTTCTCTCTCCCTCTCTCTCTGCCCCTCTCCTGCTCACGCTCTCTGTCTCTCTCTTAAAATAAATAAATAAACTTAAAAAAGAAATAAATGTGTGCAGCTTAGTAAAATGTATCTCAATAAAATTGTTTTAAAATAATTTAAAAAGAAGAGAGATTTATCCAGCTTGGGGGAAGGCCGTGTTTTCAGAAGGAGCGTCATTTGCAGCCAAGGAGGCATTTTGTCATGTGAGGTACCTGTTTTCAGAGCTCCTGTGCCTCTGAAGACAGACCCAGGTTTGAACCCAGGCTCTCAGATTGTGAACCATGCTCACATGGTTTCTCTCGCAAGACTCGCTAACCTCCCTATACCTCAGTATCTGCACACTCCATCGGTTGGGATGCTTCCAGCCGATGGTAACAATATCAGATCAGAAGGGGCTTGATAAGTAAGGGGGTTGTTTTTCTCCCACAACATCAGTCCTGAGTCCGATGGTGGCTCTGGGATGTCTGAGCAGTGAAGCGTGTCAGCTTTGTGTAGATGGCTCCGTGATTCCTACTGACAACATGGCCGCCCAACTCCAAGCATCATTAAGTCCAAGACAGAAAGGGCTGGTGGGGTGGGTCTCTACCTCCAGAGTCACTTTTTCTATCCAAGAGGAAGTTTTCACCCAGAGGCCCTCAATGGATTCTGCATCATAAGTCCCATTGTCCAGAAACAGAAATGCCACGAATACAACCCAACAGCCATCACAGTCACAGAAAAGAGACCCTAGGATAAGGGATGAGGCCTGCCGGTAATTGTGAAAGAGCACCTTGCTGTGCCCATGAAAGCCACACTGCATACAAACTGCTCAAGTGGCGAGTGGTGAGAAAGAAAAAGTGTCTGTCAGCAGAGACCAGCCTTTCCCAGGAACACAGGAGGGGAGGAGACTGAGAGTAAGTGGAGAAAAGTGCAGGTTGAGCAGCCTCGAGTGAGAACAAGGCTGAAAGTGGATGTGGAAAGGGACAATACCCAGTGGGACAAGGGCGTTGGAAGGGGAAAGAAATGGGCTTGGGAGCACAGCCTTGCATGAGGTAAGAATGAAGAGGCCAAAACGGGTGATAAGGCTGAGAACATGGGCAGAGCCATGGCGTGACTGGCCGGCTGGTAGGTATAGCCCACTTCCTGCTGATGCCTTTCTCAGAAGGGCTCCGTGTCTGTGCTTTGCTGTGAAACAGGTAAGGCTTTCTGGACTGATGCACAGTTCACCTTCGTCTCGTCAGGCAAAAGCCACCATCTGCATAGAACCGGTGACCATCTGGCTTTCACTGAAGCTCTGCCTCCAGGTGGGCCATATGGGATGCATTTTAGACGCTGAGGAAGAGTGAACGAACGCAAGGTGTGGCTTACTCCCTGGCTGTAGAAAAAGTCTCTCCCCGGGCTTTGAAACTGTTCTTTCAAGCTTTCAGGAAGAAATTAGATGATTTCATCTCTTATAACATCTTTGAAAGGCTCTCTGGATTTGCTTTTTTTAACACTACCAAACTGGAACATTGTGTCCCTAAGCACATATTTTAGCTGTCACAGATTTTGAAAAGCCATTTAAATGAAACCGTACTGTACTTGTCACGTAGTCCTGTACTCTCTTGATCTCCAGGGTTTGTCGGACGAGAGCACAAGATCCCGAGGACAGGAACAGTGTCTCGTTGGCCACTGTGTTCCTGTCCCCTGGCCCAGGACCTGGCACTCCTTATAAATATCTGTTGACATACCTTCTTGGCAAGTATTCATCCATCCCAAACACACAGCCTGCGCCAAGCACCGGTGAACAGAAAGCAGCCTTCGACTTCAGCGAGGCAATTTAAATATTGATTTTCTTACGTTCCAGACAGCCGTCTCTGCTCCCTTCTGTCCTTAGGAAACAATCAGTACCAATAGCCTTAATGACTGCTTGTGTGATGGCAATCCTACAGAAACCATTTTTAAGATGAGATGAACGTCTAAGCCTCTGTATTATATACTGTAAAGGCCAAGTGGACAGTGAAACATTGTCCCCAAGACAACTCGGCCGTTTCCAAAATCGAGTTCATCCTTCTAAAAAACACTTCCTTGTCTACTCTTCCTCACCTTGGCAAGTGGCAACGTCCCCCACTCACTCGTCTGCCCGGCATCAGAAACCCAGCGTCTACCTCTTCCCTCTGTCCAGGTGCCATGTTCCACCTCTCACAGCTGCTGATGCCTCAATGGCCCCTGGATCCTTGGTGCAGTCGGTGACAGCAGGGGCTTCAAAGGCAGACCCTGGCCCGAAATCCCTTCTGGGCCTCCAATGGTGGTCTAACTTGGGGTATTTTTAACCTCTGCAAACCTTGTCCACACTCTTATCTGTGAAAGGAGGATAATAATGTACCTGGATGAGGATGGAGTGAAACAGCGTGGGTTGAGCCATTAGCCTAAGGCCACAACGCAGTGAGCGATCAGTAAGTGTCACCCCCACAGCCACAGCTGCCATTCGGGTCACCGAATCGTTGCCACGGCCTCCTCCCCGTCGCCTCTCTGCTTCTAAAATGTCTTGCCCCTTCCAGGCCAGGGAGGAAACGTCCAGTAACCCAGAGGCCTTGAGCGGGTCATGTCCTGTTTGGGGGACTCGGTTTCTTTCTCTATAAAATGGGTGCAATATAGTACCTTTCTCCATAAGGTTTAAATGAGCTGATTGCTGAATACATTAGCATACTGTTAGGTGTAGAGTAAGCACGTGACATGTCATAATAACATGCTGACCATCATCAAACCACACGCCTGGTTTCCCACCCCTACCCCAGCGCAGAGCCCAACAGTGCATCGCAAGGCCCCTCATGTGTTTTGCCTCCCAGACTGGCTCCTCAAACATGGAATTATATTCCGGAATTTCTAAGGTGACATGGCCGCCAATAAACACAACAGGTGGCAAAAACGGGAAACAACGAGGCTGCGGAAAAGGCAGTTGTGATGAACAGCAAAGCAGCAGTTGGTGCTTTTCTAATGCACCCTCCAAAGGAAACAAGAAACTGCCCTCTGGTCACCAGAGAGGGGTTGCACGGGCTCAGGGACGTCAGCTACGTCAGCTACACGGCTGGCCGTGCGCGAACTCACCGAATGCTGACGACAACCCCACCAAGGTAAGTGCTTTTATTACCCCCATTTTACAGATGAAGAAACTGAAGCACAGAGACATTAAGGAACTTGCCCAGGATAGCACAGCTCAAGAGTGGCAGGGCCAATTCGTACCCAAGCCGTGCGCTTAGAGTCTAGGTCTCACACACTGTAACAAGCCTCAAAGTGGCCTGAGGGGGTCTCTCCCTGGGGCAGCCCCCAACCCCCGTGTGGTGGAAGGCGGGGAACAACACAGGTACCCCCTTAGCTGCACAGGCTGGACCCTGTTACCAAACAGGACCCCGGCCTGTCCTCCATCCAACATGGAGGTCCCTCTGGAGTCACAGACTGGAACACTAATTCTTTCCATCCTAAAATTACCTCTCCTTGACAAATGGAACACAGTTTATCTATTTAATTATCCAATCAAGTACTTTTTTTTTTTTCCCCCTCTCCAAGGAATTCTGGCAATAAAGTCACACACTCCCTAAGAGATCTCCAGCAGGGGGGGTGTCTGGGCCAACCGTACTCACCTAGGGAGACTCTAGCTCCTGGCACAGATGAAAAGAAAGTTTCATGTGCTTTATTTACTTCTCCCGACATAATTGGCCAGTGGAGTATAAATGCTGATGTCATGTCTAATTAGTGGCGGCCTCTGCTCTCCTGGTCGCCGTACCCCGTCTGGCTTGTTTGTGTGGATGGAGCAGTTTCATAGAGAGCGTCTTTATGAACTAGCCCTCCCATGGAGACGCTCTAATTATCATTCAAGAAAACAAGCTTTCTGATGTTGTGAAGACAGTTCGGCAACATCTTCCCAACAGGGCTGATAATTGAAACACCCTTTCGGTGCATGATGGGCTTTTCTGAAGGTGATAACGCTAGATCCTGGGGAACTAGAAATTAGGAACTCAGGACACCTTGCCATTCTTGGCTTCAGTTGGGTTCTTCATGGGCTCCGAAGCTAATCATCTGCATTGGGATGAACTCTGCCAGGCATCAGAAATTCAGATTAAACTGTCAGTGCAATCATCATGCCCCTGGGTACCATCTATTGTCATGAAATCAAACCCAGCAGAAAGGAAAACGGTTCAATACCTAAAGGATTAGAGCAGATACAAATATTAATTGATTCTGGTAAATTTCACAATATGCTTTTGTTTCAAAAGGAAAAAGTGTAGGGGAATAATTTGATCTCCCCGGTGGCAGGACTCCATTGAGCTCTGGAGAAGTAAAGACGTTTAACAAAATTAATTACGGCCTGAAAATGTCAGTCTGGCAACAATGCCGTCTTCCTGCTTCACATGATTCATTTCCAGGAAATCTGAGAGAGAGAAGCCACGCGCCGTCAGAGGGCCGCGGAGGCTTGTTCCAAGTTCTTGCAATACCCTCTCCCTCTGTCAAAATTTTCCGTCGAAGCCCCTGGAGCTCTTGTTTCTCTGGAACAAATCCACCTGCCTTTGCAGCCCCTTCTCTGGGCTCGGGACAGCCTCATCCCTTCCTACTTGGCTGACCAATTTGCCTACTCTGAGTGCAAGCTGTCCCCTCCCCTCCGCGTCCCCGCTGCGTCTCACACAGGTGACACTGGTGTGCTGCCAGTTACCCGCTTCGTATCCCCAACCCCGGTGCCCACACTGCTTTTTGCTCACTTGTGCTCATTCCACTAATTCTCGGCCATGTCCTCTGCCCTGGGGATACACTTCGTGGCTCCTGGTCAATGACATCATCTACCAGTCTTCTGGCAACGCATCCCTCTTTTGTGGAAGGCTTTGGGACCTTATTAACAGCCTTCCTGTCCCCCCATCAAGTCTAACCTTCAACCAGGATGACTTAGTGGCCATGTGAGCCACCCACATGCCACTAACATTGCCCCTTCTGATTTTACTTTGCGAGGCCTCCCCTCCCCCGCTTTAGTCTATGTTGTTTGGTTGCACTGGTCCCATTCCTGGCCTTTGCCCATGGAGGAAGCAGGAACACCTGTGACAATCAGAGTGCCACGGTTCTGGTACCAGGGTGGCAGACAAGGCCACAGGCCCCAGGTCAGATCAAGCAGATGCAGTCCCAGGACTCTTGCTGGAATTACTGGGAGGAGAGGCTCTCTTTCTGCTGGGGGCTCCACCTGTGGCAGAACCTGCCGGGAATGACGCATCATGAAGGAAACTAGGGCAGAGAGATGGGGGGAAGGGTAGAGGGAACAAGAAAGCAGACCCCAGAAACCAAAATGAGCTCATGGGTCCAGCCGTGCCTGAAGCGAGTCAATGCCTGACTGCTCAATGAAACAATTCAACAGCTTTCCTTCTTTGCTTCAGTCAGTGTTCTGTTGTTTACAAACTAAAAGAGACCTAACCAAAATACCATCCCACTTGTTGGCCTGACTCACTTTGTCTTCTCCATCCTACCTCTGCAACTTATTCCCATAAGCCAGAGCTGGAGGCTGGGGGAAGGGGATTATAGGCATGGCGGGGGAGTAATGCATCCTGACTGATCAGGAGCAGCACAGACTCATAGGACAGTCGTCAGAATGTCAGGACCAACCTATTGGGGAGGATGAACCTGTGCTTCATAGATGCACATTTGTGGTCCTCAACTAATTCTGCAGATATTTACTGAGCATCTACTCCAGACCCCCTTCTGGGTCCAGGGAAATAGCAGTGGAAAACTGAGATGGAATCACTTCCCTGCTTGTTTGTTAAGTAAAGTCCACTGCTTGTATGTCTGGTCAAAACCCTCATGTCATGCAACAGTTGCCACAGGGCCTCCCTGCCCTACTTGAGCATCAAAACAGATGAAAATCCCCAGGTACTTTTATTGTGCCATGAGATTGCCACTTGGGTGGCCTTTATTCTGCCAAATACAATAGGCACTCTTATGTTTTCCAAAATCTATGCCATTTACAGCTTTTGAATTCATGATAAGCTATCTAATAGCACAACAATATTCCTCTCTGTTGATATCTTTCATCTGAGGAGATCTGGCTGGATTAGCCTGGCCAGTTGAGTTTCAAGAGATGTCTGCCTGGACGGCTCAGTCGGTTAAGTGTCCGACTCTTGATTTCGGCTCAGGTCATGAGCTCACCATTCGTGAGTTCAAACCCCACATCGGGCTCTGCTCTGTCAGCGAGGAGCCTGCTTGGGATTCTCTCTCAAGATCTCCCTCTCTCCTGCCCCTCCCCCCCTCAAAATACGTATATAAACTTAAAAAAAAAGAGATGTCTAAATATGGAAAGGAAAAACCTTAAACTTGTCCATAACTGAATGTTTGTATCTCCCCAAAATTCATATGCTGAAGCTCCAATGCCCAATGTAATGGCAGTAGGAGGCGGGGTCTTTGGTGGCTGATGGGGATACAATGAGAACAGTCATCTGGGAACCAGTAAGAGAGTCCTCGCCAGGAAACCAACCACGCTGGTATGCCGATCTCAGACTTCTACCCCCAGAACTATAAGGAATTAAACTTGTTTAAGTCACTCAGTCCACGGTATTATGGATGGCAGCCCAAGTTGACCCTTATATGCCGTGGTAAAAAATTGTTGATGTGAATCCTGAAAACAATATGTGGAATGAAGAAGACTTGCACAAAGGAGGGTACTATACAAACACCATATTAGTCCATATATATTAAATTGTAGGACAGGCAAAACCAATCTAGAATGGAGACTATGAGAACAATAGTTGCTTCTGAGGGTGGGGCCAGGAATTGACGGGGATGGGGCAAGAGAGGATTTTCTGAGGATAATACTGTTCCATGTCTTGATAGGGATGTTGGTCACACAGGTGTATACATTGGTCAGAACTCAGTGAAGGTACACTCACGATCTGCCTTTTGCTGTACATAGATTATGCATCAAAAGAGGCTGCAGGCAGACATTGGACTCTAGTTAATGATATGCATGCAGAAGTATTTAGGGATCAAATATATGAGGTGTGGACGCCCTAAATTTACTTTGAAATGTAACAAAAATTAGATGGGTTAATGGGTGGATAAAAGGATGGATGGGTGGACAGAGGTGATAAAGCAAATACAGAAAATTCTATAGAAAAGGTAGCATCTAGGTGGTGGGTATGTATTTGTCTCTTTCTCTCTCTGCACTTCCCCCACTTGCACTGTCCTTAAGAAACTTAACAGCTGCATAGACATCTGTGGGGCAGCAGGCTCTGTTCCCCGAGCTTTACATACACCTTCTATTCCATTCTCCCTAGAACGCTATGAACTCCTTCCCTGGTTTTACACTCAGTTCACAGGGGCAGAAACTGAGGCTGTAGGTGATAATTGGCCTAGAGTCTACAGATGGCACATGTCAGAGCGAGTATTTAAACCCCAAAGTCCAGCTTTCTCCCCTCTCTGCTCTCCTGCCATCAACAGCACTGGAAACTGGCTAAATGGGAGGAGAACCAGCTGCCTCACTTGCTTCGCGTGACCTGCCGTAACAGATTACCATCGGCTAGGGGGCTTCAACAACAAACGGTTTATTTCTTACATTTCTGGAGGCCTGGAAGTCCGAGGTCAAGGTGCTGTCAGATCTGGTGTCTGGTGAGATTCTCCTTCCTGGTTTGCAGTTCGCCGTCTGCTCATGGTCTCTCGTGGCAGAGAAGAGAAAGACAAAGCAAGCTTTCTTTCTTATCTCTTTATAAGGGCACTAACCCCATGAAGGCTCTACTCTTGTGACCTAATCACCACCCAGGTTACGTATTGAAAAGATTCACTCCAGCTCAGGTTGGAGAACGGATTGGAGGGGAGCCCAGGTGCCTGGGGGGACGCCCGTTTGGTGTGTTAGGACCATGGTCCTAACTTTGACAGAGGATGAAGTTGAACAGAGAGTGTAATTATGAAGCTGTCTGAAATGCCGGCCAGGGTCAGCCCCGTGACCCATCCCTCCAGGCGCGACAGGGACACTGGGGAGAGCTGTGGAAAAGCTGCCAGTCTTTCCGACACTCAGCTTCTGCTCCTGCCTCCTTTCTCTACAGCAGAAACTGTGGGTTCCTCTCCAAGACCACGAGAGCCTGTTGACAGCCTGCCCCACCTCTGCCGTCACATGGTGAAAGGTTATTTCCAGCCTTCTCCTTTTAGCCGTACATTAAGCAGAAGGGGTCCTTCCCTTTTCCGTTGGTAATGACCCCTTGCCTCTAAAGAGGTGGCTTTTCGATGTCTTTCTTGAGAACAAGAGAAGGTGACTCACATCTCACAGGCCTGAAATCATGAGTTCCAGGGCAAATGCATATAGATATGAGTAAAAACTTGCAAGTTAATCCCCCTAATCAATAGTCTCTACACTTATCGGGAAAGGAGCAGATGGTAAGACGCCTTAAATAGGAACAGAGAGACCAGAGAGAAATATTTCCAGTATATCTTGGGTTAGACAGATCATTAAGTAAGTGCTAAATTCTGTGGAAGGTTTAGAGAAGGATCTGTAATACTGGGATGTTAGAGCTAGAAAGACCCTCTAAGAAAATCAAGCATAGGGATGACTAGTAAATGGCACACTCACCATCACCTTTCTCTCACACCCATCCTAGACGCTAAAAATCCACTGGCCTCTGAATTCTCCTTCAGACATGTTCCAGGCGTTCGTTGTCAATCTTAGTTATGACCCTGGATCTGCATTGTCTTATGTGGTAAAATTAAATGAAAAATACAGTTCTTAGTTGCACCCGGCACATTTCAGGTGCTCAAGAGCCACGTGTGGCTGGTGGCCACCATATTGGACAGCACAGAACAGAACATGTGGATCATTGCAGAAAGTTCCACTGCACAATGCTGCCCTCCACCACTGTTTCCCCAATGTCGGGCATTGGTATACTTTGGCCACATCGACTCCCTTTTTAAAAAGGTAATTATTTAATACGGGAATTTCACATTACCAACTGAAATGGAAAATAAGCATTGTTTACCCTAAGGAGATGGTAACAGTGTACACGGCCACGCTGAAAGCCGAACAATGCCTGCTGAGATACTGTTGCTTCCAGAATGTTCTGGCCCTAAAGACTAGCAAGTATGGCAGTGGGTAGCTAACAGTTCACCAGTATATCAAGGATCTCTCTCTTCTGTTTGGTGTTAGGCCTTACCCCCCAGGCCTCTTAGTCATGGGTGAAGTCCCATGGCAGCCTGCACCCGTAGAATATGGGAGGAAGCAACACAGGCCATTTCCAGGGGCAGCTCAGAAATTCTCTAGTAATCCTCCCCTCAAGCTACCTTTCTTCCTCTGCCTACCAGTTGGATGCAGAGGTTTAAGTAAGATTCCCATGCCTGGCGTTCGGTGGAGCCCGTAGGTGGATGGAGGTGGGATGCCTGAGTCACTGAGTGGAGAAAAACATGAGCAAGAATTAAGCCTTTATTGAGTTAAGGCCATTAGACTTTTTTCTCTTCTTCTTCTTTTTTTTTTATTAAGTATTAATTTTAAATCCAGCATAGTTAACACAGGGTTATATTAGTCTCAGGAGCACAATATAGTGCTTTCAATAATTCCATATATCTCCTGGTGCTCATCACGACAGGTGCATTCCTTAACCCCCATCACCTATTCACCCATCCCCCCCCTGCCCCCCGTCCACCTCCTCTATGGTAACCATCAGTGTGTTCTCCGTAGTTAAGAGTCTATTTCTTGGCTCTCACTCTCTCTCTCTCTCTCTCTCTCTCTCTCTTTCTCTCTGTCTCTCCTTTGCTCATTTTTCTTTCTTTTTTTTAAATGTTTCCATTTTTAGAGAGAGAGTGTGCAAGTAGGGGAGGGACAGAGGGAGAGAGAGGGAGAGAATCTCAGGGCTCGATCTCATGACTGTGAGATCACAACCTGAATTGAAATCAAGAGTTGGATGCTTAACCACTTGAGCCACCCAGGCACTCCTGTTTTGTTTCTTAAATTCCACATATGAGTGAAATCATGTGGTTTTTGTCTTTCTCTGTTTCACTTAGCATAATACCCTCTAGCTCCATCCGTGTTGTTGCGAATGACAAGCATTCATTATTTTTTTATGACTGAGTAATATTCCATTGTGTGGCTATATATACACACATATATATATGATCTATATGTCTATATACCTATATCACATCTTCTTTATCCATTCATCAACCGATGGACACTGGGGCTGCTTCCATAACTTGGCTATTGTAAATATTGCTGCTATAAACATAGGGGTTCATGTATCCCTTTGCATTAGTGTATTTGTATTTTGGGGAGTAGATACGATATAGCAGTGCAATTATTGGATCATAAGGTAGTTCTATTTTTAACTTTTCGAAGTTTTCCACAGTGGCTACACCAATTTGCATTCCTACCAACAGTGCTAGAGGGTTCCCCTTTCTTCACATCCTCACCAACACCCGTTGTTTCTTGTGTAGTTGATTTTAGCCATTCTGACAGGTGTGAGGTGATATTTCATGGTAGTGTTGATTTGCGTGTCCCTGCTGATGAGTGATGTGGAGCATCTGTTCATGGGTCTGTTTACCATCCGGGTGTAAGACAGTAAGATCCTGGAGTTGTTACAGCAGCTAATCTTACTTATTCTGATTACTCCCCATGTGTTAGAGGTTAAAGACATACCGTACCTTGGTATAAGCAGAAGGACTGAAAAAAAGTTTGAGATGAGATAACTGTCTCAGTTAGTGACAATATTATTTAACACCATGTGGCCATGCCTCCTAGAGGAATGGCTTGTGCTCAGACAGGGGAAGAGATTTCCCCAAGCTTTAGCTATTTAGTTGCCCAGTTGGGATTATAATGTACAATTCCTGACTTTTGTCCCAGTGCTCTTTCAATGTCAGTGCTGTGTCTCAAGATCCCGCCTGCATCCCCCACCCCCCAAAAAGAGAGAGAGAGAGAGAGAAATCAGTTCTTTGAGTAAGGATTTTAGATGTTGGGCCCTTGTAAAGAAAAGGTTAGGTTATTATTTTAGCTGTCTTCCTATGCCAGACGGACTTTGGGGGAACAGAACCTTGTCTAGGGTTAGAAGAAGTGTGGCTTTAGCAGACTTGTTCATTTGGCAAAGCGTATCTTCTGATGCCAGTGAACTTGAGGGATTATTTTTTATTGGTTCTGGAAGCTACCGATTCTCTTTAGGTAGCCCGTTAAAATGGTACAGTAAGCTAGTCTTCAAAGATAGCTCCCAGGGACCTGTGCTTCTCAGTGTTCAGACCCTGCATGCACCCCTTCCCCTTGAATTTGGGCTGGTCCTGTGACCCATTTTAATCAAGTGAATATGGAAGTGAATAGGTGTGACAGCGTGCTAGCTCTGGACCCAAGCCTTCAGAAGACCTGGCATCTTTCACTTTTGTGCTTTGGGGATCCAGCCGCCATGGTAAAGAAGTCCAAGGGGTATGAAGAGGCCACGAGGTCCGGCCTTCCAGGCCCCTCCAAGGTACCAGCCATATGAGTGAAGCCATCTTGGGCACAACTGCCATAGCCACCATCTGGCAACAGCTGCATGACACCCCAAGGGGGACCAAAGAACCGCCCGCCTGAGCAGTCCCCACAGAATGTAGAAGCAACTGATACGAATGCCTTTTGCTGAGAAGGAAACTGAGGCAGAGAAGGTTAGTAACTTCCTTTAAAAACTGAAGCAAGACAGGCAGGGTGCATTGGAATTAACAGGGGAGATCAGGAGGGGGCCACGTCATTCAAGGCACTGAAAAGAGCCGCTGTGGGGAGAGGGGCATCTGGCGAGGCTGGTCAGGGCGGCGGCACCCAAGACCTTGTAGAGCCTTCTAGATCACACTGGCGATTGGTCTCGGCAAGGGCGCGTGACCCGGTTCTGGCCAATGAGATGTAAGGGGAAGTCTGCCGGAGCTCTAGGGAAAGATTTTCCCTCCTGGTTCAAAGTGAGACATGTTCTGAGAGAGCCTGCCTGCTTTACGGCATCATGAGGTTACGCTTCCAGGGGGCAAAGTTTAAAAAAATTTTGCAGAGAAGCAGTTCCCAGAGCCCGTGTTGACATCATCAAGGGCTGAGTTAAGCAACTTTGGACCCACCTATCCCCGGGCTGCTTATTCAAGGGCATGGTAAAGGTCCAGGTGGCTTCGGCCACTCTCAGCCAGGCACTCTGTTCAAGCCCAAGCTGCTGACCATCATTAGAAGGGAACTGGAGGATTGGCCAGGGGGCCGAGAGACACAGCTGTGGCACTTGACTACCAAGCGAGTGCCCTCAGCAGCCCCCTACCCCCACTCAGGAGGGCCCTGCCCCCGAACTTGCTGCAGGGAGACTGACGGCTTGTGGGGATCTCAGCAGCATGCGTGTCTGTCCTCTGCATGCTCCGGCACCACTGGGGCTGCCAAACGGACTTGTGCCCCGTGCCACCCATCACCCGTTGCTTGGGTTCTGTGAACTGGTCTGGCAAATGACAACACATCCAAGGAGAGGCTTGTGGGAACCTCCGATCTGCAGCCAAGTAGGACAGAAGTTGTGAGTGCCTGGGGACCTATGGCTTGTGATTGGCACCCGAAGTAGGGGACAGGCTCGTGGGACAGACACAGCTTCTCACCTGTGGGGTCTGACTAGTGCCAGAACGGAACTGTGGGCCGCCTGGCTGCCGTGGGAGACAACTGCTTGCGTGGGAAAGCCACGCATCTGGCGTCAGAAGTGGGGTGCGGTGGTAGTGAGGGCGGGGAGGAGCCCAGCAAGGGTTTTCCGTCATCCTTTTCACCCCCACTCACCGCTCTGTCCCTCTGTGAACCTCAGTGTCCTCATCTATAAAATCAAAGTAAGAGGGGGCGCCTGGGTGGCTCAGTCAGTTGAGCGACCAACTTCAGCTCAGGTCATGATCTCACAGTTCGTGGGTTCGAGCCCCGCGTCGGGCTCTGTGCTGACAGCTCAGAGCCTGGAGCCTGCTTCCAATTCTGTGTCTGTCCCTCTCCCCCTCATGCTCTGTCTCTCTCTGTCTCAGAAATAAATAGCATTAAAAAAATTAAAAAAAAAAATCAAAGTAAGGGGCTCCTGGGTAGCTTAGTTGGTGAAGCCTCTGACTGGATTTCAGCTCAGGTCATGATCTCCCAGTTTCGGAGATCAAGCCCCGGATCAGGCTCCACGCTGAAGGCGTGGGGCCTGCTTGAGATCCTCTGTCTCTGCCCCTTTTCCCCCGCCACAAAGTAAACAAATAAACACATGAGAAAAAACCTGAATAATAATAGCTACCTCATAGGGTTTATAGCAAAAGTTAAAAAAGATAATAAATGTGGAAGCATTTTGAAAAGTAGCTGTTAAATATGATGAATTACCCCTTTTCCTGAGTTACTTAACAATAAAGGTCTTTAAACACATTTTTAACTCCCAGTTCTTGGCAAAGGATGTAGCGTTTACTAGGGGGCTTGAAAAATGTTTGTGAATGGAATAAATCGCTGAGGAGCGGCAAGCTCTTTCTACAGAGTGTCTCATTTAACACAGCCCGGCGAGATAGATGGATATGATTACGCACCCCATCTTAGATGGATATGTGTATGAACCCCATCTTACAGATGAGGAAGGAAGGCTCAGAGAAGTTGCCTAAGTTTCCCAAGGCCACACAGTAGGCGGTGGAAGCGGGCCTTGAACCCTGCACCCTGCCCTCTGTCCTGCCACTCACAACCACCACATTAGGCAGGACATGGGCTGGGCTTCAGGCCCAGGAGCCGCTTCATAAACCCAGGAGGAAGGGGCCACAGCAGGGCCCGTCAGATCACACGAGAGCAGTGGGAAGAAGCCCAGGGGTCTGGGAGCTGATGTGGAAACCTGGCGATGGGACTTGAGCTCCCCAGCCGGTAGCACAGAGGCTCTGCATTGCACATGCTCAGCACGCAGATTTCTCCCCCTCCTGCCCCCGCTGCAGCGGGGACACATGACAGAGGCATCTCAGACCGGCCAACACACTGCAGTCAGGACCCATTAGGATCACCTGGAAATACCGTGCCAGGGCACGTGCCACACCGCATGCAACCCGAATCACTGCCTCCCCGCCTCCAGCTGACATTTCATTAGCATTTATTTACTTGTTTGTTGCTAGTTTGTTTGTTTTCCCCCCTAAGCAGATCATACAACCACAAGGTGAAATTTTCAAACAGCACAAGAAAATATACGATAAAGAACCAGATCTTTTTGCCCCAGACTTCTGAGGCCACTCCCCCATCAGCCCCGACTATCTTAACAGTCTCTTGTGTGTCCTTCCAGAAATGTTTTAGGTATATACAAACCTGCAAACAGACAGTTACCTCTAATCCTTTAAAAGTTTTTTATTCATATTTATTTATTTTTGAGAGAGAGAGACAGACAGAGCACGAGCCGGGGAGGGATTGAGAGCGAGAAAGGGAGACACCGAATCCGAAGCAGGCTCCAGGCTCCAAGGTGTCAGCACAAAGCCCGATGCGGGGCTCAAACTCACGAGCTGTGAGATCATGACCTGAGCCGAATTCGTGTAACTGACTGAGCCACCGAAGGTCTCCATCTAATCCTTTAAAACACATCCACAGTGGGGCGCCTGGGTGGCTCAGTCGGTTAAGCGGCCGACTTCAGCTCAGGTCATGATCTCGCAGTCCGTGAGTTTGAGCCCCGCGTCAGGCTCTGTGTTGACACCTCAGAGCCTGGAGCCTGTTCAGATTCTGTGTCTGCCTCTCTCTGACCCTCCCCCGTTCATGCTCTGTCTCTCTCTATCTCAAAAATAAATAAACGTTAGAAAAAAAAAAAAAAAACACATCCACAGAAGGTTTTTGCCCAGCTGATGAGGGCCAACTCCTAGTGTCCCTACATGCCGAACGGGCACATTCCCATCAAGGCTGCCCGGCCCTCTGTGGCGTGGTCTCCATCTCGAACTTGGAGATATTTATGTCACCTCCAGTCATCTGCTCTTACCGGCAATGCTGCAGTGAGCTTCCTAGATCATCTGCCTTTCTATGTGCAGAATATCCACAAGAAACCAATTCCTGTTGATGGAAACGCTGGCCGATGGCTAAGTGTAGTTTTAATTTCAACAGATCCTGCCCCACAATGGCATCAGAGCTCACTGTTATGCCCAAATGTGTGAGTCTGTGGGTCGGGTGCCGCTTCACTCCGTTTCCTGATAATGTGCGTCTGTCCCGTGTCACTGGGATTCCATAGACCCTCCCTCAGCCCCTGCTGTGTGTCCACCTCTAGGTAAATCCTTAGAACACAAGTTATAAACCAGGAATCCGGGATGGCTGGTCTTTAAAAGATTTTTTGAAATCATTAGGATAAAATAACTAATATCTGCACATAGAAGTGATTGAAAAGACTGTCTCATGGTCACGGGAAATGTTTATGACATAATAAATATTAAATGACAAATACATAATGCCAAGACGATTCTCAACTTCTTAAACTGCATTGGCATCCCTGCAAACAGTTAAAATTACATGCCAGGGGCGCCTGAGTGGCTCAGTCAGTTGAGCATCTGACTTTGGCTCAGGTCATGATCTCACGGATCAGGGGTTCAGGCCCCATGTTGGGCTTTGTGCTGACAGCATGGAGCGTGCTTCAGATTCTCTGTGTCCCTCTCTCTCTGCCCTTGCCCCCCCTCAAAAACAACCCCACAGAAGCCAACTCAGTGGACTTGGGGTAGAGCAAGGACAAAGATCTGTACTTTAAGCAAGCTCACCAAGAAATGCCATGTACCCCTGAAATGGTGTATATTCACTCCAATCTCAAACACAGATCAGAGAACAAAAAATGAGGGATTCGTCCAAGAGTGAAGAATGCTTATCTGGTGCAGTGGATCTGAGAGAAGTTTCTTCTCTGTCTTTGCTATGTTTCCCAGATTTTCCTACTCAGAAACTTTGATGTCGAGAAAACAAAGGGTTCTGTAAACATCTAGACCAACCCTCCCACCCCTCCTCCCTCCTTTCTTTCTTCCTTCCTGATTCAGCTCAGATTGAAGGAGGCAGGAGAGACGTAAAACTTGGTTACAACACGTGTGATCATGGACTTGATGTTTTCCGCTAAAAAGCATCATTGGGCAATTATTAAAATTTGAATAAGTTTTGGGTAAGAAGCAGATGGGAGTTCTTTGTTGGAATTTGCAACTCCTGGAAATTGGAAACTTCAAGGCTTTGTGGAAGCATCTTGCCATCACCTTGGTGGGATAGTAAGACTTTTCTGATGCTAGAATCCTAAAGCATCAGAATATGCCTCTTAGCACTTAAAAAAAAAAAAAGTCTAATATCAGGTCTCTTCGGAATACCTTACAGTTGGAAGTCCACACTGCCTCCTCCATAAAATATATATATATATCAAACTCAGGAAATTAACATTGATATGGTATTATTATCTAATCTATGGATCAATTTTCCCAATAATGTCTTCTATGTAAATTTTTTTTCAAAAAAGTTCCTCTTTTAATGGTTCAAGATTCAAGCCAGGATTACATATTGCATTCGGTGGTCATGTCTCTTTAATCTCCTTTCATCTAGAATGTTCCTCAGCTTCCCTTTGCCTTCCATGACCTTGACATTTTTGCAGAGTACAGCCAATTATTGTGTAGAATGTTCCTCAGTTTGGGTTTGCCTGAAGTTTTCTCTTTATTAGATTCAGGTGATGCAACTCTGGCACAAATGTCACAGATCGATCTCGTGGTTTTCTTTGCATGTCAGGCAGGGAGGCTCAGATGTTGGCCTGTGTCATTCCAAGGTCTTTAACGCTGATCACTCAGTTATGATGGTGCCTTCCGGGTTTCTCTGCTTAAAGTGGCTACTCCTTCCTTTGTAATCAAGGAATAATATGTGGGGAGTTAGTCTGAGACCATGTGAATATCCCATTTGTCATCAAGCCTTCACATTTTATTTTTTTAATGTTCATTTACTTTTGAGAGAGAGAAGGGAAAGAGAGAGAGAGGGAGACACAAAATCCGAAGCAGGCTCCAGGCTGTGAGCTGTCAGCACAGAGCCCAACGAGGGGCTCCAACCCACGAACTCAAGATCATGACCTGAGCCGAAATCTCAGGACACTTAACTGAGTCACCCAGGGGCCCCAAGCCTTCACACTTTAATTTTGGTTTCCACTGATGATTCTGCCCTGAAACAAGTATTATGATGGTTGTGAAAGCTTACTGCCTTCTTGAGAAAACTAGAAGCAAGTATGTACCAAACGACTTTGACCTACTAGTTGTATTTCAAGGAAAATAATCTTATTTGTCAATTATATCTCCATAAACCCAGGGGAGCGGGGAGAGAAAATATCCCAAGGAAACAATACAAGATGTGAACAAAGATTTAGGTGCAGAGATTTTCATGGCAACATCACTTATAAGAACAAAACTTAGAGATCACCTAAGTCAAGCAATACGATAAATTGCTATCAAGAAATACAAAGCAGTCATTTAAGACAATGTTTTCAAAGTTTTTTTTTTTTTTGGATAATGTTAAGTAACAGAAGATAAGGTATAAAATTACATTTTACAAAATGCAGTTTGTATCCTGAGTTGGATCCTAGAAGAGGTAAAAGGGCACTGTGGAAAATTCAGCGGTGAAACCCAAATGAAGTCTGTAGTTGAATTAATACTAATGTACCAATATCAAAATCTTGGTGTTTTTTTTTTAACGTTTTATTTATTTTTGAGACAGGGAGAGACAGAGCATGAACAGGGGAGGGTCAGAGAGAGGGAGACACAGAATCTGAAACAGGCTCCAGGCTCTGAGCTGTCAGCACAGAGCCCGACGCGGGGCTCGAACTCACGGACCGCGAGATCATGACCTGAGCCGAAGTCGGCCGCTTAACCGACTGAGCCACCCAGGCGCCCCAAAATCTTGGTTTTAATAAACATACGTGGGACGTGAGATATTAATGTCAGGGGAAACTGGGCCTGGGGTATACCAGAACTCTCTCTTTGCAACTTTTCTGTAAACCCAAATCTATTCCAAAATAAAAACTCCACCTAAAATACTGACTTGGAAGTGATGGAAATATTCATCTTCTTGACTGTGGTGATGTTTCATAAGTGTATATGTGTCAAAACATATTAAATTATACACATTAAGTATGTGCAGCTTATTATATGTTAACTATATCTTAATTGAGCTTCTTGTTTAAAAAAAAAACGCATTTGATAAGCTCCCAATTATGTCAAACATATAGAAGAAATACTGGATGGAAATGTATCAAGATATCACTGAGTGTTGGTATTGTACCTGGTGGGATTATAAGGCGATGATCACTTGTATTTTTATAATGTGTAATATTTTTGTAGTGGCTGTATAATGGCCACGCACGACTTGAACAAATGGGGGAGACTATTTTTAAATGGGGTGATTTGTAATCATACAGCGTGGCTTCCTTGTCTGTAAAGTGTCTGGGTCTCAGGGAGAGCTAACGACTGCCACCGTCTTTGCTCATTGAGAGAACGCAGGTCAACGAAACCTGAAGAAAGAAGCACACCCCTCACACCTGAGGCCCCTCAGATGCCGTGATGATAAACAGCCTTGAAAATTCACACCTGGCAATCCAGATCCGGGAACAGTGGTCCTCAAACTTTACCCCGGATATGGGTGTATACACACACTGGCACCTGCTAGGAGTTGCTTGTGAAAAGCAGATGCCCACGTGACTCATGGGTCTTGGGCGGGGCTGTCTGGGGTGAGTTCCACCAGGTGCTCAAGGTCAGGGCTCCGCCCTGGGGCCCGAGGGGCCGGCTGCAAATCTGCACCAGGGTCGTCCTATCAGTCCGTCGGGCTTCAAGCCGAGCTTATCCTATCCTTCCCGGCTGGCCCTTTCCAGATCTTCCGTAGGCCTAGGAGGACGTCCCTGGAAGCTAAAGAGGTTAGTGGTGTTTTTCTTCTCTTTTCTGTGGGCCTCATGTGGGTGTCCTTGTCTCCAGTGACCCAGCCTCACACTGGGTCTCGGAGGCTCACCTAGGTCTGGGGACTTGCCTTGCTGCTGGAGTTTGGGGAGCAGAGGGGGTTAGCTGAGAGAAGCTGGGTGGGGGACCGGGTGAAGTGAGCAGGAGCCCCGGTCCCTGTGTAGGCTGCAGGGATAGACCACGTGGCTAGGTGAGGAAGGCAGGCCCCCAGATGGTGCTGGATGAGGTCTTCTCAGCACTGCCAGCTCGACATTCTAGGGGCTGTTCTGGGAGAGCGAAGACTGAGGCTTGTGTCCCGAGACTGCCCTGCGGGGAGCAGCCACCGCCTCCCAGGTCACAGCTCAACTCTCGAGACACAGACACCTGTGTCCCAGCTCTGGCGGCACCTGGGTCCCCCTCTGGCTCACCTCGGGGGAGAGGGGACCCCCAGGACCTGCCTGCGAGGTCAGGGAGGGCTTCCTGGAGGGGGTGGACAAGCTAGGCCTTAGCTCCTTGGAGGCAGAAGTCGAGGGCATTTACTGGTTGACAGAGCAGCTCTAGCTGAGGCATTGGGACCGGTGGCGGTAGGAAGAACCCTCCCAGCGCGGGGGTTCTCAGACTGCAATCCTGCACCATCAGCATCATTTATGGAGCTTGTTGGAAATCTATCTCCTCAGGTCCCGTCTGGATCTGCCTCAAATGCTGAGGGTGGCATTTAATGAAATAGATTTTAATAGACGCCCCTGGGGATGCTTAATGCATGGAAAAGTCTGGGGAACACGGCCATGGTTATTTAACCATGGAAATGTCTGCGCTCGGGTAATATCACCCGCCTGTCTAGACCACAGCAGGTGGACATGCTTCAGGGCCTGGAGTTTGTGCAATTTGCTGGGTCTCTTTGAAAATCCTTTAAACTAGGGGCGCCTGGGTGACTCAGTCAATTCAGCATCCTGCTTTTGATTTCGGCTCAGGTCGTGATCTCACAGTTCATGAGATCAAGGCCCGCGTCAGGGTGGAGGCTGCTTGGGATTCTCTCCTCTCCCTCTCCCCTGCTCACGTGTGCGTGCTCTCAAATAAACTTAAAAAATTAAACTAAAAATTAAATTAAAAAATAAACTTAAAAACTTAAAAAATTATTGCACCTAGACCTATAATCAGTTCCTGGGTCTTAGAAAGGGCCCTTGCGAGTGAGGGGGGCATCCTCAGCTTTGGGTGAAGTTTGCCTACAGGCCCATAGCCCTCCGTGTTGTTAGCAGAAGGACAGCAGGTGCCGGAAGCAGCAAGTGTAGGACTGTTCATCCCACGCCCTCGGCAGGGTTGGCCCGTGGCTTTGCCTGAGTGCAGAGATTCTACGCGGTGTATGTGGATGCCTGGGAGGGGGACCTGTTGCTTGCTTACCATAGGCAGCCGGTCTCCCCATGTAGTTTGTGTCCAGCTTTTCAAACTCGCCTGGCTGCGCCCCACCCCCAGTCTCAGCTCCAGTCTGACGCTAACCTGCTTCAGGGTGCTCGTCTGTCGAGGGCACCCCTCCGCCCTGGAGGCAGTGGCTGTGTTACCACCACTGTACAGATTAGCCCAGAGGTTCCACAGAATCAAAGGAGCCACCCGAGCCCCCATTGAGGTCCGGCTCCAGCAAGACTGACCTGCTGACTTCCCATCCAACACCTTATGGCCTCGAGCTTATTCACTGAAAGTGGGTGGGCAGGTTGCACATGTCAGTACCTGAATCCCCACATCAGAGGATCGCACCTGCTATGTGTTGGGCACTCTACTGCCTTCAATAAGTGGCAGGTGCAAACATTTTTTTGCTTCGGCCAGAGCACAGGCTGGTGGGGTCCAGATTCTACGCCGAGACTGACTGGCACACCTCTGGGAACGTCCCACCAAAGCACCCTGGCTGTTAAAACTCACGGAATTGGCTGGGGTCTGGTGGTCAAGACCCAACACCCAGGCCTCTGGCCTCCTGAGCCCCTGGTGCTGGGAGCACACCTACAGCAGGGCTTTGTGGCTGAGAACGGTCGCTGTTTAAAGAACGCCATGTAATCCCAGCAAGGGTGCAGAGGAGGCCTGGGGTCACCTTGAGGCGGAGGGCCCCGGCCCAGTGTCCGAATCTTACTTTCTGAGTTTCTGTGAGCTCCTCTGACTCCCAGGCTTTGAGGCCGAGAGAACGTCCCCTCTCTGACATCGGCTCAGTCTCCTGGTGGATCCCCCTGCTTCCCCTGATGCCCTCTGGGTCCCTTCCCTGGTGGCAGCTTGGAGACCTCCTTGAAGGAGCGAGTTAATATGGTTCTCAGCTCAATCATCAAATGGCAACGAGCTGTACTGAAAAGGAAATCTGACGTAGCCAGAAGACGCGGGGATTGTGTCCCTCTTTCTACCTGCCCGGTGCCCCCTTTTCCCACTCGCTCCGTCTAGCCACGCTGTTCTTCAGCTCTGCAAACACGCGCACGTTCCTGCCTCCAGGCATTTGCACCCACCGTACCCCATGCCTGGCCTGTCTTTACCCCAGATCTCCTGGCTGATGGGAGTTCAGATGGCAGCTCCTCAAAGAAAGTTCCCAAGTACTCTTGGTAAAGTCTTGTATCAAATTGTAGTTAAGAGGGCTTAATGCTACTAGAAGTTACTGTGTGTTGGCTTATCTGCCAGCTTCCTTCCCATTCAGTGGTGTCAGTGAGGGAAGGGTTTTTTTAATGCCTGTTTCTCTGGCACCTATTAGGTGCTCAACGAACCCTTTTTCCATATAAATGCCTCTTTCCTGGCTCTGATGATAAACCTTGATGTTGTCTTTGACTTCTCCCTCTCTCGTTCCCCTTGGAATTCTCCTGCAGAAATGCTGTTGGCTCTTCCTTCTAAGAGCATCAGGAATTTCATTCTTGCCACCCTGGCCCAAGCCACTACTTTGTCTGAATTACTCAGTAGCCTGACTGGGCTCCTTCTGCTTTCTCTCTGCACTCTAGTCTCTAGCAAGCCCTGACCATGCTTGGGACCGGGTCGTCCATTGCTATGGGGCCGTCCTGTGCATCACAGGACCTGGGGCAGCACCCCCAGCCTCACAGAAGCTGGTGGCATCTCTGGGCATTGTCAGATGTTTGCCCCTTGCTGGTTCACAAACCCACCAGGCATCCCCTGGAATGTCCTCCTCCGACTGTCCCTGGGTCCAGAGCTCACCATTCCCCTCCAGCCTTCAGCTGTTACCTCTCCAGCGAGGCTTTCCTTGAAGGTTCCCTCTCCACTACGCCCCTTGTTCCGTGGTGTGAAACCCATGAAAGCAGACCGTGACCTGTGCCTGATGAACCACACGCCCAGGGCAAACCTCCTAGCCTCCCACCCCCTCCCAAACGTGAGGCTCTTCGAGCCTGGCTTTGGCTCAGATGTTCACAAAGCTGCACTATGCCTGGCATGTTAACCAACAGGACCTGCCATCGTCCTCATCTGTCTGACCCCTTCCCCATCTTCCCATTACCGATGCTTGCCTTCCCCGGCAAGACCAAAGCAGTCTGTGACAATCTCACCGTGCTCGTTTCTCCTGTAAGGTATGATGCAACTTTGTGTAGAACTTGATCCCGTCTCCCCGTGTTGCAGCCTGTGTTTGGCCCTCCTGCAGCCACTCCCTCTCCTCTCCCTGGCTTGGCATGTGGGAGCCTCGCCCTCCCTCCACATGGGGAGGCTGGTTCCACCAGTCCGTACCTGACTTCCAAGGAGAATTTGGGTCGTGTCCGACTCCTGTGTGCTTCTGCCTGGAGAGGACCTCCCTCACTGCCACTGAGGGCTTACAGGCTGGAACCAGTGTCCGTGTCCCAGTCCCAGTCACCTGAATCCAGAGGGGCTGGGGAAATCAGGGAGGGAAGTGGTCATGGAATTCTGACATCCATAAAAGACACTGAAACAGTCCCCACCTGGGGGACTGAAGCCCCTGGGACTGCGTATCATGTTTGCCCTACCTTTCTGGGTCCTGGGTGCCTCATCAGTGCCGGACCCACAGGTGGCTGGATAAATGATGCTTGCCTGGAGAAAGCCCCTCCTACTTTGGGAGGTGGTTCTGTATCCCGACTCTGCCATTTACTTGGTCATCGTCGATGAGTCTCTTTGCCTTTTGTACCTGAGTTTTCTGTGGGATGTGTTACCCAGCCTGCAGACTTGTGAAGAGACTCAGATGTGAAAGCCATGTGAATACTTAGCAGAGAGCTGGCACACAGTGGGTGCCCGATAACCTGCCCCCAACCTGCTTGTCTTGGAAATGGCTCGTCGCACGTACAGTACGCAGAAAACTGCTGTGAATGCTTACGTCTGACAAAGTACAGGTCTCACTCGGCCATGACCGCAGACCCCAGGGATCGGTATCTGATCATCTCGGAGTTGGGGACTGAGGTGTGGGGAACCCAGTGCCCCCTACCCTGGTGGTCTTGCATGCACACAGCACCGGTCACCTGGGGAGAGGGTGGGACTCATGTGCCACCCTGAAATCCCAGCCCTCCCGCTTGCTGCTTGCCCTTGGGCAAGTCTCTTCTCTGGAAAATGGTAGAAATGACCGCCCCAAGTTCACAAGTTGGTGTGAGCATTGTCTGTGTAGAGGGCTTGGCACGGTGCCCAACACCTAGTAGGTTCTCACGTGGTAGTTTTTGTCTTTGTTTGGGTCTAATGCTGTTCTGGAAAGAAGCAGTGCCCCACAGGGCCTCCCGGTGCCCCTGACCCTGCATGGAGATTTGGGAGACCCTATTGGTGACTGGGGGAAGGAGCTTGAACACAGAACAGGGAACAGCCTGGGAAGGGCCTGGGGGCCATTAGCTCTGGTTCCAACTGCATGTGGCTCCACTAGTGGTGAGACTTTTCCAGCATGACCTGAACATGCTGCTTTCCTGAGCCAGTCTCCTGACTGCAAACTGGAGGGGTGCAGATGGCTGATAAATAGAAAGCTTTGAGTACCTTGGGCCGCTCAGTAGATGGAACCTACCACTTTGTATTCTTATCTTCCTTATTCCCATCATTATTTCCTCTTTCTAGCATGAGAACCAAATAGGTGCCCACCAACTAAGGACTGGGCTGGGGGGACCCCTAGAAAACCATCCCAGCAGGAACAGAAAAGGATGATGGCCTTTTCCCACTGCCGGGTGGGACAGGAAGGTAGTTGGGCAGATTTCCTACAGAGCGATGTCCGCTAGAAGGGTACCCACCAGCAGTGCGTGCCTTTCAGGTGCTTGAAACGTGGGTAGGAGGACTGAGGAATGGTTTGAATTTTAATTAATCTGGAATTAATTTTAAAACTTGATACTCAATCTTGTTATTGGGAGACTTAAGTATGTTTGGGACAAAATGGGTATGTGAATCCTTTTCTACAGAAAATCTTAAGAAACTCAAAACCTATCCAACAAAAGTCTAGCATCTGGATTGAGAGATGCTGTAAGTCTAAAATAACAAATTTCAAAGAAGCAGTACTCTCCCAAAAAAAGGGGGGGGGGAATGTAAGAATCTTAATTTCGTAGCGAGTTAAAATAGCATTTTTGCTATATCTGGTTAAAGATATTAAGATTTCGCTTGGTTATTTTTGCATTTAACATGAATCCTGGAAAGTGTTAAATCCCATATCTGGCTGGCAGGTAACTCCTGGGATGGCATGCCTGTAGGGGTCCATCCTGCTTGATTTGGGGGCAGTATTAAATATTACTGGTATTTTGACTTTGGCCAATATGGTAGCCAAAAAAAGCATCTAATTTGTTCTTTCCTTGATTTTTCACTTTCCATTTTTTTTTTTTTTGAGGTTGATTGGCTTAGAATTCTGGCAACTCTTTTTCTGTTAGAGAATTTGTTTTTCACATTGGTTTGTGGAAGGCCTTTCTGTACTACATGTGCGGTCTGTTGCTTTCAAAGTTTGTTGTCGGCCTTATTTTGCCTCTATTACTTGATGTAAAGGAGATACTCTTTGGATTTGGATCTTTTTATGATTGCATTTTTAGTGTTTGATTATGTCCTCTGGGCATTCTTTTAGAATCTGGTGTGAGGTATTGAACTCCTGGGAAATTTGAGGGGGAAAAACTAGTTTAACTGTGTCTTTAATTACTCAGTGGGTATACACATTATCCTGGTGTGTGTTTGGAAGGGAGTCAACTGTTGTGTGTTGAGTTTTTTATAGCTTTCAGAGAACTTCTTCATATGTTGTAGCTGACTCCAAGTGACCAGAAAGAAGACAGGGTGGCCTGGAATGCCCTTTTATGTATATAGTAATGATAGACCCTGCGATGCGAACGGTTCACCTAGAGATCACCCATTTAGAAGTGCCATTGGGACTTGAATATGGGATTCTGAGTTTTGTAACCGGACACCTGCTGTGTCACCAGGGGCCGGAAGAAATGACACTGTCTTAGAATGACCTTGAAAAAGAACCATGATTTACTCCTGACCTTGATTTACTCGACTGAAGCAGACCCAACCTCCCACATCTCAAAGTCTACTTTCCTGCTCCCATGCCTTGCCCGTTCTTCTAGGACACAAGCAGATACTTTTTTTTTTTAATCTAATTTATTGTCAAGTTAGCTAACATGCAGTGTATATGGTGTGCTCTTGGTTTTGGGAGTAGATGCCCAGGATTCATTGCTTACATACAACATCCAGTGCTCATCCCAGCAAGTGCCCTCCTCAATGCCCATCGCCCACTTTCCCCTCTCCCCCACTCCTCCCATCAAGCCACAGTTTGTTCTCTGTATTTAAAAGTGTCTTTTGGTTTGCCTCTCTCCTTCTGTTGGAAACTAATTTTTCCCTTCCCTTCCCCCGTGGTCTTCTGTTAAGTTTCTCAAATTCCACAGTGAAAACGTGATCTCTGCCTTTCTCTGATGTATTTCACTTAGCATAATACCTTCCAGCTCCATCCACGTTGTTGCAAACGGCAAGATTTCATTCTTGCCGAGTAGTATTCCATTGTATATATAAAACACATCTTCTTTATCCACTTATCAGTTGATGCACATTTGGGCTCTTCCCATAATTTTGGCTATTGTTGATAACACTGCTATAAACCTTGGGTTACAATGTGCCCCTGTGAATCAGTACTCCTGTATCCTTTGGATAAATTCGTAGTAGACCAGCAGATATTTCTGAAGATGCCGGTCAAGATCTTAACTCTCCTGACCAAGTGTGAGTTCTTAATCTTTTTGACAATTACATTCTTTACAACCGGAATGTTCTAAAGTTTTCGCAAAACCAAAGTCCTCTCTGACCACTAGCCACCATCCAGACTTCCCACCTTTCTCTTCTCTGTCCATGGTTAAGTGTGTGCCTTTCCAGACCTCTTCCTGTGGGCAAAAGTCCACAGGATCCTGTTGTCAACAGGACCATCCTGAATGTATTGGTAAATTTCTTTCACCTCTGGTATCTGAGGTATACCAGTATACCGGTATGCTTTATTTCCTTCTTCACAACTGCTGTGCTGTACATGATGGTACAGATATACCAAGGTTGATCCAGCCATCCACCCAGCACTGGACCTTTGGGTTGTCCTCTGACTCGCTTTTATACGCGATACGATGACCACCGTGTTTCAGGCTTTCTGGGCTGACGCGGGCAAATGTTCTTCCATGGGAGACCGTGAAAAACAGAATGGCTCCATCCTAGGTAGGCACATAGCATTACAGCTGACATGGTCTCCAGAGTGGTTCTAGCAATTGCCGGCCAGCCATGAGTGAAAGTACTGTATTTCAGGTTTTGGCAATGTAATGGGTAGAAATGTTAATTCGTTTAAATTCGCATTTCTCTGTCGGCTAAGTAGGGTGAATGCCTCTTCGTGTGATGGTTGGGTTCTTGGATTTGCTCTTTGAACTGCTCGTTCATCACTACTGCCCACTTCTATTTTGGCTCATTTTTGTACTTCTAATTTTTAAAATCTTTAAATCCAAGTTTACACGTAGTGTAGAAATGACTTGAAGAGTAGAATTAAGTGATTCATCACTCACCTCTAACACCCAGTGCTCATCCCAACAAGAACCCTCCTTAATGCCTATCACCATTTAGCCCATCCCCACCCCCCCTCCCACAACCCTCAGTTTGCTCTATTTGAAGGGTCATTTACGTGGGTGCCTGGGTGGCTCAGTTGGTTGAGCGTCCGACTTGAGCTCAGGTCATGATCTCACGGTTCGAGAGTTTGAGCCCCACATCGGGCTCACTCCTGTCATGCAGAACCTGCTTCGCATCCTCTGTCACCCTCTCTCTGCCCCTCCCTCTTTCTGCTCCTTCTCTGTGCGCTCTCAAAAACAAATTAAAAAAAAAAAGATCTTAGGGTTTTCCTCCCTCTCTTCTTTTTTCCCTTTATTTATTTTATTTTATTTTATTTTATTTTATTTTATTTTATTTTATTTTATTTTATTTTATTTTTTATAGGCATCTGAAGAATTTTTTTAATTTTATTTTTTCAAATTTACAACCAAATTAGTTAGCATATACTGCAACAGTGATTTCAGGAATAGATTTCTTAATGCACCTTACCCATTTAGCCCATCCCCTCTCACGCACCCCCTCCAGTAACCCTCTGTTTGCTCCCCATATTTAAGAGTCTCTTATGTTTTGTCCCCCTTCCTGTTTTTATATTATTTTTGCTTCCCTTCCCTTGTGTTCATCTGCTTTGTATCTTAAAGTCCTCCTATGAGTGAAGTCATATGGTATTTGTCTCTCTCTGACTGACTTATTTTGCTTAGCATAATATCCTCCAGTTCCATCCACGTAGTTGCAAATGGCAAGATACCATTCTTTTTGATTGCCGAGTAATACTCCATTGTCTATATTTACCACATCTTCTTTATCCATTCATCCATTGATGGACATTTGGGCTCTTCCCATACTTTGGCTATTGTGGATAGTGCTGCTATAAACATTGGGGTGCTTATGTCTCTTTGAAACAGCACACCTGCATCCCTTGGATAAATACCTAATAGTGCCATTGCTGGGTTGTAGGATAGTTCTATTTTTAATTTTTTGAGGAACCTCCATACTGGTTTCCAGAGTGGCTGTGCCAGTTTGCATTCCCACCAGCAATGCCAAAGAGATCCTCTTTCCACATCCTCGCCAACATCTGTTGTTGCCATTCTGACAGGTGTGAGGTGGTATCTCATTGTGATTTTGATTTGTATTTCCCTGATGAGTGATGTTGAGCATTTTTTCATGTGTCAGTTGGCCATCTGGATGTCATCTTTGGAGAAGTATCTATTCATGTGTTTTGCAAATTTCTTCATTGGATTACTTGTTTTTTGGGTGTTGAGTTTGATAAGTTCTTTATAGATTTTGGATACCAACCTTTTATCTGATACGTCATTTGCGAATATCTTCTCCCATTCTGTCGGTTGCCTTTTAGTTTTGCTGATTGTTTCCTTCACTGTGCAGAAGCTTTTTATCTTGATGAGGTCCCAATAGTTCCTTTTTGCTTTTGTTTCCTTTGCCTCCAGAGATGTGTTAAGTAAGAAGTTGCTGTGGGCAAGGTCAAAGAGGTTTTTGCCTGCTTTCTCCTCAAGGATTTTGATGGCTTCCTGTCTTACATTTAGGTCTTTCATCCGTTTTGAGTTTATTTTTGTGTCTGGTGTAAGAAAGTGGTACAGGTTCATTTTTCTGCATGTTGTTGTCCAGTTTTCCCAGCATCATTGGCTGAAGAGACTGTCTTTATTCCATTGGATATTCTTTCCTGCTTTGTCAAAGATTAGTTGGCCATATGTTTGTGGGTCCAACTCTGGGTTCTCTATTCTGTTCCGTTGATGTGAGTGTCTGTTTTTGTGCCAGTACCATGCTGTCTTGATGATTATAGCTTTGTAATATAGCTTGAAGTCTGGGATTGTGATGCCTCCTGCTTTGGTTTTCTTTTTCAAGATTGCTTTGGCTATTCAGGGTCTTTTCTGGTTCCATACAAATTTTGGGATTGTTTGTTCTAGCTCTGAAGAATGCTGGTGCTATTTTCATAGGGATTGCATTGAATATGTATATTGCTTTGGGTTGTATTGATATTATAACAATATTTGTTCTTCCTATCCAGGAGCACGGAATATTTTTCCATTTTTTTGTGTGTCTTCTTCAATTTCTTAAGGTTTCTATAGTTTTCAGTGTATAGATTTTTCACCTCTTTGGTTAGGTTATTCCTAGCTATTTTATGGGTTTTGGTGCAATTGTAAATGGGATCAATTCCTTGATTTCTCTTTCTGTTGCTTCATTGTTGGTGTATAGGGATGCAACTGATTTCTGTGCATTGATTTTATATCTTGCCACTTTGCTGAATTCATGGATCCGTTCTAGCAGTTTTTTGGTGGAATCTTTTGAGTTTTCCATATAGAGTATCATGTCACCTGCAAAGAGTGAAAATTTGACCTCCTCCTGGCCGATTTGGATGCCTTTTATTTATTTGTGTTGTCTGATTGCTGAGGCTAAGACTTCCAGTACTATGTTGAATAGCAGTGGTGAGAGTGGACACCCCTGTCTTGTTCTTGACCTTAGGGGGAATGCTTTCAGTTTTTCCCAAGGATGATATTAGCATTGGGTCTTTCATACATGGCTTTTATGATCTCGAGGTATGCTCCTTCTATCCCTTCTTTCCTGAGTGTTTTTGTCAAGAAAGGATATTGTATTTTGTCAAATGCTTTCTTTGCATCTATTGAGGGAATCATGTGGTTCTTGTCCTTTCTTTTATTTATTTTTAAAAAATTTTTTTAACGTTTATTTTTGAGACAGAGAGAGACAGAGCATGAACGGGGGAGGGTCAGAGAGAGGGAGACACAGAATCTGAAACAGGCTCTAGGCTCTGAGCTGTCAGCACAGAGCCCGATGTGGGGCTCGAACTCACGGACCGCGAGATCACGACCTGAGCTGAAGTCGGCCGCTTAACCGACTGAGCCACCCAGGCGCCCCATTTTTAATTTTTTATTTTTTAACGTTGTCCTTTCTTTTATTGATGTGATGAATCACATTGTTTGTTTTGTAGATATTGAACCAGCCCTGCCTCCCAGGTATAAATCCCCTCAGTCGTGGTGAATAATTTTTTCAATGTATTGTTGAATCAGGCACACTAATATCTTGTTGAGGATTTCTGCATCCATGTTCATCAGGGATATTGGTCTATAGTTCTTTTTCATGGGGTCTTTGCCTGGTTTTGGAATCAAGGTAATGCTGGCTTTATAGAAAGAGTTTGGAAGTTTTCCTTCCATTTCTATTTTTTGCAACACCTTCAAGAGTATAGGTATTAACTCTTCCTTAAATGTTTGGTAGAATTCCCTTGGAAAGCCATCTGGCCCTGGACTCTAGTTTTTTGGGAGGTTTTTGGTTACTAAATCAATTTCTATACCGGTTATGGGTCTGTTCAAGTTTTCTATTTCTTCTTCTTTCAGTTTTGGTCATGTATACATTTCTAGGAATTTGTCCTTTTCTTCCAGATTGCCCATTTTATTGGTGTATAATTGCTCATAATATTCTCTTATTATTGTTTTTATTTCTTCTGTGTTGGTTGTGATCTCCTCTTTCATTCTTGATTTTATTTATTTGGGTCCTTTCCTTTTTGATCATACTGGCTAGGGGTTTATCAGTTTTGTTAATTCTTTCAAAGAACCAGCTGCTGGTTTCATTGATCTGTTCTGCTGGGGTTTTTTGTTTGTCTGGTTTTTGGGTTTTGGTTTCAATAAGATTCGTTTCTGCTCTAATCTTCATTATTTCCTGTCTTCTGCTGGTTTTGGGTTTTATTTGCTGTTCTTTTCCCAGCTCTTTAAGGTGTAAGGTTAGGTTGTGTACATGAGACCTTTCTTCATTCTTTAGGAAGGCCTGGATTGCTATATACTTCCCTCTTATGACCCCGTTTGCTGCATCCCAGAGGTTTTAGCTGTGGTGTCATCATTTTCATTGGCTTCCATGTACTTTTCAATTTCCTCTTTAACTTCTTGGTTAGCCCATTCATTCTTTAGTAGGTTGTTCTTTAGTCTCCAAGTATTTGTTATTTTTCCAAAATTTTTCTTGTGGTTGATTTCGAGTTTCATAGCGTGTGGTCTGAAAATACGCACGGTATGATCTTGATCTTTTTGTACTTGTTGAGGGTTGATTTGTGTCCCAGTGTATGATATATTGTGGAGAATGTTCTACATGCACTGGAGAAGAATGTATATTCCTCTGCTTTAGCATGAAATGTTCTGAATGTATCTATTAAGTCCATCTGTTCCAGTGTGTCATTCACACACTGGTGTTTCCTTGTTGATTTTCTGTTTAGATGATGTGTCCATTGTTGTAAGTGGGCTATTTAAGTCCCCTACTATTATGGTATTATTATCAATGAGTTTCTTTATGTTTGTGATTAATTGATTTATATATTTGGGTGCTTTCACATTTGGAGCATAAATGTTTACAATTGTTAGGTCTTGTTGATGGATATACTCCTTAATTATGATATAATGCCCTTCTTCATCTCTTGTTACAGTCTTGATTTTAAAGTCTAGATTGTCTGATGTAGTATGGCTGCTCCGGCTTTCTTTTGTTGACCATTAGCATGACAGATGGTTCTCCATCCCCTTACTTTCAATCTGAAGGCGTCTTTAGGTCTTAAGAGGGTCTCTTGTAAACAGCATATAGATAGATCTTGTTTTCTTAACCATTCTGTTACCCTATGTCTTTTGATTAGAGTTAGTCAGTTGATGTTTAGAGTGAGTACTGAAAGATATGAATTTGTAGCCATTATGTTTCTTGTAGAGTTGGAGTTTCTGGTGGGGTTCTCTGGTCCTTTCTAGTCTTCGTTGCTTTTGGTCTTTTTTTTTTTTTTTTTTTTTGTCTTTTCTCCCCCTCAGAGATTCCCCCTTAAAATTTCTTGCAGGGCTAGTTTAGTGGTCATGAACTCCTTTAATTTTTGTTTGTCTGGGAAACTTTTAGTCTCTCCTATTTTGAATAACAGCCTTGCTGGATAAAGAATTCTTGGCTTCATATTTTTCTGATTCAGCACCTTGAATACATCCTGCCACTCCTTTCTGGCCTGCCAAGTTTCTGCGGACAGGTCTGCTGCAAACCTGATCTGTCTTCCCTTGTAGGTTAAGGACTTTTTTCCCTTGCTGCTTTCATGGTTCTCTCCTTGTCTGAGTATTTTGTGAATTTGACTATGATATACCTTGTTGATGGTCGGTTTTTGTCATCTGTGCTTCCTGGATTTTGATGTCTGTGTCTTTCCCCAGGTTAGGAACGTTTTCCACTATGATTTGCTCACATAACCCTTCTACCCCCTTTTCTCTCTCTTCATCTTCTGGGACCCCTATGAGCCAGATGTTGTTCCTTTTTAATGAGTCAGATTTCTCTAATTCTTAAATCATGCTCTTTTGCTTAAGTGTTCCTCTTTTTTCTGTCATTATTCTCCAGAAGTTTGTGCTTTGTTATCACTGTTCTGCCTCATCCATCGTTGCTGCTGTGGCATCCATTCGAGGTTGCAGCTCAGTTATAGAATTTTTTATTTCATCCTGACTAGGTTTTACTTTTTTTATCTCCTCAGAGAGGGATTATAATCTATTTTTGACTCCAGCTAGTATTCTTATTATCATGATTCTAAATTCTGGTTCAGACCCCTTGCTTGTATCTGTGTTAAGTCCCTGGCTGTCGTTTCTACCCGCTCTTTCTTTTGGGGTGAATTCCTTCATTGCATCATTTTGAGGGAAGAAAAGGAATTAATAAGGTAAAACAATTAAAATTAAAACAATTAAAAAAACACACTGGCCCACAGGCACATGCACGTGCGCACATGCGTGCACGCGCGCACACACACACACACACACACAAATCAAATAAATGATGCTAGATCCTAGGTGCGTTTAGGTCTGGGTGTTGAAAGGAGCTTGACAGATGAGAGAAAAAAAGAAAAAATATATATATATATAAAAAGGAAAACGTTTGAAAAGTTGAAAAAATGAATACAGTGAAATAGAATAAAATGAAATGATGGAAGTAAAATAGAATTTGAAAATTTCACAAGAAAGTAAAAAATATATTAGAAAAAAATTTAAAATATTTTTAATAAAAATTGAAAATAAAAATTTTTTCTGTTTTCAAGAAAAAAGAAACGAAAAAAAAAATTGAATAGATGGTCCAGTGAACAGACTGAAATATGATTGAAATTACCTGGTTTTCCCCTGGAAGTCAAACTATGAAGGGCTTTACAGTACATAAACTAGGCAGGCAGAGAGACTTGTGTTCCTGAAGAGCAAGGTTGGCCCAGTAGGGCGGGGCTTAGTGTAATGACTTCGTTCTCCACTAGATGGCGCTGCTCAGCTCACTGGAGGGGATTGTTGTGGCGCTTGCAGGTGTGTATGCACATGCGCGGGAGCAGTGAAAATGGTATCAACCGATTACCCAGTCTCTAGTATCAGAACTCTGTTCTCCCCGAGCAGCAATCACATACCCGGCCTTTGTCTCCGCCTTTTTCCGCTCCTGCTTTTACACTGACTATTACCAAGCCATCAGGTTGCCAGGCGGCACTTCCTTCCTGAGTTTTATTTCCGTTGCGGCTGTGTTTCCCGACCCCTCACTTCTGAGGGACTGCAGCTCGGACCTGCTCTGATCCTCTGCAGGAGGGTCTCCCCGAGCAATGGCCGGGTGCTGGCCTCACCCAGAAACGTTCTGGGGACCTGCTGATGCCCAGAGACCAGGCTGGGCACCAGCTCACCCCAGGAAAAGTTCACACTGTTGTGTAGCATTGGTGTTTCAGGGATCATGGAAAATCACAACACGCATCTGGCCACAGTCTTTGCCTTTAATGACCTTGTTCCAGCACCAGCAAATGTGGTTGTTCTCCAGGGTCTGCTGGGACCGGGTGGCCACACAACCTCCACCAGATGTCCTCCCAGCAGGGGTACCACCTCTCCCCATGTGGCCTGAGGATAACTGGCCTTCACTCTGCTCCTGGGGATCCGCCCTTCCCACCAGAGCTGTGCCCGGTAACAAGCTGCAGAGTTTCAGACTCTGCCATCCCCTGTTTGTAGAGTCTTAATGGAATTTCTCCTTTCTTCCTTTTTAGTTCGGTCCCTGCAGCTGTTTTCACTTTTCTGCTTTCTGTCCGGCTCCTTTTTCAGGGAGGAGGAGTGCTTTTCCAACACTGTTTTCTTTCCAAAATTCCATATATGCATGAAATTATTTGAAAAACATTTTTTTAATGTTTATTTTTTAGAGTGAGCAAGAGAGAACACAAATGGAGGAGGGCAGATAGAAGGGGACAGAGGATTCAAAGAGGGCTCTGCAGTGACAGCAGATAGCCTGATGTGGAGCTCAAGCTCACAAATCGTGAGATTATGACCTGAACCGAAATCACAGGTTGGGATGCTCAATCAACTGAGCCACCCAGGTGCACCTGAGTGAAATAATTTTTCAACATAAGAGGCTTTATCCCCTTTCCCCCTCAAGTGAAATGTATATAATTATTTTGGATTTCTTGTCACATGTGTTAATATCTTCTGGGGAATGTTCCTTGCCTTTGAACTTTTCTTTTTTTCTTTTTTTTTTTTTAACTTTTTGAAGATTTTACTTTTGAGTAATCTCTATGCCAAATATGGGGCTTGAACCCACCACCTTGAGATCAAGATTCACACCTTGTACTGACTGAGCCAGCCAGGGACCCCTGAACTGTGCTTTTCTTCTGTGGAACCCTAATGTCCTCATATGCTCACAAATACCAGTCTTCTCTTCCATGGCTTTTAAAACCTTTTATTTGTAAAGGGTTTTAAAACCCTAAAGTCCTCAACATTTGTTCATTTTTTTGTAATAGTTTTCGTTTTTATTAAAACTTAGTTCTGTGGGTCATGAGGTAGGGCTCCAACCTTTTTTTTTTTTTTTTTTTTTTTTTTTTAAATCTTCCTTTATTAAAGCCTAACACATAAACATAAACTAAAAAAAAAAAAACAAAAAAAACACCACCACTCCAGAAGTTCACCTTATGCCCTGTTCTAGTCACTATACACCTCCAAACCCATTAATTAGGACTTCTAACAGCACATATTAGATTTCACTCTTTTTGTGATTTATACGGATGGAATCATACAATTTATATTTATTTGTTTCTGGTTTCCTTTGCTTGTGAGATTCATCCTCATTGTTGCATGTAACTGTAGAAGTTTCATTTGAATTGTGTACAGTATTCCTTGCATGGAATGTATTTATTCATTTTCTCCATCTAACTATTGCTGTGTGTATGAGGAGTTTCCAGGATTGGGCTATTACAAATAGTGCTGTTATGAACATCCTTGAACAGGTCTCTTGATGAGCTTATTTACCCATTTCTGTTGGTTATATACCTAAGAATAGGGTATGCCTATGTTCCGTTTTATCAGATACTATGCAACAGTTTTTCCAAGTGTTTGTGCCAATTTACATTCCCACTGACAGTAGATGAGAACTTCAGCTGCTCCATGTTTTTACCAAAACTTGGTGTTTTCCATCTTTTTTATTTTAGTCATTCTGGTGAGTGGTGTCAATTCAATTTGTATTTTGTTTTTGTTTTTTTTTTTTTATTTTTTTAATTTTTTTTTATTTTTTAATATATGAAATTTACTGTCAAATTGGTTTCCATACAACACCCAGTGCTCATCCCAAAAAGTGCCCTCCTCAATACCCATCACCCACCCTGCCCTCCCTCCCACCCCCCATCAACCCTCAGTTTGTTCTCAGTTTTTAACAGTCTCTAATGCTTTGGCTCTCTCCCACTCTAACCTCTTTTTTTTTTTTTTTTCCTTCCCCTCCCCCATGGGTTTCTGTTATGTTTCTCAGGATCCACATAAGAGTGAAACCATATGGTATCTGTCTTTCTCTGTATGGCTTATTTCACTTAGCATCACACTCTCCAGTTCCATCCATGTTGCTACAAAAGGCCATATTTCATTTTTTCTCATTGCCACGTAGTATTCCATTGTGTATATATATATATATATTTTTTTTTAAATAAGTACACCCATGGGGCGCTTGGGTGGCTCAGTCGGTTAAGTGGCCGACTTCGGCTCAGGTCATGATCTCGCGGTCTGTGAGTTCGAGCCCCACGTCGGGCTCTGTGCTGACAGCTCAGAGCCTGGAGCCTGTTTCAGATTCTGTGCCTCCCTCTCTCTGACCCTCCGCTGTTCATGCTCTGTCTCTCCCTGTCTCAAAAATAAATAAACGTTAAAAAAAAATTAAATAAGTACACCCAATTGTCTCTACACAAGTTACAGTAGAATCTTTTTCTGCTTCTGTGAAATCCCTCCTTTAACACAATACCCCCCCCCACACCTGGGTCTGTGTTGTCTTTCATAGTTAGGTATATTTCTGCTTTGTAATCTCTTTTTGGTATCTGGTGAGAGCAGTGTCATTTGTTTATGTTTTCCCAAAACTGGTCCCGGGTCTTGTTTTGAATTTCAGAATAATCTTGTCACACTCCATGAAAAATGTTCCTGGGACTTTAACAAGGACTGTATTACATTTATGAAATGACTTGGGAAGAAAGAACTTGCATTCTTGTGATCGTCTTCTCCTTCATGAACACATACCATCCCATTAATGAGGCTTTTGGTAATCAGGAGAGCTTGATCCTGGTCTCTTTAACCTCTTTTTTAAAGTTTCATTGCTACCCAATTCTTAAATTTTCTATCGTCTTTTTGGGTGTGTCTATCATCTGCCCACTTTGTTCTCATTTATAAATGGTATGTAAATTTCTTCTTAGGATTGTATTCTATGTTGTAGACTTTGTTTCTGATTCTTGGAGTTGTTATGTGTGTTATAGCCTCCAGTATAAGCCTGAAAAATAGTGATCCCATGAATCTGTGTACCTAACTTGTACAAAATTCTATTGGGGACCCATTTTAAAGCTGTTCAGCTCCATTGACTGGAGGGTTAATTCTTAGGTTGACCTCCCACTGCTCTATCTTTTGCAGCCTTATATTGTGTTATAATATGATGGTTTAGACTGCACTTGTTAATGTTTTTCTTGACTATTGCCTTAATCTTCCAGTAATGCCTTTTCCTCTGCTTTATGCACAAATAACAGCTTGGCTGGGTGTAAATTGTTAACTCAAGGCTTCTCTCAAACTCCTTCAGATTTTGTGTTACTCTTAACTTTTCTTGGAGAAAAGTCTGTGGCCTCTTGTGGTTAACCTTCATTTTATCTTTCTGGATGTTCTCAGAATTGTGCCTTCTAACCTAGAAACTTGGGGCTTTTCAGTTTGTTGGGAAAACCATCCATTCTAGGACCCATTCTTACTTCTTCTCTTCCTTGTTTGTTGCCTCCTTTGCTTTCTGGCCTTTGGCCTTTTGCTCTTTGTTGGATAAATGAACTAACACCAACTCTGATGGTGACCACCATGCTGTGGGTTCACTGAACCCCATCAGCTCCCCTCTGCTGTAATAAGGGACTCTCCAGGCATGGCTGTATTTAGACAAGAAAGATTTAAGGTCTTTCTCAGTGCCACGAACCTTTAAAAACTAAGACTGAGGACTGACCGTGGCATCTATTTGCACGTCTCTAACGGTTTGAGGGCTCTGTGACACATCTGCCATGTCACCATGGTCCTGCATTGAAGGAGTCCCCTCCTCGTTCAATGCCTCGTTTACACAAGGCAAACTAAGGATTGTGTGTAGCATCTGGAGATGTGATGACTCCAAGGAGAAGGCAGAGGCTAGGTTTCTTAACTCCTGGTTCTCAACTTGGCTGATCACTTAGGAAGGTTCCCAGATGTTTCAAAGTATCCTTGCCGGGGAATGTTCCTCCAGTGTGCTTACCGGAAGTGCACTGGTGTCCAGGGAAGGCAGGATCACCTGGTGGTCAGGAGCACAGGCTCTAGACCCCGAATGCCCACTGTGTACCTCGTGCCTCTATTTCTATGTGAGGTAATAGTACCTCCCGTGAGATGGTGAGGAGTAGATGAATCCATGTGCTGTGGACTGAATAGTCTTCTCAGTGACACAAATTCCTAACCCCCAATGTGACCATATTTGGAGACAGACCTTTAAGGAGGTACTTAGAGTTACATGAGGTCCTGAAAGTGTGGCTCCAATCACTACAACTGGTGTCCCTCTAAGAAGAGACTAGGACCACACCACACAAGGGAAGGGCTGTGTGAGCTCACAGTGCTTCTCTAGGAAGCAGCTCTCTGGCACCTTGATCCTGGACTTCCAGCCTCCAGGTCAATGAGAACCTGCCCACTGTATGCACCCAATACATTTGGGCCGCTTTTAGTTACTCTAGCTCTTGTTGTTATTTATTCCATCTTTGGGGCCAGAAATAAATAAATTGCATTTGGACCACTTACCCCCTTTTGCCAGTCCTTCTCTGTTGAGTATCTGAGTATATCCTGTTGGATAACCTCCCACATGGACTGTGAAGTTACTTGTGTGTGTTAGATAACTTGGGTCGTTGAAGATGCAGACCATGGTCATGGACTGTTTCCTGTTGGAAGGAGTCACAGTTGACCAGGAAATGTGAACTGTGTCCTTGAGAAACTGGGGGCCATGCATGCCCAGATCCCAGTCCACACTGTGAAACATGCATGAGATTTCAGAATCGGGGTTCTTGCGCATCTGTGGTTACAGACTGGTATTTCACGAGCTTGCCACAACCCACGTGTGTGCCCCAGAAGCAAACTGCTGAGTGTGGCTGCACCTTTACTCCTGAGGCACCACGATGCTTTGAAGTCTCTCTGTAGATCATGTACACTAGACACAGCAGCCACAGAAAGTTTTCTGGTGAGGCAGCAGTGGTGTGGGGTGTAGAAAAACATGAGCAACAGTCCCATATGTCTGTCCTTGAGGTCAAGGGCTCAGGCACCCAAGTGTGTGCTAGGTTACAGAACTAACCCCTCCTGGTCTACCCTGTTCCCCTTGGAGTAATGACGTTCCTTATTTCCTGCCTCTCTGGCTTCCCTTGATCTTCACCAAAAGGCCCAGAAGCGATCTTGTCCTTCTGGCTTGAGGGTGATGTTCATTTAAGGTACAACTTGTACTCTAATGATCAAATCTTAAGGTTAAGAGATTTGAACCCCAAGCACCATGTAGCCAGGGACTTTGGGGGGAGCTCCTTGGGTCTTTCCATTCCCACCTCCACTACAGCAGCCCCCTTGTCAACTTTAAATATTGTGGTGTGGACCCTGAAGTCAGCTGGACTCTTCTTTCCCTTAAGATCCAGACGAGATGGATTTTTTTGAACCCCTGTTCCACGTCTGGAAGTACCCTGCAAAGTCAAAAGAAAGCTAGAGTGGCCATACTCAGACTAGATTTTAAACTAAAGGTTGTAACAAGAGATGAAGAAGGGCATTGTATAATAATTATGGGGTCTATCCATCAAGAATACCTAACAGTCATAAATATTTGTGCACCAAATTTGGAGGCACCCAAATACGTAAAACAGTTACAAACATAAGCAATCTTACTGGTAAGAATACAGTAATTGCAGGGGACTTGAATACTTCACTTACAACAATGGACATATCATATAGACAGAAAATCAATAAAGAAACAGTGGCCCTGAATGATACATGGGACCAGATGGACTTGAAAGATAGTCACAACTTGTCATCCTAAAGCAGCAGAACACACATTCTTCTCAAGTGTACATGGAACATTCTCCAAGATAGATCACATACTAGGTCACAAAACAGCCCTCAATAAATATAAAAGAATTAATCATACCATGCACACTTTCAGATCATAACTCTATGAAACTTGAAATCAACCACAGGAAAAAGTCTGGAAAACCTCCAAAAGCATGGAGGTTAAAGAACATCCTACTAAAGAACGAATGGGTCAACCAGGCAATTAGAGAAGAAATTTAAAAAATATATGGAAACAAATGAAAATGAAAACATAGCAACCCAGACCCTTTGGGACGCAGCAGAGGCAGTCCTAAGAGGAAAATGCATTGCCATCCAGACCTATCTCAAGAAACAAGAAAAATCCAAAACACAAAATCAGACAGCACACCTAAAGGAACTAGAAGCAGAACACCAAAGAAACCCCAGCAGAAGAAGAGAAATGATAAAGATCAGAGCAGAAACAAACTATTTAGAATCTAGAAAAAAAGAACAGATCAATGAAAGTAAGAGTTGTTTTTTTTTTTTTTTTGAAAAAATTAACAAAATTGATAACCCCCTCGCCAGGTTTCTCAAAAAGCAAAGAGAGAGGATCCAAATAGATAAAGTCACAAATTAAAATGGATTTATCGGGGCACCTGGGTGGCTCAATCAGTTAAGTGTCTGACTTCAGCTCAGGTCATGATCTCACAGTCTGTGAGTTCGAGCCCCACATCAGGCTCTGTGCTGACAGCACGGAGCCTGGAGCCTGCTTCAGATTCTGTGTCTCCCTCTCTCTCTGCCCCTCCCCTGGTCACGCTCTGTCTCTCTCTGTCTCAAAAATAAAAATGAAAACATTTTTTAAAAAATTAAAAAAAAATAAAATGGATTTATCATGACCAATTCCTTGGTGATACAAGCATTTATCAGATAATACTCTGAAAAATTATATGCCAACAAACTGGATAACCTGGAAGAAATGAACAAATGCCTAGACACCCACACACTACCCGAACTCAAACAGGATGAAATAGAAAATTGGAACAGACCCATAACTAGTGAAGAAATGGAATGAGTTATCAAAAATCTCCCAATAGATGAGAGTCCTGGGCCAGATGCTTCCCTGGGGAATTCTATCAGACATTTAAAGCAGAGTTAATACCTATTCTTTACAACCTGTTCCAAAAATAGAAATGGAAGGAAAACTTCTGGACTCATTCTATAAGGCCAACATTCCTTTGATTCCCAAACCAGACAGAGACCCCACAAAAAAGGAGAATTATAGACCAATATTCCTGACGAACATGGATGCAAAAATTCTCAACAAGATACTAGCAAATCAAATTCTACAACATATAAAAAGAATTATTCACCATGATCAAGTGGAATTCATTCCTGGGCTGCAGGGCTGGTTCAATATTCACAAATCAGTCAATGTGATACGTCACATTAATAAAAGAAAGGAGAAGAACCATGTGATCCTGTCAATAGATGCAGAAAAAGCACTTGACAAAATACAACATACTTTCTTGATAAAAGCCCTCAAGAAAGTCGGGATAGAAGGAACGTACTTAAACATCATAAAAGCCATACATGAAAAGCCCACAACTAATATAATCCTCAATGGGGAAGAACTGAGAGTTTTCCCCCTGAGATGGGAACAAGACAGGGATGTCCACTCTCACCGCTGTTGTTTAACATAGTTTTGGAAGTCCTAGCATCGGCAGTCAGACAACAAAAGGAATTAAATGTATCAAAATGGGCAAAGAAGAAGTCAAACCTTCAGTTTTCATGGACGACATGATACTCCACATGGAAAACCTGAAAGACTCCACTAAAAGGCTGCTAACACTGATACATGAATTCAGCGAGGTCACAGGGTAAAAAATGTACAGAAATCGGTTGCATTTTTATACACCAATAATGAAGCAACAGAAAGAGAAATAAGCTGATCCCATTCAAAATTTCACCAAGAACCATAAAATACCTAGGAATAAACCTATCAAAGATAGACCTATATGCTGAAAACTATAGAAACCTTATGAAGGAAACTGAAGAAGACACAAAGAAAAAGAAAAACAGGGGCGCCTGGGTGGCTCAGTTGGTTAAGCATCTGACTTCGGTTCAGGCCATGATCTAATGGTCCATGAGTTCAAGCCCCACATCAGACTCTGTGCTTACAGCTCAGAGCCTGGAGCTTGCTTTGGATTCTGTGTCTCCCTCTCTCTTAGTCCCTCCTCCACCCATGCTCTGTCTCTCTCTCTCTCTCTCTCTCAAAAAGAAATATTAAAAAATTGAAAAACATTCCAAGTTTATGGATTGAAAGAATATTGTTGATATGTCAATACTACCCAAAGCAATCTACACAGCCAATGCAATCCCAATCAAAATTCCATTGGCATTCTTCTCAAAGCTAGAAAAAACAGTCCTAAAATTTATATGGAACCATATAAAGACCCCGAATAGCCAAAGTAATATTGAAGAAAAAAAACAAAGCGGGAGGCATCACAATCCCAGACTTTAGCCTCTACTACAAAGCTGTAATCATCAAGACAGTAAGGTATTGGCCAAAAACAGACACACAGACCAATGGAATAGAATTGGACACACAGACCAATGGAAGAGAATCCAGAATTGGACCCACAAATGTATGGCCACCTCATCTTTGACAAAGCAGGAAAGAGCATCCAATGGAAAAAAAGACAGTCTGTTTAGCAAATGGGGGGGGGGGGGAGACCTGGACATCAACATGCAGAAGAATGAAACTAGACCACTTTCTTACACCAAACACAAAAATAAACTCAAAATGTATGAAAGACCTAAATGTGAGACAGGAAACCATCAAAACCCTGGAGGAGAAATCAGGCAACAACCTCTTTGACCTCAGCCACAGCAATTTCTTGCTCAACATGTCTCCAAAGGCAAGGGAATTAAAAGCAAAAATGAACTATTGGGACCTCATGAAGATAAAAAGCTTCTGCACTACAAAGGAAACAATCAACAAAACTAAAAGGCAACCGATGGAATGGAAAAAGGTATTTGCAAATTACATATCGGATAAAGGGCTAGTATCCACAATCTGTAAAGAACTTAAACTCAACACCCGAAAAAAAAATAATCCTGTGAAGAAATGGGCAGAAAACATGAATAGACAGTCCTCTAAAGAAGACATCCACATGGCCAACAGACACATGAAAAGATGCTCAATGTCACTCATCATCAGGGAACTACAAATCAAAACCACACTGAGATACCTCCTCACACTGGTCAGAGTGGCTAAAATGAACAACTCAGGAGACTATAGATGCTGGCGAGAATGTGGAGAAATGGAAACCCTCTTGCACTGTTGGTGGGAATGCAAACTGGTACAGCCGCTCTGGAAGACAGTGTGGAGGTTCCTCAAAAAATTAAAAATAGATCTACCCTATGACCCAGCAATAGCACTGCTAGGAATTTACCCAAGGGATACAGGAGTGCTGATGCCTAGGGGCACGTGCACCCCAATGTTTATAGCAGCGCTTTCAACAATAGCCAAATTCTGGAAAGAGCTTAAATTTCCATCAACTGATGAATAGATACAGAAGATGTGGTTTATATGTACAAAGGAATACTACTTGGCAATGAGAAAACATGAAACTATGCCACTTGCAGCAACGTGGATGGAACTGGAAGGTATTATGGTGACTGAAATAAGTCAGTCAAAGAAAGACAGATAACCTATGTTTTCACTCATATGTGGATCTTGAGAAATTTAACAGAAGACCATGGGGGAAGAGAAGGGGAACAAAAAGAGTTACAAACAGAGAGAGAGGGAGGCAAACCATAAGAGACTCTTAAATACAGAGAACAAACTGAGGGTAGAAGGAGGGGTGGGGGAGAGGGAAAATGGATGATGGGCATTGAGGGCACTTGTTGGGATGAGCGCTGGGTGTTATATGTAAAGCAATCTGACAATAAATTGTATTTAAAAACAGAAAATGTACCCTACAAAACTTCCCTATATCTTCAGAGTTTTCCTCTGGGCTCATGATGACCTCTTCTGATTCTTGAGCCTCTATCCCAGTCTTACTGGGCTGACTTGTTCAGCAGGACTTGTTCAGCCTGGGCTACCTCGTGTCTCATGCCAAGAACCTCAAACAAATGAACTTCTGTGGTGTTGGAGATATACAAGCCCTTTCCTCCCAACTGTGGCTGGAAATAGCATCCATCATCTAAAGTGAAGGCTCCCCCTCCTGAATCCTTGTGTCCTGGGGCCAGCCTCCCCTTCTCCACCTCCCTGTATGGACCGTCTTCTCTAGGCAGCCGATCCCTTGTTGCACTGCCGTACCCCTCCTCGGTCAAGGTCCCCCACCCAAGTGCCCTGCCCACAGCCTCCCAGTGTGGACCGGCCATGGCAGGTGGCCCCGCTTGGTGAGCAGGCCCAAGGCGGCTTTCCAGGTGGGGACCACAAACTGATAGCTAAGGGCATTGCCACGGACACCAGGGTCCCTTAAGCTCCATCCTCAAGACTGTTCTTCCAACTAAACTGGGGTCACCAAGCCTGTGTCCTCGTCCTTGTCCTGCCCCTTCCCCCAAAGCGCCAGAGCAGATGGTGGTCATTTCCTCCCTCGCCTGCACTCCTCCTAACACACCTCTTGCCTCACTGGTGCCTCACCCCGCAGATGGTAAATGACAACCCCTGTGCCCTGGCACATGTGCCTCTGGGGACAGGGACATGCACCAGCTTTAAGGAGTACAGAACAGCTTTTGGAGACTCCCAGTAGGACCCGGCGAAGCCCCTGCGATAAAAGGGATGTGCCAAGAACCTCCAACAAGACCCCACCTGCCTCTTTCATCGCCCCGCCCACCCACAGCCCTTGTGAGCAGCCACCACGACTGTCCCCTTGGTCCATCCGTGAGTCTTGTCCTCTGCTGGCACCTGTCCTGGCCTGTCCCCTTCTGCGTGGGTGCTGTGGCAGCCTCCTCCGTGGTCTGCTTGCCACCAGCATATGGGCTTGGTGACCCCGGTGCCACCAGCACTTCCATCGCTCCATCTGGGGTCTTGTGTTCCCACAGCACCCAGCACCAGGGAGCCTGGGAGGGTTCTGGGCGTGTTCATGTCCTGTTGCTGTAGGAGCAGACTGCCACCTTCACAGCAGCTGAAAAACTCCGCGAACTTCTCTTCCAGTTCTGTTGGGCACAAGCTTGAAACGAGGTCCCGCTGTGCTCAAAACGAAGGTGTTGGCAGGGCTGCATTCTCTTCTCAAGGTTCATTTCTTGGCCCTTTCCTGCTTCTAGAAGCCACCTGTATTTCTTGGCTCTGGTCTTTCCTCCCCCATAGCCCGTACCCGCAGGTAGAATCCTCCCTGGGCCTCTCTGTCCCCTTCAGCCTCCCCCTTCTGTTCTACGGGCCCCTGCGATTATGTTGGGCACAGCAATTCTATCTGCGTACTTCCTTCCCCCTCGCCACGTGCAGGACCTACCCACCACCCACCCCCGATTTGGGGATGGAGGCACGGGTATCTTGAGGAGCTGTTTTTACACCTATCACAGTCTGTTGCTCGACTTAATTTTTGCCTGCGTGGCGTGCGTGAAGTGGGTCCTCTTACCTCGGATTTGCTGGAGGCATGTTTTGGGCTTAGAGGCAGCAATACCGCACTCTTAAGAGTTGTTGACGTTGGGGGCGTCCTCCTGGCTTGGATCCCACGCGGGGGAAGCATGTGGGAAAAACACCACATGTGCAGTCGAAAGCCCTGCGTTTGAATTTGGATCGATTGGCTGTGTGGCCCCGGGCCCACGCTTACTGAATCTCCCTTGTCCCCTCAGAGTACTTTCAAGAAGCGTGTCTTTGCCTGACGTAGCTGAACCAGGGAACAGAGAGTCTTGTGCATGAGAAGGAGTGCAGGAGGTCCCTGAGCTAAGACATCGCACCTTTGAGAACTCTGCAGAACCAAGGCCCGGCTCTCTGCCTGGGCTTGGTGCTACGTTGATCCTCTGCCCAGAAAGGATGACACACTGCGACCCTTGGAGCCGGGCCAGTTACGCATCACTAGTGTTCTCCACGCAGCAACAACCCCTTAGCCATCTGCCAGGAGTGGATTTTTTTGTTGTCTCAATAGGGCTTTCATCCGAAGGACAGTTTCACAGAGGCAGGCTTGCCATAGCCAAGCTCTACATGGAAGGCGGAATTCTGAAGGGTTTTATTAGCTCCCCTCAGGTGGAAATCTGTGGCCTCTGTAAAGCCTGCCACATGTGGTTGGGGAGGTGACCTTCAGCTCTAGGATGCCTTGTCAGTGTGACAGGTGGGAGATGGCATCCAAGCCCTGTTTCTCTCGTCCTGGCGAGGGTCCTGCATGGGTGCATGGGGCTGCCTCTGCCCGGGGAAATGCCGCCTTCTTTCTCCTTTGCACAAAGGCATGTTACGGGCGACTGAAGCTCTCCACGCATGTAGGGTAGCATGGCAAGGTTCCCCCCAGTCTCCAACAGAGACCTGGAAAGCAAGCCTGTCCTACGTCTACACAGACAGGGACCGTAAAGCGCTTGGTTCGTATTTTGGGCCACATGTGGCAATGGACACGGACATTTGTGTGCTTCAAAATAATGGGCTCTGTGTATAATTGATTTCCAAAGAGCAATGGGAAATTTACATACCAATATCCCCAGACCTGAGGGTTCTCCTCACTTCCTTCCACCATAGCCTGCTGGGTCGGGTTTGTCCCTCATGGGCTGGGTGGGGCTGTGGGAAGACTTGTTATGGCCCAAACATGTCCCCTGAGGTCTCCGGGCAAGGAGGAGCCTGTCTCACCAAGCATGGGGTCCTGCTCTCTAGGGGAGCCTCTCCCTAGGGGAGCCACACAGCCTGGGCTCCACAAAAACCTGTGTTTCACTCTAGGCTTGTAAGTCCCGAACCTGATGTACAATATGAAGCATGACATCACCTCGCCAGCGGCAAAGCTGTTCCTCCCAGGAGCTAGGGGTCATTGTCACTAACTGAATGCCTTCATTAAGCGACTGCCAGGTGAGGCCCTCAGTGTGAATGTGTGGGTCAGCTTTTTCCACCTGTTAAAGGAAAGTGAATGTCGCAGAGACTCTTCATCAGTCTTGGGCGGTTAATCTCCCTGAGGCACTTAGAATAGTGCCCGGGACATCGTGCTCAGTAAGGGTGACCTGCTGTGACGAGGAGCCTAGGATCTGGTGCACTCTCTGCATAGGAATCTCTGCTCGAGACGACCTGAAATCATACAGGTGACAACAGTATGTTTTCTTCCACTGAAAAGTTTATTTTGAGGGTGAGCGAGCGCAAGTGGGGGAGGGGCAGGCAGAGAGACTCCCAAGGAGGCCTCGTGCTGTCAGTGCAGAGTCCGATACAGGGTCAGTCTCAGGAGATCATGACCTGAGCCAAAATCGGGAGTCAGATGCTCAACCGACTGAGCCACCCAGGTGCCCCCTCTAATTGCTGAAGGGTATTGCAGTGTGAACATAATGTATTTACCGCTTCTTGGACATTTGGTTGTGCTCAGCTTTGGGCTATTTGGACACAGAACCTTTATGCCTTTCTTGTACAAGACTGGTTTTGGATACGGATCTTCATTTCTCGAGGGACTCTCTGGTCCTATTTTCATTTTCCACACCTCCACTGGTAGTGGGGGAGGTGAATGGCTCCACATGTCTGCCCACATGTGATATTTACGGTCCTAGACCCTCCTCTGTAAAGGGGCCTTCAGGTCTTTTGTTCCTTTCTTTCTTTGTCTTTTTATTCCTATTTAATATTTGTTTATATGCCATAGATGTAAGTCCTTTGTCAGGTATATGTGTTATGACTTTCTTTTCCAGTTAATGGCTTACTTTATTTTTTTAACCAGGGTCCTTTGATGCATGGATATGTATATATGTTTTTGATGAAGTATAGTTTAACGTTTTACAACTTTAGTGATTAGGTCTTTTTGCCTCTTGGTGAAGAAATCTTTATCTCAAGATCATGAAATTATGCTCCTATGTTTCTTTTTTTTTTTAATTTTTTTTAACGTTTATTTATTTTTGAGACAGAGAGAGACAGAGCATGAAGGGGGGAGGGTCAGAGAGAGGGAGACACAGAATCCGAAACAGGCTTCAGGCTCCAAGCCGTCAGCACAGAGCCCGACGTGGGGCTCGAACTCACAGACCGCAAGATCGTGACCTGAGCCGAAGTCGGCCGCTCAACCGACTGAGCCACCCAGGCGCCCCTATGCTCCTATGTTTCTAGAATCTCTGTGGATGGCTTTGGTCCATCTTGTTCTAACCCTTGTGTGTGAAGTGATCTATGAATTCAAAGTTCCCTTCTGTTCTATAGAAATACCTAGTTGTTTCTGCACTGCTCGTTAATTGTCCTTTCTGCGTTAAATTGTCCGGCAACTTCTTTTCGGAACTTTATTTTGTAAGTATGGGTCTATTTCACAGCTTGTCATTCTGTTGGTCTATTGGTCCTTATGTCAGGACTCTGCTTTCCAAAACTGTTTGGGTTGTTTTAGGTCACCTGTCTTCTCCTATAAAACTTACATTCATCTTGTCAGTTTCTACCATAAAATCTTGCCGTACTTTTTGAGATTGTTTTAGATCTGCAGGGGAATTGGAGAAGAAATTGACCTCTTAACAGCGAATTCTCCAACCCATGACAGAAGAGAGATCTTCATTTAGATCTTCTCTAGGGATGGGACATAATTTTCAGTGAAGCTTCTTCTAGCTCTTGGAATTTATTTGAGTGGTTTTTTTTGATGCTATTTTAAATGGTATTAAGTTTCGTTTTTCAACTATTCACTGCTGATATCCTAGGAAAAAATGGATTTTTATCTTTTGACCTCTTTTCCTGCAGTATTGCTAAATTTGATTCTTATATCTAGTCAGGCTTTGTTCTGTTTTTGATAGAATGCTTAGGAGTTTTTACATACACAATGATCATAATTTATAAATAAAGTTTTAGCTCTTGCTAACTTTTGTGACTTGCATGTACTTCTCTTTCTATTGCATTAGCTACGCTCTCTAGTAAAATGTTAAATCCAACTGGCCAGAACAGACCTCTTTTCCTTGTTCCCGATGTTAGGGGGGGACACAGTCTTTTCACCAAATTATGATAGCTGTAGGTTTTTGTGGATACACTTTATCAGGTTTTCTGACAGTTGTCATAAGTGTATATTGATAGTTTTTCGAAGCTTTTTCTGCATCTATTGAAATAATTCTGTGGCCTTATTCCTTTATCTCTTAAGGTGATGAATTTTGTAATTTTCAGATGTTAAACCAATATTGTATTCCAGGATCAAACTTCACCTGATTGCAAGATTCAATTTTCTGAATATTTTGTTGAGAATGTTTGTGTATCTGTTCCCAAGCAATAGTGGTCAGTAGCAGCTGTTTCTTGCAATGTCTCTGCTTGGTTTTGTGTTGGAACGATGCTGGCTTCTTAAAAATGTGTTGGGAATATTCTTTCATGAAGACGTTGGTATGGCATCATTTTTGTCTGGTAAAATTCCTTAAATGATGGACAAAATTCATCAGTAGAGCCATCTTGGCATGGAGTTTTCTTTGCGGGATGCTTTTAGATTATGGATTCAATTACTTTAATACATAAAAAAAAAAAAAAACTCTTGAGACTTTACATTTCTTCCTGGTCAGTTTTGGTAATTAGTTTAATTCCAGGAATGTAGGGACTTAAAAAAAAAAAAACAAACTTGTCTAACTTATTGAAACAAGTGTTCATAAAATTATTTTTAATGTCTATAAGACGGTAGTGATGTGTTTTCACTTGTAGTATTCCCTTTAGACTGTTAATCCTTCTAAGCTAGTAGCGTATTAATGTTAACTTTTTCAAAGAATCAACCTAAAAGCCTTTCCCTGTTACGTTTTCTCTGTAACTGATTTCCATTCCCTGCTTTAGAAGGGAAGCTGCCCATGTCTTTGTTCTTCTGACGTTCCCATTGCACGGATATTAGACGACTTGATTACCAACCCCCCCCCAAGGGCCACCCAGGTGGCTGTTCTCTCTCTGCTTCAGTTTGGATCATTTCTTTTTTATTCGAGTGTAATTTACTTAGTGTTAGATTAGTGTCAGGTGTACAATGACTCAGCATTGCTGTACATGACTCAGCGCTCACCGCGGTAAGTGTTCTCTTCATTCCCTTCACCTATTTTACCCCTGCCCCCACCCACCTCCCCTCTGGCGACCATCCCTTGTCTCTATTTATGAGTCTGTTTTGTTTCTCTTCTCGTCTCTGTTCATTTGTTTCGTTTCTCAAATTCCACATAGGAGTGAAATCCTCTGCTATTTCTTTCTCTGACTTCTCTCGCTTAACTTTACACCTTATGGGTCTATCCATGTTGCAATTGGCAAGATTTCAGTTTTTTACGGCTGAGTGATGTTTCATCCTATACTTTACCCGTCTGTCTACGGATGGATGGATGCTTGGATCGCTTCCGTATCTTGGCTGTTTTAAATAATGCTGCAGTAAACATAGGGGTGCCTTTATCTTTTTGAATTAGTGTTGTTTGTGTTCTTGGGGCACTCAGTAGGGGATTATTGGATCATAAGGTAGTTTTATTTGTACCTTTTTGAAGAACCTCCATACTGTCTTCCATGGTGGCTGTGCCAGCTTGCATTCCCACCAACAGTGAGTGTGTGGTTTCTCCACATCCTCCCAATAATTACTTGTGTGTTTAAAAATGTTTTATTAGTTATCTATTTTGAGAGAGAGTGAGCCTGAGAAGGGGAGGAGCAGTGAGAGAGGGAGAGAGAATCCCAAGCAGGTTCCATGCTCAACATAGAGCCCAATGCAGGGTTTCATCCCATGACCATGAGACCATGACCTGAGCTGAAATCAAGAGTTGGACGCTTAACAAACTGAGCCACCCAGGCGCCCCTTTGTTGTTTTTTTGATAATAGACATTCTGACAGATGTCAGGTACATCTATTAAAATGGTCATACTTTTTTTTCATTCTTTCTCTTATTGACGTGATATATCACATTGATTTGTGAATATTGAATCACCCTTGCATCCTTGGAAGAAATCCCCCTTGATATGGTGAATGGTGTTCTTTAATATATTTTCAGATTTGTTTGGCTAACATTTTGTTGAGGGTTTTCCCATCTATGATCATCAGAGATACTGGCCTATAGTTTTCTTTTTGTGTAGTGTCCTTATCTGGTCTTGTTATCTGGGTAATGCTGGCCACCTACAATGAATTTGAAAGCTTTGCTTCCTCTGTTTTGGAATAGTTTGAGACTAACAGCATAAGGTGGTCAACCCATTCATTGTTTGGTAGCATGTTCTTTAGGCTTCATGTATTTGTGTTCTTGGGTTTTTTTTTGGGGGGGGGGGTTGTTTGCTAGTTTTATACTGTTGTGTTCAGAAAAGATCCAGGATATGATTTCAGTGTTCTTGAATGAATTGAGATTTGTTTTGTGACCTAGCATGTGATCTATTCTGGAGAATGTTCATGTGCACTCAAAAAGAATGTATGCCACTGTTTGGGGATGGAATGTTCTAAATGTGTCTGTTTCGTCCATCTGGTCCAGTGTGTTGTTCAAAGTCCCTGTTCCCTTGTTGAGTTTTCTATCTGGATGATCTAACCATTGATGTAAGTGGGGGATTGAAGAGCCTTAGTATTATTGTATTATTTTTTCTTTTGTTTGTTAATAGTCGCTTTATGTATTTAGGTGTTCCTATGTTGGGTGTATATTTACGTTGTTATATTCTCTTGTTGGATTGTTCCGTTTGATTATGTAGTGTCTTTCTCTGTCTCGTGTTAAAGTCATTTTAAAGTCTATTTTATCAGATATCAGTATTGCTACCCCAGCTTTCTGTTTGCTTAATAAATGGGTTTCCATTCCTTTACTTTCAATCAGCAGGAGTCTTTATTTCTGAAGTAAATCTCTTGTAGTCTGCATATAGATGGGTCTTTCTTTTTTATCCTTTCAGCCACCTTCTGTCTCTTGATTAGAACTTTCAGTCCCTTTACGTTTAGTTATTGATTGGCATATACTTAACGTCATTTTGTGACTTGTTTTATGGCTGTTTTGTAGTTCTTCTGTTCCTTTGCTTTTGCTCCTTTCCCTCATGGTTTGATGGCTTTCTTTAGTGATCTGCTTAGATGCCTTTTTATTTTTTGTGGAAGTATGACAGGTTTTTGATTTGTGGTTACCATTTGGTTCATATATAACATCTGCCTGTAACAGTCTGTGTTAAGTTGATGGTTGCTTAAGTTTGAACCCCTTCTAAAAGCACATTTTTACCACTGCCCCACTGCATATTGTATATATATGATGTCCTACTTCACATGCTTTTATTTGATAAATCCCGTGAGTGATTTTTACAGGTAAAGTTGCATTTTTGCTTAACCTCTGTACTGGTTTCCTAAGTGATTAGTCTGTTGTGTTTGCATTTGTGTGTGAATTTTTTTCCCTCTCATTTCCTTACCCTGTAAAGCCTTTAATTTCCACACAAAGAATTCCCTTTAACGTTTCTTGTAAGGCTGGTTTAATGGTGATGAATTCCTTTCATTTTTGTCCGGGAAACTGTTGATCTCCACTTCTATTCTGAAGTGTGGCCTTGCTGCACAGAGTATTCTTGGTTGCAGGTGTTTCCCATTCAGCCCTTTGTATATATCCTGCCACTCTTCTCTCGCCTGCAAAGTTTTTGCTGAACAGTCATCAGATAGCCTTATAGGATTTCCCTTATATGTAATGGTTTTCTTTTGTTGCTCTTAAAATCCTCTATCACTATTTTGGGTGGGGGCACTTTAATGGGTATATTTCTTCCTGTGGACTTTCTTAGGTTCATTTTGTTGGGGGTTCTCTGTGCCTCCTAGATCTTGATGTCTGCTTCCTTCCCCAGGTTAGGGAAGTTTACAGCTGCTATTTCCCACTTTTCTCTCTTCCCAGGATCTCTGTACTGTGAATGTTATCACACTTGAAGATTTCATGGAGTTCTCTTAACTAACTCTCATTTATTACTCCGTTTTCTTTGTGATATTCAGCTCCGTTACTTTCTGTTACTGTCTTCCACCTTGCTGATCTATTGTTGTGCTTCCTCTAGTCTACTATTGATTCCATCAAGTGTATTTTTAATTTCGGTCACTGAGTTCTTCATCTGATTGGATCTTTTTAAAAATATTTTTGTTGAAGTTCTCACTGAGATCCTCCCCACCCTTAAGTCTATTATCTTTATGACCATAACTTTGGATTTTTCATCAGGTGTATTGTTAATCGGTTTCACTTAACTCACTTGCTGTGGGTTTGTCGTCTTCTGTCATTTGGGATCTATTCCTCTGTCTCCTCAATTTCTGTAACTCCATGTTTGCTTCTACGTGTGAGGAAAGTCAGCTACATCTCCTGATCTTGAAAGTAACAGCCTTATGAAGAAGAGATCCTGTGGTGTCCCTTAGCACAATGACCCTGCTCACCAGAACCAAGCACTTCAGGGCTTATGTGTGCCCTACTATTGTGGCTGAACCACATCCACCTTCAGTCCAGTCATCTGCAGTGGCCCCTTTTGTTGACACATCAGGCAGACTTGGGCCCCTGTGCTGTTAAGGAGCCAGTGTGAGGCTGCCTTAGACTTGTAGTTGGGTGATGTGAGCACTCAGACCAGACACCTGGCCCCAGTCCACCTGCTGAGGCTGCAGTCCCTAGTTAGCAGAATGCTTTCTCTGTACTGCCAGCTCTCCAGTGTGGCTGCTAGGACTGTGGGTACCCTGGCATATGTGCTTATCTTCCCCTCTTCCTGGGGGCAGGAGTCTCTTTGGAGTGGGTGGTCCTTGCCAGGGATGCTTACAGGACGCAATGCACAAGGAGCCACTTTAGAGGGATTCCTCCTGAATGGTGTAGGTTGGATGGGACAGATCTGCAGGGAAATGTAGAGGTGGGGGGTCTGCAGTGTTAGCAAGGTCAGGGTTGGAGGTGTTCATGCTGGTTCCTGCAACTGTCAGGCTGTCTAGGTTGGAGGCAGGGTGGAGAACTGGGGCCTGCCAGCTCTTGTTGGAGAAATCTCAAGATCCTTGCCCCTCCAGCATATGTTCTGAGATTAATAAATCTCCTTCTTACCCAAGGCACCTGTTTCTATGTTGTATCTCAGCCCAGTTCTTTGTAACTGGCTCTTAAATGATGGGACTCAGTTTCCTATTGTCCTCCAGCTCTCCAAGAGCTAAGCTCACCAGTTTTTAAGTCCCCAGAGTTGTAAGCTCTCCTGATTAAAAAAATTCATCAAGCTAAGCCCCACTGGTTCTCAAAGCCAAATATTACAGGGACTTCCCTCCTCAGTCCAGGTCTCCATGTCTGGGATGCCTGGTGTTGGATCTGTTTTCTCCCTTCTCTTTGCTTATGGTATCCCTCCTGTTCGTGGTTCATCTCCCCAGGGATTTAGGTCCCAAGTGTGTGTCTTCCCCCTCTACCCTTTTTGATACGGCCTCCTGTCTGCAATTAACTGGGGAAGTTTGTTAATGCTGGTCCTCAAGTCATTTTGTGGGTTAGCTGCATTGACATGGGTGTTGTCTCAGTGTGTCCGTGGAATGAGTTGAACTTAGGATGCTCCTATTTTGCTATCTTCCCAGAAACCTGTAAAATTTCATTTAAAAAAAATTAAGTGGCTTTAAAGGAAAATATTAGGTAAATAATGGTGTACATGGATACAGCATTAGGCAGCATGGCAGCTAAAGGATTAAAAAAAACCCACTTTATTGAGAGATTTACATAACCTATAATTCACCTCTTTAAAGTATATTTCAGTAGTTGGACACACAGTCTTTGTGATCACTATCATCAGTATCTAATTTTAAAAAGTTCCCTTCATTACTGCCCTTAGCAACCAACAATCTGTTTTCTGTCTCCATGAAACTGCCTCTTATGGACATTCCATGGAAATGGAATCGTACCGTATTTGTCCTTGAGCATCTGGCTTCTTCCACGTAGCTTGTTCTCAAGGTTCACCCATTTTGTATAGCGTGGCTGTGCTTTATTTCTTCTCCTGGCCAACTAGTGTTCCACTGTATGGATGGACCACGTTTTGTTTAAACGTTCATCAGTTTATGGACATGTAAGTTGTTTCTACTTTTTATTTTGGCTCGTGTGAATGTTACATGCCTTTGCGTATAAATTTTGTACCAGTGTTTATCTTTAGTTTTCCTGGGTGTATTCCTAGGTGAGAATAGTTGGGTTGTATAGAGACTATGTTTAATCTTGTGAGGAACTTCCAGATTTTTCCAAGCAGCCTGTTTCACAACCCCACCAGCAATGCATGAGCTTTCTTAATTCTCGAAATCCTTGCCAACATTTGCTGTCGTCTCTTCTAATTTAGCCATCCTGGTAAGTGTGGAGTGGTGTTTCATTGTGATTTCAATTTGCATTTCCCTAATGATGAATGCTGTTGAGAATCTTCTCATGTGCTTAATGACCCTTAGTCTACTTTGGAGAAAGGGAGGATTTTGAATTAAGGTGCACATGGTGAATGAATTTGTAGTTTGGACTTCATATTGGATGGGATGGCCTCGCAAGCAGGATGCTGAAAACCTAATGCCTTTCCTGGCATACAGTAGTTCCTCAATTAAACATTACATTCTTCCCCATTAGCCTCGATTGTTCAAAGGGACTTTTCTTTGTGGAATCAAAATATGCCTTCCTGAAACTTGTACGTGTCAAGTTTTATCCACTCATTCATCAACCAATTCAACAAATACCTGGAACTCACCAGAGCAAGACCACCCTTTCCCTGGGGACAGCTGTCTGGGCGTCTGAAGCTAGCTGCCAAGCTTTGCCTTAATCTTCTCTCCCCTGAGCTAAACCTCTGTTAATGCCTTCAGACATCAAGACATAGGCCCCCAACCCCACATTATCTGGTGGACCTTTCCAGGATTTTTTCTAGCATAATAATGTCTTGTTACATAATTTCACCTGCAAACAAGATCACCAAATAACAGGAGCCTAAGCCAGCTTGAGACCATCTCTGCTCTGCAGGTTGTTCGAGGGCCCGGGCTCTTCCTGTCTTATTCCTCTGCCATCCCTGATGTATTGTTCTTGTCCTTGTGGCCCAAGAAAGTGTCCCCTCCTGGCCACATTTTAGCCAGCAGGATGGGGAAAGAGGAGGACAAGTATCTCTCCCTTGAAAGAAATCGCAAACATGGGGTGCCTGGGTGGCTCATTCGGTTAAGTGTCACATTCTCGATCTCAGCTCACGTCATGATTTCGTGGTTTATGAGTTCGAGCCTTGCATCAGTCTCTGCGCTGACAGCTTGGAGCCTGCCTGGGATTCTCTCTCTCTCCCCATCTCTGCCCCTCCCTCATTTGCGTGTGCTTGCACTCCCTCTCTCTTTCTCTCAAAAACAAACTTAAAAACCGTAAACATCACTGATGCTTATACCCTCTTGGCAAGAACCTAGAAAGCTCTAGAAGGGGGTGAAAGAAGAGGCCAAGGAGGTACAGATGAAAAGAAAGGATGGAAATGGTCCCAGATCCCTCCCGCCAGGTTCTCTTGTTCTTAGGTCCAGAGTCCCTGTCGTGACCGAATGTGGTTGGTGACAGCTGTGAGGCTGATGACCCTCTTAGGACACAACGTGGGTTGCTTGGGCTCCACATCATTTGCTGTGATTGCTCTTAACGGCGCCAGTAGAGGAGAATCTCCATCTAATGCATCGGTTGCCAGGACGGAGTCCGCGTCCACAGAGGGCGGTTAAGACAATTCACTGGGAAGAACAACAAATAGAAAAGTTCCACTTCCGAAAATCTCATTCTTTGAAAATGCCTCTTTGGGGGTATGTATTATAAATAGCACAGTATTTTCGAACACATCTCATCGCTTCTAAATTTAAGAAACTTTTGCAAGTTCATGCTTAGAAATCTGCAGACCAGTCCTGTGAGCCAGGACATGGGGAAGCAAGCAGTGCATCAAAGAGGCTGACGTCAGAGCCTTGCTCTTCAAGTTGAGGCCCCTTGTACCCCTCCCATGCTCCTGACCTTCAGAGATGGCCCAGGTTCTCACCAAGACCCCTCCTAAAACTCGGATGTCACCATCACAGAGGGGGTGTATTTGTCTTCCACACCAGTGTTAAAGTGCCCACTTGGCTACTTCAGGGAGTCCAGATGATTAGCGTAAGAAACAGAAGCATTTGTGTGGTCAAGTCTCACCATCCCGCACCAAGTTTCTCTCTAGGCCTTCATGGGCTTTGTATCCAAAGAGTGCTGTCTGTTTCCTGAACGTGCGTGGTCTTTACCTCTGCCTTTCCCTCCCCCACCCCAAGTTTATGGGCAATAATCTGCCTGGAACAAAAAATACAGTCAGATTTCAGTCGTGAAGACACAGACCTTGGAAGCAAACTACTTAGAACGAGTAGGATACAGGCAGAGGAGAGGCCTTCCTCCCAAAGACTTGGGTGGGTATTGGCATCTTAACAATATTCGCGCACCTTTCAATTGAGAATGAATAAAAGTGCCAGGCACACGGTGAAGTTTGGTGACTTCCCTCCTCATTTACTGTTTCCTTCCATCCAACCAGTGTCGGTTGAGCACCTGTTGTAGGGGGCTAGGGATGTGGAGAGCGATCACAACTCACTGCCTTGTGAGTGTATATTCTAGTGGGTAAAGGGGAGGCTGTAACAAGTAGAACAGTGTGTCAGCTGATGGTAACTATTATAGAGAAACAAAGGGTGTGGGCAAGGCGTGCCCTCTTGAAGGCTCATGTAAAATCTTAACCAGGGTGGTTTGGGAAGGGCTCCCTGGGAGAGTGGCAGTCCAGCAGACTTGAAGGAAGTTGGGGACTGAGCCATTGTGATCCACAGGGTGGACTTAGTCACCTCGGCACTGTGGATGCTCTGTTGGGGGAGGGGGGACTGTCCTGTGCATCGTAGGATGTGTGGTGACATCCGTGGTCCCTGCTCGCCAGATGACAGCAGCAGATCCCCAGGTGTGGAAGTCAAAGCTTTTTCCTGACCTTCCCAAACTGTCTGCCAGGATGTCGAGCGACACCACAGTCGAGAAGTGCTCTGGGGCAGGAGACCGCCGTGTGGAGGACAGAGCAGGTGCCAGGGCAGGAGGGAGGAGGGTTTCTGCTGCATTCAAGAAACAGCAGGGAAGCCAGTGGGGGTGCAGCCAAGTGAGGCGTGGGGACCAGGGAATGTTGGAGAGACCTCGGATGGCCAGGCCATTGTACGTCACTGTGAATGATGTGCGTGTGGCATATGGGATTGTGTAGTCGTGTCTGTTGAGTATACACATTCCAGACTGCTGGGCCACAGGTTACCCGTAGGTTCAAGTTCAGTAGATCGTTCCGTCTTGAGAGTATGTTTGCCAAGCTGACCTCCTCCAGCAGTGTAGGAGGAGCTCAGCTGTGCTTCATCCTGGCCAACGCTGGGTATTTCTTCGCTTTGTCACTGGTGGGTTTTGGTGGGTGTGGAGTCCTAACTCGTTTCAGTTTTCATCTTTTCCTGATGTTTGTTAGCCCCTTGGGTATCCGCTTTGGTAAAGTGTCTTTTCAGGTGTTTTGGTCCTTTTCTATGGAGTTGCCTGTATTTTTCTTTTTCTTTTTTTCTTCTTTCTTTTTTTCTTTCTTTCTTTCCCTCTATTTCTTTCTTTCTTCCAATTTCTTTCTCTCTTTCTTTCTTTCTCTCTGTCTCTTTCTCTCTCTCTCTTTCTTTCTTTCTTTCTTTCTTTCTTTCATTCTTTGTTTCTTTAGAATTTCTTTATATTATGGATCTGAGCTTCTAGGGTCTATGAACTGAAAATATCTTCTCCCTCTCCAGAGGTTTGAAGATTATCTGTATTTTTTTTCGGTTGCTGCACATAGAATTAGCACAAACTATGGCAGCTTAAACCAGCACTCCTGTATCGGCTCACTTCTACATCAGGAGTCTAGCATTGTCTGGCCGGGGTGTCTGCTCAGGGGATCCCACAGCCAAATCACGGTGTCCCATGGGTTGCATTCTCCTCTGGAAGATGGCAGGGGCGAGAATCTCTTTCCTAGCTCCTCCTTGCCACTGGAGTAACTCGGCACCCTGTTGGCTGTAGGATTGGGGCACCCATTTCCTCGCTGGCTGTGATTAGGGAGCTGCTTGTGTACCCCTCCCACATGGCCACCACCACCTGCAAAGCCAGGGGATGGTACGTCAAATCCTGCTCATGCTTCAAATTTCTGGCTTCCTCTGTCCCCCACCTCTAGAGCCAGATGTAAGAGGCTTATCTCATAAGGCCAGACCCACCCGATAATCTCCATTTTTAATTGACTCTAAGTCAACTAATTAGGAACCATAACTATATCCGAAAATCCCCTTTTGGCTTCATGTAACACGGGAGTGACAGCCCATCATTTCCTAGGTTCCTTCTACTCTAGAAGGTCACTGGGGTCTTAGCAGTCTGCCCACCACATTACTGAGACTGGTCAGATTGGGGTCAAAGCAACCTTAGAATATACACCAACTGCCAAGGCCCTGAGGTGCGACTGTGACCCCCCACCCCCACCCCAGGAGGTGAGTGTGGCTACAGGAATGAAGGGAGCATCTCAGGAGACCAGGCCAGGAGGTTGTCAGGCTGGATGTTTCCTGCATTATGTGCTTTAGTTAAGAATTTTGGATTTTACTCTGAGAGAAATAGAGGGAGCTAACCAGTGACGTTTTCCGATGGATTTTTTTAGGCTGCTGGGTTGAAAATGATCATCACCGGGTATGGGTGGAAGCAGGGCCGGTTAGGAGGCAAGACCACTAATCCGGGTGGGAGTCCAGGTGGCTTGGAGCAAGCAGGTAACCAAGGAGACGGTGAGAAGTGGTGGCCTCCTGGAGGTACCTCGGCGGCGACTGCTCCCAAGTGGGATGCGTGAGGCAGGAAAGGCAGGAAGGAGTGAGAGGTGATTCCAGCGTCTCTGGCCTCTGCTCGTCTTGAGGACTCGGGGACAGCGAGTGGGGACAGACCAGGGGTGGAGCCCACCTGAGGGGAAGATCAGAAGCTCTGTGTGGACGTGTTAAGTTTGCTATGTCGAGGGGCCACCAAGTGGAGTTGCCAAGTGAGCAGATGGAAACACAAGCTTGGGGGCCCCTGGGTGGCTCAGTCGGTTGAGCATCCGACTTTGGCTCAGGTCATGGTCTCACGGTTCGTGAGTTCGAGCCCCACCCAGGGCTCACTGATGGCAGCGTGGAGCCCTCTTTGGCTCTTCTGTCCCCTTCTTTCTGCCCCTCCCCAACTCACCATCTGTCTTTCTCAAAAATTCAAAAAAAGAAAACAGAAGCCTGGCGTTCAGTGGAGCAGGACGGGCCGTGCACATAAACTGGGGCTGTGTGTCATTCATTCACCTGTGGATTTGTTTGCTTAACAAACATCTGAGTGTGTATGTCCCAGCGGTAGGGATGGAATGGCGCCTCAAGCCAACATGCCCTCTTAAACCTTGCGGCACCTGATTCAGCGTGTAAATGACAGACGCGATCATCTGGCCACTGAGGGGAGAAGGTCCTGAGGGGCAATGGCATGGGGACCAGCTGGCAGGCTGTTGGGGCTGTTCTGTTCGAGGCTGATGGGAACTTGGAAGACAACATTGGCACAGGTGGATGGGTCTGGATACCGCCCCCCTTTCTCCTTAGGGCTGCTGTAACCGCCACAGACCTGATGGCTTAAAAGAACAAATTCCTTCTCCAACAATTCTGGAAGCTGGAGGTCCCAAACTGAGGAATCTGCAAAGGCTCTGTGCTCCCTCTGAAGGCTCAGGGAAAGAAATTCCTCCCTTGCCCCCCTCCAGCTTCCGGAAGGTGGCTTCTGGCGGTCCTTGGGGCTCCCTGGCATGGGGCTGCCTCGCTTGGACCTCTGCCTCCGTTTTCCTGTGCCTTATCCGGGGGTCCTCTTCTCTCAGAAGGACACCAACCCATTGGATTTAGACCCCCCTAGTCCAGTAGGACTTCATTATACCTGCAAAGATCTGTTTCCAAATGAGGCCACACTCTGAGCCTTGGGTGGACCTGGGTTTTAGGAGGACGCTGATCAACCCGTATGGCTAGATTTTAGGAGGCCAGAGCTGAAGGGATTTGCTGATGCAGCAAATGCAATAGAAGTCAAGTGTGACTCAAATTCTAGCTTGAACAACTGGGGGCCTTTCACCACGCCATGGGACAACTGGAGGAGAAGCGAGGCTGGGGCGGGGGGAGGTGGTCCCCAGGGTTTTGTTTGGGGCACAGTGAGTTTGAGATGGCTCTCAGACATTCCCATGGAAGGCTCTGAGTGAGTCAACTGGGGAGTCACGAGAGTGTAGACGGTGTCCCAATTACTGGATCAGATCCCCTGGGGAAGAGGCGGCCACCTGACCTCAGGTCTCTAATGCCGGGAGGGAAGAGAAGAGAACCAGCAGAATTTGTGAGCCTTCAAATATACAGAAGCAGAAACGCGAGTGAGAGTAATCATAAAGAAAAGGGGCATGATGAGATCTTGCAGTTGCCCTGAGATCAGTCAGAATTATATTCCATGCATTCATGTGCATTGACAAATCAACAATTCATCTAATTCATTTCATGTGGGACCAGGAAACACGTCCGTATTTCCAAGAACGGAAAAGCTGTTCCGTTAGCCTCAGGAAATTTCCAGCCTCGGGTTGACGGAGGTTTTGTGTTCCTCGTCCAGCATCAGTAGTCACCCCCTAACTTCCCAGGAGAAGTTATTCTGCATCCGACACAGAATGCTCTTGGAACAAAATGCAGGGAGCCATCTGGAGGAGTCTGGGCATGAAGCTGAATGAGGGCTCGTGGTCCCATATCTCAAGGTCAACTATGTTCTAGCAACGGGGATGCAGTGGTGCATAACCCCAGCACAGTCCCTTCCTTCTAGAGCAGTGGTGGCTGCCATTACAAGTAAGCAGATTTATTGGTGTCAAAGTACATATATGCTACAGGGTTTATAAGACAACGATGGAGAGGGGGCCGGGAAGTGGGGGAAGGCTTCTCTGGGAAAGTGATGTTGAAGATACAAAGGAGGAAGGGGCCGGGCAGGAAGAGCGATCCAGGTGGTGGGACTGACCTGTGCAAAGGGACTGGGGTAGGTGAGGGCTTGGCATACTTGAGTCATGAGAAGAAGAGAAAAATGCACAATTGTGTTTAGAGAACTAGGCTGGGGCCAGAGTATGAACACAGGAGACTGAAGAGGGGTGCGTGCACCAGGGAGGATTTGTAGGAACAGTGATCATAGGTTCAGAGGGTCCCCCAGATGCCAACACGGCTCTCGAGTTTCCAGGCCCAGGTTTCAGTCCTGGCCTCACCCCTTGCCATCTGGGCGACCTTGGGCAAGCCCCTAACCTGTCTGATCACAGGGATCATGCCTGGGAGGGGGGATGTGGAGGTATTTGGAGATGAATGTGAGGGGCATAGCACGTGCCTGGCATGGAGAGATTGCTCTGTCCTTATCACATGGGGCATGGCCGAGTCCTCAGAAAGGAAGGGGCAAGGGCAGAGGGGGGTGGTCACCCAGGCCCTGAAGCCCGGGGTTCATTAGCTTCTGAGCCCAGCCCCTCCGTCACGTGCCTGAGAGTGCCCAGCCAAATCCAAGTGCTGAACGTCTCTCCTCCCAGTCACCAGCTCTTCAGGCTCTTATCCTGGTGCTCCTGTTCCACCCTAGCCCCATGCAGCTCCTGACCCTGACCCGTTCACCCTCCCACCTTCTGAAACATCCGAAGAGTATCTGCTGGACACCTGCTCTGTCTAGGTGACTTGCCTACTGAACTTGGCGAGTTTCCAGCCACCTTGGCTGGGTATCTGCTCACCTGGAGACTCCTCCCAGTGGCTGCCCCCGTTCTGGCCCCTCAGGCCCTCTCCCCTCCCTACAGGTGGGTGTGGGGTGGAGGGTTGAGGCATCCCCTGTGACCACATGTGGAAGAAGTCTTTACTCCAAGCCTTGTGATGATGCAAGGATTTGTTGAGGACCCCTGCACCTGCACAGGGGCATGCGAGACCTCGGGGATCAGAGTCCGGCTCCCTCCCCTCGTGGCTTAATCTTCCTGGGCTTGATTCGGTTTTCAGGCTAAGGATGCTGAGTCCCACCATATGGGGCTGCTCAGAGCGTTAAATGGGAAGGCGCAGAGAAAGGCTTTGCTCAGAGCAGGAAACAGACCCTGCCTGCTGGTAAGGCAGGTTACAGCTGGGGTACAGTGATCTTTGCAATCGGGAAGATAAGGGCTGGAATCCCCGATGACCCACTCACTAGCTGTGCGACCTTGGGACAGGTGCTCAAACCATCTGAGCCTCACGTGTTCATCTGTAAAATGGGAATAATTGCGACTACCTCAGCTATTTTGGGGAGGATTAAATGAAACAGTCCACATTCGATGCTAAGAACGGGGTATGGCACACAGCACCCAAATATAGTACAGTTACTAGAGTGAGCTAGACAAAAAAGCCAAGATCTTTTGAAGCCCTGAAGACCTTGCAGCTGGGGGGACAAAAGAATGGTCAGTTCAAATCTGCAAGCAGACTTGGTCCTTGTTGAGTTTTCGCCCTCTGGTTGTGCACATGCTGTTCCCTCGTCCTGACTACTCTTCCCCTCATTTGTGCTAGATTAGCTGCTGCTTCTTCCCCTTTGGGCCTCAGCTTAAACACTGCCACCAAAGAGCCTTTCCGTGTCCTGGCTTAAATCCTCCCCGTGTCACGTGAGTGTAAAGCAACCATGCACCTGGGGAGAAATGTGCAGGTTTGGGACCCAGCTGTGCGCTAATCCTGCTTCCTATCCCAGCTGTTCAGCCCCAGTACCCGGGGAGCATGGCCTGTGGGCATCGAGGCAGTGCTTGGCCTTGGGGTGTTTTTCACCCCCACCCCACCCCATGCCAATCTCATGTAAATGGTGCTTGGATGGAGTTGTTCAGGTTCAAGACCAAATAGAATCCCTTTCCCATAACCCCCATTGCCCCTGCAGGGACCCAGATGTCTTGCAACCTACTGGTCCCTGACCGGAAGAGCATGTGAATAGGGAATAGAAACACACAGGACCTTTAGGAGGACCCCCCCTCTAGGAAACGTGGCCACACAGCCTTGGAACAGGTGCCTCTGGGGGAGGAGTCATGAGAGCCCTCCCCCTCGCAGCCTCAGTCTCCCTGATGCAAATATTCTTAGACTCTGCAGCAGTGCCACTTACTGTGGACTTAATCTCCCTGTGCCTCAGTTTGTCCATCTGCGAGATGGGGGTAGTAATGGTGCCTGTCTTACTGGGGCGTGGTGGGCACTGAATGGTTTACAGAGAGGCTCAGTGCCCAGCCAGGATCTCCCAGGTGTGCAGTGGATGTTGGTGCCCAAAGCTGGTCCTTCCCTCCCCACTGCTGGGATCTCTGCTGCCTGTGTTCTCCAGCGTGTGCCCAGGTCTGGGGAAGGGGTGTCGAGGGAGCTGGTTGGAGATGCACATGGTCAGGCTCCATCAGCCAGCCAGGGTCAGGGTGCTGGGGGCTGGCCCGGGCATCTGAGCGATGGTAATGCCCACTTGAGATGTTCCTCCAGCCCTGACACCAGGGTGCTGGGTTTTTGCGCATGACGGATGGGGGACAGGAAGCTGAGGGCCTGATGCCCAGGACTGAAGGGTGAGACCCCTTGGGGCTGCTGCTGCTTCAAGGGGCCAGGAGCTGGATCCCCACTACTGGCAGGGTCTTCCCTGTCACAGCCTGGAGTGTATTGAGCTCCGGTGTCCCTTTAAAGGATGAGGAAACAGAGGCTGGGGTGTGGGTGCCTGACCTGAGGCTCTATAGCTGATCTGTTGCAAACTCCCATCCTTTTTATTAGCCACTTTTGTTAATGCTTACTTTTTAGGCCAACAGAGTGCAAGTAGGGGAGGGGCAGAGGGAGGGGGAGACACAGAATCCGTAGCAGGCTCCAGGCTCTGAGCGGTCAGCACAGAGCCCAATGCGGGGCTCGAACTCACGAACCAGGAGATCATGACCTGAGCCAAAGTGGGAGGCTTAACTGACTGAGCCACCCAGGTGCCCCTTAACCACTTTAAAGCATACCGTTCAGTAGTGTTAAATAAACCTGTTAGGTAAAAGTGTCCCACCCTTCCCTCTCGAAAGGCTCCCCACCCTGCACAAAGTGTCCTCTGTGTTGTTAGAGGACGACTCCCATCCCTTCCCCCCAGCCCGGGGCAACCCTTGTGCTCCCTGTCTCTGATTTTTGACTACATGTCTCACTGTAGGTACAAGAAGCGCTAGCCAGAGCACTTCTGTTCGTAGGACCATGTTGAAGACGAGTGGCGAAATTAGGCACTTTTGTCTTGCTTCTCATCTTAGAGGGAAAGTGGTCAGTCTTTCACCATTAAGTAAATATGAGGTTTACTGTGGATTTCGCATATATGGCTTTTATTATGTGGAGGCAGTTTCCTTTATTTTCAGTTTATTGAGTTTTTTATGTTTATTTTTGGGAGAGGGCAAGTGGGGGAAGGGCGGAGAGAGACGGGGACAGAGGATCCAAAGTGGGCTCGGCATTGACAGCAGTGAGCCCGGTGCGGGGCTGGAACTCACAAACTGAGATCACGAGCTGAGCCGAAGCCTGACTCTCAAGGAAATGAGCCACCCAGGCGCTCCGATTGAGTGTTGATATCAAGAAAGGTGTGTTGGATTTTGTCAAACATTTTTTCTGCACCTGTTGAGATGATCCAGTGGTTTTTTCCTTTCATTCTGTTGATGTGGCACATTGCGTTGATCTGTTTTTATATGCTGAACCATTCCTGCATTCGAGGAATAAATACTATTTGGTCATGGTATATAGTTCTCTTAATATGCTGCTGAATGTTTGCTAGTATTTTCTTGAGGAATTTTACATCGATGTTCACTAGGGATGGTGGTCTTTTGTTTTGTTTTATAGTGTCTTTATCTTGGTTTCATGGCAATGCTAGCCTCATAGAATGAGTTAGGAAGTGTTCTCAATTTTTGGGAAAAAGATGGAGATTTGGCATTTTTCCTTAAAACTTCACCAGAATTCACTAGTGAAGCTATTGGGTACAGGCCTTTCCACTGTCAGACTTGGTCACTGATTCAGTCTCCGTAGGTTTTTTTTTTCTTCCAAGTTTTTACTTAAATTCTAGTTAACATACACTGTAACATTAGTTTCAGGGGTAGAATTTAGTGATTCAGGGTTTTGTGTTTCTAAGAATTTGTCTGTTACATGTAGGTTATTCAGCATCTGGCATGCAGTTGTTGACAGCACTCTCATTATCCTTTTTATTTCTAAGGAATCCATAATACCTTCCCCATTTTCACTTCTGATTTGAGCAATTTGTGTCCCCCCACCCCCTTAGCTTTGGGTTCAGTTTGTCCTTTTTCTAGTTCCTTAAAGGTGTAAAGTTAGGTTGATTTTAGATTTTATTTTTTAATGTGAGCATATAGCTATGAATTTCCTCCATAGCACTGGTTTTGCTGCCCCGGAAGTTTAAGTATTTTGTATTTTCATTTGGCTCAAAGTAGTTCTTTTTAATATAACTTGTCAAACTGGCTAACATACAATGAGTACAGTGTGCTCTTGGTTTTGGGGGTAGATTCCCGTGATTCATTGCTTCCATACAACAGCCAATGCTCATCCCAACAGGTGCCCTCCTCAATGCCCAACCCCCATTATCCCTCTCCCCCACCCCCATCAACCCTCAGTTTGTTCTGTTTAAGAGTCTCTTATGTTTGCCTCCCTCCCTCTCTGTAACTTTTTTTCCCCCTTCCCCTCCCCCATGGTCTTCTGTTAAGTTTCTCAAGTTCTACCTATGTGTGAAAACATGTATCTGTCTTCCTTTGACTATTTCACTCAGCATAATACCTTCCAGTTCCATCCACATTGCTGCAAATGGCATGATTTCATTCTTTCTCATTGCCAAGTAGTATTCCTTTGTATATATAAACCACATCTTCTTTATCCATTCATCAGTTGATGGACATTTAGGCTCTTTCCACCATTTGGCTATTGTTGAAAGCATTTGCTATAAACATTGGGGCACATGTGTCCCTAGGCATCAGCACTCCTGTATCCCTTGGGTAAATTCCTAGTAGTGCTATTGTTGGGTCACAGGGTAGATCTATTTTTAATTTTTTGAGGAACCTCCACGCTGTTTTCCAGAGCGGCTGCACCAGTTTGCATTCTCACCAACAGTGCAAGGGGGTTCTCATTTCTCTACATCCTCGCCAGCATCTATAGTCTCCTGATTTGCTCATTTTAGCCACTCTGACCTGTGTGAGGAGGTTATCTCAGTGTGGTTTTGATTTGCATTTCCCTGATGATGAGTGATGTTGAGCATCTTTTCATGTGTCTGTTGGCCATCTAGATGTCTTCTTTGGCAAAGTGGCTATTCATGTCTTATGCCCATTTCTTCACTGGATTATTTGTTTTTTGGGTGTTGGATTTCCTAAGTTCTTTATAGATTTTGAATACTAACTTTTTATCTGATATGTCATTTGCAAATATCTTTTCCCATACTGTCAGTTGCCTTTTAGTTTTGTTGGTTGTTTCCTTTGCAGTGCAGAAGCTTTTTATCTTCATGAGGTCCCAATAATTCACTTTTGCTTTTAATTCCCTTGCCTTTGGAGACGTGTTGAGCAATAAATCCCTGTGGCTGAGGTCAAAGAGGTTGTTGCCTGTTTTCTCCTCCAGGGTTTTGATGGTTTCCTGTCTCACATTTAGGTCTTTCATCCATTTTGAGTTTATTTTTGTGTCTAGTGTAAGCAACTGGTCCAGTTTCATTCTTCTGCATGTTGCTGTCCAGATCTCCCACCACCATTTGCTAAAGAGACTTTTTTCCATTGGATGTTCTTTCCTGCTTTGTCAAAGATTAGTTGGCCATACTTTTGTGGGTCTAGTTCTGGGGTTTCTATTCTATTCCATTGGTCTATGTGTCCGTGTTTGTGCCAATACCATGCTATCTTGATGATTACAGCTTTGTAGTAGAGGCTAAAGTCTGGGATTGTGATGCCTCCTGCTTTGGTTTTCTTCTTTAATATTAATTTGGCTATTCGGGGTCTTTTGTGGTTCCATACAAATTTTAGGATTGTTTTTTTCTAGCTTTGAGAAGAAGGCTGATGGAATTTTGATTGGGATTGCATTGAATGTGTAGATTGCTTTGGGGAGTATTGACATTTTAACAATATTTATTCTTCCAATCTATGAGCATGGAATGTTTTTCCATTTTTTTGTGTTTTCTTCAATTTCCTTCATAAGGTTTCTATAGTTTTCAGCATACAGATATTTTACATCATTGGTTAGGTTTGTTCCTAGGTATTTTATGGTCTTGGTTGCAATTGTAAATGGGATAAGTTTCTTTATTTCTCTTTCTGTTACTTCATTATTGGTATATAAAAATGCAACCAAATTCTGTGCAATGATTTTTACCCCATGACTTTGCTGAATTCATGTATCAGTTCTAGCAGCCTTCTGGTGGAGTCTTTCAGGTTTTCCATGTAGAGTATCATGTCGTCCGTGAAAAGTGAAGGTTTGACTTCTTCTTTGCTCATTTTGATGCCTTTTATTTCCTTTTGCTGTCTGACTGCCGATGCTAGGACTTCCAACACTATGTTAAACAACTGCGGTGAGAGTGGACATCCCTGTCTTGTTCCCATCTCAGGGGGAAAGCTCTCAGTATTTCCCCATTGAGGATGATATTAGTTGTGGGCTTTTCATATATGGCTTTTATGATGTTTAAGTACGTTCCTTCTATCCCAACTTTCTTGAGGGTTTTTATCAAGAAAGGGTGCCATATTTTGTCAAACGCTTTTTCTGCATCGATTGACAGGATCATATGGTTCTTCTCCTTTGTTTTTTAATGTGATGAATCAGATTGATCGGTTTGGGAATGAACCAGCCCTGCAGCCCAGGAATGAATCCCACTCGATCATGGTGAATAATTCTTTTTATATGTCATTGAATTCGATTTGCTAGTATCTTGTTGAGAATTTTTGCATCCATGTTCATTAGGGATATTGGCCTATAGTTCTCCTTTTTTGTGGGGTCCCTGTCTGGTTTAGGAATCAAAGTAATGCTGGCTTCATAGAATGAATCCACAAGTTTTCTTTACATATCTATTTTTTTTTTGAACAGCATGAGAAGGATTGGTATTAACTGGTAGAATTCCCCTGGAAAGCCATCTGACCCAGGACTCTTATTTGTTGGGAGATTTTTGATAATGGATTTAATTTCTTCACTAGTTATGGGTCTGTTCAAATTTTCTATTTCCTCAGTTTGAGTTTTGGTAGTGTGTGGGTGTTTAGGAATTTGTCCATTTCTTCCAGGTTGTCCAGTTTGTTGGCATAAAATTTTTCATAGTATTCTTTGATAACCGTATTTCTGAGGGGTTGGTTGTGATAAGTCCAATTTCATTCTTGATTTTATCTATTTGGGTCCTCTCTCTTTTTGACAAGTCTGGCTAGGGGTTAATCAATTTTATTTTTTCAAAAACCTAGCTCTTAGTTTCATTGATCTGTTTTACTGTTTTTTGGATTCTATATTGTTTATTTCTGCTCTAATCTTTTCTTTTCTTCATAAAATTTTTTACATTTATTTATTTTTTGATAGAGACAAAGCACAAGAGGGTGAGGGGCAGAGAGAGAAGGAGACACAGAATCTGAAGCAGGCTGCAGGCTCTGAGCTGTCAGCACAGAGCCTGGCGTGGGGCTCAAACTCATAAACTGCAAGATGATGACCTGAGCCGAAGTTGGATGCTCAACTGACTGAGCCACCCGGACGCCCCTCTGCTCTAATCTTTATTATATCTCTTCTTCTGCTGGCCTTGGGGTTTCTTTGGTGCTCTGCTTCTAATTCCTTTAGGTGTGCTATTAGATTTTGGATTTGGGATTTTTCTTGGGACAGGTCTGAACTGCAATGTATTTTCCTCTTAGGACTGCATTTTGTTGCATTCCAAAGGGTTTGAACTGTCATGTTTTCAGTTTCGTTTCTTTCCACATATTTTTAAATTTCTTCTTTAATTTCCTGGTTGACCCATTCATTCTTTAGTAGGATGTTCTTTAACCTGCATGCATTTGGAGGTTTTCCTGTGGTTGATTTCAAGTTTCAAAGCATTGTGATCTCAAAATGTGCATAGTATGATTTCAGTTCTTTTATATTTATTGAGGGCTGTTTTGTGACCCAGTATGTGATCTTTCTTGGAGAATGTTCCATGTGCAGTCAAGAAGAATGTGTATTCTGCTGCTTTTGGATGAAAAGTTGTGAATATATCTGTCAAGTCCATCTGGTCCAGTGTATCATTCAGGGTCATTGTTTCCTTATTGATTTTCTGCCTAGATGATCTGTCCATTGTTGTAAGTGGAGTATAAGTCACCTGGCAATGACCACATTTTTACCAATAAGATTGCTTATGTTTGTGATTATTTTATATATTTGGGTGCTACAAATTGGGTTCATAAACATTTATAATTGTTAGCTTTTCTTGATGGATAGACCCCATAATGATGATATAATACCCTTCTTCATTTCTTGTTACAGCCTTAAGTTTAAAATCTAGTTTGTATGATATAGGTATGGCTACTCCAGCTTTCTTTTGGCTTCCAGTGGCATGATAGATGGTTCTCCATCCCCTCACTTTCAATCTGAAGGTGTCCTCAGGTCTAAAACGGGACAGAAAATAGATGGGTCTTGTTTTTTTTTTATGCATTCTGATAACCTCTGTCTTTTGATTGGAGTATTGAGTCCATTTACATTCAGTGTTATTGAAAGATATGGATTTAGTGTCACTGTGTTATCTGTAGGTTTCATGCTTGTAGTGATGTTTCTGGTCCTTTGTGGTCTTTGGAATATTGTACTCACAGAGTCCCCTTCGGATCTCTTATAGGGCTAGTTTAGTGGTGATGAACTCCTTCAGTTTTTTTGGTCGGGGGGGAAACCTGTGTATTTCCTTCTATTTTGAATGACAGCCTGCTGGATAAAGGATTCTTGGCTGAATATTTTTCCTATTCAGCACATTGAATATTTCCTATCACTCCCTTCTGGCCTGCTAAGTTTCTGTGCATAGGTCTGCTACTACCCTTATGTGTCTTTCCTCGTAGGTGAATGCCCGTTTGTCCCTAGTTGCTTTCAGAATTCTCTCCTTATCTTTGTATTTTGCTAGTTTCACTATGATATGTCATGCAGAGGATGGATGCAAGTTACATCCGAAGGGAGTTCTCTGTGCCTCTTGGATTTCATTGTCTGTTTCCTTCCCCGCAGATAGCTTTACATTGAAGCCCACATTGTCACCAGGCAGGGCCTCAGCCAGGGCCCTGTGGTGCATCTCTATAGACTTGACCTCCATGGTAGTGTTACAGGAGGAAGTGGTCACCACCATGCCTAGCCTGAGGAAGCCTGTTTCTACCCGGCCCATGGGCATGGTGCCAATGCCCCCAATCTTATATACAACCACAGGGGCTTGTTCACAGGGAGGGCAGGGGGCATGATGGAGTCCAGTGCTTCTAGCAGGGTCACGCCCACCATGTTTCCTTCCTTCCTGGTGATCTTCCAGCCTCTGAACCAGGACATCTTGTTGCTGGGTTCTATCATGCTGTCCCCATGCCAGCCCGAGATGGGCACAAAGGCAACAGCTTCAGAGTTGAAACTGATCTTCTTGACTTAGGCCTTTGTCTCCTTGCTGATCTCCTCAAAGCGTGCACGACTGTAAGGAGGCTCGTGATGTCCATCATACTGACTGCCACAATGAGCTGCTTCACACCCAGTGTATAGGCCAGCAGAACATGCTCACGGGTCAGCCCTTTATTGGAGATGCCAGGCTCAAACTCAGCTACACCACTTGCCACAATCAGCACAGCGCAGTCTGTGGGGTGACTGATCATGTTCTTGATAAAGTCATGGTGATCTGGGGCATCGATGATGGTGAGGCGTAGTATTTCTTGGTCTCAAACTTCCACAGGGAGATGTCAGTGTTTCCTGCTCTGCCTTCAGCTTGTCCAGCACCCAGGCATACTTGAAGAAAAGTAGAAAAAAATAGAAAAAAAAGGAAAAAAAATATGTAAGAATTAAATCTCTGTATCACAGATATGGAGATGTAAGAATTAGTACCAAGTTGTTTGAGAGAAACCGACCTGGATTGCTCTGGTCTGAACTCAGATCACACAGGACTGTAATTGTTGAACAAATGAAACTTTGCTGAACCATCGGGATGTCCTGATCCAACATCGAGGTCATAAACTGTATTGTGAATACTGACTCTAAAATAGGGTTGCACTATTATCTTTAGGGTAACTTGTTCTGTTGATCAAGTATTTTGGATCAATAAGTGATATTGCACTTTTGACTGCTAAGTCTAAATCTAAATCCCTCGGAGGTTATTTTATTCTCCGAGGTCACCCCAACCTAAATTGTTGGCCCATGGGGAGGTCTGTGGTCCCTGTTGGTTGTACTGGTGTAGTCTCTTTGGGCCAGTGAATTCATGCTCTGTAGGGTGCAGTTTCATGGATTGGAAGTAAGAGACAGTAAAACCCTCGTGTGGCCATCCATATGAGTTCCTATTTAGGGAACAAGTGATTATGCGACCTTTGTACGGTCAGGATACCACGGCCGTGTAACAAATGTCCCTGGGCAGGCAGTGCCTCCAATACTAGAAATGCTAGAGGTGATGTTATTGGTAAGCAGGTGGGGTCTGTGTTTGTGGAGTCCCTTTTACTTCTTTTAATCTTTCTTTGATTGCATACCTGTATTGGTCGACAACTGGTTTCATACTTAGTTTATAGTTATTTTTATCTTCTTGTTAACTATCAGTGGTTATCAGCTCTGATATAAGCTTATGCAAGGAGAAACATTTCTTGTTACTCATACTAGCATTATTGCTTCTAATGTTCAATTAACCCAGTATTAAGTTAGGAATTGGTTGCATATATTCGGTATTAAGCCCTTACGATCATATACCAATGCCTGAGCCCTACTAATAGTTTTGATCGCCACATCCCTCAGAGCCGCCTACAGCACACGAATCATATTCTTCTCCCTTCTAGGACAGCTTCGTTTCAATTCCTTACTGGAATTGGCCTACCTGGCACAGCCTTCTCCAGCCCCCAGGGTCAACAGCACCACAGAGGAGACCCTACCCCCACATGTGTGGTTCAGAGTAGGTCCCGGGTCCTGTTCTTGGCTCCCCAGGCCCAGCTATTACTTCGTGGTACCTAACACAGGCTGTACTTACCTGGATGGCTGAATTAGAAAATCTTCATTCTTCATGGTGTCACCTTGAACACAAATGCAAGATGGCGGGGGGGGGGGTGTGCCTCTGTCATGTCCTCTGCTCTATGCCCACGCCTGGTATACACTGGGTGCCCAGTAATGGTCTAGGTGAATAGGAACCTTCAATGAGGGATTTTGTGTATGGTATTTTGATTCTACAGGGCTAACGACTCAAAATGGGATTCTGCTCCATTTCGGCTGAGGTTGGTTTGAGAAAATTCTGGTTCCAGGCTCTCCTATGAAATGGGGGAATGACCTTTCTGGAAATATTCATGATGTGTATACTGAAAGTTCACCTAATCCCCAAATGCTGAAAAAGAACACAGAGAAGCCAACCGTAAGTGGGCCATCTAATTTATAAAACGTGATCATTTTTATTGTCATTGTAAAGAGGTGTGTCTCAACCAGATTGTAACAAAATTACCACAACTTATTCCAAAAGAAAACTTTAATATAAGAGATTTTAGAAAATTAAACACATTTGTTTAAAAATTCTATTGTGTAAACTTTAACAGAAGAGGGTAGTTAACATACTATTACACGTTTCAGAGCCAACCTGTGACCTGCTAGCCCCACTCATGTCCAGACAGTGCATGAGGCTCTAGATACGTTGCTGTCTTACCCCCCTGCAGAGGGCTCACGGGGACCCAGACATTGGGGGTCCTTCCCCCAGGATGTGACGGCTCCTGCATTCCGAGATCTCCCTCCTCCGCGACATCCGTGTCTACTAAGGTAATCAGAGTGTTGTACCAAATGACCACACCAGGGATGGTGCCACTAAGGCTGTGGAGTAAAGCCATCCTTCCTAGGATGAATCCTTGATCATAAAAGCTCTTCAGGAGGTCCACACCCCCTCACTCCTGGAAACTCCTGCTCTCCAGGCTGATTTCAGCCCCTCTGGGTGCAAATGTGCAATCTGCCATTTTGTATCCTTCCGTGGCCCAGTCCCAGTTTTTGCAAGGGCCTCCCCCCTGCACGGCCTCTCTTGATGGTGATCAAGAATCTTCAAGGTGAAGGAGTGGCCACTCCACTTAATTCATCGAGGTGGGAAGCAGACCGGCCCTGGTTCCGAGGGGAAGGGTGGTACCTGGACAGGTCGGTAGTGGTTTTCCAGTTATGATGAAGCATTCATGTGCCCCCAAGAACTGACCCCCTGGGCCTCAGGATATTAGTTCAGCCTGTTCTACCAGTGGGTGTGCTCATCCATGCTGGAGGCTCAACCGTCTTGTAGAGAAAGCGGATTTCTTTTTTCCGCTAAGGAAACTGATTCAGGATGGGGATTGGGATTTAGACACAGAAGTAAAGACTCCTGGGCCTAACTCCCAGCTATCAAAAATCCAGCCCGTACCCAGCAATGGCTCAAGGCTGACGGCAAGGGGTGAAACCCGGAGGGGAATGGGTCAGGGGGCATCGGGGCAGCGGCAGGGTGAGCCTGTAGCTGGTCTGCTCTGAGCAGGGGCTGGGGGGTGGGGGGACCGGTGTTCCCCCCTCTTGCCTCCTGAGCCCGTAGCTGAAGTTGTATTTAAGAAACCTAATCAAGACCACGTGTTACAGAAACATGGAAATGAACTTTCTGGCACAGAAGTGTTAGATAAAATATACAGTGCTACAATTGTGCAAAATTAGCACAGAAGCCAAACCGAACAGCAAATATTTAATGTTCGCTTTAATGAAACAATGCAAAATACTTGGAAGAATGATCGCTGTGTGAGACCTTGCTCAGGAGCAGATGCCTGCCTGCGGGCAGCCCCTCCAGAGTCCTCCACGCGTGGCAGGCCCCAGTGAAACACTGAGGAAAGCTCAAGACAATTACTGCCTGTGGGGTTGAGAGGGAGCCTGAGGTGTGACCCTTTGGGGACACTTCCGGGCCAGCCTGCTCTTCCTGCGCAGGCGGGGCCCTCGCAGTGTCTTTCTCTGGCGGCTCCGGGCGGAAAAGGAAGCCTGTTCTCTGCGTCAGGTCCACACCCTGGCAAGGCGAGTTGTTCCCGGGGGAGCGGAGCCCCTCACGGGAACGGGCTCTGCCCTGGTACAGAGGGGCCAGAGGCTGAAGCATAAAAGCTTCTGGAAGAGCCTGGTGGGGAGGGTAGCTGCCGGGACCTCAGAGAACAAGGCCTGGCCTCCGTGTGGGGGGCTGGCTGGTGCCCCACGTGAAGGGGAGCGGGTGGAGTGGGGGTGGGGTGCGGTTCAAGGCCTAGAGACCTGGGCCTCAGGCGTGCAAACTGTCCCCTGTGGAGCTGAGAGAAAAAGGGGACACTTAGTGTGACCCGGGTTCTGGGAGCTGGGCAATCAGGGTATTCTCTGAGCAACTGGGCTGGTGGCTCTTCGTTCCTGTTTCCTGACTCTCGGCCCCAAAGTGGATCAATTACCAGGTCGGCCATGCCTGTCGGCTCTCAGCATGGGCCGCTGCTGCTGTATGCAGCCTGCGGTGTGGACAGGTTCGGCAGCCTCTTGTTTTGAAAGGCAGAAGCCACACCTGGCATTCGGTGCCAACTCCGAGTGGTTCTCCGAGAACTCCAAGGGGCCAAGCCACGGAGCAGAGCCCGGCGTGTGCAGTCACACCCTGTCCACAGACCATGGCCCATACCCCTCCCTCTGTTCCCATCTCGTGCCAGGTCTCCTAATACGATGGTTTCCGTCTTTACACCTCAGTCAGGTGATCCCTCTGTACCCAGAAAGCCCTCACATGTGCCTCATTATTGGTGCTAAAGGTAACAGGGGACAGAATGTCCTCTCCCAGGGGAACACTGCTGCCCCTTCCTCAGATGCCACCTTTGGAGGCACCAAAGGATCTTACTGGATCCAGGAGACAGGAACGATTTCTGGTTCTTTCCTTCTGACAGGGCACGGGGCTGAGGGGGGCTTGTGCATCCGATCCCAGCCTGCACCGGGCTGGACCCGGGTCTCTGGTTCCTTCTCCAGGAACCAGAATTCCACTGCTTCTCCATCCATCCATCCCGCCTCACCAGACAGTAGGGCAAGGGGTCCTAAGCAGCTGGATAGACTGAAGCACAGCCGAACATTCTCCGTGACTCCAGAGTTAAGGCTCGGAGGAGCTGCTGTCGTGTGTCACGTGCGTGTCTGAACCGAAATCAGAGGCAGTGGTCTGTGTGCAGGGCCCGTGCTCCATGAATAGTTAAGCTTTCAAAGACAGGGATTCTCTTTTTGTAAATAGAGGCTGAGTGTGTAAGTGTTTATCCAGGCCTGGCATCTATCTGTCTGTACAGTTCGGGGCACTTGGATCCCTGTACAGAGTGTCAAAGCCGGTTCCTGGGATGGGTTTTAGAGAAGGTGAGGTCAGATTTACACGCAGACTGGTTTCAGGTCAGGTCCTCACCAGGCTGGGTGATCGGAACCCTTTGCCCGTGGGTGGGGGTGGCGGCGTGGGGTGCGGGGGGGGGGGGTCAGACACAGGGGGCTCCACTCCGTATCTGATGCAAACAGGGGACAGCGCAGGGGTGGGTTCTGCTCCCAGGCTGGCAGTGTAGGACCGTCTCTCTGTGGGCACCACACACCTGCCTCCAAGTGACCTAGGTGGAGGCAGGCCTGGGGCTGCTTGAGCTTTCAGATGGTCCCTGATTCAGTCCACGAGGACTCCGATGGCACAGCAAGCAAGGGGGGCCGCCTGGCACCGTGGGGGCTGGAGGTGACAGCAAGGCATGTGCAGTGGGCACCTTGGCCAACAACACCCCGTGGTGCCATTCGGGGACTTGGCGTCTCAGGGCCTCTGAACCCCCAGGAGCTCACAGCAGGGCCCCTCTGGCTTCCGACCGCCGCCAACAGGGCGTTCGTTCTGGACCGGGGCCTGGCTCACCTGGCTGAACGTCCCCTCACAAGCGGTTCGGGCCCATCGGCTGCCCTGCAGAGCTGTGCGTCCCCGGTCTCCGCTTCCTTCTGGAGAGCAGGGGGTTGCACGCAGACCTTCCAGAGTTCCCCTCCACCGGGAAAAGGCTCGATGCTTACCGGGTGGCTTGCCAAGTCTCAGGCTGACTCGAGCAACCCCAGAAGGCGGATGTCGTCAGCCTTCCACTGGCCGCTTTTCACAAACACCTCAAGCCCCATCTTCCTCCTGCTCCGTCTCACATCTGATCTAGTATGTCAGCATTTCCCCCCGAAGGCGCAAGTTCCGCGTGACGATATGCACCAGCTGAGCATGACAGTTGTGTGATTCTGGACGTTGACACTGTGAAAGGGCTCTGGTTCTCAGGTGATCGGATGTGGGAGCAGTGGAGCGTGAGCCGGGCAGAGCTGCTCCTTTTCAGCCCCTTCCCCACTCCGCCCCAGCCCACGGGGCCTGCTCTGAGATGGGGGAACCGAAGAATCCAGGCCGGGGGCACCAAGAGCACATGGGGGGTAGAGAGTCCAGCACGAGCGTGTTTTTAGGGAAGGACCACGATCTGTTCAGAGTGGACACGGTCCAAGTTCGCAGGGAGCCACGGTGAGCACCGCAGGGCCCAGGTGCTAGGTGTGCAAGGCCCCGGGGCCACGGCCTCTTCCACGATGGTTCGCAGAACAGAATGTCTCTCATGACCTCGAGGCCTCTTGGCTAGTGAGGTCAAGGCCCTGGATTCTGCCCAGCCTAGGGTCCCTAGGTTGCTGCCGAGGGCTGGCCCAGATGGTGGAGGTGCCACCAAGCCCACGGAGGTGCGCGTGGGCCCGGGGCGGCCTCAGGCTTCCTACGTGGGCCGGTACGTCCAGAAGCCAACCCAGGAAGGCAGGGAAAGTGCTGCAAGCACCCCAGTTCAGCATCGCTAAGGGCTCCTTCACAAGGAGGCCGCGTCGGCCACTGCTGGCCACGGGGGCCACAGCAGGTTGTCTGATGACCACTGGTGGAGAGCGAAAGGGGAAGGGGGAAGACCTCCCGCTCTGAACCCCACGTGTCCAAAGGTTACAGCAGGCAGTGACATTAAAGGAAAAAGGGTAACAGTCCTTCTAATTCCCACGTGGGAAAGAGTCAAGACGAGGTTTCTGACCCAACGGAATCTCAGAGTTGTGCACGTCACCCAGAGGGCTGTGAGCTCGACCTGGCGCCCACCCTCCCGCTGCCCCTGGGCTGCCCAGCGCCGGCCCTGGGAGAGTGTGCGTGTGGCCGTCCAGCGAGGAGCCTCCTTGCCCTCTGAGACTGAGCAGTTTAATTAGGGTCCTGGAGCCGGTGGGGAGGGTGAGCTCCCTGGGGGTCACCGGGTGGACGTGGCTGTCACTCCAAGGAGTAAGGGACCAGCCGCTGCGGCCAGGCCGGACGCAGAGCTGCTGGGGAGAGGCAGCTGGCGCGGCACATAGGGCCCGAGTCTGGGATGCTGCTGAGGTCAGAGGTCGCCGCTCTGGGGCTCCACGTTGCGTGTCTCTCTGGGGTGACCTCGGGACAGCTTGGGGAAGCGGGAAGCCGCTTTGGGTCGGCTGTTCTTGGTCAGTGGTTCTCCGGGAGGAGTAATGTCGCTGTAAGACAGAGCAGGGGAGAATCTGATTAAGTCAGGGCTTCCAAATGCAAACGGCTCCAGGCGGGGCGTCCAACCAGCGGGGTGTGAGGACGGCAGGAGTGGTCTCAGAGGGGACAGTCGCTACCCAGCTCTGGTGAGTGCAACAGGGGAAATGGAAAACCCGGATCATGCGCATTTTCCGTCTTCAAAAGCCCCCGAGCGTTAGGTGTGCGTCCAACTAGCTTTGGGGGGGTTAGCTCTGGCCCCAGTTTGAAGGCTGTGAAAGAACAGGCCGGCCGTGGCTTTCCTCCCCCGTCGTCACTGAAGCGTGCCCTGGCTGGGAGACGAGAGAAAAAGAAAATGCTTTGGAGAACATTGCATTTAACGTCAAGGAGGGTGTAGCAAAAATGGGCGCTTCTGGTGGAACTCATCCTGAGAGAATAACCCGGATTTAGACCAATGTCTAATTATGAGGACGCGCCTCACGGCGTTGTGTCGAAGAGCCAACAAGCCACCAGAGTCCAACTGAGACGATTACTTGGTTTCAAATGGTCTACGTGACAGCAGGACAGCAGGAGCGCTACAGACCGACTGGGGAGGACGGGTCATGAGGACCCAGGACGCAACAGGAAGGGCGTGTGACCTACCAGGCACAGGAAGAACCTGTGGGATGTGTCGCTTTGTCCCTCTGTTCCGTGGTTGAGCACCCATGTGGGTGGGACCCTGTTCGAGCCCCTGCAGCTACAACAGTGGACAAAACCCCCCAGGCCCCAGGGGAGGTGGATGTTACACATAAGATAAGTCACAGAGGTGGCCAGAGCAGCAATGGGCAGGAGGCTGTGGCCCCCAGGAGGGCAGGAGCTGCCCGAGAGGGTGTGCAGGCCCAGGCGGGAGGCTCTCGGCTCCCAGGGACAGGGTGGAGGGCTGTGAGGTGGCCCCGCCTGCAGGCTCTCGCCGGGGGAGGCCACGGTCCGGATGCACTTAAAGTGACCCCTGTCTGCCAGGTGGAGGGGGGACTTGAGGGGTCCAGGCTGCGGCCATGAATGCAGAGGTGGAGAACTCGGTCTTATTTCCTACGGTTCTTGTAACCTGTGACCCCCCTACTTAGTGGCTTTAATGCAAAATGTACCGTCTTATGGTTGTGGAGGCTGTACGTCCAAAATGGTCTTACAGAGCTCAGCAGAGAGCGGCGGCACGGCTGGCTTCTTCCGGAGGCCCCGGCCGAGAGTGCTTCCTCGGCGCTTCCAGTTCTTTCTCCCTGTTCAAAGGACCTTTGCGATCACACGAGGCCCACTTAAGCCATCTGCCTTTTTCCAGACCCTTAACGACATCTGCAGAGTCCCCTGCACCACGTAAGGGGACACAGTCCTAAGTTCTGGGGACTGGGACGTGGAGATTCTTGGGGTCACCCTGTCTGGCAAAGACTGAGAACTGAATAGTGGAATCATTAAGAGTTGGTACATGAACAGCAGTGGTCTCTGAAGGGTGAGCTTAAGCTGCTCAAAAATGAGAAGAAAAAACTTCTACAGTATACATCTTACTGGCGCAAAATACTTGCAAAAAAACAGGTTGAGATGAAACTCAGGTCATGAGCGTCCCTGTGCCAGCATCTTTTCACATGTGTGACCTGGGTCCGCCCAGACTCTGCAAGGGAAGACCGCCCATCCACCGAGGAGCACAAAGGCTCGGCAGGACCGAGGCCACCCAGGTGTAGGTGGCAGACCCGGTCAGCCAGGCCCCATCTAGATGGCTTAGGGGATGGCTCACGTTCAAAAAGAATCTGCCTCTGCCCCCGGGGGTCCCGGTGAGTTCTGCGCAGTCTCCCAATTCCTTCCTGCCACTCGGCACTGGTCTTGCTTACAATGATATGATTGTCATGCCTGTTGAGGGACATAGCCGTTGTGCTCAGTGAGAAGTCCCTTGTTGAGGACAACATCTCCAGGACAAAATGAAAACTTCCTTTGAGTGTCTCCCTTCTCCCTCAGGAGTTGGGTGGGGGGTGGGGGGGGGTGATGCTCTGCTCTGTATGCAGAGGGAGAGGACCCTTGTTCACACCTTGAACAAGGGTGAGCTGTGACTCCTCATTCCTGTGGCCTGGCCAGCTGCTTAGCCGCACGACCCTCCTTCAGAAGGACATATGGCCATAGGCCCAAGGGCAGCCTGTCCTTCTCTCTCAGTATTACCTGAGTTACCAAAAGGTCTCTTTATCCCGGAAGGCCCCTTACATGATGGGTAGAAGATGATGGAAGGAATCGTGGCACTGTTCAGGAGGACTTGGATATAAATGTCATTTGAAACTACCCCCACCCCCCCGCCCGTTCAGGATCCAGGGTCCAAGTAGCTGCCCCTCGCTCTGTGGCCACGGTTATTGGGCACGACATGTGAGGGAGTCCTACCAGAGCCTGTTGGCCCCGAGGTAAGTGGCTCTTGGGAGGGAGAGTTGCAAGTCAGTAGGAACATCATTCTGTCGACAAATGGCATCCGCTGTGTGGGGACACAGCCTTTGGCATTAGGGCCCGGGCTGGGAGTCAGGTCCCAGTCCTGCCGCCCACGGGCAGGGTGCCTTGCTGTCTGAGCCTTGTTCCCCTACCTGTCACAGGGGGATGAGCATGTGGCCGTCAGGATGCTGTGCCCAGGAATGGGAGTCGGCCACATGGAAAGCCACAGGCTGGCTGCACTTCTTCAGGCAAGTGCCTTGTTCTCGAACCTTAGCTCCCAGGATACACTAAAGGTGGAGCTATTTTGAGAGTTCCAGGGACAGTTAGCCACTCTGACCACGTGAGTTATGTTGCCAGATACTGTGTTAGGCAGAAAGGGGCCCCCCAGCCCCACGTGGGACAGGCAGGGCGGACCCCAGAGAAGTTGCCCCAGCAGGGGTAAACACAGGGTGTTCTGAGCAGGGCACCAGCCTGGGTCATCGCAGTGGGTAGAGGAGGAAGAGCTGAAAAGGATGAGAAGAGAGTTGTGTGGTTCATGGTGCAAAGGGCCCTGGGCCAGGAGGGGAGGGGTGGGAGCCTGCCAGACACGGCCAGCTGCTTCTCCTCAGGAGGCAGGATTTTCCACGGGGCTGCAGTGAGGTATCACTGGGATGATGCGTGTGGCCTCTCAGAATTGCCGCTGGGGCTGAGAGCCTGACCATGAATGTAGGTGGGACAGGGGCCAGACTGGGGCCAGGGACAGCTCCATCCTCAAGGCCACGGCAAGCAGTGACCATGAGCTTGGCTGCACTGCTGGTTGCGATGGGCAGAAGCTTTTGCAGTGACTTCCGTAAACCCAGGGCCATGGAGGCCACTGGAGGAGGGTGGCTGGCCTCATACTGAGTGTGTGACCTCCGGAGAAAGTCCAGGGGGAGCAGGAAGCCGTAGTAATGGCTGGGGAGATGGAGAAGCAGTTGGATAAGAGCTGGCAGCCTCTAAGGCCACGGTTTTTGTAGGTCAAAAACTGTCCCAAATAGTTTCCTATACCCGTTGGCCATTTGCACACTGTCTCTGGAGAAACGTCCACTTTAGTGCCAAGATGGTCCTGTCACTGGGGAAACGCAAATGAAAACCACAATAAGGTCTCGCCTCACACCTGTCAGAATGGCAATTCTCACAAGACACGGAGTTTCGCTGGGCAAGTGTGGGCCCGGAAGCCTTGCACACTGTCGGTGGGAGTGTCAAACACTACAGCTGCTACGGGAGACGGCATGGAGCTTCCTCGAACGATTATAGAGGGAAGCACCGCAAAGTCCAGCCATCCCTCGGGGTGTGTACCCGAAGGAACTGAAATCGGGATGCTGAAAAGGTATCTGCACCCCCGAGCTTGCGGCAGCCTTACGCACAACAGCCAAGACCTGCAAACGAGCTAAGTGCCCGCGGGTGATGAATGGATGAAGAAAACGTGTACATGTATGACGGGATGTCACTCAGCCTTAAAGGAAATTATGACCCATGCGACCCCACGGATGGACCCGGAGGACATTATGCTAAGTGAGGGGAGTTTGCAGAGGGTAAACTCCACGGGATTCCACTTACAGGTGGTGTGGAAAATGGTCACAGTCCTGGAATCAAGAGTGGAACAGCAGTTTCCTGAGTGCGGAGTTAGGAAGCAAACCCGGATCCTTTCTAGAGCCCTTAGCTGCAACACTGTCCCTGTGAACCCCCGAGAACGTACTGTACTCTTAAAACGGAGCAGGGTAGATCACATGTTCTTACCAGCGTACAATTATTTTTACGTCGAACACTGGCAATTGAATAGTATGGCAAGACCGGAGACGGTGGGTCTGTTTCACCCGGGAGGAGCAGGGGGTGCGGTGCCTGGAGCACAGCTGAGCCCCTCTGAGAGGGAAGGAGAGCTGCCCACTCCCTGGGTCCTTTCCCTCGAGAGTGCTGGGGCCAAGGTTGTTGCACAGGCCAGTCCAGGGAGGCGGGAAGCCTCACACTGATGGAGACGCCCTGAAATAAGGCAGATTATTGCTGGTGCTGCTGTTGTTTTTACTTTATTTATTGATTTTGAGAGGGAGACAGAGCACATGAGCTGGGGGAGGAGCAGAGAGAGTGGAGCCTGATGCAGGCTGGAACCTATGAACCATGAGATCTTGGCCTGAGCAGAAGTCAACAGCCAGATGCATAACCGACTGAGCCACCCAGGTGCCCCCAGGTAATCTTTTTAGATCTACTTCAGCACGAAGGGGCGTCTCTCCTCTGTTCTGTGTCTCCTGGGAGACCATGACCTTGTCCCCTTGCCCGGGTAGAAAAAGCAGGGGACCTGGGGACAGAAATCTTGCACTGTATCATTTACCAGCTGGACTACCTAGACAGGTCACTGATGCACCCTGGGATTCCGAGTCCCCTCCATAAGCTGGATCATAGTAAAAACTGCCATTCAGACAAGTGAATTACAAAAGGAGCCAAAATCTGAAAAGACATTTCTCCAAGGACAATATCCAAATAACCCAGAAGCACGCGAAAAGATGCTCAACGACATCAGCTTTCGGAACGCGCACATCCAAACCGTAATGAAGTATCACTCTGCAGCCCCAAGGTGGCTGCAACAAATGTTGGGGAGGATGTGGAGAAAGCAGAACCCCACTACCCATCAGCGCGAATGCTAAGTGTGGTGGCTGCTTTGGAAGACGGTCCAGCAGTTCAAGTGACTACAGTGACCGCAGGACCTGGCAGCTCTCGACGCTTGCCGAAGAGAAATGAAAACACGTCCGACGCAGAAAGCTGGACGTTGAGCGTTAGTCAGAATGGCCAAAAAGCGTCAACAACCCAAACATCAGCAGAATGGAGGACGTGGCCTAGCCGTACAAGGCAGTGTTGTCACTCAGCTGCAGCAGTAATGAAACTCTGCTCTGAGTGACAAGTGGCAGAGAACTCCGCTCCAGAACACCGCTGCGGCCACGGGTTCGGAGAGCGGTAAATGCAAGGAAAGGACTCTGACCTTCCTTTTCCTTACAAGCAGAAAATAAAACTCCCCCGTGAATGACGTCCCCTCTCTACTAGCAAGTAAAGTCACAGTGTGATCAAGGAAGAGAAGCTGAGGCCCGGAGTGTTCTGTACAAAAAGATCTTGTTAAAATTCTTCTCTTCCTTTTGCATCCCCACAGGACCCAGTTCACTCTTATACCTAACAGGAGAGCACGTGGGTCTTGCCAGTGTGGGGTCTTTACTTCCTTATGCCCCCGTGTCACGGAACACCTAGGAATCCGTGTTTCCCCCCGCGCAGGGGGCACGTGCTAACTGACCTCTCAGGCCCAACAAAACCCCTCGGGGGGAGAGGGGAACGGGGCCGCCTCCATGCGGGACGCAGCAGGGCCAAACCTTGCAAACGCTTGCTGTGATGGATGCCGGCCTCCAAAGTCCGTGTACTCGGTGACTCCATTCGTCCAGATAGCGCGATCTGGAGAAACAGGAAGCATGTGGCTGCCAGGAGCCGGGGAGATACGGGGTGCCTTCAGGATGTGATAAAAATGTAATTTGTGCATGCTTGAAATGCCTGAATTGCATGGAACATGAACTACATCTCAAGGCTGTTTTACAAAATGGCACAAAAGAGTTCAAGGAAGGATGCTGCAGGACCCTCTCTGGCAGGTCTGTGTGACAGAGCACGGCACCATTCTGGGTGCTTGATAAAAGTCCCCTCCTGCCACCTCCAGCAGGGCTCATCTCGCCTCGGACAAGACGGCTCCCAGGTCCAAGTGGAGTCCCGTCCTTCTGGTCCTGGTGGAGCCATCCTGGGGTCCACGCGGGGATGGAGTGTTCCAACCAGTGGGTGGGAGACCAGGGAGAACATGGTGGAGAAGCTTCCTGCCCCCGGCCCGCAAAACGTGGACTTCCCGGGCCGTAGGGATGCACTGTCATGGAGACGGGGAGCTCTGTGGGGACATCACGTCCCGGTGACGGACACTGTGTACCTGGCGCTCAGCCGGAGCCTGGCCCAGGCCCTCAGCTGGAAGGGAGTACTGCTGGTCACCCAGGACACAGCCCAGATGTCCCCCACGTACGTACTCCTTGACCTGTAGGGTCTTCTGGACCTGACGTGTCCGCTTGGCAAACCTTTCAGAAACTCCCTCTTCTGCTCCCGCTGGCTACTGTCGCGGCACCAAAGGAATCCACGTCTGCGTGAGTAGCACCTGCCGGGAGCCCTAGGATTGCCCGTTCTTTTTAATAAGCCACTGGGGTGCTCCATCGTGGCGTCCTAGGCCCCAGCACATGGGTGCCATGGATCCGATGGTCTCAGCCGCTCATCGGTGAAAAATGGCCACTGAGAGAGATTTGCTTTTCATTTCGCTTATAAACCAAGTGTAGAGACCCGGTCAATATTCCATTTGCTGGGAGCTGCCTTCCATAGCTGGGGGGTGGCTTCGCGTGGCTGCTGCCCGCTGCCACGCTGGACCCTGGAGCACTTGTGGCACCGAGCTGTTTGCTGCTGAAGCTGTGGCCGTTTATTCCATCTGGAGCATTTTTAATTTCACTTACTGTATTATCTGTGTCTGGGTCTTTTTTTATCTCATTACGACTCTGACGGATATCCTCCAGTTTTTTCAAGTCTAATGAGCATCGTTATGACCATGAAATTCTCTACCGACATATGACTTGTATCCATCTCATCTGCGACTGTGTGCTGTGCTTTCCTCTGGGACGTAGTCTTCTGTCTCCTCCGGTCCAACTCTGTGTCCCGTGTGTTGGAATGTCAGCTACATCTCGTGCTCTCGGAAGTAATGGTCTTAGGAATAAGGGGTGCTGTAGGCCTTGCAGTGCAGGGTCCCCTGGCCCCCAGAACCCGGTGCGCCGAGGGGTGTTTCCTCAGCGAGCTGCATGCACCCGGTGTTGTCCGGGCTGCTGCCTCCTTCAGTCCAGTCACCTGCAGAGGCTCTCCTGGCCTGCTGGGGGCGCTGTTCGGTCCCAGGGCATGGCGTGCACTGTCAACGAAGTCTGCTTGCAGCCTCCACAGGGCCTGCCCCCACTGCTACCCGGGTGAGGCCCCGCAGAGCGCGGTGTGGCAGACGTGGTGTTGGCAAGGTGTGTACCTGTCTTCTGGGGGAGGGGACCCGCAGCATGGGGACCGGAGGCAGGTGACCGGAAAGGGCCCATCTGCTGAAGCGCAGGGGGGTGAGGCTCGGCGTAAGCAAGTTGGGTGGTGGATGCTGGCTGCGCACTGGTCCCAGAAGATGGTCCCGTGTGGGGGTGGAGGACAGAGATGGCACCCGCCAGCTCCTTTGTTCCTGGCGAATCCTCCCTGGGACCTGCTTTGAGGTGAGTACATAACTGCCCCCGCCCCCGGCAGGCCCCAGACGTTATTCAAACTGCTGCTTCTATGCCCTGTTTCCGTGGGCTGTTTGTCCAGTTCTCTCTTTAGGGGTGGAGACTCCGTTTCCTGTCTCCCAGAAGCTGGTGATTTAAAAATTATGGGCTTTAAATCCCTCTGGTTTTAAAACCCCCCAGAATTCGGCACATACCACTTTCAAAGCCATAGGTTACGGGAATGCGTCTTCCTCCTTCAGGCTCCCTGGTGTGACTGTCCATTTCTTGCCCTCCTCTGCAGCCACTGCCCCCTCCTGACCGTGGACGGCGAGGGCCTGTTTCGTTCCCCACCACGTCTCTGCCCTTTGCTGTCCTCTTTAATGCATCGTCTTCTCTGCCGGTACCCGCAGAGTCTGTGGGGTATTTATGCTGATGTGCCATCCAGTTGTACCCATGGGACAAGGTAAGCTTAGGGTCTTCTAACTCCACCACCTTCCCAGCGTCTCCTCCAACACCTCCCTCAAGCTGGGGTTCTCCACCCTGGGTACCCTTAAGAATCACCAGTGGGACACAGAAATAAGAAGTCCTATGGCACCGTGCAGGGCTTGACCTCTGTCTTACTAGACCCCTTCCGGGTGGATCCAGTGCGTGCACCACGGCTGAGAGCCACAGATTGAAAGTAACAAGTCACTTGGGGGTGATTCTGCAAACCGGAAGAGTGGCTAAAAGGAGAACTGTTCCATTTATCCTTGAGGTCAAGGGCAGGTATTGTGGTGGGTTGGCAAACTGGTTGAACATCTGATTGTATCTGGACCTTCTGGAGAAAGAGTTTTAAGCTCTCCTTGGAAGAGGGCAGATCTGAGCACGGTCCATGAAGTTTGGTGGGTATGAGATCCGCATGGCTGGTGAAGATTTTCTGGTGTTTTCCTGGCCGATGTGTGCCCTGTCTCACCATTCAAGACCAGATCAGGACTCATCCAAGGAACGAGACGACCATCAGAAGACAAAAAGGCTCTGTTCCCCTCACCAAAATGGCACTTTGCTTACAGGGATGCCTCGCGCAGCTCAAGAGGAAGACAGGCTTAGATCGTTCTCTATGGTGCCCCCAAGCCTTTCCACCTCGAGGGTTCAACTGAAAGTTTATGTGCATTTCAATATAACCAGCCATTCCAAGTTTCTCTTACAGCTTTCTCTCAAGTAGGTCTTATGAAAATGCCATTCAAATAAGAAGCATCCCACGTATAAAGAGACAGTGACTCCATCTTCCTGAAAAAGGTAAATAAGGCAAAAGATACTCCCTTCTCCGTCTTCCTTATCTCCACTCTTCAGCTTCAGTATACTTTGGGACTAAATTATTTTCTTGAGTAAGAAACACAAAAAGTGGTGCAAAATAAAAAAGCGTGCAGAGATAAACGTAGGAAATGAGTCTTCCCACCCCCATCCTCCAGGCCACCGCAGTTATTTTTCACTGTATCTTTCTACAACGATCCATTACGTATAGAGCATGTACATAAAGACAGGTGAGGGTGTGTGCGCATATATACTGTTTGCTATTTTTAAAAGTGGAAACGTATGCACTGTGCTCCTGCTTTTTCCTCTGAAAGATGTACCGTGGCGAGTTTTCCATCCCACCCCAGGCAGGTCAGCCTCAAGAGTCTAGGGATCAGCAAACTTCTGAGTGAAGTCAACATTTCAGGCTCTGTGGGCCACTCCCGTGACAACTACTCAGCCCTAGGAGCGTAAAGACACCACAGACAGTCCGTGACTGAATGTGTGTGGCTGTGTTCCAGCACAATTGACAGAAACAGGCAGTGGGTAGGATCGGGCCTGTGGACCACGCTCTACAGCCAGGGAGCAGCTGTATCCGTCCGTGGCTGCACGACACCAAGAGGGCATGGCCTGCTGGCCCCAAGCACGAGGACCAGCAATGGGCTCTCTCCTTTATGCGTATGTGACTGCCGACAAACTCATCTATCACCCAACACGTCCCACGCTAAACGCTGGAACGGACTTTGCCTGGTGACTCTCCTGTCCCCCCTGAGCATCACCCAGGACACCAACATGCCAGCCCCCGGGATCACCTCAGGCTGATGCAAGCAGCTAGTTTTTCTTTTTAGAGATGGTTGTGGAGGTGGAGAGCTATGAAGATGCAGGAGGCAGGGGGTAGCGGACACACTGGCCTTAGGGCTGGGCTCCTGGTACAAGGAACTAAACCCTGCTCCAACCCCTTCCCAGCTGTGTGGGACTCAGAAGACACTAATGCTCAGTAGCTTCGGGGGGCCTGGCACCCAGACACTCCAATGGCACAGATGATGACAAAAATTGTTAAGGTCAAGGTCCTACCCCAGGATTTTCCTATGTCCCCAAGAAACCATCATTTAACATAAAGCCCAATGCTATGATTAATACCCAGCTATAGGTGTGGCCATAAGTCCCAAGATATTACATGATCTGTCCGTGCTCGCCCCTCTGGGCCCTCCTCTCCTTGTCCTGGCTGCTCCTTGTTGAAATGCCTGCCCAGATGCCCTTACAGGGCCCACTTCTCCCTTGTGAGAAGTCGGCCCTGACCCCTCGCCGGCAGGTAGAATTACCTGTTCAAGTTTCTGCCCCCAAGCAAACCAAGGCCCCAGGAGAGCAGGGCTTCCCTGGTCCTGCTGGCTGTGCCCAAGCACCTGCTTGCCCACACTGCTGCTCCAGTGAGACCCGGCAACTTCCGGAAGCACACACGGCCAGAGACGAGGAAGAGCCGGACAGACCCAGGCCCACCCTGAGTCCCCCAGGGCTGAGCCGAGAGCGAGGCTCATACAGGGCGGTGGAGTCCAGGAACGCCACCTCTCCCAGCAGCGCCCCTTGGCGCTGGGACCAGACGGGCGCTGGGCCCCGCCCACTGTCCTGGCAAGGTCATGGGGCTGGGTGGGTGGGGGCTTCAGTTCAAGCCACCTTGGAGAACTTCTGGTGGGCACCAGACAGAAGTAACTCCCAGAGGGCTCACCCTCAGGGCACACAGCTCGGAGGGGAGGGAAACTGCAACCAACCGTCTGTACATGCCCACCAGAGCCAGACGGCAATGGCACAGTCACTGCGGCATGAGGAGGTGCCAGGGCTGGGCGAGGGCCAGCCGGGCACGGGGCCGTGGGTCTCGGAGCACTCGCTGAAGGGAAGCAAACTTCTGAGCCTGCCGTGTGGCTGGCCACATGCCAGGCCTTAGGTCTTGTTTAACTGAGGAAGCAGACTGCCAAGGGCAGGCATCTCCGCTCAGAGACGGAGGGACCCGGGCCAAGTTCCCCAGCCCCTTGTGCCCCCCTCCGTTAGGTGACGGGAGGGGCAAGTGAGTTAACACACCTGAGGTGCTGAGAGCAGGCTCCCCCCCCACAGAGGTGTAAGTGAGATGTTCCCGCTCCCACCTTTAATAAGTCCATTTCTAGAGGAGGGCCCTGAGGCTCAGAGAGGACCCGCAGTGAGGGGCGGCCCATCTGGGCACAGCGCCCGCACTCCCCGCACAGTCTCCCCTCTCCCCTCTCCCGGCCGTTATTCCGGACGCACCGAGTCCACGCAGCCGGCCCCACGCGGCTCGAGGAAGAGGAGCCGCCAGCCTGGGTTCAAATCCCGAGGGACCGTGTGGGAGGGACTCCCGCACCCTGAGTGTCAGGCCCCTCGCTTCTTCAATGGGGCTTAAAAAGCAGAGCGCCCCGCGTGAGTGACTGTCCAGAAGGACTGAGAGCAAGGAGAGCAGCGGGCCTGGCCCTCGGCCGGCAGCACACCAGCCGTGTTTCGCCGGAAAGTAGCCGGGCAAGGTGCGTTCTGCCCCGGAGCCCGAGAATAGGGGACTTTCCAGGTCAGGCAGAGAAGGAGGTCTCTGTGCCACCCTCCTACGTGTAGAGCGGGCGGAACATGCCACAGCCTCACTGCCGCTTTTAGCCCTGGCAAGACAGGGCAGCCCTCGCTGCCTTCTGGGGGGATGGGGGTGTGAAGAGGGGAGGCGGCAGGGGCCAAGAAGGCCCGGACGCTGGGGTCAGGGGTCAGGCCTGGAACCTCAGGCAAGTCCCTACCCCCACGGATCCATGACTTGCTCCCCTGGGAGCCGGCAACGAAGGTAGCTACCTTCTGGGGCTGCGGCCTGACCAGAAAGGGCCAGGGCAGCGTCTCCCACGGGTCCACAGACGGGGGGTGGGGACAGGCAGGAGGCCCTGGATCACAGACAGCTCTGATGACCACGGTCACTGCTCTGATTATTTTGTAACGGCCACGCATCCATTCCGTCTTCAGCCCCACCCCTGCTCACACAGCCGTGGCTGCCCGGAGCCTGGGCCCGGAGAGTGGGGCTCCCGTCCCCTCGGGCTCACCAGACCGGGGCGCTGCTGGCGGCGGGAGGAAGGGGCGGCCGCACGTGGCAAGAGTCCCGCACCGTTGGACCTGGGGTGGGGGAGGCTGCCTCCCCCGAGGTGAACCAAGTGAGGGACTGAGGCGCAGGGTGAGGACACGGGGAGGTCTCCCCCCCCCCCCCCCCCCGCTAAGGTCCAGCCCTCCCTTTGCTCCCTGGGCCATTTTCCTGCCGTCTGGACTCGGCCCAGCCTGGGGTCGTCCTCTGGCATCGGATGGCCTTTGGGGGCGCCGTCCCATGGGCAAGCCCTGGGGAGGCCCGGTAGAGGACGGGACCTTTAAGGTCTCAGAGGCCCCAGCAGAGCCCCGTGTGGTGGTGACACCGCCTAGTCTGATGGATCCCGATGCTGCGCTTTGAAAAGCAAAGGAGCCATTCTGAGAACGGTGGGCGGGCCCTGGGCCGGGGCAGACCAAGCTCCTCACGGAGGTGACGGAAGACGAGGCGCGCAGCGGTGCAGAAAGAGCTCCAGCCACAAGTCAGACACTGTGTGCGGCACCGGCGGGAGGCCACTGGCTATCCCAGGGGTCCGAGATGGCACCTGTGAATGGGTCCTGGGCAGGGAGGACCAAGGAACTGGAAAGGAAGGTCGCCAGAGTCCCCCTTGAGAAGGGTGTCAGCATCCTGTGACAGAAGAGGCTCGCGGAGGGCGAGGACCTGCCCGGGACGCCCAAAACTGGAAAGGGCTGCCTGAGTCTCAGATGCAATTCCCTTCCACACGTCGCTGCCTCCTGGACACAGTGCAGGGGATGCTCCCATCAAGGGTGCCGAGATGCGGTTCCGTGGGCCCTCCTGCCTGGTGCACCTTCCCCTGGGGCTTCTGGGTGGGGATTGGTCTTGTAACTCCCTGGCTCTTCCTCCTCCATCCTCTCTGCTGCTCCCTCTCAGGGCCCGACTTCTACAAGGCGGGCGGGCGGGGGTCAGTCCCCGTCTCTTTCCTCAGCCACTTTGCCCAGGCTCCTAGCATGACGTGCCACCAACACGCGGTGACCCCTGTAAGTCGGTTCCCAGCCCAGACCTCCATCCTGAAGGTCGGGCTCTTACACTGAGGGCCCTTCACCATTTCCCCTGGGATATCTGACCAGCATCTCAGGCGTAACGTGTCCTAAGCCACCTCCTTGACTCCCCCATGGCCATCCCCACTTTATAAATGGGAACTGTCTCCTTCGTGTCCCCTACACCAGCAACCGTAGCACCGTCCTGATTCCTCTCTCTTCATGCCCCTATCGACCCAGTGGCAAATCCCGTCCTCCCTACTTCCAGAGCACCTCCTGAATCAGTGCTGTCTGCCCGCACCAGCCAGGGCCCAGCCACCCTCTCCTGACGCCCGAGTGGCCACATGATCCTCTACCTGGCCTCTCTGCTCCCTTCCGGATCCCACATCCTCATTCACAACAGAGCTCTTCCCTGTGGTGGCTCCCATTTCACTCCACGTGGCAGCCAGCGTCTTCCCCGGACTCCGTGGCCCTATGTGATTAGGCCTCCTCCTTGCCTCCCTGACTGCCCCGCCTCTTCCCCCTTGTTCACTCTGCTCCTGATCCTGGCTGCCGCTGTGGCCAAGAAAGCTCTGCCTCAGGGCCTTGGCACATGCTGTTTCCTCCGCCTGACACATCCTTCAGGTCTCCACACAGTGTCAAACTCTCCTGGTGGCCTGCCCCGGCCCTACGCAACACCTCCCCACCAGGCCCCTTCCCCACGCACCCCCCATCGGATGTCTTTGGCCATTTTATTTTTCTCCGTAGCAATTACCATCTGACATATCCCCCTTCTTCATTTAACGTGTCTCTCCTCCACTAGAATGTGCATGAGGGCAGGGACGTTCATTCACTGCTGAGTAAATACTAGTATCTGAAATGGTCCCAAGCAGGCACACGGCACTATTTGCTGAGGGACGGGTGGACGGACGGAGGACTCCTGCTCTGGTCCACACCTGCTCACGTGCTTCTAGGGCTGCAGGCTGCTCTCCAGCCCCAGCCCCGGGTGCAGCGGCTGTGCCCGTCCCTGGAGCCCTGGCAGACCCGGGGGGAGAACTGCCTTAGCCCAGTCTTACCTTTTAGAGTTTGGACTAATTTTAATGTCTCTATATTTTACATATTTTAAGGCAATCCTAATCATTTATATTTAAAACTCCTGTTAACAAATGTACATGCACAGAAATGGGTGCTTAAATGCCTCGTTTCTCATTGAGTTTTCTTGGTTTTCCAGTCAAAACGACCGCTTTAATGGCAGGGGTTCTACGTGTAGTAAGACGTAAAGATTCCCCCCTTAGTTCTGTTTACAGTGACCCATCTGTATTTCTAGGCTGCTCGCATTATGCTGCTTGGGTTGAACCAAGGCTGGAAAGGGGGGCTTCGTTTCTCCTCCACGGAGCTCCACACCAACTCCGGGCCGGGTGGCTCTGTGTTCCCTGCGTCAAACCCCACGGCCACGTTGTGAGGTCTGGGTGATTAGCTCCTTTCTGTGGATGAAGAAATGGGAGGCACAGAGGGAACACTGCCCAGGGTCATGGAGCTGAGAGACTGGGAAGTTGCCCCACTTTCCACTGTGCACGTGCAGACCGGAGGCCAAAACGACAAACTCCGGTCCCCACCAAAGCATAGTTCTCGCCCTATTGTCAAATTCCCCCAAATACCTGGGCTGCTCAGGCTCCCCAAGGACTTGCCACTTCCTGATGTTTCTTTCCTCAGAAGCAACTTGCAACCTAAGGTGGTCACAGACCTCCAACCTCTGCCTCCTGGCAACGAGCCAGACCCGAGACAGCCCGTGTCCTGCTGAGGCTGGAGGAGGCAGCCAGGGGACTGGGAGATGACCCGGCCTGGCACCTGCAGAGCTTTGGTGGCTCAGCTGGACAGAGTGGGGGGCCTGTGTCTGATGAGGAAACCGGCCCAGGAGCCCCTATGCCCCGAAGGAGGAAGGGGGCTTACCTGCCCTGGCTAAGGGGCTCGGGGCCGCTCCCTGTATGCCGGCTGTGCCAGGGGGCTGCCCCCAGTGGCGTCACAGCAGGAGGCAGGCAGACCCCTCGCCCAACTGCTCCTCCTGCCCCTCCCCGAGCCTCCAGGCTGACCCACAACTCCCTGCGGCCAAAGACAGCTGGTTTGGTCTTAGAGCCTGGCGTGGTGCCTGGGGCCTGATGGGGGAGAGGAGTCGCGGTGAGGAGTTTTAAACGAAGGAATGAATCTCCAAGTAGAGGGACCGCAGGTCTCATTTTCACCCTGGCACCCCCGGCACGGCTGTACTGATGTAACACAAAAAAGACTTTACATCAAAAAAGGTACAAGAGACGAGGAAGGCCGTTATAGGTTAAGAAATGGTTCAATATAGCAAAGAGACGGAACAGTTATAAACATTTACCCATCAATAACGGTCCACCAAAATATGCTAAAATGGACAGAAGTCAAAGGAGGAACCGTTCTACAATTATAGGTGAAGACTTCCATATCCACTGTTAATCATGCACAGAATCACCAGACAGAAGTAGAGGCCAGAACAGCCAACTGACAGATGCACACAGGACCCCACCCAGCAACGGCCGATTCTTAAGTGCACGAGGGATGTTTTCCAGCGTAGACCGTACGTTAGTCCACAGAACAGATCTCAAGCGATTTAAGAATTATCTTCTCCGACTGCAACAGGATGAAGTCAGGAATCATGAACAGAAGGAAAACTGGAAAATTCACCTATTTGTGGAAATTCAAACGCTCTTAAACAACCTGATGGATCAAAGAAGAAATCCCAAGGGACATCAGAAACTGTTTCCAGCTGAATGGAAATGAAAACACACCATACCAAAACCTCTGGGATCCAGTGCTGAGGCGGAAGTTTACAGCTATGAACACTTGCCTTAAAAAAAACATCTAAAATCGACAACATAACTTTACACCTTCAGGAAGCAGAAAAAGAACAAACTGAACCCACAGTTCGCAGGAGGAAGAAAATGATAAAGGTGAGAGCAGAGACAGACAAAATAGGGAACAGAAAAGAAGGAGAGAAAATTAATGAAACTAAAAAAGTTGGTTCTTTGAGAAGATCCACAAAATTGACAAACCTTTAGCAAGATGGACCAAAGGGGGGGAAGGCTCAAATGACCAAAACCCGAAATGAAAATGGGGACATGATCACTGATGCTACAGAAACAAAAATGACCATGAGAACGCTGCGAATGACTGTGTGCCATACGTTGAATAACCGAGATGAAACGGACCAATTCTTAGAAACACAAAGCTTACCAAGACTGAATCCAAAAAATAGAAAATCCAAAGAGACCTGTCCTGATAAGAAGATGGGATCAGTGATCCAGAGTCTGACAAAGGCCAGGCCTACAGCTAATGGCTTCACTGGGGAATTCTGCCAAACATTTAAAGGACTAATGACAACCCTTCTCAAACTTTCCCCAAACATCAAAGAGGAGGGAGCACTTCCTAACTCCTTCTAAGAGGCCAGCATTGCCCTGGTAACGAGCTGAAGACACTACAAGAAAACTGAAGACCAGTATCCCTGATGAACACTGATGCCAGATTCTTCAGCAAAATACTGCCAACCTAAATTCAGGAGCATATTAAAAGGATTCTACACCATGATCAAGTAGGATTTATTCCTGGATTGCAAGGATAGTTCAACAGACAAAAATCACTCAGTGTAATATACCACATTCCCAGAATGAAGGGGGGGAAGCGATCATCTCAACAGATGCAGAAAAAGGGTTAGACAGAATGCGACACGTCTGCAGCAAAAACACCCTTGATTTCCAAAACACAACCTGGTGCCTGGCCATGAGGTAACCCTCTTAGCAGCCCCGAGAGGGAGGATGTACAGTTGTGCCCACGTTATGGAGCAGGTAACTGAGACCCAGTAAGGTCCGGTGACCTCCCCCTGCGCTCAGGCCTGTTGAGCAACAGGACTTAGACCATGCGCAGGAAGCCATGCCCGTGCCGTGGGCGGTAATTATCACGGAAGCAGCAACGGAGACGGCAGGAGTGTGCACCACGTTCATGATGGGCCAGGCACTGGCCCGGGGTCAGGCCTCGCTTCAGCACAACCAGGCGTGGGCTACTGATAACTGCATTTTACAGACAAGGGATCTGAGGCCAGAAGAGGTGAAGGAACTCGTTCTAGGGCCGGAGTCCCCCGGCCCTTGGTCACTGTCCTACACTGTCTGCCAAGGTGAGGACCAACCTCCCTCTTTAACGTACGCATCTGAATTATAAAGCCGTCCTTCCTTGCGCAGATCACCCTGGAGGACGTTGCTGCCGACTGTTCAGTGCAGAAGTTGGCAAGCTTTTTCTCTACAGGGCCAGATAGTGAGGAGTTTAGGCTGCAAAAGTCATACAGGCTCTGCTACTCAACTCTGCCATTGCCATGTCGCAGCGGCCATGGACGGTATATAGTGGATGGCTGTGGCTGTGTTCCCATTAACCTTTTTCAAAATAAGTAGCAAGCCAGATCTGGCCCCCAGGCTGTAATCTGGGGACCCGTGGTTTAAATTTTTTTTTTTTTAACATTTATTTATTTTTTGAGACACAGAGAGAGTCGGAGCGTGAGTGGGGCAGGGGCAGAGAGAGAGGGAGACACAGGATCGGAAGCAGGCTCCAGGCTCCGAGCTGTCAGCACAGAGCCCGACGCGGGGCTCGAACTCATGAACTGTGAGGTCATGACCTGAGCTGAAGTCAGACGCTTAACCGAATGAGCCACCCAGGTGCCCCATGCGGACCCGTGGTTTAAACAATAATGCGGCCAGTTTTGAACCATCCAATCTCCTTTACTGAGGCTACGAGCTGGGTGAGGGCCAGTCTGGGCTCAGAGAACAGAAGAAAACAGCTTGGTCTTTGCTTTCTTTATGTAAGGATTCTAGAGGAAGGGGGCTCCTCAGTCTGTTGGAAACTAGTTTCTCCAAAAACCCCCTGCTGGCCAAGGCCCTCATCACCTCCAACTAGGAGCTGAGCGCTGCTCTCTCAAAACACGCCGCCTACAGGAGGGCACGGGCTTGCTCAAGGTCGCCGATCAGTCCCTGAGCTCTGGCAGCAAAAGCCCCAGCGAGAAGAAGCCAGGCAGGGCGCACCAGGACAATGACTGTGCACCTGCTGTGTAACAGGGGTTGCCGCCACTTGTGTGCAGTGGGAGTCCCTGTCGCGCCCTCCTTAGGGGGCTGCAGGCCCTCCGTGTTTAAAGGGATGCACTTGGCAAGCCAGTTACTCAAGGGAACTTTATGAAGCTACTTGAGAGCAGGGGCTGCCTCCTCGTCATCCGCCCCCACCGCCTCTTTTTCTGATCGTTTGTATTTCTCTGAAGGCTACCGACTGTCTCTGCTTAGTAACTCTTGGAGGAAGGAGGGAAGAGCATGCCTGGGCCTTAGAGTCTCGGAAAGCTGGCTACTGAAAGCCAGTTGTGATGCTTCCAAGCTGTGCGAATGGGGGCAAGTTGCTCAACTTTGCCGACTCTCTGTCTCATCTGTGCATAACATCCAGAGGCTGGCCATGATAGTGTCTAACAGCTGGTGACTCATGAGCCAGGGACTGTCCACACAAGTTGGGTGACATCTCGCTGACCCCAGGATTATGTGCGTAGGAACGATCTGTCGTGACCTTCCTCGGTTTCTGGATTTCTGAGCCTGCTCGGCACTCTCTGCTCCACTAATCCTTGGGACTTGCACAGCTCTGACGTTCTACAACGGGATTGTGAATGAGCTCGTTACCACCCTTCCCTTGGAAGCTGTGGGCATCTCGCCAGGGAGGCCTTGCCGGATTCCCTGCCTGAGTCCCTGCTTTGGAGTCTCGGCTGGGCCACTCACCAGCTATGCAACCCGGAGCAAGTTGTTACGCCTCTCTGGGCTTCATTTTCACCGGAAGCGGGGTAAGGGAAGATGATGACTGCAACAGTTCTCTTAAAGCCGTTAATGGGGATCTCTCATGAACCGCTGACCCCAGGGTCACTGAGGAACAAGGAATGGAAACTGATGAAAAAATTCCTGCTGGGGTCACCTGGGTGGTTAAGCGTGCGACTCGTGATTTCAGCTCAGGTCATGATCTCACAGTTCACGGGATCGAGCCCGGTGTCAGGCTCTTTGCTGACAGCACAGGGCCTGCTTGGGATTCTCTCTCCCCCTTTTTCTCTGTTCCTCCCTCTTGTGCTCTCTCACTCTCCAATTAAGTAAATGAGTATTTAAAAAAATTCCTGCGGAACAAATGAATCCCTTAATGGAAATGCCTCTGCTGATGTGAGCAGTTCCTGTGGCTTTGGAATGTGACAAGGCAGCTGGGTCTAGAGTCCAAGGCCTCCACTGGGAACTCATGATGTGCCCGGGGCTTAGCCCCTTCCCACCTGCCTCGACCCCGCCCCCTCTCCCCAGTGGGTCTGTTCCTCACCCTTAACGTGAAAGCCCTGGTTCTCCCTGCAGGGATGGGAGAGCTCCTGACAGGTGGTAAGAGGACCTTCGTCCTAGACGGCTCTTCCATATTCAGAGTCTCTCCAGTGCCCAGCCCACGGGCTGGGAGAAAACTCTACAGCAGCAGACACACCTGGGGTATCTACAACCCTAGGCAGCCCCTGCAGCCCCCAAGTTCATTAATTCATCCTGGTGAATACAACCAGACTGCCCTGCCAGATAGAAGACGCCTGCTAAGGAGGGCTAAGGCACACTTCCCGCTCTGTGAGGAGTGATGAGCCGGGGACGTGCAGAAGATTCCAGCCCAGAAGCAAGATCTCGTGGCTCCCTGGGCATGGATGCCCGGCCCAGAGGTGTCACAGGCTTCTTACACAAATGCTTGCTGGGGTAGCTGGCTGTGGCTTTACTCACAGCTGGAGGACAGACCCCCAGAATGGACATGTGTGTCCACTCCCCTTCTCTCCTTTCAGGGGATGGCCCCCACTGAAACCACGTTCAGTCCAGAAGTTGAGGTGGCTGAATGCCCCAGCCCTTCAGCCCAGAGTCGGCAAATTTGGCTAACGGGATTCCATTCTCCAGGCCACCGTCAGACATGGGCTCAGAGACGAGCCGATGACACAAGGCTTGGCCTATCAGAAACTTCGCTGGAATCTCGGCCGGGCCTACTGGGAAGGATGTGATGAGTAAGTCTTCCCTAGACTCTGCCTGGAGCCAGTGCGGGAGTGCGCATTCTCAGGAGCCGCATCTACAGGCTCCGTAAGGGCCACAGTTCTGCCAGATGGAGGACACCTGCTTGCAAAACGAAGGTTGACAGTATGTGAACCTCTGGATCCAGCCAATGAAGCTACACTACCCCTGGGCTTTGCAGTTACGTGAACCAATCGATACTTCTCTTCAGCTTAGGCTAATTCAAAGTGGGTTTCAGAAATTTTGCAAACCAGAGTCCTTTGAGACACATACCATGTTTCTGGGATCTTTACAGATGCAGACAGCATCTTGAGTGCCTGGCATGGGTCAAGACACCTTACTAGATGCCTTTCTCCTATTTTGCCATTTAGCTAATAACTTATTTTTATTTATTGTTTTGAAGTGTTTTTTAAAATGTTTTATTTTTGAGAGAGAGAGACAGAGCACAAGCGGGGGAAGGGCAGAGAGAGGGGGAGACACAGAATTCAAAGCAGGCTCCAGGCTCTGAGCTGTCAGTACAGAGCCCGACGCGGGGCTGGAACTCACAAACCGTGAGATGATGACCTGAGCCAAAGTTGGATGCTTAACCGACTGAGCCTCCCAGGTGCCCCCATTTTTTTGAAGTTTTTTTTTTTTAATGTTTATTTATTTTGAGAGAGGTAGGGAGAGAGAGTGAGCGTGGGAGAGCGCCAGCAAGCTGGGGAGGGGCAGAGAGAGGATAGAGAGGATCCCAAGCAGTCTCTGTGCTGTCGAGGTGGGGTTCAAACTCTCACCTGATGGGAGTGGGAATGGGGTGTCAGGACAGCCAAAGGACACTCTGTGAATCCAGAGACATGGCCAAGGTCTGCACTCAGGAGGGAGGTTTAAAACTGCAAGAGGGAACGGTTACAGCCTGGGGCCCCCCCAAGTCACACTGATCTGGTCTGAGATACAGGCACCATCACTCACTAAGTATGGATCTTTGGCCAAGTTCATTAGCCTCTTTGAGCCTCAGTTTCTTAATCTGTAAAATGGGCCAAAACATGGTAATCACTCTCATAGGGAAAATTGTAAAAACTAATGAGATAATTCCGGCAGTCACAAAGTGCTCAATAAATGCTGACCACCATAATAGTAATATCCCCGTTACTGAGCGTTCACTCCCTGACATAATGCATGTTCACAAAGCATATCCCTTCTCCGCATGCACAATTATCGCACAACACTTTGGTGGAGAAAACACTGGAGATTCCAGATCTGGGTAAGACGGAGTAAATGCCACCAAATGTAGCTACGAAAACGTACAGAGTACATGAGGCAGCTACTGATGGGCTCTGGAAAGGAAATAATGGCAGGTGGACTGGGAGGAGACAACCAGAATTTGAGGTACCATCGAAGCTGCAGCGAGTTTACCACCGTTTCCCTCAAGGACCGTCCAGCCTGGACTCGAGTCAGCCCGACATCTGGAAATGGCACGGGGCACGCACAGGCCTCCGGGTGAGCCCTCTGTTTCTGGCTCAAAGGGCAGGAACGTGGCCCTGAACGCTGGGTGTGGTGGGGAAGGGGAGCCCGTGTTTCTCTCGCTTTTCTCGGTTCTGTCGTGCCTCGGTCTGCAGCTGTCCTTGCACGCCCAGAACTCTGAGACAGGGTGTGGTAAGAGGAAGCAGGGCTCCCCCGGGGCGGCCATGTCCTCATCGCTGTTGTTCATATGACAAGAGGGACTTTGCAGATGTGATTAATTTAAGGCCTGGAGAGGAAGAGGTGATCTCAGATTTTCTGGGTGCGCCCAGGGTGGTCACAAGGGCCCGTAAATGATGGAGGCACGAGAGCAGAGTCTCAGAGCAGCCGACAGAAGTGGTCATCCCCGGACAAAAGGAGGACACAGTGCGGTGGTTCTAGAAGCTGGAAGCGGCAAGGAAACAGATTCTGCCCTGGAGCCCTGGGGAGGAGCCAGCCCTGCTGACACCTTGACTTCACACTGATCTTGGACTTCCGACCTCCAGGACTCTAAGGGAATAAATTCCTGAGCTTGTGGTGTTCAGTTTCAGTGGCCACAGGAAACTCACACAGGAGGAAACTTTCTTCTTGCATCAGAAGAGCTTGGACCTGGGACGCCTGGGTGTTTCAGTCGGGTGAGTGTCTGACTTTAGCTCAGCTCATGATCTCCTGGTTCATGGGTTCAAGCCCCGCATCGGGCTCTGTGCTGACGACTCAGAGCCTGGAGCCTGCTTCGGATTCGGTGTCTCCCTCTCTCTCTGCCCCTCCCCCGCTTGCATACTCTGTGTGTGTCTCTCTCTCAAAAACAAATAACCATTAAAAGAAGAACGGTGGTCCTTTTCCTCTCTGGGTCCCCTCCACTTGGCTCTGGGCACGAGAGCAGTCGTGGGGAGTATGTCAACCTGACCACATCCTCACACCTTACAGAGAAGTTAACGCAAAAGCAATCACAGTTCTAAGCATCATATTACAAAATTTTTAGAAGGAAACCTGAGAGAAAAGTCTTTGTGACCCTGGTTTAAGCAAAGAGTTCTCAGACAGGACACCGAAAGCATAATAAAAAAAACTGAGGTCTGGATTTCATCAGAATTAGCGAGTCTTGTCACAAACAAGACACTGTTCAGAAATAGGAAAAGAAAAGCTACAGACTGGAGAAAATACGTGCAAATGACCTTCTGACGAAGCACTTCCACAGAGAATATAGAAGGACCATCAAAACACAACAGGAAAAGAAAAACCACCTAATTTTTTTAAAAATGGGGACAAGACATGAATAGACCTTTCCCAGAGGAAAGAGGCTGAAGAAAAACCAGCACATGAAAAGATGCTCATTATCAGGAGGGAAATGCCGAGATCTCCACCCCCGGTGCGCGGCGCCTGAAACCCTACGCCACGCGGGAACACAGGCTGGCTGTTTTCGTACACTTACCACATGACCCAGCCATCCCCCGCTGAGGTATTTACCCTAAAGACATGAGCATTTTAGTCCACATAAAAAGCACACGAGTGTTTGTATTCGCTCAAAACTGTCAACAGCCGGAAACAACCCAAGTGCCTTGTGGATGGCTCCACGGTGGTCTCTCTACACTGGAATGCTCCTCAGCCATCAGAGGACCGAACCTCAGGTACACCCAACTCACGTGCATTGCAAAGAACGGTGGTGAGTGAGAGAAGCCGGTCTCCAGAGGGCACTGTGGATTCCACGCAGAGGACGTCCTCGGGAGACAAAACCACAGCGACGGAACAGGTCAGCGGTTGCCAGGGTTAGGGCTGGGGAGAGTGTGCGACCGTAAAGGGACAGCATGAGAGCGTACTGGTGGGTGACACAACTGTCCCGAATCCTGAGTGTGATGGTGTGGATACTCAACTGACTACACGTGCATTCAAGTTTACAGACCTCAACTCCAAACCAAAAGAGCTCCTTTTACTGCGTGTTAATTTCTTTCTTTTGGCCACGTCAAGGCAAGCGGGACTCTGGTAGGTACATTGAAGGCTCTCGTGTGGCCCTTTCTGGAGCACAGTGGAGTGAGCCCCAGTGCTGGGGCGGTCGTCCCTGGCCTCCCTCTACCTTCTCCCTCAGTGAAATCTCTCTCACCCTAGAGACCCACCCTCGTGCGCCCTCCACCCCATCTCTCACACTCCCCTCTCCTCCCTAAAACAAGTTACTTGTCTGTGCTAGTTGTAAAATTGGCCCCAATTATCCACCACTCTCTGCCTCGTCCTCTGCCCTGTGACTCGGCAGGGCCCTCCCACTCTGACTACAGTGTCTACCTGGGGAACGCCGGGGCCAAGGGGAAAGTTAGCGAACGTGACACAGAGCTTGGAAAGTGCTACAGGGGGTGGGCCTTTCCCGCTCTCGCTCTGCCACGCATACCTGGCCAGCCCGAGGGCCCCGGCTGCCTCATCATTCCCAGCCGAAGCCATCCTGGACCAGCAGACAGCCAGCCGATCCCCAGACCTGGAGGCAGACGAGGCCACGACCGGCCGGCCTCCCGGGCGGAAACCGGCCCACCGAGGGGGAAGTGATGGCGGATCGATCGCACTTTGTGGGAACAGGCCACCTGGTTGGCAGAGAGCCAGCAACTTCCTGTGTGCCTCGCCTCCTTGGGACCAGAGAGCTTTTATTACTGTCACTTCTTTACTAACCCCAAAATAGGACGGGGGTTATTGTGCCCAAAATAACCTCATCTGCTTCCCTCGCTCCAGACTGAATTTTCAGATGCTCCGACGTTTAAAAATAAAAGACAGGAAGTAGGACAAGCAACTGTAATACAAGACAAGCTGCCAACTCGACTCGTTCTGAGACTGGAAAGTCTGAACAAAGGGTTACCTGAAATGTGACCACAGTTGAAGCCCCTTGGAGAAGCTCCTACTGGGTGATGCCACATTTGATCCTCTTGCCAAACCCGTGAGGCCTGTGCTACTGGCCCCGTTTTACAGATGGGGAAACTGAGGCACAGAGCGGTCCAGGCCCCAAGCCCGGTGGTACAGCTGACGTTTGAACCCGGGTCTGACTCATCCAAGGTCTTGCTCTCTCGGTTATGTACCACAGTGCTATTGCACAGCCGGGAGAAACTCAAAGCAGAGCTTTGCCGTATCTACCACAAGGAAATCCACCCATCAAACAGAACCACTGACGGGGGTGAAAGGGTCTGCTGTCTGGGGGGAGCCTCGTACTTTACAGCCTGGTTTCAGCAAGGCAGGGCTTGGCCGCAAGGAGGCCATCTTCGTGTAGACGAGATCACAGAGCATCGGCTTCTCAGATCAACTGGACGATATTTGGAAAGAAAGGCAGGAAGAGTGGTGGGGAGACACATCAAGTCTCACATCCCCCCAAAGTCCTCAGTGAATGTGCTTGCTGGGTGTTCCTCTGAAAGCCCCAGCGCTCCAAGACGTGCACTGGTTCTAAGAACGCAGATAGGAGCTGTGTGTACTCGGCCAGCAGCCGAAGCGGTGACTGTCATTCCTGCGGCCACAGCCACGGGCCTACTTTGCACCTGGTGTTCAACACTGGGGCAGAGACTTGTTAAATCTCTGAATCAGCCTTTTGAGGGAGGAGGGCCTGTTACCAGTCCCCGTTTACAGATGGGGACGTCAAGGCACAGAGTCCCTCAAAGGCCTCATTCAAGATGACTGAGCCGGTAAACGGCCTGGCCTCGAAACCCAGGCCTGTGGGACTGCACAGCCCTTTCTCTGAACGGTGATGCCAATCTGCTCATCCCTTCAACGTCAAACTCACAAAACGAGCTGCATCCCAAACTCCGACAGCATGGCTTGTTTCCTGGTGCATTAGTAATTTCTCAACCTGCCTTCCCAGGACAAGCTAGTGAGAAAAACATCCACAACTCTGTCACAGCAAGTTCCCATGTGTAAAAAAGAGAAATGAAAACAAGGAATTGTGTTTTCACTCAGCAGGCCGTGACCTGCTTTATCCTCTGAGTGACGCTGGCTAAGCTACTGATTGCGCAAAGGATGGCATTCCTGGGGCCAAAGCAGGATGTGGCTCTCTTTTTCAGTCCCAAGAAAAGATCGCAGGTATATGAGATTCACAAGGACGGGAAGGGGCCATGGGACAGGAGCAGACAGGGAGGAAGGAGATGGCTGGAGAGCGTGTGTGGGTAGGTAGCTACACCCACTTCTCTCACCTGGGTCAAAACCCCCCCTTAGTGCTTTACCCCTCTCAGCCCCAACCTCCAGGCCTCTCTGCAACACCCACTTTGGGAATTAACCCCAAGTAGGGGGAGATGGGTTGGACCTTGGGCAGCACCAACCAGTGGCGCTGTACAGAGATGTGTGCACTCAGAGGCCACGGGGCGGGGGGCAGGTTTAAAGCCAGGGGCGTGAGCCCCACACTGGACACCCTGCAGAGGAGAGGCGGCTTGGCCACAGGCAGGTGCGACGGAGTCCAGGCTTCCCTTCCCAGGGATGCTAAGACCTAAAACCGGGAGCTTCGAAATCACCGCCCATGAAGCTATTTACCAACACTCTGTTTCATTTGGACACAATGGCCACAGAGGCTGGACAGCCACGTGAACTCAGCCTGAGCTCCCCACCCCACCCCGTGCCAGCTGCGAGTCCCCGTCCCACGGCCAGGCCCCTTTGCCGTGGGAGGCTCTGTTTCCTCACCGGGCAGCAGGGCACGGGAACGCCGACTTCCAGGGGGAGATGTGAGCACTTAACGTCAGAAGAGCTCGCGGCCTCACACCTGGTTCCTTCTCGGCCATGGGGCCACACAGGTTTGCAGCCGGTTTTATGAGAGTCAATGGCAGACCAGCTTCTTGAACAAGACCGGGGTTCTCACCGCTGGGACTCTTGATACCTTGGGTCAGAAAACTCTCTGTTGTGAGAGGCCTTCCTGTGCACTGTAGGACGTTCAGCAGCATCCCTGGCCTCCGCCCCGCTGGATTCTAGTAGCATGCCCCCCTCCCGTTGTTGTGACAATCAAAACTGTCTCCATTCACTGCCAACTGTCCCTGGGGCTGGGAGGAAGGTGACAGAGCTCCCAGCTGAGAACCTTGGGGTCAACAGAAACAGAAGGGCCCACTGTGGCCGCTCTGTGCGCAACCCCTCAAGGCAAGTTTTACTTGTGAACAAGAGTGGTTTCTTGAACTTCATAGGTGAAAATACCACACTTCCTTTTCAACCCCGGTAACTTGTGACCAATTCCCTGGAATACACACAACTGCCCTCCATGGACCCACGGCACGGTTCTTGGAGAGCTTCTAGAAGGAAAACCACATCATGACTGGCTGTGTTCCTTCTCTGTAGGTAAACAAGTGCCACCAAGAGGCACCGAAACATGGCAAGGAACAGGAAGAAGTACCACAGAGAAGACGGAGAGAGCTCGGGCAGGTGCTCTGCCCGCAAGAGACGAACATTTGGCCGGGCACCGAGCCCGCTCTGGGGATCCAGAAGCTGCCACACAGGGAGAACGCAGGGCAGACAGGCTGCACTTGGATGCTGAGCAGACATCTCCTGCCTGTGGACTGTTCTGATGACCCACAGCTTGTCAGACCCAGTGCTGGGGGGACCTCGGTCAGGACTGCGGGCAGTGCTGTGTCTTGAGGGCTGGTTGTCAGTTACCCTGGTCGGTATCCAGTGGTCATCGTCCCCTGGGATTGAGGGGGTTGCCGCCTCCTTCCACCCTACCCTGCATTTCTTCGTGTGCTGAGCAGATTCATCTAACGCATATCCCGTTTGTCTGGCAAGCCCTGCGATATACCAGGGGCCACACGCAGCCCACACACAAATCAGCGGATGCCTGATTTTCAAATCAGATTTTTTATTGAGATATAGGTTTCTGCCATGTGGAGAAACAGAAAGTCTGGCCACCTGCAGATCCACATACAGGAAAGTAACGTGGGAGGGCAGTGGCCGACCCTCTCCCACAGGATCCACACCCCTACCTGAGGTCACACGTCAGTGGCGTTACTCGCTTATACATGACCTGCCTGGCCCGAGAGGCACCTGTACTTCCCACCATGCCCCAGCTGACAGGGGTGGACTTGGGGACGTTTGCTCTCTTGCTCCCGGATGCGGGGAAGGTGCGAGGCTTCACTAAGCAAGAGGCTGAGAGATCACAAAAGCAGTCAGGAGGGGACGTCCCACCGGGGCATTTATGTCCCAGGTAAGGGTGTCCGGCCGGGAGGCGCACTGCCTCCTCCTATGGATCGCACACCTGGTTAGGAACAACGTGGCAAGATGTGGAGGCTAAGGAACAGTGACCACAGCCGCCGTGGGTACGAGCTTCCCCTCCATACCAGCCTGGTCAAGGTCCCCTGTGAACTGGGGGGAGTGGGGTGGGCGGGGGGCACATTAGTGCTTGACCCCTGGTGTGTCCCAACAAAGCACCAGCGTGTCAGAAAACGGGTCAAAGGTTCTGCAAGCCCCAACGGCCGCCAAGTTGCTCCAGGACCAAAGGGCACACACTCTGAGGAGGGGGCCGCAGCCACTGAACTTCCAGGCAGAAGCTATGAACTGTGTCAAGTGCCCTGCATAGAATACGCTGCTCCCTTGTGCAAAACCAGGCTGGACACAGCTGCCAGGTCCAGAAGCCGGCTCCTGCAGAGAGAGGCCTGCCTGGCAAAAAGCGCGTCCCTGCCCGGAGGCGTGACAGGCAGGCTGCGGCCGGTGAAGGTGCTGCCTCCCCTGTGCTTCTCTGGATGACCTGTTTACCGCGTTCTCCCCAACGAGGGTGACAGGGGCGCCACCGTGGTTGTGCTGAGCCACCTGCTCTGAGAGTCGTCAGCCAAGGTGGCAGCGGAGGCGGCGGCCAGCTGGCTGATCTTTCCGCTCGGGGACTCAGTGCTAACTTTGCAGCTCTCGCATGCGGAGGACAGCTGCTTCGGGAGACACCCTGCCCTCGCGACCCTGCCCCAGCTTCCTTCCTCCCAGGGTCCTGCCTCCCCGTCCTGCTGCTTTGCTGGTTCCACGGGGCCTGGCCTGGCCCCGCTTCTATCCTCAGCCCTCTCCTCCTCTCCTCTCCCTTTTTCTTTCCCCACCTCCGTGGTTACCAGTGCCAAGCTTGTATCAGGAGACCGGATCCCAAGCAAGGAGTGTCTCCCAATTCCTGCAAGAGAGAACTCTCCAGGGTTCCAGAGCCACGAAGCAGGGTTCCAGGACGTTCTTGGCAACTGCCCAAATCACAACTTATTCTTCAAATATTCCCAATATTCTTCGTACCGTTTATTACTCTGGAGATCTAAAAAGATTTACCTCTTAAAGAAGAAACAGGAAGTTTGGAGGTATTTGCCAAGACCCGCAGCCGAGCGAGCCCCGAACAACGGATGACACCTGCACGCGTAACCAGGGACTGTTCCCCTAACAGCGCGGTGCACAGATCTCCTGCCAAAGTGGACAGCATCGCACAGAATTGTGGGTCAAAATCAAAGTAAGGGCTTACTGCGCTTCCAAAACTTATTTCTAGGAATACCATTGACATCAAGCATACTATGCACCTAAGCCGATTAGTATTTATTTCATTTGCAAGAAGGACTCATTGTTTGCCGCAGACACAACCACGAACATGTGCCAAAGACGCGGTGGCAGCTAAAAGCAAGACTGACCGATGAGATCGTGACCATTTCTCGCCTCTGAGTTCCTGCCCTGGTTCCTGGAAATGTCACCCTTAACCACCTCCGTGTGTCGAGAATCTCCCTTTTGCCTCCTTGGTGTAGATTCCTTCAAACCACGAATGGTGATCGCTGTCCTTTAATTTCCACGAGAGAAATGCAATGCTTGCCCCCATCTCTTGACGGATTTTTTTTGGGATGTGAACAGGTACGTTTCCTGAGGAGCACCAGGAGGGCATTTCCAGCTCATGTGAAGCTCGGCACACGCACTCCTTGGAGACGCTCATCCCTCCCTACCTGGCTCCCAACTCACGTTCGGGACCCAAGACCAGCTTCTAAACCCAATGCCTTGTTTCCACCTTGTCTGCTCCCAAACCAGCTTCTCTTCTGTCCCCTTGACCATCATTTGCCCAGACATTTGGCCTCAAACACTTGGCATCATCTGGTTCAGGCCCATCCCCACCACCATTTCTCTGGGTTACCGCGAAAGCACCCCGCCACCCCCCACCGCTCCACTCTCCCCCAGCTGCCCCTGTGTTCCTCCTAAAACACAGACCTGAGCCCAAAGGCCTGCATGGGCAACCCTTCCGGAGACCAGGACAGAAACTCTCTGGAGACCTGCACACTCCCAGGTCCCAGCCTTCCCGTCTCCCCTCCTGATGCCTATTGAAATTCTGCATATCAGATTGGTACCAGGGGGTGGGGTTTAGTGACATCTGTCAAAATTTTTAAATGCACCTGCCCTCTGAGCCAGACTGGCTTCTAAAGAAAGATCAGTCCTCCCTACCTATCTGCCAAAATGTAGGTCTGCTGCAGCATTCCTGCCAGCACTGTTTGAGGGAGAACAATCTGGAAATCTCGTCAATCTTCCAGGAGAGCAATGGTGAAATAAATGACAAAACAGCCCCTGCACTGGATGCTGCGCGGCTTTCACAAGGAATGAGCCAGCTTTATTAAATTCAAAAGGCAAACTACGGAATGCGGTGTAGGATCTGGCTTGGATATACAAAGGATTAACAATTTCTACAACGTTACATAAGCGGCTTCACGGCGGTCACGGGGGGTGGGGGCACAATACTCGGCAGAGTGATGTTTACTTCTCAATCTCCTCTCGTTCTGTAGTGTTTCATTTTTTTTAATACCTTAAGTTTATCACTTCCTCCAAAACGTCTGCTCCCCAGACTCTCCTTCCCCCGTGCTTCCTTTCTGCTGGTAAAAATAGTGACACACATACGTGCTTACTACGTGCAAAGGGCTGTTTGACGAGCCTGACATACGTGCGCTCGTGGAACCCGCGTGGCCCCCCGCGAGGCGGATGCTACGAATATGTCCATTGTACAGATGAAGACACTGAGGCCCGGGAGAGCTTCAGTGACTTGCTCAAGACCACACGGCCTGTCCATAGCACAGCTGGGATCCGAACCCGGCAGTGTGACACGTAACGAGGCACTCTGCAAGTTCCTAGTGAATGGATGAAAGACACATGGCCCGATGATATCAAGCCCCATACGTATGTGGGCCCCCGGTGCCAGGTCCACATCTTAGCCATCGGTTTAGTAGCCCTGCCAACCTCTCTCCAAACCCAAGAGCCTGGACACAGTTGGCGCTCAATCATGTCTGTCGACTTGAATACCGAGACTGTCCCCAGTGAGCGGACGTGGGGGCGTCGCTGCATCTGCCTGGCCTGGCAGGATGCTGGGTGCATCGTCACGTCTCCCCACCCGGACAGCCGGTCCTCAAACACAATGGGGTCCACTCCCTGCTCACCTGCCCTTCTCATCACCTCCGCCAAGATGCCAACTCCTCCTGCGCACACCCTGCAAAAGCCGTCCCACCTGCTCCTCTCCAATTTCATTCTCTATCCCATATCCAGAGTGAAGTTTTAAAAATGCGAACCAGATCCTTATCACATCCCTCCCCCAAGCCCTTCAGGGGCTTCCCAACTCACTGAGAATAAAGCCCAAAGCCATTGTTATGGATTTCAAGGCCCCAGATGATCTGTGATCTGGCCACCCTGGCCTTACTCTGACACACTCAGCTTGCTCCCGCCCCAGGGCCTCCGTACTTACTGTTCCCTCTAACTGCACACCCTTCCCCCAGAAATTTGCAAGATCTTTCCCTGACAGAGGCCTTTCCTGACCATCTGCTGGAAAATACCACTGTATGACTCTCTAGCCTCTGACTCTGCATGAACTTTCTTCAAAGACCTTATTATCTGGCAGTGTATGTGTTTGTCTATTTTTCCACTCCCCTACTCCATCAAAGCAGAAAGTGTTGTTGTTTTTTTTAATCTTCTTTCTGTTTTGCGCTCTACAATAAACCAGATGGGAAAGACGTCTGCCGAATGTAGGCTCCTTTGAGGGGTGCTTTCCATGTGTCCAGTCAGCAGAGTTTCTGTCCTGGACGTGTCCCAGAGTCCCCCACTTTTTCTGGCACTCATTACCAGTCACACTACCCTCCTCCTCCCCACTTTTGTCCCTCCTCTGTGGAGCTGACCTCTCCCCATTCCCCACCGAACAGAAAGAGACGGCAGAGTCAGACCCTAAGTACTGAGGGTAGGAAGCCTGGGGACATGAAGGCTCTCTGAATGTTAGACAAGAGTAGCTGTTGTCCTTGTCACTTTCAAACAGAGGGACTCATTCCCCTCTCCTTGGACTGGAGCCCTGGGATCTGGAGGGCCAGCACCCTGGGGGCGGCACTGCCTCCACGTACCCTAGCAGCAGCCCCAGAAATAGCCCGGCTGGGGGCGCCTGGGTGCCTCAGTCGGCTGAGCATCCGACTCTTGGTTTCCGCTCAGATCATGATCTCACGGTTGTGGGATTGAGCCTTGCGTCGAGATTCTCTGTCTTCCTCTCTCTCTCTCTCTGTTCCTCCCTCCCCTTCAAAATAAATAAACTTGAGGAAAAAAAAAACAAAAAAGAAAAAGAAATAGCCAGGCTTGGCTGGAGGTGACTGGGTGGCATTTTATACTTCCTGTCTCCAGGTGACAGGGCGGTAGGTCGCCGGGGAGGAGCCTCTGGTGGTGGGCTTCCAAGGATTGGGGGTGCCTTCCCGTGGGAAGAACAATGTCCATGGGCCCAGGCCGACTTCTCAGGCACCCGGAAAGCCAGAGCTCAGCTCTTGCAGCTGCTTTCCCCGGGGCGGGCCCTGAGCTACCGTCTAGAGTGCGGGATCCCTAGTAGGGGGACGGGAATAATTCAGAACGATCTTGGGCAAATCATTTAAACTTCCTGGGCCTCCAGTATCTCACTCGTAGGGATGGATGCACATGTGTCTGGATGAAGAGACACCCAGAAATGTCCGTGGGGTTTTTATAAGGATTCTCTCCTCCTGTTTCTCACGAGCGGACATCTCAGATAAGACACTCTCTCACGTGAGCTCACTTAACCCCCGACAGATCGGTGGTCCTGCCACTGTTCTTCCTGTTGTACACCTCACGACACAAGACACAGAGGCCAGACCCTTGCCTGAGGCCAACCTCCACCTTAGTGGGAGAGCTGGGGAACCTCAGACGCCACACTCCCCACCCTTTCTGTTTGGCTACCAGGGACCTCAGACCCATCTGCCTTTGAGGGCCTGGCAGCTGATGGAAATCAAGGAAGCCCGACTGGGTAGTTGGAAAGGTGCCAGTGTGGGGCATAACCGTCCCATCAAAAGTCACTCACCTTCATGTTTTACTTTAAACACTGTCCACACCTAACCAGTCTCCCAGGTCTGGCCACACACTTGAGATCTGTCAAATCGGGTCTGCACTCCTCTGTGGCACCTGGGCCACGGTGAGGACTCTGGAGCCTGGAAGGTTCAGGCTCGTCCAGAGAAGCAGTGCGAGTTAAAAGTCCCTAGGAGGGAGCTAAGTAATTTCTATCAGCAGCAACTTGCAAAGTGAAAGGTCTCAGCTTGGGATTCAGGTGATCCTTTCGTGGGGAGCAGCGCGGGGCATTTCATCCCCAGGCTACACCCCTGCTCACTGGGAGAAACGGCAGCTCCTATTTCGGCAAAAAATATATTCAACAAGCTTTCGGAGCAAGTGCAGCAGCGGAGGGGGGTGGTGAGAGGGGCAGACATCGGCCACACTTTTTGCTGAAAATTCAGTTGGGAATTTGTGCTGTGACGTACATTACTCCAGCCCTCACCCCCGTAACTTTTCCCTCCCCTTCACAAACAGCCGACCGTGATGCAGTGCCCCAGGATGAATTGCTCTGCAGTAAACATTTTAATAATGCGCTAAATGCCAGCACAAGAAATCATGTGAGCCTTCACCAATGTGCGGTCCAGTTCCGCAGGATGAGTTCTTGGAATCCAAGCCTCCCTCATTAACGCACTTTCAAAAGAGCACCTGACATCCCCGCGGCGTCTGCTAACATCTGCCACGCGTCACGTCTCGGCACCCACCTTTCCCTGAAATGCTGGGGGGTGCAAACGACACGGGGCTCCCGAGGAGGGGGCCAGAGGGGGCTGCTCTTCCCCTGCTCACCATCTTGGGGCGGGCAGGGGGCAGACTCCGGTCCCCATCTGACACACAGAGTTCAAAATGGGGAAGAAACGGTCTGCTTCCCGCCACCCGGCTTTCTGATTCGGCCTGCTGCCGGCCCTGGCGGGGACGGCGGTGGGAGGCGGGGAGGTTTGGAGAACAGATCCGACCAGCCGATTCTTCAGCTCCCAGATCGGAGCAGATGGCAGATTGCTTGGAGGTCGGGATGCCCCTTGCAGAACACAGAGCAATACTGACACCCGAAAGAAGAAAAACAAAGTGGAGACGCGCGTGCAAAAGCGGCTCCTGCTGGATGCTGGACCCCACAAGCCTAAAGGCTCTAGGGAAGATTTATGAAGGAAACGGAGCAAGTTCTACGCACCAGCTTTGAGTCCCCTGCCCTCCGCCCCTCGCCCACCCCAAATCAGAGAGGGACCACCTTTCGGAAGTTTGGCAGTGGGGCAGCTCTCAGAAAACGCGCGAGAGCAGCGTGCAAACCGAAGGCACCTTGGGTGACACAGGGTCCGGTCTCCCATCCGGCCTGTATGGAGAGGCCGTCTGAGCGGCGGGTGAGAGGCAGGACTGCGCGCCCGAGTGTCTGCTGGGGGCCAGGCAGGAAACGCAAACGAGCGTAGGAGAAAAGCAGCCAAAGGCCAACAGGGGAAGGGGAAGGCTCGGCTCAGGGTCCAGGAGGCAACGGGGCGGGTGTCTCGGTGAGGGCAGGCAGCACTGCTCCACGGCAGCCAAGGGTGGCGGGGCGCTGAACGGGGGCATATGCGTCTGCCCCCGCCGTGACACAATACCACGGACTGCGGTGGCTTACGCAAACAACAGACACTGATTTCTCACAGTTCTGGAGGCTAAGAGCCAAAGTGCTGGCAGATTTAGTTCCGGGTGAAGGCTCTCTTCCTGGCTTGCAGATGGCTGCCGCTCACGGTCTCCTCACGTGGCAGAGCGAGCGAGCGAGCAAACGCCAGCGCCTCCTCCTCTCCTCGTAAGGGCGCTAATCCCATCGTGTCGCCCTTATGACTTCCTGTCAACCTCATTACCTCCCCCAACCCCCACTTCCAAATACCATCACGCTGGGGTTAGGGCTTCCACGCATGACTTTGGGGAGGACACACATGTGCAGTCCCTAACACGAGAGGACCAAGTCTCAGTTTTCCAGAGGAGCCTGATACGTGATTTGACACTGCTATTCTGAGGTTGGGGACACTTCAGTAAAAGTAAACAAAAACCAAAACTCCACTGGACTGGTCAGATAAAAGATCGGGGGTGGGGGCGGGGCGGGCTCATTCCACAGGCTCCAAGTTTTACCCCGAAACACGGGATGTGGCACTGAACACCCGGGGCTCCCCGTGCGCTGGCTGGGTAACCCTGGGGTCAGCGGGGGACCTCTCTGGGCCTCGCTCTGCTCAGCAGTTTTGAGTGGAACCTTACAAAATTGCCATTTTATCGGCAGGTTTATAGGGTGCCACCTAATAGGTTCTCAGGAAGACTGGGAAGATGAGTTCAAGTAGGGGACCCCTGAGCCGGTGCCTGTAGTCAGCAGTCAGCACATGGAGGGGGACCGGAGGCACCTTCCTTAGTAAACACGCCTACTTCTGTTCAGTAGCTAAAAGGGGCTTTTAGAATCCTGAGTCAGCATTTGAAAGAACCGAGGACGTCTGTCGAGCCTTATGAGAATAATTATCCTTTGTAGGGTTTATGCCCTTAACCAAGAGAGATTTGGGTTTTTCAAATCAGAAATTCCTCAGGGCGAGATGTGAGCTGAGCGCCAGGCACGCACAGGCAGGAGATCATCGCAAGGAGACTTACCAGCAGCGACAAATCGGGCCGCTGCTCACCTTCTGTCTACCCCAAAATGAACCAATCTACACACTCCAACCCGGAATCCCCACCTCACTCACAAAAGACAGACATGGGCCGGGCAGCGTCCTCTGGGCCCCGGGAAAGCCAAGGGGAGCAAGTGGTTTAATTCCGACCGGGGTCTAGGCTAGCGTTTCCGCGAAGTCTGGCGTCAACATGGCGTCATCTGCCACAATCTCTGACTGAGATTCTTTGTGCTTTTCTGTTCTCTGTGCCAATTAGACACAGAAGGTTTCTCCCTCAGCTCTGATGAACATAACCGCACGGCCGAGCTCCCACAGCACACTGAGCTGCTCGGTGAACATACAGTTTCCATGATCCCGCAGGCCGCTGTTTGGTAAAAGCCCAATCAGAGAAACCCGGGCTGCCCACGGCAGGCAGGAGGGACGCCAGCTGGCCTGCGAGCAGTCTCTTCTCCTCAGACTGGGGCAGGCGGCCTGGCTTCGCATCAGGGTCTTAGGACCGCCTAACTTGGTTTTCACTGGGGAATTTAGCCCAAACTCACAGGACTCAGGGACAGGTTAATTTCCAACACATATCGCAGGCCAGGCGGCTGCCTTTAAAAGAATGGGAACTCCCCTCACAAACCATTACGGCGCTTTCCAAACAGCGAGACTAAGCCCCAGCATCACCAGGGAATGAACGCAAAGTGTGGTTTTCCATAGTGAGCGTTTAGAAAAAAAGGTGGCTTGTGGGGCACCTGGGTGGCTCTGTCAGTTGAGCGTCTGACTTTGGCTCAGGTCGTGGTCTCGTGGTTTGGGAGTTCGAGCCCCGGCGTCAGGCTTTCTGCTGTCAGTGGGGAGCCTGCTTTGGATCCTCTGCCTCCCTCTTTCTTCCCCTACCCCCCACTTGCACTCTCTCTCAAAAATATACCCTTAAAAAAATAAAAGAAAAAAAAGGTGCCTTTTACCAGATGCAGAATACAAATTTTGTCTTCTTACAAAAGCCCTGAAAAAATCAGGAAAACATGCGCAAGCTGCAATCGAGAGGGGCAGCTGGCCAACGTCGGCCTGGTCGGAAGTTCAAGCTGGAAATGCCGGGAGGTGGGGCCCAAGGCAGACATAAACAGGGTAAGCCCATCTGAGGTCAGAGCATCACCGTTAATGAGGACAGACCCCTGGACCTTCAGTGGACTGTTCTCGAGAGCTACGCTGAAAAGAAACACTTATTTCACCCCAGCACGTCACACAGTCCCAACCAGTGCATCTCAACTAATGGGTCCCAATCCCACTTTTGGAGATCCACAGGTTTGCCGTACAGAGTTTTACATCTTGAGTTTCCCTATGATGCTAACATTCTAGAAATGATACGATTATGTTCTATAGCATCTGAAGGCTCTAAAAAAAAACAACTATTCCATCATCTCTGTTCCAGTTCTATGGTATAGCAGACTCCTCAGAGATCAAGTAGTGACACCAAGGGACGGCCACTTGCCCCAAGGTGCTGCACAGACATGTCCCCAGCAATGTGACCAGAGAAGAGTGTGGGGCATGGAGCTGGCCCCCAGACACACGGGCACCGCACACAGCAAAGGAAGGAGTGTGCTCCAGGCCAACGCGAGCAAAGCTTCGGTTTCAAAACAACATCAGTATCTGTTGTGCTGACAGTTTTAAATTGTGATGATTTTGTAAGTGCTTGACACGTCAACAAACATCTTTCAATTCCTGTTCACTTTTATAAGAGATATAAGAATGAGAAATGTATACCTAATTTTTTAAGTTAGCTCACACTTAAAGTTATTTTCATATTAGTATTACTTAAGTCAGCAGCAGTGGGAGTCTGAGAATTTTCCCTTGCATCCATTACCCGCTGAAGCAATGGTGACAGGCTGATTTGGTTCTGGAAGATTCTGTGAGCTGCAGAGAAAATTACTCTCTGCTTTGATCGAAAGGTGGAAAGTAGAAAGCCACGCAGGCCTGCATTTATTTGCAAACCTCAGCTCAACAGCGCTCATCGGCTGACCCGCTGTCTTGAAGCCCTTTCGGAAGTGCACAGCGCCTCAGCTCATGCGGCTCGGGGAACAACACCTGGGCCCCGGTGTGTCAACGATGGCCATGCACTTCGCCTGCCAACCTCGGAGGAGGGGGAGGAGGAAGTGCTGGGCGGAGAGCCCACGTGAACAGTACTTACACAAAGAAGGGCATCAGCTGCACCAGTGTCTCCTTCTTGGGGCTGGCGGCAAACTCGGGGGCCACCTGGATGACCTTATTCATGACGCTGCGCAGGTAGTTCTGCAGCTGCTTCCTCCGCTCCTCCACAAACTTGGCATCCTGAGAAAACAGACACACAGGGCTGCTCAGGCGCTCACTCTTCCCTCTTCCGAAAACCACCCATAGAAGATACAGCGACCGGTCATCACCACCCAGACGGCTGAAGTCGACCTGAGCGACTGTCGCGAGGAAAGGGTGTACGTAAGGCTTCCCACGTGCGATCCTGTTGAATCAACAGGGAAAACGTTCATGATATTATTACTGAGAGGGGGACAACAGATCCATGAAACCACCTACAGTGTGTTCCCATGAATAAATGAAGTCTTAGCAACCGTGTCTGTTGTTTACAGAGGACCTACAATGTGCCAAGGCGGTGAAGGGGCCAGGGGACCTAACAGTGAGCAAAGCCGGTCACTGCTGTGTTGCTGGTGGAGGTCACAGGCCAGTGTAGGACTCACAGATAAATCCAGGCACCACACAGGTCCAAGCTGCTTCCCAGAGACAGTGTTTGATTTACCATCATAGGAAGTTTCTAAAATATGAATCAGTCATCACTATTTAAGAAAGATTTTACTGATGGGGCACTTGGGTGGCTCAGCTGGTTCAGCGTCTGATTCCTGATTTTGGCCCGGGTCACGATCTCATGGTTTGTGAGATCAAGCCCCACGTCAGGCTCTGTGCTGACACGTGTCTGCTCGGGATTCTCTCTCCTCTCTCTGCCCCTCCCCCAATGGCACGTGCATATTCTCTCTCTCTCCAAATAAATAAGCACAAAAAAAAAAAAAAGATTAAAAAAAGAAAGAAGAAAGACTGTACTGAGAAGTTCCATCTTCCCTTGAAAAACCAGGATACCGGGCAGCACGGGACCATGCCAGGCTGGGGGCTGTGCAACATGGCTCGGGAGGCAGGCACAGGGCCCCAGGTCTATGCAGTCTCTACCCTCGGTGTTCTGGGGCTCCGTCCTCTGACCCTCCACCGTCGTGGCTGCTTGGCCCTCGGCGGCGGGGCTGGTGGCCCAAGCATGCCTGCCAAGAACTACAACTGGGTGACGGTCTGCCGTCCCAGGGTTGAAATCCTTAACGATATCGAAGCAAGGGGCCCCAGAGATTGTGTGGCCTGTCCTGCTCATGCGGATCTGCACTGGGGGGCCGTGGCTCATGACAAAGAAACCCTGGCCAGCGTGGGGGCAGGAGACTCCTTCTCTGTGAGAGTGATGCTCTTCCTAGATGGAAGAACCACATGAGGTGAGTAAGGGAAGGGGAGAGAGAGGGCAGGGGGAGGAATGAGGTCATCCGACCTCACAAGAACATGAGAAGAGAGGGGACTATTCTCACGTGACAAATGAGGAAGTGGCAGCCTAAGAGGGTCTGGGTGAAGTGTGCACGAGGTCCCACGGATGGAGCATGGCCCTCAGCCCCGCCCTCTGTCCTGTGCCGGCATGGAGGTGACCTCAAAGAGGGGCTCCGTCAACAGTCAGCTGAATGAGGCCGTGCCCAGAGGCACCCGATCCCGGTATGTGCCCGAATTTCGGGAGAAGAGTCCCCACAAGGCCCTGCCAAGGACCTTAGCACGGCAGGGGGATTCTTTTAGTGCTGCCCAATTTGGCAAATGAAAACACAGGATGCCTGGCGATATCTGAGTTTCAGATAAACAACGCATAATTTTTCAGTATTCATAACTCAATATTCAATAATTCATGATTCAATAATGTTTCAGTATTCAACTCTACGCCACACACTGGAACTAAGAAATTACTCACTGTTTATCTGAGATTCATATTTCGCCGGGCATCCCGTATTTCACCCGGCAGCCCTTCCAGGACATGGGGTGGGAGGAAAGGTCACAGAGCTTCTGTGGCCGGCAGGCTCCCCGGATCCCTTCCAGGTCACAGCAAGGGGTTCCTGCCCAGGGCCACCCCCCGCGAGCCGCCTCAGCACGGCCCTCCTCCAGAGGGTGAGAGCACTAAGGGCTGCCAAAGCCACTCCAAGTCCCGGCCTAGCGCGGCCCCAGACAGGGGCTCCGGGCTCCCGCGGCCTGGCGGGAGGCGCGCCGGGCCAGAGAGCAACAGCCGGTCATGGCACAAGCTGCAGCCACTTGTGCTGCGTTCCTGGTCTGATGGCCAGGTGCTGCTCTATGGCTTCTGAGTTTTGACCCCTCATTAGGCACTGAGATGCTCCTTCTGGGGAAGGGGGTTCACGTGGCCACATAGTGCCAAACGGAGTCCATCGGGCCTAAGTTCTAAGGGGCGCGAGAAGCCCACAGGCCCGCCTGAGAGGCTGTCGGAGGACCACCAAGGAGCCTGTGAGCCCCACAAGTCTCTCCGTTTTTGCAGCAGGGAATACTTAACACCCTCTCAAGCAAGAAGGGGAGATGGGGGAAGGCTCCCCACTCTGCCTATGGGGCTGGGCTGGGCAACAGGATCCTAGGGAGGCCAGAATGCTCAAAATGAAGGTGGGAGGAAGCTACCCAGGGGTGGATAGTGTCTATTTTCCCTGGTCTCAGTGCCTCTTCTCACCAAGGTCCCAGGGACAGGAGTGACGTGGTGGAAAGATGATCACCCTGGAAGAATCCCAAATCCTTCCAAGAACTCATTGCTCCAGAGCGCCGGGCCCTGGAACCCTAACCAGCCCCTGAGAAAACCCGACGTGGCAGCACCGAACTTGACGTGTGGGCAAGTTTTCCCTGAGCCATTCAGAGCAAGCGTGGGTATTTGCGGGATCTTTACTCACGCTGTGCACTGAGCTCTTTCCTTGGGCTTCACGCTCCCATCTGACGCTGGAGACGGAGGCTCAGAAAGAAAAAGGCACATGCCCGAGGGCTCAGAATCGGGAGACAGATGGGCAGGGCCCCAGGTCTCCAACCAGTGCACAGTCAGAGCCACCCCCAATCCAGAAGACATTCTCCAATTTATAGAAGAGAAACCTACAGGTCCTGCAAACCACAGGCTTCCCTAAGACAGAACTCAGTTCAGAGAAATTCCACCTGTGGGGTCAGCTCTGGCTGAAGCCATGTATCGTGCAGAGGGAAGGAAGCCTGTCACCTCGGCGCTGGTGCCCAACTGCCAACCTCTACCAGGGACATCGCTTCCCTCGGGTCTCAATCTGCTTCATGAGTCCTCGCCCGTGATTTTGGCAGAGCTCCGTGGGGCAGGGAAGAGGGCAGAACCGTTCACGAAAGACCTTTTTTTCCCGTGACTGTCCTTTCATTTTTACTTTTTTTTTTTTTTTATTCTGGAAATTGCATAAAGTGGAGCAAATGGTACCACAAATCCCCATAACCCTTTATCTAATAAAGTCTTAGCCCTTTTCCGCGTTTGCCTCACCGTTGCTTTTGGTGAAGGTATCTTACAGAAAATGATAGCCACCGTGATACTTCACCACTAAGGGCTTTGGTACGATTTCAGAGCTAAGCAGTCCTGCCCTCGTTGGCCGGAAGCACAGACCCAGCATGTCTGCCGGCCTGCTCTCCCTGGTCCCCTGGCCTCCGTGGGCCCCTAGAAAACCATCCAAGAGACCGCACTGCAGGATGATCACACCAGATGACAGTCCCTCAGGAGGGGAGGGTGGCCCACACTGCCATCTACGCTCAGGTGGCTAAACCAGTGGGAGCCTCAGGCTTCCCATCCATAAAATGGCGGCAAGGATGGGCCCACCTCATTCAGGACAACCCAGGCTAAGCCCCTGGTATCTTCTGGAGGCCGTGACTGATGCCGATCCACCAGCAACTTCTATGTGCATGAGGTGATGACCCATGCTCCTGATGCTTTAGGCCTTTCCCAAGCCGTCCTCTTGGCCTGGAATACCTTGACATTTAAGTCTCTACTCTTGTGCCCCCACCACTGAGAGACCCTCCAGGATACCCCTGCTAACGATGTCCTGTTCTCTGTTCTTCAAGGTCCTCACCACTGCTTCATCATGTGCCTCTAGCTTCCCCACCTTCCTTGAACGATCTACGTCCCAGGGAGGCAGGGCCATTACCTGTCTGGTTCCCCCCCCAGTATCACAGAGCCCAATGCAGTGTGTGGAGATCATGAGAAGCCCCATAAGCATTCACTGCAAGATAATAGAATAAACATAGGGGATGAATTCAGGGGCGGAGAAGCAGGCCACCAGGCAGAGTGGCTGGAAAGCTGTTGCCAAGTCCAAGGAGAGAGGACAAAGACCCCAGAGGGGGAGTGGTATGGAGGAAAGGAGGCTAGCCTCCAAATGCCCTCAGGCAGGGAGAAGACAGAAGGCCGGGAGCTGGTTCTTCAGAGACTCCACTTGTCACATGGGGGCGCCCTGGAGGAGATCACTGTCCTGTCAGAGCCTGTCCCCACAGGGTCGGTTCAGTGCTTAAGGGGACAGGACAAATTTCCATTCGTTGGTTGGGCTCCTGGGGCTGCAGTGTGAGAAGTGAAGGGAGGGGATGGAAGCCAGCTCAAGGAACCTGCCAGACTCCTCTGGGGGCCCCCTCCTGAGCTGTGGTGGCCCTATTGTTTTGTGACCCTAGAGCCATTAGCAGTGCTGGGGCTCAGTCCTCGCCTCCGCCTCTGAAAGGAACACTCAGGGCTATCTTACTATGAGCATTTGCCTTCCTCCAGAAAGGTTAATTTCATTTTGAGTCTCGAGAAGACAAGGACACCATCACATCAAGAGCAGCAATTTTAAAAACGATGGCACACTGTAAACAAGACAATAAGCCACGCTTCCTAGAGCAAACACTCAGCCCCCCCAGCCTCTCCACTTTCTGGCATGGTCTTCCCTGGGCTGGCCTTCTCAGCCAAATCCCCCCCCCCCCCACCCCCTGAGGGGACCTGCCCTGGGGCCACCCTTCCTGGGAGCTGCCTGCCAGGTGGGCAGAAGTGACTGTGCATTTCCAGAGTCCGTTTTTATTTTCATCGAAGAATGTCATGGCATTTTATAAAATAAATTGGAGGTCTGGTTCCATCAGGAGGAGTGAGCAGCTCAGGTCTTGTTGAGAAGCAGCTACTCCAGAGTCAGCTGATCTGACACTGTGTCACTGGCTGGAGAATTCCGGAACACTGATTAGACTCCCAAGGCGCCCAGCATGAGGATCCTCTGGCTAGGACAGTCCCTCCCAGGCCCAATTCTGAGGGGACTGGCTCACCCAGCCCATTTCTTCTTCCTGGGAACAAGGAAGACAAGATTCCCAGTGTCCTTGTGGTGAGGTGGGAGCCACGGACCGGGCCTGGTGGATGTCATGTGAGGCAAGCACGTCCAGGGCTTGCCACAAAAAGGCAAGCACCCTGCGACCCTCCCCCCCTCTCGTCTTCCTCTGGGAGTGCGGAGGCCACGCGGGCAAGTGGCAGAACCACCTGCAGGAAGGAGGGCCACCGGAGCCACCCTCTCTGCACCAGGTGTGCCCTGAATGAGAGATTAACTTGGCTGCCCAAAGCCACAGAGTTCCAGATTTGCGCCACGTGCCGGGAGAGGCACTCGGGCCAATTCTGCGGATTCACGCATGACACGCTCACTGGTGTTCGGGGTATGCCTGCCTTTGTCCAAGGCGGCGTGCCTCGAAAGAATGTGCACTGGTTAACACACGGGGCCCCTGCCCTCGAGGAGCTTCGAGGCTCCTGGGGAAGGAGACCAGGAGCGGGCAGACGAATACATCCCAGTGAGTGCTCCGGGAGAGATGGGTGTGGGCTGACAGGAGGAAAGAAGACAGACTGGTCCGGGTGGTGGGGGTGGGGGTGGTTACCACTCCCCCGGGGAGCGCCTCTTCCATAGGCGCTTTAATCCACAGAGGCCCGCGGAGACGGCGCTTTGGAGAGAGGAGGCGGAGGCAGAGGGCGAAGTCGGCTCACAACTCCTGCGCCTGCTTCCTGGGCCCATGCGCATCCGTCTGCTCTCAGGCAGGGGGACAGAAAGGTGCCGGTCAGGGAACAGCCAGGACGGGCCAAGGGCCGCGGCGGGACGGAGCCCAGATGCAGGAACAAGGCGGGGGAGCCGGCAGGGGCGGGCCAGGAGGTCAAGTTAGAGAACGTGGACTCTACCCTCGGGACCATGGGTGTTTCCGAGCAAGAGAGTGACCATCAGCTACTCCTTCCCTGAGACAGAAAAGCAATTCTGACTCTCAGACTTGACGAGCTCTGTTTGGTCTCTGTCACTGGGTTGTATCTCAGGGGTACTGAAAACCCTCCTTTCTTCTTTCACTTATGGGTCAGCCGGGAGGTGCAGACGCCGCTGATGGAGGCCGCAGGCCCAGGCCCGCCCTCCTGGGACACGGGGACAGGCCTCAGCGCCCCCCGCAGCAGGCACAGCTTGCGGGCTGCAAAGCAGCAAGCTCTGCTGTGTTCTGGGTGCGATGCCTGAGCACTTGTTTCCAGGGAGACTGTTATGCAATCGCTAATTGGGAAGTGAGGAGAGAAAATTCACGCAACTGCCACTTTCAACACTTTCCATGGAGGCAACCGAGAGCAATGAATTGTCGCACACGATGGACCCCCGTACAGCTTCCTGAACGCCACCGAGCCCCTTGTGTAAGCCTCTGACCGGGTATCTTTAGCGAACCTACACGAAGCATCTCTACTTGATTAACTCAGGGTAACAATAAGGGTGCAAACTTGGAAAAGGTAACTGTGCTTCTCATCTTCACGCTGAGAACGGGCTCCAAGCGGCCACGGCAGGGGGTGGGGGAGGGTGTCCCGAGGATCACACCGGGGCTGAACAGCCGGACGAGTGACCTGGCTGGTTCAAAGAGGCCTCGTTTAGGCTGTTTCCCAGGTGCTCCTGCGCTGGAATGCAGAAGCAAAGAGGGGAAGGAGAAGGCTTCATCTGGAGAGTTCGGGCAGGGGAGGGAGAGAAAGCCTGCGATGTGTCTCTAAGGTGTCCCTGGGGAGGACTCAGTCTCCACAGACACCCACAAATTCAGGAGTCAGAGTCACTGCCCTTCTGAAGGGACAAGGGGAGCAACATCCTGGTGAGTATAATTACTTCACCCCAGCAGCTCAAGCCCAGCATCAATCACCAAGCAAGTAGTCAGTGATGGGCCAGGAAGGACAGAGCAATCCAAGAGACAGGCGTAACCCTACGGACGTCACAGTCTCCCTCTCCGACAGCCCATGGCCAGGAGATGCTCTACACATCGTTCATACATCCAAGCAGCCGGCAGGCACCAGACACTGGACTCCCTTCGCCAGCTGCGCTCCCTAGACGCCAGGCTGCACCAGGGCCTGTGGGGAGAAGATGCCAGAAGAGGCCACCATGAAAGCTCCCCGAGAGATGCAAGCTAGAATCCCTTTGTTCTTCTAATGTTTCCAGGAGGCCGATGGGCCCAGCGCTGAGCTGGGGGCCCACGAGACTCATGACAAGTCACAGCACCAGCGCTCGGGCCCAGTGGTGGACAACAGGCAGGCATTTCATTAACAAAACTGTGGCAAAACAGAAGAGCTTCTAGGGGAAGGTGGTGTTTCCTTCTAGCCAGCCTGATGTGGGAGAGGGTTTGGGAAGCAAAAGGCACTCTGGGCCTTGGTCTGGGGAGGTGAGTGGGATTTCCATAGATGGAGGCAGGAAGGAGGCCCAGGGATGAGGGCCCAGGGGCGAGGGGAGCCTCCCAAGGGGGAGGCAGGGGGGAGGCCCAGGGGCCAGGGGAGCCTCCCGAGGGGGAGGGAGGAGGGAGACCTGAGGATGAGGGTCTGGGGGAGGTGGCAAGCAGGACTGAGGAAGCTGGGTGGAGGCGTGGACAGACTGAAGCAGGGCTGGAGCTGGGCTGTGGGGAGAGTCCCAGGTTAAGGCTGGAAGTCACTGAGGTGTGAAGGAGACAACAGGTGCACATCGGGGCTGGGGAACTCGGCAGGGGAGAGGAAGGCGGGGACGGTTTGATGCTCCCACCTCACAGGGACCACTCTGAGAGCTTTCCATGAATTTACCCCTTACTCCTGGCTGCCTCCTGTAGGGCTGGGACCACCACCCCACCTCACGGCTGGGGAGACGGAGGCACAGAGAGGTGAACGCCTGCTAGGCTCACAAAGAGTCCGGGCGGAGCTGGGATTGAACCTGGACGGGCGGGGGTGGGGGGGGAGCTGCAGAGCACACCCACCAGGTCATGCGGCCCCAGAGTGCCTCTTGAGTGCGGTGGGCTGAGAATGGGCCGGTCGTGGAACGTCAAGGGCAGACCCTAAACCCCTCTCGGCCTCCAGGATAAACATCCCAGTGACTGGGCAGAGGTGCTTCCGTGTCCCGTGCGAGGAGTCACCTCAAGCTCCGCTCCCGTCCACTTCCTGGGCAAGAACCTCCAGGGGCTCCCCGGGGCCTCCGAGGTCAACCTCAAGGTCCCTCTCACGGCACCAAAGGCCCTCTGTCACCCAGCTGCCACGGGCCTGTCGGCCGCCCCCTCTCACCTGGGCAGGGCTCTGGTCCCACACCCCAGGAAGAGGCTGTCGCCTCCCAACTCAAGCTCTGTTGTCTAACGTAAGCGCTTCCCCCAACCCCCTGGGACAGCTGGTTGCCGCCTTTTGGCCACAGCCCCCGGACCCAAGCGCACAGTGGCCTCATGTCACTCCACACGGAAGTCTCTCCTGTCGGCCAGGAGCTTCTCCAGGACACGGAATGGTTTGCTCACTGCCGTCTCCATCTGCAGTACCGAGCACCAGGCATGGCTCTTGGCAGACGAGGGGCCAGAGCGCCTCCTGCCCCACCCAACGCTCCCCATCTAGAATATCCCCATGTCCTCATTGCGGCACCAAGGCCACCAGGCCCCAGCTCCTCCCATCTTCCTGGGTCCCATGTCCGCCCACTCCCCTCACTATTGGGGAATGCATGCACTCCACCCACTCTCATTACTGGGGAACCTCCCAGAACACGCCAAGCCTGCTTCTGTCTCTGAGCCTTTGCACTTGCTGCTTCCGTCTGGATGCCCTCCATCCAGATACCTGCATGGCTCCTGTCAGCATCTCCCCATCTCTTCCCAAAGTCCCTTATGCTCAAGTAAGAGGCCCTCTTATCCACTCTGGCGCCTTCCCTACCCCTTTATTTTTGTGCGGTGATGACAATAATGTCTCCGGTGCCTGGTGACAGTATCTGGCATCCAGCAGGTGCTTGGTAAGTGTGGACTGACCAGACTCTGCTGAACCTTTTGATGCATGTGCCGCTCCCTCCAAGGCCCCTTCGGCTCCTCTCCGGCTGGAGAGTTAGGCACGGAGAAGCTAAGGAGTCGGCCTGAGCTCGCGGAGCTAGTGGGTGAGCGGTCTGGAGGTGGAACGCAGGCCCAGGTCACGGCTCGGTGTAGAGCCCACACCACAACCACTGAGCTGGGGCTCCAGTTCCCCGCAGCGGTGCCGCCAGAGTCCCTGCTAACATGCACTTCTGCTCCCGGAAGGGTAAGCCGTTCTCAACTGTCAGGTGACGGCCACGAACGAGAGCAGGGCCCCGAGGTTACCTGGAAGAGCAGGCTCCTGGGGCCCCGGTGGGGACGTCACCAGATGCAAACTGTGTCTGCCCTTAGAGGGGTCCCAGGCTCTACTACTGCAGGCTTCTGGGTTGCCTTGTGGGTGAGCTCTGGTCTACCTCTTGTCCAGCCTGCATTTCCCCACGGATCTGCTCTGCAGACCCGGGCGGTTCCCAGAGAGGCCTCCTCCGACCCACCGCCCATCCCTTTCCCACCGCGTCTTCCCACGGCACGGAGCTGGCGTGAGCTCCAGAGGTGACTGCGGGGCAAACCCTCCAAGCTCACGGGCATGAAAAACTATGACTAGAACTCTCCATTATGAGGTGACACCAGAGAGACCAGTGTCTTCACCTCAAGCCCGGGGTGACAACCTATCTCAGCTCCTTGTCTCATGCAGCTGAGGCTCCCTGTGCTTTGGGGCAGGTGAGGGGTCACACGCTGGGCACCCGGGTCCTGGTCTCATGCTGCCCCCCATGTTGTGCACGTCCCTGGGAAAGCCGGGTTCCTTCTGAGCCTCAGCTTCCTCACGTGCGAAGGGAGCGGACAGGTCCAGGACCCCGCATCCTCCTTCCCGGGCAGAGGGTAGAGACGTTACTCGCCGCACCCAAAGGCGACAAGCGGTACTGGGATCTGGACGGAGAAGGCGTGTCAGGTCTCAGAGGCAGGGAGCTCACAGAGCCTGCTGGACCGCTGAGCCTCTGCGCAGGTGGTAACGGACGACCTCCAAGGTGATCTCGCTTCCCAAATCCGGAAACACGGAAGGCTGGAACTGAGAATCTGGACTTCCAGACCCAAACTGTACCCTGGTGTCTGCACTCGTTAAACTGCCCTCAACCGCCTCCCCCTATTTGGTGAAGCACCTGGGTGTGGGGAAGGCAAAGGAACCGTGAACCCTGCCCGTCTAACGAGTAACAGGGCTCCCACGACCTAAAAACATCTGCACAGCAGAAGCACACAGAGTAACAGCAAGCACAGTAATATCGAACACAGGAGTACTTACTGCGTGACGTGTTTTAAGTGCTTTGTACCTAACTATCAAGCAGAGTTTCCTCAAAATGAGTTTCCGAGGTAGGTCCTACCATGAGCCCATCTCACAAACGAGGAATCAGAGGTGCGGGGGGCAGAAGGGCCATGCCCAAGCTCTGGGATCCGGTGAATCACACAGGTGGGAGTGCGAACCAGGTCGTCTGACCCCGTCAGAAGCGCGTGCTGACACCCCCATGGAAATCGGCCAAGGGGCTGCGGACAGGCAGACTGGCTCCCCACCCCCCACCCCCGTATCTGAATCAGGACTTTCCGCACGACGCACAGTCAGATTTAAGACGCTGTCGGCGGCCCAAGGCTGTGTTCTGACGGTCTCAGGGTGAAATATTGCCTGTGGTGGCAAAAAAAGGGCAGACTCAAGAGGACTCTTGGACCCGGATCTTGTCCACGCTTCGTTCAGGGAAAAGGCCACAGGCTTGGCACCCTCGCTCCTCCCCTTGGTCCCAGAGCCCCTCCTCCTCCTGCTCACACCGCTGAGTGCGCTGTGTTGAGCCCCACGGGTGATGAGACCTAACTAAACGGGGGAGGCAGATCGGACCCCCGGGGCTGGCATACAGCAGGTACAGCACGGCGGCTGGCCATCAGCACTCACACGCTACCAGTGGACTTCGCCGAACGTCAGAACAGGAAGCACACCCTGACCCCGCCTGCATCAAAGGCGTACCCACGCCAGACGCCGACTGCACGTTCAGGAAACAAAGCAATTCGCTCTTTCGGAAAAGCAACAGAAAACCCACACAGGCCCGAGCTACATGTACACCCTCCTCCCAGAAGCTTCTGAGAGCAACAGAAAGAGCAATACTTAGGACACGGTTTACTGTGAGCTTCCTGTGTGCCAACCCTAGTCGAAGTGCCTCCTTGCATTATCTCACTGCAAGGGTTTTAGGAACTGGCTACTCAAACCCCCATTTGGCAGATGAGGAAACTGAGGCTCTAAGAGATTAAGCGCCTTCTCTACAGTGAGGGGTTGGTGGGGAACAGAGCTGGGCTCAGCTCACAGCCACGATACTCCCCTGCCTCTCGGCATGAATGGATTCCCAACCGCAGGGGACCTACAGCTTTACTAAAGACAGAAATCCAAAAGAAACTGGTCCTATAGTTCGCACACAGGGAACCAAATACCGTCATTCTACACATTCCCCCGGCCCCCGCTCCACACAGAGAGAAGTGGCTGTGGCTGGATGAATTCTCACCTTTGTATCAACAGAACCCCATCTGTGGGAAGGGACGATTCGGTGCACAGGCTTCGCCACTGCCTCTTTTGCTGGAGACGGGTTGGGTATGGCGGCCTGTCTCCCCCCTCCCCCCGCCACCCGCCCAATCCCCGTGCCACACAGGAGCGGCATCTCTTACCCCCTCCACGGTGCTGGGCACAGGCTGGGCCCTCGGCAGGACACGACAAATGATCTCCTGGCAGGCCAGGAACAGGCTCCACTGCAGCTAAGCACGATTTTTCTCCGTTACTGACTTTGCAGCCGAGGGACAGTGCGGGCCCAGCAGCTGGGGATGGGGGAAAGGCTGGTTCGTGCATTTAATAGGAAGAACTCAGAAAGGAAAGAAGGGTGTTGCCCACAGACGAAAATCTCTTCCAGAACCACAAACTCGGCAGAACTGTGGGTCACACGAGCCACAGGACGGGCGACGGGGACGGGGCCAGCTGGGAAGGGGTACCACTCCTGTAATCCCAGAAACTTGGCCTTGCATCAACTCGGGCCCACTGTTGCCGGATCGCCAAGATTTTTATGTGAAACTTCAGATTTTAAAATGTTAAAAGATTATAAAAATATTTAAAGAGTAGGCAGAGCAAAAAAACACAAAGAGCACGCCACACAAAGCCACCAGTGTGAGACAGACGAGCCCGTCAGAGGCTCCTGAACTCAGGACACTCTCCTCAAATTCACGACAGCCAGCCCCAGGACCTGGGATTCTTTCGGGAAAGTCGCATGATGTGCCCACCAGAGCCACTCAGAGGCGGGCTCAGCTCCTACCACTGTTTAGCCGAGTAATCGTGGCCAAGTCACTAGCTGTCCCTGGACCCCCGCTTCTCCAGCTGCACGATGCAGATATGGAGAATGCCAGACTCGGAGAATCGCTGCGTGACCGAGTGAGATCACGCTTGTGAAGCAGAAACTGGGGGTGCTCTCAGTACCCAGCGGACACTCCACAGGCAATGAATTTCCTCTTTTAGAATGAAGCTCAACTCAGGTTCCCTCTGCCTCTACGTTTTTCTTTCAGCGACCTGGCATTATTTGGTCAAATTAAATATAGTAGACTATGCACCAGACTGACTCCATCCTGAGATCTATCCTGGAAGAACACTCACGCAGGACCACAGGGGTCACACCCAGTGAGATTCACTGCTGCCTGGTTCTGGAGTCAGGGGCCACTGGGTGGCCCCTCCAGGCCACAGGGGAAGTGAGACGTGGCTGACGTTCCCCCCAAATACAATCACCACTTACAGGAGCAAAGTGTAGGTAGAGGCAGCCCTGTGAATGGAGCTGAGATAGAATGCTGAGTACGCCAAGTAAAGGAACAGAGACTAACGCGCAACACCCGTGAAGGCAAATAAAAAAACACAGCAACTGCAACACAGTCTAGAAGGAAACCAACATGTCTGCAGCCACAGCCAAACCCGCTGGAGCAGCCGCTGGCGGCAGGCAGGGAGGAGAGCGGGAGGCGGACGGGCTAAGAGAGGAGAAACACAGAGCTGGGGGCCTCCGGGTGACCAGCGGGGTCAGGTTATTGGAGCTGCAGAACAGCATTCACTTGCTTTTTTCTGTACCCGAGCTAAGGAGGAAACAGAAAGGAGAGCGGCAGTATTTTCCTGCCCGCGCCCGTTTACGGCCAGGCCCTGCCTCCATCAGACCCCAAGTCCCCAGCAGGATCTGGGGTGCACGTGTGTTCCGCCCTGAAAAAGCTCCGAGTCTGACGGCTGCAGACACGGAGACTGAGCCGTGACAGTCCAGCTGGAGATTCGGAGTGCTCTCCCGTAGTTTATGTTCCAGCCTTGCCTGCGGGCCCCACGGGGCCTGCTCTCCTCCTGTCCACACTCCTCCATGCAGCCCTCGGGCAGAGATGGCACACAGAGCCGCTCCCTCGTGACAGACAGGCCGGTCCCCTCACGAGGCCCCAGACCATTTCACAGTCTGGTGGCTACAAGTGTGATGGTCGCACGGGGTCTGGTTTGGAGATTCTCAGAGGTTTTAAGAGCAGCGACAGCGGCATTATGGGGGACCATCTCTGCCTTAATTGCAGCCTCTATAATGACTATCAATTCTTAACTGCTCGTGCCACAGGCTGGGAGAGGCATAATGAAGGCAAAATCTCTCAATTCTCAGATCAGTTGGCCGCTGACTCAAACGCCTGGAGATCATGGTGCAGACCAAAGAAAATGCATCTGCAAGCCATCCAGAAGCAACAGAAAAAAAAATCGATAGGTCATCAAAAAGAGACCCCTGCAAGGCTGGTTCCATGGCCCCCTCCCCGCCGGCGGCCATCAAGCTGGGCTTCTGAGAGGGGCTGGTTCCAGGCTTCTGCAGACCGAGTGCCTTTCTGGAGAAAGGCTCCAGACACCCTGGGAAGGGTTGGGGCCTGGCTCACCCACCGCAGCAGGCCTGGGGCTGTAACAGGGCCCTTGACCGTAACTGCTATAGACTCGACAGCAAGCACACCCACCTGAGGCCAGGTGTTCAGAATATGGCATTTCATTAACCCTCAATAACACACTTCTGTGGTTGGGGGGGCGGGGAGAGTGTCTCTATTTTAGGGCGCTGAGACAGAGAGAGGAATTAACTTGTCTATGCTCACGCTAGAATGGTCCTTCCAACTTCCAGGCCCAGCCTCTCTGCTGTCCCACACCATCCCCTTTCTTGAGAGGAGAAGTTTCCAAAAATTCCATTCAGTTCACAAAGCCTGTGCATTGGGCCTGCTACCAAGCTGGGCACTGGAGGGGTGGGAGAGGTAGAGGGCAACAGCCTTACCTTTGAGGACATTTGAGCTTCATGCAAACCTGAACTGTGTTTCTCCACGATGCTTCTGATACCTTATGGGGAGGGGTTTTTCCTCTTTTTTTTTTTTTTTTCCCACACCAGCAATCAATTCTCCAGCTTTCCAGACACTAACCGGTTGTCTAATGATTCAACTCCCTTCTGACGCTAACGGCCTGAAGTCTGCATGGGACCACACGGGTTAAGGGCTCTGTCCCGAGTCTACCTTCACTTCTGATGCCAATCGCAAGTCCCAGGCTCCCGTACTTCTGACCAACTGGCTACACATCAAGGATTCCCATAATTCATTCCTCGGGTTCAATAATTAGCTAAAATGGCTCACAGAACTCAGGAAACCAATTTACTTAACATCACCCGTTTATTATAAAGCATATAGCTCAAAAACAGCCAAATGGGAGAGAAGCATAAGGCAAGGTACTGATGAGGAGGAGAGGTGTGGACTGTCCCTGCGTCCCCTGGGGGCACCGCCCACCCAGGTCTTCAATGTGTCCACCCACGTGAAGATCTCCCAACCTCACAGTTTAGGATTTTTAGGGAGATTCCAGTGCATGGGCACAACTGATTAAATCACTGACCGCTGGGGACTGACTTAATCTCCAGCCTTCTCCCTCCTCAGAGGTCAGGGGTCGGGGCTGAACATTCTAACCCTCTAATCATGTCTTGGCCCTTCTGGAGGCCAGCCCCATTCTGCAGGCTTCTAGGGAGATTAGCCTCAGGAGATCCCCACGGTCTTAGAAGCTCTTGGGTCAGGACCCAAGAGTGAGTCCAACACTGTATCAAAAGATTCTCCCCTCACCCCATCAGAAAATTCGAAGGATTTTAGGGGCTCTGTGCCAGGAACCAGGGACAAAGACCAAACATATATTTCTTATCATATCACAATATCAAAAAAACAAATGGGGAAGATAAAGCAGGAAGGATAAAGGGATTATTTTCGAGTTTTACTTGGGCGTTTTATTTACCTTGGACAAGGACCCTGGAGTTTTCTTTTAAGAAGTAAAAATAAAATCAGAGTCAAATACGGACTCAACCTAGCTAGTCAAGACACGCCCCAGCTGGAGGTCTTCGCTCCTTTCTCTGTAAGAGAGTGGCAGCTGTCATCGTGCCTTGACTCAACCAACATGATGTGCCAAGCAGGTGCTAGGAGCTGGGGCACACCAGCGCATGAGACTGTAGTGTAGGAAGCTGGTACACACAAAATACCTCTCTGCTCTATACGCTCTGCAGGGAGTTTGGGGTCAGGAGAGCAGCTCTAGCCAATGGGCAGCAGGCAGAAGGGACATACACCGGCTGGTGGGGTCCTAGGTCAGGGATGCTGTGTCTCTCCCGTTTCTCTGTCGGGCATGCTGCAGAGACCTGGGGGCACTGCGGCCCCTTCCTCTGGCTTCTCTCAAACCTCCTCCAAAAGACGCTCCCCTCCAACCTCAAATAACTTAATGCCAAGACAGCCATTGCCAACCCCACTGCCAGAGGGGGCCACCGAGGCACAGACCTGCCTGACAGCCAAGACTGAATTCGGGCTCCTCGGCCTCGTCCCTTGAAACCAAAGGGACTTCTGACGTTCAGGAGTCTTCTAAGGAGGTCCCTGCAGGGGCACCTGGCTGGCTCAGTCGGTGGGGCGTGTGACTCTTGATCTTGGGGTAGTGAGCTCGAGCCCCACGATGGGTGTAGAGATCACTTTACAAAAATCATTTCCAAGGAGGTTCCTGCAGAGCTCCCTAGAAGTGTCCTGGGTGGGGGCTTTAACTAACGGAGTTGAGGGGAGGGTCTAATTCAACAAAGCAGCTCCCCTTCCTCTGTTTAAACTACTGGAGGTGGTGACAATAGCAGCCATTTACTGAGAGCTGATTGGGTGTGAGGCTTGGCGTTAACACAGTTTTTCCACTTGTTTAATCCTACCTTTGGTGGTGGACACTATTATTAAACCCATTTTACAGATGAGGCAATTGAGGAAAACCCATTTTACATTGAGGTGAAAACCTTGTCTAAGGTCAAACATCCTTTCAATGACAGGAACCGCAAGTCAAACCCGAGCCCCTCTGACTTCAGAATCCACGTATCTAACCATGCCCTCTGGTCCCGTGAGGGTGCCAATGCCAAAACTAAGGGAGTTAAAAATGAAACGGTGGTGCCCACACCACCTCTTACAGAAGAGGAACTGAAGCCCAGCGTGGTTTTTCCTCCCAATCCGCAGCCTGGAACTCCTCACACGAGATCGCACTGAATACACCTCAGGTGCTGAGTCAGCGGACGTCCAAGGAGCCACTCTACGAAAAGAACTTTTACTGCAGTCAGCAAGCGAGTAGGTGAAGCAAACCAACTTAGAAAAATTCAAGCTATTTAATGAAAAGAGGCAAACCTCAAAGCTGGGCCCAGTGATATTCCGAGCCTACTCAGGGCCCTTGTATAAACCACTTGCTGACCACAAACGTCAGACAACAAGGTCAACAACGAACAAACTCAAAGTCTGGGGTTGAAAGTCGTTGCGGCAGCTAGCCCTACCCCAGCTAATTCGTGCGAAGAAACAGAGGAGGCAGAGGGCTCGATTCTACACTGGTCATCATCGCCCACACCTGGGACAACGGGGCCAAGTGTCACCTGCTCTGCGCAGTAAAGATTCTTCTCTGACTGCAAACAGCAGCTATCATCTACTGAGGGCTTGCTCTGTGCCATACGCTGTGCTCAACTCTGTGATTTGCCGGTAAAGAAACTGAGCTGGTGGTGGTTAGACCACCCGGGTTGGAATCCCGACTCTACCACTTACTGGATCTGTAGCCTTGGAAGAGGTGCTTGGTTTTATCGTCTTTAAAAGAGGGATAACAACAGTAGCCGCAGTGCCTGCACAGAGTAAGTGCTCCGTCTGTGTTATTACCATCGCTGTTATCACTTTGCCAGGGCATTTCTATCTCAAAATAACATGTGGGTTTAGTACAATCATCATCTCTACTAGCTGATGAGCGCATGAGACGTGGCGTTCACTATTTCACAGCTTTGTCAGACAAAAGAATGCAAAACTGAAGATTAGAAGAAACAGACATGTGTTGCATGAAGGAGAAGCTTCAGGAGCGGCACCCAAGGGAGGCGGAATGCGGTTTCAGTGAATGCACTGTTGGTTTGGGGGCGGGAGGGGGGATGGTGTGGAATCAGCCTAGGCTGTCTGGGCAGGGAGATCCCACCTCCCCAGCTAAGCCTTCACTACCTGCATTCACTGACCAGAGTTGACATTCCCAAACCCACCCTACCTTAAATCCCTAATGTGCTGCCTTTGGTAAATGGAAGATTCCACAATCTCACTTCTGTATCCTAAGATGCCACAGACCTCAGGGATTTCTCTTCATGTCTTCTTTTATGGAGGAAGCAAGTGGACAAGAGCCTTTTAAACCCTGGATCCAGTGCCTCCATATCCCTTTCGGTGCCTTTCCTGAAGCCTCGATTTTAAGATATTATGACCGACAGTTTCTTCTTTTTGCCTGCCCAGCAGCCATCCCCTCCATGCCACTGGTAAGAGCACTGTAACAATCCTCTCAAAGATCTCCTGCTCCCTATTCTCAGTCCACGTGGTGGGGGAGAGGCTGCCCCCTACCACCACTGCCGCTCCCCATCTGCAGAAGCAGACATGACACCTGAGTCAGGTCCAGCTACTGGAATGTTCCATACCCCTGGCCACAGAGATTGGCTCAAGAATGTACATATGAGCCAAGGAACCACAAAACTCAGACTCTAAAAACTACAAAACATTGCTGAATGACTTAAAGATGACCTAAATAAATGGAAAAACATCCCACCTTGTTATAAAAATCACATCCCTCAAATTGATCACAGATTCAATGTGATGCCTTACCAAAATCTCAGTTGCTGTTTTTTTTTAAACAGTCTTTATAAGCTTATCCTAAAATTCATAGGGAAATTTAAGGGACCCAGAGTAGCCAAGCTAATCTTGGAAAAAGAACGAAGGTGGAGGGCTCACTTCTCAACTGCAAACCTACTACAGAGACTCTAGTCATTAAGACACAATGGTGCTGAGGTAAGGATAGAGATTTAGATCAATGGAAGATAACTTCACATCCAGAAATAAGCTCTCACATTCATGGCCAACAACTGATTTTCCACAAGAATGCCAGGACAATGCATTGGGGGAAAGAATGGTCTTTTCAACAAACAGTGCTGTGACATGTGGATATCCACATGTAAAAGTAAACTTGGACCTCTTCCTTGATAACATACAGAAAATACCTCCAAAAGAGTCCCAGAACTAAATCGAAACATTGAAACTGTAAAGCTGTTAGAAGAAAACAGGAATAAATTGTAGTGACCCTGTTTTAGGCAAAGCTTTCTTAATAGACATCAGAAAGCCTAAGGAACAAAAGAAAAAATACATACATTAGATTTCATCAGTATTAATGAAATCTTAGGTTCTGCAAAGGACATCATCAAGAAAGGAGAAGACAACTCACAGAATGAGAAAAAAATATTTTTTTTGTTTTTTAAAAATTTGTTAACCTTTATTGATTTTTGAGACAGAGAGAGAGAGCATGAATGGGGGAGGTTCAGAGAGAGAGGGAGACACAGAATCTGAAACAGGCTCCAGGCTCTGAGCTGTCAGCACAGAGCCCGACGTGGGGCTCGAACTCATGGACTGTGAGGTCATGACCTGAGCAGAAGTTGGACACTCAACCGACTGAGCCACCCAGGTGCCCCAATATTTGTTAATCATATACCTGATAAGGGACTTGTATCCAGAATAGACAAAAACCGCTTACAACTCAACAATAAAAAGACAACCCAATTTTAAAACGGGCAAGGGATCTGAATAGATATTTCCCCAAAGATATACAAGTGGCCAATAAACACACAAAAAGATGTTCCATCAGTATCATTTGTCAATAGGGAAACACAAATGAAAACCACCATGTGACATCACTTCATACATACACACACACACACACACACACACACACACACACACCACACAGTAACAACCGATGGTAAGAATGTGACAAACTTAGAATCCTCATACCTTGCTGATGGCAATATAAAATGGTGCAGCTACTCTGGAAAACAGAGTACTTCAAAATGCTTAATACAGGGTTACCACATGACCGTACTTCACTCCTACGTGGAATAAAATCAACAGAAGAACGAAATTAAAGGAAAAGAGAAGCGTGTGTCCACGCAGAAGAGTGCACACGAATGTCCATGTTAAAGACTCAATAATAGTCAAAACACGGAAACAACCTAAACGCCCATCAACAGACCACTGGATAAATATGTGGTCTACCTATATAATGGAATAGTACTTGGCAGTAAAAAGAAACACAGTTCTGATGCATACTGCAACATGGACAAAACAGTACGCTTTTGTGAGGTCACATAAGACGAGCGTATGAATCCATTTATATGAAGTTTTCAGAATAGGTCAATCTGTAGATGCAAAAAGTAGATTATGGCTGTTTAAAACAACAACAAGAGGGCACAAAGCCCAGGCAGACCAGTGCAATCTACTCCTAGACTCCGCTGGAACCACCAGGAAAGGCAGTGCTTTCTTCCTGAGCGGCCGGTGGGGTGATATAAACCTGGAACTGCCAGAGGCTCTATCTTGGAGAGAGCCTGTCTGAGAAAACCCGCAGAGAGGAAAACAAAGGAGAATGGGAAGGAGAGAGAGATCAAGTTCTGACAAGATCACGTGGGCCCTGGAGCCAGCTATGCCTGAAGCTGCAATGCATTCCTGGTCTTTTCAATCACGTAAATCAAGTTCCTCCCAGGACTTCAGTGTGGGAGGATGTTAGCTCAGTTCCTCACTGAAACTGTGATTCCTCCTTGGCATCCTCCACTCACTGTTCAGGCCACACCTCCCCCTTCACAGGACTTCCCACCCTGGAGCCCCCCTGCCCCATACTCCACCTTTCCCAGGGCACAGGCTTTTCTGAAAGTCCTCTCCCTCCTGCTGGCCGTGGCCTCCCATCCACCTCACAGAACCTCCTTTTCAGTCAGAGACACTTTCCCCACCTGGAACGCACCTGGAGCAGGGCTCCATAACTCAAATGCTTAAAAATAAATGCGAGCTGTGTTATTTCCAACAAGTTTTCCCACCCTATTAATTATTTATCTAGCACCTGCTTCACAAAAAAAGAACCTGGCAGAGAAGGAATAGGGAGAAGAGTCTGGAAAGAGCAAGGCAGCCAAAAACAGCAGAGGTGCCCTAGCTGGGAGTTACATGATGTGGGGGAGAGAGGGGTTCCCAGGGAGGGTCACCAGCAGGGTTCTCTGTATGGCCTTGATGAAGCCTACCAGCTCCTAATCAGAACTATGTTTTGTTTTGTGTTTTTTAAATGTTTTTATTTAGTTTTGAGACAGAGAGAGACAGAGCATGAGCAGGGGAGGGGCAGAGAGAGGGGGAGACACAGAATCCGAAGCAGCCTCCAGGCTCTGAGCTGTCGTCACAGGGCCCGACGCGGGGCTTGAACTCACGGAGTGAGATCACGACCTGAGCCGAAGTCGGACGCTCAACCAACTGAGCCACCTGGGCGCCCCCAGAACTGTTTCTAAATGCACAAAACAAGGTAACACAGGTTTAGACAGACAAGCACTTATAAAATGTTGATAAAGCAACACAAGAACTTCTTTGCTGAGGCCTTGGATAACAAGATGCAGTGGCAAGTCTTATCACCACTATAACTTCAAGGTAGCAGTGAGCTTTGAGGATATTTGGGGCCATCTATGGCGACTGTCGTGTGATATGAAAATACGTAAGACTGATTTCTACCGCAGATAAAGCCACAGGTATTAGGGGTACTCTTACGGTTTGTGGCCCGAGTTCATGTTTTAATTAGATGTTAGGGAAAATAAAAGTGTGATTCTTGTCTGAGGATTTGTCTGAGGATAAATGCTCAGACCCTAGAATAAGAACTCGTGGGCTGGATCAGGCTGAGCCCCCAAGCAGGCCTCTCTGGGACGGTGCACTGCCCATGTGGCGAGGCGAGGCGTTAACAGGGAAGTGTGGCTGGGAGAGCCCTGTTACCACCAACTGTGGCTTCTGAGCATTTGGTGTGGACCAGGATGTATTCTTGGCCTGTCCCCTGAACTTCCTCACTGAAGCCTCACAACAGCCTCGAGCAGGAGCCGCCAGAATTCTGTGTAAGTTACATTCACATAAGAGGGCACCAAGGCGCAGAGACATGACAGGCTGATGTACCCTGGTGTCGGGATTCAAACCCAAATACTCTGACCCCAGGACCCATACCCTTCTCCATTGCCTCTCACTCCCTGCTCCCCCACCCTCACTAGCATCCCAAAGAGGTAAAAGCCCAGAGGAGACAAAGAAAAGCTGAGTCGCACTCAATTTTGAGCTAGAGGCCTCTGTTCCAAGCCTTGCATATCTGTGTGGAACGTGTGTTCTGCCTGGGTCAGAGGCAGTCCTGAGCCCAGAGACAAAGCCAACTCCCAAGTGTGCACCAAGAACACCTTTCCATTCCAGCAAGACGAAAGGCCGTAGGAGCCAGGCAGAGAGAGAGTGTGTGTCTGGCCCGATGTCCAGGGTGGAGCTGCATGCAGGCCTCCTTTTGCCTGGAACACACTTCCCAGGTTGTTTGCTAGCCAAACAGCGCACAGCCTCTACATTTCAGTTTAAATGTCCCTACCTGGATTCCTTCACTTCATCAGGTCTTCTGTGTTACATAGAGCTTCCTGCAGTGTTCCTGCATAGAAATTTGGCACCATTTGAAGGTTACTTATGGTTTATTTGTTTAATGGTTGTCTCTGCTAAACCAGAAGTTCCAAGAGGGCAGGACCCATATCTGTCTTTCCCACCATCTTAAACACAACTGTGCAAACTGAATAAATATGGGTGAATATCATACAGGAAGAAAAGAAAAGAAAAGAAAGTAACAAGACACTAAGCCAGCTGGCTGCTGGGAGCTTCCTGCTCCAACCCGGAAGGCTGAGACTGGACACAGGCGCATCCTGATGTACCAATTTAACACAGGGTGACTCTGCCCACTGACAGGTGTGGCTCAAAGCCTGATGACCCGATGACCTGAGCAGCGATCTTCACCCCTTGAGGGGATCGAGGTGAGCACGACAGGAAGGAGATGGGCAAGTGTGCTGCTCCAAGGGTCCAGGCATAAACACAGAAATAACATGGAACAGTGCTTCTTGAACTTCTGGGTACACACAACTCACCTGCATGTTAAACATGCAGATTCCAACTCAGTAGGACTGGGGTGGGGCCTGAGATTCTGCATTCCTAAAACACTCTCAGGGGAGACTGATGCAGCCCATCCGAAGACAAGATCTGTAAAAGCTTTCTTGGAGGTCCTAACTGATACTGTTAACCTCAAACCAGATTACCAATTCGTACAAACATCCACCCCTGTGTTCTTTGTTCCTCTGCCTAAGAGCACAAGATGGAGAGCGAATGAACCTGCGGAGATAATAAGCGGAGATAATCAGAGCTCCAGTCCTGGCTCTCTGAACACCTCACCATGCAATCCCAGGCAAGTCATTTCCTCCTCCTGGGCCTCTGGTCCGCCCCCACTCATTGGTCTGCAGACTAGCTGTGCCAGCATTATCCAAGAATTTTTTTTTTTTTAAATACAGACTCCAGGGCTTCACCCGTAGAGTTTCTAGTTCACCACGTCTGGGGTGTGGTCTGAGCATCTCCATCTGTTTAAACCCTATGACTCAGATCTGCATCCAGAGTGGGAAACCATGAGACAAAAGGCAGCCGAGGTGGAACTGTCCGTGGTGCTGACCGTGACTAGTAATGTAGCCTAAATACAGACTTAGGGGGTCTGGGAGGAGATAATTTACCACACTGTTTGAGAATCTGGAAAAGATGCTGACATTTTTGCTCTGTTTAGATACTGGCATTATTGGCATATCCATCAGTCACCTGTAGCACAGCAGTGAAGCCTAACCCATTGGAAAAGGGAAAACAGTTATGTCCAATTATTTCCAAAACCAATGCATCTGAGGCATCTGCAACGGTCCCCGAAGCCAGAGTGAAAGGCTTGATTTACAGCTCTCCAGACTTGCTTGCACACTAATGGTATGATTGAGGGGGAAGGCTCCACATAGCAAAACCATTTCTTATTTGTTGCTCTAGTTTGAAGAATGCCTACATGAAATTCCAGTTCGTGCGTTCTATGGGGATTTCCTGCCATGGGAGGGAGGAACGAACAGAGGGAGAAGTGCGGGGGGGGGGGGGGAGATAAAAGGTGGAAATGAAGATTAAGCAGAATGCCAGGTCTTCCTGGCTAGCTCATTTTTCTAGCTTCCCACAAAGATCTATGCACCTGTCCAAAACACACTACAGACCCATTACCCAGCACAAAGAGCCACTTCCAGCGTCAAGCAGAAGGTCAGGCACAAATGATAGTTCAGTGCTAGCTGAAAACCCACCATCTCTCTATCTTTACCCTTGTCTTGCAGAAGGAGCTGAGTAATTTTACTCTGGTTGGCAGCAGTGAGGAAAAAAAATATTTTATATATATATAATATATATTATTTTATATATATTATATATAACTTATTATATATATACACATGTTATATGTATAAACAATATATAATTGTTGTAGCAAACAATGAGCCCTAAATGCAATAGACAGATAAGATAGATAGATAAGTAGATAGATAAGTCCTAGATGCGACCAGGCCCTTATTTAGCTTCCTGCCGTCTTATCAGTGGCTGGCACACAGTAGGTGTTCAAGAAGGAAGGAAGATTTCCTGAATGGAGATATGAGTGAATGATGTTCCTCTTGGTATGTTTGTAGCCCTCTGGGGATTTCTCTGGGCTATTCTCTCCTACTGACATTTATGCTGCTTTCCAAGTGAGCGTTTCTAAAAAATGCAAAACCATCTTTTAAAACCAAGTAATTTGCTTTCAGGATAAAAATCCAAACTCCTCAGCTGAGCATGCAAGGTAACTGCTGCTGCCTAGCTCTTTGGAGTGGTCCCTTCACATGCCACACAGTGTCACATACATCTGGTACATGTAGTACCTGCCATTTGCTCAGGAGGCATCATGGGCCTGAGGGGGTAGCTGCTCCATAAACTCTGCCCCCCAAACTGTGGTCTCCTTTGCCTGGAGTTCCCCATGTCACTCAACAGCTGGATCCTGTTCACCCTTCAAGGCTTAATTCAGGTATTACCTCTACCCTGAAGTTTCTCTGTGTCTCTCCTTTCCTTCTCCATCCACCCTTTTGGCCCCCACTCCCACCCCAGGCTGGCTCCCCTGGTTTCTCCTACTCAGCACCCATGTCTTTTTCTCCTGGTGGCAGCACTATCATCTTCCCCTGGGCAATCAATGTTTCTCACTCTCAAACCATGGCTTTGGGATGGGACTGATTCCGCCCCTTGACCCAGGGCTCAGCACATGACCTGGCCCACCACAATCATTATTACTGGTGTTAAGATAGGCATAGGACTCAAGCTGAGCCAGTGAGCATTGGCACTGAGACTGGAACTATTGGGAAAGAGATTTACTCTTTCTGCCAGGGCTACCACAGTGAGATAAGATAGATAAGATATCTGAAAGAAGTCAAGAGGTATGTGACCATTTCTGCTATGAAAGGGATGCCTGCCTGCCTGCCTGAGAACACAGCCAGCTCACGGAAAAAGGCAGGTAGAGAGAGAAAGAGACAGGGAGACAAGTAAGAAGCAAGAGAGTAAGTAAGCAAAGGCAAAAGCGAGTGGCTGAGCTAATTACATCATATGAGGTCATTGAACTCCTGGGTCCAGCCATTCTTGAAGTGAGACCTAAACTTCCCAGTTACACAAGACAATTAATTCTCTTTTTAGAGTAAAAATAGTTTGATTCTGGTTTTTATAGTTGCAGCGGAAAGCATCGTAGATGATACACTGTTCCCTGTGTTCCCACAGAATCCTGATTTAATCTCCCCCAAAGCACCTACTGGGAGGTGATCTACCAATTGCCCTACTGGACTGTGAGCTCCCAGAGGGCAAGAAACATTTCATTTGCCTCAGTAGCCCCAAGACTTCTTGTATCATAAATACCCCAAAGGAATTTTTAAATTAAAAAACAAAAATTAAAGGTGGGGTGCCTGGGTGGCTCAGTCGGTTGAGCGTCTGATTTCGGCTCAGGTCATGATCTCACAGCTCGTGAGTTTGAGCCCCGCACTGGGCTCTGGGCTGACAGCTCAGAGCTTGGAACCTGATTCAGATTCTGTGTCTCCCTCTCTCTCTGCCCCTCTCTGCTCCTGCTCTGTTTCTCTGTCTCTCTCTTTCTGTAAAAAAAAAATTAATAAACATTAAAAAAAATTAAAAACATAAATTAAGGGTATGTCTAACTGGAAAGAAACATTTACCTGAAAGTTAATGAAGATTTCCATTTACTTCAGAATACTTTCATGGCCTTCCTGGTAAGAGCTCTGAGACTTCTCAGGTTCTTGACCATTGCTAGTATTCTCTACTCCCCCGAATGCTTGTTTTTCAGTTCTCCAAAGCTGGAGATCCCGGAGGTAACAAGTGGCAAGTCGAAGGCTGTGAGAAAGCCCCCGGCCCAGAGCCCAACTACTGCTGCACCTTGCTCGCCTGGACCTCAACCGAGGCTAAAGCCGGTGCTGCACCCCTATGCTTCCCCCGTGAGGGGCTGGAGCCCTGGGACATAAAAACTCCAACATGCACCCGAACTCAGAGATTTGTCATGCTTCTGTACCTCTGCTGACACTTGCCCTCTGATGGGAACATCCTTCCCTGTCTTCTCTACTCATTCTTCAAAGCTCAGAATAAAAACCATCCCCTCCAGTGAGTCTACCCTCAAGTTGAAGGGTGACAAATTCAAAAGCTTTCAGGGACTAGGAAATGAGAGAAACAGGGCAGACTGGTGACCCGGGGCACACACGCCCCTTGTTAAGGGCCAGCCCCCAGTCAGCTTCTGCCAGCTGCTGCCACAAGGAAATCTGAGATCAAGAGAAAGACCAGCCTCTCCTTGCTGGGGCATGGGTGGGCTCCAAGCTGCAGACAGGGGATTAATATTATCACTATCATTGTTACTGTCCTCACCATTCGGCACCTATCTCAGGTGGAATATGGTCTTGTGGATTGCCAGCTGACCACCTCTGAGCTGGGGCTTTTGCCCACAGAGTGAGTACAGGACCATCACACCACAGGTTATAGTCACCTCTGCATGTATCTGTCTTTTCCGTAGGACCCTGTCTCTGGAAAGACCTCACATCTCCAGGTCTGCTAATTTCGCTCTCCCAGTCCTCAGGGGCTCTACACTGACCCAAACCTGTTGGCACCAGGTACAGACATTCTGCCCCTGCCCCAGCAAGGGTCTCCCTGCTTACCCCCCATCACGCCATCCTCCACATGGCAGCAATGTCTCCAAAACACAAATCAAATCTTGTCACTGCTCTGCTTAGAATCCTTCAAGGGCTCCCCCTCCACCTGCCATGTTTAAATGAGTAACTATAGCTGATGCTTCAAAGGGAAAAAACAAGGGGCCAGGAAAGCCCACTGTGGGGGGGGGGCAGGGGCGGGGGTCATTTATGCAGGACAGCTGGGAAACGGTTCTCTGAGGGGCAGAGTTTAAGCTGAAGCCTGACAGATGAGAAAGACCCAGGGGACAGGTGGAGGATGCAATATTCTAGAAAGAATTGTGTGAGCAAAGCCCCAGAGGCAAGAAAGAGCTTGAGGGTTCAAGATCTAAGAGGGCGACAGGCACAGTGGCAGGAAGGGAGGCAGGGATAATAATTCCTGGGCCCCCAGGATGCTGGTGGGATGAAATGAACGTGCAAAGCCCTTGTCGCCCCACAGGGCATGTAGTTAGCACTCAATAAATAGTCGCTATTCTTAGGAAGATGGCAGTGATGATGTGAAGAAGGGTTTGTTTACTTCCTGCTGCGGAGAAGAAGGCTGCCCAGTTCATGAGGGAGAGCTAAAAGCCAGCATCAAGGGCTCCTTTATAATCTGAAACAGTTCCATTTCCGTGAGCTTATGAGGATCCGGGACTTAACTCAAAAAAACTTCTAAACTCATTACAAAAAAGAACTTCACTTTCCCTCAGAAAGGGGAAGAGCTGAGAAATTAAACAATGAGGAAGTTCCAAGGGGGCGGCCAAGCTTAACCTAGTTGGTAACTGGCAGGGAACAGCCGCTCCTTGAAGTGGCAGAGGAAATTGTGCCCAACAGTCCGTGGATGGTCAAAGCTTTCGGGACCTCATCTGAGAGACAGGAGCCGGGAGTGGGTCTACTCTGGGTCCACATGAAAGAACACAATGCGGGGCCTAGTGTTCTCTCATGCAAATACCCGACGATGTCGCCTTCCCCAATCATGACACCACGCCAGCATCTTGCTATGTGCAGGACGACGAGCGGTTGTTGCTCATGGAAAATCAGTCCAGCAAGGCAGCATTTAATGTGCGCACTAAAGCGTTAGGGGGCAGGGGGCGCTGCGGAGGGAAGGGGAGACACATGGAAGGAGAGGCAGGCCAGCAAGAGGGGCTTCTTGGAGGAGGACGCGAGAGTCACATCTTTTTAATAAACATTTTTTTTAACATTTATTTATTTTTGAGACAGAGAGAGACAGAGCATGAACGGGGGAGGGGCAGAGAGAGAGGAAGACACAGAATCGGAAGCAGGCCCCAGGCTCTGAGCCATCAGCCCAGAGCCCGACACGGGGCTCGAACCCACGGACCGTGAGATCGTGACCTGAGCTGAAGTCGGACGCTTAACCGACTGAGCCACCCAGGCACCCCGAGTCATATCTTTTTAAAGGCATACACGGAGGCTGGCATCGGGAAAGCAAAAGGAGATGCTAAAACCAGTCTGACAGAAACTCCAGCAGAGTAATACCCCCAAGGTACAAATAGGCAAGGAAGGGAAGGGGAAATCTGAATGGCCTGAACACATGAACGGATCGTCAGCCTCTTCGGTGACCAGGCAAATGGGCATTACAACCACGAGGAGCTGACACTCTGTACACAGTGTGTTAGCAAAACATAAATCAGTTGTAAGTCTGACGATGCCGAGTGTCGCTGACATCGTGAAACAATGGGAGTCTGATGCCCCTGGCTGGGAGCGAACAATTGGTACCATCCCATTGGAGACCAACCTGCCCACAGCCAGGAAAGGTGAAGGTAGGCAGGTGCTGTGAGTATGCAGCCGCTTTCATCGGTGTGTACCCAGGAGAAACTGAACAGAAAACAACTGTGAACCGTCTAACTGCTCATCAAAGAGAGAAAAAATAAATACGACGGTGAATATTCATACAACAGAATGTCAGTAAGTACAGCAGCTAAAGTTCACGGATTAGAATGCTATGCATCTGAACGCATCAACCTCAAAAAGGGAGTGCTGGTGAAAAAGACAAGGTATGTATTTTCCATACAGGAAGGATACACAGACACTAAGGACACACAACGACTCCACCGAACCATTCCCTGTGGCAGGGGGAGGGTTCCGAGAGGATTCAGCTAGATCTGTAATGTTTAACTCCTAAACACTAACTTTATTAAATGAGGATGACGATACGTGTGTGTTCATGATATTTGGCTATGCATTCTGGGACACATTTGAAATACCCAGTGTATTTGAAAATACATTTTTGAAAGCTTAGAAGCAAATTGGAGAAAACGTGAACAGCGGTTAAATGTAGGTGGTGGGATATGGGTGCCTGTTACCTTATTCTTTGCATTTCCCCCCTCTTTCTTTAAGAAATCACCACAGTGTGACCCCTTCGGGAAACTCTTCAGCACTCTCTACTGATGTGGAGCGTAAGCGTCCTGTGATCCAGCAACTCCTTTCCCGTGTGTGGACCCACAGAAACCAGCACTTAACCACCACAAGAAGACATACACAGAGGTGTTAATTACAGCAGTATGTGTAACTGAGCCAAACTGGAAGCCACCCAACGTCCATCAAAGGAGAGGATAAACTGTGATAAATCCGTACAATGGAAGTCTACACGGTAACGAAAAAAACCAGAACAATTGCTACCTGGAACAACACGGTTGAATGTCAACAGATATAACGGTGACAGAGGCTAGACACAAAGGAGTCCATGCTCTATGGTGCCATTTACATAAAGTCCTATAATGGGCAAAACCCATCTATGGACTAGATAGGGGGATGGTGGCCATGCTGGCAGGGTGACAGAAGGAGGCTTGGAGTCCTGCCAATGATGTATTTCCCGGTGTCCGTGCTGTTCGTGCAGGTACGCTCATTTTGTGCAAACCTGTCATCTATACACGTAAGACTGAAAGCATTTATAACTCAATTTTTAAAATAATTTTTAGAAAGAGGAGAAAGAAAACACACACCCCACCGTATCAAGGAGAAGAATGAAGAGGGGAGGAAGGAGAGCCAAGCCTGGTCAGGTCAGAGCACGAATTACAAGAGAATGGAAACCCAATTAGCGAGCCTCCGCTGAGACGTAGTTTTTTAAGCTAGCACTTGAGGGTTCAGGATATGCTGGGTAGATCATCACAAGATCCCATGATGCAATACCCACAACCCACGTGACAGCTGAGACAGCTGCGTTTCGTGGAGGCCGATGGCACACGGAGGTCATGCAGCCAGTGCGTACCAGAGACCGCGTCTGAAGTGAGGCCAGTGAGATGCCAAAGCCCAAACTCTTAACCCCTGTACCGTACGCCTTCTAAAAATGCAAATGGTCGAGGGGAAGGACGCAACTTCCTCCATACACGAGGCATTTTGGACTCTCACAGACCAATGGGGGCGACTTGAGAAACTAAACATGTTTTTCTCCGGCTTGCTGAGGATGAACCAAGACTATAATACACAGTCCCCAAATATTAATGGCAGTCCTGAGCTGGGAGGTAGCAATTATTCTCAATTATTCAAGAAGCGAGTAAGAGCTCACAAGTACTCTTCTACGTTGTGATTTTAATCAGCTGTCCAAAAATGTGAGGGAAAATAACAGATAGAACATGGGTTAAGTACATTCTGAAGGCCTTCAGAGCTAGGAGGAAGAGTAGGTAATGACCTACAAGTAATTTAACAGCCCCAGAAATATTTTGGACAACACTTCATGCCCAGCGGAGAATCAAGTGCCTTGTAATTCATGTCAGTTTCCAAACCAGTGGGTTCACCGCTGCTGCATCAGAGGCCTTGAGCTCGGCCTGAGATGGGCCAAGTCCAGGGAGGCGGCCCAGTCTGGCTGGTGACCTGGCAAGGCTGGACCCCAGATCTGTCATGGAGCTCTCATCTCTGTCACCAGGCATGGACAGTGCCAACATTCACGGTGCGGTGTTCATATCCAGCGGGCCGCTAAGGCCAGTGCATCCTTCATCTGAACGGTTACCAAAGACCTCGAAGTTAAGGGGAAGGAGGGAACAGGGGAGAAAGGGAACCAGTAACTGCACAACAATGGTCCGGCTCACCAGCTCTTACGTGGCTTGGGTTTTACGTTCATCAAACACGTTTCACTCAGCACCCGCCACGGGCCACGCACTGCGTCAAATGCCGCAAGACTGAGACCCAACAGGCCAGGTGCTGCTCTAATTCCATGGGGCTGGTGGAGAGAGAGAAGGGTGCATCAGGCAGCCATGAGGGAGTCTGGGGAGGGAACCTGAGGTGGGGCAGCCAACACTCTGAGTCTGGGGAAGGCTTCCGGGATGGGGAGGCGCCTGCAAGGTCTGTGGCCCGAGATCACCGAAAAGGTCAGCTTGGATTTGACCTCTCCACATGTTACACGCAGAAAACAGGCAGGATGCCAACAGAGCAGCAAATACACTTCTAGTTGCCAGCTCTGGACTTTTGGTTTATAAACGGACCTTAATTTTTTTTGGGGGGATTTTAATTTGATATTACAGAGAAGCACTCCCCAGGAACCCTCCCTTTTTAAATACCTATGCATATTTGCATACGTATCCATATACACACTCCAAGCCTGAGGCTCCTCCGTGTCTCTCTCCCGAGACCGTTGCTCTGGCAAGATGGTTTTAGCAACTGCTCTCCTGGAAAATATCTTAAGAGGCTTTTGCTGTATTAAAGAGTAACACAAATGTGTGATGTATAATGAGCCCAATGTCATTCTTCTTCTCGCTTAATGCATTAAGTACCGGGACTGTTTACACAGCGGTTGGCAGAGTGTCAAATGAGAAACAAACTAGAGTTTATAGCTTCGTTCAACTGGAGCTTCTTTTCTCCCGCCAGTTTGCATGGTCTTTGGGACGGGCGTGTGACTCAATTCCGATGGGGGCCACAGGACCCCGGGCAGGATGCTTACAGCCTGAGCCCAGCTTCCTCACCTCTGAGACATCTTGCATGAGACTCGACAAGAAGGACACAGGGAAGGACAGAAGACACAGCCCCCACCGTGCACACGCCTGGCATGTGATGGCTGGTATTACTACACACAGAAACACAGGCTGTGAGGGTTCTGGAAGGACCACCTGTGTCAGGCTCACCCACTGCAAACTCTGCCATGAGGACGTGCTCCTGTGTCAGCTTCTTCAGCCTCACCGCCAGCCTCTACACCCCTTCAGCAACACGTACACAGCATTGACCCTGTGTAGACGCTGTTGTGAGTATTTTAGCAATTTTACCACCGTAAGTCCTTATGACAACACTAGAGAGAAGCGGTATGTAGACGAGAAACTGAGGCAGGGACGGATCAAGTACCTCGCCCGATGCCATCCATCTAGTCAAGCAGTAGGAGCCTTTTCCTTTCTGTGTCTGATTGTCACAGTTGGCAAAGTCCTGTTGAATGAATAAATGGACAAATGGACGAACGACCATCCCTCCAGATGCTTCGGTTTGCGAGGAAAGCTTATACAAGCTTCTATCAACCGTGAGGGCGGCAGTTTCTAGCTGTACCAATGGCTCCTGAGTCAGACAGGGCGGGGTGTGGGTGAGAGGGGTGGAGCCACAGAGGGAGAGGCAGATTTCCACATCGGTGGGGTTGAGGGAGTGACTTCCAGGAGTCAATGTCAATCTACATTCATCCACCCTCCATGGAGCTCTGTGGATCCCTGTGTGCCAGGGGCTCTGGAGACCGTCTGCCTGGAGCCACTTATCACCTTAAGTGGCCAGCTCAGTGAGATGGCCTTGGTTAAGTCACTTTACCTCCCCGTGCCTCCCCCTCCCCATGTGTAAATACCTATACCTCAGGCAAGGAAAGAGAGCTGTGAGGTAGGCAGAAAAACGTCCCCCTACCCCCTGCCAAATTTCCCCGCCCCGATCGCTGTGAATGTGCTATCTTACATGGCAAAGGGGTCTCTGCAGAGGGGACTAAGGTGATAAAGAGGTCACAAATTCAGATGGGGAGATTATCCTGGGTTATCTGGGTATGCCCAATCTGATCACGCTCCTTCAAAGCAGAGAACGTTTCCTGACTGTAGTCAAAGATGTTACGACGCAAGAATTGGCGTAGAGATGGGGCACCGAAGATGGAGGGAGACCCCAGGGGTCTGGCAAGCCTCCAGAAGCTGGAAAAGGCGAGGAAAGGGATTCTCCTCTAGAGCCTTGAGAAAGAGACGCAACCCTTGCTGACACCATGATTTCAACCCACTAATGCCCGATGTCTATTTCGGACCTCCTCAACTCGAAGGTACATGCAATACATGTGTACTGTTTAAAGCCACTAGATTTGGGGTGACTTCTTACAGCAGCAATATGAAGCTAATACGGGGCACAAAGGAAAGAATACCCATGAATTGAGCCCGCTTTCCCACTGGTAAGCTCTGTCGCCAGGATCCTGCTGGCCCCGCGCAGAAGGCAGCCCTGCTCACCGCCCCCCTTCCAGACCGCCCCAGGGGCCCTGGTTCCCCTAGTTCGCAGGACTCTTCTGCGAGGACCTATTTACTAGTCTTTCTCCCCACAAAGTCATGAACTTTGTGAGGGCAGAGACCTTACTTTGGACAACGTTTGTCCCCCTCACATCTAGCATGACAGCCCTACATTCCAGAAGCTTTTCTAAGTGGAAAATTCGACCACCTTCAACACTGTTCCAGGTACCCACTTGTTCCCACCGCTGCAAGTCCCTTCCGCTGGGGGCTGGACACCCCCAGAGCTGCATTTAAATCTGCACCTCTCAGCTGCAAAGGGGCTCCCACGGCTCCGTGATGCCAGCTGGTTCCTCCAGCACACACTGGTCTATGTGTTTTTAATGAGGATTTTGACGCATAATTCGTCCAACAAGTTGAATTATCTGTGGCTCCGGGGAAAGCGATTTGCCCTGCCTTAATGCCAAATGAACTTTCAGAGACTGACTCCATTACCCTAAGAAGGAATGACAGCCTCTCAAATCTATTTCTTGCTGAGCAATAAGGCAGACTTGCAGTAGCGTCATCAGAAACGAGTCTTTTTCCTTAACCCCTCATGCTGGCCGAGTCTCCCTGGACAGGGAGGCTTGACGGCCAACTCCCCTGGACCGTTGGAGAGCCACCTTTCCGCTCTGCAAAAGCTTGCCCGCCTCTGGCCCGTTCTGCAAAAGCACCTCCCCAGTTACCCCCAAAGCTATTATACCCAGTGGGGCAATTCAGTTTTTTAAAAAATTTGTGCCAAGACCCAGCAACTTGAAGAAGAAAATAACAGGGAAACTTTTCCATTTAATGTGTGTTCCCTTATTCCTTAATTCAGGCCATGAGTCTCTCTGGGCGGCAGAAGCTATTCTAGGAGCTGGCGAGAGAGCAGTGAACAGACCAAGGCCCTGTTGTCATGAGCTTCCATTCCAGTGCAGAGAGACAATACTGCTCAAGGTCACAAATCAATCACTTAGAGTGATAGTACGTGCTAGGGGACAATTACAGCAGACTAATGGATTGGAGAGTGACTCAAGGGGCAGCACTGATGAGGGCAGTTGGAAGGGAGTTCTAATGACCTGCAGGGTCCGTCCATGCAGAGGTGGGGGAGCCAATCCATGCAGAGGGAACAGCAGATGCCAAGGCCACAAGGTAAGAACAGCATGGAAGTCTGAGGACGGCAGTGTGGCTGGGTACAGACAGGGAGGACGGAGCATGAGAGAAGGTACGGGAGGAGGTGGGAGACAGGTCAGGGGACATCTCGAAGGCCATAAGGAGTCCTGAATTTAACTGCCAAAGGTGCGACTGGGAGGGGGGGTTTACGCAACAATGACATCATCTGATTTGATGTCATACAAACCTCACTGTGGCTCAGCAGGGGGATGGATGGGAGCAGGCAAGAGTGGAAAAGGGCAACCGTTGCAAATGCCCACACCAGAGAGGACCGGGCTTGTGTGAGGATAACCGAAGCAGGGGTAGAGGGATGCACCTCAACTGGGACTCTGTGGAAGGAGACCCACAGGACCTGGCATGCCCATCTTAGGCTGGTGGGGTCGTGCTCTCCTCTTATCCCCACCCTGCTCAGAAATGTGGCTCGAGACAAGTGCCCCCCCACCTTGTAGGGGTCATGAGAGCTGATGGTAAAAATTCAAATTCTCCTGGACACATGGGAGGAATGGACTCCTTCTCCCCGTTGGCATTACACATGGCTGAGTAAGTGGCTTTGGCCAATGAAAAAGGAGTGGAATTGACATGTATCACGTCTGGGCAGAAGCTCTAAGAGCCAGTGTATGATTTTCGCTTGTCCTTAGTTTCCTGATGTCATGATGTGCAGAGCTCCCAGCCAACCCATGATGGGCATAAAACACGAGCCAAAAATAAATCCTGGTTGGCTCAGGCTGCCAAGACCACAAAGTCGTTACTTCAGCCTAACCCAGACTATCTCACAATGGATACAAGCCCCATGCCTGTGATATTTCAGATTTAATGAGTAACGTTAATACACAACTACTGCGGCTTGTTTGACTCAGCTACGAAGAAATGAACAGCAAGCGGTGGACTGGTGTTCAAGAAACTACCTCGACACAACTCAAGTTTGATGTGATACCTAAAGGCATGGGCGGCTCTAGTGAGTGCTGTGGGTATTTGTGATTAAACACGTGCATGGCGTACTAAGGCACAAGAAATTCTGTGCTAAAGACAAATCCTGCATCCATGAACTACACAATGGGCTGTTTCACCAATTAAAAAAAGTTCAAACTGGGGCGCCTGGGTGGCTCAGGCGGTTAAGTGTCCAATTCTTCGTTTCGGCTCGGGTCATGATCTCACGGTTCATGACTTTGAGCCCCACGCTGGGCTCTGTGCTGGGGGCGTGGAGCCTGCTTGGGATTCTCTCTCTCCTTTTCTTTCTGCCCTCTTCTGCCTTCTCTCTCTCAAAAAATAAATACACATAAAAAAAAGTTCAAACTTGGGGTCAGATCACATTTTGATTCTGTAACTGGCAGACAATCGACAATGGTGGCACGGTTGGGAAAATACCTAGAAATTCAGGCTAGGAAGATACTCATATGATGAGTTTGAAAAAACTATAGTTAGTTTTTCCTGTGCAGGCCCATGGATCCCAGATTGAATCACTTAATGGGTCCAAGACTTAACAGCAGCAACCTACTTGTAACGCAATCCACACAAAGAAGTCAAGCCTGAGTACCTTAATGGTACAAGAGGCAAGGGAGACCTTCTTGAAGTGACCTAGTCAAGGGAAAGCTTCTGAGGTGGCTGACTTCTCTGGACCAATTTAGAAAGAAAACTCACCCTCAGGGTATCAAGGCAGGTATCTTGAGCCTGTAGGTCCTGGTGAGGCGAGTGCAGGCTTTGTCTCTTAACAGGATTCATCAGTAGCTTTTGTCAGATGTTGAAGTCCTGCCTGCTAACTCAATCTACTCCTGACAATCAGATAAACCCTCAGATCTGTCCTGGAGAGCAGCCAAAGTGTACTTCAGGGAAGTGGGTAAGTCTTAGCGAGCCAAATGTGCAGGGAGAGAGAATCAGAAGCCAACCGGCCAACTCTAAAGCAAAGGGCCACACAGACTGGACGAGAGGCAGAGGCCCTGTGACTGCAGGCAAGCTGTCAGGCCCACCCCTGAACATGGGAAGCAGGACCAAAAATGTAGTGAAGAACCAGGCCAGGCCCACCAGCATGGTATCTTTAATTCCCAAGTTCCTTTATTTGCAAATAGGGTCGCACTGGGGTCGGGGGTGGAGGGTGGACAGAGCCCTACTCACACAGATTTCACAGGGCAAAAGCCCACAGCTGCTCAGTCAGTCCTAGGATTGACAAGAATGGGACAGCATGAAGCTAGGCTGGGGACATCGCACTCGGAGGGGAAAGTCACTGCATCCCTGTCCCTGGGGGGGTGGTGTTGGTAGGCTTCTTAGGTCTGAAGTAAGTTTTGCATAACTATTAGGCTTGCCTGGAGATCCAGAGTGGGAGGGGTCACTTTGCTCTGCAGAGAAAGCCTGTGGCACCCAAAGATGCCTAATCCCAGAACCTGAGAGTATAAAATACTCTCAGTTTATTCAGCAAAAGGGACTTTGCAGATGTGATTAAGTTAAGGATCCTGAGACTGATTATGGTGGCTTATCTGGGTGGACCCAGTGTCATCTCAAGGGTCCTATAAGAGGGAGAGGAGTCAGAAAAGGTACTATGTGAGGTACTACACAGAGATACTATATGACAGAAAATGAGGTCAGGGTTGCAAGGTTGCTGGCTTTGAAGACACAGGAGGCCTTGAGCTGAGGAATGCGGACAGGCTCCAGAAGCTAAAAAAGGAAAGGACTCTCCTCTGGAGCCTCCAGAAACAACCAGCCCCACTGACTCCTTGATTTTAGCCCCAGGAGATGGATTCTGGACCTAACCTCCAGAAGTGTAGGAAAATACATCTGTGTTTTTTAGACCCCTAAACAGGGGCCACGTTTGTACGGCAGCCACGGGAGGCAAAAATAATGCGACACATCTCTCCACCTGAACGTCTCTGGTTCAGCCTTGTCCTAATTTCCCTTAGTGAGACACAGACAGGCCGAGCTCCCCGAGGGTCATGGAGTGGCTGCTATAGCAGAAGGCTTCCTGCAAATGACATTATCTTATCATGATAATAAGCTGCTTACACAGAATTCTGTTTTATGACATTCTCAGGCATTCTGGATGGGTCCCAAGATTTGTATGAGCCTGCAAGTCATTAGATTAAACCAGTATATAATTTTTCTCCCTTTTCATAAGAATTATTGTCCTCCTTGCTCTGCACAAGTGTAGAATTTCTAAGCCTTCTGTTTTTATGGGCTCAACTTCACTTATCTTCAGGAAAATAATGGAATGGCACATTTATTCTAGGCCTCAGATAAACTTGCTTTATAACTGTTTAAATTAAGATCTAACAGACCCTGACATGATAGGATTTCTAATCTAAAAGCAAAGAAATCCATGAACACGTAAACATAATAGACAGTAACGGTATTCCCAGCAGAATTCCCAAGTGTTCATAGTGGTTATCAAAACTTTTGCTCTGGTTTTCTGGGAGACAAAGGTCCAAGGAAAACTCTAGCAAGGTGGCCCTTCAAGAGAGAAACTAGGAAATTCATCACACACAGGATCTGCCACACGACTATGTCAGTGCGACAGCATCGTGGTTCTTACGCTTGCTGAGGCATCACCACCACACAGCTCTAAAGCCAGATTTCTGGGCTCCTGCCCAGAGCTGGTATTTCAGTAGGTCTGGGGTGGGGCCTGGGAATTGGTGTTTCTTTTTTTTTTTTTTTTAATGTTTATTTATTTTTGAGAGCAAGTGAGCAAACCAAGGGCAGACAAGGGGAGGATAGGGGAGGGAGGGAGGGAGGGAGAGAGGGAAAGAGACAGAGACAGAGAGAGAGAGAGAGAGAGAGAGAGAGGAGAAAGAATCCCAAGGAGGCTCTGTGCGGTTAGTGCAGAGCCCAAAGCAGGGCTTGACCCCACAAACTTCGAGATCCTGAGCCAAAATCAAGAGTTGGACTCTTAACCAAATGAGCCAGGCACTGGAGGGAATCGGTATTTCTAACGAGTTGCCGGGGAATGCTGATGGTCAGGGGCCACTCTCTGAGAACCACGGTAGGAGGGGGGTGCCTCGTGCAAGGCCCAGTTTCTCACCTGTCCTCATGAGGATCATGATCTTACCTCCTCTGGCTCAACTGTCCCTGCCCAGCTCGTCAGTATCCTGCGCTTGCACAAGTGTCCCCGTCCCCTACCAGACACGAAGCCAGGCGTTCCCCAGCGCGGCTGCGTACTGCAGCCCTCCGTGCCCCTGCCTCACTTCACCGGGAGTGAGGGACTCAGGTCTTAGGAGCTCTTAAAGCTACTCATGGGATTCCGAGTGTGGCCCAGACGGAGGAGTGCTGCTCTAAGCAAACATGAAGGACGACAAAATGACACCAGTGGCCGAAGCGGGCGACGCAAGGCCCCCCGACAAGGCCTGAGCTCGTCTTCCCCGCCGTGATACGTGATGGTGCTCGGGAGACACTTCTGCACCAACGAGCACTCATCGGCTGGCAGTCCATGGAGGGCTAGCACCTCCTTTCTCCAGGGTGCCTGGATGACCCCCCAGAAACGCATGACGTCATTAAATCACTAACCTTCACAAGGAAAACAACCCTATACCGACACAAGTATTTGGGAAGTAACCCCACCCACATTCATGAGTCCAAATAACTAACCTGACAACTACGGATAAAAGCCAGAAAACATCTTTTTGGTCAAGAACAGGCATCAGAAAACAGACCCATCAGCTAAATCGAGGTGCCACCTTATGAATCAAGTTTTATTGGCACTCGGCCACGCCCATCCAGGTCAGAACAGCCTGTGGCTGCTTTCACACTCCAGTGGCACAGCTGAGTATTTTCAGCTAAGGGAGTATGGTCTGCAAAGCCAAAAACAATTCCTCTCTGGCCCTTTAGCGGAACATGCTTGCTGACTCCTGTCCTAGAGACGTAAGAGGGCGTGCACAAACAAAACATGACACGCTGTGGAATTAAAGGTGTTTTCTCTGTCCCTGTTTCTTCTTCTATGTGCCAACCTCCGAGACCTGTGTCTAGAGGGGCACGTGCGTGTAGATCAGGCACCGGGGTGTCCCCGGTTCCCTGTGGTGACAGTACCTTGTTTCCAATGGCCTTCTTGGGTGGGAAACTGTAGCCCCTCACTTGAGGGTACTTGTTCTGTAACTTGTGGTGCAAACCCCTGAACTCTGTGTACCGCCGATACACGTTCCACTCATCGTCTTTTATCCGGATGTAGACCTGCGGAGAAAGGCACACAGAAGGAAAACGTCAACCTCTCTTAAAGCTCTTGTTACAAAGGGGTGGGGTTTCGGGGATGCTCCACCCATGAAAGCCAGCTCTGCGAGAAGCAGGGGCCGCAGCCGTCCCTCAGGCCACTGGACGCCCAGAGCCTGGCAGAGGAGGGCCTCAGTGGTACCAGGTCAACAAAGGGGTCCACAAAAGAACAAAGCAGGCAGGTGACGGGAACAACACGCCGTGTACCAGTTCCCAGTATCAGCAGAGGTGAACAGTCCAGCTGATCTCTGAGATGGTCACATGCATGCTGTGGTGGTGACTGCTGCTGAGAATCCAACTCCTCCCAGGCGACACATGTCATCGTCTATGAGGTGGAACTGACTCACAGCACCTCCTCCCAAGGAGCATTCAGACACACAGGCAGGGCAGCTATGCCTGGGATGGTGTAGACCCCCACATAGAGGAGGGGGAAGCCAATCTGGGGCGGGAGGGAGGGAGGGGCCAGAGTTGACATCAACCCAACTGGGTGGAAGGTCACGTCCAGAGGGGACAGGTACACCGGGAACGTAAAACTTCTTTATTTTCAATGAAGATGGGACTCTCAAGAGAACATTCTAGAGGGTACACAATGTAACGGCTGTTTCTTCAGCTTCTGATAGACCGTAACACCTTCCAGGGACACACACTATCCACATCTCGAGGGAAAACTGAAGCGGGAGAGGGAACGATGCATTTAAAAATATTACACAAGAATGGCCCAGAGAGCAAAGTTCCCAATGATAAACAGCTACTGTGACCGGTCATCAGCGAACGTCAATACGCATCTCAAAAACCTCTCATGTAACGATAAACACAGGTATCCCTCATGTGAGCGACAGATTCCACCTCTACGTGGAAACCACCCAGTATTCCCAAATCAGACACGATACATCGGAACTTTGGTTAAGACAACCATCGAGGCCTCTCGTAATCCTCTTGTGAACAAGATGGACGAACGATTTAAACCAAAGAACTTCAACAAATGGACCGAAGTTTCCAGCGCAATCAGATAGAGAAATGGAGGTCTATCAAATTCATTAGAAGCCCCCAAGCTAAGAGAGGCAGTAAATGCACTGGGGGGCAAACAAAGTGGTTTCAACTGGCCTGAGGGATGAGTCTAATCCAATGTGCTGAAATTCAAAAAGATCAATGTCGGGTTGTACGCTAAAACTCCAAAAACCATCACCATAAGTAAAAGGGAAATAGGGCACAGGAGTGGCCTGTGGGACAAAGACTTACAGGTTTCGGTAAATTTGAGCTAAGTAAATAATGTGGGAGGGCCACCAAAAAACCTATGTAATCTTTAGGCCTCGTTAAAAAAGCTGTATGCTAACTTCTGGGATAAGTGACTTGAGAGTCTTGCTCTGTTCTAAATCGACCACAGCAACTTAGTTAGGTTTTGGCTGCCACCTATTAAAAGATGAACTATGTTCAGAAAGGCCCGGGTCACTTGCTACAAGGGCCGTCCGTGGGCCGGTAGCATCGGCATCACGTGGGAGAGGTCAGGAATGGAGCGTCTCGGGCTCCACCCCAGATGCACTGCTCGGAACTAGAACCCAGGCGGTCCACACCACACACTGACTCTGAGAAGCACGGGCCCTAGGAGAGGATCTGCAGCCAAATTATAAGAAGACAGGCAGTGGAGGGCGACAACCCAAGCCTCAGGGTGGAGGGGGCAGAGATCTCAAAATTCCTGGAAAGGCTGTACGGAGAAAGAGGAAACCCAGGATGACGTGCTCTGGATGCTCACAACTGTGAGCAGATACCACCTGGAGGAAGACAGATTCCATAGGGACAAAAAGCTGCCGAGAGGAAAGGCTTCTTGGGACTGAAGGTCCCCGCAGCGGTATGACGGTTACCCCGATTAGCCAGGTGTTTGATTTGTAGAAGTAAAGTATACATGAGACCCAAAAGTATCTGGAAGGGCCTGGCTAGTTGGGGGAGAAAAGGGACTTCAGGCTCTCCCAGTCTCTATAAGCTGAGACATGATGAATCCGCAAATAAACCCAGCAGAGCTCAGGGGAATTTCACACAGCACATTTAGGGCATTTGCTGGGTCCCCTCAGGTTCCAGCAAGTGCTAGTTGCCCACCCAGCATCCATTTCCCCTCACTATTTGGGGGGATAGCAATGTGTTCAGGGAGACTTAACTACATTTTTCTGTCTGCCTCGCAGGTAAGAGTAGCTAATGAGACGTAAGCAAAAATCACTGGGGCTTCTAAGAAAGTCCTTAGGAGAGATCTGCCTCAGCCTACGGTGCCTTTTTACCTTTCTCCCTCTCTTTTTCTTTCTTTCCTACAGACGTGATGACTGGAGCTCCAGGAGTCATTTTACGATCACGAGATCATCTTGATTATGGTAGAAGACAGAAGGGATTGTGGGGTCTCTGATGACACTATGGAGCCACGACGCCAATTACTAGACTATCTATTCGATTTTTTTTTTAACAAAAGAGAAATATTCACCTTGAATTTACTCAAGCTTAATGTTTTACAGGTCTTTGTCCTGGTGGCTGAATGCGGTTCCAATCTGCCACATCTCAAATGGACTGTATCTGCTTGCAGTATATTGTTACACAAATGCAGGTATCCCCTAGAGAGCGTCAAGTTCAGCTACTTGCCTGATCATCATGCACAAGGTTAATTATCTAGAGCAGGAGAGGTAAACTATGGCCCATGAGCCAAATCCAGCCACATCCATTTGTTTACCTATTGTTTATGGCTGCTTTTGAAATACAATGGCAGAACGGAGTGGTTCCAAGAAAGACCATATGGCCTGCAAAGCTGAAAATACTTATTTACAAAAACACTTTACAAAAAACACTTTGTCCTCCCTCTGATCTAGATACTCAGCACTCATTGTTGTTATTTTTCCACTGACATAGCCAAGATCTGGTGTGGAAAGGGGCAGGGCTTTCCAAATATTACCAGCCCCTGGGTGGGATGTATTACCCATCTGGGACCCAGGAATCTGTAGTGTTCCAAAGCTTCCCTAGTGATTCTGATGTGTAGATGGTCTGAATGCTTGTGTCCCCCCAGAATTCATATGTTGAGATGCTAACCCCTGATGTGATGGTGTCAGGAGGTGGGGGCCTTTTCTAGGTGGTTAGGTCATGAGGGTAGAACCCTCAAAAACAGGATCAGTGCCCTAAAAAAAAAAGATCCCCCAAGAGCTCCCTCACCCCTCCTGCCATGGGAGAAGATGCTATCTATGATCCAGAGAGTGGGTTCTCACCAGACACCAAACCTCCTTAATGCCTTGACCTTGGACTCCCCAGCATCCAGACCATGAGGAATAAAGGTTGTCTAAGGCCCTCAGTCTACAGCAGACTGAATGGACTAAGGCAGCAGGCAATTTGGGGAACCCCTGAGGTCAAGCACAGACTTAGGTGTCAGGCAAAGCATGTCTCCTCTCTATGGGTCTCCCCATCTATAAAATGAAATTTACCGACAGCACCTCCTCCCAGGGGTGTGGGGAATACTTGGACGCACAAGCAGTGCAGCTGTGCCCGGGATCGTGTCGACCCCCCACACAGAGGAAGTGGAAACTAATCTGGGGCAGGAAGGAGAGGCCAGAGTTGACATCAGCTCAGCTGGATGGATGGTCACGTCCAGATGGGATTGGCACCATGGGGGCATAAAACTTATTTGCATCAGAATGGGACTCTCAAGAGGACATTCTGGGGGTACACAATGTAAGGGCTGTTTCTTCAGCTTTTTATGGGCCTTAACACCTTCCAGAAACACAGCAACTACACTGGAAGGGAAAACAGTAGGAGAGAGATTAACGCATTTTAAAAAATTACATGAGCTAAGAAGAGCCTAGAGTAAAATCTCCAGTGACAAATATCTAGTATCATTTGCAAGCAGTCAACATCAACGCAAATCTTGAAAACCTCTAACGTAATGATAAAAACAGGCATCTGTAGCATGAAGGACAAAGCGTGACTCTATGTTTTTTGGAACACGTTCAAGAGCCAACTGCTTCATACCATGGAAATGTTGAGTCCCTCCCGTTTCTCCGATGGCCCCTTCTTGGCCTTCCACACGGATGCCTCCTCTTCTGCCCATGCCACAGGTGGAGATTTTCGCTCACCACCCTCTCTCCCCTCCACGAGCACCCAACTCTCTGGTTTGCACATTTCACGTTTAGGTCAAATCTGCGTCTCTAGTTTGGACTTCTGCTATCAATTCCAGGCCCAGACGTGGTCAAACTCATCATGTCTACGTCTGATCCCCCAATCTGCACTGGAGATGTGCTCCTCCCTCTTCCTGGGATCTTGCTCTCTCAGTGAATGGACCACTCGGCTGCCGGAGTTAGAAACCTGGGCATCACCTTTGACCACTTCTGTTCTTTCACCCACATGTTCAAGTACTGAACAACAAGGCCTGCTGACCCACCCTGGAGTTGTCCCTTCCTCTGCCTGGGCCACTGTGAGAGGCCGCTAGATGGTCTTCTGGCCATGCATTTTCCCCTATGCGATTCGTTTTCATCTCGCTGTTCACACTCCTTCAGCGACTGTCCATGAGGGATGTCTGCGAGCCAAAGACAGGTCCAGAGCAGGTACGGCGGGCGGCCTCTCTGGGCTTGCACGGCTCCTGCTTAACCGCACTGTCCTCCTTCATGCTCCACCACAGGCTGTGGCAAAGCAGGATGGTGCCAGTTTGCCTGCATTCTTTAAAACGTTAAAAAAATGTTCGGATTAAAGGAAATGCCCTGACCTTCCAACCTTCCCTTGGTTGTATCTCCTGCCAGGGTGACAGGAGGCATTCAACAAAAAACCCATGAATGTCTCTGTGTCCTGCTTTCTCCCTGAGCAATGAAGATGGTAACATTACCACCCTTGCTGGGTCTTAGGAGATTTAAATATGTTCACACACGTAATAGGCTTAGAACAGAACCCGATACACAGAAGGTGCCAGGTGAGTGTTCGATAAACAAACAAAAATGTAAACTTATTGGTGAGGTCGCCACCAGGAAATGACAGAGATCTGGATTTTGGAAGTCTCTGACCTTGCAATCAGCTTTAACATGAATACCCCCCTCGTAGTCCGACTGACGGAGACTGGGCTGCAGTGAGACATCAGCTAATCTGAGCCTGGCCCAGAAACTACGGCGGCCTCCCAGAAGTTCCGTACCTCCTCCCCCCACCCGAAAATGGTTCCTTTCCGGGTCTCGGTTTACTCATCTGAGAAGCGGGTATCATCATCATAATAAAAAGATGCCTAAAAGCAAGCATAACAGCGCCTGGCGTCCACAACTGTTAACTACAGCTGCTGTCATTGTCGTCGTCATCACCATCAAAAGCATGACATTCTGCAAACTTTAAGAAGCACTGCTGTTGAAGTCAACACCTGTCTTAGCTTTATGCCCTCTACTGTAAGGTTTTTGCTCAGCAAATAACTGCATAGATTACCACTAAGTCTTAGACCTAGGGCTTAGAACAAATTATTCTGTGGGTCACTGAAAATTTTAAATAGAAACACAAATCAGAGTGCTCCTGCCCTAAAGAGCTCCACAAATACACCATGCAAAACCTATTTCCTGGGAGCACAAGTGAGACCAGATGTGGCCCCTCCTGGCCATCGTTTGCGCTCCTGGAGCATCCCTGCTTCTTCTGGGCCTTGTTTCTGAGTGCGCAAAGTGCAGGGATGGGACCAGATGGTCCCGTTACTTTACAGTCCTCAAGTTCCTACCCTCTGAGTCCTCAGGTGATTTACAAACTCCATGTACTTCAACGGGCCTCTCCCCAGCCACATCCCACAGCCACCTCACGCTGGGGACCAAGGGGTTCCGAGAACCAGGCAGGGGACCTGAGCTGAGCTTGACTTAGGACGATCTCATACTCAAGGGAAAGGCAAATGCACAGCTATCCTTGGAGCCTCTTTCTTCAAAGCTCAGTTGTCTGAGACTCACCCCACCAAGCCCAGAGTGTGCTGCCTGGGAACACTGGGCACCGAGAACAATCACCAGAGAACCACCTGCGGAGGGGGTTCTAGATGCTTCTGTCAAGACTGGTGACTGCCCTCACCTCTGCCTCTGCCAGCATTAGGCAAAGGTGAAAAATGGCCAGTGGGTACTTTCAGCACCACCTTTATTATCTGGAGGCCACCGGGTAGCAAGGGGAGAGGAGACAATCACCCATTCTCAGTTTCTGCTGTCGTCTGGACGCTGGTCAAATCCTAACCTCCTCGGTTGGCAGGCAAAGTTAGGAAGCTCCAGGAGAAAGTGAGTGAGAGTGGAGCTGCCCACCGCCAGACCCAAGAGAGTAAACTATTTTTCAGAGCTCCAATAAAACGTAATTATCTTCAACACTCCCGCTTGGCTTGGTGTTTACGAAGCACCTACCGTGTGGCAGGTACGATGCCGGGCACTCCCTCTGCCTCACCTGCCGTCCTCATCTCAATCTGCAAGGCAGAAGGTGCGACCGTGCCACCTTCTACAGATAGGGTCATGGACTCCGAGGCGGATGTCACTTGCCCTGGGAGATGGGGAGATACAGGATCTGGACTGGGTCTGCCTGACGCTAAGGCCTGGCATCTTCTATTGTAGCACGGTGCTGCGGTACTCAAGGCCCCTGAAGATCCAGGAACCCCAAGCGAGTAGTGCTGGCAGCTGGGAACAGCAGCTGGCAACGAAGGTCCCTGCTCGATACCTCTGGGGCCCAAATGCCCCTTTTGTGGGCAGATCACACGTCCTCAACAGCAATGCTCTTAGCATCCACAACTGGGAAACTTTCTCTGTAAATTAAGTTGTCCTTGAATTACACTTAACCAAATTGTGCATTTATTTCACTGAAGAATTAAAAGCGCTCATGTCCAAAATCGTTGGGATTTTAATTTTTATTTTAAGGGCTCCCTGCTCCAAATTAAGTTTGATAAGTCTCAATTCCTTCTGCTTGAGCTGTAAAGATAATTCCTTGGAGGAATAACAAGAATTGACCTCTTCCAGCAAAAGCAAGTTCCCTTTTAAAACAAGCAATAAAAAGCTACTTCAAGTCCAATCTCCTCCACTCAGCAGAAGCCAATAAAATAGGAGGGTAATATCTGTGATCAGGAATCAGGGCAAATGCTCTCTTCTCTGTTTTAGGAGGAAGTTTGAATCTTGAGGTTTCTCTTCCAGTGGGAACAATGACCCTAGCGATGCCTGTAATAATGGGGGGTAAGGAGAGGTGGGGCGGGGGGAACCGCAGTCCCTCAATGAATTGAATCCAAAAAAACGCCTGTGTACACAGGGCCTCCTGAAACACTTTTTCTTTAGATTAGCAACATGTGATGGAGCAGTGCTCTCTGCCCGCTCTGTGCCCCTCTCAGCAGTCAATGCCACTCGGCTTCTCTGCTGGGCACCCCGCCCTCTGGTTTCTTCACCTAGTTTTGAACTTCGTCTAAATGGACTCATACAGAGTGTATTCCTTTGTGTCTGGTTCCTTTCGCTCCAGACTGTGTTGGGGGGACACCTCCCTGCTATGGTGCACGGCACCCTTGTGTTCTCGTTCGTTGCCATCGAGGACGTTCTGCTGTAGGAACACACCCCGGTTTGTTGACCTGCTCTGCTGGAATGGGCATTCGAGTCGATCCCAGGGAGGCTGTTGTAGGTGAGGCAGCTACGGGCATTCACGCGCCTGGCTTCTACACTCATGTCTCGTGGGATCATAGATCTCAATGTGAAAGGTAAAATTGTACAACTATGGGGAGAGGACATACGAGAGTATCTTTATGACCTTCAGGGTAGGAGAGGTTTCTAACACAGAGACCCCACAAAGGCATGAAGAACTTTCTGGGTACTGGAAATGCCCTGTATCTCCGTGCAGTAGTTACACAGATATGTAGAGAAATTAAGATTAACTGAACGATACACTTATGGCGTGTGCACCTGATTTTATAGTAAACCTGAATTTAAAAGCCAAAGCTTCCCCCCGCCCCTCAAAAGCCAGGTCTTCACTATTCTCAGGAGATTGAGTTTTTACCCTAATTTGTGTTCTCAGCAGGTTGTGAAGAGACTGCAGTAGGCGGGTGTCCATGAGGACCTGACATGCAACCAGATGTCAGAGTCGGGAGATGGGGTCCCGGGACCAGATCCAGGCCTAAGGCAGATGTGGGTTTGAATTCCAGCCCCACCTCTTGCTAGCCAGGTGACTCTGGGTAAGTTAACTCACCTCTTCAAGCCTCGATTATACATGGAGGGTCATATACACACACACATACACGCATACATACGTATACAGACATGTATACATATATATATATACACACACGTATGTATAATGTATACATATTTATTACAGTATATATAAAGGAGGACTAGGGAAGAGGGAGAATGAAGATTTAAAAACTTTTCAGGGGACTGAAGTTCCAGGTCTACTTTAAGGGTCTGCCAAGCAGAGGCCCTGTTGGGTCTCAGCCACACCTGAGGCCTCCTCTGCTAGAGGCAGAATGACAAGCAAAGGGCATGGGCTGGGCAAGGAGAGGGGCCTGGGTTCAAAATCCGGCTGTTTCCTTTGCTAGCTGTGACCATGAAGGTGATACTCTACCTCAAGACTCAGCTTCTCCATCTGTAAAATGGGGACAATAGCAATTGTGTTGGGGGGTTGTGAGATGCTGTGCCTGGCCTGTGCCTGGCAGGCAGTAAGCAGTGGCAGCTGTTAATACTCTAACACCGTCACCTCCGTCGTCATTTGCCTTTGTGTACATGAACTTCCCTATTACAGAATTAGGGGTAATTATAGGATGTGCAATCACAAAATTACAGCAGGTAATTACCATGCCTAATTAATTGTCAAATGCTAGGCAGGCGAGGAAACATAAACATAATGCACAGTCTGTGGGTTGGGCAGTTAAGCCTTCCCTGTGCTTCCAAAAATCTGTCAACAGAAACAGGAGAGTTCAGTGCGTGACCTTCTTGGGTGGGTTTTCGAGTATTGAAACAAAACCTGGGATGTGTTCTTGGGGCCTCTGACTCAGAATGAGCTCAGCATACCTCTCTGCTGGCTGCAGGCTGGCCTGGCAGTTATATAGCCCCTGCCACACCAGCACCAAGGATTCTGGACGAGAGTGCTATTTTAGGAGGAGGACCTCACAGGAGATACTTGATGGTTACAGCAAGGGTCAGACCTCACAGAGGAACTGCTGATGGGAAGGCAGCAAGACCTCGGACATGAACGCTCACTGACACTGACACACGGCTGGTTTTGCAAACAAAACGCCAGGCGGCCCGGCTTTCTTCGCAGCCTAAGTCAAATGCATGCCTCTCCATTTCAAACTACAGGCCACTTTTCAGTTATCCAAACTCCCCCACCAGGGCACCAAACACTTCTTTATGCATGTCGTGATACTCGATGGCATTCACGGTGAGAACTCCTCGGACTTCTACGAAATGATGTAACATTTAGTGGCCCCTGTCATGTGACAGGTATCTTCCCTACAATTTTCACCACAGCCCTCCAATTTTATATGCCCTCAAACGGAGACTCGGAACAACCCAGAAACATGCCCAATATGACCCAGGGAGGGAGGAGCAGAACAGGTGCTTAAACTGAGGTTACACCCAAGAGCGATGCCGTCTGTAACTGAAAGGAAAGAAAAGTTATGAACTCCCAGTTCCGATGCCCTTTCTGCACATGGCTGAACGCAAAGACAGTCCGATGACATCAGGATGACAAAGACTCTTTTAAAAATGGCTTTAGGTTCCTAATTCATCTTGCTTCCTTAATATCCAACGAATGATTTGTGTTTTGGTTGGTGGCCTGTGTTAATGTGTCCTAACAAAACTTCCCGTTTAATGAAATGGCTTCATGTGTTATTAACTCTAAGTGTCCTCGTTGCTAGAACAAAATGCCTGAATTACCGTATGACCACACTGATGGAGCGATATTACAGCAGCCCAATGCCAAGAATAGGATGAATAACTTAGCTGGAGAAACATGACTTTTCAGTTCACTGGGTTATGGAAATGCGGCAGGCTAGCAAAGCAGGAAATGCATTATTTACTAAGAATTGCCAGCACAACCCCGGCACATCTTTTAAAGGAGGAGAGAGAAAGGACGCTTCCGAAGGAGAATGGACACAGCCTAGTCTCAGCTCTACCTGGAACAGTGACCCCACGATCACGGGCACTGGCTGACCTGTGGACGGCTTCTTTCACGGAGAGGATCGTGGCGCACCGGGGATGCCAACTGCACTCGGGCCCAGGCTCTGCCATCTTGGACACTGGACAGTGGTCTCAGTACTTCCGCCAAAGACCAGCCTTCCCACTGGACTGCACCCAAGTGGCTTCTGCGCTGAGGAAAACTGGACCCAGGGTTCAGGGCATTCGCTCTTCCTTTGAGACCCTGTCTCCCCAAGACCAAGGGATGCTAATGAAAAAGGTGGGGACTCTGGACCCCTTGACTCTTGAGTTCATGACACACCCCTCACACCGCGGCTCAAAATTAAAACCTGGCACTAGATACAATCATGGGCAAGACCACTTCCACCGATGGCCAGATGCAAAGGGGCTCTCACAGGGGACTGGTGGGCCCAGGCTCCACTCCCTGCCACACCTGCTAAGTGAATGCCCTTCCAGTCCCCTCAGCCCACCGAGGACCCTCCGTCAGAGACAAGGGAGAAGCTGCCAGTACTGTGGATTCCTAGCCCGCTGGCCCTGGGCTCCAGGCAGAGCCCTGCCCCGGGGCGGGGGGAGAAGCCGGCCCTTTCAAGAAAGTCAGACACCAGAGGCGAGGCAGGGAGACAGACTTGAGAGACTCCTGAACACCGGCCTGGACTTGAGGAGAGCGACGCCTAGCAGCAGGAACTCAGATATCTCCCCAAGCTGTATTTCTTGGCACGATCCCTAAACTGTTGGCATAGTTTTAATCAAAGTTCTGGCCTGGTCTTGCTTCTTGGCCTGGAAGGAGCATAAGGAACAGCCACAGAGGCCATATTTGGGTTGGAACAGCAGAGACGAGATAGCACGGTAATCCCTCCCCCGCCCCAAGCCAGAGGGGCAGCGATCACCGGTGGGCAGCTGGGCCCAGGGGCCCAGCAGCCTCACGATGGTCACCTTCAGCATGGCCCCAAGATCGGGGGCCACAGAGAAAATCACAAGGAGCGAGTCCCTAAGGGTGCAGGAGACAGTCCCCGGGGAACTCAGAAATAGCTGGAGCCATTTTGATGGGAGCTAATTTCCGGCAATCAAGCTGCTGGGGGCTCCAATGATCACATTTAGGGAATTTTAAAAGGAAATATGACTTCATCCAGTGGTCACATGTTGCCATCTGAATATTTGAGTCATGCACATTATATCCCCTTGGCCATGTGCTAAGAGACATTCTCTTGTTGAAAGCTGGTTACTCCGCAGCACAGAAATTACAAAATTGCATTTCAGACTCACTGAGAAAGTAGAAAAGTCTTCTGGTTTTTTCTTCCCAGATACTAACACTAGCTGAGTCTTCCTGGGGTAGGGGAAAGGGGGGAGCAGAAACTGGGTATCTGTTTATTCTGAAATAATTCAGGGCCTACTTATGATATACTGAAATGGAACATTACAATCACATGTACCAATATGTGCCATTATTCTTGCTGAAAATAAGGCCAGAAGGATTCAAATCAAAACATTTACAGTGGTTATTTCATAATGTTGATGGGTTTTTATTATCTTTATGGCTTCTTCAATGTTTTCTGAGTTCCTCGGAAATTCATTCCTCTACTGAATATCAACTTTGGTAATAGAAAGCTTAAGTGACGTTTTTCAAGTAAGTGGGACTTCTGGTTGACCCTAAAGAGACAGCTGACCCTCGTTCTTTTCTCCAAATAAATTGGGTAAATTTTCAAACAGGGAGACCTTCTGAAATGCACGGCCTGGTCCCAAACCCAGAGGACTATCTCTGCCATAGAGGAGGAGCCTCCCGTCCCCAAGGGAGCTGGGCCACGGAGCCAGGCCAGGAACGCTCAGTGCAGCCTGGGCAGCGGCCGCCCGCCCGGGGCCAGGAGACCAGGCTGAGCAGCCTGTGTGAAGCCACAGCCAGGGCCCCGAGGTCTGCCCTACTCACCCCCGTACGTGCCTGAATGCAGTACAGGGCAACTGGAAGTAAAACCCTCTTGGGAGATTTGAGGCTCCAAACTCGTCTGTGGCCCCCGAACAGCTAGCTGTGATATTGCTGTGATACATAGGAAGTTGCTTTTCCCTCTGTGGGCTCACCACTAAAGCCTGTGAGAAAGCTGCCGGCATGGGAAAGAAGTTCCTAAAACAGAGTAGGTCTCTGTGCCTTGCTGAGGGGAAGGGCCAGGGTGAGAATGTGCTCTTGGACAGCATGCATGCCTGTACCGAAGTGGGCACCCAACCTGCCTCTAACTCCTGGTAATAAAAGCAGCAAAACCCCCTCGGACGCGGGCCTTCCCCACGGAGCAGGGCAGGCAGAGCACAGGCAGCTCGGGACCATCTCCTTCGGGTCACCCCGTGCTTACTGAGCACCTACTAACTGCCAGGACCTTCGCTGGCTGCAGGCACAGAGACAGAGGTGGACCGACAGCTGGAGTGACGATACTGAGCACAGTCTGGGGACAAGGACTGCCTCGAGTCAAATACTGACTTCACTTTATCTATTTAGCGATGTGACCTTACCCAATTTAGGAAGCCTCTCCACGTGCCCTGATTTCTTAATGCAAAATGAGGACGATTTTAGCACCCACCTTCTAGGATTGTGTCTGAGATCAATCACTCTGCTTGGCATGTAAACATTTCACAAAAGTGAGCTATTATTAGCAAAAGCTAGCGGCCTGCTCTCAAGAAGGTCACACGTTTGTGAGGCAGACGAACAGACAAAAACCACGATCTAGCAGAAGAGGTGTCATTACAGAGGGAAGCACAGGAGGCCAGGAGACAAGGAGAAGTGCCAGATGATTTGGTGTGGAAGGCATCAAGGAGGGCCTCCAGGAGGTGGTGGTATCTAAGCAAACTCTTGAAGGAAGAGGAAAAGCTGGCTGGAAGGAAGGGGGAATGGGAGGGGCTGTCCAGGCCAAAGCTACATACAGGAGGAGTTTTCTACTTTGCTGGAGTACACGATGACCTTCCCACATCGAATATTCTTGAGAATAGAAAATTAGTAAGAATGAAACCGTTATAAAGGAACGTGGCATCTGAACAAGCAGTGAACTCAACTCTGGAGGCAGCAGAGAAATACCTACTACCCCCACTCCCCAAAGATGGTTTCAGGGCTTCTGAAGCGTTTCAGCCATGCGAGGACTATTCAACTGCACTGGCCTCTGAGATGTGGGCCGTGTGATCAAGGGTCAGGCAGGCAAGCAGCTCTTGTATAAACGAATGGGGAAGGGAGGTCATAATTCAGCAAGGAAAACACGGTCACTTTCTAACGTGATTAAGAATGACCCTGTTTCTCTTACTGCTGCTAATTATCCTTTAAGGAACGGAGAACTTCCCTCACACATACCCATGCCGGGCTCTGCTGGGTCTCATCGTGATTCTGCTCTGGGCACCTCAATCTCCACCAGGACTAGGAGCCAGGAGCCTCTCTCCTGCAGAGAAGCCCCGGGAGCTGGTCTAACAGTGTCCCTGGCTCTTGTCTTCTGAGTCATGGACTCTAGATCGCCAGGAAGAGAAACCAATTTATGATGCCTTCGAGGAAATGCAGACGTACTGGAAGGACACGAGGGCATCTCCAGGAGCCAAGGGCTGGAGATGCCGCTGGGCCCTCTGAGGGGCTGGACCGGGAGCCACAACGCCGGGCAGAACAGGGGCAGGGAGCTGCACATCCCACACTCTGCTGCTCTCTGTGCACCCACTCAGTTCTCTCTCCACACAGCTTGCTTTCTCTACTTCTGAGCTCATGGTCCAAACATGACACCTCTCAAACCCAGCCCCACATACATTCAGACCAACCCAGTCAAGGCTGCCCAATCTCGGAGGTCCAGGAGAGAGCGTCCACAGTGAACAGGGCTGTTTCTCTCTGCCTGACATCAGCTACTCTGCTCTCCTCCAGGGACCGGCTCTCCACCCAATCTCAGTCTCTGGGCTTCCTATGAATCCCAGGCCAACTCTGACCCTACAGGTAGGCATGATATCAAGGCTTGGCCAGTTAAAGTCCTGCATGCACTACAGGACAGGCATTTTGCCCAAGCAAGGCCAATCTGCAGCAGGACAGGCATTTTGCCCAAGCAAGGCCAATCTGCAGCCTGGGGGACTGGGGAAGAAATGACAGTCTTTCATTATTCTTGCCCTGTGAGGTTATAAGCTCAGTACTGCTGATGACCACAAGAAGGGGACTCTACCACAGAATAAAGCCAATGCGGAGGAAAGCAGAACTGTGAGCTAGGGAACAGAGGGGGGACAGCACCTGGATCAAGCCACACCTGAACGCTTCTGCTACAGAAGCCCCTAAACTAACTGTTCTCTTTAAGCCAGTTTAAGATAAAGTTTTTGCCACCTACACTCAAAAGAACCCAGACCAAAAGAGAATGTGATAAGGCCAGTGTCCAGATCGGTTTTCCCCTAGTTAGGTGTCCACCATGAGCCGATGAGTGTGGGGAGTGTCTCCTCTGTGCCTCCGCTCTGTGTGTCTGCAGAAGGGAGGGGCAATTCTCAGAGAAGCAGATAGTAAAGCATTCTAAAGGACACCTACTCCTTTTTCCTCAAAGTATCCCCCTTTCTACGTTGAATGGGTCCTTTAACTCATTTGCGTAACAATGCAAAGCTTTTTCAAGTACCCCTCCCTCCCTGGGAGCCTGGCTACCGTGGCTGGGACTTACCTTATAGCCAACAGCAGGAGTACAAATACTTCCCTCCTCGCTCAAGACACAGGAAGAGCAGGGACTCTAACAACCACCACAGTCTGTGGATAATGACTCTCTAACTAGATTCTCTAATTAGAACTGATCCTTGGGGCGCCCACGTGGGTCAGTTGGTTGAGTGCTGATTTAGCTGATTTAGTTCTTGATTTAGGCTCAGGTCACGTTCTCGGGGTTCCTGGGTTCGAGCGCCGAGTCGGGTTCTATGCTCACAGTGCAGAACCTGCTGGGGATTCTGTGTCTCCCTCGCTTTCTGCCCCTCCCCCACTCATGCACGCTCGCACTCTCTCAAATGAATAAACCAGACAAATACAAAAAAAAAAAAAAAAAAAAGAACTGAGCCTTAATCAAACAGCTACAGAGTCTCAGGCAGGTGCTGAAGCAAGAGTACGTTTCAGCCTCCTGGTCTTGGCACCCGGAGGACCATTCCCCATGAAATGCGGTTCAATTATGCCACAAGGACGGCTGAGGAAAATGCCACAAGATGTCAACTTAGCTCCACGCAGGCTCCCGGAAGGAGCATGGCGGGCACACCCCCTGCACCCGGGGGGAGAGCCCAAGGTGAGGCCGCCACGGCTCTGCCCGGAGCGTCCCACAGGAACACAGATGCACGCTCCTTTTTACACAGCTGCAAGCCTGTGCTTATGGGCTTTAATCTTCTTCTCTGAAAAGCATCCAATTTAAGAATTTTTGCAGTAATCATTTCAGAGTAATGAAAAACAAACAGAACAATAGAACATTTCCGACGTGACACGAGAACTCGGTGCACCTCTCTCTGGTGCACGCTCAAGGAGACGTAGTAGTCATTAGCAAGAACCTCTTTTGTCTCCACACACGACCAAATTGTGCTGGCCTGGAGACCACAAATGTCCTAACACGGTTAATTTGCTCCACGTACTCATGTCTCCCTCATCATGACACCCAGAAGGGAGCGTTTGTTCCTTTAAAAAGAAGATGCTGATGTCTAAGATGGGGCCGGGATGAACGTTTCTTCACATTTATTCATGTCTCGGGCTTGCAACACTGGGTGAGCCCTTCCTGACGGCCCAGAGTGGGGAGGGCCCTCTCCAGGGAACACAAGTTACAGCCCAGGGCTCATCCGGCTGGAGAACTCAGGCCAAGCAGCTTCCTAACCTTTCTGAACCTTGGTTTTAGCATATCTGTACACTGGGGACACGCTAGCATCGACCTCACAGGATGGTGTCCCAGCCCAGTGACACAGTGCGGGACACATTTATCGTGTTATTAGTAATCCAATGAGGGACTGAATTCTTGTTGGATGTGAGAAAGACACGTGCAGGACTGGACTCTCCGTGAAGGCACTGGGGCTGGGGAGGGAAGAAAAGGGGAGGCGGGCCTTGTCTGAGATCTACACTTACTGCCCAGAGAAGGTGGCAAGGGGGCCAAGGATTTGTCACAGTCAACTCCAGCAACTTGAGTCAAACACTCCTTTGGCCCGGAGATACACAAAGCATCGTCTGGCGGCCTTCATCGCCTAGATGGTGAAGGCCCACCGCCTGCCAGGAGCTCATGTGCAGGGGGAGCCCCTGAGCAGCTGTCGTATCCTGCCATGTGTCCCTGCAGGCCACCATTTGGAATCTTTCCACGCTTCCTGGGGACAGCCTCCCCGAGAACACTCACAAGGCCTATGGATTCTCTTCTGAGAAGACACTTACACGCACACCCCCACTAGGTGCACACGCTTCTACAAATCATCTCAGAGCATTTCAGAAGAGTCCTGGGGCCCGGCTGGCCACCACCACGGAGTCACAACAACTAGGCCACGTCTGACAACTAGAGTTCCTGCTCAAACTCGCACAGCTGGAAAGCGGCAGAGCACAGATCCTACCTCTCTCTGTCCGGCCTTCAGAACCTGAGCACTTGAGCCGCCGTGCTACGCTGACTTTCCTTTGGCCTCCACTATGTTGACTGCGAAAGGGGCAGAGAGGTGACGTCACCACAGGATCCTGGGTGAGAAGGACGAGAGGTGACAACCAACACTAAGGGTGTGAGTGCTGTGGATCCACAACCACGTGAGGTGCTGGAGAAGCAGCCGGACAGGAAGACACGGGAGAACCAAGCCTACAACTAGCATTTGCTGAGCACGGACCCTGGAACGGGCCCTCGTGCGAGTAAGCACCTCACTGTGTGCCCTGTTTAATCCTCACGAAACCTCCAAAAGGCAGCACTGCTGTTAGCCCTCTTTCACACACAAGCGGAGACCCAGAGAGCCAGATCCGAGGGCAAAAGCCCAGGTGGCTAGTAACTACACTCAACCCACAGACCTTCAAATGTCCCTCCCCACTCCCACTCTCTGCCTGGCCCAGACACTTTGTGTAGATATGACTGATTTAAGAGACGAAGACAGAACAGCTATGGCAAGAACACGGGGGGGTGGGGGTGGGGTAGGAGGGGAATCAGGCCCCCCCACCCCTCTTTACCCAGGGGGGGTCTGAGGCATTAGAACAGCTATGGCAAGAGCATGGGGAGAGTTAGGCCACCCCCACCCCGCCCCTCTTTACCCATGGTGGAGGGGGGTGGGTCTGAGGCACGTCTATGCAGCACTAGGCCACCACAAACCCAGTGGAAGCCCCCTGGTTCTAAGATCAAGTCCACACCCCTGGACAAAGCACGTGAGGTCCCTCTCCCATCTCCCTGCTGCCTGTCTCGGCAGCCCCATCCCCATTCATACTCCAAACTGCAGCCTGGGCCACCGCCACGCTGAGCTGTCACCAGAGACCCCTGAATTGTCCCTCCCCCACATGGGTGCTCCACTCCAAGTGGCCTTTTCTATGCCAGGACCTCTGCCTGCAATGCCTTTCCCGCTACGGTCTGCCTGGCAAAGCCCACACATCTCCCACGACTCAGGTCACACAACTCTGCTCCCTTCTCCTCAGGTGGCTGTCCCACTAGACTCTATAAAAGGTTTTATCATCTCCTTGCCCCCAATTCATCTACCACGGTATTCTGTTTCTTCTTAGCATGTGGAATCATTAACAATCATTATGCATATTTATTTATTGACTGCTGTCTCCTCTCAACTAGCATATAAATTCCTAAGTCTTACTCACTACACCCCAGGACCTAGTACCCACACCCAGTTCCCAGTGCCTGGAAAATAGCTGCCCAATAAACACGGTTCAGGGACTGAAGGGACAAATGAATGTCACCCAAACATTTACCTGTATTTGTACCTGTACAAGTCTTTGTAGCTTTACCACAGATATATTTTTTTGAGGTCAAGAATCCATGATTTAGATGCTCCTAGGAATTCTCAGGGCCTCAAGGTACTCAAAGGCCTCAAGGGCACAGGAGTGCAGGGATAGATGGATGTTTGGATGCAGGGATGAGCACAAGGAAAAGGAGACAAGAACAAAGAAGGCAGGCAGGCACATTGCTCATCCTCTGCATCCAGCCACCCACCTACACATAAAAATGCCCATCCTCGTTGGTGACTGACAGTGAGCCAGGGATGGAAGTCTTTGATAGGAAGGACCAAAGTCTACGTATGCAGACTGTGTGATGCCCCATCCGGTCCGTGGTACAAATAAAGACTTTGTAAAGAAGATACATGACGCTAATAGCAGTGAAAAGTGCCAAGTCCAAAGGGACAGCATGTAAGACAGAGAGAGAAATAGGTGTCTGGATCCAAAATCCAGGGAGGAAAGAGAAGGAAGACTGGCTGATGGGGGAAAGAGGACTTTCAGCTGCCATGGTATGGAGAGCCGGAGCGGCAGCAGGCAGCCACTGCCACCTAGAGGTCAGTTATAGACACAGCGGATGCTGGCCAAACTTCCATTGTTTGCCCGGCCTGTGGCTGACCAAGAAAGGACAAGGTTCTCAATTAAAATGCCTTTGACAGGGACAGACCCGGGACCAAGAAGGCCCAGCCCACAAGGTCAAGAGCTGTGGGAGTTTTAGAAAATGCCAGAAATATACTAAGGTCTGACTGGTCACCCATGTAAAATATAAGACTTAGGGCTCTGGCGTAGAAGGTGGGTGGGTGGGGGTCTCAGAGATGGCTAGCAGGTTCACATCTTCTAGGAGGGAGAAGGAATCCTCGCCAGCATGGATCAAGTCAGCTCTCTCCCGTCCTGCCCCTGCTCCATGCCACACCCAGAAGAGAGGTTCCAAATGATGCATTTAAGTCCTTCCGTCGCTCTCCATGGTGCTCAAGAGGGAGTCTGAATTCCTGCACATGCCTTCAAGGGTGCAGCAGGATATTCCCTTGCTCACCTCTCTTCTACGGTTCTTCTTCGTTTTCCTTGGTAAACCCAGCAATGAGCCACAGTGCCCAGCAGCACCCGGTACACGTGGGAACTCATGAAGAGCTGTCAAATTAATTAAACTCCAGATCCCTAAACGTTCTGCGCCTAACATCTCTAGGGTGCTGGGCATACAATTCTCTCAACCTCTTTTGAAGAAATCTTTGCAGCTGTTAGGAATTGCATTTGGTTCCAAAATAGCAGAGGCCTATCATTTGGGGCTTATTTTCTCAAGTTCATAGGGAGGCAGGCCAGGATTGGTATGGCCGGTCCACCAAGTCCCTGAGATCGAGTGCCTTCTATCCTGCTCTGCCACCTGTAATGGTCTTCTCACGGGCCGAGATGGCTGCTGGAGCTCCAACTATCGTGTCTGAGTTTCAAGCAGCAGGAAGGAAAAAGAAGAGAAGGGCGAGGTGCGTACCACCCAGATGAGGCTCCTCTCTTTGAGCCAATCTCCTGAGCAAGACCCACCACGTGTGTCTGTATCTGGTTGGCCAGGTTTCAGTCACCTGGTCAGATGCAGCCGCAAGGGAGGCAGGGAAACTTAGGATCTTCCACTTGGGCACATTGCCCAGGGTTCTGTGACCAAGAGTAAGTGAGAAATGGGTGTTCGGGACAAGCCAACAGCAGTCTCTGCCACGTTCCTATAACCTGCTACCACATCTTAAGGGAATCCTGGAAGATGAAAAGGATTCTAAGGCAGCATCCCTGCCCTGTCCAGGCCACATTCTGAGAAAAATGCAGTGGAGAAGATGAATGACAAGATCAGGTGGGAAGAAAACGGACCACGAGTCCCGCTGCAGTCTAGGAAGGGGAAGTTCTATGCACACAGGAAGGCAGTTGACAATTACTGGGCACTTAGTGTATACTGGAGGGCTATGCTGGGCACTTTAACTCTCCAGTGTTCATAACAACCAGGCAAAGTAGGTAAGTATTCCCCACATTTTGCAGGAGAGGAAACAAACTTGGAGGGGTCATGTGATGTGCCCAGGGCCACAGGGTCAGGAAGGGTCTAGAATAAAGTTGGCAGGTCTGCCCAGTCTAGAGTCGCCCGCCTACTCTAACCATTAGTGCGGCTGCCTGGGGCAGGCAGTGGCATGTGGAGGAGGGTCAGCTCCCTGAACAAGGTCCTGATTGATTAGCGCTGTCTGCCACGGACACGGTGGTGGGGTGGGGAGTGCCGTGTGTGGAGCACCCCGATCTGGGAGACTACTAGTGGTGGCTTTGCCTGCGGAAACACCGCATGTGAACGCTGCTGTCTGTCTGCAGAGGGCGGGAGGGGAGGCGCAGGCTGCCATGCCGCGAGGCAGCCCCAGCTCTTGCTGCTAGGAATCCTTTCAGCATCTAGGGCCCCTGTGCCTTCAGAAAGTGGGTGCTTAGCAACTTGCCGAAATGAAGGCCACCTGCAAGGCCTCAATTATGCCTCTTATTAGCAAATAGCCTCAAAAGTAACAAAAGCAGCGACAGCTACAGTCAGAACAAGATGTTATTTTACTTTGCAACCCAAGCTTATGAGGACAGAGCCGTGATCTTAGACAGGAGCAGAGGTGACAGTTCCCGTCCTGGAGTGCCAGGCCTGCCAACACACTCGCCGCCCAGCCCCTCCCCCACGGGCCCATGTGATGGACACACAGAGGGGTCCGGGAGTCACACACGAACGCCGCCCGCCTCTCTACCCCAGTGCCTACGGCTGGTGCCCCTCCTGTGACATCGTCTGAGCTCCCTCCCTCCACCAAGTGGCCTGTGACCCCCTCCCCCACTCCCACTCCCCCACGCCGGGTCAGGTGAGTCTGCTCTGAGCTCTGGCACTTTCACTCCGACCATCCAGGGGACGACCGTCTTTGCTGTCTGCCTGTCTAAATTTAGCGCAGTCGCTGACACTCAGCACCCACCACTGGATAGATGCCCTCTCCTGAAATACTTACAGCCGGGCATTACACTAAGTATTTCCTGGGTGTGTGTGTGTGAGAGAGAGCTTCTCAGCCTCAGCCTCACTGACATCTGGGCCAGATGATTCTGTGCAGTGGGAGTCGCCCCGTGCGCTCTAGGATAGGCAGCCTCTCCAACCTCCACCCACTGGAGGCCAGCAGCAGCCCTCAGGTTCGGACGCCCAAAGGTGCCCCCAGGCACTGCCAAACACTGCCTCGGGAACGAGATGGTTCCTGGTGGAGAATCGCTGAAGGACATCATCTCAGAGAAGTCCCGCGACGTGCCCGAGTCATACAACTGGTACCTGTGCCAAGCACCTCTACAGCTGTTCTCGTGTCTCTTTTAAGCTTCACGATAATTATTTGACAGAGCGAGTACAGCTACCCCTGGCCTACAGATGACTAAACTGAGGTTCAGAGGGGCTCACCAGCTTGCCCACACAGCTGGAAACTGCCCTTTTGCAGAACTGGAGCCGAAAGGCCCGTGGGGCTCAAGCTGCTGCGACGCGGTCAGATAGATTATCCCGTTTTAGGACAGGGAGGGTGGGAGGCGCTCAGCAAAGCAGTTTGGGTTGGAAACTAGCTGTTTGTTGAAGCGAGGCCATCACTGCATGAGGGCCTTTTGTTTGCCTCCGAGGGCCCAAAAGCTGCGGCAGGGGATAGCTCTTTGTTGGTAAATAAACAGAGAGGGTCACGGGTCACCCCGCACACCGGGCCACCACCGGATCGTTAAATGACGGCTTATAGGAGGCAGCTACCGCTCGGCGATTAGTTACTAATACTTCTAACCCGAGGGCGCCTTTCTGCCCCCCACCAAGAATGCTGCCGTCAAAGGAAATGAAGTCTCAACCCGCCGGAGCCGGCAGGGAAGCTCATTTTCTGTCACCGTGCATCTCCGTATTCTCACAGAGTCCTGAAATTGTGTTTATGAACCTAATGTGTACTTTAGAGCAATGCGCTGAGTAGTAATGAGAAGATAAATCTCAAGAGTTTGGGGGCCAGTGGGCAGAGCATTGTGGACTAAATAAAAATAACAGTAAGCCCCTCAGCAGATCTCCGATTCAAGGAGAGAGTGGCCGCTGTTTTGGCAATGCGTGGACTCTCTCCCTTGCTTGCAGAAGGTAAGCCTTTGGTCTAAATTCATGATCAAAAGCCTTGCCTCCCAGGGCTAGGTCCCCAGTGTGACTGCTCAGTGCAGCTCAAACTCTGTCTTCTGGCCGGCAGATGAGCACATGGAGTGTGGCCAATTTTACCTCCTCCTGTGTTTCGGGTTTACTCCCTCTTCTCCACTCCTGAGCTCAGTCCCTTCATCAACTCCTGCCAGGACTCTCAAAAACGGCCTGCGATTGACCCCACCTCTCCACTGCCACAGTGATCGGCCTCAGTCACCAGTCCCACGTGTCACTCCCCTCTGAAACACTCCTCGGGGCCCTCATCATGTGCTGCGTAACGCCCAACCCGCTCGGCACAGCAGATGAGGCCCCCCTTGCCAGCCTGCACCGGGCGTGTGTTGCTTTGGGCCACCTGGTTCAGCCGGTTCCCTCTGGTTACCGGGACCTGCCAGCTCTTTCGGAAGCTGCCATCCTCTCCTCTCACAATGCATGCTCCGGGTGGTATCTGTGACCCAGGCATAAGCCCATCAGCTCATGCCTTCATGCCCCTGGCCACGGCAATTGCTTCAAGAATGGACACGTGACCACCTATGATGTGGTGAGGCTTTGGCTGCAGTTAATGGGAAAGAGATTCTCTTTCCTCGCTGACTTGAAGGGGAGTGTATTTAGAGCTCCCACTGGCCACTTGTGCTGACGAGAAGAACCCCACAGAGAACGCCCGCAGAGAACACAGGACATGCTGAGAACAGGCCCACTTGTCTGTGCCCCTGGTCAACCCGGAAGCCAGCCCTACACCAAAGCTGTTTGCTTGCAGGGCTTAACACATTCTCTTTTGGCTGAAGCCAATTTCGGTTGAGCTTTCCGCCATTTCCACGTGAAAGGGCCAGATGGAAACCTCGCTGGCCACGCTGTGCCGCATCATCTAGCTGACCCGACTCGTTCAAGCTCCCCGCGTGTGCCATGCTCCCTTTCCTGTCTATGCCTCTTCTCAGCCTGAGCTCTCTACCCGTCTCCACACTACCTTCTTCGCCTGGTGAGTCCTACTCATCTTGTAAGGTTTATCTCAAGCACCTTCTCCTCGGAATGCCCTTCCCTGCTCGCTCCTCCTCCCTGGGGTAGCCTATTTGCATTTCCCGATGGTGCCCTAAGCCAACCTCTGTCACCTGCTGCCGGGCCCGTCTTCTTTGTCTCCCCTGAGAGACTGGGAACCATCTGAGGACAAGGAGCTGCATGTCCTCATCTCTCTACCCCTCATTTTGAGCACCACACTCGGCACTGAGTGGGTCACTTGGACAACGTTTTTTGAATCTGAACTGAGTTTTGCTCCAGTGGAAACCTCAGGGCAGCCGGTAAGCGTTTCAGTACCTTGGATAATTGACCACTGGGAATCAAACTCTGGGTAGGGTCAGTGACTGTGAAAGCTAAGAAATCACTACTGTCCAAACGGGAAAGGAAGACACTTAATGAAGTGAGGAAAGGGACAGGGCTGGAGACGAGGGGCTCATATTCAAAGCAACTCATCAGAATGGCTTCCTGTGGTGGAGAAAGACAGACAGACATGACTCCGAACCAGGCACATGGAAAGTCTCGGCTGTGTCTCTGGGTGTTGGGCAGCCACTGCTATAATTACCACAATATACCAATATCTGAATGAACAGGATGAGGTCCTATGACGGAGTTGGGCTTTTCTAGGCAACAAGGTGGGCCAGAGGATTATCTGGAAAAATCACTGCTTTCTCCCCCTCATTGGCTTAGAACCTTGAGTATTTCCCAGATGTTGAGCTGCACATAAACAGGAGATGTCACAGTGAAAGATGACTGTAAGTCAAGTGGGATCGCTGGCTGGTGGTTTAAGGACAAAAATGCCCAATTGACTTGAACAATTTTAAGAATCTGCACTTTAAGAAAGATGTTCTGCAGCAATTGAAGTATCACATAAAAACACGGTCAATACTCAGCTGGTGTCAGTGACAGTCGCCGTCACCTCTAAGATAGGATTTCAGCTACAGAAACTGGGGTGGCCCACTGTAGTTGGGGTGGGGGAGGGTGATTTTCAGGAAATGCACAAGCTCTGAAATAAGACAGATTGGATCCAAGCCTTGGTTCTGTCACTTCCAAGCTGCGGGGGGGGGGGGGGGGGGGGCGGGGGGGTTCGGTCAGCTCACTCCACCTCTCTGAACTTCAACGCCCTCCTCTTCAGCGGAGATGTTCTCACTGCCATTGCCCTGCAGGGCTGTTACGAGGCAGAGGCACGTATACTCACGATGACCAGCACACTCTCACGAATAACATCTTAGCCGTCCCTGATCTCTCCAGGATCTCTCCCGGGCCCTGGGCTATGTAAGAGCAGTCTCAGCGATTATAACAGGACTTGGAGGGGTTTTTATCTCAGGTAACCACGTGAAGCACGTTCTCTGGAAGCCCCCCCCCCCCCATCTCTTCCTGACAACGGTGCTACTCCTGGAGACTCTCCAGCTCTGTGGAGTGGGGCAGGGAAGGAGGGGCTCTGTGAGTGGCAGGGCTATTTTAGCTTTTGTTCAGTAAAATGAAGCATTGTAATTAGTCACATCACAAAAACAATCTCCGGAATGAGCTCTGAAAAACAACACATGACTTGACAGCTTCATCTGTTAACCTGCATTTCAACTCAGAACGGGGAATTTCCAAAATGCATCCAATTAGGCCTCCTGACCAACCGGTTTTCATTTTCGAATTTTAGACTCCACTAACAATAAACACCCACTGACGTGTACTTCTGTCCACTTATAGAAAAAGGCCAGTTAGAAAAGTATCTGAGGTTCATGCTAATGCCCTGTGGGCCTTCTTCACCTACCTGAATACTTCAGGAATCACAGTTATTATTTGAAGGAATGGCCCTAGTCTGTGGTACTTACCATGTTTATATCCTGCCCTGTTAAATAAAGAACTTAAGGCAACTTACAGGGATACATTTCATAAAGCAGGATACCCCAAACAGCCATTTTATATGGAAAGCTCGGTGCATAGGGGCATCGGTTCGAAGTGCTTCCCCTGAGTTAACTCACTGAATCCTCACAACTTGAGGTACCGAGAGGTGACCTCACTTGTCCAAGGCTACACAGCTAGCACAGCCAGGCTGTCAGGACCCAAAGCCTGACCCCCTGCCCTGACACACACCCTAATCAGTGCCATTGAAGACTGATGGTGGATACGCTGTAAGGCAGGCCCAAACAGTCCCATGGGGATGGAGAAGAGGTGACATCTAGCCAGGTAAGAAGATTCCAGAGGAGTCACAGAGGGCAGGCAGGGGATGGAGAGGGAGACGGGGAGAGAAAATGCAGTCAGAGCGAACATCATCTGAATTCCACAGAGACCAGAGGAGTGAGAGAACGAACAACAGTGTGGCCACAATGCAGAGGAAGGAAGCGCTGATGCTTCAGACCTGACTTAAGGAGGACGTGTTCACATCAAGTCCACGTCAAGTCCACGGGGCCACCATGAATATCTGGCCTATCAAATGTCAGTGAAGTTGTCTTCAGTTGGCAGGTAAAGGTAACGGGAGACATTTTCCCCAAGAGTCTGGAGAGCTGGAGGAGGTGGCTGTCCCCGGAAGCTGCAAACAAGAGATCCGAGCACGGGATGCCACCTTCGACAAAGGGAGATGCCACCAGCTTGCAGGATCAGCCTGGCACCTCCCTACAAACATGTGTTAGGCCGGGCCACATTCTGTAGGTGTGACACAAAACCACAATGATGAAGTAATTCCACCTAACACTTTTCTAAGAAGTACTGTGTCGAGCTTAAGGAAGTGGGCAACGGCACTGCCCACGTCACCATTGTCCCAGGGAGACAGAATTTCTCCCAACGGTCATTCGGACTGCACTGGGAAGACCTTCTCTACCGGGAGGTGAAACATGCATCCATCCTCGCTCAGCCCTAGCGACAGGCAATTCACCTAACGGGACCCGGCGTCTGAAATATGCAGCAACCTTCTAACTAGTGTCCGACCACCCGGCTCACAACCAGGTTTCCCATGAAAGCAAAGGATGGGAGTGTTTCGCACTCAGCCCTGGACGCAGTGATCAGCGTATTTACGGACCGGAAGAATGAATGAACAGAACAATAAGACTGCAGGCACGTGTAAACACACACCTTGCAGTAGTTCAGATCCTGTCCCCAAAACGAACGACAGGAGCCAGTCTTCTTGTTTGTGCGGTTTTGATTTTTCTTCCCAGGGTGTCCCCAGGCTTGTGATCACAGCATCCTGGTTTTGCTTTGAGGGTCCTGTCCCTCGACCTTACTTTCAGCCAACCTGTTACTACACCTCCAGGAAGGGAAAACCAGGGCTCCTGGGGAAGTCATGAATGCTGCTCTGCCATGAAGCCCTGCAAAGAACCTCCTCCACACAGCCAGCTCCTTCAGAGGAAAACATTTACTGCTCGCTATTTCGAGAAATGTTCTTGACAAGCTCTTTCAACTCTCTTTTCTGTTCATCGAGCACACAATGGGTGCCTCTTGGAGTGCTAGATCAATCCTGAATTACTCATTCAATTAAAGAAGGTTAACGCATTAAATACGCCACCAGATGATAAAGAACAATACCGACTGTGCTATGCTTTTAAGATTTGAAGGAGAGACTCTGAAAGGAGCTTCCTGGTCTTAAAACAAATGGAACAAGAAGCTACTGTTTCAGCTGCACATCCGGGTGGGGGACAGGGGGCTGCGCAAGAGACAGGATGTGCACGGCAAGGGGCGTGTACTTGGACCCAACCGTGTGAGTCTGAATGCAGCCTCCTCCGCTCACACACGCATTTACTAGCTGGCTACTCTGGGGAAGCTGCTTAGCCTCCTGGTGTTTGACCTCCTCGTTGTAGAAGAGGACCAGTAACAGTACCTCCCTCCGAGGAGGGTCCCGAAGCTGGCGCTGGTAAACATTCAAGAGGCTCTCAGTAGACGGCCAGGCGCACAGTAGGTACCGCGGTGAGGGTCAGCCACTTTCATCGGTAACACCCACTCATTGTGAGGGTTGCTGAGACGGGGGGGTGGGGTGGGGGGAGCTGACACACTGCAGATGGAGAATTTCTGGGCCAAGGCTACATGGAGGCCACGTTTCTGCAGATGAGAAAACTGAGCTTAGGTTCACCCAGGAAGCTTCCAACTAAGGCGTCAGCTTTCCTCTGGGCCCTTCCCAGGTTGATGTCACCCTAGTCAACCATTCACTTGGCTTGTTCATGCATTCAGCCAAGCATCCAGCCATCTCACAGGCACTGAGCATTTCACAGGCTATGTGTCCGTGTTACGAGACATGGGGCCTGGGAAGAAAGCGCCACTGCCCTCAAGGGGCTCGCACTTGATCGGGAGACATACACAGAATCAGCCTGGGAGCATACAGCTTGGAAAGTGCAGAACAGAGGAAAAGAGCCCCAGTGTGTGAGCGCCCTGAAGGGGGACATCTAGAAGGGAGCAGTGTTTTCGGTAAAGGACCAGACAGTAAGTATCAGGCTTTCTGGCATATACGGTCCCAGTCACAAAGACTCGACTCTGCTGCTGTAGCAGAAAAGCAGCCAGAGACAATATGAAGTGGGGATGGTGCCCCCCTCGGCAGACTATGGGGAGTCCACACTGGCACAGTTGTCAGGAAGGGACCAGGTGAAGGTTTCTAGAAAACGTGCTTCAAATGGTTATTGGAGATAAATACCACAGACTAGCAGCATCCTTCAAATAGAGTCTAGGATTCCCAAAAATTCAGGTAGTTCAAGGAGGCCCACGGGGCATCTGCATGACCTTCGGGTACCTTTCTACCTGGCTTTTTTCTGTAAACAGACAGAAGTACACATCATTGGGTGCCTGTTGTTAGCGGAATTTTAAAAATCGAAAACAAAAGCTTTCCAGTTGCGCAGCCTCATCTCGGGTACCCTGCAGACTCAATCGATACTTTACGAATCAATTCTTACCTGCACGAACAACAAAAGAAAAAAAAAACAGATAAACGGGACTTCATCAAAATTAAGATCTTTTGTGCTTCAAAGGACACCATCAACAAAGTGGAAAAACAACCACAGAATGGAGAAAACGTCTGCCGGTCGTGTATCTGATCGGGGTCTTGCATCTAGGATACGTAAGAGAACTCTTACGGCTCAAAAGTCAAATTAAAATATAGCCGAGTTTGAAAATGAGCAAAGGACTGCAACAGACATTCCTCCAATGAAATTATACAAACAGCCAGTAAGCACACGAGAGGATGCTCCACACCGTGAGCCAGCCAGGGAAAGAAAATCCAAAGCTCAGCGAGATGCTACATGGTACTGCCAGGACGGCTGCGACCAGCAAAAGTGATCCACGACCCGGCAACTCCAGCCCTGAGTGTAGACCCGAGAGGACAGAAACCCAGCAGCCAGCAAACACAGCCCCGTTTTTCACAGCAACCAAAAAGGAGGAAGCCAAAAGTCTGTCAGTGGATGAACGGATACCCAAAACGAGCTATAGATCCCTACGATGTTTTCAGCTATAAAACGGAACAAAGCGCGGACACAGTAAAAGCGTTATGCTGAGTGAAAGAAGCCAGACTCAAAAGGCACGTGATGTACGATTTAGATGATTCCACGGACACGCAATGTCACAAAAAAGGGAACCCGGTAAAGAAAGTCAATTCCTGGTTTCCAGGGGTTCGGGGGAGAGGGTCGGGATGGGGAGTGACATCTAATGTGCCCAGGGTTTCTTTTGAGGCTGAGGAAAGTGTCCTGGGATCAGATAATGGGACTTTTTTTTTTTTTTTTAATTTATTTTGAGAGAGAGACAGAGAGAACGCATGAGCATGAGGGGAGGATGGGCAGAGAGAGAGGGAGGGAGAGAATGAGAATCCCCAGCAGGCTCTGTGCTGTCAGCCTCAGCCCGACTCAGGGCTCAGACCTATGAACTTCGAGATCACGATCTGAGCCAAAATCAAGAGTCAGACTCTCAGCCAACTTAGCCACCCAGGTACCCCAGACAGTGGGACAGTTTTGCACAATCTTGTGAACCTACTAAAAAGTGAGTGACCTCACACTTCAAAAAGGTCAGTTTTATCGTACATGATTTCTACCTCAATCTTTCAAGAGGGAGAGAGAAGAGAGATGGTCAGAGGCAAGGAGGGGATCACAAGAAATCGGCCCTGCTCTTTGCTGCGTTCTGACTTCAGCCTTCATGACCATCAGCTTGTCAGCCTCAAAACGCTCCAGGGAGGTGGTGACAGGGCCGTCTTTCACCTCGGGCTCTGAGAGGCGATGCCGCAAGGCCACGCAAGTGGGGAGGCAAAGTCGACACGTCTGCCCGTGCCCCCTGCGCCACTACGAGCTGGACGGGCCAGCCGCTCTCCCCGGTGCTGTGTGCCTGCCGGAAAACCAGGACCAGGTGCTGGCGAGCATCAGCCAGAAAACCCACTGGGCAGTTTGGCGTTCTGACTCCCTCCAGTGGGGATGACCTCTCCCTGCCTCTGGGTAAAAGGGGAGACTCAGGCTCTGGGAGGTAAAGCGACTAGCGCCAGTAAACCAGACTTCAGGGCCCAGCCAGTAGGGGACCCGCCCCGACCGCACCCCTGCATACTGGGTGCTGCCGCTTCCTGTGGAAGACTTCAGAGGGCCTTTTAACTCAGTGCTCAGGCTGAGACCCATCTCTCAGCAGGTCAGACCCTCCTGCTCTGGGCCCACACCGGCTCCCACCCTCTTCCTGAGGTGGCTTCCCACCTCCCACAGCAGCTTAATGACCCTGGAAAGACGGGCCACGTTAATGAGAGCAGAGGGGAAGCCTTCCTCTGGACCTGACCACCCCCTGGACGCTGGGGCTGCCAGCCTGCGGCCATGACAGAAAACAGGAGTCTACGTGGCCAGCCAGGGGGCCCCGCCGCCCTCTCCAGCCACACGGGCCTCCACACGGCACCCCCGTACCTTCCAGGAGTCTAGGGCACCCCTTGCACCCCTGCACCTGGTGACCTGCCCCGCCTCTGCTGTGAAGGTGCTCATGGAGCTGTGGTCCTGGTGCTCTGAGCAGCCCCTCTCCTCCCTAATGGTGTGCATGTGACCGTGAGCGCCTGCACAGAAACTAGCTCTTCCCCGTGTGCAGAAGCTCCCAAAGGTCCGTGAGAACGGGAACTGCGTTAGCTTTTCCTGTCTCCCACGTGCTCAGCACCCGGCCCCCCTGGCACTCGGTGAGTCTGTGCCGAAGGAAGGCCCCAGTCTGTGCTACCTTCACCTGAGAGGTCCTGGGGGCACACGGCTAACTGGGTGTAAGGTGAGATCAAACCATCACTTAAAATACAGAGTCCGTCGGAGCAACTGGGCCAGGTTAAAGCGAGAGGGGTTAACGGAAGGTAGACACAAAGTGCCCAGGGACGAGAAAAGGGGAAGGAACAACAGAAGGACAAGGGGCACAGGGTCCAGCTGAACTTATGAAGCAGGTGCAGGGGCCCAGAGGAGGGATGACGCCTTAGCTGGAAGTCGGGTGGGGACGGGCGGGGACGGGCAGGCCTGTACTGAGCCTGGGGGCCTCGCCACACTGGTAGCCACCTTGGTCACCTGATGCCACTGAGCAGGTTGAGAATGAGCACAGCCAGAGGCCCCACAAGCCGGCCCAAAAGTTAAGTCCCCGGGGCCGTACGAGAGATCAGCAGTAAACTCCACTGTCCTGGCAGTCCCATGCTCAGACTCTATCATGTGTTGCTGAGCACAAGGCTCTGTGTCTGCCCCCCACGCACCCACACGCCCAGAGGGCAAGCTTTGAGTCTCCTCCTGTAAAGGGAAGAGGGGCAGGGAGATCCAGGGTGCTGGTGTGCTCCTGGCATCTCCCGGAGCCTTTGGGCCTGGCTGGTCAGGAGGGTGGGGAAGGAGCCAGGGCGAGACGGCAAAGAAGGATCGGCACAGGGTGACAGACGTCATCCTCGCTCCCAGCCCCACCCTTCCCCCTTTGTTTTGCCAACCTATTTCAGAGGTGCGGCCCCCAACTGGGCTCAGGTGACACGTGCCCTCCACAAAGACCTCCCTGACTCCCAGGTCTGGAAGAGGCCACCTATCCCTGCACTCCCACTGCCCCGGGACCCCCCTCTCTCTCCACGCCTGACCCGCCACATCACAAGGACCTGACCACGTGATTCTCTCCCCCTCCGGAACAAGGATGTGATGCAGCAAGCCTGGGCCCCTCTGCCCCATCCTCAGCAGAGGGCACAGCAGGGGCCTGCTACGGTACTCAGAGGCTACGGAGAATGAATGAATGAATGAATGAATGAATGAAAACAGGAGGAGCGAAGAAGAGAGAGAGAAATAGAATAGGAAGAGGCGGAGGGAGAAAGAAATACATCTCATTACATCTGGCTACGGTGAAACAATATAGGCTCTCAGCAACATCATCCAGAACAATATTGTTTTTGTGTCTTTGCAGACACACTCTGTCATTCTAAGCCCGACAAGAAAGGTCTTTCAGGATCTCAGGTCCGATAACTTCTGTTTATATATTCCCAGATGCCACCCCCCACCCTTCCCCCCACGCCGGGCCAACCCTCAAGTTCACAGTCCAGGAAAACAAAGTGAGGCCTGCAGAAGTGAAAGGGCCAAGGTCACCCAGGCAAGAAGCAGCATGGACCAACAGTCAGGGCACGGCGGCCAGGGGCCAAGGACCCACCAGAGACCCTTCAGGCCAAGTGGGGTCAGAGAGGCCCCCTTGGCCTCCTGGAATCCTCAGCCAGGTCAGTGCCTGAGCAGTCGGGGGTGTGAACGCCTGTCTGAGCAACACACGTGCCTTCCTGAAACGGCATCTGGCAGCGAGGGAAGCAGCCAGGTGCTCGCTCCCCGCTCCAGCAGGCAGCCGCACACCTTACACGCTCAGATGTCACGCATCGTGCCGATGCCAAGCTGTCACATCTCCTTGTACTAAAAATGGTGCCGTGTTCCTGTCTTCATTCCTTTCCCGCTCTCTGAATAGAAATGTCTGTCTGTGAGCTCCCTAACCCGCTGCCTCCCGTCCCGAGCCTGAGGCCGGGGCCCAGACAGGGGATGCGGCCCCCGACTGTGCCTCCGCTGCTCACGCATATCTCGGGCAGCACCCTCAGGCATTTCCCAAAAATTGGCTCTAATTCCTCTGGAAAACCCATCTTGAGACACGGGTGCATCTCAGTCTAAGACTCCTGGGGTTGCGTGTGGGCCCCAAGCGAACACCACGGACCCCTTTTCCACCTGATCCCAGTAGCTGCCCAACGAATGAGGCTGATCTGAAACCGAGAGACTAGCCCAGGGCCCTTGATTGCACTCCAGGGGGCACACGCACTGTAGCAGGCGAGTCAGGCAGAGGCGATGGTCCTCGGAAAGGAAGCAGCTAGGGTTGGAATCTAAGTCCAGAGAGAGTGGGGAGTGGGGGCTGCTGAAGGTCAACCTCTGTTCTGCATCTGGGAATGTTCCCTTGCAAACACCAGGAGGCCAGACGGGATCGACAATTCTCATGACTTTCCTGCCAGAAGACCCACTAAGGGACGTATTCCCGTTAGCGGACACGACAGCAGGGGTGAAGACTCATTACATCTTCACTGCTATTTCCCCTCAGGACGTCCGCCCCACACGGTTTCTGTTCTTAACTGACAAGAGCCGCCCAGAAGCCCGGCTAACCCAGACGGGACACCGGTCACCCCCCACGGCAGGAGCAGACCTCTGCGACGGCCCAAAAGGAACGGGATGCACACGCTTTTCAGGAGAGCACGGCACCCCTTCCCCTGAGAACGCCCTCAACGCCATTCCGTGTGGCATTGCCAGAGCTCACCTCCACCCGCACCCTGGCCTCCAGGACACGGGCCCAGGCCCGGCAGACCCTGCCACCCCATGCCCTGTGTCCACAGGCTGGCCAAGTTCATGCAAGAGGAGGCCCTCTAAGTCCTTCCCGAAAGTAAAACCGTCACACCGTGGGAGGAAGTTCTCTGCCCCCTGGCCCGGCTAACCTGGAAGAACAAGTACAAAAACACTCAAAGATCCGCAAGTAACAATGACCATCGGCTGAACCTCAGAGTGGGGAGGACCAATTCACTCGGTTGCCAGTAAGCTTAAAGGCCATGCCAGCCAATATAGAAAGCCTTCTGGGCCGACCCCGCGTGGAGCAGCCTGTACTGGCCCACACCCCGGGGCTCCCCCAATGGCACCCACTTTATCTGCTTCCTACAACTAACTGGTGAATGGAACCACGGGGCTCATTTACTGAGTGGGCCTGTTCACTAGGATGTGGGCTCAGTGGCCACAGGGATCGTATCTAGTTGGGCTCATTAGAGTATCCCCAGAGCATACAAGAGAAGGTGCTCGATAAATACTGTTGGTGGTTTCCTTGGTTGGTTAATTCGAAGAATGAAAGAACACATGAATGAAGGAACAAACTTCCAGAAAGGAGCTTGTGAGCCGTCCGTACATGGCGAGCAGTAACTGATCTCATGGGGCCCAGCTAAGAGTTCAGGGAACAGCTCAGAAGGCACTGGGCACTAAATTCTCAACACTATGAAGCAGAAAATATTTATGTCATTATTCTGTGATTTTGTTCAACTGAGGGAGAAAATAAGAGGGCACTTTATATAACACAGATGGGATTCGTTTTCTGAAATTCTTTGCAAACCATCACAATTTCTTTTTTTTCTGCTTTTATGTATTTATTTTAGTATTATTTTTTTATGTTTTATGTTTTTAATTTTTTAATGTTTTTATTATTTTTGATAGAGACAGAGCACGAGTGGGGGAGGGGCAGAGAGAGAAGGAGACACCGAATCCGAAGCAGGCTCCGGGCTCCGAGCTGTCAGCACAGAGCCCGATGCGGGGCTTGAACTCACAGACTGTGAGATTATGACCTGAGCTCAAGTTGGACGCTAAACCAACTGAGCCACCCAGGTGCCCCTAGTATTATTTTTTTTAATCTACATCCAAGTTAGTTAACACGTAGGGTAATAATGACTTCAGGAATAGAACTTACTGATTCATTACTTACATATAACACCGAGGGCTCATCCCAACAAGTGTCCTCCTAAATGCCCTTCACGCATTCAGTCCATCCCACCATCCAATATCTCTCCAACAACCCTCAGTTTGTTCTCCGTCTCTAAGAGTCTGTTAGGGTTTTTCTCCCTCCCTGTTTTTAATTTTTTTTAATCTTTATTCATTTTTGAAGGAGACAGAGAGACAGTGTGCAAGTGGGGTAGGGACAGAGAGGGGGAGACAGAGAATCCGAAGCAGGCTCCAGGCTCTGAGATGTCAGCACAAGCCCAAAGCGGGGCTCCAACTCATGAACTGAGTGAAGTCGGTGACCTGAGCTGAAGTCGGACGCTTAAGTGACTGAGCCAACCAGGAGCCCCTCCTTCCCTGTTTTTATATTATTTTTGCTTCCCTTCCTTTATGTTCATCTGTTTTGTATCTTAAATTCCACATAAGAATGAAGTCATAGGATATTTGTCTTTCTCTGACTTATTTCACTTAGCATAATACATTCTAGTTCCAACCACATTGTTGCAAATGGCAAGATTTCATTCTTTTTGATCGCTGAGTAATATCCCATTGTATTTTAAGGGGGAAGAAGTACTTCACTTTTCAATGTGTTGCATCAAAGGTGAGTGTTTTCATCACAACCCAGAGCTGGAGAGCATCATTCATACACTGCAGATTGATAACAGCAACGGGAGAACCCAAGAAATGCTCCAGCCCCTGAAAACAAAACCATATGAATACTCTCCTCTTCCTCCAGAACCCTGAGCTCAGTCTGTTGGAGTCATGCCCTCAGGGCCTGCACAGATCTAACACTTGCTTGGGGGTCCTGGCCATTCACCTAAGGACCCCTTCTCACAGCCATCCCATTTGCTCTCATCTGGGGGCTGGGAGCCTCTCTCACCCACCTGGCTCGTCCCAACTCAGATAAAGGACTGGTTCAGGCATCACTTCCTCCTGGAAGCTTCTGTGACCTTCCACGACCCCTTTCAAAGAGTGAAGGGTCTGTCCTCATTCTCCCACGCCAGAGTCTGTAGAGTTCGCTGACACCACTGGTAAGAATAAGGCTTAGAGAACAGTACCAATGGCCACCACGCAGCAAGTATGACCTATAGTCCAAGTACTATGCCAATTGTACACATTATATCATGTTGTCAGTCCCTCAATCCTCATGACCGCTCGGGGAGCTTTGTGCCACTATTCCCATTTTACAAATAGATAAACTGAGCCTCAGGGAGATTCTATAACTTTCCCAAGGTTACAGCTCTCTCAGGGCAGAACTGCGATATGAATTCAGGAATGAATGGATTCTGAAGCCAGTGTGTCTGATCTGAAGGTCATGGCCAATCAAGTCTTCTGTTCCTTGTGGCTGATCACCTATCAAGTTACCTAAGTGTCCCTTAGATGTCGGGCACCTCACAGTCATTATTCGCAACTTCATAATGACCCTGCAAGCTGCTTGGTGATCCTGCCCCCGCTGTGCAGTTTCCAAAGTCACCTGTGGTCCCAGAACAAAACAGTAGGGCCAGGACTGGAATGTGTATCCACCTGAGCTACTCCAGAAGTCCTAAGCCCCTCCTCCAACTACAGACCTATTGAGAAAAAAAGAATCTAAAATCCCTAGTAGGCCCGAAGGATAATCTGTGACTGTTTACGGACAGGGAGAAATTGGAAAAAACCTGAATGTGGAACAAGAGGAATTGTTCAGTTAACAGAACAAGGGGGCCAGGACACTGAGGTGGCCGTGGCGCGTCAGGAGCCCGTGTAAGGAAACGGAAAGCCACGCCAGAACCTGTCCTCGTAAACGCCAAGAGGTCAAGAAGAACCACCGATCTCTAGCGACCAACCAGCGCTCCCCAAATAACGCAGCCACCAAATCTGCAGCCAAAGATTTCCCTGCTTTGCCTCTGCCTCCCGTCTGCTCAACCACTCAACCCAGGTCCGACAACCACTTCCGGTTTGGCACTGCTCACCGGACACCCATGTTCACCCCGATAAACTCTGGGAACTTTCTATAGGACAGAGTTTGCCTTTTCATGGAGGGATCTGAGAAAGTGTGTGACATCCCTGCGGTGGAATATTACATGGCTGTGAAACAGGACTCTGACGTCGAGTGTAGGGTAGTGTGGGAAAAATTTATGTTACATTAAAAAGCCGGACACATAAGCTCACGCATGGGATGATCTAGAGAGAAAACACACAGAGGAAAGACGAAAAAGAGACATTAGTTGTAATTGTAACTACATATTGGAGTCATGAGTCAGTTGTTTTCCTTCTCACTATTTTCCAATTTTTCTGTAACGAGCATGTACTACTTTTAGCATTTTTTAAAAGTTTTTTTTTTTTCTTTTTAAGCAACTGGCTATTATCAACTAGGGCTGAGTCCTAGCTTATTTTAATCCTTGGAATGGTTGCCATTCTGAGTTCTGATGAAGGGTAATTCAGTCCTTTCAAATGTCCAAATTGTCTCTGTTGATTTTTTTTGAGGCGAATAATCGCATTTTATACTAAACTTATTTGCGGCTCCCATACAGCTCAAAGCCTTGTTTTGATTACTTGTTTAGGGAGAGAGTAACATTAGAAAATGCACAAGAATCACATTTGCATGATGGGTGGTGAGGCAGGGAATTACAGTTGGGGAAGAAGAGAAATGAAAACCAGCCCTGAATATTCAGCAGCCTGAACCTCCAGCCTTCTCCCACACTCACATCCACACCCAACCTATCTCCCTTTCCCACTCCGTGCCATCTCGTTGAAGGTGACAGGTGCCTGGTAAATGGAGCCACTGCAGGGGGCCATGCTTCAAACTGCTCCCAAGCAGGAGCCCCAGGACGTCACCCGAGTTCCTTCAGCAAGCACTCTCGGAGCTGGTCCGCACAACGGCTTGCCTTTCTCCCCTGAAGACAGCTGCTGGGGCTCCCCAAACTCAGAGTCACCTTCAGCAAGACACGCAGGGGGTTAACGGAAGCCAGCACGGAGAAACCTGATGCTGGAGGTCACCAAGTGACCTCCACTTGGTGGAGGTGATGCGAGATACCAAGAAGGACTCTGAGCTTCTCTTCCCTGTGGCCTCCTCCACCCCGAGAAAATAATTTTCGGTTCATTATCGGAGGCTGCAAAACTGGTAGCCCATGCAGGTTAAACATTTTAATGACTTGCCAACATTTCAAAACTAGAGTTTTTCACATCTAAACCTAGATTCCCGTGTCAAATAAACATCCTGGAAGATGGGGAGAAACAAGGCCCATATTCCTGCATGGCGATGATAAGTTGGTGATGAGAGGCAGCTGGCCTGGTTCCCTTCCTGCCTGGACTCTGCAGACATGTAAATTTCCTGCAAAAGGTCTAGATCTTTCCACTTTATGCTCCCAAGCTAATGCACACATTTTTAATATTATTTCTTAATTTTTAGCGATGATTCATTTTGCAGACAGAACTTGAGCAAGGGAGGGGCAGAGGGAGAGGGAGACACAGAATCGGAAGCAGGCTCCAGGCTCTGAGCTGTCTGCACAGAGCCCAACGTGGGCCTTGAACCCACAAACTGTGAGATCATGACCTAACCAAAGTCAGATGCTTATCTGGCTGAACCACCCAGGCGCCCCTAAAATTTCTTTTTAATAGCACTCTATGTTCTATTTAGTTACCCATTTCCCCCTATTTTGTGAAAAATAACCTTTCAGGCTGCCATATAAAAGAATCTACATCATCATCTTTGATGGTTATACAGTATTTACCTACCTTTCCTGATTCCTCCCTAAGGAGGGAGCGTTTACTTCGTGAGGTCTATCATATTACTCCTGTACCAGACGGTCCAGCTGTCCTCTCTGCAGGGCCCTTTCCTGTAAGAGGATTACTCTTCCCATCCCTGACCATCAGGCTTGACCAGGTGGTCTTGTGGAAGTGATGCCTGCCACTTGTGAGCGCAAGCTTCCAGAAGCAAACATGGTCCTCTATCCTCTCATCTCCCTCTGCCATGAGGAAAGGACGCCGCAGCTCAGGGCTGCTTCTTGGTTTTAGGTCCTGGCACAGAGACAACGTGGAGAAGAACCACAGCTGACCGGCAGTCATGCAGCACAAAAGGGAAATAGGGATCCTCCCCAACTTACGACAGCGGTATGTCCCAATCAACCCATTCTCAGCTGAAAATATCGTAGGTGGAAAATGCATTTAATACATCTCGCCTGCTGGACATCACAGTTTAGCTCAGCCTACGTTAAACGTATTCAGAACGGTTCTAACAGCCTGCTGGTTGGGCAGAACCACCTACCACAAAATCAGTTTTATAATTAAGGGTTGAACGTGTCCTGTGATTTGTTGAACGCTGTACTCAAAGTGAGAAACACAACGGTTATATGGCTACAGGATGGTTTTCGGTGTGTTGGTCCTTCACCCTCATGATCGCGGGGCTGACCAGGGGCTGTGGCAAGTGCCGCCACCCCGCATCGCCAGAGAGGACCCCTGCCACCTCTCACCAGCCCAAGGAAAGACCCGAGCACAAAAAGCAAAGTATGGTTTCTACTGAATGACTGAAGGCCTATCACTTTCCTGCCGTCATAAAGTTAAAAAATGCTAAGTGAAAGCATCATAAATCAGCAACCCTATGCAGACAAGTAATAAACTAGGTATTATAAGCTGCTGAGATCTGGGGACTGTTTACTGTGACAGCATAGTAAGTTAGCCTCAGCTGACTGATACGCTCAAGTATTGAAAGATTCTTTAAAATAACTTCAAATAAACCATTAACAAAGGTCTCTGGGGGTGCTTGGGTGGCTCAGTCAGTTGAGTATCCAACTCTTGCCAGCACAGAGCCTGCTTAGGATTCTCTCTCCCCGCCCCCCCCCCCCAAATCAACTTAAAAACCAAAACCAAAACCAAAACACAAAGGTCTCTGGCCAGTGCCCCAGCCTGGCCCTGATGAGGCTGGCAGCAGTGGGTCTGTGTGGTCTGCTGGCTGCAGGATGGGACGGTCCAACTGGCCTTGCAGAAAGCACACCGAGTGTCACAGCTGAGACAGAGGCAGTTGTGTCACCGGTCATTCGTTACTGTGCCCAAAGGCTGAAGAAGGCAGAACCCCAAACAGGCAGCTTTAAGCGGCAAGATGCTCACAATATGAAAAGAACTCAGAAAGGAAGATGGACCAAGGGAAGAGGTGGTATCTGCCCTCACCCCCATGTGGTTCTCGTACATTCCAGGGTACATGTTCTTGAGTAGAACAGGCCTCCCTCAGATTCAAACAAGGCCATATATCTGTCTCTCCACTGCACACCCCCTCCCATTTTCCATTCCTTAAAAAAACAAAACCATTGTGATCAATGAAGAAAGTGAACTTCATCTCAGTGAAACTGCACCGGGAACTACCTGTGCACCCAAGGATCCTGGTTGTTCTCTTCCTCCATGGGCCCTGAGATCTCAGAACCACAACGATTTGCTGTTCCCTTGACTCAATAATAAATATACGGGTGATAACCTAGGGGCTGGAGTCCTCAGGGGGACTCTGTAACTTATGACATTTGTTGAGCTAATGACCATCAGCAGGTTGCATCTGCTTAACCTCTCTGGAACATGACACACCCTGGCTTGGTCGTGGTCTCCAGGCATGCCTTGGGCGCTCCAGCTTGCTCCTTTCTCCTAGGCCTTCCACTTTTACCCTGAGCCCCCCACTTAACCTAAGTGACCCATACTAGCCACACCTTACCACCAGGACCCTAGAGGTCCTGCTTTGCTTTGGATTTAATGTTGAAAATGTTTATATTTAGAATTAGCCAGCTGGACTATTTATAGATGATCCCAATTTTGTTGGCAACGTCCAAAGCATCAGAGTCAAGAAACAATGGAGCAAAGGCCCTTCTTCTTCAAGCCATCAGGCTTGACCAGAGCGCCGACCTCAGCCAGGTCAGTGTCACAGAGCTCCTTCAGAGCCTGCGTGATCTGGGGCTTGTTGGCCTCGACAGCCACATGGAATGCAAGAACGGGGTTGTCTTCTGTCCTCTTCAGGACTGACTCCGTGGTCAGGGAGCTTGATGATGGCACAGGTGCCAAGCTGGTTTCTCCTGGTAACCACTGCACCACCAACAGCACAGAGTAGTCTTGCCTGCATGTGTGTTCAGATAAATGCAATCACCTGATGTACATTTTTTCATTCTTTGGTATCTGGCTTCTCATGCAACCGGGTTGTGAAATGTCTGTACTGTTGCATGCAATGATACATCTTCATTCTTGCTGTCCAGTCTTTTATCGTGTAAATACGCCACAGTGTACGTGCTCATTCTTCTGTGGATAGACAGGTCGTGCTCATTATTCTGCACTTATTTACGTGGTTGATATGCTTTCCCCCCAGTAGGCTGTGACTCTATGATGACAAGAAAATGGTCTATGCTTTCTCATTACTGTAATTCAGCCCTTAGCACAGTGACTGACCCATAACGGGAGAGGAAGAAAGGAAGGGAGAGGAGGTGGGAAGCAGACGGGAAGGGAATACAAGTTATTAGTGTGCCCAACGATAGGACCCCACTCCGAGATACAAGGTCTGTTTTCAACAATCAAGATAAATAATTTCCCAGTTTCTGCTTGCTATAAAAATTCTTCTCTCCCTACATATGTCACATGAAATTAACCCCCTAGGCTCTTACGTGATTCCTGCCTCTTACTGCCAATAAAGATACTTAGTTGTTATTAGTAATAATTTACTGATACCAGAAGAGTCTGGCTCTTGAAATAGGGTGCATATCAAGATCCGACTTGCCTGAGGACAGGCCCTGAGACAGAACATTATCATCCTCATGTGAACAGCACGTTCAAGAGATAAAACCAGTCACAATTCCATTATCTCCTTCATTTTCTTTGTAAATGCACAAAGGAAAATGAAAACAGAAAACACAACTCCTCTAACAGGTGGAGGATAGAAAGTGCTAGCAAGGCCTCCTCCGGGCCAGGGACTCAGTCCTTGGGCGACAGCCACGCCCCAACTGGATTCCACACTCAGATCCTGAAGGGCTCTCGCTTTTACCTCTGACAGAGGTTGACAGGAGGAAACCACGGCTCTGCGAAATGGAAACAGAAATGAGCTTCTGGAATCTGAAGAGCGCACGTCCATCAATCTCTGAAAACTCGTACCCGTGAGGCTCTAACTCGGATACGTGCATGGCGGAGGCTGCCCGCGGTCCTCAGACGTTCAGGAAAACAGCTATTAACCTCACTTTGTGGGACTCACGCTCAAGAGCGAAAAATACGAACGGCCCAGACACAGGGCTCAAGCCCACCTCACTAGCTTCATCGTTCACCTCCACGCCTTGACTCCTGGTGCAAACACTGGTTTCCCCAGGCCATATGCTTGCCTACCCATTCATTCGAGAGACATTTCCCACAGGCGCTAGCCTACGCACCAGGATACAGCAGAAAAGTAAGAGGGTGTGCAAGGACCAAGTGTGACAGACAACAAGCACATGAAGATAAGCAGTGCAGAGTGACGGCGAGATGGGAACACAGGTCTATGAAGCATCTACCATATGCCAAGAATGGTGGCTGGCACTTTTCCTCTAGATCTCAATTCTCATGCCAATCCCATACCTGAGGCGGTTGGCAGCTACATTTTACAGACGAGGAACACGTGTGGTAAACACACAGCTGGTCAATAACAGAGGCAAGTAAATAACATCCTGATCCTGAGGGCTCTAAGGCCCAAGGCGTCTGGAGAGCAGACCGACGGCAGCCAAGCCAGCCGCAACCTCTTTCTGGTGAGAAGAGCTGGAAGTCCAAAGCGTTTGAGCGCTATTCCTCAAGGCCAGGGGGCTGGAAACGAAGAGTGGCCTACTTTGTGCTTTCGGCAAGTCCAGGCCAAAATCTAGCCAGGGAGATTTGGAGACGAACCAGGGCTCTCAGCTCCCCAGGCTCCGCTAGGCCCGACGAGGACTCCTTGAAAACCAGCTGTAGTGTGTAGAAAATTTTCTCTCGGCTGTGAAAAGATTCCGGATTCTTTCTTGATAAGCTTTTCCTTAACACAAATAGGGTATTCAGGGAAAACATGGGCCTCTTCTTGTTCCTGCCGCTATAATTAGAACGTTCCCATCAGAGTGTTGTGAGAGTTTAAGGAGATAAAACATGGAGAGAACTTGGCACAGTGTCGGGTGCACGGGAAACGCGGCTGCTGCCATGTTACCAACCACCCTCCTCACCAACCATCCCCCTCGTCAACCATCATCACCATCGTTATCCTCACCAACCATCACCGTCCACGTGACCCGTCAGGACCAACCATCGACCGCCATCACATCACCAGCACCCTCGTCATTATCTTTATTCCACATTTACTTTGGGGGAAAGCCCGTCAATAAGAACACAGCAGCCTTCTTCTCTCAAAGAACGTAGGGCTGGAGGATGATCGCGACCTAGGCTTGCAGTGTGCCCCTGAGACCGAGCAGCTGTGCCACCCTAGGCAGTTTGCTTCACCTCTCCGATCTGTGAACAGAGGTGAAAACGCTTCCCCTCACAGGGTGGCGGCAAGGGTCAGAACTGTGTGTGGGAAAGGGTCAATAAATATCAGGGCTTACTATCCGCACCGGCCTGATCTGTGTTTCGCCTATGTTGTGTCTCGCCCAGAGGTTAACGTAAAAGTGGGCAGGGGAGGGGCAGGCGTGATCCCACGACTCACTGACTTCTGCAGTCTAGCACGTAGCTTCCTCTCGATCACATGCTGCAAAATACAGCTCGTCTTCTTTTCCGTGATTCTGGCAACTGAGGTGTCAGAGGCTGGTTTCCCTGTAAGTCTTCTGGGGGCCCTCTGCCGCCACACTGGCCTGGCACCCCCTGGGCCACCGTGGACCAGCAGCCACATAGCGCCGGGGGGAGATACCCCTCCCCCCGTCTCCATCACGCTGCGCTCACAGTCCTAAGACCGTTATGAGCCTTCCTGAGACCCCAGTTAGCGCCCCACACACTTCTCACACACCCCTCTCCGCCGGCCCTGACACGCAGCCTCCACAAGGCCGCCAACTTGAGCTGCTTCTTCCGACTGCAGACAGCCAGAGCAGTCTGACGGAATTTCACTTTGCTGGGAAGTCTGGCGGGGAGCTGGAATTCACAGTCTCTCGGGATGAGTCTGCCGGCGGCACAAGGCGATAACCTTTAAAGGTTGGATTCAAAACGCTTTTCTGTATCTGCAAGGAGTAGAAAAAGATCCAAAGCTTAAGCAACAGCCCCACCCTTCCTACTTCATTATGAGCCCCAGGCTTCCGAAAAAGCCCAGCTCAGGGGAAAAACCAGCGGCCCGGATGTGTGGGGGTGCATCCATTCAGGCGGAGGCTCAAGGGGGTGTGAAAGCCCTCCGACACAGGTACGGCTCAAGTCCTACAGATCCGAAGAGGGCTCACCCGGGCCAGGAAAGGCATGTACTCCCCAACGCAGAGGTACTTTTTTAAACACAGAAATACGGGAATTATTATTCCACGCCCCAGGTCTCGGGAAAACACGCATCACGTGAACATAAATGATCACAGTGGACATCTGGGCAGCTGCCTAGCTGCTCATCAACTGTTTCCGCGTACTGCCTCCCTTCGACCTCAGGGCGTGCATGGGGGGTGGGGGAGAGGGCCGCTACCCGGTTCCCACTGAGGAGACGTAGCACGGCATCGCCCAGCCTGGCAGCTCCAGGCTGTCGTTCGGGTCTTCTAGCCTCAGCAAAGCAGGGACCAGCAGACCGCATGTCCACCTGCTCAACCATGTGGAATGAAGGAGAGGGTCATACAGGTCTGGGTTCCCGCTGGAGAGGAACACATCTCTAAGGGTGAGGACCACTGTGTGTCTAGGAGGGCCTACTTGCGCGTGTAAAGACTCACACCACACACGTGTATCTCAAGTCACAGGTGCGTGTTAGGAGCGTGCCTGAGCTGCACACTGGTTTGGCTGAACAAAGCGGCTGCACCCTCTGGGCCCTTCCCATTCACCAAGGAGGCTCAGCACCGGGCCGAGGGCACTAAAGAAACACACTCATCGGGGGCTCTCAAGCATCTTATGAAGGACGCAGCATCCCCCATTCTGAAGGTGAGAACGTTGTGGCTTCGGCAGAACGATAAAGATGCTGACATAAAAGGTCATCCAACTAGGAACCAAGAGGCAGATCGGGGATTGAAGCTTGGACTGAGGCTAGAGTCTACATGTGAACTGCTAGCTGTCCCAGGTACCCGAAACCCTGATGAACTCACACCTCAAGACACAGCATCTGCTCTGCTGTCCATGGCCATTTTGCACGTCTTAGCTGCCATCTCCTTTCACCAGCTCCTGCAATGGTGATCCGGTCGGCAGGTGGATGGGTAAGTGGATGGGCGGACGTGTGGATGAACGGGTAGATGCCTGGACAGCTGGCTGGCTGCCTGGGTGGAGGGATGGCTGGCTCAGTGGATGCATAGGCAGGCAGTCAGGCAGGCTTCACTACAAAGCCTTGGAAGATCCAGCTGGCTGAAGCACCCTGAGCTTCTGTCTTCGCCCCTCTGTCACTCCACCTCAGATGCAGCAACCTTCCAACTCCTCTAATGCCCCAAGCTCTTTCCTACTTCAAGGAAATCCTCTCTGCCTGGGCTGTTCCTCTTCTGTTGACTTAACTCCAAATTGTTGTGCAGGAATGAGCAGATGTTCTCAAAAATTCCATTCTTAATCCCGGTGTAACTGGGCCTTTCTTACAATCTCTGGAACCCTGTGCAGTATTTGTTCATAGCAACAGTTTGTAACTATAGATTTATCTGTATGTTATGCGTACATTGGTATGTTTAATGCTCTTTTCTGGTGGGATTATAAACTCCAGTGTGGGGGTACCTTGTACAATGTTCACTGATGTATCCCCAGGACCTAGCACAGTGCCTGATTCATAGGAGTTCAATGAATCCTTACTGTTGGACCTTGATAAGGCCTTGCCTGCCAATCCTGAACTCTTAGTCCCAGTACCTAAAATGTGGGGGCAGGTGCTGGGACTGGAGCCCCGAGTGTGCACAGGTGATTCTGGGAAAGTCTGCGGATTACAGTCAGCAGTACAGACCGTCCTGACCACTGAACTCTAGAGAAACTAAAACCATGACTACACCATAAAACAGCTTACTACCTGGGGGTAAAACTTCCTGAACCAGGACGGGGCTAGTAATAAACAATGCGGAGAGTTGTTTTAATCAGTGAGGAAAGTGAGGCAAGGCTGAGAGTGAATGACAAGAGAAATGATCCAAGAGGACCAAGGAGTTTGGGGAAGAGTTTGATAACAAATCCAAAGTGAGAACTCTGAAGACAGGGGCCTATCAGAATATACTGGAGAATCAGAGTCAACATGGTTTGTTGATCCATCCACCCATCCAACATGTACTGAGCCTGCTCCCCGATTCTAGGCACTGGAGATACAGGTGTGAGTAAAAATGACACACAGCGGTGGCTTTGTGGGGCTGACCCCCTGCCAGAGGACCAGCAGGGATTCAGGAGAGCAGGGCCACACGAAGCTACAGGTTACAACCTGCACAGGGTGGAGAGCTACAAGCCTTGGGTCTAGACTTCAAGTATAAACATGGCAGCCAAGGCCGTGATGACCACGTGAGAACCATGGAGAGAAGCTGGGCTTCTGGCTTCTGCTGAGCCACCACGGCATGGGACGGGGCTCTGGCACACCCCTGCTCTGCAGCACCCGGCTCTCTGGCCAAGTCCCGGTCTACAGTCCTAACTCTGCTGGCTGTGAGGAGCCCAGAAGGTGCTTCCTCCAAGCAGCCCAAGGCTGGGGGCAGTCGGCATGTTGGCTGCTTCTCACGCTTGGGTCAGTCTCAAGATGGATGAGCACCTGTGTGTCTACTTTTCAGGCTGTGAAGTCAAAATCAGAAAAAAACTTCTTTTTTACCCATGCAGACCAGAAAGATCAGACAGTCAAGTTTTCACAAACTGATAAACTTGGAAAGGGGCCTCAGTGGTCATCTGGTCTCTCCCGCACAGCACAGGGTCAAATGTGGTGGGGGTGTGTGTCGAGATCAGTAGTTGATAAGCCCACGCTGCCATTAAACAGCTCTCCACATTCAATCTTATATCCAGTCGTCAATGGCCAAGGCTCTGTCTCTATCTTTCACAATATCCCAGCACCCAGCCCACTGCAGGATGGCTGGACAGACAGAGAGATGAACACACAGTTGGAGACATCAGTAGATGAGCCCAAACCTGTTTCTCTCCAACTTCCCCTCTCTGGTCTCTATTCTGTCCTCTGGGAGGCAGCTGGGAGTCCAGGTGAAAACCCAAGACTTGGGGTGGGGAGACCAACAGTGAATCTGGCTCTGATGCTTTTGTGCTGAGACCTCGGACAAGTTATTTCCTTACCATTGTGAACACGTCTTTGTCCACCTCTAAAATGGAAAGAGCATCCACAATACCTCAGGGCTGGTGAAACCACACATAGAATAAGTAAGGCGCAGTATGCTTCGGTAGGTCAACCAAGAAATTCCTGGTTTCCCAAGATGTGAAGACCAGGAAATAGAAGAACGCTCGATAATCCTCATAATAAAGCTAAAAGACAAGCAAAAGCCTGAAACGTATAGTACAAAGGATTACTATGCAGAGCACTCTTACAAATGGGTAAGAGAGGGATGAACAGTACCATACGACAATAGGGAAGGACACCAGCAGGCAATTCACACACACGCGCAAAACACAAATGGCAGATTAAAGTACAGACGTATGCTCACCCTCCCTAGCAATAAGGAAAATGCAAATCCAGACATCGATGGAATGTCATTGTTCCCCCTATCAGAATGGTCATATTTAAAAGACTGATAATACCCAGTGACGGCAAGGACATGGGGACAAAATATTCCTTTATGGCAATGGAAGGACTGAAAATTGGTTCAGCCTTTGGGAAAGCAATTTAGCTACGCCTATTTAAAATAAAAAAAGGTATACATCCTGCACCTTGGCAAATCCACTTCTAGTCATTTATCCTAAAGACCTGCCTACGATATGGACAGAGAGGTCTGTACGAGAACAGTCTGGGAGGTTTGTCTTCAATGGCCAGGAAATGAAAACAGTCTAAATGTCCGTCATCACACCATTAAGTAAAGGCTCCCTCATACTGGGAAATAATGTGGCGAAGTTTAACAAGACTAAGGAAGAGAGAGGTCTGAGTACTGAGAAAGAAGGCATGTATCACAGGATCCCATTTATGTTCAACACAATAACACCGTAACAGCATTCAGGGGATCCGTGTGGAGTGGTACCTGTCAGCCTAGAGAAATTATGCCCCCAGGGGACATTTGGCAAAGTGTGGAGACACTGTGGGTTGTCACAACTGGAGAGATGGCGTGGGTGGTGAGTGGGTAGTGGCCACGGATGCTTCTCAACATCCTTTCACGCACAGGTGAGACCTCCTCCTCCCCCCCACACAAAGAATTATCCAATCCAAAATGTCAATTGTGCTGCAGCAGAGAAACCCTGGTGTGAAGATGCCTTCTAGCAAGCTAGCTCCTGAGGAAGCCCAGGTGACGCACAGCCCAAGTCCCCCCACTGCCGGTCAGAGCATCCTCATTTTCCTTTGGGGAACACCCTTATTCCACTGCCCTAAGTGTCAGGAGTAGGTATATAACCCAAAAGCATGCCGTCCGCCTGGACAAGGCAATGAGCAGACAGGGGTATGGCCCATGCCACCGAGAGTCAGAACCAGGTCCGGGACTGCTGCCAGCCTTGAAAGGAACAGGGGCCTTTTCCACTGGGGTCAGCTGAGCCGAGGGGAGGTCAGCCTGTAGGTGCCCACTGACACTCGTGCCACTGCGGCCCGGCTGGGAACAAAGCCAACGCAAGGGAAAAGTTACGTTCTCAAAAGATGGGAGACCAGCCCTCAGGACACGGAGTCCCTGAGATTCAAGCTGGGTCTGCCTTCGGGTCTTTTCCATGAGGCAAGCCAATGAATCCCCTTTGTTAAGTTCTGTTAGTCAGGACTCAGTGCAGAGTGACTGGGAGGACTGAAAGCTACCAGCAGGAGGGAGGAGGGGACAGAGACGAAGGCAGAAAAAGAATGTGTCTGTTTTACAGAAGCTGCAGCTCCTACCAAGGACACATATGGCCAAGTGTTCCACTGAAAACCCCCTGCGTGAGACCGTCTGAGCCGGAAGGGAGCTCAGGGCCTGCGCAGAAGCCCCCACGTTGCCCCAGTTACCTGTAGCTCGTTATAGTCTCAGCTCTCCTCCTACGGGCGGGGGTTTCCACCACTGGGTCGAACATACGATGTGCACACTAGCAGGCTGACGGGCATGACAGAAGCATGACAGGTGCAGGTGAACCTAAGCGTCTAAGTAACAGAAAACGTACCTATTGCTTATGTACCCAACTCCCTGCCCTCGCCTTGTGATGCGTTTAATAAAAGCTTCCAGCACTAACCCCAAGGAGAGACGGTGTGTTGAGACCCGTCTCCCTGTCTCCTTACCTGTGACAAGTGACACAAGTTCTTTGCTTTCAACACTTCCTTGCATTGCGTTCGATTTAATGTGCCCCAGGTGGCAAAGCCCTGGAGCTGGGTGTCGCTCTCCTACGACCAGGAGAAGGCAGGTGTTACCTCGGGAATTAGTATCCTGGTCAGAAGAGGGGTGGTCAGCTCGTTTCCCACACTGTCCCGATTTGAGGAGCCCCGGCCTGGTTGCAAACGGGGGGGGGGGGGGGGGGGTCAGGTCAGAGGATCAGGCTGGGTTCTGCCGAGGTGACGGCTGGATCCCGAGGACCCTGCCATCCAAGTACCCGGGACTGCCTCCACTCGTGCCCTCGGCCCAAGTCACAGCTCCCCATGTAAACATGCCCACGAGGGAACAAGCACAGGGTCCAGCAAATGGGAACATCGGAGTGGGGGGCGGTACCCACCTGGAAAGTAGCCCCCAGCTGTAGTTCGAGCAGTGACAGGGACCGAGGACACACGTGCGTTTGGGTTTGCACGTTAGCCCCGCTCACAGCTCCTGACAAAGAAGCTGTATCAGGGAACCATCTCAGGAAAACCTCTCCAGGAAGGGCAGAGAAGGAATCACGAACAGGCACCTTGGAGACGCTGACGAATAATGTCACTGGTCCAATGCAACAAGGAATTTCGGTCCACACCAAGACTAAAGCCAGCACCATGTGGGCACGTCCCAGCTGGCCAAACTCTCAGGTACTGGGGCCTGGGCATTCAATATTTCAGGCCTCTATGCAATCCCATGTGATTTGGTATTTGTTGATATCAGGTATTTGGATATTAGATATTAGGTATTTGTTAAGCACTGGCGCCCCGGCTGGAAGAGCTCACCCCTGGGCAAAGCCTCACAGAGTTTTGCACGGACAGCGTCTTCCATTTCAGCTGCTTGAATGGCGGTCCCACCTCCTCAGCAGCCCCAGAAACGGAGGACGAAGGTATCTGGCTCTTTGTTGCTCCACGAGTAGCCGATGCGGAGCCCCTGATCAAGTAGATGCTAAATAAAGCCTTTTTTCGATGTATGAACGTGCCCAGAGACGTTCAACTGAATGTTCTTTTTATGTCTGCTTCCAGGTATAGTAGCTTATCACGGTCAAGCAGTTACCGGAGCGCTAATGGTAGTCATCTCACAGCGGCGTGTCAGACACCGCACCCAACACGGTACTTGTCGCTGTGCGAGGTGAGTGGCCTTCCGTCCCTCCCACCCATGCCTCTCTCCCCAGCCCTTATGACGAGAGGTACGTTTACTCCACAGCATGTGTCTCCCCCACAGACGGTCAGGTCGGGGAGGGCAGGAGGTTTCGATCACCGCTGGCTCTGCTGAATTTAGCACAAGCCGGGCATACAGGAGACACTCGATAAACAGCTTTCGGATGGATACAGGATTTATACTGTGAAGGGAAAAAGTAGTTCCTCCTGCTTGGGAAGACACAAGCAGTAACAGAGAGTAACAGTGACCTGTACGTCCAAAGGGACGTGCTTTTTCTTTTTGCCGGTATCAGGCTCTCTCGAAGCCCTGAGCATCCCAGAACAGCGGGAGGCTGACGTGCCGTGAACCGTAGAGGCGCTCAGGTGCTGCACTTGGTGGGACGGTTCGTTCTCAAGGGGTGGGACCGCAAGCACCAAGGCCAACCATCCCAGGACGCTGCCCACCGTGCAGCACAAAGGCCGACAGGGCCTGAACGACACTGAGCAATCCCAGGGCCTGCCTCGGGCACAACAGGGGTGGCAGGAGGGAGCAGACGCGGACGAGAGAGATTCACTTCTGCCTCAGAGCCGGTCCGTTTCCCCCCAAATACGAAACTGGGCAGGGGCTTCTCAGAGCCCACGTTACAGCAGCTGTGGGTCCTGCGTCTGTCTCATCTGTCTCCACTTAACGAATTCCTCCCTCTCTGCAGAGCGGCAGAGCGAGCCTCGAGACAGAGCCGCAGGGAAGAGAACTGGAGGGCCCGCGGGGTAAGCCTCTTAGGAAAGGGGATGAAAGGGAATGGCTGAGAAGCCTGCAGCCTCGAGTACAAACGCGTCACCCTCCTCCACACCCCGTGCAGCCCACCTGGACCCTGTGATGTATTATTAACAGGGGAAAGAATGGATTCCCGGCCTCACATACAAAAACACGCCCCGATGGAATAAACCTGCAAAAGGACTGCCCAGGTGACACGGGGTCCTTCCGGGTGGGACCACAAATACTCACTGGGCCTTCCTGGGGCACCTTTAACCAACACCACATGCTGTGGCTTCTAGAAAAGGGGACCTCTTCCATCCAGAAGGGAAGAGCTTGGCTGAAACAAAGCAATGATTTTTTTTTTATATATATATATATACAAAGGAGACCTAATTAGCTGTGCTGTGCAAATGGAGTATTTTACAGTAGGCAGTGTTTCTGGTGGCTGAATTCAAAGTCTGAAATTAATCCCACACGGAGGACGGGTTTCGGCTGTACTTACACCAACAGTACTTTTCAAAGGCAAAGACTTAAGGGTTCTGAACGTAAGCACATGGATGGATTATTTCATTGCAGTTTAGTGCCTGTAATAGTTGCTTAAGAACAAAATAGGCGGGTTGTTTGAAGGTCTCCCATGCCTTCATAAACACTACAGCAGAATTTAAAGACGGCGGACCTCAATCTTCTTCGGAAGTGGGGGTACTTGGAGAAGAAGATCAAGCAACTGCTAAGGTACAAACCAGGTGCTAACTCACTAACAACAAATGATATGGAAGTGACAGAAAACCGAGCCCACAAGTGCAATGGTGCGTAAACACAGAGAGAAGAAGGAGAGAGAAGCTAAGAAAGCCAGTTATTAAACAGTTTCTCCCATGGGGCGCCTGGGGGGCTCAGTCCGTTGAGCGTCCGACTTCGGCTCAGGTCACGATCTCGCGGTTCGTGAGTTCGAGCCCCGCGTCGGGCTCTGTGCTGACGGCTCGGAGCCTGGAGCCTGTTTCGGATTCTGTGTCTCCCTCTCTCTGACCCTCCCCCTTTCATGCTCTGTCTCTCTCTGCCTCAAAAAGAAACGAACGTTAAACAAAATTGAAAATATAACAAAATAAACAGTTGCTCCCGGTTCACGTGTTGCTGTTCAATCACCGTGTCTCTGGCTGGTGTCTGTTAGCAACCCAGCATCAGCAGCGGCCAGAAGTGTAAGAGACGTTCACGGACACAAACCTTCCACTGGGAAGGTTCTGGACACCAATTTTACCTCTGTCCTGAGGATTGCTCAAACGCTGCCATTTCCTGCTAGTGCCAGAGCACCCCTCAGCCCCCGTTTCGGACTCAGGGACGGAGCGTGGAAATCCTGGCGCTCAAAGGCGCAAGCCGCTTTTTAAGACCTTGCATTCACCCCCGTCCGGGGATGGCCCGCCTGCCAGAACTCCGTGCGCAAAAGAGAATTCCAGACCTCTTCCCGCCATACCAACGGTGAAAGCCATTGGTACCACGTGCATCAGTGGGCTATCTCAGCGCGTCTGGCATTTAGGACTACCTTGCCCAGGCTCTAGGCAGGCTCTCCAGGCCCTGACGCTGCCCAAACAAGAAGCTCTGAAGGAGCTTCCCTGAAACCCGCCCACGGCCAGAGCAGCCAACGCGAAGACCTGCTCGGACAACTTCCCTAAGCAAGACCGCCTCAGCCCGGCCTGTGGATGCGGGGGGCTCGATGGGTAACATGTCTGGGCCCTGCGGTGGCCCCCGCAGTTCTAGAGAAAACTCCCTGCTGGGCTGCAGCGGCCCACCTTCTCAGAAACGCGGGCGGCCACCCAGGCAGGCCGGGCCCCTCCCTTCAGATTGAAGGCAACTGTCCCAATTGCCTCTTGGGTTTTTAAAGAGCTTCACCCTCAGTCTCAGAACCTCTGGAAACCGGCACCTTGTGAGAAAACGCTATTTGGGCTCCAAAAATGTTACTGAATGCCATGCTTCTCCGTGCCTTTGTTTTCTCATCTATAAAATGGGGAGAAGAAGAGTTTATTCACAGGGTGCCTTTGAGGACTCAAAGAGCTATTTGACATAATGCACACACACCAGCGAGAGGCAGCGGCCGCTACGGCTTCTTGTTAGTATTCTACCCATTACCATTTTATTGTAAGCGGTCTGTTCCCTCAGCGCGGTGTTTCCCAAATACATAACACTGTCCCAAACTCTGGCTGCTTGCATTATCGTTTATTTAGCATTGTTCTTCAAGCAGACTCTCTTTCTTTCTTCTTAAATTTATTTTAGAAGGAAAATGCAGGGTGCGTGGGTAGCTCAGTCAGTAAGCGTCCGACTGGATTTCTGCTCAGGTCACGATCTCACGGTTTGTAGGTTCGAGCCCCGCATCAGGCTCTGGGCTGACGACAGGCAGGCTGCTTGGGATTCTCTCCCCCCACCCACCACCTGACCTCTGCTCTTCCCCCATGCACCCCCCTGTCAAAAAAAAAAAAAAACTTAAAAAAAAGGAAAATGCATCACTGTGGTAAGTGGAAAACAGGATTCTGTGCCTTAACTAGAAGGGAAATGTAAAAACTAAACACAATTAAAACAAGACAACAAGTAAGATCAAGTTCAAGTCTGCTCCTTCCTGTCGCCGCCGAACAGAAAGATTCAAGGGTGTGGACGGCACAAGGTCAACACTTGAAGACTTTCTCCCCCTGGTAATCCCAAACCGTGAAAGAGCTGAAAACGGAGTGGCTTTCTCCCAGCAGGATTTGTTAATGCCCAGCCTCTGTCTTTCTAGAACCTGGTTAAGCACACATAAAATTATCCTGCTTTCCGACACTCTTGGAGACACTGTTCTGCCCAAGAGGACTCTCTGCAATGATGGAAACTTTCTGTAACTGTGCTGCCCCATAAAGTCTCCACTGGCAGCATATGGCTGTTAAGCACTTGAAATGGGGCTAGTGGACTTGAACTGAATTTCTAAGTTTACTATATTTTAGTTCATTTAAATGTAAATGGCTGTGTGTGGCTAGTGGCTGTCATATTGGAAAGCCCAGATCTACTGAGAAAACTACACATGATGATCCCTTGATCTTGGCTCTTCGAATGAACTGATATCTGTTTGGAGGTTACACCCTTGTCTTCCTTTGAGGGAGATGTGATGGAACCTGACAGGGACTTGTCACAGGCATGTAACTGGGGATTGTCTACTACATCCCTCAGTATTGCTTAATCTACAGCTCTGTGTGGAAATTTCTTTTAGAGCTCCCTTTGAGGAGCTCATGTATTTTGTTCTCATTAGCAATGGTAGTATCCAAAATAGGCAGATTTCCATTTTCACCCTGGCTGCCAGGAAGCCCAGAGGAAATACACAAAGCAACGAGAACACTGGTGTAGGATCTCATGACAGATTTCCGTGATTTCCTTAATGGCAGTATTACCAGTTTACGTTTTCCCAGACCCTGACATTTCATTTTTTACTTCTATGTTATCATTCTTTTACAGGTGTTCCTCTAGAAATTACCTCAAATCTTTTGGGGAAATATACAGACGGCATTTTTTAAACTAAGAAAAATAATGTCCAATGGTACCAGCATTTTCAGTGACTCTTGTTCTTTCCCTTATCGTTTACGGTAAGAACCCCGTAAAAAGCTTTCTCGAATGTCTCCAAACATGTTGTGTGGATTTCGCTTGTGAGATATTGACCAGAAGCACTGTTAGCTAAGAGGAGAAAGACAGCTGCATTCAAGAGGTGCTACCTCACACCCCCCATATCACATTTCAATTTTGGTCTAAGATAAAGCTGTCTGCTTCACTTTGTTCACCCCCTGGGCAACACCTCCCGGCTCTCTGATGGCCGCAAAGCAGAACTCAAAGGACACTCACCAAAGACGGTTTTTGGTTGGTGTGGCATCGAAAGAGAAAGAGAACCAAGGGGATGTATGGAAATCTGTCACGTCTAACTCTCTTCTTAAGCCAAAGGTGAGAGCATCCGGGGCACTCATTCCCCAACACTTACTGACGAGTTACTTACTAAGTGCCGTTGCCAAACAAGTAAACTCCAGTCGCTTTCTGGTGCAAGCTTCCTTGCCAAACCCTAGCTCACCTGTCTGTGAGATTTCAAGATGCGTGTACCATACAGATGCCTGTTCCTATAAACCACACACCTGCCACCACGCCTGCCACCGAAGACTACACAGGGCGAGCATCTGGGAACAGCAGAAAGTCCAAGACGAGAATACAGAGTGTGTCCTACCCGCCACACGCCCCTCACGCTGACAAGAGCTTTGCAAGGTAAGGAGTGGTAGTATTTCCGTCTTACTCGTGAGGAAATGGAGATTCACTTAAGGTTACAAAACTGAAACCAGGGCTCCTATCTTCAAGGTCGGTGTCTTTTTTTTTTTTTTCCCCCTAACCATCCAGCCTCTGGAGAAAAATACCTTAATAGGTGAGAAGATGTCTTCTTTGGTGGTCAATTCCCCACTTAAGGAAAAAAAAAAAAAAAGCAACAAAACTCAAGACTTTTCACAGAGCTGATGGGGAGTAAGAACAAAAACGTGGGGCACCTGGGTGGCTCAGTTAGGTGTCTGACTTCAGCTCAGGTCATGCTCTCACGGTCCGTGAGTTTGAGCCCCGCGTCGGGCTTTCTGCTGACAGCTCAGAGCCTGGAGCCTGTTTCAGGTTCTGTGTCTCCCTCTCTCTCTGACCCTCCCCCATTCATGCTCTGTCCCTCTCTGTCTCAAAAATAAATAAACATTAAAAAAAATTTTAAGAACAAAAACATAACGAAAGTTGTCATGACACAAGAAGACGGAAGCAGAAAGCAGCTAAGAGTCAGTGGTGAAAACAGAGCAGTCCAGGGCAGGTGAACACCACTGGCTGGAGATCAGGATCCAAGGTAAGAAAAGTAAAAGACAATAGAGGAAAAGATGGTAGGAAGGCAGGGCAGAAAGAGGCATCGGGAAATCAGAGGAAAGATGCAAAACTGGAGTCCCACGTGTTGGGGATAAACCACCCCCAAAGCACACACAGGCCCCTCAGTCCCCAACACCCAAGTCCCAGCCAGGAGCCGACCAGTTCTCCCCCGAGGAGGAGGAGACATCTGCTCTCTGGGTTACGTCGAGTAACTGTTGCCCCTTCTGCTGAGAAGAGTACCCGGCTTTTCATTCAGAGAAGAACTCCTCTCCCTCCATCAGACACACCCCAGCACCAGCAGGGGTCACATCCAAACCTGGCCCATCCCACGGGTCCATCACCCATCCCTGAGGATCAGGAAGGGGATCCTGGTCCAAGACAGGCCCAGGAGAGACACTGAAACACCCAGACAGGCTGAAAGCCACCCATCAACCCGCAGAGAGCACCAGCCCGAGAAGGACGCCTGAGCAAAGGACAGAGCGGATGGCAGCAGGTTTCCGGCCACGGGCCCGGCCATGCCTGGGGCCGCACGTACACTCAGACTCTCTGGCTGCAACACAAGCCGACAAATCCCATTTTGGCTCCCGCTGTCCAAGCTCACATCTGCAGCGTCTGCACCAACGGGCCTGACCGACACGAAGAAGCTCCACCCCGGCCCCTCCTGTCTACATGAAGGAAGGACCCCTTCCTCGGGGAGGCCCGGCAACTGGGAGGCTGGCATCGGGAGGCCGTGGCCGTGGCCGAGAGGCAGAGGCACCACAGTGCAACAAAAGGCTGTTGGTTCCACCCCAGCAGTGACATCTGGCCGAAAACCAGACGCTCACCTGATACACGTGGAAGGCATTCGCCGCTTTGCCCCGCAGAAACACTGATGGGATCCAGACGTTGATCAGCGCCCGGTTTGATCTGACCGAAACCAAAGATCAAAATTAGTCATTTCAATTTACAATGAGGATCGGAGGAAAACAGACTTCTCCCCTAAGAGGCATCACACACCAGAATTTAGGACAACATCGATCATGTCTACAAGTAACACGAAGGGCCTGGGTAGGCATGTTTGCCCAGCCCCCAGGATCATTCTTCAGGGACTTAGTTTAAGTCTATGTGTATTTTTTTATTCAGACACACAGTGTGTACTTTGGAATAAGAAATGGACTTTAGCTTTACAACTGAGTCAGCGTGACTCCTACTTTCTCTAAACCTGAGTTTCTTCCTCTGAAAAGAGGGATAATAATTGGAGGCCCCCACGGGGGTGTGGAGGGTCACGTGACCTGATGACTGCAGGGTACCTGGGGCACCCAGAGGGGTCACACCGTCTCCTCGCTGTGCCCCTCTATACCCTGGCCCCCGTTTTAAGATCAGACTCCACCCAGGGGCTCAGGAGACCGACATCCATGGCAATGCAGGTAACGGCTCTTTGGGGTGGGGGGAGGGGAAAGAGAAAATGGCAGGCTGGGATACCAGGAAGCCAGGTGCAAATACCCGCCTTGCAACTCTCCAAAACCACTGTGTGTGGCTCCAATGAACCAAGATTTAAATTCAAGGGCAAGTCATTTCCTAAGCACCTACAACGTATGATTTCATGATTTCCCTGGATTATCTCAGGGAATCCTCATGGGATATTTAAGGGGTCCTTCAAGGGTCCCCTTGGGTATGTGAGCTCTGCCTCACGTGACGGCTGTCACCTGGCTGTGAGTCGCTGGGTACATGGGCCCACTCCAGAGATCTTCCACCAGGCTGAAGGCCAGGCGTGCAGGCCGGAAACCCTGTCTCTAACACCTGAGGGTCAGTCCTGACGGGTATCACGAGGGCACCGCACAACTCTGGGAGGGGCCTCCACCTCAAGTTGTGCCCGGGCTCAGTGCCCCCTCCTGAGCTCTCCCTCTCTCTAAGGAGCAGCCCACAAAGATGTACCAGACTTCTGTGCTTACAACACAATCTGAGACGATGGGGGAAGAGCCCGGGACTCAGTGGTCTCCCCAACTCAGGCGTAGAGAGCATTATAGTCTCACAGAGAGATGGTTCTCTCCTGAGGCGGCATCCTTCCAAGCTCCGAGCTGAGGTGCTGACTTCCTCCACGGGGCAAAATCATCCATCAGCTCTCAGAGCTCCAAGTCCAAATGGCAATTCTGAGCCGTCAGGCTGGTTTGCACATTAATGGCACCCCTCCCATCCCTCCCCGTCCCTCCTGGAAAGGACCTCCCAAGGGTCCTAGCGCCTAAAGTGTTCCCTTGCATCTCTGTCCGGGGGTGGGTCGGGCACCAGCGGACCCAACGATCTGCTTTGCATTCACCTTCCTGATCAGTGAGTGTGAGACACCCCCGACTGGCTTCAGCATTTCTCCGTCTCAGAACATTCACCCCACAGCATGAGAACTGTTTACAGGGCCATTTCCCTCCTTGATATTAACTCACTTGTTCCGTCTTTTGGTGGCTCACTCATGCATTAAATAAATGCTGACTGAGAACCTACTATGTGCCAGTGGCTACTCTAGGTCCTGGAGACAGAGCATGGAAGCAAGACGACCCAGACCCTGCCCTCGGGGAGTGGGAGAGAGACAAATCCCTCTGGTTAGTAATTCACTGTGGTCCAAGAAGGTCCTTTCTAGAATTTCCATCTTTTTAAGGTGAGGGAGACTTGTTTTGTAGTGTAACATAGGATCTATCCTGGAAAACGTACCAGTACACTTGAGAAGAGGGGCTCCTGGGTGGCTCAGTCAGTTGAACATCTGACTCTCGATTTCAGCTCAGGACATGATCTCATGATTGGTGGGATCGAGCCCCAAGTCTGGCTCCGTGCTGAGGGCATGGAGCCTGCTTAGGATTCTCTCCCTCCCCCTCACCCTCTGCCCATTCTCCCCACTGGTGCACACTCTCTCTCAATCAAAATAAACATTTAAAAATATGTATTTAAAAATAAGAAGCAAAGTATATACTGTTCTTGTTGGGCTGAGGAACTATGCACGAGTACCCGAACCCCAAAGCAACCTGATTGTGAAACAGTCTGAAGACCAACTAAGTTCTTTAGGAGCTTATCATCAGGGGCACCAGCCAGAGTCACATCCAGTCACAAATCAGACCCATGTACCAAACCACTGCTGTTTCCATTAACTCAGGGGTTGCGAACTCATTCTTCCAGGAGACACGCAGAGAAAGAAATGAGGGCAGCAGGCCAGAGTCAGGCAACAGGGAAAAGGGGGCACTGTGGTAAGTGAAAGAGTACTTGCCCTGTGTGAAGGAGGCGGCTGCTACTCGGCTCTGATCGTGGCCTGGTAGGGATCGGAGCCCCCCTTGTTTTCTTTTTAAAGCGAAATTTAAATTCTTATGTGATAGCTTCCAAGTCTAAAATGTCAGCCAAAAAAATAATTGTTTTCTAATACCCAAGAAGAGAACCACAGCACATCTGAAGGCCAGACTTGGGCTGCAGGTGAACAGCCTCTCCCTCTATGATAACCAAATTGCCCTGTGCAGACTGAAACAGTGATCTTTGTTTCCCCCCCCCGGGTGGTCTTCTGGGAGACAAGCCAAACCACTGAGTCCTACTTCTAAAGGGGCCCTCGTGAGTAGATGCCGTGGACTTACATTTCAAAATCCGACAAACTCTGGTCTTCGGATGTTTGGCTCAAATCTCCGGGCACCTGCCATCAGGAAAGGGGAGAAGGGAGAGAGAAAATGCATCCTGGTTACCGTGGTTGGCATAATCACGCAAGAATCCTGCCTCCCAATGATGCTTACACATTTCCTGTTCAGAACAAGGTGAGAAAGCAGTTACTGGAAAACAGGAAGAGACTGTGTGGAAGGATGGTTAGAGACGGTGTTGGGGTAATAAAAATATGTCACCATGAGGAATCTTGATTACCTTCACAGAAAAAGGACTGTTAACCCTATCGAGATAATAGCAGGCCTATAAAATCGTGTAATTTTGGAGCTCTAAAGACCTGATTAGGATCTGAGGTACAAGATACCAGATGAGCAGTGGACAAAACAGCCACTGCCACCATGATGAACACAGACGCACCGAGGACATAAACACAAAAGGTCAACGTCTGCGCCCAGACGGCTCCATCCTTCCCTGTCACGATACACCAGCACCTGGAAGGCACAGCACAGCTGCCGTTCCTGACTCAGAAGGGCCCCCGGAGAACACGATTCGGTCCAAGAAACTCCACTCCCTGGCAGAATGGCAGGTACCCCGTAAAGCAGGTACCGAAATGGTCAGCACCAGGAGATGTTCAATAAATGGCGGTATTACGGTCACGGCCAGGGCATGAGCTTCTGATCGGATCTGAAGTGGCCAGAACTTAAGGATGTGGATCAAAACCAAGAGGAAAGAGTGCAAAGGGGGAGGGTGTGGGCAACTGAGGAAGAGAGCGTTTACTTCACACACCACAGCTGTCAGAGCTTTCCTGTTACCACAATCTGCATCGTTCTTCATAACAATCTGTCCCCCCAACCACTTCATAGATGAGGAAACAGGCTCAGGGAGGCTGAGACCTTGCCAAGGCCACACATGCAGGAAGTGGATCTGAATTCAGATCTGTCCAACCGCAAAGGCTTTTCTGCCAAACCCTCAGCAAACACGGGGAAAACCAGCTGTGGGGTGGAAGGAGGTGAGACCTGGACCCTTTCCCGGGGGCTGGAGATGCCAGAAGGCACTACTTAAAGACACAGTGGGTTCTCTCCGAGGCAGGAGGATGCCATGATTACGGAGCCTACACTGTGGGGCCACAAGGCTCAGGGTCAACCCCAGCCCCAGCTGTTCTTGACCCTGTGGCCACGAGCAAATCAGTTGCCCCCTCTGGTCACACTGTCCTCACCTGTAAAACAGGCAGGACAGTCATAGCACTCAGAGTTCACCTACAGACAAAATGAGCTGATGCCTACAGAGTACCCAGAACAACACCTGGGAGGTAGGACGTTCACGGTAACTGCACTGTACTAATAGTATGGCCGTTACGGAGAAAAGCTCTATGTTCTGTTATCCTTGGCACAGAGAATCTGTCCTGCCGACCCAAAGGCCGTCTCTCCCCACAGCCCAGGGGGAGGACACCCAACCTGGGCCCTGGACAGATGTGTGCAGCCAAGCAATTAAAATGGGCTCCATGAGCAGGTTTGGCTAAGAAGCTGCTATGGAGGGATTCCTTCAACCCCAACAAGGAGGTACATGCCTACCCCCCAACCTGAGAAAACTTCAGCTTAAAGGGACCAGGAACTCACTGGACTGGTTGGTGTGGCCCTTCTGTTATGGCGTCCGTCATTTTTCCTGTGGACGGCTGGGAAGACGGTTTAATCTATCAGGGAAGCCATGACACTGTGTCCCACAATCCCTAAGAACATCCACATGCTCTGACCCAGATACCTCATTCCTATGATTTCTCTGGAGGAAATAACCAAAGACACAGACCAAAATTTACATCAAAGATCATTCCTTTTTCGATGGCTGAGATTTTTGCAAATCATCTAAAGGTCCAACTGTAGAGAAACCATTCAGGAAACGATGGCATGTCTGTACGAGATGGCCAGATTAAACAAAAAATAGGTTACACGTGCACACTCATGAGGGTACAAGCATGAAAATGACTCTGGAAAAATACAGAAGAACATTAACAGTGGCTATCATTGATAATACAGTGGGAGTGGGGAGAGAAACAGACCAAATTTGCATTGGCTGTATTTCCATAAGACTAAAATAATCTATCTTTCGAATGAACTGCTTTAGAAAAAAATTTTAAATGTGCTTTTGAAGAACAAAATAGCTTTCCATGTGCGGTCATGAAAAGATCTCCAGGAAAGATCAAGAGAAAGCCTAAGCAGGGTAGAGGTGGTGGGTCTAACGTACTATCCTTAACGCACAAGTGCAGAGGTAACTATCAAGCTGTATTCGTCTGTTCCTGCATTGAGAAGCACTAGCAGGGAAATTTAAGACACCTAGAAAAGGAGCACCCCGTGGGCACCGGGGTGTGGGAGTGGGGGCCTGGGCAGCCGGCAGAAGACACTGAAAATGAGGTTATTTGGGGGTGCCTGGGTGGCTCAGTCGATTAGGCATCTGGCTCTTGATTTTGGCTCAGGTCATGATCTCGTGGTTCATGAGATCGAGCCCCAAGTCAGGTCAGCTTGGGATTCTCTCTCTACCTCTCTCCCTGCCCCTCCCCTACTTTCCAGTTCTAAATATATAGATAGCAAATACATAAATAGTAAATCTCTCTAAATAGATAAATAAGTAAACACTTTAGAAAAAAGAAAATGAGGGGCGCCTGAGTGACTCAGTCAGCTAAGCATCTGACTTCAGCTCAGGTCATGATCTCACGGTTCATGGGATCAAACCCCGCGTCGGGCTCTCTGCTGTCAGCACAGAGCCCACTTTGGATCCTCTGTCCCCCTCTCTCTCTCTACGTATCTCCTGAGCGCTTTCACTTGTACTCTCAAAAACAAAGAATAAAAAAAAAAAATTAAAAAAATAAAATGAGTCTATTTACTAAATATCCTTTTACATCATTTGAGTTCTGAAATAACGTACTGCCAATTGAACATTTAAATAAAAACGTATTATCCCGCCAGAAGAGAGCTTCTGATAGATTTTTAATGGCATAGCCAACAGCTCCTTGCCTCTGTTTCACAAAACGCTGCTTGGAACTGTGAATTCTTAAGCACAACTTAGGACATCCACCCATCAGTAAGGTCAGAATGAAACGAGGGGAAAGGGGACACTGGGGAGAGAGAGGTCACATGGATTGCACTTTTCTGGACTTTCTACACTGAAAGTGCATTGATCACGTAACCATAAACAGACACATATTATGTGTTAAGCGTCTTTCGTGTAACTGTGCAAAGTAAATAAAATACTCTGCCCGATGCCCAGCCCGCCCCCTGCAAAATGCACTTGGCTGAAATGCAGAAAGCCATGAAGAAAGTAGAGACTTTGCCTTCAAATGCTCTGGAGTCCGGGATGCAGAAAGACAAGGGGAGGCTCTGAAGGCCCAGCACCGCGCACACACCACGCTCCCCTTGGCTCTTCCACACGGAACCCCGTGGCACGGCTCCAGGACTCTAGCACCTTCTCTGGCATGGCCGTGGGGCGGCCCTTGGCCTCTCTTTTCCGAGCTTCCCCCTTGACACCCGGGTCTGGGGAAGGTTCCTCGGGCACAACAGGAGAAGCAGGTACGCATACTGGAGAAGGGACTGCCAGACTGAAGACAGCTGCCACACCATTTCGTGCATGGTGACACCATCTTTCGATCGGCCTGCTTTCACACTGGAAGCGAACAGAGCTCGGACCCAGGGAGCTGCACTCGCAAGAGGGAAGGTTCTGACTGGATCGACCCCACAAAGCTGAAGGAAAGGAGACCAGAAGGACTCAAGGAAAAGAGAAGGTGAGGGTGTTAAGGACAGACATCACTTTACAAGGCTAAGAACAAAGAAAGCTGCTTCTAAAAAGGAATCGATTCTCAGAAGGCAGTATTTTCTTCACACATAAGTTAACTCTCAGGGGTGCTGAGTTTTAAGGATCATCTTGGACAATGGATCTAAGTAGCTAGAAGGTGTTGAACCCTTCTGAATTAGGACATGGGCCACAAACATCCCTTGTGACCGCCCGAAGCTACAAGGAAAGCCTGGAGGGACACGTCTCTAGGATAGGGCCTGTGCTGGCTTCACCCTCAACAGGGGGCATAAAACAGGGATCAGCAACATGGATGTTCTCATTCACTTCTCTCAGGCCCTGGAGAAAAGGCGGGTCCCCACCTGGCCTGTGGGCTGGGGACTCACGTGGCAGCATGTGGATGCAGGAAAGGCAGAGCCCGTTCCTGGAGACACAGAGCAGCCAGCATTCCCGGATCCTCCTGGACAAACACCCCAGGTGCTGCACACACATGGATGGGGGTGGGGGGGGCAGGTGAGGCTCACAGAAAACACTCTTCTGGGCTGCGTTAGCAAAGAAGCTTCCCCAGTCTTTCCCAACTCAGGATTTCACGAGCTGCTTGGGGACGGGGGAGCAGAGATAGGCCAGCTCACCGTAGCCCCTCACAACTGGGCCAAAATGGAATCCAGACGCTGGTTCACCCTGCTGTTCTGACCTAGAATTCCTCAGACCTGGGATAAGGGCTCAAAGAACTGAGACTTGGCCAAAAAGAGTAACAAACATACTAAGTAAGTGCTTATTTAAACAGGAAGGGAAGAAAGGAGGAAGAGAGGAAAGAACTAATCAGGCAACTGCCAGAGCCACAGGAAAATCTCTTCCCTCCTCCCCCTTTCAGAATCAGGATGCAAGTAGGGGCAGCGAGAGTGGACAGAGAAACTTCCCTTTCCTTGGAGCGACCCTGACTTCCGGTCCCGAGGGGCTGCAAACACAGACACACCACCACCAGGCATCATCAAAGGCTTCCTGCGTCACAAAGTGCTTTCCCATCAAAATCATCCCAGATCCTCCCCATCCAGCCCTGTGGGCACAGGGGTTCCCCGTCCACCCCATTCCGCAGGCAAGGACAAGGGGATTCAGCGTGAATAAACAAAAGCAACAGAGATGCCAGGAGGCCAGCACCAAATCCCAGATGAATCAGCACGCCATCTTGGATGTCCAGCTCAGGTGAGCCCCAGACCGCAGCATATGGTGGGGCAAAACCACTCGGTTACCCCCAGAACCATGAAATCCAAGAAAATGGTTGTGTTTTGGCGTCATTAAGTTTTGGGGTGGCTTGACATGCAGCAATAGGTAGCCCAAAAAGTAACTTTCCCAGGGTCATTCGGCTGGTAAGTGATCGAGGAGGGAACGGCACTTTTTACCCCTAAAGCTACGCCGCCTCCCACTACAAAATCCCCGGTCTTTGCATTTCGCTTCTGCAAAAGGAGAAGCCCAGGAGATGGAGTAACCCAGATTCACCCGGAAGGGGCTCTGCTGGTACAGAGACCTCGGATGGAGTGAAGGAGGCCCGGAAGGACTCAATCGCTCAAGAGCAGATGTGCACAAGTGTCCACGTGAGTCTAAAATCCGAAGCCTTCCTTAACAAGCCTGTTTTCTTTGATGCGACGGGGTGATTTTTGGCACATGCCCGGCCTGAAGGAACAAGGCACGGGCCTGACCCAGTCCAAGGTGGCTGGCTCTCTCCCAAGGAAACCCCAGGTCCTTTCCCACCTTCGGACAATACATGCGTCAGCCTAGAGTCTGAGCAGAATGCGTCAAGTCTCAGTGGACTAACAAAAAATGGGATGTTCTGCGAGAGAAGTCACCTGGCTTCAATAAATCCTGGTTTCTTCCTCACCTACCCCGTGACAACCTGTCTCCGAGTGCCCTATTAGAGAGAATCAATAAAGATGGGAAGGACCACCCAACATGTGTTGAACACCTACTGTGTGCCAGTGTGTTCCCACGTGTAATCCTCAAATCACATGTGCAGCAAGTAACATCTCAAGTCACGTTCCCCTACCCCCTTCCCACAACCTGTTTGTACGCCCTTCCAGATTGAGCCAAAATGTGCATTCCCGGGAGACACCCGCCTAGACCACAGAAACTAAACACATCTCCACTGCCACCTCTATGGTTCACGCTGTGCGGCTGGCCATTAATCCATTGCGGTTAGTCTGTGTACCGGTCCCTCCTTGTGAGCTGGGGGACACGTGCACTGTGTGTCACGGCAGCCTTGCCGGGCACCCATCACACTGAGGACGCTGAATTAGTACTTGTGACTGCCGAGATGGAGAATGATGTGAGCTGTCTTTCCACAGTGAAATGTCTATTTTTAAACTGCTTCGGAGCAAATTTGCAATCCTCGTGCATGATAAGGATAACTTAGTTTGGAGTTAAGAAAAACCAGAGGAAGACAACTGTACTCTCTCTCTCTTCTAATTACACGGCTTTCAGATTTACCGCTCAGAAGAAAAGCAAAAGGCAGACGTTCCGGAGCAGCAAACCTGTGTCCCAATCACGAAAGGACACCCATGGTTTACATTTTCCACAGTCACCTTCTCCATCACGGTTCTTCTCGAAAAGCCTTCCCTTAAGCAATTAGCTCTCACTTTGTGTTGCCAAACACAACTATTTCCCAGCCCAACTGTACCCCTGCTCTCTCGTCTTGTTTTTTTAATAAGGAACAAAATGTGCCATGGCACGGCTGTCTTCCAGCGTGGCTGGCCAAGCCAGAGAGCAGACAGACCCAGGGCTGTGCTCTGAGTACTAAGTCGGCCTGGGCTTCCTGGCCCCACAGGAGGCAACCAGCCCAGGGCTGGACCACTTTCAGGCTTCTGGGTTTATCTATTTATTTGTTCTTTTGTTTTACAAACAATTAGAGGCATTTGCATGGTTTAAAAAATCAGCTGAGGTCAAAGACCCTCCATGGGGAGTAGAGAACTGGCAATGAAGAGCTTCAGAGAGTTTTTTATGCTGTCCTCTGGGAAACTCTGGAAGCCTGAACAAATGCGGACTATTACATTTCTGCGATGTAGGTTTTCATGTGTCTGCTTCTCCCCAAAGACCATGAGGATCTCAAGGACAATATTTCCAGAGCCCATCCTGGTCCCAGGCACTTAGTAATTGCTCAATGAATATTCCCATTGGATAGAAAGATGAACACATACAGAAATGGATAGTGGCGCCTGGCTGGCTCAGTCAGTTAAGCCCCCAATTCTTGATTTCGGAACAGGTCATGATCTCACGGTTTGTGGGACTGAGCGCCCCCAGGCTCTGCGCTGACAGCATGGAGCCTGCTTGGAATTCCCGCCCCGGCTTCCCCTTCCCTGCTTGTGCTCACACGGTCTCTCTCTCTCTCTCAAAATAAATAAACAAATGTTAATAAAGAAAAAAAGAAATGGGTAAATGGGTAAATGCATGGTTGGAGGAGAACAGGAATTTCAGGGAAGGGGCGTGAGGAAAATATCCAGTTAACTAAGAACGGACAACTAGTTTCTCTCCAAGTAATAAAGATGCATGAATTACATAGGTATACTCACCTGTCCGAGAACATACATTGCAACACCATTTACGGCAGTAAGAGCCAGGGAACTAGCAACGATACACAATAAATGACCTCTAGGATGTAGTGTCAAATGACAACAAACACACAACACACAGGTGACCTGAGGTACTGTTTTCATCAAGGACTCGGAAGACAGACACGCATCACGCATGCGTGCTTTTGCATCTGCATTAACCATTTCTAGAAAGACACACAGAAAACTGGCAACAGTGAATGCCTTCAAAGGAAGGACACTGAAAAGCAAGGGTGTGAGGGGGACAGAATTATTTTTTACTGTACAACTTTATACCTTACCAATTACACGCAGGAGGAAGTTACCCTTTCAAAAAATAAATGTAACAACCTCGACATTTTATCTTAGCTTTTATTTACTTATTTTTTGAGAGAGCGCGCGAGCGAGCGAGTGACGGAGGGGTAGATAGAAAGGGAGAGAGACCATCTTAAGCAGCTCAGTAAGGACCCTGACACAGGGCTCAATCCCATGACCTTGGGATCATGACCTCAGCCAAAATAAAGAGTTGGACGCTTAAACGACTGAGCCACCCAGGTGCCCCATAACCTTGAGACTTTAAATTAAAAGTATTCTACGATGGGGGGAAACATGACAGTGACTATCTCTGAGGTAGGGGTGTAGGGAGTCACCAAGAAGGAGCATCAAAGAACATTCTGGGGAGACGGCAAAGTTCTGAGTCTTCTGCTACACAAGTGTGTTCAATTGTCAGAACTCAGTAAGCATTCGGTCAAGATGTCTGCATTTCACTCTATGCAAACTTTCCATCAAAAGCTTTTTTAAAAAAGTAAGAAACACTGAACTCCAGTCAATATCCTCACTAAAGTCGTTTGGAAGAAACATATACTAATAACTGTAATTTAGTTTGAAATACATTTTTAAAAAAAAATTGTTTTTAATGTTTATTTATTTTCAATAGAGAGAGCACAAGTGGGGGGAAGGGTAGAGAGAGAGGGAGACACAGAATCTGAAGCAGGATCCAGGTTCACAAGCTGTGAGATCATGACCTGAGCCAAAGTTAGAAGCTTACCCGACAGAGTCACCCAGGCACCCCTGAAATGCATTTTTAAAAGATGAATCGATGGGATATAAAGGGAGAGAGCGAAAGGGATGGGTGGAGGGATGGAAGAGAAAAGTACAGTCAACTGTTAATGGTGGACTCCATGCGATGAGTATACAGGTGTTTATGGCGAAATTTTTCAAGATAACTCTTTTAAAATTTTCTAATAGAATGTTAGGAAAAAACAAGTTTTGATCAACCACGTAGAACAATGGAATGACCTTTCTAGTCTCTGCAGAGAAAATGACAAGATATTGCTGTCTTACAAAGAAAATATCAGTTTACAGCTGAAAAATGTTGGAGAGAAAGTATTACAGAAGTGTGTCAGGTGGTTAATAAAACTACTTTGTTTCTCTGGATTCTGAGACATTAGTGGTATTTATCACGTGTTTAAAAATGAAAATGTGTTGTGATTGATCAAATTTGTTTTTTTTTTTTTTAAAGGACTGGATTGGGGCACCTGGGTGGCTCAGTAGGTTAAGCGTCTGACTCTTAATTTCAGCTCAAACATGATCTCACGGTTCATGGGATCAAACCCCACATCGGCTTCTGTGCTGATGCCACGGAGCCTGCTTGGGATTCTCTCTATCTATGCCCCCTCCCCGGCTCAAGTGTGTTTTTTTTTTGGGGGGGGGGGCGTGTGTGTGTGTGTGTGTGCACGTGCACACACGCACATGTGCTCTTTCAAAAACAAATCACTGTAAAAGGTAAAAACATGACTGGGTCGGGACATGGGTCAGCTGGGATGGAGCTGACTTCACCTGTGGCCAAGAACAAGCCTCTACCCTTCTCTGAGCCCTTCTTCCTGCTGCAGAACAGGGCAAAAGCAGCTGCCCCATGGGGCTGCCAGGAGGGCTCAGAAGGCCCCCCCCAGGACCTACCCCACCGAGCATCTGGCGGAGAACAGACACCCCCCGCTAAGCGGCAACCACTCCCATCATTCATGGGTGGAGTTCAAGGGTGCTGCACAGACAGAAGGTCAGGACCCAGCAGCCCTCACCCACGAGTGAAGGGCCAACTGCCCCATTCTACAGACACACACACCTGCCAGCACTGAGATGTTTGGTCCACCAATCCATGCTAAGTTCCTCTTAAGGGCCAGACACTCTGGTACCAGGGAGGCGACAGCCAGCAGGGACAAAGCCCTGTGGCTCACATACCCTACAATCCACAAGGAGAGACGGTCTCCAGATAAACCCATCAATGCCGTTAAGTGTCCAGGTCCGCGCAGAAGCAAAGGGTAAGTAAGGCTTCCAGGAGGGGGAAGGGCAAAGCAGCTGGAGAGGAGGCTGAAACACGAGGGAAAACAGCAGGACTCTGGTCCTCGCTCGGACAGTGAGAAGTCCCGACGGGAGGGAAGCGAGGGAAGCCTGGGCCAGCTGGAGTTTCGCTCAGTCTTTGCGGCCACAGAGCGGTGGCTGGAGGCCGGCAGGAAGGAACAGCCAGGGGGCCCCCGCACACGCTTCTCACACACACCCCTGATCGTGAGTGCGTACAGGGTCATTTGCCACCCTCTCTGCCTTTCCATCGACAGACCGTTGTAAGGCTCGCCTGTAAGAGAGTACAAATCACCAACTGTCTACAGTTTCTCTGGGCTTCACTTACCAGGACATAAAGCAATTCTTCAGAATCCTCAGCAATCTCCAGTGAAAGGTGTAGGAGAGCCGGGAGCACCAGCTAATCTGAGCTCACTCCTGCTACAGAGGAGGCCCCTGAGGCCCGGGGGGTGGGTGGGTACACACGGCCTCACCGGGGCTCCTCGCTGCAGGCTCCTAGAACCTCACACCACGTGCGGGGCGGTGGGAAGGTGCTTACCTGCTCCTGACAGGTTCCCAGCTTTCTAGTAGCCATATCCCTCCCCCAGGCCCTCTTTAGCAGGAGAAGGTTCCTCTTTGATCGGACCCCCACTTCGCATATCTAAGGAAGAGATCCTCTTAAACAAAGAGTTAAAAAAGCGTGATGTTTTCAAGAAGAAAAATGTTCAGAAACCACTAAGGAACTGCCTCATTCATTCTCATTTCACCCTTACCTCCCACGGAGCGGCCAGAGAAAACGAGGCACAGGGCAACCAGGAGATGCCAAAGAAAAGCATAAGGTTTGTGCAAACACGAGCATCCAAAGCCGGCCTCACGAGGATTGTGGGTAAGTGGAGTGCGTGTGCAGGACTTCCCCAAGCACGCGCAGACACAACCGTGATGGTCACTTAGAGCCCAGCAGGGGCCACCAAGCAGCACTCAGGAGCAGTAACAGGTACTGTGGGTGTTAGAGCACCAGGTCTGAGCAGCTCAGTATCGCCCAGCAGTGGACGAGGGTACGTCTGGGTGAACCCATTGGAGACATCAGACTACAGGGACAACAGAAGGTTCCTGCCACGTCTATCACCTCTGACGCTGTCTCCTTGCAAACAGCACCCCCTTCTCCCCCCGCCTCCACCGCCCAGCCCCTTGAGTGCACAAGGGTAGGCGTGTCGCTGGGGCAACCCTCCAGGGCAGAGACAGTGGCACATTCACGTTGCCAATTCGAGCCTGAAACCCAGGGCCTCCCCATACGGCAGATCAGGGACCGGCACACCACGGCCCGTGGGCCAATCCCAGCCTGCTTTGGTAGACAAATTCTCGCTGGAACACAGGGATGCTGGTACAACCTTTATCATCGAGGGCGGCCTTCACATTACCTCCACAAGGTCGAGCGACTGTGACAGAAACAGTGTGGCCCGCCTTCCTAAAACACGTGCTATCTGGGCGTTTACAGAGAAACTTGGCCAACTCCTGATCCACTTGATGACGGAACAGCCAGAGAAAAATTACTGGTAATTTCAGGGTAACAGTCAACTCTTCTTGGCGGGGAGGAACCACTGATTTGATTTCCACAGCCCAATGAAGTGATTCTCAGAGGCTAAAGAACGAAAGGAGGGCCTGGATCGTGCCCGAGAGGACTGATGATATACGGCATTTAGAGATCCAGTCACTTATTTGCTTTTATCCATGAAATGCCCAGAGGGAGCTCTCAGTAGATGGTGTCCCACATCCTGCCAGAGGCTCAGAGAGGCTGAGTGATGCGCCCAGGGACACAGCGAGAATTCAAAGCCAGGTCTGGCTGAATTCCAGGCCGCATTCTTTCCACTACATCTGCTGCCTCTCCACCAAGAAACGCGGGTCCAAAACAAGCATACAGGCTCATCTGGGAAGGAAGGAACCCGGAAGACTGAGCGCCTCTGAAAGGCGGCTTCTTGTAACGAGCAAAGAAGGCGTTTGGGTGGTTAGGGGCACGGCGCGCCCAGGCGGGTTGCCGCTAACGACACGCAGGGACAGTATTTTTACCGTCGCAAGCGCAGCGATCCCATCAGCACTGAGCAGGCGCTGCTCATGTTCAAGTAAAAGCGAGATGGCTCTGGAATGTCTCCTTCGGGGGTCTCACTTCTACTGCTTACAAACATGAAAGCCACACCCTGGATGCCATTTCAGGCACCTGGGGGCAGGGGTAGAGGGGTCTGCTCCTCAGGAAGCTCTGTACTGATCACTTCGGGCTGCAGAGGTCCTCAGGGGACACAGGGCCTGCTGTCCTAAGGTAAGGCAGACCTGGGTCTCGCCACTTACTAACCAAGAATCCCTGTGCCCTGGTCTCCTGGTCTGTAAATTGGAGCCAACACCCACGACCTCGTCATGTCTGCACGCTGCCCAGGGCACTGCCACTCTGCTTTCGGAGCAAGCTCTCAGTTACGTGCCACTCGTCACCCTCCCATCCCAAGCCGCCCTCCCGCCTCCCTGCACAAGGACAACAGGAAAGCCGTCACAGGCAGCTCACAACCTCAGTCTTTCCCTTGGGCTCATGTTTGATAAGAACCCATTTTCCACTTTTCACAATGCACCCCATCTCCTCATCTGTCCGGGGCCCCTCGGGGCCCGTTCACCGGCCACGCCTGAGTGCGCCAGCCCCCGTGGGGAGGTCGGGACGCGACAGCAAGCTGTCGGCTTTTTCCCCAGCTCCTGCATTTTCTAGAGCCTGTCGGCCGCGCCATGAGGAGTGGAGAAATGACACGGCCTGCCTTCCCCACGGGGCCAGAGACACAAGGACTGAACCCGGGCTCCACCTGTCAGAACAGAAACCCAGCTGCCGCACCTCTTCTTTGCTGTGTCCTCTCTTCTGGAATAAAGGCTTTTTATTCTCTTTCTCACCCTTCACCTCTTTTCTCATTTACACTGAGCTCGCATCTGCATTTGCCACACATGTGGGAACGATTTATCCCAGGCTACAAACGTACCCGTGGATTTTCCATTCCTTGTAGTCTCGAGGCTTCCAGTGGTTTTAAGGCAGACCCCTCCTCCTGAATGACATTTTACCAGGAACCCCAACCTTAGTGGCCACACCACAGCTGCTTGACCGGACAGCCATCTGGCAGCCACGGGCTGAGGGGCTCAGGGCAGGGCAGGAGGAATGGCGGGCACAGATGGGATGGCCAGCAGGCGCCAGGGACAACAAGGAAGGATCCGCCCCTGGAGCCTCCAGATGGAGCCAGGCCCTGCTGGTGCCCGCGCTTGGATTTCAGGCTTCTGGCCTCCACGACTGAGAGACAACCAATGCGTGTTGTGCTGTCGTCAACCACCAGACCTGTGGTCGTTTGTTATGCTGACTCCCCTCTTGTTCCAGACCAGGCCTTGTTATGTGTGCATTTTATGCACAGATGGGGACGAGGACTCAGGACTCTGAGAGGTGACCCGACTTGCTTAAGGGTGCAGGGTTCCTGGGAGAGGACCCAGGCAGCGTGGGGTCCGGTACCCACTCCAGGACAGGACACTGTCTCCACACAGCATGACCAAAGTCCCGGCGTCCCCAGCCCCGCCCTTCCCAGTGGTGAAGCAGGCAGGCACTACTCCCCTGCTGGGCTTACTATGGATTAAGTCAAAGAAATTACATACTGGTGGGTTGTATCCCAGGGCCTGACACACAGGAGGCACTTGGAAAGTATCTCAACGCATGAGTAAGGGAGGGTCAAGGTGTCCCTCACTGGTAAGGACGGTTATTTCCAAAGACCGGGGGGTAGGGGCTGGCTGGAAGACGTGTTCTTCTATGAGGAACGTGGTGACTATAGGGGCAAATCGTGTCCTAAATTCACCCACATGACCTGTCCCACTGTGCTGTCAGCTCCTGGAAAGGCCAGAGGGGTGGGAGGGTAAATAAATCCCATAGAGCAGTTCACGCAGGTGATTAGCCTTAGGAGATCCAGTCTGCAGGACTCAAAGATTATGGCACTGAGAGAAGAAATTAGGAAAGAATTCTTGAGCTGAGCTCTCTGTCCTCAAACACTAAAATGGCACATTCCGGAACATGCCTCCTCGACAACCTGCACCACGATGCTCAACGCTGGAGACTGGCAATAACTCCAAGACAGCACCTTCCGGGAATACTCACCCATGAAGGTTAACTGCCCCACTCCCCCCACACCAGTGCCTCCCACAACCAGCTTGACAATGGCCTCATCACCACTGGTCAGTGCCCACTCCCTGGCACTAATGACTGAGGGAGCCAATCACCAAAACCCTCCATCAGAGCCCCAAACTGCCACCCACACAGACAGGACATAAGACATAGTCCTGCCAGGGAGAAATCTGTCTACTTTTCAATCTACTATCACCAGGCAATAAATAATGAAGTTTTGCTGATTAAAGACACCAGGCACAGTGTCATTTAACATCTGTGATATAATCACATCTCCCAACATGGGAGGTTTCCCCAACCCTTTGAAACGGGCAACTCTTCAAGAAGATGTTTCTGGAACTAAGCCAAAGCAGCAGGAGCGCACAGTCCTAGACCCACAGCCGGCTCCCGCTCTGTGTCTCATGTGCCAAGAGGCAGCAGGCAAGTCACTTCGCTGCTCTGAGCTTGTTTTCCCCCCAAGGAAAGGGAGGGGCAAGATACAGGTGTAGACCGTGGCTGTCCTCGGCCTGGCACATTCCCCTCCTGGGAAATCACCTTACAAGAGATCTGGGTGGAAAAAACCCTACGCCTCGACCCCAGAAGAGGCACTAAATCTCTTAGGTCAAACAACACATCCTGCCCACGTGGTCCTAGTGACCAGTTCAAGACTGGCCCACGACAAAGCTGGTTTGATCGGAGACAATGTTGGGGATGTGGGGGGCAGCGTTGGACAGAGAATTGTATTCTTTCTCTTGAGGACGACTGACAGGAGGAACAGCCTGACACACTGCTCACCAAGCTCTAAACTTTTCAGTCATCCAGCAAAACCAATTCCTGGCTTTGCTGAACCTGCTTTAGCTTCGGTTCTGTGCTTCTGTCCCCGAAAACACCCTAACTGGTACAGAAACAACGGCCCCTTCCGGCTCCAGCATTTCTTGCATTCTGTATGGTTCCCTACAAAGGTCAAGCCATGAAAATGAAAACCCAAAGGAAATCCTTCCATTTCCTGCTGCCAAGGACAGACTGTGAGCGATCTGAGGACACAGACCACGTCGGTCTCGCCTCCGATCCCCAGTTCAAAGCACAGTACTCGGAACTCAGGAACCCAAGCACCCCACGACACAGGCGCTGGAGGAAAAGATCACGAAGACAAAGGCTTGTCAGCCGGGGCCCCTAGATAAGCCTGACCTGTCTGCTCAGCATCGTTACCACGGCCATAACCACAGCATCACTGCTCACGAGCGGGAACTGGACGCCAGGCTCTAGCGCTCTGCACGCGTCCTCTGACGGAACCCTCACCACCACCCTGAGAAGGTGCCCCCTGCAGAAGTCACCAAGGCCACCGGCGACGCTCCTTCCGGACGCTGGCAACGCCGCGCTCCCCCTCTCGCCCGCAGTGACATGCGTCCGTGGGCCGTGCTCTGCCAATGGAGAGAGAAGGGACGTGTGCCCTACCTGGGTGGAAGCTCTGAGACGGAGTGTGAGTGCTTGGCCAGACTCTTTCCCTCTCTGTGGTGTGGGTCTGGGTGCGAAGACGGTGACGGTGCAGCAGCCCAGCCAACCGCGAGGATGCGGAACGTGACTGAGAAGGAAACCTCCGTGTTTTCCGTACTGACCTTTTAGAGCTGTTTGTGACTACAACACAACCCAGCCTCCTCTGACTGAAGGCCTACACCCCATTTTGTAGACGGGAAAAGTGGGGTCAAAGAGGTAACACGCCTTGTCCAGAACCATGCTGTTACTGCAGCAGAGAGGCTTGCAGAACACGAGAAGCCGTGGCCACCGTTCCTCCGGTTGTGAGCGGTGATTCCGCGGCAAGCCAGCCAGCAGGGGGCTTTCAACGCCAGCCTCGCCCGCTCGCTCCTGGTTGGAATCCCCAGGCACCAGGACGGAGGTAATATGGTCAGCTCTGCACCTGAGAAACCCACAGCCCACCCTAAACAGAACGCAACTCCCAGATCCCACGTTCTCCAAACCCCCAGACCCGTGAAGTTTCAGGCACGTGACAGGATCTGCAACGGGGTAGAATAAAGCAAGCCACAAGGAGACAGGGACGAGATAAAGACAGAAGTAGGACTTCCGGACTGGAGCGGAAGGCTCTGCACACAAAGTCCGGCCACGGGAGCTCCAGGTTGTCCATTTCTCCACAGTCGATCGCTTCTTTCTACACAGTCAACTGAAGAGAAGCAGTCGTTTTGACCCAGATGCCTTGCGACCAAAGAGTGAAATAAAACCAGCCCCAGGATCCTCTCAGCCCACAAAATCACCCACGATGGCTTCAAAGTGACACATCTCCTGGCGTTAGGACCTGCAAGAACTCTCCCCCAGGGGCGCCCCTGCAGGTGACGGGGACACGAAGGAGCAGGTGTGTTCGGCAAGCTTCCTGTGCTGAGCAGCCTCCCCAAATGCATCCCGGTGGCTCCCGTCTCATGACCTTCCTGCCCCAGCGTGGCCCCCTTTCCCTGAGTGCAGGGGGCCCCGGCGACTGGCTCCTAATGAAGAGGGAGGGTAGAGGTGATGGGGTGCTACTTCCCAGAGTGGTTACAGGTAACCCCCGTCTTCCTCGTGTCCGCCTCTTTCTGGGCTTGCTGATTTCGATGAGGCAAATGGCTGCAATAAACCCGTGTGGGGAGGAAGGAGGGTGGCCTCCAGCCCACAGCCCAACAGGGACTGAGGCTCTGGATCTGACAGGCCGCGAGAAACAGAGTCCTGCCAGCAACCACACTCGAGAGCCAGGAAGCAGACCCTTCCCGGCCCGGGGCCTCGCGAAGTCTGCAGCCGGGGAGGCTGAAGGCCAAGCGCACCCGGCTTCCTGCGAAACCATAAAGTACGGTTATTTCGAGATGCTGTTTCTGCCTCTAAGTTCTGGGACCACTTGCCACGCGGAGATGGAAAACCAGCAGAATCCCCGAGACGTGCTAACGAGCTGTGGGTGCTGTTTCCGGGCTACCCTTGAGGGGGAATCAGCCCCAGGGATCCTGTGGAGCCAAAATACCGGGGCCTCAAATGCTGACACTGTGATCGACCCGAGCCCATCAAGAGGCACCAGCACGACTGCGCCACACTCATGTGCCATCTGCACTACTGTTTACTAATGTAGTTTCTCAAATCAACCCGCCTTTTTTCTTACAAAGTCTACTTAAAAATGGAATCACTCTAGCAAAGAGCCGATCGACGTTACTTGCTATATATAGAGAGCCAAAGCCAACGAGTGCAACTTTCTGAAATTCAAAGCGTCAGTGGTTCTGATCCCTGCCTGCCTTAGAAGCACCTGAGTCGCCAAGGGATGTCCTGGCCACGCTTCAGAGACACCCCTCCAGCTGACCTGGGGTTGAGCCACAGCATCTAGACTTCTAGACGCCACGGCCGACCAGCACCCTGCCCCTGAGGCCCCTGTTCACCGTGTGAGGGAGTCACAGAAGCAGTCAAGACACCAGCACTGCTGAAAGCCCCAGGCAAAGAAAACCACTCCCCTCCCTTGCAGGGCCCATGTTAGTTAACACTGGGCTCATGAGCCACCTGAAATGATCCCGCCTAAGAGCAGGACCACATGCCTCACACCTTGGGGAGCACGGATCCGAGGACCGGGTGTTCCTCCCTGCTGTGTCCTCTCAGAACACTGAGATGCAGAAGAGCAGACACCCCCAGGCTAGGGGCAGACCTCAGCGCAGGTGGGGTGTCCTCCACAATGCAGGCTGAGGGTACAGGGGACAGTCTGGGACCTGTTCTCTGCATCGCCAGTGCCCTGGTCAGCCCCCAACTCACAGAGGGCGCTAACTAACAAGGCACCATCCACACTCGATCTGGGGGATGGACAAGACTGGGACCAGCATCCGGGGGGAGAAGCAATGTTCCAGAGGGGGGGCTGGGGGGCAGAAGGGGCATGTCTTCCCCAGAGAGCCCTTACTCTCCCAAGAGTTGTCTCTCCAATTAAGCTCTGGCTTACTCTGACGAGCCACCGAGGAAAGCACGAGTTCGCGCTGTGACTGATGGATAATTTCATACTCAAATTGGAAACCGTTTAAATCGAGACCATCAGGAAAATCAGGGGCGGGAGACATATGATAGCTCCTCACACATGACAGCAAACAAAAAAAGAAAACAGCAATGTTGATCGTCTTGTGACACATAAATCCACAGTCCCTTGCTGGCGTAGGCAACTGGCATAGAATGTTTAGCTTGAGGCAAATTCACCGAGTATTTCCTGGGCATCCAAACTTCAGATGCTACAGTGAGGAGCGGAAACTAATATGTATTCATTCAACAAATACTTAAAAGTCTCTACCCGGAGCTGGGGACACAGTCGAGTATAAAGGGATTAAAGGGAAGACAGCAATTAAACAACTCTACCCCGAGCAGGGTAAGTGCTATGTAGAAACATAAAGCACGGGGGTGCTATTTTATTAGGGTGATAACAAGGCGGTATCTGACCCCCTGCCGTGCATGATTTAGAAGCGTTATCTCCTTTAACTCAAGCCTCATACAACTCTCTCTGGTGGGCATCCCCAGTCCTGCTTAACTTTTTGATTTTTAGTTTATTTATTTTGAGAGAAAGAGACAGAGCGCGAGCAGGGAGAGGGGCAGAGAGAGAGGGAGACACAGAATCCCAAGCAGGCTCCAGGCTCTGAGCTGTCAGCACAGAGCCCGACGTGGGGCTCGAACCCATGAAATGTGATATCATGGCATGAGCTGAAGTCAGATGCTTAACCGACTGAGCCATCCAGGTGCCTCCCAGTCCTCTTTACAGACGAGCACAAGAAGACTGAAAAAAGCTGATACTTCCCAGCTCGGTCCCTTATTCGTCACAAGGACTTAGGGACAGTATCTATTTTACTTGTACCTTCATTTCCTCATCCCTAAAAGGGATAGGAGAGCACTTACTCGGGCTTGCTGCTGGAAGTAAAATACTTGTGAAAGAATTGGGCATATAGTAAGTGCTCAAAAAACAGTAGTTGTAGGGAGGAACATCAATGCCCCTCCCATTTTTAAGGACCTCATTATCTGACACAGAAGCAAAAAGATAACCCCACCAAAGCAGCGGATAATATCCATAGACAAACTGTGCTGACTTACACCACTGTTTCCTCTAACAGGCCCATCCCCCTGACCGATTTCTACTCATCCTTCAAAACCCAAGACAAACATGTCCCATTTGAAGCCTTCCCAGTCAATCCCAGCGGTTAACTCGCCCACCCCTGTGCCACCATTACACCCACTTCTACAGAAGTCTTTCCAGTTTGCTCATTCATTCAACAACCACATCTGGAGAGCCTACCACTTGTCACACACACTCACACGCCACTGCAGATTCGTGTGAACGTACCTCTGGGCTCCCCCCATTGGACAACTAGCCTCTGTCGAGCGGCAGAAGCAATTACCTGAGTGTAATTCAAGAGAACAAATGAATCAACAAAGGAGGACATAAGAAAAGTAGACAAAATGGGTGGCCCAGCGGAGAAAACAGGATTACAGAAATCCTGAGCAAGTTAAAAATACAAACCACTCACTACCGACAAAGCCACAAAAAGCGCTTGAGAACGAGCTGGCCTGTGAGGGACGGAAAAGATCTGGAAGACAGGGAAGGGAGGAAATGTCAACTCATGCTTATGAATGGAGAAAGCCGGTCCCAACCGGCTGTTAAAAATAGTAAAGTACAGGTACATACATCTGTCTTTATGTAGATGCATAAGTGTATCTGCAAGGATAGATACCAAACCTCTTCACGGGAAAGATCTCTGGGAGGGGGACACCTGTATTTTGTATTCTGTCCAGTGTACATTTTATATATGTATGTATTATTTAATTTCTTTCAAGAATATATTCTTATTTATATAACTTAGAAAAAAAATGGAAGTAGGTCTTCCGAAATTCAGAAGGCAGAGGAGCAAGGCCCTGCCACTAGCAGGGAGATCAAACGGAAGGGGCAGAGCTCCGTGACCCAAGGGCCATTAGTAAGAGGCGAGGAAGAAGGTGACAGCCAGGTCCTGCTTCAGCATCCACGAGATTCTTCGAGCAACAAAGCTAAAAAGACATCAGCACTGTATCAAGGTGTTGGGGCCAACAGATGGCTGTGGACCTTCCTATAATGGGAAAGAGGTGATTCCCATTAGAGGCTACATGCCCCCATGCTGCCACAGGCAGGGATACCCCAGGACAGCAAAAAGAAAGCCACTTGCTCAGAAAAGAAATAAAAACCTAACGGGACCTGAGGTTTTTCCAACTTCATCAGAATTGTTGGCCAAGTCAGATCACAAATGCCCCGCTAGAAACACCACTCAAATCACAACCCCTCATTTTGGTGTGGACAAGCCCCTTGAGTATCTGGGAGAAAACCACTCGAATCCTGGTCAGTAAAATCATTTTCCTCAAAAATAAGCACAGCAGCTCTGCAGTCCCCATTGGCAAGGGGGGCGCTCAAGAACCCCATGGATTCCCAGATGGCGCTGTATATCAAGAGGTCGTTTCCAAACGAACAGATCAAGGGAGGCAATGGCTTGGCTCTGTGCCGATTCATCAGGGATCCCTTTACCGAGATGCACCTGGTTCCAATCCAATCGCATAATCTCTCGAAAGAAAGACAGCACATATCCAGCCATAATCTACTCTGGATCCCACAAACCAACTAGCCAGAGACTCAACTTGCAAGAAACACAGAGCAAAAACACCATTTGTTTTTATGGGGAGATTACATAAATCTACTTCAAGAAAACGGGGAAAGCTTCCAGAGCCAACTGGAAGATCGTTTTGATGCCCAGATGCCACTCAGCTCAAAGTGTTCACTGCCCAACACAGCAGCCCTAAATTTATAACGGGCCAGGAAAGCAGGAAGTACAGATGGGCCTTTGTTTTTTAAAAAAAGATGATAAAAATTAGGAAGAAACCTAAAAAATAAAAATGGAGAAAGTCACATGTAACTGGTAGGGAAGGGAACTCTATTATCACAAAGAAAAATTTATTAAATTAAGGCATAAGTACATCTAATATATCTAATTAGAGGGTCTGTACAAGTGTAATCGTGTGGTTCTGTGTCCTCAGAAATACGGTGTTAATGTAACAGAAATAAAAGAAATTACATTAGGGTTTAATGTCTTGGTCAGAAAGATTTATAAGGCAGGGTGGGGACAGGCTAGAGCAGGTTGGGGAGGTCTGCAAAAATGAGTCAAGGACAGTGCTTCCCAACCACAAGGGACAGAGGTCCTTGCCCAGAACAACCCATACAGGAGTCCCACTGGAGGCCCTAATCACAGGAGCCCCTTTTCCGTGCTAATGACATCGTACTGAGAAACTTACAGGCCGATAAAATACACAACAGTGGGGAGCAAAGCAACACAAGGTCCTTTTGTGGGAGGCAGGAGTGGAGTCCGGGAGCAGCTTCCGCAGAAGGCAGAGTGAGGTCACAGCCACCCCATTAGCGAAGTAAGAGCGGGCCTTGCTGGTGCCAATCACATGTGTGTGTTGCCAGCGCGGGACTCCGCTTCATCCAAATGTGAACTTCCGGGTCAGATGGAAACAAACAAGGAAGATAGGCTTGTTTCAGAAGGACTTGGTAGAGAATCCAATGGGGCACAGTGCCTGTCAGCACAGGCGCATCTTGGCTGCCAATTCTGCTGGTGGAGCTGTGGGCAGCAAAGTCGAACGAGCCATTCGCAAAGCTGTGCTGGGGAAGGGAGAAAAGGTAACAGGGGGGCCAAAAGCCACCTTGTAATTGTGGCTTCTCTTTCTTCAGAAGCAATGGCAGGAAAGGTGCCAGAGTTAGACCTCTGTCCGTGTAGACCTCTGTCTCCGAGCCAAGTCACAATGCACGTCACAGAGAACATATTCTCATCTTTGACCTCATCAAAGCCAGAGCCCGTTTCTTCCACGTCTGCCACCTCCCTGCAATGGGCCCACACTCATGTAAGACACACAAAACATGAGCGACCCACAGGCAGCCTCAGCCAGGGCAGCCAGTGCCTCTCTCAACGCACAGCTGAAATCACTGTGGAGCACCAGGTGTCTAAGTCTGGACTCTTCTGCACCTTGCCAGTGTTTCCTGGTTGCATCCATAGGAGACCGGCTTCGGGGCAAAGCTTGCACGTGCTGCATTTGCCAACAGACACAAAACCCCGATCGTCACGAAAATGTGCTTTCAAAGTTCCATACCCGTATGTCCCGGGTAGCCAGGTACTGCCCACCTGAACCCCAAACTGTAGCCCCTCGGGGCTCTCCTATGGAACCCAACTACCCATGGTGGTGAGCAAGCCAAGCATAAACCAGGGGCAAGAGTTTAACCTGGGCACATGTGGGAAGACAGACTGGCGATCCGAAGAACCCTTTGCTTTAAAGCCAAGGAGCGTGCGATCACTCAGGGTCTGTGCCCATGGGCAGAAAAAGATATTGGACTGAAAGAGGGGTTTTGATTCTGGGACACAGAGAGGTCTAAAGTGGGTTCTGCAATCATCCTTCTGGAGGATTTTGTGTCAAAAACTAACATTTCTAAGCTAAGCCTCTATGTGCGATATATTTTTAGTAGCCTCTCTTAAATGGCACTTTTAAAAATAATCTCCTTCAAGACGGTAGACGATTAAAACACCAATGTCCAAGTGCTGAATTTAAAAGCCTCTTATAATTTGGAACTCAACGTTTAGAGCTGCTGTGGGGCAGCAGACAATTTGGTACTTGATCATTAGATATTCTGCAAGTGCCGCCCAGCTGAAAAATATATTTCTTATTAAGCTTCTGTACTTAAATAGCATCAGCCCACAAGTGAAAGCATTCCCTCTGAAGGTTTTAACGATCCCAAGCAAGTCCCAGGAAGCATTTCATTTCAAAGTGAGCCATATTAAAAAACTTGGGATGAGTTTCTTTTTTTTTTCCGCCATCGATCTCAACCTTGAATTTTAAATTACTTGTCTTGCTCTCCCACCAGGCACAGTCATTTCCACAGTAGAGGAAGGGTGCCCTGTGGAAACGCCAAGCAGCTTAGAGCAAGGATTAACAGCAAGTCTGTTATCCTGCAGGATCCAGGAAGGCACCTTGGATAACCAAGTATGGTGGTTAAGAGAGTGTAACCATGGATCCTACAGGTACGTGGTCAGATTTACACATCATACGCTCCGAGGGTGACTCCGGTGGCAGCCCAAGGAGAGGCACGTGAACACAGACCCGTCTCAAGAAAGCTACCAGTCTGCGTGGGAAATGAAGTTCAACACAAGAGAGGGGAACCATATTGCAGCAGGCAGGAAGGGACAGTCTGCACAGGCTTTTGGGGAGCTTGGTCCTAAGGGATACCACCACACAGGGGCCCTGTGCAGAACACACAAGTCGGGCAACAAGGAAGAAACGGAAAGGCTGTGAGCTTGTCGAGCCAGCTGCGACGCACAGCAGGCATCTTCCCATCACCAGGCAACGCGAACGCTCACCCAAGGAGAGAAAATGGGAAGGAGCGGGGAGGGGAGAGACAGAGTGAGCCGGCTGCAGAGAAGGGTTCAGGCATGAGCAAGAGACAGACAGGCAGACGGAGACCAAGCACACGCAGGAAGTGGGGTTGGGAGGTCAGAGAGAGCCAGAGATCAAGACAGGCAGATGGAGAAAGAAAGGAGCAGACAGAGAGAAAGAGAAGCAGGCAGGAGAACAGCAAGAGAGAAGCGCAACGGGACAGAAGAAACAGAGAAATAGTTAACAATCAACCAGACGGAGCAGGAGAGAGAAGGTAATCTGAGCGAGAATAAGAAGTGCCAGCTCCTCGAGAGCACCTGTGCAAGAGGCCCCGAGTGCCAGGGTTCAGCACTGCTCAGGTGACCGAGGCCCCGGCCAGCTGGGGTGAGCGGAGAGCCAGTCGGAGCCGGGACCGAAAGACCCCGCTGCACCCCACAGCCACACAGCGTCACTCCCTCCCCTCCAGCCCCTGCACACTGCATGCCCAGACAGGCCCATGAGACAAACCGGGCTTCCCTGATCCCCTTGCCAGCTGGTGCGTGGGTAACGAAAACGGTGTGTAACTGGGCCCTAACTTTCCCAAATGCCTTCCTCCAAAGACATCTTAGAAAAGATGCTCCTTGGGGCGCCTGGGTGGTTCAGTGGTTAAGCGTCCGACTTCGTCTCCAGTCACTATCTCACGGTTCAGGAGTTCAAGCCCCACATTGAGCTCTGTGCTGACAGCTCTGAGCCTGGAGCCTGCTTTGAATTCTCTGTCCCCCTCTCCCTCTGCATCCCCCCACCCCCGCCCCGCTCTTTCTCTCTCTCTTTCTCTCAAAAATAAACAAAAGACCCCAAATAGCCAAAGTAATATTGGAGAAAAAAACCAAAATGGGAGGCATCACAATCCCAGACTTTAGCCTCTACTACAAAGCTGTGATCATCAAGACAGTATGTTACTGGCACAAAAACAGACACAGAGACCAATGGAATAGAATAGAGAACCCAGAAGTGGACCCACAGTGTATGGCCAACTAATCTTTGACAAAGCAGGAAAGAGTATCCAATGGAAAAAAGTCAGTCTCTTTAACAAATGGTGGTGGGAGACCTGGACAGCAACATGCAGAAGGATGAAACTAGACCACTTTCTTACACCATACACAAAAATAAACCCAAAATGGATGAAGGATCCAAATGTGGGACAGGAAACCATCAAAACCCTAAGAGGAGAAAGCGGGCAACAACCTCTTTGACCTCAGCCACAGCAATTTCTTGCTCGACACATCTCCAAAGGGAAGGGAATTAGAAGCAAAAATGAACTACCGGGACCTCATCAAGATAAAAAGCTTCTGCACTGCAAAGGAAACAATCAACAAAACTAGAAGGCAACAGACGGAATGGAAAAAGATATTTGCAAATTACATATCAGATAAAGGGCTAGTATCCACAATCTGTAAAGAACTTAACAAACTCAACACCCGAAAAACAAATAATCCAGTGAAGAAATGGGTAGAAGACATGAGTAGACACTTTGCCAAAGAAGACATCCAGATGGCCGACAGACACATGAAAAGATGCTCAACGTCATTCGTCATCAGGGAACTACAAATCAAAACCACACTAAGATACCACCTCATGCCGGTCTGAGTGGCTAAAATGAACAAATCAGGAAACCATAGATGCTGGAGAGGATGTGGAGAAACGGGAGCCCTCTTGCACTGTTGGTGGGAACGCAAACTGGTGCAGCCGCTCTGGAAAACAGTGTGGAGGTTCCTCAAAAAATTAAAAATAGACTACCCTATGACCCAGCAATAGCACTGCTAGGAATTTACCCAAGGGATACAGGAGTGCTGATGCAGAGGGGCACCTGTACCCCAATGTGTATAGCAGCACTTTCAACAATAGCCAAATTAAGGAAAGAGCCTAAATGTCCATCAACTGACAAATGGATAAAGAAGATGTGGTTTATATATACAATGGAATACTACTTGGCAATGAGAAAGAATGAAATTTGGCCATTTGCAGCAACGTGGCTGGAACTGGAGGGTATTATGCTAAGTGAAATAAGTCAGTGAGAGAAAGACAGATACCGTATGTTTTCACTCATATGTGCATCTTGACAAACTTAAAAGAAGACCATGGGGGAGGGGAAGGCTAAAAACAGTTACAGACAGGGAGGGAGGCAAACCATAAGAGACTCTTAAGGATTGAGAACAAACTAAGGGTAGATGGGGCGTGAGGGAGACGGGAAAGTGGGTGATGGGCAGGGAGGACAGCACTTGCTGGGATGAGCAGTGGGTGTTGTATGGAAACTAATTTGATAATAAATTATATTTACAAAAATAAACAAACATTTAAAAAAGTTTTCGAAAAGATGCTCCTTGGGGAAATGATCTTGGGAAATAATGCATATAACGCATGCTGTACCTACCCCCTTTGGAGAGCGGGGAGGCACCATTGTGGGAAGTGCTCCAGCAAGGAAGCCCAGTGAACACGCTCTGATCTAACATTTTCTGGATCCTTCCACCACTGCACTCCCCTCTTCTAAAGGCACCAGCTTTGCATGCCCACTGAATCAGCGTTCTGCTTTTGGGAAACTGCCTTCTCTAGATTCCAAGTTTTCCAAAGAGCCCTTTCTGAGATGAAGATGAAGTGATTAGTGTGCCTTAAAAACAAAACAAAACAAAACAAAACAAAACAAAACAAAAACTACTTTGATGTCCAGAATGAGCTGGAGATAAGAAAGGGACAGATTCGTCTTGCAGGTAGGGAGTGGGCACCACAGAGGAATCCGGATCTTTAAAACCACCCAGTGTGTCGGGCCTAGAGCACATCACACTAAATTTTGCTTGAAATGAAAAAGCAAAAATGAAACAGGCAGAGGCACAGTTTGAAAAAGGAGACAGGCCCGGATTTGCATGGGGTGCCACCGCAAAGCCATGTGCCTCGGGCTGGGTCACGAGAGCTCCCTGCATCTCTGTCAGCTCGTGTGACCCCTGGACCTAAGACACACATTACACAGGGCTGCTGTCGCGGGGAGAGGATGTGAATGCCGCCTCAAGTCACACACACTGGGCCATCTCTGCCGCCTGGGCGGAGGGGGCAGATGCAATTAAAGGATGCTCAGGATGGAGAGACAGAGACCCAACTCAGGAGCAGAAGAAAGAGAAGAGGAATCCAACTTCAACGACGTGAAGTGAGACCATGTCTGCCCCCCCAGGGGGAACGAACCCCCACATGATGACTAGCTCAGCCCTAAGCTTTCCCCTCTAATGGACCCGCACGCCTCAAAATCTTACAAGGCTCTATTTCCCTGTCTCCATTTATTATTCAAAGCAGGAGCTGATCTCCCAGAGAGCTCTCAGGGCTGTAATCAAATCCCACTAAAAGTGGAAGAAAAAAAAAAAAGAAAGAAAAGAAAAAAGAAAAAGAAAAAACTCCGGCATTCATTCACATCTTATACCAGAGGGGGAGAAAAGAATAATGAGCAGAGTCCTAAAAATACCTACATTCAAAAAAAGAAAACGAAAAAACTTCAACCCCTAATCCCAAACTCATTCTTAAAATAAGCAACTTGGCTTCAAAGTCTGTAACATCACAAAAAGGTAGCAGTGGGAGCAAACTATGTCCCTGCTCCTATCTTTGAAAACAACCATCCGGGCCACACACTCCTCCTGAGCTCTGTGCAAACGAAGTTCTCACTCAGCAAACGCTCAGCAAGCACCTACTACGTGCACGTCGGTGCTAGGCACTGGCGATTTGGACATGAAAACGGGTCAGGCCACCGCCACGAGCCCATGACCGAGCGGTTTTACTGGCAGCCTCTCCACGAGCCGCCCAGGGGAGCCATGTTATCCCCACTTGATACAGGGCCAGGTGGGGCTTCCAAATACAGCAAAACCAGGGCTTCCCATGACACTCTGGCGGTGTAGGAGGAAGTCAAATCCAAGGTGAGCAGAGAGCCGGGCCAAGTGGAAATAAACACGGGAGAGCCTGAGCTTCCCAAGGTAGATGCTTCTCACAGAGACATAGAAGACTCCAGAACTGAAGCTGAGCTTCCAACTTCCTCCTTCCTTTTGCCCCAGTGGTCTGACTCTGGGGAGGTAAGCAGAGCAGGCCCAGGGCAATGACAAGGTCAAGTATGCCCTGGGGACCACTGCCCAAATGGCCAGCTCTTCCCACAGTCTTCAGGCCCTTAAATGACCTCTCTTCTCTCTCCTCCCTGTGTTCAGCACCACCTGCCCCCAGGAAAGGATCCCATGACAGTCAGAGCTACCACTGTGTGAATGGATGCCATTGCCCTGAAGGACATTCAGACAGGAGACAAAAACATGGCAGGGCAGAGAGAAGGTGGGCTTACACGTCAAAGGTTCCAGGGAAGTCTGGACTCCAGCACTTCCTACTTGGGACTTTCATTCATTCATCTGATGATTCACCCAACGAGCCAACCCACATGAACTCAGCACCTACTGCATGAATCACTGGGCCCCAAGCAAGCAGGAGACATAGAATTTGCTCTCCCGGAGCAGGGAAGACAGATAACAATCAGTGACAGATCCACGTAGAATTACATTAAGAGAAGAAGGGAGAGAGGCTTGTAAGCATCATACTCTACAGGGAAAATGTGACCTTGTCGTGGGCATCAGCATGGTTTCCTGAGGAAGTGAGGAGTTGATATCGACGGTTTGAGGCCTGAGCACAGAGCATTATTCCAGGCAGAGGGAACAGCAGGAGCAAAGGGTACATAGAACGAGGAAGCAAGGGCCATGGAGCTGAAGACGACCGACAGGCTGGAGGCCCACCACTGTGGGGCACCGTAACGAGGTGGCAGGTGGGACCTAAACCCTTCTGTACTTCCGCTGCCAGATTTATAAAAGAGGGTGACACCCCAACTTGATTCACAGGCTTCTCTCCAAAATTAAGTGAGAATGAACACGAAGACCCAATGTGTGCCTGACACACTGTCAGAACTTGATACATCGTGAGCTGGTGATGGATGCCGGCCCCCCAGAAGGGTTTCCTGCAATGAGGTCAGGGAGGATGGAAGAAGGGGGTGGTCTTCCCCAGTGCCTTGGAAATCTTCCAAGGCAAGGTTTCTGGGGATCACCTGGCTGAGCTGGGCCCCACAGACTGCCCGACAATCTTCTAATCCAAAAGTAGGATTCACAAGAATGTTATGCTAACATTGTCATGGAAGTAAAAACGAGAAACAACTCAATATCCATCAATAGGGGCCTGGTCAAATAAATTATGGTATTGCCAGTTTAAGGGAACATGACATAGTTCTTCAATAGAAGAATGAGGTAGAGCTACATGTAAAATAAAAAGATCCCCCCTGTTAAATGGGGCTGAGGGGAGTCCTATACGGAGTCGGCAGCTAGTTACTAAAGCATGGAGCATTGTGTGTGTGATGCCCCCAGGCATCCCTCATCTCTGAAAAGACAAACCCAACACTGGTCATTGTTAGTGACTCCAGGCAGAAAAACGAGGGGGCCAGCGACAGGAGGAAGATTCACTTTTCACTAAATGCTCTTACACTGCTTGACTTTTTAGCATGGGTGTAACGAGATTGGTCAAGAGTCCAAAAGTCTGCAAATTTCAAATGTTTAAAGCAAAATCCAGTCTTGCAAGGCAGACAGAGCCCCCACTTCTTGCTGTGGGGGCTTGGCTGAGTTACTTCATGTCTGAGCCTCAGGTGCTACTTCTGTAAAATGGTGTCATAATGGTAATCACCACTGAGGTCGGTGAGGATTAAATGAAGGGCTAATACTTTAGAGGTATTTAAATTTGAGGTATACATCAATTACTCAATAAATGTCACCTATTAAAATCAGAGTTGCTTATTTATAACAACTGGTTAGTAGTATTTGTCATTCACACAGAGAATAATGCACCGAAGGTGCACTCTGAAAATGCGTCCGCGGCGACAAGAGCCACCTATCTTTCTTTCAGCATAAGGGCACATGACAACTCCTATAGGATCTGACCTACACTAAGGAATGGGAGCCCTCCTGGGTCTGCACCTGCTATCAAGCCCCCTCCAGTAAGGTGGGCCATGGAATATGCCAGGACCCCTTGCACTGGGCAGGGATATGGGAGACACTTGCCTGCACCCCACACCAGTTCCGCCCACACTCTGAAACACAAGTCAATGCCGGGAGTTCTCCGTTACTACAACCCCACTGTCCTTTCTCAGCTACGGGGTCACAGATGCAGTAAAATGTGAAGGCACATTGCCGAGGTCTTTAACATGGGGCACGGCTGGGAAGGACACGCAGAGGGACCTTGGGATCTTGCTTGGAAGGCTGATGGGTAACACAAGGGAAGCCCCCTTACTTGTTCCCCCAATTGCCCAGAGTTGGTGGAGCGCAAGAAAGAAAACAGACTTTGTGATTAAATCCAAGTTTGAATCCAGCTCCACAACATACTCACTCAGAGATTCGGGGACCTCTCTGAGCCTCGGTCAACCTATAAAACAAAGATGATATCAACTGCCGCAAAGGGTTCTTAGTGCACAATAGGTACTTACGAAATGTGTTTCCGTCTTAGGAAAATGTGCCTCTCCCTAATGAAAGAGCTCCACAGAGATCTCGTACAAATCTTGGGCTTGTGAGGAGCAAGGGAAACAAAGTCTATCAGGGATGCACCACAGGGCTTTAAGCACAGGAGGCAACATTCACACGCTGGCATCAGAGAAACAAAGAGGGTCTGGTGTGAAGGTACCTCCAGTGGTGCCTTCCCACATCGATGCCTACGTGCACCCTGATTGAAGGGTGTGAAAGCAAGATGGCCAAAAGAAAAAAAAAATCAAACCTGAAACTCATCAAGACTCTACAGTTAATGACCAATTCAAAGGAAAGGCAAAGGACAGAGGAACACGGTAAGGATCACCATAGGGTCGCAATCAACAAAATCCTAAACAGGAAAACCTAGAGTTCAAAGGGCCAAGTTTGTCAATAGTGGCAACACAAGGTGGTGAAGGGAGGACTATGGAAGGGAATATACAAATTAAGAGGCTTCAGAGACCTATCACCCAACTGCAACGTATGCACTGCATTAAGACCCTGATTACAGCAGATAAATCAAAAACATTTTTTTCAGATAACTGGAGAAAATTAACCACTGACTGGACATCTGAAGACACTAAGGAATTATCACTGATTTTTCAGGTACGATAATCGTACTGTAAATATCTTTTAGTGATAAATACTCAAATATTTATGTCTGAAATAGTATCATGACTTGGACATGCATCCAAATAATTTGAGCTCAGAAGGGATTGAATTGAGTAGGAACGAATCAAGAATGACCCCGAGCTGATTACTGGGAGAGCTGAGTGACGGGGTTTCATTAAATGATTCTCCCTTTCCCATAGGTTTGCAATTGCCATTTTATTAAAAGTTCGTGAGTAAGCCCGAGGCTGGTAGGGAATGTTCACAACGTGCGTAACTGAAAAGATATGTGAAGTACTGTTAGAAATCAGCAAGAAAACACACACACAGCCCAGTCGAAAGTGGACAAAGACTACAAGTCACAGAAGGGGAAGCCAAAATAACCAGGCAGCAAATGTCAAGAAGGCCCACCCCGCTCGTGATCAGAAAAATCCCAGGGAAACCACCTCACACCCAGAAGCATTCGTAGAGACGTTCAAGTGTTGGCAGGAACTCCTACACACTGACAGAGGGATAATCAACAGGTGATAATCAACAACAACAACACGGATCTCAAGGAAACATTTGCGTAGTGGAGGCAGGAAGTGCTAATAAATGGCCACTAAGATAGTAAAGGGAGACAAGCAGAAGCTATCCATCTCCTGATAGAAAACACCACTCCAGCGACAGGAACGTTAGCGGGAAAATTAAACCAACATCCAAGTGCCCAGACCCAAGCGCCAAGTTAAGAAAATAGAGGCAACAGAGGGGCGTGCGGAGTAACACTGTAGAGGTGCGATCTGCGAGTCTCAGGTGGTGACACGACCCGGTCTTCAGCAGACACGTGTTAAGGAAAAGAGAGTTGGAGGACTCCATAGACGAACAGAAACATAAGCGAGTGGTTCAATCCAGAGACAAAGGGAGCACAACACTGGTTGGCAGGGGCTGCAGGAGGGAGGAATGGGGCGTCGGGGTAGAGTGGGGCAGAGGTTCAGCTGGGGAAGATGAACACGGTCAGGAGACAGACGGTGGTGTGGGCTGCACAACAACGTGAGTGAACCTAAAGCCACACAACTGCACACGTCAAACTGGCTAACATGGTAAATTTTATGTCATATTTTACTAAATTCAAACAAGGGTTTTAAGAAGAAGAGAAACATAAAGGACATTACCAATTACAACATGTGGACCTCATGTGGATCCTAATTTTTAAAAAGCTATAAAAAGGTACGGAACAGTAAGAAGTATGAACACTGATATTTGATGGTATAAAGGAACTAATGGTCACAGACAGGGGACGATGGTAATATATTCATGGTTTCCTATTTCTAAGATCTACACGGAGCTGTGTACAGATGAAGTCACAGCCAGTATTTGATTCAAATTAATACAGAAGGGAGAAGCAGGTGCGGAACTTCAAACAAACTGACCTCGACTGAGGACAGTTCTACTTCACAGGGATACAGGACATGCTTTAAACTTACCTGCCTACCTATGGGCATCTGACATTTAACATGATAAAAGCTCCGAGATGAAGAAGCTATCATAAACGTGCACAGGAGGATGAAACACTCTCAGCAACCGGGTTTGTGACAGCTGAGTAAATGCAAACAACCCAAATGTCCAATCAAACTCGACGGGATTACAAATACTGTGGTACTGGGGCACCTGGGTGGCTCAGCTGGTTAAGTGGCCGACTTCAGCTCAGTCATGATCTCACAGTTAGTGAGTTCGAGCCCCGCGTCGGGCTCTGTGCTGATGGCTCAGAGCCTGGAGCCTGCTTCGGATTCTGTGTCTCCCTCTCTCTCTGCTCCTTCTCCACTTGCGCTCTCTCTCTCTCAAAAATAAACACTAAAAAATGTTTTGAAAAAAAATAGTGGAATACGTTGTTCAATAGAGAACTAGAGTCAAGAAAGTGAATGAACTAGACCAGGACTTCCTAACCAGGGTGGTTTGGCCCCTGCCCCTCAGGAAACGTCGGGCAACGTCTGCAGGCCTTCTTGGTCACTGTAACAGCCTGGAGTGCTGCTGACCTCCAGTGGGTAGAAATCAGGGGTGCTGCTAAACACCCAGGATGCATAGGACAGCCCACAACAAGTAACTACCATCGCCCCCTTTACGTATCTGCGGGGGATACATTCCAAGATCCTAAGTGGGTGTCTGAAGCCATGGACAGCACTGAAGCATACACATACTGTGCTTTTTACTACACATGAATACCTATGACAAAGTTTAATTTATAAATCAGGCACAGTAAGGGGTTAGCAACAGAAAATAACTGAATAATTTTAGCAATATACTGTAATAAAAGATGTGAATGAGCCCCTCTCTCAAAATCTTACTGTCCTGTACTCCCCCTTCTTCTTGTGATGATGTGCAATGATCCAAGGCCTAAGTGACGGGATCAAGGGGGGTGAGTGATGCAAGCATCGTGATGTAGCATGAGGCCACCGCTGACCTTCTCACAACTCACCAGAAGGAGAGTGGTGTGCTTCCAGACCACGGGAAGCGGAACCACGGCTATGGGGGGACTACCGTAAGTGGCCCCAAGTATCGAGAGAGCCACAGTTTAAAGATCCTGTACTAGATCTTTGTGAGACAGTCCTCAAACCACAAAACTGAGTTAAAAACCAGCAAAAACAAGGGGCCACGGGACTTACACAGTAACATCATGTAGGTGAAAGTCAAACAGAACCAAGACTGCTTATTGCTAATTGAAACGTATGTGTGTAGCAAAGTATAAAAATAGGAAGGAGAAGGCTACACGCCCATTTCAGAATATGGATTATGGGGTGCCGGGGCATGAAACGTTACAAAGGGGGGCTTCAAATGGAACTGGTATCATCGTGTTTATTCTACCCCCTTCCACCTAAAGAAAACCAAGCATAGTGAAGGTTAATGCACATGTAACAGCTGGACAGCGGGTACACGGAAGCTCACTCTGGCCATCTCTGTACTCTTCTTCTACACCCTTGACACAGTCAACAACGAACAAGCTGAGGAGCAGGGTTGGGGGTCACGGAGGCTGGGCAGACAGACCGACACAGCAGGTAGGAGGGCAGGGCTGGGACCTTCCCGGGGGGGAGCACTCACCGGCCCGCGCAGGTCGATGAGCTCCTGCCTCATCTGGGACACGAGGGCTTCCTTGGCCACCAGGGCCCTGTGCAGGCGCTCGTTGAACTCGATCAGCTCGCCGTGCATCTCCGCCACCTGGAACACACAAGCACCGAACGGTGAGGCTCAGAGGGCAGACTCCCCTCACCCAGGTCACCTGTCCCACCTTCTCTGGGCCTGTCACTTGTCAGCAAGGCACCGGGAGGTTGTTTGGGCTGGAGACAGAACGCCACTCACCTGTGAGTCGTGCAAATCCACCTGTAAGGTGAACACGTCTTACACTTGGTTCATTTTAACTCTACAGAATCTACAGTCGGCCGTTCAAGGTCAGGACGGTGCTGTTATCGGGTTATTTGGGGCCTAAGGTTTTCTCCTTCATGGACACTTTTCTAGTGAAGGCTTTCTTGCTCATCTGAGTTGGGCCTGCCAAAAATTACGCTGCTGATGGTACAGCTGGACTGACCGACCATTTCTGTTCCTCAGGAACTTGGTTCTGAAACCCGAGAAAATAGAACCAGAGCTCAAAGCGATGGGAACAGTAATGATGACGGACAGAACTGCAATGGCACAGCTACCCCTGAATTACTGCTTAGTCAACGCCAGGAAATCCTTTCCATGTGCTGCTAACATCTTTGCTACGCGGGCTCTATAAGGCAGGCGTTGTCATTTCTGCCTTACAGAAGGGAAAGGCTGTCACAGAGTGGAAGAAGCTAGCTCAAGGTCATACCGCTAATGAAGGACTGACTCCAGGACCCTGGCTCTCGACCACTGGGCTACCTGCCATGATTCTACCACTTCCACCGTGCCCCACGTGCAGCCCACTTGATGGTGGCCCACGGTGAGCCCTTGAATTTTTGCACGTTTATTCAATGCCCCCAGCTCACCCCAAAGAAACAGAAACAGAGGTTGCCATAAGGTAGGCTATGATTGATGTACAGAATCAACAAAAGACCTTTCCAGCTATTTGTTTACAAAGATGTGTTCCTGTAAGGCCAAAACATAAAGTAATTTCCCTGATTACATGAGCAATCTTGACCGGGCTTAAAATCAAATTCAACTATAATTTATTTAAACTTTTTAGAGAAATGTGAGACATCCTCTTGCCATGCTCTTCAGGAACGTTCAAAGAAGAATCTTGCAAGTATCTTAAAGAGAACCCCTCTCCAGGGCACCCAGGTGGCTCAGTCAGTTAAGTGTCCAACTTGGGCTCATGATCTCATGGTTTGTGGGTTCACCCTACACTGGGGTCTGCACTGGCGGTGTGGAGCCTGTTTGGGATTCTCTCTCTCTCTCTCTCTCTCTCTCTCTCTCCTTCCCTCCCTCCCTCTCTGTCCCCAGCACCACTTGCACTCTCTCTCTCTCTCAAAAATAAATAAACAACAACCACAAAAGAGAATCCCTTGAGAATGGAGATGCCAGGAGACCCTCACCTAACCCTGTGTCCTTGCTTTTCCCAAGAGATGACCCCCTCCTACATACCACAGACTGCAGCCAGGTACTTAGTATAAACAGTAGTCAAGACAAAAATATTACCAGACCATTTGTAATAAGTATTATATATGAAATATAAAACATACCATCAGAATAAAGAAGAGATCTAAGGACGCTTTTGTGGGAAAAGAAAGGATCATTAACCTAAGTCCTGATGCCTCAGGAGGAGTAAAGGAGGGCCTCCCTTTTTTTCTATTTTTTTTGATATGTCGTTATATAAAAGGTAAAAGGCATAAAAGGAAATACACAAGATATTACCATTAGTCAAGGGACAGATTTTCTTTCCATTATTTCTACTTTTCTTTATTTTTTAGTTTCCTGATAATGAACACTGTTCCATTTACCAGCGGGTATAATCACTTGGGCTCTTTAAAAGAATTAAAATTCTTGGCCTGAAACTAAAGGCAGCCGTGGTACAATCAACATGAAACGTACCGAGCTCCCGATCAAATTCTGAGGCTTCCTTCGACTTGCTGTGTGAACCCCCACCCTGTCCACGGTGGCCCCTGTCTCTCAGGTGCCCACCTCTTTCAAACCAGTGCGACATGCACGGTGAGAAGGGCCGGAAAGACACTGCAAGTCCCATGCAATTAACAACGGGAGAGTAAGTCAGGAAGCCCCTAACCGGGGTCCTTGTATATAGACCCAAAATTAATATTTCCCCGTTGTCTTATCCCTTTTGCATTAAAAAAAAAAAAAAAAAAAAAGCTTAGGATGGTCTTCTTGTGGCCTTTCACAAACACACACGGTATCACTAATAATGCGTGTGTGGATCCTCCACACAGAAATCACGTAAATCCCCCATGAGCCTCCTCGGGCCTAAGAATCCGTTTACCACACAGTAAACAGGAAACTGTGACACAACTACCCATATCACTGCTAAATACCTGCCAACATGCCCCCACGAAATAGAGCTTTAAATAAATGCCACTGTCATTTCCAAAGCAAAGCAGGGCTTTTGCTTTGTTTTTGTTTTGCTTTGTTTTGCAGGGGCAGCCAGTGTTGAAACAAATTTTCCATAAATGCATAAAACATCGACACATCCCAGCTTCAAAGGGTATTTATCACGAGCTGTTCTCTTCTGCAGCCAGAAGAGTGAGTTGACCGTGTCAGACGAAGCTTTCATTTCACTAGGGAAGGAGGCAGGGGGAAGGGGTGGAGATCCAGGGGAAGAGAGGAGACAAAATTTGATGCGCTCATTTCGAGCAGCCGTGAAAACTACAAGGTTCCCTGTTATTCAGCCAGGCTCTGAAACTCTGAATTTCTGTACGAGAGATCCCTACACACAGGCACTGAGACACACAGCTTTCGTCTTCCACAAACCATGCCGAGCATGCTGTTCCGTGAGTACCTCCTTCCAAGTCCAGTGTAACTAAAAATGGATTCAAGTCTCCCAGAGCCTCCAGACCAAGCGGAGATCATAAAAAACGAAAGCAGGAAGCTCAAGCACTGCCTGCTGGAGTTTTTATTAGGCTCCAAGGGTGCTTACAGGTCCCACCTGACCATTCCTGATTTTCAGCAGCCACAGAAACTCGCAGGGAATGGGGAGGGAAGGACATTAAGTAGCTACCCTTTAAGACCCTCCTCTACCAAGCAGACCCAGTGATCTTCCCAAAGCAACATCTGATGCTGTCACCTGCTGCTTAAAACCTTCAATGCTTCTCGCTGCTCTAAAGATAAATAAAACCCAAACACCTTTGAGATCTGGTGCCGGCCTCTCTCTAACCCCCCATCGCTTGCCCCCCACCTTTGGCATCTAAAGTCACTTAGACCCACAGATCTACATCCCATAAACGCGCTGAGCTCTAGGAGGACGCCCTGTAGACAGGGAGGAGAAAGGCACATTCAGCAGAGGAAACTTCAGTTGCAAAGGCCCCAAAGTTGCTGGGGTGGCGTGGGCAGCTGAGACAAGGCAGTTAAAGGCTCAGATTCCGGTGCAAGATAGGCCTGTGCTTGATCACTTACAGTGAGGTCTAGGGCACATCACTTAACGACGAGGAGCCTAAAGCCATTCACCTATGAAATGAGGGTTCAAAACCATACCCACTGCATGGGGCCACGGAGCTGCTGCCTTGAGCGGGTGCACTGTGTCTGGGCATGGTGAGAGCTCAGTGAGGGAGAGCTGGCCTTCCAGGATGGGTGATGGCATGGAAGGGAAATAAAGGAAAAGGATGCCTGCTGAAGCTGGATACAAGGGGCCACACGTGCTCTACCATGGAGCTCAGCTGTGGAGACAGACTCCTTGTCCCCCACTGAGGCAATGTCACCAACAGAATTGCTAACCACGTGTCAGGCCCTGTTCCACGTGTGGTGGGGGGAGGCAGGTATGTCATGGGGTTCACACCCTCCGGGTCAAACAAACTTACAGCTCAGGGAGAAAGAAAGACTGGGGAAGAGGACAGGGTGTCAGGGAAGGCCTCCCCCAGAGAGAACAACGATGGTAGGTAGAAAGATTCAAGAAGCGTTAAGTCACGGGCGATCTGGCAACATCTATCCAAATTTTACATCACTCACCTGTGACCTGGCAAATCTCTGTTTGGGAGTTATCTGGTGCCTCTCTACTTGCCCCTGTGCCCAAAGCACCAGTTTAACTCCAAACAGCTGGAACCCACCTAAATGCTCAACCACATGGCTTGGTAAGACTTCACCAGGCTCACCTCCTATTTCCCACCTCCAGCCCCTGGCAGACATCACTAGCTGCTTGCTGCACTCCTTCCTCAAGAAAACACCCAGGCAGGCATTACCAACCAATCAGCATCTGGGTCTGTGGGAGACCCCTGCTTGGTATCCCTGGCCTAAGGGATGCGGGAACGTGCCATCAGGAAGGTGACATTTGAGTCGGGCTTTGGAAGACGATGCCTTTGGAACGTCAGGGGACTGAGCAATCCATTCCAGCTGGAGCATCAGAGAAGATGATTTCCAAAAACAAAGCGGCTGTGAAAAAGCCTTTAAGTCTGTGAAAATCCCAGGAATTATCATAATTACCTGCCAAATCATGAAAGAATTATAAATTTTTTTTAAAAATGCCTCTGGCATTTCCTTTGATATCAGAATGATCTATCTAATCACATTCAAAGCAAATCATGTTTCTCCCTCCCTCAGCTACCTGATTAGACACCTCCCTGATGAACGACACCACGACACCCCCCAAATTTTAACAGCAACTGAGGCTGTTCGGGTCACACACCCCCAAGGATCCAAAAACATTCACTGAGAGGTCTCAGTATCCTAAGTTTCATCAAACGCACAAGCTCTTCTTTGGTCCCATGTACACAGGCTGCAGGCAGGGTTCGAGAACCTCTCTCTGGGATGAGGACACTGCACCTGCTCAGTGAGGACAAAGCCCTGGCCAGCGCCCGCCTGTCTGCATTGGCTTTTGAGCACCAACTGCATGCCACACCTCTTCCAGGCGTTATATCCTTCCGTTCACAGGATCCTCGCTCCGCCCACATGCCTCCTGGAGGCTGGGCGTGCCTTCCTAAAGATGAGCCTTGGGCTCAGAGAGGCGGGGCTAGGGGACTAAGTCTCAGAGTCAGAGGCGGGAAGTGGCAGGCCGGAAGGCCCCCATCTGCGCTCTCTGCACTCCACCTGGAGCTATGGAAGAAAGCTGTGCCCCTCGAGGGTGAAGGAGAGGAGGAGCCTGCCCCACGGGGTAGAGGGAAGCAGGGCAGTGTGGGCCAGAGGTTCCCGAACCAAGCTGATCATTAGCCACTTGGAGGGTGTTTGAAAAATACAGATTTTGAGAGGGCGCCTGGGTGGCTCAGTTGGCTGGGTGGCCGACTTCGGCTCAGGTCATGATGTCACAGCTCGTGAGTTCGAGCCCCGTGTCGGGCTCTGTGCTGACAGCTCAGAGCCTGGAGCCTGCTTCGGATTCTGTGTCTCCCTCTCTCTGACCCTCCCCCCATTTGCATTCTGTCTCTCTCTGTCTCTCTCTCTCTCAAAAATAAAATAAAATAAAAAACATTAAAAAAGAGAGAAAGACAGATTTGGGGGCCTCACCCTCAGAAATTTTGACTCACTGGGAGTAGGAGATCCAACCAAGTACTTTCTGAAGGCCCCACCGGCCATGATGATCACTCAGTTCTGGGAGCTGCCTTCAGAGTCACACACAGGGTATCAGCTGCAGTTGGGCTTGTCCTGACTTGCAGAAAACCTAGCTTTTCCGCTCCTATTTGCAAAACAGCGGTGTCACGGAAGCGTCTCCACTTGCCGGCTGTCCACTTCCAACTCCTCCCGGGGGTGAACCAGGCCACGAGCCAGAGAATAACTACCCCAGGGCGCTAACAGCAGCAACTGGCACGCGCAGTGTGGCGGGCGGAACGCTCAGAAACGGCGCAGTGAGCCTGCGGCAGGTGCTACCCAGAGGGGCCCGTGAACCGGGGCCCAGATGTGGAAGGCGGACCGTGGGCTACCAGAGTGGGACTAGGTAAAAACAGAAGTTCACAGTAAAGAGCTAAAAATATTTGACACAATTTCATGTTGCAATGCAATCCAGGAATTCCATAGATTTTCTGGGGGTTTTTTTGGAGGGGCGGGGGGGGGTTTACATAGGTGTCAGTCTGCAAAAAATGGGAAGTTCAAGAAAAAACCCCAGTTGTGCCTTGCATTAATAATTATCAGAAACAATGATGAGTTAATGATGAAAAATGAAGCCCAACTATGATCGTTTTTAGATGAGATTTGAATTCTTTAAAAAGAAAGAAAAAGAAAGAAAGAAAGAACGAATGAACGAACTGGGGCACCTGGGTGGCTCAGCTGGTTAAGCATCTGACTCTTGATTTCAGCCGAGGTCACGATCTCACAGTTCTGTGAGTTTGAGCCCTGCATCAGGCTCCGGGTGCTGACTGCGAGCAACCTGCTTGGGATTCTCACTCTCTGTCTCTCTGCCCTTCCCCTGCTCGCACGGCCTCTCTCAAAATAAGTAAACTTTAAAAAAACAGAGACAGAACCAACGCTATCAATTGTCAGTCTATCGGATGGATATGCGTTTTCTTTTTCAATTTTATTTTGCAGCAAGAGGGAAAGAGGGAGAATTTCAAGTATGCTCCCTGCCCACCTCAGAGCCAGATGTGCAGCCCAATCCCACAATCCTGGGTTCATGACCCGGACGGAAATCAAGAGTCACACGGTCAACCGACTGATCCACTCAGGTGCCTCTGTGTTGTTTTCTTGTACAGTGTCAGTCTGGGCTTGAAAACTAAACAAATTTAGGAAAGTTAACTAAAATAATGAGTATGCAGACCCAGCCCAGGACACAGGTCTCAGAAGTTCTGGGGAAAGTATAGCTGCCATCACTTTCTTTGACCCCCGTGTGTTGAACTTTTCCTACAGTTGCCTGATCATGCCCATTCTCCAGGGGAGGAAGGTGGGGCTCAGGAACTAAGGAACAAACTGTCTCAGGTCACAGAGTTCACGAGTGACAGCTGAGACGAACTCAGTCATCACGGCTCCACAGCCCACAGCCTTTCCATCACGTGGCCCTTCAGGCGATGGATAAATTAGCCAGCAAGAGCAATACTGTGACCGTGTGTGGACAGAGGAAGCCCGGGCTGAGAAAGGCTGAGAGCCCCCTGTAAGGGCACAGGGCTTATTCCTACCAGGGTCACGACTCTAGACCCGGTCTCCTCCTCCTCCGCCGGGGCCATGAGACTCCCAAGGTGAGAAATGAGGGGGCATTTTGGACAGCGACCGTGGGGAAGGGGCGTCAGGCTCACAGGGCAATTCCTCGGCACGACAGCTGCTCTAGCAATGCTTTAGGAAGCACCTCATCGATGCCATGGCTCCCTGGGAGGTGATGCTTTCACTTGGAGTTTCATAGCTAAGGAACCTGAGGCACAGAGAAGATAATCAACACCTTGCCCATGACCACACGGCAAGCCGGCTGCGTCAGAACCAAGAGTCAAAGTTCTGAGTCCTCCTTTTGGACTCTCCCCCCCGCCTCTCCCTCCACCATCACCAGGATGCTAGTGCAGTCTCTGCAGCACGGGGCCGCCAGGAGTGATGGACCCGGACCCAGGACGAGAGCACCGGCACACTCACACCCCCCACGGGACAAGGTGCTGTCACACACACACACACCCCGCTTGAAGAACAAGCACCAACAGACACACACCCTCCAGGAAAAGGCACATCAGCTCTACAGGGCACGCTGTCACCAGCATGAAGACCTCCTCCCACCGCCCTCGGAGCCTCCAGACGCCCGGCCTTGGACCATTTTACAGACACCCACCCCGAGAGACCCTGGCAGTAAGGGAAAGAGCACCCACAGGGAGTCAGAACCCCTGCTAAGGCAGACCCTCCTGGGGAACTCAGGGTCCAAGGGAGAAACTCAGAGAAGATTCCGGGAGCACCCCAGCACCAGGGCAAGCCTTCTGCAAAGTGTTTGTTGCTTCCTGTGAAGACGTTTTGGAAACTAGTTTCCAAGTGACGTCACATGAAGACACTCTGAGGGGCTGTCAGATATTACTGCGGGAGGTTCAAAATCAGGATGGAGTACAGAAAAATAAGGGGCGTGGAGGTCAAACCCAGGCTCTGTCTACTCACTGCTGTGTGACTGCAAGTAAATAATTTCACATCTCTGATTCTTGCTATGTTCTTTGTCAATTGAGGACACTGTCCCTTACTGTACAGGTTTGTCATGGGGAACAGAGAAAGAGAGTTCGGCCGCTGTCCAGTGCCGGCCCCAGGGAACGAGCCCTAAGTGATCACAACAAGTACTTTCTGGGGTCAGACAGCGTTGCGGGGGCCTCATACATTAGCATATACAACCCGCCTGGGAAGTGTAGCTCTGTGCCCATTATACAGACGAGGAAGCCAAGGTTCAGAAAGGGCAAGCGATTGTCTGCAAGAAGGGGTGCGTGAGTCCAGAGCTCACAGTCCGGGGTCTCCTATCTTCCCAGTCTCTCCAGCTTCCTCCTTCCTTTGCTCCTTTCGCTTTGCTCCTGCTGGTGGGAAGGGGTGCTGAGCCCGGGAGCCGTCCGCGCCCTCCCTTCTCAGCGAGGCAGCAGCTCTGCTACCTTGACACTGGGCCTCCTCGACAGCACCTCATGAAGCTGTCACGTGACACCCTCGGCCGAAGCCTGTGAGGCAGACCCTCCTCCAGGTGCCACCGAGATAGGACCGTGTGGGCTCTGTCCGCAAAGTCACTGAGATAAGTAGTGACTGGGGAGGAAACCCTAGTGGTTAGTTCAGTTTGAAAGAGCTTGCCTTCACCTCCTCTGTAGCGAGCCCCGCTGTGCCCGCAGCTCCAAGCTGGCGAGAAGTAATACTTGGAAACATCTGGCTGGGATTATGATTTCATGGGGGGGGGGGGAGGGGGGCCGGGGAGGGGAAGAAACACCCAGAACTAACAACAGCTCAATTAATACCGGGATGTCGCTGAGAAACACATGTTCAGGTAGCTGTGACAGGTCCGCCACGGAGCTGCTGGGTCCCAGTCCCTAACACGTGGGTCCTCACTTCTCTTGACGCACGACCTTTCCGAGAACACACAGAGGCAAGCCGCGGAGAAAGGTCACAAGGAGCAGCAGCTGCGCACAGCCCAGATGACACCTTTTCTTCCCTGCCTTTGCTCATGGCCCTTCCAGAGCAAAGGCAGAATATTGAGAAACCGCGGTAATAAGAGAGCAGCCCACACCTTCGCGGCGGTTGCTTGAGACAAATGAGGAGGAAGAGCAAAGCCCGACAAAACCATGAAAGATGCGCTCACCCGGGAACAGCACAGACGCGTCATGCGGCCGCGAAGCTTTGAAACAGGTGCCGCCATCCGTCCCCCGTCCTGCTGGAGCATCAGCACAGAGGCTGGCCGGCAGGGTGTTCAGGGCGTGCGCCCAGAACCAGGAGACCTTTCCCCCTTCCTGGCAGAGGCTTCCGGCAAGTCGCTTTTCCCTCTCTGGGCCTCAGTTTCTCATCCATAAGATGAGGTTGATAACAGTGTAAATGTCACAGGGCTTCTGTGACATTTAAAGGACTTAACACATGAGGAGGGATCAGCCTGGAGCTTGGCGTGCACTAAGTACTCCATACTGTCAGCCGCTGCCTGCTATTAACCAGGTGCTACCAAAAGCAGCCAGTGCCAAAGGCCCCGCACGATCTACAGCTTGAACCCCCTCCGGATGTGTTTCCTCTCTTCCAGCCAGTCCCCCAAGCCTTGGTCAGAAGCACCCTCATATCCCACCTGGACAAACATGGCAGCCCCTGCTGCCCGACTTGTTCTCCGCCCTGCGCGCGAGCTGATGCTCAAATAGTCCCCGTAAAACCCAAACCAGACCACACTCCTCTCTGCCTGACACCGGTCAATGAGGTGGACAAATATCACAACAAGATGCCTGCAATTTACCTCAAGATCATACGGAGGGGGTGGTCAAGGAGGGTCGGCAGGCAGCAGGACTGGCCAAAGAGAAGGTGCCGGGTGGGCAGGCAACGGGCATGGGGAGATATGTTATACCATTTTGTCTGCATTGAGATTTCTCCAGAACCCCAAGTTTCATAGTAACTTTCAACGGCATCCCATTAATTTCCTTGGCATAGCATACAGCCAATAGAAGGAGCAGAGACGCGGGAAGGGGAGGGGAGAAAGCATCTCAAGGGAAAGATGGCCACTGACCCAATGAGACTACATGCTCCCCCTCCAACAATCCTATCTACTCTTCAAACCTTGACTCAAATCTCTGTTGATCTCCTTCCCCCACTCTTCTGATCCATTCATCCACTGTCTCCATAAATGATTCATCAACAGTAGCAAAAGCGGCTACTGTTTTCCTAACACTTAATACAGATGAAGCATCTGCAGGGGCACAGATAAAGGATCTTTTGCAGAGGTAAGAAAAAGGTGTGCATTCTGAGTAGCTATAGTCTCATGAAGCCTAAGCTCGGTGAGCGTGGTATGGGCTACATATAGCTCCTACTGGTCCCCGAGCACATGACCTTGTGCAGTATACAACCTGTACAACTGTACACAGTGGCCTGAGACATTCTGCCAGCTGCCACTGTTGCTCCCATTTCACAGGGGAGGAAAATGAGGTCCAACGGGGATAGAACGCTTCCCCATAAGCACAAAGTAGTTACTGCAATAGCTAACACCCGGATCCACACACTCTTTGTTACACAAAACTCCCACAGAAGGAGGTGCAGCAATGGTGTGGCCAGTCTTCATGCACCCAGCAGACAACGCTGTCTCCCACGCAATTCACAGTGTCTGCATGGAGCGCAGATCTCTGTCTCCATACATCTGACTTGGGATCACTGTCAAGTGACCCAGAAACTCCCAGGGCTTATTTTTGCGGGATTAGGGGAGGGTCAGCGGTTGGGAAGAGGACAAAGTCTCCTTTCTGGTAACACAGGAGATAATGCAGTTCACCTGGCATCACACAACGGGTGCAATTATAACCCATTACAAGTACATAACCCTGGGGAAATGGATCCAGAATTACGGTGAACAGCTTTGCTGGCCTCCCCTTTCAAAACTACCGCTGTTACAGGCCAGCTCACAGAGGCCGACTACGGATTCCCAAGGACCCCACAGTTGGAAGGCAGCTCCACGGTGGCCTCATCCACCTCCGAGCACAGAACTCCTTGTCCAGCCTGCAGGCCAGGCACGACAGGCAGTGGAGGAGGAAGACGAAGGGGGCGTGGGGTGGGGCGGGGGGTTCCTTCCTCACTATGAGCCAACAGGTCCTCGGCACGTACTCCGGGCCAGACCTGGTTCTTAGCATCACCCACTCATTCATTAGCTCACACGCAGGCAACCTGTGAGGCCCGGCCACAGCATATTCCCTTCTTTGGAAACGTCTGAAAATGCGCACACTCATCCCTTCCACGAGTTTCTCCGGACCGTCTACCGCCCACGAGGCCCTGTTTTCAGTACTGTGGACAGCAGCCAACACGAGAGAGAAAGCCCTGCCCTGGTGGTTTCTGTGTTCTAGCTCCGTCTCCAGGGAAGAGACGAGGAAACCGAGGCTGACAGAGGTTAAGTCCTAGTCAAGACGGATCCGCAGAGAACTTGGAATCCAAACCCGGAGCCCATGCTCCCAGCTACCGCGGGTACAATCTCTTGCGGCTCTGGGGTTGTTATTTTATAGAGCTATTATTCCTGAGGCCAGATGCGCCTCCCCACACAGTTCTAGAATTACTTCTTCATTTGCTCATTTAGCCACACGCACTGTCCTGGGTGCCCCGCACCAGCGGTGACCCTCAGGGACCCCCGGTCTCCACAGGATTCAGCCTCTGACAGTCCCCACACCGTGTGGCCTGTGGTGCGGCACGAACATGGAGGAGACGCCCCTGGGGGCCTGGTGAGGGGTCCGTAAGTTACATCACATGGAAGCTTGCAGGACAGGAGGCATGTGAAACAAGATGAGACCCAGGCCCCCATCCCCAAGCCCCTGCTCTGAGCTCTGCCTGCTCAGCTCTGAGGTGGGGATCTGTCACAGGGAACAGCCTTCGGGGCACCCAGGCCAGCACACAGTAGGGCCTCAGCACAGGACAGCTGCTGCTTGCTCCGCAGAACTAGCCGCCAGACCCAGGAAGTTCTACAATATCACGGATCTAACACTCGCTCCCCATTCCAGAGGTTTCTTCAAAAAATATTTCACCCTGGAGTGTTGCTTTAACATTTATTGTGCAGGGTGCTGGAAAGCACAGAATTTCATATAAAGATGTAAATTCTGAAATTATATGGCTCTTTGTCATATTCCAATGTCTTCGAGAAATAAGGGGAGTCCAGCCTGCATTCTTAATCATGTTCCTTCAGAAGGACTACAGAGACCTCCTGAATATTTCAAACACGGCTCTGTGTATTATGCCCAAGTTTCAAAACAAAGACAGTAAATGAAAAACATTAAATTTTATGAGCTTCGGAAAAAAGTCTTTCTCCCTGGAGAGTCCCCTTCTCATACCACATGGCACTCGCCTCAAGCTGAGAGAGGCCCCCTTCAGGTAATGACCGCCCAGTTTCTCCCTGCGTGGAGAAACCAAGTCACTACCCATGGGTGAGCTGGGGCCATGAACACCTGTACAGAAGGAAGAGCGTGCTCAAGTTTCAGCAGGCAGTGTAGGGTGGTGGTCTGGACGATGAACTTGGACCTGGAAGACCAGGGTTCAAACCCTTATCTGCCAGTGACTTGCTGGGTGACCTTGGACAAATCATTCAGCTTCTCTGGGTCTCAGCTTCTGTATCTATAAGATGGTGGCAACAGAATCATGTAAAGTCATAGGGTTGCTATTAGGATTCAAAGAGCCCAGACACAACGAGGGCTGAATAAACAACGGGGCAATTAGGATTCAGATTCTCACAGCCTCTGGTCACACACGAAAATGTGTGCACCTGTAAGATTTCTTTATGCGCCACGGTCCTCACAATGGAAAGACAAGACAGAATGGTTTAGAAAGCAAACAAACCAACAACATGGAGTTTCAAGGCAGACAGACTGGGTTTGACTCCACGGCCACACTCGGCCAGGTGTGTCCCATGAACAGGAGACACTATTTCCTTACAGTTCTGAACATTTCTAAATCTCACTGTGGACACCATACCCTCTTCCCTCCAATGGGTGCTCGTGATGTAGCCAAGATCCTGTGTACTTTGAAATACCGAGAATATGGCCGGCTGGCAGCAGGCGCTCAGCAAACATCAGTTACCTTTCCCCCTTCCGCAGAGGCCCACAGGGGATGCAACTTTTTTCTCTGGGTCCCTTAAGCCCATGACATATTTAGTGAAGATAAATGCAACAGTAACACAGTCCTTCTCCACAACTGACCCCAACAGAGGGCCTCAAACGTGACTCGTCCGGGTCTTCTACTGCTTGAGCAACTGGTGACCAGGCGAAACCATGCCCCCTTCCCCAGAATCTGGTAGAAGCAAAAGGCAGTTCACCTGTTCAACACGGAGTACCAAGGTGGAAGGGTGGGAGTGAGGCCTAAATCTCTCTCGCTACCGGCAGAAAGCACTGGTCTGCAGGCGGCCTGAAGGCCCGAGCCCTCGGCTGCTCTAGCCCCGAGGTGGCAATGACCGACCTTGGAGTCGTGGCAGGGAGACCAGTGCTCACCTTCCCGCCCCGGGCTCAGCTGGGCACGGGCGCCTGGCTACTCTGGCTAATGGGCTCCAGGGAGAAGTCACACGGGTCCCTTCTGAGTCTCAGCCAAGGGCTGCTGCTCTGTGCCACTGCCACACTGAGGAGGCCACAGTCTCCACCCGGGGTGGCTGCACAACAGGAGAGCCTCCGGCGGCCCAGGTTCCTGAGTGAGTTCATGGGGCAGAACACTCCCACCCTTGGCCCTGGACAGCTCGTGCTGGACCCCAGTGTCAACGGAAGTGCGCTTTTATTACATTAAACCCCTGAGACTGGGGAGTGCTCATTACTGCAGCAGAACCAAGCCTATCCTGACACAATCCTTCCAGGTCACAAGCTTGGATGTCCTGGACTTGTGGGCCTGCAAGTCTGCAGAAGGGCATAAAGCCCGGAGAAGCACGTGAGAGGCTGCCTTACAACAAACACCCATGGGAAGTAGGGATCACGTTCCCCCCCTCATCACCGAGGAAGCTAGATGGGACAGGTTACATGATACCTCTCCATTCCACACGTGTGCAAACATCTCCTCAGATGTGTGCAAGCTTTCTGCCTCACAGATGGAGATTCTGAAAACCTCTTTCGATGCCCCCAGCCAGGCGTGTGGTTTTAAACACCATCTGTACACTGAGGACCAATCACTGTAAATCTTCGGGGGAAGCCCGGATGCCCATATCCCACCGCTCGCCCATTTCCTTCAAAGTAAACGGCCTGAGAACCAAACCTGACTTTCCTCCCCTTGCAGATGTCCCCATTAGACCGGATGACGATTCACTGCCTTCCATTTGCGTGGGCCAAAAACTCTGGAATCCTCCTAGGCTCCTCCTTCTCTTGTGGCCCATACACAACCCAGAGCAAACTCAGACAGCTCTCCTTCCAAACCAAGTCTAGAACCGGCCGCCCTCCCTCTCACCGCTCCCCACCAGCACGCTGGTCCAAGCCACCACGCTGTCTCACCGGGACTCCTGCAAGAGTCCCTAGGTGGTCTCACTGCCCTCTGCCCTGCCCACTGTCCACCTGCTTTCAACAGAATGGCCAGTGCACCCGCACTGTCACTGCTCAAAATCCACCAGCAGCTCCCACATCACTCAGAGCTAAAGGCATGTCCCAACAAGGGCTTAGGAGGCCTGACCTGACCAGGCCCTTCCATCTCTGCCCTTGTCTCCTACCACGGCCCCCGACACCGTTTCCGGCCTTACGGGCCTCGTTTCTGTTCTTTAAACACAAGGGCCTTTGCATAGGACTTTCTTCCCCCAGATAATTAACCACCTGGCTCATTGTCTCTTCCACCCGTGGACCTTTATTCCTGGCTTATCTCAGTATGACCTTGAACGTTCACACTGTACAAACTATTTCCCTTACCCCCATCACTCCCCACCCTCGGTCTGATTCCGGTACAACCCTGCCTATCAGCCGATTACGCATCTTCATGGTCACTTCATCCGCACAAGAAGTAGGCAACAGGAGGGCAGGGATTCTGGTAGTGTTCATTGCCATACCCCCAGGGCCCCAAACAGTGCCTGGCACACAGCAAGTGCTCCATAAGTGTGTGGAACACGTGGAGAGAGAGGAATATAAATCACTTCTAAGCATTTTTTAGATGTGAGCAATGTTAAATGTTTAAGCGTTAGAAAAGCAAATACTAGGGGCACCTGGGTGGCTCAGTTGGCTGAGCATCCGACTCTTGTTTTCGGCTCAGGTATTGATCTCAGGGCTCACGGGATGGTGCCTGGCACCCGGCTCTGCACTCGCGGTGTGAAACCTGCTTGGGATTCTCTCTTTCCCTCTCTCTCTCTCTCTGCCCCTCCCCTGCTGGCACACACACTCTCTCTCTCTTTCAACATAAACTAACAGTTTTTTTTTAAAACGGAAAAAAAGGAAGGTAAATATGAGGCACCCCCACAGTTCCTTCCACAAAGAATGATCTGCACCCACCACCGCCAGCTGCAATGCAAGTTAGTGACGCAGACTGAATGTGTCCCCGGCCGAGAGTCCTATGTCCAAGCTTACCGAGCATGTGACGTCGTTATGAGGTGGGCCTTTGGGAGGGGACCGGTCATGAGGATGGAATCCCATGAATGGAATTCGGGCCTGTCTCCCACCATTCAAGCTGCTAGAACAGTATTTGGGTAAATTCCAAAAAACAAAAAACAAAACGTATTCCTCAACTGTTCTAGAGGCTGCAGGTCCCAGAGCAGGGTGACAGCAGGGCTGGGCTTTGGTGACGGCACTTCTCCGGGCAGCAGACTGACATTGCTCACAGTGTGTGCTCGCAGGTGGAAGGGGCTGGGGGCTCTTGGGCATCTTTTATTGGGGCGCTAGCCTCACTGCTGAAGACTCATCCTTATGATCTAACCGCCCCCCATAAGCCCCACTTCTGAATACCACCCCCGTGGGCACTAGGTTTTGGTGCAGGGGGGACACAAACGTTCAGACCATAGCGGTGTCCTTACAAGAAGGAGCAGCAGAGCTTGCCGTCTCTCTCCACCGTGTGAGGAAACAGGAAGACGGTGTCTGCAAAGCAGGAGGTGGGCCCTCACCAAGACATGGACCCGCTGGAGCCCTGACTGGGGACTTTCCAGCACCCAAGGTCTGCTGCTCACACTGGGGTATCGTTTCAGCAGCCTTAACAGACCCAGACAGCTCACTCAGGGGAAGAGGAGAGTCCCGTGTGGGGTGGGAACCATGAGCCTCAGGCCGTGGACAGGATTCTCCTCTCTGGCTGGCCCAGCTCACACGGGTTCTGTCGATGGCTCCGGGACTCCTGGGTCCTATCCTGCGGGCAACATAGCTCAGCTCACCGAATCACCCAAGGCAATGGGAAGGTGGCCCTCTCTTCCTTTGCCAGATCGTAGCACTGAGCCTGCAACCTTACCTCTTCTGGTGCACTGGGGCCTCGCGCTAGACCAGAGGTGGTGCAGTTCAGGCAGGGACTGTGCTTTTGTTCACCGCTGTATCTCAGAGCCAAATTGTGGTGCCTGACACCGTTGAGGCTCAGAAATCACCAATAAAGGGATTGGGTGGGGGAGGGTCACCGAAACAGTCCAGCAGGTGCAACCATCATGGCTGCCCTCATTCCTATCTGCTTACAGGACCTTCTTCCACATCAAAACTAAGCCTCTCTCTATGCCTGTTCCATGGGTTCTGGCACCTTCTGTGGTGATGTTTTGCACGGACACCAGGGATGCTTTCTGACCCAAGACTTTTGACGAGGGAAAGGAGGTGTGAGGTGAGCAGAAAGGGGGCAGGCTTGCAGGCAGGGGGGCCTCAGGGCGGACCCACCTCCACGGCCCCCAGTGTGAGATGTGGCAGGCTGATGGAGCTTCTGGGCCTGGGGCTCCACCCTGAAGGAGGGCGCTGATGCCTGATCACTGGGGGGTGTCGACGGTCAAACCGTGTACACAGAGCTCCAAGGACAGTGCCTGGGGTATTACAAGTGTACCACACACAAGAGCGAGGAACAAAGAAGAAAATAAAAGAGGCCACCCGCTCCTGAATGCGGGCTTCCCAGAGGGCACACGCACTCACCGAGGCTGGTTCTGAAGCCAAAGGAAAGTTCTGGAGCCTTTTCGACAGAGGCAGCCGTGAATTTCCGAACGTGACATCATCTCTGGACCGTTCCCATGTCGGAGAAATCTCCCTGACACTCTGGGTCACCGACCCGGGCCCTCCCAGGCACGAACCACGTCCAGCCCCACCCCGTCTGTGCCAACAGCCCGTGCACTGCTTTCCTGAGGTCACGGCTCGCATCCTGCACAGGGAGGATCTCCGTCTGGCAGCCCACAAGGCAGACGCCTTCGGGACTCTCTCGTCCAGAAGCCTCTACCCACCTGTCCACGGGGCGTGATCACTCTGCCTTCACACCTCAGCGGGCCACGCGTCTCCTACAGAGCGGCTCCTGCGGCCTCCACCTTGTGCCTGGATCCTTCTCTCTGGCCCCGGAAGCTCCCCCAGCTCAGGGACACTGTCAGGCTGACCTCAGTATAAATCCCGTGATGCCCGGCCCTCTGCACTGCATGCGGGAGGCTCGCCAGGTTCGTGTCTGTGACTCAGGTACAGAGGACCAGGGCCAGGAACCTGCAGCCAGTGCAAAGACGACCAGTCCCAGCCCAACGTGAGAGCAAAACTCCTGATGTCGACCTTTACCCCTCAACAGGACAGGCTGCTCTGTAAGGCGGTGAGCTCCCTGTGACCACAAGATCGCTACAAGCAAAGGCTGGTCCCTGCCAACCCTCCCAGCCTATCCTCACACTTTTTTTTTGTTTTTAACTCACTACGCCCTGATACGATGGTCTCCCGGTCCCTCTGCTGAGCCCTGCCCCATCGCAGAGTCTCCCTCAAGCCTCCTTGCTCTTCCGTCCCATGACGGAGAACCCAGCGCACACGTTACCTCCTGGGGGTGGTGTTCCCTGACCACCCCGTCTACAGAGCCTCTTCCCAACAAGACGGGGTTCTGTGCCCCTCGGGCCTTCAGGTCGCCCCTTCCCTTTACGTGTGGGCTGCACCCAGGGACGACTTCCGAACAGCTCATGGCACAAGTTCTGCGACCCCACCGCTAAGGGAAGTTACAGAAGACTGACCCCGTCTCGCTCTCACCCTCTCCGCCTCCCAGCGGCGGACACGTGTGAGCTGTCCTAAGGGGACGCCCCAGTGACCTGGAACGGAGGGCCGTGTGCGGCCCCTGGCCAGCGAGGCCCTCAGGCCCAAAGGGGAACAGGCCGGCACATTCACATGCCGGATGGCAAACCTTGCCACAGAACAACAAGATGTCTAAAACCACTAAGCGTGGGAGGCATTTGTTTGGTTTTTTTTGCACAGAAAAAAAAACCCTAGACTACCTTCTTGATTGGACAACTTGTTTTTAGTGTCTTCCCTGTGCTACGACATAAGCTTCAGAGAGGCAGGACCCAGTGTGGCTGGCGTGCCCGGCAAAGGCACTCGCCATCTGTGAAACGGAAACAACGCCAACGGCATTTCCGTGTCAGTCAGGTCAGAGCAGGACGTCTCTGGACTCCACTCCCTCTGGTGTCAGGGTTCTGGGACGTCGGCCACGCTTGGACGTGAGGCCCCAGCACAGTCCCCCGGGGTAGGCTCCTCACGGGGGCTCCAGCCATCGAAGCCAACAGTCGAGCGAGCCCGGGAGACCGGTGGACACAGCTGACTGTGCCTGCCTTAGGTGAGCGGCGTGCACAATCCGTCGCACGAGCGGGGAGGACTCCTCCTCCCTCGTTTAACCGACAAGAAAACGGAGACCCACACTGCTCAAGTAACAGACAGCCACCTGCTGGTCAGACTCGAAGCCAGGTCTGTCTGATTCCCCACGTGGGGCACCTCCCTCCACACCAACCTGAACTTCACGTTCCTGCTTCGGCAAAGTTAGTCGGAAGGGCGGGGGCAGCTGTGCAGGTGTCCCCTGTCTCGGCGCCATTTGTCCTGGAGAAGGCACGGGCGTGTGACTTCAGCACCAATACACTAAGGCAGGCGCGTGTTGCTTTGTAGGTTAGGCCAGAAACCGACAATTAAAACAGGTCTTTCAACACGACCCGCTGCTCTCCCAGGGGCACGAACACACCAACTGTCACTGGCTTCGGTACGGGAAAACAGCAATCATCCCAGGAGGATCCTGGGGATGGGCCGGGGGTGGGGATGGGGCTGGACCCCATCAGGGCTCTGCCTGAGGGGGAGGTGTTCTAGGACCAGGACCACATTGAGCCCGTGCCTGGATGCAAAGGGAGGTAGGAGCTTCTCTCTACAGAAAGGATGCAGAGCCCCCACTCAGAGGAGCAGACTGGTCGACGCACTCACTGTGCCAAGGTAGGGTCTTCGGGGGAAAGCTGTTCTATTGCAACAAGCACGTCTGAACCAATACAGTGGCGACAGCCACCATCCCCGCGTCTCCCCCATCCGGTGACAACACCTGACGCCCACACACACGGCCTCTGGCCTTCTGAAGGCGTCTCCCTGCCGTGAACTCTGCGAACGACCGCCCAGCACGGACTCCTCTTCCTCACAACGCAACCTGGACTTGCCTTTGCGGAATCCAGAAACTAAAACAAAAGGAGACCACGTGTCACTTGCTATGGAAATGACCGCAAACCAAGTCAACGGTCGAGGGCCGACTTCACGGGTATGTGACCAGCGTGGTGGGCCCTTCGCTCGGGGCTTGAAGCTCTGTGCTCAGCACCTTGAAATTCTTAGTAATTTCACCTGTGAACTGATGCTGAGCGAAGCGTGAGGGGCAGTGGGGTGTGTGCACGAGCAGAGGGACATGCGGAGTCCTGGCTGCCTGCTTCCCGGCCCCCACCTAGGAAGGGCCGCCAGGCTCCGCTCCCGACGGGGCCCGGGTACGGCACAGGCCCGCGCAGGTCACGCCGTGGCACTGGGCTCCTGGTGCCTGCGAGGGTCCACAGTCACAAGGAGTCTGAGGGTCCCCAAGGGAACGCGACGTTCAAGGGCCAATAAAAACTTTAAAAACCAAGCTGACAGGTCAAGAGAGAGGGAAAGGGTGGAAGGCAGGAAGACACTTCCATCCTACTTTTCCAACAAAGGCCTGCATTTTCATTCTGCACTGGGCCCTGCAGACTATGCAGCCAGCCGTGCCAGGGGCAAAGGACAGATCCAAAGGAGATATTTCTGTAACGCAGATGACGACGAGTTCTTACGACTCAACGAGTGAAACGGTCCCTGCGCCATTTCTCACCACAGGCATCTGGCAGGACTGATGTCGCCCCTATCCCAAGTGACTGGCTCAGGGACAGCCACATCAGAGTGCAGGAGAAGGCAGGAGACGGCTGCAGAGGCTTCTGGAAAGACTGGTGGGCTCCTCCTCCCTGCGGATGGTATGACCCGAGGCTGGGAGCTCCAGAGCTGCCAGGAGGTGCCGTCCAGGCACGGAGGTGCACACCCTGGGAGCTCAGTGGACAACAGCGAGGGACGTGGGTGCCTTGGTGACCACTCCCGAGCTGCCGGACTGTGCCTCACCTGCCGCGGCCTTTTCTAGGACGTTCCGCAAAGACCGCTCTGTGCTGAAAGCAGAGTCAAAAATGGTGCCTTGGGAAAGGCAGACCCTCATTGGGAACCTTAAAAGATCTCGGGCTAGTAGCTCTGGGGACAACGTGGCACTGTGACGTGAACGGGGCTTTCGGAGGGAAGACAAACCTAGATCTGGATGCCAGCTCCATCATGCACTCGCTGACCCTGAACAGGTGACACAACTTACGTTCAATGTCATGTACTCAGGGTCCTTGTCTATAAAAGAGGCTACTGCTAACTGCTGCCTAGGGTGGTTAAGAAGGTAAAATTGAGAGAAAACCCTCAAGAGCCTGGCCAATCCTGGTTTTCAGTTACTGTTCAGTCCCTTTGCCTTCTGTGGCTTCCACTAATGCCCGCCTCAGGGTAGGGCTACAGGAAAGAGCACTTCCTTGCACGGCGGTGTTCTTTGTCTACAACGGGAGGATCGAGGATTTGTCATTTGCCACCCTTTCAAAATACCCTTTAAGAAAGTACACAAGTCACTCGTTTCAGCACAAACCCCGGAAACAAAGAAAACACAGGATCGCAATCACTTTTCGATAAGAGAATAAAATTCTACAGTATTAGAGTCAACACTATGAAAGGAGCAGCCAGTGAGGCGAGCCAACACGCCCAGGCCAATCTGAACGGATAAAGGTGAGGGCGAACAGAGCTTCACATCCCCCACTGCAAGTTTTGGTTTCTGTTTTTTTGTTGTTTTTCCTGCCAAGAACGCTTCTGCAGTCAAATTTATTTCCGGCTCCCATGCCATCCTGGGATGCTGAGCAGAGACTGTGTTTTGAATACCGTGACTCTACCTGTGTTACAGTGAAATCCGAAACAAAACTTGCTCCCTAAGAGCTGAAAGACTGCAACACTAGGTAATCCCAACCTTCTGCTTCCTGCTCTATGAACGGTCAGTGCCTCTGGGTCTCTGGTGATGGTCTCCTTTAACTTGATCTGAAACGTAAATATTGTTTTTCTACCTCACTGAACGCCAACCGGTTCTTCTTTGAATATAATGGTTCAACAAAGACAAAGTGTCCTCGCCCCCAGACCTGCAATGTTTGCAAACGGAGGCAGGAGAGGGTGGAGGGGGCAGGTGCCACGGCCAGGTTAAAACCCCGATCCCGCCAGCTGCGAGCTGTAGGAGCTTGGGCATGACGGATGCTCGCCGGGCCCTGACATCCTCGCAAGTAAGACCTGGATAACCGTGGTAGCCGCAGGATGGGGCGACCATACGAAGCAACTGACGCGATCTGAGTGAGGCACCGAGCGCTCCGACACCAGGACACACACTCTCGCAGCACTAGCGGCTACTACCGGGACGAATGAACACCGCTGCACGGAACCTTCTTTGACTGGCGAGCGAATTCTTCACCCAGCGACAGTTCCAAGTAAAACCGATTCTCCTCCATGTCTGCAAGAACCTTCCCACCACGCCCCAGGCCTGCCTGGAGTCCAAGGCTCTCAGAGACCTATGACCTACGGCCCAGCCGTGTAAGACAAACATGACTGAGCCCGGACGGTCCACAGAAACCGTGCTTCCACGGGACATCACCGTGGGGATTGCTGCTGAGGGTCCTGCTTGCCTCTCCCCATTACAATTTAAGTCATTTCCCACAGAAAGAGTCAGGGACAGCGGTCCATGTCCCTAGAGGCACCTTGGCAGATTCCATTTTCTGGCACATAGTTGCTCAATCAATGTTGAGTGAATGACATACCTCCAAGTCTGTATATGAAATCAAACCTGAGAAACTCTTGCTTTAAAGGGCATTGGGAGGCTGATCATTTACAGCAAATGCCCACAGGGGCCAGGCAGGTAAACAGCTACACAATCAGGCCAGACAGGGGACCACCTCCTAGAGAAGGGGCAGCGGATACTTAGCCCCAAGCAAGCACAGACCCACTCCTGATGGATCTTTCCACGTTTTTTCAAGAGAAATTGGAATTCAAAGATTTTATAGGGAATGTCTTGGTTGCTGAACACTGTCAGTAAAATCAATTAAACATTTTTTAAGTTTAGGGGCATCTGGGTGGCTCAGTCGGTTGAGCATCCGACTTCAGCTCAGGTCATGATCTCGTGGTCCTTGAGTTCGAGGCCCACGTCCGGCTCTGTGCTGACAGCTCAGAGCCCGGAGTCCGCTTTGGATTCTGTGTCGCCTTCTCTCTCTTCCCCTCCCTCGCTTGCACCCTCTCTCTCAAAAATAAACAAACATTTAAAAAACTTCAAAACAAAAAGGCCTGTGAACAAGCCCTTACACTGGAGCTGCCCCAAGTTAAGAAGGTTCATCTATGCTGTGCTTCCTTTTGAAACAGCCCATCCCAAAGATCTCCTGAGGGAGGGTTTTAAATCAACATACACATCCTGTCACGCCACTCTTCAGCCAAAACTTTTAAAAATGTGGAAGGGGGGTTTCAGAAGAGACACTCTCTTTGAAATACAATTTACTCCTTATTTTTTTTTGGCTGAAAGCAATGATCCCTTTGTTTTTATCTTTCCTAAAAGGGTCTCTGAAAAATGACCACCACCCACCCCCCCACCCCCCCCCCGCCAATGGTTAACCAACAGACCCACCAGCTACACGAGGAAAGAAGCACTCCCACGACACAGCATTACGGGCAGGGAAATGACAGCGAAAGGCACGGGGCACAGGCAGGCCGGATGCATCCAGTCCAGTGGCTGCTGTTAGGACTCTGCCGGGGCTCTCAGGACAACCCGACGGCTCTAGTTAAACGTGCTCTTTCCGCAATCAACATGCAAGAGCCATGCGACATCACGGGAGCGCCCCACTCCTGCCCAGTCCCCCGAACGCAAGCTCTGTGGGGGATGCGGGAAGCGGCCCAAGGAGGGCCTTACCACCTGCTCAGGAGGAAATCCTCATCAGAGGATACTGTGACAAAGACAGACAGAGATGTGAAGTCAGACAGGACTGGGTCTGGACCTGGACCGTGAGCCCCCCAGGAGGGAAGTTCTCGTTCGCAGCAACAAGCCCAGCTCCTGCATTACTGCAGAGCCACCACGGGCACCTGACGAAAAGGTGCTGAATGAATGAATGAATGAATGTAGTCTGACCTCCTCACTTTGTCATCTCATGTCACTGGCGGAACAACATCACCTCTCTGAGCTTCAGGTTTCTTATCTCTCAAACGGGAAAAACACCACCACCATACACACAGCAGTCAGGGGACGATACAACAGGGCGCCCGGCACTCCCCAGGTGTCATACATTCGCCTGCCTCAGTCCTTCCATTCCCTCTGTGTTAACTGCCAGAGGGAAAACTGGCGTAAGCAAGCACAGACACCTGCAGAAGTATAGCCGGGAGGGTCTCAGAGCTGGCCCAGGAGAGGAGCTGCACCGGCTGGAGGTGAAGCTTGAAGGACCAGAGCAGGTATCTCGAGGAAGAAGGAGGGTGGCTGAAGCCAAGAGAAAGTCACAGAAAAGCAGACAGGACTGTGAGGGCTGAGGAAGTGTCTGCAGAAAAGGTGTGCAAACAGGCAAGTGACACAGGTCAGTCTGAGTGAGTGACGCAGAGACAGGGTGTCCATCCAGGGGCTGCCGGTGCTGGTGAACGCGAAAGGCGGGCCTAGAGCTGGTGCCCTCACGAGCCAGAAGTATCTGCTGAAGGATCCTGGGGGAGCCCAGAGCCGTCCCACCAAGCTCCAGGTCTTTCTCAAGTTTTTAGACCATGGCCTTCACTATGATCGGGACGGGAGAGGGTTTGAACGCCTTATTCCAACAGGCAAAAGGGATACACAGAGAACAACACACATTTTTAAAACACCGCCAATGAAGCTGCTTTAAGCAGACATTCCTGACAGGCGCGACCACTAAGGAGCTTCTCGGCTACAAGCAAATGTTAAATGTTCCCCAACTTCCGTGGGAAAGGACGGTGCTTCATGCAAGGAAAAACCAGAGGCAGCCATGCGGCAATGAGGCCAGGACAGGCACACCTGCGTGCACCTGTCGGAGGCACACGCACACACACAGCCCTGGTTCTGAGCCAGACTACACGTTCATCCTCCTGGACCATCACACTTTATCCCAAGGGGAACGGTAACAATGTTGATGACAGCAGTAGCAACCAAAGTAACGAACGCTTATGCTACAAATGGCTTAATTATCATCGCGTCCTGAGAAAGGGCTTCTGTTGCTCCCATTTCGCAGACGGGGAAAGTGAGGCTCGGGGAAGCTAAAGAACATGCCTACAATGACCCAGCATAGGTGATATAACACCCACGCTGCTAGCACCTGTATGGAAGACAAGCTGCTTCCGATGCTTTTCAGAACGAGAATTAATTAGTTAGTTAATTCTGGGGCAGCCTCCAATCCTTTTTCGGCACACCTAAGTCAAAGCACTCTGTGCCCAAGGAGACCGACCTGGAGCACAGAGAGAAGGCACTAGTCTTTCTTCCGCCCTGTTAGGGCGGAACCTTCCTCCATGCAGGAGGTTCTGAGAACGAAGCCCAACCAAGTCCGGCAGCCTGGGAAGTCGGTCTCAAGAGCAGCTGAGGCCAAGACGCTGTTTCTGGAGAAGGGCCGGGCAGGCCTGGCACGTGCGCCCTACCCGTACCCAGCTCCCGTGCCCCCGGGCCCAAGGTGGGAGGCTGTGGGGCGAAGCCACAGCCCTCTGCCAAGTACGGATGCAACTGTGGACCAAGAGGCTGAGGCTGGCTTCCCAGGCCCAAGATCAACTGAACTGTCCTCAGCTTGTGGAAGGCGGATGAGGAATCCTCTGGTAGCCTGTAAGAAGAGGGAGTGGGCATGGGGTGGACACCCATGTTCTATATCCAAGACTTGGCCCGAATCTTAACGAAGGAAGGAAACGCGGGGAGCAAGCCTTTCCTTTCAAAGATAAAGCTGCCCCCAAACTTACCCCACTGAGTAATGAGAATCCGTGGCTAGAAATACTTGACGTGACTTCCCGAGAGCTGGGGTGCTGACATCAGCTCCAGAGCCTGCCACAGGCACAGGCACGGAGAGCTGGAACTTGAGCGGTGGTTAAGAACCAGGGCTCTGGGATTCGGCCGCCCGGCCCGGCTACCTGCCTGGAGGTCACCTGAGGCCGCTATTTGAACTCTCCAAGACTCAGTTTCCGTAGTGGTGACAACAGTGCCCACCTAGCTCCCAGAGCGGTCGGATTACATGGTGCACGTCTTACAGAAAGTCTGGCTCCGAGATGCACTGCGGGGGCCTTAGCCATTATTGTCTGGAACCACCAAGCCCACTCCACAGATGAGGCATGTGAGGCCCAGGGAGGTTACATCACTTGTTCAAGGCCCCGGCGGTTGGGGGGGGGGGGGGTCACTGTTTCCTAGGCAACATCTCTGTACCAGCTCCCTCATAAGTCCCAACACCGCTGTGAGGTCAGCACTACCGTCCCCGTTCTACGGACGCAGACCGGAGTCCATGACAAACTATGGCAAACTACCACCCACAGGCCAAATCCAGTCCGTGGCCCGTGTCCCTACACAAAGTTTTATGGGGACACAGCCACGGCCATCTGTTTACATACTGTTTACGGTGTGCGTCACAATGGCAGGGCCCACAGGGCCCGCAAAGCCTACCACACGTCCCATCTGGCTCCTCAGAGGAAAAGTCGATCCACCCCTGGCTGAGAGTAACGGGCAGGTGGTGGCTGGGAGGTTCACTAGTGCACCCAGGCCAGCACAGCAAGGAGAGCGGGAACTTGGCCACCAGGCCAACCCTGAGCGCCATCTGGGCTCTACCACTCCCTCTGCGTGACCGGAGGTGAAAGACCAATCATCTAGTCGTCCTGCACTGGTTTCTTCACGTGTGCGACAGGGATAAGACCGGCCAAGGTGTCCCGGCCTCAGCACCGCTGACGTTTGGGGCTCGACAGTTCCTTGCTGTGAGGCGTCCTGTGCATCGCAGGGTGTTAGCGGCCTCCCTGGCCTCTACTCACAGGGCCAGGGGCACCCCCTCCCAGTCGTGACAAGCAAAACTGCATCCCGACGTTGTCACATGTCCCCTGGGGCACAGTCACCACCACCTGCCACCACCACACAAAGAATCCCCAGGCTGGCCGGTCACAGGCACGGGTGCGAGGTAGGCCGGGCGGACCGAGCCCTCTGCGTGGGCCCCGAGCCTGGAGTCCTCATCCGTGGTAGCGGGTGGCTAGGAAAGCTTAGCGAGGTGGCATCTGAGGACGAGAACGCCTCCAGGGCCACTGGAGGCGTCCACTGGTGGCATTTTTAGACGGAGCAGGGGTATATTCTCACGATTTTCTTCGTGTTACTCAGTGACATCTACTTGGGTCAAAAGGGTGAGGTGGGCCAGCTGGGGACCGGATCACACGTTTACGTCTGTCTGTGGGGAAAGGCCCTGCATAACCCAACTCAGGACGGCACCTGGCATGCACCCTATTCTCAGACTGGAGCCCCGCAGGACACCAGGCACCCTCAAGGATGCCAACATCTGAATCCCTCCGGGAAGAGAGCCCTTTGTCAAGGGGTAAGAACGACGAAGGAACACGCTGAAAAACATGAGTTCCGTCTTTCCATGTTGGCTCAACAGGCAAGGGCCGCTCCGCAGGTGTGCACACGTCTCTAGACGGCCCTCTTGAGGGACATAAAGCAGGACTCGGTGCTAGGGAACCGTGAACTCGAGAAGGCCGACACTGTCCAGGGAAGCGTGCTCCCCATTTGGCAAGCAGAGACGCTAAAATAACACATGTTCCTGTTTACTGCACAGGCCCGCGCTCGATACAAATCACTCGGGTCATTTGTGCCACCGAACCACACCATCACAGAAGCCACTGGGATCCAAGTTATCTTCACGTGACAACTCTGTTCAGCGCGTGGGATTCATTGGCCAGGACTCCGCCAAGGGCCCGACTACATAATCCAGGCAGCCCGAGCTCCCTGCTCTTACGGCGTGTGAGCGGGCGTCAGCTGCCGGGTGGCATCTCCATCCTGTCTACTGTCACAGCACGAAGGTTTTGGGAAACCGTCATCTGCCCACCTCCAATGTGCACGACGGCAGCCCCAGCCGGGGTCCCACCGGCCCCCGCCCCCACCAAGGCCATCAAGACCCCATCCCACACCTTCAGCTGGACTTATGGAGCTGCCAAGACGGAAGCCTGGAGCCCCTGCCACGTGACGCCTGCTGAGAACAACACCAGGGTGAGGGAGCGAGCTAGGAGAGGCAGGGAGGTGGCGTCCTCGATTGTCGCCGGGGCACCCGTATCCAGCCACCGCCCCTCCAAGAGTCCATTATGGGGGCCAATCAACTTGGCTGCAAGAACGCCAAAATCGTGTTAGGACAGGTCTCTGGCAACCGTAACAACAAGAAGCCGAGCGAGTGAGACGCATCCATGAAGAGTAAGATCCAAGCACAGTCAGCAGAGCTGTGACAGAAGGGGAATCTGGTTTAGCGGACGCCCAAGGGAAGGGACCGACAAGCCTCCTCAGGAGAGGCTTGAACGTGGCGAGACAAGGGAGGGGGACCGAGGAGTCAGAGCGCCGGGTCCTCCGGGGACACAGAACCACAAATCCCAAGCACACCGGAACCAGGCACGCTCCACAAAGCCTTGCCGTCCGCAGTCTCCCCCAGGGCCAAGAGCGAAGAGCTTCGGGGCCGGGCTCACAGCCTGTACTTCTGCTTTCTGAGTGCTGCTGCCAGCACAGAAAATGGGGTCACTGGGGATATGAGGCAGCCAAAAGCTTGCTATTTCGCTTGTAGAAGAACTCTCTTTACATTTGCTAAGCTGCTCAGAACCATCGTGGGGTCCATTTCGAGAGTAGCTGCTTTAACGAACACTTTTTATCAGACAGACCAAGGGATGCTAACAAGCCAGAAGCATCTATGGTGGAGAGAAATAATGCTAGTGGTAAAACGACAAAAGCCAATAGTCACAACGAAGCAGCTAACATTCACGGAGGCGTTCTCGGCGGGAGCCGCGGAGGTACACACACTGTAAGGTCGATGAGGAAAGGGAGGCTCGGCCAAGTGGCGGCCCACCCCAGAGCATGCAGCGAGCACAGCCCGGCCAGTCTGACCCCACGACGCTCGCTGCTATGCCACCAGGTGGCGGTGTCTGGGTGGGGCTGAACTCCTCGGGGAGGTCCTGGGGGAGCCAAGAGGATGCTGCTGTGACCTGGGCTGGAGGCACAAAGGGCTCGATCTACCGGGCGTTCAGTGGAGTGTTGTTCAGACCTAATCCGGAAGGGTCGCCTCAATGGAGTGAGCCCAGCAGGTGGCCCAACTGGGGACCCTTCCTCCCTGCCCTCCCTCCCTACATCAATGCACTCGAATTCGAAGGTTTCTGTGCACTGTGTCTCACAAAGAGTTTTTAGGCACTTAGAGATTCCACCTGTTGTGGGCTGAACTGTGTGTGCCCCAGCCCCACCACCCCAATCTTAGGTTGAGATCCTAACACTCCGGACCAGAGAATGTAACTACTACAGACAGCATCTTTAAAGAGGTGATTAACGGGGCGCCTGGGTGGCTCAGTCGGTTGAGTGGCCGACTTCAGCTCAGGTCATGATTTCGCGGTCCGTGAGTTCGAGCCCCGTGTCAGGCTCTGTGCTGACAGCTCAGAGCCTGGAGCCTCCTTCTGATTCTTTGTCTCCCTCTCTCTGCCCCTCCCCTGTTCATGCTCTGTCTCTCCCTGTCTCAAAAATAAAAATAAGAAAACGTTAAATTGTTTAAAAAAAAAAGAGGTGATTAAGGTAAAAACGGGTCCCTGGGGTGGACCCTAATCCACCTGGTAAGAGATTAGGTATCCTTGTGAGAGATTAGGACAGTGACACGCATGGAGGGATGACCACGAGGAGAAGGTGGCCGTCTGCAAGCCAAGCAAAGAGGCCTCAGAAGGAACAGGCACAGATGACACCTTGATCTTGGACTTCCTGGCCTCCAGAATCAGTAAAAAATAAATGCCAACTGTTTAAGCACCCTTTGTCACTCTTTGCTACTTTGTCACGGCAGCCCGAGCCGACAAATACATGGTCTCTTCTTTTTTTTTTTTTTAATTTTTTAACGTTTATTTATTTTTGAGACAGAGAGAGACAGAGCGTGAATGGGGGAGGGTCAGAGAGAGGGAGACACAGAATCTGAAACAGGCTCCAGGCTCTGAGCTATCAGCACAGAGCCTGATGTGGGGCTTGAACTCACGGACCGCGAGATCATGACCTGAGCCGAAGTCAGCCGCTTAACCGACTGAGCCACCCAGGTGCCCCTACATGGTCTCTTCTGCTCAACTGGAGGAGTTCCCATCCTGCTGCGAAGGCTAAAAGCCCCCAGAAGCCTGGGAGGACCCCATCATCTACACAGGCAGCTGGAGAGCGAGGGGACGTTCTGTCATGAATGCCGACCAAGGGTAAGTGCCACCAAGAGAGGAGCCTTGAAATCCCGCCCTGTGGGGAGAGACCTGCCTGGACAGGCCGACAGGATCACCCTCCAGTTCTCTGTCGCAGCAGCCCAGCCTACAGGATCCCCCTCCCCCACAACCCCAGTTCTCTGTCGCAGCAGGCGGGAGCTCCCATCAGCCCAGCACGGAGCTGCAAGGCTTTGTCTCTCCCCACCTGCAGCAGCCGCTGCCACCCCCTAGTCCAGCATTTCCCAAATGTCCCTGACAGTGGCTCACAGTGACAAATACACTGGGCTCCACCTAACTAGGGCTGCCACATGGACCCCCGCTGAGCACACACGCACACGCGCACATGCACACACACAAACAACACGCACACCCCCCACATGGCTTCGGGCCTCTGTGCCTCCCGTACCACACGCCCCACGTAGGTACTATAACATTATCCCCATTTCCGCCCAAGAAACCTGAAGCACTTCTCCAGGGTGGCAGACAAGGGAGTGACCTAGATTCCCCCCCAGGCCACCAGAGTCCAGGCTCTGTGGGTGGGGTCAGCAAACTCTGGTCTGTGGGCCAAACCCAGCCCCGCTGTTTGTGCACGTAAAATTCTCCTGAAACACAGCCCGGCCCATCTATTTCTGTGTGGTCTATAGGAGCATGTCTACAGAGTAGATACATGCAGCAAAGACCTTCTGTCCGTTAGGCGCAACTTAGTTATTATCTGGCCCCTTTCAGAAAGTCTGCCGGCCTTGTCTGGACAAGGGACCCCACACCCTGTCCACCCAATTCAACCTTTCCAGGACTCTCCCCAACCCTCACATCCAGAGGGGGGTGGGAAAGAAGGAAAACACAAAAATTGTATTTAAATATAATCCAACTGATGAACTAAAGAGAAAGCAAATTTCTCTAGATTCTTTTGTTCTCAGAAATTGCCAAGATGTCAACGGCGCACAAGATAATAAATAAGAAGAACCAGCAAAGTGCCTCCCAAGTATTTAATTAAAGCATTTTATCTGCTTCGCCACCTGGGAACAATGGGCCACAGGTTGATAGATCAAGTCTAAACCTTAATGTTGAATTCTCGGTTTTATAAAGTGCTTGTCACAACCTTAATATTACTTAAATGTAGCTTTTTTTCCCCGTTGTTATTAATTAGGTTTTCCCTAACAGTCAGTATCAAATTACCCTTCCAAGAAGAGCTACCAGAATGCATTTCACTAATTTTTGCAAAGCAAACCTTTCCCAAATCACCTTACAGGGGCTCTCTAATGCCCCCTTCAGGCACAGTCTCCTTGCCAAATTGAAATCTGCCAGGACACTGAGCAAATACATGTCCTGTGACCTTCCAACAAGGCTGCTCCTTTTCACAAACGCCTTTCAGAAGGGGCGGACGGGAAGGGCTATGGTCAGAATGTAGGCATTTCAGACTTTTCTCCCCTCTTCCCAGAGAGAGGCCTGCAGACGTGCAGAAAGGGGACAGAGTGCCAGTCAATGACACATTTTTGCAAAGGAAACACAGTTAAAACTTTGGGGTAGTTGCATGTTTTCAGTACCTTTTCTGAGGTACTGAAAACACAGCACAACGTCACTGTGATGTGCCTACCGTCATGGGGGATTATACACAGGGCCAGGAGGAGAAAGAGAACATTCTGAGTGAAGTCGCTCTGAGCTTGAGTCTTGGCTGAGACTCTGAGGCTGCCGTCTCTGCTGCTCTCATCTCCCTCGATGGCTGGCATTATCTGACGCTGTTACAGGGGCTTTAGGATCCTTGGGCGGCTTAGGTCATTTCCCAGATAGATGGATCACTAGGTCAGCAGGAGCACCTGTCAGCTCTGAGCTGTGTTCATGGCACTGGCTACCATCAAAGGGGCTAGGAGATGAGCAAGGAGCTAAGAATTGAACTCCAAGGTCAACGATGTGGCGACAACAAGGAGGGTGAAATGGGTAAGAGATGGGCTCAGACAACAGAGTGCCCATAGCCTTGGCTCGCCCAGTCTATCTTCGAGAAAGAGAACAGCAGCCAGGTGCCAGCACTGAAATGCCAAAAACATACCCACAGAGCAGGAATCAGTTGGAGCTGGGGGAGGGTCAACCTCTTAGGACATTCCTCTCTCTCCCTGTTCTCTATCCCCGTGGAACGCCGCCAGCCTGGACCCTCTGCACTGCCAGGGCCTGCCTTCCGAGCTCCCTGGGACCAGCTGATGAGAGGCTACCGCTTCCTGAGGTTCCCAGGATGTCATCCTCAGGTAAACTAAGGGCAGCCCAAAGAGCCCAGGGGAGGCTGGTTTCCCATGAGAAAGTCATACAGTGAGAAAACCAAATACACCTATGATGGCTCGATTTGGACCTCTGAAGACCAGCATGATCTCAGTTCCCATGGGGAAACTGGCAAAGTTTGCTAGATTCTTCTATGGGGTCAGTTGGCTCAAAAAGCACATAGAATCCATCTCTATTTTAATATCTTTAAACTAAAAGCAGCTCTTAAAAAGCATGTTACAAACTCAAATAATTCAAACCAATAACAATAAAACCTTATATTTGTCAACAGCATACTACACGTGAAGAGATTTCAAAATAGGATTCCATTCAATCCAACAACCCTGTGAGGCAGACTCCTATTACAGATGGAGAAACTGAGGCACAGCAGTGAAGTGATAAAGTCAGTATTCAGACTCCTATCCACCCCTCTCGGGAGCCCAAGCTCTTAACTAGCCCACCGGTATTGCCTGCAAGCATGTATCTCACACACCAGAGAGACGCAAGACCAGAGAAAAAGCTCTTCTTTTTACACTCCCAGGCTCTCTGAAGATTCCAGAACAAAATCTCGGTCCAGGGCTCATCTCCCTTTTTACCTTGGGGCAGCCAACAGCTTCTGGCTGGAAACAACCAGTTGTTTGGTATTCATCATGGTGCTTCTGCAGGCCTTTTTTCTTTGTGGCAAACGATACTGCTTTTCTTTATAAATAAACTGACTTTGGGCAAAAAAAAAAAAAAAAAAAAATAGGAGCCCATTTGAGGAGAATATTAAATCAGCACTGGTGGGCAGACAGCAGAAGTCATGACAGCAGCAGGGGAATGACTCAAGGTAGCAGCACTGAACTCAAGGAGAGGAGAATGACTCAGCCTTAGGTAAGAGCATCACGACAGGGCCCCCCAGGGCAGGGTGCTCAGGGCAATCCGCCGGGACACTGAGAAGTATCAGAACTCCAATCCAGAGTTACTTTTATTCATCATCTTTAGGCTGCCAGGTTTTGTTTTGTACGTTATAAGTTATCTAACTACGTACAGTGCAAACAAGCATGCATAGTATTGGGGGGAAGGGCGGGGGGGCACATATACCGCAGTGCGGGGGGGTGGGGATACGGATACTGCAAGGGGGGCCGTGGGAAAACACATACACTGCAGATTCCTTTTCTCAGTGGGGATCCGCGATCAACGGAGCCTGTCCACCCCAGGACAAGACTCCCCGCATCTTCCCACAGAGAGAAACCCACCAGCGCAGTGAGTGGTCACTGGGCGGCCTCCCCAGCATCCATTCCTGGCCCCTCCCTGGGATGGCCTGTGATTTCCCCTGGGGACCCTGTGTAACTCCGGGCCTGTGACCTCACCCAGCTCCGGGGTGGAGTGCGGGATGAGGTTAAGGCAACGAGGGCAGCCTCCCTCACTGCTTCGACCAGCATGACTGGCCTTAGGAGTTCCATCTCAGGTCCTCTGCTGGGAATGCAGGCACAGACACGCGTCCTCTGTGTCTGCCCCACTAGGAAGTATGCTCTACCCATCTGCTTTACTCACTGGTCGATCAACAAACACTTTGTTGAATACAAGAATGGTTTTCCCAATGAGTCAGCCTGGAGCCGCTGATTTAATTCACTGTCGACCCGGGGTCATATCCACTGTGCTGGGGTCATGTACTGACAAGAGGTAGCTGGTCCTGCAGAGCAAGGGAGGCCAGGGGACAGAGTCCTGGGGCCGGCAGGAGAGGGGACCTCCTCATGACACTTTGAGTTCTCTCTGTGTGGGAGGTTAAAGAAACCCACCACCAAGAAGCCAGTTATGGCTGAGCCCTAGCAGTCCTTGCTGTCCAGGAAACTGCCCAGAGAAAGAGGTTCCTCCCGACCTAAGGCCTCCACAGCTCACAAAGCAAGTGAGGACGCTCACCTCGCAACTCTCTTGAAGGGATGTGAGCTAGCACACGCGAGGAGCAGGTGGCTGCCAACAGTATGTCCTCTCCTCCTGCGGCATCGGTCTCCCCGTCTATAAAATGGGCACCTGATCGGTTCCTCTCTTGGCTCCCGGGATGGGTCAAAGCAGCACCACAGATGAACTGTCGCCCTGATTCTCACAACACTGTCACTTAACCCATGACAGCTAAAACGTTGCTGTTACTTTCGTGAGGGTCCCTCTGAAGTGGGGGGATGGGATCCCTCAACTTTTAAACTCTGACCTTTCTGCTGCCCTGGGAGAAACTACACAACCTAAGAAAAAAGATTCTAGCCGCTGAGCCCCGCGTCTTCCCCGCATCCTCTCGAACAAGTGACAAGAATAAAGCTGCACGGCTCTGCCTTCCCGGCTCGGTCTTCTCTGCCCTGGAAGCAGCTCTCCTCTCCTTCCAGGGAGTCTAAACCTAAGCCACACACACTCCCACATGAGGCAGACAGCACCCTGAGGCTCTCCACCTGCTGGTTCCCTTCCCGCCCGAGCAGATGATGCACCCGTGAGTGGGCAACACCCAGCGCCCATGGGGTCTCTGTCACCCGGAGAAAACCTAGAGTAACGATGTCCAAGCAACGTCAGCAGCCTGATCCAAGGTCGCTGCTGCTTACGGTCCAACAGGGGCCTGGCTGGCTGATTCTGGCCAGATCGCAAAGCTCTCCAAGCGTGTGCGTCCCCCGAGCGAGATGTGAATTTCAATGCCGGCTCTGCCGTGTGGGACTGGCTTCCGGCCACGCTCAGAGGGCACTCTCTGGGAAAGCGGCTCACACTCTCATCTGTCAAACAGGCTGGCGACACCTCCGTCGCAGAACTGGTGAGAGCCAAGGGTGTGAAGAGCCAGCAGCGGGCCTCGCCAGAGGTCAGAACTCCATACAGAGCGTGGCCGTACTGGGGATTTCTACCGCTGACCCAGCTGCTGTGACCACCGAAATCCAGTGTGGCTCCTCCCACAGCAGCTGGAAATACCAGTATGAGCAGGTCTTGGGCCAAGCGCCTCCTGTGCGGTATCTCACTTCAGCCCGGGGGGGGGGGGGGGGGGGGGGGGGCTGCTGATCTCCCCCACGAGATTGCCAACTCCACTCCCAGAGAACGTGCCTAATTCACCACCTTCGATCCCAGAGCAGGGAGGGGTGTGCTGGGACCACCACCATCTTGCAGATGAAGCAGCTGAGGCTTAGAAAGGTTCGGTTACATGTCCAGGGTTGTGCAGTTAATAATGCTTACCTGATTCCTCTCGTGTTCGTTCCACAAGTATTAGGTGTCTACTGTGCCCAAGTCACCACACATACAATGGTGACTACACACTTAGTCCCACACTTAGACCACATCAGGTATTAAATGAACACGGAGTTGCCCACTAGGTGAGGAAGTGAGCACGTCACAGTGCAGAATGTGGGAGTGTAAACCTTGTGATTTGTCCTCTGTGGCTGTACAAGCAGCATGTTACCATCTTTAGAGGATGAGAGGCTGGCAGTTACTACGGGCCTGCAGGCAGAACCCCAGAAAGGCCCCCAGGTCCTCAGAGCTCCTAGGCTCTGCGGCCCCAATGCCCCAACTCCCCACCTCTAGATGAGTCACTATGCCCCATCACAGAAGGAACGGGACAAGGAAATATGGGTTATTTGTGGGGGCTACAGAAAAGAACCAAGACAGAAACCAGGAGAGGGGATGAGGGGGTGGCGGAGAAGGGCCCCCATGAGCTCAGGGGACAGGACCCTGAGATGGGCAAGGAGGGGGAGCCTCATGTACTGGGGGCCTGTAGAAACGGCCCCGTGGCCAAGCGTGGCAGGGAGAAAGGATCAGCCCGCAGCAGAGGCTCCTGCCTGCACGTGGCCTGTGCACGGAGGCCCGGGACCAGCCGCCTCCGTGCAGGGCAGTCCAGAAGACCACCCACCAGCCCCCCCTCTGGAGAGGCCCTGGGTCCCTGCGCAATGCCAAGGTGGAAAGAAAAACTTCTAGAGATAAAAGGAACAAAAATGACTGATGTGATATCCACCACACAGGGCAAGTAGGAAGCAAGGCGCACACACAGAGTACAAGTCAAATTTCTTTAATAAAAATAATAATACTGATAATAAAATGTGAGGTTTCTAACTCCCAGAGACGCGGGGCTTCTATCCCTAGCCACCACTCCATAGTCCGTTTTCAACCCAACAGCCAGAATGAGCCTTTTAAAACCTGTCTCTGCTCCAAACATTCCAATGAAGCTCCCACGTGGCCTCGAAGATCTCGCTTTCCGCCATCTTCCCAGCTCACTGGGCACCAGCCCTGCCCTTACCATCGTATCCACGCGAGCGCCGGAGCCAGGAGCCAAGAGGGAACGGCAGGCAGCATAACAGGGAGGAGGAGGAGCAGGGGACAGAGGAGGAGATGGGCCCACTCTGTGCCCACAGCGAGCAGGGCCTCAAAGCGGGCAAGCGAGGACCTTGGGGCACAGAGACAGTCACCCAAGGTGCGCAGGGACGGCCCCCGAGGTGGCGGAGAATACTGCCCGGATTCGGTCAAAAGGGCCTTTTGCAGCTGACGCTAGTCTAGATGCAGGTCAGCACCCCCCCCCCCCAAGGAAGTTCCCCCAAATCCTTCCATTTGCGAGGCCAGTCCCTTCAACTTACCAAGTTCGGTCCTGCTTCTGGCCTTTGACCTTTGCCGCCTCGCTGCCTGGGGCACTCTACTCCGGGACCTCTGCGCTTCGAGCATCACCTCCTCAGAGACCCCTGACCATGCTCCCTCCACCCCCGCCTCCGCCTAGTCACCTGACCACACGTCACCCCTGTTTTCTCCAGAGTGGTCAGTTCTACTTGCTCTCAGCCTAGCCTTGCTTCTGTGCATCTGTTGGCCGCCAGTCTCCCCGCGAGAGCGTCAACTCCATTCCAGCAGAGAACCTGTGCATCATCTATCACCCCCTTACGTCCCCAGCACCTGGCTCCGGATGGGTGCTCCAAACCTTCTTACTGACTTCTTTACTGCTGGCGATCGTCTAGAGCACGGTCAGCAAAGTACAGCTGGTGGGCCAAACCCAGCACGCCATCTGTTTTTGTAAATAAGGTTTTGCTGGCACTGTGGCAAGTGTCCCACCGCTGCCATAGCCAAGCACTACAGACAGGGGTGGCTTCAACCACACCAATTTAGGGCTCACGGTTCTGACGGCCAGGAGCCCAAGAAGGAGGTGCTGGAAGGGGTGGTTTCTCTCCGGACTCCAGATGGCCACCTTCTTGCTGTGTCCTCACGGGGCCTTTCTTCTGTGAGCACACGGCCTTGATGTCTCTACTTGTACCCAAATTTCCTCTATGGTCACCAGTCCTAGTGACATAGGGCCCCACTCATGTAACCTTAATTACGTCCTTAGAGGCCCTATCTCCATTGACGGTCACATTGGGGGTTAGGGATCAACACAGAAGTTGGTGGGCGGGGGGGGGGGGGGGGCATGGTGTAAGTAATTGAGTCCCTCACGGAACACAGCCACGCTCGTTTGTTTACATACGGCCTCTGGACAAGGAACTGCTACACGGAGCATCAGACACACGAAGCACGAAAAATTTACTCCCCAGCCTTTCACAGAAGTCTGCAAACTCTTCTCCAGAACACAGCCCCGTTACGTTTGGCATGTCACAATGGTCCTCATTTTCCCCACGCTGGATCAGAAGATCTCACCTAAAATCCAAGCCACAGCACCCGGGCACTTTGCTTTACCATCAGCCACAGTTTTGTCCCTCCCAAGCCGGTTACCAAGTCTCTCAAGATTCTGGACCAGGAAACTAGAGATGACAAATGTAAGCCCACGAAGTCAGAACGGAGATAATACCCGGGGAATTGGCGAACAGAATCACCTGCCGAATGCCGGCCCCAGAGTGGTCTGGCAGGGCACGAGGTTTGCTAACGCCCCTTCCGTTGTAATTCAGAAACCAGTCAAGGACCGTTCCCAAGACAAGGGACTTGGGTGTTACGGGCCTTCTGGTACGAGGCAGGTTAACGTCATGTGTGTCACTTTTTATCCACCAACATCTATTAAGGGCCAGAGACACGACTGGCTTCTATTTCTCTCGTCTTTTTTTTTTTTTTTTCCTTCTACTCGACCGCAATTTCAATTAGAGTCAAAGAGCCTTGGTTTCAAAGGCTCACAGGCACAATACTAAGACCTGATTTTAGGTGTCTTTCTTTTTCAAAAAACAAACACTTAAACCGTGCTTCTTGGGCACCAGGCAATGTTCGAGCCTCTTCATTTCCATTAACTCATTTAACACCCATGACGAAGTGATGAGAGGGGCGCTGTTATGATCCTCATTTTACAGATGAGGAAAGAGAGACTCAGGCAAACTAAGCAGCTCGGCCATGGTCTACACAGCTACGAATTCAAGGAGCGAAGATTCCAGCCCAGGCTGTCTGACTCTATGGTCTGCTCCCAACCACCATTTCCTTCCTCTTGGTCAGCGGCAAGCAACGTGGACAGGACCCGATTGTGGTTCCTTTGCCCACCACCTATTTCTAGAACACAGCCGTGATGTGTAAAAGAACAGTATCGCCCTGGACACCAAAGAGCTGGCTTGAGTCTGGGGTCTCCACTGACGGCCTCTGAGCCTCAGCCACTGTAAAACAAGATCATCAATACTCTCTCTGTCACAGGAACTTACTGCTGTGGGACTCAATTCAAGCGGCTCCAATTTCCTGAGCATCCATTACTATCACGTCCAGACTCCTCTCTCAACCAGTAGTAACGGGACCATTACTCCAGGGCAGGGATTCAATGAGGTGGGGCTTGTGGTCACGCGGTAACAGACCAAAAAACAAACGCTCACACAAACCGCCACAAATTAAGACCTGAGACGGCTCGCAAAGGGAAAGGACAGGACGCCAGCCAAGGTATGACGGGCACTGTCCCAGCGTAGACTGTGGGTCACAGAAGGCGATCAGGAGATGCCCCCTGAGCCTTCAATTCCTGTCCCCCTCAGAACAGAACCTGGTGGACGACACCATGACACGTGTCCGGCAGTCTCTGGGAGGACTAACACTTGAGAGTAGGGAGGAAAGTTTCCTCTTCCAGGCGGATTTAGGAAAATGACTCCTCCAAGTCCCCAACAGCCTTCCAGATGAAGAGCTTAGTTCTTTAGCCACAGACCTTTGCCACGAGGAGGTGATTATTAATGACCAGCACTCGCTCATGACTCTCGAAAGCAAGCCTTGTTTACGTTCTTTTGACTGCAATTTGTCACTAGGTTACGGGCTCCCGGAGATACCTCGCCTCATGACCTCCTCCCTCCTCCCTCCTCGCACAGTGGTTACCGACTGACAGCCTTTCCTCTGGGGGACGTGCCGCGTGCTCACTGATTTCTCCCCAAACCCTGGGGTTTGAGGAAGTCGCTCCTGCAGTGGAGCCAGTGTTCCTCCACCTTCCAGGGCAGCCTAGGTTGTTCTAGCCTCACCATTTTTCCCCTAAGGCAGCTTTACTGAGGTACAACTGACATACGATAAGCACTTAGTGTCACGGGTGAGCTTTGACACATGTTCACATGCAAGAAATCACCACCACAATCCAGGCAGTGAACATACCCATCACCTCCAAGAGTTTCCTCGGGCCTTCCGGATATCCCCTCCTTGCACCCCCTTAGCCACGCCCTCACCTCCAGCAGCCGCTGTCTTCTCTCTGTCTCTAAGGCTAGTCTGCATTTGCTAGAGTTTTCGATACATGGAATCACGTAGTATACTCTGTTGGGGGGTCGGGCTGTTCTTCACTCAGCATACCCGAGATCCATCCGTGCTGTTGAGTATACTGCTGGTTCATTCCCCTCTGTCCAGGCAGACAACCAGGGGGACCTACCCACCAGTAACGTCCACGTGGGTGCTCACAGTGCGCGTCGATCACCAGTGAAGGTGCCCAGAGCGTTTGTGCACAAGTCTCTGTACAGATGTGTATTGCCTTTTCTCGTGGATAAAAACCTCAGAGCACAAGGCCAACCTTGGCTTTGAAGGTGCAGTATTATCCCTGCGGCGCATCTTTCGTTTTCAGGCTCAAATACCAGGATCAGCGTTCAGCTGAGTCTCCAAGTACAGCGCAACTATGACCTTGGATAGGAGAGGGAACCTGGATCCGAGTGAGGGCAAAGGTAAACGTTTCATCCTGTCATTACCATTAACCTTTTGAACACTTGATGTAGATCTCAGGCCATGATAAGCTCTTTCCAGTTGTTGAGCGAATTAATCCTCTCGAAGTCATATGAAGCAGGTATCATTCTCATCACCACGTTGCGAACTAGGAGGGGCCAGACCGCTGCAGCGGGTACGGGTAGAGGCAGGATCTGAACCCACCACCTGGCTAGTGGCTCTGCATGCTCAGTCAAGATGCTAGGCCGGCTCTCAGGGCTTTATTTTAATGCATTTTGTGCATATGCTCCTGCAAGACTCCACTTTCTGGGTCTACTTCTCCAGTGTGCAAACTTCCTCTGTGAGGGAGGGCCTGGCCGTTTCGGGGCACCCACTGCACCACACTGGCTGTTTCAGGGAACCTACCCCAGTACGCTGACTGTTTCAGGGCACCCGCTGCACCACGCCGGCCGTTTCAGGGCACCCGCGGCACCACGGTAGCTGTTTCAGGGAACCCACCCCAGTACGCTGGCTGTTTCAGAACACCCAAGGCACCACGCTAGCTGTTTCGCAACACCTGAAGCACCACGCTAGCTGTTTCAGGGAACCCACCCCAGTATGCTGGCTGTTTCAGGGTACCCGAAGCACCACGCTGGCCGTTTCAGGGCACCCGTGGCACCACGCTGGCTGTTTCAGGGAACCCAGCCCAGTATGCTGGCTGTTTCAGGGCACCCAAAGCACCATGCTGGCTGTTTCAGGACACCCACAGCACCACGGGTAAGGAAATGAGAACTGCCCTGGGCCTTTGGCTCCAGTGTGGCTCCCAGGATACTCTCGATGTCCCGAGCTTACATCGCGCTCCCCTCCCTGACGGCCTGCCCTTAGGACTTCACGCCCCGGCATCAGAGGTGAAGACAGCAGCCCTGCAGAGTCTGCTTAATCGACTCCTGCCAAGTGTGTGAGGTCGAGTTCCCGTATCAAATTCCTTAATACATACACAGACAGATCTCTCAGTGGTTCCGCTTCTCTGACTGAACGCTGATCCCTGCATATTTGGCTCAGGAAGTCGGAGGACAAAACATCAAGTAGTTCTGAGTTGTGACTTAAGCCGTGGACTTGAAGGCGGTGCACATAAATTTCAGGCCAACACCGAGGAAGATCAGAGGCACTGCGTGACCTCTATGGGGCCCTCAACTGCCCTGACCCTTCTAAGGCCAGTCTTCCGGTTTCTCCAAACCACACACCTCCAGCCCCGTAAAAACTGGCAGGAGAGACTGAAGCTGTGACTCAGCCCCAGGCCCCACAGTCCCTGAAGACAACAGAATCCACCCCCAAGAGTCCTTGGGAGCCTTGGTTCGTTCAAGCCACATCTACCAAGTACCTACGATGTGCCGGGAACTGGAACAGACTCCCAGAGAGCACTGTGCACAAAGCAGTCCTCGCTGTCACCAAGCAGACAAGCGAGCTGATGAAGACAGATGGGCCACAAATAAACCAATGCGGCAGGTGCAGGGAAGAAAAATAAGTGTGCAGAGGGGGGCAGAGCACAATGGGTGGAGGCAGGTGATTCTGGGGAGGAGCAAGGAGGAAGAAGGACCTCCAGAGAGGCAGACATTTGAGCAGAGACCATGCGATGCCTGTAGCGCTGTGTACCCTCGCGGGTTGCGGGTTGCTGTTATTTTATCAGCCAGAAACGCATGCAATGGGGTGTGGCTGGCCGGACCTGAGCGAGTGTCTGTGCATCTCCCCCGTTTGAGCCCCTTGGAGGCAGGAGGAACCTCTCTGCTCGGGGCTCACACAGCCCTTGGTTCAGACCAAGGGCCGAGAGCCGAACACAACTCCAATGGACCCCCAGCTCTTGGGGGACGCGCTGGTCTTCACCCCTCCGTCTCAGGTTACACAGGAATCACAGCAGGGCCTCGGAAACCAAAATCTCTCCCCGGCACACTGGGCGGATCATCCTCTCTTAGAGCAGCGTCTGCCAATGCTAAAGCCCTAAAGACGGACAAGCCTCCATCACAGCGAGGCTTCCTTTTGAATAGTCTGCTAGAAGCATTCATGTCGGTCCCATGAACCCCAGCCAATGTGACCTGCATCTCCCTGATTTGCCCCTCTCCCCTCTCCCTGCAACAGGTTTCCGGGATTCCATAATCGACAGCTTACACAATCACGCGTACGATCGCCGTGCCTTGCGGGCATTCTTACTGCTTTTGCTTATTAGGTAAACAAATCCTTATGTGTTGTCAAGACCCTCCGGCTAAAAATCTGGCGGGATGGCCTGTCATTTGTACCCATCTAGAACGTCGTTTATGTGTAAATTGCAAGAGGCAGTATTACACATGCATTGTGACAATCTGCCTTCCACCTTCAAAGTCAAGGGTCCTCTCGTGTTTTGCTCAGTTTATCCCAGACACCCAGAGCAGGGACTGGTGAGCCACGAGCACGCGGTGTTCGTACAGGAAGTCAACACACGCAAGGCAGACACGATGATGGTACCTTACTCACGAGTGTTTGAGGTTGAAGAGGATCACGTGTACAGGGCCCAGAGCAGCGCTAGGCCACAGCACTCACCTAGCACATGAATAATACACAACTGGAGCCTGTTCCAAATCTGGGACAACCCCAGGCCCTGTGGGGAACAGTCACGATGGGACAGGGTCTGCAGGTCCCCAAGGTCCCACTGTGAAAAGAGGCTGGGTGGCCGGCCAGCTGGTGGTTTGATAGATAAGTCCTGGGCTTTTGCCTGTCAGGTGCCACCACAGCCAGTGAAGCGTCACCCCTGCTGCCGGTGGTAAAAAACAAAACAAAAAAACCTCAGGGCACAGGTGGCTGGTGGGCAGAGGGTCCAGAGGGTCAAGGTCAGTGGGGAAGTAAAGGAAGACATGGGAAGTTCATGACAGCACATCGCCGACAGGTGGGGGACGTAGTTCACCACTGTCACGACTGGCACAGCCACATGAGTGCTAATCCGGAGCCCTGACCAAAGGCGGCCGGGCACAGACCATCATGCGGACGGGCCTCCACCACCCCCAGAGCCGCTCCAGGCTGGAACACACTCGAGACCACGCAGGAGACCAGGCAGCCTCCACGGATTCCACCACTGATGGCTTCTTGTCCCTTCTTGGCCTAGATGCGCACGTGGCAAGTGTGCACCCGCTGAGCTGCCCCACTCCGGGCCAGACTCACGGGATGAAACAGCGGACAGAAACGAGCCCCTCGCGACACAAGGACTTCGTGCATCCGTCCCCCCATCCGACATTCCAGCAACGTGGTTGTGGGGCCAACTCCACACGCCTGATGCTGCTGCACACTGTGACATCATCCCGCGTGGGGACAGGAACCGTACCCATGGGGCCCGTGAGAGCAAACAGCTCCCTCAGCCCCAGCAACAGAACACACCGGCCACCCCACATCCTGTCCGCCAGGCACCCGATACGAATCATCAGTCACACTCATGACAACACGCACTTGGGATCACTACTCCATTTGACGGAGGAGAAAAAGTAAGATTCCTAGCAGTGAAGCGTATCCAGAATTTGAACCGGTACCTGTCTGTTAGGGCTTAGAGAGCACCCTTCTGCAATCCTTTCTCAGAACAGCCTGTTCGGCCGACTAAGGACGAGGACACCGAGGCGCAGGGAAGGAGAGGGACCTGATTCTGGTCACCTGCACACCCACCCTTGAAAGCACCAGGCTTAGGATCCAGCCTGGACCCCTCTGAACGCCACGCTCTAAGACACCACTCGGCTTCCCCCCTGCCTTCCCCCCCATGGCACACGTGGCCCACGGCCATGTGCCCACAACCCCAGATGCGGTCTCAAGACGAAGCTTCAAGAGCAGCGATTCCACCCACCCCCAACCAAGACAAACATTCTGTTTCAACCAGGGGCTCCCGCCCCCGGGGACTTCAACAGGACAGCTCGCCCAACAAGTCTGTCCTTTACTGTCACACCCAGAGTAACTTTTTTGAACAATTTCCAAAGTGCTGGGGAAGCGAAATCGAACATTCTGCCATTATCCCCGAAGGCCAGGCCACTGCAGCAGGAGCTCTGCCATTAGCAGTGGGCTAACTCCCGGCAATCATCATCAAACACGGAGGCTGCCTTCAATTTCAGCCGGAGGGAACGTGGTTGTAAAGGCGGCGAAATATGCACTCAAAGACATTCACACACTCTGTCTTCGCAAGAACAGGACAAAGATTGGAAACGCTCTGTAATAATCTAATTCTCCAGCCAAAGACTTCAACAAATCACAAAATGTTATTTAAAGGCCTATTATATGTCAGGATAGGTTATCGAGCTGGTTGGAACTCTGCCTTGCCACGTAAAAGGACAAGTGATTTGACAAAATTCTAGGTGGAAACACAGTCTCTTCCTCCTCAAAGCCCAGGGAGCCTTAATTGTAAAACTGTAATTGCACCATATCAGAGGTTTCTGAACCCAAATGGGCTCCAACGTCAAAAGCAATCCTCTTTTGCTTTTCGGGGTGGGAATGGGGTGACCAGTGGCCAGGTGCAAAATTTAAGGGGACGCCAAAAAACTCCCCCAGTATAATGTTTTCGTGTGATATTCTGAAACACCAAAATTAAGGCCTAAGGGTCTCTAACGAACAAAAGAGCAAAAATGTAAGTAAATATGGGACCAGTACTATGGTTTCCTCCTCCTGCCTCAGGCTCGGATATGGCTGGGCTCTGCACTGCTGCTCTTTCTGGGGATGGTAAGACACACACAGAAAAGCAAAGTGACTTGTCACAGTCACACTGTCACTGGGAACTAACATACCCTCCACCCCATGCTGTCGGGAGCCCGGGCATCTGGGGCGAGGTTCCTGTACCAAGCCCCCCGTCCCCACTCCAGTCGTGACGTCACAGGGCTACCGGCAGGACGGGTCGGACACACCTCTGCTTCTAGTCGGCTGAGGCCACTCCCAGACTGACGGAGGGGTGCAGGCAGCGGGCGCAAGGTGAATCCAGCAACAAGTGCATTTTGTTGGTGTCCCTGAGTGTTTCCAATTAAAATCGGCTCCCACCATTTTGAAATGAAGATTTCAGAAAAACCCAGATGTTCGACTCCTCTTAAAGCAGTGGTTCTGGGACATTGAGCCCAACTTTCCCACGATGGGGGGGAGGGAAACAAGAGCTCTCCATGAAGTGTCAGCCCCACCCCATGCGGGCACTCTTCGAGGCACTGGGCACACAACAGTGGACAAAGGGACCACGCACCGTTCACATGCCAGTGGGGACACACAGTCAGCAGAGCAGGTGACACGGAGAACAAGCCAGAAAATAGCAGATATGGAAGAAAGCAAAGCAGGGTTAGGGGACAGGAAGAGCTGTCTGTGGGGAGCGGGAAGCAGTTTTGAATAGGGTGGTCAGGAAAAGAGGGAAGTTCTGCCATTTGTGACACCACGGATATACCTTGCGAGCATTATGCTAAGTGAAATGACTCCGAGAGCAGAAAACAAACGCCACACGGTCTCACTCAGCCGTGGTGTCTCAAACAGCTGAACTCCCAGAAATAGGAAGTTGAGGTTGCCAGGGGCTCAGGGAAACGGGGATATGCTGATCCAAGAGTACCGACTTCCAGCTGTTAAGATGCATCCTGACGACTGACGGACAGGACGGTGACTGTCATTGATGATACGTGCCACATACTTGCAAGTTGCTAAGGGAGCAGATCATCAACGTCCTCTCCGTGGACACACAAACGGTAATTATGGGAGAGGATGGAGGTGTTAAGTAACCTTTTGTGACGAGCTTTTCATGACACACACGTGTCAAATCATCCCCTTGCACCCCTCTTCCACGCACACAACTGATGCATGAGTAAGAACTCGATAAAGCTGGGCCAACAATGGGGTGTTGAGGGAGGGGCTCTGTGCGGGGTGGACCCCTGTGTGGACATCTAAGGACATGGGCAAGTGAGCCCCTATCTGTGTCCTTTCGCTCCCGTCTCCTGAGAAGGTACTTAGCTTCCTCATCCGCGGAAGGGAGGATACCGAACACCTACCCCCACGCGGTTGCTATGGGGACTGAATTGCGATCACGTGTGCCGAGAGCACAGCACAGTTCCGGGCACATCTGAGCCCCGTAAACGCTGCAGCCAGCACCCCATCTCCCACACGGCCGCCTCCATCATTTCCGCCACCTCCTCTAGCACCATCAGGATAAGGATGAAAAAAGAGACAAGCCTCTAAAACAAACCAGGTTGTTTCAGTCCTCCCTCAATCCCCCCGCATCCCAACCCACCCACACTCCGCCTCCCAGGGGGCCGCGCTCTTTCCCGGTAGAGCGACTTCTTTCAGCTACTCCCTTCGTGCTCAGGCCAGAGACCAGTCTGTGCTCCTGCCGCTTCTTCAAAACCTATCTATTTACCTTCTCATGTGCTGCTGTGAACCAAAAGGCGAGGCTTTTCCCAGCACTCAGGTAGGCACTGCCTAGTATGTGTTTGGAGAACGGAACCCTTTCTATGCACAACCCCTTTCCTGATACGCTTCTGCCCGAAATCACGTAGAACGACTTCCAGGCGCTCCCAAGACCTATGTATACACTGCACACAGACTCTCAACTCTGGTTCCTACAGACTGGAAATCATCAGAAAGCTGAAATAACCAGCCTTTTTTTTTTATAGTGTCACACTATCCTAACTGATGTTTGTAATTATGGCCTTGAGGCAAGGCAAGTTCCTTAACTGCCTTCCAAATTATCAAAGATCAAATTATGTTCAGTTGCATTTTAGCGGTAAGTGTGTTTTAATTATATTCTCATTTCTGGGAAATTAGTAACCCACATGGCTGAAATAGATCATCAAGGCAGCTTTGTAAATAAAACATTCTGGATAAAGGTCAGATTTCCAGAATGTTCTCACAAACCCATATTCTGCCATCATTCTAAGTGAGAGGTTTCTAATTTATATCCTCTTTTTCCCCAAAAAGAATAATGGCCACTTATAAACGGGTATATTATGGAATAGTATTTTTAAATTAAGTGAGGAAACAGAGGAGGAAGGAGAGGCAGGAAAATAGACGGGGCCAACAGTAAGGTCGGAATCAAAGACACATGCCTCAACACCTCCATTTTAGCTAGAGACGAGCCCACATTTGCCTCTGAGCTTCCTAGCAGCCAAGGCAAAGAAGGAAACACCAGTGACAACATTCATACCACACACAAGAACAGGCTACTTAGCCAAAAAAATCATTCCTGGTCCATCTACCAAACTCAAGTTTCTCTCACACAGAAATCACACACAATCTGACTGAACCACGACATCATTACCTCCATGCTGCAGGAAAAACCACGATGATTTTCAGTAAGCTGTACTCCTCTATCACCCCAAGGCCAGAGATCAAAATTCAAGTGCCAATGAAAATGGGGGAGGTACGCTGAGCCAGGGGCACAGCAGAGGACAGGAGACAGTTAGGGGCTCTGACAAGCTGGGAAGTCTGTGTAGCACCTAACACAGGAATCTCTACCTCAGCTCCAGCCAATGGCTACTGTGTGGGAATAGGGGCCCCATGCTCCCGACAAATCCAATTTTTAAACTACGAAAGATTTCAAGCAACAAGAACACGTATGACTAGGAAATAAGTAACCATAATAAAGCAAACATCTGTATACCTACTCACTTCCTGTATCACTTAAGATATAGAACCTTCTTGTACTCTTGAAACCCTCTCCCCATCTATTATCACTACCCTGATTTTTTTTTTTTTACTTTTTAAAAATTTTGTAATGTTTATTTTTGAGAGAGAGAGAGAGCGTGTGCAAGCAGGGAGGGGCAGAGAGAGAGACAACGACACACAATAGGTAGCAGGCTCCAGGCTCTGAGCTGTCAGCACCGAGCCCGACGCAGGGCTCGAACCCACGACCCGTGAGATCATGACCTGAGCTGATGTCGGACGCTTACCCGACTGAGCCACCCAGGCACCCCAATCACTAGCCTGGTTTTTAAATGTGTCACCCCCTTGGGGATGTATGGTTCACCACATGTGTGGACTCCTACCCTGTCTCCTGTTCCATTCTACACTATTCTGATCTTTAATAGAAACAGGTTTCTACTACAACTTGCTTTCTTGAGGCCACACGTTCTTCATGAGACCTACTCTCATGATGCACCCAGCTCAACAACATCCATTTTCACTGCTGCACTGATTTCAACATGACATTCCACTTCGTTTAACTCTAATCTGTTGCTGATGGAGGCGTGAGTTGTATTGAATGTGTCACCTAATAAGCAATACAATGGATGTGACTGTACATGTCTTTCCTGGTGCACGTGGACAACGCTTCAAGGCAGGGCTAAATTCTAGAATTCAGTCATGGCCAAACTAATTCCAACTCAGAAAGAAGAGGCCGATGGCTTCATGGTGAATTGTGAACTAATTCTCTAAGCAGTAAAGCAACTCAGACCACATTTGCTCCTGACCGTGATCTAGCTTATTTCAAGGATAAAAGGGTCTCATGTGGACAGACCATAGGACCTTTGGGCAGGAGTTCATGAATACCATTTCTTAAATGAAGACTTTTGGACAGCAGAAAGTTTCACCTTATACTCATCCTCACACACCCAGAGGAAAGACCTATGTGCTGCTGACCAAGGACAGGTCCCTACCCTTTCAAAGCCCACCGAGTCAGAGGGCAATCTGACAGCCTGTTGGAAGGTCACATTATGCACTCAGAAGTGGTGTTATTAAACCACTAGCTACTGACAACGCCTCCAGAGTGGGAATCTGATTTCAATGATAAGTTACACACCTCTGCAGAGTGTAGGATTCCAAGTTTAAAAATTCAATACATTGCCGTCAAAAATAAGTATATTATGTGACAGATAATACCTCTATTTATATATCTATACAAGACATAGATAACCACATCTATGCATAGAAATAAAATGTTGTTGTAACAAACCCCGACGTGATGACCTCCGGGATGAACAGCAAGTGTGTTTTCTTTCCTAAGTTTTACTTCTCTGTATTTTTTTCAATGATAGGTTACTTCCCTCCTAGTGTCATGAGAATGTGACTAATCAAGTTACCTTTCATTTTCAATGGCTTTTCTCCTCAAGAGCCCAAATGGATCCTCTCCAACTAAAAATTCTTTTTTTTATGATGAGATTGCTTTTAAAACATATTCACCCTAAAATGTCTCCAAGATAGTCCACTGTGTTTTGCAAAAGGTACCGCACCTAACACAGAGCTCCCAGAAAGCTGGCAGACAATACAATGGATACCAACAGAAGATTCTATCAGTGCAAAATACACACAAGAGTAGGTGTCCCTTGAACTGTAGATTTTTCACGTTTTCATAGTTTTCATAAAGTTTATTACAACGTAGCTGAACCTCACTTTATTCTTCTGTAAAGTGGCAGTAATCACTCTCACCCCTCCTTCAAGCATGCAGGAGTGTGAAACATGCCTACTGCCTGGCTCATGACAGGCACTCAAAACGGTAGCCAATTCTAACACACGATGCCCCCCATCACCGCCATCGCCAGCATCGGGCAGCTGGAGAACCATCTAGATCAGGGACCGGCCCACGGCCACCTGATTTCGTAAAGAGTTTCACCGGTACAGCCACACCCATGTTGACTTACTGTCTAGGGCCGTCGTGGGGCCTCCAGTGGCAGGGCTGAGAACCTGCAATGCAGACTGTGTGGCCTGCACGCCCCAGATATTTATTATTTGGCACCTTATAGAAGTCTGCAGGCCCACCATCTAGCAGCTGTCAAGTGCTACACGTGCACACACTCGTGCACAAAGTTACAATTCTGAGGTGTCAAAAAAAAAATGGGGGGAAATTTACATTTCTTTCTCTACCTACATAAAAGCTATTGGCAGAAAGTTTCAGACGCAAATGGCATTTTAACGGCTGACAGCCAATTTAATCCACTCGATTTTATCACTTTTCATCCAAATTGACCACCACCTTGCTTTAAAATATATGCCGCCGCAGCAATTCAAACCTCAAACACCAGGAAGGCAGCAGTTACGTTACTGACAGAGAAACCAGTACCTTGCTCTCCTCCTGAGCTACAGCAAAGGGATAGAGGAATTTTCCATTAATTTTAAAAGCTTCTTCCACCGAAAGCAGAAAAGATCTTTCAAGAAAACAAAAGGGTAATGTTTTAGCATTTAAATTCAGTTCTCTTCCCCAAGGGAAAAGAATTTCTACGTCTTACAGAGCGGGAATTGGATCGTTCCCACCAAACACGTTTCATTTCAGGGAGGGGAAGGGAGTTTTAAAGACTCGTTTTCAAGAAGCGTGACTCTCAGGCACATGGAAGTTAAAGAGCTGGTACACAGAAGTTGCAGTTTGTGGGAGAAAAAATTTCTGTAAGGCTGGTCTCCCTCTTTTATCTTTAAAATGTAAAAAAAAAAAAAAAAAAAAATCAATTTTCTTAAGCCACCTGGACAATGTGGAGGAGAAGAAAAATTCAGCAAAGCCCACTCTCAACCTCTTCTGCTCCAGTAACCCTGTTTGCCCCAAGCAGGCCACGGAGCCGCCTGCGTGGCCCAGGGACCTAAGTGAACCGGGGCGGTCCGAAGGTTCCGTGAAGGGGAGAAGGAACTTCCGGGAAGCTCTTGTCACCACGTCAAAGTGGCGGACGGCCGGCGCCCGCGAAGTGCAGTCTGCGGCACCGGAACCAGAACGGGTGACTCACGCCGCCGAGGAAGACGGAGCCCGGCTCGCTCAGCTCCTCCTTCGCCCGCTGCAGGGGTGACCTTCACCTTCGTCAGCGGAAGCCGCGGAGAAAGCAGGGTGCCGGGGAGGGGGGGGATCAGCCCGAAGCTGTGCGAGAGAGCTGTCTGGTGAACGGCAGAACCGACAAAGGGCCGGGCAACCGCGCAAGCGAGCGCCCTTGGTTTGGCAGGAAGAGGGGCTCAGGCACGTGGCCCAGAGAACGAGCGGCAAGCGCTCTAACACAGCAGGCTCGTGGAAAGCTCAACTAGAGGCTGGCGCAGGGGGACGAGCAGGGGTGGACCACAGCGCCCCGTGGCGGGTGTGGGTGCCCTAGGGGGAAGAGTGACCCCGACACCCCCCCCACCCCCGCCCCAGTGCTCTTCATCCCCGTCTAGTCAATGCCCGGAGACGTGGACAATGAGCCGGTGGGAACGGACAGCCGGCTCCTCCCTGGGGCCCCGCCCGTCTGGGCCTGGATCCAGAGACCCAGAGAGACCCAGAGCGGTTCCGGGAGGGATGCGCAGTCCCCGGCCGTGTGATGGCAAGCCAGAAGGGAGGCAGGGGCCGGCCTGAGTAAGCACGCTGGGGCCACTCTCAGCCCATCAGCAGAGACAGGCCCGGGACACGACTACACCCACAGCTGCTCCGTGACAGCTGGGGCTCAGGCTGCTCGTGCAGGAGGGACACAGTCTGTCCCCAGCAGGTAATGAGACGAGAGAGTCCTTCTCTCACCTGTGGAGAAGAGGAAGAGTGTGAAGAGATGCCTATCCCCGTTCAACACTACGCCTCAGAAATGGTTCTTCCCAGGGGCATCTGGGTGGCTCACTCGGTTGAGCGTCCGACTTCGGCTCAGGTCATGATCTCGCAGCTCGTGAGTTCAAGCCCCGCATCGGGCTCTGTGCCAACGGCGTGGAGCCTGGAGCCTGCTTCGGATTCTGTGTCTCCTTCTCTCTCTGCCCCTTCCCCACTCACGCTCTGTGTCTCAAAAATGAATAAACGTTAAAAAAAAAAAAAAAATTTAAAAAAAAAAAAAAAAGAAATAATTCTTCCCAGGCCATCAACAGGGGCAGCCAAGGCAGCCAGAGGCTAGGTAACAAGGCCAGGGCACACGCCTCAGGCCGTGTTGGAACCCTCACACTCTGGCCAACCTGGGGACAGACCACCTCCATCATCACTTGTAGTTCAGATTCAAGAATCATTCTTTCCAGCAGGGATTGGAATGTAACTCCCAACTCTGCCACCAAGTACCCGTGGGACCTGAAATGGGAATAGTGTCACCACGCCTCAGTTTCCTCCCCCGTAAAATGCGGGGCCCAGTAACACCACCACAGGGAGTGATTTTAAGCATCAAATGACACAAAGGGCTCAGAAAAATGCCCAACGCAGTATAAACGCTGAACACAGGTAAGCTAGCCAGCCTGACAAGGACCTTAACAATTATGAAGAAAGACACCCGCCCAAAACAACAGGAAGGCTGAAAACTCATGGATAAAACGGATACTCTGTGCTTTTATTTTTTTTTTATCCACTCAACTATGCCCCCAAAGTGGATTAAATAAAAATGTTCCACTCATTCTTTCTACAGAGCTATTGGATCAAAGCGAGTTATTAGCTGAGCTACATAATTCATTTGATTAATTTGCACTGTAATGAGCAAGGAGGAGGCAAGAAACCTCAAAGCCGCTCCCGTTCCCGTCTTGGGGCTATTTCCAGTTTTAGAAAGGTATCCTACTAGAGGACAGTCCTAAAATGTGTCAGGAAACAAATGGTAAGCTTAACCTCCAAAGACGGCCGTCCAATCCCAGGGGCACCTCCGTACACAAAGGCACTGTCTGAAGGGCGAGGTGGCAGGATCACAGCACCCCCCCCACCCCCCCGCCGGCACGGGAACGGAGTTCCAATGTCAGTGCTGCCACGTCCCAGCTGTGTGACTGGGGACAGTCTGCTCAACCTCTCTGAGCCTCGGTCTCCTGACCGGCTATGCTGATTAAATGAGAGGGTGTGTGCGATGTCCCAGTGCAGTTGTTGACACACAGTAGGGGCCTATTAAGTGCCATCAACTGTATTCATTTGCACCTAACCATTCGTTCATCTAGTCCTCCATTTCCAGGTGCGTGAGGCACTTTGGGGGAAAGTTTCTACCTATTCCACATGAGAAAGCAGTTCGCACGGACGTCCGTGGCAATTCTTATACAAAAGCTAAGACAGTCGAACCTCTGGCTGTTGCAGACCTATCCCCAGAGCCACGGCGCTGCACCAGCCTCTCCGTGGTGGAGAATGGGGAGGGGAGAGAGGGTTTTACTTCCTTTTAGATAAAGCAAACAATGACATCAAGCTGTTAGAAGCCGGGCCCCGCTTCTGAAATGACAGGGCCCCCTCAGACAACGCTTAGCACAAAATGCTGACCAATCATACCCGAGCCAGAGGGCCGCAACCCGCTCCAGCTGATCGTCTTCAGGCGTCGTCCCCCAGGACCCAACTGCAGAGCGAAGTTAAGAAACCAAAGTCTCTCGGCACTACCGCCTGAACCCGGAAAACGACATCTTCCTGCACGGTTGGAGACGGCCGGCCGGGCTCTGCGAGGGGCTTGCTGTCACGGGCCAAGAGCGGCGAGCAGGAGGGACATGTGACAGCCCACGGATGCCTGTGCGAGGGGCAGGAGGAGAGCAGAAGGCCGAGGGAAGAGAACATTTTCCAATCGTACCACTTTTGGAAAAACAAATCTTAATCGGAGCCAGCGAAAAGGACGCTAGCAGGCGTGTCCGATAGATATAGCACTGATAAAGGACGCTCTGCTTCTGCCTCCGTCATCCGTCAGCCAGTGTCCCCCTGACAACCTGGTCAGATCCCTGTACACACTGCTCCCGCAGCCGGGACCGTCCTTCCTTTGTCTCTGTGGTGAATGCCTGCTCCGCCTGCAGACCCCAGCTTAGAAATGGAAGAGTGCTGGCGTTATCTTCCCCGGGCTAGGCCAAACCATGTCCCCTCCACCACCAGACCTCGCAGCTAACCCTCTCTTCTCTGTGGTACTCGTTTTGGTTCTCTGACCCCTTGCTGCTGGAAATCACTGTTTGGCTCCCCCAGTAGGCTGTGAGCCCCTAAGGCAAGGACGAGGGTCATTCATCCATGTATCGACTCGGCTGGCAACTCAAGACGTTGTTTGTTCTTTCATCTACTCATTCAAACGTTCACTGAGCACCGACGTGGATGCTCGCATCTACCTCTCTGGCACCCATTTCCCATCTAGCAATGGTCTCAGTTTTCATGTGGGGCCCCCTCTCCCCAGCCTTCCGCCTGCGTGTGTGAACAGGGCCCTCCCTTAGCCTAGCACGTGAGCGAGATCCTGCGGCTGACTGGAAAGGGAGTGTGGGATCTAAGCCGGCTCTATCCGAGTCAGCTGAAGCCTCTTGCTGGGAACGGAAGGAAACTCTTGCTTTTTCCTCTGCATGGGGACCTCAAACAAGAACATTTGTCCAGGGGTTATCACAGCCATGTATGACCAGGCCGAGGAGAGGGGGACATCCACAGAAGATGATGCCAACTCAGAAACGGTAGAGGCGGCGGCCAGACAGAGGGCTACAGGCACCTGGTAACACAGCTCGCATCTCACAATTCAGCCACACCTAAAGCCGGTGTCTCCCTGGGATCAAGGAATACTCTTCCTGGGGACAGTCAGGGTAGGTGCTGCTCTGACACAGTAACAAGCAAAGCCTGGCAGATCCGGTCTGCTCCCGCTCTCACCCAGCCTGTAGGGGGCCCAGCGGCGTGCCGCACCGCGCCCTCCAAGCAGCCACTCGGGAACCCAGGCTAGTGTTGTCTGTAGCCACACCACACAGAACACACAGCTTCCAGGGTCACCACAGGAGAAATGCGAAGAAAATCCACTCTAGCCTTCAGCTTTGGACGAGACTTGCCACTTCTACTGACAGCCCAACGGCCAGCAGCCGTCACAGGGTCCTGACCAAACCATAAGGGAGACAGGGAATGCCCCAGTCGTCTTCGTCCTGGAGGACAGCAATGACACAGGCCAGGCCTGATAAACACACAGCAGAGTCCCCGCCACCTGCAACCAAATGCCTCCTCCGTGAGATAAGCACCAGCACCAACCAGGTGGCAGGGGTCACGGCAGGTGCCAGGACTACAACTGTGAACAAGGCAACGGAAGAGGATGAGGGGGAGGGGAAACAAAGACACAGGCAGGCCGGCACACAACACGGCACTTGCACGACAAGGACAGCAGACAGGGCTGCGACGAGACACCTGGGGAACCGAACCTGGCCTTGGGCAGGGCAGCTGGGTGACGGGGAAAGCTCCTGGGAGAAGATCTGAAGGATGCAAGGCAGAAGCCGGGGCAAATGGGGGGGAGCACGGAGAAAGAACAGGGATTCGGGTGAAGAGCAGCCTGTGGGCAGGTCTGGAGAGGAGAACACACACATCTGGGAACTAAAACAAGCTGGGAGGGAGGGGAGACCTGTGTCTCAAAGAGAAGGCACGAGCTGTAACACACAGGGTCTTACGGTGTGAACATGTTAAAAACGTGTTTCGTCTAAATCTGTCTAAATGCAAAGGTGAGCCATTTTGAGTTTTACGCAAGGAAACAGCCTGGACCAACCCAGCCTGGAGCCATTTTTCATCATTCCATCCTCGAGCATTAAAGTCAACCCCTCCCTCCTCCACGTCTCAGCCTTTGGCCCCCACCCCCACCTGCTATAGTTCCACTCTGCCAGGGATACCTCCTAGATGCTACTGGTGGGCTGGCTGGTGGCCTGGGGTGGGACACTTCTGTCCCTTCACCTGGCCTATTCTCAACACTGAGCCCAACCCCAACAGGACAACGCCTCCTGTACCCACTTCTGTAGAGACGATTCCTTCTGAGGACCCAGAAGTAGCTCCAAGAAGCCACTTCCCGCTTCAAGGAGGAAAGCAAATATAAAACAGGCCCAAAAGAGTGTGGGTCTGAAAAGCTCAAAACCAGCCACCCCAATTACAACTTTTTTTTTATCTACTTCCCAAAAAAGGAGGAGTGGATCATTTTCCCTGGTGTCTAAGAAAGTTTCATCCGTTCACTGTCAAGGATGCCAGACTCCCAGATCAGAGACAAAACCAGAAATGAGACTTCAACAGAACGGGAAGGCAGCCAAGTGGAGACAGTGAGCCAACCGCAGGGCCTGTCACCATCACCAGAGGGCAGTGACTCCACCAGGACATGGGAAACGAGAGGCCCGAAGGTCTCAGAGAAATCAGAAGATGGGCAAGGCCAGACACTAACAAGACTGGGGCGTGCGCGTGCCGCACAGGGACACAGGTGTCACCTGCAGCTGGCAACGCCCTGCCTAGGGCAACGTGCCCCCGAAAGACCAGGGAGCCAGAGCGAAGAAAGACGGCCCGCCCGGTGAAAAGGGGCGCTGAGAAGAGTGGAGCTCCTCCTTTGTCGCACTGGGTGGGGAGCGTGTGCACACAGGAGCAGATTGCGGACATCTGCTGAGGACGACCGACACCAGGAGCTGCCCGCCATGTGAGCAAGCACTCAGGTTTGTTTGCGGGTATGGAGCGTGTCAGTGAGAATTTATCTCTATGACCCCTCCTCATCCCTGCCGTAACTCCCGGGTCTGACAAGCTGATGGCCGGCTCACTGGTCAGTGCCTTCACGGCCCAGGCTCTGAAAAAGCCAAGTTAGAGGCAGCCAGGAAGGCCCGGCTCCTCCTAGCTGGGCATCAGGAGGCCCTAAGAGCAAAAGCGCTGGTGTGGGAGTCAGACGGCCAGGGTCGCGTGCTGGCTCTTCGCACGCAAGCCCTGTGACCTCGGACGGGGCTCTCCGCTCCAAGCCTCGCTTTCCTCATCTGTGAGGATGTACCAAACATTAAACAATCCAAGGTGCCACCATCAGCACATGCCTAGGAAGAGAGTAAGCCCTCAATTTATGCTAACTGCTGTCACCATCATTACCATAGATTAGTGGCTGCTTTTCTTTACATAAATGTCACCAGAAGCCAAACACATCACAGAGCGTTCTTACCAGCTTTATGCTTCAGCTTACTTCCCATTAATAGTAACCTGCCATCATAATGAAAATAAATGCTGCTAATATGCCATTTATTTCACCCATGAGCAAAATTCAGGGAATGACTACATTCATACGATAAACAATAAGCATCCTATAATTTGAAAAATCAAAGTACATAATAAACCCTCAAAAACACTGGTGGGAGAAATTCTCCAGTTTCTTCAATAAATTACAAGAAAAACAAGGGGGCCAGGGAAGATACAGGTGGGAAACCTGTAGTTTGAGAGACCTTAGGGGTCTATGAACCAATCACAGTATGTGGATGGGTCCCATTTGGACGTGAGTCAAACATGTGTCCGGACTGGAAATCTGAACGCTCACCAGAGACTTGATGATATTAAGGAACCATTGCTGACTTGTAGGTAGGATAGTGATATGCGTAGGCTGCTTTTCTTTTTTAGAAAGGGGGAAACCCTATGTTTTGTAAGAGATTAAAATACTTTGGGATGAAATCAAGGCCATGCTTTGGATCTGCTTCCAACACAAGGAGAAGACGGGGAAGTGGAAAGATACCCGGACGAAGCAAGACTGGCCACGCGAGTTCACAAGGGTGGAGGAGCACAGACCGCACGTGGAAGCTCACGTGTTGTCCTGTCTACTCTTAAATACACGTGAAGAATCCACAGCAAAAACACCCTTTTTAACGACTACTGGCAGAGCCGCCTGTGGGAGCCAGCCTGTCTCTTCTGAGGTCATCATCAGGGAATGAGCTCATTCATCAACACACGGGAGGCCCGGAGGCCCAGGGCGCTGGTGGAAACTTTGTAAGCCCCGGTCGCTCCTCTCCGAGCTCCTCAGTTCCCAGCGCTCCCAGCGCAGGGCCAGTGTGGCTGTGCTGGAGACACAGCCATGGTCAGTACCAGCTGGAACCAATGTCGGACGGAAGCAAGGGCCACACAGGAAGACAAGACCCGAGCTGGGCGGTCCTCAACGAACTAGAGGCTAAGCTTCCTCTCCCAGGCTCCTTCTGCCCCGAGGAGGGGGATCCGGAAGCAAGGGGCCCTCTGAAAGGTGCTCTGTTCACAGAAGTTCCTCTCTCCGATATTCCCATCTGAGATTCGCCGGGACTGTGTGTGTGTGTGTGCGTTTTAAAACCTCTTACCTTTTACAAATACATTCTGGAATAAGTGGGAATGAAGTTACATGAAATCTTGAGTTTGCTTCACAATACCGTGAGAGACTGCGCAGGAGACTGGGACAAAGAAGACGCGAGAGTGGTGAAGAGGTGGGTCACTACTGAAGCCAGGAGATGGGGATACACAGGCTCATGAGACTATTCTGGGTTTTGTACATGTTGCCACGTCTCCAAAATAAAAAGATTTAGAGAAGTCCTTAGAGGTTTAGTCTTGTCTGTCATTCACATTTTAGTGAGAATTACACCTACCCCTCCAGAAAAGAGAACTCCTTGCCAGGTTTCACTCGTAGGTGACAACACTTCAACGGTCTTACTTTCTGAAAAAACAGTTCCACGCCCCACCACGAGGGGAGAGCCTGCTCTTAATCACTCAGCACCTTGTGACTAAAATAACAAAAACAAACTCACACCCTATTTTTCACTAGGAGCAGAGGTCTCATGTAGATCTCAGCTCAGGGTTCTTCACCCTGAGTCCTTACATGGAATCTGGTACTCTACTGCAAAGTTCATCATCCTTCTTTCGTATAAAAAGGACTCTCAGATCCATCAAGATGGCCTGATGCCACTGGGGCCAATTTATGAATCAAGTGCTGGCGGTCTGACCGTTCCCAAGGTCCAGGTCGCCTCAGGGAACTTTTCCATTATCTCCAGCATGTGGTTATGAATATGGTTTTTTTTAGCCAGCTGCAGCTTACTTTTCCATTAATAGTAACCTGCCATTATAATGAGAATAAATGTTGCTAATATACCATTTATTTCACCCATGAGCAAAAATTCAGGGACCAACTACACTCACACAGTAAATGATAAGTATCCTATAATTTGAGAAATCAATCAAAAGCTAGCTGAGTCCTGACACACGGGAGGAAGTAAAAACCTGTTTGCAGAGAGGAGGGGCTGGCAGTTCTGAAGCAGGTGAACTGGCGATTTAATAGCAGGGATGTAGGGCCATACCTCAGAAGTTGGGTACAGAGGGGAGTGGGGGTGGCTCAGTTGGTTAAGTGTCTGACTCTGGCTCAGGTCACGATCTCACGGTCCGTGGGCTCAAGCTCCACGTCGGGCTCTGTGTTGACAGCTCAGAGCCTGGAGCCTGCTTCAGATTCTGTGTCTCCTCTCTGCCCCTCCCCCACTCACGCTCTGTCTCTGTCTCTCAAAAAAATGAATAAACGTTAAAAAAAATTAAAAAAAAAAAACTTGGGTACAGAGAAGGGAGGTATAAAGGAGGCCTGGCAAGCAGAGACTGTAAGGGGAAATGAACGGAAATGTCATCTACTGCTAATACACACACACAGGTGATCTTGAACAACGTGGACATTACAGGCGTGACCTTCGCACAGTCAAAAATCTGCATGTAACTTTCGACTCCCCCAAAACTTAACTGCTAATGGCTGACTCTTGACCAGAAGCCTCATCGATAACATACCCAATTAACACGTATGGTGTATGTCATATGTTGTATTCTTACAATAAAGAATGTTAAGAGAAAACCCCATTTACAGTACTATACCGTATTTACTGGATAAAATCCCCATGTAAGTGGACCCACGCGGCTGCTCAAGGGTCAACTGCATATATATAGCTTCTTATGAGCTGGGGTACTTGGGAGGTAAGTAACAGAAACAGACTCTAAACTACCGAGAAATCATCACTGTGAACAGAAAAGTGGGAGAAAACGGGCTCCGATAAAGGACTGGACCCAGAATAGTGCTGCCAAGTTCAACGGGAATGCGGACAGCACGCAGGCAACCGCTTCTGAACGAACGGGCCTCCCACGCCCTGCTGCTGTTCACGCAAGAGTTAAAGCCCCTCTGCCTTGGCTCAGGCACCCTCCCGCCCCCATGCCAAGGAAAGGCAGAGGACTTGGCTTTTCTCCCCTCCGTGAAAGCAAGCTGTGGCGAGGTCAACCCTCAAAACGAAACAAAACAAAACAAAAACCAGAAGGGAGAAAAGAAGGCCCGAAGATGCCTCCTCACATTAGCCCTACCCGTTTGTATCACTGGCTGCATTTTACTGACAGAGAAATGAGGACTTAGAGAGGACAGGAGCGCCCCGGAACACACGTCAGGGAGTGACAACCTGTGCTCCGTCTCTCTGATGGGGGACAGGTGTGGTCTGCAGGCCACAAAGCTGGAGAAGGAGGGGCTCAAGAAATGCAGGAACAAAGTCAAATGCCACAGACATTTTACACTCTTCTTGACATACCTGGCGGAAAAGAACCGGGAAACCTCTACAAAGGACTCTAAACTGAAGGAACTGTCCTTAAAGGAGGTAAAGCAGACTTTTAGAACACATCTTCCTTGGACGCATCCATTATCTTCTACCCTCAAGACCCTTGGTGAGCACAAATCAACTGCTCCTCATGGCTAGATCCTCAAGATAGATACAAAGTTTACAAAAGCAATTTCAAGCGTCCTTACTAACAGTAATGGAAGAAAAAGGGAGGCACACTCTAGAAGCTCCCATAAGGTGCCTGAGCTCTTCCTCATCCTTGTGCCCCAGGACCAAGCCTGGGGGCGATGAGGAGCCAGTGGTACCCACCAGTGAGACATCAAAGACGCCACCAGAAAAGAAGGAAAACGCAATCCAGGGAAGTAAATGCCATTTGAGAGGCGTCTCTGCCTCAACTCACATCTTCTATGACCACCTCCTGGAACCATCAGCCATACGGCTCCCAGGGATGGGAAGGCCACGAGAGGAAGAGGAAGGAAGGAAGAAGGGGCTGGACACTTAGAAGGTCCTCAATAAACACGTGCTATAGGAGTTGGAACGGTCTGTCTGTCTGTCCCTCAGTGTCCTCTCCAGGCTCAAATTCCTCCTGAAATTGAGGGCCAGAAACAAGTCTGCCTCCCCTGAAGAACCCCTGTTTCCTCTCATCACACATCCCTCCTGAGCTATAGCAGTGCTCCGTAAGACGCCCTCGCAACCCAGGGCTTCATTAAGTCACATCACTTTCTACAGACATCGCAGTGAACAGCTGAATCCGCTCGAGAGACTGTCATTCGGCTCAATATTTAGGGAGCTCCTATTGTGTGCTGGAACCATGTCGGGCAATTAACATGCAGTTAAAAAGATAACATCTACGGTTCCCTCGAGGAGCTCCCAGCCTGGGGCTCTATTCCACTTGCTACAGAAGCAGGTAATTGCCGCACCGAGGAGATCACACCCTTCTGCCGCAACTAAGGAAGGGTGCCGGTGTGCCCTCCCCGCAGCACCGCTGTGAACGGCTGGCGCCGTATCATCCCTGTTTTCTACCGCTCGTTTTCCTCCCTCCACGCATTCTCTCCAACACGACCAGGGACCATCCCTTCTGTTCGGTCAGGCCCAGCCTTTGTTTCTCCCGTGAGAGCGGCCCTCCAGAGCGTGGCAGACAGATTACAGGTTTGCGCTCTCGTGCTGGGAGGCCTGGGTGATTCGAATCCAGCTCGAATTTCGGCCTAGCAAGCCGAAAAATCTTGGACACGTTCCTCAACTTCTCAAAGCTCCATCTGTGAACAGCGTCCTCCTTGATGAAGTCTGCTGAGGATCACATGAGTTCATCCACGTAAAGGCTTTCCTAGCGCGTGGCCCGGAAAGAAGTGTGCACCCAACAGCGAGCTATGAGAATCACAGTGGCTGGTAAATAATATTCGTGTTCTCTCCCCTCGCCAGGTGAGCCTACACCTGCCAGCATTCTCCCTTCCTTCTTGCTTTCAGAAGTTAACCATCACAGGGTGTCAAGAACCATCTCTCGATTGCCAGTCTTTGGTCCCTGATGCTCTCCAGCCATTCAAAGGCGACTCACGGTGTAGACTTTGGGTCCTGAGCTGCCAGGGATACGGGATCCAGGTCACTGAGCACCGATGTGTATGCAGTGTGCACGGGTGGACGAGGCGGCTTCAACGCTGAGAGACATCTAGGGAAAGAATGTTCAGGAACTCCCCTCTCACTGGAACGAATCACGAAAAGTAATTCAGGTGTTGGGGTTCTTCAAACAGTCCTATTATTTAAAATGGAAGGTCGCTTCTCCCTCTGCTCCTGAAATTAAGGAAGTGCATCAACTCTTCCCCCACATGCTTTCATTACTTCACACAGACACGTGTTTAGAACCCCTTGGTAACAACCAACCATAATGAAATGACAGATAAGCATCACAAAGAACGTTGAAAAGCACTCAATTACTGCTAACCTAAAGGGTTCGGCAAAAGTCTTGGGGTAAAGAGATGCCACGGACAAAAGATCACTGACAGACGGACCTCCCTGTGCCATCAGAAACCTAACGAAAAATCAGTCTGGGGGACCGAATGCCTTTGGAGGACCATCTCTGCTCCAAGCTCCCGTCCCTCCCTGCTCCTCCGCCATGGCCACCAACTCTATTACTGGTCCCGGAGTAAGGAGGGTGCGGACGACAAGACAGGAAGCTAAGGCTGACGAGACCAATTCTTAGCCCCCGACCACCACCCCCTCCGACGCGGCAGCTAACAAGAACGACAACGCAAGCGTACCCCACCGCCACCTTCCCTGGACGTCACTAACTCCGTTCAGGGAGATGGGGAGACTCTGTCACAGTCAAAGCAGGTGGTGGCACGGCCACACACGGCCTCCAAAGCACTGTCATCTGGCCCACCGACTTCAGCAGCCACAGCACTACATCTCTCCACATGTCTGCTCTGTTCCAGACATGAGGGTCTCCTTTCTGGTCCTAGAACCTGCCTGTTCTCTCCCTGGACAGGACCTTTGTCCTTGCCGTTTCCTATGCAGAAAGCAGGAACCCACTAAACACCAGATCAAGCAACTAATGTCCCGGTGCTTCGCTCAGTGGGCCAAGCAGCCAGCCAAGGTCTTCTCGAGCCTTCACAGCCAGAGTTACCAAAAAGCAGGTCAGCTCTCCGGCCGGACCAACCTACAGGTGGATCGCTGCCTCAGGCCTGGGGCTGAGCATGCTCAAGGGAGTCAGGGGACAGGAGCACTAATCTCTGCAATGTGAGCAGGTCTGAACCAAGTCCTTACAACTCAACACTTGGCCCTGGTTTTCCTGAAGGGACACAAGCTACCAACCCACTTCCACTCTGAGAAGAACCCTGCCACCGTTCTGAGCTCAAGAGCAATTCATTCATTCAAGGAACCAGAGACATGCCTGTCCTAGGAGAACTTAAAAATACTCGTATTACCACCTGCCGATGAATGGTAGCTGAGTATACACAGATGAGAACAGATAGTCTCTTCCTCCCGGGGACTCGAGGTCCTGGGGGAGACAAACACACAGGCTACCACAATCCTGAAGGAAGGGGGCCCATTTGCCTCTCCACCCAGGCTTTCTGGGAAGGCACTGATGGCCCAGCACCTGAGAGCACCAGCAGCCAACTCTGGTCAACGACCCCACTGAATAGAGCTTCAAGGATAGGTGTTGGGGTGCCGAGAGGCCCTGAGGGGACAGTCTCCCCAGGACCTTCCATCCTGGTTTGGAACTCTTCCCCTATCAGCCTATTGTGCTAAGACCCCAGCTCTTTCCCCTTTGAGCTCCCTAGAGTTAGAATTCAAATTGTTCCTCACCTCCCATCTTTAGATTTCATTAGCAACACAATGAAACAGACCACAAGGCTGTCGAGGAACCAGAGATGAGCCTAGGGGCTCCTCCTCAAAGACCTGCCTCAAGGTCAGGCATGTCTCCAGGGTAATAGTGGGTATTTTCCTGATTCCCAAAATAAAACACACCGTAGAATATTCAGAAAGTACTATAAGTAGAGTTGTATACTTATAGGTGTATACGTGCACGACTTCTGATAAATACTACCGCCATGTGACCACAACATATACAACATAAATATGCACTTATACAGTATATATTTTACATATGAGTTACCTAATTGAAAACTGAGCCCTCCAGCTTTACCACTGAGTACGGTGACAATTAAAGGTTTCTTATTTAAAAAAAAAAAAAAAGTTTATCCTATCAGAGAAGTCCCTTTAATTTTTTTAAAGATTTCTTTTTAAGTTTATTTTGAGAGAGAGAGACAGAGAGAGAGAGAGAGAGAGAAATCATGAGAGCGGGAAGGGCACAGAGAATCCCAAGGATTCCCAAGCAGGCTCCGCACAGTCAGTGCAGAGCCTGACATGGGGCTCAAACTCACGAACCGGGAGATCATGAGCAAAGCCAAGTCAAGAGTCAGAGGCTTAACCAACGAGCCACCCAGGTGCCCGCCTTTATTCTTTATCAGGAATATTTTTATCATAGAGCTGTCAACTCACTATGTTGTACACTTGAAACATTATATATCAACTCTACATCAATGAAAAGTATTTTTGTTAGATATAGATAGAGATGATGAACATTATCAAATCACTTTTTAATACCAATCAAGATCACTATCTGGTGTTGCACCTTTCATTATTAATAAGCTGACTTGATTGATTTCCTAACATTAAGCCATCCTTGAAATCCTAAATAAGTCCCATTTTAATGTGGATTATAGTTTCTTTTTTATGCCGTCTTTGTGATTTTTTGATATTGGCATAATGCACATTTGAACCAAGATACAGACACGTGGATATAAAGACAGAGATGATGCTTTAAGGAAGCACAAAGAGCAAAATGGCCATAAAAGCATCCAGGTTTGCTATCTCCTAGGGACCTCCTCTATGTTCACAACTTTCTTCCGGTTGTTTGGTGCCCTGCAGGCAAGCCGGCCTCGTCTTCCATTCATGTGGATAATCCCTGTTATCCTCGGAAAGAGACCATCTCATCCACGCGTGGGCACTGCTGAGCACAAAGTCGTTTGTCATATTCTCTCCTGTCTGTAATCTCCAAATCCAAGGGTCCATTTGTTTGCTTACTTTTAACATCACATTTTCGTTTTCTCTCCTTCCTTGCCACAGGCGCCAAGACTTTCTAATTAAATATTTTCGAAGAACCTGCTCTAGGTTTTCTTCACCAAGCACAATGCTTTCACCATTTTGTGTTTTGCTTTGTTGGTGGGGAAGGGGGCGTAGGGTCTGATTGCTCTGCTACCATCTGTGCGACAGGTTGGACCTGTTTCCGGAAAGTCCACAAAGCAGCCACCATGGGGGTAAACGCACAGGGACAGCCAGCCTTACCTCGATGAGCTTTCTCTCGTAGGAGCTCGCCAGCTCCTCGGCGACTTCTCCCGGCTTCTGCTCAGTGACTGCAACTTCTCCATCAACGTTCCAAAGGTTTGGGACAGCTTTAGGAAAACAAAGAAACCCCATAAATATTTTCACAGTAACCAAAAGTTATTCTCCCAGTGAAAAAATGTTTTGGTCTTTGCCAAATGGTTTCTCCACAGAGAGAGTGCTTTTGATGAGGCAGAAAAAAGATCCCAACTACTAATGACTTCACCCCTCCGACATTTTCACACAAGTACAATGAAGTGAATGGTAAGAATGGAAGAAGTGTCGCAGGGACAGACGCACAGAAGTCTGGGGAACCGCCCGGTCACCACTCCCCGTCCCAGGGCAAGACAGACGACGCACGGGCAAGACGTAGGAGCCTCCGTTTCCACCTGTTATGTTGGTCACATTTCTTTTTCTCCAACAGCACAGTTCCCCGGCGCGGGACCGCCCGCCTACAGCTGGACGTCAACAGCAGGGGTCGGGGCAGACGCAGAACCGCTAAGAATGAACGTTTACCAACCGTACTTAGCGTGGAAGCTAGGCAGCTTCGGGAAACACTCGACAACCGATGCAGAATCCCCAGCAAGGCCATCCAAACAAGACTGGCTCCCAGGCCAGCGCAGGAGTTAGGAGCACAGAAGACACGGGCGGGTGCCACTCCTCCTTTGAGAGTCGCATCCATGAATGCTTGCTTTGTAGAAAAGGACAAGAAGTGAGAACTGGGAACGAGCAGGCAAATTCCAAGAAAAACAAGGGAACACGGACAGGAAGGAAGTGCCCCACTGGCGTGGATCAAGAATGTGGATTAGCCCCAAGCCCAGAAAGAAGCATCAGGTAAGAGGATTCCGTCTCCTGCGTGTTCCAGGAGACGGAACTCCCGGACGACCCATCGACTGAGGAGATGGTAGTGAAGGCCAGCCCCCCTCTGGCACCAGCAAACGGACGACTGGGGGAGGACGAGAAAGTGGGCCAAGGCTAAGCACAACTGGGGGTACTGAGTCTGCACCGACTGCGGCTCTGCCTTCAGCCCTCTCCCGGAGCCCGCATCAGACCACGAGATAGAGGCCCAGAGGCAGCAGGGCCCTGAATGACGACACACATCCCACTGGAATGCGTCCTGAGCTGCTCCCATCCCAGGAGTGACCGCAGCCCAGCCAGTGCTGAGGACAGTGACCCAGGAACCCTCTGCAACCGGAAATAGGTACTAAGAGAACCTTTAAAGGGCTTCCACTTCAAGGTGACAGACTGAACACATTCATTTACGCTCGCATCTTCTGAGTCCCATTGAAATACCAATTTTAAAAATTCTAGCAGCATCACCCTTGAGAAAGAAAGGGAATGAGAGAGGGGACAAGACGACAAAATTCTAGAAGCCAAGAAGCAGGCCAATCACTGGCGAGCAACAAGACAGACCTGAGAGAGTTTCCTTCTGGGCTGCAGGTGCACAACACCAAAATACAATCTCATTCAAACGGGACAACTCGCCAACAGCTGACAAAGTGCTAATACAAGACATTTCTAGAAGCGGGGGGGAAGGGTAAACATGGGGCTGAATGTCAAGAGGAAAGATAAAAAAGTCTGTTTAAGAAGCAATTTGCAGAGGTGCCTGGGTGGCTCAGTCAGGTGAGTGTCAGACTTCGGCTCAGGTCATGATCTCACAGCTCATGGGTTCGAGCCTTGCATCGGGCTCTGTGACGACAGCTCCCAGCCTGCTTTGGATTCTCTGTCTTCCTCTCCCTTTGCACCTCCCCCGCTCCTCTCTCTCTCTCAAAAATAAACAAACACTGGAGGGGGAGGGGGAGGGGAAGGGGGAGGAGGGGGAGGAGGGAGAAGAGGGAGAAGAGGGAGAGGAGGGAGAGGAGGGAGAGGAGGGGGAAAGGGGGAGGAGGGGGAGGAGGAGAAGAAGAAGGAGAAACCATTTGCTGAAAATTAAGGGCTTATTCTCCAGAGAAGGTGAAACAGTGGTCTGGACCGAGCCAAAGGCATGGGTACCCCAGAGGAAAAAGAGTGAGAAACAGTACTGCTGAACTTCTTCCATTCCTCCTTTCCCATTCCCCAGCAGCCGGAAGCCAACATACACCCCTAAGCAGGGAGTACAAAGGATTGTCCTGGAATTTTAACAGGCTGAAGAAAAGACCGGAAGGGGCTGATAGGAGGGGCTCTGCAGTGACACAGCACAGCCAGATCACCCCACCAGGGCACGAGCACAGCTCCTACACAGAGAGCTCGGCTCTGTGGCACCCCACCCCTATCTCGGAGCACATGGCCAGAGATCGCCTCATGTCTGAGACAAGCACCTAACACGGAAAACCAGGACCAGAATCTACAGACAGAAGAGAACATCTTGTAAGGGAGAGACACAAGTTAGGGAAAAATACACTCGAGAATCTGCAAACTGTCGGTCACAGTCCCAGAGACAGAAGATGATGGTATAGCTGAAAACAGGAACAGAGAGGAGTCTAAAAAGAAGAAAAAGAGGCACACACGCACAGAGTAAAAAGACAGACTCGTTTGGAAAGCCAAACTGGGACAGATGTAAGGGAACACTAGATACAAAGGACAGACGGTAAGAAAATGTCCGGAAGACAGAGCCAAAGGATAACAAAAGGGAAAAAAAAAATGAAATGGAGAATTACCATTTGAGAGGAACCAAGAAAGGGAAGGGGGAAAAAAAGTTAACAGAGACCAGGAAATCAAAGACTTCATTCAAGTAATGTCCTAGAACCAAAGAGGTGGGTATGGGGACAGAAGAGCCCAGTGGGCACACAGCACGAGGGGTGAACCATGCTCAGGCACCTCACAGGGAAATTTCAGGTCAAGAGAGACAAACTGAAGAGGGTGCTAACTTCCAGAGTGGAGACAGAACTTTTACAGATGACAGAAAGTTCTAGATGACCTTGGATTTCCGAACAACACTGTAAGCTAGGGACCGATCAAGTGATAAGTGCTGTCAACACCCTGAGGGCAATTATTTCCACCCTGGAATTAGGTACCAAGCCAAACCCTGTGGTAAGAAAGTAAAAACATTTTCAGACATGCAATCTTCCAAAAATCCTAACCCGCCCCCAACCGAAAAAAAAAGACAAAAAAATCTAAGAGAAAGAACACAGTTTCTACGAAAGAGAAGATACGACACAAGAGCGAGGAGATTATTAATAACCAGGAAGTGGAAACCACCCACACAGCCACCGTGGAGGACTGATGGATCAACAGAAGGCGCTCGTCCCTGCAGCCGAAGACCACTCAGCCCACAAAAGGAGGAAAGCACTGACACCGCCTACAACACGGATGAACCCTGAGAACGTCACGCAAAGGGCGAGACGCCAGAAGAGACACGAAAGGTCACAGACGGCCGGATTCCATTTATACAAAACGCCAAGAACAGGTATGGGTTTCCAGGGGCCGGGAGGAGGAAGGGATAAGGGATGACCGCTAATGGGGATGGGGTTCGCCTTTGGGATGACGAAATCGCTCTGTATTTAGAGAGAGGGGACGGTCACACGCCTTGTAAATGCACTGAAACCCACTGGACTGCACACCTTGTAAGGGTGAACTGTGTGGCCCGCGAACTACATCTGACCCAAGAAGCGGTAAGACCAGAGAGCTGGTGGGGACAAGCCCACGGAGCAGCCAGGCTCCCTCGGGCCACGGCGGGCAGAGGACTGCAGGAGAGACGGCCTCACAGGGGCCCGGTTTTTCACATATTCAGATTTCCGTAAGTGAGAGAGCACGTGCATTTTGATTAGTAAGTAGTAAGTTCACACAACACCATGTTTGTTTGGTTTTGTTCCAGTAGGAACTCAAAAGAAATTTAGAAGTTGTGCCAAAATAACGATCCCGTACCTTGCAGCTCGGCTAGATAGCATTTTTGGGATCCTAGTAATGTATTCACCGGAGAGGGACCAAACTAAAAAGAGGGTATGTCTGTGCTAGAGGATGGGTGGGGAGAGGGGTCCCTGCGGGGAGAGGGACCCAAGAGCTATCCTCCCCCCTCCACAGTGAGAAATCAGTCAAGAATACCTACAACTGAGAAATCAACAAGGAGCAGTAGACACGTATTATTGAGAGACATTAAGGGAAGTACCAGAACCATAAGGTAAATGTTTGAAGCAGCTGCCTGTGGGGTGTGGGAAATGGGGGTGGGGGAGGGGTGGCGGCTAGAAGTACCAGCTCTTTTACGGTAAGGCCACGTGCCAGCGTCGGACTTAGAAAACAGAAAGGCGGAATTGATTTTAAGGAAAAGAATCTGAGAGGAAACTGCACTTAGAAAAGTTCAGACACTAACAGTGCCCATCAAGGCAGGGCAGACGCCCCAGCACGAAGCTGGCTGTGGCTGATCAGCGCGGTCCGGGGCCAGTCCGCATCTAAGGTGTGACGGACGGGCTAGCGGCACGGTCCGCAGGTGCTCTCCAAACGACCTGATCTTCGCCTGAGCGAGGGTGCTTTCCGCCACAAGGAGATTTTGCTGCTCAGAAAGACGTGGCCTTCCAACCCGCTTGAGGTCTGCACATCTCTTTAGAAATCCAGCCACTGGCCTTCCTTCCTCAGATACCAGCCCCTCTGTAGGTTCATGTGAGAGCAAGCCACGGTCCTCTGCACTGAAGGAGGCAGATGCGTGAATAAGCTTGTTAACTTTGAAGACTAGGAACCAGACCCTGGACAGTCATGAATTTATAAAAGGTCTCTGAGAAACGAACCAGCCAACCTTCCCCTGCAACTCTCTGACCTCCTGGTGCCCCGGTCCAGCTCCTGCAGCTTTAATAAGCATGTCAGAGACATGCATTCCATGCACGAAATAATAAATAGCAAATCCCAGCAACACCGCGATCTTCTCACTGGTCGGCAGCCTCCAAGATGGCTCCCAGTGATCCCTCCCTCCTGGCACTCACGTCATTGGATCTCCGCCCCTGCGTATAGGGCTGGACTTACTGACTCACCTCGAGGGAACACGATGTGGTGGAAGCGAAGGGATGTCACTGTGGAGATTAAGTTTTAGGAGACGGTGGCTTCTGTCTTGGGTGCCCGCTCCCACTCACTCCCTCTGAGGAAAATCAGGTGCCGCCTTGTGAGCGGCTTTATGGAGAGAGCCATGATGCATCCCCCACACACAGCCAGCAAGGCCCTGGGGTCTGCCGGCAGCCACACGAGTCCTCCTCCCGTCAAGCCTGGAGAGGACAACCGCAGCTCCGTGAGAGACCCTAGGCCAGAGGACGCGCTAAGCCACGCCTGGATTGCTCCTCCCCACACACGCAAGGGAGTGAGTTGAGTGTTGTGTTAAGCTGAATTTTGGGGTCATTTGTTACACACCGAGAGATCCACAATACAATACCTTTAGTCACTCAACAGGTAGTTCCTAGAGAGCACTGTGGTGAGACTCTGACTTAGGCCCTGGAGTCCCAAGGACGATGGTGGTTCCCCACAGATGGCATTTACAAAAAGGACGACGATGGTGTGGTTCCCCGTGGATGACGTTTATGAGAAGGACAACGACAAAGTGAACTTGGCCGATGTATCTCTATGGCTTAAGGGTTACTAGGAAAGTGAAAGGAGCCACTTCTCGGTCAGACACTCTCCACCTCTCCACTGGCGGGGAGCACACACCGTGAGGCACGAGGAGCCAGCCATCCTGTTAGTTCAAGTTTTACAGGGCCATGTCTCCTTTCTTTACTCTCAAGTCACAAACACTTCATCTGCCTGGGGAGCAGGGGGACGTTTGGGTGTTCAAGGAAGGCAACGCCATCAAAGCCCGAGTAACATCAAGTTGTGTGAGAGCCAGAAATAGCACGCTACACCCCCATTCCAGACTTTCTGCACACTCCCCAATACAGCAATCAACGTGGGGAGCATCAACGTGATTCATCTCTGAAAGTCACATCCACACGACAAACACAAACATTTGTGACAGATCCAACTAAAAGGGAGTGACAGGGTGTTTTAAAGACACACATCTCCTGAATGATCTATTAGTTTGGAAGGGAGAGAAAGACAACTTAACAGCCCAAGAGGAAAGCACAGTTTTCTATTCCTATCAAAAACAGCTCTTCCTGAATTCAAGAACACCAGGCTTGAAAAGTGGTTAGCAACGCAGTCTCTCTTTTTTAATGTTTATTTATTTTGAGAGAAAGAGACTGCACGTGCACACACAAGTCGGAGAGGGGCAAAGAGACAGGAAGAGAGAGAGAATCCCAGGCAGTCTCTGTGCTGTCACTGCAGAGCCCGACTCGGGGCTCAAGCCTACAACGGTGAGATCATGACCTGAGCTGAAATCAAGAGTTGGACGCTTAACCAACAGAGTCACCCAGGCGTCCCAGCAGTGCAGTCTCAAATCTACGATTTCATCATTCACATTTCCAGTCCGTGTTCTGAGTTACTTTGACAGCATTCAGAACTTCACAGCCTGCCCCAGTCAAGGACTACAAGTCAAGTGCAGCTGCCAGGACCCAACAAGACAGAAACTTCCATCTATGTGGTTGGCTACTTCCACTGGGATGAGGAACTCAAGTTATACTGAAAAGGCCAAGGCACAGAGATAGGTCCAAAAGCAAAAGGAAGAAATGTATTTGACGTGCTAAAAAAATTTGAGAGCTACATCCTCGTACAGCAGGTGCCCATAAAAATGCGACAGTGACAGTGCTTCCTCTGACGCAGCACTTTATGACTTACCACGCACCTTCCAATGCGTCATCTCGCTGCAGCCTCCAGGCACCGGGCGGTCTGGCCATCGTATGCTTGTGCCAGAGGGGGAGAGATCTATGTAATGTGCACGGTAGAGGAGACGCCCCATCAGCCCAGGCAACCCGGTTAACAACCACATCATTCACAGGACAACCTACGCTTGGTTTACATGCGTCCACTCTGAGAGGTCCGCCATTTTCTCTTGTATTTCCACCATGGCCTAATTATAGAAGCGAGACTCCAAATGGGAACGTTTGGCCAAACCGGTAAGCCTTTTCTTTGTAAACCTAGTAGACAACTAAAATCGTGTTCGGTAGGAGCACAAAGATATTTACTTTCAATCAGAACCATTTTTTCATGTTCCAGAAAAGCTGTGGGTTTGTTAGCACCCACAGGTCATTTAAACTTAGTGAACATGACACAGTTTTCACCTCCTCGCAGCCTGCCATTACAGTCTGGAGGTGTCTGTGGTAAGTCATCTGAAAGAGGCAGCCGCTATGCGGGTCTCACTCGCAGGCACCAGGGAACACAGGAGGTTTTCTGCCTCAATTATTTTAAGCAAAAACCAAACGCCACGGAGAGCGGCACGGCAAACAGCATGATAAGGCCACTGTTTTACTTTCAAATGCAACAAGCTTAGCAGGACCCCAGATGCAAACAGCATGTGACACTGGTGGCAGAAGAGGGTAAGGAGCCACTTTAAATTCAGAGACGGTTCCCCAGAACATTCTGATGGACAAAAGGAAGGGTGCGGGTCCTCGAACAGCAGGCCAGGTTTGGGGTGATGGGAGATCTGGGACACTTGAAGGTTCCAAAGTAGAAAGGTCCCTCCTGGGTGAGCGACGATGATCCCTACAGGACAGCAGGTACCCACCACTGTTCCAGCCAAGGAGACGGTCCTCATAAGGAAAGCATCCGCCATTTTCCAAGTGCCCGCTGTGGCAAGGGGAGAGCATGTTGATGATGAGAGTGTGGGCTCCGCAATCAGAGACCAGGGGCCAAGTCTGGCTCTGCCACTCCCCAGGTAGTGACCCTGGGCAAGTCTTTTATTTCTTCACGCAACAACTAGCTCCTGAAGATCCGTTATGTGCCAGGCACTCGACACTGGACCTGCAGGCACGTACTAAGGGGGGGAACTGAATGCCAACAAGAAGCTTACGCTGCAACGGTGGGCCTCGGCAAATAAAGAACTACGTAATGCATCAGGTCGTGAAAAGTGCTGCAGCCGGAGGTGGGGGGAGGTTAAGCATGAGAAAATGGTGGTGTGAGTGCAAGGAAAGGCTCACCAAAGAGATGCCATCTGAGCAGAGACCAGAATAAAGTGAGGGAATGAGCCATACGAGGCCCTGGGAGAGAGCATTCCCAGGAAGAGCAAGGGTGACGGGACGGCTGAAGGATAACGGATGAGAGAGAGAACAGGAAGTGAGACCACAGAGAAGGGGGCAGGGGGTTGGAGGGGAGGATAGTTTACTGTGAGCAAGAACAGGAAGGGCCCCCAAAGATTCAGAACAAAAGGCAGGAAAATCAGACATTTTTTAAAAGATCATTCTACCAGCCACATGAAGGGGCGAGTGGGGAAAATGGGAGGGCGTGTGCGGGGCCTGGGGGCGGGAGGCAAGGCTCAGGTCGCCCTTCAGGGAAGAACCTGCCGTTCTGTTTCCAGGAGGGCAGTTAGCCGACAACGTCCAGCGACAGCACTCCCAGAGGTATAGGGAAGACGCTAACATATCCGATGTGGGGTTAGAGCGAAGACAGGAGTCGCGCTCCCACCACCATCTTTGGCCTCAGGAACCTGAACGAACGAGGCCATCGTTTCACCGAGCTGGGGAAAGGGCGGGTGTGACAGAGAAGAGGCGGGTGCCCACCAGGGGGCTGGTGTTCAGACAAGAGGTGGGTGCCCACCAGGGGGCTGGTGTTCAGACAAGTCAGGTTTGGCACAACCACTGGCCATGTGAGAACAGGCGGCAGGAGCCCAGGAGCGTGTGAGTCCAGAGTTCCAGGGAGACGGGAGGCTGCGCATCTCAAGTCAGAAGTTAACGGTGTAGACACCGTAACGCCACCGGACTGGATGAGATCATCCATCCCCTGGAAGCGGAGTCTCCTCCGTTGTGAAATAGCGGGAGCCCAACCCCCGAGAGCCGCGGGAGGAGCCACCCCGACGTGGGCAAACACTCAGCTCAGCGGGGCTGGGAGTACCGACGCTCTTACTGCTGAGCTCGCCACTGAGCCGTGACGCGTCCTTGCCGGCCACACTACTCGGCACTTTACAGCATTTCCTGTTCTCACAATAGACACGCAAGGTGGGTACTAACAACCCCCAAAATGACCTTCCGGGGGGTTCTATGACTTGCCCAAGGTCAGACAGCTATTAAGCGATGGGATCAGAAAAAACTCAACCCGTGCCCTCCCCCTGCCACGTGCTGCCTGTCCGGCCCCGTCAGCAGCTGAGTAAGTGAGCATCTTGCTCACGTTCTCACTCAGTCCTCGGTCCAGCAGGCAATCATGGGGTCCAAAGGCTAAGGAGAACTCGGGAAAGAAGGGGGCAGGGGACAGGGGGCACGGTGGTTCTCGCCCCACCCCAGGGCTGTGACAGAGACAGAGGAAAGACGCTGCCACCGGCCCCCATGTGGCCCCAGGTTCACCAAATCAGGTGCCGCCCGGACAACAGCCTGGAATCTCTCAGGACAGACGCTCTGGGGGCCTGCTCATTCAGCACTCAACATGTCATGCCTTTCCAGGGACAGGGCAAAAGATGAACCATGGCTGCCATTCAGCTACTTTTGATCTTGGAGTAGGAAGTCCCCGAAAGCTAAGACATCCTTATCCGAACTTGAACTTCTCTTGAGAAGCCAGGCCCTCATACTTGGGGCTGTTGAAAAGCCGGCTGTTCTCCCGGTGCGGGAACGGTTCGCTCACATGGACTGCGTCACACGCTTCAGCCCCAACACCACTGGCAGCAGTCGAGAGCCAGATGAGCTCCTGTTACCCGAGCCCTACACACCACACAACTCCCACGTGAGTCGCAGCCTCTCACTTAAGGCTCAGAACACCGCTGCACAAAATCTCCATTGCAGAGATGAGAAAATAGAGGTTTGGGTTTAATTGCACACACACACACACACACACACACACACACACACACAGTAAATGATCGGCCATGTTATACAAACCCCAGTCGGTCTGGTCTCAAAACCCCGTGCTACACACCCCCCCTTCACCACACTTGCATCCCTGCCATCTGGAGGAGCCTACTCGCCAGGGCGGTCCCCATTCCACAGATGGCAGAATTCCAAGGCCATGCGCCACAACTCCAAGGGAGACCTACTTTCCTATGTGCACACACACCCCCTTACGGTTTTGGCTGCCTCGTGGCGTAAGAAGACTAAAAATTTCCAGTTCTCCTGAGAGTTGCAACCAAATTCTTCCAAAACTTCATATAAACCCACCCGCCTGCCAGAGGATTCTCTGGTTTAAAAAAAAAAAAAAAAGAGTGAGAGACAAGCAAAAAAGCAGGGGGCTTGTGTGATAGTCAGGCCAAGAGAAAGTGATCTAAAGAATGCCCTAGGGTGGGATATCCATGCCAGCGTGATCTATCCAAAGAGTGCGGACTCATCTGTATCCCTGAAGATCAGAACCAGGAACCAAGGGATTGAGAGAGATAGGTTTTTTTTAGTAACAGGCGACGCATTATGTACGACGGGAAGTGTGTGCAGACTCACGGGCATCCCTAGGTTCACATCTTGGCCCTGCCACCAACTAGAGTGAGACCTTACACACGTCACTTTATTTCTTTGAGCCTCGGTTTCCTCCTCTGTAAAATGGGGAGGGTACCTCTTGTGAGGATTAACCAAGACAAGACTACAAAGCATCTTATATCCCCACTCCAAGCATTAAAGATAGGATAGGTTCTTAAAAACAAAGGCAAAGTAACAGCCTGCCTTCTTTTTCAAAACAGAAACCCTCTTCATTAGAAACTTCCATCCTGCCTAGGTCTCTCCAGACAAAGATGCTCACCTGTTCAGATGCCGCATCTCTGTTCCAAGAGCTCATCTAAATGTACAATACGGGCACAAGGGCAGCTGGGAATGATGGCAGCGTAAAACCAGAACTGTTTTTACACGCTCGCCAAACGCATTTTCACCTGCTCATGTGATGGAGCCTAGCAGAGGCTCTGAGAGAAACTTGAGAGAAACTTTCCCTTTCAGTGAAAAGCATCTGGACAGTGAGACAGGAGAAAAGCTGTCACCCTACTGATGCAGGTCTTCTGTGAAAGCCAAGGGCATGACACGAACTTTCAGAAAGCAGGGAGGCTCTCCACCTGAGATCATTTCAGCTGAAGGAAGCCCTCCTAGTAACACCCTACCTTCGGAGAGCAGGGAATTACACGAAATGTCCAGAATTGGCAAACTCACATAACCAGAAAGTGGTTTCACAGTGGTGACCACTAACGGGTTCAGGATTTCTTTTGGGGGTGATGAAAACGTTCTGGAGTTAGAGCGGTGATGGTCACCCATCCTGGTGAATATACTAGAAAACACTCAATAGTGTACTTAAAACATGCAAATCGTAGGTGATGTGAATTCTACCTCGATTTAAAAAAAAAAATCCAACACCTAACTATAGAGCATAGCAAGCACCACGGTCTCCCCTTCCAACCCAAGCCCGCCCCTCACTGTTGTTACGTGATTCTATGTGCACATACGTACACGCTTGCGTGCTCTTACAGGTTGGGGCACACGTTGCATAGCCCCCCGTCACTCCACGACCAGCCTTGGCGACCACCCTGAGCCAGCACAGGCAGACGGGCTTCGTCATTCATCACAGGGTGCAACCACAATCTTTTCCACCAGCACCTGGAACGGATCCCAGTTCAATACTGCCACAATCCACAGCCTTGTGCCTGTCTTTACGCACGGTTAGGAACCTTTCTCTGGACGCCTAGGAACACAGCCGCTAGGTCAAAGGGTATGTACAACTTAAATTGTAATAGCTGACGAAAGGTTCCCACCGCCCAGATTTCCAGAGTGTTCTGTGACCCCGAACTGTCACCTCACTGCCGTGGGCCTCCGCATCGTCGTGGATGAAACCAAGCAGAAGACTTTTGAGTCGATTTCGGTTCTGATGTTCATTTTGCAGTCCAGGAGATCCAGAGGAAGCATGACAAGATAGGAGGGGTGCTGGGGCAAGCGGCAAACCAGAGCTCATGGCACGGCCACTGCAGCCGGGCACCCGAGAAAGGCCAAGGCAGCAGGCAGAAGGACAGAGATGCCAGAGGGCTGAAACGCATGTGCTCGGTGCCCCCAGACTGGAGAGCTGCAGGGCAGGGACATGCACCCCCGAGGTGAGGGACCGGAGCCTGGGCTCGGAGGAGCAACCTCTCCAGCCCACAGGGAACAGCAGCACGTACGTTAAGCAGCTACGGGACACTCACCACGCCTGAAGCCACAAGGACACAGCCAGTCAACAAAAGCCAGTAATACAAAAGATTTAAGGCAGGGAATTTTGTCAAGGGGAGGCGTTTTTTTTTGTTTGTTTGTTTTTTTAACACTCACACAATTCATGTTGAAAACTCACAATCTGTCTCTGTTCCAGGCACCCACAGCAGGGCAATGTCAAGGCTGAAACAGGGACGCCCAGAACAGAGGCAGGAAAGAAAAATCCACATCCCTGAGACTCAAGGTCAGAGCTGATGTTTCAGACGGGGTGCGGGGGTGGGGGACTACTGATGGGTTTAGAAAAGAAATCCTTCTGAAAGCTCACCTCGCTTACAATTCTCAAGAATGCTACAAGGTCAAGTCACCCTGGAAAGAAAAGAGGGATCACAGAGAAGCACAGGAAGAGCCTCAACGTGGCAGCTGCCTCCTAAGGGGACAGAAGAACAGGGAACATCCATGTTCATGGGGAAGAGCAAAGGTCCAAGCGGGACAGAGGCCAATGCAGTGGGGGGGCAGGAGAGAGGAGGGAGGGAGGGAGAAGGGAAGGGTGCTCGTGGACAAGGTGGTGACACCACAGGCAGGTCCATTAGATCGGTGGGACTCTAAGGGTGGACCGTGGGCCACCCTCATCAGAATCACCTGGCGAGCGAGGGATGGATGGGAGTGGCAAGTGGTAAAAGGCAAGGTCCAAGACCCGGCTCCCAGAATTATTTCAATCAGTCTGAGGGGAGAGTCAGAAAGTTGCATTTTGACAAATACTCAGGTGATTTCAATGCACGAAGTTTGAACCAGTACAGTAAGCAATGAGAGAAGTCCTATGCACAGCAACTAGGAACTGAGAGAACAGGCATATCCCCGCACTCACCCGTAGGGGCCACAAGGGACCCTCCAGGGCTAGCCCCAATCATCCCCTCCTCGGGGCTCCGCGGAGCTCACCAGGCACAGCACCTTCAGTCACGGCTTTTACCCAGGCTGCTGGGCCAGGGAAGCCAGAGACATACCTTGGCGGTGGCCACAGCACAACGCAACATAATGAGGGCTTGTTCTAGCTGACGGAAGGCAAAAAGAGGGAGGGCTCCAATCCACCAGTGACGTCACCAATCCCACCCACACTGGGAGGGAGCCCATGCCACCTCCCCTCAAAGCTGGGGCAGACGGACCACACGGCCTGGCCTTGACCGCTCTGGGTTCTCAACAATTCCCTGGATATCTAGAAGTTGAGCGTTTCCTTCCCACGTGAGCAACAGACTTTGACATATTTGGAACATGATAATATATGACAAACCAGGAGGCTATTTCAAAAAGACCACAGAGATGTTCTGCAACCCTGACAACTTTCAAAAAATCTTAATTATATCTAAGAACCCAAAGCAAGGAAGATTTGGAGGAAGCTGACGATGGAAGGGACAAGAGGAGGAATCCGGGGAAGAAACTGGAACATTCTAAGCCAGAGGGCTGAATCTACCTCTCTCTGCATGGATGGGCTGTTTCTGGTCTGCATATGGTAGTGTCTTCATACTTGACTATTACATTCAGATAATGATGGAAGCATAAAGTCCTCTTCATCCTGAGAGCCAAGGAAACTTCCTAAGGGAGGCTAGAAGTCCTCTAAGGTGTCTGTATATTAGATTAAAGTAAATAACAAAATAACCACTCTCTCCATACTTGGCACCCGTGAGGAGAGCTGGGTGTGCCAGCTGACTCCCAAACTATGAAAAGTCCCATGGATCATGAGCAGATAGAAAGTGTTTCTTCCTCTTGGCAGGGAAGGTAGAAAGGCAGATAAACTGTGTAAGACATATAAACACTGGTCTTAAGCACCCCAGTTCCTGACACAGGGTTCCCAAGTCCCTTGGAATGTCCTGAGAGAAGTATCCTATGTTCCAATGAGGTAACTCTTGGTGGGCTGCAGGAAGGGGTCTGGTCACCAGAAACACCAAGCGGTGATTAGAAGCTTGGAACGTTCCGTCCCACCCCCGTCCTCATTCGAGGGGAGAAGGGTCAGAGGTTGAGTTCATCATGATTCATTATGTCTATGTGATCAAGTACCCACAAAAGTTCCTAATCTGGAAGGATCCGAGAACTTCAGCACTGGTGAACACGTCCATGTGCTTGTAGGGTGGCACACCCCAACCCCATGGGGACAGAAGCTCCCGTGGTCAGGACCCAACCACACCTCACCTTGTCTACCTCTTCATCTGGCTGTTCACCTGTATCCTTTCTAATATTTTTTATACACCATTCAACGTAAATAAATATTTCCCTGAGTGCTTGGAGCCATTCTAGAAATTGCTGAACCCGAGGAAGGGGTGGTGGGAACTCCAATTTATAGCCAGTCACTCCAAAGTGCAGGTGGAGACCTCGGACTTGAGACTGGCATCTGAACGGAGGCCACCTTCTGGGACGGGCCCCGAGGCTGTGGTGTCTGCACTAACTCTGGTTCATCAGAACTGAACTCAACTTCAGGACACCCGGTTGGTGTCCCCAGAGTCAGGGAATGGTTCGTGTGGGAAAAATCCCCACACATTTGGTGTCGCAGTGTTGCGAGTCGAAGAAAGCATTTTTTGCCGTTACAGACACAACTCATTCTCCAAAAGCATTCTAGGATCCTCATGCCAGAAGCTCGTCTGTTCCCCCAGTACATGCACGCGGAGTGGTGGCCATGGGTCACATGCTCTGGACCCCACGGGGAGCGGGACACAGTAAGCTGCTGCCTTCCTAGAATTGGCACCTGATTGGTGGCAAAGGAGCCAAAAAAGGGTATAATTTCCGGTGGTAACAATGGCCATGCAAAATATAAAAACCAGGAGGAAGTGCCATGGGGAAGAGCTCCTCAGACAAGGGGAGAATTCGGCTTCTCCGAGGAGACAAGACGGGTTAGGAACTACCGCAGGGGACAACATTCTGGCAAAGGAACGGTGAAGGCTATGGCACGGGACAGAGGGGGCTTCTTCGAGGACACAAAGGAGGCCGGTGTGGCTGAGGCATGGTGAACAGGGTGTGTGGGGGCAGAGGAGCCCAGAGGGCAGGCATCAGGTGCATCACACGGGGCCTCAGGGACCATGGGGAGAATGTTCCACCTTATTCTCACGAGCAAAGCCAGGGGAGGGTTTCTAGAATATCATTCGTTTGCTTATTTTTAAGTTGCTCTGATGGTTGTGTGAATTATGGATGGCTAAACAACACAACTGGAAGAGAAGAGAGCAGTTAGGAGCTGCTACAACGTTCCACACAAGACACGGTGGCAGCCTGAGCCAGGCTCATGGCGGTGAGATGGCAGAAGCTGCTGGCCCTCTTTGAGGTGGGTTGGGGGCGGGTTATGGAGGAGACAAGACCTCCTGACCACAATGGGAGGTGCAGTCTGTCGAGAATCTAAGGTTGACTCCCAGGTTTGAGCAACCAGTTAGCGGCACGCACGGAGACAAGTGTGGTAGGCAGTGGGGTTTGGGTGGTTTGGGTCTCCCCAAAGTGAGCACACGTGAATCCCTGGAAGCTGGGAATGTGTCACCTTGCATAGCACCTCCGTGACTCTGAATTGGGAGATTATCTCGGGTTATGTGAGTGAGCCCCCTCTAGTCACCCAAACCCTTCGAAGAAGAGAACTTGCTCTGGCTGGAAGGCAGGGGATGCTGCAAAGGAGAAGTCAGACTCCGCGTGCGACAAGCAGTCAGTGTGCCACTGGTGGTGTGGGACGTAGAGGCTGCGTGCGGGGACTGGAAGAGGTCTGCGGGGGTGGGAGTGCCCGTGACAGCCGGCAGAGAAACGGGGACCTAAGTTCTATGATCACTGGGACATTATTTCCGCAACACCCGGACGAGCAAGGAAATGGTTTCTCCCCCAGACCTTCCGGAGAAGAACCCAATCCTGCAAACACCTCAGTTTCAGTCCAGAGAGATCCACATCAGACTTGTGACCGTCAGACATTTAATAATACGCTAACATGGCTTCAAAGGCCGTGATGTTTGTTACTGCAGCAAAAGCAAACTAATACAACCGGGAAGACAGAGGAGGAACCGGAGGCCGGGTGGCAAGACCAAGCCTCTGGCTCTGCCATCGCATATCCGCGGAGCAGGCCAGAAGGCAGGGGGTCACGGACAGCTGGAACGACACACAGAGAGGCCTCAAGTCACTCCCGCCTCCTCCACCATCACCTGCAAGAGAGCTAAGACAGACGGCGGCACAGCGTGTCCTCCACAAATCCCGGCGGCGTGAATGTGGACCGTCACCCGCAGCCAACCTCCTCCAAGAGCTGCCTAACCAGGTGCTCGTGGCACTTCTCCTCCCACTGTCTGAACGCTCTCCCACCAGGCTCTCCCCCACCTGCTCCAGCCCACGTCACCGCTGGCGGGCGCCCGATTATTCCACAGGTCACCTGCCCCCATCTCACTTCGTCCATCAGCAACGTCTGACACCGGTGTTCACAGTCTCCACCTTCAAGCATGTTCTTCACTGGGCTTCCAGGGCCACACACTCTCCCTCGGTGTCCACCCCCCCGCCCCAGGCACTGCCTCTCCGTCACCCTAGCTGGCACGTCCTCCTCCTTCCTACAAGCTCTCAAGGTGGAAGGCCCCAGCGCTCAGTCCTGGCCCATCTACACTCTCTCTCCCAGGGATCTCATCCCATCTCAGGCCCTAAGCATCTTGGTTTGTCCACACCTTCCACGTGTATTTCCAGCCCAGGATGCACACGTATCCTTCCCGTCTCCTCTCCCACACCCAGCCACCTCCAACACAGCACGTCTGCACCAGAAGTCCCGTTTGGTCGCACGAGGGCTGCTCTGCCCAAAGCCATCCCCGTCCCGGTCAACTGCAAGGAGAAGCTTCTGGTTGCTCAGGGCAAGCTCCTCCCGGCCATCCCGTGCTGCTCTCGCTCACACCTCACCGCCCAAGTTCCGGGAAATCCTTTCCTGGACACCCAACATCGACACCCAGCCAGAGCTCACCCAGGTCTCGGCCACCACCTCCCAGCTGGATTCCTGTGACCACCGCCTTGCTCTCCTCCCTGCCTTTGGCCGTTCTCGCCTAGACGCTCATCTCTGGACAGCAGCCAAAGTGATCCTCAACAACTAAGTCAGGTGATACTCCTCTCTCGAAACCCTTCAGTGGCTTCCCCTCCCCGCCCCCACCCCCGCCCAGTTTCTGCACAGAAAAAAACACAACCTCCTCACAGCAGTGCATGAGGCCTTGCAGGAGGTGAGCCACTAGAACCTTCTGTGACTTCACTTCCTTCCTAGTCACTCCTTGCTGTCCCTGGGATGTGCCAGGCACACTCCCACCCTAGGCCGTTCCCAGGCCACCTCCTTCTGCCTCAAATGTTCTCCCACCCGCTGGCCACGGCTCCCTCGTTCAAGCTCGCGCTCAACCAGCACCTTCTCAGCGAAGCTCCTCCTTGCGTGCCTCTGGTCAGACACTCCCGGTCCCCTCGGCCCGCTCGGTTTTTACTTTTCCTCCAGAGCAACTGTCACCTTGCAACAGGACATACATTTTTTTTACCCTATTTGCTGATGACGGTGAGTCTCCCTCAACCAGAAGGTAAGCCCACCAGGACAGGGACCTTCACGTGGTTCATTCACTGGGAGCCCAAATGGCAAGGAGAGTGGCCTATGACTGCCAGTTAACAAGTGTTTTTATAAAGGAATTAATGGATGAAAAAATAAGCAAATACTTCCAGGTGAATGCCCGGTCCCTGGAGGCTCACGGCCCCAAGGACTGTGTGCCCCCCATCTTTGGGCCCAGCACGTGGGAGGGTTGGAGGGCACCAGCCGAACGGACAAATGACTACTTCCTGTGGGTCAGACCCACAGAGATGAGCCCCAGTACCACCAGCTTCTCCGTGTGGGTCTGAAAATTCCTAGAACCCCACACGCAAACCCTCCTCTACCCTCATCCCCAGCGGGCGGTCCAGACGGCGAGGACAAAGCCGGCCAGGGCTGAGGTTTGCTGGGCTGGCGCCCAAGTGGATCTGAGGAACAGTTACAAAGGTGGAAGGGCCAGGGGCTCCCCCGCGATGGGCGCCGTGCCACCTGGAGGAGCAGCCGGTGGTCCAAAGGCTCCGAGTGGCTGGGCGCCCGGGGCCCCTCAGGCAGCTGCTGCCTCTCAGAGGTGTGACCAGGGGACGCAGGGAGCTTTCCCAGAGACGCCCGAGGACTGAGGGGAGGCCGCCAGCACCAGGAGGAGGTTACGAGGCAGGTGTCGGGACAGGGGCGAGAAACCCAGGGCACGGGTTCCTCCAGGGCTGAGCCCATGTTCACGGAGAGGTAATAAGCATGCAAGAGAGTGTGATTACAGCACCCAATTTAATTCTCTTCTCCAGCCTATCAAGTTCATACAGCCCCCCGTTTTGGAGAGGGCAAGACCGGATTCCCGAGAAATCGAGGAGCCAGTGGGTGGTGAGGCAGACCAAGGAGGTCTCATACTTTCAGAGGACACTGGATGAGGTCACCAAGGGGGAACCCCAACCCAGAATTTCTCAAGCAGGACCTCCCAGTTTTCCGGCTTACAGACAGGAAGTTCATATGCTTTGGGACCCGGTAGGCGTGGGTGGAAGGAGGGGTAAAAAGCCTTCCTTTAAATCTGTCACTCTGAGGTTTGAGGATGGGGCTCGCGAACAGTCTTCTCTGTCATTTAATTCTGTTTCTGGAAGTCCTTATGGATCATTTGTGACAAGGGGGTCTGGAGGAGTGCGGCGATTTTCTTTAAAAATATTTAGTTGGGGCACCGACTAAATACTAGTTGGTGTCTCGGTCGGTTGAGCGTCCACCTCTTGACTTCGGCTGAGGTCATGATCTCACGGTCTGTGGGTCTGAGCCCCACACTGGGCTCTGCGCTGACAGCACGGAGCTTGCTTGAGATCCTCCCTCCTCTCTCTCTGCCCCTCAACTGCTCTCACTCTCTCTTCAAAATAAATAAAGAAACTTAAAAAAAAAGTAAAGTAAAAACTAAAAATATTAAGTTAATGGCTTCTGCATCACAAACTTCAGGCATTAAAAACCCTAAGAAGTAACAAACTGCAGGTCCGTGTCTGGGGGACTGTGCCCGGCCCTTCCTGCCCCTAACTTTTCAGTCCCTCTATCGACCATGCTTCCTCATCCTCCTCTGGGCCTTTGCACATGCCCTTCCATGTGCCCTTTCCTACCTGGAAACTTCTGCCCACCGAAGCCCAGCTTATCCTTCAGGGATTGTCTTATGAGATTCTCCACAGGAAGTCTTCTCGGCCCGGCCCTGCCCCAGCCCAGGTGAGGGCGTGCACTCTGGGCTCCCCGAGCCCTCCAACCCGGCCCACGACACACTTTGAGAAGGCTTCTTGACCTCCCCACATGCCCTCCCCAGCCTCCCGCAAGCCCCACGAGGGACCTCCTGTATCCCAGAGCCCAGGCACAGGGCTGGCACCCAGCAGGTGCTTAAGCAACATCTGGCAGGTGAAATAGAAGGCAAAGAAACGAGAGCGGAAATGCAGGGCAGGATGGTTCAGCACACGGATGGGTGCCAGTCACCCACTGGCTGACACCGTGCTTACTACGGGCCAGGAGGCATCCTCAGAGCTTTTACACATATTCCCACCACTCTCAGCAACAAGCCTACCAAGTAGCCTCTGCCCCATTTTACCCGTGAGAAAAACAGGCACAGAAAAATCAGGGCACTTAGCTCAAGCCCACCACTGGAGAGTCGTGAACTCAAGGTACAAACCCAGCAGGCGGTTCTAGATCTGTCCCTTCAGCTCCGCATCACACCCTGCCAGACTCTGTACAGCGGCCCCACCTGGACCACACCTCCTGGTGTCCCTGTGCTTGTGCAGGCACTGCCCTCACTGACCTGGACTTGGCTGTGACACTCGCTCTGGCCAGCAGGTGTGACACAAGCAGAGGCTGCCACGTCCGGCAGGAACACTCCCGAGAGCCCTGAGACGACCAGGAACGCCTAAGGCCGAGCAGGGCGCGTGGACACTTCGGGTGAAGGAGGACCAAGGGACGTGGCCGCCAGCCAGAACGCGGGTGCAGATGCACCAGCCACAGCTGGCCCGGCGCCCCCCCCCCCCCACCCGGTCCTCCGGGCCACTGGAGCTGAGGCCTCAGGTGACACAGAGCAGAGATGAGCATCCCGGCTGTGTCCACCGAATCTCTGCCTCACACAAATGTGAGCAAATGCAACAGTGGCTGTTTTAAGCCACTAACTTCTAGGGTGATTTGTTAAGCAAAAACAGGTAAGAGAAGCACGGCCTCGCTTTCCCAGACACGACCACGCAGACCCAGTGGGGTACTTCTCAAGTCCTTACTCGTTCGGCTACGCTCACACAGCCCAACCGTGCACCTGTCACTTTCTGGGTCCAGGATTCGGCAGAGGAGAGGGAAAAGCCCCCGTTCTCTAGAGCTGACACTAGTGGGGGGTAGCCAGGGAAGCCAACAAACCAGTTTTTATGTCAAACAGTGCAAAGAGCTACACAGAAAACTGAAGCTAGGTTAGGGGTGCTGTTACACAAAGAACAGTCTCTCGCTAAAGTGGTATTTAGCTGAAGACCTTGGGGAGAAAGGGAGAAGGGCATATAAAGATCTGGAAGTGGAACATACCAGGCCAAAGAGGCAGCAAGAGTCTGGAGACTGCAACATGCCAGAGGGGAAGGAGCAGAGGTGTCCGGGGCAGGACGGCGGAAGGAAAACGGAGAAGAGGGAAGGGCCAGACTACGTGGGGCTGTGAGGGGGAAGGTATGAAAGGAAGCCCGAGAGGCTAGAGGGGACATGACCCAACTTCTATTTTCCAGGGCCCCCCATGGCAGCAGCAGAGACTCACAGCAGGGAAGGCGCAGCCACGGTGGGAGCAGGGCCACCAGCAGAGGCTGCCGCGACAATCCCAGCACGTGCCGACGACCTCTCTCAACTGGGGAGGCAGGTGGGCTCAGAGCTGTGGGTCTCACCTTTGTCTACCTTTCTCGGAGACGAAAATGAGAGCGTCACTCTTGCACAACGGCAAAGCTGGAACACGAAACACACGTGGCCGCCGTCACAGGTGGTTTTCTTTTTGAAGACACACACTAATGGTACCTCCCAAGCATGCCACCTAAGGAACCCAATCGAAAGACAAGCAAACCTAGCCTGGAGACCGCCTGAAAGGGGGACTTTTTCAGCCTTCACTGAGCCTGAAAATAAACAATATTGTAATGCTCTGCTGGGTAAAGCCACTATGGAATGTGGGTCCTGCTGCGCGTTTTGTAAATGGAACACTGAACCGACGTCTCTCCGGGAGGAAAAGCTGCACCTGTGTCAATCACGGACCACGGGCGCCTTCCTCGTTACGAGTCACTGCTCATTTCAGTCACTCACTTATTCGCTTCATCTGGAAGAGGAGCTGCTCTAAGCGGGAAGGTATTTATTTTTACCCAAAGAATCGTTTTCAGGGAAAAGCAGGAGGAAAGAGACCGTGTGAGCCATAGGGAACTGAAGCAGAGGCAGAAAGACTGAACCAAGAATATAGTCTGAAAGGAAAGGGTTCAATCTAAAAACATAAGACACGGAGCCCTGGTCGTGTCCGTTTCCTCGGCCAAATGCTTGCATCTTCCCTTAATTCCCATCGTCCTCGCCCCAGCTTCCAACTACTGCACCTGGCTTGCTGAAAGCTGCAGGGGCCAACAGCTCAAGTGGCACAGACCTTGGCCGTCACCAATTCTCTCTCCACAGTTGGACAATGTAATAAGTCCAAAAGGCCAATTTGATCCCTGTTTAGGACTCTTGAAAGACACTCCATTCTTCTTAAAGCAAAGACCAAATCCTTTCCTGGAACCTGTGAGGCCTGGGGTGCTCTGGGCCACCCCCCATTCCTTCACCCTGAGCCCTGACAATACCGGCCTCTCCTCGGTTTTTCTGCCACCTGTTCCTCCTCCTGCTTTGGACTTTCTCCCCCTGCGAGGCAACGAGATAAACCTGATGTGGAAGGGGAATGCCTTCCTCTTTCAGGTCTGAGCTCCAGCTCCTCCTCACCGGAGCTAGACCTGACCCACACCCCAGTCCGCAAACCTGAGTAGATGTGTCACAGCTCTGGTCTTTGACGGTGACCACGGTGGGCCGGGGTCATTGGTCCCAGCACATCACAAACTGGCCCTTCTGTACTGCTGATACTGAAAGGTTCCTCTTTGACTCTAGAACTCAACTTAGCGCTGTTTTTGATCCAAAGACCCCCAAGCTGTGACCCCCCCCAAAACGGAGGAGGGACTAGCTCTAAGGATGATCAGTTGTCTCCACCAGCATCCTGTCCCTTCCTCACACCATCCAAGGTCATACGTCACAACGTCTGCCAGCTCCACGTCCTTGGAGACCTCAAGAGCTGCGCGCTTCTCCAAAACCAGGAGCCACCTGACTTCACACCAAACTTTTTTCAGTGTTAACCTGCAGCAGTCCGAATTACCAACTCCAAGGAACAAGATGACAAGATCAACACGTGGGGTGCCTCTCTCAGTCATCCTCAGAACTTTGCAAGGAAAGTAAGAACAGAAATAAAAACACAACAGCTAACATCTATGGAGTGCTCTCTATGTGCCAGGCACTGTGTTCCTTATCTTTTGTGGGCTCCCTGAAGTTTCACAAAAACTCTACAGAGTGAACATTGTGAGTAAGATCCTTATTTCACAGATGAGAAAGGGGAACCTTAAGGAAATGACTAGCGCTGTGCCCTCCCCCAACCAACTCATCTCTCTAGAACACACCATCCACCACCAAACCAGCCTGCCCCCAGAGCAGCTAACTCACTGTTTCCCATAAAAGAAACAGAAGCTGCTTCTGCAGGAAACAACTTTTATTTCAGAATTCATTGACCAAGGTCTCCGTCATCATCAGTCAGGAGAGATGCAAGGGTTATAAGCTAACCATCAACCACTGGTTTCAGTTTGGCAGGAAAAAAATAAAAGCAAAATTAAATGTCTTTAAGCACTATACTTTTAACCATGTGGAAGAGAAATTTCCCTTAAGTACCTAGGAAAAGTCCGCATTGCCTGTGCCAGGGCAAACACCTAAGAAGTGGACACTGTCCTTCAAAACACAAGCAGATGGAAAGAATTAAGACAAAGTCATCATAACATAGTCACAAGTAGTGCTCACTTCGGCAGCCCATGGACTAAGACTGGAACGATACAGAGAAGATTGGCATGGCCCCCGCGCAAAGATGACAGGCAGATTCGCAAAGCTTCCGTATTTTTCTGAGGATCCAAAATCCACAGAGAACTTATTCAACTCAACACCCTAAAACAAATAATCCAGCAAACAAATGGGCAGAAGACATGACTAGACACTTCTCCAAAGAAGACATCCAGATGGCCAACTGACACACGAAAAAATGTTCCACGTCACTCATCATCCGGGAAATAAAATCAAAACCACAATGAGATACCACCCCACACCCATCAGAATGGCTAACATTAACAACTCAGGCAACAATAGATGTTGGTGAGGGTGCGGAGAAATGAGGATCTCTTGTAATGCTGGTGGGAATGCAAACTGGTGCAGCCACTCTGGAAAACAGTGTGGAGGTTCCTCAAAAAATTAAAAACAGAACTACCCTACGACCCAGCACTACTTGGTATTTATCCAAGAGATACAGGTGTGCTGTTTTGAAGGGGCACATGCACCCCCATGTTTACAGCAGTGCTATTGATAATAACCAAAGTATGGAAAGAGCCCAAATGTCCACTAATAGATGAGTGGATAAAGAAGATGTGGGATATATATACAATGGAGTATTACTTGGAAATCAAAAAGAATGAAATCTTGCCATTTGCAGCTATGTGGATGGAACTGGAGGGTATTATGCTAAGTGAAATTACTCAGTCAGAGAAAGACAAATATCATGACTTCATTCATATGGACTTTAAGAGACAGAACAGATGAACACAAGGGAAGGGAAGCAAAAATAATATAAAAATTGGGAGGGGACAAAGCACAACAAACTCTTAAATATGGAGAACAAACAGAGGGTTACTGGAGGGGTTGTGGGAAGGGGGGTGGGCTAAATGGGTAAGGAGCATTAAGGACTCTACCTCTGAAATCACTGTTGCACTATAAACTAATTTGGATGTAAATTAAATAATTTTTTTAATTTTAATGATAAAAAAGAATAGTAAGATTATCAACAATAAAAAAACCATCTTTTTGCAATCATCAAAAAAAAAAAAAAAGATAGTAGTCACACATATTGGGAGACGGGCACCACACTAGTCAGGGATTGACAGCACGGTCACAGTCCGTCACAGACAAGGAAGTGCCTATCAACCTTCTGAGGAGCTCCTCTTATCTCACCATTTGACAGGTGGTAAAACTGAGGCTGGGTCACATCACATCCCAGCCAAGGGCATGCAGTGAGTAAGGAAGAGTGCCAGGATTCGGCCTTAGACTGACCGATTCCATGGCCAAAGCTCTCAACCATCACATAAAGGATCCACCAAAAAAGGGCAACATTTTTCAATTTAGCTTTACCATTTAGAAGCAATTTTTACACAGGCGGGAAAAATCCAGTGCTCTATATCATAAGAAAAATGTGTGATTACCACTTAGGTGGGCCCTCCACCCGAGGCCCCACCAAACATTATAATTAGATCCACTAGTAAATTGCCACAACAAATCTGGAAGGAGAAACGTGACTGTTCTTTTGGGAACACAAAACTGTCGCTTCCAATTAAGTAACAGTAACAAATGGTGAGAAATGTGGCTCCTGGAGCTACGTGCATCTGTGTTTGCACATGAACCAGCCACCCTCCCGTGCGAGCGCGCCCGCATCGTTCCCTCCAGCCGCAGCCAATTCTCAGAGACGGGGGACGGGTTCTCAAAAATGGTAAAACCATCTTTCATTTACACAATACTGTCCCAATCAGTACTGAGAGGAAGATTTTTGTTTCTAGGAGGCACAAGAAACTGTTTAGCGCGTGTGACTTATGTGATTGTATGAAGGAAAAAACAGAATCTTCTTCCACCCTCAGAGCTAGACCCACTTGATCACCCTGAGGGGGCAAGAGTAGCCTCCAGGATCATAGTCAGGTTACCCAGCGACCTCCCATCCTGTGAGACCCTCAGCCCATGTATTCTCAGTTACTCATTCATCAACTCATCACAAGGCATCGGAGTTATCTGTCTGCAAAGGAGACGCCAGGCACGGGAGAGACGCCAAGAGCCAGGCGGCAGAGCGGGAGAAGGCTGGGGCTTGGGGATCGGTGGGGCCACACGGGAACCCTGCCCCCAGCACTAGCTCTACCAGCTGCGTGACCACCTAGGTGAGGGGACTGGGCTGTGGTTACGTGCAGCACGTGTCCCAGAGTGACATCGAATGCACAGTTCGTGCACGTGCAGCTAGGTGCACGCACCGCTGTGTACATGATACACCAGACCCGCACCGAGAGAGAAAGGAGAAAGGAACACCACTACCGGGTGCCACCCCACGTTTCCGCTCGTCGCGCCTGGGCACCAGGACGTGTGCACAAGAGATGCGTGGCCTGCTGCTCCCCCGGAGTGTTGGCGGCCATGTGCCCCCACTGCTAGGAGGCTCCTACTCAATGAGAGGTTGTAGGGCTTGACACTGTGTGAGAGTGTGGGTGCCGGAACGACCTAGCTCTTAAGTGCCCGCCAGCCACCGCGTGTGGGCTTTGACTTCAGAATCAACCATCCGTTCCGCTGCCGGAAGCACCAACACCCACAAAATGATACCTTCCCAGGGGATTTCCCAGAATAATTCCAACTACTGGGGGTTCCCACTGTCCACCCTGGTGAGAACCCAAGCCCTGCAAGAGCCACAAGGGACCCTGTGACACTGGGTGCAAAGTCTCAACAGGGATCCTCCGACGTCACCCACGTGACTCACGGAATGCCGTCCGCGCACGGTAACAGTAACGAGCAGGGCTTCCGGGGGCTGGTGATCCCGCCCACATCCGTGAGGACAGAGCCGACCCCGCCATCAACGCCCTCAGAGTTTTCTAAACGGACCCGAAACCCAACCGAACATCTGTTTAACCCAATTAAATGCCCAGGGGTGTCTGGGCCAGAACAAAGGTCCAAACAGGCCATCAGCATCCTTGAACAGACAAGAGGCGTCTCTTGAGCCCAGCAGTGACTCGACTACAGAGCCGCTTACTGAGAGGCCCGGCCAACCCTCTCTCGGGAACACAAAATGCTACCCCAGGTTGTGGAATCAGGTGCTGGAGAAACACGAATGACAGGGAAAAAATCGTAAAAGTTAACTCTGCGTTTTGACAGCGGGGCCTGTTTCCACTGAACCTCGTGCTTCAGCTGATACTGACCGGCCTCCTCGAAGCCTCTGTTCCTCTTCCTGCCTCGTGCACCCTTAACCTCAGAGGTCCTGACGGGATTTCATGCGGACCGACCAGCAGCACCCTGCTCGGCTCTGCTTGACCCTTACGTGAAATCAGCCGTCGGGAGAGCTGGAAGAAATTGGCAAGATTTGGATTCTCTACCCGTAACGGAAGACAGCCAAGGCAGACGTAGGTCAACTCTGGGATCGATGCCCTTCTTTGTGAAACTCAGCGGCCCAGGGCCCCTCTAACCAGGGATGAGGGAGAGGCAGCTGCTTTCCAGAGAGAAGACCAGAGGACGGCTCATCGGATTTGAGGTCGGGACCAAGAGGAACACCCTGTCCTGAAACATCAGGGTGCTGCTGGCTTCCTCCGACAGGCACCTGCCTGCCCTGGGCTCTCTCGAAGCACGCTGCTGGAGAGCACTGCGCTGCTCGCAAGAGACTGTCATGGGCAGGTGCTACGTACTAGAAGCACAGACCCCATTTCCTCAACTTCTGGGGAAAGAACACCCAACTTTTGTCTGGAAGGCCAGTTCTCCCCAACCTTCCCTCACCACGGATTCCACCCAGGGCCTGACTCCGGCTCTGGGCCAAGGCTGGCACGCAAACGGGGCTGGGCCAACCAAGGCGTGCGGTCTCCCGGCCAAGTGCTGGTTCCAAGACGCGCACGCTCGGGTCAGAGCAGCTCCAGGAAACTTGTGCACAGCCGTGCGATGCCGACCCAGGGGCTCTCCCCCTAGGCCACACTGGACGTGAACTAAAAAGGGCCCAGGTCCCAGAACTGCTGCAATCATCTTATATTCAGGAGGGGAGCCTGGCCTGTCTGATGATGGAGCCAACGTGGAGCAGAAGCAGGGAAACGCTGAGACAGAGACAGAGACAGAGAGAGACAGAGAGAGACAGAGAGAGAGAGAGACAGAGAGAGAGAGAGAGAGAGAGAGAGAGAGAGAGAGATGGAGGCAAACAAGGAGAGAAACAAAGACTTACAAATAGCCATACAAGCACACACAAATTAGGCCCTAATAATAGCCAGTCCTTGACCAAGCAGTGCCTAAAGCCAGAAAACTTGTTACCTAAGTCATCAATAAATTCCCTCTTAATATAAAATAGTATTAGTAATTTTTAGGGTTTCTTGCCTTAATACAAAGTCAACTTCCCCGACTCCACAACAATGACTTCTACAGGACCACCAGGCCAAGCCCAGGCAAGAATTTTAATCAATAATCATTAATCCTCTTAAAAGCCACCTAGGCATGTTATGAGATCACAACTGGAATCCTCATTATTTTTTTAATCTGACCAAATTTTAAAGCTTATCTTGACAAGGAGCAAATAAAAGGTTCTTTTTAAAAGAACACTGAACAGGAACTTGTTCCCACCACACACATACTACAAGACTATATTAACATGCTACGGTATGGCCTCAAGAGTCCACCAACAGATTCAAAGCAACAAAAGATACCAGACACAGACCCTAGAATGTTGTTTTTTTTTTAAGTTATGACAAAGACAGAAAGGAAGCATCACAAACCGAGGGAGACCAAGTGTTAGCGAACAGCGCAGAACGAAGTAACTGCTTAATTAGCGAGCTGGAGGGAGACAACAGGGGCCAAGTCAGAACCTCTCTCTACTTCTAACACTAAAATAAACTCCCAATGTATTGCAGAGACTTAAAAATTTTAAGTAAGTCCAAGAAGTAAACACTAGTTCTCAGGAGCTGTAACAACTTTCCAAATCAACAGACAAAATCAGAAAGAAAAGTCCACCAATGTGATCAGGTGAAAAATTTTAAATGTTATATAGGTCAAAACACATGACACAGATGGGCGCCTGGGTGGCTCATTCGGTTGACCATCCGACTTTGGCACAGGTCATGATCTCACGGTTTATGAGTTCGAGCCCCGTGTCAGGCTCTGCACTGACAGCTCAGAGCCTGGAGCCTGCTTCGGATTCTGTGTCTCCCTCTCTCTCTGCCCCTCCCCCACTCACACTCTGTCTCTCTCTCCTTCAAAAATAAATAAACATTAAAAAAAACACATGACACAGAAAAATGAAGGGAAAACAAGTATTTGCCACCAAAGTGGCCACGTGTTACCACAATTCTTATAAATATGAAGCACAACCAAATTATAAAGAGAAAAGCCTAAAGATGTGGTAAGAAAAAAACAATGAAGACCAGCAATAAACGGACTCTTCACACCAAGAAAAACAACCACAAACGGTTAACACTTGGGAAAAATCCCATCGCCACAGACACCCAAGACGTGTCATCCGATCAGCAAAGTGAAAATGTTAACACCCCATGTGGGAGAGAGGAAAGCAGAGCAGGCGAGCACGCGAGGCCCACGTCGATGCGCTCTTGCCGGGAAAGTGCTGGCCTTCTCTGTCAAGGGCCTTGAACGGCCCAGGGACCCGCTTTGTAGGAGCTGACCCTAGAGAAATCATTGGAGTCACATATGAAAACGTGCACAGAAAGATGGTCGCCATACGGGGCGCCTGGGTGGCCGAGTCGGTTCAGCGTCCAACTCTCGGTTTCGGCTCAAGTCGCAATCCCAAGGTCGTGGGACTGAACACCACGTCAGGCTGTGCACTGCAGGCGGAGCCTCCTTAAGACTCTCCCTCTCTGCCCCTCTCCCCCTTCTCGTGCTCTTAAAAAATTATTACAAATGTATGTGTATATACATGTATATATAAATGTATAATGTATAAATGTATGTATAAATGTATGTGTGTATACGTATATACATATACATATGTGTGTATGTGTGCATGTGGATAGATACAGATACAGAGACACAGATACAGAAACAGACGATGGTCAGCGTAACAATAAAAAACAACTCCAATTCCAGGCCGTAGCAAGGAGGAGCCGTGATGTGGCCACACAGACTGCTAAGGAAAAACATTTAACGACATGTAAAAATGCTCATGATGTAATCCCAAGTGAAGTGAGAGAATTCAAAATGATATACATAGAATGCCCCAAATTTGTTTCACACAGACACACAAAGATAAAAGACTGAAAATAAGCACTTTGAAAATGTGAACAGTGGCTCTAAACTAGTGATGAGATTAAAAGCAGTTTTTTTCCTTTCGTTGTTCTAGTGCCTGCTTTTAAAATTCTAATAAACGTACAGCTCTCGGCAATCAAAATACACACACACACACTTTTCAGTACAAATAGCCTTGGTTTAGTAAGTCCACATTCGCTGGCTAGCTCCTGGGTGCATAACACCAAGCTAGGTAAGCTCTGAGGGACAAAAGCGAATCCTCCAGTCTTCAAGGAGCTTCGAGTCCAGGGAGCTAGGTACAACCCAGGAAACGGGGTTGAACGATTATCGAGCCTGCTAGCCAACCACACACTAAATGCCGAGGCAGACGTCAGCTCCGTCTGGTTCCCCACATGCCACGCGCTTAACGTGCTCGCTGTACGTCTGGGTACACAGCGTCGCCCGATGAACGCTAGCTACCGCCGGCACCCCCTCTACGGCCAGGGCAGGCCAGCGTGCCTCCTTCTTCCGTCATGGCAGAAGCCCAGCCTTATTCAGGAAGGCCGTGCTCCAGGCCAGAAGATCACGTCACACCTCCCTCACGTGAGCAGTGCCACTAAGAGACACCAGCCAGTAAGCTGTAAGCCCCGGTTGTTAGATGGGGCCTCCAGGAAAGCTCCTTAACCTGAGGATGGACAGCAGGCATCACCATCAGCCCTGTTCATGCAGACGCGCGTTCAGACGAAGACTTTTAAAGTCAATACTCGCCAACTGAAACGACTGCCTTTCTTTTTCCAGTCCGGTCTTTTGGACAAACCAACGACAAGCGGTAACTGCTGGAACACACCTGATGGATATTTATTTAACAAGATTTGTGTCGGATTGATGCGAAAAAAGCCGAGATGTAAAATCAAAACCTATAGTACTGGGAAATATATATGTAAAGCAGTTCTGAGTTATCTCTGAGACCAGAGGTAGCTGTATTCAAGAGAGAGATCAGTTATTAAGTCACGCATATCCCTCCCTATCCCCCCCAGCGCAGACGCAAGTCCTACGGAAACAGAAAATTGTACTTTTCCAATAACCCCTAAATTGTTATTTATTTCCAAATCCTTACCTGCTTCTCTTCAGTTCCCTGAGGCTTCTATACCCTGCCAAAAAGAACTGGGAACATAAATCAGAATCTATACTCCAAACATATACATATACACCCAGATCAAATTTACAACCTAGGTTTTCACCCACTCTCTATTATGTTTAAGTTTTTCTGTTCCAAACACTGATTACTCTTCCTTTCAATAAAAGAAGCGTGGAGTGCAAATCTGTTTTACCCAGAGGCTTTTCCATTCCTTTCCCGTGTGTTAATTTGAGGCTTGCCACTCAATCAGAAAGCAAGAACCCTGAAGAATATCCCAACATTGCACAGGTGAAAATACACCAATACAGAAGAGTAACACGGGAAAATGCAAAGGCAGAAGCAGTCATTTCCATAATAAAGCTCCTAACGAACTCGGGCAGGGGTACACACGGGAAAACTTGCCCGCGCTGCTCCCACCCGACATGCCAAAGATGTAGCTCAGAAAGTGCAAAGGCATCGCTGCGGCTTCGTAACTGAATCTCAAATTAAGTACCGGAGGCCTAGGGGACAGGCTCGCAAACGGCAAGCTGCAAACCTGAGCACTGTGCCAGCTGGTTCCGGAGCGCCTCCTGCCAAGCCGGGGCGTAGCAGGGACGAGGAATTCAACAGTTTGTGTCTAAGTTCCCCAAACTTCTTAAACACTAGAGACAACCAAAGAGAAGAAAGAAGGAAAGAAAGAAATGCAGAGAGAGGGTCACTTCCGGTCACCTGCTGTAGCCATCTGATGGGGTAAACTGGAAGAAAAAGGTAAGGAATAATGAACAAAGAGGCACGGCAGGAGAGAGACCTTCGAGAGAAATAAAGAGACGAAGCCAGGGGCACCTAAAGAGAGGAAGACACAGAGGAGGAAGGGGAGGAATGAAAGAAAGACATGTGCACGCACACACTCAGAGAGACCGGGGGCGGGGAGAGGGGGGAGAACAACAGTAACTGAGAAACAAAGAAGGGACACAGACATGCCACATGAGGAATCGAGACCCAGAGGAAGCATTGCATCATTCGGTCATGTGGTCAACAGGTATGTTCCCGGCGCCCGCTACATTGCTCAGAAGGGAGACCACTGTACCCGAAATAGCGTCAGTCCCTGGCACGAGAGGTATGTCCACGTAGCACAGTGGTGAGTCCAGAGGGGGAATGAACAATTCCCCAAATGAACCCCAAAATCATTGGGCCAGAGCCAGAGTATTTACTCTCCAAATAGTGAATCATTCTGAGGCATAATACTGCAACACTGATTGTTAAAACAAACTCAATTAGGCAAGACACCAAAAATAAGAGGGCTCAAATAACAACCACAAAAATAAGAATCAATGAACTCCATCCAAATCAAAAACCAGTGAGCTTCAAGGATACCAGCAAGAAAGTGAAACGAGAATGAGAGAAAATATTTGCACATCATGCATCTGGTACGGGTCTACTGTCCAGAATATACAAATAACACACACCCGATAAAAAATACAGCTAATTGAAAACCAAAGGGCAAGGGTTTGAAGGAACAGCTCTCTAAAGACAATACACAAATAGCCAGAAAGCACGTGAAAAATCACCAACGTCACTAGCCATCACGAAAATGCAAGTCAAAACCACAATGAGACAGCATTTCACTTCCACCAGGACATCTATAGTAAGAGGGACAGATGATAACACGAGCCGGCAGAGACGGGGAAGAACTGGAATCCTCATTTGCCGCTAGCGGGAGGTGCAGTTAGGAAGACAGGGGGGCAATTCCTCGACAAGTGAAATAGTTACCATGTGATCCAGCAACACCACCCCTAAGGGCACACCCAAGAGAAATGACATGTCCACAAAACAACTTGTGCATGAACATTCAGAGCAACATTGTTCACCACAGCCAAACACAGCACCAGAGTCTGCAAAGGAAGAATGGATAAACAAAATGGCGTACAGCCATGCAGTGGAATATTATTCAGTCGTAAAAAGGAACAGAGTACTAAAACGTGCTATAATTTTGGATCAATCTTGAAAACATGATGCTAAATCAAAGAAGACAGACACAGATCATACCATTCAATTCATAAGATAGGCCCAGAAAAAGCAAATCCATAGAGACAGAAAGTAGATTAGTGGTTGCCTGGGGCTGGAGGGAGGGGAAGGAGTGTCTGCTTCCAGTGAGGAAGACAGAACTGGGGCAGAGAATTACATAAATGACAACACAACTGCAATCCAGCTAAGGGTCACCAACAACCCACCCACGTGCTGGAGAAATCATCTGTCCCTGCGCCTTCTGACTGCCCAGACCCTCAGGCCTTGTACCGTCGGCTGGGGCCTACAGGCCAGTCAGAAAGGTGAAGGAGTTGGCTGGTTTTGATTTCCTGGGAGGTTCAAGCAAAGACTATGGTCAGTGCAAACGCCCTGAGAGGCAAAGTGGTGTGGTCCTGTAACGGGAGGAAGAGACCAGTCCAGGGGGCTAGAGCAGAGAGAGAAGGTGAACAGGTGTGTCGATGTGGGGAGGGGGCTGTAGAGACCACAGGCTGGCCTATGCTGAAGACAGCGGAGATCAGGAGCCATGACAGGGCAGTGAAGGGAAGGACTCAGGGACACGATGGTCTATATCGATTTGCATGCTAAAAACACCAGAACCCATCAAGTTATCTGAGAGAATCAAACAGGTGGTAGACATGAACTCACTTCATGGACTCTGGGCACCTCCGTGCGAGACGGGGAACCAAGGAGAAAAACTCAAGAGCAGAGTCCGCCCCAGGCAGTGCAGGGCGCGGCTTGAACTGGCTCAGCTCGTCGCATCTTCCCAAGGACAGTTCTCAGGGAACAGTGAACCATACCCGCTCTGCAGAGCGGGGCGATAAAGCTCAGCAGAGTGGCCTGCCCAAGGCACAGAGCTCAAAAACGGGCATGGCCTGGACCCGGCTGGCAGCCAGCCTGATCCCGGAACCTCTCCCCTCAACGCCTCTAGGGCTCATGCAGCAAGCGCTCATTACGCGGCAGCAGGCAATCCGCACTCCTCCTGCTCCAAGCCCCTGCTTTGTTCCTACAGTCAAGGGTTTCACAAGGCAACTGGGGATCAGCACCCTGGTAGCTTAGGGAGAATGACGCTCCGGTCAGTAGCCAGATTTCCTTCACTCTCAGCCACCCACCGTGAGGCTCAATGGGAGATTACGAACCAGAGCTGTTCTTTCGTTCACCAAAGGAAAAGTGAGCCCAGGATTCAAGGTTTTAAACCACATCCACTACAGAAGTAATTATACCATGAGAAAGACGGCAGGGGGATTTCAACAGGGCTTTACACGTCCGTTCCCCCCTTAATGACCATAAGCCTTTGTAAGTCCCTTCAAACAAAGGCTTGAAGCTTTCGCTCCCAAAATCCTGACCGTCCGAGTGCCTACACCAGGCCAACTGCTGAACACCCAAACCGAGGACATTCCAGAAGGGGAGGAGAAGTTAGAACTATGCCAGACACTTGAACGGGGAACGGACTAAAACAGAGCCAGCTACTATTGTGCTATAGGGTTAATTAACAAAAGAGGCACAGCTGGTTAAAACACACAGCCAGCATCTTTACCGATGCCAAGCCCTCATATAACCCCTAGGAAAAATTCTTCTACATGCCAAGGAAATGAGCTGGTAATTCACCAAAAGGAAATTCAATTTATAAATACAGAGAAAAAAAAAAAAAAGTATTCCATCTCCATAGCAACTCAGGAAATACAAATCAAATACAATCAGCTAGGTTTCTGCCTGATGGTGTTTAAATGGTAACCATTCATTAATGCAGCAGAGAGTGGCCAACTAGACCTGTTTCTGGGGACACTTTCAAATGGACAGATCGCCAAAGAGCAACATGGCAATCCATCACAGGAGCCAGAAAAAACATGCCATTTCACCCAGCAGTTGTATTTATGGTACCACTCCTCCTAAGTAACTAGAAACATGGGAAAATTCTGTATACAAAAGACATTCTCTGCAGCATTTTTCAGTAGAATAACATTAAAAAAAAAAAAGGTCTAACACAATAGGAAACTGACTAAATAAACCCTGGTCTATCCTCTAGATCTAATAACATGCTGTTGTTAGGAGTTGGGAGTTACACAATCTATGAAACACTTAAAAAGTCTTGAGATGGACAATTACAGAGAAAAGCAAGGTTCAAAACTGCATGCACAGTGTGAGTTCAATATCTTTTTCAAAGTGTTAGCAGGAGGAAAACTCTTCCTAAGGAAGTCCTGTTTTATTTTCTCTAATTAAGTGGCATAGTGTGGCAGAAGACCAAGCTCTGGAGCCCAAGAGAGTCAACGTTGTACCCTATTTAATCAACCTGGTTAAAGAGTGTTGTCATCAGCCAGTGTAGCCTTTAAATGACTTGTTGCAAAGGAAAACTCAACCCTTATTCTTAAAAGCCGCTGACGTTACTTACAGCCCAAATCATTCCCAAGGGATGGAGTAATACTTTGGGTTTGGCTTTCTATTTTTCTCCAACCTAATTCAAAGATCAACGTTTGGGGCATTCAACACCTACCGACTGTTCATTTGTCAAAAACACAAACGCTGACATTGGTCCACGTGCAGTTTTTTTCCCCCCCAATCTATCTCATAGGAGGTTGGCATTTCCAAGAAAGCTGAATGGGCCCTCCCAGCATTCGGGCAAGGACGATGGACCCATCTGCAAAGCAATCCAGTTTCCAAAACAGAGCTAATCACTAAACAACGTGGGTTAGTTGGATTATGCGATCCTGCTACCATGTTTAAGGATGAATCTTTCCTCACACTGCTGATGGACTGGCAGGTGGGTTACTCATGAGAATGCGATTATTTGTTTGAAAAATCAAAACTATTTTTGCAAGTGATAAATCACTGCTTGACTCTTTGCCCACACAGGAAGCCAAAAGCAACTCTGTTTCTTAAGTTTAAGAACCAGTTCCCCATCCAAAGAACAGCACCCTTGAAGTCATCTTTCAAGGTACGTTACAAACAAATTTGAACAAATGAAAGCTAACTTTTAAAGTTCTTTGGTTTCGATTTTTAATTTGGACATCCCAGAACAGGGGTCTGCAAACCATGGCACTCAGGCGAAATCTGGGCTGACAGTGTTTTTGTAAATAAAGTTTTATTGATATCCAACTATGACCACACATTTCTAGAAGGTCTAGGGTTGCTTCTGTGCCCCAACAGCAGCGGTGAGTAGTTTTCATAGAGGTTTGTGTGGCCAACAAAGCTGAAAATGTGTACTAACTGGCCCTTTATATAAAACATTTGCTGATCCCTGTCCAAGAAAGAATCAAGGCAATTCACATGAGTTACCCTTATGGGTCCAAACAGACTTCGTAGGAGACAGGACTGGGCTACGGGTGGAGATCTCAGCAAGAGACAGTGATAGCTACAGAAGTCAGAGGCAACACCATTCACCCGTTCGGATTTGGCTTAGGGCACACCCCATGGAGACTGTTCACCCAAGAAAAGCAGACCCCCTACTTCAAATGCTAGGTAATTCACTGATAAGAGATCTCTGTGCAACACAGAAAGTATCTTACTTGATTGAGGAAAAGGTTATTTGAGTGTCTCAAAAGATACCATTGTTCAAAGGAAGTAAGATAAAAAAGGGTAAGAAGAATAGGGTATTTGGGGCTATTTGATGTGGCCCACTGGGAGTAGGTAACTTTAAAAAGTATCCTAGTATTGAAATAAAATCACTCTGGATCTGTGTCTGTCTTGACACAGATTAGCCACTTGACCTCAGGAAGGTCAGACCTCTGTTTCTTGGCTTTATTGTGTACATAATGTGGAAACCACATTAGACACGGTTCTGGGTCCAAACCAAGCCTAGGACTGTCCTCCACTCCCATGATCCATTCATGCCTAAGCCCACATTACATTTACTAAATACTGACAATGTGCCAGGCACTGTGATGGTGCTGTGGGTATGAGGCCAATAACGCAAACAGAATTCCTGCCACCATGGACCTTAGACCCTAAGCAGAGAGACTGAGAACAAGTCAAACAATAGATATATAAAAACCAATTGTGAATTATGACAAGGGCTCTGAAGCAAACTACTGGGATGCTGAGACAGAACGATGGGGGCTGCCTGACGACGACAGCCAGAGAGGGCCTATCTGAGAAGGTGACAGGCCCAAAGCCAGCCCTAACAGATAAAGAAGAGCCAGCCACATAAGGCATTGGTTAGAGAGAGGGGGAGAGAGCAACATTCTCTTTATTTATGCATTTGTTTGTTTATTTATTTATTTTTGAGAGAGAGAGAGACAGAGACAGAGAGAGAGAGTGAGCATGAGAGGGGTAGGGGCAGAGACAGAGACAGACACAGAATCTGAAGCGGGCTCCAGGCTCCGAGCCGTCAGCACAGAGACAGATGAGGGGCAAGATCATGACCTGAGCCGAAGCCGGACGCTTAACCCACTGAGCCACCTAGGCGTCCCCAGAGAGGAGCATTCTTGACAGTGTGGATACACGAAGCACAAGAAGACTCAAGGACCTGCTGTGGCTCCCTGGTGTGGCCACTGGAGGGGGTTAACTTCCACAAGCAGCTCAGGCTTGGAGACGAGCCTGCCGGGGCTCTGACCGCCATGTGGCCTCAGGCCGATCAAAACTCTGCCCTCCTCGGCTTTCTCACACGGACAGCAGTGTCACCCAGGGAGACAGTGACTTCGGTATGTCCCAGCTCTGCAGCACAACGAGTGGGCGTGCTCCGAAGACAGATACAAACAAGGCCAGAGGGGCAGTGATGAGCAGGCAAGTGGGGGAGGAGACCCAAGACAGGGCTAGGAGGTGACCAGGGCCTGGTCAGGCACAGTTTTACTTTATTGGCAATGGCAGGTCACTAAAGGGTTTTAGGCAGGGCGGTTTTGTATGTTTCAAGGAGGACTCTAGGTTGTGGGGAGGAGGAAAGAGGGGAAGCAGGGGACCAGGATGCTGCTGTTGTCCAGTAAGAGAGAAGTGTGGACTGCAGTGAAGAGGCTGAACTCGACCTCACGGACCTGCTCTGAGCAGCTGGAAGCAGCCGCCTGGACACTGCTCTGAGAAGAGCTGTGAGGCGCAGACAGGGCTCACTGGGAAGAAATATCCAGTGTGATTAGTGATGCCTGCTCCAGGAACAGGAGGAGTAACAGCAACCTGTTTCCGTACCTGTCCTCCATTTACAGAAACTTCCAGTAGTGTTTCTCGCACGGTAACATGCTGGCAACTCACCTGGAGATCTTTACTCAGAGCACCGATCCTAAGAGCATGGGGCTGGGGTAAGGCCCGAGGAGCTGCACTTGTGGTGTGCTCCCAGTTGATGCCGGTCCTGCTGGCCCGGAGGCCTCACTCTGAATAGTGGGGATCTCGAGCACTTGCGCTCTTTTGTCCCCACAGATTTATCAGATTGAGCACCAGCTCCCGAAGCTTGACACAGAAGGACACTGGAGAGGTGTTGACTGAATGGAGCTGGGGTGTGTGCATGTGTGTGTGACTTTCAGCCCTCAACTGCTACGAAGACGAGTCCCAAAGATTCCAGGGATAGCTGAGCAAAAAAAAAAAAAAACACATCACCCTAGAATACGACAAACGTCATATGTATGTATCGTCCGTGTTCTGCAGGCCTCTGCATCCTTATGGCACTGACGATCACTGCAGGGATGGGGGCGGTGGGCGGATGCTAGCTCTTACAGAAGCTCCCAAGGGTAGTTTACATCCTGTGTGTGGAACCCCCCACACTCCTGGTCCATAATCCTAACTGTCATGAACATCAGCGAAGTCCAAATTTCCTTCCTAAAGACAGATGCAAATCAGCTCGGAATCCAGGGTGGGAGCCAGACCCAGCTGCCCGCACGTAACATCAGATGGCCAAGGGACTCCGTGTTAAATAAACATCCCCAAAACCTGGAGGCTCAGTCCACGGCACTGAGCTTCCCTGGAAACCAAAGCCCTTTTCTCAAAGAAACAGAGACCCAAGGCTCCAGGCCATCCCTGTCGGCCCCAAGAGCTGCATCCCATGCATCAGTCTACAGATTCTTTTCTCTCTCTCCCTCTCTCCCTTTTGAACTCACAGAATGTCAAAAGCCTTAATTTTTAAACAGTTTACCTTAATAGAGCATGTTCATTTCGGAGAGCCATTAAAAAATCATGAGAACATTCTCCTGCTGCAGAGAGGTGATTCATGCTTTCTCCCAGCACACACCACACTTTCGAGCCTCTCTGGGTTACGGCAGCCCCAACTCCCATGTAGTCTGTACATCTCGGAGCGGCTGTGTATTAACATTAAACACACATAGCACTTTTCAGGTCTCCAGAGCGCTGAACAAGATTGCTTGTCAGATAACGTAAGGGTGAAAAGATTAATCATCACCAGAATTAATGGTTAGCAAGGGGTGGGACGACAAAGAAGTCATCTGTATGCGAGGGATTTCGCACCATGCATGACGCTGCCTCTGGCCAGGATGCTGGGGGAGAGGGCTGGATTCTGGCTGGTTTCCAAGTACAAAACACAGAGTTCAACTACTTCATCTGTCTAACTGGTGTTAGTTAAAAGGCACGAGGGTCTCATCATCAGCTCCAGGGTATTACCACAGGCTTAACTCAGATGAGGACAGCCACGTAAACACAGGCGGGGCCGGATGCTGGAGAGGCAACGCTTTCCTAACAGATCAAGGAAAGCCTGCCGAGTTCCGACCTAAGAACAACCCCTCTTCAGGTTTTGCTGAGATGTGGTCAGAACCTACATCAGCTCCTCGAATCTTCCAACAGCTCGGGAGAAGAACTTCAACCTTCCACGCTGCGTCTACCTGCCTCCGGGCCTGCGTGGACCCAGATGCCTACTGTAACTCTACGACACATCGCCAGCCAAGTACGAAGGATGCAGACTTCAACCGTCTTGATCCCTGACCACCAGCAAAGGTTTGTGAATGAGAATAATGGGTGTTAGTAAAGATTTTTCATGGAAGGAAGAGGAGTTCAAGGCTCACAGATTAGATGGCAACATTGTGTAGAGACACTCAGCCCTTGGTTGCTTTGAGTACAACCTCCAGGAGCCCCCACAGCGTTCACCCTTTGGGAGGTACCCGGGCTGGATTCCGAACGGGCCCTGTGTTCAGGCCCGGATCTGAAGCCCGAGTCGGTGCTGACTGCCCTAGAGCACCGTCACTGGCCCTGGGCTCATCCATGAGGTACCGGGGAGGAATCCAAGAGGACACAGAGCTGGGACCCCATTCAGCTTGTCTGGCGCTCTGCCTGCTTGCGACATTAAAAGAAAAAGTCTTGGCGAGAGAAAGATCGGTTGGTCAGTTGCACTTAGCCTCCCGCTTGTGCCCATTCGGGTTCTTCAAAGTGCTCAGCATCTCACCCCTCCTCCTTCCACCCGGACAACTACTCACACTTCCACCCTCAAAGCAGACGGCACTTTCTCCAAGGACCCTTCTGGTCACACGTGGCCTTTCCTCAGGGCCACCTCAGGGGACACAGCCTGTGGTGCTGTGACCTCCCTACTCGTCTGCCTGCCCTTCTCGTCCATCAGCTCTGAGGACAGCGACCGTGTCTCGGGTCCGCAGCGGGCCTGGTCTGCGGCGGGCCCTCCGTACGCGCGTCAGAGAGCAGTGACGTGAGGAGAAGGGGCGAGGGAGGAGCAGGAAGGACGCAGGCGGTGGCCACGGGGGAGGAAGGGGCAACGGGAAGAGGGCGGGCCACTCGCCCCAACTGCTCCGTCCACTCCGGTCTTCAAGTCTGACGCAGACGCCCCGATAACGTACCCCTCGAGGGGATGCGTACGTCACACGCTGAGAAAGGAGATGGGAACAAGTTCACCACAGCCGCCCAAGAACCAGCGACTGGGCAGCGAGGGGAAGCCACCAAAAGCAAAGCCAGTCCCGGTGCCAGGGTACAGAGCCGGCTCCGGGGTGGCCCTGGGTGTCCACGCCGGCTCTGCCCCCTGCCAGCCACGGGACCCTGAGTCAGCTGCTCAGGCCCTGGGAGGGGCCGCACCTTCACACGCCATGTGGGCAGTGAGAACACACAGCAAAGTGCCACGCCGAGGCTCGTGCCAGGCGCCCGCCATCAAGGGTTTGGCCCGCGCCCCAGTGAGGAGCAAGCGCTTGATAAATGGAGGTGCCATGACAGCCAGGGAGGGACAGTCCCTTCCGTTGAAACGGCTTGGTCACAGGCCTCGTCCCAGAGCAGGACCACTGGCCGTGGATGTCGGGTGCGGCGTTCAACAGCGTGACAAACATAAATGAAAAGCACAGCAAAGACCCAGGTGGTGGGGAAGGAATGGGGAATTGTTGAACGGGTTTAGAGTTTCGGGTTTGCAAGAAAGAGAGAGTTCTGAAGATGGGGTGCACAACAGTGCGAATGTGTTGAACGCGTCCCGAGCGCACACATAAAAATGGTTACTGTGGTGAATTTTGTTCTGTGTATTTTCCTACTAATCTTAGCAAAAAACACAAACCACGCAACGATGTAGCGATGACGGTTACTGTTTACAGAGCGTGCTCTCACCGATTTCATTCTACAGTCATAACAATCCCATAAGGGCAGTACTACCGTTATCTCGATTTCAGGTGTAAGAAAGCCGGGGTCCAGGGAAGAGAAGTAGCTTCTCCAACATCACACACAGCGGCTGAGCTGCAGATCTGGGTTCATCCCTTCAGAGTCGGACTCCAGAAACCCTACTCTCAACCTCAACCCACACTGGGAAAAAGCATTCCAGAACTACTGGGGCGTCAAGAAGGCAACAGCCGGAAGCCCCGCTTTCGAATCCCAAGACCTGGACTCCATTTCCAGCTCTGCCCCCTGCTGGCTGCGGAACCCTGTGCCAAGTAAGGAAGCCTCAGCTTGCTCACGTGCCAAGTCAGAGGAACATCGACACTGGTGACTGCGGGAGGTGACCACACCATCAGTCAGACGACAGCACTCTGTAACCCATAAAGCTTCACGCCCACATGAAGGGCCCGACCCAACTCCTCCTCTAGCCTACACGGGAAGCTCGGGGGAAAGCCGTCCCAAGCGAATATCCCTTTGACATCGACACACAGGCTAGAGGTTATGTTTTAATCCGGTTACTTTCTGATGCAAGTAATGCCTGTCTACCATGGAAACGATAGCATGAAAAAGTAAGGAACACCCTTAACCCCACTACCTCCGTATCTCCGAGAAATTTCTAGAGCACCAGTGTGGCCGGAGTGACGGGAGATGAAGGGCGAATGGGAGAAAATACAAAGGTGGGTTGACAGCACTTCGGGACAAAAGAAGACATCATAAGAGAAGAACAACCAGAGGCAAAAATCAGACCCCCAGGAACAAGGACAGTTAGATTTCTTAAGAGGCAGTTTAACACCAACAAATGTCTGTAACAAAGGCTGACAAACTACACCCTTTGGGTGAAATCCAGCCTGTGGTCTGTTATATTGTGAGTAGTGCACATTTCAGGGAGAGGAGCGGGAGGAGGGAGACGAGGGATAAAGGCAGGAGAGGGCAAGGAGACAGACCATCCACCATGCCCCAAATATGTGCTTCTGGGCCTTTACCTCTGGTCTGAGATACAACACACAGTGAACACTCACCTCCTGTCACCTGAAGGCAGAACGAGGTTTGTGCACATTTTGGAAGAAAACCCAACAGCAAGGAAGGCTGCTCAGGCACAAGGTAGGGAGGACACCAAGCCATCTCTGTCCTACAGGGACGTACAGGGGACGGCGGGACCAAACTCGGGCAGAGCTGTAGGCAGCACAGTGTGCGCTCAAAACCTGCCCAGGTAGCGAGAGATCCAGGATGAAATCTAAAGAGGTAAGAGAGAGGGGGGCCTGGGTGGCTCAGGTGATTAAGCATCCGACTTTGGCTCAGGTCATGATCTTGCGTTGGTGAGTCCAAGCCCCACATTGGGCTCTGTGCTGACCGCTCAGAGCCTGGAGCCTGCTTCCGATTGTGTCTCCCCCCCCCCCTCTCTCTCTCCCTCTCCCTCTCTCTCTCTCTCTCTCTGGAATAAACAATAAATGAATGGAAGAAGCAAGCAAGCAAGCAAGCAATAGGTAACAGAAAGGAGAACTCTAGAAGAGCTGCCTCCACGAATAAACCCAAGCTTTTCTGCTGACCTCCTGGATGAGCACATCAGGGGTCTCTCCTTGTCCCCACCCCCCACCCCCATCAATGCGAATCCACCGGCGGTGCTTCACCTTCCTAACTTGCTGTGTGACCGTGGGCAACTGACTTAAGCTGTTCCTTATTTGCAGAACGAACATCCACCGTCTTGGTGGTAACAGCATCCACCATCTAACATGTGAGGATTAAGTGAGTAAGTGGACAGGTCTTCATGCAGTACCTGACAGAGTAAGCACCACTTAAATGTTAGCTGCACCCCCCCCCCAAGCACCCTCCCCACCCAACGCTTTGCTGAACGGTGCTATTCAAAGACAAGGAATTAAGAGTCCACTCCGTTGGCCTTACTTGTGAGTAGAACTTAGACTGTAGAGTCCATGATGGCCCCCTGCCAACCATCCCCTCTCTCAGGGGTTCTGCCATACAGCCCCCAACAAGGGATGGGAGCGCCCAGGAGGTAGAGAGGTGGCATTAGTGACAGAGTCCTCAGAGAGGCAGGCAGGGCCAGGTCACAGGGGGCCCCGGGCACCATGGTTCTAGACCAAACACGATGGGCTGCTCAGTGCTGCTCCTCCCAGCATCTCCCTACACAAGCACCAAGGCTAGTTCCAGGAAGCCGGGGGGCCCCTAGAGAAGCCAGGACCATCCCACTTGGCCATCCTCAGGACCGGAAGGAGAGCAGGTCCTGATTTCTCGGGCTCAGTTGGCCAGAGGACCACACGGGGCACCAGGACGAAGACTCGCTGCCCCCACCCCCCCATCTCTCCCCTCCCTGCTCAGCTATCTCCGCGACAGGTCTGCCGTTCTGCAGGACCATCAGATTACTACAGCACGCCTTGCAGAAAATGCTGAGTGGAAGGAAGGAGGAAAGGGAAAAAAAAATTCTCCTTCGTGCGATTCATATATGGGCAAGAGTGACAATTCGGGGCGCTAAAATTAATTTGCTCCCTTGCCGATGAGGAAAAGGTAAGCGTTGAGGCAGACTCTAATAAAAACGTACTTAATGTGTGCAGCACATATTTATTCATCTTAGAAAATCTGCAAAGCCGCCACCCTCCCCGCTCCCATAAAATCTGACCATCCTACTCAGCTTCTATTCTTATCCCCTGCTCATTTGCGTAATTTTAACACTGCAGAATATAGCTAGCCTAAGAATATTTTTTTATAATTACACCCATCACAGGACCTGTCAGTATCTAATGAAGGATAATTTCAGCTATTATAAGAAGCTTAAAAGATCATTTTCATGAATAATTCGTAATATGAATCATTAAATTCAAACAATGTCAGAAATTTCAAAAAAAAAGTGGGGGGGGAGAAAAATATTTTCAGTGTCTAAAAGTAACCAGCCCTCTAAAGGCAGAATCATTTCTGTCGTGCACAGAAACAACACATGGGGCAGATCTTCGTCTGAGGGGAAGAAACATGCCAACTGGCTCATGTCCCTTCCTGCTTTTCTTTTCTCACCAGGCCCCCCGAGCCGGAGGATAAAATCCACACCGCTGGCAAGTCACATGGGGTGTTACTTGCTCTGACCCCCTGCTTTGCGCTCTTACCTCTCTCTCCCTCCAAGAAACAAGACCTGTCCGACAATGAAACAAACCTATATTGGAGACAGAACCAAGGGGCAGAGGGATACATGTTCCTGGTAAACTGTTTGCATTCCTAGATCGAGCCACACCTGCAACCGGGGGCCTACTTCCAGTTGCTGGGGTCAGAGGGTCTTCAGGATCTATGTAGGAGGGACTGGGCTGGATCCCAGAAAAGACAAATCACCTGTGAGGTGGTCTGGCTCACAGGTGCCCACAATGCATGGCAGCAAAGCCCCCACATCCACTCTCCCCCAGGAAATGTGAAGAGACCTAACAAGTCCTATTTCTAAAAGAAACTGGTCTGTTCCTGCCTTGCAACTATAAACACATCATGTACTAAAATCTGAGTGAGTTTTCGCTAAGAGAAATAATGTTTACACCTTAGATAAGGGAAGGAGGGAGGAAACGTCTTAACCAACAGAAAAAATACTGAACGTATTAACTAGATTACAAGATTCTGGAATATTACCCCCTTCTATAAAATGATGTTTCTCAAACTACAGATTGCATCCCTTTAGTGGGGTGGTGAAAGTAATTCAGTGAGTCACAACTGTTTGTTATGATGGAACAGAATGGAATATACAACATAAGAATGTTTTGCACACAGTAAAGGTTAAGTAAGTAATGTTCTAGGAAGGCAGTGTCTCAATTCCTTAATGCATGAACGTGTGCACTTAAAAGCCTCTTTCTTATCATGAGCCATAGTCAAAAAGGATCGAAAACCACTTTTGCTGTTAGGTTTTAAACCAAAAGGCAACTGACGGGCACCGAACTCACATCTACACAGAGTGACTGTGCTTCTGTACATCTTTATATTATAAAAGGTACCTTCTATAATTCATATTTAATTGGATGTCAAGAGCTCTCCGGCTACAAGTTGCCAAAAAATATGAAAAGAGAAATAGAAAGAGGAAACCAAGATTAATTTTATTTTCCTCTCCCCATGGGAGGCCAAATGATACATAAAGAGTAATGTAATACTTAAGCTCAGGGGCGCCTGGGTGACTCAGTCAGTTGAGCATCCAACTCTTGATTTTGGCTCAGGTCACGATGCCAGGGTCATGGGATCAAGTCCCATGTTAAGTGTGGAGCCTGCTTGGGATTCTCTCTCTCCCCCTCTAGCACTTTCTTTCGAGGGAATGAAGGAATGAATCTTACCAGGTAGGCATTACAGACGGAGTGGCTCAGTTTACATCATCCCAAAATGACAGCAGGCGAGCCTTAAGTCAGGGTTTGCACCTGGGCCTCAGAATTCTAGTTCAGAGTCTTACAGTATTGACCAATAGCTGGTCAACAGGACAACTGTCCTTGGTAATGCCGATTCTGCACGCGACAAGGGCACCCTGGACTCACAGGACAAATAAGCATGGGACACAAAGAGAACGGCTTAAACAAAGAGAAGGGGGACTCCCGTTTGTCCTGTGTCACACAAGTGGGGAGAGTTTCAAAAGGGGTGAGCACAAAGCATCTTTCACATTTTAGTTTTCCCCATTTCTCCACTGAAACGGACCCCACTGCTGCCCTGCTGGCCAAGCCAGCACGGCCGCTCCCTCGGGTAAAAGCTGCGTACCTGCGAATTCCAAAGTGTGGCACAAAGGGCTCACGTCCCCTCCTAGCCATTCTTTCTTCCGTAGCAAGAAAAATTTTTTGCCGGGCACCTGACCATCTGGATGGACAACAAAGACAATTTCCCAGCATCCCTTGCAGCCACGTGAGGCCACATGAACGTGTCATGGGCAAACTGCAGCAGAAAAAGTTCGTGAACGGGAAGACTCAGGAGGAGAAACTACCTGAAATGAAATACAAGCACAGAAAACCAAAGGCCAGGTAACCTGCCCAAGGTCACACTTCTGGCAGAGGGCAGTCTTGGGACTTTCAGAGCCCAAGCCATGGTCTCATGTTCATGTTCTAACACTTTCGGGTAAAGGCTGCCTCCGTGAATGCTGTCCCACTCTACTTTGGAAAAGAGGTGAGAAAGGAGGCAAGACAGCCAGCGGCAGCCAGCTTGCACCCCATCAAACCCTCTTTCCAGTCACTCAGCCCACATGTGACTGGTCGCCGACACCTGATGCACCTTGCGGGTACAGGTGTATTTCACCAGTGCCTGACTTCACTATCATTAACTGTGGGTTTTTTCCATGCCATCAGCTTTTCTCTTCACCCATCAAGTCCACGTGTCAGAAGGGGAGGTGGGTCACAGATCACAAAGCCGTCTTCAGGTGGGGGTGCTTACCCCAGGAGGTACCTACCCGGAAAGGTGGGCTCCAGATGGTTAATGACACCTGAGGGTTTGTAAGTGACTTATTTTTTCGCTTTCCACGTCTCTGTATCGTCTTACATTCTCTACAGTAAATATGGCCTCTTTTTTAACAAGAAAACGCAAATTGCTGAACGTTCAACAATAAAGTTGCGGGAAAACTATTTTTAAGCAAGCTGCCAGTTCTGCAGACTGCTTTTGGCCCCTGTATGTACGTTTGCTTCTTGTCTATTCCAAATCCTTCATTTTACTCATCGGGAAGAAGCCAAGAGCACAGAAGCAAGGCCTCAAACTGCGCGGGCACCACTCCTGGTTGCCCAGCAGCAGGGACCCCTGCACTCTGCTAATGGCATTATAATGAGACGAACCAGATGCAAACGAAGGCACAAGTAATTAAAGGTAGAGCCGACACTGAGTGTTGTACGGAAACCAATTTGACAATAAATTTCATGTGTTTGCAAAAAATAAAAATAAAAAAATAAAGGTAGAGCCGAGCTGGGCCTCATTGGCTCCACCTGGGGGAAGGAGGGTGTGTTTTTGGAGGGAACGGGTCCCAGGAAAAGTGTGAGGATGAGTCAGAGGGAAATGAAAAGGCCAACGGGGAGCCCGGCAAGGTGAGGAGTCTCAGGTACAGCACGTACCTGGAATGCCTCCAGGGCCCCGTGGTCGAGCGCACCCAGGACGCACGTCACGTGGCTCGATGTCCACATCCGGTCCTGTTCTGCCCACTGGCTTGGCTGCCCGGGAGAAATGTGGGTGCTCCGTCTCCTGGAGCCCACCAAGTGCACCCACCCAGTCACCCCTGCCTGTGGGCTCCAGAGGGGCACACATTGTGCGTCATTCCCTTCTGCGTCGGGACACCATTCACCCACTGTGCACCTGGGCAAAGCACTCGGCCGCGCCGATGACAGGAACAACAATCTAAAACACAGGGGATGGCAGGGGCCGTAAGCCAGTTCGTCCCCTCTCTATGTTCGGGCCTCTTAAGTCCCAGTTGCCCCACCTGCACGGCAGGGACGATGAAGCAGTCAGCCCGCAGGAAGGGTGCCTATCAAGCAGTTAGAGCAGGGCCTGGCATATGAGGCTTAATCCACATGAGCTATTATCATAAGGGGCTCAACACATTTCATTCTGTCACTCATTCACCAAAAAGCTATTTGTCACCTACCAGGGGTCAGGCATCTGTCTTTGCAAGGTGTCTGCCCAACAGCATGAAAACCAAGTCAGTGCTCCTCACAAGGAACCCGAATCCTGGTATAAACGCTTAGTGAATCCGTCACTCAAGAAAGGAAGAAATAAAAAAAAATTTTTTTTAAGTACAAAAGAGGCAGCAATACTACAGAACTGAGGGAAATCAAGTTGGGGCAGTGAGGTCTGTGAACAGGGCGTGTGCTGGGCAACTGGAAGATTCTAGACAGAGTCAACAGGAGGCACACGGGTAAGGACGCCTTCCAGGGAGCAGGGGAGGGGAGGGGAGGAGGAAGGGGATTTCCACCCAAACACAGTGTGAAATCGAGGCCGTAAACCCGTGAAACAACTCCAGATGGAGAGATGAGCTTTATCTCTTTACAGGATGTCTGTTTTTCTATTCGGTCCAAGAAAAAACATTTAGACAAGCGACTCTCACCTGAGATACAAGGCGTCATTACCCACACAAGCAAAGCACAAAGACCCGATGCCTGATGAAAGCTCTGATTAGAAACTTAGAGCAGCTTTCAGAACTAGAGTGGCATTTAACAAAACAAGCCACCTGTCAGCTTCCTGGAAGGAGAGGAGCCGGACACCAAAGAAGACGCTGACTGACAAACTGCACAACAACCCAAGGCCAAGGCGGCCCTAAAAAGTAACAGCAACAATGATCCATGGACCTCTGGCCGTGGCCTCCGCCTCCGAGGAGGGAGCTGAAGCCCTCCAAGTGCTCCGATTCTGTTTCTGGGCCTTCATCTCCCACCGAACAATAAAAAAGAAATGAACAGAAATCATGAATCGATACTTGGTATTTCCAGGCAATTGCTCTTGCAATGACTTAGCAGGGGAAAGCATCCTGCAGGGGATAAAATCAGGGCGAGTAAATAAAATGTTACCCTTTATGGCAGTCCCCGGAGAGACCAGGGACCAGATCCTCTTGCCGTGATGACCCCTGTGCCTTTGATGAAGCTTTTCTCAATGCTGACAGCGCTAAGGGCTGGTTGGGGGTGGTGGGAAACGGCAGTGGGGGGAGGAGCTGTGGCAACCCCCCACCCCTGCCACATAGTTTCCATCAGCCTGACCCTCCCCCAAGCCACCTGGGGCCAGGACTGCTGCTGCCTACCCAATATCCATTACCCCTCCTTCTTGGTGTGCCAATGACACCATCACATTTCCCAGGTTTCCGTGCCATCAGGGGAGCCCAAGAGCTAGAAGTAGAGGCCCTGGAGGAGGGGCGGTACTCTGAAAAATTCCTTAAAGATTGTCCCTGAAGCTGGGGCACCTGGGTGGCTCAGTCGGTTAAGCGGCTGACTTCGGCTCAGGTCATGATCTCACAGTCTGTGGGTTCGAGCCCCGCGTCGGGCTCTGTGCTGACAGCTCAGAGCCTGGAGCCTGCTTCTGATTCTGTGTCTCCCCCTCTCTCTGACCCTCCCCCGTTCATGCTCTGTCTCTCTCTGTCTCAAAAATAAATAAATGTTAAAAAAAAAAAAAAAAAAAAAAAGATTGTCCCTGAAGCTTTAAATCCTTATATAATTCAGCTACAAAATGCACGCTCGGCCATTCCCCACTTCCCACTTCCACCCGCTGGAAATACAGATGTAAGGGCTGGAACACCAGCTGCCTTCTAGGTGCCATGAGGCAATCAACACGATAAAAAGCCACGTACCGCAGATGGCAGAGCAAAAAGAAAAAACAGCCCGAGTTCCTGATGATCATAAAACCATCACACCAGCCCCAGACAAGACAATGTATTTCCAGACTTTTGATAAGTAAGAGAAAAACCTTGTACAAGTCATTGTTTGGGTTGGGTTGGTTTGGTTTTTTTAAGGCAGCCACACGTTGCCACCTGATCCACTAGCCCAAATGAACATACAAAATTCAAAGTAACAGAGCCCATGTTATGCAGACGCAGTGTCAAGACAATGCCTCCAAACCCCTACCCAACAAAACCACCAAACCTCTCCTGAGTGAAAATTCTGGAGAGGTTACATTCCCCACGTCGCTCGGGCTGCATGGCCACCTGTGCTTCTGCCACCCAATGTGCCCTCTTCCTTAGTCTCCCTCCTCATTTCAGGGGGTTGCCTCCCTCCCATTCTCAATCCAGTGTGCTGGGTAGAGCTGCTCCTACCTCCCCCCCCCGCCCCCGCCAGGAGTGGGCACGCGAGGAGCCTGGCATGGCCCATCAGAGTTCTAACCCTCCTCTGAAATCCACAGGATTATCATAAGGGAGGCAGGTGACGCAAGCTGGGGCACAGGGTTCATCTGGGAACATATGGATGACATCAGTAAGGACATCCTACCTAAAAGGCACTTGAAACTCAATTCTTTTCTTGATCTGAAATAAATATGGAAAACTGTCCATTGAATCTGGGGGGGGGGGGGGTGGTGAGTACACTGGGTATTGGGTACCTTATTCCCCAGGCGTTTCCAGTAAATTCTAATTAAAAAAAAAAAAAAATCAGAGTTTGGGCCACTGTCCCACGAATGGCTCCCTGGGTGCTGCCAGTACTGATCCCTGCGTAAGGGGCCAGGTACTGAGCTACTGGTTCAGGTATTTATTTGAAGGTCAGTAAACCAGCTCATCACACAAATCATTTACCAGGACTGCAAAGCTCTCAAGGAGATCGACTTTACGATTATCACCACAATTATTCACCCACTTTCAGAAATTAACATACAGGTGTTCTGCTAATGTGCCTTGACCTTCCGCATACTAGACGCCCTGCAAAACGCACCTCCGATCCAAAATAACGTCAACGACTGCCCGGTACCTTACACATGTCACCCGTTTGAGACTTCAAACGGCTGCACAAGTCAACACTACATTATTATCTCTGCCCCCAAAACGAACACACTGAAAGCTCTGAGTTAAAAACTTATTCTGAGAACTTGGAACTAATCGAGGAGAGTGTGGAGATTCATCCCAGACCCCACTGGCTGCAAAACCCAAGCCTGCCTTTGCCTCCGTGTTCTACTGTGGCCTCCTCAGGCACCTCCTCTCCTTTTACTGTGGGAGGAGGAGCCTTCGCTGAGGAAGAAAACAAGGCCAATAGCCCGCCTCGTCTCCATTGCTACCAGAAGTGGCTTCTCCCCAAGTCTGATGGCCAGTCCTGAAGCAGTCACGTTCCGACCCCGCAGCGCACATTAGGTTTCAGTCGTCCGGGGAGAGGAGGGACAGGGAACGGACCTTTCCCAGGATAAAGTTAAGGGGTAGATGCTACCCCGCTGAGCTACCCCACCCCAGGCTGCCCCACGTAGGCAGGCAGCTCCTGGTCAGCAGCTACACCCCACCTCGGAGGTCCAGGGTGACGCAACAGATTTTACCACCTAGGACACCATTCTCCAGCTAGCGTAACGGATGTGGAGAAGCAGGAAGCACATGCACTACTCAGCCTAAACCTGGCTAAGACCCCGGCTTGGCCTCTGTCTAGGCAGAGGACTCTAATGGTTAATTTCACATGACAGCGTGCCCGGGCCCTGGCACCCACGTGTGTGGTCAAACGCTCGTCTAACTGCCACTATAAAGGTACTTTTTAAAAGGAGATTAACATTTTAACAGTAGACTTCGAGGCTATTTCCTCTCCATAATGTGGGTGTGCCTCATTCAATGCATGGAAGGGAAGCAGGCCTTAAGCTGAAGACTCTAAGAGGAAAGACGGAGCTCCCCCACAAGGAGGAATCCTGCCTCCAGATGGCCTCGGACTCAAGACTGCCACGTCGACTCCTCCCTGGGTCTCCGGCCTGCCCGCCTACCCTGCAGATTTTGTAGCTCCCAGATTCTACAAGAGCATGAGCTAATTCCTTAAAAATCGATCAGTCACATCACACAGAGACAGAGAGGTAGGCAGGCATGTGCACACAACTGTATATGGACATACACACAGCTCTATATACATGTATCCGTATGTATAACCCGCGTGTGTACGTGTATATACACATATGTATGCGTGCATACGTGTGTGCTTATGTGCATGTGCGTATATATGTAGTGGTTTCTCTGGAGACCCCTAGTACGGGGACCTTGAGCACACCCATCTCTCAGAGCCGCGGTCTCATCACACGTGTCAAGTGGGAGTACCAACAGAAATGCTACAGGCCGCAGAACCCACCACAGCCCAGCACGTTACGGGTACCCACTGAATGGAGGCTTCTGCTTTTCACCATCAACCAGGTATTTCTCGAGGTGGTTCCAGGTCTCGTCAGAAAAGGCAGAGCTGTATCGTGCCCTGCATTTGTAGTTGTGTGTCTACTTTTCACTGTCCGTGCCCTCACTAAGCAGTCAGCTCAGGTGGAGAGCTCGTACCTGTCAGTCACCGAAGCATTCCCACAACTGTGCCTGGCACACGTCCAATCTACTGAGAGAATCACAGGGGACCCTTTCTTCCCATCAATAAGCCAAGATTTGCAGGGGACACCAGAAACACCTTTCAACACAGGGCAGGTAGCACATGGCCTTTCCACCCCAATTAATGACCGGCAAGGCCATCAGTCTTCCTCACAGACACGTCTCGGCCACATTCCTGGACGCTCTTTCTACTGCAGACCCTTACAAGTTACCAAGCACTCCTTCCAAGACTCTAAAGGCACAAGTCCCACGAAAAGCATACTGGGTTTGAGGTCCCTTTCTCAGGAGCCACGCAAGTGGCTTAGGAGACAGACCCCACATGCATCCAAGCGAGTGCCCACTATGACTGGCATGAACCTCTGCTCCCCTTCCCTTGTACTGAACTCCTGCTGGGAAGCAGCCACCCAGCCAGAGAAGACACTCCCCAGACCCGTCCGCATCCAGCTGGAACCCCAGGCCTAGTCCCCGGCCGTGGGCTGTGGGCAGAGTGGTGCGGGCCACTGCTGAAAGAAGGGGAAACAATCATTCTATTCCTTTTCTTGAGTAACGCTGCTTCCCCCCAACTTTTCCTCCTCTCAGATAATGCCACTCCCGTCTATGCCAACTTGCCCACTACTCCAAAATCACTGCTGAGAGCATGTGGATGGAATGTGGCAACAAGTTTTATCAAATACTTATTGTGCCCTTGGTCAACACACACACAAACTAAAGTAACGATCTTCTGTGCCATCAGACCACATACCCGAGACAGGGCTACAAAGTCCTGAGGGCAGGCAGGCAATCAAATGCCAGGGCTAGCTTACTGCTCCCCAGGGCAAGAGGAGTTTAGCAAACCGAAGACCAGTGTGATTACATTTCTTTACGGCAACAGAAGAGCTGGCTCTTATAATAAACGCAACATCTGGCCTGGCCAGGGAGGAGGGAGTGGCACTTCCAGAAGAGGAAACTGGATAAGCCAACAGGAGGGATCAGAAAGCGGTCAGGATGGGGGCACATGGCCAGACTGCACTGAAGCTTCATGAGCGCCACCCAGAGGGGAAGGACGCTGGGCACAGAGGAGCAGGGCCACGCTCCTGGGGGAAGGGAAAGGTCAGAGAAACAAAGGAGACGTGCTTGACGCCCCCTGTGGGTCCTTGGGAGGTGGGGGGTGGCAGGGGCGGGCACAGTACAAGTACCGTGTTAACTGAGCAGTGGAGGCAAACACCTTCCATTACACACCCACCTCCCTAACCACCCACCCTCTTCATAATTGCTGGAACCTATCTGGAGACGAGTCCTGAGGCCACACCTGGATTGGAGATGAAAGACAGAGCTTTGATTGACCCGGGACGCCTGCCGCCGGCCAGGAGCCAGAAAGCGGTCACATTTGGAGCCTACTGGCTGGCCCTGAACTTCATTCGTGTGCAGGTGATAATCCGCCAAGGGAGTGGTTCCTGTGGGCAAGCACGGGCATTTTTACTCCCCAGCTGACTGAGTGTGGAGCCAAGGCTGAGAAGCACCGCTCTGCTCCACGTGGGGATAGATGGCAGAGTGGTTTATATGGAAACTGCTGGGGAAGAGAAGCGCTCTCTTCCGCTCGTGTGCCGAAAAGATGAAACCCAGAGCGGTGGGCAGCCTCTTGCCGGAGTGAGAAGGCCTGCTGAGAACGGGCCAGCGTCCACTGGGGCACGGGGGCTGGGCCTAGCAGTCACAGGAGCCCAGGCTGTGCATTCTTCCCTAGGCGGCACTCAGCGACACAGGGCTGGCAGCCTGGGTTCCGCCACGGGGGGAGCATCAGCCAGCACCCTCAACCGGAGGACTTCTCCCCCAGAGGACTAGCGGTCCGACACGCAGCAGCATACGCTGCCAACACTAGGGGGAGAAGGGTGGGGGGAAACCAGACCTGAGAAATGGGGGGGGGGGGGTCCTGTTATTTGAACCCCTGGATCAAGACATCCCTGAAGACAGGCACTTCTAGACTTTTTTTTAGGCCAGATAAAATCGGACTGCAGGAGTCCTACACTCAAGACCTCTGAACGATGACACCAGAGGAGAGTCAAAATCGTGTGCTAACCGTAGGCATGATAAACAAACAACACGTGGTAAGAATCTGACTGGAGGCCAAGCATCAGAAGCGGTTATGTGGGGTCCAGCACACTGGCAGCGTGGCACTGACCCACCAACCCGCCCATGGCCGCGCTCTGCAGAGCAGCCACGGGTCTTCTGTCACCTAACCTCCCACGAGGTCCTACAAGAGCCCCTCGGAAATTTCTACTCATTCATGTGAACACTCATGGAGCACGTACCTGAGTCCAGCACTGCTCAAGGCACTTTGAACACAGGGGAAGAAAGAACAGACAAGGTCCCCGCTCTTGTGGATTGCACAGAGGGGCACAGACAGCAAGCACAGGACGGGGTGAAGCGTCAAGAGACTCCGAGGTCCCGATACACTCTGTGATGAAGTAACATGATAAAAGAGGAGGGGGAAGACACAACATGAGATAGGGCGGTCAGGGGAGGGGACCCCTGAACAGAGACCTGCCTGACGGGGTGAGTCAGCCGTGCAGACACGGGTAAAGAGCATTCCAGCAGAGGAACAACCGCAGAGGCACTGAGGCAGGAACGAGCCTGGTGCATCTGGGGAAGAGCCTGAATGCCAGTGTGGCCGGGGGAGAGTGCGGGGGCGGGGACAGGCCAGGAGGAGGTGGGGTTGGAAGGTGGGGGGGGGAAGGGCCGGGCCACAGCCAGCACTGGAGGCCAGCATCAAAAGGCCTGGAGCAGGTTTTAAAGAGCACAGCGATGGCATCTGGTGGATGCTTCCACGAGGTTCCACATCTGTCCCACTACACCCAGACACAAGCACAGGCGGAGTCAGGAGCCAGCCTTCCTCGTGACTAAAGCCGCCCGCCGCAGATCAAGACATCTGTGCACACCGGGGGCAGGACGCAAGGCCACCCAAGCAGAGATGGCCCACACCTGCTGTGGTTTACACTCCTGGATACAAAGTCAGGCCCCCCCACGCCCAGGACACACGCAGGCTCTAGCAATACCCCGCCCACGGCCATCCATCTCCACAGAATCGGGGCCTCAACTGTCCTGCCCTATTTTCTGGGAGCCCAGAGACACACAGGTCCCTGAGAGTAAGAAGCACACGCCACGTTCAACGGGGCATCAGCGAGCAGGCCACACGCAGGCAGAGATGCAACAAATCAGAGAGGCTGAGGACTTTTTTCTTCTTCTTCCGTTTCTTAAATTTTTTAAATTGCTCCCAAACTTCCATCATCTGTCCAGTTCCTCCCACTGTACCTCCTGCCTCACCGCCGGTGACTATGACGGCCACTAGCAACAGAGCCCTCTGTCCCTGAGCCCATGACACGTTAATTAAATGGAGCCACCGACACGAGCGTGCAGCCTTAAACCCATCACTACAGGAGAAGACGACGGTGGCCAAGGCAGGACAGTGGAGGGAGCCCAACGAGGGGAAGGCCAGGAGCGCGAGCCCCCGACACACCACAGACGGGGTTATTTGCAAAGACAGATTCCGAGAATTAAGAGCCCTGTCCCAGGACAGGAGGGATTCCGCATCCAGTAAAGAGCTGATCGTTCGCACAAGCCTATGAGCTACCGAAACCCAACTCAAGCTTGAAAACGGGCCGGGGAGCGAGGGTGGGAACTCAGGGCTGCACTCTCCTGTCAAGTATGGCTGGATTCGGAGGCTCAAAGGACATGAGCAGAACCCAGCTCTTCCCTGCCACCCGGCTCAGCTCCTCCCTGTGCGTGACGGCCTCACACGGAGACGAGAGAACTGTAGTGGCCCCAGCCTCCCAGGCCCCAACAGGAAAGAAGGGTGCCCCTGGCAGGAACACCGCTCCTCCTTGGCCCAGAGAGCCAGCTCCGATTCACAGGTAAATGCTCCTCAGGGGAGCCCGAGAGAAGGCCAACACTGAGCAAGGTTCTGCTGAGCGGCAAAGAGCCCAGAAGAAATCCCACGGGACGCCGAGAAAGCAGCCTCGTCGACCGCACCCGCGGCCACCGCCCACATCTGAAGAGTAACACCAAGGGTCCTTCCAGCAGTGAGGTCCCAACCACACGGCGTGGGGGCTTCACCTCTGGCGTCCAGGGCAGGCGGTGATGGGAACCATCCACAGGGGTTGGCACCGGTGACCCCAGGACACACGGTGCACAAGCACAGGCCAGGGCAGTGAGCTTTCCTGTCCCATATGTGCCGCCCAGCAAAGGCTACAGCTCTCCTTTGAGGTCTCATTTTGCCCACAGGAAAACTCTGACAAAAACCCCACCTTCAAAACATCAGCACCCCGGCTCAAGCTCCATAAGACAGTGATGACGATGGGCCCAGGGCCTGTCCACAGTCGAGTCAGTACCTCGACTCAGCTTAGTAGCTGTGCTCGTTTCCTGTAGCTGCTGTAACAACCACAAACTCGGGGGCTTAGAACACCACAAAATTGTTACCTCACAGCTCAGGAGGTGAGAAGGCTCGAAGGTCTAACAGGCTCCGGTCAGGCCGAAGGCAGGTCCGTGCTCCTCCTAGAGGCTCCAGGGCAGAGCCCATTCCCCGGGTCTTCCCGGCGTCTGGAACCTCTCAGACCCTCCTCCTTCCTTTTGTGAGGACCCTTGTGACCACACTGGGGCCATTTGGAGAAACCAGGATAATCTCCCCTCATCAAGATCCTTCACCTACCCACAGCTGAAACGTCCCTTTTGCCAGAGCAGGTAGCGTATTCACAGGTTCTGGGGATCGGGACACAGATGTCCCTGCAGGACCAGCATTCTGCCCGCCACAGTATCTTCCAGATGCCAGACTCTGATACGAGCGTGTGATCTCAACTCCCTCATCTAACACCTAATCCTCACAAGGGCTTATCAAGTACATACTGTTTTCATTCTAACTTTAAGACTGTACCAAAGGGCTGTCAGAGGTATAAGGAGTGACGATAATGTCAACTACTAACTTGTACTGAACGGTTACAAGTCAGAGAAGATTCTAAAGGCTTCGTACTGATCTATGTCTGCTTTCCCCCAAAGCCTGCGAGGAAGTTACTACGGCAATTCCCCTTTTACAGAAGAAGAAACGGAGTCACAGAAAGGCCACGTGGCCCGTGAGTCAGCTGTACAGGGGCGTCCTCAGTGTTCTTACACAGAAGTCACTCATCCACCCACGTCCATCGTGAGATGCCAGGACCAGGTGGGATGCCAGGTCTCCCCAAGGCTGCGGCCGCGACCGTCTCACTCCGGGGCCACGGGCAGGATGAAGCGGCACCTTGGACAAAGACACCAGCCGAGGGCAGGACAAGCCTTCCTTCTTTCTCCGACGGCCAAAGCAGCGGAGCAGAAGCCCTCTCGCTACACCATGCTCCCGACCCAGCCCCGCCAGCATCTCCCCCCGGAGGCCCCTCCGTGGCTGCGGCCCTCACAGCTCTTGGCAGGTGGACTCCATTCAGGGACTGCGTTTCCCCACGGAGACGTCCATCAGCGAAATACCCTCAGCCTCACCCCCCACCCTGTGGCTTGTTGGGGAGATTCTCGATCGTGTACAGGGCACTCAAAGGTCCCCCACCTCCCCCCATGGACTCTCTTCCCTCCCGGCCCCCACTGGGGGAGAAGGAATTCTGCAGACCCGACAAGCCCTCACAAGGGGAGCCCCTGGGTCTACATGTGGGGCAGTGTGTGAGGGACGGTGACTATGGCCGCAGGTCACGCTGTAGTTTCCTGGAGAGTCCTGTGTCTGTGTCTTACAGGGAACTGGAGAGACAGGGAGAGGAGCCTTCGTTAAGTAGCATCTCGAAGCTGCAACAAAGTCATCTGCTGGCTACTGGTTAGGAGGCAAGTACAAAACACGTACGTATCTCAGAAGATCACGTGCTCTTCCTCGCTCTCACCATCAACTACCATGTGACACAACTAGCACAGCACCCTGTTAGACCACAAGCTGAAAAGGAGAAAAAGGACCAAGGAAAGACCAGCAGGTGACAGCGTCTCTCCAAGTAAAGGCTTACCCCGGTCAAGACCTTTCCCTCACCAGGTCTGGGACACATTAAGCCACTGAACAGCTGAAGCGCCCAACCAGTCCCCCCTTCTCTGACTCTGCAGGCCACCATCAGGGCAGACTCCAGCTCCCCAAGTTGAGAAGGCCAGAGGAATGAAGTACCTGAGCATCAGATCTGGGCCTTCCAGCTTCTCCCTGCTGATGGATGAACTGCTCCTCTGATTGTACATCATTCCCTGCAAGTTTGGCTAATGTGAGTCGACTGTTGAGAGAATGAGCCGGTCTTGCGGACACAACCTATCAGGGATCCGAATAGGTTCACCTGCTCCTCAGCCCCCTCTGGCAAGAGTCCAACTTGTCAGAGTATGCTTCAAAATTCAGTGAAGCCTGAGAGGAAAACATTCGTCTGGAGAGTGATCTCCTTGTGGCCCTCCCCTCTGTAAGCGCAGGCACCCGGTGCTGGAGAGGAGAGTCGGTGCCTCGACTCCTTAACACAACTGCTCCCAGGCCCAGGCAGAGTCACGCTGTGAGCCTCACTGTCCAGCCAGTTCTCTGCGGATGTGGAAGCCCTTATGCCACAGCTCTAAGGCTGGCGGGGAACAGACAACACACCCTGGGATGACAAGAGATCCAAAACCTCAGGTGAAGGTGTAAGCTGTTGGGAAAGCTGACCTCACTGAGGAAATCGAGCACTTGAGGGGAGGAACAACCCAACTTCACTTCTGGACATTAGGAAAAAACAAAAATTTTCCTTCAGTTATTTCATGAGGCCACCAAAATCCTGGTCCAGACTTTGCTGACTAAACCATGGTTTTCTTAGAGGAATTATACTATTCTTTTAAAAAAGGAAAAGGGTGCAAATCTGAAATCTAAGATCCAGAAAATTAAAGGGTGTCAACAATCTATTCTCAAGGTTCCTTTTTGTTTTTGTTTTCACTCCCAGAGGCATTTCCACAACAATGAAGGTGGGGGGTCTCAACACAGCCCTCAGACTTCTCTCTTCAGCCCTGAAGGCATTTAGGGCTTAACGTGGTTTTTCACTCTTTTCCCTACTGATGAGTGCTCACACTTTCATAAAGAAATTGTTGCCAAAAGACAAAAAGGATCCTTATATCCTTGAACTAAAAGACTCATATTGTGGAAAATGCATTTTGAATCCCCACCTGGAATCTGGGAAGCTGGCACACATCTCTAGCTCCAGCCCCGTAACACCGGGAGCCACGGCAATCAGAGATCAGAACGGACTCTCGGGCTCTCCTACTGCCCCTGCCCCTCCAACTCCCCACACACCCCACGCCATCCCTGCCTGGCCAAGACACCCCAAGCTGCCACAGCCTGATAAGGGTCCATGCTCATCATTTCAGCGTGAGTCAGCAACTAGCTGGGCTTGAGCACTGAGTCCCACTTTGCTGGACTAATAGAGGGTATCACGTGAAAGTGAGGTAAAAGCTCTCTGAAAGAGCCCCTTGCTTTTGGGGTTTTTTTAAGTTTATTATTTTGACAGAAAGAAAGAGAAGGAGCAGGGGAAGGACAGACAGAGGGGGACAGAGGATCCCAAGCGGGCTCTGTGCTGACAGCAGTGAGCCCGGAACTCACGAACCATGAGATCATGACCTGAGCTAAAGTCGGACACTTAACCTACTGAGCCACCCAGGTTCCCCCCCCCCCGCCGAGAGTAACTTGTAATGAGGCTGCTTTGCGGTGCCGGGCACGGAGGAGGCGCTCACTAGCATTTCTGAGTGCAACGTGTAAACTACAGCACTTAATAAGCAACAGAGCCTCCATCAGGGTATGCCGACGCCCAAGGGCTTTCATAAAAACCTTCTGCAGACAAAGGACCCACAGGTAAAGTAGATGGTCTTGAAGGGCATTCCTGGTAGTAAGAGCAGTTAACAACTGCTACCACACGGAGTACAAAATACGCTACAGGGTCTCAGCTCTAATCCGTTCCAGGGCTGTCTTGGCATCCTGAAGGCACATACCCTGCTCTGGCTCAGAACTCTCAGCCTATGTCTTAGGACAGGGAACTTCAGCTGCAAACAACAACAACAACAACAAAAACTAGGCTGCACACTGCAGGTTCCATGGACCCATTTGCCGGAGGAAGACTCCCAAAGTGCTCACACACCAAAATGCATTTTACAGTGCTGAGGTTTTTAAATCCAACACAAGCCCAGCAGGGGTTCTTCTTTCCTAGGTTTAATTTTCTTACTGCACCAAGTCAAAGTTCTGAGCAGGCAGAGTACAGATATCTCCAAAGGCAGTGGGGTGCAGACTACACATTACGGGCGTAAGAGTCACCTATCTAGACAAGCAAACGTGGGGTCCATCCGAGATCCAATGCAACAGCTCCTGAAGGGAGGAGCCCTCTTTCACCTGAGAAGTGGCATAGTTACCAAGTTCCTCAGGTACTTCCCTTTGCACACAAGAGTTTAAGAACTCTGCAAGGGAGGGGCGCCTGGGTGGCTCAGTCGGTTAAGCGTCTGAATTTGGCTCAAGTCATGGTCTCGCGGTTCATGGGTTCAAGCCCCTCATCGGGCTTTGTGCTGACAACTTGGAGCCTGGAGCCTGCTTGGGATTCTTTCTCCCTCTCCCTCTGCCTCTTCTCTGCTTGTGCTCTGTCTCTCTCTCAAAAATAAATAAATCTTAAAAAAAATTTTAAAACAAAGGACCCTATAAGCAAAGAACCAGGGATTTGGAGAAAATGGCCTCAGTTCATTTCCACCTGAGAATCACATACAAGCCCCTTAAGCTCTCCTGAGCCTCAAATAAGGAACTTTTTAAAGTAGAACAAAAATACCCACTCCTCACAGGGTGATGGAATCAAATGAAAAAAGACTTGAAGCTGCCTGGAAATGGTAAAGGACAGACAAATACTACTCATTGAGACACGTCACGGGTGGGCCAGGCAGCTACAAAGCTAGGTACTGGGGACACAAAGATGGGGTGCGAAAAGTAAAAGACCCACACACACCTAACTGCACGAGGTGAAATGAATGCAGGGCTGTAACAGCAGTATCTGTTTGAGAAGGTGATGAGCCCACAGAGGAGGGCTCAACTGACTCTGTAGTGATAACCCCCTAGACTGCTAACAGGCACAGACCAACTGGAAATGAAGCGAGGCATGTGATCAGAGGAAAAAAGAAAAACACACACACATTGAGGCCGATCAAACAGAGACCATAATAAACACAAAAGCTTTAAACAAAACTCAAGCCTTTCTGTTATTAATATACAAACCACATCCCGATTCCAATCCTGTCTCCCTCTATAACAAAGAAAAATAACTACCATTTACCGAACACTAATTACATGCCAGGTGCAACAGTGGAAACTTCTTCACGTTCATTGTTTCAGGAAAACCCCACAACAACTTCTGTGATGTTGGTGGGATGTTTCCACTTATACATGGCAAAACAATTCCAAGACATCAAGTTATACTGGCTGGGCCTGGCTTCAAGTGTAGGTCTGGCTGACACCCAAGACCTGGGAGCCCCGAGGGTCTACCCCTTTGTTAAAATGTCTACACTCGAAGAGCTCACTTGCGTGTAAGACAATCTTTTAATGCTAAGTTGGCTGAAAGGCTGCAGGACGTTTCAGCCAAAGTTAAATACCCTTTCTTCCTGCTGAACTGAGAAATGTTCTGGTTGATTCATGACAGTTCAACTGTAGCCAAAATGCAGAGAGGAAGCATAGGGTATCACCTCATTTAGTGAAATCTTGGTCAAGAGATCATTTTTCTATCCCCTTTTATTTCTGACTAGCTACAATTTATTCAGCACTTAGCCTATAGTAGGCAATATGCTAAGATGTCTACCTCATGAGGTAGGGACTGTCAACTAACCCTATTCTACCAATGAAGAAATTATCATACAGAGAGCTTGAAAAAAAAAAACAAAACAAAACAAAACCAGAAATGGAGCTAGAGTCTGGTCAGCCCAACTCCACAGATCTGATTCTCCACCACTTTGGGGTTCTGTTGCTTTCACCACTAGCCTGATGGTACTTAATCATTCTATAAGGTTTGCTATCTGGCAATTATCTCAAGACCCGAAACATATAAAATTCCTTAAGTATACAAACTGATACAATTGTTGCTAGTGATCTAGCAAGGATGTCTTACCGGATTCAGCAAGAAAACACAACAGGATGTTCCATCTGATTAGTTTTCTATAATCCTGACCAGTACTGTGTTTGTAATTCACCTGCATATGCACTCATCACATGTTGAGTGCCTACTGTGTGCCAGGCACAGAGGCTATAAAGATTAAAAAGCTTGGCCCGCTCCCCACCCAAGCTCAGTCTCCTCCTCACCTTCAGCTGTTTGACCTTCTCTTTTCAGCATCTGGACAGCTCCTACATATTTCTTCAGTTGGACTTTGAGCACCTCGTTTTCTCTGCAGGTACAAGAATGTTAAAAAATACGTTTTTAAAAAATGGTAATATAGACCGAAGTTGGGGGGAGGGGGAATCTGTGTAAAGAAAAACACACAAGGTGCATCTTATAAATCTTATTACATTTTTCTGTTTTAGCGATCACCACTGGAGAAGACTATGCCCCATAGGGCACATTTGAAGAATCCCTTCAAAAACCATTCACTCATAATGAAAATCAGTACTAACTGGTTCCAGTTCCCACAAAGTCAAGATGCTGACGTGTGTTGTGCTCTATTCTGTATCAGGCACTAGGTAATATTCTCTCCATTTATAGAAGCATGTACTAAAAACCATGTACTCAACCTAGGGAATACTCATTATTTTTATTAACTGCTACATGCAACAAACATTTAGTATTTGCCAGGCATCATGTGAAGTCTTTATCATCTAACGCTTCCAATGTGTTGTCACAACACTCATTTTACACATGAGGAAACTGAGGCATAAAGAGGAGAAGCAGCTAAGCCCACACCTACCTCCACATAAGACCATACTACGGAACACAGAACTCAGGCTGCAAGAAGACTCTACAAAATTCACTCCCCAGGTATACTGGCTAAGGAAAAGAACATGAGAACCAGGAGAAGAAAAATGTTGTTTATTATTACCACGTAGATCAGACTTTACCCAGGTCACTTCAGTGAATCAAGTATGCATGCATTCATTCATTCTTCATTTGTTTGAAAAATGTTTGAGTGTCTATCATGTATTAGGCACAATGATCCAATATTATGCTTCTCAGGTGACAGAGCAGAAATTCTCGGGGCACAGATAAGGTCTGTGACTAAGGTCACATGGCCAAGGTCAAGGTCAAAAGTAAGGCACACTGCCAAGACACAAACCCAGGTCGCTCTGCCCACAAGGCCCAGAGGATCTTTCCTCAGTCTCCTTTGGGAGTTGGACTTGGTTTCTCATAAGTATCACCACCCCCCTACCCTCCAGCCACAGTGAGAGGTGCCTCTGCCACATTCTCTGCTTGTACTCCTCCCACCCAAAGGTCTGGAATCTGAGTGCCTTTTTTTTTTTTTGTAATGTTTATTTTTGAAGTGGGGAGGGGGAGAGAGAGAGAGAGAGAGAGAGAGAGAGAGAGAGAAGAGCAGAAGATCTGGAGCAGGCTCCAAGCTGACAGCAGAAAGGCTAATGTGGGGCTCGAACTCACAAACCATGAAGATCATGACCAGAGCCAAAGTTGGACACTTCACCGAATGAGCCACCCAGGCATCCTGAACCTGAATGCCTTTAAATACCAGAGACCATTTCCTCAGTATGACAACAGCTTTAAGACTGGGTTTCTTTTATAAATATAAAAATTTAAATGCTCATCACAAAATAATCAGAGGACATTTAAGCAGGAATGTAAAAGTCACGTGAGAGCCCAATACCATGAAATCAACTCTGGTGACATTCTTCTAGCTGTCTGTATCACACCTCTCTCTAGGCACGCACCTATATACCAAGTAAGTATCGTTTTTCCTGGATGAAGCATCTTTCACACTCTTTTCCTTCTGAAGTCTTTTTTCCTTTTTTTACCGCTCCACTCACCATCCTTCCTCATGGCAACCAATGTGGAAACCCAGCAAACCAGCTGTTATAAATCTTGTCACAACTGGGTTGCCTTGTTTAACAATTCGCCACAGGAAGCTTCTAACTCAACTCAATCCATTTACGGATGGAAATGCCAGTCCTTGGTATTATGTGCACCACACATTTACGCAGTGTAAAAACTCTAGACTGCCCATCACCGGTTCTGTCTTTGATGCATCCGGCTACACCTCAGCCCTGCATTTGCTATTTCGTTTTCCTGCACTTTTGGCGGAAGGAACATCACCAAGTGGAGACTCTACCACATACTCGGGCAACCGCTGAGGACACTGCATTCATCTTGGAAGCTCTAGAGAGCACACCACAGAGGGTCCCTTAATCACCCCCTCCCCCTCGCAAACAGCACCTCTCGGATGTTCCTCAAGGCGTCCACACTCTCCCCACCTGTGACATGAACAGCCAATGTCTGAAGCTAAGCACCAAGTCCTGGAAAGGCCTGTGGGAGGGAGACGTTCCCAACACACGTGGACTGTACCGCTTATTTTCTGGAATTGTCTCTGCAGGGTCTTGTCACTCATCCCGATCTGTTCCTCACCCCATGTGGGAATTCAAGTCACACAGGACCTGAAAACTAGGGAACGCTATTTATCTGCATTTCTATAGGGCCTAATTTGACAAGGGTTCGTGGCAGATCCATCCTCCACATGGGGGAACACGCAGGTTGGTTTGGGCTGACGGACAGGTGAACTGTGTCGAGTTCTGGCTGCTCAGGCTCCTGTCATGTGCTCACAGCACATGGACTGACCCTCAGCCCCCTTGTTCCTCAGTGACACCGCAGCCAGCATGGAAACATCTCAGGTGCTCGCTTTTCTGGTTTGGATCTTTTACTAGTCTCTTAAGATTCCATGTAAAAATTAGATGTGAGAGATGAAAACCAAGGTTTTTAATATAGATGGATTTCCATCAAAATGATGAGAAACTGTGAGAGTACATCAAACCACTGGATGAATACCTTTGGGAGGCACAAATTCATCCCAGACAATTCTGCAGTAGTCAACTTGTCTGCCTTTTGCAGGAAGTTAACACTTTCAGGTCACTAGGAATGAAGTCCTTTTTGTTCAATTTTTTTTTCTTTATTTTTTTTAGGTTTATTTTTGAGAGAGAGAGAAGAGACAGAGTGTGAGCAGGCGAGGGGCAGAGAGAGAGGGAGTCACAGAATCAAAGCAGGCTCCAGGCTCTGAGATGTCAGCACAGAGCCCGTCACGGGGCTTGAACCAACCAACTATGAGATCATGACCTGAGCCGAAGTAGAACACTTAACCGACTGAGCCACCCAGGTGCCCCTTTTTTGTTCAATTTTTATTTTGAAAGAATTACAGAGATTCACATGAAGCTGCAAAGATAATACCAAGAGCTCCTATGCCCTTGGCCCAGTGTCTCCAGTGGTTACAGCTTACGTAGTACCTACGAAGCAATAGTAAACCCAGGAGTCTGACATGGGCATGAAATGTGTGTGTGTGTGTGTGTGTGTGTGTGTGTGTGTGTGTGTGTGTGTTTCTGTCCAGCCCACTACTTTCATTGATGCCCCTAAGAATCCTCTCCCACAGTGTGTCTCTTAATGTGGAATACAGACTAAAATGGCACGAGTCACACAGGTTACACCAACGAGTAAAGCAAAGCAGGTCTAAAAGGGAGTAGGGAGCAGGAGGCTATGAAATCCAGGGAGCTCCTGCCCCACTACATAATTTTTTAAAAACTTAAAATATTACTGGGATGCCTGGCTGGCTCAGCCACTTGGAAGAACAAGCCCCACAGTGGGTACAGAGATCACTAAAAAAAAAAAAAAAAAAAAGTAATAAACTTAACACACACACACACACACACACACACACACACACACACACACACATTACCAGGCCAAGAAAATAATTCCCAGGCTCTGGACTACTAATATGCAACCAGCTGACAGGACTTTAATTTGTAGCCAGAAGAGCCACAGAGAATCCATTATTCTTATTACACAGGTCTGTTATGATTATCAAATTAAAAATGCCTTTCTGTTTGACACCTCACGAGACAACGGAATGGATTAGTCGATTAAACGAGCCCTAACTAGACCAGGGCTCCAAGATCCTCTGAGCGTGTGCAAGACGGGGGTGGCCATGTAGGCCCATTTTCACGAGGGCCTTCCAGCCACCACACGCCCCACCGCCAGGGGCCGGCCAGCCTCAGCGGCGAAGGGGCAAGGGGAGCAGGGCAGACCAAAGCCTGGGGGCGGCCCCGGGTGCATCGGCTCACGGGCAAGGTGTCTTCAGAGCTGGGGGGACCTAGCCTCTCTGCGACACCCCACCCAGTTCCACACAGCCCAGAAGGTTCTGCACGCAGGCAGTATTTCAACAGACTCCTCTGAAGGATGAGGCCACAGGGCTTCTACTTTTAACCCTTTCCTCCCTTGGTCGATCCCTGATTTTCTAGAGCTAAGTCATGTTTGCCAACAAAAAACACCCGCACCGCCTAGTCTCTTAAATTGAAGATGTAAAGAATCTGCTCAGAAAACGTAAACAAAATGCTAAACAGGAAGAGGAAGCTGCTAGGGAGCAGGCCACCGCTTCACCTTCTGGGTGTGGGGAGGCACCCCCACCCTGTCTACACTGGCGACACGTGGCTGGAGAGCCTGGGAGGAGGAGAGCTCTGATGTAGGAAGCACGGATGGTTGCCTCCCTGTCCAGTAAGACCGTAGAGGAACCCCCTCCTCTCCCTTTCAGAGGACTCTCCCCTTCTTTGCTGCCAGGGTGCACATCACTCAGACGAACATCACCCCACCACATCTAGCTCTCTTTGTAACCAACAGAGTTGATTAAACCCTGATGTGCCATCCAAAGAACCATCTACAAAAGTTTGGGGTGGGATGCTGTTGTTGCTAAGAACTGCCTACGCCCAGACCTTCCAGGGGCACAGGCAGCTCCAGAGTCCTGAGGGTGTGACCACTTTCTCCCCATCCACCCGAGAAGTTACTGCTGCTGCAGGTACAGCTGGGAGCTTCACACCCTGCATGGGACCAGTCAGTGACCCACCTGTTAACAGTTGGCCTCTTCCCAAGGATCTGGTCTTTCAGCTCTAACTCACCCTCTGCCTCAAATGGCGGGGGGGGGGCTCAGTCATCACAATGGCGACAACGCGAAAACCACTCAACAAGAAGGAGCAGGGAGGGGTAGGGGCTCCATCAGGCAGACCCAGTCTTCGGGACCCAAGCAACTGTAGCGGGAATCTAACCTCACAAAGGTAAACTTACAGAAAGCCCCCTTCCTCACCCCTTGTCCAGTTCTCCCCCCTCCCCAGTGGGACCCAACTCCCTCAATCAACGAGCAAACACACAGAAAGAGGATGAACTAGAAATAATTTTCCAAATGTGGTACATTCCCAAGACAATTGAGCAATTCACCAAACTTTTTTTAAAAAATATTTAGTCTTCTAGATTTTTTAAGAGCTGATTTTCCATATATTGCAGTGATATACAGAATATTTTGAAAACAAAACAAGTTTAAAGGTTTGCAAAAATCAGTGGAGTGAAAGAAAACTGAGAAGTATGCAGGGGGCACGCAGGCGTGGCCCAAACCATGAACCTGATACACAGTGACCAAAATCTGGAGAAGCAGATCCTTAATACAGAGCAGTATTTTAAGTGTACTTCCTAAATTGCACTCCAGGGGGTGACAAAGGGCGTGGAAAGAGGACCATGGGGATTACAGTTTAGACACAGTCACGGAAAGATGTGCCAAACAACTTCCTTCTCTCACCACCCCCCACTGCCCACCCCTTCCCCCGTCGCCTCAAAGCTCCTCAGAGGCCCCAACGTGTTTATGCACACTGGCCACCCAGTAACCCCTCCAACCCTACGGTTTGTGAGATGCTGCTTTTTCAGATTGGACACAGCCCCTTAAGACCGGGAGACAAATTTTAGTGGCAAAGAACCAAGTCTCTGTTAGAAAAGTGTGGCCCGTGTGGACGGTGGCAGAGGTGGGCATTTGAGATCTTCAGGTCTTCCTTGAAATTCCTCCGTGCCAGCCAAGAAATGAGAAGCACCTCCGTGCCAAGCCCTCCTACAGGGAAGCCCTGCGCCTCACTCACAAGCGTCCCTCTCGTATCCACAACACAACAGGGTCTGCCTGTGTGAAGCACCCGATGGCAGAGACGCTGCAGACAGGCTCTTGGGGAGTCTGCACAGCAACCATGCAAGATGGGTCAGGATGATCCCCCAATTTTATCACCTTCATCGTACAGATGAAGAACCCGAGGCTCCAAGAGGCTCAGTCGCCAACCCAAAAAATCACACAGAAAGTTCCAGGCAGGGCCACAATTCACACAGAAGCATCTCCAAGTCCTTGTTCTTTTACTGTGTCAACACTCAATCTCAGCGGATCACCTCAGGAGGCTGGTTTCACTGTGCCCATTTTACAGATGGGGAAGCCAAGGCCCGGGGAGTCAAACCTGAGATTCAAACCGATGTCCCTTACCTCCCAAGTCTCATGTTGTTCCATATACATTTAGGGAATTAAGCAAATGGGCAGAGCCAAAAACTTCAAGCCCTGAAGGATTCCACTGAACAAGGAGGGCTGAAGAGCACGGGTCTGCACATGCCCTCGGTTGGTCAGGTCCCGGGCCAACGTGAACAGGACTCTCTCCACTGCCAAGCTTTGTTCAGAGGTGGACTTCAGAGGTGGACTTTCCAAGAGTTGCACAGCAAAGCCTCTGCCATCCATCATCAGAAATCTCACGAATGGAAATGGCAGGTCAGAGGTGAGCTTTAGCAAACAGGAAATCGACAGCCTCAAGAATTGTACACCTTTTGACCCTACAGTTCCAGGTCTGGGAATCCACGCTCCGGAAACAAGAAGTCTCAAAACACACACAAGGATGTGACGACTGTATCTGCAAGAAACTGGTTACAGACTCTATGCGTGAGTATGGGGGGTGGATAAATTACAGAGAAGCCACGTACAACAAGACACTGTGGAGCTGTTGCATGTATGGTTTGGTACGTACCACAGAAATATGGAAACCACACGTCAGCAGCACTCATTTCTCAACGATGCTATTAGGAGACAAATTTAAGTTTTCCATCAATATACTTTACCAGGTGAACGGGGGGGGGGGGGGGAGACTTTAAAATAAGAATAGATCTAATTGGGGGGGGGGGGGGGGGGAGGGACCCTCCATCTAATGCATCCACTTCACGATGAAAGACTGAATGCTTTCCCAGAACAAGTCAAGGAAGTCACCCTCCTCACCACTCCCACTGAGCACAGTGTTACATGTTCTAACCAGTGAAGGTAAGCCAAAAAAGAGAGCATCCAGTCTGGAAAGGAGCAAGTAAAATAGCCCCTACTGGCAGATGACCTCATTTTCTACACGGGAAATCCCCAAAATCAAGCACCTTTAAATTGCGTGAGTTTGTAAAGGTCACGTGCAAAAAAATGCATTGCTATACGTTAGCAATGAACAAATTAGAAGGCAAAATCCTAAGAGTCATTCATCATAGCTCCAGAAGAGGAAATGGGTGGGTGTAAATTCAATAAAATACATGCAGGAGATGGAGGCTGGAAACTATACAGCACAAATGGAAGAAATAAAAACATAACTACATATACAAGAAATATCAGGTTCGTAGGTTGGCAGACTCCGTACAGTTAAGATATCAATCAACAAACTGATCCATCAATTTCATGCAAATCCCTGATTTTTTTATAGATATGCCCTCGCTGATTCTAAAATATATATGAAAAGGCACAGAAACTACAACAATCAAAATCATTTTGAAATAGAAGCACAATTTTGGAGGACTCACATTACTGAATTTTAAGACTTTCTATAAAGGTACAGCAATTAAGGAATATGGGAGACCAATAGAATAGAACCAAGAGTCCAGAAATAAACTCACAAATCTGGCCAGGTCATTTTTTTCTTTTTTTAAGATTTTACTTTTCAGAGGCACTTGGGTGGCTCAGTTGGTTAAGTGTCCGACTTTGGCTCAGGTCATGATCTCGCAGTTTGTGAGTTCAAGCCCCGCGTCAGGCTCTGTGCTGACAGCTTGCTCAGAGCCCGGAGGCTGCTCCAGATTCTGTCTCCCTTTCTCTCTGGCCCTCCCCCACTCACACTCTGTCTCTCTCAAAAATAAATAAACATTAAAAAAAATTTAAAAAAATTTCACTTTTCAGTAATCTGAGCACCCAACATTGGGCTCAAACTTACTACTCTGAGACCAAAGTTACACGCTCCACCGACTGGGCTAGCCAGGTGCCCATGGCCAAGTAATTTCTGACCATGGCACAAAGGGAACTCAGGAGAAATAATGGTCTTCTGGATACTTGGTTTTGGAACAACTACACATCCATTTGCAGAAAACTCACCTTCAACTAACACCTCACACCTTTTACAAATACTAACCTAAACTGGATGACGGATAAACATAAAACATACAACTCTAAAACTTGTGAGAAAATCTGCATGCCTAACCAGGATTAGGCACAGAGTTCTTCTATTTAACACCAAAAGCAGGATTTGTAATAGAAAAAAGATGTTAAACTGGATTTGCACTGCAAAAGACACTGTTAGCATGAAAAGACCAGCTACAGACTGGGAGAAAATACTTATAAATCATACAGATGACGAAGGACTTGTATCCAACATTTAATAAAGATCTCTCCAAACTCAAGGAAATACTACCATCTAATAAGAAAAGAGGAGAGGCAAACACATTTGAACAGACATTTCATCAAAGATATACAGACAATAAACACGCACATGAAAAAATGCTAAGTATCATTAATCACTAAGGAAATACAAATTAAAGCCAGGGAGAGAGCACTACAGACTTACTAAAACACCTAAAAAACTTTCTAAGGACAGTAGTAAGTGTGGAGGAAGGGACACGCTCCTACACGGCCGGTGGAAATGGGGGAGAGCACAGCAGTGTTTTACTGGGTCAAGCACATTTGTCAAATAACCCAGCAACTCCCTTCCTTGGATTTTTCCCAGAAAAATAAAAATTTATTGTTCATACAAAATTTCTACATGAATGTTGAGAACAGTACTATTCACAATCCCCAAAATTGGAACCAAGTGTCCTTTGGTAGGTCAAGAGTTGAATAAACGAGGGCCCATCCACACAAAGGACCACCACTCATCACGCAAGGCCATGTACTACTGATGGGTAGCTCCTTGGGTCAATCTCAAAAACGTTTGTTAAAACCAGTCTCAAAAGGCTATACACTCTATGATTCCATGTACAAGACATTCTAGAAAAGGCCCAACTACAGGGGTGAAAAACAGGTCAGCAGCAGACAAATTTGGCAGGGGCACCAATGACCACAAAGGGGAGGCAGGTGAGACCTTCCGGAGTTGATGAAACTATTCCGCAGCGGCAGGGAGGTGACACTCATCCATGCAGGTCTTACAACTCCCAACTATATGTCTTTAAGAAGTGAATTTCACCGTATGTACATTAAACCCAAAAACCGGTTAATATAAAAGAGTAAGTTATAGAGGAAAAGAGGGTAAGACCATATTCACTACTGGTCCAGCCACGGGCATCCCCCCACTGACCCCCATCCATCATATGGGCACCTAAAAAAGACACCGTAAAGCTGGCTGCTAATTGCGGGCAGGAAAAAAAACTAAGAGTAACAAAGTCACCTCCTTTCCACTATCTCTGTACCTTTTCTGCATCTTTTCCGTTTTTTTTTTTTTTAATAAAATACACACAACATAAAATTTACCGCCTTCAACCATTTTTTACACGTACGGTTCGGTGGTACCCAGTACATTCACAGTGTCGTGCGGCCATTTCCAGAACTTTCGTCATCCTGCATGGAAACTGTACCCACTGAACAACTCCCCAGTCCCACCCCCACCGCACACCTCGCCAGCCCCTGGCACCCACATCCCACTGTCTGTCTCTGTGATTAATACCCCTTTAGCTTTTAAGGGGAGGACTGGCCCAGCGTCACCATCAACAGTGATGCACCTGTGAACAGAGCTTTGGGGACTGAGGCGGCCTGTCGCAATTCAAAACTCGGTTTGAAACGTAGCTCCCAAGACTCTGTGAGCCATGATCAAGAGCCATTTTAGGACCTCTCAACAAGACAAACCCCCAGCCTAGCCTAGCTTGCTCAGGCTTCCAACGCACAGAGGTGCACATTCCCACGCTGGCTCAGCACCATCAAAATCGCTAGATTGGGTAGAAGCCTGAGGTCTCCTTCTGAGACCCTGACTTGACTTTAGAATCCAAGAAGAAGTTCAACTCTAGATTCGACTATTTTATTGCCACCTTTCAATTCTTTGAAAACTGACACCTCACATCCAGAACATAACTTGCCTTCAATTGCATACAGTACAAAACAGCGTGAGAACAGAGCCAGACGATTGGATTTAACCTCCACTCAACACTGCACGGTGTTACCCACAACCTTCAGTCCATCCTGACCAGGGAGTGGCCGGACTGTTTGCCACAAGGGGCTATCAATTCATTCTCGTTCATCCGGCAGGAATTGACTGAGGGCCAGGCACAATGTAAGGAGAAGGGAATGCATCAATAAACAAAAAAGACAATTCTCTGGCCTCTTGGAGCTGCATTTATTTCTCAATTTTATTTTTCCAATTCAATACGTAGAGGGTACAGCGCTGGTGGGTTCTGCTAACAAGGTTATCAAAAAGCATCTACTAAACAGGGCTGGGTGCAGAAGGCCTGAGGTTGCACAAAACAGACAAGGACGCTCTACCCTCCTGGGGTTCACAAGGCAGTGGGCCAGAGACACCAGCCCTGGCAACCACGAGCAGAGCACAAGAGTCAACTCCAGCAGCCCGCATAGGAAACCAAGTATCTAGGGTCAGACAAACCTGGATTCGACTCTCAGCTCCAGTTTTTTCTTTCTTTCTGTATCTTTATCTTTCTTTTCCTTCTTTCTTTTCTATCTTTATCTTTCTTTATCTTTATCTGTCTTTATCTTTCTTTTCTTTATCTTTCTTTCTTTCTGTCTTTCTATCTTTATCTGAGGGGTGCCTGGGTAGCTCAGTCAGTTAGGCATCTGACTTCGGCTCAGGTCATGATCTTGCCGTCTGTGAGTTCAAGCCCCGCGTCGGGTTCTGTGCTGACACCTCAGAGCCTGGAGCCTGGGGTTCTGTGCTGACACCTCAGAGCCTGGAGCCTGCTTCAGATTCGGCGTCTCCCTTGCTCTCTGCCCCTCCCCCACTCACACTCGGTCTCTCTCAAAACAAACATTTTTATTATGCTTATTTGAGAGAGCAAAAGGGCCCATGCATGCACACAAGTCAGGGAGGGTCAGAAAAGAGAAGGAGAGAGAGAATCCCAAGCAGGCTCTACACTGTCAGCGCAGAGCCCAGTGTGGAGCTCGAACTAATGAAACCATGAGATCACGATCTGAACAGAAATCAAGAATCAGACGCTTAACCAACGAAGCCACACGGGCAGCTCTCAGCTCCAGTTCTTACCAGTTCTGTGATGACACCTGAAGGGCAAGGGGGGTGGCGGTGGTAGGTGACGACGGGCGGCGGCAGCATGGACAGCGGCACCACCACCTGAATGCACCTAGTGCTCAACGGGCCTCAAGGTCTGTTCTCAACGCCTCCAGGTGGGCGATCCCTAAAGGGCAGCCATGGAGAGGCCCATCCCGCGACGGAAGCAGTCTGCCAGCAGCCGAGTAAGTGAGCTCAGAAGATGGTCCAGGGCCGACTGGTGCCGTGAAATGACGGCAGCTTCCCCCAACACCTGACCGCAACCTCCCCACAGCCTGAGCCACAAGAGTCCAGCTAAGTCGTGTCCGGATTCCTGACCCATATAAACGAGGAGACGAAACGGTTGTTTTCATGTGCTACGTTTTGGGGTCACTTTTTACAGAATTGATAACTAAGATGCTTTACATATATTCATTCATTTAATCCCAACAATTCTCTGAGGTCCTTTTATCCCGGATCTCAGAACAGAGGTGAGGAGAACAGAGGACAAGTAAGGTGCCCGAGGTGATGAATTCCTCCGACCCATCTCTCATCTGTCCGTGTCACGGTCTCACAGTCAGGACGACGTCTCAGCAAATGTGTGCAGCATGGATGTCCCTCTCCGCGCTTCAGTTCACTTGCCTCAATAAGGTAAAAATACTGAGGACTTAACCAGGGTGTTGTAGAAGGTACCTGATTTGTTCAACTCATTACCAGGCATTATCTCAGGAACAGAGATGGTGAGGGGAACAGGACAGACAAGGTCTCTACCCTCAGGAAGGAGACAATCACAGAGGGGAGGTATGCAAACCAGGAAACAAACAGACTTTAGAAACAATGAGGACTATAAAAGCTAACCCAAACCACACCGACAGAATGGCGGAAACCCAGAACACTGACAACACCAAATGCTGGCACAGACCTGGAGAATCAGGAACTCTCATTGCTGGTGTGAAGGCAAAATGGTACGGTCACTTTCGAACACAGTCTGGTAGTTTCTTACACTCTAAACACACTCCTACCATACAATCCAGCAATCACACTCCTTGGTATTTATCCAAAGGAGTTGCAACTATGTCCACACAAAACCTCGCAGATAATATTTATAGCCGTCTTCTCCCTAACTGCCACAAGAGGGGAGCCATCAGACATCTTTCCCTAAGTGACTACCTAAACAAACCAGCATATGCAGACAAGGAGTATTACTCAGTGATGAAAAGAAAGGAGCCACAACAGCCATGAAAAGACAGAGGAAACTGGACCGCATACTGCTAAGCGAAGGAAACCAATCTGAAAAGACTACAGACTAGGATTCCAATGACATCATATTCGGGAAAAGGCGAAACTATGGAGACAGTAAAAAGATCAGTGATTAGGAGGGAGGGGTCAACAGGCAGAGCACAGGGGATTTTTAGGGCAGTGAAATTACTCTGTATGACACTACAATGGCGGACACAGGTCCCTGTACATTTGTCCAAACCCACAAAACATACACAAGCAAGAGCAAACACTAATGTCCACTATGGACTTGAGTTAATAATAACATATCAAGGGGTGCCGGGGTGGCTCAGTCACTTGAGCATTCGACTTCGGCTTGGGTGGTGATCTCACAGTTCCTGAGTTCAAGCCCCATGTCGAGCTCCCTGCTGTCAGCGCAGAGCCCTCTTCAGATCCTCTGTTTCCCAACCCTTTTTCTGCCCATCCCTCACTTGTATGCTCTAAAATAAATATTAAAAAATAATAAACTATCAATATTGGTTCATCAATTCTAACAAATGTGCCACACAAATGCAGGATGTTAACAGGGGAAGTTGGGGACAAGGGCAGAGAAGGGTTATGTGGGAACTCACTACTTTCTGGTCACATTTCTGAAAATCTAAAACTGTTCTCAAATGTCTATTTATTAACAAAGCAAGGAAGGAGGAGAAAAAGAGATAAGGTGAGTGAGTATTTCAGACAGGACAGTCTGAGAAGACCTTTCACAAAGGGGACAAAGATGTACCACCTGTAGCAAGTAAGGAAGGGCGCAGTCTCGCTAAAATGCAGGTTCTGATTAAGAGGGTCTGGAGTGGGGCCTGAGAGTCGGCACATCTACCAAGCCCCCAGGGGATGCCAGTACTCCCAGACAGTAGAGGAAAAAGTTCTGGGCAGAGGAACCAGCCAAGGGGTGGGGTAGGGGGAAGCCCCCAGGCCGGCCTGCGTCTAGCCTGGTCCTAGGACTCAGGGCAGCCAAGGCGGCCAAAGCAGGCGAGGAATCCTGATGGACCCCGAATTATAAATTTCATTCAGCCATTAAAAGGTGTTCAGCAGGGAAACGACATGGTATGTGAGAAAAAGTAAAACAAGTAGGCGACAGAAACGAGTTGGGCAGACCAGACGAAAGCGACTGTGGCCACTCATCCAGGCGAGAAAGGACAATGGTGGTGACAGAGGAGGCAGAAACATTCGGATATTCTTCTGCAGGATTCCAAAACGTCTGGCCAACTCCCACCCCAGCCCCGAAAACACCTGGCTGGCCACCCTGCAGTTTTCTTCAAAAGCATGAGTGAGGGAAGCCAATCACGGAGCAGGTGGTAAGCACCTCTCCAACAGCTCCCAGCAAAGGCAATGATTCATCTTTGTAAGTGAAAGCAATTATGCCTGCCCCAAAGTCAGAATCAACAACCAGCAACCCCAGACAGCGCTACTCAAAAGATAATTACCCCAAACAAAACCAAAGAACTTGCTAAGTGCATGTGGTAATTCACAGGCATCAAAACATCACAGTTAGAAACACCTACAGGAATTCCGCTTCAGCCAGCCTGAGGCTAGAGCGAGGCTACCTCACATCACCTATCTGCCGGGTACCAAGCAGGCACTCACCACAGCCACACCTGAATATTAAAAAGCATGTGGCTAAGTGTGGCCAGGCTACCCGAAAGGACAATGATTGTCCCAAGAAGCCACCAGTAAAAGGCAGGAAGGGTGGCGTCAATGGCTGGGCTTTGGGGTGTTAAATAGCCACTCCTCAGCATGCAAGGTCAAGCTCGCTGCCAAACTACTCAAAGCGGAAAAATCATTTTTTCCTAACTGTGTGTGCTCCCCTGTGAGTCTCCTCATCAATTCTAGCGCCACCACCTTTTGGGGGCATTATGATCTCTCAAGCCTGTTGCTTGGGAAGGAGTTCAGGACAGGTCCCCCTCCTCCAAAAGGTACCACTTCAACGTGTGCCTTATCTTGAACTGAAGGCAATCTAGAAAGTGTGGGCTCAAGAAAAACTTTAGCCACTCCCTTAACTACATAAAAGAATCTCAGTTCAAGGGTCTTTGCAAAGTGGTATTAGCAAAGTTAACTTTTGCCTGGATGACCCATCTGTATGGCAGGGCAAACATCGAATTACGAAACATCTTTTCATCTCATCACCCTGTGAGTTCCGTTCCTTTCCTCTGAAGTCCTAGACGCCCACCCCCTTCTCCGTGGTTCAGGATGACCATAGACACCTCATTATGCCTGTCTTTGGAACTTCCATCCTGTGTGGAGTCCCTGTGCGCACACTATTTAATTGTATTTTCTCCTGCCCATCTGACTCAGATCAATTTGATTCTTAGTCCAGCTAGAAGGACCCTTGAAGTGGCAGGAATTCCTGCTCCCCGGCACCAGGATGCGGATGCGTACTTGGGCATTCACACCCTCTTCACTCTTCACCATGATAATGACAACAGAAGCTAACACTTGTCGAGCACTGACTGGGACAGCAGAGAAGGGGACCAGGGTCAGCCAGGGTTTTTAGATCTACAGAGAGACTCTGTCATTCTCCTGGTAGCTAACAAGAAGGCAAGCAGCAGAACCAGGCCCCGGATAGGGGCCATGTGGCCGCAGAGCCGGAAGCCAAGCTCTCCCTATGCCGCCTTTGTAACACCATCAACAAGGCAAAGAGGTTTGGGGGGGATAAACCGAGGTGGCCAGCCAGCACCCAGGCGGTAATGGGCTCAGAGGTGGCCATCGAAGGCCATTGTGGGAGCCTATCCTAGGCTTCCATGCAGGCTTTTGACCCCTGCAACACACAGGGCTCTTCATGCTGGACCTGTCCCCATCTCCTCTTGCAACTGCCCAGGGCTCCCAGAGTAGCTCTGATGACCAGCCACACAGAACCATACCCCATCTCTGGGATTTGGCAATCAGCTCATCACTGCCACCCACAGCAGCCAGGCTACTCCTGACACCTGTGCCTTGCCAAGGCTGATCTGACCCTCTGTCTACAGCACTCCCCACCACGCCCCCCGCTCCCTGGTGAACACTCCAGGTTTTTCAAGAGTCTCTTCAAAGGCATGTTCTCTCTGAAGCCTTTCCTCCCCCATCAGAGGTTTGAGACCACCCCTTTTTCAGCCTCCACCATATCCCAGAGAAGCTTCCCTCCTGACAAGGAAAACACATTAATACCCCTGGCCTGTGCTCATCACCTCAGTCTAGACTGTGAGACCTTGAGGAGAGTGGTCAGATCCTACCTCTCTTCTTTTAGCCCTTATAAAATAGTTAGTATTACTAATGTCCACATGAAAGGGGGGCTCAGCAGGGTCGGGGACTAGACAAGGTCACCCAGGAGTGGAAATAGGATTGTTATCTCGTCAACCCCAAAGTCTACACCTTCCAACAGGCCAGGGTTCTTCCAACGTGCTCAAAGAATGGAGAATGCCCTAAAAGGGAATCAGCGGGAGGAGTTTATCCGAAAATAGGGAACTTCCAGCCCTGCTTTTCCTCAACCACTGGAGACCAGTGACATACAGGAGAAGTAACAAATTAACTAAACATAGCCTGATATGTTAAGGTGGCAGAGCAGGGGAACCCTGACCTCACTGTGTCCCACGTTTTCAAGTAGATATCATCCACATCCAAGTCACTAAACTGGAGAGGCACCTGAAGACTGGCAGAACAAACGCCACAACTAAATATAGAGAACAAGCTGCATCTGAAAAGTTAGGAAGATCACAAAGGTAGAAGGAGGCTGCCTGAAGGAGGGCAAGAAATGGGCCCTCACACACAGAAGACTAATCCCCCTAACTTTTGGCTTTAAAAACCCACAGGGGCTGAGTTCTTTCGGTTTGTAAAACCAACAGGGTGTGGAACCTGGAGCTCTGGAGATCAGCTGACTCGGCACCGGGGGAGCCGGGAGCCGGGAAGGCAAGTGACAACCCTTAAAGAGATAGCAGCCTGGGCAGAGAAGCAAAATAAAAAGGGCAGTTTACACAACACCAGGGGCAAAGAGAAAACATCTGTTCATACTGATTTCTGAGCCTGTCGAGAACTTTTCCGAAAATGAGGGAAATGACAAGTGCCATTTTCCTGCCCCCACCCCAGAATAAGCACAGAGACCCATGCTGGAGGCAGGGCTGCGTATACACTTGCTGCCTAACCCGCTAGCAGTGTGCACAACACCCTGAGTTCTCGGAGGACTCACCCACCCCAAACCTGCTGCCCTTCGTCTTGGGCTCAGGCCAAACTTTGTGAAGGCCTTCCAGGCACCCTACCGAGCCAGCCAGGTAGACAGATGTCACCCCACACATCTGCTGCATCACACCAAGCTCTAAGCCCCTAGCCACCCTTGTGTGTCTTGCCCAGCCACACATCCCAGAGGAACCAGTTAATGACCTAGAAGATAAAGGAACAGAAAGTAGTCAAGCAGAACAAAAGAGAAAATAATTATAAAAAACGAGAAAAGACTTAGGGAACTCAGTGATTCCATCAAATATAACAACACTCATATTAGCAAAGTACCAGAAGAAGAGAAAGGAGGGCAGAACATTTATTAAAGAAATAATAGCTGAAAACTTCCCTAATCTGGGTAAGGGAACAGATCTAGGAACTCTCAAGAGAATCAACAAAAGCAGAGCCACGCTGAGACATTAATTACATTTGCAAAATATAAAACAAAAATTTTCAAAGCAGCAAGACAAGTCATTAACTTACAAGGGAAAACCCATAAGGCTAGCAGGAGATTTCTCAACAGAAATGTGGCAAGCCAGAAGGAAGTGACAATATATTCAAAGTGCTGAATGGGAGAAATCTGCAGCCAAGAATACTCTATCCAGTAAGGCTACCATTGAAACTAGAAGGAGAGACAGAGTTTCCCAGACAAACAAAAACTAAAGGAGTTTGTGACCACTAATCTAGCCCAGCAAGAAATATTAAGAGGGACTCTGAGTAGAAAGGAGGGACAAAAAGTGACAACATAAAGACAGGAAACAAAGCAGTAAAAATGATTATTTCTGTAGAAGAAAAAAAATCAGTCAAGAAACTCTCAAATAAGGGATTAAAATATAGTTACCTATATCTAAAAATGTGGAGAACAGAAAAGAATAGGTTCAGACTTGAATGACCATCAACTTAATATACACTAATATACACAGAAGAGGTCATGTATGAATTTAATGGTAACCATATGCCAAAAAACACTAAAAAACATGCAAGTAAAGAGAAAAAAAAATCCAAATATATCACTAAAGAAAATCAGCAAAGCATGAAAGAGAAAGATAATAAAGGGTCAAACAAAATCTTCAGAAACAACCACAAAGTACAAAATGGCAATACATATCTATCAATAATTAGTTTGAATGTAAAGGGACTAAATGTTCCAATCCAGAAGACACAGGGTGACAGATTAAAAAAAAAAAAATTAACAAAACCCAGCTATATATGTTGCCTACAAGAGACCCATTTTAGACCTACAGACACCTGCTGAGGGAAAGGCAAAGAATAAAGAAACATCTATAGTGCAAATGGATGTCACAAGAAAGCCAGAGTAGTAACACTTTAAAACAAAGACTGTAACAAGAGACAAAGAAGAACACTACATAATAATAAGGGGGGGGCGGGGGGAGGGGCCGGGGCACCTGGCTGGCTCAGTCGGTTGAGCATCCGACTTCGGTTCAGGTTCGCGGGTTCGCTCAGGTTCTCACGGTTCATGGGTTCAAGCCCTGCATCGGGCTCTGCACTGACAGCTCGGAGCCTGGAGCCTCCTTTGGATTCTGTCTCCCATGCTCTCTGCCCCTCTCCCATTCATGCTATCTCTATCTCTCATAAATAAACTTTAAAAATTAAAAAAATAATAATAATAAAGGGGCCATCCAACAATAAAATGTAACAATTTTAAGTATTTTTGCACCCACACAGAAGCAACTAAATACATAAAACCATTAGTAACAAACATCAAGAAACCAACTTATAATAACACAATACTAGCAGAGGAATTCATCTAAATACAACATCAACAAGGAAACAATGGCTATGAATGACACACAGGAACAGATGGATTTAACAGACACATTCCAAACAATCTATCCTAACATAGCAAAACATACATTCTTTTCAAGTGCATACAGAACATTCTCCAGAAAAGATGAGCTATTCCATAAAATGAACCTCAGCAAATGCAAGATCAAAATCACCACGCCTATTATCTGACCACAACACTAGGAAACTTGAAGTCAACCGCGAGAGGAATTCTGGAAAGACCACAAATACGTGGAGGTGAAACATGCTACTCAAAAATGAATCGGTCAACTGGAAAATAAAAGAAATAAAGAAGAACATACAAACATGGAGATGAAAACAAGATGGCCCCAAATTTCTGGAATGCACCAAAAGCAGCCCGAAGAGGGAGGTGTGTAGCAATGTATTGCTCAGGAAGTAACAAATACCTCAGACAACTTAACCTTATACCTAAAGAAACTAGAAGAGGAACAAAATCTAAGACCAGCAGAAGGAAGTAAGTAATAAAGATGAAAGCACAAAGAAATGATATAAAAACTAAAAAAATAAAATAAAATAATGGAACAAATCAATGAAACCAGGAGCCGGTTCTTTGGAAAAAAAAAAAAAAAAAATCAGTAAAATTGCTAAACCTCTATCCAGACTTATTGAGGGGGAAAAAAAAAGATTCAAAATCATCAATGAGAAAAAAGAAATAACAATCAACACTACAGAAATACAATCATAAGAGATTATGAAAAACTACATACCACCCAATTGGACAACCGAGAAGAAGTTGATCAATTCCTATAAACAAACAGAAGTAAAACAGGAGGAAATACTGATAACCAGCAAAGAAATTGAGTCATAACTAAGTAAATAAATAAAACCTCCCAACAAACAAAAGTCCAGGACCAGATGGCTTCACAGGCAAATATTCTATCAAACATTTAAAGGATACCTATCTATATCCTTCTTTAAACTATTCCAAAAAATAGAAAAGGAAGGAAAATTTCTACATTCTTTCTACAAGGCCAGCATTACTCTGACACCAAAACCAGATAAAGACCCCACTAAAACACACACATACACACACACACACACACACACACACACACACAAGCCAATATCCCTGATGAACAGAGGCAAAAATTCTCAATAAAATACTAGTGAAATGAATCAACAATACATTTAAAAATATCATTCACCACAATTAAGTGCGATTTATTCTTGCGTTGCAAGGGTGGTTCAACATTCACAAATCAATGGGATACATCACATCAGCAGGAAAGAGGATAAGAACCAGATGATCATTTCATTGATGGAGAAAAAGCATTTGACACAATACGATATCCATTCATGATAAAAACACTCAACAAAATAGGTTTAGAGGAAACATAATAAAGGCCACATATGAAATAAAGGCCTCGACATAATAAAGGCATACACGAAAAACCCATAGCAAACATCATCCCAAGGGAAAAACAGCTCTTCCTCTAAGGTCAGAACAAGACTGGGATGTCCACCCTCACCAACATATTCAACATAGCAGCCCACGTCCTAGTCACAGCAATCAGACAACAGAAAGAAATAAAAGGAATCCCAATCAGTGAGGAAGAAGTTAAACTTTCACGATTTGCAGAGAACGTGATACTCTATATGGAAAACCATAAGGATTCCACTAGAAGACTGCTAGAACCAAGACTCAAACTCCATAAAGTCACGGGATACAAAATCAATGTACCAAAATCTGTTGCGTTTCTATGTGCCAAAAATGAAGCAGCAGCAAGAGAAATTGAAAAAAAAAAAATCTCATTTACAACTGCACCCAAAATAAGACACCTAGGAATAAACCTAACCAAAGAGGTCAAATACCTTTAACTCTGAAAACTATAAACCACTGATGAAAGAAATTCAAGACACAAAGAAATGTGAAGATATCCCATGCTCATGGATTGGAAGAATATATACTGTTAGCATGTTCACACTCACCAAAGCAACCTACACATTTAATGCAATTGCCATCAAAATACCAACAGCGTTTTTCATACAACTAGAACAAACAATCCTAAAATTTGTATGGAACCACAAAAGACCCCAAATAGCCAAAGCAACTTTGAAAGAAAAACAACAACAACAACAACAACAACAAAGCTGAGGGCAACACAATTCCACAGTTCAAAACCCACTACAAAGCTGCAGGAATCAAGAGTATGGTACTGGTACAAAAATGGACACACAGATCAATGGAACAGAACAAAAAATTCAGAAATAAGCCCACAATAATATGATCAATGAATCTTTGACAAAGCAGGAAAAGATAACCAAAGGAGAAAAAAGATAGTCTTTTTGACAAATGGTGCTGGGAAAACTGGATATCAACATGCGAAACAATGAAATCAGACCACTTTCTTACACCACACACAAAAATAAATTCAAAAAAGATGCAAGACTTAGATGTGAGACCTGAAACCATCAAAAATCCTAGGAGAGAACACAGGCAGTAATTTCTCTGACACTGGCCATAGCAACCTTTTTCTAGATAGGTTTCCTGAGGCAAGAGAAACCAAAGTGACAATCCACTACTGCATCTACATCAAAATAAAAGGTTCTGCACAGCAAACGAAATAACAAAACTAAAAGGCAGCCTAGGGGCACCTGAGTGGCTCAGTCGGTTGAGCGTCCGACTTCGGCTCAGGTCATGATCTCAAAGCTTGTGAGTTCAAGCCCTGCGTCAGGCTCTGTGCTGACAGCTCGGAGCCTGGAGCCTGTTTCGGATTCGGTGTCTCCCTCCTCTCTCCCCCTAACCCACTCGCATTCTGCCTCTGTCTCTCTCAAAAATAAGTAAACATTAAAAAAAATTTTTTTTAATAAATAAAATAAAGGCAGCCTTACAAGAAGATGTTTGCAAATAACATACCTGATAAAGGCGTGGTATCCAAAATACATCAAGGGCTTACAAAACTCAACACCCAAAACCCAAATCATCTAAAAAATGGGCAGAAGACATGAACAGACATTTCTCTAAAGCAGACAGGCAGATGGCAAACAGACATATGAAAAGCTAACCAACATCGCTTATCGTCAGGGAAATGCAAATCCAAACTACAATGAGGGACACCTGGGTGGCTCAGTCAGTTAAGCATCCAACTCTGGACTGTGGCTCAGGTCATGATCTCATGGTTTGTGAGATCCAAGAGCAGCATCAGGTGCCGGGCCCTGCTGGAGATTCTCTCCCTCCCTCTCTCTGCCCTTCCCCCATTCGTGCTCCCTCTCTCTCTCTCTCTCGCCCTCAAAATAAATAAAATTTCAAAAAAAAAAAGAAAATATTTTTAAAAACTACAATGAGTTAACACCTCACACCCGTCAAAATGGCTAAGCTCAACAACACAAGAAACAACAAGGGTTGGCGAGACTGTGGAGGAAAAGGAACCCTCATGCACTACTGGTGGGAATTCAAACTGGTCCAGTCACTGTGGAAAACAGTATGGAGGTTTCTCAAAGAAGTTAAAAACCGAACTACCTTAAGATCCAGCGACTGCACTATTGGATATTTATGCAGAGAATACAAAAACGCTAATTCAAAGAGACCCCTGCTGTTTATAGCAGCATTACTTTTAATAGCCAAGATATGGAAGCAGCCCAAGTGTCCCGTGACTGATGAATGGATAAAGAAGATGTGGCGTATGAATACAATGAATTATCATCCAGCCGTGAAAAACGATGAAATCTTGACATTTGCAATGACATGGATGAAGCTAGAGAGTATAATGCAAAGTGAAATGAGACAAATGTATGATTTCACTCATATGTTGAATTTAAGGAGCAAACAAGCAAATGGAAAAAAATGAGAGAGACAGACGGATAGAAAAACAAAGCAGGAAACATCCTAAATTATAGAGAATTACCCGATGGGTTACCAGAGGGGAGGTGGGGGCAGCGGGGGGAGGTGGGTGAAGTAGGTGACAGGGATTAAGAAATGCACTTGTCATGATGAGCACAGGGTGATGTGTGCAACTATTGGATTATTACACCATACACCTCAAACTAGTATTACACTGTATGTTAAATGGAATTAAACCAAAAATTTACGGTAAAAAAAAAAAACAAAAATAAACATAATGATATCTTTAAAACAAATCCCTAAACATACAGACAGCAGGAGCCGAGGTTCTCACTTCAAAGAAGGGAGTCACTACATAAACTGAGAAGACCGGAGGTTGACAGTGTGGTGTTGGATTGGAATTCTGGGTGGGTGTCAGTGTAAACTCATGAGGTCATTTCAAAAGGACACAGAAGCCAACTCATCAGCACTGCCACCAGACCAATCCAGGACGATCTGACCACCAAAATGTTGAGAGTAATGGATGATGAGCCACTGAACAAAAGAGACATCCACAAACCCAAAAATGAATAAGTGGAAAGTTTAATGCCTCATCAGATATTTACATTGGCTCCAACTACCTCCCCACAAAATAGTGTGCAACTATAAAGGGGGGAATTGTTCACAGTGGGGAAGGAGAGCAGCCGCCATCAGATCCAGGGATCAAAGTCAACATGATCTCTCATGGAACAAATTGAAGGCGTGTGCCACCCGCGAGGATGCTCTCACAAGAGCATGCATCACCACCATGATGTTAATAACAAAGATGCATAAACTGAAGCTACTCGTGGAAACAACCAACCAACCGAGGAACATTCTGCAAAATCAACTGGCCAATAACCTTCAAAAATGTCAAGGTCATGAAAGTCAATGGAAATGACTGTTCAAAAAACAACTGTTCCACACCTAAGAAATTACATGCTAACAACCCATTCTGGACTCAATCGTTTTGCAAGAAAGGCCATTACTGGAACCACCAGTAAAGACTGAACATGAAAAAGGGACTGGATGGAAAAATCTAATGTTGATCTTCTGATTTTGACGAACTGTATGCATTATGGAGGAGAATGTTTTGTTCATGGCCAACACTAGTACAGTGAGGAGTTAAAAAATAATTCCAGGCCCCGCTGCACAGCTCAACATTTGCACTCTGGAGTAGGCCTGAAATCTGCATTTTAACCAGCCCCCAGGTCACTTCCGGGCCACACGTGAACCCAAGAACCACGCACGGCCCTGTGCTCTCCCAGCACACCCCATCGGAACCAGAGTCCAGAGAAGCACAATATACCTCTCGTGACCTGGTTCAGGAAGCAGTGGTCCCTTACCATGCACAAGAAATCTGACTACTTCTTTCTTTCCAGCCATTTTCTCTAAAAAGGCAGTGCAAAGGCAGCCAGGGGGGCCGAATTCTGGGCAGTCTGCATTTCTCCTTGAGCTGTATGGTGTCTCATCTGCCAGCTGGAGGGGGGGCGGGGAAGAGGGTCGTAAAAAGCTTGTTTGATTTTTAGTGCTTGCTCCCTATTCCCACCATTTCACTATTTCTTTTATAAACCCCATCTCATTAGCCACCTGGTAAATTCCACTCAGAATGGCACGATGGCCCCACATTTCATATCCAGAGCCAGGGAAACAGCCCAAACAACGCCAGCAACTCATGAAGGTAATTAATTGCAGATGATACACACCCAAAATATCCAGAGCACAACAGGAAAATCATAGGGTTCCAAACTTAATAGCTGTATCATACTTGACTGTCATTTAGACTCAAAACTCTTTCAAGTTACTTCTTAGGGCACTGCCTTTTCAAGTGAGCAGTAAGCTGCCTTCCCCAGTCCTTTGTGTCATCCCAGTGTTTGCTCTGAGGCCCAACGGGTGTAACACGAACACTGTCTTTGCCTCTGTGTGACCTTCGGTAAGTCACTTGACCTCTCTGGGCCCTGGTTTTATCACTGTAAAATGGGAGACTAATACCTACTTTAGAAACTGACAGGGACAATTAAAATAAGTGTGTATGCGCACAAACACACGGGCACAAATGCAAATATGTATCAAGTGACTGGAAAATATTAAGTACTAAGTAAATGCTAGCTATTCTCTTCTGTTATCATTATTCATAAACTGTAAATGGAAGCTCCACCATCACGGTCTTCTAACCTACAAAGGTCTGTTTTCTCCATGCAACTGAAAGGCGAGGGATGACGCACAGCAATGCCCAAGTCCTCCCTCAAGTATTTCCAGGTCAGGCATCAACAGGCAGTGCTCTTCCGGAGCTCTCTAGACGAACACCAACTCAACCTCCCCTCCTCGCCTGACTTCCCTAGGCTGCTGTAGGCACCCCCCCTGCCCCCCGGCTTGGGATGGAGCCTCTTCCACACTGAGTGGGGGCTTGAAGGAGACTCTCCCTCAACCGGGCCTCCTTGGGAGCCAGTTTAGGACACCTGAAAGTCCTCCATGTGCAACCTACCTTTGGGAACAGTGAACACGAGCAGTTTCCCTGCAGGGGGATGACAAATATAGCCAAAAACCAACCTCTCAAAAGAGGCAAGAAGGAGCAGAAGGAGCAGTAATGCAATGGCCAATTATTCCCTCAAGAAGGATGTTCCTGAGAAGAACACAAGACTTGTGTACAAGAGCAGAATAGAGAGAGAGCTTAACTGCAAGCCTATTCTAGAGGTTTATTCTAGAGGTTTCAGAGTCGCAGACCCACGGAGGCCAGGCAACTAACACGCAGGAGTGAAGCAGGCAGGAGAAATGCACATCGGGCATCATGTGTGGGTAAGGGTCACAAGAGAGAGCACATGCCCGTCTCAGGGGCCATCGGTGACCCAAGAGCAGGCATGTGGGACTGTGGCCCCAGTGATGCCAGATCTTCAAGAGCAGCTGGCAATCTGGATTTCTCTGTCAAGCTTTAAGGTCTTAAAACACTTTAATTCACAACTTTTTTAAAAAAGCAACTCACTTGCCCAGCAAGACCCACCTGTAAGCCCAATTCTGGCTGGGGCCCCAGGGCTCCCATGGCTTTTCACTCTCATGACCAGAAGTCTACTTGCTAGTTAGTGTCCCTTTATTAGACCAAGGCGAAACGGATTTAAAACCCTTCAGGGCCTGTCAAAAATGCATCACCTGAACCTAATCATGAGGAAACAGCTGACAAACCCAGATTGAGGGATGGTCTACAAAGCAAATGGCCAGAAAGGAATAGAGACAGAAGGTCATGAAAAACACAGACGCTGTGGAAGGGCTCCAGATTACAAGGGATTTAACAGATGCAACAATTCAACGCAACGCCTGATTCTGGATCAAAGAAGATGGCCATAAAAGGCTTCAGTAGCCTCAGTGGTAAAATAGCTTTACACTCTATCACATCACTATCTCCTGGATCTTATCATCACACAATAGGTCTCTACACAGATGCCCTTGTTCTTAGGAAACATAAGCACTTAAAGGTTAAAGGTCATGATGTTTGCAACTCTTAAATGACCAGCAAAAAGGTTCTTATGGGCAGATATAGAGTCATTAACCTCAAAGATGGTAAAATACTAATGACCAGTTAATCTGGCCGAAAGGGAGTCCTTATTATTCTTGCGATTCTTTAGTAATTTTTAAATCATTTCAAAATAAAGGGAAAAAAAATTTTAAAGGCTCTCAACCAACAATAGGGGTTTATAAAAACAACCCATAGAGTAAGGTTTGAAGGATTAAATAGCTTACAACGGGCAGTGAAAAGTTTGCTTTGTCAAGTAAATACAGCACATCGAAGGATCTGAGAGTAACAAGGCCCAGGTAGTGCGTTACATGGATAAATGCCACGCAGTTCAGGGGGTGCGGTTCACGAAATGTGCCCACCTCCTTGGTGCCAAGAACCTGGCCAACACTTCCAGGGGCACCAGGGAGCAAGGGGGCACACTCACCGTTACTATGCCGCCTGCGTACGAGGAAGGGCGGGAAAGGCCTGGAACGGTCCCCCTCCTTCTGGGTGGTGTGGCGTCTGGGAATGTGATGGACTGTGGAGGAGCCTTGGGAGACAGACGCATCCGGCACGTGAATGCCAAGTCAAACACTCGATTTGGCTCTTGAGTAGGTCACAATACTCTCACCCAATCCCAACCTCTTGAGACCACGAGCAGGAAATGTAGACTATGAAAAACGCAAAATTTAAAAGGTAGCCACAAAATAACAACAATGGAGGCCAAGTAGCAGAGAGAGAGAAAGACAAAGGTGACTGTAGAGGGCTGTGTGGCATGGAGACGTGCTCTACTGAGCCTCAGGGGGTGCGGATGGCGTGTGTGTGTGTGTGTGTGTGTGTGTGTGTGTGTGTGTGAGAGAGAGTGAGAGAGAGAGAGAGAGAGAGAGAGAGAGAGTGAGTGTGAGAGAGACAGAGAGAGAGATGCAGTTTTATTAGATACAAATCATTACAGATCGAGATCTCTCCCTTATCTTTTCAGCTTATGCTGAAAAAGCCCAGTGTCTGACCACACGGGGCGGCGGGCCTGGTGGCCACTCATGGGTGGTGCCGGGGGGGTGGCAGCTCCTTCAGACAGGACAAGTGCTTTCCAGCTTCCCCAAGGCTCCCCCCGGTCCCTCTTCTCTCCTGGGGCCTGCTTCATTCACTTCCGTTACCCACTTGGCCCCTCTAAGAATTCCAGTTTGAGACCCCCGCCCCCCAGTCACCCAAGCCCATCAGCCCATAAACACGGCCACTCCGACCAATTTCAAAGACGGCTGTGGGATGAAAATCTCAGCGTCAGAGCAAAGACAGAATATAAAAATCAGGTTCCCCCAGGGTTGTAAATCCACGTTCACACACAGCCCTCCATACGCGATGGCTTGGGGTTCAGTGGCCACAGCACAACTTGCTCAAAAAGGCACATTCGCAGGGATGCACAATCAGTCCCAGAGGATTTCACCAACTATAACGCATTCCTGAGGAAACACTTTTCTTTTCCCCTGAACAGCTAATGACTACAAGTTGACAAAGCAGAAGAGAAAAAAACAAAACCCAAAACCAGGCTCCTTCAAGCTGCCCGTCACTGTGGCTCGTCTGGACGTGATGCCAACAGTTTGCTGCTGTGTTCGATTCCACCCCACACCTTGGGGATGAACTACTGAAGAACGACAGAAGACGCTCCTAAACATAAGGAGTGTTCGTTCTCTGGCCTCCAGGCTCCCTGAGAATTCACAAGGGCCAGAACCACGTGCCTGGAAAGCTCTTACGATGGCTTTAAAAAGCCAGTGCCCAAATGCGAATGAAATCCTATGCATTCCGGGAAGCTGACGGCACACAGGGGTCTGGAAGTCTAGCAGGGACTGGATGGCCTTTGTTACCAAGGGGACTCAAATTCAGGAGCAGAGCTACCAGCGGGAAGCTCTCAGAAGCCCGAATCTTCATAGCTTTTATTTGTAACGCGGCTGTTTCTAGGCAGAAGCTCCTGAGAAGCAGGACCCTGACCCTGTGTGACACGCAGCGAGGGCACAACACAGAATCCAGGCTCAAAGACGGTCTGATGACAGGCCAACCAAAGCTAAGGAACGCAGCCATTTCATGGAGGTCCTGACTCTATGGGGGAAAATAACTAAAAAAAAAAAAAAAAAAAAAAAAAAACCATTTTAGGAATAATGAGGGAATTAGGACTATGGACCATATGTTAAATATTGTGGAACTCTCAATCTTCTCGGGCATCATACTATGGTGGTAATAGAAGAGACTGTTTTTATTCTTGGGAAATAAATGTGGAAGGGTTTAGGGGTAAAGAATCACAAGGTCTGAAATCATTTTTCCAATTGCTGAGGGAAAAAAAATGTGTACACACACACACACCATTTATTCATTTATTAAGAGTGGAAATAAAGACCAATGTGCCAAGTGGGAACCACGGGTGAATCTAGGAAAAGGGCATGCCTACCCAAATCCATGGTACTAGCCTTATACCTCTTGGGAAGGCCTGAAATGTTTCACAATAAAAAGTCATGCAATTCTCTTTTAATAAGGAGGGTTTAATGAACAAAGCGATCCATAACCAAGGCTCACTCAAAATGACTTTTCTATGCCCCACTCAGGGTGGAGGTGACTGGCCAGGGGCTCCTGCCACCTCGGTCCCGCTGGCAGCCCCTTGGGCTGAAGGCATCGCTATCCCCGCCTCCAGGAACCGTCCGCGGCACCCTGCGCGGGAAGCACTGCCGCGGCTGACAGGCGGTGCTTGGGAGTCTAGAGAGGCATCGCTTGTGTGAAGGAAAATGAGCTCCGATCCACGGCAACCCATGAGGCTCTGACCAGCTGACCATTCAGCTCCAATTTCATGTTCTTGCTCTGGTGGAATCACTGTTAAGCGGGGATTTGTTAGTGTTATTTTTTTTTAATATTCACTTATTTGGGGAGAACACAAGCGGGGGAGGGACAGAGAGAGGGGGGACGAGGATGGGAAGCAGGCCGTGCGCTCACAGGCTGACCGCAGCAAGCCCAACGCGGGACTCAAACTCATGAACCAGGAGATCGTGTCCTGAGCGGAAGTCGGACACTCAAGCGACTGAGCCACCTAGGTACCCCTATGACTGTTACTTTAAAGGTCTGCTCAGCAAGGGATTCTAGGAAAACAGCAGAGACGGCAGCCTAATTTGTTAATCTCTCTAAATATATCGATAGCTAAATGGCAAAACCAGAGGCCTATCGAGGTGAAGCTGGGTGACGAGGCACCCCACAAACCCCCAAATATAAGCAGGAGAGGACAAACCAACCGCCACCATGGCGTGAGCTTGTGTGTGTACAGGCAAGTGCAGAGGGAAGCAACGTGGGCATCTGAGAACATACCCTGCAAAACGAACCCCTCGGTCACCAGCGGATGCCCCCTGGAAAGGACAACCTGCTGAGCCGACAACAGGAGCGCTGGGGCAGGTTTCCTTTCTCCCCACAGCAGGGGGAGGGGAGCAAGGGACCTACCGTGACCCTGAGGGGCTCACGCAGGCTGCCCTCCGCTAATCCTGGACACTGGCCCAGAGGATGCCCTTCCCGGGGAGGGCCCTGTGGCAAGGGCACCATCCACTAGTGAGAATCGTAATGGAGGGGAGAGACACCAGAGGCGACCTAGGTACAAGCAGGGGAGCACAACACGGGCAGAAAGCTTCGGGAAAAAGTGTGCCATGCGCCTGAGCGCACCACCAGAACAGAAGAGGGAGCTCTACCAAGCTGGAAAATGCAGCCCTCAACCTCACCTCCTTCCAGAAGTTTACCTTCCTGCGTCTACATAAAGAGCAACAGAGAAGGATCCAGATAAAATCCCAAGTTGTAAGAAGTTAAGTGGAACATACCCACAGGTAATGAAAGCATGCCAAAAATACCCATGTAACTGTGACCTTCTATTTCCGAAGAAGCTCAAAGACACACGGAGATGCTACACCACAGCAAAGAACAACAGGAACTAAATTACAAAGACTCAGTCATGAGGTGACAAACCTGAGGCAATTAAAACATTTCACAAATGAAGACCATCCCAGAAGGAACACCTAGAAGGTCAAATAAATAGACAAAAGCTTTAGAAAAATAGTAAGAAAATGGGGCACCTAGGTGGCTCAGTAGGTTAAGCATCCAACTCCCGATTTCGGCTCAGGTCACGGTCTCACGGTTCGTGGGGTCACGGCCCTCGTTGGGCTCTGTGCTGACAGCACACAGCCTGCTTGGGATTCTCTCTCCCTCTCCCTCTCTCAACATAAACCTTTAAAAAAACTGAAAAAGAAATAAAGGGAAATAAAAAAAAAGATTTGAGACAAAGTGACAAATAAGAAGAACAAAGAAGATCCAGCAGAGAGAAAACAGAAGCCCCTGGAGGGCAAATAAACTTTGTTGCAAGGAATTTGAAATTACCTATTGCAAGAGCATACCACATACCTGGGAATACAAGTCCTGAGTGACGAACACCAAGATTCAGTCAAGGAAAATTATCGAACATCAGAAAAAGTGAAGAACACCCTGGGGCAAGGGACTTCTCAGAGCAAGAAAATTAGATTATGATCCAGCTTTCAATGCAATACTTCCAAAAGACATAGTAACGTATTTAAGATAATTGAGAAACTGAGGGCTTTCGAGAAATCGAAATCTAAGGGCTTTCAGATCCACCAAATTTACTTTCAAATATAAAGAGCACAAACCAGTAACAGCATGCAACAACTCTGAGCCCGCTGTTCCAATAAGCGCCACCCCACCCGCCTGGCCCCCCACAAAATATCAGAGCCTAAGCTTGTGAGAGCCCAAAGGACTGGTGAGATAACCAAAGAGCTGGGGAAAAACCTTACGACTTTACGTAAGCTTACGGAACGGAGACTAAACAAGGATTAAGGCGAAACAAGAGGTTACTGGCCACGTGCTCAGGGAATACAGATGCAGCAGGATTGTTTTTCAAGAATGGGGAAAGCATCTGTAAAAACGTTTCTGTTCTAAACCATTATACTGTAGCAGTAGCAGGGGTGTTATTCTGAGACTTTACAAATTATCTACACATAGGAATATACACACGAGTATCTCTTCTTAAGGTAAAATACCTCATTATTCTTACTGCCATTTCTGATTCAAAGGCAGTCTTACAGAGTTTATTTCTTTGACGTTGCCGCTTCTATATCCCGTGCTCCTCATACAGAGTATGGCAACGACACATAGCATGCTGGCTCTAGGGTATCCTGGGGTAACTCGTGGGCTTTGTACCACGATATATACACAACGGTCCCAGAATGCCACTATTACCAGAGCAGACACTCGAGGAGAAGTCCACGTGACCATTTGGCCAAATCAATCCTTCCAAATCACACCCGCTTATGTGACTGTGCAGAAACGACACAACACCACTCAAGCTCGTTGGAACTTTTTAAATTCTGAGGACTTGGACAGGATTTCCCGACCCACAAAGACAAGTGACCATGGCCGCAGAGCAGAGGGTGAAAAGGAGAGGAGACTGCGGTATACAATCCAAAGTTCTGTTTTGACTCATCTTTGGTCAGTCTGATTACGTGCCCTTCCCCTCCACAAAATAAAGACAAAAAGACCTATTCGACGAGCTTCCTGATTGTTTAGGGTTCCATGTTGTTTCCATGACCACAAGGCCTTTTTCGGGGGGGGGGGGGTTCGCCCTTTGTGGTTCCAGCTGACCTGAAAGATGATGAGAGCAGAGCCAAGACGGTTTGTGGAACCCTGGGATCTTGTTGATGTCCTGATTGAGCTCCACGTGTTACAGCATCACAGACAAGGAAGGGCTCTCTCCTACGTCACTCTCACATGAGTGTGACTCAGCCTCCCATCACCCCCCAGTGTAGTAAGAGCTCAGTGCAGCCCCTTTCACCACCATAAGCAGCCACAGATCACAGCAAATGCAAAACAACGTGGTAAGAGACCAGAGCGGCCGACCCTCCACTGCAGCCATTCCCCGTAACCCGATGTTCATCCTGGGCGGTCCCCTCACATGTCCTCCTTGGAGCTCGCAGAAGCATGGAACCTCCACCCCGGTATTTCCTGCCCTCGGTCCCCTTCCCCACGTCCAGTGAATACTGATCAGATGAAAACTACAGTGACAGCCTACGTTAGCAACTTCTGGAACAGCAGAGACGATGAAATGTAAGGTAGAGTAGACTGAGTTATTGCTAGTAGCTCTGTTCAATAGCTAGAGAGCAGTTCCATGACAGAGGGAAGGCCAAGCACGACCAAATCCTGGCCTGTGTCGTCCCGAGTTCACAAGAACGTGAGCCCCATCAAGGCAGACCATCTCCTCCGACTGGGACACTGCTCGATCCCCAGGGTTGAACTAGCATTGGCCTTGCACAGAGCAGGGATACAGCAAACAATGACTGACCGGACGAAGGCTACACATGAAGCACCAAAGAATTCACTCCTTCGTACTTAAACATCGAGAAAATAACTGAATGTTGCCGATGTACTCAAAACCACAAAACCACATTCTTGAGGTAAATGAATTCTGGGATGTGTGAAATGTGTATCAATAAAACTTAATAGAAATAAGTGGGCATCCACTTTATACCAGGCACCAAGGATGTGCAAGAATCTAAGCCAACAAGGTCCACCTCTAGACAAGACTGATCAGTCTTTTATTAAGACCTTCTATATAGGGGCATCTGGGTGGCTCCGTCGGTTAAGCGTCAGACTCCCAATTTGGGCTTAGGTCATCATCTTGAGGTTCGAGGGACTGAGCCCCACATCGGGCTCTCTCTGCACTGACAGCATGGAGCCTGCCTGGGATTCTCTCTCTGCCCCTCCCCTGCTCACACTCTCTCCCTCTCAAAATAAACAAACTTTAAGAAAAGACTCTCTACCTAGTATCATCCCCCAAACAGGGGAGAAAAACCACAAGGACAGCCTTGAGGGATCTCGTCTCACACAGATTAAAATGGAGTCACAGAACCATCGTCTGTACAACACGCAAGAATGCCAGCCCAGCTCCACTCTGGCCCCATTATACAGCTGAGCCAACTGAGGCCGTGAGTAGGAAAGCAGCCAGCCGGCAGTCCCACCCAACAGAAGCCTAAAAATCCATGCAGCCTAGCCCCAGAACTAGCTTATTTTCCCACTATACTACTCCATTTTGGCCATAAATCCGAGGGAGAGGTTTGCCTCCATCACTAACAAATGTGAGTCACTGAAAACCAGTCAAGATCCCGCGAGGACAGGGAACACCAGCACCCAGGTCATCAGGTAGTAAGGCTCAGACCGAGTCAAACCCTTTCACGATTCACACTACAACACCACACAATCACAGAACACGCCATTTCTGGGACATACACTATACCCCCCATTCTACAGGGAAAAAAACTGAGGCACGAGATGTCCCAAGCACTCACAACTAGTAAGCCGTGAACCCAGGATTTGAACCTGCACCTGTCAAAAGCTGGGACAAGAGCCATCAGCTGGCAAGGTCTTAGCCTGCTTAGGGGCGGCCATAACCAAGCAGCACAAACCGAGGGGCTGAGACGAGAGCAATTTATTTCCCAGCGTTCTAGAGGCTGGAGGCCCAAGACCAAGGTATAGGAGGTTTGATTTACTCCCGAGGCCTCTCTCCTCAGCTGCCAGAAGGTCGCCTTCTCCCCGTGTCCTCAAAACAGTCTATCCCCCGCGTGCCTGCATTTCGGCCAGTTCTTCCTCTTCTCGTGAGAACCTAAGAACACCCATCGTATCGGATCAGGGCCCCACCTGGATGACCTCTTCTAACCTCAATTACTCCTCCAACACCCTATTTTCTGGGGCGCCTGGGTGGCTCAGTTAAGCGTCCGACTTCAGCTCAGGTCATGATCTCCCAGTTTGTGAGTTCGAGGCCCTCATCAGGCTCTGTGCTGACAGCTCATAGCCTGCAACCCGCTTCGGATTCTGTGCCTCCCTCTCTCTCTGCTCCTTCCTTGTTCTCACGCTCCCTCTCCCTCTCTCTCTTTCTCTCTCAAAAATAAACATTAAAAAAAAATTTTTAAGACTCTATCTCCAAATACAGTCACATCAAGGTTAGGGCTTCAACATATGCATTTTAGGAGGACATAATTCAGTCTGTAACAAATAGTGACCCACTTCTGACGGGGCCAATACCCACGTCAAGTTTATAAGACAGGCGGTAAAAAACATGCCGGCAAGTAACAGATTAGTAACAATTTAGTTAATCCCTGAATGTCAGCACTAAAAATAGACTAATCCCCAAATAATTATTCCCAAACCCAATCTCCCTTTGGAAGTTACCTAAGCGGTACACGAAATATAATTAATGTTTTTTGTTACGCTTCTGCTCAGGAGAGAACACTAAGCTAGGTCCCTCCTAGCTCAGGAACAAAAGAATTAAGATATGCAATAGATTCATATTTTCAACTCCTAGAACCATTTTCTTCCCCTCCAAAATCCCAAGAGCAACACTGCCAAACACACAATCTCCTTCAACATGCTGTTTATTACTCAGAGGGAGAACTTAGCAACTTTCAAGCAAGCCACCCAGCACAGATTCCATTTTCATCTCATTCTTAACCTCCTAATCATTTTATTATTCGTATTTCTCAAGAACCAACAGTGTTATCTCATGGAAAATACACTACTCCTTCAGCTTTTAAATGAGCCTCAAGGATTCTTTTGTGCCGGTTCCAGGTCTGCCCTGACAGTAGGCGAATGCCATACAAGGCATTGTGCTGTCACCGCTCAATCCTCTCCCTGCCCAGCCCGGGTCACCTGGCACTAACTGGCCGCGGAGGTAGAGTCGGCAGGAATCCAAGGAGAAATCCCTCTGCCTCCCGCCTCCCAGAGCAGACAGTAACAGCAACAAATGCATTCTTTCGCCCTTTCCTTGGAGCAAAGGTCAAGGCTGAAAGGCTCTAATGACTTATTCTTGCCCCGATGGGACCTTCTTCTTCTTGCCCTTTGAGCAGAGTGTTCACAAAATGACCAGGAGCCACCTGCTCTCCCGAAGGGTTTCACTCCACCCCCCTTCCACAGGGATGTTCCAGCAGCTCAGGAGCACAAAGCCAGCCAGGGCCCCAGCTACCTCCCGGGAGAGGCCGCTGGAGCCTGCTGTGTGGCAGCGATGGGCCACCAGGGAGGTGCTGACCTGGTCTCAGCTGGCAGCTCGCGGGAGCCTGCCTGCCCATCCAGATGAAGATTTCAGTCCATCTCATTCACCTCTGCTGAACCATCAGCCAACAGCAGCAGGGCGGCAAAACCCACCTAAGTGTCGAAGGAATTAAAATACATGAGGGGCGCCTGGGTGGCTCAGTCGGTTAAGCGTCCGACTTCGGCTCAGGTCATGATCTCACAGTCTGTGAGTTCGAGCCCCACGTCCGGCTCTGTGCTGACAGCTCAGAGCCTGGAGCCTGCTTCAGATTCTGTGTCCCCCTCTCTCTCTGCCCCTTCCCTGCTCATGCTCTGTCTCTCTCTGTCTCAAAAATAAATAAAAACATTTAAAAAATAAAATACATGAAGCTCTCAAGAGAGGAAACATCTCGCCAGCGTCTCACAAGTTGGGAGATGAAGCCCTTCCCTTCTCCCAAAGGCTCCCACCGGCTCCCAAAGCAAGTGTTGGCCCCTGGTGGCAGACAAGCTTCTCCTGATTCGCATGTAGAGGAACCTGCATGTCACAGTGGGACACAGCTAGAATCTCAAGTCTCAAGACCTACATGCGAGTGGCTAACTCAGCACCTGGCAATTCACCAGCTATGGGGGGCGTAGGGGGGTGGGGGGACAAAATGAGGCCCTCGGGCCAAATGCAACCACAACCATCGTAAATTAAGTGTTGTAACAGTATCTTGCAAATAAACTTTTACTGACACAGAGCCACAACCACTAGTTGATGTGTCACCTGTGGCGACTTTTACAGGACAATGGCAGAGCTGAGTAGTTGCGACAGAGATCCTGCGGCCCACAGATCCAGAAGTATTTACTATCTGGTCCTTTACAGACGAAGTTTGCCAACTCATGAGCCACGCAAACACCTCACATAAGCTGCTTTCAATCTTCCAACCTTCATGTCTATTTCCCTTAAAATGAGAATTGCACGGCCATCTGTCCCTCCTATCTAAAACTCACAGTCATTCGTTGTAACTTTATACTCTCAATGACAATTCTTTGAGAGTTCTGAGCACATTGCCCAGATTTTATTTAGTCCATACGACAACGCTATGAGGAAAGTCATGTTATGAATCCCTTTCACAGACGAGGACATGGAGGCTCAGAGAAGAAAGGTGACCAAGGCGACACCTCTAAGTTCACACCCCTAAGGTAACAGCGGAGCTGAGGTTCAGCCCAAGCTCCTAACCCACTTCTATTTCAGGCCCTGGGGACACAGGTGGAGGTGCTGACCACTGGAGCAGGCCAAGGACAGATCTCAGCCCCACCCAGGCACCTTGACACCCCCTGGCCTGTCCCCATGCTCTCCATCCAGCCTGGCCCCCTCTCCTTCCTGCCATTCCCTTGCCCCTTCATTGGCTAAGAACAGTTAGCCATCTTTTATTTTAAGACACATACGTAACCTACTTCTCCTCAGTGGGTAAGCAAAGCCAAACCATCTGAGAGCCACCTGGGGGACGATTTGCATTTCCTTCTCATGCAACATTTCACATTGTTAAGTAGATAAAAATAAGTACGATTTTACCACACACATACACACACAACTTGTCCAAGAGCGTAATACTTCCCGAACAAAGTTTCAAAACTTTTGGTGTAATTTAGGGAAAACAAAAACAAAAACCATGCATGCCCCAGACCACCACCAGCAGGCAGCGGGAGTGGGAATGTCCTCTAGGAACTTCACAGCTAACCAAGTCCGGGTTCCCATCCAGTCCTCACAAAGCACCATGAGGCAGGTAGGCTGGGTATTCATTGGAAACTGAGGAAGAGAGAGAGAGCAAGAGACTTGCCCGAAGGTACACAGCCTGTAAGGAACAGGGCTGAGAATTGAAACAAAGTCCTCGACCAGATTTGACAACCTGCAGCCTCCAAGCCATGAGTCGTGGATTCAGGAGACATGAGAGGCAGATGTCAAAACTGAGCACCTGTAACAACTATCCTACAAACCTGAATTGGACCTAAATGCAGTATTGAGCCTAAAAGTAAGGCTTCCTACCCTTCGACCGGGTGAAGTCCCTCTACTCTTCAGAGACCCGAAATCCAGGATCCCAGGGTGTTGGCATTTGCCAAGTTTCCAGTCGAAGAAGCTTTTCTGCCTTGGGGGTCATTCTCTTCCTTCTGGAGACTGCCCTTCATGAGACTCCAGTGGGCCTGTCAATCCATAGCCCCATCTTCCCTACCTACCAGGGGTGGGCATCTGACCCTGGCTAGCCCCTCTCTCTGGAATGGACGACCACGCCAGGGGAGGGCCTACTGACCCATACAGCCCGAGCCAGGGGCCTTTTGTGCAGGAACAGGGTTACTCACTCTGTGGAAATCCTTCAGGAATCTAAGCCTGGAGCTGCTCAAGGTCACGTGTGCCACCTTTTGAGAATCCCCACCTGAGTAAGACGTCACTCCAGAAACAAAGTCCAGGGGACAGACTCAGAGGCCAGGAACTTCATTACTGTTCTGGACCCACATCAGAAACTGACACCACCCTTTTGGGCTTCCCATTACACTGACCAACGTTCCTTGGTTTTTTGTTGTTGCTTTTTTTTTTTTTTTTGGTTTTGTCGTATGGAAACTGACTTAAGTTCAGATTTTTTATCTGTAAGCCTCACACACAGGGCTTCCTCTATATCTGCCGCTCCTAGAGAGAGCACCCACAGGCTACAGCCCTCAACGACTCTCTCCTCTTTGGCAAAGACAACCGCGTGGACTTCGGAACACGGCTGCAGTCAGAGCTGGGGGGCTCCCGCCTTCCCGCCCTCGGCAGTTGGTTCTCAACAGCACAGGCTCAAAATGAGAGAACCCACCCAAAGCATCTAAAAAAACCTATGCTCTGGGAAAGACCTACCAAAAGTATACACCTCCACCTGACTCAGGATGATCACAAGATGGCAATAACTGAGTGTTTTTATCCCCTCCTTTGATTTATTTTGGTGGTTGTTGTTGTTGTTGTTGTTAATAAACCTCAGCCTTCTGGCAAGGCTTTAGTGATACAGAAGCTAACTGCAGAGCCAAGTTCAATGTGGTGCTCTCAGCCTTAACACAAAGATGACATGGGCAGTTTTCTGAAACTGCCAATTAACGGCAGCAGTTCTACGAGCCTGTAGCAAACCCACACACTAGCAGAGAGCCTTGGTGTTCTCCTTTGGGGTCTGTCCGGAGCTAGAGAAGGAATCAGACCACCAGCAGGCACCCTGGCCCCAGTGAAAGGTCCTCCTAGCCCTTCTCCAAACCACCCGAGTGATCTCAGGTACGAAAATCCCCGAGACTCGAAAAACACCTAAAAGCCATGATTTTTCTCCTGAGCTCCAGAGCCATCAATAAATCCCACCATTACCCACCTGGGATTGAAGGTCTCCTGGATGTCTGTCAAGTCCCTGGCTGGCATCACCAACACACATACACACGCACATGCCCCACAGGCACGTGCACACGCGCGCACACACACACACACACACAGGCACACACACCTCCAGGGCCCATCATCCTCCACTGCTCCCTGGTCATAACCCACCCATCTCATGGAGCCTGCCTTCCCAAGCTCCTCCAACAGCACCTTCCACACCCGCCCCAGCACATCCTCAGGGCGGCCCACCTGACCCCCCGGATCACCACCACCCTCTCTGCCTCCACCCTGCCGTCCTATCAGCCCTGCCCCCACCGAATGGCACAGCCCTACCGGCCACCTCCCTCACGCTGAACCAGAAGCAGCTGCTGGAACGTGCCGCCGTCTCTCTGGGCTCTGAGCAGTCTTCACGGGACCCGCGTGCCAGAGAGGCCTTCCCTGGCCGCTCTACCCAGCAGGAGGGGCATAACACACACCCACCCGCACGCAAGTGCACGTGGGCACGTGAGCACATACCCGCACACAAGTGCACACCACGCCCTCTCAGCCCAAGATTCCCAGCGATCAAAGATCACCTCTTCCCAAGACCCTCCCACCCCTGGGCATGTCGTGGGCCCCCCTCCCCCTGCACGTGCCTGCCTCATGTACATGACACGGGCAGGCACCCTCGGGGCCACACACCCACAGCCCTTTCCTTCCCACGCCAGCGCAGGGGACAGCGTCCCCTCCACTCACAGCTGAGACCGGCTCGCAGGGCCCCGGAGAGAAGAGGTGGAGCCAGGGTTCCCCCGAGCGCCCCACTCCGGGGCTCTCACGTGTCGCGCCCACCGCTGGCCTTCCCAGGGACCACCTCGCGTGTAGAGCGCCAGAGCTCACCGGGACCCTGCTGCCCTTCATCTGTGGGGCGCCTCCCGCACCCACGCACGGCCAGCTTCCTCCGGTGCAGGGGTGTGGCACAAGGTGTCCCCCACCCCCCGAACCACAGAGCTAGTTCTCAACCAGGCCAATTCCAACCCTGGCACGGCGAGCTATGTTCGAAGACATTTGATTGTCGCGATTAAGAGGAGGGTGCTACTGGCATCTAGTGGGTAGAGACCAGAGTAGCTGTTCAACGTCCCGCAGGGCAGCGGACAGCCCCCAACACAGAATTTCAACCCCTGACATCAGCAGAGCGAGGGGGAGACACCTCCCCGTAAACTCAGCTCCCCTGGGGGGAGATCCTTCCTCCCTGTTCTGCGACCTCCCCCAGTGCCTGGTGCACAGGTACTTATACACCGAACATGAATTCCTCAAGGCCCACCACGCTCCCCCATTCAGACTGTGTCCTGCCCAAAGGCAAAGGACCGTACCAAAGTACCTCAGATAGAAGGTGGGAGAAGCCTGACCCGACCCAGGCCCACCAAGCCTGTGCCCCACTGACCAGCCCCACGAGGCATCCCTGGGCTCCTTCCCGGGGAGAAATTCCTCAAGGGTTCCACACACAGTAGGTGCCTTCTGGCATGTTCCATGTCCATGCGGGGCCACGAGAGGCCTGTGTACAGACCAGTTGGCCTTGTGCTCTGAGTCCACCAGAGGAGTCTGTCAGGCTCTGTTTGCAATGGGGGTCCCGTCGCCATTATCGACACGATGAGAGCCTCCTAGAATCAGACACCTCTTACACCTTCTGGCCAATCACCTGGTATGCCATTCACACTTGTGTTTTGAGCCTGGATGAGCTGCAGGGGGGGCCTTCTCCTTCCCCTCCAGTCCCTTTTCATTAACTAACAGCTCTATGAAGATGCACTTCACATGCCAGGCAATTCACCTATTCCAAGCCAACAATAAATGATTTCTAGGGCCACCAGCACCATCATCTGTCTTCAAGAACTTCCTCATCTCCCAAACCCACAGCCGTTAGCAGAGGGCTGGTGCCGAGGCCACCCCTAAAGTCCTCCTTCAGTTAGGACACCATCCCTGGAGACGCAGACCCTTTCCTGTGACCGTCCTCCCCAAGCGGTGCAGGGGGGAGGGCAGCGGCACGTCCCCACACAGCCTCCAGCCTGCCACGCTCAGCCTTTTCCAGCAATGATTCAGCCTCCAGTCTGCCACATTCAGCCTTTTCCAGCAACGATTCGGGGCAAGAATAAACCAGCCTTCCAGTAACCTGAACTCACTCACATCATTTTTCTGTGAATTCCTTTTATCTTCCAAAAGAGCTCTTCAGAGGGCAACCTACCAGAATGCACTGATAAGAATTTATGTTACAATCTAGTAACTCAAGGTGGTTCATTAAGAAAATTCTAGCAGCAAAGGTGAACTCAGGAATGCGCTCTAATGGCCTCACTGTGATGCAGGATGAAAAGAAGACACGAGCGGTCACTCTCGAGGAGGAGAGCGGGAGAGTCATGCGGGTCAGGCCCTAAAAGGCACTGGCAGGGTCTTGGAGCCCCCGTTCACCTGTGCTGCTGTCAGCTCTGTGTCCGGGCTTCATCCCAGGGTCACTGGGAGACCCCTCGGCCTCACCCGTTCAAAGAGGATTCCAGCCAGGATAAGGCGTGTAAGGAAAGGGACACTTCATGTGCAGGAACACACAACACAAGGAACCACCTAGAGTTTAGAATCAAAGGTGGTTCAACTTCAGCTTCTGAGCCGCAGTTTCCGCATCTGAAAGGAGAGTTCTCTCCTCATCTGCTGCTGTCTCCCCCGAGGACCCCTCTCCCCACCAACTCTATCTGCTTAGGCATGTCTTCCCCAAGAGCCTCCTCCCGGATCCCTCCACCTTATGTACAAGCACTATGCGCCTCTTCGTGGCCCTCACACAGCCCGCACGCTTCCTTCAGAGCGCGAGTCTGCTCGTAAGCAGACATTTGCTAAGGTGTATGTAAGGCAGGCAGGCAGGCACATGGCCTGCCTGCCCCACCGCAGCATGAGAAACGTCTGCCAGTTCATCACCGTCTCCCGGCGCCTGGCACCGCAGCTGACACACCAGAGGAAATCAGGGACTTTATTTGTCAACGGAGAGGCGGTGCGCATGGTGGCTGACGGCCTGGACTCTACTGGAGAAATCCGCCGGCTCCTGCTCTACGGGCTGAGGCAGTCAATACCTCAGTCAATACCTCGGGCTCTGTGAGCCCGACGTTCTCTGCTGCCACCGCTCGGCTCTGCCGTGGCAATGCCAACGCCACCATGCACGATCCAGAAATGCATGTGTCACAGCAGCACCGTGGGCCGCAGTTCGCCGGCCCCCGGTCTAGAGGCAGGGTCTGCACTCAAACCCCAGTTCAGCCACCCCCCAGCAGAAACACCTTAGACAACTCACTCAAACCCTCCCGGCCTCAGTCCCCTGTCAGATGGGATGGATGCTAGTATTTACCGCACTGAGCTCCGGGAGGATTCAGTGAGCACCCAGAATATAGTAAGCACTCAATAAACTGAGCTATGAGAGTCAGAGGAGTCATCATCAACGGTGGTAGCGACAAGAGAATCCCACCCTAAGCAGCTGGCAAGCGGTGGCTGCCACGCTGGTGGCCGCAATGACAAGGATGACGAAGCCAGCCCCGACAAGGAAAGAGGCAACCGGGGGAGCCCGGGGAAGGAAGGTGATTCCGAGACATCTACTTGGGTGCACAGAACCTCCATGACATCTGACACCTGCACAGTCCGGATGGCCAGACGAGTGGGGCTCACCACAGTCACCTCTGTGCAACCGACCCGCCTGCTTTCCTGGCAGAGGTCAAACGAGCACCACCGGGTGACGCCCGCTCCGGACCAGCCAGGCAGCTGGTGCAGTCACGGGCCACCGCAACTGCATCTCTCAAGAGCCAGGGAGACCAGGAAAAAGGACAGGGCGGTTTCCATTTCCAAATGAGGACAATGACCTCATCAGCTAAGAGATGGCCAGGAAGTCAGTTTTCCTGGTCCAGCCAGCAAAGCTGAGACTTGATCACAGGGTCCCCACAATGTCAAAAATCCCTTTGGATGCAAATGAGACAGGCGTGGCACTAATGAGCCAAGGGGGAAGGTTCTAACACCAAGTGGCTGGTTCACCACCATCACAGATGACTGGCTGACCCCACAAATAGCGGGAGATCCATGAGGCAACCCCAAGCAAGGATGGAAACATTTTCATTGTTTAAAGTAAGGCTTTACCTAAATGTCCATCAACTGATGAATGCATAAAGAAATTGTGGTTTATATACACAATGGAGTACTGTGTGGCAATGAGAAAGAATGAAATATGGCCATTTGTAGCAACGTGGATGGAACTGGAGAGTGTTATGCTAAGTGAAATAAGCCATACAGAGAAAGACAGATACCATATGTTTTCACTCTTATGTGGATCCTGAGAAACTTAACAGAAACCCATGGGGGAGGGGAAGGAAAAAAAAAAAAAGAGGTTAGAGTGGGAGAGAGAGCCAAAGCATAAGAAGAGACTCTTAAAAACTGAAAACAAACTGAGGGTTGATGGGGGGTGGGAGGGAGGGGAGGGTAGGTGATGGGCATTGAAGAGGGCATTTTTGGGGATGAGCACTGGGTGTTGTATGGAAACTAATTTGACAATAAATTTCATATAATAAAAAATAAACAAATAAAAATAAAATAAAAAAATAAAAAAAATAAAGTAAGGCTTTAGTTCTGTTTTGCACAATAAATATGGAAGTTGCCCCAACAGACCAATAATTGCAATTATTAAATTCACAGTGCTCAGCTGAATCAGGGATTCCCTGTAATCTTCCAATAAAGCTGTATCACATCCTCCTGATTTTAAACACACACATACTCACATGTACACAGACACCACACTCTGGATATCTGAACCTACTGGTGGCAATTCTGAAAAGAAATGGTGGGTCTCCAAGGGAGGAAGGGCACACAGAATTTTCTCAGCTTTGGGGCACCTTGGGGGGCTCAGTCGACTGAGCATTCAACTCTTGATTTCGGCTCACGTTATGATCCCAGGGTCGTGGGATTGAGCCCCGCATCCACACTCCACACGGAGCCTGCTTACGATTCTCTCTTTCTCTCTCTGCCCCTCTCCCCTGCTCACACTCACCCTCTAAAAATAAAATTTTTAAAATAAAAGAATGTTCTGTTTCTGCGAATTGCGCAACAATGTGCCCCCTTGCTAGGCCCCCAACAGACAGCAGTCCCCTGGGAAGCAGGTGGGAAAGACTGTGATGAAGAAATCTCCCAGACGACCTAGCTGCAAATGCACTGAGGGCCACACGCCTGCCCCCGGCACTCCAGTCTTGCCGGCACGCTGCGAGATCGAGCTGTTGATGCCTTCAGCCTTGGCACACGCCAGCCCTGCCGGGTAGATGGCCCTTCCCTCACCCTGTTTCCCTAGCCAGTTCCTCCACTTTCAAGGCAGAGCTCCAAAGCCCCCTCTGACCTTTGCCCTCCGGGAAGGCTTCCTCCTCCATGCTGGCACACACCCTCCCCTTAACGCCTGAGAACACTCCCAGCACGGCTTCTCCGCTGTTCTCTCCCGCTAGGCTAGACGCCCTTCCAACACCTATTCACCTCTGTATCCCAAGTACTCTGCTCAGCGCCTGGCACACAGGAGGCACTCAGTAAACATTTATTTCATGAACGAATTAACGTGTGTGTTTCACTGAACCTCCTAAACACATTTTTAACCTTGAGCCATATCTATACTGCCACTACTCTTATTAAAAACAGCTGCTATCCGCTCGACATTTACCGCGTTAACTGTGGTGATAAGCACTTTACGCACTTCTCCTACTCTTCTTCCAACAACCCTCCAGTTCACAGGGGGAGACAGGCCCCACACAGGGGAGGCAGCGAGCCCAAAGTCATATGGCTCGTGTGAGGCAGTCAGCTGACCCTAGGCAGTCGGCCTCAAAGACCCCCCACTCTTAACCATTACTGGGCCAGGCCCGCACACACGAGTCATAGCCTATGGCACCTGTGCTAGGATTCCCTTAACGGTTTTAAGTCAACTCACATTTTAACATCACCTTGTCCTAAGCAAGAGAATCTGCAATGTCACACGTTTGGTGGGTTACGTTTTCTAAAAACCCAATATAATTACAGAAATAAAAAATACTCATTTGTACAACTAGAGAAGCCCTCCTAGTTCCCCAACTGGAGACCGCGGCCAGTGCCACAGCGCCCCCTCTGGCCGACCTGAGCACAGTCTAACTGGCAGTCTCAGGTGTAGAATTCGATTCTGGGGACACTCACTGAATCTAACCGGGACCGGCGGGGCACTGCGCTGGGCACGTGGGGGCCAGGGAGAAGGGATACACACGTGAACAGGATACAACTTCGGGGGGCAGTTCATGCTTCTGTTCACAGCAAGAACAGGACCTCCATAGATCTTCCTCCCACCCTATGCTCACCTGAGAGCTGACCCTACCTCACCTCCACAGACAGATAATTCGGAGCTGGCTAATCAGGCCTTCACTCTCCCCCAGTAACAGGGACTGACTCAGGGATGGGCACACATTTGGCAGGAGTATAAGCCAATGAGAGTCAAGCCTAAGATTTCTGTCTGACTACAAAGAGCTAAAGCTCTATCCTGCCTGTTGGATATAAAAGTAAGAACATGGGAAGTCTGGGGCCCACACAGAGAGGGGAACAGAGGACTCTGGATCCAGCCATGCCTGAAGACAAAATCTACCTGGTTCATACAAGCCCACGAATCCCCTTTCTGCTCTAGCCAATGTGCATTAGATTTCCTGACACCGTCGAGAGCCCTAAATGACACAGAACCCCTCCAGAAGTGCTCAGGGCGTCCAAGTTTCTTTTTATCATTTGAATGATAAAAACAGGCCTATGAAAGCAGGCCTATAAAAGACGGTGAGCTGAGTAAGCACTCAGAAACTACAGCATGGGCAATTTTTACTACCTTCGTCACTCTCCCCTTTCCTTACGCGTACGCGAGCTGAGCAGAAACAGAAAATGACAGGCAAGTGACCTTTTCATGCCACTCAATTGCCGAAGGGCTCGACAGGCCACACACATGCCACATAACAGCTAGAAAGCGCGGTGCAACAAGGAAAAAGGTGTTTGTGGAGATGAGCATCACTCGAGCTACTCTACCCTTCAGGAAGATTACCTAGAGAAACCACGTTTGCAGGGCCGACTAAATGACAATGACTCGAAAGCCAAAACACAGGCCGACACGGTTATGCTCCCTTCCCTGTAAAACCATACACGTAAAAAGTTAACCTCTCCCTGAAAGTTGTGATCAATGTTCCTCAAAAGCCTCAACAGGACAGATTCTGGATTCATTCCAAAGTGGCTGTGCAAATCCACGAACAGCCGTGGGAGCAGGCAGTCAAGAAAGCATGAATAAACACATTCCGTACAAATCTCACTGCCCAAGGAAGAAAATTCCATGATTAAAAACAAGCCAAATGCTCAGACTGCTCCCACAGCTTTTCCCATGCCAGCCCATTTTCAAGTGAGAAGTTGAAAAAAGACACAGATCATCATCCAGAAAGGAACACAGCTGTAAACAGTAGTGAATCTTCGCAAAGTTGGGACACGGGGCCAGAAGGGCAAATGTACTGGCTCAACTTCTGAAAGCCTCCAACCTACACAGCCCAGGGTGCCCAGGCACATCTTATAAATCTGTTAACGCAACTCTTCACTACCATACAGGTTTTCTGAAGCTGGCCAAACTAGGATCCTGTCAAACCACGAGTCGCCATTAACTGGAAATTCTACTTCCCAGACTCCTCACAGTGGCCTCCATCATGGGACTCCCGGTGGTGTCGTCAGCCTAATTCCGTAGCTCACTCCCCTCCACATGGTCTATTCTGGTCCCATGGGCCTTTTTTACTTTCCTCGAATACTTCCCATGCATTATTACCTCAGGACCTTTGCATATGTCCATCCCTCTAAGTCGAATCGCCTGCCCCCAGATCTTGGGATAACTGGCTCCTTTTCTTCCTTCCAACCACCAAGAGGATTTCCTTAAGTAGGAAAGTGGTGGCCTTTTATCAGAGAATACTATGAAAAATTACATGCCACCAAACTGGACAACCTGGAAGAATTGGACCAATTCCTAGACACCCACCCACTTCCAAAACTCAAGCAGGAAGAAATAGAAAACTTGAACAGACCCATAACCAGTGAAGAAATTGAATCCGTTATCAAAAATCTCCCAACAAATAAGAGTCCTGGACCAGATGGCTTCCCAGGGGAACTCTACCAGACATTTAAAGCAGAGTTAATACCTATCTTTCTCAAGCTGTTCCAAAAAATAAAAACAGAAGGAAAGCTTCCAGACTCATTCTATGAAGCCAACATTACCTTGATTCCCAAACCAGACAGAGGGCCCACAAAAAAGGAGAATTATAGGCCAATATCCCTGATGAACGTGGATGCAAAACTTCTCAACAAGATGCTAGCAAATCAAATTCAACAGCATATCAGAAGAATTATTCACCACGATCAAGTGGGATTCATTCCTGGGCTGCAGGGCTGGTTCGATATTCACAAATCAATGTGATATATCACATTAATAAAAGAAAGGATAAGAACCATATGATCCTGTCAATGGATGCAGAAAAAAACACTTGACAAAATACAGGATCCTTTCTTAAGAAAAACATTCAAGAAAGTCGGGATAGAAGGAACATACCTAAACATTATAAAAGCCATATATGAAAAGCCCACAGCTAATATCATGCTCAATGGGGAAACACCGAGAGCTTTCCCCTCTGAGATCAGGAACACGACAGGGATGTCCACTCTCACTGCTGTTGTTTAACTAATGTAGTGTTGGAAGTGCTAGCATCGGCAATCAGACAACAAAAGGAAATAAAAGGTATCAAAAGTGGCAAAGAACTTAAACTTTCACTTTTTGCAGACGACAGGATACTCTAAATGGAAAACCGTAAAGACTCTACCAAGACGCTGCTAGAACTGATACATGAATTCAGCAAAGTCAAGGGGTACAAAATCAGTCCACAGAAATCGGTTGCATTTCTGTACACCAATAATGAAACAAAAAGAACAAAGAGATATCAAGAAATTGATCCCATTTACAAGTGCACTAAGAACCATAAAATACCTAGGAATAAACCTAACCAAGATGTAAAAGATCTATATTCTGAAAACTATAGAAAGCTTATGAAGGAAACTGAAAAAGACACAAAGAAATGGAAACACAGGGTCACCCGGGGGGCTCTGTCGGTTAAGCATCCAACTTCGGCTCAGATCATGATCTCGCGGTCCGTGAGTTTGAGCGCCACATCAGACTCCGTGCTGACAGCTTAGAGCCTGGAGCCTGCTTCAGATTCTGTGTCTCCCTCTCTCCCAGCCCCTCCCCCACTCAAGCTGTCTCTCTCAAAAACAAATACACATTTAAAAAAATATAACAACATTCCACGTTCACGGATTGAAAGAAAAATATTGTTAAAATGACAATACTACCCAAAGCAATCTACACATTCAATGCAGTCCCAATCAAAATTGCACCAGCATTCTTCTCCCAGCTAGAAAAAACAATCCTAAAATTTGTATGGAACCACAAAACACCCCGAATAGCCAAAGTAATATTGAAGAAGAAAACCAAAGCAGGAGGCATAACAATGCCAGACAGTATGGTACTGGCACAAAAAGAGACACACAGACCAATGGAATAGAATAGAGAACCCAGAATTGGACCCACAAATGTATGGCCAACTCATCTTTGACAAAGCAGGAAAGAGTATCCAATGGAAAAAAGTCTCTTTAGCAAATGGTGGTGGGAGACCTGGACAGCAACATGCAGAAGAATGAAACTAGACCACTTTCTTACACCACTCACAAAAATAAACTCAAAATGGATGAAAGACCTAAATGTGAGACAGGAAACCATCAAAACCCTGGAGGAGAAAGCAGGCAACAACCTCTCTGACCTCAGCCGCAGCAATTTCTTGCCTGACACGTCTCCAAAAGCAAGGGAATTAAAAGCAAAAATGAACTATTGGGACCTCATGAAGATAAAAAGCTTCTGCACTGCAAAGGAAACAACCAACAAAACTAAAAGGCAACTGACAGGATGGGAAAAGATATTTGCAAATGACATATCAGATAAAAAGTTAGTATTCAAAATCTATAAAGAACTTAGGAAATTCAACACCCAAAAAACAAATTATCCAGTGAAGAAACGGGCATAAGACATGAATAGACACTTTTCCAAAGAAGACATCCAGATGGCCAACAGGCACATGAAAAGATGCTCAACATCACTCATCATCAGGGAAATGCAAACCAAAACCACACGGAGATACCTCCTCACACCGGTCAGAGTTGTTAAAATGAACAACTCAGGAAACAACAGATGCTGGCAAGGATGTGGAGAAACAGGAACCCTCTTGCACTGTTGGTGGGAATGCAAACTGGTGCAGCTGCTCTGGAAAACAGTGTGGAGGTTCCTCAAAACATTAAAAATAGAACCACCCTACAACCCAGCAATAGCACTACTAGGAATTTATCCAAAGGATACAGGAGTGCTGACTCATAGGGGCACTTGTACCCCAATGTTTACAGCAGTGCTTTCAACAATAGCCAAATTATGGAAAGAGCCTAAATGTCCATCCGTTGATGAATGGATACTACTTAGCAATGAAAAAGAATGAAATCATGCCATTTGCAGCAACGTGCATGGAACTGGAAGGTATTATGCTGAGTGAAATAAGTCAGTCAGAGAAAGATATCACCTTTTCACTCATATGTGGAACTTGAGACACTTAACAGAAGACCATGGGGGACGGGAGGAGGAAAAAAATAGTTACAAACAGAGAGGGAGGGAGGAAAACATAAGAGACTCTTAAATATAGAGAACAAACGGAGGGTTCATGGGTGAGGGGCAGCGGAGAGGGGAAATGGGTGATGGGCATTGAGGAGGGCACTTGTTGGGATGAGCACTGGGTGTTGAATTTAAGCGATGAACCACAGGAATCTACCCCCCAAACCAAGAGCACACTGTATACACTGTATGTTAGCCAATTCAGCAATAAATTATATTAAAAAACAAACAAAACAAAGAGGTGGCTTCTCCCCAGATGTCCCCAACAGCTTCATCTCAACCATCTTTTATTGTCTTCTCGATACTTACACTATCCAAAATCTTATTTTTCCTATCATTCTTATTTCCCCTCTCCTCCCCATCCCCACCTGCTGCATCAACTCTGAACACATCTCTGCCTCATCCACACCCACCTGCCCTCCTGCTTCAGGGAACAGTACCTCCATCTACCAAGCTTGAAACAGTCTGTATGAACCTATCGTCTATTTCCTCCCACATCCAAGTTCTAAGGCAGGGAACAGTCTCCAGACCTGGTGAAGCATAAACTTTAGGAAATCTACGTCCTCCTGAAACCCTGCCCCAGACTAACACCCACTCTCAGGCAAGAAGCTTCTCCTCTCCTGGTATCCTGGTGCTACCAGCCCCCTCCAACCCAGTTTCCATGCTGCTCTCAATGAAAAACTTCTCTGATCATGGGAACTTTTCAGTTCAGCCTCCTCCAGGGACCCTCCACAGCCTATAACACAACGAGCAAACCAGAAAGCACAGCACAGCAGACTTTCCATGACCTGGCCTCTGCCCAGGCCCCCAAACACACACCTTGTCCACGTGCCAACCCAGTCATCATCCCTCTAGATGCACCCTCAAGGTTCCCTCCACATGGAGGCCAGTCCCGGACCCTCCCAGCAGAGTGAGCCAATTCACTTGGGGGCTCCCATCAGCCATTTCAATCTCTCAGAACCACCAAGTAAGGTGTACAATCAACATGTTTGTCTGTCTCCCTGGGACCCCAAGGACAAGGATTTGGTCTTTCTCTCCCGTTGGTATCACTGTCCAGCACAATGACCTGCATAGGGCAGGCATTTATTAAGTGTTTGCATGTGGTGAATACTTACTACCCCTCTCCTATGGGACGGTCCACAGGCCAAGCACTGGGGACCAAAATCAACAAGACAAATAAGGTTCCAATGCTCATGGAGCTTTCAGTCTAGTTGAGGGTTCTCCAGACGGCCCGCAGGCCAAATCCATCATGCAGCTTGTTTTGTTACTACTCTAATAGCTGTAGTAAGAGGTCACGTACCTAGCACAAGTTTTACTGGAACACGGACATGCTCCTTCATTTAATCTTTGTGACTGCTTTCTTGCTAGGACAGCAGACTTCACTGGCCACAGCAGAGACCATCTAGCCTGCTAAGCTGAAAATATTTACTTTCTGGTCCTTTACGGGAAAGGTCTACTAACCCCTGGTCTATTTAGCAGAGCCAGGATGTCCTCGACAAGACCAACCAGCCAAGCAAGCAAACGAGGATTTCAGGGGTCCAAGTGCTATAAAAAAAATAAATAAGTCAGGTCCTTGGATAGAATGAGTAGGAAGGTACACAGGTGAGGTTCTCCACCCCCTGCCTGAGGTGGTACCATCTGCACGGAGCCTGGGTATCCACCAAGATCTGGGGAAAAGACTATTCCAGGAGAGCAACAAGCAAGTGCAAAGCCAGATAACTGCATCAAGCCTGGCATTTCAGTCATGGCTCAGAAGAAAACAGAACACAAGGGGGAAACCATGGGGTTTAATCAAGAAACTCTTTACACGGACAAAGTGAAGAGAAACCAACAAGGGACGGTGACTGACTCAGGAGCTGGCGATGGGAGGAAGCCACCCAGCCCACACTCCTCCAGGCCTGAAGGTCAGAGGGAGGCAGCAGTTACCAGAACCCAGCAGGACACAGGCCGACACCTAAGGTCCTGTGATCTCCAGGACAGGAACACGGCCACCACCAACCTGAGGCCTGGCAGGGAGGGGCCAGAGGACTAAATGCTCGCCCCTCCCCCGCCTTCCTCGGGCCACCGCCTCCCATCCACCAAGCAGACCAAACCCTCCCTGCAAGGTGTGGGGAAAAGGAGCCCAGTGATGGAGTCCATCAAGGTGCATTTCCCGGGGTACAAAACGAGGTAGAGAAGGGAGGATGTTACATCCAGAGGAGAAGACGTCATCTCTATGGCATCGCCTGACCCACATGAAGGTGAAAATGTGGCTCCACAGGCCATCAGTGGAGACAATGTCTCCAACATCACAGGATGTCGAGAGGTAACAGAGAGACATATTCTTCGGGAGGACGAAGGGTTAGGCGAACAAAAGATCAACTTTTTCCTACTGCTCTGTCAAAAAGGCCATCGGGTGTGTACCCTGCTCAGCTGGAATGTGTCCACCTTCCTGAGAGGGACCGGGAAAGCAGAGGACAGTTTGCCTTTCTCCAAATCACATGCATGTTAGCTGTTCTCTGTGCGAGCTCAGAGGCAAAAGCATTCACCTCTCTGCCACGTGGGACCCGCAAGGGAAAGGCCACCATCTTCCTTTCCCCACAGTGATGTTCTGGAAAGAATAAATGGGGAGTGGCACAGCACTCGGATCACCAAGTCATCCTCTACGTGCTCAACAAAGAGTAGCCGTTAGTAAACCTGCACTGTTTTGCTTCAAATCCCCTGTAATTTTCCCACCTTTTTCCTTAGGATACGATCCACGACTCACTCTTTGAAAATGTGTACGTCTGTAATGTGTCAATATGCCCAAGTATATACACCACCAACTCGTATTCCCGAACATTTTCATCCACCCCCCAAAGAAACTCTGTATCCATTAGCGGTCATTCCCAACGGCCCCCCAACCCCCTCCCCAACAACCAGCCGTCTACTTTCTGTCTCTACCAATTTGCCTATTCTTGACATTATCTTTAAATGGAATTGTAATAGCTCTAAGTTATCGCTAAATGCTTCGAGACATCTTGCTGGCTAGGACCCTTCAAAGTCGGTGGGCCGGGCAGGCCACATGAACCCTCTGCTTGTGTATCTCAGGAGGCAGACACAGAGGCTGAAATAGGCTGTGAATCCAAACCAGGTGAAAGCCAAGCATACTCCACCCAGAGAAGTTTCTTCATGTTAAGACTGGACACTTGTCCCTACCATGGCCACCTGCAGGGTGAACACAGTGAGGAAGGGACATGAGGCGGTCCTTGGGGGCTGGTGGGATGGTCAACTCGACCAACGCCTTGGCATAAAGACCGGGCCTGCTCATCGTGACCACCTCGGCGCTCCTCCCAGCTCTGGTCAAGCTCATCATCCCCACGCGGCCTTAGAACCGTTTGTCAGAGATGTTTGGCTAGCCTGCCCTTTCTGGAAAGGACCTGTCTCAGGGTTCAAAGAGACAGGAAAGGTAAAGAACAGATTTTCCCTAAAGAACCAACTCCGATCAGAAGTGGATACCTGGAGGTGGGATTACGAGGAATCTGGGGTTCATCCGCGACTCCAGAGATTGAGGACCCAGGTCTGTCACGAGCGAGGAATGTGGGAGTAGTTGCAGACTCCGTGTACTTTCATCCCCCAGAGATGCGCATCAGGGGCAAGGAGGCCAGTGCCCGCGAGGAGTGAGCTCACCAGTCGGTGCAGACTTCCATCCTCCTCCCGCCGGTGAGGTCATCTCCTCTAACACTCCGCTATGTCTCCAAGGAGATACAGTCTCCGGTTTGGCGAAAATTCGCCATTTTTGGGGATGTACGTTTCCTGAGAAACCTCAGAAGCCACAGCCTGGCACGTGAAGGGGCTGGGGATCTCCAGGCCCTCTTGCATCTGCCCCACGCTGGGCCCTCAGATCGCCGGCCATTCGCTCTCGCCTCCTTTCCGAGAGGCGGCCAAACCCACAGTGAGCTGAGCCGCTGGCTATGGACAGGCGGGGAACGCAGCCAACTGCCCCATAATGCTTTGCAGGCTCCGCCAGGAACTGGGGTGTAGGCAGGACCGGGCCTTAACCTCACAGCGGGTCGCCACACACTTGTAGACATGACAACCACCCCTGGGAGCCGAAGAGGCCTTCCGTTGGACCAGTGTCCCTGGCAGAGGTCACCCGCGGCTTCATTTGTCATAGTCGCCGAGACAGGGAACAAGAAGGGCTCTCCACAGACACCCACGCATGAGTCTCCCTGCCGGGAGGACGGACAGGACCCAGGAGTTGCTGCCAACACGCCCTCCACCCACTCCCCGGGAAGAAGGGAACAACTCAACTGCACAAGCACAGAGGACTTGTTTTCAGGGGAGAGTCAGTGTCAACAACTCACTGGGGAAGTAGGTCAAAGTTCACAATCTTGTGGCCAAGAACCACGCACTGAGCACAAGGCTAAGGGCTCCATTTCTTTTCATCTCCATACTCCGCCTTACAAAGGAAGGAGCAGGCTCCGAGGGGCCCAAGGTCACACGGCAGGAAGTGAAGGAAGGGGACTCCACACAGGTCAGTCGGACTCTCGAGCACACATTACATCGTGCCCGTGGGCACGGGTCCCTTCCTCGTAGCGGTGTCACCACGAGGGCAGGGGAGGCCACCGGGCTCACGATCTCTCAGTGCCTTCATGCTGGTGTGTCCACTCCAGAAGGGCAACCAAAGTCCCGGGTCCACGTCGCTCTCAGCGCTCAACCAGCTCAGTCCACCCTTTCATTTTCCATCAAAGCACAGCGCCAATGTCTACGCCAAGGCCACCGGAGAGGTCTGGTGTCCTCCACCCCACCACCAACCCCTCCCCTGTACCTGTTAGGGACAGTCCTCGGCTCACCTCGTTCTTCTGCTCCCAAGAAGATAAACACTCAGGAGCTCCTGGTGCCAGCGGTTCCCAGAGGCTTGCTAAATCCTATGTGTTCTGAATTCACCGACTTAACATGATATTTTTCTCTCCACAGAATGTACAGAATATTTCCAAGCACTCGCAGACACATAATTATACTGTCCCAACCTTTCTCACCGAAGTCCCTTCCTCCCGGACGGAGTTTTCTCCTCTGATCGGCACTGTTACAGCAGGCACCAGAGCGGCCTGCGGGGGAGGGAGTGGTCAGACAGCAGCAAGAGGACAGGGGCATCCAGCGGGCTGTCATAGGTGAAAGGACACGGGGATGGGGAGTAGGATGAAAGAAGACAAGCCTTAGTCGAACTTCATTCATTCACTCCTCAAATGTTCAAGGTGCCCAGCATCTGCTGCGTGAGGTGTGGGGTTCAGGTCGGAAGAGTCAGAGCCGAGACAAAGAGCCAGGACCCTCCTTCTCATGGGAGTCTGAGTCCCGCAGCAGACAGACCATCATCAGAGAGGCCCCCACATATGTAATTAGAAGCTCACAGTCGGGGCTATGAACAAAAGCCTGCCAGAATCTACACAAGCACAGCCTGTTCCATCCTGAGGGTCTCGGCGGGGAGGGCACGGCTGCCCCAGCAAAGCCCCTCAGGTCTGGAGGTTTCCAACTCCAAAAGCCCACATTTTTTCTCCTTCTCTGGGTGATTACAGGAAGGATGCCGCCAAACTCCCCCCTGAAATACATCTTCCAGCGTTTTCCAAATTCTTTAAAGGAAGAGCAAAAGAGAGAGCCAAACTTCCAATTACTTAAGTGTCAAAACCTGCAAAAATAAAAAAGGACTCCGCATCTAATTGTTCTTAATGCTTTAGTAGAACGTTCCCCAATAAAACACCGCCTAGCAGTTTAACCTCCAAAGCGAGAGGAAACTGTCTCCATAACTCAGACTCGAAGAAGGTAAAAGAACAGAACTGGAATGCATCAGACAAATTGCTGCCTGTTTTTCTTCAATTTAGAGCCCCACGATCAGTCTTCCTGTCAACATGTCTTGCTATATAAAACTTTCCAGGAAAGCTGCATTCTCAAGTTCTCCGTGAAGATTCAGGGAAAAGCAATACAGGGGACAGTCACCAGAAAGAAGCTTTAAGCCTGCGTCACATGTAGCAGGAGAGTGGCCAAGGGGTTGAGAGGGGCAGCCAGACAGAAGCTTCAGAACCAGGCGCTATTTTGGGACTACGAAAATGCAGGAGGCGACCCCCTTTCAACCATCGTTATCCTGGACTGCAAACAGCCAGGGTTGGGACAAAAACAAATCACAACGTTGCAAGAGACCCACTGTGACTCTCACACAGTGCTAATACCACCCTGATGACAGTGAAGAGGGATGTCAAGGGCACCTGACAACAGAGTCGGGAGGCCGACAGAGGTTCAAACCCCAGCCCCGCCTCTGTGTAGGTGTGTGAGTTTGGCCTCCCTCCTGTAAACGGAGGAGCACAGGACCCGACTCACTGGCTGCTGTGAGGAATAGCTGAGCTGATAGACCAAACAATCCCTGGGGCACAGAAAACACTTCGGAAAAGGGGGGGAAGAAAAGTAGTTAAAAAACACGTTTCAGCTCCGGTTAACGGACAGCATCTGTTCAGGGAGCTGTGGCCACGTTCGTTCATCTCCAGGCCGGACACAGTCAGCAGTTACAGCGGCCCTTGTGCGGCACAGAAAGAGCCCGGGGAAGGCCCTGCTGGCCGCTGCTCTGGAGGTGCTGGCTCGCCCCACCTTCTGCAGGAGCAACTTGAGGTCCTCAGAAGGGAGGCACCTGGGGCTTGCGGCACACAACCTGCAGGCTCCCCCAACAGTCCTCCTGTGAAGCCCGGGGCGCAACCCGTCAGGCCGCACGGTCTACTCTCCGGATACCGGGAGGCCAAACCTTGAAATGACCACCTGTCGGGGTCCTGACTTCCCAGTCTGTAACCCGGTTTCCCAGCCCGAATGTGGGAGGGGAGGATTCAAAATCTCATTTGGGACCTCCTCTTAATGGGAGAGAGTTACAGAAACCAGCGATGCTACTCTGCCTGCCCTACAAAGTATTATTCTGTAAATAATAACTATGATATATTATAAGGTAATTATGTTTATAATATATAAAATTATACTGATATAAAAACAGTATTATATAAATAGTAACTATAATATATTGCCAGATAAATATATTTATAATATATAAAATAATACACTATTATGTAAATAATAATTAGCATGGCTTTTTCTGAGGGCCTGACCTACCTGTGCCAACATTATGAGTACAAAAAAAAAAAAAAAGACAAATGGAAGGCCAACTCCCTTTATGAGTCCTCCCTACAAGAGGTGAGTGCTCCTGGCTCCCAGGCCACACAGTGCAAAGGCGCTGTGCTCAATAATCGTCCACTCATGTAACAAGCGCTGGCTGAACGGCTCAAGTGCCAGGCACTGGGGGAACAGAACAGCCAAGTGGGTCTGGGCCGAGCCCTAGGTGGCAGACATCCGTGAGTGGAAGGAGGTCTACATCAAACAAGAACACTAAGAAATGTCCAAGGACAGGCAGTGTGAAGAAGTTTAAAACCAGGAGGGAGTTTGACCTCAGCCATGGCAAATTCTTACTAGACACGTCACCAAAGGCCCGAAAACAAAAGCAAAAATGAACGATTGCGACTTCATCAAAATAAAAAGCTTCTGCACAGGGAACAATCAATAAAACCAAAAGGCAGACTCGAGCATGGGAGAAGACATTTTAAAAAGACCATCTGATAAAGGGTTAGTATCCCAAATCTACAAATAATTTACCAAACTCAACACCCAAAAAACAAACAACCCAGTTAAGAAATGGGCAGAAGACATCAACAGACACTTTTGCAAAGACGACATCCAGATGGCTAATAGACACATGATAAGATGCTCAACGTCACTCACCATCAGGAAATACAAATCAAAACCATGATTAGATACCACCTCACACCTGTCAGAATGGCTAAAATTAACACAAGAAACAACAGGTGTTGGTGAGGCTATGAAGAAAGGGGAACACTCTTGCACGGCTGGCAGGAATGCAAACTGGCAAAGAGTGTGGAGGTTCTTTAAAAAAAACCTGAAAATAGAACTACCCTATAATCCAGCAACTATGCCATCAGGTATTTGCCTAACGGATACAAAAATACAGAGTTACACCTCGATGTTTACAGCAGCGTGAACAATAGCCAAACTACGCACAGGGCCACAATGTCCATCAACTGATGAAGGGATAAAGAAGATGTGGGATGTATACATACACAGACTATACAGGGAATATCACTCAGCCATCGAAAAGAATGAAATCTTGCCATCTGCAATGATGGAGCTAGAGTATACGATGTGAAGCAAAGTAAGTCTGTCAGACAAAGATAAATACCGCATGATTTCACTCTTACCTTGAACTTAAGAAACAAAACACGTGGACATACGGGAGGGCGTAGGAAACAAACCAGGAGAGACTTCAAGATGGAGAACAAAGGGAGTTGAAGGATGGGGGTGCGTGGGGATGGGCTAGAAGGGGGAGGAGCTCTAAGGAGGCCCTTGTGGTGAGGAGCACTGGGTGTTGCGTGTAAATAATGAATCGCTCAGTTCTACTCCTGAAACCAATATTACCCTTACATTAACTGTAGTTTAAATAAAATTTTGAAAAAAAAAAAAAAAAAAAAAAAACAACAACAATAAGAAAGCATAAGACCAGGAGGGAGGGAGAGAAGAGGTTAGGAAAGGGAGATACACCTGCTTAGACAAGGCTGCCCTCTCTTCAGAAACCAGGCAGAGCAGCGGCCGTGCCAAGACCTATGGGGGCAACGTTCCAGGCAGAAGAAACAGCAAAGACCCCCAGCAGGCAGGCTCAGGCCAGATGGTGCAGGGTTTGCAGGCCACGGTAAGGAGGCAAGATTTTTTTTCCTGAGTGCACAGAGTTTGAATCAGGAGAATGGCGTGAGCAGATTTACACTTTTCTAAGTAAAATCAGAATAGATTCAAACAAAGTCACTGTAAGAATTTGAGACAACCAGTATCTTTGAATTTAGAAACTAGAGGATACCAAGAGATCGCTGGTATTTCTATTAAATGCGGCTAACAGCGCTGCATATGGTTATGTTTCTCCCTCCGAGTCCTTATCTGTTAGAGATTTACATATAACCCGTTTTACAGGTGACGTGGTATCTAGAATTTAAAGTACTCCAGCACAACACCAAGCAGTCAGTGAGGAGGAACAGGCAAGACAAGAGTGGCAGCATGTGAGTAACTGCTGGGCATCTGGGTGGTAGGTTTGACTATTCTAAGTATTTGAAAAATGCCTCCATAAAAAAGTTAAGAAACATGAGCAAGCAGATATCCCAAGTTTCACCGTACAGCCTTGTGGCAGAGAAACCCTTTGGCCCGGTTCAGGTCCTCTGAAAGCCAAGGCCACGTCCTGATGAGCAGCCCACCCGGGCAGAAAATCCCCGCCACATCTCCCCCCACCATGCCACCCCTGCCCATAACCGCAGTGCATCCCTCTGCCAAAAAAAACAAAAACAAACAAACAAAAAAAAAACCACATCTCTTGACCAGTTGAACAATTTCCAACTCAGATAAAAGAGTCAAAACAGAGGAGCCTCAACATGCACAAAGGAGCCCAAATCACAAGCTGTGACTGCCCTGGTGACCCAGAGGCAACCTCCTCCTTGTGGGCTTAGGGCCTACTGACGTGACGACCACTGTCATCACAAAGGGGTGCAGGACCGCACACCCGACTTCGGGATGTGATCACGGGGCAGTGATGAGCTCGGCAGCTGGGGCCTCACGCCGTCACGGGCACAGGGCCGTAACGTTTCCATGCTGCCTCACTCTCCCAAAGACCAGCCACTAGGAAGGGTGCTCAGGCAGGAAATGCACATCGCAGAGAAAACACTGGGGGCAGCAATGACCCGGGTGGGAGATGGTCTTCTGCCTGGAGGAGCTCCTCAAGTCCTTCATCTACGGCTTGTTCAGCCTCCCCTCACCCCCATGAAATGGCGTCCGCTGGGCAGACAGACCCTAATCCAGTGCGGGGCAAGCAGCACCACACCCCTCAGTGTTGACCCACCATGGTCTCACCCACCGTGTCTTCTCTCTGGAAACGCCAGCCCTACCTAGATGTGGCCATGGCCACCTCTTGCCCGAATGGCTCCAGTCTACACTCAGGCCTCTAAGACCGGCCTCGTCCCGTCCAGTTCTCCACAGGGCCTGGGACAGGGAACGACGCACAAAACAGACCTGATCAATTATTCTCCTTCTTAAGGGCCTTGGCCAGTTCCCCACCGTTCACAGAACCAGGGCCAAACTCCTCACTGGGACCTTGGGAATCTGTCTCCGGTTCACTCTTCCAGAACCTTCCGTAGTCATTCCCCAAACACACGCTGGGCTCTAGCAGTCCGCACTGTAGCCATCCCAAGCTACCTGCAGCTTTCTTCAACCTAACATCCGTGTCTGTGCCTCTCTCCCCTTACAGCGACTCTTCTCCCTGCCCAGCATGCCATTCTGTGAGCTTCTGGAACACAGAGACCACGTCTGTCACACTTGGATCCCTGGAATCTAGACACCACAAAACAAGCTAAGATGGTGATCAAGACGATGGCAGAATACAGATTCCTTTGCCAAAGACACCCTGCCACGTTTCTTTATCCCATCATCTCCTTCAATCCTTGCCATCATGCATGAAAATGTGCTAGATTATCACCCTTTTATAGACTTTTAAAAATTGAGGCTCACAGAGGTAAAGTGACTTTACCCAAGGTCACACGGCTCGTGCACTAAGCCGGTGCTTAGTACAAAGATTTGAGCCAAGGTCTGACTCAAAAGCCATTCCGCTCAGCACCGTGGGGGCAAGTGAATATACCACTGACCACAAAAAGGAACCTCACCGTTGTATGTAACAAAAGTGACCTTTTCCAACGCAGGCGGCCTACATGCAAGGCATTGAGCACAGACCACAATCTGCCCTCCAAAATATCAACTCTTCCCTTCCGCAGTCTGTCTGGGGTGACGAGGTACCCTACTAAAAACAAGTATTTTTCACCATCGCTAACAGAAACAGTTCAGGCCACTTAAATATAAGAAACTTTTCTGAGTGGTGGGTGACCTCCTTAAAACAAGTCACAACGGTTTTGTTTTTTTTCCCCCTTCCGCTGCTTCATCTTTCCTGCTGCAGAGAATGCAGATATAATGGCTAGGGATCCAGCAGCCTTCTTAGACCATGACAGGACCTTAGAAAGGTAAGCCAAACTCAGCAGAGCAATATAAAGGAAACTGACCTATACACACTTGCTCTTTCAAGAAATTTCTGGGCTCTATCACGTGCCAGGCTTTGTGCAGGCCTCTAAGAAAGATCACTCAACAAAAGAGACCAAGGTCCCTGCCCTCACGAGGCTTGCAACTTAAGGAAAAAAAAAAGGAGCCGGACTGCACATCGTAACAGAGCTAGGGGGAAAAAAAAACCAAGTAAGGGGGACTGAGAAGACAGGGAAGGAGAGGGATCCCACTGGGAAATTTGACAGCCAAATGTTTTTAGTCCATGAAGAGGAAAACACGATCCAAAAAGACGCCCTTAACTTAGTGCTCGGTGAAGCCCCCTGGGTTCACCGTCGAGTGGAGAAGAGGTGTAGAGGCCACGTGTGGTTTCAGCCCCATGAGGCAGCAGCAACAAGGAGCAACCGGACTGAAAGGCCAACCTCTTTCCACTCCAGGTAATCATTTACAACGTGCCTTTTCAGCATGGTTCTCGATGGAGTTTTATTAAAGCTCAGGAGGTGGTGTTCCGGGACCCCCGCCCTCCAACTGCGCGGCCCTGCTCTCCGCGAGGCTGTATTTGGAGCACTGGAGACAGACCACGTTCGAAGAAACAGTTCTCCCGCTTAAAAGGTTTCTGCGAGGGTCGCTGGGCCACAGGAGCCGTGTGGCGGGAGGGGAGCGTCTCACGCGTCTGTACGTTGTGTCTGGGACCCAGCACGAACTCAGCTGACTGAGCAAATAAGCTTCACCACCTTCCACAAGCCCTCGACTTGACGGTTGTCGCTCTTTAAACCGCATTCCTGCCGCTGCCAAGAATATCTCCCCTCTGCTGAGCTTCCTGTTGTTCCCCTCCCCGGCTCCAAAATAACAAGAAGCTGCTTGGCAGTGATGTCACTGTCACTGTCACCGCCTGCAGGGCATCCACATGCCAGCTATATTTAAGACCCAGGCTTCACGCGCGGGGACATGGAAATTGCCACCTCGTGAACCATACCGGAAAGGCAAGGCTTGAAAATTTCTCTGCGGATAACCAGGTTACAAACTCTGCCTCTCCCCAGGCAAACAGGCCAGGGTGTTCAACTGAGCACCGGGCTCCAGCTTCTGGGGTCAGCCAGGTCCGACTGGGGCCTTTCAACCACTTCCCTCGAGTAGCACAGACGCTGACACTCGCTCGGGGGAGCCGCTCTCTCTTCCGATTGTTCTCCCTTCCCCGGCTCTGCTTCGGTTTCCCCTCAAAACCCTTCTGTTATTTTTATTGACTCCTCCAGACTTCTCTACTGACTTCTCATTAGAAAATACAGCAAATGGAACGTTAATGAACGGTAAACGCGTTCCCCTCCTCCGTGGATAATTATCGTGACCTTTTAATCAGAGTTCTACCACAGTTACTGGTTTGGGTAATTTTTTTTTTTATCTCCTGCTCCTGTGCTCTGATGGGGAAAGTGATGGGCTGCAACAATGTTTCAGACACAACCTTCTCCCCGTTCCCTTGGCAGCTGCGGATTTTTTCTGCATCTTGATGAACCGCCCAAATCCATGTTTGGCGCACATTTTGCGGGGAACATCTGGCACCGACTGCTAATGGCGCTAACGCCTAGCCGTTCGACGAGGGCACGTGCTGCAAAATGCAGCTGTTCGTGCAAATATACCTTGCTGCTTCCTCCCCCTAAAAATTTTAGTTCATCAACAAAACCGGAGTCTTTGATTGGGTTCTAGAAGCTTTAGAGAAAATAAACAAGCACATGGCTTTCTCCCTTGTACGTGATTTTGCTCTAACAGATGCCACGATGCTCCAGTTCCTCTCTTCCGGTCCCCGATTTTCATACGGAAGAAGTGTCCAGGAAACTCACATGGGTCATGGCATTGTGAAAGGAGGGTTAAAGAACCTTTAGGACCGTCCACCTTGCACGGTGTTTGAGAAGGTTGTCTCATCATTTCTGATTCAGGTGTTAACACGTTTGGCTTCTTCATTTTTCTGTCTGGGGAAAGGATGATCCCCATGTCTCTACTTCCTAAAGAAAAATCAGCTGGAAAATCATCCGTGCCAAATACACCTTCAACTTCTACACTCTGAGAAGCAGGAGCTGAGAGGAGAAGGTTATTAAACCGGCTGAAGCTCTCTGGGTGGATCCTCCTGCCTCACCCTGGAGCCAGAGCAACCCAGGACTTGGGCCATTAACACATTCCTATCCTTTGCCCAGCGATCCTTTTCCTGCCCATACACACAGAGGAAAGAAGTTGACAGGCAAAAACAAGTGAGACACAAGGCTATAATCTCAGAAAACCAGAAGCAGCCGAACACTGGCCCATGTGGAAACTATTTGGTCAGATATGGCGGCCTCCTTTACAGCCTTCACAAAGGACAAAGAGGCAGGCCCTCCACCTATCACCAAGGGGTTATCAGGTGACACGTCTCTCCTGGGAAGGGCTTTGGCCCTATGGAGCAAGGGCCTTTACAGATACCTTCTAACATCAAAACTCAGCTTCTAGAAGTCGAGATTAAGGACTTTAAAGAGCTTTACCAAAAAATACATTAGTAGAAATCCTACTCCTACAGTGGAGGCGGGTGGTGTGGGTGTTGGAAAAGAGTGGAGAGAAATGGTTAAGGAAATAGTGTGAGAAACAAGGCCAAAGCCAAACAGACTTCCACACGGCCTCTGAAAGGGATGCCCACAGAAGTGAACAGCGTGAGGAAACCTGCATGATGGGATGCTAATTGCTTTTCAAAGCAGACCAACTTGCAGATTCAGAATGATCTGAATTATGTAAAATGAATACATACATAAGATGAATTGGGATAAAGGGGCTCATCAGTAATAAATAAAAGACATGAACGGTAATTGCGTCCAGAGGATTTTCTTCTTTAAACCTCTCTTAGTCTCAGACTTAAGGACTACAATTTGTACATTTTTATATTCTTGGGGGAGGGGGAGATCTCTAAACATAATTTGAAGTCTACAGAGAAACGCAAGAAAATGTTATTAAAAAATGCACGCACACACTGATGGTGGTAGAACCAGGTAAAAATCGTACTGAAATGGACTAAGTGGGGAGAACATCGTTAGGCTGGTGTTGGGAGATTTGGGATGCTCTTTTCCATTTCAGCATATGGTGCTTTTACAATTTAAAGGTGATTTAAAAAAAAAAAAAAAAAACACATGGAAACCAGAGCTTTCTCAAGAACTCTCCAGCTGCCTAGTCACGGCAGAATCCTGCCCTGGCATCCCACCTGCATGCATCTGAACATGAAAGCATCCAATTCCACATCAAAGGAGCAAATCAAGCCGCAGGATGCTGGGTTCATGCTAAAAGCTCAAATGCAGATCCTTCAAAACCCACCAAAAGCAAACCTACATGGTATTCTCATCATTAGCTTAAAAATAAAAGCAAAAGCAAAATGGCAAATGGGAATGATAAATCTTTCTTGTAGTGGATCACAGTATTCTAGTTTTCAAACTGCAAACAAGAGGTGCCTGGGTGGCTCGGTCGGTTAAGCGTCCGACTTCGGCTCGGGTCATGATCTCACGGTTCGTGAGTTCGAGTCCCGCGTCGAGCTCTGTGCTGCCAGCTCAGAGCCTGGAGCCTGCTTCGGATTCTGTGTCTCCTTCTGTCTCCCCCTGCCCCTCCCCAACCCCTGCTCTGTCTCTCTCTCTCTCTCAAAATTAAATAAACATTTAAAAAAAAAACCTGCAAACAAAACTAACTCCCTCTTTGGCACTGAAAGAAACAAAAAAAACAATCACAAGAGCCTTGAGCTTTCTACAAGCCCAGGTGGTTTCAGAGAACCACCCCTTTCACATCCCTACTGCTTAGAGTGTGGGTCAGGAACCCAAGGCATCAACGGCACCAGGAGCTTGTGAGAGACACCTGCTGACAGGCCCCACCCAGCCACGATCGCCATGGGCACTGGTGGAGACATTCGGGTTTGACGAAGACTGCTCTAAACCTCTACCAACACCAGCCACCTTGGCTACACCCTGGAATTACTTACTGGGGCAGGGTGGGTTTTGCTGCCAGCGATTTGGACGTAATTGGTCTGGAGGGGCAGCGTGGACAGGTTTTTCCTAGGGGACGGGGGGGAGCTCTGGGAGGGTTGGGTAGACACAGTTTTCAAAGCTCCCCCGGTGAATGTAATATACAGCCAAGTCTAAGCGAGGCATTTAGCACTTCAACCCCAAGAATTCTTTATTAGAAAGTTAGTTACATCTGAGCAACATCAGGCTAGATTAACTCCAGACAATGACTCTTTGCAAGCTTGGACGGAGGCATAATTTACTTCCACGAAAACACTAACGACCATGGCTGGCTTCTCCTAAGTACTTACTCAGGGTACTCACTGCGCTTAGCCCTCTTCATTCATTAGCTCTTGAATAGTATCTGTAAGAGTGAGAAGATTATCCCAGTTTTCTACATGAGAAGCATTAGGGGTACAATTACCACCCGAAATCACACAATACAAGTGGCCAAAGTACTTGCATGACCTTCAGACGGAGTTTCTCACTCACCTTACCCTACTCTTGACCTTGAGAAGGAGGGCTCCAATGCAAGACTTGCCCCAGACCATTACACTACGCTTCCCGCTAAGAAGGGCCAAGTCTACCGGAATACAAGCAAAAATGTCAGCCAAAAGGTTAAAATCTTTACATACATACGTATACATACATACACACATACATATGAAGATATCTATATATCTGCGCCTCCATTGTCACACCTACAGGTTACAGCCAGCTGCATCTGGTCTCTGACTCCATCCTTCACTGAATTTCGGAAGCATTAAACTTCAGGAAACCGGCTCCCCCTGACCATCTTGTCTCCAGCCCCGACGTGTGCGTCTTCTACTCCTCCCTGCTCCACCCCATGCACTTAACTCTCCTTGGCTGCTCCGGGGTAAGTCATAAAGGACTGTCAGCCGCTGACAAGGGCTTGTGGAGAATGATGAAGAGCACACCTTATTCAGCTAATGCGACTCAGCCAAGTATAAGAACCAGCGACCTTGGGGAAAGCAAGCTTCGTGTTCAAGGGGAAGTGAGGGACAAGAGCACCAGAGTAGGCTGGCACACACAGAGGGGGCTCCACAGAGAATTCAGTGTGGTCATGGTCTAGTTCTTGGTGAAAGACTCTCAAGGACTCAAGCAAGTGAAAATGGACCAGAAGGCTCCTCAACACCCAGTTCTGATGGCACCTTTGCAAATGGCATTGGAATGCCTCCTAGAGGTAAGGACGTTGGTGTTTCTAAAGCCCCCCTGGTGACTATGGTGGGCTGGCAGGGGGTGGGGGGGGGCAGAGACACCAGCAGTCCTGGTGGCCAAGGCAGCCCCACACCCTAGAGCAACCTACATCCCATTGTCCTTTCAACTGTCCTAGGACCCTTCACATGGGTGCAACGTTCATCTACAGTCTGAGTCTACAGTTCATTTCACATACACACAACATACTAGTTTTTACCCAAGAATCCACCCACGTACACTCTGCTCTGTCATTTTCTGTTCTTATCAAGAATGCCTGGTGATCTTCTTCCTGTACTGCCTTTAAAACCAAATTCATGCGTTGTACGTAGGTGCAAGCACTTAACCGCATCATGTTCTCCATCAAAGCCATGCCCGGCCAATAATATATTGAAATCTACCTTTTATTACATGTTACTTTCCTCAGCTTTCTCCTTCATAGATGTTAGGGAGTTATACTCAATTTTAAATAATTAGCTCCAATCCATAGGTTATTGTAACTGTGCATTTCATTGCAGTAAAGGGGACCTTATAAAAAATTTTTTCCCAAATATTTATTTTAAAAAAAGAATAGAGATTCTTCTAGAGCCTGAGAACCCCAAGTCGACAAGATTCGGTGACTGCTGACGAGGTCAAATTATCACTGGACATTAAGATCCAGCCAAGGAAAGACAGAAAAGAGGACGTAGGACCTGCGTGTGACCTTCTCAACGCTGACTATTGGACTCTTGGGATTAAAAACATCATCAGTGTGGGTAGGGCGTCACCTGTAAGATGAGCACTGGGTGTTGTATGTAAGTGATGAATCACTGAATTCGACTCCCAAAACGACTATCGCACTGTATGTTAACTAGAATTAAAATAAAGACTTGCTAAGACAAAACAAAACCATCAATGCCTTCAGAAGGACGTTGAAGACACGTTCTGTCCTTTTCCACAAAAAGCATACTCATGTCATTTTTCTAATTTAACAACGAGAAAAAGGCAGAGACAGACTTAAAGAAACAGATTTAAAGCCTTCATAGAAAGCCAATCAAAGTCTCCCAGGGGACAGCGAGTGGAATGATAGGATCGAGGCTCCCAGGATCCTCATCCAGCCTTCCCTTACAGATGGTGTAGTACAGTTCTGGCCCACCAACAGGACACTGTCACAGCAGGCAACTACTCAGCAGCCCCACAGAGACCAATAAAGGGATGCTGGGCACACGGGGCGGCAAAAATCACACCGGGAGGAGCTGAAGGTCAAGTGAAGGCCAGTGAGAGGCCAAAGGCTCTGAGGTACTCACTGCAGGGAGAAGCTGGGATAAGGGAAGAACCCGCAAGCTCTTGTTCTAGCCTCGGAATCTGTAGCCACCCACGGCCAATGCGCCAGCTAAGAAGAAATCAGGGACCATGTAGTGAGCGTTTACAAGGAGCCTGGAGCTCTGCTCAGGGCTTGAGGAGCAAAAAAGCTCATGTCCTTGTCCCCACCAGCTTAGGCCAAAGTGCAACAGACATGATTTATCTGCCAGTCACCACATGGCAGTCAACCATGGCCTTCTGCTCGCTGCTGCCCACAACAGGCCCAGTGGAGTCGAAGATGTTCTACCTGGACATCAGGACAGAGTCTCTTCTCTTCAGATCCAGCACGAGGCTTGGCGTTAGCAGAGGCCCTCTTTACTGCTACGTGCCAAGGCCCTGCCCAAGAACACTAACAGAGAGGACACAGGGCCAAGGGCAGAGCGAGGACCTCCCGAGAGAACCCGGGTCCTGAAGAGAGGGACCGGCCACATCAACATAAAATTGCCCTGTTGATCCAAGCTAATTTGGTTTGGGTTCCTACAGCCAAAAGCTTAGTGACATTGGCTAAGATTATCACGCATCAGTTCACAGACAGGGAAAGGGAGACGTGAGAATGTGCGAGGTGGCCCAGCCAGGGGAAGGGTCGCTGCGCTGCTTCCCCAGCCAAAGGTCAGACACAGCCCTGGCACGCCAGCCATCACTACGACACATCACACAGCGTCCTGCTTTTCGTCCTCCCACGGGAGGCAGGGAGAGGACCCAGGCACACCCACCACCTCTTCCGTTTTCAGTAGACGAGGAACCAGAGGCTCAGAAGTGTAAAGGGAAGGGCTCCATCACACAGCCAGCAACACGTTCTTGTTCGCACACCAAACGTCCTGAACAGGAGGTAAAGGTGTGACCAAGAGTAATAGTGGGGCTGGTGCTGACGGAACACAGGAAGACAAGGCCTTGAGCAGGGCTCCGTCAACCCACCGGGTTCCCCTCAGGACACGGCCTTCACAGTCATGACCAGATGCGCATCTCTTCACGGACCTGACAGGTTCATGGTTAAGGCAGCGATTTTACTTAGGTATGGAGGAAACACAACTCACTCCAATCCGCTATTATCCAAAAAAAAGAAGCCTGGTCAGATAGGACTCGGGATTGTTAACACAGAAGACCAGTTACAAAGAGGCCCAAGTAACAGAAGGAATGTATTAGTTCATGTAACTGCCAAGTCCAGAAGAACAACAGCTTCAGGAAAGGCTGGATCCAGGAGCTCGAGGTCTATCATTAGAACCTGCCAGGTTGTCTCCATTTTTCACTGTGTTGTTGCCATTTGGGGTCAGGATCTTCCCACACAGCAGCAAAGACTGCACCCAACAACTCCTGGCTTATAGTATAACCTTCTCAAGAAGGCCCTCAAGAAGACCTCATCAACCTGGCTACATGACCTTCTGTGAGCCAATCACAGTGACCAGGAAATAGAACAAGCTGGCTGTCCAGGCCTGGTCCACCTACCCTGCTCTGGAACCCAGCTGGGCAGTGGTAGGGTCGTTTCCACAGAATCACACACAACGGGAACGAAGAACCACACCCACCAAGAAAGACTGGGATAGGGTCTACCCCAGGGGGTGAAAGAATCCTGGTGGGCATGGAGGGCAGCCTCCAAACTGACCCCCAACGATCCCTGCCTCGTGGTCATCACATTCATGTGTAGACTCCTCCCACACTCAACCAGGGTTGATCTTTGTGACCACAGAGAACAGTGAACCTGATAGGGTCTCACTCCCAACATTAGGTTGCAAGAGACACCGTGGCTTCCGGGTGGGGGAGGTGCTCTCGCTCTCTGCTTACTCACCCCGGGAAGCCAGCTGCTGTGTTGTGAGCAGTTCTACTCGAGAGGCCCTTGTGGCAGGAACACAGGCCTCTCACCAGCGGCCACACGAGTGAGCTCGGAAGCGGGCCCTCGAGTCCCAGCCAAGCCATCAGAGGACTGCAGCCTTGTGATCGACTCTGACGGACCACCTCCCAGCTGAGCCATTCGCAGATTCCCAACCCACGAGAATTGTAGAGGACCCTGGTTTTGCGTTTTAAACGGCCAAGCTTAGAAATAATTTTTTACACAGCAAAAGCTACCTAATAAAATGAGCCTAAACAGACAACAGGCCAGCAATCGTCCAACAACCCAGGTCACTTGCTTCTCTCCCAGGCAGTTCTCACAGAAAGGTCTTCTTCCTGTGAACACCTGTCTCATCACTTGAGTGTTCTTAATTCAGTAGGAAGGGAGGCAATCATTTAGGGAAGGAGATTCACATGCCCTGACGTGCTGCTGACGGTAAATACGTCCACCTCAGCACTGAGCAGCGGCTTGGGGCCCTAAAAGCACTGGGCTGGTTTAATGACCTTGTTCTTGGCTGAGCCACGACGGCACCAAGGAAAGCCATTAATTTTGAGCAAAAAGGAATGTGATAAAATGCTGGATTTGTTCTGGGGTTTTTCACTTGTGCAACCACACTCAAAGCCAGTAAAACACACATCCACACGAACACCCTGAGTACTCCAATATATACAGCAGAAATAATTTCACTTCTTAGGGTCTGAAAGAGCCTAGCATTTAATTCTTTCTGCACCACTGCCATTAAAATTTAGGTTTTGATTAGGTAAGGTTTCTTAGTAATGTAATTATTGTACTAAAGAAAAATGATGGTAACATTTACTGAGCATTTATGAGGCACATTTACTGAGCCGACATATGGGTTCTCATTTAATCCTGCAACAACGGTGAGGTACGGGATTTTCTTATCCTCATCTGACAGCTAAGAAAACAAAGAATTTAAGGAGCACCTGGGTGGCTCAGTCAGTTAAGAGTTTGACCTTGAAGGGAGTCTGGGTGACTCAGTAAAGCATCCGACTTCGGATCAGGTCACCATCAGGTGGTTTGTGGGTTTGGGCCCCACGTCGGGCTCTGTGCTGACGGCTCAGAGCCTGGAGCCTGCTTCGGATTCTGTGACTCCCTCTCTGTCTGCTCCTCCCCCACTCACTCACTCACTCACTCTCTCTCTCTCTCAAAGATAAATAAACATAAAAAATGAAGTTTGACTCTTGAATTCAGCTCAAGTGATGATCCCAGGACTATAGGATTGAACCCCATGTTGGGCTCTGCACTGAGCATGGAACCTGCTTAAGATCCTCCCTTCCTCTCTCCTTCCCTTCCTTCCATTCACACCCTCTCTTTTAAAAAAAAAAAAAAATTTTAGTGTTTATTTATTTCCAAGGCAGAGAGAGACAGAGCATGAGTGGGGGAGGGGCAGAGGGAAAGGGAGACACAGAACCCAAAGCAGGCTCCAGGCTCCGAGCCATCAGCAGAGAGCCCGATGCAGGGCTTGAACTCACAAACCATGAGATCATGACCTGAGCAGAAGTCGGTCGCTCAACCGACTGAGCCACCCAGGTGCCCCCACTCACACCCTCTCTTAAGTGAGGGGAAAAAAAAAAAAAAAGCTTTTCTTTTCCACTCATGGGCTAAAATTCTCCCCAGAATTATCAGGTCCTGAAACACACTTACTGTAAAATACACCTAACTGCTTGTGTCTAGGGCCTCACGTCCTTTCAAGTACAATCATTTTGTCCTTTCTGTTGCATACGACCATCCTAGTTCGTAAACGAGGAAATGCACACTCATTCCCACTAAGAAATCACCCAGAAACACACAATCTGCAAGTGAAGCAGCGGGGACTCCGGGCTAAGCCGACTCCTAGCACAATCCAAGAACGACCGAGAACAGAAGTCTGTCTGTGGCTCAGAACCAGAGTCTCTACAGACGCCAACCTTTATTGTAAGCAAACACAATGATACCACGGTTTCCTGGCGTGGCCAGGCTAAATGGTGGTCCAGGGGAGAAAACCTAGGACTGTATTCATCATAGTCCTTTAACTGTCAGATGCTCTTGAGAGGTCACCGTAAAACATGAAGACGTTCTAATTAAAGTTAGATACGGGATCATGGCACCACCTCTCGAGGACATGTATGTAACAACTCCGTTAGTGCCACATCACCCAGCAGCACCAGGGCAGTAAATGCTGCTATCGGTTACAGAGCTCTGGACTCCCCTACATACCCAGACAATCCCACCTCCTGGTGTTATTTTTAATGTTTATCTATTTTGAGAGAGAGACAGAGAGAGCGCACACGCACAAGCAGGGAAGGGGCAGAGAGAGCATGGGGAGAGAGAACCCCGAGCAGGCTCTGCGCTGTCAGGGCAGAGCCCAATGCAGGGCTCAAATTCAGGAACCGAACATGACCCGGAACTGAAATCAAGAGTCGGACGCTCAACCGACTGACCCATCCACGTGCCCCTGGTCTTATTTTAAAGTAGCTTTAAAGAACCACCAATGAACTGCTTATCTTACCTACAAAAGGAAACAAACCCAAACTCAAATGTCCAACAAATGGGAGTTATTTTAACGTGGGACATTAACTCAATGAAAGGCCACATCCGGGCATGTAAGTCATTAACATGAAATGGAAGTGGTTCAGAGAAGCAGACTGACAAAGGACAGGCTACAGACCTCAAGTGGAGTACCTAACAATCTTTGGCACGTGAACAAATTCAGGAAAATCCACATTTTTATCCGACTGGAGATTATGAGTTTTCTCTAATAAAATATAAACTAAATCACAGCCAAGGAAATAAAATGGCTCTTTAACAAGAAGACGCTTAACCTTACTCTTCATTAGGAAAACGCAGACGAAAATTCTGTCAGGGCCACTTTTTCCCGGTGATGCCGTCGGGGACCCACAGGGGGGACGCGGCCCCTTCGGGCCCAGACGGGCGGGAGCAGGCCTCTTGGCTGCTGTTCCAGGGTACACGTTGGCCCAGCCTCCGAGGAGAGGGGAGAGGTGCCCTCCACTCACCTTAGAAAACTACGGCACTTGGACCCAGCAATTCCACTTCTGGCAGTTTTTCCAATAAATATAGTCATAGGAGAATCAAGTCACAAACGCAAATCGCTGTGGCATTACTACAAACACCGTTATCAGCAAAGGGTCACAAACCACCTCCAAGGGCTGGCAGTCGGCACGTGGGTCGGATGAACTGTGGCGCAGACCGAGAAACGTCACGAGCTTTCACGCAGCTGGCAGGCCCCAGTGCACCCACACAGAACAAGCTCCGTGAGGCCAGGTGAGTGCACTGTACAATACACGACCACTTCTCATGAAGGGGGGAGGGAGGAGGGAGGAGGGAGGAGGAGGTGAAAAGAAGAAACGAAGTGGCCACATGGAGCTAAGGAGCGTCCCCAGAATCGCTCCCACGGCCCGCCTGCAGGGGGCCAGCGGGGCAGCTGGGGATCACTTAGCCCTACCTACTGCCCCTCGTGTTTTGAACCGTGGGCACACACATCATTCGGTACTTATTCAAAAAGCTACATGAAGGTTTCAAACGCATTGACTTCCGTTGGTTTCTTTCTTCCTTTTTTTTTTTTTTTTCCATTCCAAGCGCCAGTGAAGGCCGGGCCTGGGTTCTTACCCGGCCACCGCCCACGCCCGCCTCTCGGGCCCTCCGCCCCCCTACCTTGCCAGCGCCTGGACCTTCGTGACGTGCCGCTCTTCCTGCTCGGCCACCTTCTTTTTCAACGCGTCGACCTCCTGCCGGAGCGCAGCGGAATGCTCCATCTCGCCGTCGAGCAGGTTCCGCAAAGACCTGGGAAGAGGGGGCCAGATCCGTTCAGATGCCGTCGGCAGAGTCCACTGGTCCAGAACACAGTTGTTTACGCAAGTCCTAACCCCTCCGTTTTCTCCAGGGGCCCCCGCAAGCTGGAATCTCGCGTCAGGGTATTTACAGAGATCCCAAACTCGGCTTAAGGGCCTCAGAGTAAGGAGGAGGATGTGGCCCGGGATCCATGCCCCCGACAGCCCATAGGAGGGGCTCATCAAGGGGAGACAAGGAGTTCAGAGAATCCCAGGCAAGCCCCTTTCAAGGCATCCCACCCAAAGGGGCGGCACGTTAAGGGAGACCATTTTGTGACAGTCACCCCAGAAAAGAGACAGGAGCGGGTACCAGGACAGGCCACACGCGTCCTCTGAGACGTCCGTGAGGAATACCGACAGAGGCCCAGCCTCAACTCCAAAGCTGCCCCAACGTGCGCTATAACCCTGCCCCCCCCTGCCATCTCCAGGTGAAAACGACAGATACGACGTTCTGTGGAGCGGTCTACTTAGACATCGCGTGGATCCCGTTTCACACTACGTCTGGGAGCTCGCCCTCCAAAATACGTCCATTTGTTGGTCACCCTTGGTCTTGCAAAGCAAACAAGACGGCACCTCTTCCCGAAATAACCACAGGTTGCCGCCGAGGAGTGAGCCATACATGGTTCTGATGGTCTCGGGGACCTCAAACGGCTTTTTCTGGCAAACATAAACTGACTTTGGGGCACCTGCTATCCTAAAACTGTACACAGGCCAGCTGATACCAGGATAGATGCACAGGGGTGGCGGTGAGCTTGGCACGCACCCAGCCCTGTCGCTCATTCAACTCTGAGGCCTGTGTTCCTTCAAGGTTTTGAGAAAATTCCCTTCCTGGGCCCGGAACCCCCAACACAAACATGGTGCGGTTTTGGTTTTTGTTTTCTGGAAAGGAGAAATTAACAGACAGGGACTATCTTTCTTCATAAGGTAAGACAAAACCTACGGCTTCTTGCAAGAGAACAGTTCCAGCTGCAGCAAGGAAAAACAATGCTCTAATGTCTACAAGCCCCTCCTTTTAAAGCCCCTCCTTATTTTAGTTGGAAAATCGTGCTATCTGAAGATCTCTTTTTTAAAAAATTATCTTTTGTTTTTAGAAATCATGCTTGTTTGCTTTTATGGGTTTCCATACAGGATGGGGAAGAAGCTTGGGAAGCAGGGCCCAAGAGGAGGTTTAAAAAGGACAATTGTGATGGGTTGGCACCACGGACACCGAATTCCTACCCTGAGGGAAAGAGTGAGAAAGCCCCAGGAACCCGCACGTGCAGGCTCACGTGGGCACCTGCCCAAACCCCCCAGGACGCAGCACCGTCGGGCTCACAGAAGCCTCACCGACAACTGCGGACAAATCCTTCCACCCACCGCCCCGTAGCCAAGACAAGGTCCTGGCGGTTGAGAAGCTCACGTTCAAGGCAGCCGGGTGGCAACGACGTGGCCATATACCATTGGTTTCAACGGGAAACCACACACGAACAGAGCCCTGCACCTTTGTCCATCTGCAGGCGGCCTGCCCTGGGTACCCCCGATGCGAGAAAACTAAGTGTCTGAATGCTTGGAACACGGGACGATAGGCTCTCAGTTCGAAGATCACTCCAAAGACTGCTCTGGGCGGCGGGGGGAAGGAGGAAGACTGGAGGTATCTTTTCGAGGAGGGGAGAACGTTCTCAAGCGGACCTTGGTGATGGCTGCGTATGTCCACAAACACCGAAAACCACTGAACTGTACCCTTTAAGTGGGTCGATGATGTAATGTGTGAATTGTATCCTAGAGGCTCTTTTACAAGAGAAATTTTTTAAAAGACTGCTTTACCAAATTCTTAGTTTGTTCCAAGGTAGAGCCCGGATTGTAAGGTTTTCATCCCCTGCCAACAGTAAAGTGGCTCGTCTCACACTAAAAGGAACCACCGATCACAATTCTGTCAACCAAGCACTCTTCCCTCCGTCTGGGACCCCCCACGTTCCTGAGGTGGGACGTCGGAGAGACGACCCTCCAGGCCTGACGGTCAGGCTACCTGTTCTCTTCCTCCAGCTCGTCTTTCCGGGTCATCATGGCCACGATGGCTTGGCGCAGTTCATCTGAGGGAAGAAAGCACGGTTGAGATTAACCAGCAGACCCCGCGTGTTACAGCCGTCCCCTCACAGACATGCATCGAGTGCTATTGAGGGCAAGCTGTCTAGACGAGCTCCCCTTTTCCCTTTCAAGATTAATTCCTGTACAGTCTGCAAGACCCAACGGGCCCAAGCTGATCACTTCTCAGCCCCATGAAAACGGGAGGGCGGGGCCGCACGAGGAGCGTGGAGGGCTCCCCTCGGTCAGCTGCTGTGGGACGAGACGGCCTGGCAGCTCCTAAACGCTGTTCCGAGTCCCTGTTACCGGACAACATCTGCTCTGAACAAGGATCCCCTCCACCCCCAGTTACAACTGTTTATCAACAGAGGAGAAAGAGCCGATTGAGAGACATAGGGCTCCACGCAGACCTACAAATACTTACCCGAGTTTACGAAGAGATCTGGTCTAGTCCTACACGGCTCTCTATAGTTCGTACACAGGCGACAGTGAAAAGGGGTTGCCTGTCCAGTGCACAGTCCGTAATTATTTATAGGGGCTACTCTTCTGGACACCTTCAACTTAAGAAAGCATGGCTAGAAAACCATGCTTTTAGATTAGCATCCGAGTTTCTGATCTGCAAAGGTAACTGTTGTCTCAACCCATCCTCATGTGAAAGACGTCGTTCACCTATCACTCAGATCTCAAGACCCAGACCTTCTGGATTTGTTTTGTTTTTCAACCCCTGACAAACCTTGTGAATGGTTTCCCCCCTTGGGACTGGCTGCTAGAAAGCTCCCAGCCAAAACTGCCCGTCTGGGAAGTGCTCACATCGTGTGGCAACCACAATGTGCCCTAACCCTCCCCCGCCCATCTTCTGCAACCTGTATCTCCACCTCGGGCCAAAGTACTCACAACCTGTGGCATGTTGCAAAGGCTATCTTAAGACGCTACTTCAAATCCTCTTTTGGAAAGAGACAGGAGTTTTGGTTTCTTCCTTTTAGTTAAAATTGAAATCCTTCGACTTGCCAAGCTCTAGTTCAGGGCCCTTGGCACTATCTCATTTAATTCTTTATGCACATCTAAGAAATGCACGTCACCATCCCAGCTCCCGGGGTATGAAGAAACTGCAGGAGTGGAAAGAGAAGTAAGGGGGGGGGGGGGAGACCAACAGGTGGGTCCTCTGGGTCCCCTCATACTCAGAATGCCCAGGGAGAAAGACGCCCGCCAAAGACCCCGAGGCAAGAAATGGGGCCACAGGACTAATGCTGTCCTCAGGCTGCAGGAGGGAAAAGGATATTCCACGGTCCGGGACTCAGGGCAAGAAAAGGAAGGAAAGGTATTAGAGAGGCTCCTCCTCAGCCTCTAGAGGCTGCTCCATTTGGATGAGGTGGCAACAAAGAAAGAGACCGTCCTGTCTCTAAAAGCAGAGCAGTCCCCTGGGCACCACATGGACACAAGTAGGCGGTCATCACCCTGACTCCCCCATCAAGCTTCTGACGGTACGAAACCTGTGCATTGTGCAGGGACAAAGTGGACCCTGTGAGGTGCCAGTGAGGAGGGAGGTCTGAGGTGTGTCCCTGTCCTGGGTCACTGAGGGGTCAGTGCGGAAGACCCCAAACAATCACTGGGTCGACATGTAGGCACTGAGCCCGTACAAGGTACAAGCACTCTTCTTGGTGAAGGGCAAGTGACCAGAACAGACCCACGTCTCTGCCTGCAGGAGGCCTCCTCTCTAGCAGGGGAGACAATCCAGCCAACAGGCACACAGCACCGAGGGTGGTCAGGGATGCCAAGAGGAAAGGAAAGCAAGGCCAAGGGCAAACGAGGGGACAGCGGTGTCACTGCACACGAAGTGCTCTGGAAAGGCCCTTCCGAGCAGAGCCGGCCGCGCTGCTACGTGGAGGAAAAACATGCCACATGGCAAAGAGCACATGCAAAGGCCCGGAGACCGGTGTGAGCTTGGTCACTGGGCCAGGGGGGCGGGGGCACTCCTCCAGGGGACGGGGGTGGGGAGACGGAAGAAGCAGCACACCAGGAGGGCCGAATCCAGCAGAAAGAGACCCTGCCAGAGTCCGGGGGCATGGAGGGAAGATGCAGCACGCCCCCCTGAGTTCTAGAAACTTCCCTTCTGGAGGACTGGATGAGAATGCCAGCACCCCCGGCAAAGCATTTCAGGCCCACGACCTCACCAGGGCCACAGAGCAACTGCATGGGTCCCTATCTTCCAGTCCTCTTACAGGCACGCCAACGAGATGAAGGAGATTCAACGCCGAGAGCAGCGAATTCAAATCCAGATCCGTCCAATTCCAAACTCTGTGTTCGACCCCAGAGAACAGTTAACTGTTACGAGTCACGTGCAGAGATGTAAGAACCTGGATTTTATCGACGCCTCACGGGGACATTAATCCATGTTACAGTGGAAGTGCACACTTGGCAGGTTACGTCACACAAGCACACACGTGTGAACGTCAGAGCCCTGCCCTGGGAGACGGGAACCAGCACGCAAAGCAGATAAAGCCGAGGAGCCTGTACCTGCCTCAGCTGTGCCCTGCCTGGAGTTGCAACAGCCCAGAGCTCACATATTCGTTCATTCATTCATCGGTCAGCACCTGCTGGGCACCCAGTAGGCACAAGATACCTTCCGAAGAAGAGAGCCAGGCTCCCAACTGAACTAAGGAAGAAATGTCTTTAAAGGAGAATCTCTTAATGGAGAACAACACACATTCGCATATGCCCATCATGAAATGGTCTACAGGACTTTGTCTTCTGAACTTGACCAAGTGTCTACGTTCCTGGCTCTCAGCCTCCTACCAGTGTCTCAGTGTCTCTGAGCCTTTCCCTTGTGTACAAGCAGCAAAAACAGCACCCACCTTCCCCAATTCCCTGGGGTGCTAGGATGTTGACAGGAGCAAGGAGATGGGCAGGCCCTCGGTCGAGGCACTGACTCTTATACACTGCAGCAGGTGCATTCAGAACTCAGAAATCATCATGTTAAAAAAAATATTATCTGGGAGTGCCTGGGAGTCTCAGTCAGTTAAGCGTCCGACTTCAGCTCAGGTCATGATCTCACAGTCCGTGAGTTCAAGCCCCGCGTCGGGCTCTATGCTGACAGCTCAGAGCCTGGAGCCTCCTTCAGATTCTGTGTCTCCCCCTCTCTCTGCCCCTCCCCTGCTCGCACCCTGTCTCTGTCTCAAAAATAAATAAAAGCATTAAAAAAAAATTTTTTTTAATTATTTGAAAAAGCTCAAGAAAGAAAAAAAGCCACACATAAGCATAACCCAGTAATTTGTTCCAGGATGTCATAGCCATGATAGGGGGCACCTGGGTGGCTCAGTTGGTTAAGCATGATGTCATAGCCATGAAAGGGGGAAAAAAAAAAAGACTTATTAAGACCAGGATAAGATCTGTCTTTCTCTTCAAGAAGCCCAGCACAAGTGGCGAGCAGCTATGGACTGTGGACACAGACCTGGGAATCATTCCTTTACTCCAACGACTGCTTGAATCCTGAATCTTCCTACAAAGCTGCCTTCCTGCTGTTTTCTACTGGTCTCAGCTTTCTTACAGGGACAAAGGAAGAAGATACTCATTTGCAGGGAGTTGCCAGGAGGAGGCTGCAAGAGTGAAATTTTTTCTTCAACAGACTTTTTAAAACCATCTCAGGTTCACAGCAGATTGCAAAGTACAGAGATTTTCCAGGCACCCTCTGCCCCCGCCCCCAACAATCCCAGCCTCCCCCACTGTCAGCATCCCCACCACAGAGGGGCATTTGTTATGCTTCATGAACTCGCACAGACACATCATAACCACCCAAAGGGGACTTGTAGATCACAGGAGTTTGGAACATTGTAGGGACATATATCCACCGTTATAGTAACACACAATATAGTTTTACTGCCCGGCCAAATCCCTTGGGCTCCGCCCATTTATCCCTTTCTCCCCGAACCCCCGCTGAAACCTGCTATGAATCAGAGAATCTCCACTCGACCCATCAGCCTTCCATTCGGAAGTTGCACATCACACACAGGTGGGACTGATGCTAACAAACCACTTGCTCTGGATCTAAGCCGAACTCTGCCGAGCCCATGTGCACAGCAGGGCCCCCCCACCGCCAGAGTGCTCAGCACAGGGTGCCCCTGACTGCTCAGTCCACCAGCTCTGCTCGCCTCTGCAGGAGGGAGCCCTTCACCACCCAGAAACATGATCCTTATGCTGAGCGGTTTGCATCAGGCCCCTCCTGGTGTCACCAGGCATCGCCAGCCTCTGTACCTGGCCTCACCTGCACAGACAGCAGCCTCTGACCAGGTTTCCTGAGAGACCCTCTCGATTTTAACTATTTTGACCCTACCCGTGAACTGGTTCATGGATTTCATGGACGGAACCCGTCTTTTCTCAAGTTCATGCCCAACTTCCAGTCTGATAAAACCCAACTCCTTTATTCGGGTCCAGACAAAAAGGTGTCATGTCCAGGAAGCCCTCTGTGATTTCCCTAACCCTCAACAAGTTGCAGAGTGTGCATTAAGTAACCACCTGTCTCCTGCACTTAGCTCACAACTCCTTATAGACATACAACATGTCAGGCATCTTGGGTCCCCAGAGGCCCAACAAGTTGGGTGCTTGGTCACGGTTCACGGAAAAGGAGTGATCCAGAGAGACAATTCATATCCAACGACAATACCCCTGAAACTAACAAGAGTAATAGCGGCTACGTGATGAGTACTTTCTACGTGCAAAGTGTCAGCACCTGACAAGCCTTGTTTCAGTTTTCACAGCCACCTAATGAGGGCGCTGAGTACAGAGCAGAAACCCAAACCGGGACGAGGCCTGTAGGGTCTCAACTCACCTTCCCCACCCTAAGGCCAAGAATTATGGAAAATGCCCTTGGCAGGACCAAGAGCTGGAGAGGAAGTGCTTTCGTGGGGCGTGGGGAGTGGCAAGATGGTCAGGAATAGGTTCTAACAGCTTCCACTCCAATAAGAGCAGTACCCAAGAAGAGCTGTTGTCAACAGGCTCCTGAGCTGAGAAGATCGGAGTTCAAACCCCAGCTCAGCGCCTAACTGCCGGGTAACCTTAAGTTGGGCTTGCATCTGTGCAAAATGCAGAATGGTGACCACACCACACTCCCTGCAGACTGGCTCCAAGACTCACGGGAGTTCCCCGCCTGGTGGACACAAGGCAGCCAATGCAGAGAAGTGGTTCAGGATCCCGAATTCTAGAGCGTACGACGGGGTTCAAATTCTGACTCTGCAGTCAGGTGACTCTGACCAAGTTACCCACCCTCTCTGAACACCGATTCCCTTATCTACAAAATGGGATCTCAACGGGCACCAGCTCATACAAATGCCATGAGAACTCAATAAGGTAATACGTAAATTAGGTGCTTAGAAAATGCTCAGCACCCCCTCCCCCACTCACGCTCTCTCAAAAAAATAAACATTTAAAAAAAAAAAAGAAAAGAAAATGCTCAGCAAATAGAAAACATATGACGCATCATCTATCCCTATAATTAGTGCCTTTTCCTTCAACAGCAGGGGACAGAAAGACAAGGACAAGGTAGTGGAGGCTGCCCAAGTAGGAGTTGGTGCAGTTGAGCACATTTTCAGGAGTTAGGAGATTTCAGTGAGTTCCTGTATACCTTGACCTTGGGAAATAAAAGATTTTTTTTTTTAAGTGGTCTATCCCCTAAAGCAGCAGACTAGATAATAGAATTTTCTGAAGTGTCAAACAAGATCACCGTGGGCCACGTGGGAAATCAAACCCAGAGAGGGAGGGGTCACTTAGGGGAGGCTGAGTGTCCGGGTTCTGGGGACATACGACGTGCAGGATCCCAGATACCGCCACTCAGACTCTGCCCCTAAAAACTGCGTATTCGGTGGGGGAAAGACAACTGGGAGCGAGAAGCAATCCTGACGAAGTCCCAGCAAACACAGGTGCTCTTCTGGCAAGAGGAACCACAGTAGCTGGAACGAGAGCTCGACCACAGGCTCGCCTCGGAGGGGCCCCGGTCCCACGAGGCCGGAGCCACCATGACAAACACCGGGATGACCAAGGCTGAGCTCCCCATCCCGCTGACATCACCTGCCCCACACACGGTGCATGCCGGCCTCCTGGACCGTGCCCCTGCGTCTGCATCAACATCAGGATGACAGAGGACACAAACACAAGCCAAACAGTACTCAGATTCTGGGAATCACAAGAGAAAAGGGTGTCGTCAGACAGTCCCTCCCACCTTCCCCCCCCCCCCCCCCCCCCCCCGTCACCACTCAGAGTCAGGGTTAAAAACAAAATGTCCCAAGAGAGCGGCATTCCCTGACAAACACTCTCAACAGGCTTTACTTTATACACGTTCACCGTGCTGATTTTTCTCAGGCAGTAAAGCCAGCAGGTAACGTTGGGGTTGGTGTGCACAGATCACAGAAATACAGTATTTCTCTGAGCAGGAGTGACACAGGCCGGCAGGGCCTCCTCCCAAACTGGTAATTTTTCTCCTCTCCCCAGCACCACGCATCCCACTATTGGTTTCAGGTCTAGCATCGTGGCCTTCCTCCTCTTCGTTACCTGCCACAACACACGTTTCAAGGGCCGACGGAGACACCTCTCTACACCGCGGCCTCCGCACAGCCCGGCGGAGCCGGGGTCCCCCTCGCCTAGGGCTGAAAGGGGGAGGACCATCCACCTCAAAATCGCTTCCTTGCTCGGCTGCAGAGGACTGAATGGCAAATCCAACCCAGCACACAGGAGAATGTTCATTTTAACCACAAGAAACTGATCTGGGCAAACGAGCGGCATTTCTAACCACTGTGGAAAGGATGGATTCATCTGTAAATGTTACTGGGGCAGAGAACCATTCTGGGAGCAAGAAATAGGACTTCATCCCTGCCTCTGTTCTATATCCAAATAAATGTCAGAACGCGTCATTTCAACGTGAGCTGCGGCGACAAAACAGTGTCACTATGCGAACACACGTTTACGCCACAGCAGCAGAGACCTTGACATGAAAGCAAACAAGCCCATTAAGCAAATTCTGCTTTGTCTTGCTCGTGTTTTTTTTCTTTTGTTTTTAACTTCTGCCCATGGAGGGCCAATCTAACACAACACCGATCCACTATGGAAACTGGACACTCTTCAAGGCAGTCCCGGGCAGAGTAGAAAAACCAGGTCTTCCCATCAAATCCCAGATCCCTCAAGTCTCTGTTCAGGGACCCTGGGCACCCTCTGGCGGTCAGGCCCCTCAGCTGGAAGAACGGTGCTCACACCGCCAGCCTCACGGGACAGGGCGGGGGTCGGCAGACGTTCTCCTGGAACTCAGCCACACTCCTCTGTCTCCGTCTACGCCTGCTTCTGTGCCACAAGGGCAGAGCTGAGCTGTCGTGACAGACACGGAGGGTCCTGCACGGCCTCACCTGGTTGCCATCTGGCCCCTTTCAGAAAAGGTCTGCCTGTCTTCGGAGAACGTCCAGGAACTCCCCCTCGCCTGTCCCACGGCCAGCCTCCTTCCATTCCGGGCTGGGGGCAGCGGTCTGCGGTGAGGAACGGGCCTGCCGGACACTCAGGCCGGCCAGTGGAGCTCACTGGCTGGAACCCAGTAAGACGGTCGACCAGACTGAACCGGACGCAAGGCGGCAGGGGAGCGGCTCCTGCTTCAGATACTGCGGACCGCTCCCCACGCCTTCAGAGGTCTCCTCAGCTTTGCCGCTGGTCCCTCCGACTGTCCTCGTTCAGCCTCCTGCCCTAGATGTCCTTCGTGTGCCTTCACCGGCTCCCAGGACAAGCTGCATCTACACCCAGGGCTCAAACACCACCTGAATCCCATGGACACCCAAAGCTCCAGCACACGTGCCCCACAGCCCCTTGGGTAGTTCGCACCTTGACCAACTCCTCCACTCTTCCCTGCTTTGTCGGCCGCGGGGCGGACCCACTCCCCTTCTCTCATGCCTCTGCGTCTTGGCACAGGCAGTCCTGAAGGACTCAGAGCCTGCTCCAGGCTTGGGCCAGAGAGCACCTCTTCCATGAGGCCCTCCCCCACCAGCAGGGGGAACAACAAGTCTTACCCATACCCTCCTCAGGAGTCTGCCCCCACAGTCCTCCAACTACAGCCAGGGAAATCTGGGATGGCTGGTTACCCCAAACCGAGCCAATCACAGGGAGTCCTCCAGAAGTTTGGGATGGGCCAGTATTGGACTCGACCAGATGCATCTGGCCAAGAGAAAAACATTCTAATTTGCTCCACCAAGATCCACATGCCGGAAGCTGAGCAGAGGGCCACTGGCCAGGCCAGGGACAAAGGAGCTAAAAGACACAGGGGCAGAAGGCCACCCAAGAGAGACACCAGTATAACCCCTTCAGGCAAACCCAGCACTGAAAAAAATATGGAGATTCACAAAGGGAGTGGTGTCTCAAGTGTCTAACGTGAGCCACAGAGTGCTGCTTAACACCGGGGCAAGGCCACAGGGAAACCCAAAGTCTACGAAGAATCCCTACTGACCTGGGAAAGGCAGCAGTGGCTGACCTGGTCTCTTACTGCACAGATGTACGAGCCAGCACAGCTCTCTGAGGGTCACTTTCAGAGACACAGAGCCACAAGAATGACACGGGGATAGAGGAAGGGCCACCCCAACTCCTGCCAGGCTCCCGGAAGCCCCTACTGTTCTGCCCTCGTGTCCAAAACCTCAGCTGTTCTAAGTCCTCACAGCCAATGAGGCCAACTAAGACCCGGCTCTCCCTAAGCCCCGCCGGCCCTCGTCTACACCTCCACGGAAGCAGCAAAGCCCAGAACAGGGGAGTGGGGGAGCAGAAGAGGAAGCCCCCCACCTGCCCCAGCCCCTGGCCACAGTATACGCAAGACCTTAGGAATGAGTGAAGGGTGGGATGGATTAAGGAGTGAGCGACACCCACTGCCGAAGCCTGCTCTTCTCCAGGCGCAGAGAATACGATGGGCCAGGCAGAAATGTCAACTGCGTGTAATCAGAAGTTCACAGCCTCCCCAGAAAACACTAACCAGCAGATTCACAGCTATAATTTCCTGTCCCCATGACACAAGTTCAGGCTCAAACACACCTTTTTCCTATGCATCTTGGGAATGGATACCCACAGAAGGGAGGGAACGAATTCTTTTATCATTACCAGGACCTAAAACTGGACCATTCCCCTCCTCCTTGGCACATGAATCCACCCACATGAATCCCCGATTTCAAACAGATCAGCAGAGCAGGGACCAACATAAACGCGGATGCACACCGTGGATAACCCCATTCACACGGTGATTATGGGGGTCGGGTTAGTATAGAAAGTACTGAGACAGCGATGTGGCAGGAAGGGGACAGCCCTCCCCTGTTCAGACATTGAAGGCCCTTCAATGAAGGGGGGAAATTATCTTGACAGTAATTTTGAAAAGGGAGTTAAAGATCATTTGAAGAGGGAGTCCAGGAATAGGCGAACTAGATGTGGTCTATCAGGGTGTGCACGTGGGCGTGCACACTCACATATGCATAGATCTGTGTAATAGTTCTTTGCCTTTATAAAAAGCACCTCTTCCCAAAGACCTCAAAGAGCCTTTACAAATGCTCCCCTGCGGCCCATACTCCGTTCTATTTAAAGAGACCGCTCCTGAGGGCACATGCACGGAAATAAATAATACGCTTCTATCACTATATACTTAACCTACACCGTCTTTTTTCAGACTTTACTGCTTTTTCTAACTTTGCCTGTCTACCCGCTCCTGCCCATCTCCAGGACAAAGGACCGACTGTATCGAGCTCCACTGTAATTTCTGAGATCCATCCAGGCCCTTGCTGCTTTCTCTTCTGTTCCCAGCCTCCCCCTTCCCCTGCCCACCCAGGGTTTCTACTGTGCGATTTGGTAAGTTGGGGGTGAAACGGCCCTAGACGGGCTGCCTGAGCTCCGAGGGCCAGGAGCTACCCTGCAGAGAGTTTCCTACGGGCCCAGCCAGGGGAACACACTTTCTATCCACAATCTCCTTTAATTCTTGCTACCTCCAGAAGAGCAAGGCCTACTGCACCAATTCCGTGCATGGGGAAACAAAGGCCCAAAAAAGCAAAGGCACCTGCCGCAGGCCACAAAGCCAGGGGCCGGCCTCCCTGGGAAGCCTGTCCCCGACCTGCAGTGGCAGCACCAGGCCAAGCCACCCCTGGGATGGGGCCCCAGCCTGTGGCCTGCGCTCCCCCAGCCTCTGCCGGCGAGGGAAACGTGAGAAATCAATTCAAATCTCCACCCGCCCCACCCTTCACTCTACTGTTTCTACAAAATCTAGTAGAACAAAGGAAAAGATCTGAGAAACCCAAGGGAACACAATGAGAAAGTCACAAGGGAAAGAAAAATACCTTGCAACAATCTGATCAAGTTCTAGACCTTTATCATCCTCTCCGTAGGTGTAATTTGGGGGTTCTCTCTCATTTGCAAACACACACTCTCACACACACAGTGTATTCACAGCAACTGTTTAACACAAACTTTAAAGCAAGTGTCCAAAAAGCAAAGGCAGACCGGGCCCCACAAGCAACCGTAGTGGACACAACAGGGTCCTCAAAGGAACATGGGGAAGCTGGAGGAGGGGAGAACACGCCCCCCACCCCCAACAAGGCAGCGGCCCCTGCCCCCAGTCCACTGTCCCACAAAGGGCACATCCCAGGCTGCCACCGATTTGGATTTGTCAAGCGAAGCCAGCAACCACATGTTTAAGTAAATCGGATTTTAAATGGGGTTGACAAGGCCTCAACAAACAGGCCCAATGCATCATGGCCACAGGCCACCACTTTGAGAGCCGTGCCCTGAAGCTGGAACTCCTGACTGCCACCAGCCTGGAGACGCACGATAAGCGGGGCACACAGGTGGAGCCATTGAGACACAAACAAAATGGCTTCCTAGAGAACGTCCCAAGTGCGGAGTTGGAAGGGGCTGGTGGGACTCGGCACCCCAGGAAAACTCCCCAGGAACCTCAAAGCGATGGACTTGGGGAGCAGCAAGGGTCCAAGCGCCCCCGCCCTTTCAGAGACACCTGGAAAAGCGGAATACACACACACACACACACACACACACACACAGAACCATCAGCTTAGAAGGAACGAGAGGGACTCGGGGGTGGGGGCCGGGGGAGGGCTCTTTCCACACATTTTTTTTCCTATCAACGAGTATAGTCTCTACATTTATTTTCTCAAGTTAAAAAGAAAAAGAGAGGTATCGGGATACCATCTACCTTTAAAGAGGCGTCTGCCTTAAGAACTAAAAGCAGTTTTAAAGGTTGCTTCAAGCAGAAAAAAATAGAATGTAGGGACTTACCTGGTAAGACAGTAGATGGGGGTGGGGGGTGGGCATAAGGTTGTGGTTTTGTTTTTTTTAATAATGCACTGAGGTGAAACTTTTTAATGTTTATTTATTTTTGAGGGGAGGGGCAGAGAGAGAGGGAGACAGAGGATCCGAAGTGGGCTCTGTGCGGACAGCAGAGAGCTCGACGCGGGGCTGGAGCTCACCAACCAGGAGATCATGACCTGAGCCAAAGTCAGATACTTAACCGACTGAGCCATCCAGGCATCCCAAAATCAACTTTAAAGTGACGAATTCAGGGATGCCTAGCACACCGCACATCGTACAGCCACCACCCTGACCTAGCTGTCAAACACTTCTCCCTGGCCCCTACCTGTGACGCACTTTCTCCCATAGGTCCCCCCACCCAGCAACCACCCGTCCGCTTTCTGGCCCTCTGGAATTTCCTTCCCCAGACGGTCCACAAATCCAAGCCTCCAACACGTACCCTTTTGAGAATGGTTTGTGCCACTCGGTTGCCGTGGCTCACCCTGGTGTCAGGACCGCGTCCTCTGTAGGGCTGGACACCAGTGGGCCTCAGGGATAAACCACATCGGTTCGTCCGTTCACCCTTCAACGGACATGCGGGCTATTTCTACCGCTGGGGGATTGTCAATGGTGCTGCCATGAACATTTATGTACGTGAACTTGATGGAGTCTCTACTTTCAACTCTTCGGGGGTTGACACCTACAGTGGAATTGTGGGGTCACAGGGGAATTCTGTCGCACTTTTCGAAAAACCGCCAAACCGTTTTCCACACTGAGGCAGGAACTGTTTAAAACCGCCACCCCTCACAGAAGAACTCAGATGTGCGTGGCAGCCACCCGGGCCCTCACCACCCAGGCTGGTCAATTCCTACCATTCTTATTTTCGTCCTCGTTCACTGCCAAGTATTTTTCCAACAAGAAACCACTTCGGACACAGTTCAGAAATGGATTCTGGAGAAGACGACAGCCAGTGGAGACGGAAGGGGCAGGAGGCCGCTGCTCACCCAAGGGGATTCCGCAGGGAGGGGCAGGCGCTTTACTTCCCCATCCTACCTGGAGCCTGGGCTCTTCCCCTTCAGTGTTATGGGCTCAAGCGTTTCATAAAGAAAGGAAGGCCCAGTGAGAAACACCGAGTAGAAACCAGGCCAGTGGCTGGTTTTAAGGTGACAAGTAGGATACAGGTGTTAATTGGATGGCATGGGATAAATGTGAAGCTACGGAAAGCAGGGCCTACCTGCTCGTCAGTGCACCCAGGTCGTCAGCTGGGTCAGCAGGTGCCCAGAAGGAGGTGAACGTTCCACAGAGGAACTCGCCTGGCCCCACAGGTCACTTCGTCCTGCTGCTGGGACGGTGGGATTCCACCTGGTTACCCACCTGCCCTGCGCTGTGCAGGAGGCCCAACCAAAATTCATCTTAGAGCAGGTCCTGTCCCGCTGGGCCCCACCCCGGCCTGACCCCTGAAGGCACGCGGGTCTCTGAGCCCCGGGTAAATGGAGAAACCACTTTCTCCCTCTGCAGCTGTGGAGAACACGATCTCCACCAGAGGAAAGGATTCTCACCATAAGGAACACAACCCTGGCAGCACTGTGTCCTCCCCACTACTCCAGAGACACCACTGCCAGAATTCTCTGCTCCCACAATGTCACCAACATGTAGAAATCAGAAGTAGACCCGCTCTGGAAAACAGTCTCCTGGGACTGACCCAGATCTGGTCAGCATCCACAACGTTCATGTACTACCTTAATCAAGAGACAAAAGGACACCACCACCCCGTTCTGTTTGGTGTGGCTTTTCTACGGGTCCCAGAGTTGTGCTCTGGTGCTACATCATGGGTGTGGACAGAGAATAAAGTCTCTGATGACAGAGGTGGCTTCCCTGGCTTCAACCCCCGGGAAAAGCAAAGCCTCCCTCCCCAGATCTCACTCTCCAGGGGCTGGACCTGGCAGGGCTTAAACAGAGTGAGGGAGCACCCAGGTGCTGAGGGAAGGTGGGGTCAGCACCACCCTGGGACAGAGCAGGGGACAGCAGATGTTGGAGGGTAACGGCTCTCCAGCCTGGCTGGGCTGCACGCTGGGAACACCTAGGAAGCTATTAAAAACATGGGGTGCCCGGGTGGCTCCGTCGGTTAAGGGTCTGACCCTTGGTTCCGGCTCAGGTCATGATCTCACAGTTTCATGAGTTTGAGCCCCATGTCAGGCTCTGTGCTGGCAGTGCGGTGCCTGCTTCAGATTCTCTCTCTCCCTCACTCTCTGCCCCTCCCCCGCTCATGCTGTCTCTCTCTCTCTCTCTCTGAAAAGTAAACTTTAAAAACACATTATTAAAAAAGCATGCATACACACCCACACCACCCAGGCTCAGACTACGTCACAGAGCACGTAAGCCAGAATCTCCAGGGGTGGGACAAGGGCATCAGTGTCCGTGTAAAGCTCAGCTGATGTCAACATGCAGCAGAGGGTGGCCAGGAGACCCCAGGCTGCAGACGACTCAGCACAGCAACAGAGGGCCACATGCCAGTATTCAAGAGCCCCCACTGGGGGCCAGCCACTGTCCACAGAACTTTGCAGACGTTACCTCAGACGAGCCCCCAGTAATCCCCAAAAGTACAAGCTGCCGCTGTTCTTATTTTTCAGATGAGCCAACAAACGCTCAGGGAGGTTAAATGACCTGCTCAGGGTCACACAGCTCGGACACTGGGGAAGCCTGCCAGGCCAAGGGCCTGTGTTCCCCATCACCAGGTTGCATAGCCAGCTGGGCGGGGGGGGGGGGGGGGGGGGGGGGGCTCTGTCCTTTGTCCTGAAGGAGGCCCCTTCAGGCAAAGGTGAAGGATACATGTACCCCGACGCTCAGACAAGCCCTAGTAGCCGCTCCAGCCGCTCTCAGGTGTTCATGAAGAGCAGGCCGCCCGTGGCAGGGCTACAACTTAAAGGGGACACAGCGCCCCCAGAGGCGGCTTGGGGTTTCAGTGTGACTGGCGAGCGAGCCAGAAGGGCAGAGCCCACGGGGACGGACCAGGGCCCCAGGTTCTAGTGCTTGTCCTGCACGCGGTAATTTTGTCTCTACTGCTGACGTGGGAGCGAAGGTCAGGGCTCAGCTGTATTAAAGGAACCAAGAAGTTCCTTGTTTCATGGGGCTGATGGGGTCATCCTCCACTTTAGAGGTGGAAGAAACAAGAAGTCAAAGAGCTCTTCCAGTGACAGCAGCTAGCAGGATACATGCCCGTACGCACCAGACGTCGGATCGGATGCAGTGGAAATGGTCTCATCAAGTGCTCCCAACAGCCTTTTGAAGCAGGTTCTAGAAGCAAACCCACTTTATCGGTAAGGAAACAGGCACTGATCACAACCCAGGCGACCTGACAATGAGACACACACACAACTGCAACTACCATGCGATACCCACAGTCTCCCCAACCCCACAGCCCCACGGTGGGATCTCACGGAGGCCAGGGCTCCGTACCGGCGATATTTACCACGCCCCACGTACACCCCCAAACAGGTCAACATTCCCGATTTTCATCGGGGACAAGGCCTCGGCAGGGTCTAGGCAGCCTCCTGGGCCAGGGGTCAGGGCACACCTTCCCCAGCTCCTCCTCATTATTCCTTCTACGAACAGAGCCCTCAGCAGGGAGCCCTGGAGAACACCTGATCCCAGGGTCCGGTGCTGCGGGAGACAGGAGAGGAGCGTTCCCTTACTTGACTGAAGCCAGGTTCCCATCCCCTGCAAACAAACGGATCCGGCCCCACAAGCTGCACCTTGGAACCTACAAGGAGTGGGCACGGGAGCCAAAGGGTCCAGAGAGCCGAGAGACACACAGGATGATTAAAGGCTGTCAGCAAAGATGGGAGATGTGACAAGTAACAAATTACTTGTTGGGCTGGATTCCCAGCCCTCGGCTGGCTCAGCCGCTAAACAGCAAGGTGCGTTAGGCATTTTACAGCCCCTTGGGGCCGGAGACGTCCCATCTGTAGAGTGAGCTGGTTAGACACGCTGGTCTTCTAGAAGCCCCCTAGCTCTGCAACGCTGGGGCTCTTCGGGAACAGCAGAGGGGCCTGGCTAGTTTCTGCCTCCTGGAGTCAAACACAGACCGCCAGGCAGCCCCGTCATCCGCTCCTACCTACCGGCTGTGTTCAGCGGAACCGCCAAAGGTGACCAGCGTAAACATGACCTCGACCTGTCGGAAGCACCCGGTGGGCCACGGCCCCGAGAGCTCCAACAACATCAGCTGCAATTGGCCTCAGGCTCAGCGGAGGGGTGGGGTTAACTGACGGCAGAGGGCAGATTAATTGCATGTGAAATGCCCATAAATAATTAAGACATCAGCTGCACAGCTTCCTTTGGCCCTCAGGCTGTGCTAGCCTATGTATGGCCATTTCTCAGAGAGATCCGCACACTTAATCTGCAATGAATTAGAAGCACACGGCTACTGAGGGGACACAGGCCAACCTCACACCAGACCGCGTCTGCCGCCCTCTGCTGTCCTCCTCTACGCTCAGACACTTCGAGGTCTGGAACCCAGCACGCGAGCTCCACGTCGCCAGGACGGACCCGGCTCCAGTCCCAGCTCTACTGCAGGTTTCCTGAGGCCGCCATGGGCCTCTCACTTGCCTGGAGTCTCAGTTTCCCCGACTCTGAAGTGGGAATGATGGCACCTACCCTCCCCCTCTAAAGTGAGAGGTGATCTGATGGGAAAGAGGACAGGAGGCGCTCTGTGAATGAACGACGGGATGCTAATGTCTGGCTAGGTAGTCACCCCCCAAGCCGCCTCCTCTCAGTCATGGACAGCGAGGAAGGGAAGCCTAACAACACTCCCAAGTTTTACAGTTACAGCAAGGGAGGCCCGAAAAGGTGGAGGGACCAGAGACACTCAGAACACAAGAGGCTAACACACAGTGGCCATCTTTGTTTTGGGGTTTTTGTTTTTTTTTTAAATGTTTATTTATTTTTGACAGAGAGAGAGAGACAGAGACACAGAATCTGGAGCAGGCTCCAGGCTTCGAGCTGTCAGCACAGAGCCCGATGCAGGGTTCGAACCCACGAACCACAAAATCATGACCCGAGCAGAAGTCGGACGCTCAACGGACTGAGCCACCCAGGAGCCCCAGAGTGGCCATCTTTGGACCCTTGTGACCCCACATGTACCACACGATCTCTGACTAGCAGGGTTTTCCGTGGCTGCACACCAGGCAGCCACGCTCTCAGGGCACCAAGGACTCAGCTGAAGGGCGGATCTCGAACATCAGGCAGAACACCGGCAAGAGATGGGAGTTACAGGTCAAGCTGCCCCCGGGGCAGGGAATGGAGACTCGTGAGCTAAGAGCAGGACAGGCAGAACCAGTCAGCTTGGAGGAAGAAAGCAACTGCACATGGAAAATCATTAGTGATTTGGACTCACTGTCCTTTCCCTTCTATTTCACCTGTAAAACCTGGCTCATATACCCTCTCCCGGAGGAAGCCTTCTGGACTCTCCAAGATGAAGCCAATTCCCCATCCTGGGGCAGCCCAAGAACCTCAGCCCTAATTCTAACAACCTCCCCTGCTGGAGGGGGAGATCTGTAGGAGCAGAAATAAGCCTATCCTCTCTCAACATCCAGCCTAGCACAGGGCCTGACGGTTTTCCTGGTAGCTGGAGAGAACCACGTGGCTCAGTTCTGGTCACCGAGATACAAAAGCGAGTCTAGTAAGTAGACGGACTGGTGAGAGGGCTTTTATTTTCCCAGGAAGAAACAGCAGGGGCTACCCTCTCTCCCTGGCTTCCAGCTCGAACAGGGGTCTGGCAGCTTGCACCCAGGGGGGCAGCAAACACGAGGATGGAAAAGTAACAACCTAAGAAGTTTGGGGCAACTTCGGTATCCTGGTTTTAAGTAATGCTGCAATCAACATTGGGGTGCATAGCTCTTTTCCAATTAGTGTTTTTATTTTCTCTGGATAAACACCCAGCAGTGGAATTACCAAAGCACGTGGGATTTCTATTTTTAATTTTTAGAAGATCCCCCATGCGGTTCTCCACAGTGGCTGCGCCAATTTGCATGCGGAACTTAAGAAACACAAGACAGACAGAAAGAGACTCTCAAATATAGAGAGCTGGGGGTGGCCAGAAGCAAAGTGGGTAAACAGATAAAAGGGATTAAGAGTACAATTATCTTGAGCACTGAGAAATGGAGTTGTTGAATCCTATCACATACCTGAAACTAATATTACACTCTGTTAATGACACTCCCATAAACATAACAAAGAGGGGTGTCTGAGTGGCTCAGTCGGTTAAGCACCCGACTTGGGCTCAGGTCTCGATCTCACGGTTCATGAGTTCAAGCCCCGCATCGGATTTTGTGCTGTTAGTGGGGAGCCTGCCTGGGATCCTCTGTCTCCCTCTCTCTGCCCCTCCCCCACTCATGCTCATCCCCGCTCGCTCTCTCTCTCTCAAAAATAAACATTTGTTAAATAAAATAAAGAAGATGGGGCAGAAGAAACTTGAGCCCTCAGGAGCACTGAGCGGCTGAACCATGCCAGTGAGCACCCACCTCCCCACCGTCTGGTACAGGAAGAAAACAAGCTTACTTAAACCACCATGAAGGGGGTTCTCAGATGCCTGCAGCTGACAGCGCCCCTGCCTGACTTCCCAGCTCCGCCCAGCACCCCCAGCAGGCCCACCTGGAACTCAGCAAGGACAAGGGCCCTCTTGGCCTCTGAAGCTGTCTCTGGGATCAGCTCCAGCCTGAGCCCAAATCCCGCTCAGAACCGAGATAGGGGTTCTCTCCGAGCCTTCGAGCTGCCATACTTTACAACGGGGACCGCCGCAGGCTGGCCTTGGGGACTAAGTGAGAGGAAATCCTTGGTAGAATGTGACCATCTCTCACACAGAGTAGGTTCTCAATAGTTACCGATTTCCCTGGGAGGCAGCACAACACAGCCAAAACAAACAAACACTGCTGCTTGATGGTCAGAAGAGCTCAGATCGGTTACCAGCTGTTCTACCTTGGGCAGGTGATTTAACCTCTCTGAAACCAATTCTCGCCCGTAAAATAGCAAGAATCTTCCCCCTCCTGCAGCAGTTATGGGGATTAAAGGAGACTGCTGGAAGACACCAGGTGGCAGCAGGAGCTGGAAGGCCATTCCCCTCCCCTCTCCTACCCCTGCCTCCACCCGCTGCCCCAGCCCCCCCCCCCCACCCCGGGGCAGAATCGCCCCACAACAAATCCTCCAAAGGAAGCAACAGGAGACCAGCACCTCCCCTCAGTGCAGCCCAATCTGTTGGCTCCCTTTCCCCGGAGCAGAGAGGTGGAAGGGGAAGGCACTGCACACAGTAAACAGGCAGAGAACCCATCCCGGCAGAAACAGCCCCCCAGACTCAACAGGGGATCATGTACCCAAGACAAAATGCAGCCCCAGAGAATGCTCTCCCTTCTTTCATGCTAAATGCCCGTTTCCAACACCTAAAAGGAAGGCCATCGTACCCTCAGATGGTGCACAGGCCAGCAAGGAGACAGCGTGAGGAACACCACCGCCATCATCTATTTCCTCCGGGAGGGGGGGAATGATCCCCTCCGTGGGAACCCGCGGTTTGGGCGTTCTCTGTGCGAGAGTTACACATGCTGAGCCCCGCCGATCACTCACGGAGACTCCTGCAGGGAGATGCCACACCACCAAAGCCACCCGCGGGGGAGTTGGGGGGCACACACCAGAGAAGCCAAAGGAGCACCCCAGGCCGCGAACCAAAACCAAGAGTCCGGCGTCCTCCCGGCTTGAGAACACGCAAGGAAAGGACCAGGTGCTGTGAACAGCCCGCAGGCACGAGGGCACGGGGCGGCACGCCCACTGACCCCAACAGCGCAGCACCCTGGTCGGGTGAGGCGGCCCCGACGCACCCACCTGGACCCTGGGGTCGGCCCAAGGTCGCAGGGCGAGCACCACACAGAACTGAGCTGCACCCTGAGCCCAAATCCAGGCTTCTGCCAAGCACGAGCCAACGGTTCCTAAAACCACGGAGGGGAGGGGAGCCGGGCAAAAGATGCCACTATGTTCACGGCCTCGGGAGGGACACGCTGGCCTCCACCCCCTGGCTCTGCCCCTCCTCCAAGGACAAGCTCACAGCCACCTGCTCCAAAAAGGGCAGCTCCTTGAGGATCGGGCAGCTCCAAACTCTCACTGCTGTCCTCCCTGGGCGGCCACGACACCACCAGCCTGGTGAGCACTGGCCCCTCCCGGGAACATTCATTCATCCATTCTTTCATTCATTCATTAGTCATTGCCAAGCCCCTGCTGTGTGCCATCCATGGCGCCAGTCGAGGGGAGAAGGGGGGCGGGGCAGGGTCCCCCTCAGAGCCTGCGGGGAGACAGATACTACACAGGCACAGAAGAAAATCACCACAGAGAGGCTGGGAAGGGAAAGATCAGGAAGGAGAGAATTCTGTGGGGGAGCAGGCAGGCGAGCCTGAGGAAAACAAGGCGATAACTGAAAGATGACAGTTGGGGGGGGGCATCCAGGCAGAAGGAAGGGCCGGATTCAAGGCCCCCAGGCAAGAGTGAACTCTGCACATCCAAGGAGCTGCCTGAAGGTCAGTGTGGGGGGAGAGTGACAGGCACAGCCTACGAGAGAAAAAGGCAGGGTTGTGTAGCGGCAGGAATGTGGATGTGGCCCCAAGTGCAGAAAAAAGCTCCTGCCGGGTTCTGAGGGGGGCAGGGAGCCAGGGCAGGAGGGGCGGATGTGCCCATCTGCCAGAGAAGGGGCCGTCTCCTAAGGAGGATGAGAGTGTGGTGGTCTTTCTAGGAGTCCCTGGGCCCCTAGAGGAACCACCACCTCGTATTAGTCGTCTGCCTCCGGGGCCGCCAGCCTGTCTTAATGGGGCTGGAGCCACAGACCCTACAGAGGCGGTTGGTGGGACAGCTGACGGCAGCGCGTGGGCTCTAGACACCAGGGCCTGTGAGGCCACCAGTGGGCAGGTCTGGCCCAGTCCTCTCTTCTTTTGGAAGCCACTAACCAAGTGTCCCTGTGGCTTGTCATGGCATGTCCCTTGAAGAGGGCATCAGCACTGGCATCCCAGCCCCAAGAGCCAGGTGGCATTCTCCCCGAGCCTCACACGGACCCCTTCCTCATTTCCGGAAATCAGTGCTTCTCAAGGGGTGTTAGGCAAGGTTAGGAAAAGTCGAGTTTTCCTGCCACCGAGAGGGCTTCTCGCATCCTACGGATGGTCCAAGAAGATCCTGGCCTTCCGATGACAAGCCCGCCTACCACCTCGGCTAGAATGTTGTGATTATTCTCTTGGGGAAAGCAAACGGCAATTGATGTATCAATAGGACAATCTCTATGGTTTATCCCAACATTTCCCTTTTTCCTGTCTTTTTCTAGCAATTTCTAACACAGTTCTACACCTCATTCCAGGGCTGTCAATCAATTCTTGGCCTTAAAAAAATATCCACGGCAGAAGTCTCCATAGGTTCTCGGTAAGAAATGCTATCACTGCAAACAAGTTCTTTCATCTCTACGGACCGTGGATTGTTCACTTGTAAGATAGGTGACAAAAGAACACATGCCTGCAGCGTCAGGGTGCAGATGCGCAAGGGTGACGGTCAAGGTCAAGCAGAGGCCTGGGACCCGGTGAGCAGTGGGCACGTCGACACCCGCTGATTGATTCAGCTGCGCTCACTGGGCCAACCACTCACCAGGTGCCAGACACAGTAAAGGTGCTGGAGACATGCAGGCAAATGAGAGAAGAGAGGGGTGAGTGGGAACCCGGGCTGGACCTGAGGGGCCCTGCCTCCTCTCTGGCGGAAACGTAAATGCGATGGGCATGTGGACCAGGGCAACGCATGAGAAACAACGGAGCAGCCACATACAGGGGGATCCAGGTCCCAGACTGTGACGTGGGGAGGGGTGAAGCCCCATCTCGTTAAACCAGCTCTACCGCGGGTCTTTGTGACAGGAGCCGGAGTGACTTCCTGCCTCGTGTGCTACCATATGCATTTCTCAACAGGGCCACCAACGCACTAGCAAGGTGGCTTTTCAGTGGCATCCCACAGCCCACACAAGCTGGGGATGAGCAAAGGAAATTTACAGAAGCCAAACTCCTCGGGTCCCTGGTGAAAGCAGTGCAGATTAAGCCGTGACAATCGTGCTTCCGCGTCTCTCCCTCCTCCCCAACGAGATTCAGATGGAGACGTAGGCCCTGTCTCTCCAGAGGAGCCATCTTAGTGAGGATGGATGGTGGAGGGCCGCCTCCGCAAAGCAATCACTCTTCTCACTCTTCACCTCCTCCCACGCTAGGCCAGGCAGCACGCCCACTGTGGAGCTCTCTGTTAAATACGGTTGGGGTCCCTGGGCCCCAACTCCCCAACTCAATCACCTGAACTTCATATCTGCACAAAGAGAACTCGGTAAAACTCTCCTCTCCACAGTACTCTCTCCACTTCAGGGACTGTGACTCATCTGTGTGACAGGACCACATTGGTGCATCTGAGGGCTTCTGGAAAGAGAGGGAGGAAGGACAGGAATCCCCAGACAGACAGCCCCTGGCACCAGTTTGAGTTTTCCATGGCTCACGTGTTACCTGGAGAAAAATGAATCTGCTCTAAGTTATCCGTCCTACTCGGGAAAGAAAAAATTCTAATGTAGACTAAAGGGTCGAGTTTCATTAAAGATGTTGGTGGATTTTTTTTTCCCCCAAAAATGCTCTTTTCAAATCAAATTCTTAGAGCAGCCTGGCTTTGTATTTGAGTTAACTGTGGCCTTACCTGTGAACACCTGCCCAATGCGTTGTCCCAACACTCTGGGGAGATAGGCTGACTTCCTAGAAACTCTCAAAGCAAACCTCAACCTCCCTCCTGCAGCGATCGGCCAGGGAAGAGGCAAAAAGAAGCATTGATCGGGGGCGCCTGGGTGGCTCAGTCGGTTGAGCGGCCGACTTCGGCTCAGGTCGTGATCTCACAGTCCGTGAGTTCGAGCCCCGTGTCGGGCTCTGTGCTAACGGCTCAGAGCCTAGAGCCTGCTTCAGATTCTGTGTCTCCCTCTCTCTGCTCCTCCCCAGCTCATGCGCTCTCTCTCTCTCTCTCTCTCTCTCTCTCTCTCTCCTTCAAAAATAAATAAAAACATTTAAAAAAAAGAAACATTGATCGGCGCAAGTGGGCCTGAGTTCAGAGCCAACTCCTCCCACCTGCGGAATTGGACCACGCCCACATGCCGGGCAGACATCCCCGTGTAGCAGAAACCACGGTCTCTTTCCAGTTCCTTTCCCCCAGGAGGTTTTTTCTTTTGGACCCATCTATGGAAGGCAGAGAATGCTCTGAATACAATATACAGCAATAAGGACAAGGGTCAGCAACTAATTTTAACAAAGACAGGCACAGAAAAATGCAGATTTCCAGTATTCCTGGGATCAGTGCCTCAACTATTTCGTGTGCTGTAAAGAACACATGATGGCCTCAACCCAAAGCTAACCCTGGAACAATTCTGGATGAAGCCACACCACCAGGTAAATGTAGGTGACAAGAACTTTTTAGAAAGAACTGGCCCAAGAGAACTCTAGCAAGAGGCACCTCTGCATTTGGTTTCCCTTGAAGAGATTCTTCTGGCATCCAAGTGCCCATAAGCATCGAACTGTGCCTTGATTTTTCAAATAAGGCACATAACCGTCAGATGGCCTGAGACCAAGTCGTGGCCACAGTTCTAGAAAACCAATTCTGATTTTTTTGCTGCCTCATCCTTATTAAAAAAGCCTCAGACGTGGTTTCCAATTCCAAGAAATTGAAGTGAGGAGAGGTGATTGGTTTTTTTTTGAGCATAGTTCATCTTTTTATCAGTGAATTTCAGAAGGGCCCTAATCACACAGGCCCCTAGGGATAAACGAATAAATTAACGATTACAAGAATGCCACGGAGGAATGAGAAATGAAAACAAGGACACGTTCAGAGACACTTTACTTTTTCATTATTATCAAGGGCAGCTGTGACTAAGGTTACCAATATAAAGTGATTAAAATTAATTAGGGGATCGATAAAATGCAGTTGTTGGAGAGAGGAACGTAACTCGAGGGCAGCTGAAGGCCCGGAAGGCAACTTGAGGCAGAAAGCTATCTGGGGGGGGACTGGGGGTGGGATGCCTGAGCGGCTGCGTGGGTTAAACATCCGACTCCTGACTGGGGCTCAGCGCAGGATCTCACGGGTTCATGAGTTCAAGCCCCGTGTTGGCCCCTGAGCTGATGGCGTGAAACTTGCTTGGATTCTCCCTCTCTCTCTGCCCCTCCCCGACGTGCATGCCTCTGAAAACGAATAAACTTTAAAAAAAGAAAAGGAAAAAAGCTATCTGAGGGCAACTGGATTTGAATGAGGCAAAAAAACAATGGTAGCTTTAAGCACAGAAGAAGCTGCTTCCTTCAGCCCATCAGGGACCTCAGATCAGGAAACACAGTGCCTGCCCTTCCTAGCAGGAAGCTAACTGACCTTTTTTAAAAAGTGCTGGTTCAAGAAATGGGGTCAAAGAAGAGGACTGAACTGCAGAAGGAACAGCTCAAAGATTAAGAGGCACACTCTCAGCTCTGGAAGGGACAGGACTAGCCGGGGCTGGCCGGGGCTTTCAAACTGGGGCAGAGATCAAAATGATCATCTGAATCTCAAAAGAGCCCACAGGGCATCCTTTCTTTCTTTTTTTTTCTTTTTTTTTTTTTTTTTTAGTGTTTATTTTTGAGACAGAGAGGGACAGAGCGTGAGAGGAGGAGACACAGGATCTAAAGCAGGCTCCAGGCTCTGAGTTGTCAGCACAGAGCCCGACGCGGGGCTCGAATGCATGGACGGGGAGATTGTGACCCTCAGGACGCTTAAGTGACTGAGCCACCCCAGCACCCAGAGATCATCCTCTTAAGCAGAGAGCCCAAGAGTCGCCTCCGGTGTCTGGGTCTGCTGCCTCGACCCCGACCATCATCTGCCAGCGTCTCTCCTTTGCCCCCCAGTCGGCCCATCGTCGACTCTCCACCCAGGGGCTAGAGTGATCCTCCTAAACACAGGTCTGTGTCTGTCCCCTGCTCCAGAGCCCCAGTGGGTGTCCCATCCCATACAGACAGCTGAAGCCATGCCCACCCTCTCTGCCTTCCTCTCCCCCTGCCCCTGGCTCCATCTGCCTATGACCCACTAGGCACTCTCCCACCCCAGGGCCTTAGCACTGGCTATCCCTCTGCTAGGAACAGTCTTCCTCCAATATACTCACAGCTCCCTTTCTCACTGCATCAGGCCTCTGCACAAAAGGTCCCTCACCCGGGACACCTGGGTGGCTCAGTGGGTTAAGCATCCAACTTCACGCAGGTCATGATCTCACGGTTCCTGAGGTGGGGCCCTGTGCTGACAGCTCTGAGCCTGGAACCTGCCTCGGATTCTGTGTCTCCCTCTCTCTCTGCCCCTCCCCGGCTTGTGCTTTGTCTCTCAAAAATAAATGTGTTAAAAAAAAAAAAATGTTAGGGGCGCCTGGGTGGCTCAGTCGGTTGGGTGTCCGACTTTGGCTCAGGTCATGATCTCACGGTCCGTGGGTTCGAGCCCCGCGTCAGGCTCTGTGCTGACCGCTCAGAGCCTGGAGCCTGTTTCAGATTCTGTGTCTCCCTCTCTCTCTGCCCCTCCCCCACTCATGCTCTGTCTTTCTCTGTCTCAAAAATAAATAAACGTTTAAAAAAAAATTTTTAAAAAATAAATAAAAATTTTAAAAAAATGTTAAAAAAAAAAAAAAGGCCCCTCATCAGAAGGGCCTTCACAGACAGGAGGCCACAGCAGCCCCTCCAGTCAGCCTCCATCTGTGCTCCTGTTCTGCTTCATTTTGCTTCAGAAGACACAACATCCCCTGATACATTTATTTACGTTTGTGGTCTCCGAAAGTCTCCAATAAAAGGTAAGCTCCATGTTTCCTGCTTTCCCCCCTAGAGCAGTGGTTTTCACCTGAGAGGGGGCGGGCTGCCCACCCCACAGGGCACCTGGCCATGTCCGGAGACATCTCTGATTGTCACAACTGGAGTGGAGGTGCTACGGCATCGAGGGGGAGAAGCCAGGGACGCTGGTCAGCAGCCTACAGTGCACAGGGTGGCCCCCACAGCACGGGATGACCCGACCCAAAGGTCAGCAGTGCCGGCACTGTGGGAACCTCTGCCCACGGTGGGTTCTCGGTACTTGCTGAATGAACACCCGAGTGGATACACACGGCCGGGGGCGGCAGGGCGCGGGGGGCGGGGGGGACCCAGGCGCTCCCGACAAGCACTCAGCGCCTGTGTGTGAGGTGAGGCACGCCCCCTCATCTCTGAGACTCAGCCTCTGGCTGTCAGTAAGACGGGCAGGACAACACCTGCCCCGTGAGGCTGGTGGGAAGGGCAGAGGAGGGGGATAAACAGACACACTTGGAGTGGAGCCTGGCACCGAGGACACACTGCGCACACACGTGCTCACACACACGTGTTCTCGTGGAGTCCCTGCGGCCCGGCCTTCACTGTCCCTAACGCACTCCAGAGGAACCGGTTTGCGTCCAGGGTCCTCTGCTCCCACCCCTTTCAGAACCAGGCCGGTGCAAGGGCCCGAGGTCCCAGAGAGGTGGACGGCAGGGCCGGACGTGCCGCCTCCGGGAGGCACAGGCACCCCTGGGCGCTCCGCTTTGTCCCCCAGAGAAAGAAGCCCCACTGGTACGCATTCCCCGCACCAGATGCGCACAGGGCACCCGTGCGATTCTCGCCAACAGCGGTGGACGTCTGAGAACAGGCGGCCAGTGATGGCCGAAGCGGGCTCCCTTCTCAAAGCCAGGAGTCCACCGGCAGCAGGAGCCAAGACCAGCAGAATCCTGTAGAAGCAGCCCAGGCAAGGGAACCACCACCCTAGAGAGGCTGTGTCTCCTGTTCCCTGCCACCTCCTGATTTCCCCTAAACTCTGACTTCTTGGCTAAACCCATCGGAAACTCGGGAGCACGTGTGTGTATGGGGAGGGGAGAGGTCAAAACCCACCTGGGCCCTGGCCGAGTTCTCCCTCCCATCTCATCTAAGCCTCCCACAAACACCCAGCACGTGTGCTGCGGCCACAGGGGGCACTAGGGCAAGCGTCACTAGATACTGACTATGACCTGTCACCTGATGCCCCAGGAGCGGAACCTAACTTCCCCTCTAGATGTAAGTGGGAACCCCATTCGGTAGCTGCCCTTCCCATCTCCGTGCTTCAGGGACAAGGGAAGGCGGGCCTTTCGGGAAGGATCGGGGGAAAAGGGTGGCACAACGAACCGAAACCCGGACGCCAGTGAAAGGGGTGCTGGACCTCACACTCGGCCTGCACCCAGCAGATTCAGGTACTCGACAAGCTCTAGTTTGTCGGACGTTGCCAGCAAATCTGTGAGGGAGAGATTATGGATCCTGTTTTGCAGAAGAGAAAACAGAGCCTCGGGAAAGTCACCCACCCAAACCACAGACCTAAAAACAGCCTGAAATCTAAGTGCCTTCTCAAGTGAGGTGCTCTATGTTGGAGAGGTGCCACCACGCCTCCCACTGTCCACCTCCATGCGGGACAGATGTCCCCACCTTCCCACCCCGCTCTCTCTGCCCCTCACTCCCTGCTCCCCGGAGGGATGGAGGTACGGGTGACGTGTCCGCTCAGGAGCCTGCAAGGAGGGGCGGCACATGCTCAGCCCTCGCAGGTTCCCTGTCTCGGGGCTCACATGTAGCAGGATTCTCGCACAGAGTCCTGACAGCTACTCCTGCCAGCACCGCTCAGTTGGGTTCGTATCCAAAGAGCTGAGCCCCAAAGGCCACGTGGCGTAGTTTTTTGTATATTTTTTACTTCTTCGCCTCCCATATGTGGTAACATACAAACACGTAGTCTGATTAAGGGGTCTCAGGTTACAAGGTCGTGAGGGATGTTGTCTCGTATGTGTGTGACCAGGTTGCCTTGGCGTTTTGTTGTTTTCTTCTCTCCCTAGGGAGGGACCCTCCCACACACCCACCCACCCGTGGAGGACACTCAGGACCGACCCCAGCGGGGTCTCCACCTGAGCAGTGAACGCAGGGTTGACATTTTGGCAAGCCTGCGTGCTCCCGGCTTCCAGCTGTTTTCCAGGCAGCTTTACTGATAACGAGGCGGCCATTTGTGATGTCTCTGCGTCTAGAAGAGGTGACACCGAAACTGAGTCTTAAAAATGAGCCAGCGCTCTCCAGGCCACCAGCTGGGAGGCAGAGGCGGTGGGCAGTGCTCCCAGCAGAAGGACCAGAGGGACGGCGTCATGGGCACCGGGAAGCTGAGTGGGTGCAGATGCCTGAGGCAGCTGGGTGTGCTCAGAAGAAAGCTGACACCCTGTCCCAGGGCGAGGGTCAAAGGCGAGGGCCAGCCCTGTCCGTGCAGGCCGGCAGCTGCACTCTTCCAGATGCTGCCTCCACAGAGGTTAGATTTAGGGAGGAGGCTGGGACGAGGGGGAAGGCCAACCTTACTGCGCCCTGTTAGTATCTTCAGTTTCTTCCGTGCAAATGTATTCACACACAAATAACAAACTTTCATGGTTGCCCTTGAGGCGCCTGGGTGGTTCACTGGGTTAAGCGGCTGACTCTAGATGTCGGCTCAGGTCATGATCTCAGGGTTCCTGAGTTCAAGCCCCACATCGGGCTCTGCACTGACCATGTAAAGCCTGCTTGGAATTCTCTCTCTCCCCCTCTGTCTGTCCCTCTCCTATTTGTGCATGTTTTCTCCCTGTCTGTCTCTCTCTCTCCCCCCCCCCCCATCAAAATAAATAAATAAAACTTAAAAAGGTAATATTGAAGATCCCGCAGAGAGGAAAGAGATGGAGGGAAAGGAAGAATTGTGCCAGAACCCCTGGCACACCTCCCATTATCCCCCTCCCATTATCGATCAGGCCATCTCACGGCGCGGGGGCTGGAGGGGGGGGGGGGACTCCCACCTTTAAGGACTGGAACCCCCGCTGGAGCCTGGGGCATTCTTTAGCCTCACTGCTCCGGGGACCCACAGGATGCCCGTCCCAGCAGGCCACCTCCCCCCCCCCAAAGTCACACCTGGTAACTCGCCCCTGTGATGTGACCACACGCTGAGCTGCCCCGGCTCTTCTGGTGACACATTTCCAGCAAAGCTGGCATTTCAAACAAGTCTAGCTGGTGCCTCACCCCCTGAGCAGGAAGCCGGCTCTGGATCAGCTCAGAACTGCAACAAACGGTTACATTACCTAAGCTGCTGCCCACCAGGCCGAGAGCCCACTGGAGAGCTCGAGACCAAACATTATTCCTGGCTGAGGGGCGATCAACACCCACCCCTGAGCACCCCTGTCCGTAAGCAAATCAGGAGTGTGCGTTGCTAAGGGAGCCGGCAGGAACACAACAGATCTGAGACTAGAAGCATGAAATCCCAAAAGGGGGTAAATCATGTTTGGCTCAAAAGAACCACGAGCACAGACATGATGCTGAGACCTGGGGAGGTGACGGTAGTTCACGGCAGCCACGGTGACGAGGGTCAAGGGAGAGCTTCACAGGGGAGTGACCCCAGCCTAAGGCAAGAGGTCACCCTGGAAGAGAGACTCCTGGCAGTGCCACGGGGGACAGGCCAGCTCCAGCCAAGTCCCTTCCCCTCTCTGTAAGATGGGGTGACAGCGGGTCCACCCTTACGGGGGTGCTGTGAAGGGTGAGTGCACGTGGCAGGGGACCAAGGGCCTGGCAGCAGGAAGAGCCCCCTCCAGACCCCAGGGGTGCGGGGCGGGTGGACTCCTCCCTCAGGAGCCTTTGCACACGGCTGCCCTCTCCCTGGAGTGCCCCCCAACCCCCTACACCCACCGCTGAGCCCTTCCCCCCGTCAGCCTGGACAGCAGCCCCCATTGCGAGGCAGCAGCAGGGAAACAGCCACGCAGGTCAGTTCCAGGCGGCGCCCCACGTGGGGCTGGAGGCCTCTCCGGTTCGGGGGGGGGGGGGGCATTCAAGGTGGGGGTGAGGGAAGGTCACTGTGCCAGTCACTTGGTGCCCATAGGCAACAAGGAATACACCACCCCGCGTGACCCAACTGCCTTCCTTGCCCCGTGCAACCCTTCTTTGTTTATTTCTGGGCTTTCTCACCGTGGCTGCTTCCAAGAGACCCTGAACTTCTTGTGGGCGGGGTCCACGTAGCAAGAACTCACAGATGCTGAGCGCACTGGCATAAGCACCTTAGATTAACTTACTTAGTCCTCACCACGACAGAGGATGCTGCATTTTAATGATGGGGAAACTGAGGCACAGTGCTTCTGAGTGACAGAGCTGAACCTCCTTTACCTTTGACTCCCCAGCACCTAGAGCAGGGCCCAGCATGTGAGAGATGCTCAGTAAACGTTGTGGACTACATAAACACATCAATAAAAAAGTGAAGCATGTCTAAATTCCATCTGGAACATTCTAAGTACCAAGACAACAACTGAAGGTCTAGTAGGTAACATTCAGTGGGAAGTTTCCCCTTTAAAGAAACTTTCCCAGCGTGTGTTGGCTGTACCAACCAGATGCACTCCTTGTGCTTAAGGGAGTGGGCGAGGGGCTCAGAGTGCAACCAGGGCAATGGCCTGTTGGCCCGCCCTCCCCGCCTGAAACCGAATCATCAAACGCTCAGCCAAGCAATGGGCCGGCTGTCGGGCCTCGCCGCCCCCTCTGAATTGCTACAAAGCACTCTTCAAGCTGCAGAATGTGTGGAATTGTGTTGCCAGGCGATGAGCCAGACCTCCTCACTAGCACTGAGAACCCCTTCCAGTAAGGGCCGGGACAGAAGAGGACCCGCTCAACAAGGCCTATTGACAACCAAGGAGGTGTTTCTCACCCTCTGCCCCAGCTCATTCTCAAAAGTGAGGAGCCACAAAAGGAAACAATCGAGTAGATTATCTGGGCTTACCTCTCTCTACGACCTATCAATCACTCCCCACCGCCCAAAAAAAGGAAAAAGGAGGCAACAGTTAGGATTCCAATGCCGAGTAACACTCCACCGATAATGAATTATGCCTCGTGAAAAGCAGTGACAGAGGAGAACTGTTTTCTAATTAGCTGTACGATGCCTTTTCAAAACAGGACCAGACACCCACCCCTCCTCAGAAAGCCGCCAGCAACGTACAACCGTAGTCACGCTAACGGCAAATACAACGTTCTGCGCGTGCCTGATGTTTGTCGACTAGAAAAGACCGCGGCTCCCACTGCCATCACCACCCCCACCTCGCAGTTAAAATAGGGCACAAGCACGGGGCATCCAAAATTGAGACAGCAACACCCCACAGCTGCAGAAGGGAAGCGGTCTCGAGCAAAGCAGAGAAAGGGCCAGAGTGCCCCCTGGTGGCCGCAGGGCTGCCCTTCCTGCAATCAGCGGGAATCAAGGCTGAGCCACTTCAACTTCCCGTTTCCAAATAATCATATATTCAAACAAAGAAATTAATTCAGGAGTAGAAACTCATTTTTACAGGGGAAGTGAAGGAATGTAAGGCATGAATACCAACAAGGACCAACTGAAGGAATTTTGAATAAGCGGAGCCCCAAGGAGCTGCACGTTCTGAATGCGCATGTCTCTACAGCGATCAGATCCAGCTGTCATTTATTCCAGCACAGTCTACAGGTGTTTATTCTTATGCATCTACAGCCCCCCCCACCCCCAAATCATCCTCATTGCACTGATGGAACTCAACGGCTCCCAAGGTCACGCCCAAGAACAAATGCTCTCTGACAACGATCATTTCATTTGGGTTCGTTTGGAGTCCATTTATCTCCCAAGTTTTAGTTCCTGGGCCATGCAGGAGGCACGTGGTGAAAAAAAAAAAAAAAAGGAAAAGGTTTACAACAAAACACGGATCCCAGAAAACAGCCCCACTGCCTCCCTCTCCGGCCTTAGGGTTTCAGGCCCTGGGCACTGCTGTCTCCAGAGCTGGACCATTCTCTGCTGGGGGGCCGTCCCGTGCACAGGAGGAAGCTGACAGCATCACCACCCCAGTGTGACACCCAAAAACGTCTCCAGGTGTTGCCCAATGTCCTCTGGGGATGAAAGCACCCCCAATTGAGAACCACCGTCCTTCCAATCACTTCCTTTCTCACGGCCCCCAGCCTCTCAGACCGACCACATTCTTCTCCTCTTAACTAGGAGGGAAGACTCAGGAGCAAAAGCCGCATAAAGGGAACTTTAGGGGCCTGCGCAGCAGGGAGGATTTCAGTAAACCGGGAAATCAGGCCTCTCGCTTTGCAGCTCAACAAGAAGGCCCAGATCCTGCCTTCAGGATGATTAGCCAGGAATGTACCCTTTGAGGATGTTAATGACAGAGCTACCAGTTACTGAACACTTAATATGCCAGGCGCTCTCCCAAACATGTTTTTTCCAATTTTTCCTACCAAGATGTAATTTACATAAAATATCTTCAGTAGTTTCCATGTATGTATTGATTTAATCCTCACAACCCTATTCAACAAGTACTTCTAATAGCCCCATTTTACAGATGAGAATACGGAGGCACAGACAGGTAGATACCTTGCTCAAGCTCCCACTGCTACTCGGGGCAGGGATGTGGGTAAGAACACAGCGAGCCTACGGGTAGTAACATCAGACAGAACTGCCGACGGCAAGGGTAACACCACCATACCCGCTAGGGCTGCTGCAGATACCGTGTGCAATCGCCACATACTGAGCACCCACATGTTTCTTACTTTCTTCCAAGGTCTGGAGCCCTCTGAAGGAGAATAACGAAAGCAAAGAAATTCTCCCCAGGAAAAATCCATGTATGAGCACAAACTCCCTAACACAGTTTTGCACACGGTGGCAAGGGCTTCTGCAGTCTGTGAAACCATCCCCGGGCTTCCAGTAAAACACCACACATAATATACTCGAAGCTCTGTGCTACACATTTCACACAGCTCGTTCAGAATCCTGTAAGCAGGTGGTATTTCACTTCATTTCGGGGACGGGGAAACCGAGTTCAGAGAAGGTAAAGCATTTGCACAAGGTCACACAGCTCTTCAACAGCAGCACTGTGGTCAGTTTGACCCCAGTGTTCTTTCCACCCCAAAAGGCTGCCTTCTCAACTCAATTCATCTGCGACCACCCACGCCGGAACACTATAAAAATAAAGGACGCGTAAAGTACAGAACGGATTTATGTATCTCATCTTCCAGCAGCACTGGTGATAGAAACTTGGCAGTGACCATGTAAAAGGGGCTGCTGGCCACTCAGAATTAAAACCTGAAGGTGATATTTGCCTCTCACGAAGGTTAATTCACCTTGTACCAACTCTGTAAGGCAGTGTCTTTTCAAAGCAGTCCGCAGGCATCCGGGCACCCACACACATACCATCCTGCCTCTTTCCAAATGGCCATGCCTCCTACATCGGCCAGCACCTGGCCTAGAGGAGGAAAAGCTACGGGCCAGATGTCAGCGTCAGTGTGCTTGTGCTTACGAGTGTACCAACCAAAGGTCATGCAAAGTCAGCTCCACGGTCAGCACATTTGCAAGGGAGCCAGTCAGCATGGGGAAAATGACAAGGTCTGGCTTTGACCACAGACCAACAAGCCCAACAAGACAAGACACTAGAAACATCCAGACTTCAACAACCTGGCTTTCACGGCTGCACAGAACACAGGGATCACGACTCCCTTGCCAGAATAGATGGTGAGAAGCATAAGGAATCCTTGAGTGCAGTCTCCTTCGACTCAAACCTGGGGAAACTGAGGCACAGGGACATCGAAGGACCCACTACTATCAGAGGCAGTGCCAGAGCCAAGGCTTCCTGACTCTCAAGCCAGTGCTCCCTCTACCACCACCAGCTGCCTCCTCCCTAACAGGGGCGGGGGGTACCACTCACCCCCATGTGTAACTCACAGTCCCGGGCTCGTGCTGCATGACCGAGCTAGAGACGGAGGGGTGACGGGGGAACTGGCTTTCGGGTCATTCCAGCAGAACCCTTTCCAAAGTCTCCAGGTTTGTCAGAACTCGAATAAACACCATTCCGTTCCTTCATCCACTCCACGAAGGTCTCCTGAGCCACAACGACATGTCAGGCAGGATTACAGGCCCTGGGATGCAGGCCCTAAGCGAGCAGGCAAAGCGCCTGGCTTCAAGGAGCTCACATCCCCGCGGGGACACGCAAATCCAACGAAAAGCTATTCAGGTTTCAGGTCAGGAAGGCTTTGAAAACCTGGAATCTGCAGACGTGAAAACAGCATGGGTGGTGCAGGAAAAGCTCTTCCAGACGAGTGCTCGGGAGGGAAGCCTCTTCAAGGGGGGACATCTCGGCAGACCCGAATGCTTTCCTCTGAGGGCGGAGCACTCCAGAAGCCCTGAGCTTCCAGGAACAGCGAGGAGGGAGAGAGGAAAGCCCGGTCCCACCGCATCCTGGCACTCAGGCCTCCCGCGGCACCTCTCGGCCTGTTTCTTCAACTGCGAACCGAGGCCCAGACGCCCGCCTGCAGGGATGCTGTGACAATTGGGCAACAGAGTAAATAAAGCCTGGGTCACAGGAGGCGAAACAAGCGAGGAGACAGCATACTATGAACCTCTCCGGGGCACTCCTCGAAGGAGGCTGGAATTACCCCAGAGACCGGTCTGAACCCGCGGGTGGGGTGTGCCGTCTGAAGCCAGGCTGGCAGAGGTCACCTAGAAAGAACCAGGAGGGAACTGGCCAAGGACCAGGCTCACGACCCTAGGGGTTTGGGCTCCAACTAGGGTTCAGAGCTTGACCCCTTGGGGCTACTGAATGGGTTCCAAACTGACCCCCACAGAGGGTCTCCGGAAATAATTCCAGAAAGAACTGGCATTCCTCCAGAGATGCCACCCAAACATCATGACATGATGCTGGACACTCACGGCGACTCTCTCACTGTCCTCAGTCTCGACCTGGTCCCCACGCCTTGCTGGGCGACGAGCAGACTCGGGAACCCAGAACGGCAAGGCTCACCACGCGTGGGGCTTACAAGCACTCGGCGGGGCGCCCATCCCGTGTAATGCCTGGTTCAGCACTCGGGTTTCCTGCCGTGCTAAGTCAGTGCATTTAACCCTCAGAATGGCCCTGAGAAGCCAGTGTAAGTGTCTTCATTTTACACATGAGGAAACGGGGCCCAGAGAGTCTGGGGGGAGAAAAAAGCAAGAGAAAGGGACGCTTAGTCAAGGAAGCACTGGAGGGAGGGCCAGACCCCAGGCTGCGGCCCCCCCCCCCCAGCTCTCCGCAGCACCTAGCACCTTGCTGTATTGTGGGTGTCCGTGCACAGCGCTCAGGGCACCGACTGTGGATTGCTGGCGGCTTGAGAGAGTGGGGGCACGCACGCCAACTCAGGGGTCCCAGCCTGAGAGGCACAGGGGAGGCCTTCATGAACCACCAAGCAAGGAAGGGCCAGCGGGGACTTACGGGGAGGACTGGAGGCCTGGAGGGCGTACTACTGAGGGTGCCCTAGGTAGCAGACGAGCCTCCCAACCTGCCCTTTGCAAGAGCAAGCGGGAGCCACATCACGTCGCTCTGCTTAACACCCTGCACCGGCTTCCCGCTGCTCTTGGCATAAAATCCGACTGAGGGCCGTCTCCAGCATCCTCCAGCTCAGGGCTCCCCGCTTCCCGCTACCCAGCCATACTTCCGGCACCACCACCCACCAGCAGAGCCCCACCGTCCCCCTCACCCTGAAGGCCTCAGCTGCGCCATCACCTGAGACCAACCTGTCTTAATAATACACCCCGAAACAGCCCCCCTTCCAGTGCTTGAGATTCGCCAGCCAAGTTCATGTGTCTGTTAACGTCGCCACTGTGGGTCTTCCCCTCTGGCTGGCAACTCCTCGGGGCAGGCTTTTTGGCTCCTTGCTCACTGACATACAGGCCAAGGTTAGCACGGGGAGATGGGGGCAGTCGGCCTGTCCTCTTGGCCTTCTCCCCGAGCCACACGGCCACCGCTGTGAGCAGCGAACAGTGTCCTGTGCCCCCCGCCCTCCACATTTCCTCTCCACATCAGGCAGAAGAGCCAACGGGAGCACCAGAGTCCCCAACAAAAGGATAGAAACAAAAGGTGGGGTGGGGGGGTGGTTACAAATGTCATACAAAAGCATGGAGAGGGGCTGCCCCTCCAGGGAATGCACAGCCACCCAGCCTCAAAGCCCCATTTTTCCAGCTCTTCAAGTAGCAGAGTGCATTAAACTATTCGCAAGTACTGCTGGTGAACTGACAAGAAACTGGCAGCTGTCACCAGCTGTCACCAGCTGTCACCCTACTGGCAATGCGGTTAACTGAGAACATAAAATGCCTACTGGTAACAGGCCCATAAATACAGGATTCACCTGTGGCCTGCTGACGCCCCAGCCCAGGAACTTACCAGGAAGGAACACAGAAGCAGAAAAAAATAATTTACTACAAGCCTGGTGCTGCCCATTCTTTCCTTAAAATGAGTGAAGCCTGGGTGGTTCAGTTGGGTTAAGCGTCTGACTTCGGCTCAGGTCATGATCTCACGGTTCGTGGGTTCGAGCCCCACGTCGGGCTCTGTGCTGACAGCTCAGAGCCTGGAGCCTGCTTCCGATTCTGCGTCTTCCTCTCTCTCTGCCCCTCCCCTGCTTGTGCTCACTCTTGCGCTCTCTCTCTCAAAAATAAACATTAAAAAAAATTAAAAACTTTTTAACAGAAAAATTTTTTTAACTGAGTGAAGAAAGTCAGTGCAAAAACAAACAACAAAAATACCTGACTGGCGCACCCCAACCGCCCAAACAATCCAGTAAGTCGGAATATTAGTCGTGCGGCAGGATGACCCGGGAGATGAAGGGGGAAAGGCCTCAAGAATAACGTTAAGGAAACAATACAAACAGGCTCACTGGTAAGAGCTGCTATTCACCGACTCTCAGCTCTGACCCAAATACTCTTCTCAGCAAAAGACGGGTGTTCGGCATCCTTGTGTTGGGATGACAGACCCCGAGAGGTTCCGTCCACCCAGGGGAGCCTGGGGAACCGGGCGGCCTGGTTTCGGAGCGTGGCCTCCTGGCTGGGACGGCACATCACCCGCCAAGGCAACAGGCGGGCCGCGGTTCCCACCCCCGCGCACCCGAAACACGAACACACACAAACTTAGCTGCGGAAATGGAAGAGCCCGGGCAGAACTGCGGCTGTTTTGGGGTGCTCCAGACTGCCTCTAGGACTTCACAAAATAGCCATTTCTTCCCAAAAGGCCTTGTGTGCTCTTAAGCGCCAAAGGGCCTGCAGAAAGGGCAGCAATGTAGGCCTGGCCACAGCATCCTCTCTTGGGCCCTTAATAACGACAAGCCGACAAGCCAAGGACAAAACCCTCTGCCGCATCGAGAGACATCTCTCGAGAGAGAGACAGACACAGGAGAGAGACAGAGAGAGAGAGAGAAAGAGAGAGAGAGAGAAAGAGAGAGAGAGAGCGAGCTCTCGAGGGGAAGGCTGCTTGGCAGGGGACCTGTGAGTTATCCCCAAGCACCGAGGATTCAGGACTCCAGTTTCGTCACAGCGCCGAGGCAGCCACCTGTACCGACCGGGAAAGGAAGTGGGGAAGCCGCTTGGCAGGATGTGAGGGAAACGCTCCCTGCTTCACGGAGCAGAGCTGGGGCTCCCCAGCCAGGCTCTTCGGGGTTTTAGAGAGGCAAGCATCTCCCCTGAGTGGAACCCTACGTGCTTCACATGCTGGGATGCAATCCTTGAACTGGAGGTGGGCAGCTCCTAGGACACCATTCTCGGGACTCCCCAGGACTGCAGGTGTCCCCCCCGCCCAGCCAGGCAGAATTCATATGTGAAGCCCTAACCTTCAGTGGGACTGTACTGGGAGGTAGAGCCTGTAAGGAGGTAATTAAGGTGAAATGGGGTCCTAAGGGTGGGACTCTAATTCAGCAGGACAGAGGTCCTTATCAGCAGAGGAGGAGACACCAGGGATGCACAGGCAGACAGAAAAGGCCAGCTGCAAGGCAAGGACAGCGGCCCTGCCAGGAGCCGTCACGGTCACCTGGACTCCCAGCCTCCAGAACTGCAAGACAGAAGTTTGTTTTCAGGCCGCCCAGTCTGTGGGGCTCTGTTAGGGCCACCCCAGCTGACACCCAGCTGACACCCAGCTGACACCCTAGACACCAGGACCGGCTCACGCTTCTCCTTTTTCTACAACGACACGGTGCCAGAGGCAGGATGAGGGGGCCACGAGTCAAACCCACCTTCCATCCGAAATTTCTAAGGATCCTGACCTCTCACCCGGAACACACACGGGCGATGCAGGGCTGCGTCCAGAAGGCTCGCTGAAATTTGCCGCCACCTCAACAAACAGGGCCCCCACCCCCCGCCCCCGCCCCAGGAAGCACACGTTCACCGCCACAAAGTACCGAGGGTCGAGATGCGGGTGTGCTGACGTATCTCCTCCGAGACTCGAGTCATGAACTCTGGGTGAGTCCCTACTTGCCGAAGATGGCAAGTGATACAACCGGATTTACATTTTCGGAAAACCGTCTGAGTCAAAGCAAGGAAAACAGAGCCTGAATCTCAGCCGTCGGCGCAACTGCAGTCTGTCTGGACGGACGACCTTACTGCCGGTGGGCACGCAGGGCCAGCTACCTGCTCTGGCACAAAGTGGCTGAGGGAGACCCACGGGCCAGCCGGCAGCGCGGCCCGAGCTCGGCGGTGGTGGAGGGACTTCATCCGGGGAACACAGTGCTGGACAGCTGCTGGGGTGCGCGGAGATGCCCGCACCCCAGTAAAGCGCCCACAGCAAGGCCCCTATGAAGCGTGGTATTCGGGTCCGCGATCTCGGGGTCGCCGTTCTCTGCAAAGCAAACGGAAACTCCTTGGAGGGGACACACCTCAGGGCCAGAGTGAAGTCTCGTCCCTCTACGTGAGGTGGGAACCACACAAACAGAGAACACTGCAGACGCAGAAAGACAAGGCATGAAGTCACAAGGACTCGGACAAGACGCCTTCTGTCCCTTCTCAATCCTTCTGGTTACTTCCAGGAAAAAGATCGGAGTTTAGCACTAGGATATCCCCAACACCCTCCTTGTGCTGCTCACTGACTCGCCTCCTTTTAACAATGGGAGGGGGTCTCAGTCAGAAGCTGGGACAGGCAAAGACATCCAGGCCGACTGAGCATTGGCTCCTTTCCGCTGCCTTTATTTTCAGTTACCTGGTATTTAGGTCAACTAAAAGTGACTCTCCATTTACTACGATCATGGAAAGTTCCCTTTTTAAATAAAGGCACTCAACTTTTCCTAAGTGCACCCATTAAAAAAAAAAAAAAAATTACAGGGTAAATACTAGTACAGCGGTAAATAAATAACTGAAATTTGAAAGCCGGCAACTTCAGTGTTCTCCCAGCCCGTGCGCCCCACATATACAGATCGACAAATATCTGCCCGGCCGAACTCAAGCCTGAGAAACGCCACAATGAACTGCACGCTTTCACTGCACAGAGGGAGACTGCTCATTCCCACCGACCAACCTCATTTCCTTCTTGATCCCTGACTCGGACAGTGCTGGCCGTCTCCCAGACCCCGCTCTTCCTCCCTAAGCAATGAAAACCCTAATGACGGGGTGGGGAGCACTGCCTCCCTAAGCAACGAAAACCCTGTGGTGGGGGTAGGGGGGCACTGCCTCCCTAGCAGTCGGGGAGGCCATGGGACTGATGTTGGCCAAGTCAGTGGGATACTGTGTGCACCTTCTAGGAAGGGTCCTCGCAGCTGGGGGCAGGCATCAACTTTTTTGTACCCCATGGACCTGTTCTGCAGTCTGGTGAAGCCCACGGACCTCTTCTCAGAAAAAGATTTTAAAATACAGAAAATAAAACACACAAGATTTCAAAGGAAACAGATTATACTGAAATAGGATTATCAAAATGTAAAAAATAAAAGTAACACAAAAATACACAGAATTCTTTATTATCACATTTTAAAAACTACCCTATTTTCCAGCAGAAACAATAATCTGAGATTTTTTTTTTCATGTTGCAGCTCTCACGGGGGCCTGAGACTTCTAGCGGCGATAAAGTCACCCATTTTGTTAACACGAATGTGGTTTCTATGGTTTGCTGGTACTTTCATAATTGAAGGAAATGTAAATTTCAGTCAGAGGCTAGAGGAAAAAGTTGAATCCTATCGATAGAAATGGAGGAAATGTCTCCTTTGCTCCCTCCTCCTTTCTGCTACCTGAGATGAGACTGGGATGGCTGGAGCTAAAACAGCCATTTTGGACTACGAGGCAAGATGGAAGGAGTCCCAGTCTCTTGACGAACATGGAACCACATACCAGCCCCAGCCTGCCTACTTCTGGAAAAAGAGACGAATTTTTATCTCCTTAAGCTACAGCTGGCTTTCTCTTTATTATATAAAACCACACAAACCTAACCTTGTTATATCTCTAATACTTTTTCCCCAGCACGAAGGTTCGAAACCGTTTGAACCTGTTCTTTAACAACCTTCGCACTTAAGAGATACACTCTTCCTTAATTATAAAAATGATTCCTCCAGACCTACCCAATCAGCACAGTTCCTCTGTGGCTGATGACCGTACAGGAGGCAAGCCCCCAAACCCCTCAAAACTCAGTGCCACTCCAGCTCTGAAGTGTGTCCTTTAGAGCGGGCACATGCCCAAACCGGTCATTAACCACAGCTCAGGAAGCTTAGAAAGGCACAGCACACTCACACTACAGACACACACACCTGACTTTACCCCACATCTCGTGAAGTCCACAGTCACGCAGGGGCAAGCGCCATGGCACCCGCTGAGGCACAGGCCCGAGAGTCACCCGGCCTTGGGGGAGGATACTCAGCAGGTACTTACTAATTGTCATCGACTCTGGCACCGAGGAGGAAGGTAGCAGGCTGCTGAGAGGGCCTCCCTGGCCAGGGGGACTGGCTTCCACACTGGGAAAAAGCAGACGGGAGCAAGTCACACTCAGCCACTCAAAATGAACACAGAACTAGCAAGGACTCAGGATTTTCAGGTACAACCACCAGAAGGCGCAGGAGGCAGCCCTTCAAAACCCCGGTCAGCCCTCATCATTTGCAGACTCCCTCTTTGCAAATGTGCCTGCTCGCTGATGCTGATTTGTGTCCCTGAAATCAACACTCAGTATTCTTCTAAAACAAACAGCAGGGGTGCCCGGGTGGTTCAGTCCAACTTCAGCTCAGGTCATGATCTCACAGTCGGTGAGTTCGAGCCCCGCATCGAGCCGTGTGCTGACAGCTCAGAGCCCGGAGCCTGCTTCGGATTCTGTGTCCCCCTCTCTCTCCGCTCTCCCTGCTAGCACTCTGTCTCTTTCTCTCAAAAATAAATAAAACATTAAAAACATTTTTTTAAGAAACAGCAGAAAGGACTCTACATCCTGGATGGACCTGGTGGCCCCCGTCCTCCCTGACAATGTACTGACCGTGCAGGAACCTACAGGTAGTGTCACTGTCACAGAGCAGAGCCCCGTCGACTCAGGGAGAGACAGTAACACCAAGCATGTTTGATGTAACCAGTGACTCCCACCCTGGAGCTGAGGTTGAAAATGCAGGTGTGATCGACCCCTGGTTTGCACCCAGTTAAAACCGTGAAGAGAGAAAAAGAAACAACTCTAAGAGCCGCAAAGATCGCGGTGGCATCAGGGAGACTTCAGTGTCCATCTTAGCTCTGCCACCAAATATCCAACGACTTTGAGCAACTCAGTTTCCCTTGGAGATACTTTTATTTGGAAATCAGAAAACCGACATGGTGCTTACTACTCTATTCGGGACGAAGCTCTTCTCAAATACGTGAGAGCTAAGTGGCTCGAGTATTCCACAATATGAAAGTTGCCTAATATTGTGACCAAATGTTAAAACCCAGTAAATGACAGTAGAAGAGGTACCCAGATATGCCCCCAAAATCATAAAAAGTAAAGGGGGTCCACAAATGAAGTTTGGTAACACGCCGTTTCTCACGCACACACCCTCGGCAACTTCCCATCTAAACCTGAACATAAGTGTGAAATAAGGCCTTGACCTTGAATCCCAGCAGGTGCGCTCCTACCTTCAAAAAAGCATCAAAGGCACAGCTGTCAACGGACAATTCAATCCCAAAGGCGATCTGGCTTCTGAATACTAACCTGTACCGGGACCCAGGCTCCGGGAGAACATGGTCTTCTGGTCCGGTCCCGTTCTCCAGGCTCCCAAGGGGGGCATCTGTGCACAGAGAGCAGTGGCGGAGAGAAAGTCAGCAGTCTGTTCTCATTTCGTTTTCTCCAGGAGGCACGGGCACGGTGCAGACACGGGCTCCTCTCTACACCAGTCGACTTACAAATGTTTCCTGGCCCGCATGCTGGATTTTAATCTGCTACTTGTTTCGTCCTTTTGGCCAGAATCTCAGATTTGCCACCAGGCACTGACACAAGGCAGGGGGCCCCAACATCCCACTTAACCTTTTTAACCTTGAGCCACCTGGAATGGTGCACCAAGTCCATATTCAGAGCCAGCCTCAGGATCAGAGAACAAAAATCAGCTTTCTGTTGGTCAAAACTGCTTGCACTGTAGTGGCTGATGACAGACACAAGGGGGCAGCACACTCCCATCACTGACAGTGTCTACATCAAAACCCAGGGCCCTGCCGCCTTCTGAAAAGCCACCACCCGGCACAGAGAGAGTGGTGTGTGAGAAAGGCATTCGGAACAAGTGAGGCCACAAATCATCTCTAGAGGCACTGAGGATTTTCATAAATGCGTTAGTTGCTGTTCAAGTCTCTTTTCATAAAAAAGTGCAAATCATGGCCCCCTGGGCTAGACAGTGACATTAAGGCCGGTATCACCCACGGCTAACACTTGCCCAGTGGAGAAATTTCTGGCTTTTCGACAGCCATTGCAGAACCAGGAGCGGATGCAGGCACGGGGCAGAGGCGGGAGGGAGCCCATCTCACTGCCCTAAGCTACTCGGCCTCCTGCCTGTCTTTTCTCCCGTTTTGGCCAGAGTTTCATCCTGCTGGAGATTCCCCAGCTCTTAAAGGGGTTGCACTTGGGGAGTCCTAAGGAGAGAATGTTTTGCCACCTTTTCTTCTACCCTGCCATCCCCATCAAGCTATTCCACCCGCTCCTACTTTTTTAAAGGAGTTTGAGGGGGAAACGTCACCCTACAGCCCAGCCTGCCTACCACAGGCTCCCATCGCCACCGCCATCATCATCCCCGCCCTCCCACCTTCATCTTTTCTGATTCCTTTGTGACCGTGCCTCTGGATCCCGGCTCAGGGGCCCCCCTTGGCCACTCCAACAGGGTCTGGGCCCTGGCACCCGGCTGTGTAAAGGGGACACGTCCCAAGCAAGCGCCTCTGGCTGAGACCTCAATCCGGAACCCGTGGCCCACGGTGCTAGCTGCCCGCCTGAAAGCTCTACCGGGCCACCCTGCAGGGCCCACCAACTGATCGTAACGTCCAAACTGCTCCCTTCTGTCACCCTCTCCACTGGGCCTTCTCCCCTCAGAGCGAGGCGCCCTCCTCCCTCCATCATGGAGCCAGGGAGCCCCAGACCTGCCGGCTCCACCTCATTATCGCCCACTCCTTGCCCAGAGTCGTCTCCACCGCCGCCCTAGTGCTGAGGCTCGATACCCTCCGGGGGTCTCCTGCAGGAGCCCCCACAGTTCTGCCTCACCCCTGATGGTCCAACCCACTCACGGCTATCAGATTCCCCTCCCTGGAGCGGAAACGGGGACTCCAACATACACAGCGGAAACCCACGGCTGGAGTAAAGGCCCACATCGTCCGCCAGCATCCCAGACACCCTCCATCCGACTCAGCCCAGCGATGTCCCACGGGAGCACAGGCCGCCCAGGCTGCCTCACGCGCCCTCAAGGCGCCCTCGGAGGTGCCCGCTACCATTATCTTAATTTTTCAGATGTGGAGACGGCCCTGGAGTTCAGTGACCTGTCCGAGATCACAAGCTAATGTGTGAGAGTCTGAACCTCACTCTGCCCAGAGCCAGAGCTAAGCCCTTTCCCCCTCCGTGATCTCTCACACAGCTGATCTGGGCCACGTGCCTCTCTCTCTAGGCGTCCTTGAACTCCCCGCCCCATTCCTCTGTCTATACCGTGTCCCCCCCTGGATATCAGTTTTCCAACCACCAGGTGTCCACTCCCGTCGGCAAGCCCCACCCCCAGGTACTCGGTCCGCCCACTGTGCCCCCACTCAGCACAGGCTTCCTGAGCCCACACTGTGGGCCCGGCTCTGACCAGGGTCAGGGTCACACCGGAACCAGGGCAGACACAGCCCCGCCCTCGAGGACCTCAAAGACTAGCAGGGGGATGGGCATCACCAAGTAATTACACAAATACACGGTTCCAAGCTGAGGTGAGGGCATGGGGACACACGAGGTTTATGGCAGTGTGAACAGGACGCCCGGCTTGCCTGGGGAGGGGGCGGAGGAGCCCTCTACACGCGACACTTGGGCTGCCACCCGAAGGACGCGCACAGGCTGCAAGAGGCGGGAGGAGAGAGACGGCAGTGGGCTCGGCTCGAGGGAGCAGAAGCGGGCTGGTGTGGCTGGGGCATCGCGAGGTCATCAAGCTGTGGGCCAAGCCGGGGCCTCGGGGGCCACAGTGAGGGTTCCTGATCTTATCCTCAGGGCACTAGAAGAGCTTGAAGCAGGGGAGTGAGGCGATCTGATTCAAGTTCTAAGACATCACTCCAGTTGCTGTGCGAAGAGTGGCCAGGGTGGGGGCAGGGGTGGGAGCAGGGGGAGCTGTCGATGTCCCTTGTCCCCTCCTTGCATGCAAAACTCCAGGGGCTGGGAGGGCTCATCTCCAGATCCCCCCAGAGCCCAGCACAGGGCCAGTACAGAGCAGGACACCCACTGGTTGCGTAAAGAAAATCATGAGCCCTGAGTGGCACACGACCTTCATGAGCGGTGTGGGGACCACACATCGTGCAGGTCCAGGGGCACCACAGGGTCCTGACATCCCCAACAGTAACACTACCCACTGGGAGCCAAGCCCCGGATCAACCGTCTCAGGTCAGTGCGGTGCTACAACAGAGCCTCCTCGACCCCAACAAGCAACCCCAAAGACCCAACGTGAGACAAGAAGCTGAAGAACTGGGGAAATGAAGGTTTGAGGACCCAAGGTCTCAAATGAACGAGCAAGGCCTCAAACGGACCCTGGGGGGCACCTGGGGGGCTCAGTCGGTTCAGTGTCTTACTCTTGATTTCAGCTCAGGTCCTGATCTCACAGTTGGTGAGTTCAAGCACCGCGTCGAGTTCTGCACTGACAGTAGGGAAAGTGCTTGGGATTCTTGCTCTCTGCCCCTCCCCCACCTGTGCGCATGCTCTCTGTCTCTCTAACATAAATAAACCAAAAGAAAAGAAAAGAAAAGAAAAGAAAAGAAAAGAAAAGAAAAAAGAAAAGAAAAGAAAAGAAAAGAAAAGAAAAGAAAAGAAAAGAAAAGAAAAGAAAAAAGAAAAGAAGCTAACTAACTCTGAAGTTGCTAAGACCCACCACCAACCCCAGGACCCTTGATGAGGACAGGAACAATAACAATTTCATGTGTGCAATGGGTAGAAATGGGTGTTCACCTCCGTTGAGTATTCTTGGTTGAAAGGGACTTTGGGGCTTCTTCTCCCATGCAGCTTCAAAGAAATGGTAAATGTGCTTTGCTATGTTGCAGGTGACAGACACGCCCAGAGGAATGACTGTATCTGATCCCACAACCCGGTCCCATGTGACCTGAATGGTGTCTTCCTTCTCTGAGCCTCCAACCCCAGCTCCAAAGCACGGCCCCCTAAGCCACAGAGCCTCCCCGTCCATGAATCAGGACAATACTTCTGTGTCCGGAGTCCCCTTCTCTGCCACCTTCTCTCTCTCCAGATTTGGCCACCAAAACACTCCTCCTCCACCACATGCCTCCCTCTGTCTTCCTCTAAATGTCCCCACGGGCAGTGACGCTAGAGACACCAACACTTTCAAAGATGATGGGAAGGTCTCCTAAGGGTAGAGCCATCTGGGTCCAAAACTGTCATTAAAGACACAGAATGGCTCCCTGGCCAAAATGAGAGACTATGTTAACCCTGCTCAAGTAGAAGGGTGTCACTCAGAAAGGAGAGCGGTCAGAAGTGACCAGGAGCAAAGGAGTCTGGGACAGGAATGCCGAGAGCATGCACTCAGAGCCGCCCAGGGAAAGGCCACCCTGACAGGTGAGTCCTGACACCAGAGGTCCACCCGCCTCCCAGGGAAACGGGGGCCAGGCTGGGAGGGACTCGATGCCACCTGGCCTTCCAGTCGGGCAGCAGATCAACTCCGGTGCTGTCTCTCCTGTCTTCTGCAGCCTGAGCATAATTTGTCTTCCTATCCAACTCCTACCCACGGCGAGTCTGCCCAAGGCTGTCACAGGCTCCCGGGACTCCTGGCGGCTTTGTTACCACAGTAAACTAACAAGCTGGCAGGCGGCTCACACACAGCATGTCTGATGAGGATAATGGAGATAAGCTGGAGCTCGGGGTCCCCCAACAGTGACAAGGTGAAGCCTCGGGTCTGGAAGGCTGACAAGCAGAGGCGGGACCAGGAGAAAGCTTCCCGAGAGGATGCTGGAGGCTGGCCAGAGGCCGCTTTCCCCGCAGACCCTGGAGGAAGCCCGCAGAGGGAGGAGGAGTGCTGGGTTCTGGAAGACTCCACCCCAGCACAGAGGGCAACAGGGCAGTGCCCCCGGGGCAGCCAGCCCCCAGCCCCCAGCCCCGAGAGGAAGGGGCCACCAGAAACGAGACAGCGTGCCTAGTGCGGGCACCTGCAGCCCGGCACAAAGGCCCCCTCGGTGGGGAGGGCGACAAGGTGAGTAGGGTGTTGGGTCACCAGCTGGAAGTCCCACACGGGTCCCACGTGGGCATCAGGACCACCTGCTTTCTGCGAGCCCCCACGTGCACCGTGCTCAGTGGACAATGGCGAGGCACCCAACCCCACCGCTGGCCGCTGGGACCACGGACGGCCACCTGAGGGAAAGGAGAAGCCGGGCCCACCAGCCGGCCCCTCTCAGCGGTTTCAGCGGAGACCCCAGGAGAAGCGCTGGCTGGTAAGAAGGCCGCGCGGCTGAGGCCGAAAGGGGAGAGGGCAAGAGAGAGCAAGATTGTCAAAGGGCAGCAGAGACAGGACAGACCACATGAGGAAGTGCGGGGCGCGGGACGGGGGACACACACGAACGCCCTTCTTCGTTCCAACGCCCCGGCACGAGATGCCCACGTGGACGGCAGGCTCTCTCGGGGCCACGGCAGGTGCCTGGCGCCTCTCCCCACATTCACCTGGGAGTCCCTGCCACAAATCTAGAGGAAGGTGAGAGAACACGCCCGGCCCTCCCTCACAGGCCGTGGGCGAGAGGGGACGTGTTCATCCACACCGGCTGCCCTGCAGTCCCGGACTTGCTCCAAGGGCTTGGTACGCGTCAGCTGTCAGGATCACCACCGGCTGCACCTTCCGAAGAGGAGCCCGGCCCAGCGGACGGAGTCACTCAGCCACCACGCTCTGGAGCCTCAGTTTCCGCCAGGAGCACTGCCACCCGGAGAGGTGACCGGCTCACGCGGCTCCTGGAGCCAGGTTCCCTGACCCCCACTCTAGACTGCCACCAGTGAGGGTCCTGCCCGCCCGCCCCTGCGCTCCAGCTACTTGGAGGGGGTTTCTGTCCCCCGCTGGTGACAAGAACAGTCCACCATCCGGTTCACAATGTCAACAGCCTCCTTAGCAGTCGGTGGGCTCTGTTACGTCCTCTCAGACCCGGCCCTGGGAGGGTGAGAAGGGGCCTACACGGGGGGTTGTGGGCAGGGGAGGGGAAGAGGCTGGGGCCTCACTAACCCGGTGGTGCCGCGGGGCCGTGACAGCCGCCGGGCACCGTACCGGCTGCACCGCACGCCCACCCCTGGACCAACCAGGCTCATCCGCGTCCCATTTGCCCCTCTCCCGCTGCTCCCTCCCATTCGCCCCTCTCCCGCTGCTCCCTGTGACCTGCTCTAGCCAAAGAAAAGAGTAACAAACCACACAAGAGCACACTCAACCAAATGGAAGGGGTCCGAAACGCTCATCCGCTCTAAAGGCAGGTTTCAAGCAAGCTACTCTCTGACCCCAAGCACTTGGTTGCAAAGGGTGCTGGGGCCTTTAGAGCTACAGTCCTGTAACTTTTTCCCTAAGAGGCAGCAATAACGTCACCATTTGTGGTCTGCTTGTATATGCCCAAGTTCCAAAACAAAATCACTGGGGAGGAAAAAACACAGGCTTGGGGGCTCCTTCATGACGTGTCAGCTGGTTTGGCCCAGCACTCGCTCAGGTGGGAGCAAGTCAAGCCCTCGGGTTCAGCAAGAAGAGAAGCCAAAGCCTCAGGCAGTCCCAACCTCAACAAGCCTCTGCAGCCCTGGGTCCCACACCCCTTCGTGCAGTCCTACTGCAGAAGGGACCCAGACCCTGCTGCTGGCTCCCGGGGCCCAAGCTCATGAATGGACGGAACACGTCATCGGGGAACACCCACCTGCAGGGCCATACGAGCCCACTCCGCTGACCGGAAAGAGGACATCGGCGTCACCTTGGAGCACCTGCAGCGGGGCCCAGCTGTGCATCTGGGCGAGGCGGGCGTTCGCATCCAGCGGCCTGAAGTGAGAGAGTACAGCTGCGTGACAGACCGAAGAGCCTCTGAGGGCCACGAGCATCCGCCGGCCTCCCTCAAGTTCCCTCTGGGGAACCAACCAGACCATGACTGAGCTGAAGACAGGAGGCCCAGGCTGGGAGCAGGAGCGTGTGGTCCAGACCCAGACCTCGTACATTCGTGCCTTGAACCAGTGTTTCTTGAGCCCTTACCATATGCCAGGCTCTGTGCTCACGTATATTTTGTGCTGGCCAAAGAGCCAGCAAATAGTGTTTATCCCGCCCTCCGGGAGCTTACAGTCATAGGGGGACCAGGACATGAACCACACAATCCCACAAGTAGACATAAGACAGCAGCTCAGATCCATGGAGCTGGTCAGGAAGGCCACGGAAAGCTTCCTTGAAGAAGACAGGTGACAGAGGAGAGCTGAAAGTGAGACCGCAAGGTCAGCCAAGTGAAGAGGAGGACGAGAGGAACGCAGGCAAGGGAAAAGCAGGTGCAAAGTCCTGAAGCAGGAGGAAGGATAGAGTGTCCCAGGCTCTGGAGTGACGGCAGCCACGAGACCCGGGGCGAGTGTCCCTTTGCCTGGCTGGTTCTCGAGCCCTCATTAGTAAAATGGCAGAATCAGACCAGATCGTGTCTGGGTCCCTTCCAAGAAAGGGGGTCAGCTTAAACATAAAGCAGGCTCATAAGAGCTGTCACGCCGTCCCCTTATCCACAAAGTACAAGAGCAACCTGGACCATCTTTGTCACACCAGCTGGTTCAGTTCAGTGTGTCTGAGAAAGGATTTCCCCACTGCAGCAGTTGTCTCTGGGCAAGTAGGAGACATGAATAAATACCAGAATGTGTTTGCACAGGCTTTAAAGTTCATAGAATCCTCCTTCCATCCTTCCTTCCTTTCCTCCCTCCCTCCTTCCCTCCCTCCCTTCCTTCCTTCCTTTCCTTCCTCCCTCCTTCCCTTCCTTCCTTCCTTCCTCCCTCCTTCCCTTCCTTCCTTCCTTCCTTCCTTCCTTCCTTCCTTTCCTTCTTCCCTTTCCTTCCTTCCTTCCTTCCTTCCTTCCTTCCTTTCTGTAACTCAGTTTCTTTTCTGGGACACAGTTATAAAGAAATCCAAAGCAAACCATGCTCATGCCTACTTAACAGAGGAAGGGAGGAAGGGAGGGAGGGGGAGGAGGAGGAGGAGGAAGAGGAAGGGAATGGGAGAGGAAGAGGGGGAAGTGAGGGGCGGGAGAGAGGAAACCAGTTCCAGGAGGTTATGTCACTAGTGCAAGTTCAGCATCCTGGACAGAACCGAGGCTTCAGGGATCTGAGGCCACATCTTCCAAATCCAATTACATTGGGCCTCATGGCTGCCGCCCACCATGTGGCATGATGTATGCAGTTTTTCTTTTGGTTCAGGGCAGGGATCAACAATAATTTTTTGTAAAGGACCAAACAGGATATATTTTAGGCTTTGTGGCATAAGTATTCTTCTTTGCTGTTGTTGTTGTCCTTAGCAATCCTTTAAAAAGTAACAACCAGGGAGGTGGGAGGGGTGGGTGGGGGCTGGGCTAGATGGGTGATGGGTACTAAGGAGGGCGTGTGATGAGCACCGGGTGTTGTATGGAAGTGATGAATCCCTGAGTTCTACTCCTGAAACCGATAGTTAACTAACTAGAATTTAAATTTTAAAAAGGGGTGAGGGGAGAGGGCCCGCCTCTGGGGGCAAGCCTGTGCTGCTTCCAAAGTCGGTTAGAGCTTTTCCTTTCAGTCCTGTCTACCTCTTGGTCAAACATTTGGCTCAGAGCAACAAACGGGAAATAATCCTACCAGAATTTTGCAAGCTCCGTCATTTAACCGTGCAGGTCACACCCACAATGAGACGCTCAGCAGACTGGGTGGGGTGCACCAGCAGAACCAAACTTGGGCCGGGCTCTGGGGTGAACTTGGCTGTGCCTCTAGAATCTGTACAGAGCCGCCCTCCTGGGGCTCCAATCTAGCAACTGGCGACCCAGGGGACTCCCAGACACCCAGAGGCGCTCAGGGGGGCCCTTCAGGAGAAGGCAGCAGAATCATTTGCTCCAGGCAGATGGGATTTTCTGCTCTTTCTAAGGGGAAATTTTGCCACTTCTCAGCAACACGGGCAGAGCACAGGTGAAGCCAGGTCCCCTTAGTCGAGATTCAGAACCCAAGCAAGAGAGCCCAAGGGCCACCACCCCCAAAATGACTTAATACTGAAGTGATTCCTAAGGCACAGACCCACTCAGAACGTGGTGCCACATCTGGCTGAAAAACAGTAATGGGTGTTGCTTTTCATCAAAAAAGTCAGACATTTCTTTTAAAAGCTAGAAAATGCCAAAAAGCGGGGGGGGGCGGGGGGGGCGGGGGGAGGGGATACACCAAAAGCCACACCACCAAAAGCAAAACCGCATTAGACACCATTTCCGTAGTGGCTCCGTTCTACACGTATTTTCCTTTAAGAGGTCATAACGAAACTCAATGTAGGATTAATATTTTGCTCTTTCCCATTCCATATTAATTCATAAGTTTGTGTTCACACTACTAAGACACTCTTAAATGTCATTTAAGATGTTCCAGATCCCACTGGGTCCTGTATGGAACTGCTGACTCCCTGTATTGTACACCTGAAACTAATGGAACACTACGTTAACTACTGGATTTAACGTTAAAAACTTAAAAAAAAAAAAAAAAAAAAAAAGATGTCCAAGATCTGCATCGTTAAGACGTTCGAGTTTAAACTACACAAGAGCTGAGGTCAGCTCCAGTGTTCTACTTCTCTGAGCAAGGACTTTGGAGTCAAGAGGCAGCAACAGGTTTTCCTTTCCGGAGGCTCGTTCCTCAGGGTAGATTCCCAGCAACAAAACTGCTGAATCAGGTGGGACAAACATTTCGGAGGCTCCTGAGGTCGCGTCAAACCGTCTTTCCACAAGGCGGTCAACACAAGGGACGTGATCTGTGAGGATCTGGCGGCCCTGTGCGCCAGACTCGCCCCATCATCCACTCCACATTTAAGGCCTACTGTGTGCCTAGAAGGTACCAAGCAGCTGAGGACACGCAGAGAGCAAGCCCTCCCCCCAGGGCACTAACCTAGGGCTCTCCTTTTCTCCAGTTTTCAGTTTAAATCCCGGGGAAAATTTCAGCTGTCTCCTGCACTCTGCATTTGCTTAACTGCTAGCAAGATGTTAACAGTTTCCCCTATGTTTGTAATTCTTTTTGAATTATGTGTTCACCCCACTTCCCTACTGGTGTCCAAGGACACACGTCAAGTGACAGAAAAACCCCTTTCTATAATAAAGATATTATCCTCTTGTAAGAAAAAAAAAAAAAGGCAAACCAAACACTTGTAAATATTGAGGCAGGAGGGACAAGACTTTTTCCCTCGGTCATCAAAGAAGCGTTTTAACTGCCAGCAAACAGAAACATAAACCCAGCTTTTGGCCAACAGAGCATTTTAAAGACAATCAGGGCACTGACTGGCCAGAGGCTGTCACATCCACAGAGAGCTTCTCCAGGAAGGGCCACTTTTCCCTCACAAACCTGGCTGTGCTGCTCAACTGCTAAGACGCCGGCCCCTCCAGCTCCCAGACCTCTCCTGTGAACGTGAGCTTAGAATCAAAACGAAAGTATTACTCAGTGGGCCATCTCATCATTCTCCGCTCTTCGCCAAGGGGCTCTGCAGAATGCTCAATCAAGATCCCCCGCCTTACACCAGGGAGAGTCCGTCCAGAATGTGCGGGAGGCCCAATGGCCTGGAAGGGCCCGGGCCCCTGTAAAGGTCACCCTGCACTGTTTTGTGTCTTACACATCACAATGCCGGCGGTGGCTACCTTGGCTCGCAGGCTGCCCTCCGGCTCAGGCTTCCCTCAATGGCCCCAGTCTAATAGGAAGAGAAATGACTGTGTCTGGGGACAAAAAATACACAGGGTGAATCAACTCAGAGATGCACTCACCCACAGAGACACTGAATGCAAGTGGCACGTCCCAAAAGGCCCTGCTTAAGAACAAAGGGCTTATGTGGATGTTATGTGGCAACGTGGCTAGGCCACGGCACCAAGATATCTGATCAAACGTTGTTCCAGTTGCTTGAGGAGATAGGTTCAGATGAGATTAACACCTAAGAGGGTGGACTCGGAGTAAAGCAGATCACCCTCCATGTTTGGCTGGGTCTCATCCAATCAGCCGATGGTCTTAACAGGAAAAACCGAGGTCCCCCAAAGAAGAAGGAATTCTGGGGGCGCCTGGGTGGCTCAGTCGGTTGAGGGTCCGACTTCGGCTCAGGTCATGATCTTGCAGTGTGTGAGTTCGAGCCCCGCGTCGGGCTCTGTGCTAACAGCTCAGAGCCTGGAGCCTGCTTCAGATTCTGTGTCTCCCTCTCTCTCTGCCCCTTCTCTGCTCATGCTCTGTCTCTCTCTGTCTCAAAAATAAATAAAAACATTAAAAAAAAATTTTTTTTTTTAAAAAGAAGAAGGAATTCTGCCAGCAGCCTGCCTCTGGACTGGAAATGTAGCTCCTCCCTGGGTCTCCAGCCCGCTGGCCTACATCCTACAGATCCTGGACCTGTCAGGTGTCCACAATCACGTGAGCCCATTCCTTAAAATCTATCTAGACAGACAGATACAGACAGACGATAGCGTCCCCCTCTCCTTATCCGCAGGGGATACATCCCAAGACCCCCCAAGGAATTCCTAAGAGTACACACATTACTGAGCCCTCTATAGATATACTGCGTTTTCCTATCCATACACACCTATAGTAAAGTTTAATTTATAAATGAGGCACATTAGGAGATTAACAACAGTAACTTACAATGCAATATGACAACTGTAACCGTGATCTGCCACAAAAGTTTCGTGAATGTGGTCTCTCTCCCTCTCTCTCTCTCAAGATATCATACTGCACTGTAGTCACCCTTCTCGTGATGACGTGAGAAGACCCACTGCCGACGTGATGAGGAGGCAGGGAAGCTGAAGGACTCCACAGAAATCGGCTTTTTGCTCCCCTTCCTGCTCCTTTTCCTGCTAGGACCCGCAACCCCATGTTACATGTGCCTCAAAATGCAAATAGCAGACATCCTCCTTGTAAGGGACAAGGAGCGAATGATTTCTTTAGGCCAGATCACATCCAAGGAAGGACCAGGCCAGAACGGAGAGAGAGTATTCCAGACCACCGGCGCTGGACCCCTCGACACCAAGACCCCCCCTAGCTCCAAAGCGTAACACCTGGATCCTGGTCTTTGTTCTAAGTGGTTCCCGGACGCCCGAGAGGTGACATACCCCAGAGCACAATCCTCAGTAAAAAATCCCGGGCTCCAAGCAAGGACATGACGCCATCCTTCCCTTGCTGAGTCTCCCAAACACACCGTCCCTGTACTCTATGCCTTCAGCGAGTTCTGTCTTCACCTTCTGCTGGCTCGAGTTTGATTTCTAGCCTGTGTGCAGCCAGGGCCGCTCGTGGCTGGTCCTGTGGGAGCCCTTCTGGGTCCTCGGACCCAGCCTGCCGACATCAGTGAGATGAAGCAGAGTGAATGCGGGCGCTGTGACACAGCGCAAGGCCACTGCGGACCTCGTGATGAGCCGGGAGAAGGAGCGCCACTGCTCCAGGACCACGGTTGGCTCCGGGGGAACAGAAACCGTGGAAAGGAAACCGTGGCAAGTGGAACCGCGGACAAGCGGGCAGGACTCCTGCCCACACGCAGACACACGCCGTCCCCATCGGTTCTGCTTCTCTGGAGACCCAGACTCACACAGCAGGTCACAGCACGTGGGTCCCAGGTGGCCAACGCTCATCCCTCTGGACAAGAGCAACACTCCGGGGGACCTACCCCAACACACCCTCCAGGAGTAGAAGAAATGCTCGTGCGTGAACACGTCCAGTTCAGAATGGCTGATCACAAAAAGGCAAAAACAGCAGCAACAACATCAAAGGCCAACAACCTAAATACTGAACGCGGGGGAAAGAGACGTTAGCAAATCATGACAAGTTGATCCAATGGACTGTCAACCAAGGATATCCCTACGTCATGTAGAAACGTGGAAAACAGCTGACAGTAAAAGCGTGGGAGCACAGCGTAACCGAACCTTAGGGCCCGCCCTGCCGCTGCTTTGACACATCTCTGCTGTCTGCCTTCATCCACCAAGTGAGCGTGGCACCCACCAACCTCCCAGGGCGGGTACGCGAGGAGCCCGCCATGCCCGGCCTATCACAGGCGATCGATACGGTAACGCTGCTCAGACAGGCACCCGTGTGAATGAGGGCAAAAGAGCAGAAATCAGAAACAGGCACCGTGTCATGAGACAGAACGAGGCGGGACATGAGAAGCTCACAGCCAGAGACGCTGCGCCCCTAATCCCGCCGCGGGGTGTCGGCATCTCCAGGTGATGCTGTCACGGGCTGGGTGTGAAGCCAGCGTGACGATGGCCCCGTGCACCGCAAGGCCCAAGTGAAGGGGCAGCTCGTTCATCCGGTGCTCAGAGTAAGACCAAGCACAGGAATGAGTACAGAGCAGCGAGAGCAGAAGCAGCTGACCTGTGTGCCTTCTTGCTGCCAAAGGCCCCACGCACGTCTGCCGCTAACTCAACGACTCCGAGAAGCAGGTGCTGTTTTGCTCCCAGGTCTCAGATGAGGCCTGAGGCTCTGGGAGGTAAACGTGTCCAAGCAAAGCCACGCAGCTAGGAAATGAGAAGCCAGGCTGTGTTGATTCCAGGATCCACGCTCTGAACTGTGCTGTTGTGCTTTCTGCCCCCGTGTGCATCAGGGCCCTTCCAAACATCCACCTACCGCCAAGTCCACTGTTCAAGCGGCAAGTGCAGGCAAATTCCTGCTGTTCACGCCCCGGTACATAAACAGAGAAACTGGCAGCCTGCGACTGTGCTCGAGAAAAACCCTGCCTCTCTCCCGAGCTTCCTGTGCAAGGAGCAAGTTAGAGACACAAGCAACATCCAAGCAACAGGAATGAAGGACACGTACCTAAGGCGAGAATGTCAAGGCACGCGTCTGGACACCAACTTTAGAAGGACCTTCAAATGCACTCCCTTCCCTCGAGTTCGTTCTCAGGAGGACAGTAAGCTAACGCTCCTTCCTCCTAACTCAAGATCAGAAAAGCGAATGATGCCTTCTATAAACCGTGTGTGCGTTCACTTCACCTGATGCTGCAGGAAGAGACAGCCGTTAACGCGCCAACCCTATGCTAAAAGCTCCAAGTGGAACTTACTTCTCAGGCGACCCCGAGTGGCCCAGGCACTTCCTTCCGGACATGCTCCCTCCGTACACATCATCCTCGTTGTTATCCACATCCTCGTCATCGATGCTTTTCACGTCGAGCTTCTGGTACCCAAACTCCCCGTTCAAAGACAGAGAATCAATTTTCCATGAGTTGCTGCTCTGACTTCCGTTGGAATTTGGCCCGAAGGGGCTTTCAAAGGCCGACAAGATGTTGACCGAGGAGCGGTCGGAGTTGTCCTCTGAACTCTCCCCGGCCCCGGGTATCTTCTTAAAAACATCGCCAGAGTTCTCCTCTTCGTCATCATCAAACGAGATGATGTTGGTCACCTTTTTCTTCTTCTTCCGCTCCTTTTTACATTTGGCATCTGGTAAAAGAACATATGGTGTCACAAGAAGTAGGCAAGATAAAGCCACAATTGAGCCATGTGGCGTCCACATCGTGGCAATTCCTCCGCTGGTCAATGGAAAAATACACTTCAGATACGTTCAGATTTTTTTTAATCCTCGAGGGAGAAAAACCTGTCTACAGGAGACTGAACAAAATGGATGTGGGACTACACTTCTGGGGTAAACAAACACATCACAGAGCACACATTACAATTGTCCCTCTGAGCACTTTGATTCAGAGGGTGCTCCCACTCCTGAGACAACTTTCACTTTGGAAAGTACTCTCCTGGCTGACTGATGAGACCAAGAACACCCGTTTGGGGTGGTGGTCAATGGTCCCCTTTACAATGGGACTCAGCTGCTCCTCCTTCCGAGGGTGTGTCTATTTCCCCACCCCCTTGAGCACGGGCTGGCTCAGTGCTCACATCTTCCCTGCAGCATGTGGCACAAGTAACGGCGAACTCTGGAGCCCAGCCATCAGTAGGTGCTGCACCCCCTCGAATGCTGCCCTGAAACTACCGGGGAAGGAAGCCAGCCTAGCTTATTAGAGCAGAGGAGGCCACGTGTAGAAAAACAGATGCCCCAGCCAACAGTGGGCACTATTCCCAGGCACATGAGTGAGACCGTCTTAGATCTTCCGGCTCAGCCACCAGCTCGGGACAGCCCCATGAGGAAGCCCAAGTGACACCAGCAGAACTATCCCATCAATGCACAGTCATCAAAAAAATAATAAATTGTGGTTGTTTCAAGCCACTACACTTTGGAGGCTGTTTGTTACACAGCAAAGACTACCTGAAACAGAAATCAAGGCTGTCTTGGTGACTAGTACTTATGTGAACCAGTTTGTTCACCCATCTTAATCCTCAAACTTGGGTGTGAGACACTTCAAGCTGACTCCAGACACTCCATCCCGTCTGAACCACATGGGGATGCTTCACCAGTGTATCAAACGCTGAGACAGTGTCAAAAGCAGAGTCCCCAAAATGGATGGAAAGAACGCTCCTTGGGGTATACAACTTCCAGGGTCTTGGCTTCACAAGGCCCCCAACGGTCCTATTTCCTGTCATTTGCTGGGGGTCTCTGCCGGAGAAGGGGAGGACCAGACAGATAAAGCCAATGGATACCAAAGACCCCATGGGTTCTGAATCTTCACCGTCATTAATAATTCCAAAGAGATGCCCATGATCACTGCCTTGTTTACGAGGTTTGAGAATACTAGGACTACGTACTTAAACCCCAAATCTCCAACTTTGCTGTAGCAACATTCTGGATGCCCCGGAAGCCTCAAAGCGTATCACAAACTTCTCATAAAACTGATCTCAACTAAATCAACTTTGCCTCCCCACAGCCTAGAGTCAAAGCTGACCAACTCCTCCCTCCCCCTTGGCCTGCACCTAACTGTCACCCCCCCCCCCCACCCCCAGCAAGAGTACACATTCTTGATAGCACTCCCTGCTTGGCTTTTATCCCATTTATCAAGAGGATACTCACTTATTTGTATAATTTGCCATCAAATGGGTACCCCTACCCAGCCCAAAAGAGACTGCGGTCTAAATGTTAGCAATCTTCCTAGTTCCCCGCTGAGCACACAGAACGCAGTGAACAAAGAACATGTGAACAAAGGAAGGAATAAATGCATGAAGTTCCAGCTCTTCTGTTTCCATGCGACTCACACACCCTCACATTCAGTGTGCTCTCAGTGAGCTGTCTGCTCTCCCACCATATCATCTCCACAGCTCAGCAGGGCTCTCAGCCCCTTCCAGAGTGAGTAAGCGGAAGAAAAATAAACACGAACACAAACACGAACTAAAAACGAAGGGAACATAGATTTCATTCCCCTTGGGACTTTCAGACCACCAGATGCATCCCTCTTGGCCGCGGCCAGTCGTCCTTTCACCCGAACCCCCTGTTCCACCGCGCACGCCCCATCCTGCTCACCGGTGCTGACGTGCTTGGACACGACGGGCAGGGGCTCCGTGTCCTGCTCGGGTTTGATAAGGATGGAGACAGCAGAGGACGCTGTGATCTCCCTGAAAAGGCTGCTCACTCCTTGCGTGGATTCCTTCAGCAAGGAGGTCACGTTCTGCGTGGACTCCTTCAAGAGGTCTGAGACGGTAGGAGCAAACTTACTCTGCCCATTTAAGTCCTTGTTGTCGATGTTAATTGCGAAGAGGATAGAGTTCAGACCTGTCCCAAAAAAGGGAAAAGTCTGGAGTGTCTGCCATGGGAGACTCACGCCCCCACCACGATGAACACATGGGGCCTGGCAGAACACGCAAGAGGGGACGGGCTGATCTTAAACACGGATTAAAAAACCTCCCACAAAATGGGGTCAGTAGACACCAGCGATGGCAGGAGGGGAGTCTTTCCAAATCCTCTCCCTATCTGTGGAAGACAAGAGGTCAGCCTGGGGGGAGGTTAAGATGTAAGCCCTGGGGTGAGAGGGCCTGCGGTGAATCCTACCACGTTCTAGGAGACCTTGGTCAGGCCACGCACCACCTGAGCTTCAGCTTCCTTATCTGTAAAACGGGGCCAACAGCATCGCTTTCACAGGGTATCAAAGACAATCACCCACCAAGAACACTCAGCTCAGTACGCAACCAAAAATGTGCGCCAACCAGTATCATTACCACGATTACTTTAGGTAAAAGCTTGCAGAATTCTGGCCTACCCAGAATTCACGGTCAGAGCCTGACTTCTCCTCCTAGGTGGACATGACTAACATTAACTCTCAATATGTGAGCCTTAGTGTGAACCTTCAGGGGAAAAAAAAAAAAAGGAGGGAGGCAAGGAAGGATTTTAAAGAAAGAAGCAAGTTACCCACTTCTGTTGGGCTCACCCTTTGAGTGAAAATCAAATGATAATCTAACGATGCACCAACTAACATCAATCCAGGGCTCTCACGCTGATAAATCACATGTTACTCTCGTCACGTGTGATTCTCTCATGGCACTATGAAAACAATTCCCATGCTATCAAGATCCCTGCCTTGCAGAGGAGCAGGCAGTAAGGGTGACAGAGCTCACAAGATCTGCCCCAGGCCACCAGCCAGGAAGGGGTAGGGCCAGGCTTCAAAGGCAGGTCTCCTGCTTCCAAATCCCCAGGTCTTCATGTTATACTTGTAAAGCCACGGCCAAAGCCCCCACCCCCAGGCTTTCCCTACCAGGGTATCCAATTCAAGACAAATGGGCTCAGTAATCAATTCCACCAAAGGAAGGGCAGTGGCCAGTGACCCATTAAGTCAGCAAGGGACAGGGGAAATCACAGCATCCCCTGGAGTTATAAATTCCCTCCCAGGTAGCCGACTGTGCTCACCACACTTCAAGGACTCATCAATCCTGGCCTGAGCCGGGCTTACCAGCTGCCATGGTGGGAAGCATGCTAGACCTTTCTTCATCCATCACAAAAGACCAGTCTTCATAAAAAGTGCTGCAAATTGAAAGAGAAAGGGGAAAAGCTCTGAACAGCAGTTCTCTGCATCCATCAGCCAAATAAATTCCCTTACATGGCTCCCTGGAAAATCCACGCCCGGTCATCCCAGAGCGGAAATCCAAGGTCTCCATGGGGATGAAGCTTCTGGTTGTAAAGGACTGAAGGTATATATCCTACGACTTCCTCATTGGTGCCTTGAGCTCCAGTGTACTGAAATGGGCAACGTAAACAGGGTATTTATATCAAGAAGCAAAGGGGAAGGAGACGAACAGAGAGGTAGTGCTCACTCAGGGAATGTCTGTAAGACACACAAGAAATCCAAGCTGGCCCCCTGACCAAGCTACTGCAAGAAACAACTTCAGAAAGAAATTCTAGAATTCTGTAGCTCCAGCAACCACAACATTTGCATGAAATACTTCCTTGGGCTGCAGACCCAAAAGCCCGAGTTATCCCTGGAAAGGGCTGGGAAGCTAAAAGGGCCCCATGAATCTAAACGGCTGTAGCAAGAGGTCAGTAAGGCCTACAGGGATTGTCCAAGGTCGTCGGCAGTAATGGTACAGGCAGGGCTTGAAGCAGGTCTCCCAGCCCAGTGCCCTGGCTCTTTATCCAACCCCTGCTAAACCACAGCAAGCCAATATCCTCAACCCCTGACTCAGCCACCAGGTAGGAGAACTCTCAGTTAATTGCCTCAAAGCTCAAATCACTGAAGCACCATCAGTGGTGAGGGTCATGGGGTTCAGCAGGAGACGGGATGCATTCCCCGCTCGAGTGACTGAGGACAACTAACAGGAAAGAAGAAACGCCCCACTTTCAACAGACTCACCCAGCAGAACGTCAGCGGAAGCACAAACGTGTTTGAGCTGGCATGCCAACGGTACCTCCAATTCCCAATGCCGTGACTCTTTAAAAATCTAAGCCAGGTTCCAAGCGTATAAGTGAATTTGGTTTTCCCACAGCTAGGTGGATAAGTGGCCAGTGATTCAGCTAAGTTCAACCGTGATTGGGCTGTTCGTTGTTAACAGTCCACCTTGAAACGGAGTGGGACAACTCGGAACCACTTGCAAATGATCTGCTGGGAGGAGCTTCCTGGAAATGTAAGAAACGGGGTGTGTTCTCCTCAACTAAAACCGCTTAATGCTCAGGGTGGGGTTGGGGGGGGGGTGCTCGCAGACGTTCACAGCCTCACGGCCCAGAGCTGAACAGCACACGGGTGCTGTCCAGCATGGCATTCCTGGCCCCCATGCCTCCCATTTCAGACCCACAGTCTGAGTGTCCAGCCAAGCGAGGCGCCACGAGCATCATCACCGGGAGAACTTCAGGGGTATGTGTAAGGGCCTGACTGGATCATCCCAGAACACATAACAAACTGCTGGTAGGGAGATGACCACAAGCAGCGCGCGCGCGCGCGCACACACACACACACACACACACACACACACACACACACACAAAACAGAAGGGGAGACAAGCCAGGGAGCACGTGGCAGCAGATAAAATCGTGGCCATGCATCACGGCACTGATGAAATGCCGGCTTACTGAATTAAATGAGATTAATTCACTGAAATCAAATCCTCACTACTGAGGATCTGGGCACTGCTAATGGGGAAACTATTCAGGTCACCAGAGTGGGATGGATCACCGTCCCTTTGCATCATCAGGTGACACAAAACGACATGTCTCGTCCCCCATTCTCAGGTGGTAAATAACAGCCACTAACACAGAGGTATCAACACCACGAGTATAAGAAAATGACAGCGCTGTCACACGGTTTCGAAAGGAACGTGGCTGACCGTACCACAGTGGACCCATATTCGGTGCCCGCTGCCCGCTGCTCTGTGACAGCCAGGCACCCCCACCTTGCCGAGCTAGGCTGCCGCCATGTGACTTGCTGGCCAATGAAATGTGAGTGGAAGTGAAGGTTCTCTCTGGGCAGAAGCTTTAAAAACCAACGCTCAGTTCAGCCCACATCCCTTCTTCCTACCTCAGCGACCGTGGAAGCAACGTTCACACGGATCCTACGTCAGCCTGGAACCCTGAGATGGGAAACCCAGACTCATCCACGACAGACACGTAGCAGGGGGAGAGGTAAATGTGGCTATATCTCAAGTCACTGAGGGTTTTATGATGTTTGTTTTGGCAGCAAAAACTGACCTATGTAACTGATGGAGTGAGCTTTAAGTCTACAATCAAGGGGAAAACAAAAAGAGGAAACATCATAAAATGGGTATTTTTAAACTAACAATTGACTTCTATCCCCTACACAAAACTTCCCTATTTCTTTCAGTCAGTATGGGATTGATTAACCTCAAAGAAAAACAAAACAAAACAAAACAGAAGGAAATGTAAAGAACCCAGCACAAAGGAAAAACACACATGAAGCTTATAGTGAACACCCAGTATCTGAAGAGAAAGAAATTCTGGATCTGAAAGAAGCCCAGATTAAACCACCAAAGGAAGCGCAGGCTATGTCCCGGGACGACAGCTCCCTCTGCATCCCACACCTACATAATAATAAACATTTATGGAGTGCTTGCTGTCTACAGGTGCCATGCTGAGCCCTTTACGAGCTTCCACTCTGGCACTAATTCTCCGACCAACCGTGCCCACAGCACAGCTGAACCAACAGGGACTATAAGAGGGGAACCCACCTGCCCCGATGGGGAGACTGGGATGCAAACCCGGGCAGTCAGATTCTGCAATTCCAAGCGCTCGGCTACCCCTCCCCGCAGATGCCCATCCCGGGTACCTGAGCCTGCTGCGGTCGGCCAGGAGCATGTGCAGGTACCGCTCTAGGGAGTGTTCATTGAGGGCACAGCGGAGCCAGGCCCGGCCGCGGCCCACGTCTGAGGCGATGTGGCGCAGGGAGTAGAAGCGTGGCAGCTCGTGCTTGCTGAGGACCTCCTTCACGTAGAACCAGAACACCGGCTCTGCAGAGAGAGGGACGGACACTGTGGCACTCAGCCTGGGACGCGCGTCATTTTACAGCTCCCAGTCATTTCTGCAAAAGAGTTACTTCCTTAGCACAGAAAAAGAAAGGTACCAAAGAGTGTAATTTTGAATCCTGGTTTGTTTCCTTACTGGTCTGGATCACAAACATTTTCCTATAACATTTAAAAATCTTTGAAGACATTCGGGGCACCTGGGTGGCTCAGTTAACTGGGCGTCCAACTTCGGCTCAGGTCATGATCTAATGGTACGTGGGTTCAAGCCCCGTGTCAGACTCTGTGCTGACAGCTCGGAGCCTGGAGCCTGCTTCGGATTCTGTGTCTCCCACTCTCTCTGCCCCTCCCCTGCTCGTGGTCTCTCTCAAAAATAAATAAACATTGAAAAAAAAGTTTTTAAGATCTTTGAAGACATGGTATTTGACAGCCTCCCAGTTAAACATAATTGAACTATTTCTCTTCTGCTGGAAACATGATATATTGCCAATTATCCCTACTTACTGCTTTGAACATTCTTGTACATAACTGTCCTCATTTCTACTTCCCTACAAAAGATTTCCATATGACTGAGGGAGAACAGACTTGAGGCTTTAAGGAAGAGCTAAGAAAGTTATTGTATCTCCTCGCATCCTGCCTTTTTCATCCACACACAACAGATTTTTTCATAATTCTAATTCTAGTATCTACCTAATCTTGTGATCAATTTTCTGCACATTGGCTCATCAACACTTTTTCATGCTGCCAATTACAGCAGCAACAACAACAACAGCTGGTGGATGGAGCCTTATTAGCTAAGTCCCAGCCACCGCACTGAAGACTTTACCCCTGACCTCAGTCCTCTTAAGCACCAAGGCCATCTCTGTGTCAAAGACAAGGTCCACTCGCGGTCCATGAGTTGGAGCCCCGCATCGGGCTCTGTGCTGACCGCTCAGAGCCTGGAGCCTGTTTCGGATTCTGTGTCTCCCTCTCTCTGACCCTCCCCCGTTCATGCTCTGTCTCTCTCTGTCTCAAAAATAAATAAACGTTAAAAAAAAAAAAAAAAGACAAGCTCCAAAGCCTGACCAATGTGTTAATTTCACCCAGGGATACACAATCAGTAAGCGCTACAGCAGAATGGGACCTCGGAGCCGCCTGACTGCAAACCGCTAAATCAGAGAGACTTGCGCAACGAGGGAGGGTTCGACCTTCATCAAAACAGTCATGTTCACAACTGCTTCCTATCCCAAAGGGGGAAATGCGGAGTCTCTGCGGACAGACGGCGATTCTACTCCTGGAGCTAAACAGGATCACAGACCCCTCTGAGAATGAGACGTGATCTTTCCACCTGCCTTCTAGAAGAATGCAAAGGCACGCATCTCCATAAACTGTATCCCAGGTTAGTAAGCTCGCTGGAAGCATTCAGTTCAGCTCAGTCAGCATGGACTGCATTTGTTTTCAAGTTTTCCTCTACTTATTTATTTTGAGAGACGGAGAGAGAGAGAGAGAGAGAGAGAGAGAGAGCGCACAAGCAGAGGAAGGGCAGAGGGGGAGTGAATTCCAAGCAGGCTCAGCATGTCAGCACAGAGCCCGAAACAGGGCTCGAACCCACGAACTATGAGATTGTGACTTAAGCCGAAATCAGAAGAAGGGCCCTTAACCAGCTGAGCCTCCCAGGCGCCCCTGGACTGCTTTGTGGGAGCTGCCACGGGCCGGGCAAGGCTGTGGGCTACCAGGTAGATAAGGATTCACGCCCGCCCAACAAGCTTCCAGTCCAGCAGGTCAGACAACAGTGAAGAGACCAATCAACAGAATAGCCCTGGACAGCTCCCTCGGCCATGCTAAGCTTCAGATTCCTCTCCCTTCAAATAAGCCCCAAAGCGCAGAATCACTCAGAGATTTCAGGGAGACCGGAGAAAAGGGAAGCAAAGCCTGAACACGATGCCCGGGCCATGACGGCCAACCACCATCTGCTCAATGACTACCTTCTCGAACAGAAGCAATTGTGTTGTGTCCTCTTCTCCTTTTTCTGGTAACAGCAACTGAATGCGTACGCAGGGGAACCTGTGGATCCAGCTAACCTCCAGGATCAGACGTAATAAACACCTCGGGAATGACTGGAAAAACCAACGGAGCCACTCACTCAGGACTACCTTTGTCTCAATCCCTAAATGCCACACGAATCCCCTTCCCAAGCCCGTGAGGTCAGCCCAGACCACACGTGTGCATCACGGCCTTTCTTCCGCTCAAAGCCTCCCTCGGAAACCAGGACTGGCGACGGTGAGAGCAAGAGCCCAGGCCGAAAGGCCCGTCGCTTGTTTTGAAACGTGCCAAACAACCATGTGCATCTCTGTCATGACTCAAATCAGGTGACTCTCACCTGCATCCGGTCTTTCTCGAGAACTGCCGTGACCTACCTCTGACCTTGAATGTGTACGCAGCACCTGAACGTGTGTTTTCACCTTTCAATTTCATAAATTGCTTAGCGCTACAGAATCCTTCTAAAGCCTGCCAAAGTGATGCGGGTGATGATAAGAATTATCCCGGCAGGACTCCACCTGCACTGCCAGCATTAATACGGTCTATTTCCAGTGCCTCTCACCTCACCTGCCGTTTAAGGCTTACAGTGTCCGTAACTTAATTTCGGGATTAACACTGATCCCTTATGGCCCGAAACCAGGGGCTGATTCCAAAAGGGGGTGAGGGCTCCTGGTTCTCCAAACGCCGGAAAGCCGTCTGCCCACACAAACGAGAGCCATGCAGGGGGCGCTGCGGCGAGCTCCCTCCCGGAGCACCTTTCACAGAGGACGACGAACACCACAAGCCCTTTGGCAAAGTTTCTAACAGGCCTCAACTTTAATAGATGCTGAGACGCTTTGGACAAGGACAAAAACCCTGACTCAAATTCTAGTTCAGGCACCGTGTGGCCTTGGGCAACTTATTCTGTCCTTCATGTTCCTCATCTGTAAAATGGGGATAACAGTACCCACCTTTACGGTTTGTGACAAGGGGAAAAAATGAGAAAATCAAGCTTAAAATGCTTCGGGCCAAGGCACCACAGTAGGCAAGCAGTATCCCTTCCCCCCTTTCTTCCGGGAGCCGTGTCCCTCCTTCCTAGGAGAACGGCATTCCATCTGGTTGCCTGTGAAGCTCTCCTCCCACCGGGGTGGACAGGTAACCCAGCGGGGCAGCCACCTGGAGGAGCAGGGTGTAGACCACAATTGGCCCCGCTCACCACCCTGTGCTCATCCCGGCCCTGATTACTATCTTGTGCATCATTTTTTTTTCTGTATTAATTCTGACTTTTTAAAAATATTGCACGAAGATGTCATTTCTCTTGGTTGCTAAATTTTTGGTGCCCCCATAAATTTTGAGGCTGCGGCAAATGCCTTACTGGCCTCACCCTAGTCCCAGCCCTGGACCACAGGCTTCTCCCCACAGCTTCTACACGAACCACTACAGAAGAGACCTTGTCTCTTCCAGAACCGAAGTCAGCAAACAGTGGCCTAAGGGCCAAACCTGGCCCACGACTTGTCTATGTAAGTGAAGTTTTACTGGACCGCAGTCGTGCCCATTTGTAGACATACTGTCTGTGGCTGCTTTCCTGCTACACAGTCCTAGCTGGGGAGTTGCCCACAGACCCCCAAATACCTACTATGTGATCCCTCAAGGAAGAGGCTGCCATCCACTGTGCTAGAAGCAGGAGCTCTAATAACCCTGTAAACCTGGAGCCACCTGGGGCTCTTTTCCTCCCTCTCCTGTAGACTGCGCCCACCTGGAAAGACACCCACCCAGACAGAAGTAGGGCTGAGAGCCAGAGACGGGTGCAGGGGGTGCTGAGCCCCGGAACCCAGCTCACCCTCAGTTTCCTGTTACCTGAGTTAGAAGTGCCCTGTTTTGCTGACATCTAAGTGGCTTGCTGTCCCCTGCAAGCAGAAGCAGCCTGATGCTGTGACAGAGAGTATGCTCTTCAGTCACCTGACAATCATTTACAGGGGACAGGGGACATTCCAGGCACCAAGCAATACCCGCATGCAGAAAAGTGAAGAATTTTTGCATCCCTCAAAAATACACAAAAACAAAAAAAGCCCTGCTCAACAAGAAACAGAAAACCCAACAACAGGGGGCCAGACTCCTTGTAGACGAAGAAAGGATTGTTCTTCTCACACACTTAGTCTGGAGGTAGGCAGCTGGTTCAAAGGCTCTGTCGCGGGGAATCTCCGAGCCCCTGACCTTCCCCTCACTGTCTCAGAGCGCTGCCACCACGCTGGGCATCACATCCACAATCAGAACACAAAGAAAGAGGACAGGATAAAACCAGCCCCATCACCCCTTTTTTTTCCAGGCTGGTGTAAGGAATCCCAGAAAACCAAAGGGAGCAGAGATACAGAATGTCAAGACTAGCTTAATCACTTACGATCCATTACCTAGAAGATATCCCACAGCCCCAGGCAAAATCAAGATCTGCGAAGCCAAAGAAGAAACGGGTCATGGATTTTAAGTAAAAAAACTAACAGGGGCACCTGGGTGGCTCAGTCGGTTGAGCGTCCGACTTCAGCTCAGGTTATGATCTCACGGTCTGTGGGTTCGAGCCCCACGTCGGGCTCTGTGCTGATGGCTCGGAGCCTGGAGCCTGCTTCGGATCCTGTGTCTCCCGCTCTCTCTGGCCTACCCCACTCTCACTTTGTCTCACTCTCTCAAAAATAAATAAACGTAAAAAAATAAGTGTTAAAAAACTAACAGAGTCATGCATACACTCTGTCAATGATTCCAGGGACAAAAGGCAACCAAGCACCCCTTTAGTCCAGCCTCAGGCTTAGGTGAGCACAGGTGCCCCCCAAACACAGTCACATCCAAATCTGGATGAGCCTGACTATAAGACACCACTGGCTTAGCAAAGCGGAATCCCCAGTAAGGGGCTGCACCCGGCCATCCCCCAAGCAGCCACAAGGCTGCCTCCTGAAAGCAGGACACAGGAAGTGTGGTTTAAACGTCACATCAAAAAGACTTGTAAAAAGTACCTAAACTTGATTTTTTTTTTTTTTGCTTTTTTAAAAATCGTAAAATATACATAATGAAATGTACCGCATCAACCATTCTTTTTAATTTTTTGTGTTTATTTTTTTATTTTTGAGACAGGGCACAAGTCGGGGAGGGGCAGAGAGAGAGGGAGACACAGAATCCCAAGCAGGCTCCAGGCTCCGAGCCGTCAGCACAGAGCCCGATGTGGAGCTCGAACCCATGGAATGCGAGATCATGACCTGAGCCGAAGTCAGACGCTCAACCGACTGACCCACCCAGGCGCCCCTACCACGTTAACCATTTTTAAGTTAGAATTCTGGAGCATTAAGTACAGTCGCCATGTTGTATGACCATGACCACCGTGTAACTTTCCCATCATCCCAAACAGAAACTCTGTACCCATTAAACACTAACTCCCCCACTGTCCCCTCTCCCCAGGGGCCTCTATTTTACTTTCCGTCTCTGGTAATGTGACTATTCCAGATACTTCCTCTGGGTGGAATCCATTCAACATACGACCTTCTGTGTCTGGCTACTCTCATTTAGCATCACGTTTCAAGGATCATCCACATTACAGTATTTATCTGTACTTCACTTCTTTTTGTCTGAGTAATATCCCCACTATATGGCCATACCACGTTGCATTCATCTATTCATCTGTCGGCAGACATTTGCCTTTTTTGCATCTTTTGGCTCTTGTGAATAAGGCTTTTAGGAACATTTTTGTATACGAGTGTCCGTTTGAGTCCCTGCTTTCAATTCTTTTAGGTCTGTATTTAGGAGTGGAATTGCTGGATCGTACAATAATTCCGTTTACTTTTTTTTTTAAGTTCATTTATTTTTGAGGGAGAGAGACAGTCTGAGTGGAAGAGGGGCAGAGAGAGAGGAAGACACAGAATCCCAACCAGGCTCCAGGCTCTAAGTTGTCAGCAGAGAGCCTGACATGGGGCTCAAACTCACAAGTGGTGAGATCATGACCTGAGCCGAAATCGGACACTTAGACTGAGCCACCCGGGCGCCGCTATTTACCTTTCTGAGCAGCTATACCATTTTACATTGATATATTTTTTATTAATAGAGATGGAATGGCCTTTATTTCTGTGCAAATGAAACTAACTCTGCTATTAAACTCTCTCTTAGGAAAAAACCTTAAACTTGCCAATTAAAGGTAACTATAGCCACTTCCAGATTTTTTTTTTAATTTTACAGAGAGAGTGTGTGCACACGAGTGGGGTAGAAGGGCAGAGAGAGAGAGAATCTCAGTCAGACTCCCAACAGACTGCTCAATCCCCCAACCCTGGGATCATGACCTGAGGTGAAATCCAGAATCAGATGCTCAAGCGACGCAGGCACCCAGGCTCCACCCTAGGTTTCTTTTTTAACTGTGGTAAGATTTACTTAACATAAAATCTGCCAATTTAAAGCTTATAATTCAGAACTTGGTACATTTTTAAGAATGAACAAATGCACAATAATCACAGATACTGGATCACTTTTGAAGACTCCAGTCTATTTACATCTAAAACCTAAACATCCCGGGGTGCCTGGGTGGCTCATTCGGTTGAGCACCTGACTCCTGATTTCAGTTCAGGTCATGATCCCAGGGTCATGGGATCGAGCCCCGTATTGGGCTCTGCACTGAGCATGGAACCTCCTTGAGATTCTCTCTCTCGCCCTCTCTCCCTCTGCCCCTCCCCAGCCTCCACCCTCCACCCCCCCCCCATTGGCATCTCTCTAAAAATGAATTGATAGATGGATAGATAAACACTAATCATCCCTACTGACTCCAGAGAACAAGAGCCAATTATCTTGGTGGAGGTGGGTGTAGATCAGAAAAACAAAGCAAGATAAGGAGGATAAACTGCCACCTACTGCCCGGCTGTGGCCTGGCTCCTCCCCCACCTGTGGGCTTCACCCTGTTCCGCTCTCCCCCATCCCGACTGACCCTGCTGCAGCCTCGCTGATGTGCCTGACACTCGTCCAACATGTCAAACACACTCCACCTCGGGGCCTCCCCGGCCATGAACAGAAACCGCACCAGGGAGTCCACTGAAGGAATTTCACACAGGCCATCTGTTACGAAGACTTTGCAAGAGCTACGAGGCCAAATAAGAGAATAATGAGGCCACAGAAATTACTAATGGCAGAAAGCCAATCCATCCCTGAAGCCAGAAGAACAAAAGCAAGAGGTAGTGTTCAAAGTATAAGAACCAGGGTGTCTGGGTTGAGCGTCTGACTTTGGCTCAGGTCATAATCTCGCGGTCTGTGGGTTTGAGCCCCGCATCAGGCTTTGTGCTGACAGCGCGGAGCCTGGAGCCTGCTTCGGATTCTGTGCCTCCCTCTCTCTCTGCCCCTTGCCCACTTGTGCTCTGTCTCTCTCTCTCAAAAATAAATAATAAACATTAAAAATTTTTTTTTGTTTAAAAAAGTGTAAGAACTGAGGGGCACCTAGGTGGTTCAGTCACTTAAGCCTCCGACTTCGGCTCAGGTCATGATCTCACAGTTCGTGAGTTCGTGCCCCACGTCGGGCTCTGTGCTGTCAGCACAGAGCCTGATTCGGATCCTCAGTCCCTCTCTCTCTGCGCCCCTCCTCCGCTAGTTCTCTCTCTTTCTTTCAAAATAAACTTTTAAAAACCTTGAAAAAAAAAGAGTATAAGAACTGAAAGGAGATTTAACAGCAGAGTTAAGTTCAACTGCAAAGAGATAAAGGCAATCCCATCTCTACTCAAAAAAAATAAATTATCAATATAAAATAGCACGGCCACTGTTGACAATAGTTCGGTGGTTCCTCAAAAAGTAAACACAGAATTACCGTATGGTCCAGCAATTCCACTCCTAAATACATGCCAGCCGGGCAACGGCTGGACTGTGGCATTGGCACCAGAGAGGACGGTGAAACAGGAAAGCCAAGGCCTAACCAGCAGACCTCATGGGACCTCGACAGACCACAGAGGAAGCACGGCGTTGCTACAGATGCCGTGTGAGGCCGGGAAGAAATGCTCTAGCTTCCCTTTTCCTCCCACCTTCTAACCTCATCACTATCTCCCTCTGGACGAGCGTGAAGACAGTGGGCAAGGGAGCCTGGGAAACAGTCTGCAGGGAAGGCAGACAATAAATTTGAGAGCAAACAGGCAAAGGACTACAGGCTTTTCAATGTGTTGAACTACCTAAGACGTCTTCCCCCAGGTAACAGTATTGCTTCCTCCCTTCCTCCCTCAGGTCTCTATTCAAAAGTCCATAGAGATGGTCTCTGACCGCTCTATGCAGAAGACTGAACCCCCACCCCGTCCCAGGCCGCTAGCTGCTCATCGAAATCTCTCTTCTTCCTGAATCCCCAGACAACCCTTCCCAGCCTGCTCTGCAGCGGCCAGACAACTCAGTGGGCACCAACCCAGGGGCCTTTCACCGGCCTGATGCGCTCATCTCTGTCGTCTGCCTGGCCCCGCCGAGCATCCGGGGTTGAAGTCCCGAGCTGTAACAATGTAGCAGAGCGCACTTGGCATCCACCCACAGAACATGCGAGTCTACACCACCTCCTTTACTAAAAAGGGGGAACGGGCCACACGAAGGGCTTCTAAGGCTTGTGCCTCGTTTCCATTTAGGGATGTACCCCATCCTCTGCTGAAGACTCGTGTTCATGCTGACAGGAATAAAGCAAAGGACTCATGGGTCCAACAGGCCAGGCAATTACGGATTGAAAACTGACAACTCTGAGGCCAAATCTGAGTTAATTTACTAGACATTAAAATCAAACACTTTTAGGGGTACCTAGGTGGCTCAGTCGGTTAAGCATCTGACTCTTGAATTCAGCTCAGGGCCCTGAGTTCAAGCCCCACATTGGGCTCCACACTGGGCATGAAGCCTCCTTTAAAAAATAATAATTGGGGCGCCTGGGTGGCGCAGTCGGTTAAGCGTCTGACTTCAGCCAGGTCACGATCTCGCGGTCCGTGAGTTCGAGCCCCACGTCAGGCTCTGGGCTGATGGCTCGGAGCCTGGAGCCTGTTTCCGATTCTGTGTCTGCCTCTCTCTCTGCCCCTCCCCCGTTCATGCTCTGTCTCTCTCTGTCCCAAAAATAAATAAAAAACGTTGAAAAAAAAATTAAAAAAAAAAAATTAATAATAATAATAAAATAAAATGAGACACCTTTCAAACAGCCAAAGGTTTGGCCCAGAGGCCTCAGTCTGGCTACAGAGGATCCTTATATGCTGGGACAGTTTCGTGCCCTTTAGTAAGCAGCCACTGGCCCACGCCCTCAGCCACCCAGACTGTCAAGGACCCTCCCCAGGACACTGTGGACATCCCTGTAATCAAGGAGCTCACAGGTGCACACCTGGCTCAAGGGGGCTAGCATTCTGGCTCTGACTTCCCCCCAAGGCCAGCGTTCTCTACCAGCTGTTAAACATGTTTACCACCACCCCTGGACAGAGCTCAGTGTTTCCTTCCCACCTTCCACAGACATCCTTCCAAGGCTCTTTGTGCCAAAACTAGCTGATTTGCAAGTTTATAAACATGACACAGAAACACAAAGAGGGAACTGAAAACCCTACAGGGGTGGGAGGGTGGGGAGTGGACTTCCCCTCATGAACAAAAGGATGGGCCCGGGCTTCTCCCGGCACATGAAGCTTCCTCCAAAAATACTCTTCTACAGAAATGAAATTGTTACCCAAGGTGACCCAATGAAGCAAAATATAAATTCTGCTTTGAGCTAAATGCAATCAACCATTTTCAAAAAGCCCCACTGAGGATCAAGGAAGTCGGTTTCTCTAATTTTACAGCTGGGTGTATATTAATACCACCTGCTTCCAGCTGACTGTGAAGAGATACAGACAGCAGAGGGTGGGGTCTGGCTTCCCAGGACCATGAGCCCCACGTCCTGAAGTCTGGGTCCTGGAGTCCTTGTTTTGAACATCCTTTTTGGTGGCCAGGCACCTTGCAATACACTGGGGCTACAAGAAAGAACAAAGGGCAAAAATAGATCCAGCTCTTGACCATCGAGAGAGAAAGTCAGGAAAACACACAGCGCCAGAAATAGGTTTGATGAGACAAGGACTCAAGACTATTGGGTGTGAGAGTTGGGGGGAGGGCAGAAAGGAGAAGAAGACACCTAGAGGGTGGGCAGAGGCCAGGTGAACTGGGTGAGGAGCTCACGAATGACTTTTTGGGGGAGAAATCTGAAATTGCAAGAGAGAGCAGATCAAAACCACAATGAGATACCACTTCCCAGCCATTTGAATGGGTATTATCAAAAAATAAATTAATGGGTGCACCTGGGTGGCTCGGATGGTTAAACACCTGAGTCCTGATATTGGCTCCGGCCATGATCTCACGGCGGTGGGATCGAGCCCCACGTTGGGCCCCACACTGAGTGTGGAGCCTGCTTGGGATTCTCTCTCTCCCGCTCTGACCCTCCCCCCGCACATTCTCATTCTCTGTCTCTCGCTCAAAATAAAATAAACTTAAAAAAAAATAAATAACATCTTTTTAAAATAATCACTTAATGAATGAAAATAACGAGCGTTGGCTAGAATGTGGACAAACTGGAACCCCCGCCTGTGGCCAGTAGGAATGAATGTACAATGAGGCAGCCGCTACAGAAAACAGCAATACAGCGTCTCTTCAAAAAGTGAAACATAAAATTACCACCCGATCCAGCAATTCTACTTCTGGGTATTTATCCAAAAGAACGGAGAGCAGGGATGCAAATAGTTCTGTCGACACCCACGTTCATGGCAGCATTACTACAAATAGAAGCAACCCCGGTGTGCAGCCAGAGATGAGTAAAGTGGGGTGTGTGTGTGTGTGTGTGTGTGTGTGTGTGTGCGCGCGCGCGCGTACACAATGGAGTATTATTCAGCCTTAAAAAGGAAGGAAATTCTGACATACTACAAAGGCGCAAACCCTGAAGACATTATGTTAAAAGAAATAAGCCTTATCCATGTGGAGTAGAAGTACACCTTACTTACAAGAAGTACTGAAGACACATTCATAGAGACGGAAAGGAGAATGGCGGGTGCCAGGGGCTGGGAGGAGGGAGAATGGAGAGTCCGTGTTTAATGGGGATGGACTGTGAACAAGGGGAAATGAAAAGGTTCTGAGGTGAATGGTGGTGATGGTCGTACAATGTATACACTTAGAATGGTTACAACGGTCATCTTTAAGTTATATATGTTTTGCCACAATTTAAAAGCGAGAAGAGAAGTTTGAGTCGTTAGCGTTTGAGCGAGGGCTAGGGAGGAAGGAGGGTAATGGAAAGGTAAGAACGAAGTACGCTTCCAGACTCGACAGCTTCAGGTCTGCAGAGACCAGCAGTGCCGTTCAAAATTTAGGATTTAACCATCTAAAGCGATCAATGAGCAATGAAAAGACAGAGGTACTGAAGACCTTCTCCCCCAGAGAGTCTAGCATTAACACTTTAGGGGCTGAATCATGAAGAGGTCCGAGAAGCCCCCCCCCCGGCAGGGGCTGTGGCAGGAGGGGAACTCACAAGACTCGGGTCATGGTTTATCGACTGGATCTGAGCGTTGCAATGTCTTACCTGCCATCTCCATGTCAGCCCTGGGTGTGTGGCAGGGCTTAGAGGAAGGGCAGAGACAGACAAAGCAGGGAGGGGAGAGACCTCGGAAGCCATGACAAGGTGTGTGTCCTCCGGCCCCACTCTGAAAAGAACCGTGACAGAACTTCAAGTAGGAGGCAGGGGAGCAGGCTGGTCACTGAAGACACCCCCGCCCCTGCCTGGCACAACGTGCACAGCGGACTAGAGAAGATGGCAACGGATGGCAGAAGGACAAAACAGGGCAGAGGGGAAGGACAAGAAGGCTGCAAGGAAGCCCAGAAGCTGTCAGGAAAGCTGGGTGAAGGGCAGAGCCATTCGCTAAGCAAGGAATACAGGAGCAAATGGGGGAGGTCAGGAAGATTCCGTCCTGGAACCTGCGATGAGCCTGTGGTACATCCAAACAGAGACACGTAAAAGAGGGGGTCGGGGGAGGGAGAACTCTCAGTAATGAACACACAGACAGCAGTTTTCACCAAGGAATTCGGGCAGTACTTGTATGCACAGAAACAAGAGCAAACGAAAGAATGAGAAGACGAACGATATTTAATATTTGAGGGTGTAGAAATGACAGAAGGATGCACAAAGCAGCAGTAAGTATGCCAGGACGTGGTGGCAGAGAGGGGGAGACTGTTTCAACGTCACAGGGTCCTTGCTGCCCACGGCTGCTGAACAGACAAGGAAATCAGACTTACGCTCTACAGGACAGGCAGATCCATAACAGCAGGTGCGACTCTGGTATGTCCTGAGCCAAGCGTATGACCCTGTCACAGACCGCCAACACGTCACCTCATGACGATACGTTAGTGATTCACAAAAACAGCAAATTCCAAGGTTTTGCAGAGAAATGTCACCCGTGCGGTCTGAACATGTCCCTCCAAGACTCCTGCCCCTAAAGTGATGGTATTAGGAGGTGGGGCCTTCGGGAGAACGCTTAGTCCAAGAAGGTGGAGGCCTCGTGGAATGGGATCATGGCCCTTAGGAAAGAGGTTCCAGGGTGTCCCGTGCTCCTTCCACCCCGTAAGGACACAGAGAGAGGCACCGGCTATGGAGCAGAGAAGGGGCCCTCACTCAACCATGCCGGCACCTTGATCCTGGACCTCCCAGCCTCTAGAACTGTGAGAAATAAACTGCTGTTGCTTCTAGGCTCCTCCGGCTGTGGTCTCTCGTTACGGCAGCCCAAGCAGACCAAGACAGGCACAAGCTGCAGTGGGTCCGTCTCCATTCTCCAGTACGATGAAAAATAATTCCTTTTTCCACACCGCATTCCACATTGACAACTTTGGGCAAAACCCTCCAATCCCAAGCCAAGCCTATGCAGAGCTCTCTGCCACTTTTAATTCATCTTTAGTAACTTTAAAAATCGATCTTTGCTCTCTTCCTTGGTAGCACTCTGGTACCTCAGAAATCACGAAAGATAGGACTGTGAAAATTGAAATATCGCATTTATGAATACATTTTTATCGAAGTACCTATATATTTCCCAAAAACTCTGCTAGGAGCTGGAAAGTCAAGAGGAAGTAAGACACACATGATACCCTGCAGTCCCAAAGCTTACCATCCAGTGTGGGTACACACATGTGAATACGGTGTGGGAAGGTAAAATGGAATCCCTGTCCTTTGTTCTCAAAGATGGGGATTAGAGAACTTGTTCTGCAAAGGGTCAAATACCAGATGCTTTAGACTTTATGGGACCAACAGTCTCAGTCACAGCCGCCTAAAAGCCACCACACAAACTAAGTAGATAAACGCATGTGGCTGTGTTCCAATAAAACTTTATCTATAAAAAGAAGTAGCAGGACGTAGTTTGCTGACCTCTGCCCTAAGTGATCATAACTTATTACTTGCTGCTTAATTTACTCATGAATTCAAATGGGGGAAGGGAAAGGATCAGGATCTCTCAGAGAGCCCTCTTTCTGGAAACATACCATCATGAATAAAAGAGTAGGAGTTACAGAATCACAATCATGTGGACCTGAGTAAAAATCCCAGCTCTGCCACAATCATTAGTTCTGGAGCATTAAGAAAACGATTTCATCTCTTTGAGCCGTATTTTCTTCACCTATAAAACGGGGACACGATCATTCACTATGCACAGACGTTTCAAGAGTAAAATGAAATCAGGAACGGAGGGTCTAACAAATCTCCTGGCTCACGGGAGGTGCTCAGAATAAGTCACTAGCAAACAAGGAAGCCAGGCCTGTGGTCAGCCAATTGATTAAAAAGGAGAAAACATCCCAGTGTTGTTTCCAAGATTAACGTGCTATTCACAACTTTCCTCTCATTTCTGGAACACAGGCCTTTGACTTTTTTTTTAAGTTGTCTGGCTCTTCTCTACTGTTTAAGTTAGGACGTGTTTGGATAGTGTCAACAAAGATCCAACTCAAGATGGCTTAAACCATTAGGAAACGTTTAGACATTTACACATCAAGTCCAGAGGTAAGGCAGGTCTGGAGTTGGTTAATTCAGAAGCTCAGTGACACTACCAAGGAACCAGGCACTTTCCATCTTTCTGAGCTGCTCTGTCCTCAGATCTGTCCCCCTTCATCACAAGATCATTGCCAAAGTTCCAAACATCACAGTCTCAAGCAACAACCAAAGGCCACAAAGTAAGTCTTCTCTCCTATTTCCGTTCAGGTGGCAATGAATTTTCTCAGAAGCCCACAGCAGACTTCTCCTTCCTTAACGGCGTCTTGGGTCTGTACTAAAAGCAGCTACTGGCAAGCTGATCATCATTACGGCTGGCCTGATCTGGTCTGGATTCACTGCCCCTGCAGCTAGCTCCAGGCCTGAAGCTCTTGGCCACCCAACATCTGAACAAAATCAGCATTGTCTCAGCAAGAAGGGCAGAACTGCTGGGGGAGGAATAACCAATGCCTGCTGTCACTATTCACACTGACCTGCCTCGCTGCAAGGCACATAGACTGCAGGCCCGGACTCTGAAAATGCAGACTCCCCTCTCGCCATCCCCAAATCAATCTTTTGTGGAGATAAATCCAGCCACAGATCAAAGAGGAAACAGTTCCCCCAGACACAAGCAGGCTCTCACTTCTGGGGTTTAAATCCCAAAGACGACACACTGGGTAACCTCATCCCAAGCATCTCTGGGTCCCGCACAACCCACACGTCTGCACGATCTATTCGAGGAGATCTCAGCGAGGCTTGGACACTGTCCCACACCTGCAGACAATGCACGACAAGACAAAGCTGAGCTGGTGGCAAAACTGTTTGTAATCACGTCTGCCCTACCAACATTTCACAATTCAGGGATGTTTGGGTAAAAACTCCCCAAATCAAAAGACAAACAAATGAACCCTGAATGCTAAGCCAAAAACAAATCAAAAATGCCTAACAGACAAGCAAACTAGGGAATGGGGGGTGGGGGGGAGAGGGGCAGAGAGGTGGATGCAGGTGCTGGCTAAAAACCTCACAAAACTGGAGGAAATCTGCCTGCACAACCCCTGTCTCAGGCTACAGTTCATCACAGAAGGAAAACCTGACGCCTGACTTATAGGAAAGTAACCGAGATGGCCACACATGAAGGGGGCGATCTAGCAACAGGAAAAGGCACACACTCAATGTGTCACTTCAAGGGGCCACTTTCTCAGCTTTGAAAGAGGAGTCCAGACCACCTCTCCCGCAAAAACAACTGAAAACGCTAGGCAGTTATTTAACTGAAACAAAATTGAGGACCTGGGAGGTCCTGAGGACCTTGCTGCCCAGGCAAGACTTAAAGAACTCAGATCCCAAAGAGAAGGGAAGTCCACGGACAGTCCTACGCTTGGGGCCTTACTTCACCCTCGAGGCTTCTTCCGGCTACAGAGTTTCTGACGAGAAGCTAAACAGAGCTTTCAGAATTTCCACAAGGTCTGAAAGGAAAAAATTAGAGCTCAGAACCAGCAGACGAGGATGGAAACTGGTAAACAGCTCAGGGATCCAATGTGGGCTGGACGAAACAGTGTCCCCCGAAAATTCCTGTCCGTCTGAAACCACAGAATGTGACTTTACTTGGAAAAAGGATCTCTGCAGATGTAACTAGTTAAGTTGAGGTAATACTGGAGTAGGGTGGGGCTAAATCCCATTGGGCTGTTGTTCTAAGGAGAGAGAAGGACAAGGAGACAGAGACACAGAAGGAAGAGGCCACGGGAAGACACAGGCTCAGACTGGACTGAAGCAGCTACAACCAGGACCGCCAAGGACAGCAGACAACCACCGGAAGCTGGGCACGCATTCTCCCTCAGAGCATCCAGAAGGGACCAACCGTGCCAACACCCAGATTCTGGATTCCTGGCCTCTACAACCGGGAGACGATAAATTTCTCTCTGCTGTTTCGAGCCACCCAGGGTGTGGAAGTTTGTTATGGCAGCTCTAGGAAACGGAAATACGCTGGAAACCCCAAATACCTAGTCCTAGCAGTAAGGCAAAAGCAGAAATGGATCAGCCCTCGCAAATGCTGAAGCCCAGGCATGAAATGCTCAGTCCTCAGCAGGAGAAAACTGATCTTCCTCTACCGTACTTGCCTGAGCAGCAAGAGTGAATTCTCTCTGAAGAAAGAGAACATCATCCCAAGCTTCCAACAACACCTGGGACTCAGTCACATACACAACATACACAACACCTGGGACTCAGTCAAAACTACCAAGCACATGCCAAAGACAAGAATGCACTCAATATCAAGACGACAACAAAAAATAAGGGGCTTCTGGCGATAGCCAAGTGAGAAGTTAACAAATCCTCTCCCTAGAAAGCAAGTTTATAACTAGACAGAAATGAAAGAGACCACCATTCTGCACTCTGGAAACTGACTTCAGGGGTTTACCATCTGAGAAGTGTTTATGTTCGAAAACTGCTAAATTTCAGGTATGAACAGCAAGAATGCTAACAACACAACACTATCTCAGCTGTCAGGGGCACAGTCAACAGTAAATGTGGGCCCAGAGCCAGAGATCCTCAAGCTGAAGAAAAGCTAGAAATCCATCTTTCAGCACAAAATCTCATCATTTTTAAAGGTTGAGAACTTTAAAAAAAAATTTTTTTAAGCACACTGTACAAGGACACCAGTTTCTAAACTCAGCCCAACGTGCACCCCAACCCCAGCTGAACAAACGCAGTCCTGCCCAGCAAGACCCTCAGTACTATCGACTGTATTGTGATTTTCGACAGTATCATTTTGTTCAGTCATTACCTTGAACTCCGTTCTCCTCTCTTCAAAAGGTAATGTTCCTCATGTGTAAACAGAGCTACTGCAACAGCCTGTGGGTTAATTCACTGTTATCCTATTGTCCCCTGTCGCTTCCAGTCCAGTTAACTGGGCTACAGTGGTCTACAGAGGAGCAACAAAGGGCAGGGCACCAGGCCTCCTGCCAGAAGAGGGGGGAGCTGACAGCAGCCAGGAATCTGACATCAATGTGACCTGGTTGGAAGCCTCAGCTCTGCCATTTACTAGCTATGCGAAAGTGAGCAACTTATTCACTTATCTGAGCCTCGGTGGCATCATCCGAAAAATAAGGGCATCATCACCCAGCCTGGAAAGCTGCTGCCAGGTTATCAAGCACCAGCTCTGGCAGCTCTGTGCCCAGGCCTAGGCTCTGCACGCACTTTCTCATCGAGCCCCCACCACAAAACCGTGACCTTATTTTATGCACGAGGAAATGGAAGCTCAGAGAGAGGATGTCCCAGGGAGCTCACGTGTGATGAGTCACAGAGCGGGATTTCTAGGGTCACACGTCACCAGCTCTAGGGTCTGGTATTAACTGCAAAGCTACATAAAGGGCCCAGGCCAGCAGCCAGCAGGGACGAGGGAGCACAGTGACACTCATTCACATCCAACCCTCCTCTCAAGATTTCATTTTCTCCATTCCGCCTGCTACGGTCATTCCAATGGCTTTACGAACAGCTGTAAACAGCCACTAATCTGATTCGTCCTGACTCCTGGCAGCTGAAAACCCACCACCACCCCCCCCACATAAGGATTTAATAAAACGTTCAATAAGAGGAAAGAGGCTCTAATCAGCCAAGGACCATGTGTACCAGTGACTGGTTAACTGCACCGCGACAAGACTGAAGGAAGCCCTTGGCAGCCACTCGCGGGCTAAGCCAGTTCGGTCTTTCCCCCGCTCCTAATTGCCAGGAGGCCCGGAACCTCTTCCACGGCAGAAAGCAAAGCAGAGACCCTGCTCACCGGCCGGGGTCTGTTCCGGATGCAGGTGCAGAAAGGGCGCTGAGACACCGGGAAGCGGCATGAACGAACGGTGGCCACAGCCTCACACGTGTGCTGGTGCTCCTCTGATCACCAGGCCCAAGTAAGAGAAAGACACGAATCCTAGTCCGGGTAGGGCCAGACAGAGCCATCCTGCACGGCCGAAGGTTGGAGCCCCCGTGGGAGGAGACGGAGGAAGAGTCTACGCGTTTAAAGGGTGTTGGGGAGAGTAGGGTAACTGGTTACACGGTGACTAGGCTCTAGGAACGGAGGCGGCCTCGGCGGAAGCCTCCGGACAGCCCCCCAGGGAGACGGAATGTATGTCAGCCTCACCGGTGAAAACAACGAAGACGCAGCAGGGGCGCTGCCCTAGGGTCTACCAGCCTTACCCTCAGGGCCTGACTCCAAAGCCAACGTTGCCTCCCACCGGGCCAGTGGCTGACCTCATCGGACGGAAGCAGACCCAAGGCCTCGTGGCCTACCCCACACTGGTTCCTCTCAAGTAGCTGCGCACAGACAGGGAAGAAGGAAACGAGAAGAAACACGAGGGCCCATCATGGTGAGGAGGACCCTGGGAAAAGGTACGTCCTCCAGCAGCTCATCAACCAGCCCAGAGCACTGAGCCGGCTGCATGTGGAGGACAGAAGCCACCAAGATGGCAGAGGCCAACATCCTAGGCGACCGAGGCAGCAGGCGGTGGTTTCCACGAGGAATGAGGCCCTTGCAGGCGGCTCCTGTCTGAGCCGGCCCCGTATGTCCCCAAATCTTAAAGAAGGGACCCAGGAGCACAGAAGAAAAATCGACAGTAACGGGAATCCCTCTCGTGGCTGTCCCCTGACCCCAAGGGGAAGCACGTTCGCTCGTGAACAGGAGCAACTGGGGAGATGAACGACAGAGCTGAGAATCCAAGGAAGGCAGACACACAACACGAGGGAGAGGGAGGGGGAGAGGGAGAGGGAGAGGCAGAGACCTGCCTTGTCTGGCAGAGAATTCCCACAGACGCCCCGGCCAGACACGGCAAGGGCCGATGGTCAGCTGTGAGCGAGGGGCCCTCCGAACATTTCGGTCAGCAGTGACATGCACGTCGCCACAGTGACAAGATTCAGGAACTCAGAGCAGCACTCACAAGCAGGGTCTGAAAGAACCTACTCTTTAAAATGTCCTGGAGGGGGGCCCCTGGGTGGCTCAGTCGCTTAAGCGTCCGACTTCAGCTCAGGTCACGATCTCACAGTCCGTGAGTTCGAGCCCCGCGTCGGGCTCTGTGCTGACAGCTCGGAGCCTGGAGCCTGTTTCAGATTCTATGTCTCCCTCTCTCTCTGCCTCTCCCTGTTCATGCTCTGTCTCTCTCTGTCTCAAAAATAAATAAACGTTAAAAAAAATTTTTTTTTAAATAAAATGTCCTGGAGGAAGGGCAGAGTACGTATCTTATAGGACATGAGATGCTTCTAGGTTCAGATCCAAAGCAAATCGCTTCGAACAGTTTCCTCATCTGCACAATGGAGAAAATAAGGTCCCTGCTACTCACAAGGCTGCCGAATGAGCTAACTGACATAAAAGACTGACGAGGTTCCAGGCTTGTGCAAACTGCTCCTATGTGTCAGTAGTCATTATTAACACTGGCCCGTCGGTCAGACACACAGGAGCAGGACACGCGGGAAATGCTCTGGCAACACGCATACGGACGGTAGCAGAGGCGTAAGCTCAGAGACCTGCTGTCGCTGTTGCTGAAGACAGACTTGACCGCGGAATGGCGTGCTATCCCCATGCACAAAATTAGAACACGTTGAGTTCCCAGCGATTGCCAGCCACGCTGGTCACATATGCACCTTGGCTGCAGCACCCCGAGCCCCCAGAGATGGCAACCCGCGGCTCCAAGGGGTCCGCAAAGGACAACGCCAATAGTGACTGCGGGTAAGACTTTCTCACTCGTGGATTTCTGCACCACCACGCTCCCCCCACCCCCGTCCCACACGCTTAAAAAATAAATGAAAACTTTTTAAAAGGAGGGCAACAGAAAAGACCTCATCCTCTGCGCTGCATCAGGCCAAGCAGTACCTGTTTCTGTTTTGCTGGCGAAGCCTGCTGCCTGTTTGATTGCGGCCGCCGTGAGCGCCAATCCCCGGCTCCTCTTCAGGCCATGCTGCAGGACGGCCTCAAACTGGGCGCACAGACAGGTCACCCTGCAAGGGAACCAGTGATTCATCAGTCCGTCTGTGAAGGGAGACAGACAACCAGGGCAGCCCCAGCACCTCCGGGGAGGGGGTGTGTCAGCGGTTGTAAAGCTCAGCGGGAAGGTACACACTGGACAGCTGGATTGGCAGTCAGGTAAGTGACACGGAATTGACTGGGGCCTCTCCACACACCTCTCCCCGTTTCTGTTCATTTCACATAAGTCCAGGAAGCCCCACAAAGTCTGGCCATATTCATCAGACTCCTGAACGCATAGTAACAATTCCCAGGAAACAAGGGAAATGGAATTGGTGCCAGCCATCAGAGGAGAAAAGAATAAAATCCAATTTAAAAACAGATCAGTTAGGCTTAGGGAGGGGCTGGCTGCTAACTGTATCCAATTCACAAGTTCCAACTCTAATTCATATCACATGTACTTTAAAGAATTAGATTATCTTTGAAGAGATTGAATGCACCAGCCTGCCAAATTGGAAACATTGTATAATTTCATGGCCTGTTACATACACTAAAAAAATAATATGAATTCTGATTCTTGTTCTTTATTTTGTTGCAAGAATATTGTGAAGTCAGATCCAGAGTTAATGGAAAGAATTTTCAATTAAGTTACAACTACTGTGGATTCAATTAAATTTATTTCTCAATAACCAAGGAAATAGTTTCAAGATCATGTTGGCAAAGAGAGGAGGTCACAGCTACTATGTCCTATTCTTAACAACCATCCCAGGGCTCTCGGTCCCCCAAGGCCCATCAGGTCTGTGGACTTCAGAGACCCTTCCATTCACTCATACAACATACGTTAAAAAATCCTGAACTCCTCTGTGCCAGGCTCTATTAATCTATGCTCTGAGGATACAAAGACATACCAAGGTCTCTGCCTCAACACATTTGCATGGTTCTAACAGAGGGAGATATACAAACTAAGCAGACCATTTCAGTTATGAGAACTTTGAAGAAAATAAAACAAGACGAGGTGATAGGTGGAGACACGTCAGGAACAGGCTTAGATTCGGTGGCCCAAATGGAGGTAACCTTGGAGTTACGACCCGGATGTGACAAGACATAGCAGGCTGGGCAGGGGGACCCAGTGCAAAGGCCCGGAGGCCATCACCATCTGGCTCAACCTTGCCTAACTTCAGGCATTTCCTGATCCACTCACCTCCACACCTGTAGCAATAATACTCCAAGAGTTTATTGCTCTGTGGGTGGCAAAATATTTTCATAGCCATTATTTCATTAACTCTTTCCACCAACATTATAATACAGGTGGTATTACCTCCATTTTACACCTAAAAAAAAACAGGCTAAAGACATTTCAGAGACAGTAACATGAGTACATAATAAGCAGCAATATAAGACAGTACATAATTAACAACATCTGTACTCCAGTCCTGCCCAAGCCTGAACTGATCCAAGGTAGTTTCCAATACACCCCATACCAAGACAAACATGCTTATTCTAAGACAAATGTCCTCTCTCTCCCATACCCCACTTTTACTCGAGTCCTCTGCCTGCACCAGAAAACCCTAACAGAGCATCAAATACCCAGCATTCATACATTCACTCTCCAGCCTGTGCTCATGACAGACATCACTAATCCATCCCAGCATTCTAGGCGACCATTGCCAATGATCAAAGCTGGCCCTCCACAGGAAAGAAACCTATGTGGCATCCCAAACCGAACAAGTGTCTTCAACTACGCTGGTTTCCAGCTCCTACCTTGGCTCTCCTGCAACTGGCTCAATGTCTGGTACACAGGACGTGCTCCCTAAATCCTTTCTCAGCGGGCAGGAAAATGAGGAAATAATCTTGAACCCTGAGTCCCAGATTACTCCCCCACACTGGAACAACCCTCTTTGCTGGGCAGATGTCACCCTTAAATATGAGCTGTGCCTATGCCAGTCTCTCTGCAAGTTTACTCAGGCACACATTTAAGGGCTTCCTGAAAGCTGGGACACCTAGCAAAACTATCTAAATTCCACAGCAACCAAAAGATGTATGGCAAAATGGAGCCCAGCCAAAGCCCTATCGCGGGAGGAATACACCAGAATTATTATTCTCCATAATAAACCACAGCCTGTACCTTTAAACAAATTATCGGCAAATATGGTAATGAAATCAACAATCCCTGTTAGTTTGCTTGGTTCTAGTGCACAAGTCAGTAACTGCCCCGCCAACTCTAGATAATATCTGGCCCCTAAAGAGAATGGAATGCAGGTGAACAGCACAAACCCAGTCCCCAAGGCTCAGGTTACATCATCAGTATTACCTTCCAGATGCAGACATGTCACAATCAACCTAATGCAGCAGAAAACCCACAGGGGGTACTAATCCTATAATTAATTCATTGCGATGACCACCTTGCCAAAGGCCATTCTGTTTATCACCCTCCCCATGCCCCCTTTTCACTTCCCATTCTACCTGACCTTGTACCTACTGGTCATTCAAGACTTGGCTCGAGGGTCCCCTCCACCAGGAAGCCTTCCTGAGGGTTTCTCATTCTGAGCTTCTTTCTAGTACGGCACTTGACCAACCTCTCTGTTAATGAGCTGCTTCCTAGAGCTGTCTCCTCTCACTAACTTGAGCTCCCAGACACCAGGGATCGTGCCTCATGCATCTTCCGTGTCCCAGTATGTAGCACAATGCCTGTCCCAGTATGTGGCACAAGTGTGGTAACCGTGGCCAAAATGGTGCCTCCCCTGGGGGACTCAGAATACAGACTTGCACATTCAGGCGAGAGACGCGTCTCAGGAGATGTTGTACAATTCGTATTTCGGGCCCAGGTCGGTTGAATCAGGCAGAACACACTCGTCCAACCACACGCATCTCCACCTCGTTAACGCATGGCAGACACACTACAGGCGCTGATTTATGACCTCACGCCCTAAGGCTTCCATTTCTTCTCATCTTTACTCATTTCTATGATAATTCCTGCAAAGCAAAGGGGCACCTGCTTGAGCGGGGCTCTTCATTTTCTCAGCTTGGTCTCTCCTATTTCCCAGAATGCTCTCTGCTACATGCTTTCTGGCATCGCCGTGGTGGGCTGGCTGCCTCCATGGCATTTCATCACATCCAACTTCTAATGTAAGTCAGTGAATTGGGCATGTTTTTAATTAAGTGGGGGGGACTTAACAGCAAATGTTTTCATATTTTTAAAAACTTTTTAATGTTTATTTTTGAGAGGAAGAGTGCAAGTAGGGGCAGGGGGTGCAGAGAGAGAGGGAGACACAGAATCCGAAGCAGGTTCCAGGCTCTGAGCTGTCAGCACAGAACCCAACGTGGGGATTGAACTCACAAACTGTTGTATCAAGACCTAAGCCAAAGTCAGACACTTAACTGACTGAGCCACCCAGGCACCCCGTTTTCATTTTTTTATTGATTTTTTTTTAATTTACATCCAAATTAGTTAGCACATAGTGCAACAATGGTTTCAGGAGTAGATTCCTTAATGTCCCTTACCCATTTAGCCCATCCCCTCCCAACAACCCCTCCAGTAACCCTCTGTTCTCCATATTTAAGAGTCTCCCTGTTTTCATATTTTTAAAATCACCAATCAAGAGGCACCTGAGTGACTCATTCGGTTGAGCATCCGACTTTTTTTTTTTTTTTTAACATTTATTTATTATTGAGAGACAGAGAGACACAGAGGGTGAGCAGGGGAGGGGCAGAGAGAGGAAGACACAGAATCTGAAACAGGCTCCAGGCTCTGAGCTGTCAGCACAGAGGCTGACATGGGGCTTGAACCCACAAAACGGTGAGATCATGCCCTGAGCCGAAGTCAGTCGCCCAACCAACTGAGCACCCAGGTGCCCCAGCATCCGATTCTTGATTTCGGCTCAGGTCATGATCCCAGAGTCATGGAACTGAGCCCCACATCAGGCTACACACTAAGCATGGAACCCACTTGGGATTCTCTCTCTCTCCATCTCTCTCACTCTCTCTGCCTCTCTCCCCCGCTCCCGCTCTCTAAGATAAAAAAAATTTTTAAATTTAGGGGCACCTGGGTGGCTCAGTCGGTTAAGCATCCAACTTCGGCTCAGGTCATGATCTCGTGGTTCGTGAGTTCAATCCCCACACTGGACTCTGTGCTGATGCTCAGGGCCCAGAGCCTGCTTCGGACTCTGTGTCTCCCTCTCTCTCTGCCCCTCCCCTGCTGATGCTCTATCTCTCTCTCTCAAAAATAAATAAAACATTAAAAGAAATTTAAATAAAAAGCACCAGTCAAAAAAAAATCACTTCAGGTTTTTACGCATACAACTGTTTACCAGATGAAGAGATACATCGACTGTGGTGTATCGATACAGAACACTGCTCAGCACCCCCTACAAAGGGGTGAAAAACTGACACTACAACGAAGATGAGCCTTGGAAACACTATGCTAAGAGAAAGAAGTCAGACCCAAAAGGCTACACAGTGCAGGATTCCATGAAACGCTGAGAAAAGGTAAATATACACAAACCAAAAGTCAATTCGTGGTCGCCTAACGCTGGAATCAGGGGTTAACTATAAATTGGCACAGGAGGAAACTTTGGCACGATGAAAATGTCCTAAAACTATATTGTGGTTAATGGTTGCACAACTCACAAAAGTACTGAAAAAAAAAAAAAAAATCACTGCATTGTACCCTTACAAGAGGTAGATTTGTATGGTATGTATATTAGACTTCAAAGCTATTTAAAAAGCTATTTAAAAAGAAAAAAAAAAAAACGGTCCTCAAGGTGCTCAGTAAAGCTTGATAAAGGAGTTCATGTATGGAAAATCAAATAGCCTGCTCCGGCTGAATGTGAAAGTTATCTACCACCAGCACAGGGGGACACGGCATGAGCTTAACTAGTTTACTGCTGAAATTCTGCAAGCTGCGACCTCTATTTCAAGACTCCTTAACCTGCCACATCAATCTACAGTAAGATTCTTAAGAATCGTCTACTTTTTTATGGCAAACGTTAGAACAACAGACAGGATCAACAATAAAAGTAACCTTATGAAGGAGGGCACATTGCAAAGCGCTCCTTTCACATGTTAGAGGAACCTTTTGGAGAAAACCAAGTACAGTTATGAAAATGGACTGGATTATCCTCATGTGGAAAGCTCCAATGTCACCTGGAGTGGAGTCAACTGTACCCCTAAAAATCAGGCAATTAACAGCATCAGCCCTGTGCCAGATTGAAGGCAGCACGATCACACCAGCCTTGCTAAGGCAAGGCCATGACATGACAACCATTTGCAGCGGCTATGCTCTGTATTTGTGCCTTATGAACTAACTTTTCCAAAGGGCACATCCTGTAGCCTGTAAATTTCACTGGCAAAGACCAGTCCTCCGCTGCAATCTACAAATCGGATAAAGATTTACAAATGAAAATATTCAAAACACATTATCTGCACCTGTGGAAAGTTAAAAAAACACCTAAAGAGCTGACACTGGGAACTAGTTGAATGAACAGTAACAGAGCATATCGTCAAATGCTATTTAGCCCTTAAAACTCATACCAAGAGCTTCTAGTGAAGACCCACAGGTTTAAAATATAAAATGAAAAGTAAGCGGGATATAAAACTACATACTAAGTATGTTCCCAACTATGCTAAAAAAAAAAAAAAAAAATCCTAAAGGGAATTAGGTGAAAAAAATTAAGAGCCACTTGGCAAAGGAATTACTGCTGATGTCTTTCTTGCCTTTATGCTTTCCTGAACTTAGCTCCTTTCCAAAATAAGCATTAAAGAAATATTCTTGTCTCAAAAACCAGAAATATTGCTACCTTGAGCTACAACAAATGAAGAAATACGATTTAAAAGTTATGATGAGGAAAAAGTGTACAACTATTTTATTTTAAATGCTTATAGAGAACTTGAAATACATTTCTTTTTAAGTTTAGATCATAATGTTAAGCAAAAAAAAAAAAAGAACATCTACAAAAAGATTTTAAAAAGTGTTTCTAACCCACAAATAAAAAATATGCAGGGGCACCTGGGTGGCTCAGTCACTTAAGGATCCGAGTTTGGCTCAGGTCATGGTCTCACGGTTCTTGAGTTCCAGCCCCACTTCAGGATTCATCATCCTCTGCCCTCCTGAGATTCTCTCTCTCTCTCTCCCTCTCTGCCCCTTGCTCACTCGTTCTCTCTCTCTCTCTCTCTCTCTCTCTCTCAAAAGAAGAAAAAGAGGGGCACCTGGGTGGCTCAGTTGGTTAAGTGTCTGACTTTGGCTCAGGTCATGATCTTGTGGTTCACAAGCTCAAGCTCTGCTCAAGCTGAGCTGACAGCTCAGAGCCTGGAGCCTGCTTCAGATTCTGTGTCTCCCTCTCTCTCTGCCCCTTTCTGGCTCACGCTCTGTCTCTCTCTGTCCTTCAAAAGTACATAAATGTTAAAAAAAATTTTTTTTTTTTGTAAAAAAAGAAGAAAAAGAAAAGATGCTCAAGGGGAACCTGGGTGGCTCAGCTGGTGAAGCACCTGACTCTTGATTTCAGCTCAAGTCATATTCTCACGGTATAGGAGTTTGAGTCCTGCATCAGGCTCCACACTGACAGTGTGCAGCCTGCTTGGGATTCTCTCTCCCTCTCTCTCTGCCCCTTCCCTGCTCGCTCACTCTCTCTCTTTCAAAAATAAATAAATAAACTTTAAAAAAAATAAAAACTAGTAGAATTAAAAAACTAAAAGTAATTAGAACGATTATTGGAACCGTAACTTGGAAAGGGTTCGGCCAAGAGAGAAAATGCAGAAGCCGAACGTTACATAGGATTCAATTTTTGTAAAACAATAGCAATAAAACCTGTGTTTTATCTGTAAAAATTCTGAGAACATGGAGAAAACCGCAGAACAAATAAATCTCGGTCATGAACACAAGGTACCCAGAGGGAGGGAAGGGAGTAAAAAAGAGAACAAAAAAAAAAGTTGACACAGAACCAGAAAAAAAAAAAATGCAAGCCTGGTAAGGGCGAAAACTCACAAGGCAATAGTTTTCAAGACAGTGTTAAGTGTGAGCGTTTGAGGGTGTAAAAAGAAAGTAAAAAAAAATCAAATGTATGTTCTACCAGAAGAGCGAGAAATCAAAACAATAAGCAATTCTTAAATGGGTTAAATCGTAATTTCTGACCATTTTCACAAGTTACTAACACCAACACAGGATCTGTCTTCTCTGGGGTGGACAGACCTCCAGCTCTCTCCAGAAGCAAACACTGTCCCGGCTTCTCCCGGCAGAAGAGACGTTTCAAAATCAGGAACAGGGGCTGGCGGCTGGGAAGGAAATCAGCTGAAGGGGCTGGTGACATTAAAAGGGAAAAAGAACGGAGACGAGAGTCCCTAGATGCAGAAGGAGGGAATAAATGGGAAATGAGACACAGAAGGGGCATTAAGCCAGTGGCCCATGGGTCTCCAAGCCTGGTGGGAACCCACAGTCTGGGAGAAAGAAAACTTCACGCCAAAGCCTGCTTTCAAACAAAAGGGAACAATTGAAAACCAGTTTGTTCTGATTTCTGGCCGCACCTTAGAGCCAGAGAACGGACGTCTCATCCTCCGTGTCCAGTCAGCACCTCAGGCTTATCAAGGCTCAGTCACAATGCTTCTCGATCCTTCCGTCTCTCCTCCCAAGAGCACTCCCTCCACCCAGCCCCCCTGTCCCCTGCTCCCCGGGCCCCATCGCACCCCACCCATCCCCCCCACCTCCTCGGGAAATGCAGATCTGACTATATTGTCCTTTATTTCTCTCTCACCCACGCCACACTTTGCCATGGCATACAGTCCGTGACACGATTTCAGAAGGGACACAGATGAACATTTCTATGTTAATCACTTCAATGCATCAAGAAAATCTATAACCAGCCGTCCGTCTTTGATATCACTGATGCCGTTACTTAGGACAAGACCAGAGTCATAAGGCAGGGCCTTCAAATTCCACCACAAGCCAACACCTGGCTCAGACGGTATAGAGAAATGGCAAAAACTGTGAAAATGGTATGCAAATTTTGGGGGGCTCAGTCAGTTAAGCATCCAACTCTTGATTTCGGCTCAGGTCGTGATCTCACAGCTCATGAATTCAAGCCCCATACTGGGCTCTCCACTGACAGCGTGGAGCCTGCTTGGGACTCTCTCTTCTTCTCTCTGGCCCTCCACTGCTCTCTCTCTCTCAAAATGAATTTAAAAAAAAAAAAAAAGAGGGGCACCAGAGTGGCTCAGTCAGTTGAGCGTCTGACTTCAGCTCAAGTCATGATCTGGTGGTTCATGAGTTCGAGCCCCATATCGGGCTCACTGCTGTCAGCCTGTCGGCACACAGCCCGCTTTGGATCCTCTGTCCCCCTTCTTTCTGCCCCTCCCCTACTTACGCTCTCCCTCTCAAAAAATAAATAAAACATTAAAAAAAAAAACAATTTAGGGGCACCTGGGTGGCTCGTCAGTTAAGCAACGGACTCTTGGTTTCACCTCAGGTCATGATCTCACTGTACAGGAGTTCGAGCCCCAGGTCAGGCTATGCACTAACAATGCTTGGGATTCTTCTCCCCCTCTCTTTCTGCCTCTCCCCAGGTCCTGCTCAATCGCTTGCTCTCTCTCTCTCTTTCAAAATAAATAAATAAACTTAAAATAAAATAAGATTTAAAAAAAAATAAAGAAAAAGAAAAACAATGATTTCCTAATGGATAAAGTTCAAACACCTAGTGACTTTCCAGATCACCTCCCAACACCTACAACACATCATCCACAATCCCCCCTTTTGCTCATGCCTGCCTCCACCTTCGCACTTGCTACTCCTGCTGCTGGAATTCCCATTCTTCCCATGTGACCACTAAAGACCCAGTACTCACCTCTCACATCTATACTATGTAATTGTTACTACAGGCCTCCTTGACTGTCCTCAATTTACATGCCCGTCTCCTGGACTCAATTGGAGAAACATCGCGTCCAGTTTACATCCCTAATGCCAACACAGTAGTCTACCGATAGATAACTGTGGCACAGCGGAATTAATGAGCGATCATTCTAGCCTTTCGTTTCCAAATTGGCCCAAACACTGGTATGTCAAGTCATAGGGAGACAATGTATTGAGTTTTAGTAAGTTCTTACTGGCTGTGCCAAGCAAACATTGTTATATACAAGGAAGCGGGGACCATGATTATCATCTGATGTTCCGGGTGATACAACAGAGGCCTAGAGAAGATAATCAAGTCCAAAATTACACGGCTGGTAATTGGTGATTTGTGGCTGGGTGGGCCTCTCCCGTCACAGCTTAGACTTCAGGCTCATGGCCTCTCTCTGCTATCGGGACAGTGATGATGATGGTGATGGTGATGACAGTGCTTGCATGTTGTTTCCCCTGGGCCAAGCACTATTGTCAGTGGCTATAAACAATACAAATATTTATTGATATTCAGACATGGAAATGTGCTCAGATTTGCTAAATGCCCTAGAGTTCCCCTATAGCTAAAAATAATCTTTTTCCAAAAAGAAATCAATTCATTTGATCACTACAGTAAAATAAAAGAATATACAACATGAAAAAATATATATATACAGGGGCGCCTGGGTGGCTCAGTCGGTTAAGCATCCGACTCCGGCTCAGGTCATGATCTTGCGGTTCGTGGGTTTGAGCTCTGTGTTGGGCCCTGCGCTGACAGCTCAGAGCCTGGAGCCTGGATTCTGTGTCTCCCTCTCTCTCTGCCCCTGCCCTTCTTGGGCATGCTCTCGCTCTCTCTCAAATAAATAAATGTTAAAAAAAATTATTTATACACACACACACACACACACACACACACACACACACACACACACACATAATGTGGAACCACCTACTACAGATCCTCAAAGTGGAAATGAAGTACTCAGGAGGATAGAAAATCCAATTAATGAACCCCAAGATTTTTTGCAGGATGAGAAGAATTAAAACATCCAGGCAACACCTCAAACTAATAGCTGGGGAAGAAACCCATGACAAACTGAAGACAAAAATCACATGATGAACAAGACCTTTAAAAGAAGAAAAGGAATGCCTGACAAAGCCATTTGGTTTCATAAGTGTCCAGAGGAATCCATAACGACAGTTTTCAACTGTGCTGAGAATAACATTAAGGAACAGCAAAGGTCGGCTGGTTTTGTTTTGTATCTTCCTGAAAAGTTCACGAACGTTTCTAACTCTTCACAGGTAAAGAAAAATCACCAAAACAAATCACTCTTCCCTGGCAAGCTTTGAAAGGAGAAGAAATGCTCCTTTCTCTGACTTGTTCTGACAACATTCCCTGAAAGGATCACAAAAATGTACATTTCCTAAATGTTCTGAGACAAATACTCAAAGCCAACCCATTGCCACCCATCACGGCAAAGAGACCCAGTGCGCAGAGAATATTTACCAAGTGTCCGGACACTTTACATAAAACTACAACGACAGTAACAATAGCTAACAATTTCTGGAAACATACTGGCTGTTCGGCTTCACACGAACTGACTCAGAGCTCTACTGAGTCGATAAAGTTACTGCTGTTCCCATTTACAGATGAGGACGTTGAGGCACAAGAAAGTCAAAACTTGCCCACAGTCCAACATGACTGGGGACTGGCGACATGAGGATTCAAACTGAGCTCCAATTCCCACACTCATCCTGCCGGCCCCAAGTTTGGGTCGCTGCCGATAATTCCAATGGACACCTTCCAGACGGTGTTCTGTAATTCCACGGAGGAAGGAGACGCTTCTGAGGAACAATAACGTATCTGGCCCTTGAGGTGACTTCCAGTGTCTGCTGAGTCCTTGGGCCATTATTTCCGGAAGGCAAACTATTCAAAACACACATTACAGCCTCTCCCAAGGCCAGTGTGACTGACAGTACGTGGAATAATTTTCATGAAGCACAAGAATGGGTCTTTGTTCTGAGGGCCAAACAGAGCAGGACCGCAACTCCGACGGGAAGGGATGAGGAGAAACGCGGCGCTCGGGAGCCTGCTGACTGCCCCACTTCCTCCTGGGGGGCTTTCGGAGGACAAAATCATGCAAGGAGCCTCGCCTGCCATTTCCTTTCATGTCCGTGGTGTCTGACGCTTTACATCTTGCTGTGTGATGCTGTGTGATCTCCGAAAGATCAAACACATCTGCCTCCCACAGGCTCACGCTTTGCGATTTCGGCTGTAACAGAATAACATTGTGTACAAAAGGCACACGGGCAGCGCTCTTTCCCAGACTTGAGCCATTCACAAACAGATGGGCAACTTTTGTTACATCCGAGCATGGGTAGGCTGGTTTACTTGTCCTGGGTTTGACTCCTGTTTTCCACGGGAGAGACGCCTGTTTGACAAGGGAAAACTCTATTGCTGTCGCAGCACTGGGCCCCACAGAGCAAGCCCCTGTGCCGCTCTGCTGGAGGAAGGCTAAGCCCGAAGCCTCTGTTTAGACAGGAGGAGGGGGCTGTGCTGGACACACTTTGAACCGCAGGATACTGTTGTCTTCGCAGGTCGAAAGGACCAAGTATCAGTAATTTCATTTCATTCAACCTCACATTAATACCAAACCAGGTCTCTCCCCCAGTATCGCTGAGACTGGAAAAGAAAAGGCAAACCACTGAGCCATTAGGCAGCTGAGGGGAATTGAATGCCCTGACATTTAACACTTAATATTAAGTACTTTTTGGGGAAACGGTGTGTTAGGAAAACCACGAGGGGCTATAGTGTCAGAGAACAGGACCACAGTAGGAAAACAAAGTCTGTCTCCAATCCTGTTCACCACCTACAAACCACGTGACCCACCTAACCAAAGTGCATGCTCCAGCACCAATGGGTACTAGATACAAAGTCAATGCTACAAAAATGACCAGCCTCCAAGGTTTTACACCTGTAAGAGCAGGGAAATTACCCTACTCCTGCTTGCCTACCCCTCAGGGTCATTGCAAGGATCAAAGGACACCCATCACATAGACATGAACATTTTTATTTTTTATTTTTTAATGTTTATTTAATTTTTTGAGAGAGAAAGAGAGAGAGAGAGAGACCGAGCACAAGGAGGGGAGGGACAGAGAGAGGGAGACACAGAATCTGCAGCAGGCTCCAGGCTCTGAGCTGTCAGCACAGAGCCGGATATGGGGCTCAAACTTGTGAACTGCGAGATCATGACCCGAGCCCAAGTTTGCTGCTTAACCGACTGAGCCACACAGGTGCCCCTAGACATGAACATTTTTAAACCACATGGTATTGTCACAAGAAAGCCTATCACTACAATACAGCAGCAACAGGGGACAACTGGTGGGCATTATGGCCACCCTGTGTTCATTCATAACAGCCACCTTCATAACAGTACCCAGATTCCATTTGAAAGTTTACTTCTGCCTCACTGGATCCTGTCTTGGGATGGTGACCCAAGGAAACACCTCGCACTACACAAGCCAGCGGGCTCCCAGGAAGCTCCTTCAGCCAAATCCTTCTGCTGGTGGCGAGCAGGTGGTCAGGTGACCTGAGACTGAGACTGGCCAGTCAGGTGTTTCCTCCCTAGACCTTCAATCTTGACCAGAATGAGAGTCACTCTGGCAGTGGCACCTTAACTGGACCAGCATTCCTGCTAAGAGACACCTCTGGGCCCCTGTGTCCAGCACAGGAGCCTTCCAAAGTTGTCTTGACTCCTTCCCATCTCCAAACCCGGTCTTCCTTCAATTCTACAAGCCCACAACATCCTTAGCTGGAGATTCCTGTTGCTTGTTGCCGAAGAGCCTTGGCAGATACAGCTGTGTGCCAGCCTTTCAAAAGTTCCTACTGGTGGGGCGCCTGGGTGGCTCAGTTGGTTGGGCGTCTAACTTCGGCTCAGGTCATGATCTCACGGTCCGTGAGTTCGAGCCCCGCATCGGGCTCTGTGCTGACAGCTCTGAGCCTGGAGCCTGTTCCAGATTCTGTGTCTCCCTCTCTCTCTGACCCTCCCCCGTTCATGCTCTGTCTCTCTCTCTCTCTCAAAAATAAATAAACGTTAAAAAAAAAAAATTTTTAAAAAAAAAGTTCCTACTGGTGGGGCGCCTGGGTGGCTCAGTCGGTTGGGCATCCAACTTCGGCTCAGGTCATGATCTCACGATCCGTGAGTTTGAGCCCCGCATTGAGCTCTGTGCTGACGGCTCGGAGCCTGGAGCCTGCTTCCAATTCTGTGTCTCCTTGTCTCTCTGCCCCTCCCCCGTTCATGCTCTGTCTCTCTCTGTCTCAAAAATAAATAAACATTGGGGCGCCTGGGTGGCTCAGTCGGTTAAGCGTCCGACTTCGGCTCAGGTCATGATCTCGCGGTCCGTGAGTTCGAGCCCCGCGTCGGGCTCTGTGCTGACAGCTCAGAGCCTGGAGCCTGTTTCAGATTCTGTGTCTCCCTCTCTCTGACCCTCCCCCGTTCATGCTCTGTCTCTCTCTGTCTCAAAAATAAACGTTAAAAAAAAAAATAAATAAATAAATAAATAAACATTAAAAAAAAAAATTTAAAAAAAAAGTTCCTACTGGTGTTCGTCCAACCAACTGGAATCTGGCTATGACCCTAAGCCAATACTCACAGTCATGCCCAGAACTTTACCTATGACAGTCCATTTTCAATGGCCTTCAAAGGTAACACTTGGCCTTTTAAGAGAAGATCCCTTCCAATTATCCATTATATCTTAGTAGTCACTTGTTCTCAGTTTCCTATAGGAGAATGACACAGAAGAGACACGTCTCGGGACGTGGGGTCTGAGAACTGTACCCAGAGTTATGTGGAAAGGAATCTTCCACCTTCGGGAACATCGAAAAGTCTCACTAATACACATTTGCCCTTCCCTTCCATCTGCAGACTAGTGCCTGCATCAGTAGACCGCATGGCAGGAGTCCCAGCTGAGTGAGGACCGTCCCCACCAGACTTCACTCCGTATGGAGTGAAATTAACACTCCGACGTGTTTGGCACTTTTAGACACAGTATCTGACTTAATCTTCCCAAATGGAAGGGCAGCTCTGATTCCGACCACCTTTTCAGATGCGTGCGTTTTCCCCACACCACCAAGCGATTCTCTGACACCAGCTGGGTGTCCTACACCTCAACTCAATTCTGACATTTTCCACCTGGAGACAGCATTAGAGACCCCACAGGTGAAGGTCTGTTCTGCAAAGAAGCTGTTCGTGTGGCTTGTCGCGCATTTCCGCCCAGAGCCGCACACACACAGTCATGGGGGGCTTACTAGTCGGCTTGTGCTCCGTATCCGGGCTCAGGATCAGAACTGGCCCTTCTGTCCCCGACGCCAAGAGGAATTAATTCGCCTCACCTCCTTGAGCCAGACCAGGCTGGGCCCCTGGAATGGATCAGGGAGGGCAGAGAAATATGCACACACCCAGGCTCCAGAGATTGTGAGATACAATAAGAGAAACAGAGGAAAAAACGGCTTGCTCAGGACCGCACTCGGGCAGACTTAATAAATCACATACGGGTAAGTGTAGATGTTGCCCCGGTGGGAAGACTTAGTCGGAAGTCCCACCTGAGGGGAGGGCGCTCTGCTCAGGACGCTCCATCGGGACTCCAACGGGGCTGCTCGCCGCTGGGCTCCCCCAGCCAGAAGGCTGGATGTTGTGAGTACCCGATTTGATGAATTTAGCCTTCTCTGTTCTTCTCTGTATTTTTCTCCCTCTTTATGTTTACTGGAATTGTTGAATTGCTTATATTCCCTTTCCCTCATAATTAATAGAGCTTTCCTCCATGAAACCAAAAGTGTGGCTATGGTGAATTAGTACTATTCAGAACAAGGTCTCAGTTCTATGAGACGCCACACATCCCCCCGCCCCCCCCAACCCCGGTCACAAGCCCAGGTGTCACCTGTACTTCTGCCTGACCGGCTGTGTATCTCAAACATTCCCACGGCCTCCTCCGGGGGTTAGATGAATTTGCCAGAGCGACTCACAGAACTCAGAGAAACATTTTACTTACTAGATAACCGGCTTATTATAAGAGGATGATGTGAACTCAGGAACAGCCGGGGGGAGGGCTGCGCGGGGCCAGGTAAAGGAAGAGAACACGCAACTTCCATGCCCTCCTCAGGAGCGCCTCTCTCCCTGCACCCCTGTGTGCTCATCAACACAGGAGCTCTCAGGACCCCATCCTTTTGGGTTTGTATGAAGATTTCATGACATAGGCACAACTGATTAAATCACCAGGAGCTGGCAACTGAACTCCACCTCCAGCTCCTCACCTCTGCCCCGGGGAGGGAGGAGGGGGGGCTGCTGGGAAAGAAAGTTCCAACCATTTAATAGCATGGCTGGTTCTCCTGGCCACCAGCCCCCAACCTTTGGGACTTTCTAAAAGTCACTGTATTCACATAACAGAAGACACCTTCATGGCTCTCATCACTTTGGAAATTCCAGGGGTTTTACAGCACAAGGCCAAGAATGGCAAAGAACAAATATGTTTCCTGTTTAAATCAAGATATCACAGTAGACCTAATTCTTGGGCTCTGAGAAGTTAGGCAGGTGGCTCAACCGCAAAGGGGAAGAGCCAGACTCGAAGCCAGGCAGTGAGAGCCAGAGCTCTCTCCCGCCAGCCTGCCGAGGGCACATCCCCAACCTCCTAGACATAGCCCTCAAGTCATGTTCTGTAATCACTGTCCCACTGGGCTATCTTCCCCAGTAGAAAGAAAGCCACCCGAAGGGTAGAAACACTCCTGAAATACTTGAGAAGGCCCCATGTCCAGCACAGAACCTGACACCAGCTAAGCATTCAGCAACTAACTGCTGAACAAATGAGTGACCCAATAAATATTTATTGAGCACTTACTATGTGCCAGGCACTGTGGACACAGTGTGAGCAAAATAGGTTTATTTCCAGCTTGTCATGCAGTTGAACAGATAAATGTAATCAATCCATCGTACCAACGCGTAATGTGAAACAGAGATTTCTAGACTCTGACAGTATTGAGCAGGGGTCACAAAGGACAACCCCTTGCAGAAAGTGTGCAGATCCATGGTACAGAGCAAGGAAAATAGCTCCAGATGATTGGGACTTTGGGGTCTGGTGGGGCAGGGGGAGAACTGCAGTCAGGGGACCTGAAGACTTCCCCGACAATTATTCAAAGGCTTTGAAAACAAACAAAACAAAACAAAACAAAACAAAACAAAACCAGAAAAGGCCAGGCCAGAGTAGCTGGAGCAAAGAGCCAGACTGTATCAGGGATGCGAGTCTTTTTCCAAAGAGCGAAGGTTCTCTATGGCAGAGTGAAGGGACGGCAGCTGCATTCTTCGTAAGTATCTCTGTGCAGAGGAAGCAGGACAAAAAGGAAGGCAGGGAGTCAGTCGATGGCAACCATCCTATGGGGGCTGTGGTGACTGAGACAGGGTGATAGCGGGGAGCTGGAAAGCAGTAAATACATGTGAGGTGACCTCTGGTGCTGGGCCATTTGTCAGGGGTGGAGAAGAAAGGGGACTCATCTATCTTTCCAGACCCCACAACAAAATGTTCTTAACTGCAAGGTTAAGCTTTGTCACAATATAAGGACAATGATGTGGCCTTTCCTGTATGAAGGTGGTGCCACCTCTACCCAAACATATTGCAAAGATAAGACCAAGACTCTGATATGGAGAAGGAACCCTCAATGTGGGGGAAAAACAATTTTTTTTGATGTTCATTTATTTTTGAGAGACAGACCGTGAGCAGCAAAGGGGCAGAGAGAGAGGGAGACACAGAATCCAAAGCAGGCTCCAGGCTCCAAGCTGTCAGCACAGAGCCCGACGCGGGGCTAGAACTCACGAACTGTGAAATCATGACCTGAGCCACAGTCGGATGCTTAACCAACCGAGCCACTCAGGCGCCCCAAAACAATTTTTTTAAACACAGCTTCAAAGTCAACATAATCACTAATTGTAGCCTAACACGGGAAGAATGGACTTCGGGGCCCGAGAAACTAGGGTCCCACTTTCAACTCTAACTTTCTCAGATGTCTAACCTTGGCTGCATTACTCTACTTGACGGAGTCTGTTTTCTCGTCCGTGAAGAAGGAGTAACACGACCACTCCAGACACTGTGTAGGAGACTAAGCATCAACATGCACAAGGAGTGGCCAGCGACGTGAGAAGCAGTAACTATCGGGGCACCTGGATGGCGCAGTTGGTTAAGCATCTGACTCTTGATCTCAGCTCAGGTCACCATCTCACAGTTTGTGAGTTCAAGCCCCCCATCGGGCTCTGTGCTGATGGGGTGGAGCCTGCCAGGGATTCGGTCTCTGCTTCTCTCTGCTCCTCTGCCATGTGTGTGCATGCACGCTCTCTCTCTCTCTCTCTCTCTCTCAAAATAAATAAGAAGCAGTAACCATTATTATTAACATAAAGCAGCACCCTCCTTTTAGCCATAATCCACAGCTCTCATTGAAGGAATTAACTTTCTAACTTCTATGAAACCTGATATTTTACCTACTAAAAACTTTAGTAGTATATTCTATTATATAAGAACACACTCATTTAACATTTAGAGATGGATTCTCTCTCTCAAGAAAAGAACAGGATAATTACGAAAATAAAAAAGTGATGGAGAAGTCCTGAGCACACACACCCTCACCCATGCACACACATGCATGTACACGCACTCACACACATATGTGTAGCTGGTCTAGGATGGGAGGGAGAATTGCATCATTAATGAATGAGCCTCCCAGATGATTCTGATGCAGGTGGACCTTGTGTCCCCAAATCAGGACCCCTGTGCTGACCAAGGCCAGGCCCCATAGTAGAGCCTCAAGAACAACTGTAAAATGCAAATCATAAAAAAAAATAATTATTCTATATTTACACTTATTAAAACTGTATGATATGGGGTGGAAGGACAGACAAAAAGATCAATGAAACAGAAACAGACATTGACAAGTAAGTAAATAAAAATCTCAGTAAGGATACAGCTTTTATACTCTTAAGGATAAAGCTTTTCCTCTGGCACTTTCCATGGCTATTTTATCTTCCAGCAAACACCTACAGATTTACGTCCATTTTACTTACTGCTTATGAGTACTCTGCTGGGAAGGAGAGAGGTCAGGACCCAGGGCCTGCCTGCTGTCTCCATGTTCACAGTCAAGGCACAAAAGCATTCATAAACCAGTTATTACAATGCAACATGGCAAGTTCTGTAATAACAATAATTTCATCTACTGAAAAAAAGAGAACTGAAACAATAAATCAGTCTAATGATCTGATGCCACAACCACATACTAAGAACCAAATGTGCGACAGGCACAAAATGTGCAAAAGAGAGACACACGCTAGAGGAGTCGCCCCTCGGCCCTCAAAGCTCACAAGCCTCGTGGTGCCACAGATTAAACAGCTGACTACGATACGATGCCGTGCACGCGCTCACCCAGTCGCTCACCCTGACAGGTCTTTCCTAAGCACCTTCTACACGCTTCCAGGCATCAGACTTACATCAGTGATCAAGACAGCAAACATCCCTGTCTGCACAAAGCTGACATGACCACACCCAGAGACAGAAACCAACAAAATAAACAAGCCTAACATATAGTCTGTCAGCTGGTGGTAAGTGCCAGGGAGAAAAACCAGGTGAAGGAGAGACAGGATACGGGAGGGGTACAGTGTTAAACCTGCACCAGTTTCAAATAGTCCCTGCAGCTCTATGACAATGTGGCACTATGCGCTTTGCTCCGGCTGGTAAAGTGTGTCACAGACACAGGTCTGAAAGGACAGACCAGGAACGGGCTCTGCTGGGCGGGCTGGGGTGAGTGGGCCGGGCCACGGCCAGTCTCCGGAATGACATGAGCACCGAGCAAGCGAGTTCCCTCATTTCCCTTCCTTTGCGGGGAATGTTCCTCCCGCCACCATGAATCACTGAATGACTTCACAAAGCAAATGCCTGTGTGTCTCTTACCTTTGCCAAAACATTCCCATCTCCTCCCAGGCAACGTGAGAAGCTTACACAATTATGTCAGTCCTTCCCGGGTCAGGAAAGTCAATGACAATTTTGGGGCTTCTTTTATATGTTTTATATATATATATATATATATATATATATATATATATATATATATATATATATAAAGGAAACAAGCAATCACAGTATAAAATATGAAGACCAACAGAAAGTATAAAGATTTCCAATATTCTTAGACCCAGGATTACCTGTGTTCACATTCTGGTATGTTCTTCTCCAGAGTGGTGGTTTAACATAGCTAGCATCACTCTGCACCGACATAACTTTATATCCTGGTCTTTTCGTTTTAACTACATAATTTGTAAATTACTACATGTGCATTTCTCTGCTTCAAGTCAATGCTGTGTGGACATCAATTTAATGGCTATGTGACATTCTGTTCTACTGATGCTCTGCTTAGATTTCTGACTTGCCATCATTATCAATTACCCTGAAAATAACCTTATGCAGAAAGGTATTTCAAACAATTTCCTCAGAACGGACTACCAGAAGGAGTAGTACAGGAAGCCGCGAATACGCGACAGGAGCCGTCACTGCGTAGGTGGTCCACAGCTTACCCAAGCTGAATCACCGCACCTCTCGGCTGCAGAGACAACACAGAAGCGACTCAGCTCTGGCCGCCTTTTTGGTCTTGACAGTAGATGGTTTTAGAAGCGACACATTTACCTGCTGTCGGAATCCGAGGCGATCTCCTTTCTCCCTCCAAAGCGGATCTGGCACTGCACGGAAAAAGAAGCCGCTGAGATTAGCGGTTGGGATGGGACACTCAAACGTCACAAACAGCCCACACAGGCCTTCGGGGTCATGGGACACACAGGGCCAGAAACTCCAGGTACCGAGTCGGGGTGTCCCCTTGTCCCAGGTGTCAAGCCAAGACGTGAGGCAGCCTTCCAGCCGCCACCTACTGAAGCCTTTATCTCCCACTTGCACAGAAGGAAGGCATGTGGGAAAACAGTGCTAAGAGGAAAACTGAAGTACACAGCCTTGTGCAGATTTTCTAGGAAGCTTCTGTATGTCAGCAGCTGACTGTCTGAACACAGAGCTCCCCACAGGCGACAATTAATACTTACACAAATCTGTGGTGATGGGTGCCTTTGGAAAGGGCCCCAGAGTTGTTATGACTGGCTAGGAAATTATGGCAGCATGATTCAAGCCTCAAACATGTCATCTGGTTGTGCCGAATGACAATTCACCCAGGGTGGATACAGATAAAAGCAAACCATTCTTTCTTTTCTAATTGTGGTAAAATATAGATAACGTAAAATTCACCATCTTAACCATTTTTAGTTATACCATTCAATTCAAAATATCGCACAGCCATCAGCCACTCTCTCCCCTGTGGGGAGCAGGCTCGCAAGATTCCAGAACTTATTCATCCAAAGAATGAACGCATTAATGAATTTAAAAGATGTATTTGTCAAAACACGTGGAATTGCATACTTAAAATTAGTGTATTTTATTGCATGCCTCAATTATACGTCAGTAAGATTGATTTTTAAAAACCATATGTACACTTTCACCCACTGAAATATTTAACAACAATAATAATAACAGCAGCTCTGGGCATCAGCTCCCATTTATTTCTGTTTAACGGCTACACTTAAAGTGGTGCCAGGGGCGCCTGGGTGAAATCAGTCGGCTGAGCACTGAACGCTTGATTTCGGCTCAGGTCATGATCTCCAGGTCCGTGAGTTCAAGCCCCGCGTTGGGCTCTGCACCCTCCCCTCAAAATAAATACACTTAAATATATAGACGTAAAGTGGTTCCACTTGCCTCTTCATTTTCCTTATATTTCCCACTTGTGGAATAAAGCAAGAAATGAGTAATGTGGGCTCCGTTGCTGTGGCCCAGGCGCTGGGCCCTGTACCTACGCTAACGAATGCGGTTCCCTCCACAGCGCTCTGGAGAGCGGTGACCCGATGACAGAGAAGAGGCTGCTCAGAGAGGCTGGATGAGAGGCCCCGGCACACACAGCTTGGAGGCGGTGAAGCTGGTATTCGACTCCAGCGGCACCTGAGCCTGTGTCCCCTCCACCACGCACCACACCAGGACGCCTGGAGGCCGGGGAGACGCCAGGTTCTCTGGGCTCAGTCCCACGCTCGACACACATCTCTCCAGAAGCGCTTCTCGCCCTACCTGGCTCTTAACATGCATGTAACTGTCAGTCGCCTTTCCAAAATGTGAGCTACCTGGAGGTCAGGGTCGGATCCTCACTTTGCTACTTATTACCTGTAACTCCCGGAGCAAAGTATTGGACCTCTCGGAGCTTCAGTTTCCTTGTGGGTAAAATGGAAACAACTGCACGAACTGCCTCAGAGGCTGGTGGGAAGGATTCAACGGGGAGCGCTTAGCCGGGGGCCTGGGACGTGACAAGCGTGCACTAAATGATGCACGTGTGACTCACGCAGGCCAGGCCGGCACGCTGACGCCAGCCTAAACCAAAGCTTGCTTCCAGGCCCGGCCAAAAGCCGGACGCCAAAAGCGGCACCGAGGAGAGCCCTCCGGGAGGTCCCTCCGGACCCTGGGCAAGGCTTCCTCCCTCCTGCCTCTGCTCTTGTGCCCGGGGGGGGGGGGGGGGGGGGGGGCTAACTCCAACCACCACCTCAGCTCCCGGAAGCATTGCCATCAAACTGCCTGGAGGGAGACTTCGAAACCAACACCAACGCTCCTCCCACGGGGACGTCAGAAGGACGGGGGCCTCCAAAGGTATCAGAAAGTCAGGACGCGGGCGCCCCTCCCTCGCTGCTTCAGACTGCCTGACCTGCCCTATTGTTTCCTGGGGAACACGGCCAGCCTCACTGCTCCCGGAAAGGGGGAGTAAGTCCGCGCACGTGGAAGGGCAGAGATGACCCCATGTGAACTGCCTGGCACCGTTATTCGACCTCAGAGGCAAATGCGAGCTTCCCTCTTACCTGTTTCACTGCATCCAGGAGTCGCTCCAGCAGAAACTGTCTTTTCAAGTCATTGTTCTGTGATCCTAAAATGCAACAAGGCGTCATTAGTTCTATTGCACGTAAGCCTTTTATCGAGACTTTCTGCCACGTGGTGTAGGGCTGTCCCCACCTAGCATCAGCCGCCTCTGCGAGGAGAACAACAAGACCAGGTACCAATAACCTACATCATTACAATGGAGTCTGGCCATCTGCCTGTTAGGCATCACAGGAAAGCAGCTAAACTAGTATTCCCCGAAGTTGAAGAACGTGTCCAGCATAGTCTAACCCACCTTGGCGCTTCTAACGTTTGGGCCGGATCATTCTCTGTGGTGGGGCCGCCCTGTGAACGGCAGGGTGTCAGGAGCATCCCCGGCCTCCACCCACCAGGTACCGAGTGCACGACACACGCACATACACACACCCTGGTTGTGGCAACAAAAGTGTCTCCGGATGTTAGCAAATGTCCTCCGGGAACAAACTGCCCCCCCAGGTGAGAACCCACAGTGTAACTATAACGGAGGTTCCCTAGTATGGCAGGCACTGCCCACTGGCTGGCCTCACTCTCTCCAGCATCCTTTCCCCAGGCCACCTCCTGCAGTACAAGCTGCAAAACCAAATTACTCCTTTTCTCAGCCTCTTTTGGAAGGCTGGCCTTAGAAAGCAGAGGGCCGTGGGCAGTGGGGAAACCACGCCTTCCTGATCAAAGAACAGATGGTAATCGCTTCACTCCTCCTTCCATCCTTCACCCCTTCACCCCTTCACCATAAACACCCTGGGGGGAGCCAGAGCATCACCGGGCAGCCATGAAGCAACAAGCTTGGAAGGAAGGTCAAGGGAATCACAGAGACTCCAGCCCTGATGCCATTTCACTGCTGAACCAATACCAGAAATCTCCCACCTCTCACACAGCAAATAACCCTCTTTGCTCAAACCGCTCTATGCCAGGCTGTTACTTGCGGCCAAAAGCATTCCTAACCAATGCACGTACCGTGTGCTCAACTTCCCTTTATGAGGGTCAAAGGCAGGCACACTTTAAAGCACCAAGCAGAACCCTGTCAGAGCCACATCTGCGGTCCCTTGCGAGGCCCAGGGACCCCAATCAACAGAGACACGGCTACGTACTGTGACGCACCAAACACAGAACACAGTCATTTCAAACGAGACTCATATTCAGAGGTACAAGAGCAGATGCCCCACGCCATAAGCCTGGAAGTATCACCAAGCTGCTTCTCTCTTGGGCAACTCAACACGGGCTTCACCAGGGAGTACCAGCTGGGCATCACCCCACAGATGGTCAGCGATTCATCCAAATCATGCCAGGGCCACTGGGCTGACCACCACTGTGACCGTGTGTGGAGCACGTCCTGCGTGCCAGCCGCTACACTCAGTGCTCGGCATGATCACACCCTGTAATTTCCACAACCACCCTGCAACCAAGGGATCGGGATCCCCCCACCACCACCACCACCACACCACAGACGGGGAAGGTGAAGCTCAGGGAGAACAGCATTGTGCGCGATGCACTCAGTATTAATCTAACTTCTACCGTGTGCCAGGCAGTGTCCCAAGTGCTGGGGACACAGGAGTTAAGTGGTAGACAAGAGCCATCTTCTCATGGAGCAAAACTTCTATTAGGGAAGAAACCCAGAGCACCTAAGTAAACCTACAATAGGAGGACGTCAGAGAGTCATAGGCGAAAGAAAAGCAGATGGGTGATGAGACAGGGAGGAAGCAAGAGGCCCCGGCGGCCGGGGTGGCGATGGAAGGCCTCTCCACCCAGCTGACAGGTGAGCTGAGCCCTGTATGGGGACCAGGAACAAGCCTGGAGAGCTACGGCAGACCAGCATTCCAGGCAGAGCAGGCTGCCAGGGTAGATGCCCAGAGGCAGGAACAAGCTTGGTTTCTAGTCTTCCAGGATCAGAAGGAAATCAGCTGTGACTTGAGCAAAAAGCCAAAAGGAGGAAGTAAAGAGGAGACAGCAGGCAGGAGCCAGTTACAAAGGGCCTCGCGGACCAAAATCACAGGCTTGGGGTAGGTTTTGTTCTCATCTGAATACCACTTGGTGGAACTGTGACCCTCAGTCAAGACCATGCCCTTCCAGAGTCTATGTCCAGGCCACCACACAAGGCTGCTGCCTCACTCCAGACCCAGAGATAAAGCCAGTCACGGACACACGGTGATACAACTGACTTCTCAAACTCTGCCACTGTTATTTTTTCTGGAGGGCTCTGAGAAAGGATGGCCTCCATGTCATTCCGACCTCACAAGGCCATGATGAAGCATCATTCAGGACGCTGAAGATGCCACCTGCCCAAGACCCCCCAAACAGCTCTCTTGATACCTGTGTCTGTCAATAAATCCTACTCTTTGTTTAACATGTTTGGCTCCCGCTCTTCTCTAACGCCAGGATGGACAAGTCGGGCTCTCCTTCTTCCTTCTTCCAAGTACTGCATCCAACAACGCTACCTGGCCTTGGGCAGTGCCAGCTGGAAACTCGACAAGGCTTTCCACCCTGAAATGCCCTTGCCATTTTCTTTTATCATAAAAGTAATTTATGTGATAGAATTAGCATATGACCCATCTATTCCACATCTGGATAGACACCCAAAAGAATTGAAAGCAGGGTCTCGAAGAGATACTTGTACACCCATGTTCACAGCAGCATCACTCACAGTGGCTGAAATGTGAAACAGCCCAAGTGTCGATCGACAGATAAAGGGATAAGCGAAATGTGGCCTATCTACACAATGCATTATTATTCAGTTGCAAAAAGGAAGGAAATTCTGCAGTCTGCTAGATGGATGAATCTCGAGGACATTATGCTAAGTCCCCAAAAAGATAAATACTGCAGGGTGCCTGGGTGGCTCAGTCGGTTGAGCGTCCAAATTCAGCACAGGTCATGATCCCGCAGGTCATGGGTTGGAGCCCCGCATCAGGCTCTGTGCTGGCAGCTCAGAGCCTGGAGCCTGCTTCGGGTTCTGCGTCTCCCTCTCTCTGCCCCTCCCTCACTCATGCATGTGCACGTGCGCACGCTCTCTCTTTCAAAAATAAATATTAAAAAGGGGCGCCTGGGTGGCTCAGTCGGTTAAGTGTCCAACTTCGGCTCAGGTCATGATCTCGTGGTCCGTGAGTTCGAGCCCCGCATCGGGCTCTGTGCTGGCAGCTCAGATTCTGTGTCAGATTCTGTTTCAGATTCTGTGTCTCCCTCTCTCTCCGACCCTCCCCCACTCATGCTCTGTCTCTCTCTGTCTCAAAAATAAATAAACGTGGAAAAAGAAATTTAAAAAGAAGTGGTTATGATGGTGAATTTTGTTATGTGTATTTTACCACAGTAAAAAACAAATCAGGAGAAAAAAATGTGCCAAGAAAATAAAAATCTCCATCATCTTGCTACTGGTCATTTTTAGTACAGTGATTCTCAAGTTTTTGGATTCACACAAATCTCCTGGGGTCTTGTTCAAAGACAGGTTCTGATTCAGCAGTTCTGGGTGGGGCCTGGAATTTGGTATTTCTCACGAGCTCCCGGTGATGCTGAGGCCGCTGGTTCCTGACCCACACCTGAACAGCAAGGACGTCACAGCCTATGCTTCCTGACAGGCATGATGATCCCATATCTTTTCTACAGTGTCTTGAGCCACTGCTTTTCCTAGATGAGATGTCAGCAGCCTCCTCTGCCCTACCTTGCAAAGCCTCTCTTTGTGGTTCGAAAAAAGGCCTGTTCACTACGGAGGACCGATCTGAGGTTGTGCAGGCCTCAGCCCTCCATTCACCCTTCCTGGCTGTAATCCCTCTGCGGGTAAGAAGTGCACTTGTGTGACACCATCCTGACCTCAGAAGAGGCACCTGTGGCCACCCTGGCCCTAACTGCGGACTCAGAAAAAGGAGTGTCGTAGGGCAAAGGGAGCCCAGGCGGCCTTGGGGGCATGCAGTCTCTGCAGGGGGTGCCCGGGAGGCCACGGCCCTGAGGAGCAGTGGAAGGAGCACCAGCGGAAAGTCACAAGGCATCATGAGTTATCTCCATAGGGCTGCTTGCTGGCCACGTGACGGGGACACTCACTTCCCTTCTCTGGGCACTGGTTTCTGCATGAGATCATGTTCTCCTAGCTCTGCAGTCTGGAACATGGGGCCCTGGTGGAGACAAGACAGGCAGAAGAATCTATGCCACCAGGGTCCTTCCTGCCTCCTCCCAGTGAAGAAGGGCGGGGGGGGGGGGGGGGGGGGGTGCCATTAAGGGATGGACATTCAACCCCTGACACAGATAAAGTGGCTCCATTCACCGGAGCCCTGAGGCTCAGTGGGGAGCACCCAAGGCTGGTCTCATAGGAAGTACTCAAGGAGAGATTCGGTTTCAAGTCCACTAGCTCCTGGCTCGGCCGTCTGCTAAATCTTGCTGGCTTTCAAGCCTTGTAACAAACCTGCAGTCACAGCCCCACTGCCGACTCAGCAAGGATTTCTCCGTGATTCTCTGGGAAGCAAGCCCCAGCCTTCCTGCTCTCTGCCTTTTCCAAGGGCAGCCCTCAGTCCACACCCTTGACCAGAAGGGCCCGAACAGGCTTCTTTTGAATTTCTTGGTAGATCACTATCAAAATGCAAATAGAAAATGGAAAGGTACCCCAGGGAATACCCCCAGGGGGCCACAAAACTGTCGGAGAAATGCAGTGATCCCCTGAGGCTCTAACACAGATATGACATGTGTATGTGTATCTTTGTTGTTTTTAATGTTTAGAATCCTGAGGATCCTAAATCAATTTCTACCACAAACCTCCAGCCTTCAGTTACTTCCTAGGGAGAAAGAGCAGGGGTTAAGAAAGCCCAGGGGCGCCTCAGTAACTCCCTGGGTTAAGACTTCAGCTCAGGTCATGATCTCTCAGTTCGTGGGTTCGTGCCCCACGTTAGGCTCTGTGCTGACAGCTCAGAGCCTGGAGCCTGCTTCCGATTCTGTATCTCCCTCTCTACCCCTCCCCTGTTTGCACTCAGTCTCACTCTCCGAAATAAATAAACATTAAAAAAAAAAAAAGGAAGAAAAGAAAAAGAATGGGATAGCCCAGATTCCTTACCACTGGCTATGTGACCATAGGTAAGTTACTTATCCTCTCTGCACCTCCTAGATCTATTAAATAAATAAGCATCCACATTGCACCTAAAACAGTGCCTAGTCTATACCAATCACTTGTTACATGTTAGCTATTATTATTGTTGTTGACAGCCCTATACCCCCCAGGGGTGTCAGACATCTGGCTCTAAGAAATGCTTTCAACTGGCTGCTTTCTCTCTGAAGCACGGGGAAGCTACGCAATCCAGGCCTCTGTGCTCACTGCCCCGAGGGGGATGAAAGAGATAAAGGGCCCATGGACTCTAGGGAGGGGAAAACAATCAAGATGTACCAGGCACTCTATGTACATTCCTGCTCTAATCCTTGCAAGGACCCTGGAGGTCAAGGTTAAATAAAGGTGCCACTCTCAGAGGAGGTAGGTCATTTGATCAAGGCCACGTACACACTCAAACAGTAGTATTTCCCTGGCTCTCCATGCAGCGGCAGACGTAAAGTCACGCCACGTATTTCTCTGGTTGAAGGCTAATCCTTGCAATGCACTGAACAGGTACTTGGACGGGAAGAAAAGAGCAACGTTCTTTGGGTGCCCGCTGCATGCCAGGAATTCTGCCCAAGGTCACGTGGCAAAATCAGTGGTGCAACAGAGGCTAAGCCCCTGGTCTGCCTGACTCCCGGACTAGTGCTCCCTGTACCATGCTACACTGCCATTCTGCCAGGGCCCAGGGAGGCTTACTGAAAAAGTAGGAACTTGAGCTGTGCTTTAAAAGATGGAAAGAACTAGAATAGGTCAATCCACACAGACAGAACACAAGTGCTTAATGAGTCCGGGGTCTCCTTTGGGGTGATGAAAATCTTTTGGAACTAGACAGAGATGCTGGTTACACGACACCATTAATGTAGTAAATGCCAGTGAATTGTTCACTTTGAAATGGTTGGTTTAATAATTGTTAAGGGGGGGGGGGGGGCAGGAGGGCAAAAGGACTCCAGATAGCAGCACCCAGCCCCCGCCTCACTTCTCTTCCATATTTCTGGTTCCACTGAGGGGGTCTGATGCTAAGAGGTCCTTCACTTCTGCATCATCAGCCTAATAACGGGGAACAGGCACAGTCCAATAAAGCAAGTTCTGAGAGGTTTGGTTACGAGAGGCCCTACGAAGGGTGGGTGGAGATACGTGGCTCTCAACCAGGGTGATTTTGCCTTCACCACGGGACATTGGGCAATGTCTGCAGATATCGTCGGCACAAGTCGGAGGGGGCACGGGGCAGGTGGAGGCCAGGGATGCTGTTAAACCTCCGACAGCACACAGGACGGCCCCACGGCAGGGTTATCTGGCCTGTCAGCAATGCTGCAATTAGGAAATTCTTCCTGAAAGTACATGTGATTATCCCACTTCAGAGATGAAGAAACTGAGGCTCTGAGAGGCTAAATAACTGAAACCTCCACTTGTGCTCTGACTCCTGTCTCCTCTCATCTGCTCAGGGACATATCCAGCAACTGCCCCACCAAGTCAGTTTTTTCTTCTCATCTGTGCAATTCTTTTGTTGTAAAGTTTATTTATTTATTTTGAGAGAGACAGTAGGGGAGGAGCAGAGAGAGAGAGGGAAAGAGAATCCCAAGCAGGCTCCACATTCAGCGCACAACCTGACGTGGGGCTTGAACCCACAAAACTGTGAGATCCTCACCTGAGCGGAAACCGAGAGCCGGATGCTTAACCGACTGAGCCCCCCGGGCGCCCCTCATCTGTGCAATTCTCACAGCATGCGAGGATGTCAGAATATCTCCCCGCAAGTTTACCAAAAGCCACGCCCATGGCCTTCACACACTTCCAGCTGCCAGCACAGCTCTTCCTTCACGGGAGAGCCAGCCCTGCTGTGACTGCTGCTCCAGGCTGTGGCCCTGGCCCTTCTGTTCCCATGGCCTTCACCCTGCACCGATTACCTACACAGCGGCACAGGTGGCAGCAAATGACTGAGTGATCTTATACAACAAACACACGATACACTCAATGATATTATATGAGTTGCTCATGCAACCCATGAAGTTAAGTGCATGTTAAGTGCAATTAACACTGAGCTTCTATCAAGTCCTAAGCATGTGATGGGCTGTCTCAGATGATTTGTATTTCTGGTTTTCACTGAATAAACCTGCACCTTTAATGTGCCCCAGGACAGAGGTCAGCAAACTTTTTCCGTCAAGAGCCAGACAGTAAACATTTTAGGCTTTGTGGGTCATGTGGTCCCAACTCCTCAACTCTGCTCTGACATCTCAAAAGCAGCCATAGATAATACATTACGGAACGAGCATAGCTGTTTACAAGAACAGGCCTTGGGCTGGATTTGCCCTACGGGCCATAGTTTGCCTACCACTGCCCTAGCAGAATTAATCAGATGGAGGTTTTAAAAATTAACACAACACTGTGTTTCTAGCCGTTATGGCTATTCAGTAAGCAGTAAGACGGTTACACGTTAGGGATTTCCGGAAGACTACAGACCAGACCCACACCTTAATATTCCCTCACCCTATAACCAACGGCCCACATCAGAGCCTGGCAAGGGACAGGTACACCACCAACGCGTGGCCACCGCTGCAAGGCCGGCTTGCTCATGTTTGCAGGCATACAGGATGCTTGGCGCTCTCAGCCCAGTGGAGAGTTTAGTGCCGTTGTTTGTTTAGTTTCCACGATGCCCAAAAACCCACCACCATTCCAAAGCAGAAGCAAGAGAGAATGGGCACAAAGGGCGGCCTCGTACAGGCCAGAGAGGCATGTACAAGCCCAAGATCAGATCTTCCCTCCCAACCCCCATGCCTCCAAGGTCAGGCGCAGAATGGAAATGAGTGCAGTGGGCAGGGAGGGCAGAAAAGAGGGACAGGAAGGGACGGAGGTGCCTCTGGAGAGACGGCAGCTGCTACTGGGCTCCAGCGGACAGCACCGCACGGCAACACCAACATGCAGTTGCCCCATCTTGTGCTTTTTCAAAGGAGACAGAAACTCAGATCTTCACGTCAATCAGTTGGCACCTAATCTTACAGCAGTGTTTCAGCCAACTCTGCCTGAACCAAACACAACACGCCTAGGGCCCAGATCTGCTACAAATCTTCTGTTCTGAGATACACATTAAACCTTTATATCCACCCACGAGATGTGCGCTGGTGACCCCTTCCTAACGGATAAAGGAACGGAGCTTTGGAGACATCGATCCCTTGTCCCAGGAAGAATGCCCCAACGCTGGACCCCAACACCCAGGCCTTCCAGCCTCCACAAGACCAGGCTAACCTCGGGCAGCCCAGCTTGCATGCAGGCAAAGGGACTCCACAAAGGGCCACTAAAGACAAACCAACCTCCCAGTGGCCAGCTCAACTGTCACCTTCTGTGAGAAACCTCCCTGCCCCGGCACAATTCACTGCTCTCTACAGGGCGTCCCCACGACCCTCCAGCCACACCACACCCCTGGTATAATCGCCACCACAGAAAGGATTATGGGGAATCAGAAATCTCCTGACCCTATGCTTGACTGTGAGCCTTCTCACTCAGGGGGTGAGCCAGCGTCAATACGCCCCCACTCATGGAAGGAGCTCAACAGTGGTCGAGTCAGGGCTCTGGGGTTAGGTTCTGTGGCTCCCCAAGTGGCTGCTTTAAATGGAGAAGACACAGCGAGCCAGGACACGGCAGCAGCCCCACGCGGGGGTAACGGGTGGAGTGAAGCAGCCGTTGTGTCTGCTCAGCGTTTGCGCACGAAGGGATAAAATAGACTCCATTCTTCCCCAAAGTCCAGGCACTAGTTCCCTGTACTGTGGGGTAAAGTGGCACAGCTGGGCCAGGACAAAAGGACAGAGTGTCCGTCACCACACAATGGAAAGGGGCAGGCTCTGCTTCAAGGCAGAGAGATGGCCTCAGGCCATCCAAGTGGCCTTGTGATGTCTAAGAGCAAAGACTAAGTCAACAGCATATTCATCAACAGGCAAAGAATTCACTCTAGAGCAGGGCTCAGCAAACATCTTCCGTAAAGAACAGATGGTGAATATTTTAGGCTTTGCAAGCCATAAGGTCTCTCTGTCACGGCCACTCAATTCTGCCACCGGACAGCGAAAGCAGTTGTTATCGAGAGTCAATGAACGGATGTGCTTGTGTTCCAATAAAACTTTATTAACGTTAACACAGGTGCCCGGCACAGTTTGCCAATCTCTGCTTACAAAAAAAACACTATAATGGCACTGTGCAAGCACTCTGAAGGGAAAATGAATCTTCCCTCATGGCTGGAGAAATGCAAATTATAAACCTACCAAATTAGCTGCCACATGTTGCCATTATATAACTACTCAATTCACCAAGGAACACCGAGGATGCAATTCTCCACTGCCGGTAAAGTGTGGGGAAGCAGGCACACACAGCACTCACTGCCAACAATGTATCGCGGCAGTAGGTTCTGAAAAGCAAGGGGGAAGTCCACACACAAAGTTAACAAAACATCCAAATACCTTCCTGACACCCTGGAAACTAAGCTAAAGAGGAGGAAGAGGGGAAATGAGAAAAGGAAGAAGTGACTATTTCACCAGTTCCTCTATGCTCCAAATACTAAGGAACTACGGGTCCATCGCTTGCTTTAACCTGCATCTTCTGATGAGGGAATTAAGAGTCAGAGAAGTTCCAGAACATGCTCACGTCCTTCCACAGGGAGTTCAGTCCAGGACTGAGTCCCAACTTTATCCCACGAGGCCACAGTAACAGCCCAACCACAACATCAGGGGCACTCAGACTCCTCCCCGGGGTATTCTGGAATGGGGGTCAGCAAACACCAAATCCAGCTGCTGCCTGTTCTTCTAAATAAAGTTTTATTGGAACACAGCCACATCCTTTCGTTTATTGATTGCCTCTGCTGCTTTTATACTCCAACAGGGATGAGTAGTTGGGATGGAGACCAGATGGCCCACAAAGCAGAAAATATTTATTATCTGGGTCTTTACAGAAAACGCTTGCCAATTCTATCCTTGAACATCATAAATGGAATTTACTCTCTTTTCCTACAATGGTACATCCATTTGGTGGAACGTTATGCAGCCTTTTTAAATAACGGTGACAGGAAGACACATGGATTAATGCTATAATGTAAGTGGAAACACTAATTCAGATGTAGACTCAAGGCAATTATGTAAAATGCATATGCACTGAGCAGAGACAGAAGTGCAATAACTAAAAATCTAAATATCCTAATGTTCTTGGAAGGTATGTCTATAGGGATATTCCATGAATTCACAATCATCTTTAAAGTCATTTGGGGTTTTTTGCTTTTTTATTTTTTATGTATTTATTTTTTAAGGTGAGGGAGAAAAGAGCAGATCCTAAAACATGCAGACAGGCAAGGAAAAATAAAATGCGATGGACACGGTTCCCTCCAAGTAAAGCCTGGAGGGAGCACAGCCCAGCAGGGCGCTGCAGGGACGACAGAGAAAGCACCAGAGCCAGACCCCTGGAGGGCTCCCAGACAGGCAAGCAGAAGTCAAGGCCCAGGAAGAGTCCCCACTCCCCCTAAGGCTTCCAACTGCTACCGCCCACGCCCCAAACTGATGTTCCGCCACCCTCCCCACCTCAGTGAGAGGCAAGGCTTACCCCCCCTTCAGCTGCTCAGGAGCAAAACTCAGGAGCAACCCTTCCCCTCCCTCAGGTCTCTGCTCACAACCCACCTTCCTCACAGCCCTCTCCCGTCAGTCCCTCCTCTATCCAGACAACAAGCAGTCAGATGCCACCCTCGGGCTCTGGACTGGGCGTGCGACCCAGACCCGGCCAACAAGAGCCACAGTGATGGGTTCCAGGATGACCACATAGCCTGCCAGACTGCTGTGAGTCAGCCCCAGGACTTCTGCGGGAGCAACTGGGAAAGAGGCCCACCCTCTGCTTGGGTGTTGCTATGGGTAGGCTGTGACCCGAGAGCTGCGGGCAGGCATCTTGCCTCCATGGGGTAGACAGAGGCTGCTGGAGGAGAAGCCAACCAAGAGGAAAGTGGAGTTTCGAAACGGACAGAAAGGTCGTCCTGATGATGCTCTCAGCACCAGAATGCAACTGGGCCTGAGGACAGTCCTATCCCTAGACCTCTCCATTGCAAGATGTTTTAAACTCCAACTTTTCCCAGATCAACTTCTGCCACAGGCAACTGAGGAGTCCTGGCTGACACGTCCGTTACTCCCACAAAACCTTTTAGTCCATTCATTCCATGTGCTTCTACAGACACCAACAGTGCAGCCCTCTGCTAAGTGACGGATGAAGCATCAAACTGTCATTCGGTAAATGTCTGCTGAAATGTTGAACCCTGAATTTCCGGCCAGGCTCTGTGGCCACTCGAGCCCTCACGCCTTCCAGCAGCATTTCAAGCTACTGCAACCACTTCGAAAGCAAGAGCAATCAAGAACTACCCACCTTGCCATGTTACAGCTACTTCAGGGAAATCATCCTAAGGACATATCAATCAAAAGGAAAGAAAACTGCCTTGAACAAAAACGTTCACTGCGTCATTATTTATAATAAGAACCAAAAAAAGAAAGAAAAAGGAAAATAAGCTAAGTTTCCAAAAGTAGAATCAAATATTATGGTTTAAAAATTACGCTACATGTGGGGCACCTGGATGGCTTGGTCAGTTGAGCAGCCAACTTCAGCTCAGGTCATGATCTCGCAGTTTGTGAGTTCAAGTCCGGCGTCCGGCCCTGCACTGACAGCTCAGAGCCTGGAGCCTGCTTCAGATTCTGTGTCTCCCTTTCTCTCTCTCTCTCTCTCTCTCTCTCTGCCTTTCCCCTGTTCACGCTCTCTCTCTCTCTCAAAAATAAATTTAAAAAAACATGTTTTTAAAAAATTATACTACAAGCAGGTAGATGGACTGATGGACTATGAAGCCTATAAAAGTGATCAATACAAAGATCGTGTAGCAATGTGGCAAAGCTTTACCCAAAAATGTTAAGGGTAAAGCAAAATGCAAATTTCTACAGTAATGGTAAAATTACTTCAGCTCTTATCAGTGTTTCTCAACCCTTTATTCATTACCTTCCCCCTTCAGATCTCGCTCAGACATTTTTTTAATCACCCCTCCATGAAATTTCAATACCGCAAATACATTGTATATCTGTTTACGTACTGCATACATATCTGTGTTTTCCACATAACATTAAAATTTCTTTCTCTCTCGAGAACCACTTTTCACCCCCACTGAGACAAGATGGCACCGGGATGGAAGGCGCTTTATCCTTTATCTAGAATCATGTTTACATTTGCCAGAATTCAGAGAAGGCCACAGGTTCTTAGATTTTAGTTCCCATATTTTAAGAGCTCCAAGAACTTGATTTCCTATTGGTTACAACAAGGAAGCAGGAGAGGCGATGTCAATGGGTTTTAGTCCATTGCCACTTACTAGCACAGGACATGGTCAAATATTTGCTGACGGTAGAACACTTACTTCTTGCAATCTGCCATAACAGATCAACCCAATGCCTTCATTAGAGGGGAAAAAAGTTGATATCATCACTTTTTCTTTGAATGAAAACCACACACATTCTTTTTTTCCATTCACTCGCTTCAGCTGATTCTTCATCCCAAACACAAGCTACTGCTGAAAATAACCCAGTCAATGCCAAAGAGAAAACCATGAGCCTCAACATTCCAGAAAAACAAGATAAAGCTGCCAAAATGTACATAAACATCAGGCAAGAAACAGCAGCAAATGACCCACTAAGCCCCAAACTCGGACATATGTGACCTCTCTAGGTTTAGCTTTCCCCACCCTTGAAACGGGGTTTTTAGTGTCTTAACTAACTTAAAGATCCTTGACAGACTAATTACTGATGGAAATGAGCATCAAGGTCCTTCAAACAGTCTTACAAAAAAAAAAAAAAGCTTGAGAATCATGACTTTCTGGTCCTTCAAGTTCTACTTTCTAAATAAGAGCAGAAGAATTATCTGGCAATCATAACTCCTTAGCTCGCACAGGCGGGTCATCAAGTAAGTATTCCTACCTACTGGATTCTTTAAAGAGAAACAAATAAATCACGACCAGCTATTAACCTCCGACAACCACCCACAGGTAGCAGGCATCCTTCCTACTGGCTATGTTACCTCTACACAAATATACGAATCCACAAACATTGTTTCATATACATGGTTTAATGTGCATCAAGGTATATATTTTAGTATATTTCTGCACTCTGCTTCTTTTTAGAGAAAGTTAATGTTGAGATACAGCCACAGTGGTATGTATAAATCCATTTTATTCCTTTTAACATCTTTGAGGTTTTCCATCATGTGACCATACCACATATATGTCTCATCTACCCTGTTAATGGTCATCAGGGTTGTTCGGCCTCACGACACCCATTTATCTTGTGTATGCATTACCTAGGCATTCCACTTCCTGGTTATTTGCACTTAATGCATTTGGCCTTGAAACCAGCTGACCTCTGACTCAAACGTTTTCAACTACAAAATACAGAAGACTCTAATTGCCAATTTACAGGAAACACAAGAGAGTGAGAAACATGTCAAACCACACCAAAAGGATGCAATCAGCAAAATCCCACAAAGACATGAACTATTTCCTTCATCAAAAATTGCAAGGGGTAAAAACAGACGGATGAAAGGGCAACCTATTAGTTTAAAAAAAAAAAAAAAGAAAAAAAAAATTTTAATGTTTATTTATTTTTGAGAGAGAGAGAGAGAGACAGAGAGAGACAGAGCAGGAGTAGGGGAGGGAGGGGAGGGGCAGAGAGAGATGCAGACACAGAATCCAAAGCAAGGTCCAGGCTGTGAACTGTCAGCACAGAGCCCAACACGGGGCTTGAACTCACCAACTGTGAGATCGTGACCTGAGCTAAAGTCAGATGCTTAACCGACTGAGCCACCCAGGCACCCCTAAAAAAAAGATTTTTTTGCTTCAAAGGACAATATCAAGAAAGTTAAAACACACACACACACAAAATGGGAGACATTTTTATAAATAATACATCTAAGGGACTTGTACCCAGAAACTATACAGAATTCTTACAGGTCAACAGTAAAAACAACCCAATTTAAAAATGGACAAAGGAATCTGAGCAGACATTTCTCGAAAGAAGATACACACAAACAGCCAATAAGCTCATGAAAATATGCTCAACATCACTGATCATTAGGGAAATGCAAATCAAAACCACAAAAAGGCACTGCTTCACACCCACTCAGAATGGCTATAATCAAAAGGCTGTTGGCAAAGGTGTGAAGAGACCAGAACCTTCATGCAGCGCTAGTGGGAATGGAAAATGGTGCAGCCGCTTTGGAAAACTGTCTGACAGTTCCTCAGACGGGGCCAGCAATTCTACTCTTAGATATCGACCCGAGAGAAATGAAGATATGCTCACACAAAAACTTGTACATGAATGTTCACAGCAGCATTATTCCTAAAGGGGCCAAAAAGTGGAAACAAGTCAAATGTCCATCAGCTGAAGACTGGCTAAACAAAACAGAGAACAATGAGACGTTATTCAAACACAAAATGGAATGAACCTGAGTTGCATGCTACACTATGGCAAAGTTTAGAAGGATACTTTTAGTGAAAACAGCCAGACACAAAAGGCTACATATTGTATGACTCAATCTATATGAAATGTTGGCAATAGGTAAATCCACAGGTAGAGTAGATTAGTGGTTGCTTGGGGCTAAGGGGAGGGAGAATGAGGAACCACAGTTAAGAGGTACAGCGTTTCTTTCTGGACTGATGAAAATGTTCTAAATCCGATTATGCTGATGCAGGCACAACTCTGTGAATATACCAAACACTAAAAAGATAGCAATTAAACTAAAAAAGAGAGAGAGAGATTTGAAGACTTAAAAAACACAACAATCTGCATTGTTTAAACCTTGTTTAGATCCTGAGTCTTAAAAAAAAAAAAAAACTCTAAAATTATAAGGCAATCATGGAAATTTGAATCTTGAATATCTGCTGTTAATGAATTACTCCTAATTTCTTACAGGTATGATAATGAAATTGAGCTATATTTTTTTTTTAAAAAGAGTCCCAATATGTTAGAGATACACATTAAAATATTAACAGATGAAAGGATCCAGTCAGTGTCTGGGATTTGCTTCAAAATAAACTGGGGACAGAAGTAAGAAATAGATAGGTACAAAGGGGAAGTGATCATGAGATGGTAAGTGCTCATTAGACTATTCTCTCCACGTTAGAGATGTTTGAAATTTTCTATTAAAAAAAAAGAAAGGACAGAGGGAAGAGAAGACATACTTCCATGCAACATTATTTTATGGTGCCCAATCATCAACCCCAAGGGTGAGAAAACCTTGTTTTAACTGTATTCTCAAGAAACGTGAAGGGGGGCAGGGCACCTGGGTGGCTCAGTTGGTTAAGGGACCTACTTTGGCTCAGGTCACCATCTCACAGTTCATGGGTTCAAGCCCCGCATCGGGCTCTGTGCTGACAGCTCAGAGCCTGGAGCCTCCTTCGGATTGTGTCTCGCTTTGTCTCTCCCCCGCTCGTGCTCTGTCTCTCCCTCTCTCTCTCAAAAATAAACATTAAAAAAAATTAAAAAATAAAAAAAAAGAAACGTGAAGGGGTAATTGGAGAATGGGGGTCAAAAGTTACAGAAGTCCGGTTATAAGATATGTAAGCATTAGAGATGTCAAGTACAACATGTCAACACAGCTGTACGATATCTAGGAAAAGAGCTAAGACAGGAAATCCTAAGAGCTCTAATCGCAAAGAGAAAAATGTCCTTATTTTCTTATTGTATCCAAAGAAGATGGATGTTAGCTGAACCCATCAAGGTAATCATTTCACGATAAATGGCAATCACGCTGCTCGCCCTAAACTTACAGTGATGTATGTCAATTATTTGCCAATAAAACTAGGGGAAAGAAAAAAATTGAAAATACCTCGGACTTCCCTTCTACCCTCAGCAACCATTTTTTCTGCCTCAATTACAATCTTTCCAAAAGAAGGCTGTCATCCATCCTGAGCACTTCTTCCTTAAAAAGCCATCTGTTGGTTTCCTTTTGTAATGATTTTTTTTTAATAAATTTTAAAATGTCCTTATCTTTGGTATTAAGTTGGCTTTTGATGGCTACATTGATCAAGTTCCCTTGGCTTGTCAATTTCACTGGCACCTGGGATCAAGGCCCGAGAATGGTCCAGAATTTGAGGCACAGTCTCCTTGGTTATATTAAAAGCAAGAGGTTTTCTTTTTTTTTTTTTTTAATTTTTTTAATGTTCATTTATTTTTGAGACAGAGACAGACAGCATGAACGGGGGAGGGTCAGAGAGAGAGAAGGAGACTCAGAATCGGAAGCAGGCTCCAGGCCCTGAGCTGTCAGCACAGAGCCCGACGTGGGGCTCAAACTCACAGACTGTGAGATCATGACCTGAGCCAAAGTCAGACGCTTAACCAACTGAGCCACCCAGGCACCCCAAAAGCAAAACCAAAAGAGGTTTTCAAGGCGTACTTAGCCCCAGCCCTTGTCTCAGAGCTGGGTCAGAAAATCACCCCACCTGAATCTTGGCTGGGTCCTTACCTCCACAACAACCGCACTAAGTTCCCATCTACACACCACACGAAGCACAGTACCAATAACCCGGTAGAGTTCTTTAGTCATCGCAACACGACTAGGTGACAGGTACTATTATCTACCCCCATTTTGCTGGGACTTCCAGAATGGTCAAATCACACAGCTTTTTATAGCAGAGTCAGGATTTGAACTCAGGCTGTCTAGCTCCATCCAGGGCCCGCACTTACACCAGGGTGTATTATCTCCTGGGTGGAAACCAGCTCATCACATCTTTGCTGCAGGATCACTAACATTCAGGGGCCAGAAACTTTAATTAGGCCAAAAATCATTTGCTCTGACAGCAGAAGCTGTTCTATCTCCCAGGAAACCCCCTTCCCAGCTCCCTCACCAGGACCAACAATTTCACACATCTTGCTCTGAAAGGCAAAACAAAAGGCGCATGTCTTGTAAAAAAAAAAAAAAAAAGTGACCCATGGAGATAACTCGAAGGGTAAAAACTAAGAGACACACATCCTCACCTCTTTGCCCCCACCCCCCAAACTCCAGAAATGCCTGGGTGAAAGGCTAGGGCTGGGGGGGGGGGGGGGGGATACTTCAGAGGCAATCCCACAGTTCAAAGGAAAACAGGCAGGGAGAGGGTAGGCGGATCCTCCTAAGAAAATGCAGATCCCAGTCAGGGCGGGCTGAGAGGCTTCCCGGAGTCACTCTGAACGTCCACCACCACCCAGGAATGACTTAGCACCAAAACACCGACAGACCGCTTCAGAGAAGGGCTGAGAACACGCGTCCAAGTCTAGGGACTAAACTTCAGAAACACCGAGGACGAGCTGTCCACACCCACCTCCCTCCCACTCCCGGCCTCCCCACCAAAACCACACCCCTCCCTGCGGGCGGGAGGAGGGTGGGCTGGGACCTGCGACGCGTTGGTCCCCAGATGGGTTCGGTGTGGAACCAGAAGGGAAGGGGGTGCAGGACAGGGCCAAGGAGACCTCAAAGGAGCTAGGAAAAGAAGTGAAAGGGGCGGGAGTATGAAACAAATAATAATAATAATAATAACCAAAATGTAAGAAGCAAGGGTCAGTAGGGAAACTGAGCGAGTAACTGGGAACCACTGGGGACTGGGACAGCAAAGCACCGGGGCACAGGGCGCAAGGGAATGGGAGGCGCGGGGAAGACAAAGAGGCTGGAGCACTCACAGTCCTCTGGGGACCGACACCACGGGGGCTCGGGGCTCAGGGGCCAGCAAGCTAAGAGTGTCTGGAGACGACACCCTCCCTGCCTGCCTGGAGACTGGAGGGACCGCACACACGGGGCCTGGGAAGCGGGAATGATGAGGGAGCAGAGGGCCCTGGAGCTGAAGCTGGGACTGGGGGCGTCCAGGAGTTAGGAGGGACTGAGACCCGGGGGACTGAGGACGGGGAGAGTGGTGACTGGGCACGGGGGTCGGAGCGCTGGGAGAGACTGGAGGTCTGGAGACAGGTGTCCGAGAGCGGGCTAAGTGGTGGACGGGAGGCTGGGGGCTGGGAGTGCCTGGGCTCGGGTCGCCAGAGAAGTGCAGGTGACCAGGGTCCAGCCCCCGGGTGTACACAGGGGTCTGCGAGCGACGGGACAGGGGTCGGCCGGCGGGCGGGCGGGACGCGGGGGCTCGGGGGCCGGAGTGTGCAGCTGGAGCGGCGGGAGCCGGGGCGGCCCGGCCGGGTGACAGCGGCGAGGCCGCCACTCACCGCTCATGGTGCTGCTCCCGGGCCGGTGCCTGCGCCGTGCTGCCGCCGCTGCCGCCACTGCTGCCGCCGGGCTCCAGACAGGCCAGGAGACAGCGCGCCGCCCCGCCCGCCCGCCCCGCCCCGGAAGTGGAGCGCCGCCGCCGCGGACCCGCCCACCGACCCGGAAGGTAAACAGGGGAGCCGGCGGGGCGGTGGGGCGGCGGGGCGGCGGGGGCCGGGGCGGGTCGGAGGCGCCTGCAGGGCCACGCGGTGGTGCGAGAGCAACGGGGCGTGCCCGACCGCGGTGGGCCGGAACCGGACGCTTCTCTCCTGGGCCCACAGCCCCGTCGGGAGACCGTGACCAGGCCACGAGCAATGGGCCAACACCTTTCCAGAGAGTAATAGGAGCTGAGAAGGGAAATAAAAAAGGGGAATGGGCCAAAGCGTGGGAACGGGGGAGGCGGACGGTTCTGGAGGGCGCCTCTAAGGAGACGACCTTTGAGCCCAGACCGGGATGATGGCTGGGAGACGGCCGGGGAAGATGGCGCAGGAAAAATGTTCCAGAAGGAACGGCAAACGCCAAGGCCCTGACTTGACGGGTTGACTGGAGCCAGAGGGTGAGTGAGAAGAGAGTGTTCAAAGAGAGGAGATAGGAGAACTGGGTGGAGGGCCTTGAGGGCCGTGCTGAGGGGCCTGGACTCTTCTGTGTTCTGTGTAGCTCTTACGTAGGTAAGGGAACTAGAAGGATTGCAAGAATTGAAGCAGAAGAGTGACACGATCTGAATTAGGTGCTAAGACGATCGCTCTTCCTGGATTGAGAATGAATTTTAGTGGGGCAGCCTGGAAAGAAGGCAGCTGGTTTGGGAGCCATTTCAGTCAGTTGCCCAGCGAGAAATAATATGCCTGGGGCTACGGTGGTGGCATTGGAGATGAAGGCGTATGAATGATGTGCCAACACGTGCGCATAATATAAAGCCCAGGTTACTGCCCATTTTACAGATTGGGGAGAAAGGACCCAGAAAGGTTAAAAGGGCATTTTTCCTCTTTGTCCTGCCCTCAACTGGGAGTAACAAAATGTATTTTACATCACAACCCAGTACACGCATGCGTGGTTAAAGGAGACGTTTTAACAAAGTTCTGTAGGTAGTGTATTCTCTCCTGTTTTTCTTTCTTTCTTTCTTTCTTTCTTTCTTTCTTTCTTTCTCTTTCTTTCTTTCTTTCTCTTTCTTTCTTTCTTTCTTTCTTTCTTTCTTTCTTTCTTTCTTTCTTTCATGCTGAGACCGTTGATTGATCCACTGATAAATCTTGACCCACAGTTAAGAACCCTGAATTGAGGGACCAGACCCCACAGGGAAATGGAGCCAGAATTCCAGCCCAGTTCTGTGTGATGCACAGCCGGCTGGTCTTCCTACTACACTGCCTCTCAACACAAAACCTCTGGCCCCTGGGAATTGATCTTTTGGGTTCAACAGAGGTCAAGGGCTCTTTGGAGAAGGTTGTCGGGCAGCATTATTTATGATAGTGGGGGACACCTGGGTGGCTCAGTCCGGTAAGCATCCGACTCTTGGTTTCAGATCAGGTCATGATCTCACAGTTGCATAAGTTCGAGCCCCGTATCGGGATCTGCACTGACATTGCAGAGCCTGCTTGGGATTCATTCTCTCTCTCTCCCTCTCTTTCTCCCTCCCTCCCTCCTTCCCCTGTTCACACTCTGTCTCTCTCAAAAATAAACAAATAAACTTAAAAAAGTAATAATATGATAGCGGAAGAGGGAAAAGCACCGAAGCCCAGCTACAGAAGAGCTAAGCAGATCATGGCCCACTTCACAAGGAATCTCTTGGAGTAGTTGAAAATGCTAATTATAAAGTCGGAAACCCAGAGAAAAGCCAATGATAATACATTAAGTAAGGAAAAGCCCACGCAAATTAGTCTGTATGCCAGATTACAAACATGCAAAATACGGCTATGTGTAGGGACTGAGAGAACGTAAAGATGAAAATACTTAAAAAAAAAAAAAAAAAAACACCAGACAAGAGGAGAGAGGGAAATAAGCCATAGGAGACTGTTAAGGATAGAGAACAAACGGAGGGTTGATGGGAGAGAAGTGGGTGGGGGCTGGGTATTATGGAGGGCACGTATGATGAGCACTGAGTTGTTTGTAAGTGATGAATCACTGAATTCTACTCCTGATACCAATATTGCACTGTATGTTAACTACCTGGAATTTAAATAAAAATTTAAAGGAAAAAGAAGGGCACCTGGGTGGCTGAGTCGGTGAAGCATCCAACTTGATTTCGGCTCAGGGCACTGTCACATGATTTGTGAGATTGAGCCCTGTGCCGGGCTCCCTGCTTGGGATTCTCTCTCTCTTCTCCCTCTCTCTCATTCTCTCTCTCTCTCTCCCCGAAAATAAACTTGTTATTCTGAAGAGTCTGTGTGTCTAGATCTACCCCCTGCACACCCCCACCCCTAATTAGGTCCACCTGCCTCTGGAACCTTCAGTAAGGCAAGGCACACCTGCTTCATGGAGCTGTTGTGAGCCTAACTTGTTAGACCCCCTCGTAGCACTCTGTGCCTTTTCTTCTTGGCACTTGACACAGGGTAAGTCATTGACGTTGCAGTCTGTGCTTTTTGTGTTCTGCCTCCACTCACCCCCTTTAAATACTGTGATTCCTCTTTTCCGAGATTTTAGCCCGGTCCTCAAAGACCAAGAATCAAAAGCTTAAAGTCTACAACTCTTCTTGGACTTGAAAAACTACTTGCTGAAGAGATTGTACTGGGGGGGAGGGGAGAAGGAAAAGGGTCTGTGAGAAGCTAGGAGCCCTGTTCCGTATATTAAACGGGAACGTATGCCTGCTCTCAGAGATACTACAACTCAAAGGGACTAATCATTACAGCAGCATAACTGACTCAAAATATTATGAACCAGGTAACTTTCATGGAAAAAATATATGTACACGTGTGTATACAACTGGGTGTGTCAGTGTGTTTTCATTCAATCCTTAAGACAATCTTATAAGGAGATACTATTATTCCCATTTTACAGATGGGGAAACTGAGGCATAAGTGTGTAAGTCACTTTCTCACAGTCACCCAACATTTATAACTTCTAGCAACAGAGCCAGGATTCAAACCCAGGCAGTCTGGCTCCGAGAGCCAATGCCTTAACCACTGTACTGTATTGTCTCCCGTAGCCCTCAAGAGCCTAGAATGGAACCATTATGGGCCCCAAATGGAAGCCCATATCCCAAACCTGACACAAGTCACAATGCCCCAAGAGATCTATGCTCAGTGTACCAGTGAGCATCTTAATGATCAAAGTCAACATTACTTTGGCTCAGTCGGTAAAGCATCCGACTTCAGCTCAGGTCACGATCTCGCGGTATGTGAGTTTGAGCCCCGCGTCGGGCTCTGTGCTGACTGCTCAGAGCCTGGAGCCTGTTTCAGATTCTGTGTCTCCCTCTCTCTCTGACCCTCCCCCGTTCATGCTCTGTCTCTCCCTGTCTCAAAAATAAATAAACGTTAAAAAAAAAAAAATTCAAAGTCAACATTACCAGAAGGCATCACCTGTTGCATAACCTTTCCATAGCACCCCAGGACCTTTATACAACCCCAGGAGAGGAATGCTCCCCAGTAATGACTAAAATTGTAGCCCAAAAAGATTTCGGGGAATTCGAATGGACTTAAACTGATGTGAAGAGAAAAGAGAAAAAGATCGGGATGCCTGGGTTTAAATCCTGGCTCTGCCATTTACTGGTTATGTTAAGTTGTTCTGACTTAACATCTGTAAAACGTTTTTGCCATCATCTATGACGTGGAGATAATAATCATCCACATACTTTGTGATTTGCTGTGTGCATTAAATGAGTTAGTACAGGTAAAGCATATAGAACATTCCTGACACATTAGGCTAGATTTTAGTTATAATTATTACTACCTGCATTCGGGTTCTGAAAGTGATACCTACTATACCTTTGTCACAGTTTGCAGTTCCACATTTATTTATACAATTATAATAATGCCTGATGTCTCCATTAAGCTGGAAGCTTACAAGGTCAGGAACCTTGCACTCCTGCCTCGCGCACTGAATTACTGTGGTTGACTCTAGGCTCCTCCTACCTACAGGAGTACATAGAACAACCTTGCTTCCCTTTAATAATAAAGAGAAAATTCCAATCTGGCCTTAAATGTATGCGTGCAGGTCTAGGAGAGAAGGTGGCTACCAGAGAAATGTGTGACTATGCGATTTACACACTGCAGGGCTTTTTTTCAGTGAGTCAAGAATTTAATCATGAAACCAAGGAAATTTACGCAGTTAGGCTCCCAACAATGAAGTAGGGAAGTATAGCCAACATAACGATTTGCTGGAATTACAGGACCAAAAAAGCTCTATCGGCAACCGACACATACAATCATCCTAAAGAGATGGGATACATCGCCCTTCTGCCTTCTGACAAAAGATGCTCAAAGCAGCTCGATACCAGGCGACATGGTCAATTATCTGGTAAAAATGGATCTTTCCATCTCTGTGATGCTAGCTACCAGGCTATTGCAGTAGTCATTTGTTTTCGTGGTGACGAGAATGGTTGCACCTTCCTCCATAGCCGGGAGCGGAAAGGAATGGTCAGAATCGACCTTGGATTTGTTCTTGACACAGTCTTCACAGGTACATTCTTCGACTGTGTACTCCAGGCCCCTCGAGAGGAGTACTTTCGTTCCAGTCCTGCTCTCACGGCTCTCGTGTTGGTCAGCCTCTGCCTCGTTCCGGAGAGCCGATCCTGGTGATGAGGAAACAGAACCGTTAACCTGAACTCCCCAGATGGTTGACAGGTGGGTCACGACAGTCTCAGCAACACACATTAGGGCTCAAAGCAATGCAGACAGGTCTGCAAAACAAGTGAGTATGTTTGCACCAGAAGTCACGAACCGACGGGCCACAGTGGGTTTGGAGACAGAGTCTGTTTAGGCCACACAGTGTTTTCAAGTGTTTGCTTACATGTTCTGTTGGCCCATGTTTAGAAATCAAGAGATGTTTTTTACAAGGGGGGTGCCAGATGGCTGAGTCGGTTGAGTGTCCAAATTCGGCTCAGGCTATGATCTTACGGTTTGTGGGTTCGAGCCCCGCGTCGGGCTCTGTGCTGACAGCTTAGAGCCTGGAGCCTGCTTCTGATTCTCTGTCTCCCTCTCTCTCTCTGCCCCTCCCCCGCTCATGTCCTCTCTCTCCCCGCCTCTCTCTCTCCCCCACTCCCCACCTCTCTCTCTTCCTCCCCCCCCCAACAATAAGTAAACATTAAAACCGTTTTTAATAAATAAATAATTTCTAAAAGAGTTTAAAAAATTCCAGAGGTGTCACATGCAAATCTAGGTGATTGGTCTCTTTAAAACAACAACAACAATAAAACGTGGCAACTTGGAGCTAACATTCCTCCACGGAAACAAATGGCCAGAGTCAAGAGCACCAGTCTCCTTCAGAAGGGCATCCACGGCTGAAGTCTCCACCTGGCCCACTGCATTCACTGGGTACCCACTTGGCCCTTGGAGGCATTGAGGCCCCACTTGACACATGCAAGGTGACAAATTACCATATGTTCTAGCACACCAAACCCAGCCTTTGGGCCACACTTCAGAATTCAAAGTAAAGATGCTTCTCTTACAGAGCACTTGGTAGCATATCAAATTTTTTTATCATGAATCTTTCATGATCACGTAAGGTAGGAGTTTCTATTATGTCCCCATTTATATGCCTGTGAAGGCAAGTTTCACTACTTCTCCAAGCTGCCACAGAATAACTCCATCTCCCAAAATGTTCTACTTAAAGTCACTCCCCACCTGTCTCTCAGACCCCGGCGGGAAGGGGGGGAGGGGGGAAAATAAAAAATGAATAAATTATGTAAAACAGCCATCCAACTCTCTTCACTGCACTAGGAAGCAAATGAGGTGAGTGCTTTACAGATTATGGATGGAAAATAAGTGCATAAGCAAATAAGCCAATGGCTGCAAAGTGTTTGGGGATCAGATCACAGACAAAGGTGCTACAGAAATATTTTTTTCTTAAAAAGCCCTTAAGTAGAGCATTCATTTCTCTGAGGCCGCTTCTCTACCGCCTAATAAAGATAATAATCTTTGAAATGACTCCTCAAACAATCTAAGGACAACTGGTTATTATTCATTTCTAGCATCGTTTGGGCAGCAAAATGTTCACCCAAGCAAATAGCACTTAACATTTGTATTAAAAATATGGCCAGGGATCTTGCCAAATACATTTTTCCTGATGGTCGTCAACCTGGCTAGCAGTTTCTGCACATCCAGTCAAGGTGCGAACTTTGGTCAAAGAGCTGGATGTTTGCCAAGAAAACCTTAGTACTTCAAAAGAGTAATTACCAAGGGAAGAATGTGGGGGAAGGCTGACATTGTAGGGTACCTCCAGAGAAGATACAAACACCGAAAACGCCAAAAGTTCGTTTAACATAACTGTCCTCTAACACACTCAAAAGGACTCTAACCAAATGAAATACTCAACATGAAAAAAGGAGGAAGTGAAATTCACAATAGCCAGCTCTTGGAAATAGATTTCAAAGAGGGACCATCAAACCAACCTGTGTTTTTAAATGCGTCCTTTGATGGTTCAGAGCTCATCTTCCTTAGCAAGAACATCAACACGAAAACCGTCAAAGAAACTGTCAAGCTCAGGCCCAGACAGGTCCAGAGAATTGTATTTGTTCCTTTCACTGCATTAAAACAATATCAGAGAGATAATGAACTGACAACGGGATATCCACATCAAGCAAAGGTGATCTGTCGTCCAATCCCCCTAATTCATCAGCACGCATTTGTAGATTCTAAATAACACTTAATTAGAAGAGTCGGTAAAACCTCTGTTGCTAACGGTGCCGAATAAAACTGAGTTCACTTCTGAATAATTACTTGGCTCCGCTTGGCAGTTAAACGCTCGCCTTGTTTCCTTGTACTTTTTGATTCAGAAGATCTCACCATCTTTCCTGTAACGTTTATTCTTTGAGTAAAGAGCCGACGTAGAGAAACTCCTTGACACGAATGAATTAATTGTTTAAGCGGAACTACTTACTTGCGCTGCAATATCGCTGACATGGTGAGGGAGGGGTATTAAGACATCGAAGGTGACAAGGTTTGCAAACGTTAAGCAACTTGTCAAAATATTCATTTTGGAAGCACGGCTGAGCCATCCGGAACTGGATCGCAAAAAGAAAGAAGCAAACCTCAGAACGAACAGCATGGAAGGACAAGTAAAATCTCGTCAAGAAGTCCGCAGCAAACGTTAACGACAGCAGCTAGGGTGTCGAGGGTGAAAAAGAACTTCACCACGATGACTTAGTTCTTGCGGGGGGCTATCTCCCCATACTGTGCTGAAGGATTTGAATACCAGCTCCAATTCCGGTTTCTAAGTTTGAGACCTAGGGGTGGGGTGAGAGGTAGAGTGGAAACACCAAGGACAAACCAGACCTGAAACAGAAACTGCTTATTTATAGAGGAAATGTCTATAAATAAGCCAGGTGACAGTTGCAAGACGCAGGCAAGCCTGAGGCGTCAGGCAGAAAGGTTTGAAAACCGTTTTGGACCCATCTGTTGAAGAGCTGTGCTGTGTGATCGGCCCCAGGGAGATAGATGAGATGAGGTCTGTGCCCCTTAAGAACTTAAAATCTAACGGCGGGGTGGGGGGAATAGAAATCCACTCAACCACGGAGCGGAGTAAAAGCTGATGACCTGTGAAAAAGGGAAAGGGGAGTCAAGCTCGGCTACCACATTTCCGACCCATGAAGAATTCCAGAATTCCAACAGAAACAGGGACGTCTAGGCTAAAAGCGAAGTTGGGAAGAGGGTTGAGGGGAAGAAAAGTTTGGGGTATCAGGAGTAACGAGAGGGGTAGCGGTAACGTAGCCCACACAACGCTGTCGAAAACTTAGGAAATGCAAATGAGCAGACAGAAAAGTTATCCACAGTCCCAGCATCCAGAAAGAGTCAACGCGTTGATGTACCAGAGAGGTTGCAAACAGGCCTGCTGCCATGTCGTTGGATTGATCGCTGATATAAATCTTTCTGGAAGGGTTTCTGAAGATCGATCATAGATAGGGCGCATTTTCCTCTTAATCTAAATGCATTTGCATTTGCTTTTAGCCATACTGAGTAGGATACCCATGGAGAGATATCCGGAGAGGTCAGCCAGAAATTCAGGACTCGATTAAAATGCAAGAAAATGACAAACTCCAGATCCAGTACAGTAATTATCTCTGGGGTACAGGGAGGATACAAAAGAGACTCACATTTTTATTAAGCCGAGTGGTGGATACATTGATATCTGCTGTGGTATTCTTTTGTTGTATTATTTGTTATTCTTTTTTTTTTTAATGTGTTTATTTTGAGAGAGACAGAGACAGAGCGAGTGGGGAAGGGGCAGAGAGAGAAGGAACAAGGGAGAGAATCCCAGGCAGGCTCCAAGCGGCCAGCGAAGTGCACCCCCCCCCCCACACCCCATGTGGAGCTCGAACCCACGAAACCGTGAGATCATGACCTGAGCTGAAACCAAGAGTCAAATGCTTAACCGACTGAGCCACCCAGGTACCCTTCTTCTTTGTTATTCTTGACACCTTTTCATATTTTTTTAAATGGTACATAATAAATATTAAAATAGTGATAATAGGGGACTGGGTGGCTCAGTCGGTTAAGCCTCCCACTTCGGCTCAGGTCGTGATCTCACAGTTCTTGAGTTCGAGCCCCGCATCGGGCTCTGCGCTGACAGCTCAGAGCCTGGTGCCCGCTTCAGATTCTGTGTTTCCCTCTCTCTCTGCCCCTCCCCGTCTCGCACTCTGTCTCTCTCTTTCTCTCAAAAATAAATAAACATTAAAAAAATTAAAATAAATAAAAGAGTGATAATAACATAAAATGCAGGAATTAAGAACAACCCGTTTTTTTGTTTTTTTGTTTTTTTTAATGAAGGGTTGGAGCCTAAAAGAGAGCATGAATTCAGATACTGATCAAAACCCCATATTCCTGTGGGGTCCAGGCAGTGAGGTAAACACATGTGACTGCCTGGGTGGGCCAAGGACTGACCCAGAAGGTTCCATTCCATCCAGCTCCCGCCAGACAATAAGGCAGACAAAGGTCACAGGAATAGCACACACAGAGAAGCTAGGAGGACAAAGATCATCCGCCGTAGGAGCCAAGCGAGGAGACTTTCAGAACGGGACGGGCAGTGAGGTCAAATCCTACAGAAAAGCCGGAGCTGACACACCAAGGCACGAGGTCACCAGTGTCCTCTGAGGATATCCATGGGCGGAAGTCATATGGTAAGTCTTCAACGAGTGAGGAGAAAGGGAAGCAGTCAGTGTGGGCGATGCCTCGGGGCGACCAAAGCTGTGATAACTCTGGGGAAGGAAGGCACTGTTGTTTGTGACAGATGGGCTCGCTCAGGGGCCTGACATCAGGTGCAGAAGGATGTTCACTGCCACATCATTCGTATTCACGAAAGCCTGTCCATCGGTGGGGGCCTCACAGTGGAATACTACGCAGCCGTCCAAAAGAATGCGCTAGATGCGTTCTGATACGAACACTACATCACTGAGTGGAAAATCCAAGTTACCGAGCAGGTGTGTAATGTGTTCTGCTGACAGCAGGTGGACAGAGTAAAATAGAAGGTATCTAGAGGTATAGACACAAGATACGTCTGGAAAGATACCCAGAAAACTGATCGCAATTACTGGCAAGAGACAGGAAGTATAGGCTGGGAAAAAGACTTCGCTTTCGTTGAAAAATTGTTGGTACTGTTTGAATCATTCTTTTGGAAGAATCACTCTTTAAATAAGAATCGCTTTTTTAAAGGATGGTGTCTTAGTTCATTCAGGCCGCTCTGTGCAGAATACTACAGAACATAGTTCTGTTACGGAAAACAGAAATGCAGTTCTCACAGATTCAGCACCTGGTGAGAGCCCGCTTCCTGGACCTAGGGAGAATCCCAGAATTCGGGCAGAAATAGGGAAATCTAAGGGAAAAGCTAAACTGGCCACAATCCTCCAGCACGGGAGAAGCAAGAGATTTCGCTAGAGTCTCTTTTACACGGACACTAATCAGGGGTGCCTGGGTGGCTGAGTCGATTAAGCATCTGACTCTTGGTTTCGGCTCAGGTCATGATGTCACAGTTGGTGAGTTCCAGCCCCGCATCAGGCTCTATGTTGGGCAGTGCAGAGCCTGCTTGGAATTCTGTCTCTCTCCCTCTCTCTCTCAGCCTGTCCCCCACTCTCTCTCTCTCTCTGTCTCAAAATAAATAAACTTACCCCACCTCCCAGTACCATCACATTAATGATTAGGTTTCAACATGAATGGGGGGCCGAGGGGAGGGGAGACACAAACATTCAGTCTGTAGAAGGAGGGGCTTTTGGAAGAGGAAAGAAGGTAGAGTAAAAGGCATGAACAGCCTGGACCAAGGGAAAAGGAATAAAGATTAAACATGTCAGAGAGACCCCTGATGGGCAGCATCTGGGCCACCGTGAGTCCTGAAAGCCAAAAGCACCAAGGGAAGCATCTCCCAGCCCCCACTGGGCTCCCACTGAGCAGGGAAGGCCTGCACAGGTTGTTCTTAACCACCTGCGAGCCTCTCGGCTTCGCTTCGAGAAGCCCAGGGACAGCTCCACCCGCAGAGAGATCTGGCAGACCCTTCCTGGCAGGCCACCAAGCTTCTCCGATGTGCAGGCTGGGCTCCTGAGAACCAGGGCCAAGAGGCTCATCTTGCAACACGCCTTTGTCTTTAGAACATGTTCTCTCTCCCCGTCATTCCAAGCTTGAACAGAGAGAGCACCAAGGCGGTGGGTCAGCCCGGAAAGGGTTTTGATGAAAACCTGCTGAGACTCCCCAGGACGCGCACCACCCCCCCTCACTCCGCTTCCCCAAGGCTGCTGTGCAGTGTGTCCAGCTCTGCCTTTGATCCTGTGGGGGGACGCCTGTGATCCTTCCAATAAACTCCCCTTGCAGCTTGGGTTCGCCAGAGTCAGTTTGGGTTGGCGGCTAGCAATCTAAAACTAAAAATAAAATCTTTAGCCACATTAACCGATTTTTAGCTGATCGCTCCACTCATGTCTGAAATGACAACAGACACAGACTGGGGGAAGGCGTGCCCTCTCCTTTGCTCCTCAAGAGGGGAGCGACTAGTTAATTCTGACATCTCGGGGTCAGTTGGTCCACCTGCAGGCAGGACAGGTAAGGAGATGGGGAAATAGAGACTAGGAGGAAACAGAGATAAGTGTGCAAAAGAGGTTGGGAGATGTCATACTAGTCAGGACACAGTGAAATCACATAAAATCACATAAAAACTCAAAAAGGAATTTATCGGCGTCCAGCTGAGAAATCCAGAGGTAGAATCGGCTCTAGTAGCTTGATTTTTCTCTTAGTATCTGGTTTCTCTCTGTCACTTGGTTCAGCAATGCCATCTTCTGGGTCTTGCCTCAATTCTTGGACCCTCACCTCATGGTCACAAGAAAGCTGCAGCACCTCCAGACCTCACGCCTCCTATTCCTGCCAAACCCTCTCCAGGGTCATCTCATCTGCTTCTCTGTGAGTGGGTTTTTTTTTTTAATGTTTAAAATGTTAAATATTTATTTTTGAGAGAGAGAGAGAGAGAGAGAGGAGAGAGAGAATCTCGAGCAGGCACTACGTTATCAGAGCAGAGTCCGATATAGGGCTGAAACCCACCAACCGTGAAATCATGACCTGAGCCGAAACCAAGAGCTGGATGCTTAACCGACCGAGCCACCCAGGTGCCCTTGTTTCCATGGTTTTAAATGTGTTAACTTCCGAATCTACAAATGCAACAACTTTGCCCCTGAAATCCAGACCCATCTACTAACTGACTGCTTGATATCTCTACTTCCAAGTATAAGATGCACCTCAAACTTTATTGAAGAGCATTTGGATTTGCGACAAGGGAGAGAGTGCACGCTGCCTTTACCAAACCTACCTGGTCACGGAATCCCTTTTTTCAAGGACCACCTATGAACATTTAGGAATATATGTTTCATGGCACACAATTTGAGAAAAATGAGTCCAGATTAGCTCCACGATTCCCCCCAGGTCTCAAAGACTGTGACGTAGGGACTTAGCGGACCAACATTTAAAATAAGGATTTTTTAAAGTTTCATGATAGAGTTTGTTGATGTGGTAACATCACCAAAAGACTGGTGGGTCTGACCTCACTCTACACAGGAGGAAAATACAGAAAAAAAAAAAAAAAGGAGGAAAACCAACCTCCCAAGTCAGCCCCAAGCTTCTGTGCTTCCTTACAGCTCTGAAAAAGCAGAGACACTCCCTCAAACTTGAAAAGCCATTAGCACTCTCTGCAAGGAGAACGCCATCCAACCAGAAGATTCTTCTCCCTATATTATTAAACTATGATCAAGTTTTCACAGCAGAACACTTTGAACTTTAGCTCTTTTTTTTTTAACGCTTCTTTATTTTTGAGAGAGAGCGGGGGAGAGAGCGTGAGCAGGGGAGGGGCAGAGAGAGAGGGAGACGCAGAATCCGAGGCAGGCTCCGGGCTCTGACCTGTCAGCACAGAGCCCGACGCGGGGCTCGAACTCACGAGCCATGAGATCATGACTTGAGCCGAAGTTTGATGCTTAACCGACTGGGCCACCCAGGTGCCCCTTTAGCTCTCAACTTCAAACCAAAAGTACACAATTTCTTCCAGGGACTTTAGTAGATTTTTCACTTGGAGAGAAAAATCTAAACCTGAATTAGGGTTCTCCAGAGAAACACAACCAACAGGATGTATGTGTGTGTGTATGTGGGTGTATAAACAAACATATACATAAATATATACACAGAGACAGAGAGACTTATTATATGAAATTGACTTACAATTAGTGAGGCTTCTAAGTTCTAAGATCTACAGCTGTCCAGCTAGAGACCCAGGAGAATCAACAGTGTTGGTGTAAATTCCAGTCCAAGAACTGGCAGGCTTGAAACCACGAAAATCCAAGAGAGAGAGATAGATATTTTAAGGAATTGGCTTACACAGTTCAGGGGGCTGGCAAGTCCGAAATCCACAGGACAGGCGAGCAGGCTGAAAATTCATGAAAGACTCAAAGTCTTGAGTCAAAAATCCAGAGGCCAAGCCAGGCAGTCTGAAAACCCAAGCAGAGTTTCTAGGTTGCAGTCTTGAAGCCACATTCTTTCCTTGGGAAACTTCAGTCCTTGTGGTTAAGGCCTTCAACTGATTATATGAGGCCCACCCACATTATGGAGGGTGATCTGCTTCCGTCAAAGTGTGCTGATTTAAACGTTAGTCATACCTTAAAAACACCTTCACAGCAGGGCATCTGGGTGGCTCAGTCGATTAAGCATCTGACTTCCACTCAGGTTGTGATCTCACGGCTTGTGAGTTCAAGCCCCGCGTGGGGCTCTGTGCTGACAGCTCAAAGGCTGGAGCCTGCTTCAGATTCTGTGTCTCCCTCTCTCTCTGCTCCTCCCCCACACGCGCTCTGTCTCTCTCTCTCTCCCAAAAATAAATACACAAACTTAAAAAAAAAAAACTACCCTCACAACAACACCTAGACTGTCACACTCTGGTGATCATTAGAGCTGTTACACAATATACTTCTTTCTTTTGAGTACAAGGCCAGACTGTACTTCCCATACCCCTGTTTGAAGTTACGCGTGCATGTGTAGCTTCCTTTGATTAAGGAAATGTAAACAGAAGAGACAGAGGCTGTGCTTGATTCATCACATGTCCTTCCCTCTGCACACAGAATGGCAAGGCCCCGATGGGCCCGAAATGTGTTTGTAGGATCTCTAGCCACCAGGGTGATGGTATCTGGAGGTGGAGCCTTTGGGAAGTGGTTAAGTTTAGATGAAGTCTCGAGGAGGAGGCCCTCGTGATGGGATTAGTGCCACTAGAAGAAGAGATACCAGAGAACGTTCTCTCAAGCAATCTCACACCCCGGGAGGACGCAGTGAGAAGGCAGCCAGCTACAAGCCAGAAAGAGAGCTGTCACCGGAAGCCGAGTCAGTCGGCACCGTGATCTTGGATTCCCCAGCCTCCGGAGAGAAATAAAGGTCTGTTGTTTAAGCCACCTCACCTATGACATTTTGTTACATCGGCCGAGCTAAGACAGACACACGGCATGAGTGAAATCCGGGTGTGTTTGTTACTGCAACATGGCCTCACCTCTCCTGACTGATACGGAGCCCCAAAGCCATGGAATTAACCACCACACAGCGCGGTCTCCTCACTGCCACTAAAAACTGCTTCCGGAGACCTGCTCTTACTGAACAAGCCCTTTCTAGAGCAGTGCAGTCCAAAATGAAAGAAATCCCAAAGAACACAAAGGAACAGCAAACGCTTAGCCGGAACCATTGGCCCACCAGAGCGTCCCCAAACTCCAGACGGTTTCATTTCTTCTTCAACCTGGAACAGAGCCTGGGGGAAGCGGGCCTTCGCTGAGGGGAGCTGGAGGAGATCCCCCCGGCTCAGAGCCAGGATCTGAGGAAGCAGAGCCCAGAAGCCCCGCTGAGCAGCCCTGCACCAGAAGATTCCAATGCAAAGACGCTCCTCCCTCCTTCTCTTCCCCTCACTTAGCTCTGGGCACATCACTCAGAAGCCTTGTTTGCGTGCGGACATGAAAAGGCTGATTTGATTGAGAGCCAAGGCTGCTCCTTCTCAGGGAAGATTCCCTTTGAAGAGGAGCGCATCTGAACTCCTGCTTTCCCTCCGGGCTATCAGAAGAGCCACATCCTGTCCGCTCTTTAGAACTTTTCCAAGTGGCTTCGCTCTGATTTCTCTGATTTCCAGGATGTCCTGCCTGCTTGCTGCTCTAAGGCTCACGGTGCAGGGGAAGGGTGATTTCTCGTTTTGCAAATCGCTGACGTCTCCCGGTGACGCTTTATGTCCCCACTTGAAACACCAACAGCCCTAGGCCCCGGAACATCCTGACCAGGGTGTCCACATCGCTGAGGGATTGGAGAGGCAGAGGAAAGCCTCCCAGTCGACAGATATGACAGATACGGACCGCCTGCCCACCATGTGCTAGGCTCTGTGCTGGGCACCAGCTAGAACAGTGAGTTCCTTGTAGACGAGCTCCTGCCCTAACGGAATTGATGATCTGAGGAAGCATATCCGACCATGTAAGTGCTTTCAAGGAAAAAGCATGCTACTGAGACCAAAAAAAGTGGGGCAGGGGTGGGGTGCAGAGAAATTTCAGTGTTAGCTGGGGGTCTTCCCAGAAGCAGTAGTCATGATGGAATTAGACCATAACAGGTTCTGGGGGGGTCGTGCTCGTGAAGGATAAAGGGAGGAAGCCAGAGGAAGGGGAGGAACCAGGAGAGGGGAGGGAAGGGCAGTCAGGTTAGGAAGGACCTCAGCCTGCCTGAAATGCAAGGGCCACAGAGGTTTGGCCAGTCTCTCTCTGTCTCTCTTTTTTAAATAAGGGTTTATTCCTTTTTGAGAGAGAGAGAGAGTGGGGGTGGGCAGAGAGAGGGAGAGACACAGAATCCGACGCAGGCTCCAGGCTCTGAGCCATCAGCACAAAGCCCGATGCAGGGTGCAAATTCATGAACCGTGAGATCATGACCTGAGCCAAAGTCGGATGCTCAACCAACTTGAGCCACCCAGGTGCCCCTGTTGGAGAGTTCTTGAGCCAAAGTTGGCCATCAGAGGAATCCCATGTCTTGTAGAAATGGGCCCAGGGCACTAATGCATTTACCGTGCTCAGGCCTGGCTGGAAGCAGGCACGGGAAGCTTGGTCTCAGTGTGACAGTGCTGGTGGGGCCGCCTGGGTGGCTCTGTCAGTTAAGTGTCCAACTTCAGCTCAGGTCATGATCTCACAGTTGGTGAGTTCGAGCCCCACATAGGGCTCTCTGCTGTCAGCACAGAGCCCACTTTTGATCCTCTGTCTCCCTCTCTCTCTGCTCCCCTCAAAATAAATAAACATTAGAGAAAGAAGAAAGAAAGAAAGAAAGAAAGAAAGAAAGAAAGAAAGAAAGAAAAAGAAAGAAAGAAAAGAAAAGAAAAGGAAAATAAAAAAGAAATGAAAAGAAAAGAAAAGAAAGAAAAGACAGGTGACTGACACAGCCAGGGCGGTCAGTCAGGTGTGCTCCCTTGAAGCACATCCCTGAGGTCACTGTCATGGCTGACGCTTGGACTTCTCCGGGTATGTTTGGGGAGCAGCCCGCCATGACTTCCATGGGTCTTACTCCCTGAGGGAAGTTCACGGTTCAAACTAAGGCCTTTGTTGGGGCGCCTGGGTGGCTCAGGCGGTTGAGCATCTGAGTCCTGATTTAGGCTCAGGTCATGATCTCAGGGTCATGGGATAGAGCCCCGCATCAGTCTCCACTCTAAGTATGGAGCTTGCTTGAGATTCTCTCTCTCTCTCCCTCTCTCTCTCCCTCTCTCTTCCTCTGACCCTCCCACCTTCTCTCTCTCAAAAAATTAAAAAAAAAAAAAAGTCACACTAAGGCCTTTGTCACTGCAGTTGGTCTTGAGGTTGCACCTGCTGATGTGGCCCAAACCTTCGCTCCTAAGAGGTGTGAACTCCTAGCGAATCACACCTTTCTCGGGCCCACTTTACTGCACGTGTTCATTCACAGTTTCAGGGGGGCAGGGAAGTGCCAGGAGGTCCCCCCAACTAGATGCCCTGGGTTTCACACATATTCCTCCCTTCCCCCATCACATGCAAGCACCCGTGCCTCTTTCAAGGACCAGGCCAATCACCCCCAGGAGGATGGTGATTCCCCATTTCCCCATTGGTCTGGGCACAGGTGTCCAGAGTGACTGGGCACAGCTTGTGCGGACTTCTGTTGCGTTCCCAGTTGACAGTGCATGCCCTGTGGGGACCAGGACCTACCACATTGCAGAGTCCCCAGACTGGCAGAGACGGCAAACAGAAAACCCCCCAGTGACTCATGCTGAGCAACACCCTCCCTTGGTACCTGCACCCGCATATGCTTCCGGTCAGGGACACAGCACCCTCGGGAGGTCTCCGATTTACTGCATGTGGAAGGATGACAGCCCATCTTGCAGAGGACTGCATATAACATGGCATTTCAGCCATGACTTCAGGTGGCCTTTCCAACTCTGTAGGCGACCGGCTGCTTCTGGATGGTACAGAATATAATATGACCAGTGGTCACAGGCCCCCTCCCAGGCCTCCTTCACTGTGAAGCAAGTCCTCTGGGTGAATGCCACGTTGTGTGGGATTCCACGCCCATGGATCAGGCATTCCACGAGACTCCAGGTAGTGGTGTTACCGACTAAGCATCTGCCAGTAGGAAAGGCCATGCTGTATCCAGACTAACCCAGGGCAGGTACGGATCCCTGTAAGGTTAAACCACTGGCAGCAGCTGAGACCGTTCAACCCCACTCCCCACAGTGGGGGATCTGGGGAGCACCTTTTTCATGGCCGTTCAAGCCCCCTATATAGAGTTAAGGAACACGTTTCTTCAGGACTTGTGCTCAGAGGAACCGTTATAAACAGGTGGTAGGGGCTGAAGTGCGTCCCCCCAAAATACATGGAAGTCCTAATCTCTGGCACCTGTGAGTGTGACCTTATCTGCAAATAGGGGCTATGCAGATAGGATCAAGTTAAGATGAGGTCATATTGGATGAGGGTAGGCACTAAATCCAGCAACCGGCGTCTTTCTAAGGTGAGACAGATACAGAGACACAAAGGAAAGAGGCCATGTGAAAACAAAGGCAGAGATGGGACTAATGTGTCCACAAACCAAGGAACACCAGGCGTTGCTGGCAGAGGAAAGGACGGAGTCACCCCCGGAGCCTTCAGAAGGAGCCTGGCCCTGCCAATACCTTGATTTTGAACTTCTAGCCTCGAGAATGGCAAGACCATCAATTTCCATTGTTTTAAGCAATCACTTTTGAGGTACTTTGTCACAGAACCCGGAGGAAACGAATATAAAAGGTAATGTTTAGTTTGAGACCCACCAGATGGAGAGAAGGCAGTTGTGCAAGCCTCCTGGGGAGAGTGTTCCCGGGAACAGGAAGGCCAAAAGCAATGCCCCGAAGGTCAGGAAGGAGGCAGGTGAGCTGGAGGACCTGAAAAAGGGCAGAGGGAGGTGAGCAGGGCACAGACCAGGCAGGACCCCCTGTAGGACGACGAGAGGTGGGGGTTTTACAACAGGTGTTGGCCACAGGAGATGGTGGGGTTTCATCCACATCTGAAAATTACAGGAGGAGCCAGAAACTACACTGCCAGCTGGTTGACCTGGCTGCAGGGGTGGGTCCAGGACTCCTAATGCAAGTGACTAGTCAGATGTAGCTAGCCGGTGAGGGTTCAGGAGAAGGGCATCGAGGTCCTCTGAGTAGGACGTACTTTGTGTTCATTACAGACACGTGTCTCTTGGGAGGTCTGTTGTAAGAATTAAATAAAAGTATGACTGCAATGGATGAACACAACGTGGTCTATCCATGCACTGAAATATCCCTCAGCCTTAAAAAGGAAGGACATTCTGACACGTGCTGCAACATTCGAACTTGGAGGACGTGAGGCGAAGTGAAAGAGGCCAGTCACAAAAAGACAAATACTGTATGATTCCCCGTATATGACTCACCTAGAGTCATCAACCTCAGAGTCAGAAAGTAGAAGGGTGGTTGCCAGGGGCTGGGGGAAGGGGGAATGGCGAGTTAGCGTTTAATGGGTGCAGAGCATCAGTGTGGGAAGAAAAAAAGAGTTTGGAGATGGATAGTGGTAATAATTGTACAGCAACGTGAATGTACTCAATGCCACTAAACAGTACATTGAGAAATGGTTAAGATGGTAAATTTACATTATGTTTAATTTACCACAATTTTTAAAAATTAACAACCTGGGGAGCCTGGGTGGATCAGTCGGTTAAGCGTCTGACTTCGGCTCAGGTCATGATCTCACGGTTTGTGAGTTAGAACTCGCGTCAAGGCTACAGCTTTGGATTCTGTGTCTCCTTCTCTCTGCCCTTCCCCTGCTCACTCTCTGTCCATCTGTCTCTCTCTGTGTGTCAAAAATGAATACACGTTTAAAAAAAATTTTTTTAAAGATTTGAAAAATAACCAGTTCTGATTTAAGTTCTTCAAGATGTTCTCTAAAATTACATGAAGGGCTCTGGTTTCTAGGTAAGATGGAGTAAGGATACTCTTGTGTCTCCCACTGATTATTGCTATAAAACTGGATGGAATGTAGCTACTTGAGGACTCTGAAATATAAATAACGGCCGTAAATGGAGATGAAAAGAATATTAAGTACTAGCAAACCAGAGAGGAGCCCTCCAATGCTTTTACTGTTTGGGCCAGAATGTGGGTGCAGCCAAAGAAGCATATGGCAGTGTGCGATAACTAAAATGTCAGATTGGGGCCCTAAGAGCAAAAAGGGGGCCCTCAGAGGACTAGAAAGTACTGAGGATATTACAGAAAGGCAAAGTGACTCTATAAAGTCATTTATGACTCCCTGAACTTCTCTATGCTGAAGAGACTTTGAGAACATTAAGATTAATGCCTTGTCCAGATCCCATGCTGGCCATTTGGTGGCACGCATATGAGACAGATCTGACTAGCATTACAAAGCTTGAAAGAATGAACTGATATTGGGACCACAACCCACAGAACATGGATAAAAATGTTTACCCTAAACCCAACTAGCTTGATTGCCGCCTAGAGCAATGTCATCTTGACATCCATTTATTTATTTTTTTTTTAATACTAGCAAAGTGTTTAACCCAAGCTGAAAAGGGAAAACAGATGAGTTAAAGGCAAAGGGAACACATAGGAAACAAATAATAAAGTGGTAGACTTAAATCCAAACACATTAATAATTATATTAAACGTAAATGGTCTAAAAAATCAATTAAAGACAGAAATTGAGAAAATGGGAAGATTGGTGTTGGTGGAGCATGACCCAATTATGCACTATCTATGAGAAAGTTACTTCAAATATAATAATGTAAGTACCTTAGAAAAGAAGGGCAAGAAAAATAAATAACAGGCATAATATACATTGGACAGGAAGAAATGAAACTCTCCCTATTCACACATGACATGATTGCCTGCAGAAAAAAACCAAGAAAACTACCAAAAAAGCCTTATTTCAGAACGAATAACCGAGTTTAGCATGGGATACAGGGTCAACCCGCAAAAATCCATTGTACTTCTATGTACTGAAAATATGTAACTGGAAACTGAAATTCAAAAAATGATACATTTACAACAGCCCCCCACCAAGTAAATGAAATAATTTGGGGCGCCTGGCTGGCTCTACTGGAAGAGCATATAGCTCTCAATCTCTAGGTTGTAAGTTCGAGCCCCATGTTGGGTGTAGAGATTACATAAAAAAAAAATCTTAAAAAAAAGAAAAATGAAATAATCACATAGAAAACTAACAGAACACATACAGATATGAGTGTTGAAAAACACCAAACACTGATGAGAGAAATCAAAGAAGACCTAAATAAATGACGAGATATACCCTGTATGTGATTGACTTACATAGTAAAAATGTCAGTTCTCTCCAAATTGATCTATCCATGCAATGCAATTCCAAGCAAATTCTCAGTAGAATTTCTGGTAGATACAAACAAGCTGATTCCAAAAAACTATACGAAAAGGCAAAGGAACTAGAACAGCTAAAACAATCTTGAAAAAGAAAAAAAAAAAAAGAAAAGAAAAATGGAAGACTCAAGCCATCCAATTTTAAGACTTACAATAGTTAAGGGGCGCCTGGGTGGCTCAGTCGGTTAAACGTCTGACTTCGGTTCAGGTCATGATCTCGCCATCCGTGGGTTTGAGCCCTGTGTTGGGCTCTGTGCTGACAGTTCAGAGCCTGGAGGCTGCTTCAGATTCTGTGTCTCCCTCTCTCTCTGCACCTCCCCAGTTCATGCTCTGTCTCTCCCTCTCTCTCAATAGAAAGAAACATTAAAAAGAAAAAAAAAAATACGATAATTAAGACCATGGAGAGGTGAACACATATGTTAAGGAAACAGAATAGAGAATCCAGAAATAAATTCATACAAATATAATCAATTGATTTTTTGATTAAAAGAAATTCAGTGGAGAAAGGATAGTCTTTAAACAAATTTTTTTTAACATGTATTCATATTTTGAGAGACAGAGCGTGAGTGGGGAGGGGCAGAAAGAGAGGGAGACAGAATCCGAAGAAGGCTCCAGGCTCTGAACTGACAGCACAGAGCCCGATGCAGGGCTCGAACTCACAGACCGTGAGATCATGACCTGAGCTGAAGTCGGATGCTTAACCGACTGAGCCACCCAGGCTCCCTGAAAGGACAGTCTTTTCAATAAATTGCATTGAGAAAACTGGATATCCATACCATATATATATATATATATATATATATATATATATATATACACACACACACACACACACACACACATATATATACACATATATATGCATATATACATATACATATGTATATATGTACATATATACATATACATATACATATGTATATACATATACATATATATGTATATATATGTATATATATACATATACATATATATGTATATATGTATATATGTATATATATATATATATATATACACACACACATACCTCAAGCTAAACCTCACATCTGATACAAAAATTAATTCAAAGTGGGCCATAGATTTAAATGTAAAATGTAAATCTACAAAAGTTGTGGTGGAAAAAAATAGGAGAAAATCTTTGGGACCTGAGGCTAGGTAAGGAGTTCTCAGACTGCACACCAAAAGAATGAGTCCATAAAAGGAAATATTGATAAACTGGACTTCATTTCGATTAAAACTTTTGCTGTGCGAGAGACACATTAACAGAATAAATATGCACTAGAAGAGAATTTTGCCATCATATACAAAATGGGTGGCTCAGTTTGTTAAGCATCTGACTTTGGCTCAGGTCATGATCTCACAGTTCATGAGTTTGAGCCCTGCATAGGTCTCTGTGCTGACAAGTCAGACCCTGCAACCTGCTTCAGATTCTGTGTCTCCCTCTCTGTCTGCCCCTCCCCTGCTCGCTCTTTCTCTCTCTCAAAAATAAATAAATATTAGGGGTGCCTGGGTGGCTCAGTCTGTGGGGTGTCCAACTTCGGCTCAGGTCATGATCTGTACAGTTCATGGTTTTGAGTCCCACATCAGGCTCTGTGCTGACAGCTCAGAGCCTGCAGCCTGCTTCAGATTCTGCCTCTGGCTCTCTCTGCCCCTCCCCAGCTTGTGCTCTGTCTGTCTCTAAAATAAATAAACATCAAAAATTTTTCTAAATAAATAAATAAACAAAACTTAAAAAAAAAACCCATATAACCCAATTTTAAAATGGGCAAAGACTTGAAAAGACACTTCACCTAAGTAAAGAAGCCAATAAGTACATGGAAAGATACTTGGTATCCTGAGCCATTAGGGCAATGCAAATTAAAATCACAGTGAGCTATCATTACAAACATATTAGAATGGCTAAAGATAAAGGTATAGATATAGATATAGATACAGATACAGATACAGATACAAATATAGATATAGATATAGATATCAGCAATACCAAGCCCTGGTGAGCGACTTACATCAACAAACGTCTTCTACGTTGCAAGTTGGAATGCAAAACTGTGCAGCCATTCCGGAAAACACTGTGATACTTCCTTATAAAATCAAACCCAGGGCACCTGAACTGTCCCAGTAGGTAGAACATCGGACTCTTGATCTCGGGGTTGTAAGCTGGAGACCCACGCTGGGTGCAGAGATTACTTAAAAAAAAATAATAACAACTGGGGCGCCTGGGTGGCTCAGTTGGTTGAATGTCTGACCCTTGATTTCGGTTCGGGTCATGGTACCAGTCTCGTGGGATTGAGCCCTGCGTCGGGCTCCGTGCTGAGCGTGGAATCTGCTTAAGATTCTGTCCGCCTCTCCTTCTGCCCCTCTCCCTTGCTCTCGCGTGCTTGTTCTCTCTCTCTAAAGTAAGATAAGATAAAAATAAAACCTTTTTAAAAAACTAAAACACACGCTTACCATACAACACAGCCATCCCATTTCTGGATGTTTATCCTAAAGCAGTTTCTCACCCTCTCTACTACTGAAATCTGGAGCCAGATCATTCTGTTTGGGGGGCTGCCCTGGGCATCGTAGAACGTTTAGTGGATTCCCTGACCTCCACCCACCGGAGGCGGGCAACATTCCCCAAGCAGCAGCTGCGTCCTGTGATACGGTATGCATTGCTATTTTATCACAACCCTCTTCCATGAAGCTTCCTCTCCGGGGCACCGGCAGCCCCAGGACCGATACTTACGATGAAGTGTGAAGGGCGACACTCTGGCATGATTCAAGGTGTCACGGGACACAGAATGCAAAGTTGCATCATGCTTGTTTGCTTCACCTTCTAACTCATTTCTTTGGTCCCGAGCTTTGCTCTCAGTTGAACGCAGGAGCCACTTCAAACCGCAGGAAACATTCCTGCGTGGAGTCTCCCTGCCCTGGAGCCAGACCGCCTGATGTGAGATTCCGCCAAGTTGCCCGTTACCGGTCACGGGGCTTCGGTCAAATTTCTCTAACTTGTCAGAGAGAAACACTAGGGACAGCACCTAGCACCTGGGTCAGTGGGAAGATTAAGTGAGATTATATTTAAGACACCACCGCTGGGGACTGTCAGCTGGGCGTGGTCCCCCCAGAGGGAAAGGAGGTACCCACGGAAACTGTTGACTTGGGACACCGTTGTAGCTCTGTACCTGGCACTAAGTAAGGACTCAATAAACGGTCTTGGATGATGATTTGGTTTTCATTTTTGTATTATTATTTTTTTTTTACCTTTTATTTATTTTTGAGAGAAAGAGAGAGACAGAGCACAAGGGGGGGAGGGGCAGAGAGAGAGGGAGACACAGAACCCGAAGCAGGCTCCAGGCTCTGAGCTGTCAGCCCAGAGCCCGACGCGGGGCTCGAACTCACAGACTGCGAGATCATGACCCGAGCCAAAGTCGGATGCTTAGCTGACGGAGCCACCGAGGCGCCCCTGATGATGATTTGGTTTTTAAACTATGAGCAAGTACAACTTAGAATTTTAAAGGATGCAAATGAGAAATCACACACTACCTTGGGAAACCTGGGTGAGCATCGGACTCTTGATTTTGGCTCAGGTAATGAGCTCACAGTTGTGGGATTGAACTCCATGTTGGGATTGAACTCCACTGTTTAAGATTCTCCCTCTCCCTCTGCCCCTCCCCAGCGCATGAGCACGCATTCTCTCTCTCTCTCTCTCTCTCTCTCTCTCTCTCTCTCTCGAAAATAAATAAATAAACTTTAAAAAAACAACAATAATTTCCCAAATCAAACAAAAGCAGCTTCTGAAAAGCAGCTGACCACATCAGTTCAGTTCAATTCTACAGAAAGCCTGATTTCTTGAAAGGAAGCTTTTTTAAGAAAAAAAAGTTCTGGGGCCCCTGGGTGGCAGTCAGTTAAGCATCTGACCCTTGATCTCGGCTCAGGCGATGAGCTCACAGTCTGTGAGTTCGAGCCCCACATCAGGTTCTGTGCTGATGGCACGCAACCTGCTTGAGATTCTGTCTCATCTTCTCTCTGCCCCTCCCTTGCTTGTTCTCTTTCTTTTTTTCTCTCAAAATAAATAAACTTAAAAATAATAATAAATAAATGAATAAGAAAAGTTCTCACCTTGCCTTTCAAATCAAGGAGGAATTCCAATCTTATTAAATGGCTAGTGCTTGGGCGAGAGTTCTGACTCAAGAGGAAGGAAGTTAGAGTACTTAAATTCATTTCACTTATGGACTTTTTTTTAGCAGCTAATGGGTATTCTCTTTACCCTGCACTTGATTCCCCAAATCTGATGTGCTATAATAAAATTATGAATATATGAATAATTTGCACACATTAGATTTTGGAATTGCTCTGAAATGTGTTACCATACATTTTAAACATTTTTTTTTGAAATTTCCTGATTAAGAGGTTTTCATAGATGAAGAACATCAATTCTGAGTCATGATTAAGATGAATCCCTTTATTTCTATATTTATGATTATGCCTATGGTACAAATGATATGATTTTAATATACATGTGAGCCTATTTTAAGTTTTTCACTTACTGTCTCTGTGTTGTTGGTATAATGATATGCAGACTCACGCTCTCAAACTTCTTCTCCAAACTTCAACGGGCCAAAATGCTAGGCAAACTGCTTCTTCATTATTTTTGAACAGTCGTTGGGCAAGCCAGCCTTGAACATGTGATTTTTCAACTGCTTTTTTCCATCTTAACAAAGGACTCATTTTATATAGCCGTGGGCCTCTAGCCTCAGTCCAAAACAAATGCTGAAATTAATCGAGGGCTCTTGTGATGTGCAGGGCACTGCGTTCCACGCTTTGCAATGATTCTCTGTTCGTGTGCCTATCAACCTGGTCAGGTAGATGTCATTGTCACTCCTATTCCACAGATGGGAAGACTAAGGCTGAGGCTCAGAGTTTATGGAGCATGCCGGAGGTCCAATAGCTAGCGTAGGATAATAGGGAAAGAACAGAGTTTAAAGCAGAAAACTGAGATCAGGGGCACCTGGGTGGCTCAGGTGGCTGGGCATCCGACTTCAGCTGAGGTCATGATCCTGCAGTTTGTGGGTGGGAGCCCCACACTGGGCCCTGGGCTGATAGCTCAGAGCCTGGAGCCTGCTTCGCATTCTGTATCTCCCTCTCTTTCTGTCCCTCCCCTGTTCCTGACACTCTGTCTTTCTCTCTCTCTCAAAACTAAACATTTAAAAAAAAATTTTTTTAAAGAGAAGTGAGATATTTATGTTTTTTTTTTTTTAATTTTCTTTATTTATTTCGAGAGAGAGGTTGAGAGAGAAAATTCCAAGCACAGACTGACAGCACAGAGCTCGACACAGGGCTGGATCTCCCAAACGGTAATGGCACGACCTGAGCCAAAATCAAGAGTCAGACGCTTACCTGACTGAACCACCCAGACACCCCCAAATTTGCGTTAAAAAAGGGTGAGAATCTTAGCTTGGGATTCTTTCTCTCCCTCTCTCTGCCCCTCCCCCACTCATGCTAGCTCTCTCCGTCTCAAAATAAATAAACATTAAAAAAATTGTAAAGAGTAAAAGAGGGTGAAAGGTGAAGCAGCAAGGAGAAAGCATGGAAGGTTCTTGCAATAATTGAGAGAGAGAGATGATGAGCCAGAGCAGAAGCAATACACATAATCCAGAGCGATGAACAAAAGACAAGCTACAGTTGGTACGATGTTGTGGCTGACTATGGGAGGGAATCGATTCATCCGAAACCACACGGTGGGCACTCACTCTGTGTTAGACACACAGCTGGACACTAGGGATACGCAACAGAACAAAGACAGAAACTTCTTGTCGAGTGGAAGAAAAATCACAAGCAAATAAGCAAACAAAATAATTGCCACCAATTAGTTTCCTAGGTAACAAATCACCACAACTTGGTGGCTTCAAACCACAGAAATTGATATTCTCACAGCTCCAGAGGCCAGAAGTCAGCAGTCAAGTGTCTTCAGGGTCATGCTCCTTCTAAAGGCTCTATAAGAGAACCATCCCTTGCCTCTTTGAGCTTGTGGTGGCTGCCAGCAATACTTGGCCCTCCTTGGTTTGTAGACACATCACTCCAGTCTCTGCTCCTATCGTCGCATGGCGTCCTTGTGTCTGTCTGTCTCTTCTCATAAGGACACTAGCCAATGGATTAGTGCCCACCTTGATCCAGTATGACCTCATTTTAACTTGATTCTATCTGGAAAGACCCTATTTCCAAATAAGGCTGCTTTTCACAGGTCCCATTGGTTACAAGTTAGACATACCTTTTTCGACAACATAATTTAAGCCGGGGGTAAATTATAGGGGGAAAATGAATGCAAGTGTATCATTTAAAAAGGGGGGGGGGGTAGAGAGGAGACCTGTTTAGATGATAGAGATTAAAGGGAAGCCGGCTCTGAGCGACTGTCACTTCAGCAGCTCTGAGTGACTGGTCCTGAAGGATGAGAAGGACCAGGCTTATAAGTGGTATAGCTGAGGAAGCTACAAGTGCAAATGGCCTGGGGCTGGCTAGACGGTGCTAATCATGGGAGCTGAAAGAAAGCCAGCGTGCCTGCAACAAAGTGCAGCCAAGACAGGTGGGCAGGCAGGGACCAGTTTCCTGAGGGTCTGGGAAGCCAAGGGCGGGAGTTTGCATTTTTCCTACGTTGACACAGCGGGAAGACAGCCATTGAAGGATTTTAATCAGAAGAGTGAGAAGATCTGGGTTGAGTTTTAAAAGCTCATTCTGCCTGTGTTGTGAGAATAGACTGCAGTGGAGAAAGAGGGAAACCACAGACAGCGAATAGGACAGTCGCCCCCCAAGTAAGAGAAGTCAGGACGGTGTAAACAGACATGCAGAAGAGTCAAAAGATGTGAGATGTGTTTGCAGGGTTTGCTGCAAGTTTCAAAATGATGGAGAGAGAGAATCAGTGAGCGAAGTCGGTGATAAACGCTTGACTGTGGGGAGTGTGGGAGAGTGAAGAGGAGCCTGTTTTTCGTGCGAGAGCCCAGACGAAGGGTGATGTCACAAACTCACGTAAGGGGCTGGAGTCGGGGGAGGGGAGATCAGTGCAAAATAATGACTGAGCCCTGACACATGTCAAAGCTCACATTTGGAAATCTCTCCATCATCCATTTTTAGCGAACGGGGCTAAGTGGTGTAGGGGAGAAAAAAATCATTTTCCCTCTGCTCTCCTAGGTTCTTGGCTGAGACCTCCTATAATAAAAGACAGATGAATGGGAGAAAAACTAGTTTAATGACATATGTCCATATGGAAGCCCCACAAAGGTGTGAGCCTCCCAAGAAGGGAACAGAGCAGGAAAGGTTTATACCTTTTAGACAAAGAGACAATACATTTGTGAAGAATTGACAAGGCACAGGGCTACGTGCTACAGAGGGTAAATGGTGAAGAATTAACAAAGCTTTCTTATACAGCCTCCTTGACCCTAAATTCCCTGTCTCTGGTAATAAGGATGCCTTCTCCCCTCCTGGTACAGGGAGGGCAACTTTCACATGGGAGATTTTTCTCCTGTTTCCATGGGGAAACCAGGATAAATAAACTGGTTATTTCTCAAGTAACTTTAATTAAAAATAATGAATATGCTGGAGCGCCTGGGTGGCTCAGTCGGGTAAGCATCCGACTCTTGGTTTCGGCTCAGGTCACAATCTCATGGTTTCATGAGTTCGAGCTGCACTGTCAGCGCAGAGCCTGCTTGGGATTCTCTCTCTCTTCCTCTGTCTGCCCCTCCCCCATTCACGCTGTCTCCGTCTCTCTCAAAATGAATTTTAGAAAATTAAAAAAATGATAATAATCGATATGCCAAAGTGGCCCATTTTGGGGTGATATATTCTGCACTCCCGCAGTGGGAACAATGAAATCCTGTCTTTGGTTGTTATCTCACATGTAATATTCAGCAGAATACATTCTTTTCTACCACGTTGGCATCCCATAGCTCCCTGGTGGCTGGGAGTCCTGGTGATGTGGGCAGAGAAGACACCAGCCCCAGTACCTGCACTTGGGCTAAGTACTCCACTTTGCACGAATGCCCAAGGCGCTCTGTTAATTGTGATGTGAAAACCTCCCAAAGGCCCCAACACTGCCCATCACTGAGCTAGAAAATCCCCCAGTGGAGATCCAGCCCTCTCATCTCTAGATAAGACGCCAAAGAAGCCAGAAGTCATTGCTCACGGACTTCCCACCAGAAGGCTCCAGTGCCTGAACCCCACCTCTACCTGGAAAAGTGTCATTGGCCAACATTCATGTTACCTCTTACCTGACATTAGTTCTCTTGAGTTCCCCAGGCTGAGCCTCAGAGGTAGGTTTTATCAGGTGGCGTCTCTAGTATGACCTCTATCTGATTTATTCATTCTAAAAAAAAACCACAAATCAATAGGTAAGACAAAGCGCCTGGGGTCAGAATTCCAGCTTAAGGACCTGGGTTCAAAATCCCAGTTCAGGACTTGCTCATCCTATAACTTTCAGGGAGTTGCTTACTCTTCCTTTCTTTTTTTTTTCTTTTTAATGTTTGTTTGTTTTTTGACACACACAGAGAGAGACAGACAGACAGACAGAAACAGAGTGTGAGTGGGGGCGGGGCAGAGAGGGAGACACAGAATCCGAAGCGGGCTCCAGGCTCCGAGCCATCAGCACAGAGCCCAATGCAGGGCTGGAACTCACGGATCAGGAGATCATGACCTGAGTCAAAGTTGGGTGCTTAACTGACTGAGCCACCCAGGCGCCCCGCTTACTCTTTCTGAGAGCCTCCTACTGTTGTTGAGTAAAACAAGAATAATTAAATGCTCGTCTACAGGGTACGGGAGGCTTCAGTGGTAAGGCCCCGGTGCCACGGTGGCTTGCCCAGGGTCGGAGTCTGGGCTCATGTTACTCATGTAGAGACAGTCAGGCTGTGGCTCACGTTTCCAGGCAGACAGCTGCAGCAATCTCCAGGCTGAAAAAAAAAAAAAAAAAAGAAAAACCCTGGATATTGCTGCAGTCTTGAGGATTCTCTGCTTCCCAAATCCTAAGGACCGGCAGCCACTTTGGCAATAATCGGTGCTGTGTAGACGAGGAGGCAGGGGTGGCCGTGAAGCCCTCCTGAGGACCTGGCTGGCCAGGTGCCTGCCCTGCACCTCTCGGCACCCGGTACCCCTGCGGGGAAGCCACCCAAGGATGGAGACTGGGAACTTGTCCAGAGCAAGCAGAATTTTCAAAAACCAGCCTGGAAAGTCCAGGGAGGAGGCCCCCTGTGCAACCCCAGTAGGAGGTGCTGTCACTCGGTCATTTATTCACCCTCCCAAAGACTGTATTTGACACTGTTTCCCATCGAGGTGGCTACTGGGAGCAGCTCCACAGGGAGGAGCCGTTTTGGAGACGCGATATAGGTTAATGGAAAGAGCCCGCAGAGCCAGGCTCGAACCCTGGTTCCCTGGCTTGCAAGGCTGGGAGACTGTTCCCTCCCTGGGTCTTAGCGGTTCAGCCATGACATAGACAGAGCCCCCCACCGGCCAGACGTCAGTGCGCATCCAGATGAGATGGCATGGGGCGGGGGGTGCCCATCAAAGTGGTATTGTTCAAGGAAGCAATATCCAAATGGCAGGGGGCAGAGCAAAGTCTCCTACGTGACTGACACACTGCCAGCAATTTCCTGCTGGCCTCTGGGACCGGATGAATCAAAACTAAGTGAAAACTGATGGTCGAGGCAAAGCTTTTGGGTCCCTGGGGCTTCTGAACTGGACCAAAGTGGCCTGGGGCTGGCTGAGTCATCCACGTGGGCAATCGCTCTTTCCTGTCTGCAAAAGAAGAGTGGGGCTTCGCAGAAGGGGCCCTTGGGGTGGGAGTGCACAGTCACCCCCTTGCATTCCCCCCAGCCACCCCCGTGGAAGGTTTCCAAACAGCAGTGTTAGGTAATGGGTAACTTTCCCTTGCCACTCTCTGAAAGAACTGGGAGGGGAGGCGGGGAGTTTCTCATCCAAAGATAGCTTCTCTCCAAATCCTTCCATCTTGATACATGAAAGGATTTGCTTTGATCCAACGAGAAAGAAGCTGAAGCGAGTGGGAGAACCAGCCAGTCTGGGTGAATGGTGAGCACGTGGGGGATTTTCTTTTAAACCAATGAACATTTGCTGTTTTAAAATTTAAAAGAAAGAAAGAAAGAAAGAAAGAAAGAAAGAAAGAAAGAAGTATAATATCCAAAGCCCAATACACATCAAAAGGCTTTTTAAACATTCTGTAACCAAGCAATTGCACTTTTAGGAATTTAGCCTAGATTTAGAGATGCAATGCAGAGTGGTGGAAAGAACTGTGCAGTTTATAACAGCAAAGAGTTGCACTCAGTAGGGAGAGCATGTCACTCTTGATCACAGGGTCGTGCCTCAGAGCCCCACATTGGGTACAGAGTTTAGTTAAAAAAATGAAACCTTTATAATAGCAAAAGGTTGGAAACAACCAAAATGTCTAGAAATAAGAGACTGCTTAAAATTACGGTAGGACCATTTAATGGAATACTAGCCAGCTGGTTAAAAAAAGGATGTGAAAACAAACAATAAAGGTGCCAGGTGGCTCATTCGGTTAAGCATCTGACTTTAGCTCAGATCATGATCTCAGGGCTCGTGGGCTGGAGCTGAGAGCCTAGAGCCTGGAGCCTGTTTCTGATCCTCTGTCTCCCTCTCTCTCTGTCCCTCCCTCGCTCATGTGCTCTCTCTTTCTCAAAAATAACATTTAAAAAAAAGGAAAACAAATAACAAACTAAGAAAAGATATTTGCATTTCAAATCACAAAGGGATAAGTCCCCTAAACATATAAAAGCTTCTTTGAGATCAACAACTCATAAAAAAAAAAAAAAAAGGGCAAAGGATATGAAAAAACAAGGTGTGCGTGTATGTGTGTGTTTGCACAGGTAGGCTGTGGGGAAATAAGTTCTACTTACATAAGTGGGTTAGAAAGAAGCTTAGGGTGGAAAGCCGCCACCATGCCTCCAACCACGGTGCGAAAAGCACGCGAGGTTACCTAGTGAGATATTGTAATGGGATCGTGAGTAACTTGTATCACCTGCAAGAAATTACTTTCCACCTGATGCCAATATACGATCGTGCTTTGATCACAAACTCCACTGCCCCCAGCCCCAGACCCTTTGCTTCTTACACGTACAAGTTAATGATTACTGTCTGATTGTTTTCTCCACGTTCACGTGTGTAAGATCTTGGTTTCCTCACATTCACCACGCAGGTAACATCCTGTGAGCTCAATAAATACGGAGACGAAAGCCCTGTTCGGGGCTCTTGTCTCCTCCTGGGCGTTAGCCTCTCTCGTATTCAATTCTGCATCGGCTCTCTTGCTGGACAAGAGAGAACTCCAGACTCACAGTATGCGACAGTAAGCAAAGATCATAATTTGCTAGCACATCTTATCAGGAATGAAAATTAGTACAAGCACTGTGGAGAGAATTTAGCAGCATCCATACAAACTGCAGTATCTGTGTCTACAGCAGCGTCTATTGCTAAACTGACCTAGCAAAGCCACTTCTAGCAATTTATTCGATGTGCATAAAACAAAGGATGAACAAGCTTATTCACCGCAGCAGTGTTTATAATAGCAAAAGACTGGAAACAACCTAAATGTCCATCAGTAGGAAACTGGTTCAATATATCGTATGGAATACACAGCAGAAGCATGGAAAGACACCATAAATGACCATGAGAACACGAGCAATCCTAACCTGACCCTGAGAATCTACAGGGAATAGATTCAAGCCAGTCTTTTCTAGATTCCAAGGGACAGAAAGACCCCGAATAGCAGTTGGGGACATGTAAACATTGAAGTCGAATTAAAAAAAATTTTTTTCATGTTTATTCATTTTTGAAAGAGAAAGAGAGAGACAGAGGGGGAGCTGGGGAGGGGAAGAGAAGGAGACACAGAATCTGAAGCAGGCTCCAGGCTCCAAGCTGTCAGCACAGAGCCCGACACGGGGCTCGAACTCTCAAACCACGAGAGCGTGACTTGATCCAAAGTTGGATGCTTAACCAACTGAGCCACTCAGGCATCCCTGAAGTCAATGTTTATGTTCTAACATAGAAAGATGGCCAAAATACACTAGTAAGTGGTGGGGGGGGGGGAGTCACAGGATACCATTAAGGCGTGATCTTCTCTCCATCTAAAATTTAAATATCATGTATATGTGTTAGTCCATGCATAGGAAAAAACCTGGAAGAGCAGTGTATGCACCAAGCCACCAAAGCAGTTATTAAGCGCCTACTATGTGCTAGGTGCTGTGAACATACAGATAATTAAGAAATTAGAAGGTCAGTTCCATGGAGAAAGAGAACTTGGCTGTTTCGCCCCAGTGTTTGGCACATAACACAGATTCAGCAAACGTGTATGGAGTGGAAGGAACGAAGGAAAGGAGAAACAGAGAGAGGGAGAGAGTTCCTGTCCCCAAGTTGCTCGCGGTTGCTCACAGTGCCGCACAGACACAGTCGTTGGAGCAGACGAGCTTTTCTGGGAAGTAGAGAACTCTGGAAGTAAAGGGTTCTGAGCTACTGGGGCTTTGCCTAAACCATCTCTCGTCACTCCCCCATGAACGGAAGAAAAACCAATTGCAAAGTCATGACTGCGGAGCCTGTTTTCAAACTCAAAGCTTATCCAGCTGCAGGGAGACTTCGCCCAGGACAGTGCTTTGGCCCCCCAAATAAAAACCAGATTAGCCATGCTGTCTTGGGGGCATGGGTACGGGTGATGGATACCTCCATACTGGATCCTACAGAGACAGAAACTCTGGGAAAACAATGCACTTTGTCAATGTCCGGGGGACGAGTGGCTTCAGACAACTCAGAGGTGACACCCAATGTCGCCAACGGGAACTACAGGGAAATCGTAAATAGTGATTCCAGAAGAGGGGGCAAAGCGGGACCCTTGGCTTTCACTTCTCCAATTAGCTCCGTGAAGTTCTCAGAGGCCTTTGCCAAAGGAGGCAGGCTCGCCAGGACTTTGTGCAAAATTCCATGACTCAGAAGCCTGCCCGGGGAGCGAGATGAGCCCATTCTTCTCGGGGTTGCAGTGGCTTTTCTCTGGCTGAATAAGCCGTTGACGATTTCATTACTGGGTTCTTCTCCAGTTCCTTTCTGATGGCATTTGCTTAATTACAGCTGCATTTAAATAGCAGAAGCCGCCAGAGGACGTGCGGATTCCGGCTGAAAACCTTCCCAAGATTAACACTTCCAGAGGGTCTCCAGAGTTATCCAAGGGGCATCTCTGCCCTGCATCTTACCAAGGATGGAGCCCTGCACACCTTCCTTCGCCTCCAGCAGCTTTCAGTTTTGTCCCTTGTAAAATGGAGGCGATGAGACCTATTTTGCAAGATTGCCGTGTACATTAAGTAAGATCACCTACGTGCGTAATAAAATAGGAAAAGCTTAGTGAGTGTTGATGGCCTTACCATTGCAGGTAACATTCGAGTCCTTACTAAACCTTTGACATGCAGGGTTTTTTTGTGTTTTGTGGGTTTTTTTGTTTGTTTGTTTGTTTGTTTGAGAGAGAGAGCGAGAGAGCATGCTACACAAGTTGGGGACGGGTCGGGGGAATGAGAGAGAGAGAATCTCAAGCAGAGTCTGCACCCAGCATAGATCCCGATGTGCAGCTCAATCTCACAACTGTGGGATCATGACCTGAGCTGAGATCAAGTGTCACTTAGCCACCTGAGCCACCAAGGCACCCTGACCTTTTTCGATCCTTATGACAACCCTGTGAATTAGCTAACGTTCCTATCCCCATTGTGTCTGACACACTGAGGTCCAGATGAATGGCCGATGTCATGTACTATTAAGTGGCCAAGCTGGGATCTTAATCCAGGCCATCAGCTTCAGAGTGTCCACTGTGAACCACAAATCAATAGTGGTTCCATGGGGCGCCTGGGTGGCTCAGTCGGTTAAGCGGCCGACTTCGGCTCAGGTCATGATCTCGCGATCCGTGAGTTCAAGCCCCGCGTCGGGCTCTGTGCTGACAGCTCAGAGCCTGGAGCCTATTTCAGATTCTGTGTCTCCCTCTCTCTGACCCTCCCCCGTTCATGCTCTGTCTCTCTCTATCTCAAAGATAAATAAACATTAAAAAAAAAAATTAAAAAATAGTGGTTCCAATGTGTAATTGTTATGGAGACTATTCAAGATTAAATGCACCCGGGGCGCCCGGGTGGCTCGGGCGGTTAAGCGTCTGACTTCGGCTCAGGTCACAATCTCGTGGTTCGTGGGTTCGTGCCCTGCCTCGGGCTCTGTGCTGACAGCTCAGCTCGGATTCTGTGTCTCCCTCACTCTCTGCCCCTCCCCCGTTCATACTCTGTCTCTCTCAAAAATAAATAAATATTAAAAAAAGAAAAAAGGATTAAAGGCACCCAGTGACAAAACGGGCAAAGGATCTGAATAGACATTTCTCTAAGAAAAGTATGCAAGGGGCCAATAAGCACATGAAAAAATGCTCGACACTGTTAAGGGGGTTACGTCGGGGAAATGCAAATCAAAACCACAATGAGATACTGCTTCAGATCCACTGGCATGGCCATACAAACAATCACATAACCCTCACCACAACCACAAAATGGACAATGGCAAGTGTTGGGGAAGATATGGAGAAATTAAAGCCTCATACACTGCTGCTAAGAGTGCTCAATGGTACAGCGGCTTTGAAAGACGAGAACAGTTCTTCACAAAGTTCAACCCAGAGTCACCATATGACCTAGCAATTCTACGAGTAGGTGTGGCCCCAAGAGCACTGAAAACATTCATTCACACAAAACCTTGCCCATAAATATTTATAGCAACTTTACTCTCTACACCCACATTACTCTCTGCGCGTAGCCAAAAAGTGGAAAGAACGCAAACGTTCATCAACCGATGAGTGATCTACAGAATGTGGTATATCCATACAAAGGAACATTATTCAAGACCACATATTATATGATTCCATGTATATGAAGGGTCCAGAACTGGAAACCCATGGTGACAGAAAATAAATTAGTTATTGCCAGGGCCGGGGGAGTGGGTACGAAAAGGAAATGACGAGTGACGGCTAAGAAGTTTGGAGTTCTTTTAGGGGATTAAGAAAATGTTCTAAAATTGATCGAGGTAATGGTGGCTCAATTCGGAATATGCCCCCAAAATTGAATTCTTTACTTTAAATAGGTGGGGGCTCCTGAGTGACTCAGTTGGTTAAATGTGCAACTTTGCCTCAGGTCGTGATCTCACGGTTCAGGAGTCGGAGCCCCGGGGTCGGGCTCTGTGCTGACAGGTGGGAGCCTGGCTCCTGCTTCGGATTCTGGGTCTCCCTCTCTGTCTGCCCCTCCCCTGCTAGTGCGCTGTCTCTTTCTGTCTCTCAAAACTAAATAAACGTTAAAAAATTTTTTTAAAAGAATTACTTTAAATGGGTGAATTGTAGGCTGCATGAACTTTACCTCAATCAAGCTATTTTTATTTTTCCTTTTTAAAGATTTTATTGCTAAGGAATCTCTACATGCAACATGGGGCTCACACCCACAACCCCTAGATCAAGAGTCACACGCTCCAACTGAGCCAGCTAGGCACCCCTCAAGGAAGTTTTTGTTTTGTTTTGTTTTTAACGTTTAGTTTTTAAGAAAGAGAGAGTGCAAAGCACGGGATGGGTAGAGAGATAGGGACTGAGGATATGACTCGAACTCTGGGCTGAAAGCAGAGAGCCCCAACCCGCAGCTTGAACTCACAAACTGTGAGATCATGACCTACGTGGAAGTTAGACATTCAGCCGACGGAGCCACCCAGGCACCTGTCAATAAAGCTATTTTTATTTATTTATTTATTAGCATTTATTTATTTTTTGAGAGACAGAGCTTGAGTGGGGGAGGAGCGGAGGTGGGGGGGGGGGTGGTGGGACACAGAATCTGAAGCAGGCTTCAGGCTCCGAGCTGTCAGCACAGAGCCCGACATGGGGTTCGAACTCACGAACCGCGAGATCATGACCCGAGCCAAAGTCAGACGCTTAACTGACAGAGCCACCCAGGTGCCCCTTGATGAAGCTATTTTTAAAGGAAAGATTCAATGTGTAAATACATTTTAGGGCTGCCATATCTGTCACACAGGTGACACGCATCGAGTAATCCTTACTGAGTCACTCGTGTCACAATTTTTAGTCTGGGCAAGTAGAGTTGCGTGAACCAGGCCCCAAGACAGATACCGGTTGCAAAAGTAACTACCCACCCGTGAACGACCCAGCACATTCCGGCCACGGGCCAGACCCAGAGTCAGTTACCTGGAAACTGGACGCACGGTGGGCGGTCTCCCTTCCAGATAATTCAATTAAATTGCTCACAGCCTGTCTTTATTGCTGTTGGCAGCGGGTTTTACTATCTGGATCTGCAATGTTCTTGCTTTCACGGAGCCGCTCACACAGTGTATAATGTACTAGCTGATTTCCTGTACTTTGGACTGTCGTGCCGTTTTCTCTTTCCTTTTTTTTTTAATGTTCTATTTCTTTTTGAGAGAGAGAGAGGGGAACAGGGGAGCTAAAGCAGGCTCTGTGCTGACGGCAGTCAGCCCGATGGAGGACTGGAACTCACGAACGGTGAGATCATGACCTGAGCCGAGTCAAATGCTCAACCCACTGAGCCACCCAGGTGTCCCTCTTTTTTTTTTTTTAAGTTGATTTATTTATTTTGAGAGAAAGAGAGCTCATGAGCACAAGCGGGGGAGGGGTAGCGAGAGGGAGAGAGAGAATCCCAAGCAGCCTCCTCCGACTGCCAGCGCAGAGCCCAACTCGGGGCTCAGACTCACAAGCGTGAGATCACAACCTGAGCCGAAATCAAGAGTCGGACACTCAACCGACTGAACCACCCAGGCGCCCCATGTCCTGCCCCGTTCCTAAGGGATACAATTTCTCCAGGGCTCTGCGAAGCAAGAGGAGGAGGACAGGCCCTCACCCTTACCACACCCCGTTTTACCATCAACTTACCTTCCGGACTCTACGTCAGCGGAACCCTGAGAACCTTGTCCCCGGAGTCCAAACGAACAAAGCCTCAGTGTCTCGGTCCGTGTTGGCTGCTCTAACGAAATACCACAGACCAGGCATCTTGTAAACAGCAGGAATCTGTCGCTCATGGCTCTGGAAGCTGGAAGTCTGAGAGCAGGGTGCGAGGTGTTCAGGTGAGGGCCCTTCTCTGGATTGCAGACTTCTTGTATCTTCTCCCGTGGCGGAAGAAGGGCGCCCTCTGAAGCCTCTCGTTGCAAAAGGCTCATCCCATTCCCAAGGACTCACCCTCAAGGCTTAAGGACCTCCCAAAGACCCCACCGCCTATTACCGTCCCGTTTGGGGATCAGGATTTCACCATGGGGATTTGGGGAGGGACGCGAACATTCAGACCATTGCAATCAATGCAAGTAGAAAGCCAAGGACTCTGCAGACCTAGTTAGGAGATGCCATCCCGCCTTTCCCAAAGCCAAGTCTTGCCCAACTTCTAGCCTTTCTCTTCCTATGAGAAGGAAGGAAGGCTGTGTCACATACCGCCAGGGGACAGCGGTCACGAGACCCGCGGTTCCCGGGAGGTGGGCCCCAGCTTGGGGTGGGGGGCACAGCGTACAGGGCTGTAGCTGCAGCTCAGAGCAGAGGAGATACCGAGAGAAAGAACGGGTCCCTGCATTGGCCTTAATCTCCTCAGCGTACCCGCCACCAGCCACGGCAGCACTGACTGCACTGCCTGGGGCTTTGCGGACTCTCTCTGTGACACAGAAATATTCCGTCTCCCCAGCAGGATTAGAAGCCACTGGAAGGCAGAAGAGATTATTTCTTTATCTTGGAACCTTCTGCGTAAATGGTTATAAACCGAAATTTGGACACAGGGAGCGGTAGGTTGCAGAAGAACCCTCCAGAGACGTCTGCACCCTAATCTGCCAGAACCCGGGTATATTCACCTTACACGGCAGGAGGGACTTTGCAGATGAGTTTGCAGATGGGGCTAAGAATCTTGAGGTGGGGAGCTTGTCATGCATTATCCAGATGGCCCCAACGCAATCCCAGGGGTCCTCATCAGAGGGGTCAGGGGAACGCGAGTGGGGGGAGAGGTGACGACCATAGCAGATGTTGGAATGATGCAGGATCAAGGCATTCAGGCAGCCTTCGGAAGCTGAAAAAGGCTAATGGATTCTTCCCCGGACCCTTTAGAAAGAATACAGCCCTGGTGACCCGTTTTAGATTCCTGACCTACAGAGTTGTAAGAGAAGAAATTTGTCTGTTTTTTTGTTGATTTGTTTTTAGTAAAAAGCTCTCTTTTTAAAGTTCATTTATTTGTTTTGAGAGAGAGGGTGCAAGCACACACAAGGCGGGGCGGACAGAGAGAGAGAGAAAGAATCCCAAGCAGGCTCCGTGCTGTGAGCCACAGAGCCCTAGGCGGAGCTTGAACTCACGAACTGTGAGATCATGACCTGAGCCGAGATCGGGAGTCCGATGCTTAACTGACTGAGCCACCCGGGTGCCCCAAATTTGGTTGTTTAAAGCCAGTAAATTTGTGGTGATTTGTTACAGCAGCAATAGAAAATGTACATGGTACCTACTTCCCCTTCCTCCTCATCGTGGGCGATTTTTGCTCACGAGGTGCGCGATGCTTACAGAAGACACGTGAATCGATCAGTCGGTTAAGCATCCAACTCTTGATTTCAACTCAGGCCACGCATGATCTCACGGTTTGTGCGATCGAGCCCCGTGTCGGGCTCCACGCTGAGCGTGAAGCCTACTGGGGATACTCTCTCTCCCTCTCTCTCGCTCTCTCTCCCCAAATAAATAAATAAGCTTAAAACATAAATAAGTAATCAAATGTGCCATCTTAAGCCTTTTTAAGGGAACGGTTCAGTGGCATTACTTACATTCACAGTATTATGCAACCGTCATCCGTATTTCCAAAATTTTTCATCCCCTCGAACAGAAGCTCTGTACTCATGCCATCCTCCACCCCTCCCAGCCTCTGGTAACCTCTATTTGACTTTCTGTCTCTCTGAGTTTGCCTCTTCTACGCACCTCGCACGAGTCGTACGAAATGTACCCTTTCGTAAGTGGTTTATTTCACTTCGCAAAATGTTTCCAGGACCATCCGTGTTGTGGCACGTATCAGAACTCGGTTCCTTTTTGTGGCTGAATATGTTCCGTTGCACGGAGGACACCCCTCTACGCCCGCAACCGCTCGGACACCACGCTAGGCTTCAAGTGCGTTTCTTCTTCGCACACATCCCCGTGTTTGTGTCCCCTGGAGCTTCTCCATCTGTAAAATGGGGCAAGTTCTTAAAGGCAAGGCACCACAGAGAAGCGAATTCTGTAGGCAAAGCTAGCCCGGAGTATCTCGGGGCCACGGTGTGAGTGGAACAGAAAAGGCTGAGATACACACAGATCCAGATGTGTGTACTGTGCAAAGTCTGTTCCAGCCAGCCGCTGAAATGCCACCTAGGAAAAATGTACAGAGACCCCGTGGTCTCCAGCCCAGGGCCAAAGCCGGGGGAGGGGTGACAGAGGTTGGGGTGGGGGTGTCAATCCTTAGGAAGGAGGCAATAGAAACGAATAAAGCAGGAGGAGCATTAGAAAAACAGCACAGGCCTAGGGCTAAGTGGGAGGCAGTGGGGAGCAGTGGGGAGCACGGAGAACCAGACAGAGCACACCCCCATCCGCTCCCCGTCACCGCGGTCCAGGAATGTGGCTTCAACGCTGCCAGAGCTCCTGTTTCTCAGAAGATGCTGGGAATCTGGATTTTTAGCCGCATGTGCCCAATGTCAAATGCTGGCAATTAATCTGAGAGTATTAAACACAGTGCAGCCTGGGGCGCCTGGGTGGCTCAGTCGGTTAAGCATCCAACTTCAGCTCAGGTCACAATCTCGCGGTCCACGAGTTCGAGCCCCGCGTCGGGCTCTGGGCTGATGGCTCAGAGCCTGGAGCCTGCTTCCGATTCTGTGTCTCCCTCTCTCTCTGCCCCTCCCCCGTTCATGCTCTGTCTCCCTCTGTCTCAAAAATAAATAAAACGTTAAAAAAAAATTTTTTTTTAAATAAACACAGTGCAGCCAAAGAAAACACGTCTGGTGGCCTTCGTGAACTGAGGGTGGCCAGATGCAAGAACCCATTACTCTGAAAGAAGATGAGGCCAACGCGCCTGTCCCGTAGCAGGACTGAAAGTTCAGCACAGAGCCCGACGCGGGGCTCGAACTCACAAGCAGTGAGATCGTGACCTGAGCCGAAGTCGGACGCTTAACCGACTGAACCACCCGGGTGCCCCCAACAATTTCTTAATATCCTGTTCATATCCAAATATCCTGTTAAGGTTCAAATTTCAATTTCAAATTTTTCTGCCTAATTTGTTAAAATCAGCGTCCAAACGAGACCCGTGCATTGTAATTAGTTGATATTAAGTGCCTTTATAGGTTCCCTTCTGCCTCTGTTTTTTCCCCTTTCCAACTTATTTGTTGAAGAACTATGGCATTTGTCAGGGCACCTGGCTGGCTCAGTCGGTAGACCATGTGACCCTTGATCTTGGGGTCATGAGTTCAAGCCCCATGTTGGGTGTGGAGATTACGCAAATAAATAAACAAACAGAAAATTTCAAAAGAGGTGTTGAATACACTTTCACGAGAGGCACGCAATGACCAGTTGTCTTTCTGTGCCGTTAGCAGCCTGACGCCAGGATTCACCAATCCACTAGGACTGCTTCTGTATTTCTGGCGCGCCTGGGTGGCTCAGTCGGGCTAAGTGTCCAACTCTTGAACTCGGCTCAAGTCATGGTCTCGTGGTTCATGGCACTGAGCTCTATACTGACAATGAGGATCCTGCTTGGGATTCTCTCTCTCTCTCTCTCTCTCTCTCAAAATAAATAAACTTGAAAAATAAAAAGAACCATAGTTACTTTATTTTAAAAAAAAAAAAGGCATGCTTCTATCTCTCTACCTGGTGAGGTCATTGGGTGACCAGCCCCTCCCATTTTGCCTGGAACTTCCTCAATGTTGGTACCTTCATTCCTGCATCCCGGGAAACCACTCCAACCCAAACTCCCCAGGACGGTCAGTGACGCTAACTGAGACTCCACATTTTCAAGAAGTGGTTCTTCTCATGACCCGTGCCTCCCTTTTCTGTCCTGGGCAGAGCCTGGAGACAGAATGTGGGTAACGGATGGGACAATGCAGGGATAGAGCCGCGGTGTTCAGCAGCCAGTCTGGGTGTGTCGATACCTTGCTGGTGACCCACCAATCTTCCATTGCCACGTTCCTCGTGTACCCTGTTTTTGTTTAGGTAGTGACAGTGATCCCTGTCCACAGTCTGTGTGCTAAGGGGCTGACCACAGACCCGGTCCCAGGGATGGGCTTTCCCTTGCCAGAACCGGGGTCCAGACCAGTCGGGACACGCCATTCCCCGAGCCACAGCTTGGGCCGGTGAGTCACAGGGGGAGCTTCTGAAACACTTCCTCATTTCTCCCCCTTTAACATATAATAAACCGCTTGAAGCATACAACTCAGTGATTTTTTTTTAAATTTAGTTGTGCAACTATCAATACAATAGAGTGTTAGGATAGTTTCATCACCCCAGTGAGATCCCTCATGGCACTTTATTGTCATCTTTATTCTTTTCTTTTTTTTAATTAAAAAAATTTTTTTTTTTTTATTTTGAGAGAGAGAGAGACAGAGCATGAGTCAGGGAGGGACAGACAGAGAGAGACACACACACACACACACACACACACACACACACACAGAATCCCAAGAGGGCTCCAGCCTCTGAGCTGTCAGTGAAGAGCCCGAGTCGGGGCTTGAACTCACAAAACTGGGAGATCATGATCCGAGCTGAAAGGGAGAGTCTGCTGCTTAACTGACTGAGCCACCCAGCCTCCCCCTCTTTCCCACTTTTACTTTAGGCCCCAAGCAATGACTTATCTCCTTTCCTTTTTCTTTCTTTCTTTCTTTCTTTCTTTCTTTCTTTCTTTTTTCTTTCTTTCTTTCTTTTCAACATGGGTGTTGAACTCACAACTCATGAGATCAAGAGTCACATGCTCTACCAACTGAACCAGCCAGGTGCCCACTCTCCTTTCCATCCTAATGGATTTGCCTTTTCCGAACATTTCATAGGGATGGAATCATATAATACATGGTCTTCTGTGACTAGCTTCTTTTCTTAGCATGTTTCCAAGCCTCACCCATGTTGTAGCATGTACGAGTGACTTATTCCTTTTTGTTGTTCAACATTTCATGGATAGCTCATACTTTGTTTATCCATTTATTACTTCCTGGGTATTTGTGTTGTTTCTATGTTTGACTATTGTGAATAACGCTTCTATGGATGTTTCTGTGTAAGTCTTTACGTGGACATAGGTTTTCCTTTCTCTCAGTTATGAATACCTAGGAAATTGATGGATCATATGGTAAATTTCTGTTTACACCATTTTTAAGTGTTTATTTATTTTGAGAGAGAGAGAGGCAGAGTGTGAGCGGGGAGGGGCAGAGAGAGAGGGAGACACAGAATCCGAAGTGGGCTCCGGGCTCCGAGCTGTCGGCACAAAACCCGACACGAAGCTCTGACTCAAAGTCCATCCAATCTCCAGACTTCTTCAGTGACAGGAACCGATAAGTCCTTCATGTGGTTGAAGCCAGGTTGAGCTGGATTTTCTGCTACTTGCATTTTGTTGAGTATGATGGAAAGACAGTCTCCTGTTTCACCTACACTTTCTGTGGCAGGAGGGCCTCCAGCTGGTGTCTAAGTTACATACACGTAGATGGACTAGATGAACTCCTATTCAACCGTTACCATCAATGACTTGGGAAATAGATGAAGTTGTAGAAATAGACATGAAAACAAGATAGAGCGCTAAAATAAATGAATGAATATTAGGAAAGCTGAAGAGTCGCCAAGACCTCCATTGCCTCAAAATTCCATATCGGTGCTTTTTTTCTTTTAAGTTTTTATTTAAATTCCAGGTAGTTAACATACAGTGTAATATTAGTTTCAGGTGTACAATATAGGGATTCAACACCGACATACATCAACTGGTGCTCATGACAGCAAACGCCCTCCTTAATCCCAGTCCCCTAGTTCACCCTTGCCCTCTGGTAACCATCAGTGTGTCCTTAGAGTTAGGGATCTGTTTCTTGGTTTTCTAAGTGGATTTTACCCAACTGCCAAGAAACAATTTGAGACAGAGAGAGAGAGAGAGAGAGAGAGAGAGAGAGAGAGAGAGAGAAAGGAAGAGAAAGCTTCCCAGATAACATGAAACTGGTGTGGTCCTGAGTCTAAAACCAGAGATCAATGTTCTAATGAAAATTAGATGCCCATTTCACTTATGAATGTAGACGTCTAAATCCTACCTAGTGTTGAACTATCCTTGCATTCCAGGGATAAATCCCACTTGGCCATGGTACATCGTCCTCTTAATGTACTGTTAAATGCAGTTTACCTCTTTGGTCTTGGCTGTGGAAACAAGATGATGAAGGGGACATCATCATTTGGAAAGCACTGCAATAAGACACACGTGTTGTGCCACCGCCCTAAGGCCTGCCACCTTCAGAAGTCAACCTGGGCCAGGGGCGCCTAGGTGGCTCAGTCGGTTAAGTGTCCGACTTCGGCTCAGGTCACGATCTCGCGGTTCATAGGTTCAAGCCCCACGTTGGGCTCTGTGCTGACAGCTCAGGGTCTGGAGCCTGCTTAGGATTCTCTGTCTCCCTCTCTCTCTTTCTCTCTGCCCCTCCCCCACTTGCACACATGCACGCATGTGCTATCTCTCTCGCTCTCCCTCAAAAACAAATAAACATTAAAAAAGCAAAAAGAAAGAAATCAACCTGTGGCAAATGTGACTATTCTGCCGAGCAGAAGAGTGCCAAGGCTCAAAGACGAAAAACCACCAGGACCAGTCGAACCAGGCATGTAAAAATTGTGTACCGTGGAGTCAGGCGTGGATTCTGTGAAGGAACAACGCCTAAACCCAAGAGGGCAGCTGTTGCAGCATCAGTTCTTCTTAAGGATTTCAACAATTAGTCACAGATAATAGATGGTCTGGTTTTAAAAAATAAAATATAAATGCAGCTTGCCAGGATCATATTGAGGCTTTTGCACCTGTGATCATCAGGAATACTGACCTCGAGTTTTTTTTTTCTTGCAGTCTCTTTGGTTTTGGGATCAGGTGATGGTGGCCTCATAAAATGGGTTTGGAGGTGTTTCCTCGTCTACTTTAGGAAGAGTTTAAGAAGGATTTGTGTTAGTTCTTGGAATGTTTGGTAGAATTCAGCCATGAAATCATCTCGTCCTGGGCTTTTCTTTGTTAAGAGGTTTTTGATTACTGACCAATCTCCCTATTTGTTACTGATTTGTTCAGGCTTTCTACTTCCTCTTGATTTAGAAAATGTGGGATATTATCTATACAGTGGAATATTATTTAGACTTTATAATATGTGAAAAAAGCCATGGGGCGCCTGGTGGCTCAGTTGGTTAAGCACCCGACTCTTGATTTCAGCTCAGGTCATGATCTCATGGTCGTGAGTTTGAGCCCCGCCCTGGGCTCTGCTCTGATGGCTCAGAGCCTGCTTGGGATTCTCTCTACTTCTCTCTCTGCCCCTCTCCCATGCACTCACTCATGCATGCATGTGCCCTGTCTCTCTCAAAATAAATAAATAAACTTTTTTTTTAAAAAGTTGGGTTTAGGGGCTCCTGGGTGGCTCAGTCGGTAAGCGGCCGACTTCGGCTCAGGTCATGATCTTGGGGTCCGTGAGTTCGAGCCCGCATCAGGCTCTGTGCTGACAGCTCAGAGCCTGGAGCCTGTTTCAGATTCTGCGTCTCCTTCTCTCTGACCCTCCCCCATTCAGGCTCTGTCTCTCTCTGTCTCAAAAATAAATAAACGTTAAAAAAAATAATAATTTAAAAAAATAAATAAAGATAAATAAATAAAAAGTAGGGTTTATCACAGGAATGCAAGGAGAGCTCAAACTAAGAAAACCTATCATTGTTAATACATCATTTTACCAGGCTAAGCAGAGTAAATCATATGATTAACACAATTCATGTAGAGAAAGCATTTTATATCATTCAGTCAAGAATATCATACAGCAGGGGGCCTGGGTGGCTCAGTCAGTTAAGCATCCAACTTCGGTTCAGATGATGATCTCGCACTCCATGAGTTCAAGCCCCACATCGGGCTCTGTGCTGACAGGTCAGAACCCAGAGCCGGCTTCAGAATCTGCGTCTCCCTCTCCCTCTGTCCCTCCTCTGTGCTCTCTCTCTCTCTCTCTTAAAAAATAAACATTTAACATTTTTAAAACATAAAGAATGTCATACAGAGAAGTCAAAATAATAAAGTAGTGTCCCTACAGGAATTATAAGGGGAGGCATTTACATTCATTGCTTACTGAGTGACTACTATGTACTAAGCACCATGCTAGATGCCCTTCTTAGGTGGTACCGTTTAGCCCTTATTACCTGCCTTATGCAGTTCTACTGTGGTTCTGTTATGATCCCCATTTTATGGACGCTCACCGTAAAGGATGCTTCCCCGCTGTGAATCATGTGGTCCCAGAGCCAGTATCTCCCTCTCTAAAACACAAGACTCCAAGCTCTGCCATGGGCCACAGGCACCAAGAGTTTGCTGATCAGTGTGGGAGGACCCTGGAGGGCATCATTCCCATTCAATATGCCAAGATACAAGGATGAGCAGAAACCAAGTCTGGAAGCCAGCAAAGAGGAAGAGTGACGGATCTTGGCCGTCACCAGTGTTCTCTTCCTGTGAGACTCTGGTTCCAGGCAGAACCCCAACCTTATTATGTAGAGCTCTCCTTTCCCCAGCTGGAGGGGGAGCTCTGTCTGTGTACTTAGCTGCCGGAAGATTTGGCCAGAGACTGAAAAGCCCACGGAGACTGGTGAACCATCAGGAAGAACTGAAACTGATGACCTCAGCTGATCTGGAAGTCAGCAAAACCCATGCATCTGTATGCGGGGAGAGACTCCAGCAAACTGGGTCCCACTCTTGGAGAGGCTTCCTCCTGGGGATTCTGTTCTTTTCAGAGCAACTCCCTACGTCCTCCTGACTCTCCACTGAAAGACTCTCCCGGTTTCAGGCTTCCAGACTATACCAATCCATCGCAGGGGCCTGGGTGCAAATCTCAGCTCTGCGAGTTACTAGTGTGACCTCCAGAAAGTTACTGAAACCCTTTCTGAGCTTCATTTACTCATCTACAAAATGGAATCAGTAAAAGCAGCTACCTGGTAGCGTTGTTATGAGGAAGAAATAAAGGTGAAACCTGCCAATGGCTTAGCACCGCCCCCCCCTTAGGGCGCCCCCGTTACGTGTTAATTACATGACAGCAGCCTCGTGCCAGTGGTGATGGTTGTTAATACTATTATTATTATCATCGTGACTATCACTGCCATTACTATCACTGCTGTTTCATCTAAGGATAAAGGAGAAGGGCAGCTGGGGGCTGGAGGTATGACAAAAGCGTTTACTCTTTTGAAGTCCTTGGTAAAGGACTTGAGTGGTCACCTATTCCTGTCTTCCGGGTGGCGGCTGACCCCACTAGGATGTCTATAAACACCGTGCACTCCCATCCGGTGACTCAAGTCATCTTTTGGAGAGTTAGAAAGTTCTGCCTTATTGCAGAGGACAATCATTCCATTTACCTCTCCAGATCTACTCTCTACCTCCTCTGCCTGGCTTTCTGTCCCAGGGGGCTGATGAGTAGGATCTACGTCAACACTAGTTAATCCTTGCCCTCTTGCTTAGAGTTGGGGTCGGCCAGTAGGAGATCCCGGCGTGACAGCACTGGGGAAAAGAGCCTGGGGTATTCATACCCCCGTCTCCCTCTTATTCAGACACAGCCTGCTGGGGATATTCCTGCAGCAGATGCCACAGCTCTTGCCAGGCTGCGTTCTCCTACGTCTCGAGTTCCCCTGGGTTCTGGTAACTGGCCTCTGTGCTTACACATTCAAGCAGGAAGATAAGGGCTGTGATCAAGGAAGTAGAGAATGCAGCCGGAACAAAGAGAGGGGCATCCAACCCAGACTGGGGGGTGGGGGGGGCGGGTGATAAGAGGCCCAGCAGAAGGTTTCCCTACAGACTCCCCAAAGTGTAAGACTTCAGTTTGTGATTAAGACTATTTTTTTAAATGGATTTTTAGGGGCGCCTGGGTGGCTCGGTCGGTTGGGCGCCCGACTTCGGCTCAGGTCATGATCTCACGGTCTGTGAGTTCGAGCCCCGCGTCGGGCCCTGTGCTGACAGCTCAGAGCCTGGAGCCTGTTTCAGATCCTGTGTCTCCCTCTCTCTCTGCCCCTCCCCTGTTCACGTGCTGTCTCTCTCTGTCTCAAAAATAAATAAACATTAAAAAAAATAAAATAAATGGATTTTTAATGTTTATTTATTTCTGAGCGAGACAGAGCAGAGCGGGGGAAGGGCAGAGAAAGAGGGAGACACAGAATCCATAGCAGGCTCCAGGCTCTGAGCTGTCAGCACAGAGCCAGATGCAGGGCTCCACATCATGAACCGTGAGATTGTGACCTGAGCCAAAGTCAGATGCTTAGCCGACTCAGCCACCCAGGTGCCCCAGTTTGTGATCAAGACCATTAATTTTCCTTATGTTTAAGCCAGAGGCATCTGAAGCTGGGGAACTGATTGGCTTTCCAGGATTTTGCAACAGGTCCAGGTGAGCTCCAGCGGGCAGGAAGCGATCGGATCGGTTCAGTCAGATATGTCCCCAGAGCCCAGCACACAGCCAGGACCTAACATAACAGGCACAGGGTTGCCAAGCCACACAGCTCTGGGGGCTCCCGAGTCTCGTGTGTTCTCTGTGCATCTCACTGGCAAGAAGTGCGCAACATAAGGGACTGTATTAGTCCGTACACGTCTGCTAAACAAAGGGATGGATGAATGAGCTCCACCCCCCAAATTAAACCAGCCACAGACTCATTTCATTGGGAAGATTTCTCTGTGGATTGTGACCGCCGAAAAGAGGGGAGTTTTGCAATTACGGGAAAGTGGTTGCATGCGTCAGGGCTCTCCGGAGAACAGCCATTTTCTACAAGGAATTGGTTCACGGGGTTCTGGGGGCTGAGAAGCCCCAGTGTCTGCAGGTGACGAACCGGAGACTCAAGAGAGCTGATGGCAGAATTTCCAGTGTGAGTCCAGGTCTGAAAGCAGGAAAGACAGACGACCCAGCTCGAAAATCGAAAATCGTCTCCCTTACCTCTCCTTTTTGTTTTACTTAGTCCCCCGACTGAGTGGAAGAACCCGCCCACACTGGGGAGGGCAGTGCAATGTCCTCGGTCTCCCTGTTCAAACGTTTACCTCCTCGGCGTGCCTGGGTGGCTCAGTTCCTTAAGCATCCAACTTCGGCTCAGGTCACGATCTTGCAGTTTGTGGGTTCAAGCCCCATGTCGGGCTCTGTGCTGACAGCTCCGAGCCCGGAGCCTGCTTTGGATTCTCATATCCCTTTCTCTCTGCCCCTCCCCTGCTTATGCTCTGTCTCTCTGTCTGTCTCTCTCTCTCTCAAAAATGAATAAAACATTAAAAATAAATAAATTAATAATAAATAAACAAACAAATAAAAAAAGCTTTCCCCCCCCCCCCAATGTTTATCTCCTCCAGAAAGAAACACTCCCACAGACACAGAGTAATGTTTAACCAAATATCCGGGCACCCTGTACCCTCTCAAGTTGACAAATGAAACTGACCATGTCATGAATGAAGCTTTCAGAAGGTGTTAGAGCCCCGAGCTCCTAATGCCCAAAAAGCACTTAACGTCCACCTTCTTGCCATTTTTGCAGTTGGGCCTCCGGGTTCCCCTCCCCACACCACAAAGCCCACTCAGTGACAGAACACACACACACACACACACACACACACACACACACACACAGCTATAGTCACAGCCCAGGACTCATCCAGACAGAAAAGCAGGAATAACTGGCATCTATCCCGCAGTCCCACCCGGGGAACGGTTGGTTTTCGTGTGCCCGCCAGGCGAACCGCTGGGACCACCGCCAGTTCTCTGGGAAAACAAGGCGAGTGGCTGGGAACTGTCGACATATCCTCCAGCAGCTTCTGCCCAGGTGTGCCGGTCCCCGAGGTGGTCCCTCCATGCCTCTCTCGGGACGCTGAGAAACCCCCTCCGGCTGGGCTGGGTGGGCTTGTGTGAAGAGGAGAGGACAGAGGACCGTAAGAACTGACTTTTTTTTTAATGTTTTATTTTTTGAGAGAGAGAGAGAAAGAGAGAGAGCGTGCACGCACAAGCAGGGAAGGGGCAGCGAGAAGGGGACAGACAGTCCTAAGCACTCTCCTAAGACAGGTGGCATTGACAGTAACAAGGTCAATGTGGGGCTCGAACTCATAAACCGTGAGATCATGAGCTGAGCTGAAGTCGGACGCCTAACTGACTAAGCCACCCAGGCGCCCCAAGATTCCAGACTTCTGAAGAGAAAGGAAAGCAGAGGAGACCACTGGTCAAGGAGGAAGGGGGAAGGGAGCTACCTCAGTCCACATTTTGACTGGTCCTTTATTTTTTATTCCTAGTCTGCCTCCGAAACCTCTTCTGAGATGCCATCCCTGACTACCCTCCTTCCTCCCACTCCATCTGGCGAACGGACAACTTCCAGTGAATTTTGTTTCAATGTGAATTTCTCATTAGCATTTAAATGGGAGATCTGGAGCACCTGGGTGGCTCAGTCAGTTAAATGTTCAACTCTTAGTTTCAGCTCAGGTGATGATCTCACGGTTTCATGAGCTCGAGCCTCATGTCGGGCTCTGTGCTGCCAGTGTGGAGCCTGCGTGGGATTCTCTCTCTCTCCTTCTCTCTCTGCCCCTCTCCTACTCACATTGTCTCCCCCCACCTCTCTCTCTGAAAAATAAATAAATGTTAAAAAAATTTTAAAGACGAGGTTATTAAGGTGAGCCCTGGTCCAATACTTTTGTCCTTTTAAGAAGAGGAAATTTGAGGGGGGCCTGGGTGGCTCAGTCGGCTGAGTGTCGGACTTTGGCTCAGGTCATGATCTCACAGTCTGTGAGTTCAATCCCCGCATCAGGCTCTGTGCTGACAGCTCGGAGCCTGGAGCCTGCTTCAGATTCTGTGTCTCCCTCTCTCTCTGTCCCTTCTCTGCTCATGCTCTGTCTCAAAAATAAATAAAAACATTAAAAATTTTTTTTTTAATTTAAAAAAAAAAGGAAATTTGAACACAGTCACACAGGGAGAAGGCCATGGGAAGACAGAGGCAGAGACTCAAGGCGGGAGTGGGGCGGGGGGGGGGGGTGCTCTATGAGCCAAGGGACAGCAAGAGTTGCCCGCTGTCACCAGAAGTTAGCAAAAGCAAGGGACGGTTCTTCCCTAGAAACATGACGGTTTCTGAGCCACGGGCCCACCTTCGCTCAATCATTGGTGGTAAGTAGGTGAAGAAAGAAACTAGTACGAATATTCCACGTAGGGCCATCCCTTCAGAATCATAGTGGGGTACTTCCAAAGAAGGGGGAAGTCACCCCACACAGAGAAGAAGAAAAGCAATCATCAAATGGGGAATAGGGAACCACCCAATGGCGAGATCCCTGGGCAGTCGTCGACAGGTGCTTCCCGAGCACCTGTTCTGTGAACGCACTAGCGTGTAAATTCCGTGTAAGTGCCCAGCTATCCGTCTTTAACCCACGTAAACACTGAGTTGATAAGGTACCTCCTTTATAAGAACTGAGAGCCCTGATTATGGTGAAAAGAAACATTCAACGGTCCCTCACCCAGGGAGGCTAGAACCCAAAATCGCATTAAGGGACTGAAACAGATGTTCTCACTGCGGACATAGCGCTTGGCATTTTCTGCTTCGTTCTCAGATGTTCCACTGCAAATTTCCACCGGAAGATCCTGAAGGCGACAACAGGGACGGTGACGGTGGCAACCAGAATACAAGTGAATGTTCACCGAGGGGCTGATCTTAACATTCTCACTGCACGCTGAGCATTTTTACATTCATTTTGCCATTTGCAGGGAGGCTATAATTTTTATGCCTCTTTATTTAATATTTGAAATATTTTATCTATTTATTTTAAATTTTTTTCTATGTTTATTTACTTTTTTTAATGTTTACTTATTTTTGAGAGAGAGAGAGAGAGACAGAGAGTGAGATGGGGAGGGGAAGAGAGAGAGGGAGACAGAATCTGAAGCAGGCTCCAGGCTCCGAGCTGTCAGCACAGAGCCTGATGTGGGCTTGAACTTGTGAACCTGGGCTGAAGTCGGACACCGACTGAGCCACCCAGGCGCCCCAAAATGTTAATTTACTTTTGAGAGAGAGAGCATGCATGAGCGGGGGAGGGGCAGAGAGAGAGAGAGGGAGATGCGAAATCTGAAGCAGGCTCAGACCTGTCAGCACAGAGCCTGATGCCGGGCTCGAACTCAGGAACCGTGAGATCGTGACTAGAGCTGAAGTCAGATGTTTAACCGACTGAACTACCCAGGCACCCCTATTTTTATTTTTTAGACAGAGAGAGAGAGAGAGAGAGTGTGTGTGTGTGTGTGTGTGCACGCAAGCAGGGGAGGGGCAGAGGAGGAGAGAGAGAGAGAGAATTTTAAGCATCACCATGGGGCTCAATCCCATGACTCTGGGATCATGGCCTAAGCCAAAATCAAGAGCAAGATGTTCACATGACTGAACCACCCAGGAGCCCCTTTATGCCTCTTTAAACACATGACCCTGAGGCACAGAGAGATTCAATGACTTGTCCATGGTCGCACAGCTGATACGTGACGGATCCAAACGTCTCTGAGTCTGGGGCTTTGGATGGCTATTTTTTATGCTGTCTTCCTAGAACTCCGTTCATGGCCGGTGACGCAACAGAACAACGTAACCGCCATGCCGACAGAAGAAGAGTGAGAGCCAGCATGCGGTGACAAAGCCTTTTTCATTTGAACATCATTTCCCAGCTGGGTCTTTGGTGCCGCTGCTGTATCTAACACTGCAAGGTTGAAAGACCACGGGCACGTGGAGACAAAAACCAAATGCATTTTCAGGAACCATCATCAAATAACAAGAACGCTACCACTGTATTATCCGAAATCATGAAAAAGCCCTACCGTGAGAAATTGGTTTAATCAAACGTAGAACCGCTCTGCAACGGAGTACTATGCAACTATGAAAAAGGTGGTACAGAGCTAGATACCCTGACACAAAAGGAAGGTGGGGAGGGTGGCTACTTGGAATCAGGACCCGGGGCGCCTGGGTGACTCGCTGAAGCGTCCCACTCTTGATTTTCGCTCAGGTCATGATCTCACGGTCATGAGATCAAGCCCCACGTCAGGTTCCTCCCTGGGTGTGGGGCCTGGTTGAGGCTGTCTTTCTCCCTCTGCCCCTCCCTGCAATGCTCACTCATTCTCTCTCTCTCTCTCAAGAAAAAGAAAAGAAAAGAAAAGAAAAGAAAAGAAAAGAAAAGAAAAGAAAAGAAATCAGGACTCGAAGAGACCTTTTCCCTAAGAAGATATGCAAATGAACAACAAACACGTGGAAAGCTGCTCAACACCAGTAATCATTAGAGAAAAACAAATCACAACCACAATGAGATACCACCTCACACTCGTAAGGATGGTGAGTGTAAAAACAACAACAACGGGACGGCTGAGTGGCTCCGTCGGTTAAGCGTCCAACTTCTGCTCAGGTCACCACCTTGCAGTGAGTTCGAGCCCCGCGTCGGGCTCAGGGCTGACAGCTCAGAGCCTGGAGCCCGCTTCGGATTCTGTGTCTCCCTCTCTCTCTGCCCCTCCCCCACTCACATTCTCTCCCTATCTGTCTCAAAAATAAACGTTAAAAAATTGTTTCAAAAAAAGCAACAAATGTTGATGAAGGTGTGGAGATATGGGAATCCTTGGGCACCGTTGGCGGGAATGTAAAATGGCGCCACTGCTGTGGACAACGGGATAGCGGTTCCTCCAACCATTGAACTTGCAATTACTACAGGATTCTGCAGTCCCGTTTTCAAAACAGGGACTCCAACAGACATTTGCCACCGTGCAGAGCAATAGCCAAAGATTCATTCACGATGGTCAGAACGTGGCAACAACCCAAGTGTCCATCGACAGACAAGTAGCAAAGCAAAATGCGATCTATCCATACGGTGCAATATTCTTTCGCCTTAAAAAGGAAGGTCGTGCTGACACGCTACAACGTGGACGAGCTTGAGGACATCACACTAAGGGAAATAGGCAGAAAAAGACAAACACTGTATGGCTCCACTTTGGGGCTCGAACTTACAACCCCAGGATCAAGAGTCACATGCTTTAATGACTGAGCCAGCCAGGCAACCCTCGTGGATATTTTACCACAGTTTATTTTTAACTTGAGACTTTCGCTTCTAGTTTTTCTTTTCTTTTTTAAACTTAAAAAAAAATGTTATTTAAGGTTTATTTATTTTTAAATTTTTTTTTCAACGTGTTTTATTTATTTTTGGGACAGAGAGAGACAGAGCATGAACGGGGGAGGGGCAGAGAGAGAGGGAGACACAGAATCGGAAACAGGCTCCAGGCTCCGAGCCATCAGCCCAGAGCCTGACGCGGGGCTCGAACTCACGGACCGCGAGATCGTGACCGGGCTGAAGTCGGACGCTCAACCGACTGCGCCACCCAGGCGCCCCAAGGTTTATTTATTTTTGAGAGAGAGAGAGAGACGGTGTGAGCAGGGGAGGGGCAGAGAGAGGGGGAGACACAGAATCCAAAGCGGGCTCCAGGCTGAGCGGTCGGCACAGAACCTGATGTGGGGCTCGAACCCACAGACCGCGAGATCACTACCTGAGCCGAAGTCTGACCCTTAACCGACTGAGTCCCCCAGGTGCCCCTGCTTCTCCTTTTACTATAATGGACACATATTTGTGCGACTTTTATCATTGTTAAAAAATACAGGCATAACACACGAAATTAGCCAGATCTAAAATAAACTCTCAGCAGATAGTTTATCAATGTTTAACTGACAAAGACTTGAGGAATACCAAGTCCATTCAAAGTGATTAGGGAATAGCACGTCCCTGCGAATAAAGAAACCTAATTATCTGTTCATCCAATATGTATGGAGTGTCTTCTGTGTGCTAGGAACATTTCAGACCCTGGGGGTGCTGCGGGAACACGATAGAAACCATACCTGCTGTCGGGGATTAGCGGGCGTGATGTCACAGAAAATAAAGCAGTGATTATCGCACACGGCGAAAGTGCCGTAGAAAATAAGAGAGCGATTAGGTAGACAGTATCTTCGGGGAGAAACAAGCCTTCTCCAGAAAGTACTTTCAAGGGTGTCTCTGAGGAAGTGATATTTGAGCTGAGGCCAAAGCTGCCATGGCAGGAAGATCCCAGGCTTTGAGAAGAGCGGGTGTGAAACCACGTTCCTTCAAACTGTGGTTCTCAACCCTGACCCCGCTTCAGAATCATCTCCTTTCCAATCACATCAATGCCAAGGCGCCTGGGTGGCCCTGTTGGTTACGTGTCCAACTCTTGATTTCAGCTCAGGTCATGATCTCGTGGTTCGTGAGATCGAGCTCCGAGTAGGGTTCTGAGCTGACAGGTCAGAGCCTGGAGCCTGCTTCAGATTCTGTGTCTCTCTCTCTGCCTCTCCCCAGTCTCTCCCTCTCAAAAATAAACATTAAAAAAAACAGGATCATGAAAAGATGCTTTTTTTTTTTTTTAAGATTTTATTTTTGAGTATCTCTACACCAAACATGGGGCTTGAACTTACAACCTCAAGATCAAGAGTCACATGTTCTACCGACTGAGCCAGCCAGGCGCTCCATGAAGGGATGCTTTGACAAGCCCCACAGTGGAGTCATATTATACGTGTCTTTAATTTGGAAAATCCAACTGTATGTGCGAGAGAGAGAAAATTGCCATTTGAGTAATGCAGGACTTTCTGCCCTCTGCTCCCTCCAAAGAACACAGAACCCAGAGGGTGAGCCCAAGAGGAGGAACATGCACCTGCTGCTCCCCAAAGCTGTGTCAGTCCCTGAGACCTTCACAGTGTGTGTGCTCTCTGTGCTCAGCACAGTTCCAGGGCTTAGAAGCCCCTGGTTCACAGTGGTAACCACGAGGGACTACTTAAACCCATTTAAATTAATTCAAATAAAATGTTCAGCACATCGATCACTGCAGCCACATTTCAAGTGCTGGATATTCACAGTACAGATATGGAACATTTGCATCATCGCAGAAACTTTTAGTTTCTAAATCACACTGGTTTAGAAATATGTTTGTTCGTTTTTTTTATATCATGGGCCCCTAATACAAGCCAAGTCCAGAAGCAAGGAAACAGCAACAGCATTTCCAATGCTGAAGGTTAAAAGTGTGCTCAGAGTTACAGCTGGTAGATGGATCCAAAGGGATGGTTCTCAGGAGACAGTCAAAGCCAGTTTTGATTATATGCCATTTTCTCCTACTCAGGGGCTCGGGTGTGATCTCTGTCTACATTATAGAGCTAGGCAAGAAGCTTTCTTTAAAAAAAAAAAAAAGTAAGGTGTTTATTTATTTTTGAGAGAGAGAGAGCTAACAGAGGAGGGACGGAGAGAGAGGGAGAGAGAGAATCCCAAGCAGGCTCCACACTGTCAGCGCAGAGCCTGATGCGGGGCTTGAACCCACAAACCACGAGATCATGACCTGAGCTGAAATCAAGTCAGACGCTTCACCGACTGAGGCACCCAGGCGCCCCTTGGCAGGTATCTTTCAAACTGAGAGTTGAAACCCTAGGATAGAGTTTCCCAAAGTGTAGGGGGGCAAGGAGGGACCACTGGCAACAGAATGACTCAGGATGCTTATTTGAAAAACAGAGTCCTAGGGGCACCTGGGTGGCTCGGTTGGTTAAGCGTCCGACTTCGGCTCAGGTCATGATCTCACGGTCCGTGAGTTCGAGCCCCACGTCGGGCTCTGTGCTGACAGCTCAGAGACTGGAGCCTGCTTCGGATTCTGTGTCTCCCTCTCTCTCTGCCCCTCCCCTGTTCATGCTCTGTCTCTCTCTGTCTCAAAAATAAATAAACGTTAAAAAAAAAAAAAAAAGAAAGAAAGAAAGAAAAACAGAGTCCTGGGCCTCCCATCGGGTCAGCTGAGCCAGAATCTCCAGGATGGGAGCCCGTGCCTCTGCATTATTCCAGCGATTGTCTTGTAGACAAACAAGGGAGAACGCTGTTTAGTAAACAGGAGTTGAGGTGGGTGGGAGAAGAGCCTGGGTGGTGTTCAGTCAGTGGAGCGTGTGACTCTTGATCTCGGGGTTGTGAGTTCGAGCCCCGTGTTGTGGGTAGGGATTACTTAAAAAATAAAATCTTAAAAAAGAAAGAAAGAAAACGAGCACTGGTAAGTTGAAGAAGTTATACGCCTCCACACGCCGTAACACCGCAGGTTATATGAACCAATTTAAACAGTCCATTTGGTGTCCCTGGGTCACCGCTTTGTGTGTCCTTCCTGGCTTCTAATAAAGGAGTAGGCAGGGGCGCCTGGGTGGCTCAGTCGGTTAAGCGTCTGACTTCGGCTCAGGTCGTGATCTCGCGGTCTGTGAGTTCGAGCCCCGCGTCGGGCTCTGTGCTGATGGTCAGAGCCTGGAGCCTGTTTCAGATTCTGTGTCTCCCTCTCTCTGACCCTCCCCCGTTCATGCTCTGTCTCTCTCTGTCTCAAAAATAAATAAACGTTAAAAAAAAAAATTTTAAAAAAAAAACCCATCACCTCTTCCAGGAAGCCTCCCCAACTTCCCAGATAGTTATTCCTTTCTCCCCTGATTAAAATACCAATAATAATAGTTTTGCCTTATGGAGCTCTTACAGTATCCCAGGCTCTGGGCAAGTGCTACTTGGATTAATTCATTCCAGCCTCACAAATAGCCCGTGAAATGGGCACGACGGATATCCCCATTTTACAGATGAGGAAACTGACACGCACAGAAGTAAAGCAACACACACAACCGGGAAGAAGCAAGAGCCAAACTCAGGCAGGTCTGTTTAATCTAAAGTCGGTTGTCTTAACTATTATATTGTATTTTCTGGTCATCTAGTTATCTTTAGCATCTCCCTGCGGAGACCATGCAGCCCTTGCGATCATGGACGGTGTCATTCATCTGTGGCTGCCCAGGGCCAGCACAGTGAGTGGCACATAGCAAGTGCTGAGTACTTCTTGCTGAATGATTGAATATTAATGGAGTGCAGAGAAAGACCCCTTTTCCCACCTTTTAAATGAGGGCACATTCATTCTAATGTAATTTTTTTTAATGTTTATTTACTTTTGAGACAGAGGGAGACAGAGCACAAGTGGGGGAGGGGCAGAGAGAGAGGGACACACAGAATCGGAAGCAGGCTCCAGGCTCCGAGCTGTCAGCACAGAGCCCGACGCGGGGCTCGAACCCACAAACCGTGAGATCCTGACCTGAGCTAAAGTTGGATGCTCAACTGACTGAGCCACCCAGTCGCCCCTGAGGGCACATTCATTCTAAAATGAGTAAGGATGAGGGGCACCTGGGTGGCTCAGTCAGTTAAATGTTCAACTCTTAGTTTCAGCTCAGGTGATGATCTCACGGTTTCATGAGCTCGAGCCTCATGTCGGGCTCTGTGCTGCCAGTGTGGAGCCTGCGTGGGATTCTCTCTCTCTCCTTCTCTCTCTGCCCCTCTCCTACTCACATTGTCTCCCCCCACCTCTCTCTCTGAAAAATAAATAAATGTTAAAAAAATTTTAAAGACGAGGTTATTAAGGTGAGCCCTGGTCCAATACTTTTGTCCTTTTAAGAAGAGGAAATTTGAGGGGGGCCTGGGTGGCTCAGTCGGCTGAGTGTCGGACTTTGGCTCAGGTCATGATCTCACAGTCTGTGAGTTCAATCCCCGCATCAGGCTCTGTGCTGACAGCTCGGAGCCTGGAGCCTGCTTCAGATTCTGTGTCTCCCTCTCTCTCTGTCCCTTCTCTGCTCATGCTCTGTCTCAAAAATAAATAAAAACATTAAAAATTTTTTTTTTAATTTAAAAAAAAAAAGGAAATTTGAACACAGTCACACAGGGAGAAGGCCATGGGAAGACAGAGGCAGAGACTCAAGGCGGGAGTGGGGCGGGGGGGGGGGGCGCTCTATGAGCCAAGGGACAGCAAGAGTTGCCCGCTGTCACCAGAAGTTAGCAAAAGCAAGGGACGGTTCTTCCCTAGAAACATGACGGTTTCTGAGCCACGGGCCCACCTTCGCTCAATCATTGGTGGTAAGTAGGTGAAGAAAGAAACTAGTACGAATATTCCACGTAGGGCCATCCCTTCAGAATCATAGTGGGGTACTTCCAAAGAAGGGGGAAGTCACCCCACACAGAGAAGAAGAAAAGCAATCATCAAATGGGGAATAGGGAACCACCCAATGGCGAGATCCCTGGGCAGTCGTCGACAGGTGCTTCCCGAGCACCTGTTCTGTGAACGCACTAGCGTGTAAATTCCGTGTAAGTGCCCAGCTATCCGTCTTTAACCCACGTAAACACTGAGTTGATAAGGTACCTCCTTTATAAGAACTGAGAGCCCTGATTATGGTGAAAAGAAACATTCAACGGTCCCTCACCCAGGGAGGCTAGAACCCAAAATCGCATTAAGGGACTGAAACAGATGTTCTCACTGCGGACATAGCGCTTGGCATTTTCTGCTTCGTTCTCAGATGTTCCACTGCAAATTTCCACCGGAAGATCCTGAAGGCGACAACAGGGACGGTGATGGTGGCAACCAGAATACAAGTGAATGTTCACCGAGGGGCTGATCTTAACATTCTCACTGCACGCTGAGCATTTTTACATTCATTTTGCCATTTGCAGGGAGGCTATAATTTTTATGCCTCTTTATTTAATATTTGAAATATTTTATCTATTTATTTTAAATTTTTTTCTATGTTTATTTACTTTTTTTAATGTTTACTTATTTTTGAGAGAGAGAGAGACAGACAGAGAGTGAGATGGGGAGGGGAAGAGAGAGAGGGAGACAGAATCTGAAGCAGGCTCCAGGCTCCGAGCTGTCAGCACAGAGCCTGATGTGGGCTTGAACTTGTGAACCTGGGCTGAAGTCGGACACCGACTGAGCCACCCAGGCGCCCCAAAATGTTAATTTACTTTTGAGAGAGAGAGCATGCATGAGCGGGGGAGGGGCAGAGAGAGAGAGAGGGAGATGCGAAATCTGAAGCAGGCTCAGACCTGTCAGCACAGAGCCTGATGCCGGGCTCGAACTCAGGAACCGTGAGATCGTGACTAGAGCTGAAGTCAGATGTTTAACCGACTGAACTACCCAGGCACCCCTATTTTTATTTTTTAGACAGAGAGAGAGAGAGAGAGAGAGAGAGAGAGAGTGTGTGTGTGTGTGCACGCAAGCAGGGGAGGGGCAGAGGAGGAGAGAGAGAGAGAGAATTTTAAGCATCACCATGGGGCTCAATCCCATGACTCTGGGATCATGACCTAAGCCAAAATCAAGAGCAAGATGTTCACATGACTGAACCACCCAGGAGCCCCTTTATGCCTCTTTAAACACATGACCCTGAGGCACAGAGAGATTCAATGACTTGTCCATGGTCGCACAGCTGATACGTGACGGATCCAAACGTCTCTGAGTCTGGGGCTTTGGATGGCTATTTTTTATGCTGTCTTCCTAGAACTCCGTTCATGGCCGGTGACGCAACAGAACAACGTAACCGCCATGCCGACAGAAGAAGAGTGAGAGCCAGCATGCGGTGACAAAGCCTTTTTCATTTGAACATCATTTCCCAGCTGGGTCTTTGGTGCCGCTGCTGTATCTAACACTGCAAGGTTGAAAGACCACGGGCACGTGGAGACAAAAACCAAATGCATTTTCAGGAACCATCATCAAATAACAAGAACGCTACCACTGTATTATCCGAAATCATGAAAAAGCCCTACCGTGAGAAATTGGTTTAATCAAACGTAGAACCGCTCTGCAACGGAGTACTATGCAACTATGAAAAAGGTGGTACAGAGCTAGATACCCTGACACAAAAGGAAGGTGGGGAGGGTGGCTACTTGGAATCAGGACCCGGGGCGCCTGGGTGACTCGCTGAAGCGTCCCACTCTTGATTTTCGCTCAGGTCATGATCTCACGGTCATGAGATCAAGCCCCACGTCAGGTTCCTCCCTGGGTGTGGGGCCTGCTTGAGGCTGTCTTTCTCCCTCTGCCCCTCCCTGCAATGCTCACTCACTCTCTCTCTCTCTCTCAAGAAAAAGAAAAGAAAAGAAAAGAAATCAGGACTCGAAGAGACCTTTTTCCTAAGAAGATATGCAAATGAACAACAAACACGTGGAAAGATGCTCAACACCAGTAATCATTAGAGAAAAACAAATCACAACCACAATGAGATACCACCTCACACTCGTAAGGATGGTGAGTGTAAAAACAACAACAACGGGACGGCTGAGTGGCTCCGTCGGTTAAGCGTCCAACTTCTGCTCAGGTCACCACCTTGCAGTGAGTTCGAGCCCCGCGTCGGGCTCAGGGCTGACAGCTCAGAGCCTGGAGCCCGCTTCGGATTCTGTGTCTCCCTCTCTCTCTGCCCCTCCCCCACTCACATTCTCTCCCTATCTGTCTCAAAAATAAACGTTAAAAAATTGTTTCAAAAAAAGCAACAAATGTTGATGAAGGTGTGGAGATATGGGAATCCTTGGGCACCGTTGGCGGGAATGTAAAATGGCGCCACTGCTGTGGACAACGGGATAGCGGTTCCTCCAACCATTGAACTTGCAATTACTACAGGATTCTGCAGTCCCGTTTTCAAAACAGGGACTCCAACAGACATTTGCCACCGTGCAGAGCAATAGCCAAAGATTCATTCACGATGGTCAGAACGTGGCAACAACCCAAGTGTCCATCGACAGACAAGTAGCAAAGCAAAATGCGATCTATCCATACGGTGCAATATTCTTTCGCCTTAAAAAGGAAGGTCGTGCTGACACGCTACAACGTGGACGAGCTTGAGGACATCACACTAAGGGAAATAGGCAGAAAAAGACAAACACTGTATGGCTCCACTTTGGGGCTCGAACTTACAACCCCAGGATCAAGAGTCACATGCTTTAATGACTGAGCCAGCCAGGCAACCCTCGTGGATATTTTACCACAGTTTATTTTTAACTTGAGACTTTCGCTTCTAGTTTTTCTTTTCTTTTTTAAACTTAAAAAAAAATGTTATTTAAGGTTTATTTATTTTTGAGAGAGAGAGAGAGACGGTGTGAGCAGGGGAGGGGCAGAGAGAGGGGGAGACACAGAATCCAAAGCGGGCTCCAGGCTGAGCGGTCGGCACAGAACCTGATGCGGGGCTCGAACCCACAGACCGCGAGATCACTACCTGAGCCGAAGTCTGACCCTTAACCGACTGAGTCCCCCAGGTGCCCCTGCTTCTCCTTTTACTATAATGGACACATATTTGTGCGACTTTTATCATTGTTAAAAAATACAGGCATAACACACGAAATTAGCCAGATCTAAAATAAACTCTCAGCAGATAGTTTATCAATGTGTTACTGACAAAGACTTGAGGAATACCAAGTCCATTCAAAGTGATTAGGGAATAGCACGTCCCTGCGAATAAAGAAACCTAATTATCTGTTCATCCAATATGTATGGAGTGTCTTCTGTGTGCTAGGAACATTTCAGACCCTGGGGGTGCTGCGGGAACACGATAGAAACCATACCTGCTGTCGGGGATTAGCGGGCGTGATGTCACAGAAAATAAAGCAGTGATTATCGCACACGGCGAAAGTGCCGTAGAAAATAAGAGAGCGATTAGGTAGACAGTATCTTCGGGGAGAAACAAGCCTTCTCCAGAAAGTACTTTCAAGGGTGTCTCTGAGGAAGTGATATTTGAGCTGAGGCCAAAGCTGCCATGGCAGGAAGATCCCAGGCTTTGAGAAGAGCGGGTGTGAAACCACGTTCCTTCAAACTGTGGTTCTCAACCCTGACCCCGCTTCAGAATCATCTCCTTTCCAATCACATCAATGCCAAGGCGCCTGGGTGGCCCTGTTGGTTACGTGTCCAACTCTTGATTTCAGCTCAGGTCATGATCTCGTGGTTCGTGAGATCGAGCTCCGAGTAGGGTTCTGAGCTGACAGGTCAAAGCCTGGAGCCTGCTTCAGATTCTGTGTCTCTCTCTCTGCCTCTCCCCAGTCTCTCCCTCTCAAAAATAAACATTAAAAAAAACAGGATCATGAAAAGATGCTTTTTTTTTTTTTAAGATTTTATTTTTGAGTATCTCTACACCAAACATGGGGCTTGAACTTACAACCTCAAGATCAAGAGTCACATGTTCTACCGACTGAGCCAGCCAGGCGCTCCATGAAGGGATGCTTTGACAAGCCCCACAGTGGAGTCATATTATACGTGTCTTTAATTTGGAAAATCCAACTGTATGTGCGAGAGAGAGAAAATTGCCATTTGAGTAATGCAGGACTTTCTGCCCTCTGCTCCCTCCAAAGAACACAGAACCCAGAGGGTGAGCCCAAGAGGAGGAACATGCACCTGCTGCTCCCCAAAGCTGTGTCAGTCCCTGAGACCTTCACAGTGTGTGTGCTCTCTGTGCTCAGCACAGTTCCAGGGCTTAGAAGCCCCTGGTTCACAGTGGTAACCACGAGGGACTACTTAAACCCATTTAAATTAATTCAAATAAAATGTTCAGCACATCGATCACTGCAGCCACATTTCAAGTGCTGGATACTCACAGTACAGATATAGAACATTTGCATCATCGCAGAAACTTTTAGTTTCTAAATCACACTGGTTTAGAAATATGTTTGTTCGTTTTTTTTATATCATGGGCCCCTAATACAAGCCAAGTCCAGAAGCAAGGAAACAGCAACAGCATTTCCAATGCTGAAGGTTAAAAGTGTGCTCAGAGTTACAGCTGGTAGATGGATCCAAAGGGATGGTTCTCAGGAGACAGTCAAAGCCAGTTTTGATTATATGCCATTTTCTCCTACTCAGGGGCTCGGGTGTGATCTCTGTCTACATTATAGAGCTAGGCAAGAAGCTTTCTTTAAAAAAAAAAAAAAAGTAAGGTGTTTATTTATTTTTGAGAGAGAGAGAGCTAACAGAGGAGGGACGGAGAGAGAGGGAGAGAGAGAATCCCAAGCAGGCTCCACACTGTCAGCGCAGAGCCTGATGCGGGGCTTGAACCCACAAACCACGAGATCATGACCTGAGCTGAAATCAAGTCAGACGCTTCACCGACTGAGGCACCCAGGCGCCCCTTGGCAGGTATCTTTCAAACTGAGAGTTGAAACCCTAGGATAGAGTTTCCCAAAGTGTAGGGGGGTGAGGAGGGACCACTGGCAACAGAATGACTCAGGATGCTTATTTGAAAAACAGAGTCCTAGGGGCACCTGGGTGGCTCGGTTGGTTAAGCGTCCGACTTCGGCTCAGGTCATGATCTCACGGTCCGTGAGTTCGAGCCCCACGTCGGGCTCTGTGCTGACAGCTCAGAGACTGGAGCCTGCTTCGGATTCTGTGTCTCCCTCTCTCTCTGCCCCTCCCCTGTTCATGCTCTGTCTCTCTCTGTCTCAAAAATAAATAAACGTTAAAAAAAAAAAAAAAAAGAAAGAAAGAAAGAAAAACAGAGTCCTGGGCCTCCCATCGGGTCAGCTGAGCCAGAATCTCCAGGATGGGAGCCCGTGCCTCTGCATTATTCCAGCGATTGTCTTGTAGACAAACAAGGGAGAACGCTGTTTAGTAAACAGGAGTTGAGGTGGGTGGGAGAAGAGCCTGGGTGGTGTTCAGTCAGTGGAGCGTGTGACTCTTGATCTCGGGGTTGTGAGTTCGAGCCCCGTGTTGTGGGTAGGGATTACTTAAAAAATAAAATCTTAAAAAAGAAAGAAAGAAAACGAGCACTGGTAAGTTGAAGAAGTTATACGCCTCCACACGCTGTAACACCGCAGGTTATATGAACCAATTTAAACAGTCCATTTGGTGTCCCTGGATCACCGCTTTGTGTGTCCTTCCTGGCTTCTAATAAAGGAGTAGGCAGGGGCGCCTGGGTGGCTCAGTCGGTTAAGCGTCTGACTTCGGCTCAGGTCGTGATCTCGCGGTCTGTGAGTTCGAGCCCCGCGTCGGGCTCTGTGCTGATGGTCAGAGCCTGGAGCCTGTTTCAGATTCTGTGTCTCCCTCTCTCTGACCCTCCCCCGTTCATGCTCTGTCTCTCTCTGTCTCAAAAATAAATAAACGTTAAAAAAAAAATTTAAAAAAAAAAACCCATCACCTCTTCCAGGAAGCCTCCCCAACTTCCCAGATAGTTATTCCCTTCTCCCCTGATTAAAATACCAATAATAATAGTTTTGCCTTATGGAGCTCTTACAGTATCCCAGGCTCTGGGCAAGTGCTACTTGGATTAATTCATTCCAGCCTCACAAATAGCCCGTGAAATGGGCACGACGGATATCCCCATTTTACAGATGAGGAAACTGACACGCACAGAAGTAAAGCAACACACACAACCGGGAAGAAGCAAGAGCCAAACTCAGGCAGGTCTGTTTAATCTAAAGTCGGTTGTCTTAACTATTATATTGTATTTTCTGGTCATCTAGTTATCTTTAGCATCTCCCTGCGGAGACCATGCAGCCCTTGCGATCATGGACGGTGTCATTCATCTGTGGCTGCCCAGGGCCAGCACAGTGAGTGGCACATAGCAAGTGCTGAGTACTTCTTGCTGAATGATTGAATATTAATGGAGTGCAGAGAAAGACCCCTTTTCCCACCTTTTAAATGAGGGCACATTCATTCTAATGTAATTTTTTTTAATGTTTATTTACTTTTGAGACAGAGGGAGACAGAGCACAAGTGGGGGAGGGGCAGAGAGAGAGGGACACACAGAATCGGAAGCAGGCTCCAGGCTCCGAGCTGTCAGCACAGAGCCCGACGCAGGGCTCGAACCCACAAACCGTGAGATCCTGACCTGAGCTAAAGTTGGATGCTCAACTGACTGAGCCACCCAGTCGCCCCTGAGGGCACATTCATTCTAAAATGAGTAAGGATGAGGGGCACCTGGGTGGCTCAGTTGGTTAAGCATCCGACTCTTGATTTCGGCTCAGGTCACGATCTCACGGTTTGTGAGTTCAAGCCTCGCCCTGGGCTCTGCTCTGAAGGCTGAGAACCTGCTTGGGATTCCCTCCCTCTCCCTCTGTCTCTGCCCCTACCCACCCCCCTCAAAAATAAATAAACATATAAAAATAAAATGGCTAGAGATGAAAAGCACAGGAGGAAGACAGAAAGCCGCTCTAGCAGCCTCTCCCTCAACCATCCAGCTACCTGCCCGTTCTAGATCCTTCAAGATCCCATAGGCTTTAAACCCCAGGCTGGTGCATGTACATTACAGCATCCGATCTGATATCACTTCTGACAATCAGGCCCTGTAACTTAAGCAATCCCATAGCTTCTCCACCATGACATCCCCTCCCCTCTGCTTTTGTCCGTTTCGGCATGTCTTCAATCCCTCTTTACGCAGTAAGTGACGGACTTGTTTTCCAGAAGGCCTGCAGAGGAAGGCACAGACTGGAAGACGGAGATCTTATGTCGGTCTTCTAAACTGGCTCTCCACCTGCTAAGGACTGTGAGCCTCTCCTCAATACCCAGTGCCCCTACTCTGCCCTTATTGTGAATTTTTATTTCTGCCCATGATCCTTACCACCGTTCTCAAAGCCATACATCATGACTTTGATGCATCCTTAGAAAGTCAATACAGCAGGACACTCGTTGTCTGGGACGACTGATCCCTCGGCCTGTCCTCCGAGACTGGATCGAATGTCGGCTCAAGGACATTCTGGCTCCTTAAATTCCCTCTACAACTTTCCATAACATAAACTCTGCCTCCCTATGCTGGTCAGATGTCACATGACTTGATTTTAGGACTACGGGGAGATCATGTATGGTGGAGAGGCATGGCAGTAAATAATAGCGAGCCACCCAGTGAGACAACTATGCTCTGTTCAGACACCCTCTGATTGCTTCCAGAAGACAGGTTCAGGTGAATTCTCCTCTGTCTGTAACACCCCTCCAAGGCCTGCTGACCTCCACTGTGAACGAGAGAGTGAGCCTCAAGCCCCCAGAGCCGTGTCTGGCCAGAGTGTAATGCTATTTTGTTTCTTTTATATGTATTGTCAAAATGGCGCGCCTGGGTGGCTCAGTCGGTTGAGTGTCCGACTCCGGCTCAGGTCGTGATCTTACAGCTCATGAGTTCGAGCCCCACGTCGGGCTCTGTGCTGACAGCTCGGGGCCTGGAGCCTGCTTTGGATTCTGTGTCCCCCTCTCTCTCTGCTCCTCCCCTGCTTACATTCTGTCTCTCTCTCAAAAATAAATAAAGATTAAAAAAAAATTTAAAAACATTTATATGTATTGTCAAAATGATACTCCTTCTGTAAGAAGGGACACCTGTTTTCCACTGATTGTAGTTCTAAAGTCTCCTTTTAACATACGCTCGGTGAAAAAAAGGGTGGCAGTTTAAAGAAAAGATATGAAGTAAATAAAAGCATATATGGTAGGTGGAGACAGCAGAAACGTGAAGGCTCAAGTTTGAGAAACAGATCGTGGTGGCCAAGGCGTCCTGGGTTGGGATCGGACTGGCCTGGGTTTGAATTTCAGCTTGGCCCCTTGATGGCTCTGTGGTCCTCAGGTAGTGAGTCCACCTGTTGGAGGAGATGATCCCACCCCTGCAGAGTCCTTGTGTGGTTTAGAGAGATGTATGTAAGCGAAACACCAGCAGACCAACTGGCTCATAAAACCAGCTCGCTCTGCGGATGCTATTGACGTGACTGTCCTGCCCAGTGTGGCCACCCATGGACGGAGCCGCCTGGCTCCTGACCCTTCCTCCTCAACGCGGACAGCCCAGTCTTTTCTTTTACTCACTGATGTGACACGTACTCATTAAGTGCCTGCTAGGCAAGGGTTTGGGGGAGGACAGTAAGGAACGTGGAGGACAAGGCTGCCGCTCTCAGAACACTTACATTCCCAAAGCAGAGACGGGCAATAGGAACCCCATATAATAACAATAATAATAATAATCAAGAAGACCCATAGACATGAGTCAATTGCAGATCATCTGTGCCCCGTCTTCTCCAGAAAAGGACATTTGCTTGGAGGGGCGCCTGGGTGGCTCAGTCGGTTCAAGAGCATCCGACTCTTGGTTTTGGCTCAGGTCATGATCTTCTGGTTTGAGTTCAAGCCCCGAGTTGGGGGCCATGCTGACAGCATGGAGCCTGCTTAAGAATCCCTCTCTCCCTCTCGCTCTCTGCCCCTCCCCACCCATGCTATCTCCCTCTCTCTCAAAGTAAATACATGAACTTAAAAAAAAAACACCTTTAAAAAAGATGACAGCTTGGGGCGCCTGGGTGGCGCAGTCGGTTAAGCGTCCGACTTCAGCCAGGTCACGATCTCACGGTCCGTGAGTTCGAGCCCCGCGTCAGGCTCTGGGCTGATGGCTCAGAGCCTGGAGCCTGTTTCCGATTCTGTGTCTCCCTCTCTCTCTGTCCCTCCCCCGTTCATGCTCTGTCTCTCTCTGTCCCAAAAATAAATAAACGTTGAAAAAAAAAAAAAAAAAAAAAAAAAAAAAAAAAAAAAGATGACAGCTCAAAGGATGTAAATTAAAAAAATAAAATTAAAATAATAATAATAAAGGAGGAAGGATGTAAATTTAAAAAATAAAATTAAAAAAAAAATAATAAAGGAGGATGTAAATTTTTAAAAATAGAATTAAAAATAATAACAATAAAGGAGGAAGGAAGGATGTAAATTAAAAAAATAAAATTAAAATAATAATAATAATAAAGGAGGATGTATATTTAAGAAAATAAAATTAAAAAAATAATAAAGGAGGATGTAAATTTAAAAAAACAAAATTAAAAAAAATTTTTTTTTTTTAACGTTTATTTATTTTTGAGACAGAGAGAGACAGAGCATGAACAGGGGAGGGGCAGAGAGAGAGGGAGACACAGAATCTGAAACAGGCTCCAGGCTCTGAGCTGTCAGCACAGAGCCCGACGCGGGGCTCGAACTCACGGACCGTGAGATCATGACCTGAGCCGAAGTCGGACGCTTAACCGACCGAGCCACCCAGGCACCCCTAAAAAAACAAAATTTAAAAAATAATAACAATAAAGGAGGAAGGATGTAAATTAAAAAAATAAAATTAAAAACATAATAATAATAAAGGAGGATGTAAATTTAAAAAACTAAAATTAAAAAAAAATAATAAAGATGACAACAGAAACAAAGAGGCAGAACACGGCCTTGCTCCAATCCAGCAGGGAATGTGCGCCAGGGGTGACTGAAATTTTTTGCCCCTCTGCGTGCATCGGCCGATGATTGCAAAAACGCTATGAGTATTGATTTGGGGGGTTACAAATACATTCTAGCGAGTAGGCAGATTCGCAAATACCAAATCTACATGCAAATGATCGGACCGACCATAAGTCAGTGTGATGTGGTCAAGGCTGGGGGGCAGGGTGGGGGAGATAGTTTGCAGTTGGGAGCCTCTCTCAGGAGGGGGTAACACCTGAGCTGACACTTGAATGATGAGAAGTTACCAGCCGTGTGAGATTCAGGCATCGCAGCACTCCAGGCAGAAAGAGGCGCCAGAACACAGGACTTGAGGAAGAAACCCCCGTGGAGAATTGGGGAATCAGAGAGGAGGTCTGAGCTGCTGAAGTGTAGAGAGAGCCATGGGGAGAGAGGCAGGAAATAAAGCTGGAAAAGGAGCACGGGGGTGGGTTGGTCCTGAGGGTCCACATAGATCCTGGCCCACCATCTACACAAAACCCAGATCCGGGGCCAGCTGGGTGGCTCAGCTGGTTAGGCATCTGACTCTTGATTTCAACTCAAATCGTGCATGATCTCGAGGAGTGTGGGATTGAGCCCCGCCTCAGGCTCCGTGCTGATAGCACAGAGCCTGCTTGGGATTCTCTCCCTCCCTCTCTCTCTGCCCCTCAAAATAAATACATAAACATTAAAAAAAAAAAAATGGATCTGTCTCTAGGCAAATATTTCCCTTCAGGCCACCCTCATGGTCCCACCCTCAGCCTCTACCTTTGCTGTCCCCGCCTGGATCCTCTAACAGCCCAGGCCCTGTCCTTTCACTTGGGTCCCAGGGCTTAAGTCCCATACATTTACACGCTAACAAGTGTAATTTATCATGCCTGCCCGAAATCAGTCTTGCTACAATCTAAGCCCATTTTCTTTTCTTTTCTTTTTAAAGTTTTATTTGGTTAGTTTGAGAGTGAGAAAGAGAGAGTGTGAGAGCAGGGAAGGGCAGAAAAAGGGGGACAGAGGATCAGAAGCGGGCTCTCCACTGACAGCAGAGAGCCCGATGTGGGGCTCGAACCCATGAACCATGACCTGAGCCGAAGTCGGACGCTTAACCACCTGAGCCACTCAGGTGCCCCCCGAGTCCGTTTTCTGTCGCCTTGACTTCAGTAATAATATAGAGGGGTTAGCAGTGAAATCTTGTCTGTTAACATATTATAATAATCAATTTCTGAGCACAAGCGATATATTTTAAGGAAAAGGGCTCAGAGAGATTAAGTAACTTGTCAAAAGTCACACAGCTAGATGCTCTGAGAAGATTCAGGCTCAGGTATATCTGACTCCAAGTTGGGCTCTTCCTATTACGTTCTATTTCTCCCCTGGCTCTTCTTAAACCTATAGACTCTCGGCGCTTCTCTCTACGGATGGTCCACAGTGTTCTCTGATTTATCTTGCTCACCATACGTTGCCCTGTGCAGGGCGAATCAAAAGTCAGTCTCAATGGCTTACTATTACTTGCAAGGTTTATAATCAGCAAAACTGGATTCAGCGCATGACCAAAGGTACACTGATCCTATTTAAGTCTTGAATACCGTAGATTTGACTTAAACATGTGTCAAATGAATAGCCAAGCAGGAAGGATCACATTCCGCCACTTTGGCGGAATGGGCCAATGCCCGGGCGTTTGTCACGCTGTGCCCGTGTTGTGAGTGTCTGTCACACAGTATTTGTCCTGGTGTTTGTTATTTTTGTTTATTCCATATTCACTCCCTCTTTTTAATAACACATCAATTTCAGGTTGAGGAAATACCTTGGTGGGTAAACTTTCTCTTGCTGGGAAGCGGTCCCGCATGAGCACCTTCCACGGTCCCCTTGGGCAGGGAAAGAATGTGACAACAGCTTGGCCGGGGGGCAGCCGTGACCCTGGACTCTGAGTTGAGCAGAGGTGAGAGGGACATCGGTGTGCTGGCCGGACTGTGCTAGCAGCTAGCGGGCACACTTGTCACCAATGCCCTTGAGCATAAGTAAGGCAGAGGTAGATATTATAGCTCTCAGACTAGATCCACAATCAATACCCAGACCTGTTCTAGAAGAAAGGGTCTGTCCCACCTCAAGGGATTGACAAATGAAAGCATATTTATAGATTTGAAGCATGCAGGTGTTGTTTGTGTTTTTGGTTTTAGAGACAGAGCGTGCGTGGGCAGGGGAGAGAGGCAGAGGGGGAGAGAGAGCAAGAGAGCAAGAGTGAGGGAAAGAGAGAGAGAGAGAGAGAGAGAGAGAGAGAGAGAATCCTAAACAGATTCCATGCCTAGTGCAGAGCCCAACATGGGGCTTGATCCCATAATCCTGGGATCATGACCTGAGCTGAAATCAAGAGTTGGGCGCTCAACCGACAGTCATCCAGGGGCCCCAGCTGTTGTTTGAAAAAGACAAAACAAAACAACCCAAAACCCACAAAACCACAATCCTGGAACACCTGGCTGGCTCAGTCGGTAAAGCACACAACTGGATCTTGGGGTCATGAGCTCAAGCCCAACGTTGGGCCTCGAGAGTGCTTAAAATATACGTATATATTTATATAACAATTCCTAAACAAACGAACAAAATACAATTCCTTGTTTTAAACTGCTTTTTCAGGGAAGCTCTCTATTACATCACGCAACTGAGACATGATATAAAATCTCTGCCTTCGCAGAGTGGACGATGATGAAATTAAATCTGTAAAACAAGTTGTATGTCAGGTAGTAATAAATACTGTGGAGAAGGCCTTTCCGCCAAGGGATCACTTGAGGGACCTATAAGCGCATAAGTCCTCCAAGCAGCAGAAACAGCAAGTGCAAAGGCCCTGAGGTGGGTGTACCCTTGGCATGGTGCAGGTCCAGCGAGGTCAGTGTGGCCGAGCGGAGCGATCAGAGAGGCAGAAGAGGCAGCAGGGAGCCGAGTGACGCAGGGCCCGGCAGGCCATGATGAAGACTTTGACCTTCATCGCTGGGAGATGGGAAATGATCTCCCATAGCATTTTGAGTACAAGAATAACACATAACAGCAGCTTCTGTGCCGAGAAAAGATGGAGGAAGCCAAGGCAGCGTGGGGAGCGAGCTCTGCCGGACAACCCACTGCTCTGCGAACCACTGAGGCTCTACAGGAACTGGCTTTGCCTCTGTCTCCTTTTATTCCACACCCCACCCTCCCGCCGCTCCCCCTTCCTGACATTCTTTCCCTTCCTGGAATGGGCCACCTGACGCCAGTGTCTTTGGGCCCCGAGTCTGCATTCCTGGCAAGCCCGCAAGTGAATCAGATAGCATTAAAACCCGAGAACCACCTCCCTCAGGTACGTTGGGAACCCAAGCCTTGAACCCCAGAGACGAAACTCTGTTCCAGAATTCCCAGGGTGACGAATGACACATCCGGGAAGATCAAACTGGTCCGAGGTAATTCACCGAGCGAATCCCTCATTTCCTTCCCGTTTCCCCCTTCACCCATCACCCTGGATCACATGATGGGTCTGCCCTGGCCGCCGCTTGATAGTGGAGGGGAGGAAAAAAAGCCTTTTTCCTCGACCCATCTTGGGTTCCCCGGCTGGGGCCCGGGAAATTGAACTAACAAAAGACAGGCGAGACGGACAAGGGCAAAACAGAAGTTTATTAAGTGTGCGAGCGGAAGCCCTCACACAAGTGAGACTGGGGTTTCTTAACAAAAGAACAACATTTGGGGAGAAGTGACAACTTAAAGGAAAAGGACTTTGAGCTTCTACAGGCAGCAAATGATGGGAAGGTAAGTATATGGGGACACTAGTGGTAGGTGAGGGCTAGTCTCAATTTTTTAAATGTTTGTTTATTTTGAGAGAGAGAGAGAGAGAGAGTGCAAGCATGAGCAGGGGAGGGGGACAGAGGTGGGCGGGGACAAAGGATTCAAAGTGGGCTCCACGCTGACAGCAGGAGCCCCACCTGGGGCTTGAACTCACGGGAACTGGGAGATCGTGACCTGAGCGGAATCGGATACTTAACCAACTGAACCACGCAGGTGCCCCCGAGGGCTAGTGTTTACCTGGGTTCGTTATGCAAATGTCTCCTTGGTGATAAGGGTCTAGAGTTGTCTTCAGTGATTAACTTCTGTCCTTCCTGGCATCAGGGGAGGGTAGACTCCTTTGCAAATTTCTGTCTTACTTGTTAAGCAAGTAGGGAAAAGGCAGAGAGTTTTTCTCTAATCTGTTTCTTCTCAGTTGCCCTCAGGTCGAAATAGTCCTTATGCCAAAGTGGCATATTTTGGGATGACACATTCTGCTACCTTCAATAATCAGGCCATTTTAAATAAGTATAACCTTATTCTGCTATAAGAATTATGGCCAGAGAGGGGGACAAAACATAAGAGACTCTTTACTTTTATTATCATTATTATTTTTAATTCTTTAAAAAAATTTTTTTTTAATGTTTATTTTTGAGACACAGAGAGACAGAACATGAACGGGGGAGGGTCAGAGAGAGAGGTAGACACAGAATCCGAAATGGGCTCTGGGCTCTGAGCTGTCAGCACAGAGCCCCCCACAGGGCTCGAACTCACAGACTGTGAGATCATGACCTGAGCCGGAGTCGGAAGCTTAAACCGACTGAGCCACCCAGGCGCCCCAATAAGAGTCTCTTAAATTTAGGAAACAGAGAGTTGCTGGAGGGGTTGTGGGAAGGGGGATGGGTTAAAGGGGGATGGGCTTAATGGGTAAGGGGCATTAAGGAATCTCCTCCTGAAATCATTGTTGCACTAACTTGGATGTAAATTTTAAAATAAATTAATTATTTTTAAAAATTAAACATAAAAAAAGACTTATAGCCATACATTTCCCCCAAAGTCTCTAGTAATTGAATATGCATATCACGCAAGTTAATGCTGCGTATCATTTCCCTTGGTGAACCCCTATCCATCTTTCACAACCCAGCTAAGGGGTCATAACCCAGCTAAGAAATTAAGTATTCCCTGCCCTTAAACTTGGCAAAGAGCATTTTCACCAAAGCAAACAAATGAACAACGACAACAAAAACCACAAGTAACTATGCGGAATGTTAATTACCTTGAGTATAATTTCATAGTGTATATAGATATCAAATCATCACACTATATACTTTAAATATATCACTTTTCAAAAATGAGGTACAGGGGCACCCGGGTGGCCTAGTTGGTTAAGCGTTCCACTCTTGATCTCAGGTCAGGTCATGATCTCATAGTTCGTGAGTTCGAGCCCCACATCAGGCTCCACACTGACCTTGCAAAGCCTGCTTGGGATTCTCTGTCTCCCTCTCTCTCTCTCCGCCCCTCCTCTCTCTCTCTCTCTCAAAATAAATAAATAAAATTTTTTAAGATAAACCTTTAAAAAACGACATATAGTTAGCACACTCTGTTCCAGTGGTTTCAGGTATACCCCGTAGTGATTTGACAGGTGTATATGTAATGTTATGCTCACAAGCATATCCACCATCCGTCTCCATAGAACACCACTGCAACACCATGGACTGTATTACCTGTGCGGTACCTTTCATCCCTGCGACTTGTACTTTCCATAACTGTAAGCCTGTACCTCCTTCTCCCCTTCACCCATTTTGCCTATCTCCCCACCCCCCAGACATACTATAGTTTTTACTTGCCTGTGATACCTCAATACAGCTGAAAAGTAAAATAACAATAAGCAGCTAAAGAATGCCTTGTCTAGGTTCCTTTCGCCATAGAAGTCACGCTTTTAAAACTTTTGAAACGCTTCGGGGCGCGTGGGTGGCTCAGTTAGTTAAGCATTAGGATTCTCTCTCTCTCTCTCTGGCCCCACTCACGCGCTCTCTCTCTCTCTCTCTCAAATAAGAAAGAATTATGAAAATCCCATGACAGAAGGTGCAAGAGAACTAGATGGCTGTTGATGAATCAGTAAGGATATAAGGAAGAATTATGGTGAAATGAATGGAGGACGGAGACAGTCTTCAATGCCACCCATGTCCTGAAAACCGTGTAGTCGACTTATGTAGCATCACACGATGGTAAATGTCTTCTGCCTTCCCGAGTGTGCTCCAGGCTTGTCAGGACCCGGACAAAGTTGGTGTCAATGATGGATGCCAGTCACATCTGGGGAGGTCAGAGGTCAGGGAGGGAAGTGGGGGTGGGGCCCAACATCCCAGGTTGTGTTGTGTTGTGCTAACCTCAATTTCCAGGAAATGACTTCAGGATGAGTAAAAAGTTTGTTGGCCCTCAGTAGAGTCACAATGAATTGAAATAAAATGAATGAATGAACGAACAAACTAGTGTATTCTCTACTACCGAAGAGGGGTACACAATCCACCCATCTCTCTCCTCCCTGTGGGCTGAGGAACTTGGAGTTAAGTATTGTGACCAGTCCCTGTAGCCTTCCTCACTCAATAAATCTTGATACACAAGGGTGCCTGGGTGGCTCAGTCAGTTAGACGTCCGGCTTCAGCTCAGGTCATGATCTCACAGTTTGTGAGTTCGAGCCCCACGTCGAGCTCTGTGCTGACAGCTCAGAGCCTGGAGCCTGCTTCAGATTCTGGGTCTCCCTCTCTCTCTGCCCCTCCCCTGCTCATGCTCTGACTCTCTCTCTCAAAAATAAATAAAAAACATTAAAAAAAAAAAAAACAAAAACCCCACCAAAATGGTGTACATTCACACATTGGAATATTATTTAGCCTTACAAAGGATTTAGCCTTACAAAGGAATGAGATTCTGATGCAGGTTACAACACGGATGAACCCTGAAAACATGCTAGTGAGATCACCCAGGCACAAATGGAATGTGTGATTCTACGTCTATGAGACAGCCTGTTGCATCCACACGACTCCTGAAACAGAATGCTACGGGCACCAGTGACAGTCACAACAAAGTTTATTACAATGAGAGGCAAGGCCGACCGATCGGGACCAACACTCTTGATAAGAGTGCGGCCCCGAACAGCCGGGGTACAGAGTTTTTATAACCGATCACATCGTTTTATCATCACCTGGGAACAGAACAAAGAAACAATTTCCAGATGAGTTAGAAACAGTTGCCTAATGAGGTGTTTACTTTAGACTTTCTGCCTCTAAGTTGCAACCAGTGGATCTCCTTGACCCTGCCTCTGATGCTCTTTTCTTTGAACTTTTGCTTCCTTAATTGGTGAAGCCTAATTTACAAGAGTATGAGGCGTAATTTATAAGAGTAAAGCAAGGCTGTTATCTCTTAACCTTCAATGTCAACACAAAGCTGTTATTTTTCAAGCTAAGCATTAGCCCTACACTACAATTTAACCCTTACAAGCCGGAGTAGGCAAATTAACAGAAACAGAAAACAAAATAGAGGTTACCAGAGACTGGAGAAAGAGAGAATGAGGAACTATTGTGGTTTTGTTTTGTTTTGTTTTGTTTTGTTTTGTTTTTTAGTATTTATTTTTGGGGCGCCTGGGTGGCTCAGTCGGTTGAGCGTCCGACTTCAGCTCAGGTCATGATCTCACATTCCGGGAGTTCGAGCCCCGCGTCAGGCTCTGTGCTGACAGCTCAGATCCTGGAGCCTGCTTTGGATTCTGGGTCTCCCTTTCTCTCTGCCCCTCCACTGCTCATGCTCTGTCTCCTTCTGTCTCAAAAAAAAAAAAAAAAAATTTAAAATCAATAAATTAAATAAAATATTTATTTTTGAGAGAATGAGTGTGAGCGGGGGAGGGGCAGAGGGAGGGAGACAGGGGATCCTAAGCGGGCTCTGCGCTGACAGCAGAGAGCCCGATGTAGGGCTCCAACTCTCTCGAAATGTGAGATCATGACCCGAGCTGGACGTTAACCTTAATGGACTGAGCCAGCCAGGAGCCCCGAGGAGCTACTGTTCACAAAGTTTCCGTTAGAAACAACGCAAATTTCTGGAGATAAATGGTGGTGATGTTTACAGAACAATGGAGATGTATTTAATGCCCCTGAATGGTTCAATGAAAACTATGAAATAATAATTGCTGTTATTACATATTGGTAAAATATACACATTATTTAATAGGCAAGCTGCACAGCTTAAAGCTACTGATTTTAGTTGTTTTTCCTCTTCCCACCTATGAATCCCCTTCCCCCCCCACCCCCCCCCCCCCCCCACCCCCACATGGAGTCTGTAAAAACATGCCGGGGACCCTGGAATGAAATTAGCCAGGCTTTTAGATGTAAAACGTAATTAGCAATCTGTTACTCCCTCGGAAATAATGAACCCTGATTTCTGCTGAATGAATCAACTTTTCATCTGAGTTAACTGATCATTATCAGAGTTTCTCTGTGCTCTCCATTCTGGGTCTTTTACATTCACAAAGGGGATGTAATGCGATAATCATTAGCCACGAGACAGCCCGTTTCAAATGTAAATCAATAGGCCCGTGGAACCTGGAGACTGCTGTCTTTTAGACACCTTTCTACCGGCCAAGCTCTGCTAGCTGGGGGAGCAGAGCCGGGCCAGGCTGGCTGAGGAAACAGGCAGGTCTCAGGGGGGTCCTGGTAGCTTCCTTCTGCTTCGTGGGGACAAACCATTGGCAGGGAAAGCCAGCAGGGGTCAGCAATCATTAAATCTCCCGGACTGTAGTCACGGAGGGCACCCAGGATTATGTTGGCTAAGATCTCTGAATACAAGCATTCCCTCCGGGCGGATGGTCTTGGAAAGCGAAGCCTGCAACTGGATGTAGGAAACTTACTCGTGGAAGCGTCTCCGAGTCCCGAGTCCCGGGGAGACCAGAACAACTGGTTTTCGTGGCAGTTTCATTGGACAGGTGGTTAACCCAGAGGAGCTGGTTGAGGAAGCCAATTTGGCACAGGAACTGGGTGACTGACTCCTTTAGACAGAGCTCTGGGGCTCAAGGTCATGGCGCTCAGGTTGGCCTTAGCAAATTTAAAATCTTTATTTATTTATTAAAAATGTGTTTAATGTGTATTTACTTATTTTTGAAAGAGAAAGTGTCAGTGGGGGCAGGGCAGGGAGAGAGGGGGAACAGAGTTTCCGAAGCAGGATCCGCGCTGTCAGCAGTGAGCCCGATGTGGGGCTTGAACTCACAAACTGGGAGATCACGACCTGAGCCGAAGTCAGAGGCTCAACCCACAGAGCCAACCAGGTGCCCTTAATGTTTATTTATTTTTGAGGGAGAGAGCAATAGCGGGGAGGGGCAGAGAGAGAGAGAGGGAGACAGAGGATGCCAAGGGGACTTTGTCCTGACAGCATCCAGCCTGCCTCGGGGCTTGAACTCAGGAACCGTGAGATCATGACCTGAGCCTGGTGCTCAAATCCCTGAGCCACCCAGGTGCCCTTCCCCCCCTTCATTACCTTTCTGGCCTTGCACGGTATGGTCTTCTTTGTAAAGAATTGCTTCTGTATTTTGCGACTGACCGCCCTTTTTCTGCTCAAGGTCAGCCATTGGGTCATTTCATTCCAAACTGCGTTTCCGTTAATCCAGGCTTCAAACACTAACAAACACCATGATGTTTGGGGACAGTTGCACAGCAACAGTGACTATACTAAAAAACCATTGAGCTGTACGCTCTAAATGGGGGAATTGTATGGCACGTGAATGGAATCTCCAAACGCTGTTACAAACAAACAAACCGCCTGAAAGGAGAGAGTCTAGCCAAAGTGCAGCACCAGTCAACTTACCATAGCTTGTGTTGCCAATGGTGACTAAATGTTTGCTGGGTGAAGAAATTTGTCAGCAGACGGCATGTTTTATATCCATTATGGTTACCTGGGCTGATGTGCTACCCTGGTTCCAAATTTCTATGAATAATTTAGAATTAGAAACCCAACTGAGGACTCTGTACTTTCAATTCCAAGATGTATTTCACGCGGTAATTGATTCCCCAACTTCCTTCCTTCCTTCCTTCCTTCTAGATGATTTGGCTTTAGACCAGTGGTTCTCAAGCTTGGCCTCACACAGAGACCTCATATTTAAAATGTATTAATGCCAGGGCTCCTGGGTGGCTCAGTCAGTTGAGCCTCCAACTTCAGGTCAGGTCATGATCTCACAGCTTGTGAGTTCGAGCCCCACGTCAGGCTCTGTGCTGACAGCTCAGAGCCTGGAGCCTGCTTCAGATTCTGTGTCTCCCTCTCTCTCTTCCCCTCCCCCGCTCATGCTCGCTCTCTCTCTCTCAAAAATAAATAAACATTTAAAAAAATTAAAGAAAAAGAATAACATGTCTCCGTGCCCAGGTGGGTTAGGTTCAAAGTTCCCCCAGGTGATTTTAACGTGCAACCAACAGTGCAAACCCCAATTGTGAGATAAAATTTCACACTCACTAGGATGGCTATGATTACAACAAACAAAACGGGAAGTAATGCACGCTGGTGAGCAGGGGGAGAAATTGGAACTCTTGTGCCCCTGCTGGTAAGAATGCAAAATGGTGTAGCCTTGTGGAAAACAGTATGGAGGTTCCTCAGAAAATGAAACGTAGAATTGCCCTATGATTCGGCAATTCTACTTGTAGGCATATACCTGAAAGAAGCAGAAGCAGAGACTTGAGCAGGTGTTTGTCCACTCATACCAATAGCCAAAATGTGGAAGAAACCCAAGCATCCACCGATAGATGGATGAACAAAATACACACACACACACACACACACACACACACCAGAATATTATTCACCGCTAAAAAGGAAGACAATTTTGACAACAGGGATGAACCTTGAGGATATTATGCTAAATAATACAATGCTTCTCACTTTAGGATTCCACTTATACGAGGCACCTGCATGGAAACAGGAAGCAGAATGGTGGTTACCAGGAACGGGGAAGAGGAGAATGGGGAGTTGGTGTTTAGTAGGGATGGAATTTGAGGTTGGAAAAATGAAAAAGGTCTGGATGGTGGTGGTGGATGCACAACAACGTGAAATACACTTTTTTAATGTTTATTTCTTTATTTTGAGGGGGGCGGGGAGAGGCAGAGAGAGAGAGAGACAGAGACAGAGAGAGAGAGAATCCCAAGCAGGCTCCACGCTTAGTGCAGAGCCCAACGTGTGGCTCGATCTCAAGACCATGAGATCACGACCTGAGCCAGGCTCTCAACTGACTGAGCCACCCAGACGCTCTGACAATGTGAAATGTACTTAATGCCACTGAAGTATCCACTTACAATGGTGAAAGTGGTAAATCTTAGTATTTTTGTGTGTGTATTTCACCACGGTAAAAAGAGATGTCCTTTTCAAGAATGGGTATCTGCCCCAATTCCTGCCAATGACATGGGAGGAGATACCTCCTAGAGGGCTTCTGGGGAAACTTCTCATTCTTGGAAGGAAGATATCAGTCGAGATGCTCTCTACTGTTTCTCTGGACTTGGCCTCTGGGACTCTGCAGCTGTCTTGGGACCAGACTGGAGAGGAAGCCAACACCCAGGCCAGCAGACAGATGGAAAGGTAGGGGCCCCTGATGTCATTAAGCTCCTGAGCCAATGAAATAACAAGAAAGTCCTATCTTAGGGTTTCTTTTTCTTTTTATGTATTTTTAAAAATGTTTGTTTGTTTGTTTGTTTATTTAGAGCGTGTGTGAGTGGGAGCGGGGGAAGGGCAGAGAGAGGGGGAGAGAAAGAGAGAACCCCAGGCAGGCTTTGCCCTGTCAGCGAAGAGGCCAATCAGGGGCTTGACATCACCGACCTCCAGACCGTAACCTGAGCCGAAATCAAGAGTCACATGCTTTTTTAAATTTTTTTATTTTTATTCTTCACTTTTTAAATTAATTAATTAATTTTTAAGTTTACATCCAAGTTAGTTAGCTGATACCGCAATAATGATTTCAGGGGTAGATTCCACTGACTAATCGCCTACGTGTAACACCCAGTGCTCATCCCAACAAGTGTCCTCCTTAATGCCCCTCACCCATGTAGCCCATCCCCCTGCCCACAACCCCTCCAGCAACCCTCAGTTTGTTCTCTGTATTTAAAAAAAATTGTTTTTAACATTTATTTATTTTCGAGAGACTGAGAGACAGAGTATGAGTGGGGAAGGGGCAGGGAGAGCGGGAGACACAGCATCCGAAGCAGTTTCCAGGCTTTGAGCTGTCAGCACAGAGCCCAAAACGGACTCGAATCCACAAACCGTGAGATTATGACCTGAGTTGAAGTCGGATGCTTGACCAACTGAGCCACCCAGGTGCCCCTGTTCTCTGTATTTAGGAGTCTTTTATATTTTGTCCCCCCCCCCCATTTTTGTATTATTTTTGCTTCCCTTCCCTTATGTTCATCAGTTTTGTCTCTTAAATTCCACATATGCGTGAAATCATATGATATTTGTCTTTCTCTGACCAATTTCCCTTAGCATAATACCCTCCAGTTGTATCCACGTAGTTGCAAATGGCAAGATTTCATTCTTTTTGATTGCCGAGTAATACTCCATCATAAATATATACCCCATCTTCTCTATTCATCTGTCAATGGACAGTTGGGCTCTTTCCATACATGATGGTTATTTTTATAAATAAGGCAACAGCCCAAGCATAGAGTCACATGTTAAGCCCATGTCACCAAAATGAGTCTTAATTCTAGTGTTGGTCTCTCCTGGAAATGGAATCTTAATAATCAATCAAGAATCACCGGGTCAGCACTAATGAGGTCCTCTGCCTAACAGACCCCTGCCATCTGCCCAAGGAAAGGGACCTTGCCACAACCAATCTGCCTTTTTGCTATTATCATTTCCTTGTTCCTGCTCCCTCCTGCCTATAAAAGCCTTCTTTTTATTTATTTTTTATTTTTGTTAAGGTTTATTTTTGAGAGAGAGAGAGAGAGAGAGAGAGAGAGGGAGAGAAAGAAACCTGAGCACAAGTGGGGGAAGGGCAGACAGAGAGGGAGACACAGAATCTGAAGCAGGCTCCAGGCTCTGAGCTGTCAGCACAGAGCCTAACTTGGAGCTTGAACTCACAAGCTGTGTGATCGTGACCTGAGCCGAAGTCAGAAGCCCAACCCACTGAGCCACGCAGGCGCCCCAATAAAAGAGTTTTTTTTAAAGCCATTTGCTTCTTACAGGGAAACCCAAACATAAAACGGAAGTAAAAGATTACAATTTCTTCTTCTTCTAGCTGCTTTCCTTTCCACATCCAATCCCACCTCACAAATACACCTTCCATGAGCTGTTTAATATGTAACTGTCCACACTTTTAAAAATGTTTACAACATACAAAGAGATACATATGTCTCTTTCTCTCTCAAATGTCTACTGATCACTTTCTCCATGCCGGGCATCGTTGTCGGTGATAGGAATGCAGTAGCAAATAAGACAGTCACGCAAATAAGACAGTCACAGAATTAACTTTCTGGAAGGAGGAGATGGGCAGTAAGCATGGGAACCAATAAAGAATTTCAGATTGTGATAAAGCATCTGAAAAAAATAAAACTGCGTATGAGGGTAGAGAGTGATGTGGGTTGGTGGAGAGCCAGGGTGGGTAGGAGAGGACATCTCAGAGCTGAACGACAATGAGCTGGAGAGGTGAAGATCTGGGGAAAGAACATTTCAGGGAGAGGAAAAATCTAGATGTTTTTAAAGACATAGATTGTACTAGATACACTGATCTACTATATATTCCACATACAACACAAAGCGTTCCTCTACTTCACCATATACTAGAAGTGAATTTCCACGTTGGCACCTAGTCTGTCACTCTTTTTGATAGCTGCATATTACTCCACGGTATAGATATACCATCACTCATTTAATCATAATTTCCCTGTTGATGGATAGTTAGGTTGTTCCTGCTTTGGAGTTACTGCAAAAATGCTGGAAAGGACAGGCTTTTACCCTCATGTTTGTATTTCTGCAAAAAACATTTGGCGGGATGCCCACGTCACCTCAAGTGTGCAGCTGTGTGCACACGTTTCCATCTGCTAAAACCCTAGGATGGCCGTGAGTTTTCATATCAGCCTCGTGTTTGGAAGCAAAGAAGGATAAACTTTCAGATTAAAGAAACAAAACAACGTACTGGGTGGGAAACTCAAAGGTGCAGGTGCTGAGATTCTGATTCATTTTATTTGTTTTTATTTTTAAGTTTATTTATTTATTTATTTATTCATTCATTCATTCATTTACAGAGTAAGGGAGAGGGGCAGAGAGAGAGAGAGAGAGAGGGAGAGAGAGAATCCTAAGCAAGCTCAGCGCTTGGGGCAGAGCCCAAGAGGGGCTTGATCTCACAACCGTGAGATCACAACCTGAGAGGAAACCAAGACTGTGATGCTTAATGCACTGAGCCACCCAGGTGCCCCATTTTTATTTTTATTTTTATTTTAGAGAGAGAAAAAGTGCGAGCAGGGGAGAGGGACAGAGGAGAGAGAGAGAGAGAGAAAGAATCCCAAGGTGGCTCGATCCCACAACCCTGGGATCATGACCTGAGCCGAAATTGAGTCAGACACTCAAGTGACTGAATCACCCAGGCACCCCAAGACTCTGATTCATTTTATTTTATTATTTTATTTTACTTATTAAAGCATTTTTTTACTTAAAAATATTTATTTCTTTCGTTTTGAAAGGGGGTGGGGAGGGACACAGAGAGAGAGAAACAGACAATCCCAAGCAGGCCCTGCACTGTCAGTGCAGAGTCCGACGTGGGGCTCGAACCCACGAACCGTCAGATCATGACCTGAGCTGATCGACGGAGCCCCCCAGGTGCCCCCACCCTGATTCATTTTAAAGGCAGAATAACCAAGGGAGGATAGGAGGAATGCAGAGAGCGAAAGAGAGAGAACACTAGAAACGCCAGCTGGTGGGGCTTGCGTTGGAACACGGGAATTCTCTGTCCCGGAACAACTCAGACCTTGAACAAGCATGGCGTGAAGTAAAGAGGTTGTTAAGCACATTTTCTATGCCGCGCATCATACCGGGCATGCGATTATCAAGAAGAGCCTCCCACTTGCCCGCTAGAGCAGTGCCTCAACCCTGGCAGGTCAAAGCTTCTGAAAACCAATGGAGTGGATTCTTTCCTGAATTTCCAATGATGATCCTATTCAGGGACATGGCAGCTAACGACATCAACTGCTTTTCTAAGCTGCGGTCTCAGCAGTTTTTGTCTTTGTCTCTAGAAAAAGCCGCAGCCACAAAGACGCTGCTAATTTAATTAGCGTGAAGAACTAACCTCAGAGGGACCCGTCCTCTGGTGCCCTGTGGCTGGTCCACGGTGAAGTATAGCGTCCAATGACAAAGTGGTTGAAGGACAGTCCGGATCACTCTTTGAGCCAGACGCTTGTGTTGACATTTTTTAAGGAGTAGGTTAGGGAGTGCCAATCTTGAGTGAGAAGGCACTTTATTTTGGACACACTATTTTCTTCTTGTTGTGACTAGAAAATAAAAATATTTATCTCACTCAGTAGCAATTCAAGTCTCCCTTATATGAAGGAAGGTCTGAGTTTTTATATCAATTGTTAACTTCTCAGTAAACCTGAGGGCAATCACTTAATACCAACTTTAAAGTGGGACACGCTTTTTTTTTTTTTTTTTAAGTTTATTTTTGAGAGAGAGAGACAGAGGTGTGAGTGGGTGAGGGGACAGAGAGAGAGGGAGAAAGAGAATCCCTAGCAGGCCCAATGCTGTCAGCGCAAAGCCTGGGGTGGGGCTCGGTCTCAGGAGCCAATTGTGAGATCGAGACCTGAGCCCAGATAAGACCCCGAGGCTTAACCAACTGAGCCACCCAGGTATCCCTGAAGGGGGATGCCCTTAAGAAAGATTCAAACAGGTCTTCAGAGAACTATATTAATAGGCTGTAACCTGAACTTTGTATTAATTAGGGGATTACATCATCTGTTGTGGGGGAAAAAAGAAATCAATGTCCAGAAGATTTCAGGCAGTATGGACCACAGATCTAAAGATAAACTTAAAGCCAGCCTTGTTATAATGGAGGTCTCTGGTTTCTTTACATTTACAGCAGTTGATATTCCAAGTGTTATGAGTTAAAGAAAAAAAAAAGGCATTGATAAAATTTGCTAGTTTAATATTAAACACAATTTCAAACCACTTTAGCATAGGATTTGTTTTGAAAGGTAACTGACAGGTTTGTTTTTGAGCTGTCTCATTAGGCTGGATCCTCTTTTATCTTTAAGGTACAGATATTTAAATTTTAAATTCATATCTAGATCTAGATTTGGGACCTTAAGGTTGTTAGGAATCATCTATTCTGTGTGCGTCTACGCCTTTACTCTGTAATTTTTGGCAGATTAGTTGCAAGCTGTCTAGACTCCTCTGAGAAAAATATCAACAATAGGTCCCCCTTGCCACAGTCTTGGGTTCCACGTGGGTGAATTACAGGAAATTAACAGGTACTCAGAACAACGTTATTTTCCTACTTCATGTAATTGACCTAAAGGTTTGCTTCTCCCCTCCTCCGTGTTTACCTAAACGCACAGTGTCCGGGTGAGTGAGAGGCAGTCAACAGAGCACTACGGAATACTGGAGCAAATCCCATCATTCAGAAGAAAACCACTTCACCTAATGGTGCATAAAGAAGCTGGACGCACCGGAAAAAATCTTAACTAGGTGGGTACAACTGGATACAACATGGAATATGGCAATCCTCTGTTTGATTTGCAAAACCCTTGGCCGGGAGGAGGGGAGGGATGGAAAAGTTTGGGTGAAGGCTTTAAATGACTAGTCAAACAGACGGTGAGTCATTCAAAGTTTCCAGTTAATAATCCCCTCTGCCGGGGCAGAGGCTGGGCCCGAGCGCTTTACGAGCCCCATTGCAGTTCAAGTTGTACTGTCTCACGGTTTTATTCTCTTCCACCAAATGAATACATAAAACGCAAGACGCGCAGCGTCGGCTTCGAAATGTAGGGCAGATTCTGGCTGGGGGCGGGGAGAAGGAAGGTGGAAAGAAAGAGCAGAAGGTAGGGAGACTTGGGGAGGCAGTGAACGCAGAAACCGGTGATGCGAGAAGGAGGGGATTCCAGGAGCCGAGAGCTTTGCTTTGCGCGTTAGAACTGTTATCCGTTTCCCCGCAGCCTGTGCCCCACAGGGCAGCGTGGACCAACCCCGCGGCTGAAGAGTCAGGCAAGGACTCGCCCTCACCCCTACCCCCACCCGGTGACAGGTGGGGCCGCGGGGCTGCGACCAGACCTCCGCCTCCCCGCGCTGCCTGCCGGGAGCCGGAGTCGCTTCCGGTTGCTCCGGAGCCCCGAACTCCCACTCCCATCGGCCCACGGGAAAACCGCAGCGGGGTCGCGCGGGCGCTGCCGGAACTCGTAGTTCCGTCTGCAGCCGTGGTTCATAGCCAGAAACGGGGACGGACAGGGCCAGGAACTACCGAGGCGAAGGTACGGGTGGCGGGGAGGGGTCAATCCGCGCCGGCGTGGGGCCGGAGCTGAGGCGGTCCGAGGTGGTTGGGGTTGGGTGGGAGGAGATCCGCTCGCACACACGAGGAGGGTTGAGCTGGTGCCGCCGTTGTCGTCGCGAGTGCGGAGTTGCGACCGGAGCCTTCGCCGCGACGACGCCGGGGACTGTGTCGCTAGCCCCCGGCCTCTCTGCCTCGTCGCTTCGCCGGGTCAGCGCGGCCTGCTCCTGCCCGGCCCGTCGCCCCCGCCTCCATTTCCCGCCCTCTCTTCACCACACACACGGCCCCCCCGATCATGGATCCGGGCAGTGGTGGCGGCGGCGGCGGCGGCGGCGGCGGGAGCAGCAGCGGCAGCAGCAGCAGCGACTCGGCGCCCGACTGCTGGGACCAAGCGGACATGGAAGCCCCCGGGCCGGGCCCGTGCGGTGGCGCCGGCGGCCCCTTGGCGGCGGCGGCGGCGGCGGCGACCGAGGCCCAGCGTGAGCACCTCAGCGCGGCCTTCAGCCGGCAACTCAACGTCAACGCCAAGCCCTTCGTGCCCAACGTCCACGCTGCCGAGTTCGTGCCGTCCTTCCTGCGGGGCCCGACCCAGCAGCCTCTGTCCCCAGCTGGCGCCGCCGCCCCCAACCACGGAGCCGGCAGCGGCGCTGGAGGTCCTCCGGGTAAAGGGCCGGGACGCGCGGGGCAGCCGCGGGGTGCGGGGGGGGGGGGCGGGGGGGAGCCGGGCTGCGGGGGCGGGAGCAGCCGGCCTGGGTCCGGAGGGCCCCCCCCTCCGCCAGGGATGGGGACGGGGGTGGGGTGGGGTGGGCTCGGGCGGCGCGACCCGCGGGGCCCGGCGGCACGTGGGGCGCTGACAGCGGCGCCGGGGCGAGAGCAGCCCTGGGTGGGGCGGCCCGTGGCCCGGGAGGCGGCCTGCGCGGGCCGGGCGCGGCGGAGAGCCGGGCGGGGCGGGGGCGGCGTGCGGGGGGGACACCGGCGGGACCGGGGGCCGCCCCTCCCTCGGGGGGCCGCAGTCACCCGCTGGGAGTGGGGACCGTATGGGACGGAGTGGGGGGGGGGGGGCGCGGCCGGTCAGTGCCACGAGGCCTAGAAGTGAGGACAGATGGGGCCAGGAGTGGGTCGGGGGGGCGTTGAGAGATCCGAGGAGCTGGGGAGGGCGAATGCTCGAGTTCTCGCTTCACCTTAGGGCGAGGCGAGAGAGCGTCTCTTGCTGCAGTTTCTATTATTGAGACAGTAATTACGTTTTAAATATCTGTGACACGGAACCGTCCTGAAGGAATCCCAAGATGCATTGCAGTCTTGTGATCCGGCAGAAACTGTTGGCTATCAATACAAAGATCTTTTTCACCCTCAGCATTTGTAAGCCTGTAAAGTTCACAAAGTGTCACAAAGTTAGAGTTCCTCCCTTAAGCCTTCGTGTGTTAGGCAACCGCCTTGATTGGTGTGGCCTTTTTCTCAAAGCGGGGCTCGGACTTTCCTCTTTAGTGACACGTTTAGAATGTTCGTTGCGTTACGATCGGATACCTTATTCAGGCTGCTAGGTGTAACTCGCTCTTTCTCTCTGTTCACGTGTCAGTAACGAATCTGTTCATACACTTGAGCTTTTGTTAGAACGGAATAGTTGTCATGTGCCGTTTTCATCGTTGCTAGTAGACATTGTTTCTGTGGTTTCAAGTTGAGTCGGGTCTTTAAAATCTTCCTGTATTCTGCTTCAGTGGCAGCATGCTTTCCGAAGCTGATTGTATAGCAACGTGAAATGAGTGAACTCTGTGCGTACCGTATAAAGGCGCTTGCTTTAGGAACTGTCCGTATCTGTTGGAAGAGAGAGAGAAAGGAAAAGGTGCATTGTCCTTCCGGTTCTTTAACCAGGGTGTTGGGAACTGGGTCTTCCAGGTTCCCTGCAATTTGCCAGTGAGAGTAGATTGTTGATTTCTCTTTAGAGTTCTGTGTTGTGGCATGTGGTAGGTAAGTGGACATCATAAAAGTGCTCTCGGAAGTTAGTTTTTTCAGCAGCTTTCGCTATAGTTTTGTCTTTCGAAGCAGAAAGTTTGGAGAAATACTTTCACAAAGTGTGTGTGTGAGCATGCAGTTTGGATTTGGGTTGCTTCATTGACTGCTATTTATTTGTGTGAGTGGTTGATGTTTTCCTTTTGAATAAGGGAATTCAGCCATTATTACTATTTGTTATTACTATTATCTTCATTTCATTTTATTTTGTTGCTTAGACCAAGCCATTTTGGCTGCCTGAACTAGTTAATTACCAGCTCCGTATTTGTTTCCGCATACTTTACTGTGCAGATTGTTTTTATCCATCCATTTTCTCTTTCTGGCCCTCCCTCCTCCCTCTGGAGCCACCACCAGCACTTTGGCTTCCCCTAGCGCTCCTTTTCCAGACTATGTAGTCGTCAGCCGTCAGAGGACAGGCATCCTTGAGCAGTGGTCAGTAATGATGGTTATTGTTGAGTGACCTCTCATGCTGGGGACTGTCTTTTCTCTTCCTGGTAGTTGCCACTTTCAGCCTTACCCTTAACCCTTTCTCTGTGGCACTGCTAGAAGTTGGAGATGTAAAAGTGTGTGGGGAAGTTGGTGGAAAACTCCCTACGTTGTGGTCAGTTTTTTCTTTTTTTTTTAATCAGAAACCTATTTTGGTGTTACTGACTTTACCAGCTGCTTCTACAAAATGCCCATTAATGTCAAAACATAATCTTCCATAGGACGTCAGTTTAGAAAAGAATGGATTTTTTTTTTAATAATTTGTTTTAATGTTTATTTTTGAGACCGTGAGAGCATGAGCGGGGGAGGGGCAGAGAGAGAAGGAGACCCAGAATCCGAAGCAGGTTCCAGGCTCTGAACTGTCAGCACAGAGCCAGATGCGGGACTCGAACTCATGGACAAGATCGTGACCTGTGCTGAAGTCAGACGCTCAACCTACTGAGCCACCCAGGCGCTCCAAGAATGGTTTTTCTAAACTGAGGTCCATACTTCCGTGGGACTGTTGGATTACATATTCCAGCCCATTCAGGTCCATAAAAGACCACCATCAGAGCAGAGAACTGTGCTTGGAAGAAGCAGGAAAAAAGTTGAAACTAGGCCTTGGATTGAAATTTACAAAGTGCGAGCCATAAAATTTGCAAGTTTTTTGTAGTGAGGAAATAGTCAGGAGGGTAAGCCTGTTTTCTTTTGTTGTTAAGCCATAGCTGAAATTTGTGGTGGGTGTGTTTTTAGACTAAATATCAGGAGAACTCTTGACAGAGTCTAGAGGGAGAGCACTAGAATGACTGACTTGTAAAATATATGTGTGTAGAATGGATATCTGTCATTTCTCCCAAAAACAGGCTAGTTCATTTTTTCTTCCTTTGTCTCTTTTTTTGAAAATACTTTCAGTGGTGGCTTGAGCAGGAGGAAGAAGATGCTTTTGCCCAGAGTGCCATTCACCTTTCTGGAAGGCTCCTTCATACGTATGCCTGTTTCTAGCCGTCCCAGGTCAGAACTGGGGATTCAGTACTGACCTTAGTTAGATCTCTTTGAAAATTTAATACAAGTTTCCAAAGGAATCATTAAGTGGAACCCATTTAAGTGTAATTAAGTATAATTCACTTAAGTTCATTAAATTCATTTAATTCCCTACGGATCCAAGTAAGTGCATTGGCTAAGTGATGCCCTTTAAAGTGGAGGCCCTGAAATGAATTAACATGTAGAAGACGGGGGTTACTTGGATTAAAACTAACATTTTTCTCCCATAGAATGTACTCACAGTTCCGCTTTGCACCCAGGTCGGTCTTTTCTTTGTTAAATGACAAACAGATTCAGCGGTGGTGATCAAGGTTACTTGGTGTGTTCGGGCTGCTGTAACAAAGTAGTACAGACCGGGTGGCCTGGAAGCCGCAGAAGTCTGTTGGTGTCAGGTCTGCGGGCTTCAAGTTCGAGACCCGGGTTCCGGCCTGGTCAGAGAGCCCTCTTCTGGATAGCCAACTGCTGACATTTGTGGACGCTGCGCAAGGGTCAAGAGAGCTCTCTGGGACTTCTTTTTTTTTTTTTTTTTTTTAATAAGAGCACTAATCCCTTTATGAGGGCTCCACCCTCTTGACCTCTCGGGCATCCCAAAGGCCCCACCTAATTCTATCACATTGGGCACTGGGAGTTCAGCATAGGAATTTGCTTGGGTGGGGGGGGGCACAGGTATTCAGACCATACATAGCACTAGGACCTTTTAGAGGGGCCAGAGCTTCTAAAATAGGGGGGGTAGTATTCTTTCCACCTACCCGCCCTCAGCACCTCTCAAAACTGCCGGTGAAAACAGTGTGGAACAAAACCAGCACTCCTCAGTAGGCCCTCAGAGGAGGAATTGTCTCCAAGATGTTGCACGTTGTGTCGTGGAACTGGAATTTTAAAGAGAAGTGTTCTATTTTGTAGTGTTTGGGTTTCACTCAGTATCTTTTTTTTTTTTTTTTTAACATTTATTCATTTTTGAGAGTGAGAGAGACAGAGCATGCGTGGGGGAGGGGCAGAGAGAGTGGAAGACAGAATCCAAAGCAGGCTCCAGGCTCTGAGCTGTCAGCACAGAGCCCGATGGGGGTCTCGAACTCAGAGTGGGAGATCATGACCTGAACCGAAGTCAGACGCTTAACCGCCTGAGCCACCCGGGCACCCCACTGAGTATCTTTTTGTAGGGGAAGGATTTTCTTTTTTTTCTTTTTTTTTTTTTTTTTTAACGATTGAGCTCTAACTCATCATAAAATTCACCTTTTAATTTTCTGTTAATGTTTATTTCTTTTTGAGAGAGAGACAGTGTGAGGAGGGGAGGGGCAGAGAGGGAGGGAGACACAGAATCTGAAGCAGGCTTCAGGCTCTGAGCTGTCAGCACAGAGCCCTACGTGGGGTCTTGAACCCATGAACCTCTAGGTCATGACTTGAGCCGAAGTCAGACGCTTAACTGACTGAGCCACCCAAGTGCCCCTAAAACTCACCACTTGGTGGATGCTCATTAATCCCTAGTCTCTAAAGGTGACCTGTTCAGAGACACCAGAGTGGAGAAGATCCAGAATCAAAGTAATAGTTGTTTTGTCCAGAAGAGCTCTTACGTTAAACAGTGCCTGTCGGAACTGTTAGATATGTTTAGATAGATGATAGGTAAGGTTCTTATGATCTGTTTTTCTTTAAGACTGAAATGCCTTCCTTTCAATAACAATTCTAATGTTAAGGCTTTTTTTAGGCTTTGATGGGCTAGTAAATGGCATCCAGTAAGCAGAGGAAATTGGGGAAGAGTATTGTTACTGGGGTGTTACTTTTGCTACGGAGTGTTCTACCTGGTTATTTCTTTTCTTGACTTGCTGATTTCTAGACTACCAGTTCTGGGCTCTTGTTTTATGATTTTACATGCTGGGTTGGCTGGTGCGTGGGGGTTTAGGGAACAAGTAAGGTGTCAATAGTGCTGTGCCGGGCCCAGCAGCTTTTGAAACTGTTGAATGTTTGGGAAGAAACCCTCTTTGGGGCAGGTTTTCTTTAGCGTAGATAGTACATCACTTTTTGCATTCTTTTGTCCTTTGCTTATTTCTCACCTTTCCTGGAATTGTACTGTGTGAAAAGACAGCAATTAAAATCTGTCATGTGAGTTAGGGAAATGTAGAGGACAGATTTTTAAGCCTCGTTTCGCTTGCTTTTGTTTAGTGGGGAGGAAAATGGCTTAAAGTGTTGACATAGTAGTGTCCTGGTTGAAAAAGAAAGGAGTGAAAAAGAGATTCGGTATCCTTTTGGGGGAGAGTTAGCAGAATTGGAATGGAATGTTTGGAGCCGGGAATCTCTTTTGCTTAGAGATACATATATGTAGCAGTTAAGGAACAAACGTTTGCCTGCCTACAGAACACAGGATCCTGGGCTAGGCACTTGAAGGGATGCCGCCAAGATGATTAAGTTGTGATCCTCAAGGAGCCTAGTAAGTGATCAAATACCCATTTTCCTCTCCTGGGAGACACAAGGTGGTAAGAGGGCCGTGCAGCCGGGTTGGAGGGCTTTCACAGCTAAGAGGGGGAGCTGTTCTTAGATTGCCGTGTGTGATGATTTCAGTCTTGTCACCCTAATCATAAGACTAAAGCTCTGTTTCCTGCTAAGTGTTCTGTGTGAATACCTGGGCGTTTTTTGGATTGAGTTGTAATTCACATGTACAGTCCCCCTTTCTTGTGTTTCTGTATTTTGTTAAGTTTGTTAGGAATTGGCTGGCATAGAGCATTGGTTACCTTTTATTAATCGAAGGGTGGTTGACACACGGCGTGACTAGTTACAGGTGCACAGCGTCGTGGTCCCCCTCGCGGTGAGTAGCTCCACCGGTCACCACACTGCAGTTGTGATGCCATTGACCACGTTCCCGTGCTGTGCCTCTCATCCCCGTGAGCAACACTTTTCTTTTCCCACCGCGCGCCGTGGCTTTCATGTCAAACAGCAGCGAGACCCGCAGCTCCGGTGGTGTCTTTGGGGCCGGTCGATGTCGGATCGCACGGTCCGTGTCCAGTTCTTAACAAATCCTTGGGAAGCAAGAATTGGGCCACTAGTCGAAGGTTCTTGATTGTTCTGAGATCCTTAGCCTCCTTTTTTAGCTGCAATCATTGATTCGTACCAAAGCTGCTTAAAAATTTTGTCTTTGTTTTCATATTTTAACCAAGCAGGGCTGGGCTGTGGATGTATTTGGTTTTTTTCATAAATGGCTTTGTTCTAAGGAAACCTCATTGTTTCACTCCTCCGGTTTAAACCAGATCCCCATCGTAATGCTACTTTCAAGGTGACGGGAACACTTAGTAAGGATTTTCTGAGCATCTTTCAGTAGCCTAGCCTAAGAGTGGTGACACCAAATTCCAAACGACATACCAACTAGGTAGTTGTGTCCCTTCAGTTGAAACAAAGTGCATACCTTAAATGTCACTGGGGTGTTTCCTGCTTGACCGTTGCTGTAGAACTCCGGTGGGTTACCGTGCTGTTAAGCGGTCTGTGGCCACCTCCTTTGGGTAGTGATTTGGGTTGCGCATAGCTCTTTTCTCTTTGTACCTTATTGGGGCTGTCTGAAATGGTTTTACTCTATGTATTTTAAGTATGCCTCTATTTTTTTTTTTTTAATGTTTATTTATTTTTGAGACACAGACAGAACTGCCTCTATTTTTTTTTTTTTTAATGTTTATTTATTTTTGAGACACAGACAGAACATGAGTGGGGCAGGGGCAGAGAGACAGAGGTAGACACAGAATCCAAAGCAGGCTCCAGGCTCTATGAGTGGTCAGCACAGAGCCCGATGCGGGGCTCGAACCCAGGGACCGTGAGATCCTGACCTGCGTCGAATCAGACGCCTGACTGACTGAGCCACCCGGGCGCCCCCCCAAGTTGTTTTTGAAGTGGGTGGATATGACTCCTAGATGTATGTTTGAGGGGTGTTTGGAAAATGTAGTGGAATTTTACTCTTTGAGAAAGCCTGCTCGCGTTGGTATGTGGCATTGCTTTAGGGACTGAATAAATAGGACCTTGGAATGTTAGGGCCAGACAGGACCCTAGCAGTAATACATAATACAGCTGCCTTTGGATAAAGTAATAACCTGTTTATGGATAAAGAAACTGAAGCCTAGAGATGCTAAAGGAACGCAAAAGGTCTCTGGCGGCTTTAATGACATGGTTGGTTCTGGAATCCACATTTGCTAACTGCTAGTTCAGTGCTCTCTGCACGCACCCCACTGTTTAATGATGGGGAGGAGGGTGTTCCCAGAGGTGGTGCTCCAACCAGCATGGATCTTCTCGCTCGGGAATTTGCCTTGTATTTCATTCTTAAATTCCTGTGATTATTATGGGGCTTTGACACGCTCGTTGTAGTAATAAATTTACTGAGCAGTTACCACTTGCTTAATGTGCCCGTACCTTCACTGTACCCTCCTGAGGCATAGGTCCTGTTAAAAGCATTTTACAGATAAGAAAATTCAGCCTCCGAGAAGCTAAATAAATGAGCAAAGTGACATCCAGGAATAAACGAAGGAGCTAGGATTAGAATCTAGGTCTGATTTCACAGTTTATTCTAGGGGCGCCTGGATGGCTCAGTTGGTTGAGCATCTGACTCTTGGTTTCAGCTCAGGTCGTGATCCCCGTGAGGGTGGAGCCTCCTTGGGATTCTCTCTCTCCCTGTGCCCCTCGCCCCTGCTCACCCTCCCTCTCTCAAAAAAATTAAAAATAAAAGCTTATTCTAGTAACGGTTATCCTGCTCGCCCTTTTCTTGTGATTTGATATTAAAAGACCTTTTTAGCTGCGATACTTTTTCCGAAATGGAGCCCATGAGTTCGTGGGCTGTGGCACAGTCTCTGTGTGCTGGCTCAGTGGTAGCAGAGCGGCGTTCTGAGAAGGATCGATGCTCTCGTTTAAAGGAATAGTTTGAGGGGCGCCTGGGGGGCTCAGGCGAGTAAGCACCCAACTTCGGCTCAGGTCATGATCTCACGGCTCTTGAGTTCGAGCCCCGCGTCGGGCTCTGTGCTGACGGCTCAGAGCCTGGAGCCTGCTGCGGATTCTGTGTCTCCCTCTGTCTTTGCCTCTTCCCCACTCATGTTCGCTCGCTCTCTCTCTCTCTCTCTCAAAAATAAACATTAAAAAAATAAAGTAATACTTTGAAATTGCTTCTTCATACATTTTAGGAAACGATGACTTAAGTGATTTCAGTGGTTCTGGTCACTGCTGTCTGTGACATTGTGCCTTGTAATTTTAGAGTGTTCGGTATTAAGGCAAAACCACGGACCTGTGTGTGCGTCCTGCGGGCTCTCGTTTCTGATGTCTGCCTTTACTGGTTTCCGGCGTTGTGTCTGGGAGACAGATCCCCCCGCGTGCAGTTTGGGTGACACTGTGTGGCCGCCCCAGCGCTGGCGAATTCTGAGTTCCTCACTCAGACCGTACTTGAGCATCTCTTGAGTATTGTTTCTCTGAGCCCTTGTTCCAAAGTGGGCGCAGAGAAGATGGGCCTTCCCCGGGCCTTCCTGGGAGAGCGGTGAGGCAGACTCCGTGTACGTGACCCTGTACGTGACCGGGCTGGGGAAGCAGCCCCCTGGAGACCAAAGGGAAGACCAAAGGCGTTAACTCGGGAGAATCAGCCAGCCGTGCCTCTGGGCCCTATAGGACAGGCTCTGTACCAGCCTGCGGGGACTGCAGGGGTAGAGAACGGAGGGAGGCTCGGTCACTCCGGAAGTCTGTCCTGTCCTTGGGAACCAGACTGACTTGTGTGCACTTGTACTTGAAGGCAGGGTCCTAGCCGGAGGGGTTCTGCCGAGGGATCATTAGCCTTCAGGCGGTGGGCCGGCTGGGGAATGTGATAAAAGGGCAGGATCGGGGCTCCTGGGTCACTTGGTGGGTTAAGTGTCCACTCTTGATTTCGGCTCGGGTCATGAACTCATGGTCCTGAGATCGAGCCCCGCGCCGGGCTCTGTGTGGACCTTGTGGAGGCTGCTTGGGATTTTCTCTCTCTCTCCTTCTCTCTCTGCCCCTCCTCTGTTCCCTCCCTTTCTCTCTCTCAAAATAAATAAACATTAAAAAAAAAAAGTGGAAGATCAGGTGTGGCAAGTTTGTGCCAGAATTGAGGAGAATGTGTATGCGAGGCTCACACTGCCCATGAGGCTGTTCAGTTAAAATTAGATAAAGTTTAAAGCCCAGTTCCTTGGTTGCGGTACCACCTTTCAAGCGCTTAATAGCCACCTGTGGCTAGTGACTCTCCTGTCACAGCACTGGGAATATTTCCATCATTGCAGCAACTTTGTATGGGGCAGAATTCTGTCACACTGTTTCTCATTTCTGTTCAGTGTAAGACACTTGGGGTGTCTGTGACAGCACTGAAGTTGTTTATTTTTTTCCTGAATGAGCACACCATTTAGCGAATAGGACTAAGGAATTTTAGGTAGGGTGACTATTTTAAATATTGCTGTTTAGGGGCGCCTCGGTGGCTCAGTCGGTTAAGCCTCCGACTTCAGCTCAGGTCACAATCTCGTGGTCCGCGAGTTCGAGCCCCGCGTCGGGCTCTGGGCTGATGGCTCAGAGCCTGGAGCCTGCTTCCGATTCTGTGTCTCCCTCTCTCTCTGCCCCTCCCCCGTTCATGCTCTGTCTCTCTCTGTCTCAAAAATAAATAAACGTTAAAAAAAATTTAAAAAAAATAAATATTGCTGTTTAGTGTATAAGGCGGATTAAAAATGAATTTTATGTCTACAGCAGTACAAATTTAAATTACTAATTTATGAACTATACAGAATAAGCACTTTTCAAGAATCGGCCAAACATTTGTGTTGGAAACATGTAGCTTGAGTGAAAGTGTGGCTTTCAACCTACCGCCTCTCAGGGCCTTGACTGACTTGTGCTGTATGATGAGCTAGCAAAGTAGAATCTGCATGTTGAAGTCCTTTTGATCCATGAACACAGCTTTTCTTTAGTTATTCAGTTATTTTATTGTATTTGTTTTATTGATTGATGAATGAGTTCTGTGCCCAGTGTGGGGGCTTTGAACTCACAACCCTGAGAACAGAGTCTCACACTCTATTGACTGAGGCTCCCCCTTATGATCAGATCTTTTAAAAATATTTGTATTCTTTTTGAAAATTAAGGTGAAATCTTAAAATTAACCATTTATTATTATTTTTTTAATTCCTTTAAAAAAATTTTTTTAACGTTTATTTATTACTGAGAGACAGAGGGACAACAGAGTGTGAACAGGGGAGGGGTAGAGAGAGGGGGAGACACAGAATCTGAAGGACGCTCCAGGCTCTAAGCTGTCAGCACAGAGCCAGACGCGGGGCTCGAACTCACAAACTGTGAGATCATGACCTGAGCCGAAGTCGGTCGCCCAACCAACTGAGCCACCCAGGCGCCCCTTGAAATTAACCATTTAAAAAAATGTTTATTTATTTTGAGAGAGGAGAGGGAGAGAGAGAGAGAGAGAGAGAGAGAGAGAGAGAATCCCAAGCAGGTTCCATGCTGTCAGCTCAGAGCCAGACGTGGGGCTCGAACTCACAAGCCATGAGATCATGACCTGAGCTGAAATCAAGAGTCACATGCTTAATCAACTGAGCCACCCAGGCACCCCTAAAATTCACCATTTTAGAGTGAATAATTTAGCCAGTGTTGTACCACCATCCTCTCTAGTTCCAAAGCATTTTCATCACCCCAAAAGGAGATCCGTACCCATTAAGCAAGCAGTCACTTCCTAGTCCCCTGTCTTCCTCCCAGTGTCTGACAACCACCAGCCTGCTTTCTGTCTCTGTGGATTTACCTATTGTGAACATTTTACGTAAGTGAAATCTTACAACAGGAGACCCTTTGTGTCTGACTTACTTCACCATGGTCAAATTCTCTCTCCTAATTTGAAGATTCAGATTTTCATGTTTGTTAAACCACAGGCAGTGCTCTCGCTTGACAGTGTTCTGGTGAATTCTTTCACTTCCTGTTTTAAAATTTGTGATAATGTACCTAGTATCACAGCCAGTTCATTAATCTTCCTTTATCGTAAATTATAGTATTAGTTTTCCTTTTAATTTGGGGTACTGCAGTTTTACTCACTGATACACTCTGATAACTCTCCCCCTTGATGAGAATTGTTCTGTTTTCCAATACTTGACCAGGTGTATTTCTGAACATGGAAACACCTTTGGAAAATCTGAAACCGTGATTTTACTCCTCACTCCTTGGGAGGTTTACTGTTCTTTTGCTATCGGGTATGACCTGTGCAGGACTTGAGAAATCACACCATCTGTTTGCTAACCACGAACAAATGAAGGACTCTGGGCCCAGACTCCTCAGTAGCCAGTAACATCAGGATGTGATATGCATCATGAATATGACCTGAGTAGAAGGAGCTGGAAAAGGTTGTCTGTACGTGTGTGCGCATGAGAAGACTGGGTACAACTATACTGAGAAGATAACCTATGTTTTCAAATGTTTATTTATTTTTGAGGGGGGGAGGAGAGAGGGAGAGAGAACGAGTTGGGGGAGGGACAGAGAGGGAAACAGAGGATCCGAAGCAGGCTCCGTACTGACAGCAGGATCGTGACCTGAGCCGAAGTTGGACACCCAACTGACTGAGCCACCCAGGCGCCCCGAGAAGTTTAAAGTTAAAAGAACATCTTGGCTATATCTGATTTTTCTGGTTCATTTTTCCAAAAATAACAGTTCAGGAATGTCACTAGCATTGCCATTAGATTTATAATGTGATTCATGTCTGAATGTGTGGAAAGCTTTTTTCCACCTTGGGAAAGTATGGTCAACTTATTTTGGGGGGGCTCTGTAATATCATCATTGTGTGATATTATAATTTTTTTTAAAGTTTTATTCTTAGAGAGAGAGGGGGGTAGAGCACGAATGGGGGAAGGGCAGAGCGAGAGAGGGACACAGAATCCGAAGCAGGCTCCAGGCTCTGAGCCGTCAGCACAGAGTCCAGTGCGGGGCTCGAACCCACAAGCTGCGAGATCATGACCTGAGCCGAAGTCGGACGCTTAAACGACGGAGTCACTCAGGTGCCCCTTCATTGTGTATATATTAAGCACTTGATTGTGTCTGGTACTTGACTCTCTCTGTACCAGCCGTACAGACTTAAGGCAAACGTATTATACATGGAAGGTGTTTTGAAAAATAAAACCGTGAACAGATGTTCAGTATGCCGCATTCTGCAGCCACGGAGGTGGTCTCGTGACTGGTGTCACTATCCCGAGACGTGCCTTGCGGTCTTCTGCAGTATTGTGTATTTGTTAGCCCGCGAGCCAGTTCTGGAACGGGGTGGTCAGGGGTACGTACTGTTTGGTTTTGTAAAGGTCGGCTGCACTTCGGGGTGTCTTACTGCGCGTTGGGGGAGCCCACCGTACCAGTCGTCTTTTTCCTGCCTTACAACAAACACTACGTCCTCGCCGACTCCTTGTACTTGTGCTGAGTGATTTCTCAGCAGACGCTGTTTGACGAAGGGCGAGTTGCTGCTTGTCTACCTTGGAAAAGCCTAGTGGGTCGGATTTGTCTGAGCGTCAGATGGGAGCGGTGGCAGCCGTCCCTTGCACGGCGCTTGTGGGGGGATCAAGTGAGTCAGCGCCTCAGGGCTTGTTAGAAATCATTGGGAGGTACTGGGCCCCCACCTCCAGCACCGTGTAGATTTGTGAGCCTTTCTGTCCGGTCTGGCCCACATTTCGTAGTCTGTTGTGCTGGTTGATAGGGTTGAGTTTATTCCCAGTGCGTGTTAGGGGGTCGAGACTCACGTGTTGAGTATCTGCGTGGTGCCAGGAGTTACTTCACAGACGGACAAGTGTATTCCCTCCTTTAATCCTGTCGGCAGTCCTGTCGGGTGGGTGGTACGTCCTGTCTGTAATTGCAGCGAAATAACTGCATCACACAATGTCAGGCGACAAGCCAGCACCAAGAGCAGGGGTCAGCTCGGTGCTGGCCCCTCACCGCTACCCAGTGTCGCCCCCTCCGGCCCTCGGGAGGCACGTGGACTTGATGCCCTTGGCCCTGGCTGGCTTTCTCTGAAAATGGAGCAGTTTCTCTTTACTCTGCCCATGAACTTTCCTTTGAAATGGAAAACGAGGAAAGGTTAACCTCTGTTCTGTCTGAAGTATGATTCCTATCCCCTTCCAAACCTCGTTCAAATGATTTTTTTCTTCTCTTCTGTTAATATGCTGCTAATCACGTAGGCCGGGGTCACTCAGACCTTTTGCTCCTCCCCTCCCCCCGTCCGATGATGCCTCTGTTATCTTTGCGATTAACCCCTCCTCTCTAGTTGTACTGCTCACTTGTTCCCATGACCTGCCTTCCTGCAGTGAAGATGTTGGTCTTTCTGCCAGTGGTGTTCTTTCCCTCCCCGATGAACGCTGTGCTACCCTTACCTTCCCAGGTGACACTCAGCCTGTCACTTCCCTCCTCGGAAAAAGCTGGTTGCTCTTTCCCTTTCAGGAACATGAAATGACCCTCTTCCACACTTCACGTTATTGAAGGTTGGGCCCCAAACTTTTTCTTGGCTTACAGGTGTTTCTGGGCAGTGATTTTAAATATGAGCTTTGCAGTTTATGAATTCATTATTCTTCATTAATTCGTGCGTAGGATTCAGGTGACTTCAAATTCTCTGATACCTTTTGTGTCTTGGAGATTTTTTTTGAAGCCAGGGCGCCTTCATGTTGGAGTATCATTTAGATATGAAAAATAACTTACGCGATTGGGTGTCTGTATGTATTTGTCCTACATCTCTTCCAGTGGGGTCATAAGTAGACTTGAAGTGTGACAGCTGTGGAAACAGGATTGTTGCTTGATCTCAGAATTCTGCTATAGGACAAAACTGGCGTCGTCATCACCTTTTCTGAGATGTTGTAAGGGGTCGTTTGCATTTCGAGGACTCTATGTGACTGTCTTTATTTTATTGATATCAGATAGAATTTATTCAAGCACCTTGATGAGAACGTATGTGATTATAGAATCTTAAAAGGAGCTTAATCCTAGCCTTCTCAGGCTGGAGCTACCAAGAGAGAATCTAGAGAAGCACTGGGAATCGGTTAGGCAGTCTGGTTAATTTGATCAGCCCTGGGTTGCGGCTTGCTTTTACAGTATCTTTGAAGGAAGAGTTTTATGAAGCAAATAAAGAGAATAACTATGCCTTTATGAATACATTTCAGTTGATGAAAATGTTTTAAAATTGGCTGTATTCAGTAGATTTTTTAAGAGGATTTTTTTAAACAGACTTCTAATTTGAACACCTGAGTTAGTTCCTGTTGGTTTACATTATCGAGGTTTTTGTTGTGTTATTGAAATCCTGTTTTTACTGTGTCTTAAAAGATAGGCACAAATGGATGCATAGGACTTAATTTTTAATAGAACTTATTTCTATTAAACAGCACCTGCGGAACCTTCTCAAGAGGAACAGTCGTTGCTATGTGAAGGTAATTTTCTATGCTATGACCCTTCAAATGTCTAGTGGAGAAAACATTAAGTTGTCTCTGTGCAAAGCCTAGATACTGTTTCGTAAATGTATTATATCTCACTTTCTTGTCTAGGTTCAAATTCAGCTGTTAGCATGGAACTTTCAGAACCTGTTGGTAAGAAAATTTCTGACTGTATTAATACAGTAATATGAAACCCTTTCACTCTCAAGATAGAAGGTACAAATGTAAGTGTTATGGTTATTGGAATGCCTACATTTAAAGCTGACATTGAGTCTTGGCTGTTGGGATTTAGAAAGCACTAGCTGGACGTCAGCGCTGCCGCGATAAACAGAGCGACAGCAGATAGAGACGAGCGGAGGGCAAGAGTGCGAAAGTCAGTTTAAGGGCTTGGGCTTGTTCCATTTCCTTGGTGAAAGGTTTCCTTCCTTTTTGTCATTTGCTTGCTGTTAAGGGTGTCCTGTTCCCAAGGTGATTGATGAAGTTGATGCCAAAGTACTTGCAGAGGAAAAAGCAGAGATCTCGTAAATCCTGTGTTCTGATTTTAAACTTTGCTGCTTGCCCTCTGTCAGGGCATCCTGACCCTGGGACAACTGGGCTGTTAGGAATGGTACATCTCCTGTTTACATCTTGTGTGGCCTCATGGAAATGAAGCTTCGTGAGGATGGCAATCGCCCATAGTCTCTGTGTCAGCTCTGATACCAGAGTGGGGCCGGGCTTGAAAGCCATAATCCATTTCTGTTGTGAAAGATTTTCTTGCTTATGTTTCACTAGACATTAGGAAATGGAACTAAATATGCAAAATAACGTTAGTTGTTTGAAGGCATCTGTGTTTTAGAGTACAGATTGTGATTCTTTTTCAGAGTACTAAGTTAAGTGTCTTATTTCAGTAGAGAATGGGGAGACAGAAATGTCCCCAGAAGAATCATGGGAGCACAAAGAAGAAATAAGTGACGCAGAGCCAGGGGGTGGTTCCTTGGGAGATGGGAGACCCCCAGAGGAGAGCGCCCAAGAAATGATGGAGGAGGAAGAGGAAATACCAAAACCTAAATCTGTGGTTGCACCGCCAGGGGCTCCTAAAAAAGAACACGTAAACGTAGTATTCATTGGGCACGTAGGTAAGTTGCACTCATAGCGGTGAAAGAAATGACCGGTCATTGGGGTACATCAAACAGCTACTTGGAGATGTTTAGTGAAACTGAACTGAATTAATCTAAAAGTTTTCTGATTTTTAACTCGATAGGTTTTTTTTAAGCTGGCAAAAAATTGCCAACGCTTTGATTTTGAAGGTGGGACAGAGAAATAATTTTGTGATGGCACAGAAGCAGGAAGAAAATAAGCTTCAGTATATTTGTATGTGATCCACACTGACGGCGGCTAAGCATCTTAAGACATTTATGAATTAATATCCTAGATAATGTGCTTCCTTTTTGGGGCGACTTCAGTTAATTTGTTTATTTTATGGGCTTCATCCAACCTAGATAGTTTCATTTTGTCTGACCTAGGAAATTAATTTGTTGTGACTTCTAGATGCTTGTCAAGTTGCTGGTTAGCACAAAACAAAACCCTGTAACGGACTCACACATTCCCTGACCATCTGACTTATCCCCCAAATTGTGAGAAAACACAGAATTATGTGTTCTTTTTTCCTTCCCTTTGTCTCTGCTTCCTCCTGAATATAATGCTATACCACACTATTTTAGTAGCAAGGACTGCCTCTGAAATTTATAAAGGAATGCCTGTATTTGCTAAAATTAGGGAAAGGCACACGACCTAAATGTAGTTCATAGCTCTTCTGCGCTTTCGCTCTCCCCTGAGGATGCCCTTGGGTAATTGATATTCTGTCGCTGCTGTGCTCTTAGCTGAAGGTCAGAGAGCAGTCTGTTCAAGAATCTTCTTTATCAGTAAAGTAGTTCTCCATTCTTCTCTACCACGAGTACGAGTACGTCATTGTTGAGCTGGGAGGGGTCTTAGCAGCTTCATTTGCAAGCGACATCATGTAATTGTATGTGCTAAGCGGTACCTTTAGTTGTGTTAGTGTATATAGTGGGTTTTGTTTTATTTTTTTGTACACCCGTGGTTTGCATATTATTGATGATGTTGTTACTTTCAGATGCCGGCAAGTCAACCATTGGAGGACAGATAATGTAAGTCTGTATTTTTTGTTAAATAATAAAGTTAATTTGACTGAATAAATTTTGGGCATTGTGAACATACAGTCATACAAAGGAAATCAAACAGGTCACCTGAAAAAGTTACAAAGACATTACCTGTAAGGAAAGCTGATGTTAATTAAGAAGGAATTTCTGCAGTGTGATCAGTTAGTATTTTCTAAATTTTTTTTAATGTTTATTTATATTTGAGAGAGATACAGACCTAGGTTGAGCGGGGGAGGGGCAGACAGACGCAGACAGTCTGAAGCAGGCTCCAGGCTCCAAGCTGCAAGCTGTCAGCACAGAGCCCAGCTCGGGGCCCGAACCCATGAGCAGTGAGATCATGACCTGAGCCGAAGTCGACCGTTTAACTGACTGGGCCACTCAGGCGCCCCAATCGTTAGTATTTTCTGATGGATTTTAGGCATTCCCTAGAATTCTTTTATCACTGTCCCACTCTCATAGAACATTAACTAAGTGTGTTTCTGAATGCTGTCTTTTACATTTTTTAAAATAAAAACTAAAATAGAACCCTAGATTATAGGCAATCTTAGTTTGCTTTGAATATCATTTTCTTGGGAATAATGAAAACCAGCACTTAAATCAGGTACTTGGGCAGGGGGATCTCATTTTTCCATATTCATCAGCTCTTAAGTCCTAGGTGGATTAATCAAAGACAGGTAGTCTGGCTCACATGCTAAGATAACTTTTTGTCATATGTAGAAGCTGTGTAAGTATGCAAACATCATGGTTGACCTTTACAATATATTCTAGTATTGAAAATTTTATTTTTAAAGTTTATTCATTTTGAGAGAGAGAGAGAGAGCACACAAGTGGGGAAGGGGCAGACAGAGGAGAGAGAGAATCCTAAGCAGGTTCTGTGCTGCCAGTGCAGAGCCTGACATGGGGCTCTCTCTCACTAACCTGGATCGCATGACGTGAGTCGAGACCAAGAGTTCAGACACTTAACTGATTGAGCCACCCAGGCACCCCTGAAAAATTGTTTTAAGTAACAGGTCTTAGAATTTGGGGGCACCTGGCTGGCTCTGTTGGTGGAGCATGTGACTCCTTTTTTTTTTTTTTTTTAGAGAATTTGATTCTTGAACTCAGGGTTTGGGATAGAGATTATTATTGTTGTTGTTTTTAATTATATTAAAAACTTTTTTAATGTTTATTCATTTTTGAGAGAAGGAGACAGAGTGTGAGCCGAGGAAGGAGAGGCAGAGAGAGACACAGAATCCGAAGCAGGATCCAGGCTCTGAGGTGTCAGCACAGAGCCCAATGAGGGGCTCTAACCCACAGACTATGAGATCATGACCTGAGCTGAAGTCGGACGCTTTACCGACTGAGCCACCCAGGCGCCCCCCTTTTTTAAAAAAGGTTTTAGGGGCGCCTGGGTGGCTCAGTCGGTTAAGCGTCCGACTTCAGCTCAGGTCATGATCTTGCGGACTGTGAGTTCGAGCCCCGTGTCGGGCTCTGGGCTGATGGCTCAGAGCCTGGAGCCTGCTTCCGATTCTGTGTCTCCCTCTCTCTCTGCCCCTCCCCCGTTCATGCTCTGCTTCTCTCTGTCTCAAAAATAAATAAAACGTTAAAAAAAAAAAAAAAAGGTTTTACAGTTTTAATCCCTCCTACATTAGACCCCTTTTCTTTAAACCGTGTCATCCATCAGAGGATCTCAAGGGCATATCTTCATTATTTAGTAATCTTATTGGTAATCTTGGCCACCTTCTGAAAAAGTCTACAACACGCTTTAAAATAGGGTAATAAATAGAGATCCTTCCATCAATGGATGGAAGTGATGGGCCTGTTTGATTTTGTGTCTTAGGAGAATGTATATTTTTTGCTTATGGGCTGTAATTTTCACGGGTATTTCACTAGGATTCTGTGCTCAACTGGTTAGGAGCCTGCACTGTAGACGACTGCAGAGAACACAGAGGTGAGAGCTCAGAGGAAGGCTTTGGTTTGGATTGAGTCCGGGGAAGCAGTTCAGTATTACTAAGGAATTGTTTTAAAATTATAATCTTACTGGGGCACCTGGGTGGCTCAGTCGGTTGAGCGTCCGACTTCAGCTCAGGTCATGATCTCACGGACCGTGAGTTCGAGCCCCGCGTCAGGCTCTGGGCTGATGGCTCAGAGCCTGGAGCCTGCTTCCAGTTCCGTGTCTCCCTCTCTCTCTGCCCCTCCCCCGTTCATGCTCTGTCTCTCTCTGTCTCAAAAATAAATAAACGTTAAAAAAAAAAAATTTAAAATTATAATCTTACTTTGACAGTATTTTTAAGTATTGAATGTTGAAATGTATTAATAAGACTGAATTGCCTGAGCAACACTGTTAGAATTATTTTCTTTTATGTAGTATTTCTATTTGCCCTTGAAAAAATGTTGATTCTGAAATAAGTTTAGACTTAGAAGTTTACAAAGGGATAGTACCGAGTTCCCATATAACTTTCTTTCAGCCTGCCCTACGTGAACGTTGCTAAATAACCATGGTACAGTCCTTAAACTCGGAAGTTGGCATTGCTGTAATAATCCTGTTAACTAAACTGTGGCTCTTGAATTTTCCGGTTTCTCCCCACGTGGCGTTTTCGGTTCTAGAATTCCACGTTGCGTTCAGTTGTTCCGTCCGCCAGTTTCCCATCTTTGTCTCCTCCAGCTTGTGGCATTGCCTCGTTCTGGTCTCCCATGACTTCATCATTTGAAGGGTGCTGTTTAGGACGGTCTTCAGTATGGGTTCAGCTGATACTTTTTCACATTTAGATTGTGGCCGTACATTTGGGCAAGAATCTCACACGGGATGTTGTGCTCTTGTCAGCATCCTGTCGGTGCCTCATGTCAGTATTCGATGGGTTTTCTTTTTTCAACTATTTTGTTTTATTCTTTTTTTTTTTAAATTTTTTAATTTTAGAGAGCATGGGCGGGGGGCGGGGGAAGGGCAGAGAGAGAGAAAATCCCAAGCAGGCTTCACGCTCAGCGTGGAGCCTGATAGGGGGCTCGATCCCACCACCCTGGGATTATGACCTGAGCCGAAATCAAGAGTTGGACACCTAACCGACTGAGCCACCCAGGCACCCTTTAGTGTGTTTTCTCTACTCCTGGTCATATTAGCCAGGATTACTTGGTTCATGTGTTGTCTGCCTGGATTCTCCACTGTAAAGTTATTATTTTTCCCCTTTAAGTGTGGGGAGATAATTTGAGACTATGTAAATATCTTTTCCTCTGAAACGTTCCACGGCTTGAGCATCCATCAGTGGTTCCTTTATTTTAAAATAGCTGTTTTCTGGGGTTGAAATTCCCCTAAAGACCTTTAGAGTTTTCCTAAACTTCTCTGAGTAATTTATGAGCAATGGAATGTTTACTTTTGTTTTCTTTGATTGCAGGTATTTGACTGGAATGGTTGACAAAAGGACACTTGAGAAATATGAAAGAGAAGCTAAAGAAAAAAACAGAGAAACCTGGTATAGTATACCTTGACGGCACGATAAATTACTTTGAAGGAAACCCTGCCTACTGCTTCTCTAGTCTCCTGTGATATAAGCGCATGAGGTCTGAGATGGTGTCATAATACGGGAGAGGTGTCCTTTGCCCTCATACTGCACAGTGTATTGGCTCCGGATGACTTCGGAGCCTACACAGGGAGCCTGGGAACTGCCAAGTGTCAGTAATAGACTCGTGGGATAAATTCTAAACCATCCATTTGACGGGGTCGTTACCTAACCACTAAAAAAACTGCATTTATAGAATTGGTAATAACCAGAAATCGAACTCAAGTTGCAGTGGAATTTGGGGAGAAAGCAGGTGACATGATCTTACTTAGGATGTGATCAGTAACGACGTAAATTAAACCCTGGAAAGAAAAAAGAGTGGACAGAATTATTGACAGTGCTTGCCTTTGAGTGGTGAGAGAAAGGGTCAGTTTTTTTTTTTCCTTCTAATCTTACCTTTCTTTTAAAAGTTCAGGTTTACCTGGGACATTCATGGTTTTTGTTTTGTTTTTTAATTATTCTGTATTAAGGGAAAAGATCTTTATCAATGTTGTACTAAAAATGGATTACCTACTATGAAATACAGATGATGAGTTATCTAAATTAATATGCACTATTATGAATGCTTTGAACTTACATAAATTGTTTTCACATGGCAAAGAAATACCAGAATAATTTTTAGCAGGTAACCATTGCTCCCAGATGGTTGTTCGCGGCTTTCACTTTTGAAAAATATCCCTAGATAGCGTTACTTGTATTATACTTGGTGCCAGGCGATTATAAAAACTCACAGTGATATTGGCATTGGTACTAAGTAGCCTTTCTGTGTAGTCAGCTTGTTTCCATAAATACTCTTTGCTTATAGAATATATATACGGGTTTTCCCCTGTATATCCAAAAGTAGAACATTCCTTTCAAATCTTTTGTAAGCCAAAATGGCATGAAGCAAAGAAGCAATGGTCATCAGTTTACCTGGAAAACATTTTTTGGGCATTCCCAGACTCAGAGGATAATCTCTCGGGCTTTTCTGATACCTCAGGACTCATCTGTGCTAACGGATACACACAATAAATGGCGATACAGCCCAGATGCGCAGACACAGTTCAAAGCTGCGACAGCTTGACGCAGAGATGCTGAGAGGCTCCTGGGGCAGAAGCGCGTGGTGTCGCCCTGGCCGCTCAGTGCCGTGTCTCGCCCTTCGCTGCAGAACAAACGCTGAACGCTAGTTTTGCTTTTCACTTTTTTTCGTTAAAAAAAAAAAAAAAAAAATCCTCTTTGAGTATCTTTCAGTTTGTAAGAACAGGTACTAAGGTAGGTTGTTTGTAAAAGCAAAGTGGCATAACGTGAACTTTCAAAAATCGGGATACCTGTAATTGCCTGGATATTTGTAAAAGCTATAAATGTTTGAATCACAATAATAAAAGTTTTATTCTATCAATTTTCATTTCTACCCAGTCCTATTCTTTTTTTTTTTTTTTTTTTTTTGAGAGAGAGCGAGCGCACAAGTGAGCCAGAGGCAGAGACAGAAAGAGAGAATCCCAGGACGGGCGGAAGGAGAGACGGGGAGACAGAGAAAAAAGCAGGGCTCATCACCCTGTGTGGGTCTCAGGCTCATAAATAATGAGATCGTGACCTGAGCTAAAGTCAGATGCCGAATGACTGAGCCACCCAGGCGCCCCGTGATTTTTTTTTTTTTTTTTTTTTTTGATTTTTAAAATTTTTAAGTAATCTCCATACCCAACGTGGGGCTCCAGTTCACAACCCCGAGATCAAGAGTCGCACAATCCACTAACTGAGCCAGCCAGGCGCTGCTGTCCTGTTCACGATTTAAATGTTGTATTCTGGACATAAAGCTGGATGTCCTCATTATACCTTTAGCGGTAGAAGAATATCTTAAAAACTCATATGTTCTTAGTGACATTACTCTTCTAAATTACTTCAGGTACTTGTCTTGGGCCTTAGACACGAATCAGGAAGAACGAGACAAGGGTAAAACAGTCGAAGTGGGCCGTGCCTATTTTGAAACAGAAAAGAAGCATTTCACGATCCTGGACGCCCCTGGCCACAAGAGTTTTGTCCCAAACATGATTGGTGGCGCTTCTCAAGCTGATTTGGCTGTTCTGGTAAGAAAGACCTTTCCGGTCCACCTGTGTATTTGGTAGCAGCCCTGCTTCGTTGTGAAGTGTTTTGATTTTACCCTCGAACAGCTAGAACTCAGGTTGCAGCGAGCCGTAGCCTCCAGTCACAGACGTCACTTTTGTCTCACCTGCTCTCAAGCAATCTTTGTAATTGGATTCACGTAGGAAAACAGCGTTTCATCTTTTCTCTGCCGTCACTCCTATCTATGACCGTGTCAGAACTTAGTGTCTGCTCAGTGTCATGCCTGATCCGTTTTGCACATTTCCCGTGTGCAGTGGGTACAAAACTGAGTAAGAAATGATCTGTTTTCTCAAGGCCTTTGGGCATTTTGCAGGGTCGTTCGCTTTGTCCGTGTGCCGGCACTAAGTCACATGCAGGTGTGAATTGTCAATTATAAAGGCGTGCTAGATTTTGGAAAATTAGGGGATCAGTACAAACATGTACCAAAATCTTCAGCCATCTAGATATCGGGATGTTCAAAAGCATGCATGGTATAACTCACTTATTTTTATTTTCTTGCAAAAAGCTTTGATAAAACTGAAAGGAAAGATACCCCGTTACTCGGAGGGTAGATGTGAATGTGTAAGAGTAAACTCTCGCATTTCTTGGAATAGGTCATCTCTGCTAGGAAGGGAGAGTTTGAAACTGGATTTGAGAAGGGCGGACAGACGAGGGAACACGCGATGTTGGCAAAGACGGCAGGTGTGAAGCACTTGATCGTGCTCATTAATAAGATGGATGACCCGACAGTGAACTGGAGCAGCGAGAGGTGAGCTTTGCCGTCTTCCTGGTCTGAACGGGCATCTTAGTGGGACAGAGGGTGGCTTTGCGACCGAGTGCTGTTTGCCCCTGCGGTTTTTCTGAAACCTTCATCTGTTGGGGGCGCCTGGGTGGCTCGGTGGGTTAAATGTCCGGCTTTGGCTCAGGTCACGATGTCGCGGTTCGTGAGTTCAAGCCCTGCCTCGGGCTCTGTGCTGACAGCTCAGAGCCTGGAACCCGCTTTGGATTCTGTCTTCCTCTTGCCTCTCCCCCTCTCATGCTCTGTCTCTGTCTCTCTCAAAAGTATAAATAAACATTAAAAATTTTTTTAACCTTGATGTGTTTAATAATGAAACTGGAGTTCACTTGTTTCCTATTATAATGGAGTTATTTATAAATATTCATAGATACGAAGAATGCAAAGAGAAACTAGTGCCATTTTTGAAAAAAGTTGGCTTCAATCCCAAAAAGGACATCCACTTTATGCCCTGCTCAGGACTGACTGGAGCAAATCTTAAAGAGCAGTCAGATTTCTGCCCTTGGTACACGTAAGTAACCTTTTCTTCTGTTGAGAAAAAATTTATGTCTTTATAAGTAATCTCAGTAAATACTTTCTCTGACTTCGGCTTCAAAAACACCATGACCTTTGCCCATTTGGTAATCGTGTGGTCTTTTTGTTAATTGAGTTGGGAGAGTTCTTTATGTACGAGTAGAAGTCCTTTATCAGATAAATGATGTGCAGATGTTTTCTCCTCGGGGACACCTTTCTTGATGGTGTCCTTTGAAGCACAAAAGGTTTTAATTTTGATGAAATCCAGTCTGTGTTTTCTTTTGTTGGTTGTGCTTGTGGGGACATACTTGGGAAAACGTTGCCTAACTCAGGCATGAAGACTGAGCCACACTATTTTCTTCGAAACCTGTTGTGGTTTTAGCTCTTACAGTTAGATGTCTGCTGCATTTTGGGTTCCTTTTTTTTGTTAAAGTCTTGATTACTGAGCTTTTGTGAGTTTTTCAAATTGGGAAGTGTCTCTGAATTTCATTAGTATTACTATTACTATTTTTTCTTCCAAGGTGGTTTTGGCTATTCTGGGTCCCCTGAATATCTTCACGAACATTAACATCAACTTGTCACCTTGTTCCAAAAGGCAGCTGGGATGTTCATGGGGAGTGTGCTGAATCTGTAGATCGCTTTGGGGAGCATTGCTGTCTTGGCAGTATGAAGCCTCCCAATTCATACACTGTAGCATTACAGAGGAAATGATTTTATAGAATCCTGATTTTAGAGCTGGAAAAGTCCGTAAAAATTAAGGAGCAGAATGTAGCCAATTTATTACAAACTAGGCCATTTGCTATAAAATATTTTCTAAATCTTAAGTTTATGAGGAAGCTTTTTTATTATATTTATATAATATTTATTATAATATATTCTATATTATAGAGCTATTTATTTTTTTCGTTTTCTGAAGAATAAAGGAAATGAACTGGATAATAAATTGGTTGAATGAGCGAGTACGTGGGTAGAATGGAAGTATTATTAGAACTGTTTTTTGTATAAAGTTACAGTCCTGTAATTTCTTAAAATTTTAATACTTATGTTGCTGCTCTTTAATGGATATTATTATGTTTTCAGTGGTTTGCCATTTATTCCGTATTTGGATAATTTGCCAAACTTCAATAGATCAGTTGATGGACCAATCAGGCTGCCAATTGTGGATAAGTACAAGGTATCCTGAATGTTCAAGAAATTGGGTTTTATGGGAGGTGAAATCATTGTTTTGTGTTTTACATTATGAAACAGTCCTGATAATTAACAACATAGCATAGATGTCTCTCTTTTTTATTGTTTTTAATGTTTATTTCTTTTTTTTGAGAGGGAGTGAGGGAAGGGCAGAGAGAGAGAGGCAGACACCGAATCCAAAGCGGGATCCAGGCTCCAAGCTGGGAGCGTAGAGCCCAACATGGGACTCGAACCCATGAACTGTGAGATCATGACCTGAGCCCAGGTCGGAGGCTTAACTGACTGAGCCACCCAGGCGCCCCTGGAGGTCTTCCTTAGTGGCCATATGTTGTTTAGTGATATAGATGGATCGCAATTTAATCAGCCAGCCTACTTCATTTAAGCTGTTCCCCACTAAGCCAATAATCGTTTTTTAGAGAGAAAGTCATACAAGGAAAAACTGCTGGAGGCAGAGGATTTACACGTTACGGTTGATGGATACTGACCAGTAGCTTTCCAGATACTGGGAGCAGAGTACGTGAGTGCTGGTCGGACCGCAGCCTCAGCAACGCGCTTTTGAAGTTTTATCGATGTCCTGCTTTGCCCTCCTCAAATACTTCATTCTGTCAGTAGCTCCATGCTACATTTTTTGAACGAGTATTTTTCTAATTTTTTGTATGAGGAAGCAGGCTCAGATTTTCAGAGAATCGGAGTGAATTGAAACAAATAATTCAGATCTTCACGTGTAAAATTCTGTGCTGTTTCCAGTAGCGTGCTTTTTTAGATGTGAGGCATCCTTCTTAGTGTCACCACTGTACATGTGCCGATGACAAACAATATGGAGTATTTGTTACCTGTCCCGTGTTTAAGATTAGTCCTAAGCATTCTGCCACTTGAGCTATAGATTTTCTTTTATGAGTAAGCCCCATAAGATTTCACTTGGGGTTGTTGAACTGTTGTAGAATAGTAATAAAAGTCTGCAACTCTGTGTCTTTAATTTCAAATTTAAACAGGATATGGGCACCGTGGTCCTGGGAAAGCTGGAATCAGGATCTATTTGTAAAGGCCAGCAGCTTGTGATGATGCCAAACAAGGTAAGAATTAGTAATGGTCTTATTTGGATTTCGTCTTGAAAACAGTAGCAAGGAGCTAGAACTTTTAAAAAAAATTAGGGATTTCCGTTAAAAGAAAACTTTTAAAATCCATGACTACATTTTATTAACGTCACGTGCACAGTTTACTACAGAGTAAGTGGTATTACGGTGACCAGTGACAGATGGGGAGGGGCCAGCACCATGTTAGAGCTAAAAGGTTTATCAAGACAGCTCTGCCTCTGTTCTTTCACAAGAGGCGGGTAGGGGTCTGGAGTGGTTAAGTGACTTGTTGCTCTTAACACATTGGGTCATCGAGCAAGCCAGGGATGAAAAGTCAGGTTTAACCATGGTATCATTGGCCTTTTTTTTTTTTTTTTTCTTTTTGTACATAGTTACGTTGGATACTATAAAATAACGTATCCCATCTGTGTTCCTTACCTGTTTTTAGAGAAGAGGGTTTGCCTTAATCATAAATGAGTCTCGTGTGAATTCTTTCTTCCTGTCGTTCTGTAAGTTGTTTACTGTTGGAGAGGGTTTCATTCAAGCACGCAGAACCCCCATGAATTCTTCCTTTGTGTTACGTCTGACTGCTCAGTTGCTGATAATGACAGACATGTAACTAAGGAACTGTTACCTGCCTCCCCGAGCGGCCTTCTCTCCCAGCTCCAAAGATGTTTGTGTAGGAAAGTAGGCCTGAGCCGTCAGAACCTCCAAATAGAGATTTTGTTGGGTTTAAGGGAGAATTTCTTCACCATGCTTATTCTAGGCACAGTGAATTAGGAAAAGTATCCCTTGCCACTGTAATGTTTAGGTATAATTGGCGCCTTACAAATTGTACTTTGAGGTTTCTTGATACCTTATGCATTGGAGACTGGAGTAGCCTCTCCTGGTCTCTTTTTACCAAGGTATTTATCGCCGCAGTTGAATGTCAGGGACAGCGAATGAAAATAGTGCTCATTGTAAATCCGTAGAGCAGTCACAGGAGTAGTTTGGTCGTGGTGATGGAAGGCAGATTGGTGGTTCCAAGAGGTGAGGGGACAGAGAATGGGGAGTGACTGGTTAATGAAAGGCACAGTTGCCTTTTGGGGTGATGAAGATGTTCTGGAACTAGATAACTGGTGATGGTTGTACAATATTGTGAAATGCCAAGTGGCTGCCCCTGAATTGTACAATGGAAAGTGGCTGAAAAAGGTAAACTTCAGGAGTGTGCCACCACAACAGAGAGAAAAGTACAGTCTGCTGTGAGCAAGTGACCTAGTGCCAGGCCCTAGCCGTTGGGGAGGCGTCCTCGTAGGCCCGTTAGAGCTGCTTGCTGGGCAGGTCGCTGTAGCAGGGCTGTGGCCGTTAGGGAAGCCTTAAAAACTCCGTTCGCTTTAGTCCTGCTGAGTCTCCGTGGAACAGAGTTCAATATTTTAAAAGACACAGATGCCTATCTTACATTAAAAAATTAATGGGGAGGTAACCTCCGAAATGGGAGAAAGTAATTGTATATCATTAATCTGAGACGGGGTTAAATCCAGAATATATCAAGAACTACGGGGTGCCTGCCTGGTTGGCTCAGTTGGTTGAGTGTCCAACTCTTGATTTTGGCTCAGGCCCTGATCCCAGGATCATGGGATCAAGCCCCAGGTTGGGTTCCTCACTGAGCTTGGAGCCTGCGGAAGATTCTCTCCGTCTCCTTCTGTCCCCTCCCCTGCTCACGCTCTGCTGTCTCTCAAAATTAAAAAAAAAAACCCAAGTCCTCAAAAAAAAAAAAGAAAATAATCGACTAAACAATGAGCAGGGGTCTTACACCTGTCTCCGAAGATGTGCAGCTGGTCAGCAGGCACCTGAAAAAGATCTCAGCGTCTCTGATCATCAGGGGAATGCAAATCGGAACCACAGCGAGACGGCGCCTCGCACCCGTCAGGATGGCCACCGTCAAAACCCCAAATAGCGGATGTCGGTGAGGGTGTGGAGAAATTGGAAAACCCTCGTACGCTGTTGGCGAGAATGTAAGCGTGCACAGCGGCTATGCCAAAACATAACGATGTTTGCTCCACATTTTAAAAATAGAATAATTATACGATTCAGCAGTTCCACTTCAGGACATGTGCCCGAAAGAAAGGAAGGCAGACCTCGAAGAACCAAGAACCGATATCCACAGCACCACTTACAAAAGCTGAAATGGAGAAGCAGCCGATCATGGCCATTGACCGATGAGGAGACAAACGAAACGTCTGTATGTACAATGGACTGTCATTCAGCTTTTCTGACATAGGCTTATAGCATGGATGAGCCTCAGGGGCCTTGTGCCAAGTGAATGGATAAATGATGTATGATTCCACTTAGGTGAGGTATTTAGAGCAGACAATCCTTAGTGCCTTTTTTTTTTTTCCTTACTTTATGAGAGTCCGCACAAGCAGGGGAGGGGCAGGGAGAGGGGGACAGAGGATCCCAAGCAACCTTTGTGCTGACAGGTAGACAGCAGCAAGCCCAATGTGGGGCCCGAACTCAGGAACCATGAGATCGTGGCTATAACTGAAGTCGGGCACTTAACCGACTGAGCCGCCCAGGTGCCCCTTACCTTTCATAAACCAAGAGAATTTGTTGGCCTCTGTCTTAATTTTTGAAACTGGATTAATTTAAAGATTGGACTGGCTTCATTGCGTTAAGCCGTAGAAGAGCGTGTTTGGGAGAGGGATTGTCCCGCTGGATTATTGGACAGAAAGTAGCAGACAGTACTTGTTAGTTTGTGTGCGGTCGGACTGCTGGTTTCTGCCCCTTTGTCCTGTTACCGTAAAGACTTTAGCTAATAAATCTGGCTCCATCTCACTTCTTGGAAGGAATTTCGACAGCTGTCAAAAAGGTCTAAGCTGCCTTCTGGGAAAGGAGAGCGTTTTGGGTCGGGGAGGGGAGACTGGAGTTCAGCCCGCTGTGGAGGGGAAGAGTGCATTCTGGATTCGCCGCCCCTTACCTGCCGTCACCAGGTTGTTTTGTTTTGGGGTATGTGTTTTAAAAAGACGAATTCTCTCCAGGGGCAGAGACGGAGTAAAGTAAGGCAACGCTTGTGGGTATTGCTTTTCCCACTTTTTCCCACCGGTATGCTCTTTTTTAAATAACTGGTAAGAGATGGCAGTTTTACCATTCGTGACATTTGGTACATTCACAGCTGTCACCGCTGTCAAGTTCCAGAATGTTTTCACCATCCCAGAAGGAAATCCTGTACCCATTAGTCGGTATTCTTTTTTTTTAATGTATGTAGTTTTAATGTTTATTGTCGAGATAGAGCGGGGGAGGGGCAGAGAGAGAGCGAGACAAAAGATCCAAACAGGCTCTGCGTTGAGACCGCAGCCTGATGCGGGGCTCCTCGAACTCCTGAATCGTGAGATCGTGACCTGAGCCGACGTCAGACGCTTAACTGACTGAGCCTCCCAGGTGCCCCTAGTGACTGTTCTTTCAAAGCTTAATTGTTCAGAAAACTTTGGAGACGTACACTCTTCAGGTATTTGGGGTTGAGAGGTAGTAGAAACGGTGTCCTTTGAAATCCTAGAATGTAATCATCGTAATAAAAATGACGTTCATCAAATTCAAATCCAGATGTTAGATTCAGTGTTAATAAACGTTCTGGCTCATCCACGATTTGCAGGAAAATGGCTTGAAGGGACCATTCGGATCACGTTACATTCTGCCGTGCAGCGCGTGTGTCCGAAAACCTCCAGTTTGGGGTTTATTTGCATGTGTTTTTTTTTGTTTTGGTTTTTTTTCAAGCACAACGTGGAAGTTCTTGGAATCCTTTCCGATGACGTAGAAACTGATTCTGTAGCCCCAGGTGAAAACCTCAAAATCCGACTGAAAGGAATTGAAGAGGAAGAGATTCTCCCAGGATTCATCCTTTGTGACCCTAATAATCTTTGTCATTCTGGACGCACATTTGATGCCCAGGTAGACTAGTCATTGTAATTGCCTTAGCGGTCTTCACCCTCCATGTGCAATTAGAATGTAAATGCTCTTTGCCTGATCACTGGTGACCCTCCATCGTGTGTAGCAGGGGAATGAGATAGGGGAGGTCATACATACATATCACGGCCACCGCGATGTGTCACACACACCCGGTCTTCAAGAGGTGGTATTCTTCGGAAGTTCCTTTTTAGTTTTGGTCACCTGTTGGTAAGAAGTATTACGACTTAACATTTTGCTCAGAGCGTCTTTCCCTTGAGGAGACCACAGCCACCTTGGAAATGAGGCTGTGTTTGTTTCTTCAGAGTAAGTCCCCTTCCAGACACGAAGACACAGGGTGTCCGTGTTCTTAGCTACGTGACCTCCCCACAGGGATGATGGAGCACGACTGGCGTAGCTCACAGAATTTTCGAGTTCTGTCACGAGCTCCTGTGACTAGGCAGGATAGGTTTTGATGCTGGGTACGGGGCTGTTTACTTCTGCTGGGCCTTAGTCATTGCGAATTGGATAAAACTGTGAAGTTCACAACTGGAACAAAACAAATGAGAACCAGCTGTAGTGCCAGTGAGTTCCTTCACTCCTCGGGGAGGAGATGGCTTGGAGAGACAGGCTTCTTAGGGCAGTCTGCCTGCTGGGTTTCTAAAGTCGGGCTGTGGCCTAGAAGATGGGCAGGGGAAGCATCTCCGCGGTCACGCTTGGATGTCAGGCCGCTTGACCCAGCACTTCTAACTCAAAAATAAGTTCAGTTGGCGTCCTGCCGAGATGGTGAGTTCCACGTTCCGGTGGTACGAAGTGGCTCTGCGGGACGGTCAGGTCTGTTTCACCCCAGGGATAAAGATGTGCATTGTTTTGTTTGACAGATAGTGATCATAGAGCACAAGTCCATCATCTGCCCGGGCTATAATGCGGTGCTGCACATTCACACCTGCATTGAGGAAGTCGAAATAACAGTGAGTCGCGATTCTTAGGTCATTAAGAGCACCGGGGGCTTTGTTGGTGTATGGGTTCGGAGACCGTCTCATCTCGATCATTTTGGATCGGCACCAGTGAGGCACTCGTATCTGCACTCCTTGTCTTAAAGGTTCTTTCACTCGGCACCGTTGTGACCTCCTCCTTTTTCTTGGACAGGCCTTAATTTGCTTGGTAGACAAAAAATCAGGAGAGAAAAGTAAGACCCGACCCCGTTTCGTGAAACAAGATCAAGTATGCATCGCTCGCTTAAGGACGGCGGGAACCATCTGCCTTGAGACCTTCAAAGACTTCCCTCAGATGGGGCGCTTTACCTTAAGGGATGAGGGTAAGAGTACCGCACGCATCACGAGTTTGTAGAAAACTTGGGTGCGTGTTTTGTGACAGATTCCTGTAACGTTTTATGAGCGGAGGGAATTGAACAGCAGACCGAATCGGCCGTGCATTTTAGCAGTATATGCTGTAGTTGTAAGAATCTTAATTTTGATCTCTTGCAAGGAGTGGGCTTTGAGAGTTAGTTTATTTACTAAACAAGACGTTCTCTGAGGAAATCCTTTGTACCGTGAGTGATTAAAGCCCATCCTGGAGGGCTTAACCCTGGAAGGCACATTTTTTTTTTGCCATACGAGCCTCTGCAGTAAAACCTTGTCATTTCTGTGGTCAGAAGACATTTCAAAATCAAGTCTGATAAAACATTCACTACATGGATATGGGGGGGGGATAAAAGGGATACAGAAGCTGATGGTTTTTTAGCACCTAATTTTTACAGAGGTTTAGTAGCATTTTTATGTGAGTGTTGGTGTCCTTCTGCCTACTTCTCAGTGAATCTGAACAACTGTGCTTTTCCTGTCTTGTGGCCGTGGAAGTCTTTGATAGCATGAAAACACAGCGGCTCTTAGTAAATGGCTCCCTGTGGCTTATTAGTATTTCTGACTTAGGTAACTAAGTTTAAGACGGTGGAAAACCTTACATAAAACACTGTGGTTCAGCTGAGATACAGAATCGGCAGTCAGTCCCGGTTCTGTTCGACAGAAAACGATGTGTCTCCTGCGTGTCAGCAGCTGTGCAGAGCACGGGGAACACAGTGTGTCCAGTTCCTGAACCTTCCTTCAGAGAAATCTGTACGGAGACTGGCTCCATTTTATTTTAAAGTCTGTATCTGGTACTAGTGAAGCTGGTTTTGTCCTGTTCACATAACAAAATGAGAACCTTAGTTGCCGGTTAGAACCTGATAAAAATCAGTCGGCCAGAAGAAAGTAACCTAGCAAAAGTGTTTAACCCCAGAGTTACTTGTTTTCCTAAGGAGGTGCTTGGCTTTTAGGTTCTTCACGTGACCTGATGGGATTCGAACCTCTTAAAATAGGACTGAGAACCCCTCTTAACAGCTTTATTGAGAGAATTTATATACGTTGAAATTAACTTGTTTTCAGTGTACAATTTCATGAATTTTTGTGGGTTTACAGGGTGTACAGTCATGACCACATTCTGATTTTGGAATATTCACAACATCTTAAAAAAAACAAAAACAGCCCTTACACCTGTTTACGGTCGCTTGGTATTCCTCTTCCCGGCCAACCACAAATCTTCCCCTCTCTGCCTTTTTTGGACATGCCATATAAACAGAACCATACACTTTGTGGTCTTCAGTATCTAGTTTATTTTGCTTGGCACGTTTTTGAGGTTCGGCTCCGTTAGGACACGTATGTAATTCATTCCTTTTTATTGCCAAATACTATGCCGTGGTACAGGCGCTCCACAGTGTACTTGTCCACACACGGGTTTGTGATAACAGGAAATGTAGTTTCTTTTCGGCTCCCCCCCACCCTCCAAAGATCCACTTACTGAGACGACCTGATGAGAAATCACACCTTTGGTGGTAAAGCCAGTCAGAAATTTGCACTATGAAAAATAGTTTTATGTTTTACAGTAATCAGCTTTAATACCTCACATAGCTTTGCTGTTAACTACTGAAAAGGGTTTTTGTTTGTGTTTCTTTAAATTTCATTTCTAGGTAAAACCATTGCAATTGGAAAAGTTCTGAAACTGGTTCCAGAGAAAGACTAAGCATTTTCTTGATGACCCTGCACAGTACTGTGAGGAAAATTGACTGCAAAAGCCTACTTCACACCGCCTTCTCTCATTTTCTGCCCATTGACAAACTTCTCCCCATATTTTGCAAAGACGAAATTCACAGCAAAAGTCCACATAATGTCAGCTTTCTCATATTGAGAGCTCTGCTATGCCACTGTTGAATTTTCCCCCAGGTTTTTTTTCCCCTCCCCTCCCAAACTCTGCTTCCTTGGACAGATTTGGCAATAGCTTTGTAAGTGATGTGGACATAATTGCCTACAATAATGAAAACTTACCGGAATTTTTTTATTTTTCATCTTCCCCTTAGACCTACTTAGTCTTTTTCCCCCAGGCAGATCATTCTGAGTGTGCGAGTGTGTGTGCACATGTTACAGAGACAACTACCATGTTAATAAAATATTCAATTTGAAATCCTTTTCGGTATTTGAATTGCTTTTGAATAATATTTTTTATCTGGATGTAACACTGTTGCATTAGCTTTTTAACTTACCAAGTAACTGAGTACATTTTATTGCTTGGACTTTTCTAAACTCCTTCCCCTATCCACTACTTTAAATGAGGCATTTACAAACGATGTTCGTGTTTGTATTAAAGGAAAGAACTCGTTGGACCCCTCCTTTTGATGGCTAATGCATACATACAGTTAAACGCCTTTATGCGACGGTGACGCTGCTTTCGTAGGTCTGTCCCTTACGTTCTGCCAGTTTGTATTTTAACACGACTTCTTAAACACAGTAAGTTGTCTTAAAGTTAAAGAACAGCATACTGTCGTTTTTATAAGTAAAGCATAATGAAATTGTACCCCTACGGAAAATTCCATTCACTCGTTAAATTAGCGGAATTTGCAATAAAGACAGCATGTTGAGACCTGGCAAAAAATGCCTCCTTTAGTATTTATAAGAGCTGCATGCATCTAGTATGAAAACCCGTATCAGTCGCAAGTGCCACTTCTACGAACGACACCGTTTACTATCTGTGTCGGTAATTTTAAAGGCTGGATGATCCTTGCTGGCGAAAGCTGCATCTCGTCCAGCAACTAAATGAACACCTATTTAGAGCCACCCGAATCTGCACGGACGGAAGTTAGCAGTGATCAGTGGAATCAAGCACAGTATCGACGTTTTTCTATTATTTGAAACTGTTTTCTTAAATAGAAAGCTGAAATTTGCTAACCTGTAATTTGGAAGAGCCACACTGGAGCATTGTGGGGGTTTTTAGATGGAAGGCTGACTTTCGACTGCAGCTGTCGTGACTTTGAAATTTTTAACGAGAGTAAGTGGGAAATGGAAGAGCCGCTTTCTGCGTTTCCTGGGAAGCCCCCCACCCCCCAACCAACGCCCTTGATTTTCAGTGTTGCCGTTTGTCAAAGACCTGACCTCTTTTAGACTGTGGTTTATCTCGAAATAAGATACTTTGTAATTGTGTATTTAATGTAGTGTGCCCTGTAATCTTCCTCAGAAAAGAAAAGCCTAGTCAGACTGCATTTCCAGTCACAAAATATAAAACTTAATCTAATTCTGTTCTCTTAACTTTCGAATTACCATGCATTTCATGAATGAGGCTGTACCTTAGGGACGGAGCAAAGCTCTTGCCCTAAAGCTCCCTAGAACCATACTCGTGGCTATTAAAGTGCATGAAATTTAGCTAAATTTTACTATGTCTGCAAATCTCTGGGCTTTTATTTTTCGGGGAAATAGGGGAGGTCTAATCCGTACTTAACGCCTCTTTTTTGTACTTCCAAGGTAATAGGAACAGAATAGCAGTTGCCTAGATTTTAATGAATCTTTAAACGCGTAAGAGTTGTTGAAATTATTTCCAAAACTAGATTTCCATTTTTAAACTGAACTCATTTTTGAAAACCAGTTCTGTTTGCTATTACAACATTTACACTTCTAGAATATCAGGCACACGTTGCCAAGACTCTGCCGCAAGACGAACGGATGCCGGCTGTGAAAGGCCTACGTCTCAAAAAGAAAAGATCACGAAGATAAGTCAAATGACGAAAGAAAGATCTCACCGGATTCGTTTTACATTTGTGCAAATAATCAGATGCTTTAAAAGAAACCTCGCTGTTTAATTTAACCACCACCTTACGTTCTGTGGGCTTTGAAGTTCTTCGGGAAGTGCGCGCGCGTCGAAGAGCGCTGATAGATTTTAAACTCCTGGTGACCCTGGCCGGTGACCTGGTTGGGGAAATGCAGCGTGTGAAGGGAGCTGGCCGTGGGCGATGCCGGGCCCTTCCAAAGCAGTTCGGATTCCTGTGCTGCCGTTCTGTTCTCTGCAAGTGCACGTGTGCTGCTGTGGCTGACGGTGCAAACGCAGGGTAGCTGACCGCAGACGAGGGTGATACAGACCGAAACAGTTTGTTCTCTGGCTTTGGCGTAGATACGTTAGAATCACAACTTTCTTTGCATCTCTTTGCATTCATGTTCTGGATACAACTTTCATGCTTGATTATTCATAGTTTTTTAAATTAATGAATTTAAGACAAGAAAGCTATCCTTGAAATGAACATCTTAAGTAACTGCCATTTTCCACCCTTGACTGCGGGAGAGGGGTAAATCTAGCATCTGTTTCTTGTCTTTAATTTGCCAAAAAGGACTTGTCCAGCGAAAGTCCACGTAAAACCAAACCCAAAGAGTCGGACCGAGCAGCTGTCGCCATGAAACGAGGTGACAGAGAGTAAAGTGTTCTTGAATAATGAAGCCCGTGCGTATTTCTTCGTTTGGAACTGAAAGTCTTGAAATCTGTGATACCCGGATATCAGACCTTTGTAAGTTGTGAAAATACAGGCGGTTCGCCATAACGAGTGGTAATTCACACTGGTCACGAGAACGGCTTTTCCGGGATGCAATGGACTTTGAAGGGGCTGATGCGCTTGGACCGTGACGGAAGTGCTGCGGGATATTTGGGGTCATACTTTCCATCAGATGTGGTTTTGCGACCCAAGAACAAGGCGAGCCTGCGCTCAAACGCTGCTTCCGTGATGAACTCTTGACAAAACCCCGCTAGACTCCCTGGCATCTTCGGGAACACTAGTCCCCGGCTGTCACCGCTCCGCGGTCTGTGAGGACGGTCCCACGGGGCAGCGTTTCAGCTGCCCTCCTTGCTGTCAGCCTTCCTCACGGCCCCGCCACTGCGTCCCTGGTGGCTTCGCTGCTTTGGGGAGGGACTTAGTCGAGGGGCAGATCGTTCTTAGGACCGCTCTGACCATCCGGCGACTTTGAAACCTTTAAAACCCTTTGTGAACATTCTAGTTTGCTGCACTAGAGCGGACTGTTGAACGATCCGATGTTCTGGACAGGGTTGGCCTACCTTCTCAGAGAAACTGTGCTAGTAATCCTCTCACAGACGTGCGTGAGGCAGACGGCAGTCAGCAGGTTTTAGGGGACGATATTCTGTCTCCAAATGCCATGGCTTCTATTTCCTCCAGCTCCTTTCTCAGTGACCCTAGCACGATGCCGTCTAATACGTCCACGCTTTGTTTCTTCAGAGATCGCCGTGGCAGCCGCTTGGTAAATAAATAAATGTAATTTCACATGCACAACTCAGACGACTTCTTGGTAGGTTTCAATTTAGCCGTCAGTTGGTTAGATTAGATTTCCTAGTGAGTGGAATCGGAACTGTTTTTATTTGCCTCAAGACAGTTCAGTGGATTCCATTTGAACCAATTTACTGCCAGAATTCAGGTCAGGTAGGTTTGGTTCAACCTGTGATGGTTTGGGCTCTAGGGTACTGTTGACTTTTGGTATCCTAGAACATACTGAGACTTCCCTTCAGTCAATACGCTATTTCACATACCTCTAATCCAATGCTTCCTTGAAACAGTAATATGCTAGCCGAGCCAATTACTAAGGAATGTTCTCAGCGCCTGGAGGTTGGGGAGTGGACAGGAGAACCTGGTACGTTCTCCAGCGTCAGGGAAAAGCGGATAGGCACCACGTCCGATGAGGCGGAATTTTGCAAGCAGCCGTCGGAATGGGAACTGTCTTTTCTACCTTGCCACACACGCCACTGTGCCCTTTAAAACCTACCACTGGAAACCTCAGGTCTGTGGCCAGCCAAGGTGGAAGGACGTTTCGTGCTTCCCGAGGCTCCGCACGTCCCCCCGAGTCCCTGCTGCCTCCTTCCCGCTGCCCGGGGCTCCCGCGCTCCTCAGGGGACCATCCACATGCTTGAGGTGCACCTGGGCTCTCAGAAATGGACCCCCCTGAGTTGACAAGTTTCTTCTGTTCTAAAGGAAATGGGGATCTCTCTCAGGCCAGGATTTAGCGACTAGGTTTTACTAAACAGCATAGGACAATACCTAGCTCTCATTTTAAAAAAAAAAAAAGCCAGAGAATTCAAGGGAACGGAGTAGTAGGTCTGCTGGGGTTTTTAACCTGATTCCAAAGCGTGGCAGAATGCTCTCTAGGTAGGAACGGTGGGAATCCAAGGTAGAGAGACCTTTTTCTTATGATTTGTAGCTACCTACTGTGCCTGACTTGATGCCTGTGTGAGGATTAAGCCCCTAGTCGCTCTTGCAATTATTCAAATGACTGAAGTTAAAAAAAAAAAAATTGCTTTTGTAATAACAATAAAGATTGTCATCTTCCCTTTTGAAGGATTTGTCTGTGTGTTTACAGTTGCCTATCCTGTCATACCCTGTGTGTTTCTGTCCCTTCTTCACATCGTTTCTTCCTGCCTCAGGGCCTGGAACTATCTAGCAGCAGATGTGGACAGGTCCCCTCAGCTCTTTGACGGAGGAACTTGCACATGTGTGGTCTGCTTGCACATGGTAAGCAAAGGCCTCTGTATGGCCCACGTGACTGAGTCTTAACAGCCATGTAGGAAGTCCGAGGTGCCTAATCATAAATATCACAGTACATGGTTTTTAAATGAACAGAGTTGGGGAGCCATCAGGGATTCCGTCACAAGTACGAACCTCTATGTTCAGGATGTTTAGTAACAATCAAGAAAGGAAGGGCCCGGAGAGAAGAAATTAATGGTAGAGAGGCAGTAAACACAGTGGTTCGGGGGATGGCAACAGTATGTTCCTGCATATTCCTTTGTCTCTGTGAGACCGAATGAGTTCTTGCTTAAACAATCTTAGGTGACAGGTTTTGGGAATCGGTCTGCAGTACAGGTGTTTGGCATGAATGAGTCTTAAAGGCTTGCTATTAAAGCTTGCTCTTAAAGGAGGGGTTCATATTAGGAAAGTTCTAACTAAGTGGCTTGTGAGTAACCACAGGGGTCAACACGTTTCTACTCTTCAGGGACAGGATCACCACCATCCCCGCACGGCAAACCCTGTGGCCTAAACGTGTCTGGGCATCCAACCACTCATGGGCACTGGACTGCGGCATGTAAAGACTGACCGGAGAGAATTCTAGATCTCCTGGCCCATGGAAGTGGTTTCAGAGACACCCGTTCTATCGATGCATCTTAAAGCAGAGATAGAGCACCAATGCCTTGGACTCGGTAGCTTTGTAGTGAAGTAGAGAGATCTAGGATAAATGATGGCCAGGTTACAATAAAAGACATTTAAAGTTTTCCGAATTTAAAAAGACCTGAAAAAACCCCACAAAACGGCAGTTTCTTTGACCGTGGGAAAAACCAGGTTCTGGAAGATACTTTCTCTTTAACCTCTATAGTGACAAGCTCATCTATTTTAAGTCTCTGACCATTTATGGCCATTGTGACCATACATGACGAATTTGGAAAGTCCTGTACTGCAGTGGTACGTGTTTTTGTTTCCTTACATTCATCCTGTAAATCCAGTCTAGAAAGTGAAATTTGTGTTACCATGAATATGTATTTCCTTTAAATTCTTTCTGAAGGCTCTTTGTGCCCAAATTCCTTGCATGAAATATTTTCCTGTTTTCTGCTAGAAATAGTTAAAACAAGGAAACAAAAACCTCGGAACTGACAAGTGTGCTGTTACTCAATTACTAATTTTTTATAAGACCGTATATATTTTTTTAAAGTAGGCTCCACACCCAACTGGGGGTTGGTCTCATGAACCAGAGATTAAGAGTGGCATGCTCTCCCAACTGAGCCAGCCAGGCACCCCATCAAGTACTATTTTTTATGATCTGATCCTTCTGTTAAGGGTGCCTGGGTCGCTCAGTCAGTTGAGCATCTGACTCGATTTCAGCTCAGGTCCTGATCCCAGGGTCGTGGGATCAAGCTCCATGTTGGGCTCTGTGCTGAGCACGTATACTGCTGGGGATTCTGTCTCCCCTCTTCTGCCCCCTTCCCCCTCTCTTGCTCTAAGATAAAAAAAAAATGAGGCAAGAACTTTTCCCCCTCTCACTGTGCACTGGGTCCCATTTAATGTTCGTTGCACATTTTCTTAACCCATCTTACCTTTGATCTCTTAAACGTTTCACTTCAGTGCCCAAATAAAGAAGCAGTAAAAGTAGTTCAAAGTTAATGATTTGAGTTTTAATTTTAAAGCATTTTTACGAAAAAAGTTTCTTTCTCTGGTTTAAGAGTGAGGCTACTGATTATCTAAGTCTACTGGTAAAAGTTTAGCTAGAGAGGGAATGGGAAAAATTACATATTTAACCTATTTTGCATTCTTTATTGTGTGATTATATTTAGATTGAGATTTACTATGGTGATTTAACCCCTTTTAATTGAAGTAGTCAAGTCTTTCTTTACATTTATTTTTGAGGCAGAGAGAGACTGTATGAGCAGGGGAGGGGAGAGAGGGAGACACAGAATCTGAAGCAGGCTCCAGGTAGGCTGTCAGCACAGAGCGCGACATGGGGCTCAAACCCACAAACTGCAAGATCATGACCTGAGCTGAAGTCAGATGCTTAACCGACTGAGCCACCTAGGTGCCCCGAAGTATTCAAGTATTTTGTGTTGGCTTGTAGATTTCACAAATTACTTACAATAAAAGCAATCTGTCCATTACCAAGCTTTGTTATTTCCCCGGGAAATACACTAAATTTTCGGAAAAAGAAATTTTTGAAAGAATTAGACTCTTAGGAGTTAATTACTATTTGTAAAGAAGGTCCAGCAGACAGAACTTACGTACAAGAGGAATTTTTTATTAAGGTAAAATGTGTATACAGTGGAATATATATAACTTTACAATGAGTTTGTCCAGTCTATACAATTATGTAGACACCCACATCAACATAGAGAACATTTCCATCACTGAAGTTCCTTTCAGCCCCCTTCCAGTTCGTTCCTCCTGCCAAGGGGGATCACTGTTCTGCCGTGTTAGTTTTGCCTGGTTTTGAACTCCACATAAATGGAAATCACGAGGCCCTCAACTGTCTTCTTAGAAGCAACATCATGTTTTAGAGATGAATCATGTTGTGTGTATCAGCAGTTTATTCCCTATTGCCGACCAACGTTTTATATTATGAATATCCCAGAATTTTTATCCTTCCTTGAAAGGAGATTTAATTTTGTTTCCCAATTAAGATTCTGTCATGTTGGTTGCAAATACAGCCTTCTCTGAATTATCATTAGAAATGCAAATAAGTAAACCAGACAGAGAAGTTTCATCTTTTCTGTTTATCTGATTTTATTAAAGCTATTATCAAACACAGACAGACCATTTAGTATTCCTAAAAGGTGGTGAAATAACATGAGCTCCCTTCTGATCTCTGTGTCAATCTTTTAAAATGTTTATTTATTGTAGACCGAGCATAAGTGGAGGAGGGGCAGAGAAACAGGGAGGCACAAAATCTGAAGCAGGCTCTAGGCTCTGAGCTGTCAGTACAGAACCCGACTTCGGGCTAGAACTCACCAACCATGAGATCATGACCTGGGCCAAAGTCGGATGCTTAACGGACTGAGCCACCCAGGTGCCCCCGTGAATCATTTTTTAAATCACAATCCGGCAATTGAACAATCTTGTATGTATAGTTTTCTCCAAGGTACAGACAAGCCCTCAGCCTTGGAAATGCATTAGTTCCCAAACCTACCATTCTAGCCCCGTCTCCCATCCCTCCCCTCTGCACAGCCCTTCTCCAGCCTCTTAATACCACCTGCAAACATCACTCTGCTCCTGTACCTGAATCCATGCCTTTCCTTTGGTCTAGAAATCTGGCTCGCAAACTTGAATTCAAACGACACATGTGACATCCCTAATGCTGCTCTCAGAATACCAGAAAACGCTGATACACGAGGCCTAACGTAACTCATAATACTGTGCTAAAACGAATTCCATCTTACACAACATTCTAGAATAGACAAATACGAGTGGGTATCAATGATTTAAGAACATTTCCTCTACAAGCTGATGACGGACAAAGTCACTATCAGGGACCAGCAGCAGAACATGCCTTCTTCCACCTTTGCAATATGGAAGGCGGGTTTTTTGGGAAGCAACAGACATGGAAAGCCCCCTACTCCCATTCTTTCATCTCTCAAAAATGCCCAAAGCTGGTTGCAAAAAGACTAAAACCATCCCGCACGTTCACCAAAACCTCCTAAATAAACTGTTTATTCACATGGGCAGTTTTTAAAAATGAGGCAGGGCATGAGGTAGCGGCACAGACAACCTCCAAGAAATAAGCATTCAGAGGGAAAGGCAACGTGCAGAACAAAGAATGGGTCTACGAGGCTACGATTTGTTTAAAAAAAAAAAAGGATTAAGTTTAAACCCATCATCCATGAAAGAGAAAAAGAAAGAGTCGTTTCTAGACGTGCCTAGGAACATCCCCGCAAGGCTCCAGGAGAACAGGGATCAGCGGCCACCACTGGGGCTGCGGAGAGGCGGGGGACTCTACCTTCTGCGGCCGCGGGTGGTCCAGCCTGCACGCTTCCGCGTACCTGCGCTGACCTCCCGCCTTTCTGGGAGCCGAGGCCCAGGAGAGACCGGCGCTGGCTCACGACTCGCGCCCCCACCGCGCCGGCCTCCCAAGGGGCGGCGGCGGCGGGGCAGGTGGGCGGCGGGCCAGGCCTCCTCCCCCAGTTCCAGGCGCTCGCTCGAGTCGCTCGGTACGGAATGAGAGCCAGGTGTCACCGAGGCCGCTCCCGCGCTTGACGACGGAGACTCGGACAGCCGGCGCAGCCGCCAAACGTCGCGGGTGCGACATCCCCGGGCCTGACCCCGCGCTCCCGGACGTGACATCAGGGCCCGGTCCCGCCCCCCAACTTCCGGCTGCGGGCCTGGGCTCGCGCGTGCGCACAGGGAGCCCTGCCGGTACCGCGCGAGCGTCTGCACGAGGTGGGAACGAAATGGAGGGTTCGGCTTCCACCCCACCCTCCTCCTCAACCGCGGCCTCAGCCACCGCTCCAGAGACCCCTGCCTCCCTGGATCAGCTGGACCAAGGGCAGGTGAGTGGTCCCGTGGGGAGGGGGGCTGGGAGGCGGGGGGCCAGGCCGGCCCCTGGCCCTCGCCGACGTCCCCGGAGCTTTGGGAAGAGGGTCGCCGTGTCGCGTCGCGCTCAGCCGGCCCGCTCCTCCTGCTCTCGGGGAGGCGCTCGCCGCCCCCAGCCCTGCGGCCTGGCCCTCCAGGTGGATGCAGGTACAGCCTGGGGTTCCGGCGTGAGATCCACCCGGCTCTGTTCCCCTCTCCTTTGACTTTGGCAGATCAGGTAATTTTGCAAGCCTCCGTGACCTTGGGTTTAAAGAAAGTGTCTCTGCTGGTCTCGGTCAGGTCCCTGGCATATAGTAATGGCCCCAGTATACGCTAGTTGCGTGTTGCCCTTTTCCTGGCATTGCCGCCTTCGCCATCCAGTTCCCGGGAAGCATGTTCCCACCTGGCGCGATAGTCGCCTTAACGTGGAAGAAAGAGGCTCTTTTCTGTAGACGGGTGCTGAGTGGATCCTTAGGTGGTTTCTGATGAGTCTGACATTCCTCTGATCCCAAATTGCAGGATCCTGATAGAGATGGTTATGGAGGTTGCCCATTAAAATAGAATTTGAGGAGGAAAAAAAAAAAAGGAAAAACAGACGCTAGGAGGGGGCAAATGCTAAATCATAAATCAGATTGCGAATGAATTTGTTCGTGTATCTCCACGTTGCAGATAAGAAAGGCAGTGGAAGCTCTGTTGGCACATTCCAAGTCCAGGAAAAACGCGAATGGATTGCTTCTGAATGAGAATGAAAATTTCTTTTTAATGGTGGTGTTATGGAAGATTCCAAGTAAAGAACTGAGGGTCAGATTGTAAGTTCTGATTTTCTGCCTTTGCCTCTGTTACCCGCTTGGTCGTTCTGCGTGTCTGTAACCATCGCCCTTTTGTTTCTAGTGGACATTTTGCAAATTCAAAATAAAAATATGAGTTGAAATGTGTAATTGTGCCTTAAAAAAAAAAAAGAATTCACACATGCTTAAATTTTCTAAAAATGTCACCAGTTTTCTGGGGATTGATGCACAGTTCTGTTGAATCTGAAACCTGGGTTTAGAATAAATTAATACAGCTTTTGTATTTGTATACATTCTGTTATCTTTCCATGTCATGTTAGTTTCAAGCTAAACTCCTGAGGTCCCCGACTCGCTCCTACATGCAGAGATGGTTACAGACTTGGCAGTGAGCTCCTTCTGGAAAACAAATCTATGGTGATCACACATTCTTCTTGGTCTAGGACTTTTAGGTCAGAGATCCCTTCTCTGCAGAGTTGCCAGACTTAGCAAATAAAAATAGAAGTAATTTTTTTGTATAAGTAGGTCCCATGTAATATTTGGGACATAATTATACTAAAATATATATATATATATATATATATATGTATATAACATGTCCTGTGTTCTCTCTGGCACCCCTGCCTCTGTGGGGTCCTTTTGTCTCCTGTCAAAAAAAAAAACATAAGTTTTCTGGTCCTTGTTGGTTTGTTCAGCCTTTTTTTTTTTTTTTTTTTTTTTTTTTTAAAGTTTATTTCAGGGGAAGGGCAGAGAGGGAGAGAGAATCCCAAGCAGGCTCCCGTGCTGAGGTCGACAAGGGGCTCAATCTCACGAATCATGAGATCAGGACCTGAGCTGAGATCAAAAGTCAGTTGCTCAACCGACTGAGCCACCTAGGCGCCCCTTCTATTCAGCTCTTAAGGGTTTATGGAATCCAGGGTTTTCTGTAGGGTGAAGTTCTGAAGCAGAACTATCCTCATGAAACCAGGTTGTTCACATTTTAGAACACATGCATTTGTAGCATCGTATAAAATAATGATAACTGCATGTGCGCTGTCTTGGGTATCTTTGATTATATGTTAAGTGTGGTTATATCTCAAATATTAATTGATATTTTGGATGCTGGGTATTTGTGATGATTTACTTGAATCTTAAATCTGTCCAGACTGCTGAAAACTAGATGTATTTTTAAATGTTCTTGGTAGAGTATTTGCTTAGACAGCATGAATGAAGTTTGTTGAAGTGACTGAATTTATTGTGTATTCTAGGAGTAGAAACGTATATTTTGTCTGTCATAATGCTTTATCCCTCACTTCCTTCTCATGTATTTTGCAGGTCCTTGCCTCATGGTATTCGATCAGATTTAACAGATATTTGTTTACTTACCAAGGACGAACCCAATTTAACTCCTGAAAAGACAGAACGGTTTTACAAGAAGCTTTTGAACAAACATGGAATTAAAACCATTTCTCAGGTCAGGAGTGGTTAATATTTTCAGGGCAATGAAAAGATCTGATTCCCTCTTTTGACTGAAGTGCTAGATCGTATATTCCTGCACTACCTTATAATCTAGTATTTCTTTCCTAGGGATTTGAGTTTTTGTTTTTTTTAGTTTTTAAGGATTTTGTTCTTCAGCAATCTCTGTACCCAACATGGGGCTTGAACCTATAACCCCGAGATCAGGAGTTGCCCGCTTCACTGACTGAGCCGGCCAGGTGCCCCTGGGAATTTAAGTTTTAATTTAATTTTTTCTTTTCGGTTCTCACTGGCTTTGGTAGGACGGCTTCATCTCTCCGTTAGGTCACTGTCGTGGCTTGTAGTCACCGGTGTCCTTTCTTGACGTGGGTCCCAGCCCATTTGTGCCTCCATCGGTGAGCCCAGCTCCCGGCACGTCGCGGGTTCTCGCCGCAGGTTTACTGAACTGTGTGGCTCTAGGACGATTTAAGATCCAGACCCAAGTTACCGCTTGAGTGTTTCTTCTTCTTGTTCAAGTCCCTAACTTTTGGGGTTTTTCCTCTTCCTTATGTTTCTAGATCATCCCTCTGCGAACTTTAAAGAAGGAATACAAACCCTATGAAGCCAAGCTTCGCCTGCTGGGCAGCTTTGACTTCTTCCTCACTGATGCGAGAATCCGGCGGCTCCTGCCGTCCCACCTGGGGAGACACTTCTATCACAGAAAGAAGTAGGTTGCTTTGCAGTGGCCGCGTCTGAGCCCCGTGGACGTCATCCGTGTGCGTGCACTGTGCTCCAAGCGCCTGCCTGTCGTTACAGGGTTCCCGTTCCTGTAAACCTTCTGGCCAAGAATTTATCCAAGGAGATCAACACCTGTATAGGCGGGACTGTCTTGAACATCTCAAAAAGTGGTTCTTGCAGGTAGGGAAGAGGTGTTCGCGTGTGCCTGTTTAGTCTCCTGTTCATTCGGTAATAATTTTGTAAGCTGTTTCTTACGAGATCGTGTGAATGGAAACCAGATCCTTCTATTGAAACTAAAGTCCGTCCCTGCCAAGCATGTCATTCTCTGGAAGCAGCTGCCCCTTAGAGCTTTCCACAGTGATGCAAATGGTCTCTATCAGTGTTCTCTATATAGGACTGAGGGTATACAGAATATATAGAGAGAGAGAATCACAAGCAGGCCTCGCACTGACAGCACAGAGCCCAATACTGAGCTCATACTCCTGAACCGTGAGCTCATGAACTGAAATCCAGAGTCAGAGGCTTAACTGACTGAGCCACCCAGGCGCCCCCCCCCCCCCCTTTTAAAAATGTTTATTTATTTTTATTTTTAGAAGTATTTAGTTTTTGAGAGAGAGTGAGCGAGCGCCCATGCACACAAGCCGGGAAGGGTCAGACAGAGGGGGAGAGAGAATCCCAAGCAGCCTCTGCACTGTCAGTGCAGAGCCGGACACAGGGCTCGAACTCACGAACTGTGAGATCATGACCTGAGCCCAAGCCAAAAGTCAGATGCTTAACCGACTGAGCCACCCAGGCTCCCCGAGAAACAAATCACTATTATTGCTTAAACAACTTATTCTTAAAAACCTTCTTGTCTGCCGCCGTGTTACATTTCAGTACCATCCGCGTTGGTCACACGGGAATGGAGGTCCAGCACATCATCGATAACATCATCGCGGTCACGAAGAGGCTTTCCCAGAAGCTGCCAGAGGTGCGGTCTTAACAGGTGCAGCAGTCGGTGGTTCGCGCAGGAGAAACGGGACGTGGACCGACAGTGTCGTTCTTGTCTCTGTTGCAGAAGTGGGAGAGCGTGAAGCTCCTGTATGTGAAAACCGAGAGGTCCGCTTCGCTTCCCATCTTTTCCTCGTTTGTCAGCTGTCAGGGCGAAGCCAAAGGAGTGCGCACTCCTAGTCAGAAGAAGAAGGTGAGTCGAACTTGAAACACCAGGTGGGCTTCCTCGCAGGCGTGATCGTGGCCCAAGGAGAGCGGGTTCCGTTCCTGCCTGACCTTCCGCGGTTTCCAGGGCTCGTGCTTTTAGGTGCCTTGTTCCCCCTTTCCTCTGAGATCACTTCATGGTGGTGTGAATGAAGTATATTGAGGTATGATGTAAATATCTTGTGTTCGTTGATCATTTTTGGTTTCCCTTGAGTGGGGTGAGTCAGCTCGGTAGGGGCCTGTGTAGCAGCAGGAGGAGCTGAAAGAAAACCAAAATCGAGCGTGTTAAGAACTTTCCTGTGGGCAGCATTGACGATTGCATGAGGCTAACAGATACCCGTCAGTTTGGGTCTGTAGGCTTTTAGTGCTATCGGTAGAACGAGAGAAAATTATTTTGCTATTTTTGCTCTGTTTTGGACCAGTCTCCTAGTTTGATGACACTTTTTTTTTTTTTTTTTTAAATGTTTATTTATGTTAGAGACCGCGTGAGCGGTGGAGGGCAGAGAGAGAGGGAGACACGGAATCTGAAGCAGGCTCTGGGCTCTGAGCTGTCAGCACAGAGCCCGACGCGGGGCTCAAACTCACAAACCATGAGATCATGACCTGAGCCAAAGTCAAATGCTTAACCAACTAAGCCACCCAGGCGCCCCCCACCTTTTTTTTTTTTTTTTTTTTTTTTTTTTTTTTTTTTTAGCCATGTTAATCATGTTCAGTGGGTTTTTAATTTTGGTCTTTTAATTACACCCCCCCTCCACCTCCCGCTTCTGGAAGTTGTATGTTTGTTCTTTTTCACACTGGCTTTACTTCTTTTAATTTCCTGTTACCTGTCAGTCCTCCTGTTCACCTTAATTGTTGGAACATTTTAAGCACAGTTGCTTCACTGTCTGGTCATTCGAGTAGTGGAGATCCTGGTGTCCCAGCCTGTTCTCTGTGCCCTCTGGTTCCTTGTGGACTCGGTCATCTTTGACCATGTCGCGGTCGTCGCATTGGAAAATGATTTGTAGAACTAATTTGAGGTGTAGGGTGAAGATCTTTCTCTAGAAGATTTCCATTTAAGTGTCTGGGCCTTGGCCTGGGACTCCCTGAAGGCAGATCAAAGGCTTGAGATTCCCTGAGTGATTCGGAGCAAACCATGCCGAGAATCTGCACTCCTCCACTTGTGTTCATCTTTGCCCTGAGAGCATGACTCAGTGGGGTCCCAGCTCATTGTGGGGGGGGTCCTCCTAGGACCCCTGCCTGGTGTGGACACTGGAGTTTGATTTCTTTCCACCCACCCCACCCCCTGTTAAAACAAAAATTATTGATTAGCCAGTACTCACAGCAAAATTTGCTTCTGGGCTCACTTACCCATGGGGTCCTTATTTTAGATGTCTCACAGGTAGTTGGTTCATTGATGCCTTTAAGAAAAAAAAATTTTTTTTTTAAGTATTTTATCCCACTTTTACTTGTTTTCATTGGGAGAATGACCCAAAATAAAAGACTGCCATTATCAGAAGCAGGACGCGTGAATTTTTTTGCCATCTGTCAGCACATTGATTTGAGGAGTTTGCAAAAATGTTGGAACTGTTGGCTAACATGGAATTTACACACTATTACGGGGGTCCTTTAACAGTGGTCTGTGGTAAGGACAGTGGACCCCTGGTTCTATAAACTTCTTAATCTAACTGCTGCCCCAGTCTGAAGTAGGGAAAAATTATCAGTTTTTTTTCTTAAAACTGTTTTGAGTTGTAATTCACATCAGAATACTCTACAATTTAGGATAATTCTTTTTTTTTTTTTTTCCTTTTTAGCTTTTTTTTTTTTTTTTTTTTAAATTTTTATTTGAGAGAGAGAAAGAGTGTGTGTGTGTGTATGTGTGTGTGTGTGTGTGTGTGTGTGTGTGCGCGCGCGCTCACAGGCCGAGGAGGGACAGAGAGAGGGGAAGAGAGAGCGGGAGAGAGAAGGAGGGAGGGAGGGATGGAGAGGGAGAACGAACCTTAAGCACAGTCCGCACAAAGCACAGAGCCCAATGCAGGGTTTGATCCCACAACCCTGGGATCACAACCTGAGCCGAATTCAAGAGTTGGACACTGAACTGACTGAGCCACCCAGGCATCCCTAGGATAATTCTTAACTCACCTATAAATCAGATCACCTTGCAGAAGCTCTGACTGCACACCTCATTGCTTCCAGTCCCCATATGTAGTTCTGTGAGTCAGAGCCAAGTGCCATTGAGGTTCCAGTGCTGGTGTTGTGGTTTGTTTGCTTAGAGTTGCCACAGATCAAGGCACTTTCCAGAAGCTTATGAATAATGAGAATTGCAAGTTCTAAGTCTATGCCATTTATTGACCAACAAGTGTATTCCCTACTAAAGTTAGGCTTGGAGTTTAGTGTGGCTTTTTTGTTACTGGGTTTTTTGTTTGGTGTTTTGGTAGGAATTAAAGAAAAAAGAAAAACAAAAAGAGTATCGTGAAAAACAAAAGGAGAAGAAAAGAAGCAAAAGGCTTACGAAGCGGGCCAGAAAGGCCTCGTCAGCCCCGAAGAAAGAGGAGGCAGGCCCTGGAACTGGCGGTGCTCCGGTGAAGGACCCCGCACCCCCGAAGGAGGCCCGAGCGTGTGGGAAGAAAGAGAGCAGGCGAGTAAAAGCCCAGAATAAAGTGCAGGACGAATCCGAAGAGGAGCTCCCTCAACTGGTACCAATAGAGAGGACTCCAGCGAAAGAAAACGGAGAGGTATTTCTCTTGGTGCTAGTGGCCGATGGCTTCAGTGCCCCCGTATGTCAGGCAGGCCCCGCTGAGCCATGCGTGTAAGAGGCATTGCAAGGACGGGGGCATTGTTTCTCCCTAGTGTATTTCCAGCAGAATCTGTCGTAGCAAAGATCCCAAGGTAATAGATGAAACATACCAGGTAGACCCAGAAGCCTGGGAGGGGCTTCCTTTGCCCTGTATTGGAGTGATGTGCAGTGAACACATTCCTCTGTGTATCTCGGATTCAGAGGAGGGGTGGTCATGTTAATAATTCTTGGACACACCGCCTGTGGTTTTCAAAAGCAGGCCGGGGCAGACATTTGGGCAGTGGTTCAGTTTCTGACAGTGAGTGCCCGATCACCACATGATTAATCTTTGGAAATGTACCGGGGCAAGGGCAAGCTTGGGTGCTGGGTCCTGCCTGGAAAACCTTTCAGACCTGGTGAAGACAGTCACTCTCGGAGTTCCATTGTCAGGGGCCGTTTTTCCCTGCACTTAACTCTTATTTTTCTTAGATGCAAAAACACGCCGCAGGAAAGAAGTCTCCGAAAAAGAGTCCCAGTCCCAGCACACCTCGTGGGAAGAAGAGAAAGGCCCTTCCCAGTTTCGAGACCCCGAAGGCTGCGGAGCCCAAGACCCCAGGTAGCAGCCCGGGCAAGAAGCCAAGAATCAAAGAAGAGGCGGGAAAAGAACAAAACTCTTCACTGGGCAAAAAAGACCCAAGACAGGTGACCAAAAAGCCAGGGGCCAAGTTCTTCACTACTCCTAGTAAGTCTGTGAAAAAAGCCCCCCACGCCCCCAAACAGTGGCCCAAAAAGTCCAAAGTGCCCCAGTCGACCTAAAAATCAGAGACTCAAGCAGAAGGAATCCTCCAGACTCCCTAAAGAGCTTTTTAAAAAATGCTTGGATCCCGCCCCTGCCCGGCGCAGTCTCCTCCAGGAGTGAGGCCCAGACTTACATACTTGTTAAAACCTCTGCAAGCAATTCTGACGGATGTTTGTGGGCGTGGGAAGGAGTAGTTGTGAAGGAGACCCATTTTTTAAGTTGCTTTTCCATGTGTTTCCTAATGTAACAGGGAAAATACAGTGCTTCTGTGTGGTTGCTTGTTATTAAAGTGTAACATTGGCTTCTGAGTAAACTCTTGGTGCTCCCTATCTTGTTGGTTTTCCTTGAATCCCTGCGATGTGACCCCTGTCCCCGTCTGCTGTCACCGTGGGTTTTGCCTAGGCTCCCTTACCCTAGTTTGTGCGAACCTTCCCAGCCCTTGTCCGCCGGCAGGGTGGCGCTCGCTGCCTGGCACTCACCTGTGCAACTTACAAGAAGCCCTCGGCGGGTTTCGGAATCAAATAGTCGACGTTGGTGGTAGTCGGCCCGGGCCGGGGCCGCCGAGGGGGCGTGCACTTGATGAGACCGGTTAACAGGGAGCCGTTTTCAGAGGCGCGGAGTTGAATCCCGCCTGCTAGAGACCAGAAATCCTTCTAGCTTTGCCGTCTTCCTCCAGACCCTTCCTCGGCCTGTGTGGATTCGCTCGCGTGTGCCGACTCTAGGCCGGGAAGCTGGAGAGAGTGGCCCGTGGATTTGGGGTGACTCAAATATGTTCTGAGGCAGTCAGTGACTTTTCAGGTGCTTGGCCTTTCCCTCGATTTGAATCAGGGTCCCCATCCCTGGTGGTAAGCAACGGGTTCCCTGTCCTACCGGAAAGGCCGAAGTGAGGCACGCTTTCAGGGATCACGTGGCTCGGGAAGCAGTCAACTTGCCGACGGTCTTCCATCAAGTTAGAGGAGCGAGAGCTTTTGCTTTTCAGACGTTAACTTACAATCCTCAAATCCTCTCAAATAACACAACTTTGTAATTCTGCTGTCCTTGTAGGCGTTCAAGTACACATTTCACATAGAGGATTAGCACAATCGCTTTGAATTTTCCGCAGAAACGAGGTCCCACGGCAACAGGCCAGCCTTGTTTCATATCTTGAGACGTGAAGGTGAAGTCCTCTTTGGCGTGGGTCATCGCGTACACAGTGCTGCTCCTCTCCACGTGACCTGATGGGGGGAGGGGACAGCATTCGGTCTTTTACCCACCCTCCAACCAATAAGGATTCTGCGACACAAGTGATCTCTTTGGTCTGTGGCTTCCTCCTGATGGAAATGTGGGGCAGCTGCTTACCTTCCTGTCCTTTGTACATCAGGGGTCACTCAAGTTATGTTGGTTGAAAACAGCAGATTTATTTTAAACTTCTTAAGCAGGAGGCTCATTTTCTGACAACTGGAAACCACGGCTCGGGAATGGGTGAAAATTCTGAATTGCAACAACAAGGCACAAATCCAGCTGCTAGGTCTCTAAGGCTCAGGCGCGTCCCCAGCTGGCCGATAGGGCTGTGACCTGGGGCCGAGAGGAGCGGGAAACCGCTGCTACGGTGAGTCACGCTCTTGGGGTTAAGAGGCTGGGTGTGTGGCTGACACTATACTGGGAGTCAGTGCTGGGTTTCTAGACCCATCCGCCATGCCGTGGAGAGTCAAGGGACAAAACCGGGTCTGGTGGGAGAAATGTCATGCAACCTTTCTGAAGAAATACTTGAATTTTGGTTCTTTTTCTTTTTCTTTTTTTTAAGGAACCATAATAACCATCAAAAAAACTTTTGAAGTTTATTTATTTTGAGAGGCAGAATCCCAGGCAGGCTCCGTGCTGTCAGCGCAGAGCCCGACGTGGGGCTCGAACTCACAAACCGGTGAGATCGTGACCTGAGCCAAAATCAAGTCAGATGCTCAACTGACTGAGCCCCGCCCCCAAAAATATTTTTTAAATGTTTTGTATGTAAGACAGCCTCGCTGTTTAGTGAAGATCGCATCGTATTTCATAGTCTCCTTGAGAAATAATAAAAATGAGGGACCAAAGGAATTGGCTGAGTCCTGCTATCTTATTACCGACCCCAGACCCTTGCCCTGGCCCCTTCCAGTTCACAGGCGTTGAAGGGTTTAACCAGCCAAGAAATATTTGGCCGTTTTACTAGATGTTTGAAGGTTCTGTACCACCCACATTTCTTTGTCCTCAAATTGCTACGGTTTTCCCTGTGTTCACATGTACAGCACCAAGATTCTCAGCAGGACTTTACGAACCATCAGAAGCCCTCGTCAAGCCTTGGGTCTTGAAGGAATTCATGCGTGTGATGAAGGACCACAGATATAATTTGGGTTATAGCGATGACTTCAGGATGATGGTCTCGGAGAGAAAATGGCAAACTGGGTGCTTATGTTTAACCACAGACTCGACGTCTTAGTCCAATGCTGTCTTAAAAGGATCAACATCCGGGGGCGCCTGAGTGGCCCAGTTGGTTAGCTTGGTTGTGCCTCAGGTCGTGACCTCACGGTTTCACGGGTTCGAGTCTTCCATCGGGCTCTGCGGTGACAGTGGGACGTCCGCTTGGAATTCTTCCTCTGTCTCTCTCTCTCCCTCTCTCTCTGCCCCTCCCCTGCTTGAGCTGTCTCTGTGTCTCTCTAAAAATAAATACATAAGCTTACAAAAAGGGGGATTAGCATCTGTTTGACTCTGTTGGGGTCATTTTCTATGCTTGAAATATCCAGGAAGTAATCAGGCCATATGTATTCTTTTGACTCCCCTAAAAACCTGGCTCTTAAGCCTTTCAGAAGAAACTAGCTGATGATGTGAATTCGATACCCAACTTTACAGATTTTCCCATAAAATCGTTTCCTCAGGGTCCTCAGCCTCACGGTGGCACAGAGTCAGAAACTTCGCTTAAGTAGCCATTCAGTTGCCAGGTTACATCAGTGTTCATTTCCTTCGTTTGGCCGCTCATCTACCTGCCGTTTAACCACCAAGTTCCTACAACCTGCCGGGTATGGGGCTGGGCTTGAGAAACTAATGCTTTCAGCACAGCTTTGAACTTCAAGAGAGCCCCGGTCTAGTTTGTGACTGCGCCAGAATTTTGGAATAGGGGCTGTGTTCGGCCCCGAGGAGGAGGGGGTCCAGAGGCTCGGGAACTTGCCATCTGCCGATAACTGAGTGTTAAGCTTAGAATGTGTGTGTTTGGAGGGAAATGCTAATGGAAACCAGGGGAGAGAGCTAGAAGAACTACACATACAGACCCGTGGCATAGAATAGAGAGTCCAGAAAATAACCCCTTACTTGTATGCTGATTGACAAGTCTATCAAGACAATGGGAAAAAGGGTCTTCAACTAATGGCATTAGGACATCTGGATATCTAGATGTAAAAGAAAGATCCTTATCTAACCCTGGATACGAAAAAAATAATTCAAAATGGGACCCTGGAAGAGAACACAGGAGTAAATCTTCATGACCCTGGTTAAGGCAATAGTTTCTGGAGCTATGACACCTTAACACAAGTGACAAAAAAAAAAAAAGGAAAAACGAGTTCATCCATATTGAAAACTTTGTGTAGGGGCACCTGGGTGGCTCAGTCGGTTAAGCGTCTGACTTTGGTTTGGGTCATGATCTTACGGTCCGTGAGTTCGAGCCCCACGTCGGGCTGTGTGCTGACAGCTCAGAGCCTGGAGCCTGCTTCAGATTCAGTGTCTCCCTCTCTCTCTGCCCCTTCCCTGCTCACACTCTTTCTCTCTTTCAAAAATAAACATTAAAAAAAAAAATTTAGAAACCACCAACTTTGTGCTTCACAAAAAAGTGAAAAGACAATCTACTGAATGGGGGGATATTCAAAAATCTCTTACCTGATGGGGAACTTGTATTAAGAATGTATTAACAACTCTTAACAACAGGCACCTGTCTGGCTCAGTGGGTAGAGCATGTGACTCCTGATGTTGGGGTCATGAGTTCAAGCCCCATTTTGGGTGTAGAGCTTACAAAAAAAACAAAAACAAAAACCCCAAATGAGCAAAACTCTTAAAACTCAACAATGAAAAGACAATCCAGTTTTTAAAATGAGCAAAGTGGAGGGTACTGGGTGGCTCAGTGGTTAAACTCTTGATTTAGGCTCAGGTCATGATCTCACGGTTCATGGGATCAAGCCACAGGCTGGGCGCCGCGCTGACAGCTGGGAGCCTGATTGGGATTCTCCCTCTCTCTCTCTCTCTCTCTCTCTCTCTCTCTCTGTTTCCTCTTCCCCCACTTTCTCTCTCTCTCTCTCTCTCTCTCTCTCTCTCTCAAAATAAACTTTAAAAAGAACACAAAAGACAGTAACAAGATGGATGTGGAAAAACTGGGGTGTGAGGGGCGGGGAGATGGGCAAACTAGGCAAAGGGGGATTAAGAGACGAACTTCCCAGTTGTAAAATAAATAAATCAGGGGGATGAAAAGTACAGTGTAGCGATAGAGTCAGTAACACCGTAATAATGGCGTATGGTGGCAGATGGGAACCACAGTTATCTAATGCTCACAGCTTAGCGTATAGAATTGTCAGATCACTACGTTAGACACCTGAAGCGAACACAACCTTGTCAGCTACAATTTTTTTTAAAGAGACTTGATCCACGCTTGTTAGAACAGTGCCTGCTGCCTACAAAATGCTTAGTAAACACAGATCAATTCATTGAGAAACTATGCAATCATGACAAACGATACAGAGCAACAAACACGGGAGTAAATAAACATTTAAATCAATAAACATGGTGGGATGTTTGCTATGTATCATCAGTGGGACAAAGAAAGTTACAGTACACACGATCTCTTTCAAATTCTGTCTTGAAGTCCCAATGGGCCTCAAAAGATGGGAAGATACCCACAAAATGCTAATAATGGTTATTTCTGGGTAAGGAACTCAGATTGTTTTTATTAAGATTTTTATTTTAAGGGGTGCCAGGGTGGCTCAGTCAAGTGTCCAGCTTCGGCTCAGGTCATGATCTCATAATTGATGGGATCAAGCCCTGCATCGGGCTCAGCACTGACAGCTAGAAGCCTGCTTGGGATTCTCTGTCTTCCTCTCTCTCTGCCCCACCCCTACTTGCTCCCTCTCTCTCTCAAAAATGAGTAAATAAACTTGAAAAAATAATTTTTAAAAAGTGATTAAAAATAAAAGAAAAATGATCGAGTTTCTCTCTTTATCCTCACGCCTTACGGAAAGATCCCAAGAAATGAAAATAGATTCTCAACTTGTCAAAGGGCACTTGTAAGCCCCACATGGCACAGTACAGGTTGATGGTCAGCAAAGGCATCTGGTTTTCCCGTCATTGTCATTTCTTGCTAGTCTTACATGCAGGTGTTCTGTTGTTTCCTCAGACTTCATTTTATTTTATTTTTTAAATATTTCTTTTTAAAAAAATTTTTAATGTTTATTTATTTTTGGTAGAGAGAGAGAGAGAGAGAGAGAGAGAGTGAGTGGGGCAGGGGTAGAGAGGGAGACACAGAATCCGAAACAGGCTCCAGGTTCCGAGCTGTCGGCATAGAGCCCGACATGGGGCTTGAACTCATGAACCATGAGATCATGACCTGAGCTGGAGTCGGACGCTTAACTGACTGAGCCACACAGGTGCCCTCTAAGACTTCATTTTAAGAGACCAATTTTAGGTTCACAGTCAAACTGAGAGGGAGGGACAGAGAGTTCCCATATACCTCTGCCCCCCACATGCATGGGCCACCCCCCGTCATCAATATCCCCGTACATTTGTTATAACCCATAAACCTCCACGGACACGTCATCATCACCAAGAGTCTGGTAGTTTCCAAGGGTTCGCTCTTGGTGGTGTGCATTCTGTGGGTTTGGACAGATGTATCATGACACGTCTCACCATTTTACTATCATACAGAGTAATTTTACTGATGTGAAAATCCTGCATTCTCTACCTGTTCCTCCCTCTCCCCTACCCACTGGGAAACTTGGCAGCCACTGATTTTTTTTTTTTAAACGTTTTATTTATTTTTGAGAGACAGAGAAAGAGAGAGATGATGGGGGAGGGGGAGAGAGAGACACGCACACACAAAATCCGAAGCAGGCTCCAGGCTCCGAGCCATCAGCACAGAGCCCGATGCGGGGCCCGAACCCACAAACCGCAAGATCATGACCTGAGCTGAAGTCGGACGCCCAACCCACTGAGCCCACGCAGGCGCCCCGGGCCGTTTTTTTTAATCGGCTTGTTTTCTTGGTGCATTTTAAGGGTTCTTTATATTATTTTATTTTATTTTAAGTTTCTTATTTATTTTGAGAGAGAGATAGAGAGCAAGTAGGGGAGGGGCAGAGAGGGAGGGAGAGAGAAATCCTAAGCAGGCTCCACACTGTCAGCACAGAGCCCCATGTGGGGCTCTAGCTCACGAACTGTGAGATCACGACCTGAGCCGAAACCGACTCAGACGCTTAACCGACCGAGCCACCCAGGCGCCCCAAGGTATTGTTTTGAAACGTCTGCAAATAAGCTTCTCTGCTTGTTTTTCCCATCTCTGAAGTGGGACTACTGCCATGAAATATTTTTAATGTGCTCTGTCCTCTTTAGCCTGAGAATCTGTAAGTAATATCCATAGTTCTATCTTCCAAAGATAAACACAGTTAATATTTTAATATCTGGTATGTTTTTGACAATGTTTTTTTCCTGGGCATAAGTGTTTGTTTTTTTTTTTTCCAATCTATATTTTCCAAATTCTACATTCCTAAAAAATAAGTAAAAATAAAAAAATATACACTCCGGGTCCCACTGCAGACCTACTTGATTAGATAACACATGGCAGCCTGCAGAATCTATATGTTTCACAAGAGGGCAGGTGATTCCTTTTTTCTTTTTAATGTTTGTTTATTTTGAGAGAGAGAGCGCGCGAGCATGGGGCAGAGAGAGAGGGAGAGAGAGAGAATCCCAAGCAGGCTCTGCTCTATCAGCACAGAGCCAGATGCGGGGCTCGAATTCACAAACCGAGAGACAATGACCTGAGCTGAAATCAAGGGTCCGGTCGATGCTTAACCGACTGAGCCACCCAGGCGCCCCAAGGGCAGGTGATTCCTATCCTCAGGGAGGTTTGGGAAACACGGGTACAACGCGTGTGGTAGCTAGAAGTTTCCTACACTTGGTAACGTCTGTAGCAAATTCTCTGCAGGTGAAACCAAATGAGACGGCCAAGTGGAAGCCAACCTGAGGAAAACATCTTGTATTTCCTCTTTTTATTGCAAACTGTGTCTTAGGACATTCAAGTAAGCTACCTAGCATGTGCATTTGGCCCCAGTCTCTCCTTGTTACGCGTTTCTTCCAAATCTATAGGACCGAGGTGTGTATATTATTGCACTAATTAAGAAAAAAACTGATCTGATGCATGAGAATTGCTTCTCTTGAGAATCCATGTTATTTCAATGATCCAATCAAGAGCCTAATTCATACAGAAGAAACGCAGAGACGGCTTTACTCGCCTTTCATCTAAAATCATTTCATCTTGAATGTTATCGGACCGTTCGGAGGAAATTATTTCCGAGATATATATAATTTTTGACTAAAAAGCTGCCTCTCGGACCAGGTGAGAGAAACTTACCATTTCTTGTATAAAATTGGTAGCTTGCTTTTGTTTTGTGGGCTTGGAAGTGCCTTAAAAATGCTTTTTACAATATTGTTTTTGGTTGAGCTGCCGAAACAGGCTCCAGGCTCCGAGCTGTCAGCACAGAGCCTGACACGGGGCTTGAACTCACAGACCGCGAGATCGTGACCTGAGCCAAAGTCGGACCCTTAAGTGATGGAGCCACCCAGACGCTCCTAAATATAACACTTTTTAATGTTTATTTTATTTTTGAGAGAGAGAGAGTGTGAGTGGGGGAGGGTCAGGGAGAGAAGGAAACAGAATCGGAAGCAGGCTCCGGGCTCTGGGCGCTCAGCACAGAGCCTGACGCGGGGCTCGAACCCACGGAGGTGAGGTCATGACCTGAGCCAAAGTCGGACCCTCAACCGACTGAGGCATCCAGGCGCCCATATACTACGTATTTTCATAAGATTTCATTTTGCATGATCTCTTGTTACGAGCAGCGCCTCTCTCAGTGAGCTGGGTCTTTCTTTCCCCTTGTGCACATTTCCATGAATGGCTCTTCCTTCTGGTTACAAGGAGACACGGTTCCACCTCCTGTGTTTCTTTATCACAGATTTAAGTGCCGAGAAACCTCACACCGCCGGATAGAAATGGAACGAGGCTTCTAGCAACGTGGCTCCCTTCTTTGGCTTTGTTCAGAGTTGCTTAGACACGCACATCACAGTGACGTGCCACTGAATTATTTTTTCCAAGCCGGAGGGTCTATTTCTCCTTCCACTTGAGGGCGAAGAAGGGTTGAAAGCAAAAACGGGCAAACGCCCGGTCACTTGAACATTATTGCCAGTCACTAGTCATTCACTTTCTTAGCACAGACAGCATATATTTTGAACTTTTCCGAGGTTTCCTGTCCTGGAGGTTTAACAAAAACAAATGAAAACAAAGCCTCTGTCCACTGCTTTTCTTCCCTTAAATAGGAGAAGGGCAATTTCAAAAGGGGACACCTTGCAGGTTGTTGGGTATTGCTGCTGGCTGGCTCAGTCAGAAGAGCGTGTGACTCTGGATCTCGGGGTCGTGAGTTCAAGCCCTGTGTTGAGTGTAGAGATTACTAAAACTAAACTGAAAACAAAAACAAAGCTCGAGCACATACAGAAGGCGAGGACCTGGAAATTATTCCCTTAAAGCTGTCACGCCTGTGTGGTACCTGGAAAGTGCCTGGATCCTCCCCAGGGACTGTGTGGCCCATTCTGAAGACCACAGTGATAGGGGATGTACCAGAACAAGAAAGGAGGAAGCAAATAAATATGGTTAGACATAAGGTAAGGTCAGGTAGCTTTCCTTCCTGGGAGTAAAGACCAATTATAACTGGAACTGATAAAAAACAAAACAAAACAAAACTCCCATTTACAACCGCAAGTAGATGGAGAAAATACATACAAATAAATCGAGCGCGATCGAGAAGTCTCTTGCAGAAAAAAAAAAGTTTGGCCATGTGCCGAAGGACAGAGTCGACCCTCCACAAGAGGACGCGCTCCCTCTTCCCAAGGTCCCTGTGGACTCAGAAGATGTAACTTTTCCCTAGGTGCTCTATTTCAAATCTGATAAAACCCCAAACTTGAATAGGCGTGTTGAGGATGACGTGGGCAAATTGAAGTCAATGCTCCTAGAAAAGGAAGCATATGGAACTAGACGGGAAAAGTCCCGAAGGCTGTTGAGGGGAAAACATTTCCAACCAGGTTCCAAAAGCTCCAAAGGTCTGCTCTATGTTGCGGGAAAACACACACACGCGCACACACAAACACACACACACACACGAAGAAGAAATAGGAGTGGTAACGTCACACAGGTCTGTTTTGGGGGAATTTACTATAATAGTGGTTTTTCACAGTAGGGAGAATGAACAAAATTTTCCAAATGAATTAGGGATTCTTGATTATTCATTTGGGGGAAAACATAGACCCATACTTCAGGCAACGGGCAGATTCTGGAAAACCCAGGATTTGGCCATTTGTGTTGGCCCAAGATCATGAGTGGTAATTTTGTATCAAGATGCACTCATTCAGGAAATGGCTTTTGTCTGCATATGCTAAGAAAAACCATTGATGGGTGAGTTGGCTGATAACCCCACTGATGAGATGGTGTTATTCTGCACGTGGGTCCTGGTGTGTTTGGAAGATGCCAAGTGACACATTTATCTGTTAAAATACCCATCAAGACTTGAGTTTAGTTTGGTGGCCATTTAATTCTGCGATTCACAAGTGATGCTTTCTAATTTGCTCAGTAGTGTGCCTAAGGCCAGGGCAATACCAACAGCGGGAAACATTTGGGAACCCTCGTCCCCGCTCAACTTCGTGCTTGTTAAATTTGGCACTGGGTTCCCTAGTGACAATTAGTATGGAAAATACACTTCCCTTGGGCAATTGTCCAAAGTTTCCTTCCTCTTATTTTATTTTATTTTTTATTTCATTTTAATTTCTTATTTTAATTTCTTATTTTATTTTAATTTCTTATTTAATTTTAATTTTTTATTTAATTTAATTTTAATTTTAATTTAATTTTAATATTTATTTTAATATTTTATTTTATTTTAATATTTTTTATTTTATTTTATTTCTATTTTATTCTATTCTATTCTATTTTGAGAGCATGAGCAGAGGAGAGGGGCAGAGAGAGAGAAAGAGAGAGAATCCAAGCAGGCTCCACGGTCAGTGTAGAGCCCAGCTCGGGGCTCGACCCCACGATCCCAGGACCATGACCTGAGCTGAAATCAGGAGTTGGATGCTCAACCGACTGAGCCGCTGAGGGGCCCCCAGTCCTTCCTCTTAAATTAGCCTTTCATCTTGAGTGTGATCGCTTGTATCTAACACGTAGGAATCTAAATGCACCATCAAGTAGTGGTCGTGCTTCAGGAAGATGTCAGGTCAAGTCTACCTGACACAGAACTTGATTTTCAGAAGCAGCGTCTGGATGTCACGAGATAGTTTCATGAAATGTGTGGGAAGGTGTCCTTTAAACTACCAATATTAAGCACTTCCCATGACCACAATGAACGTGGGGACTTCGCATGCCGGCTGCTCCCCCTGAAACAGTCCACAAGCCCCAGCCAACAGCCCCCCAAGCATCTCCCTTCGCTTCTTCAGAAGAATGGAGAGCCCTGAAACTAGACCCCTTTGGAGCACCTCTGTTACGACCCCAGACTCAAAGCAATGGATGGGACCTGAAGACAGTACAGGGAGCAGTCGACGGGAAAAAACATCTTGCTCCCGGTAACTGACGTTGTCCACGTGTACAGAAATCGTACAAATGAAGTCAGAATAGGGTATCGTCAGCAAAAGGATCGAGAATGCTTGGAAATGAAAAAGCAAGCAGATAGGGAACCTGGGTGGTCCTGTCGGTGAAGCGTCTGACTTCGGCTCAGGTCAGGATCTACTTTGTTTTTTAAACAAAACAAAATGGCTTTATCTGTGTCAATACACCGGCAAGTTGAAGATTACAGGAAAAGGAAATGCCTTCCTCAAATGAGAGACTTCCTGCACCCTCCGGTGACAATGAACTTGAAGCTGGCATGTGGGTACCTAAAAGTTCTCCTGCCAATCTGTCCTGTTGGCACTTCGTTGGTATTATTTTAACAACAGTTACAAATGCTTTGCCTTGGCTTCTCCATCCCTGAAGTAGTGATACGTGTTTTTGAAGTGACTGAAATCTGTAAGATTCTAAACAGAACATTGTGTCCTTTCTGTCTTTATCCCCTGTGTCTAGAGTTTTCCATGTCCCTTCTTTTTCGCCAGTTATATTTTCAAGCTTTTGCTCATGAGATTTCCTTTCTTTTCTTTTTAAGTATTTATTTATTTTCGAGAAAGAGAGAGACACAGCATGAGTGGGGGAGGGGCAGATGGAGAGGGAGACACAGACTCCCAAGCACGCTTCGGGCTCCGAGCCATCAGCACAGAGCCCGACGCGGGGCTCGAACCCACGAACCGTGAGATCATGACCTGAGCCCAAGTCGGACGCTCAACCGACTGAGCCACCCGGGCGCCCCTTAACTAACAGAGATTTAAATAAAAGTAAGAAAAAATTCACTTCTTTATTAATCTGCAAGAAACAGATTAGTGGTTGCCTGGGTCAAGGGGAGAGAGAGAGGTGTGAATTACCAGGAGGCACGAGGAAACTTCTGGGAACAACGGATGTGTTTTTCATCTTAGATGTGTGCTAATGCTTTCACATGAAGGCCAGTGCGGGGCTTGAACTCAGGACCTTGAAATCAAGACCTGATGTGAGGTCAAGAGTCAGAGGCTCAACTGACTGAGCCCCCCCAGGTGCCCCTCGATTGGATACTTTAACTGTGTGCAGTTTTTTCCTTCATTATTACCTCCCTGAAGCTGTGAATACAGAAGCAGAGAGTGGACGGTTCCAAGCAGTGTTCCCCAGTCTTTGCAGATCGTAAGCCCCGGGTGCTGGGGAAAGTCTACTTTCCTGGATCCCCGTGAAGCACCAGGTGAACTGTGCTTCCAACAAGGGACGTGGGAATTCTCGAGCTGAGGGACGATGGGAAACACGGGTATAACGTGGGCCTAGAAGGAGGCCTCCCTCATCTTGACCAAACCCTCATCAGGAGCAACCACATGAAGTTACCTCCATCCACAGCCAGGGGGAGACAAACGATGATTTCCTGATTTTTTTTCTCCCAGATCCATCACTACAGCACGACAGTGTCCCAACAGCCTCTCCTGGAAGGAGTTTTCCCAGCCCCTCGGCATCTTCTGTGATGGGCTGAATGGCGAGGAGGCTAAGCTGATGGGTGAAGTGACTTCCGTGAGAACCCACATTACCGCAATTACCCAATCCAGATCCTACCTCCTACAAGAGACACTCCAAGAGCCGCGTTTGGGGTTTCCCTGGAAGCGAGTTGGCTGTTGGTTGTTAAGGAGATTCACTTCATCAGGTACAGGAAACTGTGTTTTTAAAAAATACGAGTCGCCGTGTGTTTGGAAGTCGTTAAGATTTTTTTGTCGTGGCTACCAGGTGAGGTCAGGGATGTTTCTCGTAGGAACGGAAAACATCTGTTCACACTCCTAAAAGTACGGGAATAGAGCCTCGTTCATGCTGTCACTGAGTTCTGTGAATTTCTTCAGGGCGACGCGCAAAAATCACGTAATCTTTTATCAAGTTATCCTTTTCTTCATGTTTGTTTGTTTTTTAAGTTTATTTACTTATTTTGAGAGAGAGGGGGACAGCCTGAGTGAGCAGGGGAGGGGCAGAAAGGGGGGGGGGGAGAGAGGACCCCTAGCAGGCTCCCGCACTGTCGGAGTGGAGCCGGATGTGGGGCTGGAACTCACGAACTGTGAGATCATGACCTGAGTCGAGACTGGGAGTCAGACGCTTAACCGAATGGGCTACCCGGGTGCTCCTTTATCAAGTTTTTCTCACTGAGCTGGCAATCCATTAATTTTTCCATTTTTTGTTAAGAAGAGTAAGAGACGTCTGCTTGCAAAAGTACTTGTTTCCGTGACTCCCATTCTTAAAAAGTCACTCACTTCAGTTTCTTCATATTCCCTTAATATCAGCACCGATTGGTATGAGGGAAAACATAGATTCCCATGTGAGCAATGTACAAAAATTCCCTATGGATTAGAATGAATACGGTGGGGGCGCCGGGGTGGCTCCGTCGGTTAAGTGTCTGATTTCAGCTCAGCTCATGATCTCACGGTTCGTGGGTTCGAGCCCCGCGTCGGGCTCTGTGCTGACGGCTCGGAGCCTGGAGCCTGCTTCAGAGTCTGTCTCCTTCTCTCTCCGCAACCCCCCCCCCCCCCAACTTGCCCTCTGTCTCTCTGTCAAAAAAAAATTAACATTAGAAAAAAATAAAATAAAATGAGTAAGGTAGTTATCAAAACAGAAGACCCCTAACTGTGACGTGCCTCTTAAAAATGTCTTCAAATGTCACAGATCGTGCCCAGCACCAGGATTTGCTGCTGGGTTATGTGCCTGGAAAAAGGAAGATGAACAATAAGAAAGGATGAGTCGATTGAGTTGATTGAATCAGTCCCTTGATTGAGTTGAGATCGTCACTGTTAACCACAGGGATGAGACACGATGTGTGCCTTCACATGGGTCCTTCACGGTCCTCAGGCAGAGGGCAGCCCGTCTATCTGCTGAAATGCCAACCACAGCGGGGTTTCCCCGTGGCTCTGGCCTTAACTCTGCCCCTCACCAGTGGCCCTTTGAAGTCTGGGGAACTCGAGAAACCCCTTCAGTTCACTCAGGCCAGGACAAGAGCATCAGTGGGAAACGTCTACAAGCTTTCTTCCCTCCTGCACGTAAACGCGGCACCCGGGTCTCCCCACTGGCAGAGGAGGGGAGAACGGACCCCTGTGCTGAGTTCAAAGTTCCCCGTTCTGCCTCGTCTGAGGCACATATGGCTTTTACCACCGATTCTGTGATCTCTCAGCGTCTCCGTTCGATAACACAACTTCTGTTTTGTGCTCCGTTCCACGGGTGTCCGGTTTAGAACCACAATCTTAAATACGCCACCAGACAGGGTTGCTGTTCCCATAAAATGCAACGTATATTCCGAGTCTCGACGTGTTTGCTAGCAAAGCAACCCAGAATTGGGGCACCCAACTCGGTAGTGGGCTCTCTATAGAATCCAGAAGTTTGTGACCGTTCCATGAAGGTTGTTGAAAGAAATGTCCAAAGCAAATCAAGAATACGTACTAAGACCCCCTGATTTTCCAGCAAATCCTTGACTCCACAGAAGTCCGTCTCCAGGCTGTCCTGACCGCTGGCCCTTTGAACCATACCATGGTTCTTGGGTAACTTGTAATTCACAGAATTCGAAGCATCATCTAAAAGCGATGTCACCCCATACAGGGAAAACAGTTTCCTAGGAAACCTGTCGATGTATCTGACCTTCATTTCGTTCTTCCCTGATCCCGGCAGCTAAGATTCATCATGATCTCAGCACCTCGGGCTTATTGTCAGCATGCTTGGTTGCAGACAGTATCCACATTCATCCAAAAAGATGTGTTCGCGTAGATTCTGCCGACACTTCTTTTTTTTTTTTTTTTCTTAATTTTTTTTTTTAACGTTTATTTATTTTTGAGACAGAGAGACACAGAGCATGAACGGGGGAGGGGCAGAGAGAGAGGGAGACACAGAATCGGAAGCAGGCTCCAGGCTCTGAGCCATCAGCCCAGAGCCCGACGCGGGGCTCGAACTCACGGACCGCGAGATCGTGACCTGAGCTAAAGTCGGACACCCAACCGACTGAGCCACCCAAGCGCCCCCTGACACTTCTTTTTTATTCTTCACCAGATTAATGGCTTTGGTTTTTGGAATTGCCACGGCAGCTGTCTCCTTGGATCCTAGAAGGTTCTTCTTGGCAGTGATGGTGATTGCCACCGCCGTGGTTTATGTCGTCATTCTCGGAGCGCTCGCCTTTGGAGCGCGCTGCCGGTCGGCAGAAATCGGCGCTCCCCGCGTAGAAGAATCGTGGAGGTACAGGATGGAACAGGTTGAAATTTGGACTTAGCGACAGAGAAACCCACGGTCAGCGCCGGCCTGTAAACTTCCCCGAAACCTGGCTATCTTTAGACCCTTGGGCCTTTTTATTTTTTTTTATTTATTTTTTATTTATTTTTTAATTTTTTTTTAACGTTTATTTATTTTTGAGACAGAGAGAGACAGAGCATGAACGGGGGAGGGTCAGAGAGAGGGAGACACAGAATCTGAAACAGGCTCCAGGCTCTGGGCTTCCCACCATCGCCGAGGATCTACTTGTGCCTCTCGTTCTGTCTCTTCACGTCACATCCTGCAGGTTTTCACATGCACACCAGGGACCTGCCCGAGACGGAAGGTTCCCAGCTCATGCCCTCATCACTTGCCTTGGGATGAGATGCCCCGATCTTACCTCTGCGAGCAGTTTCCCGCTTCCATGGTCCTGTCCTGTCCCGTCATCACTGCCACCTGTGAGCCCCTTCAGATACCCATTCTCTCACCACACAGCCCAGCTCCTTCTTGGTCAGGTGCCCTGGCTTCCCTGACTTGCCCTTCTTCTTGTCTGATTCGTGCTCCCTCTAGAAATACCTGTGAATCCTCCCTCCCTTCTAATTCTACGTGCCTGGTCCTGTATAAACTTACCCCCACCAAACCACCACCAGGGCACATGAAATCAAAGGGGCAGACATCTTGGAGCAAATCCAAGGTTGACCGGATTAAGGTTGACTGGCTGCCTTTCAAATGGTGATCACTAACCTCAAAAGGCAGTCCCCACTCTGTCCGACCATGCTTTCAACTCTGCCTAGAGTCTGAGAGAGTCTTTTGTAGGACAGTTGGCCAATGAAAAGTCTTTCCTTCTCCCTCGACGGGCATTTGGGGGTCCCACAATGATAGGGATGGCTTACCATTTCACCTCCTGTCCCTGGGAGTCCTGCCGGTCCCCAAGCCCTATCCAACAGCCCCCGAGCCCCTCTCTCTGAAATATGAAGGAAGACAAACTTTTAAGGAGCATCTCCGCCTGCCATGATCTGCAAACTCAAAGGACTTTAGAAGACACAGAGCCAGGGCAGGGAACAGGAAACAGAAAAAATATATTGGTATTGATAGTTGATACTGGCATTTTCAGACATATAGGAGAACAAATTACGTAAGAGACGTAAGAATAGTGTGTTCTAAAGGATCAATAAAGAAAAAAAGCAAGAGCTCTTGGGAATTAAAAACAAGGACAGAGGGGCACCTGGGTGACTCAGTTGGTTGAGTGTCCAACTCTTGATTTCAGCTTAGGTCATGATCCCAGGTCATGGGATCGAGCCCCACGTTGGGCTCTACACGGAGCGTGGAGCCTGTTAAGAATGGCTCTCCTGCTCCCTCTGCCCCTCTCTGCCACTTGCACATGCTCTCTTTCCCTCTCTCGCTCTCAAAAAAAAAAAAAAAAAAAAAATGAGGATAGAACTTAAAAATTGAAAAATTTGGGGGGCACCTGGATGGCTCAGTTGGTTGAGCATGCAACTTCAGCTCAGGTCATGATCTCATGGTTTGTGAGTTTGAGCCTCGCATCGGCCTCTGTGCTGACAGCTCAGAGCCTGGAGCCTGCTTCCGATTCTGTGTCCCCCTCTCTCTCTGCCCCTCCCCTGCTCATGCTCTGTCTCTCTCTGTCACAAAAATAAATAAAAACATTTTTAAAAAAATCTAAACATTACAGGGCGCCCGACTGGCTCAGTCAGTGTAATGTGTGGCTCTTGATCTTGGGGTTTAAGCCCCATGTTGGGCATAGAGATTATTTAAAAAATCCAAACATAATGGCATTGCACACTTAAAAACTTAAATTTGGGGCACCCGGGTGGCTCAGTTGGTTAAGCGTCCAACTCGGTTTCGGCTCAGGTCATGATCTTGGGGTTTCATGGGTTTGAGCCCAGGGTCGGGTTCTGTGCTGGCAGCTCAGAGCCTGCTTGGGATTCTCTGTCTCCTCTTTCTCTGTCCCTCCCCCAGTCGTGCTGTCTCTGTCTCTCTCAAAAATAAATACAGTTAAAAATTTTTTTTTACCCTTAAATTTATAAGATCTCTTCTTAAGTGTTCTTACCAAAAAAGAAGACAAGGAAAAAAAAAAAAAGCAAGAGAACACAAGCAATCTCGCAGAGATGATGGGTTCATTTATTACCTTGACTGCAGGGATAGTATCATGGGTATATGCATACGTGCATGAATTCATCAAAATATATACATTAAATATGATTTTTTGTATGTTAAGTATACCTCAATAAAGCTGGAAACAGAAATACATTGGATATCATTAATAGTGATTGTTTCTGAGTGGTGGAATACTCAATGACCTTTATTTCTACACGAATCTTCTATTTTCCAGAATTTTCCAAGGAACATATGTATTACTTTTTTTTTTTTTTTTTTGAAAGAGAGAGAGTGTGAGCAGGGGAGGGCCAGAGAGAGAGGGAGACACAGCATCCGAAGCAGGCTCCAGGCTCCCAGCTGTCGGCACAGAGCCGGATGCAGGGCTCAAAGTCAGGAACGGTGCGATCATGACCTGAGCGAAAGACTGAACCTCTGAATCACCCTCACGTTGGGCTCTGCGCTGCCTGTGTGCAGCCTGCTTGGGATTCTCTCTCTCACCCTCTCCCTCTCCCCCTCCCCTTCTTGTGCTCTCTCTCTCAAAAAAAATACTTTAATAAATAAACAGACTCCTAAAAGGAGACAGTAGGATGGTCGTTGCCAGGGGCTGGCGAGGAGGAACAAATGGGGAGTTGGTCAAAGGGCACAGAGTTTCGGTCGTGCAAAATGAGATAAGACCCAGGGATGTAAAATTCGGTATGGTGACTGTATTAAGGATACTTAAAAATAACCATAATAAACTCACTATATATTAAAAAACAATACTGTGTTGTATACTTGAAATTTGCAAAGAGGGTAGATCTTATGCGTTCTCATAGCAACAGTAAAAAAAGAAAGAAAGGGAAAGAAGATGGTAATTCTGGGACGCGATAGGTATGTTAATTAGCTTGATTATGGCGATCATTTCACAACATATATATATATATATAATATATATATATCTCAAATCATCCAGTTGTATACCTTAAATATACGCAATTTTTAGTTGCCAATTGTACCTCAACAAAGCTGGAAAAAAAGAACAAACTGTTGATGCCCAAAACAACAGGGATGAATCTCACAATATTTATGCCGAGGGATGGAACGTAGAAGAGTCTATACTGAATGGTACTATTTATATAAAATGCAAAATAATTCATAGCAGTAGAAAGCGGATATTGGGCCGCTCTTTCTGCCCATGGGGTCCTGTCCCCATGCTTTAATAAAAACACCTTTTCTGCACAAGAAAGAAAGAGAAAAGAAAGAAAAGAAAGGAAAGAAAGAAAAGAGAAAGAAAAGAAAGAAAGAAAGAAAGAAAGAAAGAAAGAAAGAAAGAAAGAAAGAAAGAAAGAAAGAAAAAGCAAGCAGATCAGTGGTTGAATGCGGGCGGGCAGAGGAAGGCATGATTTACAAAAGGGGACTTTCAGGGGTGACGGATGTGTTCTTGATCTTAATGGTGCCCATCCTCGTACCTTCTTGTATTTCTTTGAAGCAGTGAGGAAGTAGAGAGTGAATAATTTTAGAGCATTGTCTCGCTAGTTCTCTTCAGCATTAAGAGTCCCTGTGGGGCTTGCGGAAAACTGGTCCTCTGTGAACCAATCTGGAGGATTGTGCCTTCCACCCGAGCCCCGAGATTTTCCAAGCCTGGGGGGAGGGGGTGGGAGGAAACAGGGGTATAACGTGGGTGAGAGCTGAGGGCAGGAGGCCTCCCTCATCTCGACCAAACCATCACCATGGAGAGCCACATGAAACCACCACCATCAACAGCCAGGAGGAAATCAATTATGATTTCCTTTTGTTTTGTTTTGTTTTGTTTTGTTTTGTTTTGTTTTGTTTTGTTTTGTTTTACCCAGGTACACGACCTTAGCTACCGTATAACCAGGGTCCTGCCACGCTCCCCTGTAAGGAGTTTTCTCAGATCGTCAGCATTTATATTATTGGGTCAATTGAGAGAAAGCTAAGCTGATGGGGGAACTGGCTTTGCCACGAGAACCCATGCTCTTCCGATATCCAATCAAGATCCTATCTCCTGTTAAAAGAAGCCCTAAGAGCTGTGTTTGGCCGTTTCTGTTGTGAAAAAGCTGCCTTTCATGCTGGGTGGAGATCTATCTATATTTACATCTCCATCTACATCTCTATCCATATCTACATCATCTCTAGATCTCTCTGTATCTATATTAAAAGTAGTGGTGTATTTTATTTTATTTTTTTTTAATTTAAAAAAAAATTTTTTTTAACGTTTATTTATTTTTGAGACAGAGAGAGACAGAGCATGAACGGGGGAGGGGCAGAGAGAGAGGGAGACACAGAATCGGAAGCAGGCTCCAGGCTCTGAGCCATCAGCCCAGAGCCCGACGCGGGGCTCGAACTCACGGACTGCGAGATCGTGACCTGAGCTGAAGTCGGACGCTTAACCAACTGAGCCACCCAGGCGCCCCAAGTGGTGTATTTTAAAGTCATTAAAGATGTTCTTTTTCTTATTCCTGGGGAGGGGTGGCAGGGATCTCTTCTTAGGTTCATGAACCACTGCGATTCCTTAGATGTTTCCTTATTATACCCTGTTTTTCTATTGTTTTATTTCTTTATTTGTCAACGTCTTTTGTATATAAAGGATCTTTTTTTAAGAGTTGATTTATTTTGAGAGAGAGAGAATGCAAGTGAGCAGGGAAGGGACACAGAGGGAGGGAGAGAGAATCCCAAGCAGCCTCTGCACCATCAGCGAGGATCCCAACGCACGGCTAGAACTCCCCAACTGTGACATCATGACTTGAGCCGAAACCAAGGGGCGGATAGATGCTTAACCGGCTGAGCCACCCAGGCACCCTTGTATATGAAGGGTCTTAAATCTTTGTCTTCTATGTGGCGTTCAGCCTCCAGTCCATTAAATCTGAAACTAAATTAATTAACAGGACCCTTCTTTTATGTTCCACCCGGTATGTACTAGACTAGTATGACAACTTTAAACATACCGTTGAGTAATGCTGACACTCCCATAAAATGCCATATACACCCCTAGTGTATACGCATCCCTACGCAACGCTCAGGACTGTGGGCAGTGCCCCAGTTCCATACTGGTCTCTCTGGATCTCTTCTAGGCATTTGTGATGGCTTCATGAAGGTTACTGGAAGGAGTATGAAAGGGAAATGAAGAATATGAATGAACCGTCCCTAACTTCTTGGCAACCTTCTCTACTCATCCCTACCTCTAGCCTTCTGTTTTTAACTCCATGACGACCCTGGATTCACTTACAGCGAATGGAATTTAAAATTTCACCTGGAAGCAATGTCATGCCCAATGGCATATTTGCAACTACGTGGATGGAACTAGAGGGTATTATGCTAAGTGAAATCCGTCAGAGAAAGACAAATATCCTAGGACGTCACTCATAGGGGGAACTTAAGAGACAAAACAGAGGAACGTAAGGGAAGGGAAGGAAAAATAATATAAAAACAGGGAGGGGGACAAAGCACAAGAGACTCTTAAATATGGAGAACAAGCAGAGGGTTACTGGAGGGGTTGTGGGAGGGGGATGGGCTAAAGGGGTAAGGGGCATGAAGGAGGACACTTGCTGGGATGAGCACTGGGTGTTATATTTAGGGGATGAGTCCCTGGAATCTACTCCTGAAATCATTGTTGCACTATATGCTAACTATCTTGGTGGTAAATTTAAAAATTAATTAATTAATTAATTGTTTTTAAATGTCATGCCCAATGGGGAGATAGGTTCCTAGTCAACTTCTGACTTACTAACCTTAATTTTTTCCTCCTAATCTCTGCAGACAAGACTCCTCATGACCTCAGCTTTTGAGGTGATACCCAGGGGAGCTGGTTGCTGAGAAGATGGCAGGAAGGGTTTCCACAGAATTTTTATAAATGTATCCTTTTTTTTGGATTACTCATTTTGCTTCTGGAACTTTCTGCAGTGGCTTTCTTGTCTGATCACATAACTCTTTCTCTTGCAATGATGGTGTTTCTGAAAAATTTTTAAGTTTATTGACTTATTTTAAGAGAGAGAGAGAGAGAGAGAGTGGGGGAGAGACACAGAGAGAGAAAATCTCAGGCAGGCTCCACACTGTCAGCATAGAGCCCGATATGGGGCTCAAACTCACAAAACCATGAGATCATGACCTGAGTCGAAATCAAGAGTCAGATGCTTAACTGACTGAGGCACCCAGATGCCTCTGGAATTGTTTTTATTGTTATTACTTCAATGTTCACCTTGTATGGAGCATGTCAAAATTCCAGAAAATTCATCTTTCAGCCTAGAAGAATTAGCAAATCTTAGAAGTGCCCAGAGGCTTAGAATAACTACTCCTGGTATTGTAAAATGGAAGCGTCCAGAGCAAGCACCTGACTATAATTTTATGTTAAACCCAGATATCTTTGGGCCTTTGGATCCCCTTAAACCTCTTTGAGCATTGTTTTGAGTAGAAATAAACTCTGGCTTCTAAAAAGCTTGTTACCTGAATTTCGGAATGTTCTTGTTCCCCATATTGCCTCTGTGAAATCTCTATTTCTTCCTGCAGAAATCCTTGGCTCTCAAAGTCGTGTCAGGTGAAGAAATCAGTTTCCTCTTGCTTATTGCTGGCCTCTCAGCATCACCGGAGACCCAGAGGCTTCCTGCCCCCTGGCTCTTCCCGTAACCCCCTCGTTAGTGGGGGCAGGGGGGTTAGTGTGATGGAACATCACAGCATGTGTTGCTTTACCGTTTGCCTGTCCTCACTTGTGTTTCTGGCTTGGAACTTGGTCTGTTTGTCTGTTGGGTTTTGGCTTTCTCCTCATTGGCCCTTCCTTCCAGTGGCTCAAGTGTAGTTTCTTGTCTGTTACAACTTGTGGTGCCATCCTCCTGCTCTGTCCCTGCCTTTGACTTGGCGTCTGCTCTGTTTTCCTCTACACTTGTTCTTTTTTTGTTGAGTGAAAATAATCCATTTGTGTTGTATTACTGTTTTCAGTTTCATTCCTGAAACAAAATTAGGACCTTAAATTCTTTTATTAAACAAAGCTGGAGAACCAAACCAAAACAAAACAAAACAAAAAAACACTATCAAGCTGGAAAAGAGAGATAAATTGACTCTTAGAAATGGGGGCTTGGGCGTCTGGGTGGCTCAGTTGGTTAAGTGTCTGACTTCAGATCAGGTCATGATCTCATGGGTTCGTGAGTTCGAGCCCCGCGTCGGGCTCTGTGCAGACAGCTCAGAGTTTGTAGTCTGCTTCTGATTCTGTGTCTACCTCTCTGTCTGCCCCTCCCCTGCTCATTCTCTCTCTCTCTCTCTCTCTCTCTCTCTCTGTCTCAAAAATAAATTAACATTAAAAAAAAAATGTGGACTGTATCAGGGCACCTTGGCGGTTCAGTCAGTTAAGTGTGGGACTCTTGGTTTCAGCTCAGGTCATGATCTTGTGGTTCGTGAAATTGAGCCCAGGTTAGGGCTCTGTGCTAACTGTGTAAAGCCCGTGTGGGATTCTGTTTCCCTCTCTCTCTCTCTCTCTGCCTCTCCTCCACTTCTCTCTCTCTCTCTCTCAAAATAAATAAATAAAATTAAATTAAATTAAAAAAAATAAAAGGAATGAGTCCAGACACCTGCTACAACATGGATGAAGCTTAAAACCAATATGCCAAGGGAATGAGGCCAGGTGCAAAGACTGCATGTTGTAAGATCTCATTCACATGCAACGTGCCGAAAGCAAACCTAAAGAGACAGAAAGTAGATTAGTGGTTGCCTGGGGCTGAAGCTGAGAACAGGGCTTGACTCTAAAGGGACATAGCAGATCATCTGAGCGATGAAATGTCATAAAAATTATTGTAGTGATATTACGAACTCTATAGATGTAATGAGTATCATTGAATTGCACACTTGAAATAGGTAAACTTTATAGTTTGTAAAGTATACCTCAAAAAGCTATTGAAAAGAAACACAACAAATTTAAAAATACTCAGAGATACATAGTTTAGACTTTGAAGTCCACGAGTTCAAGGAAACTGTTATGGGAACATCTCTCTGTAGTGAGTGTTTTTTGTAAGATGAACACAGTGGAGTCACTCCAGAGGTCATGTCCTGACTTGAATGCAAAATCATAAAGTCTGGAAGTTTCTAGAAAAGAGGTGAGCCCTCTTGTTTAGTGAAAGAAGAGAACGTGGGAGTATGGATCAGGGAGTGAAGTCTTTCCGTAAAAAGGATGCTACTGAGACAGACTTCTCTTGTAGAATTCCATGCGTCCACCAACCTCCGAAGATTCGTGACCTGCAGATTTATCTGGGGCACGTTGGTCTTGGCCTCACACTTGGCAGCTGCTGAATTGTGAGCCTGGAGTTCATACCATGGCCTGCTAGGCTCAAGCCTCAGTCCTCACGTGGATCCAGGGACACAGAACATAAATATAATCCCGGCAGCTGATTTGCCCAGCAAAAATGGCGCTGGACACGAGATATCTTAATGGTTCCTGTACTTAGTGCTTCAATTACGGCTGACCCTTCCCGAGGCAACATGAGCTCCCCCTTCCCGGGAGCTTGACCCCAAGTCAACAGCAGTGACAGGAAACATCTGGGAGTGTTTCCCCCCTCTGAAAGTTTTCCTTCCTTATCTTTCTATCCATACGCTGGATTGGTGGGAGAGAGTCACCCAGTTTTCCAGGGGGGGAAGAATAAAGTTCCCCTCTTGTTCCTGTTCTTCTTAAATTTGAAAGAGTGTTCGTCCTATCCTAACATTTATATAGGTTTACTTATATGAAGTTTCTCGAACCCGTGTTCTCTGTTCTCCCTGGGGTTCCTTGCGCTTCACGTGAATCTCAGGAGTACTGACTAAACCATTTTTTTTTTTGGAGGCAACTCACTGGATTTGAAGATCAAGACAGATGGCTTCCTGAGGTCACCTAAAAAGGTATCGCAGACAAAAAACACTTGCAAAGATTGTTTAGGGAGGACAAGAGTACCCTGTAAGAGATCAGCCCTTCTTGCACCCTGAGAAGATCAGATTCAATCAACTATTAGTCTATCCTGTCATATTCATGAGAGTAGATTTCAGATTCTATCTAAATCTAATGTGCCTCCAAATGGAAAAAGGAGGGTTATGATTCATCTTTTGCCTGCCTAACCCATGACTTTTTTTTTTTTTTTTAAGCTTCTCCGACAAGGACGCGGTCTGTTTGAGTATCTGGAGGATAAGGTTACCAAAGAGCGCCCTGCGAAAGCCTTTTCACACTCGCTACTGGGCTCCATTATCCTCACCAGCCTGGGATCGGTGACTCCAGTTATGGGCATTGCCGTCACAATCGGAGCTTAAGACAACATATATAGTGGTCATCGTCGGGATCGTACTCGTTTTTCTGACTATCTCTGGAAGTATAAACATGCTTCCAGAGATCCTTTGGAGCACAAGAAGCAGCTGAGAACATCCACCTTGTCTTGTATCAGGTTCTACCTCAAGGCCAGTACCTGCTTGGAATCTTTTTTTTTTTTAATATGTATTTATTTTTGAGAGAGATATAGACAGAGTATGAGTGGGGGAGGGGCAGTGAGTGAGGGAGACAGAATCGGAAGCAGGCTCCAGGCTCCGAGCTGTCAGCACAGAGCCCAATGTGAGGCTCGAACTCAAAAACTGTGAGATCATGACCTGAGCCGAAGTCAGACGCTCAACTGACTGAGCCACCTGGGCGCCCCATCCTGCTTGTAATCTTATATGGAACCTGACTGGCTCTACACCTCCAATTTTGTTTTAGGCAACATTCTCAAACTTGAAATAAGACCCTGAAAACTAAAGTGAAAGGGATTTTTAACATCTCCACCTTACTTGGAACTGATTATTCCTTCTGGAGTTTTCTAAAGCTCATGCTATCTGGTTCCAGCCCCTCTCTCCTTCCTATGGCTGACCTGTTAGCGTCCGTCAGCCCATATGCTGCTCCCTCCCCATTGGTCACTGAAACCTGCCAGAGAATCCCAAATAAACTCCACGCTACCAGCACAGAGCTCGACGTGGGGCTCGAACTCACGAACCATGAGATGGTGACATGAGCCAAAATCAAGAGTCAGACGCTCAACCAGCTGAGCCACCCAGACACCCCTCGTTGGTATTTTTTTAAACGACTTTATTGAGACAAAAATCACATACTATCCAATTGATCCACCTATGGGAATAAGGGGTGTCTAGTATATTCAGAGTTGTGTAACCATCATGACAATTGATCATAGAACATTTTTGTTGCCCCCCCCAAATCTCATCCAGATTAGCAGTCACTTCCTGCTGCCCCCCCCTACCGTAGGTAACTACTGATTACCTACTCTATAGTTCTGCTCACTCTGCACCTTTCATGTAAACGGAATTGTACAATATATGGGTTTTTGCAACTTACCATCGTGTCTTCTAGGTTCATCCACTTTTATTTTTATTGCCAAACAATATTCCACTGTTACGGTTAGACCGCCTGTTATGCATCCGGTCATCACTTGATGGACAGCCACTGGTTTTTGGCCGTGTCTCTCTGCAACGGCCTTTTTGCCATACCCCAGACACTGTCACCCGCAACACAGGAGCCTGGATCCCCACCTTCAGTCATTCTAGTCTCTGACCACAGCTTCCCAATCTTTTAGATCATTTACACTACTGTTCCCACTGTGGAAATGCTTATCTCCGAAGACCCCCAACACAACCACTGCCAAATTGCTCATTTTCCACGAGTCCCATAGGGTCTTTACTGCTCCCATTATCTGACTTGGAGTCTATATTCCACCATCACTGTTTCCCACATGCCCTCAAACCCCTCTTCCTCTCTCTCCTGCTCTGCCGCTCTTCTTAAAATACACAAATGTTGGTCAACTTTACGAATGACTTCTTGGGTGTCTGTACTGACATAGCTAAACATTGTGTTCCAACTGACTCTTTCTTATTGGTCTAAGACCAAGGTCAACCATGTCAACGGGGCAGTCAGCCCTCTCGTCCACATTTATTGCCAGCCCCCAACTTCCCATAGGAGAGGAGGAGAATCCATTCTCAGGAAGTTTACCACCTTAAGAAAGGAGACCTTGGCTCAGTGAAAAGTTGGCTGGCTTCTTTATGACCCTTCTGTGAGTTCCTCATGGTCTTTAAAGGACCTCAACGATACTTTAGACCCAGCTCTCTATTTGGTATCCCTTCACATCATACCTTCTAAGAGTTGTTATGGGCTCAGTTGTGTCCCTTCAAAAACCCCTGTTGAAGCCCTGACCCTCAATGTGACCGTATTTGGAGATGGAATCACGAGGTCATATGGTTGGAACCCTAATCCAACAGGACCACTACTGGATTGTCCTATTGGATCGTTCTCTTGGAAGAGAATCAAGTGTGCATGGGCACAGAGAAAAGGCCACCTGAGGATACAGGGGAAAGGTGGTTATCCACGAGCCAAGAGAGAGGACTCAGGAGAAGCCAAATCTGCCCACACCTTGATCTTGGATTTCCAGTCTCCAGGGCTGTGAGAAAATAAATTTCTGTTGCTTAAGCCATTCAATCTCTGTTGTTTTGTTATAACAGTCCTAGCAGACCAATGTACTAGTCATATAATTTTTCTACTTGGAAGAAAAAGTAGATGCTCGTATTATCAATGAGGAATAGAGGTATCAGTCATGGAAGCAAATGAACCAGGATCTTGTCCAGAACTCTATAAAGTATGTCAGACTGTCTCCCCTTTGAGGAAACTAACACTTCATGTTAAATGGTCTATCCTTCCAGGAGAGGAGTGACTTTACTAAATTGGAGATGTAGAAATCATATTTGGAAGAAGTCACATATTAGGAAAGCACTGTTTGAGGATTATCATATGACTCCAGGCTTGACTATTGATTAGGCATTTCAAGTTCGTTTGTCATAAAAATGTTTAAGGGATGCCTGGGTGGCTCAGTCAGTTAAACATCCAACTCTTGATTTTGGCTCAGGTCATGATCTCACGGTCGTAAGATGAAGCCCCAGGTCAGGCTCTGCACAGAGCGTGGAGCCTGCTTGGGATTCTCTCTCTGTCTCTGTCTCTGTCTCTCTCCCTCTGCCCCTCCCCTGCTCATGAGTATACACACACACACACACACACACACACACACACTCGCTCTCTCTCTTTCTCTCAAAATAAATAAATGAACATTTAAGGGTGGCTGAGTGGCTCAGTCAGATAGGTGTCTGACTTCTGCTCAGGTCATGATCTCTCAGTTTGTGAGTTCAAGCCTCACGTCAAGCTCTGTGCTGACAGCTCAGAGCCTGGAGCCTGCTTCAGATTCTGTGTCTCCCTCTCTCTCTGTCCCTCCTCTGCTCATGCTCTGTCTCTCCCTCAAAAATAAATAAACATTTAAAAAAAATAAAAATAAACATTTAAAAGTGTTTAAGCACATACAAAAATAGTACGAATATAATCAATACCCAGGTACCACAGGCTTTGAGAAATCTTTATAATTTCTTATATGTCAACTATATCTCAATAAAATAAACTATCTTGTTATCTAGGGCAAGATCTTAACAATTTGCCTACGTACTTTAGACTTTAAAAAAAACTAAGACATTAGGGGCACCTGGGTGGCTCAGTCGGTTGAGCGTCCGACTTCGGCTCAGGTCATGATCTCACGGTTTGTGGGTTCGAGCCCCGCGTCGGGCTCTGTGCTGACAGCTCAGCGCCTGGAACCTACTTCGGAGTCTGTGTCTCCCTCTCTGTCCCTCACCCACTCTTGCTCTGTCTCTCGCTCTCTCAAAAATAAATAAACTTTTAGTCTTTTTTTTTTTTTTAATGTTTATTTATTTTTGAGACAGAGAGAGACAGAGCATGAACGGGGGAGGGTCAGAGAGAGGGAGACACAGACTCTGAAACAGGCTCCAGGCTCCGAGCTGTCAGCACAGAGCCCGACGCGGGGCTCGAACTCACAGACCGCGAGATCATGACCTGAGCCGAAGTCGGCCGCTCAACCGACTGAGCCACCCAGGCGCCCCTAAACTTTTAAAAAATAAAATAAATAAGACGTTACAGTTACATTGAAGTCTGCTGTGAAGTCCTTGCCTGACTTACTGCTTTTCTCCTCTTTTCTTAGACGTAACCCATGGAAGGAATAATCACGGCCTCCTGAGGTATCCTCGCTGGACCCTGTGGCTATGTTACCCTCCATGGAAAAGGGGACTTTCCAGGTGTGACTAAGTGAAGGACTTTGAAATTGAGAAATTATCTTAGATTAGCCAGGTGGGCCTACTGTAATCCCGAAGGTCTTTATAGAAGGGGAAGCAGGAAGGTCAGAGGGAAGGAGGTGCGAACCGGAGGCAGAGGCCGGGGAGGTGCGGGAACAGAACCCACAGGCACCAGAAATTGGGAAAAGCAAGGAGACAGACTCTCCCCTCGGGGCTCCAGGAGGAACGCGACCCTGCTGACACCTTGATCTTGGCCCCGTGAGACCCATTTGGGACTTCTGGCGCCTCCAGAACCGTAAGAGAATAAACGTGTGTTGTTTGAAACTGGTAGGTCTGTGGGGGTCGGTTACAGCAATAACAGGAAATCAGTCTCCAGGGCACGGATCTCTTCTGCTGCGTCTGCTTTGCTGTAAACTCCTGTGCAGCATGGTTTTCATCTCACACATGATAGGGTTCGTCCCTAGCAGTTTAAATTGGGCATTTTATTATTATTATTATTTAATGTTTATTTATTTTTGAGAGAGAGAGAGAGAGAGACAGAGACAGAGTGTGAGCAGGGGAGGGGCAGGGAGAGAGGGAGACACAGAATCCGAAACAGGCTCCAGGCTCCGAGCTGTCCGCACAGAGTCCGACGCGGGGCTCGAACTCACAGACTGTGAGATCATGACCTGAGTCGAAGTCGGACGCTCAGCCGACCGAGCCACCCAGGCGCCCCTGGGTCTTTTTTTTTTTTTTTTTTTAAACACCTCTTCCATATCTCTACTAAGCATATTTAGGCTTTCCTCCACTTTCTGGAACACGTGGGATGCAGTTGTGATAACTATTTGCTGCGTCGTTCCTGGATCGGCTAGAACTGGGTCACTCCGCCCTACTTCCTGCCCGCCTTGTAGGTTTTCACTGGCTGCCCCGCATTGCCATTGTCAAGTGGTTGCGTGTCCGATATTTTTCTGGATGCTTCTAACTGTTCTTGCGCTCTGTTCGGAGCGTAGCTACATTGCTTGAAATCGTTGGATCTCAGGTCTAGCTTTTAAAGCTTGTTAAGCAGGACCAGAAGATAAGGCTGAGACTTCCTGCCACAGAAAAATGTTCTACCCCGTGCTCCCTCCCCTCCCCCCGCCCCGGGGAATCACCAAGTTTCCTCTGGCTGGTGGAACTGGCAGGCACCAGGCCTGCTTGAGTCCTGGGTGTTGCACCTTGCACCCCCTGGAGTGGTTCTTCCCTGGCCCCAGCTCCCTCGCACACAGTGTCCCCCTGAATACTTGAAGGGCCCCTTGGAGGGCTCTGGGGCTCTCTCTGGACAGCCCTCTCTTCTCTGGTGCTCTGCCCCGAGAAGTGGACTTTTGGCGGCCTCCCCACCCTCTCGGCTGGGTCCCTCCGCCTCAGGGAGCCCGCGGGGCTGTGCCTCTGTCCCCTCCCTGTGCTGTGGCCTGGAATCTCTCTCTAGGCAGTGAGCTGGGGACAAATGTGGGGCTCTGTCTGCGTCCATCTGGGCTGCTGCAACGAAAGACCACAGTCGGGGTTGGGGGCGCCTATGAGCTGCAGGAATCCACTCCTCGAAGTTCTGGAGGGCCACCGAAGGCTGCAGACTTCTGGTGGGTCATGTGGCAGGAAGAGGGGCATCCCATTCTGGATGAGTCGCCCTCATGATCCACTCGCCTCAGGTAGGCCTCGCCTCTTATGGCCTCACGCTGGGGGTCAGGGCTCCAACATAGACATCTGTAGGGGGGACACTAAGAGTTCATAGGAGGCTCGTCTTGCTTGTTTACTTCTTGTCCCCCTGGGATCGCTGGCCGGCCTGGTCTGTGGTCCAGCAACTTGAAAACCATTGTTTTCTATACCTTCTAGGGCTCTCATGCAGGGGGGTGTCTCTGATCCCTGTTGCTCCTTTCTGACCAAAGCAGAAGTCTTGATTTTATATAATTTTAACTAATTTATTATTAAAAAATTTTAATGTTTATTTATATTTGAGAGAGAGAGAGAGAGCATAAGGTGGCGAGGGGCAGAGACAGAGAGAGAGGGAGACAGAATCCGAAGCAGGCTCCAGGCTCTGAGCTGTCAGCGCAGAGCCCGATGTGGGGCTCGAACTCACGAACTGTGACATCATGACCTGAGCCGAAGTTGGACGCTCATCCGACTGAGCCACCCAGGGCGCCCCACTAACTTACTATGGTTTAAAAAATGTTTATTCATTTCTGAGAGAGACAGAGTGGGAACGGGGCGGGGGGCAGAGAGTGGAGGGGACAGAGGATCCAACTAGGCTCCACGCTGACAGCAGAGAGCCTGATAAGGGGCTCGAACTCATGAACTGAGAGATCATGACCTGAGCAGAAGTCAGACGCTCAACTGACTGAGCCACCCAGGTGCCCGTTAACATAAATAGTCACATGTGGCGAGGGGTCTCTGCACCAGACAGCGCGGGTATAGACTGGTCACCACGCAGGACATCTGCACTTACAGATCTATGGCCCTATCCGAGGCTGCCTGCTCCTTGAAGAAAAATACTGTTGTTCATTGATGTATCTCACCACCAAGCTTCCCATAGACATTTAAACCACTGTTCAATGAAAAAGTGAAGAATACACTTTTTATCATTGGCTTTGAATAAATCTTAGAAGTCAGCTAGTCCAATGCCCCCATTTTGCAGACAGGGAAAATATGGCCCAGGGAGATGACACAATTGGCCCGAGGTTGTTCAGCTGAGCGGAGCCCGACCAAGCACTAGAACTTGAACTTCCTGGTTCCCAGTCCGGCACTAACTTTACCACATCACGCTTTTTACAACATTTGACTCAGTAAAATTGTGGGTTGTGAGTATCACGTTTGTTTTAGTTTGTTACGACCCTTAAGAATTTCAGTTTTTGGTATTGAATTTACTATTACTTAACCACCCAAGTAAAAGAATCTTCTAGGTCTGTTGTGGTTGACATGTCAAAATGCTATGGTCACAAACGAGTCCATGTCTAACTGGCACAATCTGAACAACGTCAATTTCTTGCCTTCAAAAGTAGAACACGTGGACATCGGGAGAAGCTGGGAGAAGGGCACATGGGACTTCCCTATACATGTTTTAGGAATATTTGGTGAATCTATAATTATTTCAAAACGAAAAGTTAAAAGTTTAAAAAGTTTAAATAGTACTAATCCGCAGACTGTTGTAATGAAAAAAAAAATCAACGTCAGTTTTTCCACTGTTACATTTGGGGCCAGAAATGCCATTGTAATTATAAGAACTGACCACAAGGTGTCAGTAGTGGTCTGCCAAAGCCCTTTGGAACTTGCTTTTTGTTGTTGGGTTCCCCCCACCCCTTTTCCCTAAAGGAGAGTTGTCATTCTTTTTTTTTCTTTTTTTCATGTATTACTTAATTTACTTTTTAAAATTTACATCCACGTTAATTAGCATATGGTGCAATGATGATTTCAGGAGTAGAATCCCGTGATTCATCCCCTATGTATAACACCCGGTGCTCATCCCGGCAAGTGTCCTCCTTAATTCTCCTTGCCCATTTAGCCCATCCCCCACCCACAGCCCCTCCAGCAACCCTCAGTTTGTTCTCCGTATTTAAGAGTCGCTTATGTTTGGTTCCCTCCCTGTTTTTATATTGTTTTTTGCTTCCCTTCCCTTATGTTTACCTGTTCTGTCTCTTAAAATCCTCGTATGAGTGAAGTCATATGATATTTGTCTTTCTCTGACTAATTCCGCTTAGCACAATACACTCTAGTTCCATCCATGTTGTTGCAAATGGCAAGACTTCATTCTTTTTCATTGCCAAGTAATACTCCATTGTATGTGTAGACCACATCTTCTGTACCCATTCATCCATCGATGGACATCTGGGCTCTTTCCATACTTTGGCTATTGTCGATAGTGCTGCTATAAACATGGGGGTGCATGTGTCCCTTCGAAACAGCACACCTGTATCCCATGGATGAATTCCTAGTAGTGTGATTGCTGGGTTGTAGGGTAATTCTATTTTTAATTTTTTGAGGAACCTCCATACTGTTTCCCGGAGTGGCTGCACCAGCTTGCATTCCCACCGGTAGTGCAAAAGGGTTCCTCTTTGAGAGTTGTCATTCTTGAAACGACTTGACTTAAGCGCATAAAACTGCCATATAGATTTTTTGACTTTTACTTATTAAGTAATCTCTACCCCCAAGGTGGGGCTCAAACTCACGATCCCAAGATCAAGTGTCACGTGCTGATACCGACTGAGCCAGCCAGGTGCCCCAAAACTTCTGTATTCAAACGTAACTTTTTTCTAAATTTTTTTTTTACATTTAAGTTTATTTTGAGAGAGAGACAGAGAGCAAGCAGGAGAGGGGCGGATAGAGAGGGAGAGAGAGAGAATCCCAAGCAGGCTCCACATTGTTCCCACGGAACCTGATGGGGGGGCTCGAACTCATAAACAGCGAGATCATGACCTGAGGGGAAACCAAGAGTCAGATGCTTAACAAACCGACCCACCCAGGCACCCCAAACAAAGTTTTTTTTTCTGATTGGGAGCATTGTGAAATCCCAGTATCCCACTCTTTTTTAGGTGAAAACACAGAAAAACCCTAAGGAAAGGAATGGAGTTTTAAAAAGGCAAATTGCCTGGGGGTGGGGGATGGAGGGTGGGGAGCGCCTCGTGGCTCTGTCTGTTAAGCATCCAGCTCTGGATCTCGACTCAGGTCACGATCTCAGTCTTCGTGAGTTCGAGCCCCACGTCGGGCTCTACGCGGACAGCACGGAGCCTGCTTGGAGATCTCTCTCTCTCTTTCTCTCTCTCTGCCCCTCTCAAAATAAATAATTTTTTTTTAAAGGCAAATGGGACACTGTCTAGAGGAACCTCCCTCTCCAAAGTGTGGTCCACAGACTGGTAGCACTGAGAGTTGGTAAGAAATGCCAGACCTCAGGTCCTACCCCAGATCTACTGAGTCGGATTCCCAACAAGCTCAAAGGGCTGATGCCACTGGCCCAGCAGTTGGTCTGATTATACCCACAAAATAATGTCTGTACGGATAGGTGTATACACATAAAACATAGGCCTTGTATTAAATATTACACATCAAACTTTGGTTCTGATCTTGCAACAACAACAGAACTTTAGTGATAATGCCTTGTAGAAACTCAAGCCAAGACATTAGTCATGTTTTTAATAATTTAGTGATAATGGTTTACCCGATCTGTTGGTTTTGCAGTGAAATAATATATTCTATTATCACTTAATAATTACTGATTTCCAAGAGTGTGTCAGATGTCCCCTCCTTTCTTCAGACTGGGGTTGTTATGGAAGTATAAATGTTCCCAGGATTCTCTCGGAAGGTTCTGCGATAAAGCTTTCAGAGTTTCATAGTTCACTTTTCCACAATAATGCTTCCACTTTTTAATCTTCTGATACGGAGGTTTTCTAGACCCACTACATTCTCTTAGAGCACTTGACGAGTGCAGTTCACTTTTCCATATCCTTCCTCCTAACTTCTGTATTTGCTCTAGAACATTCTAGTGCTCCTCTTGGGTCTTCTGCCTTCCAAAATGGATTCTTCATGTGAATGGCTTTTGTAATATTAACATTTCTTCACTGTATTAAACCTATTCTCTGAGGCGCCCGAGTGGGTTAGTCAGTGAAGCGTCTGACTTCAGCTTAGGTCACGATCTCGCAGTTGGTGAGTTCAAGCCCCGCATCGAGCCCTGCATCGGACTCTGTGCTGACAGCTCGGAGCCTGGAGTCTGCTTCGGATTCTGTGTCTCTCTCTCTATTCCTCCCCTGCTCATGCTGTCTCTCTCTTTCTCAAAAATAATAAATAAACATTAAAACAAATTTTTTTAAGCTATTTTACTTCACAGCCTTTTTCAGAATTCTGACTTAATTGCCTTCGTGAGGCAAATCCTTGCCAGCGCTGAATTTTTCAGTTGTAAAAAGCACAGATTCAAAACCCCCACGCTTTGCTGCTTCTGTTGGTAAACACCCTGAACTTTGTTCAGAAAGCTTTGGCTTTCCTGAAGGACAGTTTGCTCCTTGGTTCATCACATCTCATTGTTGACTTTTCCTTCCTTGTTTTTGCATTTCGTTCCTGGGGCTTTGCTGATCTCATCAGTCTCTGCTTTATTTCCTCCCGGGGAGCATCGCCTCTCTCGTGCTGGCCTGCCCATCAGTTCGGCTGTACCGCGATCTCCCACTTGCTGGATTCTCCCCAACTAAATACAAAATGCTACACTCACCCTTGGGATGGCCTTTTACTTAGTTATTTAATTTTGTAAAAAAAATTTTTTTTATTACTGAAGTACAGGTGACATCAGGATGGCCTTTTAAATTGTGGCTCAGGCGGTTGAGCGCCGACTCTTGGTTTCTGGTGTTGACTCGGGGCTTCGTGAGTTCGAGCCCCCGCTCTGGGCTCTGCGCTGTCTCTGTCTCTCTCAAACAAATAAAACTGAAAAAAAAATCCCCTTAGAAGCCCTGTTGCAGACCAGTGGTCATCAAGGAGCATATATTCACAAACAGCTTTTTTTGTTTTGTTTTGGGACAGAGAGTGCTCAAGTGAGTGAGGGGCAGAGAGAGAGAGGGAGAGAGAGAGAGGAGAGGAAGTAGGGCTCACCCGATTCGGGGCTTGAACTCACAAACCATGGGCTCATGACCTGAACTGAAGTCAGATGTTGTTTTTCTTTTTTTGAAGTTTATTTATTTATTTTGAGAGGGAGACAGCACGTGCAAGTGGGGAGGGGCAGACAGGAAGAGGGAGAGAGAGGATCCCAAGCAGGCTCTACGCAGTCAGCACAGACCCCAACAGCGGGGCTCAAACCCACGAACCTCCAGATGGTGACCTGAGCCGAAATCGGGCACTTAACCAACTGAGTCACCCAGGCGCCCCCACCGTGACTTAGATTTAGAATGCGTTCACATTTATGCCTTTTGGCAAATGTCTTTTAAATGTTGACTTCAATTTTGCTGTAAGTCAGTCTAGAACAGCAGATGGAAGTCTGTGCTCAGTGCATTTTATAACAACTTCGCAGAAGGGAAAAATGGCTTTGGACATATTTTTGGAAACATTCATGGGTTTACTCAAGGGGGAAGGTGTGCCCTCTTTATATTTATGGTTTCTGCGAGTTTCCTAATAAGCCTTGGCACCCAGCCAAGGGATATAAATGACTGAGTAAAATTTATGATCCTTGAGTATGTTAAAAAAACAAAAAAACAAAAGTCAGCCCTCTCTTGTCGATCTGTTGCATTCATGGAGCCTGACAGCACTTCCCTTTCATTGAAGTCTTGGTGGTGAGTTACCTTCTGATGTCACATTAATTTTTGTCATTTATACACATCCCAACAACCTCGCATCTCCAAAGAAAATTCTTTTGTGTTAATGCTTACTTATTTTGGAGAGACAGAGAGACAGAGCACGAGCAGGGCAGGACAGAGAGAGAGGGAGACCCAGAATCCGAAGCAGGCCCCAGGCTGTCAGCACAGAGCCCATCGCGGGGCTCGAACTCACAAACCGTGAGATCCCGACCTGAGTCAGTGTTGGACGCTTACCAGATGGAGCCACCCAGGCACCCCCCCCCCCCCCCCCCCCGCTCGCATCTTGAAAGACAAAGATCCTGGCCTCTACATTCAAACAGATGAGGTTTTTGCTTCATCACAGGGTCCTGGTGTTCCTGCTGGTTCCGTACTCCGTTTTCCAAACCCACGTCCCGGAGGGCCTTCGAATGGCATGTTTTATTCTAAGTATCTTGAGTGTGGGAACCGTGACTGGCGGACTTGGCTTCTGGCAAACTGCTCTGAATGTAGTTGGTGCTTGTATTTGTTGAAAAGGTGAATGAAGTTCCCTAGGTTCTATCCACAGTTCTGGAAGGACCAGTTCCCAGTGGCCTGAGCTCCAGAGCCTGGAGGCGGTTGAAAGTACTGGAAGGATTAACTCCATAATCACAGGGTAGGGGAGGAAAAATCAGCTGGGAATAGTATTGAGGGGAGACAGAACACAGGGGAAAAGGATCCTCTATGCCCATACTGGGGCAAAAAAAAAAAAAAAGTAGGGGCAAGAACTGAGCCTGGGTCTCAGAAGGGAGAGCCCTCATTTCTCATGCTTCTCTGTTCTCAGAAGCTACTACGATTTAATGGGGTCCTTTTTTCTGGTAAATGTGTTGTCTCCCCCAATACGAGCAGGGAACTGTGATACACCGTGACATTAAACTAGGTGTCAAATCCAGAAAGACAGAATGTCCTTCAGAAGCAAAGATCTGCTTTCCTTTTTTTTTTTTTCTTTTTAACGTTTGTTTATTTTGACAGAGAGAGTGTACGAGCGGCTGAGGGGCAGAGAGAGCAAATCCCGAGCAGGCTTTGCACTGTCAGCATGGAGCCCGATGTGGGGCTCGAACTCACCAACTGCAAGATCTTGACTGCGAGATCGTGACCTGAGCCGAAGTCAGACGCCCGGCCGACTGAGCCACCCAGGTGCCCCAAGGATCTGCTTTCCTATCACTGTGCAGGGCGTCCTTCTGGAGAGCTCCTGAAAAGTTACTGGAAAAAAAGTGCTGACAAGTAAAATACAAAGGCTGTCTTATTGGCCCCCAAATCCACTTACGTAACTGCTTTTTTCCCCCCTTTGAATACTTAGGGTTCTCTTCCCTTATCTCATGTTTAGTAGCCAGCTTTGCAGTTAGTTACGTATTCAAATTAATGTCCAAGCAACCAGCCTACGGGACATAAAGGAATCCAGACAATATTTTTGTAGGTTTCTGACCCTTCAGTATTTTGTCAGAGCTTAATTTGGAAGAAGTATAGCCCAGGTGATTCGCAGGGATTGTTCAGTTCACTTGATGATTCAAGAAGGAATGGAATAATATTAAACTTTTTTTATGCTGTGCACAGAGTTCCATATGATTAACTGACAAATGTCAATGCATGTGGCTTGTACACTTATCATATGGTTGCTGGGCAAAACATTTAACATAGGTCTTTCACATCCTGAGTGCTACCAAATTTCCTTTTCTGGTACAGGTATGTAATGTGAGAAAACAGATCATTTTGTTCTTCTTCTTCTTCTTCTTCTTTTTTTTTTTTTTTTTTTTTTTTTTTTTTAGTTTATTTATTTGGGGGAGAAGGGGCAGAGAGAGAGGGAGACACAGAATCCGAGGCAGGGTCCAGGCTCTGAGCAAGCAGGTCAGCACAGAGCCCAACGCGGGGCTCAAACCCACGAACCGTGAGATCACGACCCAAGCCAAGATCAAGAGTCAGACACTTAACTGAGCCATGAAGGCGCCTCCATTATTCTTTTTTATTTGACGTTGTCCCTCTGGTCAGTCCATTTCCGTAAGTAGTGATAATGGTCCCAGGATTGAGGCTCCATTTTTAAGGCAGTGAGTCTCAAGGATTTCCCTGCTGCAGTGCACCGAAGAGATAGGTCACCCCTCCGTCATGCCCCTCAGGAACAGTTTCTCCAAAGTCATCAACTCCGGGGCAGTGGGGGGGGGGGGGGGGGGGGAGGGAACGGACAAGGGAACATGCTTCCCCACGTCTGGGAGGTGGTGTAGCATTGCAAGTGCCCCATCCCACCCCCAAGATTATGCTGGAAAGCTTACTCTGTTCATTAGCTCCTCTAGGGAAAGGTAACTGAACACCCCCTCTGAGACAGGTGCCTTACCTACACACACTTCATACCGTCCTCACCACGCCCGAGGGGTTGTTATCCACATTTCCAGGAGATCGAAACAAGCCTCTGAGCTGTGAGATGCTGGCTGGGGCCACCCACATGGTAGGGAACAACTTGGCAATTAGCCCGTGTTTCCCAGGCCCCAGAGCCCCTCTCCTCTCACCATTAAGCTCCCTCCTAGATCTCAGATGTTCACTGTCTTCGTCCGTTTGGCTGCTCTAGCAGAGTATCATAGACTCAAGGGCTTAAAGACCCTGATTTCTCAGGGGTGCCTGGGTAGCTCAGTCGGTTAAGCATCTGGCTGTGGCTCATGTCATGATCTCACAGTTTGTGGGTTCGAGTCCCACATTGGGCTCTATGCTGACAGCTCAGAGCCTGGAGCCTGCTTCAGATTGTCTGGTTCAGATTGTGTGTGTCTCTCTCTCTGCCCCTCCCCTGCTTATCTTCTCTCTCTCTCTCTCTCTCAGAAGTAAGTAAACATTAGAAAAATTTAAAAAGAAATACACATTTATTTCTCACAGCTCCGGAGGCTGGGAAATCCAAGAACAAGGTGCCAGCTGGTCTGGTGTCTGGTGAGACCCTCTTCCGGCTTGCAGACGGCCACCTTCACATGGTGGAGACAGACGTCATCTCTCTGGGCCTCTTGTAGGAGGGCACCAGTCCCCATTCAGAAGGACTCTGCTCTCGTGACCAAATTACTCCCCAAAGGCCCCAGCTCCTAACACCATCACCTTGGGGATTACAATTCCGACCTAGGCATTCAGGGGGACACACACACAGATTTATTCCACAACATTCACCTTGTATTTATTTGGAGGAGTTTGAGAGAGAGTGTGGTATTTATCACAATATAGAAAATTCTTGTTTTTTCCTTTAGAGGCAACTTAGGATGTAAATAGGTAAAACAAAAACCATTCTCATCGTGTGGTGCAGGCCAGCTTCAGCTGAGAATCTTGGAGAATTTTATTTTCTTTAAAAAATTTTTTTAATAGTTATTTTTGAGAGAGAGAGAGAGAGAGAGAGCAGGGAAGGGGCAGAGAGAGAGGGAGACACGGAATCCCAAGCAGGCTCCAGGCTCCAAGCTGTCGGCACAGAGCCCGACGTGGGGCTTGAACTCACGAACCGTGAGATCATGAGCTGAGCCGAAGCTGGATGCTTAACCGACTGAACCACCTGGGCGCCCCGAATCTTGGAGAACTCTATACCTGAAACAGAGCTAACACTGCTACCCCTGCCAGGGTGTGGGAGCTGTGTCCTGAGACGGCCCAGGGGGCAGTCACTCCCGTATTTCCAGATGAGCACTGGAGATGACCTACCTTCACTGAGATGTCTACTCTAGTGCCCAGCTGAAAAGAAAACCAAGGGGACCAGAAAGAGTCCTATATACTGACTCCTAATACAGTCAAGTAAGGAGGGCAAACCCCCCACCCCACCCCATCATATCCAAGGGAAGTAAGAAGACTGAAAGCACAGACTGACGGAACACACCCTGGGAAAAACAAACCTATAGAAAAGGAATGGTGTCTCTTGAGAATCCAGATCGTCGGGTCACAGGATGAAGTCCGACGGCTGGGCATTTGGGTTACCTGGATGGGCTCCGTGTCATCGCAAGGGTACTTCTGAGAGGAAGAAGAGAGCCGGAGAGGAGCCTGAGTCAGGCGTCCAGTTGGGGGGAGGCACCGGGGGCCCAGGAACTCGGGCGGCGGCTCGAAGCTGGGAAGGGCGAGAGAATTGTCTCCTGCAGCCTCCCGAAGGAAACCAGGCCTGTCGGCACCTTGACGTTAGCCCGGGGAAGCCCATTTCGGTCTCGGGATTGTCAGATAATGAATGCGTCAGGCCGTTGAGTTTGTGGTGATTCGGTAGCAGCAGGTGCAGGCGACTGACACGAGCCCATTGAGTTCTTCCTCGTACTGGCAGAATAGCGTGCAACTTCCCGTGGCTTTTCGATGTCCTTCAGGGCCTGGCCTTTGCTCGGGTTGTCGCCCTGGTGCCCCGCCCAGCTGGCCACGGTTTGGCCACCTGGCGATTTCAGGATCTTCCCACTTAAATGTGTCCTTTTCTCTCCGTGCAGCCCGGCAGCTCGTGACTTCTTGTACATCCTTGTTGGAACGGAGACCTGACAGGCTGCTGGCCCGGAGAAGAGCCTCCTTCTTAGAGGACCCTTCACTGAAGTCCCAGCCCCGGTCAGCGCTCCTTGCATGTTTCTGTCACAGCGCTTCCCTGGACGGATTTGCGTCCCCTCTGAATTCGTATGTCTCTGTATCTGGGGATTAAGGCCTTTGCCGAGGGGATTAAGGTTAGGGTACAAGAGTGAGCCCTAAACCAGCAGGAGGGGCATCCTTATGACTCACCAGGGACGTGTGTGCATGCAAGAAAGGCTACAAGGGGACACGGCGAGAAGGTGGATACCTGCAAGCCACGGGGAGTGCTCACAAAAACCAACCGTGCCATCACCTTTATTTTTAAATATTTATTTTTGAGAGAGAGGGAGAGAGAGAGAGAGAGACGGAGTGTGCAACTGGTAGAGGGGCAGAGAGAGAGAGAGAGAGGATCTGAAGGAGGCTCCGTGCTGACGGCAGAGAGCCTGACATGGGACTTGAACTCACTAACGGGGAGATCATGACCTGAGCGGAAGTTGGACGCTTAAGGGACGGGAGCCCCCCAGGCGCCCCCCCACCCCCACCCCATACTATCATCTTTATCTTGGACTTCCAACCTCCAGGACTGTGAGAAAATTCTTGTTTTAAAGCCTCCAGGTCTGTGGCCATTTTGTTAGGACAGCCCGCGCAGGCTAACACATCTGGTTTGTAAATCTATGTCCCCTTGGCGACCGTGAGAGCCACCTAGCTAGTCCGTCTGCTCTCTGCTCTGTCTTGTCCCTCCTTCGGCCTAGTCTCTGCACAGGAGCCCAAGAGAACTTTCCAGAATGTAAACCAAGGTTAGGCCCTCTGGATTCTGATTTGTCAAGGAACTCCCACACCACACAGAACGGCACGTTCCCAATCACGGCCCCTCTCTTCTTTCAGACCTTTCTCCCCTTACACCCACTCACCATATGTGCCTTTCCTGCTCCCCAGACACCAAGCTCCAGCCTCAGGGCCTTTGCACTTGTTCTTCCCTCCGCCTGGGGCACGCTCCCCATCTCCGCACAGCTGTCACCTTCTGAGGCCTTTCGTCACTCAGCTCCCACCTTCGGTGTAGCCTTCCATCACGGTCACGTCACCTGGCCTCAGTGTCTTTGGTTTTCACTGGTCTAAACGGTGGACACCCCGCTCCCGATCCCATTCCTGGGTGGTAACTCTGCCTTGCCCGCGGTTGAGCCCCAGAGCACAGGGCAGGGCCTGGCCCCCAGGGGCACCTGGCTGTTACAAGTGGGGTGGGTGACGTGGCATTTGCCTGGTACCTGCAGGGCAGGGAGCCAGGCCCTCGGAGAGCCAGCACACGGAACGCGGCCGAGGCGGGCCTGGCATCCACAGCTGCCCCCTAGCGCTCCGCCTCTTTTTCATCTGGAAGACGGGGCGTGGGGGGGTGGGGTACAATATGGTTGCTCCGCGGCCCCCCAGTTTCCATTCGCAGAGTAGGGAGCACCGGAGGCGGGCTTGCCAAGGGTGTCGGGAAGCCCTCTCGGTCCCCGAAAGTGGGTCAGTTCCCGGCCGGGCGCCGCGCTAAGTCCCCGCTGCTCCGCACACGCGGCGCCCGGAAATGTGAACGTGCGTCAGCCAGCGGTCGGCTCTCGCGCCCAGCGAGCGCTCCACCGGCTCCGGCCGCGGCCGCAGCCCGCCGCGCCCCGCGCGTCCCTCCCCGGGGCCGCCGGGGCCGCCGGGGCCGCCACCGCCGCCGCCGCCGCCGCCCGGCCCGACGTGGCGCCGCCGCCCCCGGCAACGACGCTCGCGGGCGCAGCCAATGGCGGCTTGTGCCGGGAGCCGGGCGCGGCCTCCCGCCGCCAGAGGGCGCCGCGCGGGCGCAGCGGAGCCGCTGCTGCCGCCGCCGCCGGTCGCGGAGGGAAGCTGCGAGCGAGCGAGCGCCCAGGCCTCCGTCGCCGCCGCCGCCGTCGTCGCCGCCGCCGCCCGCTCCGCCGCGCGCCGCTGTCCGCCCGCCGGCCGGCGCGGCCGTCCCCGCAGGTAGGGGGGCGCCGCCGGGCCCTCGCGCGCCCCCGGCCCGGCCCGCGCCGCCGCCGCCCCTCCCCCGCCGGGCGCCCCCGCCCGGCGCGCGCCCGCCGCCGCCTCGTGCTCGCGCGCGGCCGTTAACGGACGCCGGGCGGGGGAGGGGCGGCGGCGCGGAGGGGCGCGGGCAGCGGCGGCGGAGCCGGGGTGCGGGAGGGGGGGGTGGGGATCGCGGCCCCCCGGGGTGGGAAGGGCGGAGCGCGCGCCGCCAACCGGGCCCGGCTGCTCGCGACGGACGCGGGCGGGCCGGGTCCCGGGATCCCTTCCTCCCCGCCTTCCCCTCCACTTGCCCTCGGGGCGGCGGGGACCCCCGCCCCCCCGGGGGCGCGTCGGCGGGACGGGGGCGCGAAGGGCTGCGGCTCGCTGTCCTCCGCGCCCGCATGCGTTTCCGCTGGCTCCGCACCTCCTTTCGCCTTGCTTACCCCCCTCCCCCACCAGCAGTGTGTTTTGATCATTTGTGTGTGTCTGCTGACCGTGGGTCCCCTAATTGAGGATTTCGGGTTTGGGGGGCGGGAAGGATGCGCGCAGAGTGCGTGGCTCGTTGATTTCATACCCCCCCCCCCCCCCCCCGCGCAGTCCCTCTTTTCTTTTGCGCCGGGCGCACATCTAGGACCCGCGGCGAATGGTTTCCTGTCTTTACCGGGGATGCGGACACCGCCGGGCTTTAGGTTTCTTTCCCCCACCCTTAAGGAATGGAGACCTGTCAGTTCTCATTAGCACGAATTCACGGTTGGGGACGGTCATCGCAGGGGTGTGGTCAAGCAGCGAAGCGCCGGCTGGGCCCGAGAGTTTGCGCCTGCGCCCGGGTTGGGGAATTTGTCGTGCTCGGGCATTCCACCCCCCCCCCCCCCCCGGCCCCCAGTGTTTAGAGATCAGAGGGGGCACCCTTGCTTAGGGATTGAGAGAGCGGGGATCTGCTTGACATTAGACCTGCACGGCCCTGGAGGGTGGCCGCTGGCCTCTCGGGACTGTGGAGCACTTGGTGTGTGGCTAGACCCAGGTGAGATATGCTCAGGGTGAAAAATACATACGTGGTTTTTTAAACACTTGGTATGGCGGGGGGGGGGGGGGGGGGGAAGGTTATCACATTTATAATTTTTGTGTGTAATACATATTAAGATGGTATTTTGAACACATTTGGGTTAATTAAAAGCGTTAAAATAATTCCCTCCAGTATCTTGCCACTTTTGTTTAACGTGGCACCTTGGAAATTTGAAATTACATATGTGGCTCGCATTGTATTTCTATTGGACCGCGCTCAGAGCATCTGAGTGGGGGCAGGTTGGCTGGGAGCCTGTGCCCTCTGCTTATCTTTCCCTGCTTCTCTGATGGCATGTGGCCTCCTGTCCCCCAGGCCCTCAAGGAGGCCCTGCCTCTTCCTTCTTACCCTGAGCTGAACTGAACCGTGGAGCTGATTGCAAATGAGGATCTTGTCCTAATTTGCAGAATAGTTCAAGTTATTAGAATTTTCTTTGTTGAAAAATGTTCATTCTGTGCTGTCTCTTGGAGTCTGGAAATGGTTATGTTTAGTTCGAATCAGAATTAGATGGTGAGTTGTCCAGGCTCTGTATTACCAGTATTTATGTGCATACTGCAGAGAGCATGTTAATTTTCAGGGCCTCTGCCCCTGAAATGAACTGGAAAGCCCATGGCTTCCTTTGAGTTATTGTGACTTTTGCCTGGGGGCTCATCATTGCTCTCCTGAAGTATCCAGTAGAATAGTCACTCTTCCAAGAAGATGGTAGAACATCTGTGATGTTGCCCTATCTGGGTTTGTAGTCTCTGAAGGTTACATTGTAGCCGTATGCTTTTATAAGTTTACCAGAGTAAACTAACTGTTGCAAGACAGGCTTGACAGTAATGTTACTTTGAAACTCCTTTTTGTTTGTGCCCTTACACAGCAGAGGCCGGAGTCTGAGGATAGAATTTAATCCAGAGCGGTATTACAATCTTTCACTTGAAATTTAGGAATACCTTTTTAGGCAAAAATACCAGCACTGTGCCATATACCGTCAGACCACTTTCTCTTCCTGTGTGTGTCTTGTAGGACTGTTTAATATTCAGTCTTTGCATATAAAGATATTATGGTGTGGGTGGAGCATATTTCCATATGCAAAGTTTCCCTGGACTGGTATTTTAACCCTCTGTGTCCATTGCATTCCCCCGGAAACCCTCTGCTTTGTCTAAGTTTCTTCAAATGATGTTCTTTGAGCATGTTGGTGTGTGTGTGTGTGTGTGTGTACAAGGGTGTGATTATTCTGTTCGCCTTGAGTGGCTTTGAAATGCCCACCTGTCTGTCAGAGCTGTGTTTGTTTTTCAGAGCCCAGCCCAGGGCTGACTTAGACTGCTCGCCCTCCTCCTGGCGTCCCTGGCACTTACAGTGCAGAATAGGGTGCTGGATCAGGATTCGGGCTTGGAGCCAGACTGTCTGGCTCTGAAATCCAGCTCAGCCACTTCCTAGCCATGATCGTGCACTGCTTGCGTCACTTGTCTGTGCTTCGGTTTCCTCCTAGTACCTATCCCTTAAGACTATCACGGGATTAAATGATTTAATACATGCCAAGCATTTAGGACGATGCTTGGCATCCAGTAAGAGCGCTAAGTGTTAGCTATTGTATCTGTCTGTACAACATGTTGCAATCAAATTTCTCTTGCCTCCGTGTCTTGTGCTAATGGGAGCTAGTTTCTTAAGTTACCTTGTGTCATGGGCAGGAATACACAGCCGGTTGCTAGCCTGGAACATGGTGAGTATAATCAGTTTCACATAAAGCAGGCACTGAGTATGTACTTAAGGAATTATAATGAAGATCAGGGGTACCTTTCCTCCTTACATAAAAGGTCAGAATGAGTAACATTTAAGACCAGCTGATAAGCAAAAGATAATGTTCCAGCTCGCAAAATTTTAGATGATTTAATGAAATTTACATTTAATTGGGCTTCTTGCTTTGCCGTGTACTCTTCAGAGCCCTCCCACTCCATTTCCCTTTCACGTAGGGAGAAGACAGCGTGTCTGACAGCGCGTCTGACTTGCTCCCCACCCCGGTTGGTGATGAAGGAAACCCATCCCTGCACTACTTCCTGGGTCGCTTGTGGTCTTTCTCTGTGGCTGTCTCAGGTCGATCCCCGCCTTGTCAATTGTCTCCCCACCTTGTGCCCCTAAAGGGTCCAGGCAGAGTGCACCAGAGCCCAGTCTGCCCGCCTGGTCATTTCCTCCCTGGAACACCCCCCCCCCCCCCCCCCCCCGGTCGTGCTTGCCTTTTCATGAACAGTTGTATCAGGCGTTAACTCTTGCGCCTCTGAACTTTGTGTGAAGCATTCTCTCCACGCTTGGCCACTTCATTCGTTCTTCCATTCAAATATGTATCGACCTGGACCCAGATGTTGGAATGCGGTCAGGACTAAGACGAGGTAGCTGTGGAAGTCAAGAGCACAGTGAGAGTGAGGTGGGGCAACCACTTAGGGGGCACGGCAGGGAAGGTCTCGAAAGGTGATATTTAAACCAAGTTTCCAGGAAGGAAGGAAGGACCAGCTCTGGGTCCCTCTGGGAAGTGTGTTATGGGCGGGGGCAGGGGCTAGCGCGCAGTGCCCAGGGGGCGGAGCCCCGCACTCCTGCACACCCCCGGGCGGCGGGGCGGGAGCACAGCCAGCCTGCTGCGCCTGCGTGGGGGCGGGGCCGAGGCAAGAGCTTGAGACTGTCTTCCTCGGTCTGAGAGGTCAGGGTGAGGACTCTGGGTTTTACTCCAAGTGCTGGGATTTAGAGCGTGGCTGTAATAGCTGGTGGACGTTTTCAGTTTAGTGTGGGAAGTGGGTGGGGGAGGGACAGGGGGAGGACCGGAAGCTTAGAGGGGAGGCAGGGACAGGAGGCCGCTGCCACATCGCGTCACTCGAGATGGTGTGATGGTGTGACCGGGCCAGGGGGTGCGGGGGAGCTCATGGGAAGTGGTCAGAGTCGGGGTGCCCTGTGCATAGTCTGCAGTGTCGCCGGTGGGCTTCATCAGCAGGGTGATGGGTTGTGGGTGTGGGGGAAAGAAGGGCGTGATGCCAGGTCTCTGGGTCTGGTTTGAGCAGGTGGCTAGCAGGTGGTTTCAGAACTTTTGAAAAGGTAAGAGCGGGCAGAGGGGTAGGATTGGCAGGAGAGCCTGGGGTTAGGACCCTTTAAGTTGGAAATGCTGAGTAAAAATCACGGGCAGCCCAGAATTTTGTATGCATAGCAGTGTAGACTAGATGGCCTTTTTGTAAACAGTGAAGGAATATATATACATCCCTACATCACTCCTTACAGTCAACTGGTAGATCCCATTAAAATGTTTGTTTACTTTTTTTAATTTTTAAAAAATCAAAAACAATTTTAGTTTTTAAAAAATTAAAAACAATTTTTAAATTTTTAAAAATGTTTATTTTTGAGAGAACATGAGCCGGGGGGAGGGACAGAGAGAGAGGGAGACACGGAATCCGAAGCAGGCTCCAGGCTCGAGCTGTCAGCACAGAGCCCGCCGTGGGGCTTGAACCCCCAAACCGCGAGATCATGACCTGAGCTGAAGTCAGATGCTCAACCAGCCGAGCCACCCAGGTGCCCCCTTCCCAAATTAAAACAAAACAAAACAAAACAAAACAAAACAAAACCAAGAGTACTAGGAGAACACCCAGAGAATTATTTTACAGTTTCAAAGTATGTCAAAATCCAGGTGCCATTAAAGAAAATATTGATAATTTCAACTACTTAGAGATAGAAGCTTCTGCTGTCAAAAAGTACCATAACTGAAGCCATAGGATTGATACGAAGTTGGGAAAAATAGTCCCAGCGTCACAGAAGACTGCTTTCGTCAGCACATGAAGTGCCTTCCTGAATGAGAAAAGCTCAGCCTGGAAGGAAAATGGGCAAAGGACACGAACAGACAGTTTACGGAGAAGGACGAACCGGCGACTCTGAAACTTGAAGGGCTGTGCAGCCTCACGGGTGACGGAAGGGCCCAGACAAAACCTCGTCACATTGTCTCCCCATTGTCGCATGCTTGTCACTTCCCCGGTTGGCACGAGTGGAGTGAACCGCGAGGCAACCGCGTGCCGAAATGGGGGCCCTCAGGCCTTGTTGGTGGCAGGGTGGTGTCACACGTGGGCAGGAGCAGGTAGAGTAGACGGAAGACACGCTCCCTTTAGCCCGTGGACGTCCTCTGAAGACGGACTTCTGTGAAATGCCCTGGGTCCCTGGTGAGCTTCAGAGACTGGACGCCACCAGAATGTGCGTCTCTGGTGGCCTGCAGCCATATCACGGATCGCAGCCGGTAAAGCCGCTTCACGTGTCCTGTCGGGGAGTGACCTTTGAGGTTAGGTACTGGGAGAAAAAAAGCAGGGTGCAGACACGTCGGGAGCCTCAGTTTGTACAAAAGATAACATAGGCACAGGATGCTTGTAACTTTTTATTTTGAAGTGATTATAAGCTCGCAGGAAATTGCTCGATGGGTATGTAGAGCCTCCCACGAAGCCTCCCTTCGTCCACTTCCCCCAGTGGTGCCAGGAAGCTGGTGTTAGTGGAGTACTGTTAACCAGACTGCGGGCGCTTACTCTTGCCGGGGTTTTTTTTGCATGCACCTGTGTGTGTGTGTGTGTGTGCGTGCATGTGTGCGCGATGTTATCCCAGGTGTAGATTCACGTATCACCACCGCAGTCAACACAGTTGAGACCCACTGTTCCGCAGAGTTCCTCTGGCAGGACACAGAAGAGCCCAGTAACACAATGGGTGGTTGTCCTCGGGAAGGGCGGGTGGGTGCTGAGTGACAGGAGAGGAGACCATCCTTTTTTTCCTCCGTCCTGATGTTAAAATCTTGCCTTTTAAACTATGTGATGTAGGGGCCCCTGGGTGGCTCAGTTGGTTAAGCGCCCGACTTGTGGTGTCAGCTCAGGTCATGGTCTTGTGGTTGGTGGGTTCGAGCCCCACGTTGGGCTCTGTGCTGACAGTGCAGTGTGCTTGAGATTCTCTTTCTTTCTCTGTCCCTCCCCGCTCGCTCTCAAAAAATAAACATTAAACACTATTAAATAAAGAGTCTGTGATGTCTGTGAGCTATCTAGTAGAACCATCAGAACGGCAGGCAGGCGGTCTCCAGCGTTGGGCCATGTGGGATGTCCCAGAGGTGAGCGTGTGGCTGGGGGAGGGAAGGAACTCCAGTGATGCCCCAGGGCTCGCACGTTTAGAGACCAGCTGGACAGAGCCCCAGGCTCAAGGACGGAGTGTGCACCTGTTGTGTGCTGCTGAGTTAGGATAAGTAAGATAGGGGGCTGTTGGGTGAACTTTATCACGTTCTTCCTCACTTTAAAATTGATGCCAGATTTTAACTGCGTACCCGAATAAGATGATGTTTCAAGCGTTTATCTTTTCTTTCTTTCAAAGTGGGAAGTGGGAGGGTGAAACTAATCTGTGGTGGAAGAAAGTCAGAACAGTGATTGCCGGGGGGTAAGGGTGGGGCAGGGATTGGCTGAGGGAACTATCTGGACTGACCGTAATGGTGAACTCAAGACTGGGGTCTGGGTTACAGGAGTGTGATGTTTGTCAAATCCTCCCTTACAATTTGTGCATTTTATAGGGAAAAAGATTTTGTGCATATGGCCTTAAGAAAACCCATAAATCTTGAAACCTAAGTAATGATACATATTCTGAAGCATTTATTGACGAATTATAATTGATGTCTGCCACTTTGCAGTTCATCAAAGTAATAAGGTGCATTGATGCATGGACAGAGGGATGGGCGGATGGATAAAGATGGGTCGATGTACTAGGTGTTTATCCAAGGGGGACAGGAGTGGTGATTCTAAGGGCCACACGCACCCCAGTGTTTATAGCCAATAGCCAAAGTATGGAAAGAGCCCAAATGTCCATTGATGGATGAATGGATAAAGAAGATGTGATATATGTATACAATGGAGTATTACTCGGCATTCAAAAAGAATGAAATCTTGCCATTTGCAACTACGTGGATGGAACTGGAGGGAATTATGCTAAGCGAAATTAGTCAGAGAAAGCCAAATATCATATGACTTCACTCATATGAGGACTTTAGGACACAGAACAGATGAACACAAGGGAAGGGAGGTGAAAATAATATAAATACAGGGAGGGGGACAAAACAGAAGAGACTCTTTTTTTTTTTTTTTTTAACTTTTTTTTTTTTTAACGTTTTATTTATTTTTGAGACAGAGAGAGACAGAGCATGAACGGGGGAGGGGCAGAGAGAGAGGGAGACACAGAATCGGAAGCAGGCTCCAGACTCAGCCATCAGCCCAGAGCCCGACGCGGGGCTTGAACTCACGGACCGCGAGAAGAAGAGACTCTTAAACATGGAGATAAACAGAGGATTACTGGAGGGGTGGTGGGAAGGGGGATGGGGTAAATGGGTAAGGGGCATTAAGGAATTTACTCCTGAAATCATTGTGGAAATAAATAATTAAAAATAAATAAAATCCATTAATATTTTCAAATTAAAAGAGAAAGATGGGCAGATGTGATAAACAGCAAAACATTAATTGTAGACCATAGGTAGGTATACAGTGTTCACCGAGAAAGATTTTTAACTTGAGAGAAAAACTACAAGAACATGAAATTCTCCTTCCTACTGTATTTGACTCTCCCCTGATTATCCGTTCCCAAATCTTTAAACATGGAAAGGAGAGGTGGTTCATGCTATTAAAAGAGCCTGCGTCTTATTTCCTCTTAATCACCTACTTGAGTTGTCAGCTCTTTGCCACATGCCCTTTGTCCTTAAGAGGTTGAGGTTCAAGGTTTTCTGGCACTTTCTGGGGAAATGGCTCTAAGGCTATTAACTTAGTGGATTATCATTACCTGGGAGTCCCTTCTGTGCCAGCAGATTTGCCTTTTGAGTGAACCTCAAACTAATTCCTCACCTTGCCTGTGCAGGGATTGGGAGAAAGGTGACTAATCATTGAGGACAGGCAAGAATTCTTGCTTTGGGTAACCCTTTCCTTGGCCCCGTCTTTCAGGCCTGACTGCCGTGACACCCCCAAGTGCCCTTCTGGGTGCCTTTGGGCAGTCGGTTCTGGCTCTACATCGGCCCCATCTTACATAAAATAGGAAGAAGGCTTGGTGGTCCCTTAAGTCGTCTTTCCAAGGAAGGGGTCAGAGGCTATGTGGATTTCTAAAAAATACTTCAAATTTTTTCTCAGCGGTAATTCACGTTCAGCGTTCAGGAAAAAGTTTTAAAGGTAGGTATGCAGTGCAAAGGCCCTTCTCACCGCGCCCTGAGCCCCCAGGTTTCTGCCATTGCTGTGGTTTTCTGAGATTCCCTCTGGAGCTGTTGCGAGGATATACAAGGAAATATGAATAGACAGCCTCCCCCGACCCTTTCTCTAAACAGAACAGGGTCCTATTGTGGATACCGCACCTTTACTTGGTCTTTTTTTCCAACACACTCCATGTCCTTGATAGACATTGGATACGTTTTTGATCTTTTTCTCTTACAAATAGCGCCTCCTTAAATACCTTTGTACATCCAAGTATGATTTAACTTTTTTTGTTGTTGTTAAGGAAATGGTCAGATGAGTTCAAGTGGAAGATTAGAAAGACCCCTCCCCCCCCCCCCCCCCCCCACCCTCACACGTCCCCATCACAGGTTAGGACAGTGGTCCATGTTTTTGGCGGTCTTGTCTCATTTCTACCCATTCATCCCCCTCTAAGCTAGACTGTCTGAAACACAAATTCCAGAAATAATGACATCTCGCTTCAGCATCCTGGGCTTTGTACCCTTTTTATTTTGAAACATTTCAGACGTTGACAAAGTACAGAGATTCCCTGTATTTGTCACTAGTTTTGGGAACATTCAGCCGTTTCACCCCTTCCAGCCCCCTTTTGTTTTTGTTTGCTGGACTGTTTCGTGGCAAATCTTGGATAGATCATTTCACATGTAAACACTTCAGTAAAGTAACAACTTTTATTATTAAACGTTTTTTTAGAATTATTTTATTTTTGAGAGAGAGAGAGGGATCGAGCCTGAGCGTGAGTGGGGGAGGAGCAGAGAGAGAGAGAGTCCACAGCAGGCTGTCTGCACTGTCAGCGCAGAGCCCGACACGGGGCTCGAACTCACAGACCGTGAGATCAGGACCTGAGCTGCAGTCAAGAGTTGGACGTTCAGCCGAGTCACCCAGGTGCCCCAGGAAAGTCAACAACTTTGAGATTAGAAGATTGAAACATGTAGAACTACAGTGTTTAAAAGATGGAAAAAAATGATCACCAGTTACCAGCCTTCGGGGCCTTTCAACCCTTGTCCCCACCTCTACACTTTGAAAAAGGTAGATTCTATAATAAAACTATGAACGTCAAGCAATAATGAAACTAGAATATTTGAGCTTGAAACCTGGGTGCAAGTTCCCCGTCCGTCATGCGCATTCAAAGACACGGTTTGTGTGCTAAGATGTCCTCTTAGGTTTAGAGCCCAGCACTCATCTTGGAGGGATGATGTGCCCCCTCCCCGTCCCTGCCAGGGGACACACAGCAAAGCCTGGAGGAAGTTTTGGTTGTCACCACTGGGGGAAGGGGCGTTACTGGCATCTCGTGGGTGGAGGCCAGTGGTGTGTCGTGCACAGCGCGGGCCCCTAGAGTCAAGGACTGTCTGGCCCCAGCTGCTGAGGTCGCCAAACCCTGGTTGAGGACCCTGGGAGATGGTGTTTTATCATGGATCTCTTCCCTGTGGTTTTCCTTTAACTTGCTGGGAATTGCTTAACGAACATTGATGGGGGCGGGCCAGTGGGGGGGGCGGGGTGCAGATCCCAACGGCACTGTTTTGTGTTGACATTTGCCACTGTTATGTGGAAGGTGAACCCTTACCTTCTCGAGAATTCCAACCGGATGACTTCATTTAGATTTTTCATTCTATCAGTTGAATCAGCAAGGATTATTTCAGAAGTTTGTGTAACAAAACGTGTGTGAGGTTTCGGCTCTGCTCACCAGGAAGTCAGACTCCCTTGGAGGCGAGCGGATGTGAAACCTTTTCACTTCTGGAGCGCTTCCAGAAGCGAAACAAGGCCAGGACTGTTCCAGTGCAGCATACGCGTGCGTGCCTGCGTACGTGCGTGCATATAGACACGGAAGAAATGAAACCTGTAGCCCAAGGGGTGGGGGGAGATGACTTAGGAGGGAGCAAAGTCCGCATGGCTGTGCAGCCTTAAAGGAGAGTGAAAACCAGATGCTTTCGTGTGCTGGGCAGCAGGGACCGTGCGGATGAGCCAGGGTTCCTGGTGTCCAGCAGCCCAGAGTCAAGTCAGCAGAGAGGGACGTGCCCACAGCTGATAGCGTGGCAAGACCGTGGACTGTGGGTGTTTTAGTTGGGGTCCGGAGCTCTGCGCCTCACGTGACTTTGTGCCTCGTTTCTTTCCAGGTCGATCGTTTAGAAAGTGGATGTGCGGGGTAACATGTCCAGTGTGTCCGAGGAGAGAAGAAAAAGGCAGCAGAACATTAAGGAAGGACTGCAGTTTATCCAGTAAGGGCCCGACTCGCGTGTGTTCACGCCACGTATACAACTGGCCCTTGTGCACCGCGGGGTCAGGGGCGCAGACCCTTGCACAGTTGCACATCCACGTGTAACTTTTGACTTCCCAAAACAGGGCTACGAACAGCCTACGACTGTTGACCGGATGCGTTGCCAATAGCGTAAACAGTTGATGAACACGTTTTGTGCGCTATGGGTATTATTTACCGTATTAAAATAAAGTAAGCTGGAGAAAACAAAAAGTTAAGAAATTCGTTAGGAAGAGGAAATGCATTTACAGCACCGTCCTAGGTTTATTGAAAAAGATAACGTTGTAAGTGGACCCGCGCAGTTCAAACCCATGTTGTTCAAGAGTCGACTGTACTTTTTTATATTAGATTAAGAAACCCCTACCCCTCTGTTTATAAGTCCTCTTAATCCGGGTTACAAATTAGATATTTTTGTCTAGCAATATTTTTGGCTCGGGCACATTTGACTTCCCATGTGTTCTGAAGTCTACCTTCCTGTCCCTGATTTTTAGAGCTAAAATCCTGTAGTGTCTCGGAAAATATTAGACCCAGAAGGATCAGAACCTAATCCCATCAGAGCGCTTCTGATGACTGAAAAGTGATGAAATCACCACGCACATAGGGCTTTTGTAATCAGACATTTCTCTTAAGAAGCTCAGTCTCTAACCTGCCTCCATGAAGCAGGACAGTGACAAGGCAGCCCAGGCCTTAGGCGGACACAAGCAGGCAGAAGTCCCTCTCTGTTTGTCCTGGGAGGAGACATTCTCTGTACTGCAGCGAATTGAGTCAAAAAGTATTAGTGGTTCTGTGCTGTAGGAAAAGTTTTTTGGTATTTGAAGAATTAGGCCTTCTTTTAGTAGAAGTAGGTTTAGGGAAAAAAGTGTTATACTTAAGAAAATATAAGGGAATAGTTACAGATCTCCCCCCACCCCCCACCATGTTGTGTGTGAATATGGCATATGTGAATAATAGTCGTAAAGGAAGGTAGGTCTTTAAAATGTGCTTTGAACCCATAGCAAGCTGATAGAACCTTAGCTTTACAATGACGTCTGGGTGAAGAAATCCTGATAAGAGTCTGATAATTAAAATTCATTGGTTTCTTTTTCTTAGGTCACCGCTGTCATATCCAGGGACACAGGAACAATATGCGGTAATGATTGGGAACATCTACTTAAAAGCTGTGCAAGTAACTTGTGAACCATAATGAATAGTGGGGGTTGGCAGACTCCAGCTTTGTGGGCCAAATGCGGTCCGTTGTCCGTTTCTGTAAATAAAGTTTTATTGGAATGCAGCCGCACCTATTTGGTGATGTATTTATGATCTGTGGCCGTTTTCACGACATATGGTAGCTGAGACAGAGACCATATGGCCCACAAAGCCTAAAGTATTTACTCTCTGGGCACCTACAGAAAGAATTAGTCAATCTCCTCCATATAGAGGACAACATTGCTTTTGGCACATGGGGACAGTTGTCCTCCATTTTCTTTCCTCCATGAGTGTAGTTTGCCTAAGTTTTCTTCCGAGCCCCGTGAAAATTACTTTTTTTTAAGTAAAGTTTTCTTTATGTTTATTTATTTTGCGAGAGAAGAGAGAGACAGAATGAAGGAGGGTCAGAGAGGGAGGGCATCCCGGGCAAGCTCCACACTGTCCGCTCAGAGCCTGATTCGGGGCTTGATCTCACCAGCTGTGAGAGCATGACCTGAGCCGAAATCGGAAGTCAGATGCTTACCCGCTTACCCGCTTACCCGCTTACCCGACTGAGCCACCCAGGCGCCTCCTTCGAAAATTACTTTTAGCCTCCCTCTCATTTACCGAAGACAAGTTGGACGGGATATGTTGTGAAGGAGAGAGCCCAGTATGTTCTATTTTTATTTAGGAGAAAAGAGGTTCTCATAGGAGCAAAGGATACCTGGATCCTAGTAGAGAGCAGCTGGAGGTGAAACTAGTTAGAAACCCAGAGAAAGCCCAGTTCACCGGGCCTCGTCTATGCAGGATGTTAGTTCACCTGCGGCTTTTGGTGTCCGAGGGTTTTGATGCTTGCCAATGTTCCTTCTTTTTCTCCGCCTCTCCCCCTCCCTCTTCCCTGTTTCCTTATCTGTCTTCTTCCTTGCCCCTGCCCTCTCTCTCTCCAAACAGATGTAGAATCCTAGAGTGTTATGGCTAGAAAGCACTGGAAATAATCCGTTCATTGTACAGTTCATTTTACGTTCCTGACTTTTATAACTGGAACAGGGATCTCGAGAGGTTAAGTGGCCTGTCCCGAGCTACCGCCCTTGTTAAAGGTTGATCTGTCCAGTTGGCTTTACTAACTCTGTCAGCTTAGACACGAATTTCAAAAAATGAGACCCAGAACCTGAGTATTTACCTGATCTCGTCATACGTATCTGATCTTGACGTGTGAAACATTAGCACAGTGATAGGAAATCATGAAGGAAACTTCAGAACTTTTATATGAACCAAAAGAACCTTGTATACTGTACTTGGCGAGAAAAAGGTTTAACATCCCCTCTCCCCGGACCAGTCCTGAGCAGACATTTACCAGAGAGGAAAGACAATGGTCCATAAAAATGTGAGAGATCCTTGGTCATCAGGCACAGGGATAAGAAAGGGTACCGGTTTTCACCTAGAAATTAGTAGGGGTTTTGTGTCTTCCCACACAGGCACGCACACGCTGCCCGGCGTTGGTGGGGGTGCTGTGAGCTGGGGACCAGACCGCTGGATGCGTCCACTGTTCTCGCCGCTTCGGAAGGCAGTTTAGAAATACTGGTCCAAGGCCCAAGATGCTCCTTCCTTCAGACCTAGAGTTTCCACTCGTAGGAATTTGTTGTAGGCACAGAGTTGGGGATGTGAACAGGTTTTTACCAGGTGCTTTTGCCGCACTTTTCCTCCTGATGGGAAATTGCATTTTCTCTTGAGAAAGCACGCGAGGTGAAGGCCTCGCTGAGACAGTAGCGAGGTGGCCTGGGTCCCCCGTTTCTTACAGCAGCGCTCACTGCTGCGTCACATCTAAGACCAGAAGTCTCCAGTACAAAAATTGAAGTTTCCCTGTACCCTGTCCTGTTTCGTAAAGGGCTTCAAGTGGTCACTTTCTTTTTTCTTTTCTTTTTTTTTTAAAGGTATATTTACGTGCTCTTGTGAGAAATCTTTTTAATGAAGGAAATGATGTTTATCGGGAACACGATTGGAACAACTCGATAAGCCAGTACACAGAAGCTCTGAATATAGCTGGTTATGCAAAGTCGGAAGAAATTGTCATCCCTAAAGAAATAATTGAAAAACTGCATATAAATCGTATTGCTTGCTATTCTAATATGGTGAGTGGTGATTTTTTTTTAGAACAGAACAGGGTTTCTAGAGGGATAAAATGTTTTTGATAACAAAAGTACATTGTAAGTCAGTTTTCTAATTTAATTAAAAAAAATTATTTTGTGCGGGAGAGAGGGGCAGAGAGCGAGAGAGGGAGAGAGAGAATCCCAACCAAGCTCTGCACTGTCAGCGCTGACTCAGGGCTCGAACTCACGAACCATGAGATCATGACCTGAGCTGAAATCAAGGGTTGCATGCTTAACCGACTGAGCCACCCAGGCACCCCTCTAATTTCAGTTTTTAAGAGAATTGTATTACTGCTTTAAAACATTTTTTTAAAATATGTATTTATTATTTTAAGAGCTAGAGAGATAGAACACGAGCAGGGGAGGGCCAGAGAGAGAGAGAGAGACACACACAGAGTCTGAAGCAGGCTCCATGCTCTGAGCTGTCATTGCAGAGCCCGATGCGGGGGTCGAACCGACAAATCATGACATTCATGACCTGAGCCAAAGACACGCATTTAACCAACTGAGCCACCCAGGTGCTCCTCTAACTGCCTGCTTTTAGAGTGGTCTGGAGTTTTGAAAAGCCAGCTTTGGATAAATGTTGAGGAATTTTAAAAATAAAATTTGTTTCTGGGTGACTGGTCCTTGGAGTTGCCACGTGAGTCTGGTTTCTGGGGTGTGTCCGCTTATAACAAAAATCAGCCCAGGAGGACGCAGGTCCCAGGTCCATGCATCAGTCAAGTCCCTGTCCCGACAGTGCACTTGGTCAAGAGTGCGTTAGGCCGCTTTGGAGCCCTGTTAGTGCAGCGTGGTGTTTAACCTTGAAGAGATTTAACACGAGCTTTTCACATGTCTGAGCTGGGAAAAGCAATATTTTGGTGCACTTCGAATTGTCACCGTGGACATTCAGTAACATTTAACTGAATTTAAGCAAGGTGTCCATGTTGTCACCCGATTCTTACTGAGTGAATGTTCACCGATGGCTCGTTTTGTTTTTTCTAATGGACTCTTCTCGGGCTAGCTAGCTGTTTGGGAGTTAACTTCCAGTCGACATTTTAATGATCTCCAACAAAGGGTAGCTAGTGGAGGAAGCAGGAAGGGAGAGTGCCGCCTGGGGCATCAACTGTGTCTGGAAAGCTTTCTTTCTTGGAGACCTGGGGCCTTTACGGCCAAAGGTTAACATTTGTCTGGTCTGGATGATGGTTACGTGGGAGTTCATGATATTTGTACTTTTTTCCATTTGGGAGTTTCATGATTAAAATTTTTTTTTTCAAAGAAAAATAATACTGCTAACAGAGTTTGAAAGGAGGGCATTAGTCCGGGGTTAATTTGTTTGCGTCGGCAGGAAGACATGTGTGCCAGAAGGAATTGTTGCTAACCTTATTTGCTCTTACACCCCAGGGTTTGCACGATAAAGTTTTAGAAGACTGTGACACAGTGCTCAGTTTAAATGCCAGTAACTGCAAAGCTCTGTATCGGAAATCTAAGGCTCTCAGTGACTTAGGAAGATACAGAGAGGCTTATGACTCCGTAGCAAAGTGCTCCTTGGCGGTGCCTCAGGTACGGAGTTTATATTTGAGTTCACTGGTTGACATGGTAACCATTTCGTTGCTTCCTTGTGGAGAAGGGACGTCTAAAGAGTTCCATTTTCCAGTCCGCGGTCCACCCGCTTTATTTGGGATTACGTGCCCACCAAGCAAGTGTCTCCACGGAATATGAGTTCTAGCTGTTTTGCGATTTGCCTCCACAGTTGGTAAATATAACCCTCCGTTAGTCATATTTTCATTTTTTTTTTTTCAGGATGAACATGTGATCAAACTAACTCAAGAACTAGCTCAGAAATTGGGATTTAAAATAAGAAAAGCGTATGTCAGGGCTGAGGTAAGCTGGAGTTCTCCCCACGGGGTATTTTCGTTTTCTTTGGTTGTAACTTGGTTACAGTTCTGTTTTTCACGTAATTTTTTTTTTTAATTAGCATCTTTGTTTTCTTTCAGCTCGCGTTAAAATCCGTTCCTGGGGACGGGGCTACCAAGGTAAAGTTATTGCTCCTGTAAGACGCGTAACTTTTTGGGAAAAAGGAGCAGATGGCCACGTTAGCAGTTCTGCTTTTAATATTTTTGGTTTGTGTCTATTTTTGAGAGCTTTTTGTTTCTCAGACACATAATTGGCCAGAGCTTCCTGTCCTATAAAAAGAAACAAACAACTCAAGTAGTATCTTTCAACCAGCATTTCCTCAAGTCCAATGGCGCATTTTACAGGGCGTTCATAGATGTTAGGTTTTATTAGAAAAGTGGCCCGGGGCCAGATAGTAATGTTGGGAGCCATTGGGTTGAACACGGGTCCCAAGCGGTTGGTTTTTAAAAGGTAAGTCTTCGTGGAGCTGTTAGGATGCCTTTGTGACTTGGGGGGTGAGCGGTGGCTAGACGAGGCCCTCCAGAACTTGAACACTCCTGAACGGCCTTTGGGAAGCACCGTCCACGAGGGCCCAGCGGTCACGCCGGGCCACGCGTTCCCGAGGTGTGCCCGCTCCATTTATCTCTTGGATCTCCATTGGAAGGAAGTAAAATTTCTGCGAGAACTCGCATTGCTGTCTCGGAGTGAGATTTACAGACTGCTCGTAGTCTGGAATCCTGACCGTACGCACGATGATCGGTTGTTTGGTTTCATTTCCAGGCTTTGAGCTGTTCTGTGGAAGATATCGAGCCAGGTACGTTTTCTTGCATCACGTTGGTCTAGAAAGTGGCGGCGTTAGACGCTCTAGATGTGATAGTGTTGTCAAATACGATTACCGTGCGGCCGTTGGTATGAAAGCAAGAATAATTCTGAAAACCACCTTAGTACTTCTGGACGTGCTGGCAGTGATTGGTAATTCTGCGTGTCAGTAAGCGGTTAGTGAGCGCCCCGGGTGGCTTTACCAGCGCCTCGTAGCTCTGCCCGGAGGCGCTCGGGCATTTTGAGACACAAGGATAAGTTTTCACAAGCCGCTATGTCTATCCCTGGGTAAAACCAACGACTTCGAGAATTATTTTTACCCTTGTCTCTGACCTGCTTCTGCTACTGTCTCGTCTATTTATTTTTATCATTGTTTTCGTACCCTCACCTGGCTCTTCCGTTTCTCTCTTATTGGCTCTTGATGCTAGTCTTCGGTGAGTAAGTACACCGAAGATGAGTGGGTACGTTTCGATCCGTGTTACAGATTTGTTAACTCCGAGGCAGGAAGCAGTTCCTGTCGTCTCTGTGCCTGCGTCCAGTTTCTCCCACCAAGTCGGAAGTGAGCTGGCCTCAGTTCCTATCATGCCCTTGCCCTCTATGCTGCCCCTGCAAGTGGACGAGAGCCCCCTGCCATCGGCGGTGTTGGCAAACGGAGGAAAGACCCCCTTCACCATGCCGGAACCTTTTCTGGATGACGGAGATATGGTCCTCGGCGACGAAATAGATGACCTTCTTGATTCGGCACCTGAGGCCAATGAAACTGTTATGGTAAATGTCAGCGTCACTCCTCTCTTCTGAAGCCAGGCTTAATTTTGTAAAAAAAAAAAAAAAAAATTGCTGTTCGACCTCCTTGGTATTTTCAGCATTTCCTGTAGGTTAAACTTAGCTTAAAAGGTACTTTTGTCCTTCTCTGGGGGTACCATGCCCGTGTGGTTATTTTTTAAATAAAACAAAACGCCAGTCTAGTAATGAGCCAGTTTTCCTCAATACCTGTTGGAATCACATAGTATGGAAAGGGTAAACTTAAAATTCTGAAAAAGAATAGGCATTTGGTATTTAAAGAAAAATAATTTCTTTCTTTCTTTATTTTTTTTATTTAAAGAAAAAGAATTTGTTTGTTTGTTTGTTTTGGATTAAAGGCTTAAAGGATAAATGCCTCAGGGTAACTGTGTAGCCAAGGCCCGGCCATATCTGAAATGCTGCAAAATAAGAATGGGTTTTACGTTTTTAAATGGCTGGAAGGGAGAAAAACAGACCAGTATTTTGTGACACATGGAAATTATATGAAATTCATATTTCGGTGTCATCAATAAAGTTTTATTGGAACACAGCCACGACCATTCACTTCTGCATTGTGTGTGGCTGCTTTTGCACTGAAGCAACACAGCTGAGTAGTTGAAACAGACCGCGTGGCTAAAATACTGAATATCTAGTCCTTCATAGGAAAAGTTTACTGACCCCTGCCACAAAGTGTATTAACATAGCAGCATGAGCAGCAACACTGTCATGAGGAGGATGGGGGGCAATTCAGGGCTGGTTCCAGCGTGGCTGAGATAGATGATGTCTGTGGGCAGTTAACTGATCCTGTTTGGGTTTGATTCTTACCACCTCTGTGGTCTTGGGCGGCTTTACCTCACCTCTCAGGACGTCAGTTTCCTCGTCTGTACAATGGCGATCACAGTAGGTAGGACGCATCTTGGAAAGTTGAAGAATTCAACAGATAGCGTGGAACTTGCATCAGTACTTAGAAGGCACAGGGAAACCCTCAGTAAGTTGTCGCTACGATGGGGGAAGAGAGGGGCAGCATTCCGTGTGTCCTTGTGAGATCGTAAATTCACATCCCCAGAGAGATGGTCCAGTGTTTCTGCCTTCTCTGGCTCCCTTCTCTTGAGGACCTTCCATTTCCCCCTGCCCCTACATTATTGCTATTGCTTCTTAATAAAGCCAGTTCTTCTGAGCCTCGTGTAAGGAATCGGAAGGAAATGAAACGTGAATGTAACATTGGATTTGAGACAATATTGGATGGACATCACACCCTGACCCCCACAGAGTATTCACGGGCATTTATTTGGGATTCTGAAGTCTATTCTAGTCCATTTGCCTTTTTTTTTTTCTCCTCCTAATTTTTTATTCTCAAGTTAGTTAACATGCAGTGTAGTCTTGCCTTCAGGAGTAGAACCCAGTGATTCATCGCTTACATATGATGCCCAGTGCTGATGCCACTAAGTGCCCTCCTCATTGCCCATCACCTGTTTACCCCATCCAGCAACCCGAAGTCTGTCCTCTGTATTTAAGTCTTTTATGGATTGCCTCCCTCTCTGTTTTCATCTTATTTTTCCTTCTTTCCCCTGTGTTCATCTGTTAAATTTCTCAAATTACACATATGAATGAAATCATATCTTTCTCTGACTGACATATTTCACTCAGCATAAGACCCTCCAGTTCCATCCATGTTGTTGCAAATGGCAGGAGTTCATTCTTTCTCATTGCCGAGTAGTCCATTGTGTATATAAACCATATCTTCTTTATCCGTTTGTCAGTTGATGGACACTTGGGCTCTTGCCGTCATTTGGCTATTGTTGATAGCGCTGCTGTAAACTTTGGGGTACATGTGCCCCTTCGAATCAGCATTTTTTTGTAGCCTTTGGCTAAATTTCTAGTAGTGCAAATTGCTGGGTCATAGGGTAGTTCTATTTGTAAGTTTTGAGGAACCTCTTCAGTGTTTTCCAGAGCAGCTGCGCCAGTTTGCATTCCCACCAACAGTGCAAGACGGTTCGTTTCCTGAGACCTTGATCCTTTTTTGAAAGTGGGCTTGGAAAGAAAGAAGCTCCATAGCCTAGATTCTTCTTCTTTCTGTTTTGTTTTGTTTTTAACATTTATTTATTTTTGAGAGACAAAGTGAGATAGAGCACATGCAGGGGAGGGGCAGAGAGAGAGGGAGAGACAGAATCCGAAGCGGGCTCCAGGCTCTGAGCTGGCAGTCCGACGTGGGGCTCGAACCCACAGACTGCGAGATCGTGACCTGAGCCAAAGTCGCAGGCTTAACCGACTGAGCCACCTAGGCGCCCCCGTAGCCTAGATTCTTCTCTTGAGTCTTGATACTGATTTCAGCTTTGTTATGTAATTACCCAGTGCAATAATTTGTTTCTGTATGCTGATGTTCAAAGCAGGTTGGCCCACTTGTAATCGCGTTTCCTGGGGTTTAACAAAATCTTTTTTCTTTTTTAGCCGTCAGCTTTAGTCCGAGGAGCCCTTCCCGCAGCCAGTGTCCCCCCTAGCATGCCTTTCTCGGCATCTCTGTTGGGCACCTTGCCCATTGGTGCGAGGTATGCCCCTCCACCCTCCTTCTCAGAACTGTATCCACCTTTGACCTCATCCTTGGAAGATTTCTGCTCTTCTTTGAGTTCATTTTCAATGAGTGATTCCAAGCGAGGTAAGAATCGAGCCGTTTGTGTAAATAACCGCAGTTCGTTTTCTAAAGAAGGCAGTCAGTTTGGCAATTACGTAACTCACTTTAGGTAGTTGGTGCTTGAGTTACTTTCGTTGTAGCTGTAAAAGTGAAAACTAAATCTGCAGTTTTAATTCGCCTGGGCGTAACTGTGCCATTCAGGAGATGAAGGAGCAGGGGAATACACAGGAATGTATGTGGTACTTATTTTGGTGTTTTGAGTTTTTAAACAAGATAGTTTGCTAAGCCGGGTGTCTATTGTTTTGGGGGACAAAATGGCTTTTAATGTTTTCTCCAAGAAAGGCGTACCCCATCCTCACGGGTCTTAAAGGCAGGCTATCCTTGTGAAATTCTGAACGAAGCAAATAGTTAAAAGACTAATTTAAGGCGGAATTATTCAGAATGAAACCCATAGAATTAGATCTGTCTGCTTTAGGCTTTATCCCCAGAGGGCCCCAAATTGTGCGTGGTGCCTTAGTTTTGCAAGAGATTGCTGAGTTTTTGGTCTGGCCCCTGCCTCTGTAATTTTCTAATATCTGCTTTCAACAACATTGATCAAAATCTTCCTATTTTCCCAAGGTATTGTTAGGTGGTTAAAGAGAGAAAAATCAGAACGACTGATTTAAAGATTGACACCTGAAAAAACTAAAATTTGTGGGAAGCAGAGGGCAGAGAGAAGGTAATCGAGGGGCAGCCTGAGAAAAAGAAAGTCACTGCACCTTAGTAATTTTCCTAATGTTGTGGTGTATTCCTGCTTTGTAGTTTGAAGAGGCTGTTTTTCCCATTTCGGACAGGAGTTATTTTCTTGGTCTTTTTAACAGCCCTACTCGGCAGGCCCTCCTTCAGCCAATGTCTCCGAAAACAGTTTGCCTGAGGGTTATGTATGCCCCTGGAAATTTCCAGAGGGAAGGAGACCATCCACTGCCCTCTGCGAGTGTCCTTGATGAGCAAGAAAGCTCCTTGGAAGCGGGAGCGGGAGGGAAAGTAACACGGGGGAAGCGTAGTCAGCCACTGAGCCCTGATGTTGTTGTGACATGATTAGAATGAGGTCTGTTGAAGTGTTTTTATTATTTTAGATGTGCCCACCTCAACTTCTAGAGAGGGAACAGCGCTTAGCGGCAGTAATTCCTCCCTTTTACTTGTAAGTGCCACTTCCTCTTTTGTAAATAACGTCGCTTAAATTGAACGTAGGTCTTTTACTTAAGTAACGGAATTACCCGAATGGACGTGATGGTCTCCCTTATATCTCGCGTGTGCCGGGGGAAATGGTGGTGAGACAGGACCCTCGAGCAGCAGCCAGGGACGAACGCCACGTGCGTAAGACCGCGCCTGTCACGGCACAGTCCTCGCGGTGGCACGGGGCGCAAGAGGCTTTAGCACCACAGAACCCACACAGGGAAGATGAGATCAGGGCATAGGAAGAGTGTGTGCCGTAGGAGCAGAACAATGACCTGTTACTTCTGTCAACTCTCGAGAAGCCAGGAAGGTGGGGGAGGGGCCCAGAGACCCAAAGAGTGGAAAACCCAGAAAGAACCAGCTTTTCAATAGAAGCACAGCAACGGCAGACTAGTACCGATTTCAGTACGTGAGGAAATGTCTTGTTTGTCACAAATTTGTTTCCTTCTTTCGTGAGAGTGCAATATTTGTTGGCTGTTTTTTTTTTTTTTTTTTTTTGGTTTTTTTTTTTTTCTTTCCTTCTTGCAGATGAATGGACCAGGCAACTTGTTTGCTTCTGAGAGTTTCCTGGGAATTTCAAGCCACCCTAGAAATGACTTTGGAAACTTCTTTGGAAGCACAGTTACTAAACCACCTTCATCCGTGACCCCAAGACACCCCCTTGAAGGAACCCATGAACTGAGACAAGCTTGTCAGATGTGTTTTGTAAAATCAGGTCAGGACCAAACAAAGGAGCTTAGTCGATAGTCTGAGAGTTCCGGACTCATAAATACGCGTGGAGAACACCAGCTACCATGGTTTTTCCGTCCCTGTTTGAGTTCTGGGTAGAATAAGTCTGTTCTTATTTGATATAATTTCATTTATACAATCACATGGATTAGAATACCTTACCTGATGATGAAGTCTTACTGAAATTTTTATGAAATTCTTTACTTTTCTATATATATATTCAAAAATGTGATCATTTTCAAATAAAGCAAGAACTAGAAAAAAAGCATTTTAAGACCAGTATCTGACACAGTGTTTATAAAGTCTTTTCTGCTGGTTTGTTTCATTATCCCCAAGTCAGGTGATATAAACACAACTTATCCGAAACCAAAGCCTAAATTCGTTTTCTTTCTTAGTTAGGTATATTTCAGGGTATTTTTTTCCCTTTAGAAGCCATCAGAATTCCTGTCCTCATAGTTAAATAAGTATGTTTTCAGGGCACTGGTGTTGAATAAAACTTTGTGTTCTCTGACAAATAGCATATAAAAGGCACAAATTACTTCGGTAGCTTATTTACGTTTAGGGGTTATAAAAATAGGGTTTTTGTGGGAATTTAATAATCAATATCCGTCTGCTTGTAAATGTGCCTGTAAAATGAAATGTCGCTCTTTGTGCCTATGAGCAATCCTTTTTTACATCTTTTTCAGGCCCTAAGTTAATGGATTTCACTTACCATGCTAATATAGATCATAAATGTAAGAAAGATATTTTAATTGGTAGAATAAAGAATGTTGAAGATAAATCATGGAAAAAAATACGCCCAAGACCAACAAAAACAAATTATGAAGGACCTTATTATATATGTAAAGGTATGTACTATAATTACTTAATTGGTGTGCATGACATTAGTGGTAAATGATTTGTTACATTTATTATAATGATTCCAGTATTACTGTTATTAAAAATGTGTAGGTAGAGTTATTTTTTTTTTTTAATGTCTATTTTTGAGAGAGAGACAGAGAGTGAGTGGAGGAGGGGCAGAGAGAGAGGGAGACACAGAATCCAAAACAGGCTCTAGGCTCTGAGCTGTCAGTACAGAGCCCGACGTGGGGCTTGAACTCACAAACTGTGAGATCATGCCGTGAGCTGAAGTCACACGCTTAACCAACTGAGCCACTCAGGTGCCCCTAAAAATGTGTAGGTAGAATTAAAAGTTCCTTGGATTGAGACATTTGTATCTTTTATATTATTTTTACCTTTGTTTTTAACTTCTTTCAGTGCTTGTGTCTGTGTGTGTGTGTGGATTTTTTAATGTTTATTTATTTTTGAGAGAGAGACAGCATCATCATGGGAGGGGAAGAGAGAGAGGGAGACACAGAATCTGAAGCAGGTTCCAGGCTCTGAGCTGTCAGCACAGAGCCTGACGTGGGGCCCGAACTCACGAACCGTGAGATCATGATCTGAGCCAGAGTCAGAGGCTTAACCGACTGAGCCAACCAGGCACCCCAGTGCCTGTGTGTATAGATGGTTATGGAAACCGGGCTTTGGCCAATTTTAAACAGGTTTTAAACAGAAAACCGTCTTACACTTTAGGTTCCCTTGCTGAGTCTAAACAGAATCAGAATATTGAACTGAGGCTTTGAAAATATTCTTTTAAGTTGCTTTTGAGAGAACTTTATATATTCAATTTTTTTTTTTAACAATTTTAATCTTTATTTATTTTTGAGAGAGACAGAGACAGAGCACAAGCAGGGGAGGAACAGAAAGAGAGGGAGACACAGAATCTGAAGCAGGCTACAGGCTCTGAGCTGTCCGCACAGAGCCTGATGCGGGGCTCGAACCCACAAACCGTGAGATCATGACCTAAGCCGAAGTCAGATGCTTAACTGACTGAGCCACCCAGGCGCCCCTGTATTCATTTTTGTCAGATTGCTTCATCTGAATGTGCTTTTGAATGTCTCTTAAGTGATTTTTTAAACTTAGGTGGAGTATGTGAGAGCCTTTTCCCCATCAAAAATAAAAATAATCCAGACCCGTGGTGCTATCGTTCTAGAGTGAGTTCCATCCCTGCATAGTAAAATGTGTATCATTGCTTGAAGCTATCCGTGAGCTATAGAGGTTCAGCTGGTGCCCTAAAAATGTTTCATAATCATTGGCTTTGAAGAAACAACGACTAGGAGCACCTGGGTGGGTCAGTCGGTTAAGCGTCCAACTTGGGCTCAGGTGATGATCTCATGGTTCGTGTGTTTGAGCCCTGCATCATTCTCTCTAGTGTCAACACAGAGCCTCCTTCGGATCCTCTGTCTCCCTGTCTCTCTGCCCCTCCCCGGCTTGAGCACTTGCTGTTTTTCTCTGTCTCTCAAAAAGAAAGAAAACACTAAAAAAAGTCAAAAACCAAAAAAACCCAAACCGATGGCTGTGTTTTAAATGTCTTTTGATGGTCTGTCTTTCTAGATGTTGCTGCTGAGGAGGAATGTAGATATTCAGGCCACTGCACATTTGCTTATTGCCAAGAAGAGATAGATATCTGGACACTGGAGCGGAAAGGGGCGTTCAGCAGAGAGGCTTTCTTTGGTGGCAATGGAAAGATCAACCTCACTGTATTCAAACTTCTCCAAGAGCATCTTGGAGAGTTTATATTCCTCTGTGAGGTACTATCTCCAAACCTTATTTTCTGACATAAAATTGGTGATCGTTCCTGACTTGCAAGCCCAGAAATATAAAATACTTAGCACACGTCCTGCTACATGGTGAGCGTTCATTCAGTCAATAGTTGCACCTCCCAGTATCCAAGAGAATGCAAAAACTTCCTATGAGATATTAGTTGGCATCAGTTTGTAATGTATAAGTATGTGCATAAGTATGGTACAAAAGTTCTAATTTGTGTGATGTTGTTGTGGTAATTCTTCTTCTCTGTCTGTTCCAGAAATGTTTTGATCATAAGCCTAGAATGATAAGTAAAAGAAATAAAGATAATTCTACTTCTTGTTCTCACCCGGTTACAAAGCATGAGTTTGAAGACAATAAGTATGTTGGTAGTTTCTAATTTTTCTAGTGACACAATAGATTCTGTCTTTAGACCCAAATAAAACCAGAGTAGTGTTTGCCCAGGCATTTTACCCCTGTGCTTTTTCCTTGTTGCTGTTTTGAAAGATGATGACTATTTAAAAATGTCTGTTAGTATATTTTGCTGGGAATTTTTAAGTGGTTTATGAAATTTATGTTTAATACAAAAAAGCATTATTGATGTGTAGCTTCTCATGACATGGATTTCAGTATTTTATGGCCTAATTTATGGTGTAATTATCCACCCCCCCCCACCCGCCCCACCCCCCGTTAATCCAACAATTGTGTAAAGGGACTTGTTTTTTCTGGTAAAGATTTAGCATGTATTTTCAGTCTAGAACTTGACGTTATATATATTTACTTATTTGTTTTCCTTTGAAAAAGCTAGGGTAGAACAATAATGTGTCACTCCGTTTTTATCTTAGGTGCCTTGTCCACATCTTGCGAGAGACAACGGTAAAATACTCCAAAATACGTTCTTTTCATGGTCAGTGTCAGCTTGATTTATGTCGCCATGAGGTCCGGTATGGCTGCTTAAGGGAAGATGAGTGCTTTTATGCGCATAGTCTTGTAGAACTGAAAGTCTGGATACTGCAAAATGAAACCGGTAGGTCGGTGCATGATTAGGAAATGGCTCCTCACCGGGCGCCTGGGCGGCTCGGTCGGTTAAGTGTCCGACTTCGGCTCAGGTCATGGTTTCAGTTCTGGGGTTCGAGCGCCGGGTCGGGCTCCGTGCTGACAGCTCAGAGCCTGGAGCCTGCTTCGGATTCGGTGTCTCCCCCTCTCTCTGCCCCGCCCCCCCCACTCGTGCCATGTCTTTCTCTCTAAGATAACTAAACGTTGAAAAAAAAAAAAAAAGGCTCCTCAAACCAAGCAAGAGACTCTTAAGTCATAGAACAAACATAGTTACCAGAGGGGAGGGGGGCTGGCAGGGGAGGGGGGGTAAAACAGGAGATGGGGGTTAAGGAATGAGTGGGCAGGATGTATGGTGGGGATAAGCGCCAGGATGTGTAGAAGTGCTCAATGAGCTGTTGTACCCCTGAAACTAATATAACACTGGATGTTAACTGTACCGGAATGAAGACTAAAAGCAATTTTAAAAAAACGTTTCCTCAGGAGCCGTCAGGGTTTGACAAAGCACTATCAGACAACTTTCTCCATCATCCCGATACGGCAACACCATTCATTTTATCCTCGGCTATAAACCGTTATTTTTAGAGTGGCTTATTTTCAGAATCGCCTCATGCACTTAATTGCTGGTACCAGTTCACGCACGTAGTATGCTTTTGTGAGGTCGAGAGACTCCCTAGAAGGCACCAAGAGCTGTATTTGTAAATATCCTGTTGCGAAAAAGAGGGACGTGATGGGCATTCACCTTTGGTGACGGTTTATGCTGCGTAGGGGATGGCGGGGGAGTTGAGGCTGTGATCGGGCTGGTGGACTGTTGATATGTAGAGGGTGAGCCTAAAGGAAGGCTTGTACGTTTCACAGGTATCTCACACGATGCCATCGCTCAAGAATCTAAACGATACTGGCAAAATCTGGAAGCCAGCGTACCTGGGGCTCAGGTATGTTCTCTCATAGACTCGCTGCGTTTGGTGTCCTTTCTGGAGCGGCCTAATGGAGGTCATTTGGCAGATGTAGTTTCCACTTGCAGTCAGCTTCTTTCCTTATTGTTCAGTGACTTGAGTTATTGTTTAATGTGAAAACGAATTCCAAATTTTAGGTGATCATCGTAAAAAAAAAAAAAAAAAAAAAAATCAGCCAGCCCATGATACCTGCCAAGATGGCAGGATACAGTTTTCTTACTCAGTTTAATTGGCAAAACAATTGGGTGCTTGGACCATGGGGACCCCGGGAGTAAGGGAGGTAGGTAGACTGTGTGTGGTTCTGCTTCCCAGCTGCCAGAAGTGCTTTCTCCCCTCCACCCCCGATTTCTAGTTGTCTCCCTTCAGAGCTGGCTTTCACAAATTGAGTTGTGGCATTGATAATCTGCTTCTATCATATTCTCTTGCGTTTGGGTGGGAACTGGAGATTTCGTTATCAGGTAATGTATATAAAGGTCAACTCATCAAACCAGACAGTACCAGAAATTGTATGCTATTATGAAAAAAGAAATACGTGGCAATTCAGAATTTTGTTGTCAGAAAACTGGTATTCTGTTAAAAGTAAAACTTCGGTTTTAATTGTTTAAGGTACTTGGCAATCAGCTAATGCCTGGATCTCTTAATATGAAGATAAAATTTGTGTGTGCTCAGTGTCTGAGAAATGGTCAAGTCATTGAACCAGACAAGAACAGAAAATACTGTAGTGCAAAAGCAAGGCACTCGTAAGTAGTGTGTATGTCTTTGTGTGTGTGTGTGTGTGCATGTGCGCACGTGTGTGTGTGTGTGTGTGTGTAAACATTGCCTGTTTCATGATTCTCTGTTACTTGGGTATAAAATCATACGTATAAGAAAAAACGATTGACTTTGAAGAGAGCAGAGCAAAGTAGATAATGTAGGAGTGATTGCAAAGCAAAGGGAAGAGATTTTTACGATTTCATAGATAAGAATTCAGTCAGATTCCTGATCTTTCCTTATTGGTTCTTTGTTCAGGGTTCAAAGGGAATGTTTGTTAACAAATATCAATAGGAAGTGAAATGGGAGAATCATAAGGCATTTCTTTGAGAAGGGTTGAGAAAAATCTCTGGTCCTTCAGGTACGAACGTTGTACCTGTTCCTTTATATTCCTTATATGCTGCCTGTGCCAGTGTGTCTTTGTTTTTTCTGAACTCCATGTTTCTTAGGTGGACCAGAGATCGGCGCGCGATGAGAGTGATGTCCATCGAACGTAAGAAGTGGATGAACATTCGTCCTCTCCCCACAAAGAAACAAATGCCTTTACAGTTTGATGTACATACGTAATTTTTAAGCCACTTTTTTTTTTATTAGGCATTTCAAATCATTAGAAAGTAGTAGTGATTGAGAACGAAACTTGGAGACCTTTAAATGCTCGTTGAAATGATACAATTTTCAAATGGTCCCGTTGCTTTCCTTCCCCTTTTGTGCGTGTGGCTCTGTGACAGTTTCAGATTGACTGGGATTGGAGGAGTTACTCAGAAAAAGGAAATAGACAGTGGAGTCAAGAAAGAATTATGGGCATGACCTAACTTATTTTTCAGATGAATTACTTGGGGAGTGAGTGGGGGAGAATTTCATTGAGATCTGATTCCTTGGCTTTGACATCAAACTTGTGTTACTACGAATACTATTGACAAGTTTCTTTGACTCAAGTCGTGGATACGAGCTAAAAGATACCCCCCTTTGTAGGCTTTTCTAAAAGTAACCCCCAGGAAAAATGTTGAGTGTGAGAGGCACGTGATCATCAAAAACCCAGAGGACGAAAATAGCAGACCAGCTGACCGTTAGGGTAGTATTTCATTCAGGAGGTGGCACATGTCATCTTGCTACCCTCTGGTGCCTTACGTGATTTTAAAGATGACCGTCCGAGCAAAGCCCTTGAGTTGGCTCTGGACTTCGCCCTTCATGAGACAGCGGAGGGTTCCACTGTGTGAGTGAACGGGGACACTTAGAGCATTGACAGGTAGTAAACTGTCTGTCCCGATGGCAGACAGGAAGAGAGATTTGCCCAGAGAAGCAGTGGGATGTATCACAGACCCCCCTCGTAAATGAGGCCCCACCCCCTCTGAATTGCCCAACAGAATGAAGGAAGAGGAAGAGGCACGTTGATTCCCCATCACCCAGAGTGCCTTGCGTTTTGTAAACTTACGCAGGTCACCAGGTCAGTGTCTGAAGGAGGCGGTACATTTGTGTTTCATCCACCGTGGTTTTAGACCCCTCCATCCAAGTGATGTCATCAGTGGGCCTCCGAGGAGGGGAAGAAGGCTTATTGGAACCATTGGCATCTGATGCTTTAAAAGACGAGGTGGTGCGTGTGCTCCTCATTCTTTGTTAACACGAGGGCGACTGAGAACCGTTTTAGTCCAGCCGCCAGGACCTCTCATGATTCCTTATTAATCTTGGACGTGCCGTACTGCTGTGCAATGTTACAGTGGCTCATTTCCTCTTTTTTTTTTTTTTCTCTTTTTATTGCTAAGGGATCCTTTTCCTAAAAGAAGAAATAATACTCTGTGTGTGCATGTGTGTAGACAGTATGGTGAGGTGGAAAGAGAATGGGCTTCAGGGTCTGCCAGAAGGGCCCTGGTCAAGTTACTCAGCCTCAGTTTGCTCATCTGCAAATGGGAATATTTACATCATAGGGAAGATTACATGAGATGGTGTTATGTAAAAACCCAGCACAGTGGCCGGCCTCTTCTCCTTTATCTTCTCTTTTCCCTGTTCCTTATCGTTGAACTTTGAAAGACTATGGTAAATGTCTCCCTAGTAGTACCCGACTAAGTACTTACTGGGGTTTCGCTTTATGCGGAAGATTGGAAGGCTGGGCCAGCGTCTGTTGAAGCACACACTAAGCCAAAGGTTCGTTGTACTGGAATGTGTGCTCTGTGAAGACAAGCACACTGATGCTATTTAAGAATGAGCTGTCTCAGTGATGGAGGTTTTCTTGATAGTTGTGGTCCTTAGAGACGTCTGTGTCCTGCTGATCGCTCTCACTTCATTTTCCTACCAATTTCCCTGTGTTTACTTTGTAAAAGCACAATGCAGATAACCAGAGGGGTGTAGCTGGATGGCCTGGCCACTGTCATAATCTTCTCCAAACAGTGCATAGCGAATGCGTGGAGGCTGAGATTCGCTGCCAGTGTTGGTGATGGGTCAGCTGAGTGGCCGAGATTTTTCCCGAGACTCTTTAGTACCTGCAGCTTCTTTACTGCCTCCCAGAAGCTGACAAGGAGGCTTGGTGGGCATTAGGCAGGGAGAGCGTGGGAGCTGTCAGACCAAGGGGGCCGGAGAGCTGCGCTCTGTAGGTCAAATGCTCTGATGCGTTAAAAGCAGATACTCTGAACAAGGGAGATTGTTGACATTTTCTTGTATGAAAATGTTCCATCTCCCAGTTCCTTACTTTTTTTCCGTTGGAGATACTGTTTTGAAAAATTTCAAGATAGAAAGCTTAATCTCATCTCCTGTATGTTGGGCTTAGAGTCCATTTGAATATAAAGTAATCTTATTTAATAATTATGTTACTCAGCACTAGCACAGAGAATAATGCTTATTTGGCCTCAGTAAAAACTAGGCAGTTTTACTGAATGTACTCTTGTCTTAAAGCATATTCTTTTTTTTTTTTTTTTTTTTTGGTACAGCTGTGCAATCATATTGCTTCCGGGAAGAAGTGTCAGTATGTTGGGAACTGCTCGTTTGCTCATAGCCCCGAGGAGCGGGAAGTGTGGACGTACATGAAAGAGAACGGCAGTAAGTTGCTGTCTTGACTGTGGCCTGTTGACCACAAAGCCTAGCTTGCGGGGAAGTCTCCTTCCTCCCTGGAAACATGCGAGCTCACCGTGAACGCAGAGAGCGGCTCGCATCCCGCACAGTCGTGCCGTTGAGTCAGGGGAGGAGAGCCTGACCTCTGATCTGTGTTTGCTCAGGGCAGAGCTGGGTATGGATCCGTAGGGTTGCATGTGACACAGATGTGTTCCTGAAAGGTGGTCTGGGAAGTTCAGTCCTTCCTGACCACCTGCGCCAGACTGTCTGCTCCTATTGTGAAGAGCCAAGCCCCCCCCCCCCCCCCCCCCCCAAAAAAAAATCAGGCTAGAATCGAAAGTTTCTTCAAGGAGGCCTCACCGGGAGAACAGGCTCAGATTCAGAGGCCCGAGGAGAGAACGTGTGCCTTGGTCACACTGCATGTTCATTGTGGGAGTCTTTGAGAGGAGCCTCAGACAGCCTTTGACTTTTGATCAGAAAGGTTGGCTGCAAGGGCAGGAATTGGTGTTGTTTACTCTCTAGCAGACTGATGGAAATTGACCAACTGCTGAAGATCCGCGATCTCTGAATTACGTGAACCGTTCAGATTTAAGCGTGTCACCTACCATGTTTCACCAGTGTTCACGTTTGGGGACGTGTGGAGGGGACTCCTTCCCACTGTCTTGTTTGGAGGAGGGACATGCGGTCGGGCCTTACTGAAGGTGTTCTTGCACACCAGGGTTCTGGTGGTGATTCCTGTTACCACTGGTCCGAACGAAGGATTTCTGGGTTATCTCTCCTCCCAGTCTGATGATGTATTGTAAGAAACACTTGGGTAGGCAACAAAGCCCATTTAAAAAAAGGTTTTTTTTTACGTTTTATTTTATATTTGAGAGAGAGAGAGAGAGAGAGAGAGAGAGCGAGCATGAGCGAGGGAGGGGCAGAGAGATGGAGACAGAACACGAAGCAGGCTCCAGGCTTTGAGCTGTCAGCACAGAACCCAACGCGGGGATTGAACTCACGAGCAGTGAGATCATGACCTGAGCCAAAGTCGGACTTAGGCGCCCCCTCAAAGCCAATTTCTGGATCATAACCTCATTCCCAGATTTCCCAGCCGGGGATGAATTTGGCCAGACTTCCCCTCTCCCCTGGGGACGTTTGGCAACGTCTGGAGACGTTATTATTGTTGTGACTTAGGTGGGATGTCCTCTGGCATCCAGCGGGTAGAGTCCGGGAATGCCGTTGAATATCCCACAGTGCCCAGGACAGCCCCCTACAGCAAAGAATTATCTGGCCCAGAATGTCACCAGCGCTGAGGTTGAGAAACCTGGCGTTAGCACTCGCCAGTACTGCTGAACGCACTTGCTCGTACTGTAGGAAGCAGCTTGTGGCCACTGCCCAAGACCTGGTCACAGTTGTGCTGTTGTAAATTGCACCCCAGCGTGTGAATCCTCAGGGATGGCGGCTTCACTCGATGGGCTCCCGTCGGGGTCAGAATCATGGTCCCAGTGGTAGTGCGTTTCTCGTCTTTTTCAGTAGACAGTGAGGAGCATATCTGTTCTGGGCCCCGAGTCGTGTAAGTGGCTATGTGGTTATAGCAGTGATCATGAGTATTTATCTGGGGGCAGTGTGAAGCATTGAGAGGCTTTCTTTTTAGCAATATCCTTATAATAGTTAACTGAATTTTCAGCACCCCCAAGGTGTCTTGCAAACGTAGGGAGGAGTTAATTCATCTTGAAGACTAGTGCTTGTGGTCTAACAGTCCGGAATTTGGTTCATACCCACCAGAGTTTATCCGTTGCATGGATGTGGCCCCTCTCCACGCCTACTGTAATCCGTCTCTGTTCCACCGTTTCGCTTTCCTTTTGAAAACGTACGCCACCTGATACAAAAGGTCTGCATGATCTTGTGTGTATTTCAATGGTGTATTCAAATCTGCTGAAATCGATTCATTTTTCTTTAGTACAAGATATGGAGCAGTTTTATGAGCTCTGGCTAAAGAGTCAAAAAAATGAAAAAAGCGATGATGTAGCCAGTCAATCAAACAAGGAGAACGGAAAACAAATCCACATGCCGACAGATTACGCTGAAGTTACTGTGAGTCCCCAGGGGTCCTTCTATCTTCGTCCTTCTTTTCTCCTTTCCCGCAGCCTGGCTCCCTGCTGCCCACGCTCCTCCCTCAGGTGGCCTTGGGCCCCTAGCTTACGCCTCCTGATTCTAGAAAATGCTTTTCCTGACTTTGGAGGCAGAGAATTTTGAGCCTAAGTGCTTGTGTCCCCTCTTACTAGCCTGTAGCCTGGGCGAGTAATCGAGCGCCCTGAGTGGGGTTGTGATGGGTAAGCGAAGCAGGATGGGTCCTGGAGCATTTACCCCAGTGCCGGGCCCCAGAAGATGTTTGGGAAATGTGGGTGCTATGCCCGCATTCCCGCCTTACGTGCCAGTGTCTGGCCTCTGGCTCCAAGGTTCACTGGAGACATTAAGTCATCTGTGGTTTTGTACTGTTTTGGTTTTCTTTTACTTTTTTTTTTTTTTTTTATAAAAGTAAAGGATAATATAATGAATACCTTGAAGCTACCATGTTAGCAGTTTGTTGTATTTTCTTCTGTGAAATAAATAAAATGTTACAGAGTTAGAACCCCATTTGTTCCCCTTCCCAGACGGACCAGATCCAGTCTGTATTTGCCAGGCTACGTTTACGTATCTTTGACATATTTCTTCCTCATCCATAGTTCTGTCTGGCTTTTGTTTGTTTGTTTATGTTTGAGAGAGAGAAAAAGAGCACAAGCACACGTGCGAGCAGGGGAGGGGCAGAGAGAGAGGGAGACACAGAATCCGAAGCAGGATCCAGGCTCTGAGCTGTCAGCACAGAGCCCGACGCAGGGCTTGAAATCACAGACTGCGAGACCATGACCTGAGCCAAAGTCAGATGCTTAACCGACTGAGCCACCCAGGCGCCCCTGCCTGGCTTGTTTTTTAAAGATGACATGGGTGTGTGCATTATCCCGTTTCCTATTTCTTGGTTTATATTTTGGCACCTCCCCGTAATTGATTCAGCTGGATTGGGTCACGTCTGGGGCCTGGCCTTGCCCCACGTGTGTGCCTGGGGATGTGCCCTGTGAACTCTCCCTCCTGTGCCAGGGTGCAGCGCTCACTCCCTTGACACCTTGTTCCTGTGTTCCCAAAGCAGGGTCACCTGGACTTCCTGGGTCTTGAGATTTACCTGGGCTGTTCAGTCAGGTGGATCTTCATCTGTCCCCCAGATATAGTGACGATCTCACAGGAAGCCTTCAGGAATCTGTTCTTACCTGTGTGCACATGATTCTTAGCCAGTTGGGAACCACTGCTCAGACCTTACAGCTTGCATCTGTGGTCGTACCTACAGCGACCTGAGCACAGTTCCTTCCGTGCCGTCTGTGCCCCAGGGGCAGTGTCTTCTCAGCGTCTGGACTTTCCTGGTCCCTGGCACGAGTGTGGCCCATAGTAGGAGGCTCACTTCACGTGACCTGGATGGAGCGGCTGCTGCTCCCTATGCAGCTGCAGATCCCGGGCTTTCACGTCCTCTCAGCTGTTCCTTAAGAGTTCCTCCTCCCCAGGGTCCTCTCATGAACCCTCGTCCTCCCCACAGACATCCTTGTTTGCACACCAGTCCGTCACCTCCCTGCCAGAGATCTCCCGGAACCTGGCCGAATCCATCACCCCCGCTCTCTGCTGCTGCCGGTGTCCTGGCCCGCCTCCTGGTGTTGGGATCCCTTTCTTGGTCCTGTTTCTGACCCTGAGCTTGAGCTTGATCTTCCTGCCTGGTTCCCCCTCTCCCGCCCCGGCCAGACAGGCTCCCCGAGAGTGGAGGCGGGGTAGTAGGTCAAGTGGTGCCGAGTCCGGGTGCCCTCCCTGAGCAGCGTGTGGCCTGTCAGGGGCACACGGCACCCCTGATGGCACGCGTGTCTCTCGTGCACTCCAGGCCGACTTTCACTGCTGGATGTGTGGGAAGAACTGCAACAGTGAGAAGCAGTGGCAAGGCCACATCTCCTCGGAGAAGCACAAGGAGAAGGTGTTCCACACCGAGGACGACCAGTATTGCTGGCAGCACCGCTTTCCGACAGGGTATTTTAGTGTTTGCGATAGGTACGTAGCGCCCCCCCGCGGGGACGGCGGGTCTCACGCCGCTTTCCTGGCCATTACGTCGTCGTTAGGCCAGGTCGTTGGGTCGGCGCGCGGGGATCACCCGGGGGTGGAGTCCTCCAACACTGGATGCTCGGATCGGGGCTCAAAGTGGTGGTTGCTCCTTGGACGCTCGTTCGCTCTTCTGTGGTCATGCGACAAGAGTCACTGGTCTGCTGATACGGGTCCGAAGTGTCTTGAGATAACGGAAGAGAGAAGTACGTGTGTTCGCATTTGCCCCAACCCCCTTCCCGTCGTCAAGGGCGGGTTGCTAAGCACAACCTGCCCTGTAGCTGGCGTGTGTGAGTGCTGAAACTGCCTTTGAATGACTGACTGTTCAAGTGCACGTGTGGAACTTAGGTCAGAGGAGAACGTGACTCTCGCTCCTTTGTTTTCAGTGGACCTAGAACATCTTTTAGCCACCAGCCACGATTTTGAATTGCTCCTCATATTGTTAAATCACTCTTCATATTTAGTTTCCCCGTTTAGATGCACGTGATACCCCACACCATGGAAGGTGTCTTTTCCTCGCTGCCAGTTCAGATTTCCTTCCACTGCATCAGGAAGGACTGTAGTCTTTTCCGCCCCACAATCGGTATTTCTCATTAATACATTTAAAAGTACTAATTTTTCCATTGTGGATGTCAAGGCTGTGTCATAGTCACTCCCGTAGGGTTAAGGTTTTGAACTAAGGGGGTTTTTTTTGCTGGTGAAGCAGGTGCTCCTCAGGTTTGTGTGAATCACTTGCGGGCACTCACCGCGCTGACTTGCCCCGCAGGTATATGAACGGCACCTGCACAGAAGGAAGCGGCTGTAAGTTTGCACACGGCAACGCCGAGCTCCACGAGTGGGAAGAGCGGAGGGACGCCCTAAAGATGAAGCTCAACAAAGCAAGAAAAGATCACTTAATCGCCCCAAATGATAATGACTTTGGAAAATATAGTTTTTTGTTTAAAGATTTAAACTAATATGCTGGCTTTTATGTACGTTACCTAATCAGAGCATCGACCAGAAAAAATGGAAAGTGTTCTCAGGCACGTGGCAGAGAAGCCGCAGACTTTCTGCTTGTATTGGCGTCTATCGTACCTCCTGAGCAGCAACCCACAGTAGGTAGGAAAACGGGCTGTTTGACAGGTCTGGCCATGCTCTCGTGGCACCATTGGCATCGCATGGCGAAGTGACCGCTACCCGGTTGCCATCTGTTGAACAGACTTTTGGATGAAGCGTGTTGGGGAAGAGGATGAGGTTGTGTCTAAGACGACTCCTTGAGTTGGTCCTTTGGATCAGAACCACGGCGGTGAGAGAGTAGACACTAGGGCCGGAATACATGATGGATGAAATTCTTCACAGGTTTGAAACGGAACGACTTTGTTTAATATAATAAAGTTTGCTACTTATCTGTACGTAGGTTGCTAAAAAGGATTTTCTTAACTCAGATTTTAAGCCAAATAACCATTTAACACTAGTACATGTTAAATGGGGTATTTTTCTGTATTTGTATGTTTCACTATAATAAGGGAACTAAGGATAATGTGCATTGAGAATATTTTGAAAAATAATCAGTCGACTCAAATTTTATTTCTTGGTCTTTTGCTGTTTAAACGATGATTTTGAAAGATTACACTTGTACTGTTGGTATTGTGTAGTGTATGGACCAATATTGCCTGTAATAAACATTTTATATATAGAGGTCTTTCATTTTTCACTGTCATCCTTTGCCCACAAAGAATTATTGAAACTGGGACCTAACGTCACAAGGTTTGATTTTTCTCAACACTTTTATTTAAGCAGTTAGTGGCAGGATGCAAATTAGACACGAAAGCGACTTTTCACTCTGTCCTGCGCTCCCCCAGATTTGGCGTGAGAAGCAGCTTCTCTGGTTCAGGGACGTGTGAACCCTTGTGGGGCTCTTCTTTGTTTCATTCAGGTGTGGGCTGTGGGCTTCTACAGATGACTGGCATTGTTGGTTGCTGGAGAGCACCGAAGGCATGGTCAGGACGGCCGGCAGAGACCGAGACAGAGCTAAGCTGTCCTGTGGGACCCTGACCTGCTTCCGAGGCTGAGACCCAGCGAGCGAGATGAGAAGGGCCGACAGTCGGGCTTGGGGGCTGCTACATCCTGAGGGTATTACCAGTGCCGAGTCCTTGCTGGGGACGGGGGTCAGGGGGCGCGGTGGACGGACTTGGAAGACAGAGATCTGCTGGGCTGTGATGTAACCAGCCTCCAAACGGTTGGGCAAAGCCACTCCCTCGTGACAGCCTTGACTAAGCGGGTTTAGGGGGTAACAGAGAAGGGTCTTTTTTCTGCATGTGAGTCCAACCAGGGTGGAGAGGAAGGCACGGTTGGTGGTGGTGAGACGAGACAAATAGAGCATTTAGAAGAACCAGAGGCTGCAGATGGACAAGCAAGCCCCCCATGACTTCTTCAAGGACAGACTGATTTCCCTCCATGTGTGACAAGGCAGTTGGGACCCACTTGACTTGGTGGATGTGTCAGGAGTGCCTCTTATTTGCCAAATAGATAATCTGCTACAAGTGACCTTTTCTGGAGAGTAGACCAGTAGTGTAAGTTTTGTACAAGATCTCTCTAGGCAGAAGGCCTTCACTCCGTTTTTTCTTTGTACTAGCTTCCCATCTCCTTTTTTCAGGGAGAGTAGCAGGTGTTCAAAAGTTGTCTCTGGTGTTCTGCTTCGGTTTACAGATTAAAAAGTTGGTTGTCTTGGGGTGCCTGGGTGGCTCAGTGGTTAAGCGTCCGACTCCTGATTTCCTCTCAGGTCATAATCTCCTGGTGGTAAGATTGAGCCCCGAGTCGGGCTCTGCACTGGGCTGGAGCCTGCTTAAGATTCTCTTCCTCTACCCGTCTCCCACTTACGTGCACATGGGCTCTCCCTCCCTCTCTTAAAAAAAAAAAAAAGAAAAAGAAAAAAGTTGGTTGTCATCGTGTTCAGAATCCAGGCTAGAAACTTAAAGTTTGAGATTCTGTGAGTGGCCAAGATGAGAATGAATACACTCTTCAGTTGTCCTCGAGAGATTAGAATTTAGACTTCCTGTGGGTGTTTGTTGCAAGGAAAGAACGCTAATTTCTGGAAAGCCAATTCTGGGGTCTTGACACAAAGTCTCCAGGAAGCATAGCCACCACTGCATGGACCACTCAGGCTCAGGGGTCGGCTTCCCTCCCGAAATTCCTGCCAACCTGGACCTCGTCAGGCACATCCTGTTGGCTGGGTAAATGCTTAGAAGCTTTAAAAGCTAATGAGTATACTTGTCTCGGGTTCTAAGAAAGCGTTTATATATGGTATATAATCTCCCTGCCCCCTTCTCCAACTCCACCAACTTGAGTATGGTATAAAAAGTGACCATGAAAACTCACATGCAGGTTGATGTGGACAAGTTAGGGCTGACTTAGCCCTGTAGAGCAGTGCAGCCTGATCCTGACTGCCTGGGATATTCAGAACTGAATTTGTCAGTTTCAGAAGTACATTCTGGTGTCAGAGAAGCAGCCACATGTCTACATAGAGAAAAGGAAATCAATCGCCTTTTTTAATCCAGGGTGGTTTCCTGGCCTATAAGACATCACGTTGTACTGCCACAAGGTATTGTGGGTCTTAAGAGACAACCCGCAGGCAGCAAAAGTTCTTTGAACCTTATACAAGGCCTGTGCAAATGACAGGTGTCTTATAGAAGTGTAGGGTAGATTCTGTCCTAGCACCCTACAGTGAATGGGGACCGGGTGACTTTTGACCAGTGTCAAAAGTGTATTAGTAATACACTGTTGAATTCAGATCTACACGGACAAATTGAGGACTAAAAATGGTAAATAAGGTTAATATAAAAAATGTATTCCTAAATACATTTTTTCCCCCGGCATCTATAAAAACAAGATTATATAAAACAGTAATAGAACACGGAATTACCGGGTTTGTAATCGAAGAGGTGGAAAAGTAATAATAGCACAAGAACAGGAAGAGGTAAAAGCTAGTTTGGAGAAGTTTCCAGATCTTCCTGGAATTAAGCTAGTAGAAATCTCAACTAGAAATTCTGAAATTCTGAAAAAAATGTATACAGCGATCCCCAGAACAACTGCTAAGGATAGAACAAAAAGGTTTAAAATCATTAAAGGAAGGGTGCCCGGGTGACATTTGACTCTTGATTTTGGCTCAGGTCATCACCTCACAGTTCATAGGATGGAGACCAGAGTCTTCGGATTCTCTCTCTCCACCTCTCTCAAAATAAACAAACATTAAAAAAAAAAAAAAAATCATTAAAGGAATTAATATACTAGCAAACATCCACTTAATACAAAAGGAAGAGCGAACAAAAGGAGAGATATAAGACAAATAGTAAAATGGTACATGTAAATAAGTTACCAACGTTTTGGGCCTCAGTGGTGGACACGCTGAATGTCCTGGGCCCCTAGCAAGGTAGCCACTGGTGGCCACATTTTATATCCCTGGAAACCAGACTCAAGGCTCACACAGCTGCCCTGTGGCAGAGGGGAGGTCTCACCCTAACTTCTGGGTCTGAGCCATGCTTTTTGTTTGTTTTTTGCCTGCAATCATAACTGCTTTGTTCCCTCTGCGTTTTATTTGCCTAGTTTGTAGTCATTTACAGAGCTCTACGGCCCCCAGAGCTGTTTAATGATTAGTGCCAGATGCAGTTGTCCCTCTCTCTCATGGAAACGACTCCATCCCATCTCATCCCCTGGCTTGTCCTTTATAATCACAAAACGTATTCAGAAAGGACCTAACCTTCAGAGTCAGGGAAGTGTTGAGAGTCAGCAGTGGGTCCCTGGAGCAGTTTCTTGGGGGTGGGGGTGGGGGCTGCCTCTGAGTCTGAATTTCTCACCTAGTAGCTTTGCGGCCTCAGGCAAGTGACTTTTCCAAGCCTCAGTTTTTCTTCCCATCTGTGAAGCTAGTACAGGCGGCACGCACCCTCTCCCAAGGGCTGTGGTGGAAGGGATGATAGTAGGCTTAATTGAGGCAGGTCATGGACACTGGGAGACTACAGTAACTAAGAATAAGACCTCACTATGGGCCTGCCATTTTCCATAAATTCCATTGATCCTCAAAACAACCCTGTCAGAGAGGCACTCCTATTACCCCCATTTTACAGACGTGCAAACCGAGGCCGAGTGACCTCTCCTGCCCGCCTCGCTCCTGGGTCCCTGGACACTTCTCATCTCTGCCGGTACTTTCCTTCAATACGGCGGAGATAATGAACGGTACCTATGTCCCCGGAGCCTGTACGGATTCGCGGGCACGAATGCCGTCGTCATTATGGTACCTAAAATGCAGCAGGCCAAGCTGGGAGCCCCGACGGCCGGCGGCTGCCTGCACGCGCCCTAAGCGGATCCCGGTGTGGACTGGAAGACGCTCGACCCGCGACTGCGCAGACTCCGCGGACGGAGGGCGGGGCCTGTGGGAAGACCGCCGGGCCGCAGGTGGCGCTTGCGGGGAGGCCGTCTGCGCAGGCTCCGCGGGCGAGGGGCGTGGCTCGGTCGGGGGCGGGGCTGTCAGGCGGGGCCGGCGTGCGCGCAGACTCCGTCAGCAGGGGGGGGGCGGGGTCCGCCGGGAGGTGCCGGCGTCCGCGCAGGCTCCGCGGGCGGGGGCGGAGCCGCCTGCGCGGGGGCGGGCTTCGCGACGGCGGCGGGGCTGACGTGGAGGGTCCGGGTTAGCGGGCGCGGCGAACTGCGGGATTGGGGAGCGACGGGCCGGGCCGGGCCCTGTGGCCCGAAGCGGCGGCGGCGGTATAAAGCCGGCGACAGGGAGCATGTAATGTCGGAATGCGGAGGCCGCGGCGGCGGCAACAGCAGCAGCAGCAGCGACGACGCCGAGGACGAGGGTGGCGGCGGCGGCGGCGGCTCCGCGGGCTCCGGCTCCTTCAGCCCGGCCCCGGCCGGAGCGTCCTCGGCGGGCCGGCTCCGCCGCGGGCTGCGCGGCGCCTCCCTCATGGCGCGCCGGCGGCCCGAGCTGCTCTGCGGGGCCGTGGCGCTCGGCTGCGCGCTGCTCGTCGCCCTCAAGTTTACCTGCAGGTGAGGCGGCCCCGCGTCCCCGGGGCCCCGGCCCGGCGGCGGCGCAGGACCCGCTCCGGGCCCGCAGGGTCGGGGGTCGTCGCGGCCTTCGCGTGCAGCGACGGGCTCGACTCTGCCCAGCCTGCAGCCGAGCCCGCCACCTGGCCCGCCCGCCCGCCAGCCACCGGGAGAGGTTTTCGGGCGCTGCCCGGGGCCCCTTCCTCCCGTTTTAGCAGCGAGGGAAGTGCGCCAGCTTCTGAGCCGCTCGTCACCTGTTGGGGTTTCTTGGGGGTGCACCTGTCACTTCTGCCCAGGCTCTAGGGCCCGCATTTAACACGCATTTTGTTGCCCTTGTGCGTCGAGTGTGATGATTCACAGCTGTTGGAGCCCTTCGAGAATTCGTGCATCCATCGATCTAAAGATTATTTATCCACACGTGCCGTGCGGGGAGCGCTCATCAGGGGGAGCGTTGACGATAAAAAAATCACACTCTCCTTTCCAGTGGGTGGGACAGGCAGAAAACAACTTCATGTCATTTTGAAGGACTTGTGGAAGTGCTGTGCAGGCAATAATAGAAGGGATACGAGGGTGGGGCAGATTGGCCTTCGCGATGGAGCGACCAGGAAGCTCTTACAGGAAGGAGGAAGGGGCCAGCATTGCGAAGATTTGGGGGAAGAGTGTCGGAGGTAGAGGGAGCGCAAGTGCAAAGCGTGGGCAAGCTGGTGTTTTCCTGGAACTGGAAGGAAAGCCCAGTAGGCTGGAGCACAGTGAACAGGAAAAATTAAAAGTTTATGTGCTGCTTTTGGGGGAAGGGACGCAGGTACAAATGTTAATTCGAATTTCAGGATGGTTGGGAGCGTCTGGGTGGCTCAGTCAGTTAAGTATCTGCTTTCGGCTCAAGTCATGACCTCAGGGTTCCTGATTCCTGAGTTCGAGCCCCACATCCGTGGTGACAGCGCAGAGCCTGCTTGGGATTCTCTGTCCCTTTCTCAACCCTCCCCCGCTTGGGCACTCGCTCGCTCTCAAAAAAGTAAACTTAAAAAAATAAAATAAGACAAATTTCAGGAGTACTTTTGGTCTCCCAAGTCTTCAGTATTATCTCCCGGGACTTCCATTGTAGAAGTCTCGGTTGCAACTGACTGGCATATTAGCTCAGAGGAAGATTTCCCCTTGGAGCATTTGTACTGAGTATGTTCTGCATAGTATGTGGCTCCCGTTGTCAGAGAGGCGTCAGAGGCTTGGGAATTTTAGTGGAAAGAGAACAGATTATAACCGCCCTTGAACATTTGCCAAGTGCCAGGTGCTATGCTGCCCGCTGGGCGAAGGGGGCTGTCCTGTCCATGTTAGTGCCCAGCAGTAGCCTGGCTTGTAGCTACTAAATGCCAGTAGCACGCAGCCCTAGATATGATAACCGGCACCGTCTCCAGACGTTGCCAAGTGTCCCCTGGGGAACAAAATTGCCTCCTCGAGAACTGTAGCGAACATCAGTGCATGTATTCATTCAACGCATAATCTGAGAGCCTGGTCTGGACCTTTTAAATCTCAATCCCCAGTAAAGCCTGGGTATATTTTTATGCTTCCAGCTGATAGATGAAGAAATTGAGCTTTGGTCCGGTTACAGACTTGCCCAAAATCACCCCCACCCCCCATTAAGTGGCTGATCTGGAATTTGAATCCTTCGTTGTCAGTGCTAGGCTCTTAACCTTGCTCTTCATCACAAGCTGCACAAAGGAAAATGGATGAAGTATTTTACATGGTGAAGTTACAAGGTGTCACGTGGGTTCAAAGTAGGAAGAGAGGTTCCCCCCTCTCCAGGGTGGGAAGCTTACCGCTTGTTCATCTGTAGAAATAATGCTTAGTGTTTGTTCTGAAAGAACCTGACTTTAAATGGCTAAGAAGGTCCTTTGAGATTTGGGGAAGCAGGAATTGTGTAAATCGAGTTACTAGAGCAGGCAGAGCAAGGTCCCTTCCTGCTTCAGGCTAGGAGGGAGCCGGTGAATGGCTGCCTGCCTGTCCAGCTTTGCTCTGCTGCTGGCAAATCCGGACCGTCATTCAGTAGGCTGAGATTGATTTTGGAGAGTCTCGTTTGAGTGAAGGGTGTCATCATCTATTACATACACCAACATGTCTGGTCCCCTTTTTCTATTTTACTTTTAAGATTTTTGCATTAATGAAGACAGAGGTTTCCGGGAGAGTAGGATTTTAAAAAATTTTATTTTCATTAATAGCTCCAGGCTTAAGATCAGTGACAGCCCTTGTCAGTATTGGTGGCTTAGCTGGGTTCAAACCAGATCACATAGAAAAGGTTGATTTAAGGGCGCGTGGGTGTCTCAGTCAGTTGAGCGTCCGACTTTGGCTCAGGTCATGATCTCACAGTTTGTGAGCTGGAGACTCACATTGGGCTTGCCCCTGTCCGCGCGGAGCCTGCTTGGGATTCTCTGTACCCCTCTCTCTCTGTCCCTTGCTCGCTGTCTTTCTCAATGTTAAAAAAAAAAAAAGGTTGGGCGTTGAAACACAATAATTGTGCATTTTGGGGGGCCTTAAATCTTTTTTTTTTTTTTTAAGAGGAAGAGAGAGAACACACTTGAACGGGGGAGAGGGGGAGAGAGAGAGAGAGAGAGAGAGAGAGAGAGAGAATCTTAAGCAGGCTCCACCCCATGACCCTGGGATCATGACCTGAGCTGAAACCAAGAATCAGATTCTCAAACCGACTGAGCCCCCTAGGCGCCCCTTTAATCTTTATTTACCTGCCTTTCTCTGCAGTGGATCTCCATAGCTTCATCCTGCTCTCTTTCCTTTCACCCTGGTTTTGGAGGGAAAAAAGTTGTGTGTCTGTATCTATATATGTACTTGTGCGTATATTCATTTTGCTTTATCGCATTTTCTAATTTCAGAGCTGCTTCAGATCCTCTTTGGATGGAGGTGTAGGGGTGTGTGTATTTCTTATAACACTTGGGAGCTGCAGCCTGCCTGTTTTGTTTGCAAGCAGCTCTGGAGTCTTGTGTACCTGAGACTACTTACTAGCCTTCAAAGCTGCAGGAAATCTTTGATCTAGATACAGTGTCTCAAAAATGTGTAGCGAACTTAAGAGTTAAATGGAAGCTTGTCACCCTTTCTGGTGGAGCAGAGGCAGATGTTTCTCTTCCCTGGTTAATGTTTCCCTTTTGATGGGCCACGTGTTTACCTGGCTGACTTACTCTAGGACCTGCTCTGAGCACGCGGGGCAGTAATACTGAGTTCGTCAGTGCCCTTTGGCTGGCTGTCACAGACCTACGTTTTTCCTCAGATTGCATCATTTCACACTCCGCACCCAGTTTGAATAGTAGAAAAGGACTTCCAAGGAGGGGAACTTGGGGGCTTTTAATAATGTGTCACACACAGGGCCTCCGTCATCTCTTTGCATGACTGCCTGTCATTCGGGTCTCAGCTTAAAAGATGCCCTGTCACCTGCCAAATCACCCTGTTCCATTTTCCACGCAGCCGTGATCTTTTTGTGTGTTGCTTACGTGTTTGGTTGTCGGCGTGTCTCCTTCCTTGAGAAAGTAAGTCCCTTGAGGACGTTATTACGCCCTCTGCTATAGCCTTGGTACCTGTAGTGCAGTTTCTGAAGCATAAACAACATGTGCTTGATGAGCATTTTTTGAATTACTGTGTAAGTGACCGAGTTTTTCAGGTTATAAAGACATTTTGCCTAAGCTTCCTGACTGCTGGGTTGAAAAATTAGTTTGAGTGAGTAAATAGGGGATTTGCTCTTTGGTACTACCACTTCTTTAGGAGATTGATAGTTTTTGGCTAAAATAGGGAAGTAGTAATTTTAAATCTGTCTTCTTAATTCAGGAAGCTAACACCTTCTCGATGCAGAGGAAGGTGTGGGTTCCTTCCCTTGTGCTATATGACCCAAGACTCTTAGAGGAGTCTGGGTCTTGGGTGTTGACACTTTCTATTTTGGTTCTAAATACTTGTCTGTCTGCTGCATGTCTCAGAGCTGGCAGCGCTCTCCTCCTCGTTCTTCCTTCCTGCTCCTCTGCTGTGTTCTGAGAAACCAGATCATCAGGTTCATTTGGACACATCTGTGAAGTTAGAACATAAGGATGTGGCCCTTAGGATCGTCTCTAGTAAAACACATGGGCCTCTGGTACTTGGGTTCTGAGTGTTCTTCATAATGTCTATCTGTATGGGTTTATATTTAATTTCCTTTTGTGTATGTTCAGGTGAGGTGAGTAGGGTAGGTTTGTTCATTTCACAAATTATTGAACTTCAGAGTACCAGGCGCTATAAATCGTGAGGATCTACCAGTGGAAAAGATAGGGTTCTTGCCCTCATGCAGTTAATGACGTGGTAGAGTAGATAAATAATTGGTAAAAGAAGTAAGTTACTGATTGTGGTGAGGGGTATAAAGACAACGAATAGGGAGCCGAGAGAAGAAGTCAGGTCTCCCGCTTCAGTTGTCAGAGCAAGCCTTGCTGACGAGGGGGCACAGCGGCCAAGCTTTTTTCCTCATCAGCTTCATTTTGGTGTATGTTACACTCAGTGGAATTACACATGTGACACGTACAGGTTGATGACATAAGTTTAACCACCTCCATGCTTTCAGTTGAGACGCATAAGATTTCCTTCTCCCCAGAAAGTGTCCTTTCTGGAAACGTATAAATGCATTAATGTTGTTTGTATCCTTTAGTGTCTTGCTTCTTTCATTTGGTGTACTTATTTTGAGACTCATCCAATTATAGTATGTTTCAGTTCTTTTTTTTTTTTTTCTTTTTAAGTTTTGCTTATTTATTTTTTAGAGAGAGAGCGTGTGTGTGCATGTGTGTGTGAGGGAGAGAACCCCAAGCAGTCTCTGCACTGTCACTCTGGAGCCGGATGCATGGGGCTCGAACCCACAAACTGTGATATCATGGCCTGAGCTGAAGTTGGACACAACCACCTGAGCCACCCAGGCGCCCCTGTTTCAGTTCTTTTATTGCTGAGTAACATTTGATTGTAAGAATATACCTAGTTTTGGTCTCTTACCTAATGAGTTACTCCAGCTTCCTTATGCATACTATTTAGATAATTTATCTTTTCCCATCCTTATACTTTCACCCTTTGAATTTATGTTTAAAATGTGTGTCTTTTAGATAGCTTACGGTGGGTCTTGCTTCATTATCCAGTCTGGCATTCTCTTCCTCTTAACTGGATGGTTTAGTCCTTTTATGTTTAATGTAATGATTGATATTGTTGGAAGTAAGTCTACTTTCTGGCTATTTGTTTTCCATTTTTGTTCGTTTCTTGATCCTTCTGCTTTTTGGGGTAATTGAGTATTTTCTCGGGTCCCATTTTTATTCTGTGGGTTTCTTGGCTACACCACCATTATGGTTTTATGCCATGTTAGGGCAGATGTGTGAACAGCTCAAGGTGTTCATAGGCTCCTTTCACATGGTGGGATATGCAGCTTCAGCCAAGACCGTTTTTGTCTTGATGGGAAAAGTAGTGGCAGCTCTGTGACTTCAGATCACTCAGTTTTTCCTGTCTCCTCTTGATCTCTCCCTTTTGAGAACCTCAGGGATTCAGGAAGCCTGGTGTCCAGTTAAAATGGGCTGTTACTTTGTTGTTCATCATTACTAGCCTTGGGATCATGACACTGTGGTGGCTCAGTCAGTTAAGTGTTTGACTTCAGCTCAGGTCATGATCATCGTGGTTTGTGAGTTCAGGCCCCGCGTCGGGCTCTATGCTGACAGCTTGGAGCCTGGAGCCTGCTTCAGATTCTGTGTCTCCCTCTCTCTCTCTGCCCCTCCCCCACTCACCCTCTGTCTCTCTCAAGAATAAATAAGCATTAAATAAAAAAAATTTTTTTAAGTTACTTTACCAGAAAAGTGGGTTTATTCAGGAACAGCAGAGAATTGTCATCTGGGACATACAAGCTATGGCAAGCCATAGGCAAGTCCCACATACAAAGGAGAGGAACATTATTTTATGGAGAAGGAGGAAATTGGGAGGGGTTGTTGTGAATGAAAGTAAATTGGAGAGAAGCAAGAGTTCAGGGGGATGACAGTTTTTCATTGGCTCATCGCTGATGAAGTGGTCAGTTTTGGGTAGGAGGTGTTCTATCTTTTCCTCTTGGGGCCCCTATTTCTTTTCCTGTTGAGGATTCTCCTGTTGGAGTCTGTAATTGATCATTTTCCCTGTAATTGACCTGGAGAGGTGCTGGCTCCCCCCATCTGGCCCCCCCAACTCCATTATAGTGATGCTTCCCAATATGTATAACTTCTGCCAGAATGCCCTGGATAAGTACAGGCCAACTCCAGCTAAGAAACTTAATGTCTTCTCAAAGTTCAGTTGATGTAAGAATTTGCCATACAAATCTTAGTAGCGGTAGCCCGCGTGTGCTCCCTCCCCTTAGTTCTGAGCCAGCTCGCTGGTTGTTCTGATGTTGTGGCTCCTGCCACAGAGAGCCGAGGATGGAGTGTTTGGGGTGTGGGAGAGAAGAATATAGGTTATTCCAAGACATCCTCCTTGTCTGCTGCCTTTCCATCCCACATCTGGGGAGACAATATTAGAAAGGCGTTTTCAGCTTATCGTTTATGTCTTGCTTGCTTTCTCTCAGCTAAATATCGCCTTAGCACAGAATATTTTTTACTCCAGGACAATGTTTTGGGAACTCCTTTTCCTTATGCCAGAGATTTGTCTTTTAAGCTCTGTTCTCCTTCCACACGAAGCTGTCCTCAGAAGAAGATAAACTTAGCGATCTTGTCTGTGTTTGCTCTTTTTTAGTCGAGCAAAAGATGTGATAATACCAGCAAAGCCACCTGTCAGCTTTTTCTCCTCGAGGTCTCCGGTTCTTGACCTCTTCCAGGGGCAGCTGGACTACGCAGAGCACGTTCGCCGGGATTCAGAGGTGGTGCTGCTGTTTTTCTACGCTCCGTGGTGTGGACAGTCCATTGCTGCCAGGTCAGAGATTGAGCAAGCAGCGAGTCAGCTGTCGGACCAGGTAATGCTGACGTTGAACCCGAGAATCGAATCGAGTGACCGTGTGCTGGGCGGGTCGTTCCCAGAGAGGCACACGTTGCCCCGCTAGCTGAGTTAGCCCGGGTGAAGGCCCGGAGCCTCGCTTCATCCATCGTGAAGGCTTCTGTAAAGAAACAGGATCTCTGGCTGGGAGGGTCATAGGTGGGTAGCGGCCGGAGAGGGAGCCGAACGTGCATTTCCCTGTAGCACAGCTCAGTGCTCACCTAAGGGGCCCAAGCTGTTTGGTTTCAGTGCTGGGAGACGTAGTTGACTCTCCTTTTGGTATTTGATTAGTTGTTTACCGTAAGACACATTTATGTGTCACGAGTACTACGTAGCAGTATTTAAAAATACTTGAAAAAAAATAAAAAATACTTGGACCAGAGAGCCACATGCAACAGATGCTTAATGAAGGTCACCTTTGTGCTAGACACGAGGGATATATGGGCCCATGAGTCCTCTTTGTGGCAGTGGTTTTCAACTCAGTGGGTCCCCGTTGCCATTTATGCAACAAGTATTTTGTGATGTGCCATTTTCTGTCCTGAAAAGGAATTCACAGGTGATAAAATTTCCCTACACATATGATTTCAAGATACTCAATCCAATACACTAATTACCGCATAAAGGTGGGGGAGACCAAAATAATGTATAACTAGACCATGTGTGTTTCCGTATGTAAATGCTCAGGCAAAGTAGTTTCTGTGCCTTTATGTGGAACGACTGCGGGTGGGCGATTGGAAATGCAGACTCATAAAAGTGGTGTGTCAGAAACTCAGTTACTGGAGGGGCTCTGCTTACAGTGATTCGAGTTTCCTAAGTGGTGAACAACTCTTGGTAAAGTCCGGAACCAGTCTTTTCTGCCCTGTATTCATATAGGCGTTGCCTTCTGGAGAAATTCAGTGAATACAAAAGCCATGATGTGGCTTCACATATAAAAAGGAGTTCGGTCCTAGGCTTGAGTGATAAACGGGTTTTCCCCCCACATCGTTTGGACATTTAAAGCTGCTCTGGGATGACGCAACATCATCCCAGGCGTACCCCTAGGGCAACCCCTGCCCACACATGCCCTGCAGCATCTGGGTCATTGCAGCCCCTGCCCACACATGCCCTGCAGCATCTGGGTCATTGCAGCCCCTGCCCACACATGCCCTGCAGCATCTGGGTCATTGCAACAAGCCAGAGAGCGAGCCTCCCACAGATTTCTGAGAGGCGGCTGCTGAGAACCACTGATCTGAGGTAACTCATGCAGGCAGCTGGGGTCCCAAGTTTCTTTGGAACTCTGGGTTGGTTCTTCTTAGTAACAATGTTATAAATGCTGGTGAGGCTTTTTGCCCGGCCTGGCAAAGCCTTTCAAACCGTTGTATGTATCCCTGAATGTGGTGCAAAGCACTGTTTAAATCTAGCTCTTCATTATAACTCTGTTTCCAATGACATGGATTCTCAGGGGTGTGATTCTGTGCTCTGACTTGGGACCCAGGGGATCAGTCAATTCCCTGTGCTCCCTTTACTCTCCTCCCCTTTGAAAAATGGCTAGTAAGAGCTGCAGCTGGCTGGCTCAGTTGGCAAAGCAAGTGACTCTTATTCTTAGGGTCATGAGTTCAAGCCCCACGTTGGGCAGTAGAGCTGACTTCAAAAAAAAAAAAAAAAAAAATGCAAATAACCTGGTAGACCCTTCCAGGGAGGAAACAGGAACTCCACTGGAGCCCTGGGAGGCAGGCGTTCCCCAGGCCTTCCCCCAAGTTTTCTGAAATTAGAGAACGTGTGGGGAACACGGGGAGCATGTACTGTGTTCCAGGGTGTCGGTTATTTGCGGTCTAACCGTCCTTCCGAGTGACGGTGTGCACGGCGTTCTGGTGTGCCGGGCTCTGTGCTTTCTCCCGGCAGCTCTGGGGCTGGCACTCACGTCCCTGTTGTCGGAAGCGGGACCTCACACCTCCACGGTGGCCCGCTCGGCTAGAGATCACGTGACGAGTGGTGGAGTGATGGTGCCATCCACAACTAATGGGCACTGCTTTTTTCACATTTTGTTCTTCCAGCTCCTTCCAAATGGAGAGCTTAGGTTATTCTGTGTTCTCACTAGGGAGAAGGAGGGGGTTTATTCTTGGAAACAGGCAAAAAATCTTTTAAGCCCTACCGCTTAGTAAAATTAGCAAATGTGGTAGAGTGTGCCCTATTTTTGAGTAAAAGAGTGAGATGTCCCCTTAAGTAAAGATTTTGTTGCTTTTCTTTTTCGTAAATGGCTCCATAGAGCCTCTACAGAGTTTAGAGCAATACTGCTACTTAGTAAGTACAAGGAAGGCATTTGAAAGTGATTTTTCATTTGTAGTTTTCATATTTTTTCAATGTTCTTATGAAAATTTCTTCACGTAGCAAAGATGAAGGAGTTTATATATACCTGCCACGTGAGTTTTGCTATTCACATTTTATTGTGCTTGTTTTATCATGTATTTATTCATCTTATTATTCCTCTAGTCAGTGGTTCTCAACTGGAGGAAGTTTTCTCCCCCAGAGAACCGTGAGCAGGGTTTGGGGCCATTTTTGGTTACCGCTGCTCTGGACGGGGAGCTGCTGGCCTGGGGTGGGTAGAGGCCAGGTTACTCCCGGACATGGCGCCCCCAGAGTGGGGGACGGCCCCGCACAACAGAAATGCATGTAACACAGACCCTCCTAACGACAGAAGGCCAAAATAGCCGTAGTGCAAAAGCTGAGAAACTCTGCTCTAATCTGTTAACTCATCTTGGTTTGGGGACGTTTCAAAGTAGATTGGAGATTTAAATACTGCAGCATCTACCTATAAATATGTATTTAATTCATACTTTTGCTGTGTAATATTCCATTTCAGAGCATGCCTTAATCTATCTGTTATCCTTATTCATGTTTAATATAGTCATTAATAACGGTCCTTTGGCTTTAGCGATGTTTTATTTGCAGGTTTTTTTTTTTTTTTTTCTTTCCTTCTCATACCCTCAGTTTGACTATCAAAAGACCTGTCTTTCTTTCTACTGAGTTTTAGTGTAATGCTTGCTCATTCACTTTAGAATTCAGAGCAAATCCAGGCTCCTGGGTGGCTCAGTCAGCTAAGCGTCCGACTTCGGCCCAGGTTATGATCTCAAGGCTTGTGAGTTCGAGCCCCGTGTCCAGCGCTGTGCTGACAGCTCAGAGCCTGGAGCCTGCTTCAGATTCTGTCTCCCTCCTTCCCTCGCTCACCTTCTGTCTCTCTCTGTCTCTCCCTCTCTCAATAATAAACATGAAAAATATTTTTTAGGTTTCAAATGAAACCATTTCCCTCTTGGGCTAAACTATAAAATGCTACTAAAATGCTAGTGTCTGAGCTAGACACGTAGAGGAGGGTCTTTCTTTTTAATTGCAGAGGTAAATTATGATCTTCTTTGAATACTGGAAATAATTTTTTTTCATACTTTGTGTTTCAGAGAGGAATAGTTCCATTTCTATAATTTTATCTTTAAAATCTTGGTAATTTTTCAGTTGTTATTCATAGTCACTTGAAACCTTTTTTGGCTCTGCAGGTGTTGTTTGTGGCAATTAACTGTTGGTGGAACCAGGGGAAATGCAGAAGACAGAAGCATTTCTTTCATTTCCCTGTAATACATCTGTATCATCGGAGGTAAGAACTGTTAGCTAGTCTTCAGATTTTGATTTCTAATTCCAATTAAGTTCCAAAGCAAATTCTTTTTTCTGTTTAAAAGGATTAGATATTCCCTGTAGGGAATTGAGAAAATACAGAGAAGCAAAACTACATCAGTTAAAGGGTCTGGATATTTTATCAACCTTACATAATCTCTGTGTGTTTTGATTTATATCTTCTGTGACTCTACATACCCACCCTCTTTTTTTTTAATAAAAAAAAGAGGGGTCATGTAGTGATAGTATTTTCTAAACTGCTTTTTCGTGCTTTTGTGAAAATCTTGTCATGCCATTACATAGTCTGCAGCATTGTTTTTGATAATTCTGGCACCCCATTGTGTGGCTGTATATTGCGGATAACCTACAAGTATTTTATTGTGTGAGAATACGCAGAAGTCCTTAACCCTGCTACGTGGCAACATAGCATAGTCAGGAGGGAGTCGTAGCACCTTTTCAACTGGGACGAAAATTACTACGAGTCCACAATCCTGTGCCCATAATACTGGAACCCAGAGAGCTTTGAAACCCTAAAAGATTTTCGTAAATTTTGTCCCCCAGTGCATTCATCTAGCCCGAAGTAACAAGAGGCTGCCTTTAGTCTGTATCCCACTTAGGGAGTCAGTTTATTATGCTGCACAAATACTGGTGTTTGAGTTTGGAGTACTGCCCAGACCTTGCTGTGTGTGTTAAATAATGTCTGAAATCTGACTTGAAGAAGTTTGAAGAAAGGGGACGGCTTCAATGTAATTGGCTTGAAGTTTGTTAATGAAGGTAAAATGGGCACGGAAGCTTTCATTAGTAAGAGCTTTACTTTTTACGCTGCATTTTCCCCTCCTCTGTCTGAACTTCTTGGGTTTCCGTCAGTGGGGATTTATGACAGACATCATCAAAGTATCACTTGCCGACTGTCATGCTCCATGACACTTCACGTTTCCAGTACAAAATGTTGTGTGGCTCATAGAACTGTTTGTTAGGAGCTGGTAAATAATACTTGAGCAAAAATGCACTTTTTTACCCCGTCTCCACCTTCAAAGTCTATTCTAGATAGAAGAACCCTTCTCATATCGTAATGTTAGATTTGAAGATGTAAAAGCTCTGTGCTCTGTAATGGGATCAATAAGTTTGCCCTGCGAAGGTCCCTGCATTTCTTTTTGGAGGGGCTAGGAAATAGGGCACAGGTGCCTAGCGAGGAGGATAGGCCTTGCAACTCTAGGTAAGCACGCCAGCTGCCCAGAGGTGGGCTTAGCTTGATGTGATATTGCAATCAGGAGAGTTCCCTTGAACACAGTGCAAAATACCATTTTGGGCTGTATGGCTGTGCAGTATATCGTCTCACCCTGTTTTCTTAGATTTATAGAAAGAGTGCAAGGCCACGCAGAGAACCTTAGGAGCATCTAGTCCAGCCTTCTCATTTTCCTGATGAGGGATTTGAGGTTTCTGCTGCCCTCGAGGTGTGGCCCCTCCTCTTCGCCTGTTGAGTGTTACTTGTTTAAATTAGTTCAGACCTCGTCCTACGCATTTCAGTATCCACCGTTCCCAGTGTACCTGAAACAGAAGAAAGCGCTCAGGCACAGAAATACCTAAAAAGCCCTCTGTTTTATACGTAACGCATGTGAACGAATGCGTTTCTTCACCCAACCTCTCTCGTGACCAGTCAGTAGACTTGAGGTTGTTTTGGTTAATAGCGCTTGCACACGTGGCACTTAGGCCCCATCACTGGGCAGGACGTTGCAGTTTGTATTTTTGTTGTTGCTGTTTTTGTAACGGCGAAACTAGTGTCGTAGTAGCTGCTTGAAGAAATTAGTAGACTTTCTGTTTTGCTTAAGTGGATTTCATTTTTTGGCGTGTGTTGATACCAGTGAGGAGGAAAGTTTTTTAAAGGCTCTGAAGCAGGGAATCGTTTCTTAAAACACTCTCCCCAAGGCCCTGCAGCCCTGGACCAGCTTGTCCTGTGGTCGTGGCAGTGATGGCGTGTTGGTAAAATGCACTGTGCGTCCTGCATACCGAGGTTCCTCCGCTTTCCCAAGTCACTGGGATCCTTATAGCAACACTCCCGGAGCCTGTTTGCCTGAGTAGATGAGGTTTCCAGGTTTTTGGCCCCTTTTTGCGGAAGAAAATAAACTATCAGATGATTTTTCGATTTCTTCCTTTAAATTAAGCATTGTTGGCAGCCGATGGGGTCGTGGCGGTGGTAATTTTTGAACTTAAGTTAGTTACAAGTCTTGAATTGATAGAACTGTTAACTCTGTCTTCCAGCTGTGCATGTAGAATGCTGTTTTTACCTTTTCATGCTAACATTCTTTTGTTTGGCCTCATCTTTTGCAGTACACACTGAGGAATTGTGGTCATCGCATCACATTATGTGTGTGTGTTCATTTACATAACCATTTACTATTGGGATCTCACAGCATTTATGTAATTCTTGACTGTTTATTGCTGCAATGAACAGGAAGCATAATGTCAGTTTCTGTGTGGACAGAAGAATGGTTATGGAGTTGTTGAATTTCACCTGACTCCACTTCCCCGCCACATACCCTTCAGTTATATTTGAGGAATGTCTGTCTTGTGCAAGATTGAAGAAAGCCATGTGAGGACTCTGATTAGCTTAGAAGGATAACTGAATGTTGGTATTATTGCTTAGCAATGCGAAATCCAATTCCTGGGCATCCCTCAGCACAGCTGGAAAGGAAAATAAGACCATTTTTGCAGGTCCCTGGCTTTGTCCCTTCACATAATCTTATTTTGTTGCAATAAAACTTCAAATAGGTTTAAGGTGATTTAGTGATCCCTTGTGTAAGTGCCTGTGGGAATATTTAATAAGTACATTTTAGTAGGTCAAGGGCCAAGTGCGTACCTTGTTTCTTATTTAAGAGTGATGTGTATGGGGTGCCTGGGTGGTTCATTCGATTGAGCCTCTGACTTGCGCTCAGCTCTTGACGTCATGGCTCATGGGCTCAAGCCCCACGTCGGGCTCTGTGCTGACGGCTCAGAGCCTGGAGCCTGCTTTGGATTCTCTTGTCTCCCTCTGTCTCTGCCCCTCCCCCACTCATGCTCTCGCGCTCTCTCTGTCTCTTTCTCTCAAAAATAAGTAAACAATAAAAAAACATAAGAGTGATGTGTAAAAGTAAATTCTGCTTGTTGAATTACGTACTTAAGATCCTGGAATCCTGTAGCAGTTTTGGTCAGTTTCCAGGATTGCCTCTCTGTTTGGTTTTGTTTTTTTAAAGAAATATTGTTTGGGGATTTTTTTTTTTTTCTTTTCTAGAGGCTAGAATGAATGAATGTTCTTTGCTTTGAAATTCCATTTGCAGTTGAATTAAGCTCATAGAAGGGCAGTGGCTGTTTGTACCTCTCCTCACCTGAAATGCTTAGTTGGCCCTCCTTTCACCTGCTGGGACACAGAAGGCTACTTCCCTGTGAAGCAGTCGGGATCCTAAAGCGAGACATTTTCGTTTCGTGGTGTTGATGATTTCAGTTACACGTAACAGGTCTAATGCATGGTGTATTATTTTTATTTGTTATTTTTTTTTATTTTTTTGGTACTAGTTTTGGACCAATCGAATACAAAGGCCCCATGAGTGCTGTTTACATTGAGAAGTTTGTCCGCCGGGTGATGAAACCACTTCTCTACATCCCATCTCAATCAGAGTTACTAGATTTTCTCTCAAACTACGAGGTACTTGTCTTTCATATCTCCTCCCGTCCCCAAGGCTTCACCGGGTGGTGTTGGATTGTGTACATTAGAAGGGTTTTTTATACCTCCTGATTTGCAGCATTGAAAAGATCGCATTATAGATAAGCTCCGCTTAAATGCTTTTTGAGATACTTGATTATAGGGATGGTTTGGCCAAGTGAGTTTTAAGGGAATAGAACACTTGTAAAACCTTGTGAATTTTTCATTTGGGAATTTCCAGCAATTTTCAATTTGTCTTGTGATGAACTTAGAGGATATAAGAATTAAATTACAATTTTTATGCACTGCAAATGTCTAAACATTTTATTTGACTCTCATGGCATGTTACTGTGAACTCCTTGTTTTTTGTGTGTTAGTTGTAGTTTAGCTTTAAAAAAACCTAGGAATGTGTGCCTTTCTGTTTTATAAAGTGCATAACTGTTTCAAGGCCTTGTTAACAGAAAGTTTCCTAACATGGTTCTCTGCTGCTTTCCCATTGCCAGCTTCATCCCGTGGTAAATCACTTTCGTAGGATCTTCAGTGTGTGTTCAGGACAGCTTATTATTTCAGAGGCCAGTACAAAGCTTAAAATAATCTCAGTAGATTATAAGAATAGTTCCACAAAAATATTCACTGGAACAAGTGTAAATCACATTTGGGTGTAGAAAATAAAAATGATCCTTAGGTACAACAAAATCGGGACCATAAGTACCTGAGCGATAAACCCTATGAACCCAGACCTCACTGAGGGATTTACTAATTGTGATTGGGTTGGATTTTACCTTTTGCGTTAGGGAGGTTTTCTGTAGACTGGACATGAATTTCTTTTACTGGGACCTCACAGCTTTTTCAGTCAAGTTAGCAACACTCTTTGATGTGTTGTTAACTGTGGGTAGATTTCCTGGGCGGTGGTGTTAATATCTAGGTACTGAGCCTGTAAGTTCCCAGATGTGAATTAGTGCGAATGTGCCCTTGACCTTACGTGGAGACTGGATAGATTTTTACGCCCTTCGTGGGCTTGGCTCTCGTTCTTCCCAGGCACGCTGGTGGGCGGGAACCATACTGGGAGGCAGGGCACCTGGGCCTAGTCCTTTGGTGTAACAAGGACAGTTAGGTGTAAGAATTGTGTGGGAAGTGGGTTTTCATGTAGATTTGCAGTGGATGACAGAGGCACGGAGGCAGTACAGCCAAATGGTGACTTAGGACACCGAGCTCTGTCACTTGTTAGCTATGTGGCCTGTGGGCTACTTAACTTCTTTAAGTCTCCATGTTTTCATCTATAAATCGGAATTACATAAGACATGAAAATGCCTAGTGGATGTAGTCCCAAGAAACGAAAATTTAGCAGTAGAAATGACATCATGGAAAAATCCTGGATATTCAGCACTATCGAGAGAACCCCCCACGTGCATAGTACTTGCTGGCACTCCCTACTTACGTAAGAAATCTTTTGTGTGCAGGGGCAAAGAGGTTTTCCTTCAGGTAGGCTCTGTAGGGATTTTACAGAACACAACCTTCTTTTTTTTTCTTTACATTTTCATTCAGTCTCTCCTCAAAAGTAAAGCAGAATGCCAGAGGAGCTGTGGCACACACACACACACACACACACACACAAAATAGGGAAAAAGTTGATATCATTTAGCCTTGAATAAGAGCACCAAGAGGCGGCTTCATTATCTTCAAATGCCCTGTTAGAGATTTGTATCCGGAGAGTTCTGAGCCAGTTCTTAGCAGGGATCACATGATAAGGAGGGATTGCTAGAGGCCTGCGTTGTAGCCCTGATGTTTGCAGTCTCTGATTTCTGAGTTTTACGCAGATTTTTCATCTACCCAGATTTCTCATCTCTGAGTTAAGTGAATTGGCTCAGATAATCCCTCTGGTCTTGGCCAGGTGAAGTTTAGAGGCTGGAAAGAGGCAGGCAGAAGAAGGTTCATCCATTATTGGTTGGGAAGTATTTTTCAGACCATGCCTCTGGACATCTGTATCAGTATTCTTTCTCATCTTGTTTTATTTATTACCTCTCTAATGTCTCTGTGGTTGGCTCTGCAGGAGAGAGACAAGTCCCTCATAGTGACAGCAGCAAGGCTGATTCCTTAACCTTTAGCCTCCGCGTTCTCTGAATCTGCTTTTCAGCAGTGCTTTCAGAGATGACGCTCCGAGTTTGACAGAGTCTATATCAGATGCACTGACATGCCGGCGACATTACTCAAGGCTGTGTTCCGGCAGCCCACTTAGTTAGAATGATGTCCAACGATGATTGGCCTGCCTTTCAAACAGGACCAGGATGGGGCCCTGTGTGCTTTCTGCCGGCCTTGAAAACGCTTCCTCCCGAAGTGGTAGATTGCTTTTATTATGTTGGTCTCATCTTTGTCACTGGGCTGCTTCTCACTGAGGTGAAATTGTCTGGTTGGCAAGAGACAATATTTGATTAATGGTGGAAGAACTCGGGAGTCAGGCCCAGCACAGGGCTCGTGAAACCATTCAACTTGTGAGACGTACCAACACTGCGTAGATGTGGTCTGGGTTTCATACGCGCTGTCTATAAGATAGCACAACGGCACAATTCTAGATCCAGAAATGAAGCCACTGTCATGGCTTTGAGAGTTGAGTAGAGAGAGGAAGGATACAGGGATTTTTGGAGGCCCCACTCCAGAGCACCATATACTTTTGGATGTTCCTCTCAGTTAAGGTTTCTCAACCTCAGCTTGATTGACGCTTGGAGTCAGGTGATTCTGTGTTTGGGGGTGGGGGCTATCCCATGATTTCCAGAATGTTTAGCAGCATTCTTGGCCTCCACCTATTAGATACCAGTAGCACTCCCTTCCCCCCTTAGCTGTGACAACCAAAAATAGCCAGGCATTGCTATATGTCCCCTGGGGTGGGGACAAATCGCCTCAGTTGAGAACCTCTGTTTTCAATTACTGTTTTTCCAAATAAGGCCTTCAATGTCTCACAGGTATTAGTAAAAACACATCTTTTTTTCATGTAGCACACAGAATGCCACCATCTGATTGTTCCAAGTTTATCCGCGTATAACAGGGCAGAGAGCATATGAAAATAAAGCAGTGCCTTGACTAGAAAATTCTGGAGTGTTATCTGTGGAAGATTAGAGACAGAAATTATATATATGTATATATATACCTATACATATATACGTATACACGTACACACACACATATACATATGTATACATACATACACACATATGTATACATACATACGTACGTATATGTATGTGTGTGTGTGTATGGTGGTTTTTTTGTTTTTTTAAATTTTAGAGCACACATGAGCAGGGGAGACAGGTGGGGGGCGGGGAGAGAGAATCTTTGATCAGGCTCCACGCTCAGTGCAGAGCCTGACACAGGGTCACTCTCATGACCCTGGGATCGTCATTTGAGCCAAAATTGAGAGTCAGATGCCCAACCGACTAAGACACCCAGGCGCCCCAGGAATGACTTGTATTGTCATCAGCAGAGCTTTCCCTGATACTCGACCTTTTATTCACATTGTTGGTGCCCCTCCCCCAAAAGCGTGCCTCCTAAATATCTTAAGGATCTTGCCAATTTAAAGAAATCTTACTAACGAAAGATAATTTTATCAAAACCCTTATCTCCTAATTTATATTTTTTATTAATAGGGATTTCAGTATCAAGCGTGTTTAAATTTGAGTATATCCGAATTAGGCTGAATCATGAATGTTTCTGTGGTACTTCTGGGGTTTGTTTGCTTTTTGCTTATGTCTCTAGGTGTGTTCGTGACATCTTGTAGGAATGCATTTGGTAGTTTCCCCTCTTTAGAAAAACCATATTGATTAATTGTAAGTTTGTCTCTCATCCAGATATTCGTGAGTAGTTTGGACCGACACAAAATTGTGCCATTAGTATTTATTCCTTGAGAAGTGATGATATTCTGAAGTTAACAACTTTGAATGTAAACTTTTATTATATTGTACGCATCCTGACCGTATGTGTATATGCTTCTGTCGCTCTGATGTCTCAAACCTGTGCAAATCCGTTTGTCACTAACCCCGGTTTTGTTTGTAGAGTAGGACTCTGAGCCCAGATGCAACGTTGAGGAAAATAATTTTGCCTTTAACTTACAGAACATGACAGAAAGACATTAAAGGGTGAATATTGTAAATATTCTGTAAATTCCCCAATACTTAGCTCATTATTAGCAAACGAGAGTGTGTAAACTAGCCCTGGTAAGTGCCCTCCAGTGTTCACGTGCTTTTACTTCTGATCCTCCTAATAGCCGTGTAAGACAGAAATGATAAGATCCTTCTGAACAGATTGAAAAGATGGAGTACGGAGGGTGTAATTTAACCCTAAGTGGAGACTGGACTATGGCTTAGAGTTTCTTGCTCCCCAGATTCTCCCTTGTGTACGAAGAAATGTTTGAGGTCCCGGAGTTGAAACTTGACTATGTATCTAGAGGTCAAAACTTGGGATATTTAACTATTTTATGTCATTTTTGAGCCTTTCTCTTTCAGGATGGAAAAATTTTGAAGGTGTCGGCCTCTTAATTTGACTTCAGCTTTCTTCCCTTCATTTTCAGGAGTGTTTTTTAAGAATGCTGATTAAGGATGGGGCCATGGCTATTGACCTGTTAAAGCAGCAGAGTTTTACCATTTCCTGTTATTGATTGGCCCATTTGCATTTATTCTGCAGGGTTGGGAGTGTTCTTTGGTAACCCCAACATTGAGGCAGGGTATGGTCTAGAATTTCTTCCCGGATGTGCACTCAAGTCATACCTACCTTGGGGCAATTGGCTGACTCAGTTGGTGGAGCACACAGCTCTTGATCTTGGTTGGGATTGTGAGTTTGACCCTCATGTCCAGTGTAGAGATTCCTTAAAAAAATAAAGTAAAATAAAATAAATCATACCTGCCTCATAAATAATGAATGTAGCTAAAAACTGAAGTAAACTCGCCAACGAGGGAGAAGAGCTGGAAGTCCTCTCATTGACAAACCATGTTAAGACATTCTCCTTTCTGCATTCACTCCAACTAACTGGAATCCCTCTTCCTGGAGGGTTCTTCCTGCCTATTTGAGATGCAGACAGGAGAGTCTAGTTGATGACTTGTGGACAGCATGGACACACATATGACATGGTCATTTTGGTGGCTCTTGAGTTCAGTGGTTAGGGAATAGGAGTCAGTGATGGTAATGTCACTGGCAAAGAGACTAGATCTAACACGGTTCTAATTTTAGTATTTCTTAAGGTATCATTTGATTTGGTATCACTAGCTTCTACATCAGTAATGCTTGCTTTTTTATTTTTTAAAACCCTTGACAGAATCATCTGATTTGTGCCTTGTAATCTACCCACCAGTGCCAACAGTTTATTTAGAACTCTTTCCTTGTAATTTTTAATGAATTTCTATAATTTATCCATTTAAGATGAGTGATTTAGCATATATCCTTTCATTCATTCTTAGCAGTTTTGGCAAACCACCATTGTTTTAAGTTTAAGTGGCATGGGGAGAATCTTAGCAATCTTTTGGTGGGGGAAGCAGGTGTTAGGAAAATTGCCAGGTGAGAGAGAAAACCTGGGTATTGTGGAAGAAAATGGAGTAGAATGCCTGGCACCTGCCGTCCTATTGTTTGTTAGTAAAAGTCAACTCTGAATGTTGAGCAAATTAACAGATACTGCCTCTATCAATTCATAGTTCGACAGCACTGAGCGAAACGGTTTTAAATTTTCAGGGTGTGATAATAACATTAGTACAGAAATATTTCAATTGCCTTGGACTAGAAGCACTCTGAAGTAACTAGTGTTACGGCCACTAGAGGGTGTGTGCACCATTTGCTGAAATTTATGCCACCCTGCAAATGGTGTTCACTTAGTAGAGAACTCGTGTATGCTGACAAGGATATGCTGGCCTCCTATAAATAGCCTGTTTCCAACCTCATTATAGCAGGTGCTGAATATACTCTACCCCCATGGAATGGAATTAAAAACACGCAAACTGGGTCAAGTTAGAGTCTGGTATTCATCATATTTTATTCTTTGCTGAATTGTCAACTTAACGGAGGAGCTTTGTCTCCCTTATCTTTTTGTCTCCATTCTTTCACTCGTTCACAAGTGTTTATTTTGTGCCTGCTCTGTGCCAGGTACTGTCGGAGCTGGGTATGTAGTGATGAACGACAGAGTCCCTCTGTTTCGTGGGGGTAAACACGGAGATAACAAACAGGAACACAGACAAAGTGCAGGGAGTTGAGTAGTGTCCACCCCAAATCCCTACCCCCCCCCCCAAACATCAGAACGTGGCCTTATTTGGAAATAGGGACTTTACAGGTGTCATTAGTTAAGGATCACGAGATGAAATCATGTTGGACTTAGAGTGGAGCCTAACCCCGCTAATCGGTGTCTTTATAAGAGGACGCAGAGACATAGGCAAGAAGGCCGGGTGAAGACACAGGCAGACGTGGGAGGGGTGTGGCCAAGTTCCGTCTGGAGCCACCCAGAAGCTAGGAGAGAGACAAGGAAGGATTCTTAGAGCTTCCAGGGAGGGCACGGTCCTGCTACCCACCTCGATTTTGGACTGCCAGCCTCTAGAACTGTGAGAATGCATTTCTCTTGTTTTAAGCCACCAGGTGGGTGGTAATTTGTTACCCCAGCTTTAGGAAGCTAACACATGAGGTCATTTCAGATAAGTGCCCCCAGACAAAGAAAGAAGAGGGATAGGATAGACACGAGGGCGGGGAGGTAGGGTGTAGCTGTTTCGGAAGGAAGAGGAGACCTCTCTGAGGAAATGAGGTTTGAGCAGAAAGTCACAGTGAAGCCTGTGTGTGGCCCAGCCCTGAGGAAACTTGGCGAAAGTGCTCCAGAGGGCGGGCGCGGTGAGTCGGAGGTCCTGAGGCAGAAATCGGGCCGGTGGAGCCAGAGCAGACGGGAGATTGGTAGGAGACGAGGTCCCAGAGGGGTCTTGCTGCTTTGCTGCCCTGTGTCCTGATTAAACCTGTGATGAGCTGCACACGTGAAGGAAGAACACCACTGGCATCTGAGTTCCTCTGACTGTTTGCGTGGTGGCTGCTTAAGCATCCCGGGAGCGGACTCACGGGACACTGGGGTGGGAACCTGGGGTCGGAAGACCTTCACACGTGGGTCAGCATCCAGTGAGAAGGGACAGCCTGTGTCCCAGCGCCTGGTTTATGTGCTCGCCCAGCTCATCCGAAAGGGCCTTGCAGGTGTGGGGGGGCGGGATAGGGTTGTCTGCTCTGTAGCGCCCCCTGGGTTTATTTGCGGCTGAGCAGACAAGGGCCCTGGATCTGGAAAGGTCCTGGTATGTGAATATGCATATGTTGTGTTCCCCAAAGTCCCCCTTTTCCAGATGTAAGAAAGGACCATGGAGGAACCTAATCATGGCTCAGAGACAGCTGTTGGGAGACATGGAAGTTCTAGGGACGTGGTCGGTATATTTGTCTTAGTTAAAGCACAACCAGAGCCGGTTTAGTAACGTTTAAGTGATAATTGGCAGTAGAAATAAACAGGTAATTATCACCTCACTTCTTTGCTTTTTTTATTTTGAAATATTTCAAGTTACATTCTGAAGTATGCCAGTTTTCAAAATTTAATACAGACCGTTAATGGTACTGTGAATACTTGAAAAGTAACACTTGAAATCGACTTCGCCCATTTCTCGAGTTCAAAGTGTCTACTTTTTTTACAGTTTCTGTAGCCTTTTATCATCTCCTGTAGCTGTCGAATGTTAGGATTTTCATTTCTTTGGCAATGAGAAGTGAAAATAGTTTTTCTTATGGGGTTGTGTGCTTCGTATTGTTTATGGAATTACTTTGGTCAAACTGCTTGAAAATTTCGTTACGAGTTCTGCAAAGAGAGTCTCCTTCATCTGAACTACGTAGCTCCTCAGAAAACAGCAGCAGTGACACCATCAGCAAGAGAAAACCTTTACGCGGTCAAGGTGTCTACACAGGACCCCTGCGAATGGTCCAACCATTACTCGTGTTTAAAGGCTTAATTTGGGTTTCCCCTGAAGACTCAGAATTCACATTTTTCTTACTTGCGTTGCTGTGTGCACACGTGTGCATGTGTGTGCAGAACCATGTGTGCAGCTGTGTCGTGCACGTAGATTTGCACATGCTCACAGGCCACACGAGTGAGCAGTGAAATTTGATTTTTAGCCACGAAACTTTTAATAGGCAGAATGGATTTATTCCATTTGATTTGGGTTTGGAACATTGGTCAGAATTTAAAGAAACTTAAATGAGTCTGTTTTCTATCAGTTTACATTTTTGTTAACCTTTGTGCCCAGTTTTAACTAAGTGCCTAGAATTTCTCAGGATTTTGTCTTCCTTTGTGCGTGGTAGAAAGGCTTGTTACACCGACCTAGCCTTGCTTGGAACATTCGGAACCCAAACACTATAATTCTCCTTTAAGCCAGTTCTGGGTTGGCTTGTTAAACACATTTTGAAGGAGTTAAGCAAAAGAAAATCCTGTTTTCAATAACTTTGCTTTTTGATTTCCTCAGTTGTTGGAAAAATAAATTATTTTTATGATTTTTTTTTTTTTAGGTGTTAGAAGTAAACATTCTGACTATCCCAGCTTCTAAAACCAGTTCGTTTGTTAAGAGACTAAGCAAGTGATTTAGATTTGAAAGATAGTGTGTTCCACTACAGATGAGAAATTTCCTCTTTTATACCATGTGCTGATGTAAACTTTTACCAACAGATAACAGTTTCTCCTTTAGCTTTGGGATCTGATTTTGTCCCAGTGATCAAATCAGCTCCAGTTATGTATTAAGAGCGTGCTTTCGGGCCAAAAGAGTCTACATTTGCCTAGTGCTCTTTCAGGCTCATTCTTCTCAGTAACCCCATGATGCGTTGTCCCCGTTTGCCCGAGAAGGAAGCCGAGGCCTCCCGTTGAATGGTCCACCCTAGACCCTTCAGCATCAGACTGGAGCTTAGGTCTTCTGACTCCAGGCCTGGCAGTCTTTCCCACTTTGGCTCTTAAGATGGATACTGTCAGAACAACACCAGACAGAATTGGTGCCACAGAGCCTTCAGACAAGGAAGAAATTATCCTGACCTGGAAGGCAGAATACGTCTGGACCATTAACTGGCTTGGCAGAATGCAGGGGCGCCCTGTGGTGAAGCTTAAGAGAAATGGGATGAGCAGGTGGCAATACATGTATAGGAAGGAGGGGAGGAGCAAGAGAGCAAGAGACGAGCCCTCTGCAGACCGACCTGATGAGCCAGGAGGATTGCCGTTGTGTGGGCGGCGGGCTTCTGGGGTGGGGTGGGGGGGGGTAGGAAAGAGCCCCTGGAAGGATGACCTTGAAAGATATAACCTGATGTCCAGTAAGTGGGAAGGCATGTTTGGAGTGAATGAGAGGAAGTGATTGAGGACGAAGTCAGAGAGAGGTTACAAAGAAATCATTGATACAACATGCCTGGAGATGCTAAACAAAAGCCATGAGTACTTGAACTTGATGGTGAGGTTTCTCGCCAGGGACCTAGGAGAACTGTCCGAAGAGGCTGGAGAGACCTTGGGGAGAGGGAAGGAAGTGTCAGCTCTGACACCACCCCCCCCCCCCCCCCCCCCCCCGCCGTAAGCTGCGCCTCCGTCCTTTCCCCGCTTGTTGCCGAAATGGAGGGAAAGCTGAGTCCTATCCCCAGCTTTCCCCACGTGTTTAGGCTTTTTAAGAACTGAGGCACGACAGGTGGCACTTGCCAAATCATGATGTCCTAAAATATTCGCGTCACGCCGTGTCCGACGGTACGTCAGTCACCCAATTCTGTTCTTGTTCCCACAGCCTGGAGTCCTCGGGTACTTTGAGTTCAGTGGCTCACCCCAGCCTCCTGGTTATTTGACCTTCTTCACTTCAGCGTTACTTTCATTAAAGAAAGGTAAACACGATTCGTATCTAGATGTCAGTACTTTTAGCAAATGTGTGTATATTGATACTTTCTTTTGTGTACGTTGTCTTCATGTTTATATGTTTAAAATGTTCTGATTCCTTTTCTCTGTATTTTTATTAAATGGTTACACTGTTTTGTGTTGTATTGACAAACACAATACCATGCTGTTTCAAATAGAGTCTCCTAGATGTTTAGCTTTTGAAAAATGTGGCTTGGTCATCCTGTGTCTGCAAGTCCGTGTTTTGTACTTGAGAATTGATAGCATAACATCTTTTTTGAGTGTGTAGGTACAAGGTTTGGTCAGAGTTTTTAGTGGTTGTATTATTGCCAGTCGGATGTACCATGATTTAGGAATATGTTTCCTTCAGGAAGTGTTTTTACAAGTAGGAAAGTCATACCACATTATAGCCTAAGCCTGCTGACAGTTTCACTATTCTCAAATTTATTTATCTACCTACCTACCTGCTTACCTATCTATTCTTTTACTTGGTGGAATCCTCTTATTTGAGGTCCCTATTTGTAAAGTTAAACATTGTATCCTGGCCATCTTTTCACATTGCCCATGTTCTTCCTCTGTTACAGTCACAACCTCCTTTCAGTTCTCTGTCCGGTACACTTTGTTCTGCTCCCTTGTCTCTGTCTCCTTTGTTACCACTCTGGTCCAGGCCCCTTCCCCCGCCCCCTGGACTAGACCAATGGGCCCTTAACTGGTCTCCGCTCTTACCCTCTCTTCTTCACATGGGAGTCTGTTCTCCCCGGCCTCTCGGGCCCAGCTCCCCACACAGCAGACCCCCTGTTCACCCTTCGGGGTCCAGTTCAAACACCCCACACTTTCCCCCCATCTCATTTGGCTACCCGCTTGGTTTCTTTCATAGTGCCGGACATGGTTTGTGTTTACGTATGAAGTTATGAGATTTGTTTAACGTCTGTCTTCCTCCCCAGACCGTGAGACTTCTGAGGGTAGGGCCTGTGTGTCTTCGGTTTAGTGTTCTTTCTTCAGCATCTGGCACATCGTGGTGTTTCAGTTGCTTTTTGCTGAGTGACCAGACTGATAGTTATGTCATCTTTCCCCCAGTAAATCAACCAAAAACACGTAAATATCCTTCTGTTACTGGGGTATTAAATTGCCTCAACATTTTGGGGGGGGGGGATTAGAATAGTAGAGTATTAATACTTTGAACGATCGTATGACTGGCCATTTTAAGATACACACTGCCTTAAGGTTTTGTGCACAGAGAATCTATTCATGTTTTTCATCTTGGGCGACATTGCAAGAGGAAATTAAGCCGTCACATAAGTATGTGTCTGTCCACTTGAAAGATTCCGAGCTGCACAGATTCAGGTGACTGAGAAGACTTAGTGAGTGAAAGTTTGAATTTTGGAAGCAACATACTGCCAAAATAAAAAAGCTTAAGAAGCAGATCCTCAAAAATGTTCCTAGAAAATGAAAGCTCTTCAGAGGTCCCAACTGAAAATTGTACGTGTAAGGCTAATCTGCAGTCATTCCCGGAAATGATGGTAGCGTCCAAGTTCTTGAGTTGAAGAGGGTGTTTCTCGATCATGGATGGATGTTTTATTATCCAGTTAGCTTATATTATGTGCTAATGATTCATCTTAAGTTAGTTTGTCATTCAGAGGTTTCCAAAATAGGACTTCTTTTTTGGAAAAACCTTTCCAAGTGAAGAGAGTAACTTTTCGCCTGTGTTTTCTTTTCGTTGTCTAAGCCAAGGAGGGTGACACATGGCTAGAAACTACTCAAAGGGACAAAAATGAACCTCTTCGGCCAAATCACTAATATTGACAAATGATTACATGACGTTTCTTCTCAGAATAAATCCAGTCAGATTACCTTTACTTGCGACTCTAGTTGGGTCTGGTAAAACCCTCTTGCGTCTGAACTTTGCGAGAGCTGAGATTCATTCTAATTCATCGTTTTTCACCTCTCCCTTAAGGTGAACGAACCATTTTTAGAAGCAAAAGACAAATTTGGAATGATACCTTTCCATAATCTGTGCCCTGAAAGAAATCTTGCCTTGAGCGTCTTGTTTGTTTTCTATGTTGCTTTCTCATACCCAGCAGTTACATGGTGTCTTACTTACTTTTAATAGTAGGTGTTCGGTAAGAGAAACATGTGCCCGCTGGTTGTTTGTTTTTGTTGGTGGTGTTGTTGTTTTATGTTATAGTTTGAAATGTAAATTTTAGGGCAGGGCTGTGTTTAGATTGTGTCCACAGATTGAGGCCTAAGACACATTTGCCACACTCAACGCTTGATTGTACAGAGCTCAACCAAAGAAGCATTTAGACTGTTGCGGTAGAAAGCACATGTCCGGGCGCAGTGCACGGGTGTTCCCGAAATGCGCACACCTTTCCTTTGCCTCAGTCTTTTTGTAACTGTCTCAGAAACAGCCAGGACTCTGACATTTGTCTCGAAGCTAGCCGGCCGGCCATCGCTGTCCAAGAATTTGGAGAATGTCCTGTATGTGAAGCCTCATGCCTCGGTGCTGGGAGAGTGCTAAGAGTACACGCCTGCCTCAGGTGCTGGGAGAGGGCTAAGAGTATATGCCTGCCTCAGGAATGTAGGCGTTCAGTTGTGAGATCTGGTTCCGTGGTACTTTGCTGTTCTCTTAAGTTGGTTTTTGTTTTTTGTTTTTTTTTTTATGTTTTTATTTACCTTTGAGAGAGAGACAGAGAGAGAGCACGAGCTGGGGAGGGGCAGACACAGAATCGGAAGCAGGCTCCGGGCTCCGAGCTGTCAGCACAGAGCCCGACATGGGGCTCGATCCCACGAACCCCACGGTCATGACCCGAGCTGAAGTGTGATGCTTAACCGACTGAGCCACCCAGGCGCCCCTTTGCTGTTCTCTTAAAACCGTTTGTCTAATGTTTGATAGTTTTACACGTTATTATAAGGTAAATAGGGAATATTGGCTTTCCACCTGACCACTTAATATTGACTGCTTTCTCTTGTCGTTTTAACTGTTTCCGCTCGTCTCAGTTATCCAGGCCTTTGCTTCACCGGCTAATCTCAAGTCTTGGTGTTGATTTGTGAGTTTATGTAGGTCCCCCTGTTAGGAGGTGTGGGCCCCTTTGTTACATTTCTTCCCTAGCCATTTTCATTTTACTTTTATTGTTTTTTATATAACACTTCTGTATTTTCATGTAGTTAAATCTATGGTTCTTTTCCTTGGTTTCTTTGATTTTTTTTTTTCCTAAAAATTTGATCACTAATTACTTCGTTTTCTTTTTAAATTTAAAAATTGTCTAGCTCTTCATGCTACCTAGATTTCTTTTGGCTTAACATACAAGGCAAAATACATTTTTCCTCCTCTTCTTACTAGCTAATCACCATTTACAAAACAATGCTTCCATTTTTCCTCATCCTGATGATGCCTGGCTTTATCACAGAGTGTTGTCTTCTGTGTCCCAGGGTCTTTTTCTTTGTTTTCTCTTGGTCTGGATTCCTCTTTTTGTATGAGTAAATACCATTTCATTTCTTGCTTTGTAAGTTACTACCTGCTAAAGTCAGGACTTCACTTCCTCTGGTTCTGGTGTCCCATGGAATCTTCTTCCTCTTCTTTTTTTTTTTTTTTTTAATTTATTTTTATTTATTTTGAGAGAGAGAGACAGTGCAAGGTGGGTGGGGGCAGAGAGCGAGGCAGACACAGAATCCCAAGCAGGCTTCCTGCTGCCAGTGCAGAGTGCGACATAGAGCTTGAACTCACGAAACTGTGAGATTGTGACCTGAGCCAAAACCAAGAATGGACGCTTAACCGACTGAGCCATGATTCAGGTGTCCCTAGAATCTTCTTTTAAATCCATCCGTGCATCTCGCTGGATTTTGGTTGTAATTGTATTAAAGGTATAAATTGACTTAGAGGTGAGGGCCACGTTCACAATATTTGGCTTCCCTTTTTCTAAAAGGATCACAGCATGATTATTCATTTATTCAAACCTTTTTGCTTTTTATAATAGGCCTTAGGCATTCCTCATTAATGTTTAATCATTTCTGAGTGCTGAGTGATTGATGACTTGTGGGCCAGCAGTCTGTGTGTGTTTCAGGATTTGGAGGGAAACCAGTCTCATACAGTTCTCCACTCTCCCCAGACCGCAAAGCCTCTTCGAACCATTTCACACTTGATCTTGGCAGGCAGGCTTTCTTCTTTTGCCCAAAGAAAATTTGGTAGAAGGGTCAGTGTTTTTAAGTTGCTTACTTGATTTTTTTCCCATCTTATGATTATTTCGTTATTTGCTGTAAGACTGTTCTGGTACAATGTTGTTATAGTTTGCTTTGATTCAGTGACTTTCTGAAAAGAAAATTAGCAACCAGTTTCGATCCTGGTTTTCATTTGGCCTCTACAAAAGGGATGCAGCGTCGGTGAGTGGGGGAACCCGTGGCCTGGGCGCCCGCACTGCCTGGTCCTTACCTTTTGTCCGCCACGGACGGGATCTGTAAACTTGAACGAAACATTTAACTTTTCTTTGAGTTTGTCTAACTGATATTGGAGAAGGTGAGGAGAAGAGTAAAGCATGCTTTATAAGGCCACGTCATGTGTGCGACACCTTGTGAGTAAGATCATAGTCCTAATGTCTGTAGTAGCTTCATGAGAAAGCCAGCTGGTGGAAAGGGCTCAAAATAAGTATTGGGTCTGTTTCCTCGGCTGATACCTCCACCAGGTATCGTGTACCCTGACTGACTAATGAACGGACAGGCCTTCCTTTGCTTGTAGCTTCTCCTTGAGCGGCCTGGTGTTCTCCCTGTGGGAGCAACTACAGCCCTCTCCCACCAGGATTTGAGTTGCTTTGTTCAGATAGTATTTCGATCGAGTGTCTTGAGGCCAGGGTTTTGTCCTCCCCTCCTCCAGCTTCAGCACCCTGCTTGACCATTGTTGTCGTGGAAAAGTTGAACGAATGGCTCTAATACAGGGCACTGTACCTTGAAATCGCTCGAGTGATTTGAACAATGAGATGTAAAGTCACCTTGGGCCCCTCCCCGCACCTCTCCTCATGCCTAGACTTTTGGGTTCCTGAGACCAGGGTGTAGGCAGTGGTCACAGCTGGACTGGGTGCACCCCTGCCTGATGCATTCTTTGTAATTACGCTTTCTTTCCACTGACTTTTCACAGTCCCCTGACACATGAATTGAACTGAAATTCACATGGTACTTAAATGTTACCTTGAGAATACACTAAACCATGAATTTAGGATGTCCTTTCTACTTTCTTCTGCCACCGTTCGGAATTCCTAAACATATATGACTAGGGAACCTTTGGGAAATAACTGTTGTAATGAATTTTTTTACAGAGGAATTTATTAAAGGAAGGGGTTTTTTTTGTTTATTTTTCAGAGAGAGAGAGAGAGAGCGCATGAATGCACAAGCAGGGGAGGGGCAGAGAGAGAGGGAGACACAGAATCTGGAGCAGGCTCCAGGCTCTGAGCTGTCAGCATAGAGCCTGATGGGGGATTCGAACCCAAAAACCATGAGATCATGACCTGAGCTGAAGTCGGACGCTTAATGCAACTGAACCACCCAGGTGCTCCATATTAGAGTAAGGACTTCAAATTCCAGTGTAGGGTCCCTCTACTCCACCAGGTGGCGTCGGATTAAGCTGTGATTTGCTGGTTGAATTGGGTCAAGGCACAGAAAAAATGGTCTCCTCCATATCCTTATTCATGAATAAAGCTAATTTTTTTGGAGCACTTTTCTGTTAGATTCTGAAATTTTATACAACATCAAGAAGTCTGAAGGGTAGGGTTTTCTTATTCTGTGACAGATATTCTCAAAGGTATAGAAAAAACGAGGGACTGATTTCTTAGGCAGCATTGATTCTGAGGTTCCTTTTTTTTCCTGGGTTCCTGGGTCTGACTCTTGGGAGTTTGGATCAGGCATTGGGTTTAACGATTCTCACTCGTGAATGAAACAGGTTCTAGGGTCAGTTGGATTTCTTGGATGATCTCACTCATTGTCACTGTCCTCACTCATAGAGGGAAATCTTTTCCTAAGTATCGCCCTGTGTTCTGAGGCCCTCTGGGTACCGATTAGTGCACGTTAGAATAAGCATGTTAGAAATTCCATACTTTTTGTTCCTGTACTTAAAACTGCTTTTTTTCTTAGGTGCCGTTATTTTAGCAAGGATGTCATTCTATTTCACAGGAGATGCTTTTATTCCCATTCTGACTTCTCTCTTAAGCCTTGTAAATGCTTCTGGGTAAGAATTAAGGCCAAAAGCAGACCTCCCTGCACTCTTAAGGTTCAGAAGCATGACTAACTCAACAGACATTTGAGATCTGTGCTCCAAGTGTAAAGATGAATAAATCCAGTACCAGTCAGTACTGCCAGATAGTGTGGTGGGCAGGTAGGGTCGCCTACAGTGTGAGTCCAGGGATGGGTCTGTGACAGGTTGTTGGAGCGTGGAGGCGGGACATCCACATCAGGTCACGGAAAGCTGCTCAGAGGGGATAGTGCTGGGGCGGGAAGGGTTTCCCAGGAGAGTGAGTTGTCAGCCTTCAGGTGAGTGTGTTGGAAACTAGAGAGAAGATGGAGGGGTGGGGGAAAGCAGAAGGTGTGCAGGAAGCTGAGGAGCAAATTTGGTCACATCTGTAGTTGTTTTGATTCCTTAAACCCATATAGGAATATAGCTATTTTGATTTTTTGAATTCCTTATATTTTAAAAATAGCATCATATTCATTTTCTAATTGTTTTCTGATGTGTTCTACCTTTTGAAGGTTGTCCTGTTTCTACCTATTTGAAGGTATATGTGTGTGTGTGTGTGTGGGAAAGAGAGAGAGAATCCTATTTCTTCAAGGTTTTGGTTTGCTTGTTTGATGTTTTTTGTTTTTGAAGCTGGAGTAAGATTCCAAAGAACCAAAAACATTAAAATCTTGAAAAACTCTCAGGGATCCTCTATAATGAAGTCACAAGCTTATAGCGAAATAACTCAGTGCAGACAAACCCATTTGCAGTCTCTACTTGACCACTTTTGATGTAAAGTTGAGTAGGTAAGCTGATGCTGGGCTGAGCCCTTCCCTGAGTCAAGCCCTTTGTCTGGATGAGCCAGTCTTCACTGCCAGTCTCTGAAGGAGGAGCTGTGACTGTCTCAGGTGGGGGACAGGCCCTCAGGAGGTTGTTAACGCCCTGGAGGCCACTGCGGTGGGCAGAATAATGCCCCCCCCAAAGATACCCACGCCGTAATCACCACGGCCTGTGAGTATGGTACCTTACATGGCAAGCAGGAACCCAAGTTGCTGATCAGCTGACCTGGATTATCTGGATTATCTGAGTGGGCCCAGTGTAATCAAGAGGATCCTTGAAATTGGAATTGAGAAGCAGGGGCACCTGGGTGGCTCAGTCGGTTAAGTGTCCGACTCTGGGTTTCGGGTCAGGTCCTGAACTTGCAGTTTGTGTGTTTGAGCTCCACGTCGGACTCTGTGCTGACAGTGCAGAGCCTGCTTGGCATTCTCTCCCTCCCCGCGCCCGCCCTAAACCGCTCTCTCTCAAATAAATGAACTTAAAAAAAAGTTGGAATTGAGAGCCAAAGAATAGTGTCAAAGTGATGCAATTTGAGAAGGACTTGTCCTGCCGCCCCTGACTTTGAAGCTGGGAGGGGCCGCGAGCCAAGGAGCGCAGGGGGTCCACCGGAAGCTGGAAAGGGCAGGACCTGGGTTCTCCTCCCCTGGAGCCTCCCGAAGGAGCATGCCCTGCTGACCCCGTGATGTTAGGCCAGTGAGGCCCGTTTTGGAGGTTCTGGCCTCCAGAACCGTGAGATTAATTTGTGTCCTTTTATGTCTTTTAATCTCCTGAATCTGTGCAACTTTGTTACGGTGGAGGGAGCTGACTCAGTCACGAAGCAGTGCACGGGGAGCCGAGGTAGGAAGCCAGGATCCCCTTCCTCCCATTTACTGTCGTGCTGTCCTGGGATGAGGAGAATGACCCAGTATGGTGTTTCCCGCCTCCTGGCCTTTGCCCCTGATGCTGCTTTACTGGAAGCCCTTTCCCTAGTTAACATCCGCCTTTCTGGTTTCTCCAGGCCTACCTCAAGGCCTTGTGGCATTTATAAACACCGCCTTGCTAGCGTTACGTCTGGCACGTTAGGGACATGGAATGGAGACGTGCATCCCACCAACCCCCTTCCTGGACCTCGTGCTGCACTAGTTGGCCGTGTTCCCACTCAGCAGCTGGCATTGTTTTCTAATGTTCCCTTGAGCTTTCTTAGTGTCTTCCCAGCATAAAGTTCCCATAGGCCCAGACTGAGCCTCCTCATAAGTCATTTTAGTGGCAGGTGCCCTGTGGGACCACAGACTACCCGGTCCTTCCTTCCAGCTGGTCCTCCATCTGTAAGATGCCCTGGTTGCGTTGGACCTTGGCCTGTTTTTGGAAGCTTGGGAGCTAAGAATTGTTTTTATATCGGGGAAGGGTTGTTGGTGAGAAAAAAAATAAAAGGAGGTGTGACCCCTAACTAAGAGCAGCCTAAATGGGGTTGGAGGAGGGATTTGTAACCGAGTGGGTTTCTTTTGTGAAGTCCTTCCTTCTCTGAAGGTGTAAAAACAGAAAGGAATTTAAGCGCAGTGCGCACAAGGAAAGTGTTTGAATTGATCGTTGTAATGTGCTTTGGTTAAATGGGGACGGAGGGGGTGCGGGTGTCAGTTCATGTGTATCGCTGCATTTTGTGCTCCCCTGAATGCATTTGGAGGTACATTTCTGTCCTCCCTAATTCAAGAGAAAGTAGAAGTCCCAGCGAAAGAGTTCCGTATCTACTTAGCACTCAGCAGTGTCATGGCAAGCCCCGGAATGCGCGTGTTGTCGTCTCGGGCACCCAGTGCCAGATTAATTTCTAGATGATTGCTTTGTGCCTCATACTGACTTTTGAAAATACACACATCTCGAAGTGACATTTCTAGGGACAAAATGCAAGTAATAGCTTCAGTTCGTTATGTTGAAAACAAACATTTCTGTGATCTGTTACATTTCTTTGAAGGTTTTTTGCATCTGGATGAATGTTTTATTGGAAATGTGGGAAATCATCCATTGAAAAATTATGAATCACTGTGTAAATGCCGAATAACGGGAGGGGAGTAGTTATTCCTTTTAATACAATCCCATTTCCCTTTTTTGTGCCTTGTCTAAAACCTTGGAAAGGAGACTGGGAAAGCAGAAGGTAATAGAAATGGCAAAGTATGGAGTAAAATGAGGATCGTTCCCAGGGTGGAAGGTTCCGTGATGCAGGTTTGCCTTTTGGGATGTCACTGTTGCCCAGAATACAGACAGGAGAGCTGTTTTCCCAGGGGGTCTGTGGCCTCCTAACTATGCTGGTGAAAAGACTTGATCCAGTGGGATTAAAGTATCATGCTTTACTTGTTAGCAGTTCTCTTTAGGAGTATTTTTCTTGACCTGATACTATGTTTCGCTCCACGATCCCTGAGAGATTAGTTCACACGGATGCCCGTCCTGATGTTAAAGTTTCTGCACTGCTCAGCTCCAGTGTTTCTGCCCGTTAAAGTTTCTGCACTGCTCAGCTCCAGTGTTTCTGCGCGTTCTTTCAGTGTATCTTTGGGGGCCTTACTCTGCAGTGCACCAGGTGCTGTTAGCTCTAGGCTTCTGAGAGAATTTCACAAGCTCAGTGGTTTTATACCTAGAGTCAAGATCTGGAGACCCACCTTTTCCTTCCTGAAGGAGAGATGGGGACACACACTATTAAAAATGAAAATAATTGGGGCATCTGGGTGACTCGGTGAAATGTCCGATTCTTGATTTCGGCTCAGGTTTGTGGGTTCGAGCTGTGCATCGGGTTCTGCCCTGACAGTGTGAAGCCTTCTTGGGCTTCTCCCTCTGCCTCTGATTCTCTCTCACTCACTCAAGAATAAATAAACTTAACAAAGTTTAAAAGTAATCATTCTCTTCTGTTGGAGGGGTTTTTGTGGGGAAAAAAGTGTGAGAAACATTCTTAGGTCTCCTTCCCAGATCATTGCCCATCATTAAGACTTACTGGCTAAGGGCGCCAGGGTGGCTCAGTCGGTTGAGTGTCTGACTCTTGATTTTGACTCAGGCCATGATCCCAGGGTCATTGGGATAGAGCCCTGTGTCAGGCTTTGTGCTGAGCGTGGACCCTGCTTAAGATTCTCTCTCTCCCCCTCCCTCCGTCTCCCCCACTTACATGCATGCGCTCACTCTCTAAAAAAAAAAAAAAAAAAAAAAAAGACTTACTGGCTGCTAGATTTATTATCTCAGCCTAATTTTCTTCCTGAGTTTATATGAATCTCACTTTTTCATGATTACCACTGTGGCATAGTCCAACAGAAATGGAACATAAACCACATAGATATTTTTAAATTTACTTATGGCTGCATTAAAAGTTAAGAAGAGGGGCACCTAGGTGGCTCAGTCAGTTAAGTTAGGTGGCCAGCTTCTGCTCAGGTCATGATCTCGCAGTTCATGGGTTTGAGCCCCGTCAGGCTCTGTGCAGACAGCTTGGAGTCTGGAGCCTGCTTTGAATTCTGTGTCTCTGCCCTTCTCCCCCTCATGCTCTGTTTCTCTCTGTTTCTCAAAAAATGAAGAAAAACATTTAAAAAAATTTTTTAAGTTAAGAAACTGGTAAAAATAACTTCTATCTATAAAATAATACATTTTGTTTAGCCCAGTGTATTCAGGTTATTGCCATTTCAACAGGCGGTCAGTGTAAAAACTATTGAGATATTTTATAGATATTTTTTGAACCAAGTCTCTTATGCTTTTACACTTAACAGCATGTCTCAATTCAGGTGCTGAATTTTCATTGGAAACACCTGATCTTTGTTTCGATTACGTAAAAATTACAGTGGAAAAAGAGGTATAGCCTCAAGCTGTTTTATATATACTTCAGAGTTGTCCAGGGACTGAGTTGAGTGTCGCTTTAAAATTAATTACGATCAAGTAGAGATAAAAATTGAGTCCCTTACTTGCTCATATTTCAAGTGCTTGTTAGCGTAGCGGCTCCCATATAGGACTGTGCAGCTGTGGACAGAGGCCTCTGACCCCAGTGTCCCAGCGTGACGCAAATTTTTCTTGAGCTACTGAGTCCCCTGCAAGCACATCCCCGAGGTAAATGTGTCAGATTTGTGCTCCCGGCTACCTGTCATTGCTGAGTGTGAGTTGTATAATGTTCCTTCAGGCAAATGTATTATTAATTTTGAAGCCATCAAAACTCTGTCCTCTTTGCTAACAAAAGAAACTATTGTTACTCTTTCTGGAATGGTTGAGAGTTTTAACATTTTTGCCTCCACGAGGTAGTTCTTGCCTCGGTGTGTGTGTGCTTTACCCCAGTACCAAACCGAAGTTTTAATATTAAAAATTGAATTTAAGTCATGTGGTTTTAAGTAAAATAAAGTACTTTGATGTTAAAACAGTATGCAAAGGCCCCAAAACAAAAATCTTGATGTAAACCAGAGATCCCAAATGAGCCAGATGGATCTGAGTAGAAACCAGATGGACTTTCAGATTCTCGCATCCTCAGCGCGTCCTCGGTGGCTGACGCGAGGTAAATGGTGGCCGTGGAAGATGGAAGGCACAAGAAGGTCAGCAGAAGCCATTCTAGGGGGGAGTAGTGGGGGAAGCAGGGGTGGAGCTTTGCATCAGCGGCACAGAAGCAGCCCAGCCTCAGAAGATCACAAGGGCGGTTTGCCTAAGCGCCAAAAGTAGAGGCCCGATGATCGGATCCAAGTGAGACCATTTGGTACCGAGTGACGCGAACCGTGATGTGGCGCAGGGGGCCCAGATGCTGGCCGTGTGTGCTGTGGGCCTCGCAGCCCAGGGACCCGGGGCCAGGGGCTCAGCGCCTTTTGTAGCAAGCGACGGACGCGTATCGCCGGTCTTCACGCGGTGGTCACCTTGACCCGCGTAGTTGCCTGAGGGACCGGCTGCAGGAACTGCTCAGCGACCACTGCTTTTGCCCAGACGGTTCTTTCCTGGTCTTGCTGTATCTTGCAGTGGTCTCTGTGACACCTTTCACTGGGTGGTGAAGAGACTTTACATTTTTAAAAATTAATTGAATATGATCATGTCTGTCATTGTTTGACCTTTTGGTGGAGGAGGGGAGAGCATTATTCTGAATTTATTTACTTAAGTTTTTTTATGTTTGTTTATTTTGAGAGAGAGCGTGCATGTGTGCAAGCAAGCAGGGGAGGGGCAGGGAGAGAGGGAGAGAGAATCCCAAGCAGGCTCCATGCTGTCATCACAGAGCCCAACTTTGGGCTCGATCCCCTGAACTGTGAGATATGACCTGGGTCAAAGTCAGACATTTCACCGACTGAACCACCTCGGAACCCCTGAAATTACTCACTTTATAAATGACAGAGATTCCCTACTGTAGAAAGCCTTGGAGCCCTGCTTAACAGAAAATGTTCTGGGCATAGAGATAAGAAGTGTTATTTTTTTGTGTCTTTCTTACGCTATAAACTTCCCCTGCTAATTCAAGTACTCCTTGTACACATGAGAGTGCAAATTTAAGCTGCTGCTTCTAGCAAGATTTCCGCTATATGCAGGAACTTAAAATAGATGTGTGATTTTCGTAGATCTCTCTGTGTGTGAAAAATAAAATTTTGAAATTGTGATATGTTTGGACATGCGAGAATCTGCTTTGTGCAGGCAGGCTGTCCATTCTTTTTAGTGCAGTTAAACAGGTTTTTGAATGGGCCTTTTCAGCTTACAGGGCAGGCTGTCCCTTATTACTCCTCGGCTCCAATAAACCACGTTGCTGACATTGGCAGACTTTCACATGAACTTCGTCACTGGCTGCCTCCTTCCTTTCCTTCTTGTCTTCTTAGCTGTGGGCCTCCACCAAGATTTAGCCTTCTCCTAGAGGGTGGCGTCTTCCAGCAGTTCATACCCTCTCTTACATCCTGCTTTTTCTTCTGACAGATTGGCATCTGAACTTACCTGCTGTGCCATTTTTTAAAATTCTGATTTTGAGCCAATTTTGTCCTTGCAGAAAAGTTGCAGAAATAGGACAGGGAGTTCCTCAAATCTCTACCTTCACCTCGCTTCCCCCATTGTTCACATATTATGTAACCATTTGTTATAAAGGTGCTTGGGCCAGAATTAAGAACGTAAAATTGGTATGGTTATTATTATTATTATTATTAAATTTTTTTATTCAAAACAAATGTTTAATGTTTATTTTTGAGAAAGAGAACGTGCACAAGCAGGGGAGGGGCAGAGACAGAGGGAGACACAGACTCCGAAAGTAGGCTCCAGGCTCTGAGCTGTCAGCGTAGAGCCCGACACGGGGCTCGAGCCCACAAACCATGGGATCCTGACCTGAGCCGAAGTCCAACACTTAAGCCGACTGAGCCACCCAGGCCACCCAGTATCATTGACTGAACCGCAAAGCTCATTTGCATTTTTCCCATGTTTTCACTGATGTTTCTTTTCTGTTCCAGTATCCAGTCTTGGATCCCACATCACTTTTAATTCTTTTTTCTCCATCTCCTCCAACCTGTGACATCTCCTTAGTCTTTCCTTGTCTTGTAGGACCTTGACACTTTTCAGGGATAGTGGTCATTGTTTATTTTGTTGCTCAGATAGTTGCAGGTTCCACCTTTAGGAGTGTCTTGGGTTCGCTCCTGTGTCCTTTGAACAAGTTTCATCCTTTTTATGAGCACATCTTTATTGTGACACAAAACGTTTCGATCTCCTTTTGTACTCTCCTTGCCTCAGCTCTGGAATTGGCTTCTTCTCCAGGGAGCCCTGGTTTCTTTTATCCAAGAATGGCGTTTAGAAACCAAGATCTGGGCGTTGGGTGTGCTCTTTGGTATGAGGTGTCATAACTTTTAGGCCTTTTCAGCAGGTAGAGCTAGGACATCTATGTATTTATACCCACACGTATGTATATGTTTGTAGTTCTGTTTCTGTTACGTGTGTGTGCGCGCGCGCATGTATGTGTGAAAAGCTGTAAGTTTATCAAAATTCCTTCTGATTCCAGTCTCACACCAGAGTAGAGCGCTCTTCCGTTAATGTCGAACTTCGTCCACCCACCCTGAGAATCCTGGCTCTCGTCGTCTTTAGATTTGCAGTGCTTGGTCGGGACACTGTTTCAGTGACTCACTTCTTAACTCTCCACCCCTACCCCCTCCACCGTGGAGGGGCAGTTATGTTTCTTTGTTAGTGCTTGTATTCCACATTGGGCTCCCGCACCTAGTGGTCGATTTAATGATTTTCGTTTCTGAGGATGTGAAGGGTGAACCATGCTCTGGTTCCAAGGGTCCGATACACAAAGGTCTCTGAGCAGGACCAGGCTGCCTCACCCCTGTTCTCCAGAACCCGTTTCCTTTCCTTTCCCGTCCTGGCCCCCCTTCCTTCCACACATAACCAATCTCTGTCACTTGTGACTTATTCTTCTGGTGTTTCTTTGGTTTTGTGCCGTTTTATGTTTTTGTTATTATTTTTTAATATTTGTTTATTTTTTAGAGAGAGTGCATGTGCAAGTGGGGGAGGGGCAGAGAGGGAGGGACAGGATCTGAAGCAGGCTCTGCACCCACAGCAGAGAGCCTGGCATGGGGCTCGAACTCACGGGCCATGAGATATGACCTGAGCCGAAGTCGGACGCTCAACCGACTGAGCCACCCAGGCGCCCCGGTTTTGTGCTATTTTAAACTCCTTGGGTTTCTTAATATTTTGGGTCACTTAATATTTTGGGTCACTTAATATTTTGGGGGAAAGATAGATGGTCCAACGTAGCCTCAGAGATTGCTGTTCCTGCTTCCTCCCTGCTGGTCGCACCTTGTCTGAGGGGAAGAGGGCACCTCTGCCAGGGAGTGGGGTTAAGCTGGAAGCTTGGTGTGGTCAGTACCTTAATATTTTTATATTTTGGCTGCTTGGGTATAACTTGGTAACATTTAAAGTTAAACCGATGTCTTACTTCACATCTAATAAAGCAGAAAGGGGATAGGAAAGAATGTACCTTTTCCTACATCGTCTTATCCGCTAGCTCTCCACGAGTACTAGATATTGTAGTCAATTTTTAGGCACACAAATGCTGTGTGTACTCCTTGAGGGAAAGAAAGCTTACACTTTCTTTGATCTCTCCCCCCCACCCACCCCCCGGCCACAACTATTTTTCTTACGTTTTGGAGGCTTTATTCTTTCCTGAACACATGTGCCTCTAAGAAACAAACGTATATTGTTTCATCAGGTGTGAGTTATTTTTTGTATTCTGAGAGAGAGAGACAGCACGAGTGGGGGAGGGGCAGAGAGAGGAGGAGGGAGAGAATCCCCAGGACGCTCTGCGCTGCCAGCGCCGAGCCCAAAGTGGGGCTCGATCTCACGAATCATGAGATCATGACCTGAGCCGAAACCAAGAGTCAGACGCTTAACCAACCGAGCCAACCTTTTAAATGAAGAGGTACACTTTATCTTTCTTCAGCTTGCTTTTTCACTCACATATGGCATTGTGTAGACAGCCCTGCCCCATTGTTTTTCACATCTGCAGAGTACTTCCTGGTGACTGTCCTTCGTGTGCCTCTTGGTGCACGTGTGCGGAGAAGCAGTGGGGCTGCAGCCTGTGTCCGCACCTCCCTGTGACAGGTGCAGCTGCTTGTGCTCCCGAGCAGCTGCCGTGTCACCATTTCCCACCAGCGTTGTATCCGAGTATCATCTCTCTACCGCTCACCGTGCTTGGTACTTCCCGTTGTCTCAAGTTTGGGGCAGTTGGAGGGGAAAAGGGGGTATTTTGTTCTAACGGGCTTTCCTCTGAAATAGGGAAGTTGAGTGTGTGTTCATGTACTTGTAAGCCTTTTACATTTTTTCCTTTGGTTTGCCCATTTTTAATTGCTTTCTTTTTCTTATTAATTTGTATGAGTTCTTTGTTCATGCTAGGTTCATTCATTTAACCCATATGTTTTGAGCTCTTAATATGTCTAGGCACCACTACAGGTACTGGGGTAATAGCTATAAACAAGATTCCTAATGTCACATAAGTTCCGAGGAAGCTGGACCGAAGAAGAGAAAAATAAATCAACCAGATTCTGTAGATGTTAATAAGTGCTATAAAAAAATGGAGTACTGGTAGAGCATCTACGTGAGTTGGGGAGGAAGCCCCGGTTTTCCATTACGGACTTCATCCTCTAAATGTTTGCATCGAGGCGGGGTGGTCAGGGAAGGCTTCTCGGAGCAGGTGGGGCTGGAGTTGACATCTGAATGACGAGAGGCCAGCCGTGGAAGTATCCAGACAGAGCATCATGTGCCTGGGCTCTCCAGCGGGGCTAATGAGTGAGGGGAACCAGGTAGCCGGCGATGAGGTCGGGTCGTCGCAGGGAGACAGCGTGTGGGTGATGATCAGAGATGTTACTCAGGAGTAGACGTGAGGTCTGTTTCTGGAGGAGATTTCTCCAGCTCCTCCTCCTCCTCTTCTAGGCTAGGTGACCAGAAAGAGCTTTGCTCTGGGGAATTTGTGCGTCAAGACTTGATGATTGGGTTTTGTGGTGGTTTTAAGGCATAGGCTTTTTCTTTAATAAAGGAAAATTTTCTGTTTCAGATTACCTAGGAACAGTACGATTTGGGGTTATCACAAATAAACATCTTGCGAAACTGGTATCCTTAGTACACTCTGGAAGTGTGTATTTACATAGACATTTCAACACATCACTTGTAAGTATTTTGAAATCACATTTATATTAGTGCAGTGGTTCTTAACCTTATTTAGGTCACAGACTTCTTTGAGAATCGGATAAAATCTCTGGGCACTCTCCCTAGGAAAGCGAACATGATTTTATATGCAAATTTAGGGTTTCTGCAACCCCACTCTGGAGCCCTTGTCCCCACTTACGAACCCAGGCATTAGAGGGCTCTCGAATGTAACATCGAGAAATTCTTTGTTTATATTCTTTGGTTTGGGCCTGGCCTCATTAGTTTTCCTCCTTGGATGCAACTGCAGGCGTAATCTGTTGGGGAATTGTTGCTCTGGGCCCGTGTCCTCAGAGGTTAAGCTTCCATCAGGCGACGACGTTGGTTGTTCATTTGTGCCATTGGTCAGGAGTAGTAACGTGATGCGCTTTTCTCCTTAGCTGATGAAATGGGTTTTGAAGTTCTTGTTAAGTCACAGTGAGAAGTTGATGGCTTCTCACCCGAGAGCGCCTCAGTTCTCCATTGTCGTCTTTGTTCCCTGATTTCACTTGCTTTTTGCTGGACCAGCCCCAACTCAGCTATTTCTAAGCTTTTGACCTGTATGTATCCTGCTTAGTCGTGTGCCTCTGCTTAATTTATTGTTGCATCCTCAGTCCCATCACCGAGAGTTTATTTTTCTTAAGCATTTTCTGTCTCTGACTTCATTGACAGTGTCATTGACTGACACGTGGAGCGAAGGCCAGTGTCTCTGTACCCTCTGTACACAGCCCGTTGAACCTGCGCTCCCCTTAGCCCAGCGCGCAAGTCTTACGCCTCTGGGGGCGCCTTTAGGCCCTCTCCAGGGTGCCCCCTTGGTGGCCAGTCCCCCTGACTTCTGCAGGTCCCTCATAGCCCAGATGCTGTGCTTTATTTCTTGTAGTTCCTGTTCCCAGAGTCCAATGTATTTTTGTGTTTTCCAAATAGAAATGCGTATGTGACGTTTGGGTATGTTGTTTCAACCTCCCGCCGTCCCACTTGGAGAGTCACTGTGGTGGTGGTTTCTCTCCCGCTCTCCTCGTGCCTCTGTGTAAGCTTCTGACTTGCTCTGCTTTCGCTGTGTGCCCTTCTCCTCCATCCTCCTCGTAGAGCCAGCACAGGGCGGGTGCATCCACAGGGGAGGGCGCTGAGCAAGGAACTTAAAATAGAGAAGAGAAGGTAGGGCTGTGAGAACGGCGCTGACAGATCCAGTGGGTTTTACTGATCAGGTTTGTAGTCTCTAAGGTTGGTTGGTTGGTTGGTTGGTTGAACAGCAGAATTCCTCTTATCAAATGAAGTATTCCTGGGACACCGGTTTTCTAAAATAGCCGTGGACGTCTTTGTCACGAGGCAATTTAAGCCTCTGCTTTGGAGAGTACAAAATATCTTGTTTCGTGGAATCCTCCAAAGCACTTTTTTGGGGGGGCAGTTTTGTTTGAAACCCAGTGATTCATCTCGTTGGAATTTCAGAAATAATTTTACGTTGATGTTCTTCGGTTGTTTCAGAAAAAAAAACAAAAAATCTAAGTGTCTCTTTGCTTCATTCCATACATGTTAAGTGTGATCTGTGGCCCGATACAGGTTCTAGGTCATTCACAGATCCGTTCAAGTATTTGTTCTTCTAGTCCCTGGGGGGTACAGGTGACCAGAACCCATGCAAGCCTCTGCCCGAGCGGAGGGTCTGCTCCCGCCCTACGAGCCGATTTTCGAGGAAGCAGTGTAAAAATCTAAAGGCTCCTTGACTTGATAATTTCTCTGATTCATCCATTGATGCTTCTCTAAGAACCCAGTCAAATGAAATAGGTCCCCTTGGCCAGGGCAGAAGAGGTCCTTGTTGCCAGAGGCATCCAGGGAGAGTTCTTTGCTCTCTCCCTGGCTGAGTCTGTCTGAAGGGAGCAGGAGGCATCTGTGATGGGAAAGTCACTTCTCGCAGCCACTTTTTGCTTTTCCCAAGCACTTGGTAGGCGCCGCTGCGTCTGGAGGAGCGGGGGCAGGTCCCGTCCCCGCATCTCCCGTCTGCCCCCGGGCAGTGGTGGGGTGGTGGGGGCCCCCGGGGGCCGGCCCCGCGTCTACCCTGTGTCGCCCTCCGCAGGTCTTTCCCAGGGAGGCCGTCAACTACACGGCGGAGAACATCCACAAGTGGGCCCTGGAGAACCGAGAGGCGCTCCTCCGCTGGCTGCGTCCACACGGCGGCAAGAGCCTCCTGCTGAACAACGAGCTGAAGAAGGGCCCGGCGCTGCTTGTGTTTCTGCCTTTCAATCCGTTAGCCGAAAGCCACCCTTTAATAGACGAGGTAAGAGTCGTCATGTTCAAAGATGCCCTGTAAGGAGCAGGAGAACCTCGTGAAGTTGGACGTCTCGCTCCCGTTCCACGTTCCAAGGGTTCTCCGCGTTTCCGTGGCGATACTCCCTCCGTCCGTCCGTGCCCGGGACAGGGTCCGCCGCAGCGTCTGTGGCCACACTGACAGCTGCTCGGGTCTGGGGGAGTCGGCGGGGACAGCCACACCGAACCGCGCCTGGCCGGGGAAGGACCAGACGTCGCTCTTCTGTGGTGACCGGTTCGGGGAGTGGGATAGAGGGGCTGGCCAGCGGCACGGGCGGGTGTGGCCTCGGGGATGCCCGACCGCAAGCCCTGGCTGTCCTCAGCCGGCAGCCCGAGTGGAGTGGTGACACTGGCCCCCTTGTTTCTCTGAGCCTTTCCTGTCGCGTGGGTAGAGCGGTTCCCAGAGGCAGCCGCTGTCAGGAGTCCCTGCCCCTCCTCCTGCCTCTCTGGTTTCGTCTGGAGCTCTCACTCTCTCTGGGTGTCAGTTTATTTTCTAGATGGGTCATTTGGAGGCACTTAGAGAGAGTAATGACAATAACCGGGGAGTGCCTGGGATTGCTCAATTGGATTTACTGGGGGGTTTTATTTTTTCCTTCCCTCAAGGATCCCTTCATTGGCCAGAACCAATTTCAGACAGCCAGTGTAGCCCTGGCAGGGCTAACCAGACACCGCCTCTCCCTGAGCCCTTCCACGAGAGCCTGATGGTCTGCCTGGAGGCGATGGCGAGATGGGGTTCTTGCCCAGCCAGACCCCTGGCTTTGCCACTCTGGGGGCCTCTTTGTGAACGTTGTTATTCCTGCTGCTACCCTGGCTTAGTGGAAGAGAGGAGAGAAATGAAATCGGTTTGTTTCTTCTTCTCTGATTAGGGAGGACTTGATGTAATAAGACTTAATTCTTCAGAAAACCTTCACTGGCTCAGATATTTTATGGACTGAGACTTTCTCCCAAATTACTCGGCCTTCACTGCATCTAATAATAACAGCCTTAAGGCTCTTTGTAGGAGAGATGGGATTTTTAACCAAGATGTTAGCTCTGGTTTTGGATCTTTGCTCCAACTTTTAAAATTTCTTTCTGGAGAATTCTGTTCTTGTCTGGTTTGGGCAAGCCAGGGTCCTGGATGGGGTGGTGGTCTCTGACCGGAGCCCGGTTCCTCTGTTCAGGGGGTCGTGGTTGGATTTCGGCCCTTGGTGGGAAGGCACTTGGTTTTCTGCCTTTTTCCCTTCTCTCCCCCACTTCCTCCATCTGCGGCCAGGCCGCCTTGTATTATCAGAGTTTGCCTGTGGCTCCTTTCCTCAAGGCTCAGAGTGTCCCCGCAAGGTGAGTGGATTCCCGTAACATCAGCGTATGGCTGAGGGGTTGTTGAAAACGAGATGGCATCCTAACAGTATTATGGACTCCTTAGCCAAGCAGAGTGCTCTGCGCAGTACATTTCCCTCTTTGTTTTAGATCGATTTAGCAAATGTTTATTGAGCACTGTGTCAGGGAGCCGTGGGGAGAAGGATGGAGGAGACACAGCCTTGCTCTCATGGTCCCAGAGGCTTGTGCCGTAGGGCAGCACGAGCTTGCTCCTTGTAATTCAAGGCACAGGAAGGTCAGCCCCAGGTTTGGATTGGGGGGAATTGGAGGAGACAGGGCTCCGTCCCAGGAAGCTGGGGGCTGGGCTGGGCGGGGCTGAGGCTGGGAGAGGCTTCGGACAGGGCAGGCATTTGGGACAGAGTTTCTCGGTGGCCGGAGGTAGGGAAGTTGCTGCGGGTCCAGTGTTCGGATGTAGTGCGGGTGGTGACCCCCATAAAGGGCTGGCTGGAGAGACACAGAGTTAAAGCCTGAAGAGGAGAGACCCTTGGGGGCTGCTTTGAGGACTTCAGGATTAATCGTGGCCATCGGAGCCTCACTGACCAAGGAGAGGTGTCAGCAGAACCGTGTGTTGCCATTATCGACGTTTTCCAGGAAAAGTGGGAAGATGTAAAATGCTCGACTTGGACGGTGTTGGGGATGGGAAGTGGCAGACGGTTGAGGAAGCTTACGGGCTGTTGAGCGCAGGGAGGCAGCATACGGCGAGGGCGGTAGAGTCGGGGCTTTGGGGTGGGGGGCGTGGCGGGGGGTTCACGGGCGGGTGGCCGTGTGGTCGTTGCACTGCGAGGCCCGGTCCAGGACCAGCAGCTGCTCGCACACGCTCCCAGCTCCGGAGGACATGGCATGGGCCGCACACGGCGTCAGGCCGCTGACCCCCTTGTGTGTCTAGAGAGAGTCCTAGAGGGGTCCTGAGACATCTCAGTGTGCTTGTCAAAAGACCCGGTGACTTGTTTTCAGCTTGAACAGCACTGCTTTAAGGCATTCACGGCATCGGAGTCCGATAAGCAAAGTCACGGTTGTCTTATTGGGACTTGAACATTTATCTGATTAAAGAAAATGGAAGCAGGCATTTATAGCACAGACATTTCAGGTTATTTGTCACATTTTCCTTATTCGTTCACGTGAAATTAAATAGGACATGAAGCGATTCACGTGTAAAGCCGCCTGTTGTGTCAAAGTAATAGAAGAGTAAAAACCAGTTCAGTTTACAGGAGAAAACTAAGAATTCCTCACTTTTTAAGAGCATTACTCTACACAGAATATTTTCTTTCTTTTATTTTCATTGTTTGTTTTTGAGAGAGACAGAGCGAGCAGGGGAGGGGCAGACAGAGGGGGACAGAGGATCTCAAGCAGGTTCCCAGCTGACAGCAGTGAGTACAACGCGGGGCTCGAACTCAGGAATTGTGAGATCATGACCTGAGCCGAAGTCAGACACTCAACTGACTGAGCCACCCAGGTGCCCCCAAGATATTTTCTTCAATTAGAAGAAATCGGGGCACCTGGCGGCTTTGACTTTGGCTCAGGTCATGATCTCTAGGTTCGTGGGTTTGAGCCCTGCATCAGGCTCTGGTGCTGACAGCTCAGTGCCTGGAGCCTGCTTTGGATTCTCCGTCTTCCCTCCCTCTGCCCCTCCCCGACTTGCGCTCTGTCTCTTTCTCTCAAAAATGAATAAGTGTCAAAAAAAATTTTTTTTAATGAAATAATAAATAATATAAAAGCATCCTTTATGTGGCTGTGAGGAAAAACGCGTTTTCAGGAATCTTGCCCTTAGTATGCTCCTACCTGGACTTTGTAAATACTTGAATTTTTGTGCGGTTTTTCTGGGGGCTGGGGGGCATGGCTAGGAGTAGTGATCTGTTGTGTCTTTGAGTGCAAAGCAGTCCTCAGATGGGGCCGGAGGGTTGCTGGGCCCTTTATGGATCATGTAGGCTTGACTTGGTTAGTCCCGTGTGCTCTCAGAGACTTATCCAGAAAGGGTTGAGAGGTTTTTGTATGGGGAAGAAAGTGAAACACTGGTTTATCATCTAAAATGATCTTTTTTTTATGCCCAAGAATTATTCAGGGTATTTTTCTGTATGAATGCCTATGTCTTGAGTTAACATTGTCTGTAAATACCATATATAAAATTTGTAGGTTTTTTTTGAAATTGGAAAAGCACTCATTAAATGGTTCTACACACGTCTGTGTACACACACACACACACACACACACACTTTAATGAAACAAAGTCCTGAGTGACTTTACACCTTTTAACTAACTGGCAAATTTGATCCAAATTCAAATTTGATCCAAAACTGGTGAGTGGTTTGGAGCAGGTTGAATTCGGAGCCTCCTGTGAGGTGTGGATTTATTTGGAAACCCCTATGCTGTGAAATACTTTGATCCACTCAGGTGTTTGGGAAGTTTTTAGACTTAGTGGAGGTGAAGAAGGAAGACATCGTTTGTATGGAGAGGGGCAGAGGTGTGAAGGCAAAGGCGCTCCCCTCGGCGTTGAGATTTAAAACCTGTTGCTGGTCGCTCGACGGCCGGACGCACGTCGAGGGGCGAGCTTCGCTCTGGTCCTGTGCTGGACGGAGACGTCTGCCTCTCGGGCCCCTTCTCTGCACGGGTGGTTCACTGTCGTCAGAGGCGCGTGTTCCGAAAGAGACCCCGAGCCTCTAGATTCAGGCTTTTGGTGTGGCAGCTTCCTGTTTGAGGCGACGCGTCCGGCCGGGGCTCCTTGTGACTCACGCTCCGATGCCTGACGGAGCATCCAGGCCTGACGGCTGCGGGGTCGCCCCCTCGGCCCTCGCTGCGCCTCTCACGAGCTCCGCCCTGTGTTTCAGATCACCGAAGTGGCCTTGGAGTACAACAACTGTCACGGGGACCAGGTGGTCGAGCGGCTCCTTCGGCACCTGCGGCGAGCGGACGCCCCGCTGTTCCGGTCTCTGGCGCCCGAGCCCCCCGCCCGGCTGCCGGACCCGTCGCCGATAGCGGCGTCCCCCTGCTGCAACACCGTGGTGCTGCCCCAGTGGCGCCCCGTCTCCAGGACCCACAACGTCTGTGAGCTGTGCGTCAACCAGACGGCGGCGGGCCTCGGGCCCAGCTCGGCCGGCGTGCCGCAGTGCAGCTTTTTTGAGATGGCGGCAGCTCTGGATTCTTTCTACCTCAAGGAGCGGACCTTTTATCACGTGGTGTCCCACAGCGTGGAGTGCAGCAACTTCCTCAGCTCCTACAGCCCTTTCAGCTACTACACTGCATGTTGCAGGACCATAAACAGGGCCGCGACGGGCTTCGTGGATTCTGCGCAAGGTGTCCTTGAAACCCCGGCCGTTGCGTTTTCTTCCCTGGAGGAGAAATGCCATGTTGAGACCCCGGGCTCCCTTCCTCACATTGAGGAGAACCGCTATCTCTTTCCTGAGGTGGACGTGAGCAGCACGAACTTCACAGGCCTGAGCTGCAGAACCAACAAGACCCTGAACATCTACCTTTTGGATTCGAATTTATTTTGGTTGTATGCAGAGAGGCTGGGGGCTCCGAGCGCCACCCGGGTGAAGGAATTTGCCACGATTGTCGATGTGAGAGAAGAGTCTCACTACGTTCTGGATCCAAAAGAAGCTCTTAGGAAGTTCACCCTAGGTACCGTGGGCGCCTCCCTTCCCCAAGCGTAAAAAGGATCCCTTAACCTCACACTGGGAACTTTCCTCCGGGGATGGCAGTACCCTTGGTCATGGGTGATGTCAGCTCTTTAGCTCCTTTGAATTCTTTAGACTGCACTTGGTCATAGTTTCAAGAGAAGCTGGTTTTGTCTGTTAAGTGGACCGGAAACTTCCTGACTGCAAATTGTGGCTAGGTTTCTCATGCAGCCCCTTGGGGGGTGGGTAGAAGTCCGTGTTGCAAGTTGGCGGTCCCTGTCCTGTTTGGAGGTGGAGTGAGCTGCATGGGGTGGGAGCATCCCGGGGGCTGAGGAATTTGAGCCCTGACAGCGGGGTCCCTTCTAGAGGAGCTGAGACAGAAGGCACTGAACCCGCACAGCAGCCTGTCCCACGGGTTTGGATGTAGAAATTTGGCCCACGGGTTTTGGCCCACGGGTTTGGATGTAGAAATTTCCAGGCCACCAGACCTAATTTGTTCTGCCGCTGTTTGTACCTCCTTGAGAAACGCTGCTGTGACCTTGGGTGCCTGAACTGTCACAAACACGTGTCACATTGCAGACCAGCAGAAACCACTTTTGGGGGCGGGGTGGGTAAGGCCCATTCTGGGAAAGCATCCGGGAGCTCGACCTCGGGGCTCGGCGGTGGCAGCGGCTGTAAGGAACACCAGCTGTCCTGTTCCCGGGGCTCTGCTGACATCCTTGATGTCCACACGAGGAAGTGAGAATTCAAAAGCCGTGTTAGTTCAGCCTCACTGGAAATGTGGGGGAAGCCAGCGTTTGCCAGATGGAGGCAGGAGCAATTTGGTAGAGAGGGAAACCTTTCTTTTCCAAGTTTTAGAGGGTATGAAAGCAAGAGGAAACTCCAAGCCCCCTAAATAATAGTCCTTTTAGCTGTCTTCTTTTAAGCCCAGGCGAAGCTTGTTTCTTACAATGGCCACCTTTGGAAAGGCTCATGTAAATGTTGATTCTTGTCCTGTGTCAAGGTCTATATTAGAAATGCGAAGCTCCCGAGTGTTTAAAGGAACCTGTGACCTATCGCTTTATGAATTGCATTCTCTATCGTTACTGTAAATTACTCCTGATTGGTGTTTTCTAAAGTTACGTTTTGGTGTTCGGAGTTTTTCTAAAGTGAAACAAGCCTGTATTTTTGGAGTGTTTATTGGACTTTCCCGAATTCTGTTCAGTAATACACAAGCATTCAGTGAGCTCATAATGTGTTCAATTTGAACTTGAGGGTAATTTGAAAGAAGCCTTCTTCAGATTTATTTTCCTCTCCCTTCCCTCCCTCCCTCCCTCCCTCCCTCCCTCCCTCCTTCCTTTCTTCCTTTCAGAGATAGAGTGCACAAGCAGGGGAGGGGCAGGGAGAAAGGGGGACAGAAGATCTGAAGCGGGCTCTGCACGCACAGCAGAGAGCCCTCTGTGGGGCTTGAACCCGCGAACCATGAGATCATGACCTGAGCCGAAGGCAGACGCCTGACTGACTGAGCCACCCAGGCGCCCCGTAATTTCTTCTCCTCTTCCGTATCTGCTCTGAAATGTACATGTAGCTCAGCTCTTTGTCCTGGAGTTGGTGACAAAATTTGTAAGGGTCCTTGTGAAAAAGTACCTGTGTCTCGCTGGTTTGGAGAGTTGACTGTTAAGTCGGCTGTCTCTGGGGCAGTTTCAGAATTGAGGCTTCATTCAGATTAGGAGATAAGTTTTGGTTTTATGTTTCAGAAACATAGCCAAGTAAGTTATTCAGATGCAGATAATGAGTTCTCTTTAGTATGCACAGGACATCCTTCACTTCCTCCTCCCTCTGCGGAAGGTGTCACTCACTATTCGTTAGGACCTCAAAATGGAGAGAGGAGAGAGAGAAAGAAGGGACCCGCCGATCAGTGCTGCTCTAGACAGGTGCCAAGGAGTCTGAAGGCAGTGGGAGGGGAAAGCTGTTGGTTCGAGTTAGGTTTTTGGATTATTTGTGAGCCTTATGGGATTTTCCACGAAATATAATGTGAGTTTATTTTTCCTACACTTTCAAGAAAGAAACCTGAAGGACTTGAACAAAGGAAACAAAAACCACAGCTCCCCGCCTCAAGTATTAAACGCCTGTCACCTCCCAGTACCTTGTGGAGTTAGCCGCATCTGTAGTGCTGTTTAAAGGTCTGAGCGTTGTAGGTTGAAGTCTCTACGGGGTGGTGGCATGTCGATCAGGTGTCTGTTTGGGGACCAGCCCCGTTAGGAGAAAAGAGAACTCCTGGCCTGTAAATCCTAGAGCCTGTGACTCCGCGTGGTGTTTTGGTAGCTAGATTACTGTCTGCCGAGGTCGCACTCAGAGCTGAACCTGGTGCCCGCCCCCCACCCCCACCCCGGGCAGCCTCGTCCAGGGTGCTCCCTGTGGGCGAGGTGTTCAGAGTGCCAGCCTGTGAAGCCATCGCAGCTTTTACATGCAGAGTGTACAGTAGGCCAGCTGCTCCCCCTGTGCTTCGCCAAGAGCTGATCTCATTTTCTCTTTATTTTTAGAGTCTTTTATTCAAAACTTCAGCGTTCTCTACAGTCCCTTGAAAAGGCACCTTATTGGAAGTGATTCTGCCCAGTTCCCCCCTCAGCATTTAATCACGGAAGTGACAACTGATACCTTTTGGGAAGTGGTCCTTCAAAAACAGGTACGGAGTCAGAGGGGCACAAATCCAGCCACCTCTCCCTGGTGAGGTAGCTGCCGAAGCGGCGGGTGTCGGGGCGAAGGCTGGGTTTTGATAAGGCCCAGGTCAGTCGCGGGACGGTCTCCCTGCACGACATACGCGTTACCCGACGCTTCTCTCACCGCAGAGAGTCCTTAAGAAAGCACAGAATTGGAACGATGTGAAGTTGGAGGTATTCCCTGGCAGGGGTGCAGTAAGCAGCAGCTCCTGAATGCCCGCTGGGTTCCGAGCGCGGTCGGGACACGCGTGCGCCCTTTGTGACCACCGTCTTCCCTTCCCCCAGGACGTGTTGCTGCTTTATTACGCACAGTGGTGCGGCTTCTGTCCATCCCTCAATCACGTCTTCATCCAGCTAGCTCGCCTCCTGCCGGCGGACGCTCTCACCGTGGCCCGGTAAGGAAGCCCCTTCTGTCCGTTTTCGCTCCTCACAGCGTAGCCGTGTGGTTGGCGAGGGCCTGCCCGCTTTTCATAAACCTTGGGTGAGACTGGGTGCAGTTTGATTGTCAGCTTGAAGCCAGAGCAGAACCTCATCGAAACCCGCGTGCTCCCAGTGAGTTCTGAGCGTTGCTTCCGTGGTGCCAAGTGTGTGTAGCCCCGACCGAATTCCCAGGAGGGTGAGTGTGGGGGCGGCGCTGACCCCTCCCCGCCAGCGGCCGGCTCCCCGGAACCCCATGGGAAGGGTGCCCACGGAGCTCCGTGGCACGGTGGCCTTGGCCCGGTGAAAGGGGGCGGTCCTGACGTGCCGCCCGCCGGCCCCGGGACCCGGAGCACATCCCTCCGCCAGGTCTGTCCTCCCTCCTCCCTCCTCACTCCTCACATTAGGGAGAAACGCTGGTTGGTACCTTTGTGTTCTGGTTTTGTGATTCCGTGGGTACCGGATGTGGGCTCCGTAGTCAGCAAAACCGTTTTTAAATCACTGTTTTGTAGAGACAAGCCTCAAATGAAGACTGGATAGGTACTAAGCTGTTGGGCGGGGTGGGGGGGGGGTGCAGGTGGTGTTTAGATTTCAGCCTTCCAGACAGAATTCAGTACAAAGATTAAATCATAGGAAAAACAACAGAACATAGAATATTGAGTTTGCTAGTTTGAGAGATGGAAACTTTCCAAAGTGAAGCAGTTAAAAAATAATAATTAAAGAAAGATGGACAGATTGCACTAGAAAAGTGTGCAGTGAAAGACATAAGGAAAATAGGTTTAAGAAAGAAAGAAAAATAGGTATGTTTTACAGCATCTCTGTTTCACCCGCTGGGTCTGCTCTGAGCAGCATAGAGCCAAACTGCGCCGTGAGATTTTTCTTTGTACGTATCCTCTGACCTAATTGTTGCCGCACTCGGTGAAGCAGGCGCGGCTGTCACTCTCTTTTTACCGAGGAGGAGACTGAGGCACAGAGAGATGCGGTAACTTTCCCAGAGTCGCACAGACTGTAAGTGAGGGCCCAGGCTTCCCGGTCAGGCGCTCTTACTCCGACCCTGAGAAATGACAAAGGTTTAAGGAGCTGCTGAGAAGAAAATGCGGTCTGTCCACACAGTGGAATGTTACTCGGCCTTAAAAAGGAAGCACATTCTGAAACCCGTTACGAGGTGGACAGACCTTGAGGGCGTCAGTGCAAAGTGAGATACAGAGATACGAAAGGACACATCCTTCGCGATCGCACATATGCAGGGCACCCAGGGCAGTCACATTCGCAGAGACGGAGAGGAGATGGTGGGTGCCCGGGGGAGCGGGGGTGGGGGCTGTGCAGCGGATAGAGATTCCCCAGTTTTCCAGGATGACAGAACGCTTCTGCAGTTGGGTGGTGGGGACGGCCGCGCGGCATTATGAATGCACTTTGCACGACCAGACTGTGCGCTCAGGAGTGGTTCGGATGGCACGTTGTGTGTGTATTTTGCCGCAGCGACAAATTGGGGGTCCGGGGAGAAACAGCCGAGAGGGACTCCTGTGTGAAGAAAAGACACGAATAGGCTTTTTCACAGCCGGAGGAGGAGAGTATAAGTAAGCAAGTGTGGAAGTTACAGCCTAATAAATGTAAATGAAAACAATAACAAAGTATCATTTACACTTATTAACAGATGCTTTGACGTGACAGAATCTCGTGTTGATAAAATGGAGTGAAATTGGCACAGAGAGATGGAGCTAATAGCAGAAGTGAATTGGCGTCACCTTTTTGGAAGGCATTTTAGCAACATTTGTAAGAAAGCACAAAAACTGTTATACATTTTTGACCCAGTTAATTTTACTTTGGGGAATTAAGGAACTAGGACTCGCAGAGAAGCATGAGCTAGTCACTCCCTGTAGCATTGTTTGTATCTAATGGTAGAAGCACAGCTAAGTAAATTACAGTTGGGCGTTTGATGGGATTTTTGCCCATTTATTAGAACAGTGCTTTTCGTAGAATTATTGAAAAGAATCGCATTCGAAATATATGAATACTGCTCTTAACAACGTGTGGGTATATACACCAAGCCTGAATGAGAATCCCAGAAAGAAGGCCCGATTGGCCCAGTGGAATTCTGAGTGATATTTACAACAGTGTTTTTCTTTCAATTTTACATGATTTTGGAGTGAAAGTCGGGAGGAAAAACGGTATTTGATGATAGGCTAGAGCGTGCCCTACCACTTGTTTAAAAAACGGAACTCTGACGTTTCAGGTAGGCTCGCCCAGGCAGAGACGGGAGTGCTGTTGAGTTGTTTAAAACCATTCTAAAGGGGTCCCCCTTTTGGGCGAGTGCATGGCGCTGGTTGACGCCCAATTGCCATGATTCTCTGAGAACTACTATCAAGTTAATGATTCAGAAAGTCCCCACTTTTGTATGCATTATTTGTGACGATTGATATCCGAACCGCCTGTCCGAATGGCCCTCCAAGGTCTGCTCCCTTCTTCGAGGACTACTGTTTGTTTGTGTTTTTCGTTCTATCTGAGCAGTGCCTGCCAGCTGAGGTTGGGGGGGGGGGGAGCTGAGTGCCGGCTGCAGGAGGGGCCACTACCTGCTTCACCAGTAATAAACCCCAGGTTGGGTAATTCAGCACACATGGCATTTTCCAGATTAGAAAATTAATCTAAAATCTGCTAAGAAAATGTGTGTTTTGTGGCCTCCATCCGGAGTTACAAAATATAAATATAAAAGAGAGCATCACCTTTACTCTCCAGTTTTCACCTCTTCAGAGGCTTGATGTGTTTTGCACAATGATTTCCTTTCTCCAGAGCTAGTCCAGGGATTTCACTGCTTGCCCAGACCCCGTGAGGGGAGCGTGGACTGCTCCTGAGGTGTCAGTGAGGTGTTTTTCTTTTGAAAGTTCATTTTTACTCTCAGGACATGTCCCTTCTGCTCCGTAAGTTAAAGTGGAGAAAGTTGCATGTTCTGGAAGCGTCGGTTCTTGTCGCCTGAGCTGCACCCATCCTGGCGTAGTAGTACGTTCACTCAGAGGGCCAGGATCTTCATTTGTTGGAGAAAGTTCTTTGAGTTCGGAGTGTCTTGGGCCGATCTTTTACTTACTCTCATCTTTCCCTCTGCCGTTGTCAGGATTGATGTATCTCAGAATGACCTTCCTTGGGAATTCATGGTTGACCGTCTCCCTACTATCTTATTTTTCCCCTGTAGCAGGTAAGTTTTTTTTCACTATTTTCGATCTTTACTCAATATTTGGGCAGATGGGATTCTTTTGAAAATGAAAGGGTTTAAGGTGCTTCACAGAAATGAAATGCAAATCATTAGCTGTTACTAAACTATTTCGAATAGAATGTGTTGTTAAAAAAATGTTCCATTGAGGGGAAAAAAAAATTAAAAAAAAATGCGCCATCAGGGACTCGGGGTAAAAGGGCTTTCGTGTCACAAGGTCGGAGGTGGTTTTTGGTAAGAACTTCACCCCTCCCACAGTGTTTTCACGAGCGTGCATGTGGCCGTCAGAACTCGTTTGCCTTCTCGGTCTTATGAGCCTCCAGTGGATGCCGAGATGGATGGCAAAGAGCCACGTTCACCTGGGCCAGACAGCAGCTCCTCTCTCGAGTCCCCCGGGCGTCAGGCCCTGGCTGACCCAGGCTTTCATGTGCCTCATTTTCCATCGAGTTCTCCTGATGCCCGGCTTGTCCCTCCTGTGCAAGCTGGAAATGGAGACGACTCCTCACTGTACCCCGTTCGTGGGATTCAAGGAGCCTTCTCCCCACGTGTGCAGACTTCCGTGAACGTCCGCCACGGGGCTCTCCCCTTGATGTCTTCACATCATGCAGGCGGACTCCAAGTCCAGTGATGACAGCAACTGCCCTGAAAGCCCGGCAGGCGGGGACGGGACCTAAGCAAGGAGGATGAACGGCCTAACTTGGCAATTACTAAATGTTGGGTGCGGATGTTTTGCTAAAAGGGAAATGAACTCTTGGCCTTTAAAAGCCTGATAAACGAGATGTTCTGACCCTTTTTAAAAAAAAAGATTCTCTTTTGTTTTCAAAAGGGTCCTCAGGGACCTAGTCACACGACTCTGATGGTATCTTTATAGGGAAAAAGCATTTGCAGGTTATTCTAACGAGGTCCTTAATTCGCATATGTGGTGTCTCCTCTTTTAATTTCCTGCCCTCACTTTTACTGTTCACGGCAGCCACTGCCGTACTGTTTATTTCTCATAGATACCTAATCATTTCCTTGTTGTTTCCTCTTTATCTCAAGGAATTTTTGCTGGAATACTTCCTGGGGTAGTAGGGTCCTGTCACATCATGCACTAAAAACAGAGCGTGACTCATCCCGTTGTGCTGACTGTTGTCATGAGCCTCTTTCCTTCTAAGAAATAAAGTGCCACACAGTCAAGGAATCATGGACCATAAAGCAGTTTCATCTGCGTGGGATGGAGGTTGGGCAGGAAGTTTAATGAAGCATGGTTTTCGAATTTCAAACATAGTTTGGAAAAGTATTAAAGTCCTAACACCCAGCAGGTGCCAGCAGCTAGAATGCATGAGTATGTCTTTTTTTTTTTTTTTTTTAATTTTTTTTTTTCAAATTTTTTATTTATTTTTGGGACAGAGAGAGACAGAGCATGAACGGGGGAGGGGCAGAGAGAGAGGGAGACACAGAATCGGAAACAGGCTCCAGGCTCTGAGCCATCAGCCCAGAGCCTGACGCGGGGCTCGAACTCACAGACTGCGAGATCGTGACCTGGCTGAAGTCGGACGCTTAACCGACTGCGCCACCCAGGCGCCCCTGCATGAGTATGTCTTGAGCGAGACAGAAAGAGATACACGGAGAATTGGTGACGGGGTGTGTGTTGGGGGACTGAGTCAGGCTGGAGTGCCTTGCAGTAGAAAGTTGCCTGATTGTCCATGTGAGGATGTGCATTGGTGGTCCCTGCAGCCCCTTAGTGTTTTGTTTTTAGCTTTTTTAATGTTTATTTATTTTTGAGACAGCACTAGTGGGAGAAGAGCAGAGAGAGAGGGAGTCACAGAATCCGCAGCAGGCTCCAGGCTCCGAGCTGTCAGCACAGAGCCCGACGCGGGGCTGGAACCCACAAACCGTGAGATCGTGACCTGAGCCGAAGTCAGACGCTCAACTGACTGAGCTGCCCAGGCGCCCCTGCGGCCCCTTAGTATTGGAAAGTCAAGAATGTAAATACTGAACGTGAGAAGAGTGTCCAGCTCTTTGTTAATGCAGAGACCTTGGTAAACCAAAAAACCTCATTACTGCTCTGGAACGGAATTTTCCTTATCTCCTAAAAGTAAAGATAGTCGCAAGAGAAGTGAGCTCCCCATTAGCTGGTCCAAATTGAATGAGTGCTCAGGTTACTCAGAGGGTGTGAACAGGCAAAGGGTGTGAGCTGACCGCTGGCAAGAGAGGAAAGGAGAGAGCCCTTTTTCACGGTGACTGTGCTTACGTCATCTTCAGTGAAAAGAATGCAAAAGCGTACGTGCGTTTTGGTAAAAGCAGCCTGCCCACACGCTCGGTTACGTGCGCAGTAAGTAGGGAAGTGTGAAGATGTTGACAGTTACTTTGGAGGAGGATTCCAGGTGATGGGGGGGTGCCTCGTTTGCTGTGGACATTGCCTCCAGCCAGCACGTGTTTCACAGTCCTGGAACAGAACCACATGCAAGGGCTTGTCCTCTGCCACAGGGCGCGCCCTGGGCCGCCTCCTGCGGCCGCTGGCTTTCCTGTGCAGGTGCGGAATAGAGCCGCTGTTCCTGCCACCACTGCGTGTGACGTTTCAGAATCGAGGCGCTCCTCTGGCACCTGGGTGAAGACGTCACAAGGATGGGCTGGTTCATTCCAGCATGTGCCCTGGCAAGGACCGGGCCTCGTGAGAGGAGCAGCCCGCCCGGCCGCAGTAGCACGGCCCCGTCTTTGGAGAAGATGCCTTACACCCTCGGTCAGGTTTTTATTTGGCCGTTTAGGTGCTAGAGCTACGTGAACACACGCCTAGGGAATTCCGAAGGGAGTCGGACCGCGGGGCCTTTTACCACCACGTTTCCGAAATGATTCTTTCCTGGGGAGTTTGTTCACACTGTGTCCTTGCTACTTGTAAAAAGTGGGAAAGCGCTTTAGCACGCGTGTCAGGCAGATTCACGGGGATGGCGCCCCGAACTCTGCTCTGAAATAGCGTGCTTACAGAGGTCGTTTGCAGTCACGTGAAGGTCTCCCACCCACGCTCCGGTCCCTCGGCAGCCCCCTCCGGGGGCAGTTCGGGTACCCTGCCCTACAAGACCGGGTTTGCGCCGCCTAGATGGGTCTCAGCGCCGATCCGGCCTCTGCTCGTCCTTCCCCGCCTGCAGCCCACAGGCACCAGGTGGCTTGTAGTCGTCGAATGGCTGGGAGGGCGCAGTCGAAGAAAGCTTCTGGAGGCTAAGAAAACCATGTTTTAAAGTAGGGTGTGGTTATATATTTACTCTGAATATTTGACTTTTCCATTTCCCTGAAAGTCTCCCTGAGTGTGGTATAAAATGGGGCATATGCGATTTTAATTTCCCTGTGATACTTATTTCATTGGGAAAGAGCTACCCATCAGTAGAACACCTTTTGTCTTAGGTATTTGGCCTCTGGCTTTGTGTGTGGCGAGGGCTCGTGAGCTTGTAATGAGTGGTTTCTGGTTGGGCTTTGAAAGAACAGTATGATTGACTTTAGGCTAACGCTCAGCTTTCAGGTAACTCGTGCCCTCCTTCCAACAGTCCCGTGAGGGGAACAACACTCCCGTCACCCCTTCCACGGGTGAGGGGGTGCAGGGGTGCAGAGAGGCCGCCGGGCTGGGCACTCACAACGGTGGGCGGCAGTCTTACAGGTCTGCCTGGCAGGTGGCCCTGCCTCACCCCCGTTGCTTTAGGACAACATAGCTGCTCTTTGCCCACCTTGTGCGTCAAGCTGGTGGCTTTGATTTAGTGCGGCCAGATTGTGTATACACAGGTCACTGTACACACGCCAGACATTTTGGTCATCAGGCAGTTAAATGACAACTTCTCAAAAGGAATTTTCTGCATCAGGGCTTGCAACAGAGTTTTGGGGAAAACCCCCTTCCTACATCACTTTGCTTCCTTATTCTGTGCTCTCAGGGCGGGGCAGCCTTCCTTTCTCACAGTCCCTTGGTGGGTCTGTTTGACCGGAGTCGGGGCCTGAGTGACACTTCGCCCATTTTGCTAATAACAATGTCTCCAGATGTTGCCAGATGCCCGTGGCAGGGGCGGGTTATAGTCTCCCCCAGGTAAGAACTCCTGCTCTGAATAACGCGTCCTACCGGCTGGCTGAAGAAATCCGGCTGAGTGTTCAGTCTTCATTTCACCAAGCACTTTGACGGCCACGGGGTGACACAGGTGATGTCCTGCCCGGGGACGCCCTTCCTTACCGGCCACTGGGCCTCCCAGAGCTCGAAGAGGCCCCTCTGCGCACACGCTGCCGGTGCCCTCTTGGGCCTGGGAGCTCCTTGTCTTGCTTAGAAGGTTGTTAACAGAAACTGAGCTCTTTGTCCTGGGAACAGACACACAGTTGAGATAAGCGGCCTTAATTACAGAACAAGCACAGGCGACAGGCTCCGCCTTGTAGAAACATTTTTGCCCAGATAACATTTTCCTTGCTGACTTCCCGTAAGTAAAATCCTCAGAATGTCTCCTGGTGGGAAGCCAACAGCCTGGCCTCCGGTGGCAGTGCCGTCCGGACGGAACGTGTTGACGGGGCTGTCCCCTCTGACTCCTTTCCCTCTCTCTCCAGGAAGGACCGCAGTGTGAAGTACCCCGAAGACCTTCCCATCACCCTTCCCAATCTGCTGAGGTTCATCCTGCATCACTCGGACCCGGCTTCCTCCCCTCGGAGCCGGGCTGATCCTCCCACCAAAGAGTGTGTTCAGAGCGAGGCCGTCTTCCAGCAGGGGCACATCTCCCACTTGGAGAGAGAGATCCGGAAGCTGAGGGCGGAGATCGGCGCCCTGCAGCGGGCGCAGGGGCAGGTGGAGGCCCAGCTCTCGAGCGCGCGCAGGGACGGGCACCGGCTGCTGCGGCAGAAGCAGAGCCTGGAGGCGCGCCACGGGCTGCTGCGGCTGCACAGCGAGCAGCTGCGGGCGCTGGCCGAGCGCAAGGCCCGCGAGCTCGAGGAGCTGGCCCGCAGGCTGCAGGAACTGGCCGACGCCTCGCAGGACCTCCTCACCGAGAACGCGTGGCTCAAGATCCTGGTGGCCACCATGGGGCGGAAGCTGGAGGGCCGGGACGGAGCGGACGAGCTCGCTCCCCCGCGAGAGGCCCGCCCCGACCACCCCGAGCCTTCAGGTCCCCCCCGGCTCCCGGGCGGCGCCCCTCCGCCTCCCAACGTCAGCTCCGCGCCGGCGTCCGAAAGGAGCGATGAGAACAGGACAGGCTGACTTGTAAAACGACACGAAGAAATCCGAGGAGAAAGCTGTACGTTGGGAATATATTTATGCAAATTTTATTGAAATTTATTGTAAATAAAGATTTTCTCAGTGGTCTAGAAAATCACGTTGAGTGTCATTCAGCTTTTCTTGAACAGGGATGACATCCCTCCGCTCATGGCACAGATTTGGTAGCTTTGAGACGGAAGCAGTAGCCCAGCCCGTTTGAAGATGTGGCTGAAACATCGGTCGGCGTCTCAGGGGCTCAGCCACCGGGTTCCCTCCCCACCCCCCCGTTGCTTCTGCGAGGACTCCCGGGATGAAAGGCTGATTTCCTGACCGGCCCATTGGAAGACCTCAGCACAACAGTTGGGCTCCTGAGAGAGAACTGAATGAGAGGCCGTGACTAAGCCATGTGGTTTGTGGCTCTGGCCATTACGCTAAAAAAAAAAAAAAAAAAAAAAAAAAGTAGCTGTCGATCCAGGAACAATGAGTCCTATTATGTGGTGGTTCTCGGCCTCTCCAGGCACTCCCAATGGCCCCACAGAGACACCCCCCCCGCCACTGGTGCCCCACTGTGCCTGTGACCGTGACCGGGCACCCACTGCCACGGCAGGGATGTCACCCCTGGCAACTGGGGCATCATGGGATCAAGGACCCGCCGGGAGCGGAACCCAGGACAAAGTGGCGGTTCATCATTTCAAAACCCAAACCTCCCTGGGACCACCCCGCTCGGGGTCAGCCCCGGGGTCCTCGGCTCCCCAAGGGGACGCAACCTGGGCGTGCGCTGATGGCTGGCTGCGGGAAGGAGAGGTAGAAAGCCTGGAAGTTCTGAAATGCGGGGAGAACAGATCAGACACCCCGACGCCTTCCACGTTTGTCTGGAGGGCCCTTCAGCAGAAGGCCAGCTATCTCCCTGATCTCCTGCCCAGCATCTTGGAACGAGCTGGCCCCCTCCGGCCTCCGGGGGCTCCGAGGGGGTCTTGCCTGACTTCTCAGGCTCGGCCATCCCCATTTAGGGGCCGACATCTCTCCTGGGCTAAATAAGGCCCAGCCGCCTTGCCCGGGCTCCTGGGTAGCCCCCTGGGGCATCTCATTCCTGCCTTCAGCTCACCCGGCTAAAGAGCTACCCTCCTCCCTCCCCCCGAGCTGATACTTCACGTTTGACCCCCAGTTTAAGTGCCGCCAAAATGAAGTGTTCCCTAAGCTCCTTCCTTGGGGGTTCCAGAAAGTAGATGAGTTCAACATGCTTTGTTGAGGAGACTTGGTGAGGCCAGAGGAGCCTCGGCCAGCCTGAGCAGGCCGCCAGAGCTTGGGAGGAGGAAGGGGTGGGCTGGGAGTGGGGTGGAAGCCGCCGAGGGCCAGGGCTCCCAGGTGAAGCGCTGGCCGGCCCCCAGTTTACTACGAAGGATGCCTACACAAGCCACGTTTTAATCACCATAGCTGAGGATGTGCTTCGGGATTGGGATTCACAATCTTAGCGAGTTCACCCAAGTGGGACGCCTTGGGGATGCAGGCTTTGGGGGTGCCAGCCCCACTGAGACAGCCACCAACTCATCTTCGTGGAAACCCGGTCCTGAACCTGACACTCACTCTCCCCCCACCCCCCTCCGCACCCTCCCCCAGGCGCCCTGTACCAGGGGCCATCAGGCAGGTGATGTGCTCACAACCCTGGGCCGCACTCGGGGCTCTCCGAGCCAGGTCAGGGTACTCTCCCAGGTGGCCCGCCAGGGAAGGAGGGGCCTGGGACCCAGCAGGTGGGTGGTACTCTGAGAAGAAAGGAAACTAATGTGTGAACAGGGGAGGGAAAAACCCCTCGAACCTCCCCCCACCCTCCAGTGCAGAAAATACTAAATACGACAACAAACAAAAAAGCACGAGTTCCTCTTTCCCGGGCCGGCTGGGTTTCAGATGAAGGTTGGGGCCGCGGGCTCTGGTGTTTCCAGCGAAGCCTGCGCTAAGTGATGCCAGGGAGGGGGACAGCACGGGGGGGGGCAGTGTTCGGCCTGCTAGAGAAACTGCTCCGCCGCCAGGCCGCCCGGCAGCCCTCGGGACGCATGCCCTGACTCGTCCTTCACCGGCTCGCCAGGGGCAGCGGCCTCCTTGCAGTAACTCTGCTCTCAACGGGAATTGGTCTCCGGCGACCGAAGCAGGGGCGTGTGGTTCCTCCATCCGTTGTCAGCCAAGCAGAAATCCCCACAGCACCCCAGCTGCTGAGCCACGACACTGAGAATGAACGGGTCACGTCCTCTGCCTGCACACGCCCGTGTGGAGACCCCTGCGCCGTGGACCGCAGGCCCTCCTGTGTCCCAGGCCCCCGCCCCCGGCGGAGCCTTGCGTCGGCTCATCGCTACGGTCAGTCCCACGTGCTCTACACGGTATCGTTAAAAATCAGCAAACCAGGCTCTAAGCACATGCTTCCAGGGCCTATTTACACTTCAGAGGGTTGTGAGTCCCCACATTACAGAAGTAGCTCCTTCCGGAACAGGCTCAGCTAAACATTCAAGTAACAAGAGCGCTACGGGGTCGAGAGCCCCGGCGAGGTCAGGCCTGCCCACTGCCTGCAATGGGCAGTCCCACCAGGAGGCCGAGGGGACGCCCGGGGCCACCGGGTCCTGGCTCAGGACGGCCAGGACGTCGGGAGTCCGTGCATGCGGTGACGAAGCCCGGCAAGGCCGTGCCAGCAAGCGTCAGCCCCGCCTCTCAGCGGCCCCCGCCCCCGCCTCCGCACCGGCTGCAAGCGGGCCTGGGGGCCTCGGCATCCCGGCTCAGCCGTGGACTTCTGGGCCGCTGGGGGTCAGCTTGGCCTTCCTCTCCACGCACGGTCCCTTGGCGGAGTACTGCACCAGCAGGAAGGGCTCCTTGGTCTCGCCATCCCCCACGATGCTCTCCTCGTCTTCCGACTGGCTGATGCGCTGCAGCCGCAGGTAGCACCAGCAGCCCAGGATCAAGGCCCCCAGGGCCGCGATGGCGATGAGGATGACGATGACCGTGACCACGCCCGTGGTGGGGCTGTGGTCCATAATAGACATGGTCAGCGCCTGGGGACGCTTCCTCAGGAGGAAGCTCGCAGGGCGGTCGGCTCAGCGAGGCTGGAACTCAGGCTGGACGCAAGGGCCCTGGAAGACAAAGCAGGGGTGAGGCGCCGGCGGGACTCCGACAGCTAACGGGCTCGGAGTGGGGGACAGGGGCTCTCCCACGGGGTCTCTCTGTAATCAGATCTCAGGCCTGACCACCCTGCCCTCATCCCAGTGAAAGACACTGGGAAATGACATCAGTCCCTCTCTCAAACAGGCGGCATGGGGAAGTCACCCAGTCTTCTGGAACACCTGGGAGAGGGAGCTGCAGCCCGCCTGGGAAGAGCCCGAAGCAGCCCGGTCCTGGACCATGGAGGCACTCAGGACGGCTCTGGGGAGGGCAGGGAAGGGGGGGACAGAGCAGACCCCACGGGCTCCAAGCTCAGCGGCAGGAACAGGACCCAGACTGCACACGGGTCAGTACACCAGTGCCTGTCACTACAGATGCATCAGGGCCACGCCCAGGGCCACGGGGGACCTGGTGTCCGGATGCTACGTTGGGCGGGGTGGGTGAGACCCAGGGAGGCGAGGCGGAGGCTGAGCTGGCAAGAGGGGACGGCCCTTGGGGAGGAGCGTTCCTGGCAGGGGAGTGGCGTCTTTGAAGGCTCTAAGGCAGGAGAGGGCCTGCTGCTGAGAGGGCGCAGGAGCCGCGGGCGGTGGGCAGCTGGACCCGAAGCGTCAGCTGGTGCCAGTGGGCGGCCGGACCACCGTCTGGCCGCTGCAGGCTCAGACCAGCCCCTCCGCCTCGCAGGGCCTCGGGATCCTCCTCTGTTAACGGGGCTGGGGACTGGCACGGGCGGCCGGTAGCGGGAGGCACAGCACATACAAAACACCCAGACTCTTCCAGTGATGGTGGACGAGGCTGGAGGTGCTGAAGCCAGCGGGCTCCCCTGGGTCCCAAGACCCTGCACTTTCTGGCTTCTCCTCCTCACCGTACACGAACCAAATGATAGTGACTCGCACCCGAATGGTGTGAGGGTGGGGAAAAGCCCGCGCCCTCCGGGCACGCGGTAAGAGCCAGCTGCGGGATCCATTTCTCTGGTGAGAGGGACGTCAACGCAAGGACGCAGCACTGGACGGGGAGGTTTTCCCTCCAGACAGGATGGAACTTGACGTCCTTGAGCAATCATCGCCTTAATTAGAAATGGTTCTCACCCACACCAGGGAGACTCCCCGCCCGCCCAAGGCCAGGCTAGCCTGAAGGTCAGAGGCAGCTAAGTCCACGCCCCTGGGGTCTGTCCTGCAACCGGGGGCCCCCCAGTACGGCCCTGCCACCGGTGCTCACGTTTGCAGAGGCATCCTGGGCAGGGGGGGTGGCACTGTCCCTGCAGTCTGCCCCCTTCTTCCCACCTGCAGGGTCAGGCTGCTGTGGTCACGGCCAACAGGCTCCCTGGCCCACCTGTACGGGTCCACTGTAGCCAATACCCGGTCCCCCAGAGGAAAAGCCCCGAGTCCTTACAGTGACCTACAGGGCCTGACGGGACGCATCCCTACCTGCTGCTACTCCCTAGCCACAGTGACCCCACCGCCTCTGACCTCCAGGCCTTTGGCCCCGCAGGTCCTCCTCTGCCCCAACGCTCTGCTCCCCTCGCCCTTGTCCAGTGGCTCTCAGCTGGGGCGACTGTGCCTCCCAAGGGACATTTGGCAATGTCTGGAGACATTTTTGCCGTCACCACTGGCTGTGGGGGTGCTATTGCTATGGAGTGGGCAGAGGCCAAGGATGTGCTAAACATCCCACAGTGCCCTCCACGAACAGAGATCGGGCCCCAAACATCAACAGTGTGGATGGAGGGTGAGAAGCCCTGATGCTGTTGACGCCAGCTGGGGCGGGGGGGGGGAGGGGGGGGAACGCCTTCCAGGCTCCGCAGTCCAGCGGGGAGAGTCCAGGAGGGTCTCCTTGTCCTACAACTGCACCTGCTCTCCCCCCCCACCCACCCACCACTCCCTCCAGGGCGCTTGCTTCAGTGCGCAACCCTGGCTCCCACAGCACAGCCATCTGGTTAGCACTCGCCTCCCCCATCGGGCTGTGTGCTCCAGGAGGGGCCCTGCACACTTCTGTGCTGCCAAGTGCACAGGCTTATCCTGGCTTGTTCCCCGTCCTCGGCAGGGCTGCCATCAGCTCCCACAAGCCCTCTCAGCCTGTCCCCCCAGGCCTCCAGACAGGACAGGTAGCCCCCTGCCCCCTCCGCACACCCCTAGATGGCCTGCCAGCTGGGCCGGGGAACCTGTCCCCACCCCCAGGCTCTCCTCCTGCTAGGGAGGACAACCCACGTGCCTCGTCCCTCTCCCCGGACCTCTTGTGTCCAGGGCCTGCTGGCGCACCTGCCTTCCCACCAGGCCCCCGGACAGGAAGACAGCGCGGTGTATCAATTCGGAAGGGGAAGTGTGTGTGTGTTTGGGGAGTGGGAGTGGTTTGGGGGCAGGAAGTGGGAAATCAAACAGTGGCAGCAAGATGGAGGGTGGGGGGACCCCAGGGGCCGAACCTGCCGGGGGGCCTAGGAGGCACCTACAAGTCCAGGGGGAAGCCAAGTGGCCCCTGGAATGATGAGGAAACAGAGACAGCAGCAGCCCCAGTTTAAAGGGACCCTTCGAGAGGAGTGGTGACCTCCAAGCCGTGTCTGCTGCACCTGCCCCAGGCCAGGAGGACTGGGCAGAGCCAGGTATGGGCCTCTCCCCGCCATGAGCATAGAGCCGGGTGACCAGGCCATGGGCATGACTGGCCTATGCTCCCTGGCACCCCCCGGAATGCGTTTGCTTATTGCTTCATTCACTCGGCAACATTTCCTGGGAACTGATTAAAAAACAAAAAATCTCACCGCGTCATCCGCTGCTCAGAACCCTCCCTGACATCAGCAGAGAATCAAAACCCCCTGACCCTCCCCGTCTTCCCACCTCAAGGCCTCTGAACTTTCTGTTCCTTCTGCCTGGAATGTTCTTCCTGGGTTGTCCCATGACTGGCCCCTTCCTATTATATGGGACTTCCTCTGCAGGTGCCTCTGGGAAGATATCTTCCCAGACCACCCTGGCTCCAGATGCCCCACCGCCCCACGCCTGCCACCGCCTTGCACAACTTTGTGTCATTCCCTAGGGCTCCCTGCTGCCTGAAGTTCTCTCGGGTCAGAGAACGTGCCGCCTTGGCGGACTCTGAGTCTGTAAGCAGAGGGCATTGTCCATCTTGCCCACGGCTGATCCCCAGCCCTATTCTCAGCACACAGCAGGCGCTCAATAAATGTCTGCTGAGAGTTCCGAGCCTGGGGACAGAGTGATGAGACAGAGGGGCCCCTGCCCTCATGGGGATCATGGTCAGCAGCACCCCGCCCCCGAGCCAGCTCTCCAACCCAAAGCCACTACCGGGACCCTACGCGTGGGTCCCCGCACCTGTCCCAACCGACTCCTGCCAGAGGCTTGCAGCCTGAGAGCGAGGGCAGAGGCATCGTGTGCGGGTGGATCCACAGCAGGCCTGAGCCCATGAAAGGCAGCTGCCTCCACGTGCTGGGGGGCAGGGAGAGGAGGGGGCCACCAAGAATCAGAGCCCAGAGGAAACCTGAAGCATGAGGGCGGCTGGCTGGTTCCAACCCCTGCACCCCCTTTGGCCCGGGCTGGACCCCACCTCTCCTGGACTTCTCTCATGCCCTTCTGAACCAAAGTAGCTCCTGCAATCAGCAGACGCCTCGCCCTGATCCAGGAAAACCCACGGGGTGGGATCAGGAGGGCCACAGCTTGGGCCGGGTGGGTGCCCAGGATGGCGTGTGGGAGACCCGGACCCCTGAGAATGATCATCAAGGAGTTAACATTCATTCCCTATGTTTAATCCTCCTAACGACCCTGCTCGCTGGTCTCAACCCCCCCTTTACAGATAAGGAAACTGAGGCACAGACAGTTCGAGTAGATTGCTCAAGAGTGAAGAGCCAGAAAGCAGGATGTGCCCCCAGAAGTGGAAGCCCAGGTGACCAAAGGAAGGGGTCTTCCAAATGCAGAGGGTGGGGCCAGACTGGTGAGGGGGTGGGGGCGGGCAACAGAACGTACTCCCTCGTCCCCCACCTCAGCAGCACGTCCTCACGAGCTCCCTCGGTCAGGACAAAGATCAGCACTGGAAACCCGAGGCCATCTGGATTCCCTGGAACATACAGGACCAACCCTCCACCCTCCCACTCTGCGGACCCCCGGCCCTGCCTCCCTCGACCAGGGTGGCCTGTCCCTCAGGTCTCCCCCACAGCTCCTGCAAAAACAGGCCCTGAAGCCCCGCCTCCCAGTCTACTGAGGCCGCCCCCCTGAGCCCCCCATTCCCTGCCCCCTCTGCCCACCAGCAAGTTCAAAAGGAGAGTCCCCACCTCGGCCACCAGCAAGCTGAGGGCAGATGCCTTTCACTGTCCTGCTCTCCCTCAAAGGCCCACAACTTAGGTCTTCCCCAAGGTAGCACTGGGGTCCAGTTACCTGCCTCTTCATGGGACCCCAAAACGGAGCCTTAACCCCAGTCCACGGGTGACCTTACACACTCAGGCCCAGGGGGGCCACAGCTAGCAACAGGATTCACACCCCCACCTCCCCCACCGCCTTCCCCCCTCTACTGTGAGCTGTTCTGACCTAGCCACGCAAACTGCCCCGCATGGCCTCAGTTTCTCAGTGTGCAAAGTGGGAATGAGGCCCTGACCTCACCCCCCAGGCTGTGGGGAGGATGAGCGGTGATAAGCAATGGGAAAACGGAAGGGCCATGGGGCCATGGGGTTTGCGTGTCACCAGGCACCACGCCTTCCTGGTGCCACAGGGAGGACAGTGAGCCCTTGGGACCACCTCCGCCTCCTGTCCCCAAGGACCTGCCTCCCAGGAGGGTACAGAGCCTGGTCCGGGCCTGTAACGACACACAGCCTCTTCCTCAAGGACACCTGCCACCTTCTCGCTTAACTGGGCATATCACGAGTGTCACCCCGCCCAGCAGGACGCCAGCTCGCCACCCCAACCCTGCAGCCTCCATCTCTGGGACGACCCTGCTTACATGGGCCCCTGCTTACAGTGCTTGTGGCACTGCCCCTAGGGGTTACGCCATGCCCTGCGACAACAAAGCCATCTATCTGCCAGGTGTGCCAAGAAACCAGACACTGCCCCTTGGGGGGACCCCAGTTCACAAGCCAGAAACATTTCCTGCCTGGTTTTCCGATTAGAAACACAGGATTGCAGGCAGGACACAGGTGAAACATCTACTCCGTGCCAGGCCCAAGCAGGCGTGGGGACCCAAGGATGCATCCCGTGAGGTTCCTGCACTCCAAAAACCAGGATTGAGAGTAGCAGGGATGCCGATGGGAAACTAACCATCACGGGGCTGTGCCCAGCCACGTAGCCAGTGTCCCCTCAGCCTCCGTCACCCACCCAACCATACCCCAGCCCCCCCGAAGAGGAAGCTCGCACCAGAACCCCCTAGGTTCCCCGCGGGCAGAAGAGGAAGCTGGTACAGACTGAGCCGAGGGATTGCCCCAAGGTCAGTCTTGGTCTTGCGTGGCCCAGGCCTGAGGCTCATGCCCCCACCCTGTGAATCAGCCACTGGTCATTCTCACAGGGTCAGCCACTTGGCCCAACGACTCTGGAAATAACAGTAGATGCTGAACAAAAGTTGGCAATGATTACTTTGTGCTAGACGCTGAGATGCTGAACAAAAGTTGGCAATGATTACTTTGTGCTAGACGCTGAGATGCTGAACGCTTCACACGAATCAGCTCTCCTTTCAGCCTCAAAACAACCCTAGTGTTATCACTATGCCCACTTTGCAGATAACATGCGGCTCAGAGAAGTTCAGTCAATTGCCCAAGGTCACACAGCTCAGAAGTAGCCGCAGAGGGATTCAAACCCAGGCAATCTGCATCTGGAATCCCAGATTTCAACCCTAACAGGGAAATATCATATTCTTGACCCCCACCTCCCCACTCCCCTGCCTCAGGCCCAGGTGAACCCCTGTCCCACTGGGGCAGGCAGAGTGAGGAGGGCTCGATGCTGGGGACACAGGGATGACAGGCGCCCGGCAGCTACCGCGTGCCTAGCGCGGTCGACGTGCAGGCGCGGTGCCAGACGAGCTCCACGCACCCTCTCATTTAACCCTGCCAGGCGACGCCATCTCCACCCCTCCACCAAGGAGCTGAGTGAGGCTAGAGGGACGAAGGGGCTCAGCCTACTGGGGGACAGCTGGAGGGGGAGAGACAGCTGGAGAAGCGACTCCAGTCTGCCCGCCCGGGGGGACGGAGCGGGGGGCCCACTATACCCAGTCATGCCCACGCCGCGCAGTCATTGCCGATGGAAACCCGGCACCAAATGCTGCGGCCCGTCCTCAGTTTCCCCACTTGCGAAATGGGCGCCAGACGTCGCCAGCAGCCGCACTCCCACCCCTAACCCCCGGAGCCCGCCGGACCACCCTGGGGGATGCCAGGACGCCCGCCTTCTCCGTTAATTTTAAATATCCCGAGGAGCCCGGCGGCCGGCTTGGGGCGCGGAACTGCGGGCCGCGGTGGCGGGCATGCAGTGGGGGTGGGGGGAAACACCCGCTCCCCGCAAAGCGGCCGCCGCCCCCCGCCGCCTCCTTTGTCCCGATCTTGCCGCAGCGCAGCGGACAAAGAACCCCCGCCCGCGGGCGCGGGCCCCCCGGAACAGACCCTCCGCGCCCCCCCCGCAGCCGCGCCCCCGCTCGGGCCGTCCCTCCCCCGCCGCGGCGACCCCCCACCCCCACCCCCACCCCGGCCCGCGGCCGAGCCGCCCCTCGCGAGCCCCCAGCCCATCGGGGGCCGCCCCTTCCCCTCCCGCACGTCCCCGCCCGGTCCCAGCGCCCGACCCGTCGGGCTCCGCTCACCATGGCGCCGCCCGCAGCCCGGCCCGATCGCCCCGCGGCAGCCCCGCGGGCCCGGCTCCGCCCGCCAGCTAGCCCGGTCCGGCCGCCGCGCACCGTCGGGACGCTGGAGCCCCGCTCTGCGGCGGGCGGAGCATCTCCGGCTCCGCCCCGGCGGGAGGCGTGGCCCTCTGGGAGCGGCCAATGGAAGCCCGCGCTGGGACGGCGGGGCGGGGCGGACCGGGGCGGGGTCACGTGCGCGCGGGGCCGGGGCGGCCCGGGAGGGGCGGGGGCTGAGCGCAGCTGGCAGTCCTGGGGGCGGGGGCCGGGGGCCGGGGGCCGGGGGCGGGGGCGGGGGGCGGGCTCGGCCTCGGCGCGCGCGGATTGGGCGCCTGGGGCTGTGCGGGACGCCGGCCGCAGCTCTCCCTCCAGCGCCCCGTCGCTGCCCCTATTCCCGCCCACTCACGGAGAGGGAAACTGAGGCGCGCCGCAGGTAAGGGTGTAGCCTGGAAACGGGGAGCGGCGGAACCCCGGGCCGGGGCAGCAGAGAGGCGGGACCTTGGAGTTGAACCTGCTAGTCTGGGGAAGGAGCAGGTCATTCACTCGTCCCTTCATTCGTTCATTCATTCATTCATTCATTCATCGTTCATGCTTCCGTTGGCTCCACACTACGGAACACCCACGGGTGCCGGGCTCGCCGGTGGCCACGCGAACAGACACGAACACGACAGACAACGCCCCTGCCCTCACGGAGCTCTCACGCAGGTGCGGGCTGAGGCCGCGGGGCATTTGGCCGCTTGTAGTCATGGAATTGAACGTACGAACCCTGGGATTAGCCCCCACCAGGTGCCACGACCTGTACTAACCGCTCAACACACTTCTTCGACCCGACCTGGGACAGAAGAACCAACCCAGGCTCCAAAGTACTGAAGTACCCCCAGCCCTCTCGTGATAGAGGTGGGATTCGAGGCCGGGCCTTGTCTGCCTGTAAACCCCAAGGTGCCAGTTAGTAATCTCCATTTGTCCACCCAAAAAGGCAGTCCAGCGAGATGACACTCCCTTTGTGGCCAGCTGGGGCCTACAGGAGAGGTGAGAGTGGGTCCTCCAAAGCCTCTGTGGCCCAAGTTTCCAGGGGCCCCCCGGTCTGGAAGGCAGGAGGGGGGCAGGGGGAGCCCCTCATCCTGGGAGCTGGAAGGCTTGTCTGCTGTAACAGTCTTTCCCAGCCTCCAGCAAAGCCTCTGGGAGAAGATGGGAGGACCCAGCTCACCAGGCCTGGTGGCCAGGCCCTCCTTACTCCCCCCACTCCACAGCTGGCCTCTTTCCAGGTTTGCACGCACCCAGCTGTTTCCCCGCTCTGGGCCTTTGGCAGTGCTCTTTCCTCCTGCTGCAGCATTCTTGCCCTTCACCTTTCAGATCTCCACAGCAGTCCCCTTCATTATTCTCCCTGGTCTGTCTCTCCCCCTCAGGACTGGGTCTGTCCTTTTCTGCCAAGTCTGCAGAATCGCACCTAGCACCCAGTAGGTGCTGAATATGGGGATGATGCGTGAATGAATGAATGAACAATCACACTGCAGAATTCCGGGCCTGGCCCCGCTACACCCTAGCCTAGGAGGTCCAGATGGTGAACTGGGGGAGGGGGGGGCGGGTGGCTGGAGGGGGTGTAATTAAGCGGGAACAGGGGACAGAGAGGCACAGGGAAGCCCAGCTTGAGGTCAGGTACCCCTGAGGCCAGATCAAGCATCTCAGAGCAGCTCCTGGGCCCTGCCCAGAGGAGCCACACCTGGGAGCCCAGAGCAGGAGGAAACAGGTTCTTCCCAAGGAGCCAGTTCTAGCGGGTCTGGACAGCCCCATCCTTAGTTGGCAAAGACCTCATTAGTGGTGAGGACATGGCAGGGGTGAGCTCAGAATCCCAGTGCCAGGACTGGCAGATGAGTGAGGATGCCAGGGACACTCTGGGGAGAAAGATTCTGGGAAAATGCCCCATGACTTAAAAGTTGAGAGACCACTGGGTTCAAATCCAGCCTTTCCTGCTGGCTAGCTTTGGAAAAGCAGCCTACCCTCTCTGTCCTTCATGTGAAAATGGGGGTGGGAATTAGGTCACCATCACAAGGTCATTGTGAGCCCATCAAATGCTTGGTTCCGATGCAGAGGAAGCAATCCTACCCATTCACTTTTACAAAATTTTTTTTTAATGTTTATTTGAAAGAGAGAGAGAGAGCATGAGCAGAAGAGGGCGAGAGAGAGAGGGAGACACAGAATCTGAAGCAGCTTCAGGCTTTGAGCTGTTGGCACAGAGCCCGATGTGGGGCACCAACTCACAAACTGAGATCATGACCTGAGCTGAAGTTGGAGGCTCAACCAACTGAGCCACCTGGGTGCCCCGCTCTTAACATTAGTAACAGGGGCAGACAGGTGTGGGGTGAACTTGGGCTTCACCATGTGGAATTGGGGCAAGTCACCGCACCTCTCTGAGCCTCAGGCTCCTCCTCTTCACAGGGGGTCCCATGAAACCCACCCATGGGAATGCTCAGAGGTGGGGAGCTGGTCGTAGGCGACCTGGGACCAGGCTTCCTCTTGTCCGGAGTGAGTTGTTTCAATAACAAGAACACGAGTAACAGTAGCAACAGACAGCAAACACCACATATGCATAAGCACATTTTAACCCCATTTGACGGATGGGGAAACTGAGGCACAGAAATCACCTGGAAGTCGTGATAAAATGCATATTCTGACTCAGTAGGTCTGGGCCTGAAGTTCTGCTTTTCTCACAAGCTCCCAGGGGGTAGTGATGGTTTGTGAACTGTGCTTGGAGCGGTGAGAGGTGAGGCCCTTGGCTAGAGGTCACACAAGTGGGGGGCCCCCCGAGCCTGTTTCGTCCTCACATCGTAGGCTGCCGAGTGCCCTTAACCGTGGCTGTAACTTCCTGCCTGGCCCCGGCCTTCTCCCCTACAGAGAAGAAGCAGGAAGCGTAGGTCCCCTCCCCAAGCCCATTTCCTCTGTCAGGGCCCCTGCCACCTTCCTCCAGGGTGACATCTGGCCCTTAGAACCTCCCAGCCCCCAGCATCTCCCAGGGGGGTCCTCTCTGTTGATGGCGTGGAGCTTCGCAGATGCTCATTAGCCAGGAAGATAATTAAGGGCGAGCGATGAGTTCACCCTGGCTCCCTGGGGCTTGCTGAGACCCAGCTGGGCCTGCCCTGTGCCAGCCTGGCCCTGTGCCCGCTTCCCTGGGGTGCTGGAGGGGCCGGAACCAGGGAGGGGCTTTCTGGGGAGCAGAGAGGTGTCAGCCAGCTGACTCCAGCTGGGCTTCCCTGCTTAGCCACAGCTATCAGGCTGGGTCTCCCCCCAAAAGGGTTCCAGGCGCAAATACAACTGGAAACGGCTGGGCCTTCGGGCCGTTTCCCAAAGGGAAAGGTGACCCATTGGTGAGGTCTGCAGGGTGGGGTTAGGTAGGGCACAGAGAAGCCGTCACGTAGCTCTGAATCACACAGCGATTGTCTGGTTCAAGGGGAAGAAGCTTCACCTCCTGTTATGCAGCTGTAACATCCCTTGAAGGCTGGCTCAGCCCCTTGTCACCCGGAGAGAGCAGACCCTGGGCTCAGAATCTTGCTCTGTCTACACCCTTGACCTGGAACTTACTAGCGTGTCGTTCTCTGCCTATGTATGTTTGCAGTTACTTTCTCTTTGTGGCACAGGTATTGCTTTGCCATTGATGATAGTGATATACCCATTGCTTATTACATCACCCTAATATTTAGTGGGGTGGGAAGAGTGAGTCACCTTGAAGCAGAATGTAACGGAAGATAAGTATAGAGGTGACACGGGAACAGGGAAGCAAGGGGATGGTGGCAGATGGTTGGATGAGGTGGGGAACCTGTCCAGCCGGCCAGAACTCAGGTTAGGAACCCCAGGTGCACAGAATTGCGGGCACATCATAATCTGGATCATGGTGTATTCTCTTTGGTCCTTGCAGGACCTGCTCTCGTTTTCTTGAATATTTTTTAAGGGTTTGTTTATTTTTGAGAGAGAGAAAGAGAGTGCACGAGCAGGGAGGGGCAGAGAGACGGGGAAACAGAATCCGAAGCAGGCTGCAGGCTCCGAGCTGTCAGCACAGAGCCCGACGCGGGGCTGAACCCACAAACCGTGAGATCACAACCTGAGCTGAAGTTGGATGCTTAACCGACTGAGCTACCCAAACCCCCTTAAAAATTGCCATAATTATTTTAGTCACATACTACGCCCATCCATCAATTAGGACCCTAACAATGGCCAACATCTAATCCCGAGGCAGCCCTCCCATCCCTGCCTTGTATCCTGTCTGTCTCTCAGCCTGCTTTCCCTTTTGATTGGTTTTATCATACCCACATCCTAAAAAATATACAGGCACACGGTGGAGATATTGTCGATTTTTTCCAGACCAACGGAGTAAAGCAAATACCGCAATAAAGCGAGTCAGATGCATTTTTTTTGGCTTCCCAGGGCATGTAAGAGTTATGTCTACACCATACTGGAGCCTATTAAGTGCGCAATAATATTAGGTCTAAAAAAACGATGCACATGCCTTTAGCAATTCTAAAAACACACTAGCCATCGTCTGAGCTTTCAGTGCGTCATAACCTTTCTGCTGGTGGAGGGTCTTGCCTCGATGGTGATGGCTGGTGGCTGCTGAAGGTGGGGGTGGTGGCTCTGGTGGTTTCTTAAAATGAGACAACAATGAAGTTTGCCGCATCGATGGCTTTCCTTTCCAGAACAATTTCTCTGTAGCACGTGACGCTCCTCGCGAGCGTGTCACCCACAGTGTAGAGCTTCTGTCCAAACTGGAGCCAGTCCTCCAAACCCCGCTGCTCCTTCCTCCGCTCGGTCTCTGGAATATTCTCGATCCCTTGTTGCCGTTTCAACCACCTGCACGGCATCTTCACCAGGAGTAGATTCCATCTCAAGGAACCACTTTCTTTGCTCCTTCATAGGAAGCAGATCCTCATCCGTTAAAGTTTTACCATGACACTGCCGCAGTTCAAATAGAACAATAATGAAAAGGTGCGGAACATTTTGCAAGAATTACCAGAATGTGACACAGAGACACAGAGCGAGCAGATGCTTTTGGGGAAAAAGTCACCCATAGACTTGCTCAGCCCAGGGTTGCCACGAACTTTCAGTTTGTAAAAAAAAACCACAGTGTCCGTGATGCACAGTGAAGCGAAGCGTGACAAAACAAGTTCTCCCTGTGTTTTTAATTTTAGTTTCTTCTCGCTCACTTTATTAGAAGAGTATATTAGCTTCTCGGGGCCGCTGGGACGCATAACCACAAACCTGGCGGCTTAAGACCATAGAAATTTATTCTCTCTCAGTCCAGGAGGCCAGAGATCTGATATCAAGGTGTCGGCAGGGCTGTGCTCCCTCTGAAGGTTCCAGGGAAGGATCTGTTGTTCCCTGTCGCTCCTGGTGGCTGGTGGCCAGGCTTGGCGGTCCTTGGCCTGTGGACGCGTCACCCCAGTGTCTGCCACCGTTGTCCCAAGTGATCTCCCCTGTGTGTCATTGTCTCTCCCTCCCACCCCCCTACATTATTGAAGAGTAATCGACAAATATAACTATATATTTAAAGGGTACAGGGATGCCTGGGTGGCTCAGTCGGTTGAGCGTCCGACTTCGGTTCAGGTCATGATCTCTCATTTCGTGAGTTCAAACCCCGCACTCGTGAGCGTCCAAGCTCAGTTCAGAGCCTGAGCTTGCTTTGGATTCTGTGTCACCCTCTGTCTTTGCTCCTCCCCCACTCTCTCAAAAATAAGTAAACATTAAAAAAAATTTTTTAAGTATACAATATGATGATTTGATACACATATACATTATGTACCAAGATAATTATATCGTGATGCTGAACATCCTTCTCAACCATGGATATACATGGTATATCAAGGTAATCGACACACCCGTCCCCTCACATGCTTGCCTCTGTGTGTGTGTGTGTGTGTGTGTGTGTGTGCGTGCACGTGTGTGTCCCACACCTGCTTCATCCATGCATCCGTTGATGGACATTAAAGGTTGTCTCCATGTCTTGGATCTTGTGAATATCGCTGCAGAGACATAAGGGTACAGGTGTTTCTTCAAGATCTTGATTTCCTTTCCTTCAGATCTATACCCAGAAGTGGGATTGCTGGATCGTAGGGTAGTTCTACTTTTGATATTTTGAGGAGCGTCCATACTGTTTTCCCTCCTGGCTGCACCAGTTTCCATTCTCACCCGCAGTGCACCAAGGCTCCCCTTCCCCACTTCCTCCCCAACACTTATCTCTTGTCTTTGTGATGACAGCCATGCTAACGGATATGAGGCGGTATCACCTTGTGGTTTGGATTTGCGTTTCCCTGGTGGTGAGTGATGTTGGGCACCTTTTCATCTACCTGTTGGCCATTCATGTATCTTCTTCGGGAAGATGTCTGTTCAGGTCCTTAGCCCATTTTTTCATCGGATTGTTTGCTGTTTTGGCTATTGAGTTGTATGAGCTCTTTATATATTTGGGATCCCATTCCGTAGATTGCCTTTTCACTTCATGGATGGTTTCCTTTGCTTCTCACAAGCTCTTTGGTTTTATATAGTCCCACTTGTTTGTTTTAGCTTTTGTTGCCTGTGCTTTTTGTATCTTATATAAGAAATCATTGCCAAGACTAACATCAATGTTTTCTTCTGGAAGTTTTATGATTTGAGGTCTTACATGTAAGTCTTTGATCCATTTTGAGTTAATTGTTATGAGTGGTATGAGACAGGGGTCTGGTTTCATACTTTTGCATGTGGATATCCAGTTTTCCCAATACCACTTATTGAAGAGACTTATTTTTCACCTCTGTGTGTTCTTGGTACCCTTGTCAAAAAAATTAGTCGACCACGCATGGGTGAGGCCCATTCTCACCCAGTATGACCTCATCTAAACTTAATTAATCACATCTGCAAAGACCCTGTTTCCAAATAAGTTCATATTTACAGGTTCCAAGGATTAGGACTTGAGTATGTTTTGGAGGAGGGGGAACACAATTCAATCCACAGCAAAGGGCATCCAGGCCACCAAAAAATGGTATCAGGGCATATGAATCTTCTGGGACTTAGTTTCTTCATGTAATAGTATGTAGCTAGGATTGACCCATAATAGTTCACTTGTTTTAGCTGTTCTGTCCCAGTCCACCAGGTCAGTGGACCCCTGATCCATCACCTCTCCTGCGGATGGCCTTTTGGGCCGTGTCCCATTTGGGCTGTGTCCCACTTGGTTTTTGTTTAAATTTTTTTTTTATGTTTATTTATTTTTGAGAGACAGGGGGAGACAGCACCAGCGGGGGGAGGGGCAGAGAGAGAGGGAGACAGAATCCGAAGCAGGCTCTGGGCTCCGAGCTGTCAACACAGAGCCCGACGTGGGGCTCAAGCCCACGAGCCGTGAGATCATGCCCTGAGTCAAAGTTGGACACCTAACTGACTGAGCCACCCAGGCGTCCCTAAAGTGGTTGTACTAATTACATTCCTACCCTCAGCATGTGCCACCCATGTCCTTTCTGACACTTGGTATTTTTAGATTTGAAAATGTTTGCCAATTGAGTATAAAATTATTTCTGGTTGAGATCTTGATCTGTATTTCCTTGATCACTAATGATACGAAGCATCCTTCTCAACCCTACGGACTAAAACATCTTCACAGATACTTTCTACTAAGGTTCTGCAGCTTTGTCTTAGACATTTGAGTTCATAATCTATCATCCTTCCCAACTCTGAGTTCTAAAGGAGATTTACCTATAATTCCTATTAAAGACTTTTAAGTGTTTTTTGTTGATCGTTGGCATTTAAGTCTTCAATCTAGAGTTGAGCTTTGTATAGATGGTACGAGGTAGGGATCGGTCGTATAATCTCAGGGGCTTTTGTAGGGTAGCAGGTGTATTTGGGGAACAGTGGGACAGGACATTCAACTGGAACTCTGGAGTGTACTGGAAATTGCTCACCGGATTTTCTCAAATTCTGCTTTTTCAAATTCTGCTTCTCGCATGGACTGGCGCCTGTGAAATCTTAAGCTTCATGTCTGTGAGCCTCAGTTTCCTCATCTGTACAACAGTGGATACTGCCCTGGGTGTGGAGATTAAATGAGTTAAAATATGCAGAATGCTCCCCACGTTGCCTGGTACACAGCATAAGAACACTGACTAGCATTTATTGAGCACTTACTGTGTGCCAGGTCACTTGCCAAGTACTTGATATGTGCTATTAAGTCAGTGGGCCCCTGGCAACTCCACGAAATAGATGTTATTCCCTACCGTTTACAGATGAGGAAACTGAGTCTCAGTGGGGGTGAGTAAATCCTCTGAGGGCACACAGCTAGCATGCAGTAGAGGACTCGGACCCTGGCAGTCTGGCTGTAGACCCCTCATCCATCACCACCACCCATCAAAGCCATTTCCCTTCCTTTCCTCCGTAGTCCAGAGTCCAGCCCCTGGGCCTGGGGAGCGGAATGGCTGCCTCTCCAGGAGGAAGCATCTGAAGGTTGAAATGGAGGGGCGGTAGGCAGTGAGGTTGACCCCCCTCCCCCGATTCCCCTGGGGCCCCTGCCTTTGACTCTGAACTCATGAGAGGCTGTTGGGGAAGTCCATCCAGCCTCTCCCTCCACAGGCCATAGACCAGGTGAATCACCGGCCATAATGTTCCCCCAGGGTCATCCATTATTCACAGCTGCCAATCTGGGCCTGGGGTGGCTTTGGGGTCAGGCAGGAATTACTCCCAAGGCCCGGCTCCCCGAGGCTTTTATCCACAGCTGAGCCTGAGCACACAGCCCCCTTGTCTACATCAGAGGGCTGGGGGCTTCCCACCGAGAGAACACGGAGACTCCAGCACGTGCTGTAGGCCTGTGGCCGCCAGTAGACAAGGGGCTCAGAGCTGCCTTTGAACCCAGCTTTGTCACTTTCCAGTTACTGATCGCTGGAGGTGCTGTTACTACATTTGCTCCTCCAGGGACGGTGTCCCAGCCCCGTTTAGGGTATAAAGGCGGAGTGACCCCTCAGGGAGTTGCAGCCTCCTGCAGGAGACAGACCCCTGATGTGCTGCATGCAAAAAAGGGCTTCTAATCAGCCAACACGTCCCCCCGAAGAAGCTGGTTCAAGGGGATGATTCATGAAACGGCTGTTTATTGAACACCTGCTATGTGCCCCATAAGCTTCTGTGGTGACCACCAGTCCTGTCCCCACCTCCGTGGCCCTTACAGTCCAGTGCCCCAGGAAACGCGGGGCCCTGCTAGGGGGAGACCTCCCAGGGTCAGTCTGCGGCCACGCTGGGACATGGGCTGGGGGCAGAGGGCTCCCAGGTCTGCACATGTGTGGGATAGGGACTCATGAACACCCATCCCTGAAACTACAAAGCCCATGTCCCCCACACCTGCCTGTTGGAAGACTCTGCCTGAGGGGCCGGAGTAAGAGTGGAGTCCCCCAGAACCACTCAGACCTGAGATTGTCTTTTGGCGTGTATGAGTTTATCGTTGCACAACAAACTCCCCAACCCTTAGCAGGCATGTTTTTTCTTGGAGGTTCTATGGGTCAGGTATTCCCGAGTGGCTCAACTGGTTGGTTCCGGCTCAGAGTCCCTCATGAGGCTGCGGACGAGAGGCCATCCAGAGCTGCAGTCACATGAAGGCTTCACGGTCGGAGAACCCACCTCCACGCGGCTCCCACTCACCTGGCTGTAGGCAGGAGGCCTCCGTTCTTTCACGGCGAGGGCTTCTCCAATGGGCTTCTTGAGTGGCCTTGCAATATGGCGGCCGGCTTCCCCAGCCTGAGTGATTCCAGGTAGGGAGCAAGAATGCTCGTCACGGAAGTCACCCCCCATCACTCCTACCATATTCTGTTCCCTAGAAGTGGTCACTAAGTCCAGCTCACAGCTCCACTTTTTGAGGGAAGGGGTGTCAAGGAATTTACTTGAAAATCCCCCATGGAATATACTTGAAAATCCCCACACTGGGTGACCTTGGGGAAGTCCCTTCTGTGTCAGCCTCATTCTTGTCATCTGTGGGACGGGGGTAATGAGCCATCACACCTGCCTCGCAATTGCCCTGGTGACAGTGAGACAAGAAGATACAAGTGCAGGGCTTGTCATGTGAGAGACACCCCAATAAACCCCAGTCATTGATAGCACTGTGAGTATTTAAAGGGACTTAGCCAGGGTTAGCCCCCATTCTCTTTGCCCAGTGGGTCTCAACCCTGCCTGGCTGCACAGGAGGATCACACACAGAGCTTTAAAAATAGAAACACCCATTTGGGCACCTGGGTGGCTCAGTCAGTTGAGCGTCCGACTTCGGCTCAGGTCATGATCTCAGGTCCGTGAGTTCGAGCCCCGCATCGGGCTCTGTGCTGACAGCTCAGAGCCTGGAGCCTGCTTCAGATTCTGTGTCTCCCCCTCTCTCTACCCCTCCCCTGCTCACGCTCTGTGTCTCTCTGTCTCCCGATAATAAATAAATGTTAAAAAGAAATAGAAACCCATCTCTGAAACTCCCACCCCATTTTCTGATTCAGTAGGTCTTGAATGGGGCCTCTAAGTCCCCATCTTTTTTAAAGCATGCCAAGTAATTCTTATTCGCCACCAGGGCTGAAATCAGTGGCCTGACCTGGGAATTCTTAAGTCACCCACCAACAGATAAAATGTAAGGAAGAAATTAAAACTGAAGGAAGGGAGGTCCCTGTAATTCACAGTACTTCTCAAAGCATGGTCCTCTGCGTCACCTGGGAACTTGTTAGAAATGCACATTCCGGGGCTCCTTGGGAGGCTCAGTCGGTTAAGCGTCTGACTCTTGATTTCAGCTCCGGTCATGATCTCATGGTTCATGTGTGCTAACAGCACAGAGCCTGCTTGGGATTCTCTCTCCCTCTCTCTCCCTCCCTCTCTCAATAGATAGATAGATAGATAGATAGATAGATAGATAGATAGAAAAAAAAAAGAAATCCACATTCTTGGGACCCACCCAAGCCTACTGAGTCAGGAGCCCCATCAAGCTGTGTTTCAGCAGCTTCTCTAGGTGCACAAGCCAGAGACCCACGACTCACTGCTCTCCCTCTCTCTCTCTCTCTCTCTCTCTCTCTCTCTCTCCCCTTTGCTCCCTTTGGTGAAACAAGTTGCCACGTTGGAGGGGACCAAACGGCAAGGAACCGAATGCTGCCAACATCTAGTGAGTGAGCTCAGACGCAAATTCTTCCCCAGCCAGCCTGCGAATGAGACCACAGCCCAGGCCGAGAGCCTGTGAGAGACCCTGAGCTGGAGGAGGCCACGCCCAGACTCCTGCCCCACAACAACCGTGAGGTAACTTTTGCTGTTTTAACCCACTAAGCTATGTGGCCATTTGTTGTGCAGCAGATAGATAACTGATAGGAGGGTGGATACTGACAGGACCGAAGGAACTGCAGGAGTAATCTAGAAGCTGTGTTAAAGGAGATTTGAGAAAAGTTCAAGGCGTAGACCTTGTTTGGATCCCGATTGGGACACACTCATTTGAACAACACATTGTGGTTTTTTCATTGATATTCAGGGAAATTACCGCAGGGATCCTGGATGATATTAGGGTATAATTGTTCACTTTTTTTTGGTATAATAATACCACGGTTGGAGATAAGCTTTCAGATAATCAGGTGGAGGGGTGCCTGGGTGGCTCAGTCGGTTAAGTGCCCGTCTCTCGGTTTCAGCTCAGGTCGTGATCTTACGGTTTTGAGTTCAAGCCCCATGTCGGGCTCCGTGCTGACAGGGCGGAGCCTGCTTGGGATCCTCTCTCTCTCCCTCTCTCTCTGTGCTCCTGTTCTGCTCGCACGCTCTCAAAATAAATAAATAAACGTCAACAACTAAAATCATCAGGTGGAGGGATGCCTGGTTGGCTCTGTCCGAAGAGCGTACAACTCAGGATCTTGGGGGCGAGAGTTTGAGCCCCACCTGGGGTGTAGAGATTACTTACATAAATACAAAACTTAAAAAAAATCAGGTGGAGAGGGGGTGTATATGTCAAACAAAATGATTGGCCACGAGTTGACGGTTGTTGAGGGTAAGTGTGGTGTTTAGAGGCTCCCTTTCTATTTTCTATGCCTTTGCCAATGTTTGAAATTTTCCATAATAAGAATTTTTTTTTATTTTTTAACGGTGTGAGCCAAATGTGCCCATTTTACAGATGGACAAAGCAAACCCCAGAAGCAGACAGGAGGATTGGAGGGAGTTTGGGATGGGTGGTACTTAGGTCATTGACCCTGAGGGCTATACCTGGGCCCCACCTGTGTTTTGTTCATCCTGGGGAAGGGGCTTGTGCACGGACTCTGGGGTCTGCTTCCCCGCCTGACGCTGGGTGTGGGGAGGGATGCCCCTGCCCTCTGAATCACAACTTTCCCGCACTCCATCCGAAGCACCTGCTGGCTGGCTATTATGTCTATACCCATGAGGGGCATCTTTTAAGTGCATGAGTGTTAATGTCACTTATGTTCTAATATATTAAGTCATCGCAAGGAGTATATTATCATGTTTTAATTTAGATCTTTTTTTTTTAACAAGATACTTAACCAAAGGGACGAGCCAGGCTCCCTCCCTTCTGTCCCCCAGTCATTTCCCAAAGCCAGCGATCTCATTCATTCATCCATCAGATGTTTGTTGAGTACCTACTATGTTCCAGACACCATGCTAGGTTGTGAGGTCCAATAGGAATGTGATCACGAGCCTCAAATGAGAGCCGCAGGTGAAATTTTAACTTTTCAAGGAGGTGCATTTGAAAAAAAAAAGTAGAAAGAAACCGGTGAAATTAATTTTTATAATATGTTTCTTTAGTTTACTATATCCAAACCCAGGATGTGGAACCAATTTAAGAATTATTAATGAGATAGCTTACATTGTTTTTTCATCCCGGGCTAGCCTGCTGGGGCTGCATAACAAAGTCCCACAGGCTGGGTGGTTTACACACCTGAAATGTACTTGCTCACAGCTCTGGAGGCGGGAAGTTCAAGACCAAGCGCAGGAAGAACTGGTTTCTCCTGAGGCTTCTCTCCTTGGCTTGTAGATGGTCTGCTTCTGGCCGAGTCCTTACGTTGTGTTGTCTCTGTGCCTGTGTCCCTGTTTTCTAATCTCCTCCTATAAGGACGCCAGTCACATCATATTAGGGCCCCTCTTAACTGCCTCATTTTACCTTCATCACCTCTTTAAAGGCCCTGTCTCCACATAGAGTCACATTCAGGTGCGCCTGGGTGGCTCAGTCGGTTAAGTGCCTGACTTTGGCTCAGGTCGTGATCTCACAGTTCGTGAGTTCAAGCCCCGCGTCGGGCTCTGTGCTGACAGCTCTGAGCCTGGAGCCTGCTTCGGATTCTGTGTCTCCCTCTCTCTCCGCCCCTCTCCCGCTTGTGCTTGCGCTCTCTCTCTCTCTCTCTCTGTCAAAGATAAATAAACATTAAAAAAATTCAAATACAGTCACTTTCTGACCAAGTGAGCATTAGGGCTTGAGCATATGAGTTTTGGAGGGAGACACAGTTGAGTCATAGCACACACGGAGCCTTCAAAACCCAGTGTGTATTTGACTCATGTCACATCTCTGTCCCAAGCAGCCCCATTGCAAGTGCTCAGTCGTCACCTGTGCCTGCTGGTTACCCCCTGGGACAGCGCCATTCTGGCTCAGGGGTCACAGTGGCCAACACGGTGGACAAACACCCCTGCCCTCATGGGGCTTCTTCTCTGGAAGAGACAGACGACAAATAAGGAGGTAAAGTGTATAGTATGTCATGTGCGTTCTAGGGAGAGGGACAAGAGAGAGAAAAGCGTGAGGGGTGGGGGTCCAGGGGTACATTATATGTCCCCTGTGCACCCTTCCAGACATATCCTGATGGATGGGTGGATGGACAGATTAGACATGTCCCCATTCTTTTGGTATATGTATTTTACGTTTATTTATTTTGAGAGAGACAGAGAGAGAACACGAGTTGGGGATGGGCAGCTAAAGAGGGAGAGAGAGAATGCAAAGCAGGCCCCATGCTGTCGGCACAGAGCCCTATGTGGGGCTCGAACTCACATACAGAATGATCATGACCTGAGCCGAACCAAGAGGCAGATCCTTAACCAGCTGAGCCGCCCGGGCTCCCCTGCTCCTTTTTATTTATTTATCTTTTTGAGACATAATCAGCATATTAATTTCAGGTGTACAACATAATAATTCGATATTTGCATACATTGCAAAAAGATCACCACAGTAAGTGGCCTTAATGTCGGTCACCGCACAGAGTTACAGAGGTGCTTTTCTTGTGATGAGAACGTTTAAGATCTACTCTCTCAGCAACTTTCACGTACACAATACAGTATTATTAACTGTCGTCGCCATGCTGTATGCGACAGCCCCAGGACTTACTTCTCTTGTAACCGGGAATTTGAACCTTTTGACCGCCTTCACCGCGTCCACCCCCGGCCCCATCCCTGGCCCTGGTGCCTGACCACCAGCAACCTGTTCTGTTTCCATGATGCGGCTTTTTCAGATTCCGCGTGTAAATGAGATCACACAACATTTAACTTTCTGTCTGACTGATTGCGCTTCGCGGGAAGCCCTCAAAGTTCCATCCACGCTGTTGAAAATGGCAGCATTTCCTTCTTTCTTTATGGCCGGGTGGGATTCCGCTGTATACGTATCCACCACATTTTCTTTACCCATTCATCCATCGATGGACACGTAGGTCGTTTCCATGTCTTGGCTGTTGGAAATAGCGCTGCAGTGAATCCGTATCTTTTAGCGACGGTGATGTCATTTCCTGGATCTATACCCAGAAGTGGAATTACTGATCACATGGCAGTTCTATTTTTATTTATTTGCTTTTTGAGAACTGCACCAATTTGCGTTCCCACCAGCAGCGCGCAAGGGTTCCTTCCCTTTTCTCCGCATCTTCGCCGACACCGGTTTCCTCTTTGGTTTGTTTTTTGGTTTTTAATTTTTTTTATTCGTTTTTTTTTTATTTTTGAGAGGCAGAGAGAGACAGAGCGCGTGTGGGGGAGGGGCAGAGAGAGAGGGGAGACCCAGAGTCCGAAGCAGGCTCCAGGCTCTGAGCCGTCAGCCCAGAGCCCGACGTGGGGCTCGAACTCACGGACCGCGAGATCGTGACCTGAGCCGAAGTCGGACGCTTAACCAACTGAGCCACCCAGGTGCCCCGCCCCTGCCCATTTTTAAATGAGATGTTTGTTTTCTGCTCTTGAGTTGCATGAATGAGATATCCCCATTTTTAAAAATACAGATGGTGATCTTCTATACATGCTGTTCTTTGCGCTTCTTACTTGAAAATATATCTTAGAACTCACTTCCCATCATCACACATGGATAGGCCTTATTCTGTTTGATTTCTTGATTTTAAAGAATAATTTGGAACATATGAAAACATGGTGCTGCCGAGCTAGAGAAACGGAACCTGCCGTTGGTTGAGCGCCGACCCCCCCGATCGCCGGCCCACTCATCCGATCGTCCTCACAACCCCGCAGTGTGGGTGCTGTTCCCAAAAAACAGTTCAGGTTCATGAGCAGCTTTTATAAACAGGTGGAAAATAAGAACTACTAACTTCAGGGAAATTTCAAGTCCCAGATGGCAATATTACTAGATGGTAGGGTCCGAGAGACCTCCCTGCCAAAGTTACCAGGATAATAGACTAATCCTGTATAGTGATATCATATTTCATTAATATGGGGTCATTACAATCTAGCAATATAGTAACAAGAATATAACGTAATCAGGGAGAGCTGAGAAGTTACCCCTGCAGGGATTGAGACCCTGTGCTTGGGGATGAGGCTGTGGTTGGGATACCGGGGCACAAGGGTCCAGACGGGACTCTGCCCCCTCGGATCTCCCTCCAGACAGGAAGAAGCTTCCAGAAGGGAAGGTGGTGCCAGGAGTCAAGATGGAACTGGCCTGCTGGCCTCCACGTGTGAGATGAGAGATGGGTAGAGGGCACATTCCTATAGCACAACCCACCTTCCAAGCCCCAGAACCTTCTGTGCCCAGCCAGCTAGCCGCTCCTTCCTGTTCAGGGTGATCCGGAGCCGGCAGGCTCCTCAGGGTCTCTACAAATGCTGCGATTTCAGGCAGTGTGCCTGTCCTGTCAGGAAATGCCTGTGATTCTGGAATGGGCCGATGGGCTGACCATAGTACCGGCCTCTGGGGTATGGTGAGGTCGGTGCCTTCGTGTGCACAGAACGCTCAGAGCCGGACCTAGAAGCACTGAAGCTGTTGTGATCACCTTGAGCCCCAACAGGCCCCGTGTGACTCAGGGGAGGGGATTTGCCTGGGACCAGACTGCCCCACACGGAACCGGCTCCTGAGAGAGCATTGTTCTGCGCTCGAAGCCACGCGGTCTGTGGGTTCAGGCCTGACTGTGCCCCATCCCAGCTCTGAGACCCCCCCACACCTCCCCAAGCCCCGCTTTCTCCATCTGTAGCTTGGGCTTGGTCCACGGGCGGCCTGAGCACTTGGTGAGAGCCCTGGCCGACTGGGGTGTGCCCGAAAATGAGGATCATTTCTGAGCAGAGCTGGTGCCCCTCAGGGCTCCCTGCTTGCTGATGCACTGAGGAAAACCCACGCACACTGCCCTGGGCCCCTGCCAGGCCCTGTCCCTGCTGCTAGGGGCCCCCGAGGGAAGGGGTTGGAGCCAGCGAGCATGTCTCCTGCGGGCCCTGAGCTGCCGGGCTGGGAGGCCAGAGGGAAGTGAGCTGCTGAGGCAGGAAGGTGGCCCTAGGCCCTGAGTTTCTGCTCTGATTCCTGGGGCCTCAGCCTTTCCGTCTGTCCTTGTTTTCTCTGCCCCCTTCCTCCCTCCCTGCATCGCAGCCCCACATACTCACAACTGTGCGTGTCTTTCCCGGCCTCCACAGCTTTGCATGGGCTGTTCCCGAGCCTAGTGGTCCCCTCCCCAGCCTTTCAGACCCCCTGCCCACTGTCTAAGACTCGCAGGAGGAAGCCCTCCCTGCACCCCTGCTCTGTGGGCCCCACAGGGCTGGGGTCAGGTCTATACCAACTTTGTAGCCCGGCCACAGTGGATTCTTAGTAAGCGCTTACTGGAAGCAAACGCATGAGTGCGTGAAGGAATGAACCTGTCTTCCCAGTCCCCAAACTTTGAGATACCAGGTGCGGTCCTGGGGGAAGCTGGGTAGAGAGGGTTCCCACGCCCCGGGCACTCGAGGTCTAAGGGGAGGCAGATGTTAAACAAATAGTTATATAATTACCCCATACAGTCCCTGAAGGCAAATACGGTGCCCCTCGAGTGTGTAGCAGGGGGATGTGACCTGGCTAGGGGTCTGAGAAGGTCTCCTGGAAGAAATGACATTTGAGGGGCCCCTGGGTGGCTCAGTTGGTTAAGCGTCCGACTTCGGCTCAGGTCATGATCTCGCGGTTTGTGAGTTCCAGCCCCGCGTCGGGCTCTGTGCTGACAGCTCAGAGCCTGGAGCCTGCTTCGGATTCTGTGTCTCCCTCTCTCTGTGCCCCTCCCCCAATCTCCCTCTGTCTGTCTGTGTCTCTCTCAAAAATAAATAAAACATTAAAAGAAGAAGAAGTGACATTTGAGGCCTGATCTGCAAGCTGAGAATCAACAACTAACCAGGCAGAGGGAACCGCATGTGCAAAGGCCCAGTGGTCAAGGAAAACGTAGAGGGGAGCATGTGAGACACCATAGCACAGAGACCAGGGTGGGAGGGTCGGGGCTGAGGGAGGGTGGTTGAACTTTTACCCTCAGAGAAATGCCAGGACGTACAAGGATTTGGCATCCCTGGGGTGGGACTCCAGTCAAATTTTAGAACATGGCCGTGTTGTTCTGCCACATGGAAAACAGATCAAAGGGGCTGAGAGAACAGGGAGGAGGCTCCTACAGCCCCTGAGCCACTGGGACTGAGGCAAGGATGGAAGGATGAGGAGTTCAGAGGATTTTGAGCAAAGAGCTACCCCCACCCCCCACCCCCCACCCCCAGCCGGGTGGGGACCGGCTCTGCAGAGAGAAGAACAGGCAGACCCAGGGTGAGGCCTGGTCCTGCCTAAGCAGGGGCCAGGCCAGCCAGGAGCAGCCCCTTGTCAGGAACAAGGTCTGATGAGCCCGGAGTCCCTGGCCGCCCACCAGTCACCAAACAGACAGGAGTCCCCCCAGAGCCAGGGGCCTGGGGACACAAGGGGTGCTGACCCTGTCCCCATGGAAAACATATTCCAGGAGCCAACACCCTTCTCCCTCCCAGAATCCCAGCAATTGGTGCCCTGGGGAGGAGACCTTTGAGCCCCACCCTGCCGTCCCTCCTGGGAGCTGCTGGGTGACCCTCGCTGGGCAGGGAACCTCACCTGCCTTCTGGGCTGAGAGCCCGCTGCCGTTCCCAGGCTTCCTTGGGAGCCCGGGGCTCCTTCCCAGGAAGCCCCTGTCCTGCTTAGCCCAGCCCCCCGCGGGGAGTGTCCCTTCAGCCATTCAGGAAGCACATGCCAAGTCCTGGGGACAGGTCGCCACAGGAAGAGCTGACATCCTAGAGAAGGAGGCAGGGCACATGCAAGTTAATAAGGTAATTGTATGAGAGATTTCAGAGAGGGATCACTACTGGAACAGTGATGTGATGGGGGCCAAGCAGAGGTGGGGGGAGGGGAGAGTGGAGACTATCATCACCGTGACCCTGGAGGTGTGGCAGGTTTCTCTCCTCTCAGCCACCAGAATCTCCCTTCCACTTGAGCATGGAAAGCCCCTCACCCGCAGTGCCCTGTGTCAGTCCTTTCCCAGGGTCTTTCCAGCATCACCCCTTTCCCCCATTGTAGGTGTTCCCTCGGGTGGGGTTTCCCCAGGACCTGAGCCAGAGAGGGGAGCTAGTGCTCAGGGGGAAGGCCACACGCGTGGACCTCCTTCCACCTGCCGGGTCTGAGCCCCCCAGAGCCTCACAGCTGTTGCATTTTGCAGATCAGGAGACCCAGGCAGCCAGCGAGGCTTCTCCAGGCCACGTGACTCAGAAGGCAGGAGTCAGGATTTGAAATCAGCTCAGTCTCATCCCAAAGGCCTGTCAAACCCTGTCAGAGCCTCAGGACAGTTTTGGGTGTGTGTGTGTGTGTGTGTGTGTGTGTGTATGTTTAATGGTTATGTATTTATTTTGAGAAAGAGAGAGAGTGTGTGCTTGTGAACCGGGAGGGGCAGAGAGAGAGAGAGAGAGGGAGAATCCCATGTGTGGAGCCCTACTCGGGGCTCGAACCTACGAACCGTGAAATCATGACCTGAGCAGAAATCAGGAGTCCCGTGCTTAACCGGCTGAGCCACCCAGGTGCCCCCTCAGGACAGTTTTCTGATGGGAGTTACAGATTCTTCTGTCCCTTTCCTACCCCTCCCTTCACTGTCCCCCTTTCCCATGGTGGTAAATGTCGCTACCAGCTCCCCAGTGGCTCAGTCAGACACCCCAGAGCCGTGCGACTCCTCCCTCACTGCCCTTCTTCCAGGGGCTGGTCATTAAATGCCCCTCAATGGGCCTCGTAGCAGCTCGAATCCCTCCTATGTAGGTAGAGGTTGTCTCTCCCTCCCTCTTGGGAAATTGTGGCAGGTTATCACTGATCTCGAGAAAGCCGCACTGGGGTCTGTGGGCACCTTTCTCTAAAGATACAGCTCACGTGATTGCTATACATGCGACGTATCTCTAAGCCGGGCCAGCGGACAGTTCCCCGGGGTCCCTAAAGAACACCCCAGGCCCTGCCCGCTGGCAGTTCCTGAGACTTGAAATGAGCGAATTTCATGGCATATGAATTACATCCCCATCTATTGAAAAAGCCCTCAGTTTGAGGGAGCCTGGGTGGCTCAGTCAGTGAGGGTCCGCCTTCGGCTCAGCTCATGATCTCATGGGTCTTGAGTTCGAGCCCTGCGTTGGGCTCTGCACTGACAGCTTCGGATCCTCTGTCCCCGTCCCTTCCCTGCTGATGGTCTCTTTCTCAAAAACAAAAATAACCATTAAAAAAATAGATTAAAAAAAAAAAACCTTCAGGCTGTCCTGTGTCCTCCTCCACAGAGGTGGGGTCCAGATCGGCTCAGACAAATGAAAAGTAAAAAATACCGCGTAAACGCTCAAATGCTACCTCGTAGCAGTAATCAGAGCTAGGATTTCTTTTTCACGAGTGACATGCTAGGCTCTGTTCTCAGTGTGGACTCCTGTGGCTCACAATGGCCCCGTCAGGCTGACATTGTTATCCCCTGCTTGACAGATGGGGAAACTGAGGCACTTAGTGGTACTGTGACTCGCCCAGGTCACAGAAGTGTCAGAGGCAGGGTTTGAACCACACAGGGTAACCCAAACCCTCATTACCCACTCCCCCCACCACACTCACAAAAGTACAGAGGATTATAGTATAAAAATCAACGAGTGTCACCACACAGTGGGCCAGTGGGCGGGTCCCGCCGTGTTCTTCTCCGCATCGGTAAACCGCAGGCTGGCCCCGTTCCTGACACAGGACGTTGACTGCAATCATGTGAAGTAGGTCTTCTGGGAAAGGTGCAACTTCCTCCACGTTTCTTTCTTTTCTTTCTTTTTTTTCTTTTCAGGTGCAGCTTCCTCTAGATGATCTTGATTTGGGGCCAGCCCCGCCCACTTGCCACCCTGGGGAGGGTAGGGGGCCCTCCCCACGGCTGCTGGCTTATCCTGTCATAAATCATATCGTTAGGTCATTTCATCCATAAATCCTTCAGAACATATCTCTAGAAGATAAGGACTCTCCCTTCAGTAACCACATTTTCATGGAATTACCCTTCTCACACCTACCCGAAGTTCATGATCCCTTAATATCCTCGAAAATCCCACCTTCCTGTCATTGTTTCCTGAGTGTATTTTGATGGGTGCTTGGTTCACCCTGGGAGACAAAGTCCTACATTGCTTTTGGCTGGTAGATCTCCTAAATCCCTTTTAAGCTATAATGATTCTCTCCTCTTTATTTCCTCGCGTTTTGATCATTGCACACAGTGTGGAGTCCTTGATTGATTTGCTGCCTCTTTAATGGCCTCCAGCAGAAGTGGGGGGTGGGGTGGGGGATGGGTGGGGTAGGGGATGTTTGAGGGGAGGGTTTGGCCCAGCCTCCAGGCCTTATGGAGAGCCTGGGATTTCCACTTCAGTGGTTGTCTGCAAAGAAATAAAATTAGGTCTGGGTAGAAAACCGGAGGCACGTTGACGTTGGCAGCAGCTAAATATATTCATTTGTGCATCTCCTGAAGGTGTTGTCAATCCCACCTTCAAAGCATATCTACAATCCGCCGGCTTCTCAGAGAGAGAGATGATGGTGGCCTGGGTCAGGGTGAAGACAGAACAGTGCCCAGGAATATTCTGGAGGTAGACTTGGTCAGGTGCTGTATGGATGAGGAGGGCGGGAGTCATGCCAGGCTTACTGCTCCTTTTTTGCTGGGAAAAGCAGCCTTCTTGCCTGGAGCTCATGTACCCAGACTCCTCTCCCCAGCTCACAGCTGCAGCTGGGGAAATCTCAAACACACACACACACACACACACACACACACACACACACACACAAGATGAGGGTGATTCACGCTCAGCATGGGCCACCAGCACCCCACTCTCAGCCTTCCAAAGAGCCAACAAGAGGAAAGCGGGGTGGGCAAGGGGAATGACCAGAATCAGCTGCCAGAATCAGCTGCTTCCCAGTGGCCTGACCTCAGTCAGCATAGTGCCTCTCTGAGCCTCAGTTTCCCCATCTGGGCAGTGAGAATGCCTCTTGTCTGGGCGCCGTGAGGAATTCAGTGGTGATCCCTGCTCTTAAGGTGGTGGTCTTGGAGAGAGCCTGGTTGGCCCCAAGCACATCAGGAGGGTGTGACGAGCGGCCAGTAGAAAGGCTGGCATAATGACACCTGGGTCTGCACCTCCCAGCCGGTCCCTGATCAAGCCTGAGCACCCTGGGTATAGGCACAGCTGAACCCATGAGGGGGTTAGTGATTGGGGGTGCTGTCCGTGGTTCTGAACGCTCCTCCTCCTCCTCCTCCTCCTCCTCCTCCTCCTCCTCCTTCTCCTCCTCCTCCTCCCCCCCCTCCCCGCCCCCCGACCCGACTGGCCTCTGCCAAGCTTGGGGCTGTTATCCTCATTTTCCTTTTTTACTTTGATGCTGAACATCCAAACATTAATGAAGAGGCAACTGAGAAGATGGCTAAGGGCATGGACTCCAGTTCAGATCCTCATACAGCCCCCTACCCATTGCATGACCTTGGGCAGCTCGCTGAATCTCCCTGGCAGTCGCTTTCCTTATCTGTAAAATGAACATAACATACGGCCCTCCTAGGATCATCTTACACACTTTCTACCTGGAATCAGCTGTTTCTCATGGGAGTCCTGTTCCTTTGGGTGATCACTGGGAATTAGGGACCACAGTCTGGACATTCAGGGGTGCTCACTGCCACTGGGTTTTCACGGAGTCGGGGCTTCAAGCTGGAGGAAGTGAGAACTCATTCACATTCAAGATGACAGGGTTGTCATTTAACTCCTTCGATTCTGCCTCTGTATCTCTTTTTCTCTTCAGCCTATATTATAAAGGTAATAGTTTCAACATAATGATACCACTATAATCACTACCTATAAAATGATGGAGGGCAGTTGAAGATTGCCTTGTGGTTCTGTTTCTTTGTGATTCTCTGGTCCTTAGGATAAAGCCCATTAGGGATGTACAACCAAAGTGCTGTTTTAAAATCACTTCCAATCATCCTTTTTAGTGTGGTTGCCAACTTGACTTTCAGCCAGGTTTACTCGTTTTTTGTGTTTTTTTTTTTAATATTTTAGGGGATTCCTTTTTCTTGTCTTTGCTTTACACTCTTGTAAGCTGTTTACATGTATAAAGTAAGAAACAAGATACACTCGGGGAGGACTAACTTCCACTCCCCTTCCCTTTACTCGTTGCCTCCCTCCTCCACAGGTGACCATTTTTGTTCGTTTATGCTTTATTCTTCCATTGTGTATTTTTTGAAAAAAGAAGCAAGGGTGTATATACCCCACGCACATATTCAAAAGATGGCAAACACACTTCTGTCCCGTGGATTTTGTTTTTTTATTTTCTCACATGAATCCCACATCCCGAAGATCACTCCAGGGCAGTGGCAGAAAAACTTCCCTGCTCCTTGTCACAGCTGTAGAGTGCTCTCCTATGTGGCAGTCCACGGTTTATTCAACCAGTTCCCTCTCAGTGGATGTTTGGATTGTTTCCAGTTTTCTGCTGTTTCTAGCAGTGCAGCAACAAAAGCCTGGCATGCAGAATTTCATACTTTGGGCAGTGCATTTTGAAGACAGATTTCTAGATGCTCTCATACAATTTTTGGTTTTGTTAACTCTCCTAAGACTGTTGTTTTAGAGCAGTTTTAGATTCCCAGCAAAATTGAGGGGACCTCATGAGATTTTTAATTGTAACTGTGGCACATGTTATGTAGGAATTCATGATGCTATTGCGGGGGGGTTGTCACAAGGGCTCTGCCCTAGTCAGGGCAGTCACTGAGGACTTCCCTGAGTCCTCAGTCACTGAGGAAGAAGTGGTGGTCATGCTGAGATCTGAAGGAAAAGTGGGAAATGGTTAGATGATGAGAGGAGGAAGAAGTGTTCCAGGCAGCAGCATGTGTTAAGGTCCTGTGGCAGGTGCGAGCATGATACATGTAAGCAATTGACAGAAGGCCCATGAGGCTGGAGCTCAGAAAGTGAGGGGAGTGAGGGGGCCATGCCTTTGCGGTGAAGTTGGTGGAGATTTGAAAGAAGAAGATGAACGTGGGTGGTAATTAGGAGATAAAACGCACAGAACCTGGTCATTCTATTCGTTGGGACATAGATTCACCTGCCACTTCAGAGTCCCAAGATAGAACTCTATGTCCCCTTTTTTGTATAGTCCTGGTGTAAGTGTTCTCCTTCTGGTTTGGCTGGTCCAAGGTGTTAAGGCCCCGGGCTCCTTCTGCCTTGTTGCCCTGCCATTCCCATGCTACTGCCTTTGCTCTTGTGGTCCAAATGGATCACACCATGTCCTGCACTATGACGAGTGGGAAGGGAAAGCAGAAGGGAGAGCAGGGAAGGGGGAGGACCTCCCGGGGAGTCGCGTGCCTCTCGTTTGCCAGAATTTAATCGGTTGAGGACACCTACCTAGCTACAAGAGAGGCTGGGAAATGTAGTTTAATTCTGAGTGGCCATACCCAGCTCCACATGAGAGGTTCTATCATGCCGGGGAGAAGGGATGGCGGAGGCTGGGGCTCAGCCGGCAGTCTCTGCCACTGGGAGGGTTTGGAGGTGGGGGAGGGGAGCAGAGGGAGGTGGTAAGGAGGCCTCCTCGCTCTCTGGCTTGTGCACACGTGTGGGTGGAAGTGCCACTTGCTGAGACAGGAAGCAGAGGGGGGCGGCTCTTTCTAACCTCGCACCCCGTAGGGTAGCACATGAGCTAGCTTTGTGCACGGCGGAGGGAGCAGGATCCCGGTGTTGGGGGAACGGAGGCCGAGGTAGGGAGGAGCATCCCTGTAGCAGAATGCTCCAGTCGCAGCTGATCGGGAAGTCCCGGTGTCCCCTGACTGGTCTTGGAGAAGGGGGCCACCTCCAGCTCCCCGTGAAAGCACTGCCTGTATCCCCGGGCAGGGAGCGGGTGGGGGCCGAGGGACCAGTATCCACTGTTGCCGACTGCTTGCAGTCCCCTCTGGGCTCTGGCTGGGATAAGAAGGACCGCCGCCCCTGCAAGCCCGGGGAAGGCAGCCCGACTCTGTCCCGGGACTAGGAGACACGCTGAGCTGAGTTCAAACTGCAGCTCTGCCCTGTTGACCTTCGGTAAGTTGCTTAACCTCTCTGAGCCTCGGTCCTCTCCTCTGTCCAATGGCAGTGAGGCAGGGCCTGCCTAACGATGGTGAGGACACGGAGTGGCGTGTGAAGTACCCGGGTGGCACTGGCACACGGTCGTCGTACTCGGAGTGGCTGTGTCCCTGCGGACCTGCAGAGGGACAGCGTCCCCCAGCTGCTCCGGGCCAGTGCTGGCGCTCAGCTTGTGGCAGCCCTGGAGCGGGTAGGATGCACTGGGCCCTGCTCTGGGATGGAGTCTGAGAGGAAGTTGGGCTGGAGAGGAGGTGGTCACACGCCGGCACCACAGTGCGCCCCTCGGTCCCACCCAGGACGATCCCAGGTGCCCAGTTCCCAGAGGTTGATGGGAAAATCACGACACACAAACAGGATCCTTCACAACCGGACTTATTTCTGTCTGCACCAGGTCTGAGGGGGAGGAGGGTCCCACAAACCCTCTTGCCTGTAGACAGTGGAGGAAGCTGCACACGCAGAAGTCAGGCTACTGAGCTGCAAAGCCTGGCCTCACCACTTCCTCTCTAGCTCTCTCACAGGCTCTGAGCCTCAGTTTCCCCACCTGTCAAGCGGGGGTAATGAGACCGCTTGCCCCATAGGAGCGTGGGATGATGTTTAAATAGCTCAGATATTTAAGTAGCTTGGTCCAGAGCTGGGCATGCGGAGAGTGCTGACGAATGTCACAATTGGCGTCCCCGCCCCAGGGGGATGTTGTGTGCGGTCAGCTGGACAGGCCAGAGGCGGTGAGGGGCGCGAGGGCAGGGGGTGGCTTGTGCGCAGCTTTGCAGCCCCTGAGAGGGCGGGCACATGAGTGCAATCAAAGGATCCGCTTTTTGCAAAGGGAAACCCACCACTCCCGTGCAAACATAAGATCCTTGAGCGTGTGTCAAAGATTTTCTTTAACGCCTCAATTAATGAGGGAACTAATACGACGTAACGACCGACCTCAAGGAGAATTAAAAAGCACACACACGTGGGCGATCGGGACCGCTGCCGGGGATGTACAAACAGGTGCAAAGCTGGTCCTTACCCACAGGGCAGTAAAGTGTATCCGGGCACAATCTGCATTACCATCGGCTTGCTACGACGTAAGAGTTGTAAGATGCCTTAAAGTTGAGAGAGGCCGTGATAACCACAAACGACGCACCGAGAAGGCGCCGGTTATCTATTTGCCTGTTTCAAAATGTATCATCTTTCCTGACGGTATGCACACACTGACACATGTGCACACGCACGTATGTGTCTGTGCACACACAGTCATGCTAACGCGTGCCCAGATCACATAGACAGGTCTCACGCTCACACTGTGTGTGTGTGTGTGTGTGTGTGTGTGCGCGCGCGCGTGTTTCTGGGTGTCTTTCTCGGTCTCTCAGACGCTTTCCCTCTCAGACGTGACACTGACATTGACTCAGACCCCCACTTTCAAGCCTTTACTCGGGCTGCCTCCCCTGCTAAGCACACCTCCTCGGGCTTCTCTGCCCCCTGACACCCTCTTGAGCGTCTCTCAGAGCTTCCCGTGACCACCTCTCTGATCTAGAATGCCTCCAAGCCTCGGTCTTTATGTCCCTCTGCCTTCCCTGTGCCTCCACCGGGGGCCATGTCCGGTGGACCGAGACATGGGCTGCAGAGTCGTTCAGTCTGGGTGTGGATCCCAGGTCTGCCGCTTCCCCACGCGAGACCGTGCGCAAGTCACGGCATCTCCCTGAGCCTCAGTCTTCCCACCTAGAAGGTGGGAGAATAGAACCAACCTCCTGGGGATCTTGCTTTGTTGTTTTTTTTTTTAAAGATTAAATTAGCAGAGGAGGGGCGGGCTCTTCTTGGCAGAGGGTCTGACATACATTAACTGCTCAGTAGATGTCAGCTGTCATTGCTGCTGTGAAAACAGGCCTCGAGTTCACATTTCCTGGGTGGCTGTGACGCCCCCTGAAGACAATGCCCATGAAAGGGCTCTGTCAACTTGTCTTCGGGGAAGGGGTTGCCTATTAACAGCGGGGCGTGTAGGGTGTGGGGTGGGGAAGTAGGGGGCGGGGGGATGGGGAAGTGGGGGGGACCTGGGGCCAGATGGCTGTGACACCGATGGATGGGACAGGATGCGGGCAGCCCTGGGAAGTCTGGGGGGCTGAGAAAAGCTCACACCAGATCCAGGCAAAACCTGGGTGCTCGGCTAGAGGAAGAGCCTGGTGCCCATGTTAGGCAAGGGGCCTGGAGGATTGAGGACAGGGAGCGCAGGCCTCCCGGCTGGGTGACCTTGAATGGCCTCGGACACAATGTGCCCTAGACACTCTTTCTTCGTATCCCGTCCTGAGCCCCCGCATCAGGCGCTCGGGTCCAGGCGGTGACAGTTTGGCAGGTAGAACCAACGATGTGACCCCCTTCAGTCCTCACAACCACCTGAGAAGTGTATTACTAGTATCCCAAGTTGGCATCTGGAGAAACCGAGGCTCCGATCAGGTGAAAGGAGCCAAGCCCTTTCCACGTCCCACGAGGCCAAGAGGCCCCTCTCAGTGGCGCTCAGTCGCCATTCCTGTGCTCCCAACTCTGGCTCGCTCATCCAGATTCGTGCGTTCAACCGTTCGTTTGTTCCTTTGTCCACGCACCAACCCCCAACTGATTTTATGGCTCTATGCCAGGCCCTGGGAAGGTGCGGGAAACACCCGCGTGCTCAGACACGGCCCCTGACCTCACAGAGCTCACGGTCCCCAAAGGCAGAGAGACCAAAAATAACCCGGTACATCCCCAACCCAGCATACCCCCAGTATATCCCGACCCAGCGTGCACAAGTGCCGAGACTAAAGGAAGGATTCTGGGGGCGTGGGGGTAGTCAGGAATGGCTTCCTAGAGGAGGCGGAGACTGGGCAGAGGCTTGACGGACAAGTGGAAGGAGGGACCCACTCTTCTCTGGGCAACGCAGGGAGTGGGGAGGAGAGGTCTTTTCGCCTGCGCCCTGGAAGACGAGTTGTGGACAGAGGTAAAGGTGAGGTCTTTCAGGCAGCAGGAACAGCAGGTGCAAAGGCCCAGATGCAGGAATCACACGGGAGGAGGGGGTACAGAGCGAATTTAGCATGCAGGAAGCTAGGATGGAAAAGGAAACGGTAAATGATTGGATTAGAGACAGGACAGGGCCTTGCACTACAAGATTTTTCTCTCCAGTTTTACAGAGATATAATTGGCCTAACACGGTACTAATTTTAGTTGTCTGACATAATGATTTGATATACAGATACATATATATATATATATATATATATATATATATATATATATATAAATTTTTTAAATATTCATTTTTGAGAGAGAGAGAGAGTGGGGGAGGGGTAGAGAGAGAGGGAGACACAGACTCCCAAAGCAGGCTCCAGGCTCCGAGCTGTCATCACAGAGCCCGACGCGGGGCTCGAACTCATGGACCATGAGATCATGACCGGAGCCGAAGTCAGACGCTCAACCGACTGAGCCTCCCAGGTGCCCCCGTATATATATTTTAATATCTATTTATTTTTCAGAGAGGGGTAGAGGGGCAGCGGGGGCGGGGGGGGGGCGGTACCGAGGATCTGAAGCAGGCTCTGTGCTGACAGCACAGAGCCCAAAGTGGGGCTCGAACTCACAAACTGTAAGATCGTGACCCGAGTTGAAGTCGAAGGCTTAACCAGCTGAGTCACCAGGTGCCCCGAGATAGGTCTACATTGTAAAACGATCGCCACAGTAACTCTAGTTAACATCCTTCACCACACACAGTTACAACTGAGTTTTCTCGCGATGAGAACCTTTAAGATCTACGCTTGGCCACTTTCAAATATAGGACACGGTATTGTTAACTGTAGTCGCCATGCTGTACGCGACATGCCCGGGACTTACCCGTCTCATAACTGGAAGTTTCTACCTGTGGACCACCTTCACCCATTCCGCTCCCTAGCCCTACCCCCGCTTCTGGCAACCGCCGACCTGTTCTCTGCGTCTACGAGTTCAGCTTTTTTAGATTCCGCGTATGAGATCACACTGTGTGTCATCATTGCCAATGCTTGTTATCTCTGTCTCTCTCTCTCTCACAGCCATTCAAACAGATGTGAAGTGAAATATTTTGAATGCTGGGCAGGGCGTGACTTTATCTTTAGGGTGCTAGGGAGCCTTGGAGTGTTGCGGGCAGTGGAATGGCTCATGAGATCTGTTGTTTTAGAAAAAAGAACCTTGGCTGCAGTTCCGAGGGCGGATGGAAGCGGAGCCTGGGGGCCATTTGAAGGATGAGGCAGGAATTCGAGAGAGAGAGGCTAGCCCGGGGAAGGGACCCAGGGGTGGGCGGGTGGAAATGGCAGCATTGAGGATGCAGAATGGACCAGGCTCCGGGGCAGTCATTTCCTGGGCAGATGTTAGCCCAGAGAGGCACAGATGTTCTGCTCACTGGCCATTCAGCCGGCTGTTCTGTCGCGCTCAGCGTGGGCTACAAAAACAGCCCTGAGGGAAGGACTCTGCCCCTGTTGACCGGGCGTGGGGAGTGTGGGAGAGAAAGGGAGGCACGCATGGGGCGCTTTCGTACACGCTCAACGGTTTGTGGCTCACATTACCTGTATCCGATCCTCATCACAATCCTGCGGGGGCCGGGGGGGGGGGGTTAGTATTAATGCACCTGGCAGGCAGTGTTGGGATTTAGGCTGGTGGCTGCATGTGGGGGGGACGAAGCAAGGCGGCAGTGATTGGGGATGAGAAGGATGGGGTTTTCTGGGATGCTGACAGTGTTTCGGTTCTTGCCCTGGGTAGTTCCCGAGTGTGTTTTTCTTTTATTTCATGTTTATTTATTAATTTTGAGAGAGAGAAAGAGAGCGCGCGGCCGGGGGGGGGGGGGACGGGCAGAGAGAGGCAATCCCAAGTAGGCTCCGTGCTGTCAGCAGGGACCGTGACCTGGGGCTCAGTCTCACAACCATGAGATCATGACCTGAGCCGAAATCAAGAGTCAGACGCTTAACCAGTTGAGCACCCAGGCACCCCGCCCCCCCCCCCCCCCAGTGTGTTTTCTTTATGAGGGTCCGTTGAGCCGGGACTTAAGTAAGATACGTGTCTTTATTTCTGTAAGGGTTTTATGCCTCAACCCAAAATAAAGATATAAAAAATACGTCATATGCATTTTACAAATGACAGAGCATCGGGTTAAGTTTTGATGCGGTCAGGGGCACACTTAAGTTTCCATTAGTAGGTGGAAGAGCCCGGATCTGAAGCCGGGAGTGCCCCAAATCTGGAAACTGGGTTCTGGTCTCTCTCGGGGTGATTTTCAACGGACCTGCCCTTCCCCGAATGACCTGCAGGGGGAAGCAGAGAGCAAGGGATGCGCCACGGGGGCCAGGACGCACCCGGCCAGAAGGGGGCGCTGCTGTCACAGGAGGCGGGCGCGGGGGCGTGGTTGCTGGGCCCGCCGGCCTCGGAGTGGGGAGGGGGGAAGGGAACGCAGGACTGGGCAGTCCGCAAGGGGCCAGCTCTCACCCCGTTTTACAAAGAAGGACCTCCGAGGGCCTGGGAGCCCGAGTCTCCCAAGGGGTACATTACAACCTGAGGGTTCTCCCAGTCCGGTGCTGCTGCCAGGGAGCACTTGGAGATCAAGAGTGGGGTTCAGGACCGCCAGGTCCCCCCTTAGGAGTAAGCCTTTCTGGTTTCACCGATGCTCAGCCCTGCTCTGCTAGGGGGGCAGGGGGATGATGGCGATGAGCCTCGGGGCATGATCCAGGGAGCAGTCAAGCCTCCTTGAATGAAATGCAGGGGCTTTTCCCTGCCGGTGCGCACCCACTATGCCACCATGCCCTGTATAAAGGGGAAGGGGAGGGACGGTGCCAGGTGGCGCCTTCAGGCGGGGCGTCCTGCAGCTACTCTCTTGACCTTTTAAATTTCCTAACTGGAGTTTCTGGAGCTGTAGGGGGGAGGCCTCTGAAGGTGCACACACGTGGGCACCCGTGGTGTCCCGTGAACAGAGGGCAGAGGACCCAGGCTGGTATAATGGCCCCCCTGCGTGGCCTGGGTTTCTTCCTGCTCGCCCGCAGGTGGCTTTAGCAAGCACAGCCTGCAAAGAGACGGGTGGGAATCCGGTGTGTTCAAACGGGACAGCTGCCCCCCTGTGGCCCCGCGGCTCTGCGGTCCCCTCTCTGAGCCTCATCTAGTAAGTGGAGGAGGCCGGGCCCCATTCTGCCAGCAAGCAGCCTCGTGTGGGAAATGAAAATGCCTCACGCAGGCCTGGTGCACAGAGGGGGCTCGCTCTCCTCTGGCAGACCCTGTTTAGCTGGCTGGAGTCTGCAGCCTTGGGAGCCAAGAATTTGGGGCTTTGCTGATAACTGGTTGTTTTTGTTTTTGTTTTTTTTTCTTAACTGGGAGTAAATCTCCCATGCAGAATTCCAAATAATTTGCCTCCATCAGCCTGGTGAGAAGGTTAACACCAGCGGTGATCAGTCATCTTGAAGGCATCTACCCTTTAAATTAAAAAAAAAAAAAAAAAAATTTTTTAATCTTCCTTTATTTTTGACAATGAGAGAGAGTGCGAGCAGGGGAGGAACAAAGAGAGACAGAGAGAGAGAGACACAGAATCTGAAGCAGGTTCCAGGCTCAGAACTGTCAGCACAGAGCCCAACATGGGGCTCGAACTCACATTCATGAGATCACGACCTGAGCCGAAGTCGGACGCCCAACCGACTGAGCCACCCGGGCGCCCCAAAGGCATATACCCTTTATACGACTGTGACAAAATGGCCCTTGTTTGCTGTGGTCTCCCTCCCCAAACGCTCAACCCTGTTCTGATCGCAAGGAAAACATCACACAAATCCCCATGGACGGACATTCTACAAAGTACGGGACAAATACTTCTCAAAACCGTCAAGGGGATCCAACCAGGGAAACTGTCCCCAGCCCAGAGGAGCCTAGGGACCCGTGATGGCTACACATAATGTGGGGTCCTGACTGGGATCCTGGAAAAGAAAAAGGACATTAGGAAAAACAAAGGAACTCCGAAGAAAGCAGACTGCAGTTCATAAGAACGCGTTTGTGTTGGTTCATTACGTGCGGCCAGTGCCCAGGAAGGCGTTAATGATACAGGAAGTGCATGTGAGTGTCCCTGGAACATTCTGAACCACCTTCACAGACTCTGAGAGTCTATTAAAATACGAAGGTTATTAAGAAAATTTTTGAGGGGCACCTGGGGGGCTCAGTCAGTTAAGCAGCCAACTCTCGGTTTCAGCTCAGGTCACCGTCTCAGGGTTTCATGAGTTTGAGCCCCGTGTCGGGTTCTGTGCTGACAGTGCAGAGCCTGCTTGGGATTCTCTCTTCTCCCTCTCTCTCTCCCCCTCCCCCGCTCACACTGCCTCTGTCTCTCTCCAAATACACAAATAAACTTAAAAAAATTTTTTTTTAAAAAGCAAGTTTTTGCAGGTGGCCATGAGTTTGCTAACTTTTTGTTTTTAGTAATGAACACGTTAAAAAATCTCACCAGCCCATTTTCCCCCCTTGAGCTGTTTCAGAAAAGGAAGGATGTTTGCAACAGCAGGAGGCCCTCTGGTCTCCGGAAGAAAGGACAAGAGTGGGCGGGGAGTGAGTCCAGGTTAGCAAAGAATTCAGACTCTTCCTTTTTCTCATCTCGCCAAGGACCCGTGGGAAGCGGGGGCTGGTGTTAGCCCTGGAGGATGTGGGCGGAATGAGAAATGGTTACAGACTGTGGCCGAGAACACCAGCCACCCCACAAAAGCAGGGGTGAGGTTCTGTAGTGCAAGATGCTAGGGGAGCAGGGACAGCGGGTGATGAGGCCCCGGGCCCAGCAGGGTGACCAACCGTCACCAGTTTGCCTGGGACCGAAGGGGTTTCCCGGGTCCTGGACCTTCAGTTTAAAACTAGGACAGAGTTGGGGCGCCTGGGTGGCTCAGCCGGTTTAAGTGTCCGACTCTTGATTTCGGCTCCGGTCATGATCTCACAGTTGTGAGACTGAGCCCTGTGTCGGGCTCTGCACAGACAGCGCCGAGCCTACTTGGGCTCCTCTCTCTCCCTCTCTCTGCCCCTCCCTGTCTCATGCACGCTCACACACGCACGCTCTCGCTCTCAAAATAAATAAACTGAAAAAAAAAAAACACCAAAAACCCTGGGGCGGTGTTAAAAGAATAAAATAAAACTTAAAAAACTGGGATGGTCTTGGGCAAACCGTGTTGGGTAGCCACCCTAACCCAGCAGGTGAACTGGGGTGGGGGGTGGGTAGGAGAGAGCACGGGCTTGTCCAAAGGGGGTGGCATTAGTCTTCAGCAGCTGTCCCCAGCCTCCTAGAAGGGGAGAAGCAGGGTCCGTGTGGCCAGATCTCGTGATTTCTATTTTTTGTTTCAAAAGACGCTTAGAAAGTTTTTTTTTTTTTTAAAACACGACAACTGCCAAGTTTCAAATGTGGGCAGCTCATCAAACAACTGTGAAATGCTTTTCAGGCCAAAGCAAACCGCGCATCCCATGTTGGCCCCCAGGGCTCCAGTTTGAGACCTCTGGGGGGGGGGGGTGGGGGTAGCTCTGACTTGGATCCTTGAGCCGGGCCTGTGGCTCTTCTGAGTTTCCATGATTGTGACACGGGAACAGCTTTGCCTCCTGGAGGGCTGTGTGGTCTGTCCGCACGGCACGTGGTCAGGCTGACCCGTAGGAAGCTGTCGGTCCCCAGGAGTTAACAACAAGAAAGCACCCAACACCAGTGCAACCACAGGATGGGTCGCAGACGCGTGGATAGATAGCGCGCGGTCTGTCCGTACGGGGGAGCGTCGTTCAGCCTTACGGAGGAACGGAGGGCTTATTCCTGCCACAACAAGGGGTGCCTTGCAGTCGTGGTGCTAAGGGAAAGAAGCTGATCGCTGCAGATCATGTGCTGTGCCATTCCGTGTACATGGCGCGTTCAGAATAGGCGAATCCACGAAGACGGAAATTAGCTCGTGGTTGCCGAGGCGGGGGAGGGGGAATTGGGGGAAAACCGGAGTCGGGGCGACTGCTCACGGGTATGGATTTGGGGGAAGGGGGATGCAAATGGTCTGCGGTTGACCCTGGTGACAGAGACACGGCGCTGTGAATAGACTGCAGAGCCTGTAAATGGAAGGCCGGTGTGGTCTGTGAATTACATGCCCATAAAGCTATTAAAATAAAGCAAACAAGCAGCAAGCACCCTAATCCCCCTTGTAGCCCTGCTCCAGCTCTCTGGGCAGCCTAGAGCAGGGGGCTCCCCCCCCGCCCCAGCCCCCACCCCGGGGCTCAGTTTCCCCCTTGGGAAACCCAGGTACACGCTGAGTGTGTGCCCGTCTCTTACTATCACAGATGGTCACACGCTCACCGGGGCCGCCTGCCCACCGAGACCCGAGACAATGTGGGCCGTGGGTGGCCCGTCAGCTTAGAAGCACGGAGGTCCGGCTTGGGAGCCCACCCTTGTCCGACAGACGGTGGAGACCGGCGGGAGCCAGCCGGATGGCAGCAGAAACACACAGATGTTTGCGGCTGACAACAGACATGTCAGCAGATGGGAGTGAAGAATTTGCCGGCCTTTGTCGCCTGTTTGCCAAAATCCCTCGGTGAAGTTGCCCTTCGGCCCACGGAGCGGGTAGAGGGGGTGCTGCTTGGCTTGGAGTCGGGGATGCCTGGTCTGATGTCCACTTAGCGGCTGCGTGGCCCCGGGCACATCGCTCGTAAGCCTCTCTGAGCTTCAGATTTTGCGAGTCTGAAAGGGAGGTGGCAATAGCTACCTCCCAGGGCGGTGGCCCGGGTTCAGGATGGTCTCGTGTAGGGCTTGGGCCTGGATCACCTCCTTACCCGGCCGGGAGGAGCCCACTCAGTCCGCACCAGCCTGTTGCCTTGTGGGGGATGCTTTCCCCGTTTCAAACCCCACGTGCGTTCCTTGTTCTGCCCAAGCACGTGCGGACGTCACACGGCACCTGGCCACCCCAGCTGCCATATCTGTCCCCTGTGGGGAGGGCACAGGGTCCTTCACTCTGTGACACAGGAAGGGTGTGTGCAGCCCGCAGGCCCTCCATCAGCTGCCGCGAGGGCCTCCCAGGCCGCGGGGGACCAAAGCCCGCTGCTGAAGCTGCGTCCTGTCCCTTCTCCAGGCACACGGAGCGTTGTTCTATCCGGCGCTTGATGGGGTTGTGTTTTCCTTGGCGACCGCAAGACCACCGTGCAGCGGGCACAAGCGTGGGGCCTCCCCCTCGGTGATAGGCAACAGATGTGACCCGATCACCAGCCTGGGTTGTTCTCGGCGCCTGGAGGCAGTTTCCAGAAAGTTACCGTCTGATGATTCTTGGCTTCCCCAAAGCACAGAGCTCTCCCTCACTTTCCTCCCTTGCAGGGGGGCAGGGGGGAGACTACCCGCCTCCCAGGCTGCTCCGGGGACCACAGGAATACCAGCCATGACAGTGACGACAAGGAACACGTGTGTGTCACTTGCTGTGGACCGCACGTTGTGCCGAGCGTTTTATATGTGTTCGCTCACCACTTAGGGGGAGGTTCGATTATTCCTCCTCCTTCACAGATGAGAAAACAGAGACACTGAGTCACTCGTCCAGATCATACCGTGACTAGGTGCTCCCCCGGATGGGGGTGGCTTTTTAACTCGCCCCCCGTGTGCCCATGTGGCCTTCTGCACACAGGCCAGTGCCCTGGCTGCGTTAGAACCTGGTGGGGCAAAGGCCCGTGTGGCAGGCCTGGAATTCTGGGCTCTTCTGCGCTCTCAGCCCAGGCAGACCCTTCCCTGGAGGCCTGGGCTGCAGCATGGAGGTCCAAGGGGAGAATCCTATAGCCCCGGGACATTGGAGCGGGCAGGCAGGGCCCTGTGGTGGGTGCTATACTGTTTTACCCACCCAGGTCCCCCAGCCCCTTCTGGGACCAGCACCCAAATTGCATGACTCCATTTGTAAGAAATGACCAGAATAGGTAAATGCATAGAGACGGAAAGTCAGATTAGTGGTTGCTAAGGCTGGAGCGAGCAGGGGTAAGGGATAGGGAGGTGACAGTTAAAGGGTTTCTTTTTGGGGGCGTTGAAGGTGTTGTGAAACTGATGGTGGCGATGGTCGCACGACTCTGTGACTAGACTAAAAACCACTGTGATGTACATTCAAAAGGGTGAGTCGTGGGGCACCCAGTGGCTCAGCCGGTTGAGCGTCCCACTTCGGCTCAGGTCACAATCTCTAGAGTTCAAGGGTTTGAGCCCTGCGTCGGGCTCTGTGCCGACAGCTCGGAGCCTGGAGCCTGCTTTGGATTCCGCGTCTCCCTCTCGCTCTGCGCCTCTCCCGCTCACTTGCTGGCTCTCAAAAGTAAAGAAACATTAAAAAAAATAAAATAAAAGGGTGAGTTGTATGTGAATTGCACCCTGATAAAACTGTTAGAAAGAAAGAAAGAAAGAAAGAAAGAAAGAAAGAAAGAAAGAAAGAAAGAAAATAAAGGAAAGAAAGAAAGAAAGAAAGAGGAAGAAAGAAACGAAGAAAGAAAGGAAGGAAAGAAAGAAAGAAAGAAAGAAAGAAAGAAAGAAAGAAAAGAAAGAAGGAAAGGAAAAGAAGAAAGAAAGAAAGAAAGAAAGAAAGAAAGAAAAGAAAAGAAAGAAGGAAAGGAAGAAAAGAAAGGAAGGAAGGAAGAAGGAAAGGAAAGGAAGGAAGGAAGGAAGGAAGGAAGGAAGAAAGAAAGAAAGAAAAAGAAAGAAAGAAAGGAAGAAAAAGAAAGAAAGAAAGAAATGAAAGAAAGGAAGGAAGGAAAGAAAGAAAAAAAAGAGGAAGGAAGGAAGGAAAGAAAGAAAGAAGGAAAGGAAAAGAAGGAAGAAAGAAAAGAAAGAAGGAAAGGAAGGAAGGAAGAAAAGAAAGAAAGGAAGGAAGGAAGAAGGAAAGGAAGGAAGGAAGAAAAAGAAAGAGAAAGAAAGAAAGAAAGAAAGAAAGAAAGAAAGAAAGAAAGAAAAAGAAAAAGATTCCAAGGCTCCTGGCTGAGCCGAGCCCAGTTTTCAGGGTATTTCCTCAAACAGCGCACACTTGGCCTCCAGGGGGCCGTGTTCGGCTGGTGAAAAATCAGGGCATTTTTATTCCTGGATCTGCCTCGCTCATATCTGTCACCAGCATTTCACCTGTACGTTGCCTGCTTGTCTGCGTCCCCTGGCTGTGTCCCCATCTGCCTCCAAGACTGTCCTTCTGTCGTTCCCTTACCATACGTCCCAGCTGTTTCATTCTTTAAAAGGGGCTCCCAGGCCAGCAGATCAGGTGGGGTCGTGACCGGGGACCAGAGGGACCAGTTATCCCCGTGCTGGGAGAGCCAGAGGGGCTCTGGAAGGCAGCCTTGGGCCAGAGGGACAGGAGGAGGTGGGGTGGTGACCAAAGCCCAGAGGCCTGGGTTCTGACCTCAGAGGAGACAGGAGACTCAGAGAGTGGGAGAAATACCCCGGCTTCTTCCACTGGGTCTGGAAAGGGAGGCGGGCTCTGTGGGTTGATGGGGCGCAGAGTGGGGAATGTCCTGAGAGCCCGGCTTGACCAGATGGCCTCTTGGGGACAATGAGAGGTGCCCCAGCATGTGATGGGGCAAGGGGGAGGGGACACCGTCACCAACTTCTCTGTCCGATCTCCTAAATGGGAAGGTCGCCAACTCCTCAGCCCCTCCCTAGCTGTGACTTCCTCCTTGGGTGTCACTGACAAACATCGTTCAAGTCTGTCCCTCCCCTACTGTGTGCAGACTCAGGTCACTGCTGTTCGGGCTTGTCTGCTCCAGGGGCCCCGGCAGTAGGAGGGAGGCGGGCAGGGGTGGCCATGGTCCCAGGTCCTTGGCTCGGAAGTCGCGGCATGGGTCACTTTTCTGCCTCGGCCTGACTATGCAGAAGTCAAGAGTCCCGTGACCCATGAGATGAGGAAGGAGGCAGCCGGGTGCAGAGGAAACGCGGGGGCTCTGGAGATGCACTGGGTTCGAATCCTACGTCTGCCAGTCCCTGACTGTGGACTCTGGGCAAGTGGTCTCCCCTGCAAGCCTCAGTTTCCTCATCTGGAAAATGGAGCCAACAACAGCCCATCCCTTGTAGGTTTGTTGTAAAAAATGAAAAGCCGTGACATGTCCTAAGCATTTGGCAGTGTGGCGGGCGGGCGAGTGGTTTATGCTCAGTGGGAACGCTGTGGGCGAGGCTCTGGAGTTTCCAGCCCCGGGGGAATTCTGGCCAGCTGTGTGACCGCGGGCAAGGCCCTCAACCTCTCTGAGTCCTCTTTCTGCACCTGTGAGATGGCAGGAACCATTCTGCCTGTTTCCCAGGGGGACCAGCAAGGATTCAGCGGCACCCAGCACCCTGCAGGCACTCAGTGCGCCTTAGCTGTTCTTGGAGTCGTGACTGCGTCCTGCCCCCCACGCTCCCCTGCACACGGGACGTCCGTCCAGGCCGCCCACCGCAAATCGGTCCTCCCCCCTCTCCAGCTTGCTTCCTTCCTTCCTCCCTGGCAGCTCTAGCCAGTGAGCAGACTTAAAGACAGCTGAGCCGAGGGGGGCAGGGACGGTGGGGGCAGGGGGGGGATGGGCTGGGTTTGGAATGCATGTCATGGTGTCGTGGTTGTGAATGAGGCGCTCTGCCCGCCTGGCTATGACTCAGCAGTGAGGATGCTACTTCCTGTGCCATGGGGGGGGGGGGCGTGCCCCGTGACCCGCCAGCGGGGCCATCAGGACCCCCCATCCCAGCATCAGTGAAGGAGACCTAGCAGCTGGTCCTCCGTGTCTTGGTGCCACACCCAGGGTGACTGTCCTTCCAAAGCGGGAACCTTTCGCTGCCTGCACCCCCAGGTCTGGGAGGCAAATCAAAGAGGGAATCTTCTAGAGCCGTGCCCGCCTTGCGTATTTCCCTTTGTCCTTCGTCAAGATTTCATAATGTTGACCTCGGTCGTGCAGGTGACGCTGGCTCTGTCACCCACAACATGTGTGACCTGTGAGGTCACCTCATCCTCGCTTTGGTTTCCCGGACTGCAAAACAAGCATCGGGACCAGGCCACGTTGGCTCACACTTCAGCTCAGGTCATGATCTCACGGTTCATGGGTTCGAACCCCGCGTCGGGCTCTGTGCTGACAGCTCAGGGCCTGGAGCCGGCTTCCGATCCTGTGTCTCCCTCTCTCTCTGCCCCTCACCCACTCTCACTCTGTCTCTCAAAAATAAAAAGTAAAACCGTTAGAAGAATTTAAAAAAATTTTTAATGTTCATTAAGTTTTGAGAGAGAGACTGACCGTGAGTGGGGGAGGGACAGAGAGAGAGAGGGAGACACAGAATCCAAAGCAGGCTCCAGGCTCCAAGCTGTCAGCACAGAGCCTGATGCGGGGCTCGAACCCACGAACTGCAAGATCGTGACTCGAGGTGAAGTCGCGTGCTTAACCCACTGAGCCACACAGGCACCCGTCGTATGTGTCTATTTTAAGTAAAAAAAAAAAAACAAAACCAAAAACACTTCAACCTCATGATGACTCTGAGACAGGCCTATCATTATCCCCATTCTAAAGGTGGGAAAACTGAGGCACAGAGAGGTCAAGTGGCTTGCCCCAGCTCTCTCGGTAATAGGAGGAGGGATTAGAGAACGAGGCTGAGTACTGTCAGGGTTGGGGGTGGCTGGAGGCGACTCCCGGGTGTCTGGCTGGGTGACCGGTGGGTGGCGATGCCCACGGGATGCGGGGCGCATGGGGACGAGCAGTTCTGTCCGCACGGTGCCCTCCCTGAGGTTGTTACCGGGGTGGAGCAGGGTCCCTTTGCTGCACCTGGGTTTCTGGCCCTTCTTCCAAGAGGCAGCACGGAGTTGTTGTGAAGAATTCAGGCCAGGAGGAGCCCGGCTGGCTCGGTCAGTGGAGCACGTGACTCTTGATCTCGGGGTCCTGAGTTCGAGCGCCACGCTGGGTGTAGAGATTACTTAAAAATAAAGTCTTGAAAAAAGAAAAAAGAAAAAGCCCGGAGCTGTGTGACTCGGGGCCATTCACATAACCTCTCTGTGCTTCAGTTTCCTTGTTAGTGAGATAGGAAATGGGATGATAGCTCCTCCCTCCAGGGTCTGCAGGGATGAAGTGAGATAATGTCTGTCTGGGGCCAGTACCTGGGACACGGTCAAAATAAGGAAGAAAAAGGAAGGAAGAAAAAAGGAAGAAAAAGCTTCAGGCGTGAAGAGGTGGGCAGCAGAGGGACCCGATGGCAGGAACTACCTCCCGATGAGTTGTGTCGATAGTGACCGCTACCTACGGCCCAGAGCTCAGGTATCCCCACTGGCCAGGCTCCCTTTGGGGTAAATATTGGGGTGCAGGGGCCTGACTTAGCTCCATGCCAGGCTCCGGCAGGGGGAAGAGGTCACTGGCACTTGGGCCTGATGCCTCCCACGGTTTCCTTAATCTGAAGCAGGGACCAGAAGGCCAAATCCTCGCGGGCTCCAACCACTGCCCACGCAGCAGGGTCAGGCGGCCGTCACATGCTGCCCCGTGTTTACATGGTGACCATCTCTGTGTGGTAGAGTCATCTGAAAATACGAAACCTCAGTCAGAAACCACATGACCCTCAAAGGGCAGGAGAGCAGGGAACTGAGCTGAGATGTCCCCGAATCCCTAGGGCTCCTTTGGCAGCCTGGAGAAGCCCAGCGACCCCTTCCAAATTTAGGCTTGTTTCGTGTTTCTTTTTTAATGTTTATTTCTTTCTGAGAGAGAGAGAGAGACAGAGCGCGAGCCGGGGAGGGGCAGAGAGAGAGGGAGACACGGAACCCGAAGCGGGCTCCGGGCTCCGAGCTGTCAGCACAGAGCCCGGCGCGGGGTTTGAACCCCTGAACCATGAGATCATGACCTGCCCTGAAGTTGGCTGCTGAACCGATTGAGCCACCCGGGCAGCCCTTGTTTCATGTTTCACGATGTACCTGGATTTTATTTCTGTTGATTTATGGGTAGACAGTTCATCGAAAAAATATTTAACATATACATTTTTTACGTTATTTGTAAACATCCTAGGTTCTGGTTTGACAGTGTCTCCCAGAAGTACTGACCACTAGAAAAATGAAAAAAAAAAAATAAATAAAAATAAAATAAAATAAAATAAAATAAAATAAAGCCATGTACCCGAAGGTAAGCAGAGGGCAGCGATTACGCTCTCTCTGGCACATCCACATCTCACTGGCCTTTGAAAGAACAAATCTGCGTGCCGTGAGAAACGCGTGTATCAGAATTTTCACGGTGGACGCTTCCTTTAGACCGGTCTTCCCCAGTAGAAATATAACTAACGCAAGCCACACGTGCCATTTAAATTTTTCTTGTACCTGTGTTGAAAAACGCAAAAAAGAAGCAGAGGAAATTTGGGGCGCCTGGGTGGCTCAGTCGGTTCAGCGGCCGACTTCAACTCAGGTCACGATCTCGCCGTCTGTGAGTTCGAGCCCCGAGTCGGGCTCTGGGCTGACGGCTCGGAGCCTGGAGCCTGCTTCGGATTCTGTGTCTCCCTCTCTCTCTGACCCTCCCCCGTTCATGCTCTGTCTCTCTCTGTCTCAAAAATAAATAAATGTTAAAAAAAAATTCTTTGCCCTTGCTTTGAACGTTCTCTTCGTTCATCTTTTCTCTCTTTAAAAAATCTTTTCCTCCAACATTTTATTGTGAAAATGTTCAAACATATAGAAGAGTTGAAGGAATTGTCCGGCAAAGAGCCATGTACCGATTACCCAGAGAACATTTTGTTATATTTGTTTTATCACTTACCCGTCCATTCATCCATCCACCCTCCATCCCACCTATCCATCCATCTATCCATCCATCCATTCCTCCACCCATCCATCCCACCCATCCATCTGTCCATCCACCCACCCATCCATCCACCCACCCATCCATCCATCCATCCATCCATTCCTCCACCCGTCCATCCCACCCATCCATCCGTCCATCCACCCACCCATCCATCCACCCACCCATCCATCCATCTATCCATCCATCCATTCCTCCACCCGTCCATCCCACCCATCCATCCGTCCATCCACCCACCCATCCATCCACCCACCCATCCATCCATCTATCCTTCCATCCATTCCTCCACCCGTCCATCCCACCCATCCATCCGTCCATCCACCCACCCATCCATCCACCCACCCATCCATCCATCTATCCATCCATCCATTCCTCCACCCGTCCATCCCACCCATCCATCCGTCCATCCACCCACCCATCCATCCACCCACCCATCCATCCATCTATCCTTCCATCCACCCATCCACCCTCCTTCTCTCCATCTACCTTTTTGATGCATTTCAAAGTAAGTTGCTGACATCCGTACCCTCTCCTTAGACACTTGGGCATATTTTTTTTGTTTTTGTTTTTGGCGTGTATTTCAATAACTAGTGTTGAATGTTCAGGATCTTTTTCAATGCTCCCGACCCGCCCCCTCCCCCTGCAAAATACACAGCTTACAAAAGAAGCTAGCTAAGTATATCTACAGTGACAGCCATGGGATAAAAAAAGTCCCTGTGATTCCTGATGATGACAGAGTCACAGGTCTGTGGGTGTTGCTACATGAGGAATTGAAATTACATACTAAATTCCAGCTGTAGGGGCGCCTGGGAGGCTCAGTCGGTTGAGCGTCCGGCTTCAGCTTAGGTCATGATCTCCCGGTTTGCGTGCTCGAGCCCCACGTCAGGCTCTGTGCTGACACTTTGGAGCCTGGAGCCTGCTTCAGACTCTGTGTCTCCACCTCTCTCTGCCCCTGCCCCACTCATGCTCTGTCCGTCTGTCTCTCTCTCAAAAATAAATAAACATTAAAAAATAATAATAAAGAAATAAATTTCAGTTGTAGGCTAGTGAAATGAAGAGGTGATTTTTTTCCTCTCCAAATCCACAGACCCTCTGAATTTGAGGACCCACCCTTCATTCTTGCATTAGGAAGCCCAAGGAAAACATGCCGTTACCATGCTACGCAAGTGCTACCAAGGAAGAAATTCTGACCATTGTTATGTGTGTTATCTTACCTAATCCTTGCAACGTTCCCGTGAGGACAAACGAAAACTGTTTCTCCACTCACAACACTTCTGACATCAAATGTTAGGGATTGCCCCAACCAGTTCTCGAACTTTCCGCACGCCATCCCGGCGTCCCATGGTTCAATTTCATTCTGACCGTAACTACCTGGAATTAACCCCACAGGTGAAGGGCTCAGTCCCACAAGACTACCCCACTTCAGACGTCGGTCACAAATATCCGGTCCCCACAGAGTCCCCACTTCTGTCTGACTTGGCTGCAGTGGAGGATTCTCATTCCCCACCCAGGTTTGATAATTTTCTGGCACAGCTCGCAACAGAGACGCTGATGTGTACCGTTTTGTCGTAGGGGATGTGATAACGGAAACATAGGGACAACCCAGTGAGGACATCCGTAGGGTGAAGTCTGGGAGGGTCCCGAGCGCAGGAGCTCTGTCTCCGTGGAGTTGGGGTGTGCCACCCTCCCAGCACATAGATGTGTTCAACTCGGAAGCTGGCCAAAGCCTACAGTTTAGGGATTTTTATAGAAGCCTCATCACTTTAGGCAGGATGGATCATTACCTCAGGCTCCAGCCCCTCTCCCCTCCCTGAGGGTGGAAGATGGGGCTGAGAATTCCAAGCTTCTAATCACGGCTTGATCTTTCTAGAGAGCAACTCACATCCAGGAGCCCACCAAGAGTCACCTCAGAGAAGCAGGAGACACTCCTGTCACCCAGGAAATTCCAAGGAGCTCTGTAGACGGTGATCTAGACTGACTGAGGGAAGCCAGCTGGGGTTCAGATCCCACCTCTGCAACCTCGGGGGAGTCGCTCACCCTCTCTGTGCCTAGTTTCCTCTTCTGCAAATCAAGATGATAGTACCCGCCTCCGAGGGTTGTCAAGAGGGCTGGCTCGGATGGTTTAGAAAGTGCATTCTTGGCAGGAGCATTTCAGGCGGGGTTCCTTCTGTCCCCAGGGCTGCAGGCCCGGCCCCAGAAGGTGGCTGTCCCTGCCACCTACACTGGAGCCCCCCGCCCATCCCTGCTTCTTTGTGGCACCGGTACCTGCTCTGTCTGGCGCCTGTGGACCCAGTAGCCCAGCTTGGGTCACATGCCCACATCCTAGCTGCCAGGAGGCCTGTGAAATGCAGGACCCATCATCTGTGGTCTTCCCAGGGGGAAGCAGACCTTCGCCTCGTTGAGACCCAGAGGGTGAGCATTTCTGCACGTGTGGGAAGGGCACAGTCTGGGCAGCCCCCACACAAAGCCCACCGCCCAAACAGACGGTTCGCTTCTTGCCCAGCATGCGGATGAGCAGACCGAGGCTCGGGGGCGGGGGTGAGGGGCACAGGCCCCACTGTCTTGCACTTTCCTACCTCCTGCCTCCCCCAGAAACACTCAGGGGCTTTGTGCCACTCTCGCCCAGCCCCAGGGGGGCATGCCTGAGGCGAAGGCCAAGGTCGGGGTCCTGGATCAGAAATGCCCTTTGTGGTTTCAGTCCACGGCGTCAGGGGTGGGGCGCTGATGGCAAAAGGGGTCCCGCTGGAGACGCTGATCCCTGATCCAAGGAGGGAGGCTGGAGGAGCCCCTGGGCTGCGGCTTGGGTCCCTCTTCTGTTCCCTGGCCCAGCCTCATTTCCCACTTTGGGGCGCTGCAGTGGGGGCGGGGGTCAGCTTATGCCCCGGGGGGGGGGGTAGGGCAGGGCAGGGGGCTGTGGGGTGTCTGTGGTCAGACAGACAGAAACCACCTTGTGTGGGACGGCGTGTTGTATCCGGGAAGATCCCTCAAGCGCCTCTCTGAAAACGGGGAGGCCTCCTGTAGTGGGGGGGGGAGTGCTGGGGGAGGGGAAGCACTGGAAAGGAGTGAACCACATGGGGAGCTGGCCAGGGGGGCCGCGCGCACGCACGTGGGCACCCGTGTGGACATGTGTGTGCCCACCTCCGCACACGCCTGTGCCCGTGGCCCCTGTGCGACCGTGTTTATGTTCTGAACGCGCCTGTGTGCGTCCTTGTGCGTGTGCACGTAAGGTTTCCTCTGCGGCTGCATCTGTCCCCCTGCGTGTGTCTTTGCATGTCAGTAGACAGCCTCACGCTTGCCTGTTGTTCATGCTTCCATGGCACGTCCTGTGTGCCTTGCTCCCGGGAGCTCATGTGTATGACCTCGGTTAGCCCCCTCAACGATCCTTTGAGGTCGGGGCTCTTATCCCAATGTTCAGACGAGGGGAGCGAGGCCCAGAGAGGTCGAGTGACTTCCAGAGGTGGGGACCCCGGGCTGCCCATGTCCACACAGACGGGCACCCCCCTGGAAATGTGTCCACCCGTGTTCCATCCCAGCGATCCCCCGGGGGCCAGGGCGTGTGGTCAGGCACGCATGTGGACGGGTGTGGGGGTCACGTACATGTGTGGGCCCTGCACGTGTGCTGGGCCCCAAGTGGGGGCTCCAAGAGGGGCCCGTGGGCGCTGGCTTGGCCTCCCTTGCTCTCTAAGAGCAAATCTCAGGGCAAGGCAGTCCCGGGCCACCCCCATGCCCTCCTGCCCCCCACCGGGCCCAGAGCCCGCCTTTGTCCTCTCTTGGGGCCCGCGCCGTGGGATCCCATGGAATTCTAGGCATTTGCCTTCGGAGGCCGGGTGAGGGCTGAGGGCACGCGGCCCGGTCACTTGTGGGGGCTGGAGTCTGTCCTCCGAGGGCACAGGACGGTGATGTTTGCAGAGCCAAAGCAGGGTCTGGGTGACAGCTCGCTTGGGCCTGGAGCCCGGCTGGCCGCAGCCTCTGCCTGGCACTGTGGGGCCTCCTCCTCGAGGGCCCCGCCAAGGGACCCCACGTGCCAGGCCACAGGGCCAGAGCGGGAGGTGTCACAAGAGGCTGTGGGTCACAGGTTCAGGGGCAGCTGACACTGCACCTGTAGTGGGTTGATGGTGACACCCCCCCCCCCAAAAAGATACGACCCCCGGGACCTGTCGCTGTGACCTTATTTGGAAACAGGGTCTCTGCAGGGGCCCAGGCCAAGGAGCCCCGGGGCCCCTGGAACCTGGGAGAGGTCAGCGTCCACCCCCAAGGCCTCCCGAAGGCCTGCTGTCAGCTCGATTTCAAACTTCTGTCCTCCAGACTGTGAGTGAAAGAGGAAGTCTCTGTTGTTTCGAGGCACAAACAGTCTGTTACAGCCCCCCGGGCACCTGCTCAGCCACCCACAGCCGCCTCCGCGTGGGTGCCCCTCACCCGCTGCAGCCTGGTTATTTATTTTCTGCCGATCTGCTCCTAGTCTCTTTCACCACGTTAAGCCTCAGTTTCCACAAGTGTAAACCAGGGACGGCAATAACGAAACTGCTCAGACCTTGCCGAGCTGAGCCGGATCCGTCGAGGGCAGCACGGATCGCAGGGGGCTGCTGCTCACAGGCGCTACCTGTCGCCCACTCATCAGAGGCCATGGGAAATTGTAATTTGATGGGGAGGGTGTACGTTACAGATAAACGTATCTTGGAACGATTTGGCCGTCACAAACCATGGGCAACATCGGCCTGGAGGATAGTATGACCGGCCGCCCACCCCACTTACCAGCTTCGTTCATTCACGCCACACCTCCTTCCTGAGCATCTATGTGCCTCGTGTCTGCACCGCGGACCCCGAGGCAGTCAAGCCCGAGGGCTATCCCTTAGGGCATTCAGTCTTGTTGGGGAGGCAAGTGAACAGGGACAGCGACAGCACAAGATGGGGAGGAGGGTGGGGGACAGGAAGGAGAGCTAAGTCAGGAAAGGCCTTCTGGAGTCAGGGGAGGCACGAGGCCAGAGCCGAGGACAAATAGGCCAGGAGTAGGCAGGGGAAGGCATTCTAGGCAGCGAGCCCAGCAGGTGCAAAGGCCCAGGGGCAGGAGCGTGTGGAAAAATAGTGACTCCTCAGTATTCCAAGCAGCCAGGAGGTGGGTGGTGGTGAGCGATGAGGCCCAAGAGGTCTCCCCTAGAAGCCTGGCCTGTGAGGGTCTGGGCTTGTCCTCGGGGCCTTAAGGATCACTGAAGCAATTCCGGTTCAAGGCCAAGGCCAGACTTCCTGTGTCTCTTCCTGAGTTCCTCCTCTGCCAGTACCCCCCAGCTTTATGGTCCAGACCTGATTCTCATGCCAATGCTTTTCCATCCGGAGGGACCAACGGTGGGAGGGGAAGTGGGGAGCCAGGGTTCCCAACACAGACAGGTTTCGGACACCCCAAAGACTGGGGCTCTGGTAACGTCTGGCACATAAGGAAGGTCAGTGTCTGCAGGTGCTGGGAAGGGCCCAGGAAGACGCTACGCACACACACACACACATACACACACACGCGCGCACACACACCCCTGCTGACTGATTCCAAACCTTGCACCACAGACCCCCAGGCCCGGAATACTCAGAGATGTGCGCAAAGCCAACACTTTGGGGCACCTCCCACACGTTGGGCTCTGGGTGCTCAATCACGGCGCCACACTGTCCCTGGTGAATCCCTCCCAACCCAGCTGCAGCCACTGGATGAGTCCCTTCCCTGAAAGCAGGCATGCGGTCCCAAGGAGGAAGGAAGCGCACCAGGCTGCACTGGGCCGGCTGCTGGAAGCAGAGGCTCCAGCCGCTCAGCCGCCTCCCTCACCCTTACCCCCCTCTGCAGCCCAAAGGGAAAGACCGCCCCCTCCTTCGGAGAACCTCCCCCTGCAAAAGCCACATGCACCTAAATCCCCATCTCGGGCTCTGTTTCTAGGGGACCTAGCCTAGATGAGATCATGTCTCATTTCCCCAGCCTAGAATCTTCCCACATGGTCTCCGTCCTTCCAGGAAGAGTCTCATTTCCATGGCTCAGCCTTTGATACCATTCCTCCTCTGTCCCCTGCTGACCCCCACCCCCACCCCCTGGCTTCTGAGGTCCTGTGCTAGCCCACCACTCAGTAAGAAGGGGCAGGACCAGCTTCTTGGGACCCTCTCCAAAGAGGTGTGAGTTCCAGAGGCCCCCCCACCGGGTGCATCACAAGCATTTGTTGGCTGGACATTCTACAAAGTGTTTTCTTGGAGCTTTAGAAAACCCAGCTCCCAGGATTCTGAGCTGGAGGAGAAAGGACCAATGGCACAGACATTCTTTTCACACGGACGTGGAAAATCTGGGGCAGCTCTGAGGGTAGCAGGTTCTTTGGGGCCACAGCAACCTCAGGGCTGGCTGGGCCTGGATGATTAATCGTTGTTAGGCAGAGTAACCTGCTTGAGAAACGGGCGGTCTTTGTTTGGCTGTTGATTCATCACGAAAGAATGAGAGGTATGTTCCCCTCCCTCCGCATCTCCTCCAAAGAACAACCGGGTCTCTGTGTTCTGAAGGGCTGTGTTTGCCTTGGGCTAGAGTCAGCAGGCCTTGGTACCTTCGTACAAAGCCTAGTACCTGAGTCAGGACTCATCCAGCTGCAAATAATGGAATCCCACTGAAATTAGCTTATGTTTTGTGTCACTGGCAAGTTGGGAGTGCAACAGCTTCAGGCATGGCTGAATCCAGGGGCTCAGGCAGTGTCGCCAGGGATCTGTCTCCCTTTCTTGGCCCTGCTTTCCTTCATTCGCTCGTGGGCTTTCTCCACATGCTGGCAGGGATGCTGCCTCACAGCCCCAGGCTTTTATCTCACTGGCCGCGTTGAGATGTCCCCTTCAAAACTTCTAGTCAGAGTCTGGAGGTTGAGTCTCATTGGCTCAGCTTGGGTCATGTGCCCATTACTGAAGCCATTGCCATGGCCAGCCTTGGTCACGTGCACAGCTCAGCCCTGGGAGCCTGGGGCGGGGCTAGGAAGAAGGGGAGTTTGGGCAGCAATGATAAGAGGTGCTGTCTATACCCAGAATCATAGGGGGTGGAGACTGGCTGTCTGCAAGAGACTTGTAGGGGGTTCTCTAGGGAGGCAGGCAGGGAGGGTCAGATCCCAATTTCATCAGCCTTAGAAAAGTAAAGTCATGAGATCTTTCTCACAAGTATTATGAAATAAATTCATACCATTTACCGGGAGCGAATCCTAAATTCTGGAGCTTTCCTCGATAGGCTCAGTCTCCAGAACTTTTAAGGAAGTGGCTGAGAACTTAGGATCTCAGGGAGTCGACCCCTAGGGAGGAATCCTGGCTCTGCCACTGACTAGCTGTGTGACCTTGGGGCAGTCACTCAACCTCTCTGTGCCTCCACTCCCTCACCTGAAAAATGGAGCCCTGACATTTCCTATCTCATGGGACCTTCGTGAGGATTAAATGAAGCTCTGTGAGGTTGGGTGTCTTGCCCGGATTGCGGGGCTAGGATTAGCACCAACTTGGTTAACCCCAGTTCTGGGCTCTTTCTGTCCCCAGTGCTGACCCACAGCAAGAGATCGTTGACTGTTGAATGAATGGAGAAAAATTAATGGAGGGCAGATTTCCCTCTTCTTTTTTTCTTTCTTTTTTTTTTAAATGTTTGTTTGTTTGTTTATTTATTTATTTATTTATTTATGTTTATTTACTTTTCTCTGCCTCTCTCTCTTTCTCTCGAGAGAGAATCCCAAGCAGGCTCCGTGCTGTCAGCGCAGAGCCTGATGCGGGGCTCGAACTCACGAATCGTGAGATCATGACCTGAGCCGAAATCAAGAGCTGAACGCTTAACCCACTGAGCCACCCAGTTGCCCCCAGGCTTCCCTCTTTGTGCCCTGAGCTCCCTCACTGGGTTCCCTCGGCACTCAACACAGCGTGGGCGGTGGGGGGGGGCGGCTCAGGCTCCCCCAGAAACAAGGATTTGGGTGGGCGTCATCCCCGGGCACAGCCTCATCTCATCAGACGACGCCTGCCTTCCCAGAGTCTCATCCACTGCTTTGCTTCCCCTCTCCAAGCCTCTCGCGTGTTCCTCTTCCGGCAAATTCTGACCTGGGGCCACGTGGGAAGAACGTCCCGGGAAACCGAGTTTCCAGCTGACATGAGTGGACAAGGCACAGTTGTCCTGTCTCCTCACGACTTCCGGTCCAGAGCCGGGCAGCTGGGTACCCCGGCTCTCCCTCACAGGACCGCACCTCTGCACGGAGGCCGCCTTACGCGCTGGCCTCAGGCAGGACTCCGAGAGGGTGACAGTGGAAACCCAGCCCCCCAAGGCCTAGCCTCAAAATCTGCAGGGTCACTTCTACTGCCTTGTGTTAGTCAAAGCCAGTCACGAGGCCAGACCAGATCTGAGGGGTGAGGAAACAGATTCCTTCTCTCGATGGGAAGAATTACAAAGTGCCGTGGCCGTTTTTCAATCACGAGGCACCCAACTGCCATCGTTGGAAGTCTGTTTCGATAAAACGTATTTGTGTACGATGACAGTGAATGTAAATGGAGCCTGCGGGGGATGTGCAGTGCGCAATGTGTGCAACTGTGAGGACGACCCTGCTGTTTTCACACACCTCGCCGTGGTAAGCAGCTGTTTTGTTTTTTGTTTTTTTTAATTTTTTGCAAATGTCTATTTTTGAGAGAGAGAGAGAGAGAGAGAGAGAGAGACCTGGGGAAGGGCAGAGAGATAGGGAAACATAGAATCTGAAAGCAGGCTCCAGGCTCTGAGCTGTCAGCACAGAGCCCGACACAGGGCTCAAACCCACCAACCCTGAGATCTTGACCTGAGCCAAAGTCGGACGCTCGACCGACTGAGCCACCCAGGCTCAGTTGTTATTTTTGAATGCCCGGCGTCCAGCATTCCTTTTGGGTGTGGTAGCTACCCATCCATCCCTACCTGACTTTAGTGGGGCTGACACTCTCAGACTCCAGGTATGGGCGTGTGATCAGGAATCCTACCATAGGGCTTGGTCACAGGATGGGCACATGATCCACGCTGGACCAGTGAGATTGGGTCATGGGGCTTTTGCTCAAACTGTTGGGAAAAAGGTGTTCTCTTTCCACCCTTTTGGATTGCTTGGCCGATCAGAAGCCTGGAACTGCTGGGGACCATCTTTGCAATCAGAAGAGAAGGGACTGCCTGAGAATGAGACAGGCACAGAGGAGAGCAGAGCCAAAAGATAGAGGGAGGGAGAGAGATTCCTGATGACAGCATTTGAACTCCTGGATCCAGCCATGCCTGAAGCCCTTACCGTGAGTTTCCCATTTATGTAAGCCGATAAATTGCCTTCGATGTAAGTTTCCACCCCTTGCAACCGAAAGACATCTTAACGACACAATGCGATACAGCTATTTGGGTCACACTCAGGACTAAATGAGCTAAGGATATGTATAGAATATGTGGCTCATAGGGGGCCCGTTAAAGGTAAGCTGTCAGGAATTTCTCTTCGGCCGCCCACCCCCGCCCTCCAGTAAATATAGTTCCAAGTTAAAATCTTCTAAACGTATTAAACAGTTTATAACAGGCATGGATGGGCCTGGCTGCTCGTAGTAGAATAAACACGCAACACCAAACTTTGACATTAACGCCTGTACCCTTGACACCCTGTATTCTTAATCTAAGTTCCGAAAATGCAGCAGAAGAGCGGTGGCTTGGAATAACCATGGGGAATGGTACCAAAACGATCTCAAGAGACACCCTCTGTGTTTGCTCTGCGAGAGGAGGGAAGTGGGGCAGCGTGGAGAGATGGAAATCTGTAAAGACAGTCTTCTCCATCTGCAGAGAATTAAAAAGCAGTTCACAAGTGTGAGGTCTAGAAGTGCTGCTCTCGTGACGGCCACCTCCTCCCTCCCTCCCTCCCTCCTCCTCCTCCTCCTCCTCCTTGGCTGCCCTGAGTTTATCCTGGGACTGAGCTTAGATGTGGGGCCGGGTGGAGGGTGTCCTGGGATTTCTCCCCACCCGGCGAGCCAGGGGGAGGCCGCAGGCGGCTCGGGGTCTCCGTGTTTGGAAAAGCATCCCAGCCGATTATTTACTCTGCGTCTGTCTACTGCCGGCCCACGGTGGCCACACCGGCCCCTCCAGATGCTTCCAGCTGGCCATGCCGCCTGGCCCACCGTGGGGCCTCGCCCGCCTTCCCCACTCAGGCTGCTGGCGTGGGTGGCCAAGGCGACTCCCCCTGTCCCCCCAACCTAGTCCCCCACCGCTTAGAACTTTCTGTACCCCTCCCCGCCCGCCCGCCACCAACCGCTTTGAACTGGCAGGTCAAGGACCAGAGCAAGCCCACAGATGCGTTCTGGTTTGTTCTGTTTTCTTTTGTGTTGTGTTGTTTAATCTGAGCTGGCAGCTAAGACTCAGGAGGCTTCCCGGGGAACTCTGGATTCGGGTCTGTCTTGAACAGATCGGAAGGTCCTGCAATACGGGGTCTGCCTTGCCCCCAGCGGCGAAAATTGGCCCCTGCTAGGCAGCATTTGGGCCCTTATCTGAGTTTCGGTGTCCCCCGGACCTGGGTGCAAGTTAATTATTAGGGAGGGGATCCCTGGAAGCACCGAGGCGGGGGTGGGGAGGAGAGGATGCGGGGAGACCGGGCGTCAGTGGGCAGGCGCTGCTGCGGGCCCGCTGGGCACCTCTGGGAGACGACACGGAACACGCCTCAGAGTCGTGCTGCCCGATGGGCACGGATGGGGAGTCACCATTATGTACACACTGTTGACGTACCTGACGGTAAGCTGCAGAGGGGTGTGGGCAGGGCCACCCCAGCGCCCGCCGCACCCTTTAGATGGGGCCTTGTTCGGCCCTTTGATGCAGTCCCCCCCACCCTCCGTGGGGTCTGTCTCCCCAGCAGGGGCCCGTGGATTCCTTCCGTGAGTCCTCATTCGCGTATGGCTGATTTTCATACCGAAAACAAACATCCCTCTCTGTTCACATCCCCTTCACGCGTGGGAAAGAGGACTATAGGCCAAGGATGCTCTGTGGTTAGCTCCCATTCAGGTTCCATGATTTTCTAGAAGGACTCACAGAACTCAGGAAAGTGCCGTTCTTGCTCTGACAAAGGTACAAAGGAACAGCCCGATGAAGAGGGAGGTAGGGTCTGGCAGGGTCCTGATCACAGGGTCCTCAGTCCCCGTGGACTTGGGGTACATCACATGGATGTGTTCACCAGCCCGGAAGCCCCTTGAACCCGTCATGTAGGGGTTCGTCTTGAGATTTCATGATTCCATAGGCATGATGGGCCACTGGGGAGTGAACCCAGTCTCCGGCCCCTCTCCCCTCCTGGGACCTTCCCATCTTGATCTCAGTCACTTGGCTGGTTTTTCTGGTGACCAGCCCCCATCCTGAAACTGTCTAGGCCCCCTGCCTGGAGTCATGTCATTAACACACGAAAGACCTTCTATCCCTCAGGAAATCCCAAGGGTTCTAGGGGCTCTGCTAGGAACCCAGGACAAAGACCAAATACATACTTTTTAAAAAATGTTTTATGTATTTTCGAGAGAGACCACGAGCTGGGAGGGGACATAGAGAGGGACAGGAGATCCGAAGCAGACTGTGTGCTGACAGCACAGAGCCCAACGTGGGGCTCGAGCTCACCAACCGAGAGGCAATGACCCGAGCTGAAGTCAGAGTCTCAACTGACTGAGTCACCTAGGTCCCCCCCACCCCACCCCACCCCACCAACACACCAGATACATACGTTTTAAGATGCCCTTCCTGCTTCTGCTGTTTTCCCAGCCTCCTTCAGCTTAAAGATGTTTCATCCTTACTGGAGAGGATCACCTGGGGCCCTAGGCCCTGGAACACCTTTCTTTCCTTTTTTTTAATTTTTTTTAAATTTTTTTAACATTTATTTTTGAAGGAGAGAGAGACAGAGCATGAGTGGGGGAGACGCAGAGAGAGAGGGAGTCACAGAATCCAAAGCCGGCTCCAGGCTCTGAGCCATCAGCACAGAGCCCGAGGCAGGGCTCGAACTTGCGAACTATGAGATCATGACCTGGGCCGAAGTCGGACGCCCAGCCGACGCCCAGTCCCCCCCTGTGGGACACCTTTCTGAACCTGAACCTCAGCTGCCTCTCTGCACGTGGGGATCCCCATGGGAGTAGATGAGATGAGCAGGGACATGTGTGAATGGCCTGGCGGGGGGCCAAGGGACCACACAGAGCGGTGACCTCCATTACTGTTCCCCTCTTAGAGATGAGGAAACTGAGGCGAAGGTGGCTTTACCCAGAGACGCCTGGCTCGTGGCAGGGCGAGGCTGGCTCTCTGAGTCCCCATCCCGTGTTCCAGGATGTTCTTTCTGTTCAGCCGCATGTTTCTAGTTCCACCATATCTCAACTCTGCCCCCCCCCCCCCCGCCCACCAGACAATGCCCTTCCCACTCTTCTCCCAATGAACCCTGGCTTCACTCGGAGCTGCTTCCTCCTGGAAGCCTTCCCTGACTGCCCTTTCCCTGGAAGCCTTCCCTGACTGCCCTTTCCCTCTGGGGGCTCTCCCAGGAGCCCAGTCTGAATCATCAGGGGCCCTACCTTCCCAGAGTTGGCACCGTGTGGAATCACTGATGCCTCCACAGTGAGGCAGGTCTAAACAGGCAGAAGAACAGAGTCTGACACCTCAAACCCAGCTGTGAAGGAATTACCCGGATAATTAGGAGAAAGCAGCCCCAGGGACCTGGCTTCTGGCTGCGTTGACTGTCTCCCCACCCGCCCCAGGTGATACAGGAGCTCGGGTCCCTCTGCCCCGGTGAGTGTCCTTCCTTCTCTCCCGCCACGGGGATCAGACGTGGAAACATAAACCAGAGTCAAGAACCCGACTGGCTGGCCCTCTCGTGGGAAGAGGGCGCCTTCTGGTTGTGCCTCACGTGGGACAGCTTTTGCAGGGAACACGTGCCCCTGTGCCTGTCTGGGGAACAGGACTCTGGGGTGAGAGGGAGGGGACCCGCAGCTGTCAGGAGCCACAGGGGAGGCTCCGACGGTGCCCAATCACCTCCGACCTAGCCAGGTGGAATTTATTCCCAGAGAGGGCTGATTCACCCCTCACATGTCATTTCAGCCCCTCCTGGCCTCCCTGCCCTTCCCAGGGACTCAGACAAACAGAGGAGTGGGGAAGGGGGGGTGAGGAAGTCAGTGGCCGGTTTGTGAGCTGGGGCAGGGGAGCCGAGAGACCCTCTTTCTCTCTGCCGGGGCCCTTTGGGGGCTCAGGGTCCAGGCCTTTCCTGCTCGGTCCTTGGATATCTTTCTGTGCAGATTCCCCGTGCATGGATGCATCCTGCCTGCTGGACAGGCTCCACCAACCGCTGGCCACATGCAGTTTGCTCTGGTCACAGGTGGCCCCACAAGAGGTCGGCCAGTCGTTCCTGTGGAAGCCGCCTGGGAGATGACTAAGGCCTCTCCTTCCTCACTCTCTGCCCGCCTTCCAGAAAACCGACCTGGCTTGGACTTGAGCACCAACCCCCCACCCCCACCCCAGGCTGACCCGGCTGTGGCCCCACTGACATAAAGAAGAGACACTGGAGCCCAAGGCCGCCACGGCTTGCGGAAGCCACAGCGTCACGGTCCTGGGGAACCACCCGGAGAGGCCCGCTGGTAACTCTGGGCCCAGCCAGCCTTGTTTGTGCAAGATCCACTCCTCCAGTTTCGGTGGCGTGGGCGGTGAGGCTGTGTTTCCGGTCTTCCCCACGGGGCGTGTGGCCACACCGGGCACCTACATGCAGACGAACCTCTTAGCCAGGCTGGGTGGCAAGGTGGTCATGTCAGAGCCCCCAGGGGAGGAGGGAGAGGGAGTGGGAGATGGGGTGCTCATGCTCCTCTGTCCTGCCTACAGAACAGCGGCCAAAAAGGCTTGGGGGAACATGCTCTAATTAGCTGCTGCTTTAATAGCTATTTCCAGGCGGTAGTGGGTGGGAGAGTTTTTATAGGCATGTCCTCTGGAGGCAGGGTTGCTAGAGTTAGCAACTAAAACCAGAGAATGTCCAGCTAAATTGGAAGGTCAGAGAAACAACAGATAATTTTTAATGTAAATATATCCCATGAAACATTTGGGACATAATTCTGCAAAAAAAAAATATTCATTGTCAATCCAACATTCAAATTTAACTGACTATCCTCTGTTTTTTTTCTGGTAACCATATCTGGGAGGTAGGATAACCCACAAATTTTGAGGCTCCTACCCCTTTGGCTTTTCCTTCCCCCTGCCTTATATTTAGTTGTGCGTATTGGGGGAGAGGGGCTCAAAGTATTTGAATCTGTATTGACATTGGTGACATATGTCTTGCTGTGTCTACTTTGCTGACATACAAACTGGCCTCCAATTCACGTCCTCCCAGCTCCACCCAAGAGTGAGACCCCGGCCACAGGAGCCAGCTGTTCCTCCTTCTGGGACATCATGGGCCACTTCAAATGGTCATACGGGTTGTACACAGTTCAACGCCATATTTGAAAATACGTCCCTCGGCAATTGTGCAGTGCACGACCTGCACAACCTGCACAACCCCATATAGCAACCCAGTTTGTGTGTCTAGATTTTGACCACCAGGAGCTTGCTTTCTCTCATATACTCCTCAAATTAGGCCGCCCAAGGGACACCATCCCATTATCCCTAATTCTCTCCAACCAAGGACAACTCGGGCAATCTGGGAAGGCACTGTAGCAGTGTTTAAAAACAGTCGAGTGCCCAGGCTGTGCACAGAAGGGCTTTTGATTCTCAGCGCCGACCTGACATCTGCTGGAGGGGCACTCCCTTCCCGCTGCCCGGAGTGCGCAAAGAGCGGGATTAAAGATTTCCTGCCCGCCTGCCCGCCCTCCACATCCTTTCCCGCTCCTGGGCCTGGCCAACCCCCCAACCTAGGCATAATTTTAGAAACTTAATAGATGCTGTGCCGCACATTCTTGGCCTGGAGCCTGTGGGGGCAGTTCCTAAAAGAATACAGACATTTCTTTCTTAGGCCATGCCAATAGAGATCCTCTGTTTTCCCTGGGGACAGGTTTCTGAGGGGCCATTGTACACGGACAGGCCCCTCACACACTTGCTCCTTTGTGGGGTCCCCCACCACCCCATCCCACCCGGGCTGGATTATTTTGCAGGGTTCGTGCCAGCTTCTCTTCGCCTTTCCTGCGGCCCCCAAAGCTCCCAGGAGCAGTGGGGACGGGGGAGGGGATATGGATTCCAGGGCCCCAAGTGGCGATGGCTGTGAAGATCCCTTCGTGCGTCGCTGAGGTCATTTGGTGTCTTGAAACTAAGTGACGGATGAGGGCCTCTGGGCCTGGGCAGGATTTTAGGATCCGGAGCTTGGACGACAGTGAAGGCTTTTGTTTCCTCCCCGAGCCGGGAAAGGCTTCCATGGTCTTTTCAGATTTCAAGGAATTGCCTCGTTCCTGGAACGGGCGTTCTCCAGGCTTCTGGAGTTCGAGGGAGCAGCGGGTAGGACGAGGCACAGCCGGAGGCTGGTGTCCTGTGACTGATGTCTCTGCAGCACTTGTGTGCCAGCCTCTGGCTGCAAGCTTCTCCCTTTGTCTTGTCTTCCCTCAACCGTAGCAGATGGGCGACCTCTGATATACCCATTTTACAGATAAGGAAGCTGAGGCTCCAGGAGATAAAGTGCCCGTGGTCACGCGGCAAGAGAGCGGCACAGCCAACACCGAAGCCTGAATCCTCAACCGTGAGCGTGCCCCCACCTACCCAAGTCTTTTATCGCTTGTTTAAAGAACAGCGTCGCCGAGATACCGTTCATGTGACATGCAATTCCCCCGTTCAAGTGCACAGTCCCATCCGTGGCTTTCAGTATCTCGAGCTGTGCAGCTCTCAGCGGTCGGTAGAGCCAGGTTGAGAATGCTCTCGTCATCTCGAAAAGCACCCCTTCCCCCTTCTCTGTCACCTCCAGTCCCCCTGCCCCCTCCCCTCCCCTGCCTTCTGTCCCTATGGATCTGCCCCTCCCGGACACTGCATGTAAATGGAATCAGACAAAATGTGGCCCGTTGTGTGTCTGGCTTCTTTCACGGAACATCGTCCGCATCGGGGCGTGTGTCAAACTTTATTCCTTTTACAGCCGAGTAATGTCCCTGATGTGGACGGACCGCACAGTCATGGGTTTGTCCTTGGATGGACCCTTCAGTTGTTTCCACCTTTCGGTTATTGTTAATAGTGCTGCCGTGAACGTTCCGGGCAGGTTTTCAGTTCTCTGGGGAGTCCCCGTTCCTAAGAAAGCTGTTCTGGTGCCTGCCGCTGTGCCTTTCTCTTGCCGGGACTTCCCTCCCTGGGCTTCCCCCCTGCCCAGTCAGGTCTGACCTGTGCCTCCGGCCCCAGCGCACATCCCTTTTCTCACAGTGGTCACTCTCTGTTCTTCTCAGCTTCCGTCAGAGGCAGGGAGGTTGCTCGGCCCTTGCGTCCTTTGCCCCGTTACCCTCTTGCTGTGTGATGTCGGGCTGCTCACTCAGCCTCTCTGGACCCCAGTGCCTTTATCTGTGAAATGAGGACCTAAGTCTGACCCCATGGGGCTGCTGCGGGGGACGAGACGGTAAGAGCTCTGTGTGCTGGGAGCCTGGAGCGTTGAAGATGTGCCCTCTCCAGCCGGGGGTTCTTACCCGGCCCAAGTTCCAGCCCCAAGCATGCCTTGGTTGTTGTCCTAAACCACGCTCGGCCTGCCTTCAAGGAGCAGTGCGAGAGTGCAGGTTTTCAACCGCGTGCAAATTTACTGCCCAGACACATTTAGCAATGGGCCTCTTCCGTTGTCACAGTGGGGTGAGGGCTGCTCCTGGCATCTGGCGGATGGAGGCCAGGGCGGCTGCCAAGCGTCCTTCAGGGCACAGGACGGCCCCCGACGGAGAAATACCCACCCAGCTCCACCTGCTAACAGCACCTGATCGAACGATAGTATCGTCACTCATTTTTCGTGTGCGCGTTTATTTCTTGATCAAAATGCTTTTCGTTGACGTAGACGGACATAGAACATCGCGTCAGTTTCAGGTTCTAGCCTGTTGATGCGATGCTTGTATACGTTGTGAAATGATCGCCACGATAATTACTACTGTGTAATTACTGTCACGCCACAGTCACAAAAACTTTTTTTTTTCTTTTGATGCATGCTCCAGATCTGCCCTCTTACCAGTTGTCAAATACACACCTCGATAGTATTACTTAAACAGTTTTCTTTAATGTTTATTTATTTTTGAGAGACAGAGAGAGAGCACGAGTGGGGAAGGAGCAGAGAGAGAGAGGGAGACACAGAATCCGAAGCAGGTTCCAGGCTCCGAGCCATCAGCACAGAGCCCGACGCGGGGCTCGAACTCACGGACCGCGAGATCATGGCCTGAGCCGAAGTCAGACGCTTAACATGACATTCTCGTGACTCATTCATTTTATAACTAGATGTTTGTACCTCTTGATCGTTTTCATCCATTCGGCCTCCTTCCTACCCGGCCTGCGGCCAGCCGCCGCCAAGCTGTTCTCCGTTATCTGTGCGTTTTGTTTGGTTTTATTTGTTTGTCCTGTTTTTTAGATTACACATGTGAGTGAAATCATCCAGTGTTTGTCTTTCTCTGTCTGACTTACGTCACTTCGTGTGATGCCTTCAAGGTCCATCCGTGCTGTCGGAAATGGCCAGATTTCCTTCTGTGCAATGGCCGAGCAGTATTACTCTGTATATACACACCACGTAGTCTCTACCCGTATATCCTTCCGTGGACACTGAGGCTGTTTCCGTATCTTGGCTGTTGCGAATGACGCTGCAGTGGGCACGAGAGTGCAGGTATCTTCCCAAAGAAGCGTTTGTGTTTTCTTTGGGTCAATATCCAAGAACGGAATTGCGGCATCGGATGGCAGCTCTGGTTTTAATATTTTGAGGAAACCTCCACACCGTTCTCCACGGTGGCTGTGCCAGTGTGCGTTCCCCCCAGCAGGGCGCGAGGGTCCCCTTTCCTCCACGTCCTCGCCAACACCTGCTGGCTCTTGTCTTTCTGACTCTAGCCACTCTGACAGGTGTGAAGTGGTATCTCCTGGTGGTTTTGATTTGCATTTCCCTGGTGATGGGTGGTGATGAGCCTCTTTTCGTGGGCCTGTTGCCCACCTGTCTGTTTTCTTTGGGAAAAAAAAGTTCCGATCCTCTGCCCATCTTAAAATTGGATTCTTTGTTGTTTCGATATTGACTTGTATGAATTCTTATCTTTCTTTGTTTTGGATATTAATCCTTTACTGGGTATATGGTTTATAAATAGCTTCCTCCATTCTGTAGGCTGCCTTTTCGTTTTGTTAATTTTTTTTTCTTCTTTTTTTTTTTCATTTATTCATTTTTGAGAGACAGAGAGAGACAGAGCACAAGAGGGGAAGGGGCAGAGAGAGAGGGAGAGGGAGATACAGAATCCGAAGCAGGCTCCAGGCTCTGAGCTGTCAGCACAGAGCCCGATGCGGGGCTCGAACTCACGGACCGCGAGATCATGACCCGAGACGGAGTCGGACGCCTAACCGACTGAGCCACCCAGGCGCCCCAATTTTTTTTTTCTACGCAGAAGACTTATAGTTAGATGTGGTCCCATCTGTTTGTTTTTGCTTTTGTTCACCTCGCCTTTGGGGTCGGCTCCAGGAAAAAATCATCATCCAGAGCTATGTCAAGGAGTTCACCACCTGTTTTCTTCTAGGAGTTTTATGGTTTCAGGTCTTAAAGGTAAGTCTTGAATACATTTGGAGTTAATTTTTGTGCATGGTGTAAGAAAGCGGTCCAGTTTCAGTCTTTTGCATGTGGCCGTCCAGTTTTCCCAGCACTGTTTATTGAAGAGACTGTCCTTTACCCACTGTAAATTCTTGCCTCCCTTGTCGTAAATTAACTGACCTTATATGCGTGGGTGTTTTTCTGGGTTCTCCGTTCTGCTCTATTGATACTTCTGTCTGTCTCGATGCCAAGACCACAGTCCTGATTACTGTAGCTTTGTAGCATAATTTCAAATCAGGGAGTTTGATGCCTCTGGCTTTGATCTCAAGATTGCTTTGGCTGTTTGTGATCTTCCGCGGTTCCATACAAATGTTAGGGTTGTTTGTTCTATTTCCGCAAAAAATGCCGTTGGAATTTTGACAGGCATTGCATTGAATCTGTAGATTGCTTTGGGTAGTCTAGACATTTTAACAACATTAATTCTTCCAACCTGTAAGCATGGAATATCTTTCCGTTTATTTGTGTCTTCTTCAATTTCTTTCATCAATATCTTTCAGTTTTCAGTGTACTGGCCTTTCATCTCTTTGATTATAGTTATTCCTAGGTATTTTATTCTTTTTTTTTTTTTAACGTTTATGTACTATTAAGAGACAGAGAGAGACAGAGCATGAGCATGGGAGGGGCAGAGAGAGAAGGAGACGCAGAATCTGAAGCAGAGTCCAGGCTCTGAGCTGTCAGCACAGAGCCCGACATGGGGCTCGAACCCATGGACTGTGAGATCATGACCTGAGCCCAAGTCAGACGCTTAACCAACTGAGCCACCCAGGCACCCTGGTATGTTATTCTTTTTGATGCCATTCTAAATGGGATTGTTTTCTTAGTCCCTCTTTCTGATAGGTTGTCATTACTATATAAAAATGCAGCCAACCTTTGCATATTGACTTTGTACCCTATAACTTTTTTGAATTTATTAGTTCTAATGGTTTTTTGTGGCGTCTTAGGGTTTTCTGTGTATAAAATCGTGTTGTCTACAAATAGTGACAGGTTTACTTCTTCCTTTCCAAGTTGAATGCCCTTTATTTCTTTTACCTGCCTAATTGCTGTGGCTAGCATTTCTAATGCTTTGTTGAATAAGCGTTGTGAGAGTGGCTATCCTTGTCTCTCTCCTGATCTTAAAGGAAGATCACCACTTCCTTTTCACCACTGAGTATGATATTAGCTGTGGGCTTTTCAGACATGCCTTTATTATATTGCAGTATGTTCTGTTCATACCCACTTTGTTGAGAGTGTTTATCATAAATGGATGTTGAATTTTGTCAAGAGCTTTTTCTGCATCTATTGAGATGATACATGATTGTTATCTTTCCTTTTGTTAATGTGGTGCATCGCGTTGATTCATTTGTGGATGTGGAGCCATCTTTGCATCCTCAGAGTAAATCTCTGTATATATTTATTTATAAACTTGCCCTTCGCCAAAATGGATTAGAAACAACTAGGGGTGCCTGGGTGGCTTACTCAGTTAAGCATCAGACTCTTGATTTCGGCTCAGGTCATGATCTCACGGTTTGTGAGTTCAAGCCCCATATCAGGCTCTGTGTTGACAGCTGTGGAGCCTGCTTGGGACCCTCTCCCTCTCTTTCTCTCTCTGCCCCTTCCTCGTTCCCCCCCCCCTCAGAAAATAATAAATAAACTTAAAAAAGTAACTAACAAAGATAGCAACAAAACAATAGGATTTTTTTAAATGAGGAAACGGTCATAAAAAAATAGGAGAAAAGAAAAATAAAACATCACCCATGTTAAAGCACACTACTGCTTACAGAGCTGGGATGTACCTGTGGTCTGAGCTTCCCAGTGGCCAGAGCAAAAAGGGAAACAATCAATTTCAAGATGTTCACCCTTCCAAGATTGAAAACAAATTAAGAGCTCAAGGGAAGTCTGGCTTTTCTGGATCTGAAGAACTCAAGGCTTTTCTCTTGTCTGCCTTTTATACAGGGGCCGCAGCAATGTGCTCAAGTTGACAGCACTGTCCTCAACAGCAGCCCTCCACAGTATTGAGTGCCACATTCTCCAAAGCAGGTCTGTGACCTAAGGCTGAGGCCAGCTCGGCAAAAGCAGCCCTTTTCTAAGCATCTAACCTGAGTCTGGTGGTTTACTTTCCCGACATGATGGCAGAAGGCAAGGCCCCATGCTTTAAGCAGTTCAGAACGGTGATGGGAGCAGGGGCTCTGGATCCAGACCGCCTGGGGTCAGGATCCGGATTTTCTCCCCAGGTAACTGTGGGACCCTGGGCCTTTCCCTGAAGCTTTCTGAATTCAGTTTCCTTATCCATCACATGGGGCAGAGCTACTACTTACTTTACAGGGCTGATGGCAGAAGGACATGAAATAATACGGACCCAAGGCTGAGCCCAATGCTGGCAAATGTAGATGCTTCATGCATATCAACTCTTGTTCTGTTCACGGAGGGTGCTTGGTACATGCTTTCGGAACCCCTGCATTCGGTACGCGTCGTGAAGGATTCAGCCTTCGGGGTGGGGCGTATGCTATGGGATCCAGACCCGCCCTGGAAAGCAGTGCAAGGAAGGTTTTGGGTCGTGGGACACCTGCAGCTAGACACGGTCAGTTATGATCCTGCTGTGTTCCTGCTGAAAACCTTCTCTGATTCCTCGTCGCAGGAGAGCAGCCTTCGAATGCTGTATCCCAGGCACGTGGGGCTCGTCCCTGACTCACCACCAACCTTTCCACTCTACACCCACTTGCCTCCTATAGTAACTCCGGATGCCAGCCCGTCGTCAACTCACCAGGCCTTGCTCGTGCAGTGTCCTCTTCCCACGTCTGCCTCGCTCACGTAGTAAGACTTGCTCGAAGCATCGACCCCTTTATTGTTTTAAAGTGTTTAAAAGTTTATTTACTTATTTTGAGAGAGAGAGAGTGAGAGAGAGAGAATGAGTGGAGGAGGGACAGAGGATCTGAAGCAGGCTCTGTGCTGCCAGAGGAGAGTCCGATGTGGGGCTCGAACTCACGAACCGTGAGATCATGACCTGAGCAGAAGTCGGACGCTTAACCGACTGAGCCACCCAGGCGCCCCTCAGCCCCTTTAAAAAGTGTTGAATTTCCTACCCACTAGGGAACAGTGGTTTCTTCCTTGTATCCTCCCCAGGTATTCCCCTAAGTCTGCTGTCAGAATGCATATTCACTCACTCATTCATTCATTCACTCATTCATTCATTCACAAATTCTTTCACTCTTTCATTCACTCACTCATTCATTCATTCATTCATTTGCTCATTTATTCACTCATTCTTTCTTTCATTCACTCATTCATTCACAAATTCTTTTACTCTTTCTTTCATTCACTCATTCATTCATTCCCTGATTTGTTCACTCACTCACTCACTCATTCATTCATTCACTCATTCATTCATTCACAAATTCTTTCACTCTTTCATTCACTCATTCATTCATTCATTCATTTGCTCATTTATTCACTCATTCTTTCTTTCATTCACTCATTCATTCACAAATTCTTTTACTCTTTCTTTCATTCACTCATTCATTCACTCATTCATTCATTCACAAATTCTTTCATTCATTCACTCACTCATTCATTCATTCACTCACTCATTCATTCATTCATTCATTCGCTCATTTATTCACTCATTCTTTCTTTCATTCACTCATTCATTAACAAATTCTTTTACTCTTTCTTTCATTCACTCATTCATTCACTCATTCATTCATTCCCTGATTTGTTCACTCACTCATTCATTCATTCACAAATTCTTTCACTCTTTCATTCACTCACTCATTCATTCATTCGTTCATTCGCTCATTCATTCACTCACTTACTCTTTCTTTCATTCACTCATTCATTCACTCATTCACTCACTCACTTATTGATGCAATCCATCATTCATTCACCCATCGAGGACTGGGGAGCTATCATGTGGCAGCCATTGTTCTAGGCACCGGGGTTGTAGCAGCGAGCAAAACAGACAAAATCCCTACCCTTGGGTTTCTGTGTCTCCAGCCCTCATACCATGTAAGTGCTCAGTCACCCGCCCTAACAGAGTTCTCCAGCTCTGTCCCCTGCCTCCCTACCCCATGCCCTGGGTCCCAGGGCATATTTGGTCCCCAAATATATGTCCCACAGGCCCCTACCCCCTTGCCCTCGTTCCTCTGGCCTCGGAAGCCCCCCCGCCAAGGTCAGCCCCATTGTCATCCCTGCTTTTCAGAGAGGCTGCTGCAGAACCTATCTCGGGTCACACAGCCAGTATGCCCCAGAGGAAGGACTCAGATCCTCCCCGCTGCAGAGCTGGTGCGGGCAGCGGCCAGGCTCTCAGTGCTGCTGGGGCCTCTGACTCTGAAGGCCGCTCATGCTCCAACCCCTCGTGAGGGACCTAGGGTCGCGTTTGCAGAAGGGAGACAACTTTGAATGATTCCATGAAGCCCCAGGGTGGGGCTCAGCCAGCAGTCTGTCAGGGAAGCGGGACATCTTAACAGAAAGGAAGGCGCTCGATGATCTAGCGGGCCTGGGTTCAAATCCCAGCGTCACCACCTGCTGAGTTCTGTGACTTGGCTAAATCACTTCACCATTCTGAGGCTCAGTTTGCTCTTCTCTAAAATGGGCTTTACCTGTACGGTCTCTACCTGTTGGGTTATTATAAAGACTAAGGGAGATGCCATCGGTAAACGAACACACCAACAGAATCCAGGGATTGTCACCCATCGTGATTCTTGTTCATGATTATTATTGTTAATCGTACTTTGCTCATCAGCATTGTTCAAAATAATAAGAGGGCTCAGCCACTAGCTTCAGGAGTTTACATTCAGCGCTCTTGCCCTCACCTCCTCCAGGAAGCCCTCACTGACCACTCCCCACCCATACCCCTAGAACCTCTACATCCTTCCTTTGTACCCTTTTCCCACTGACCCTTACAAATACATTTCGTGGCCTCTTTAAGTCCTCCACCGGACTCAGACTTGTTCTTGGCTCTCGCTTGTTCTCCAGGGCCTGCGATTAGTGACTGGCATCTTGTAACGATCAGTATTTATTTGTTGCGTGACCAAATGGAGAGAGGACAGTCTCAGATGTCCTTGTTCCTCCCTCTGGGGCCGAGAGGAGGACATTCCTGGGGTCCTCCTAGAGGAGACAGAGGTCAGGAATACCTCTGCAGGGCACCGATGTGGCTGAGGGTGCCCACGTGGGTGTCGGTCCATAAGAGGGATTGACTCCTGGCCTCAGAAGCTGTGCCACTCGCCCATGTGTCTTCATGCTGCTAGGGAGCTTCTGGGAGTGGGTGAGGCCGGCCCGGCACAACCTCCCCTACAGATCACAGCATCTGGCACAGTGAGCTTATGTCCTGGGCCCTCTTTACTTGCTCCTTCGGGCATTACTCCTTGCTGTGCAGCCTGGGGCAGGTCGTTTCACCTCTCTGTGCCTCAGCTGTGTCTTCTGTAAAATGGGCTCACAGAAAGCGTTTCCCCCTCAGCACGACTGTCGGGATTAGATGGAAACATCCGAGTTGCCCAGCTTGAGAACCGCTCCGAAAACGGGAGCTGCCCCTGGAAAATTCTTTAGCCTTATTTTTTCAACCCAGCAAGGATTTACAGAGCACCTACTATGTGCCAGACGAGCCGAATGCCAGGTCCTGGAGGCCCAGCGGGCAGGATCCTGTTTCAAAGAAGCCAGATTAAAAAAAAAAAAAAAATGTTTATGAGACAGCTGGGGAAATGTAAACCCAGACTGGATGACATTGGATGGAATTCAACAATGTGTTCCTTTCTCTCTTTCTTTCTTTCTTTCTTTCTTTCTTTCTTTTTTCTTTTTGCAGCGCATTGTAGTTTCGTGGTTGTGTTTTTAAAAGGAATCCTCATCTTTTGAGAGCCTCAAACCAGCGTGTTTGCAGATGAAATGATCCGATGTCGGGGATTTGCTTCAAAGTCATGGCAGTCTCTAAGACGACACTGATTCCCCGGGACCAGCTTATTTAAAGCAAAAAAAAATCCAGTGGCAGAGGGGACGTGGGGGACCTGGATGAGATCTGTGAAGCCTCGGTGGATGCTGTGTGGGATGTGAGTTTTGCAAGGTTGCAATCCCTTAACTAAGTGGGTAATGGCACACCTTGCGTGAGCGAGGCCCTAAGGAGAAGGTGGGGAGCAGGAGTCTGGGTCACAGGTCACGGGGTCGTCTGGTCTTGATGCTAACCGGTGGGAAAGCAGCAGCTTTTCATCTTTTTTTAGCTATGAGAACCCCAGGCCCCGTGGAGGTCCGTGGGGGTCCCCGAAGGCAGAGCTGATGCTGAGCTGTATCCCCATCTGGACAACGGATGGCCTTGATCCTCTCTGCTCAGAAATGCCCAGTGCGACGGATGGATGTGTGTGTCCCCACCACCCCCCCCCCCAGCAGGTCCACAAGGTGAAACCTCACCCCCAGCGGGATGGTGTGAGAAGGTGGGGCTTTGGGGAGGCAACTGGTGGATGGGGGCGGAGCCCTCATGAATGGGATCAGTGCCCTGATGAAAGCGACCCCACGGAGCTCCCTGCCCGCTTGCACCGTATGATGACATCCGGGTCATCGGCCACTGAATCGGCTGGCCCCTTGGCCTGGTACATCCCAATCTCCGGAACTGTGAGAAATACATCTGTGTTGTCTCTGAGCCGGTCCTACTGGGGCCTTCTGTCCTAGGAGCCCAAACCCACCAAGATATGCAGCGTGACGTGCTCTGGGCCACATTCTTCATGCTTGCAACCTCCCGATGGGGCCCGCGGTGCACAAAGCAGCCCAGTGAGAGAACACACCCACCTTCCCAGCCCTGGCTTCCAGATGGTGCCGGCCTGGCCTCCAGGTTTCCACGGTGGGGAAGGGATGCCCTCCCCGCCCTCTGGAGTGTGGCGGAGAGGGGAATGCTTTTTCCCGCCTTCCTCCGGGCTCCGTGACACAGGCACCTGGGTCACAGATGTGTCCCCGCAGGGAGACAAAGGTGGCGATGACCTAACCACCCCCACAACGGGCAGTTCTTTGAAAAGGCGTGAGTCCCCAGCTCTTTCGGAAAGCAGCTCTCGGCGGAGTGTATCAGGGGCCGGAAAGGTAGGCGCTTCCCTCTCCAGCGATCACACTTCTGGGAATTTGCCCGAAGGAACTAATCCTAAAAAAAGAGAAAAGAAAGACCACACACCCAGGGATATCTACCAAGGTGACAAGTGTAATAGGAAATCATTGGGTGCGACCGGTAGGTTGTCACCCTTGTAGGCATTTTAAAAATGAAGTCAGGGAGGCTCTTTATGGAAAATATGGACTCTGTAATGCTAAACAGAAAACAGAAAACACAATGGCCACTGCGGGGTGGGGGGCGCCTGTTCCGTTTTCGAAAATGAAGACTGACGTCTTAAGGCGTGTTTCCTTTTTGGATGGTCCCGTGGCTTTCTGGAGGGGAAGAGAAGGACGAGTGGAAAAAACCCGGGGAGGCCCTGGAAACCCTCTGGGAGGGAGCGCCCCTCGGGACAGGGCTTTGGCCTTTTCCACATCAAAAACTAGTTGACAGTTCAGACAGCCCAGCCTCTTTCCTGGAGACTGAGGCAGGCATGTTTATGTTTTCTAAAAGGTTTTAAAAGTTCTTTAAGTTATTGCAAAAGCAAAGCAACGCGTGCTCATTGTTTAAAAAAAAAAAAAAAGCACGGAATTGTATAAAGTAAGGCTGCTGCCCGTGGCCTCCTTCTCTTCAGAGGGGGCCACCTTGAGTCCTTTCTGTCTTTTCATTTTTTTCCGTTTCCAGGGTTTTCAAATTTTTTTTTTTTTTTTTTTTTTTTTTTAGCTCCAAGCCGCAGTGAAAAAATAGATTCTGCATTGTAACCCAGTATACGCGGACGCTGGCGTATAACTAAATAGAAAACTTATGCAATGCTACTTATTATAAGAAATGCCATCTGGGGTTGTCTCTTGGATGCTGTCTTCCCCGTCCTGGCCTGTCTGTCCTGTCCTATGTCATCCCATCCCGTTCTGTTTAAAAGGCAAGGTGGCTGGTCATGACCCAGTCATATGGCTTCATGTCCCACCGCTTGGCGTGACCTTCGAGGAAGCAGGTACCATACATGTTCCCGTTCGGTGTCCATTGCCCAGCCCCCACCCCACCCCCTCCCTGCTCTACAGCTTGTCTTTCCCCCTGGAGGATTTCACAGCCCGATCTCTGTAACTGGACAGACGGGGCTGGGGCCATTTTGTCCTCCTAAATGGTGGCAGAGCAGTTTCCGCACTGATTTTTCATGATGGGTTTGTCCAGCTCCCTTTTAATGGCCATTTGCATCGTCTCCACTCTGGGCTGTGGAGGCTCCGTGGGGTGACCCATCTGTGCCCAGCCACCGGGACATCTGTGCAGTGAGTGAGTTCTCAGTGCGGATCGCCCACAGGTCTACAAGCAAGCGCCTCTCCAACATCTCCACGGCCGCCGAGGTTGGCCCAGAGAGGGGCTCAGGGAGGTGCGGTGGGATCGTTTCCTCCCCACAGCCCCCCAACCCCGGGCGCCCTGAGTCTGATGACTCTACAGGATCTCACTTCTGTTTTGTTCTCGCGATGCTGGGAACTACCTATGTGGGTCTGAGAAATGAGGCAGGGCTGCAGTCCGCTTCTCCTTTCTGCTTCTTCGCTTCCTCTTTGACCCTCTTCAGCCCTGATGCCACAGCTGTTCCCTGCTGCTGGGGATTTCTGTCCAGGGGCCTTAGGGCCTTCGTGCTGTACTGACTTGGCTTGTCAGCTCCCAGGCGGGACAAGTTGGCTCCCTGCACAGAGGCGCACAATTTGGAATGGGCGGGGGCTTGGCTGCAGTGAATTAGAGTGAGAATTCAAGCAGTTCACATTAGAATTTATTCGTAGTCCTGCCTTAGGTTCAAATCCCAGTTCTGACACCAGTGGCAAAAACCTTGAGTCTTGATTGCTTCCTCATTTATAGCATTTTAGAGAGGGGACAGCCAGTGCAAAGGCCCTGAGGCAGGGCTGTGCTAGAACAGCAGGGAGGCCTATTTGGCTGGAGCAGAGTGAGGTCGAGGGTGTCTGGAAATTGAGGGCACAGAAGAACAGAGCTCAGATCATATAGCAAGCATTCTGGAGGCCTTAGGGAGGGTCCTGACAGCACTCTGGATTGTGGGGAAACTGAGTCAGGAGCTCAGGTAGGGGGTGTTTGGTGATCTGTGTCCAGACTTCATTTGTTTGAGTGGGACCATTTTCTTATCATGGAGCTGTGTCTGTGGCCAGCGGATCAAAACTGATTGGAGAACAAGGGGAGGCACTCTCAGGGACTTGTGGGTTTTTTTGTTTTGTTTTGTTTTAAATTTTTTTTTTTAATGCTTATTTATTTTTGAGAGACAGAGAGAGACAGAGCACGAGCAGGGGAGGGGCAGAAAGACAGGCAGACACAGAATCCAAAGCGGGCTCCAGGCTCTGAGCTGGCAGCACAGAGCCTGACGCGGGGCTCGAACTCACAGACCGCGAGATCATGACCTGAGCCGAAGCCAGACGCTCAACCGACTGAGCCACCCGGGCGCCCCATGTGGGTTTTTGTGTTTGCTGGAAGGGGCGCTTAAGAACAATAGCAGGTCAGTAATAGCAGCTCTGAACCCCCGAAGCCTTCCTTTGTGCCGGCACCTTGCCACGCTGCTTCCCTTCGTGACTTCTTCTCACTGTCATGGCCACATTGGGAGCTGGCAGGACAGCTGAGAGAGCGGGGGAGTCTGCAGGGAGGGGCCGGCTGAGGTCTTGCTCCTGGGAAGGAGCCAACAAGGGAACTTTGGCCCAGGCCTCGTGCCAGACTCAAGGCATCACCACTGCTCCGTTTCCTCAAACCGTCCATCAGCCCCCCCAACCCACCCCCTGAGCCCTGGTCAGACCCTCTGGAGGTGGGGCAATTCCAGGCTTCCCCAGACCCACAAGCCCAGCCCCCGGCCTGCCCGTCTCCTTCTGGCCGGGGGAGAAACCAGCCTCGAACCAAGTTCTGCAGTTGAGGTCAGGCGCCCCGGAGCTGATGGCCGAAAACTCATGTTCAGGTTCAAATCCACAAAACGCAGAAAGGGCCCAGCGATGGTGAAAGTCGCAGACAAGGACGTCCCTTTGAAAGCCAGGTGGGGAGCCGTGGACAGACACATCCATTGCGTAGCTCTGGACTGGAGGCTGGCGGAGGGGGCGGGGACCGGCTGTGCAGGGGTGAGTGGAAGATAAATGCCAGAATCCCATTTATTTGACACATGGTGACATGGTGCACCCACAGCAGAGTTTTCAGTGGGAAGAGAAACAACTCTATGAGCAAGTATTACTACTTCCACTTGATACAGGTGACAGCTGAGGCCCAGAGAGGTTAAGCGAGCTGCCAAAGGCCACCCAGCTGGTCACGGTGGCAGTGGCGTTTGGAACCCAGGCTGCCTGGCTCCATGCCTGTGTTCAGCCCCCATGTTGTGGACAGCTTCTTGGAGCTTAGAGCCTTCCAGATCACTGAGAGCTTTCAGGCTAGGGCCTCAGAGCCTTTCCCCCCAGTATATTCTCCTGCAGAGCCCCAACCCACAAAAGAGAAATAGGCAGTTCTGTATGAGCGGAAGCCAGCCCGTGCCCTCTCCAGAGTGAAAAGACAGTTCTGCCAACTTCCTCCAGCCCAGCCCAATCCCCCTGCATGTTCTTCCCGCACCATGGGCACCCACGGAAGCCCTGTGCCTCTTACGCCTCTGTCTCCACAGCTGGCCCAGATGCTGGAACCTCTCCGGGCCTCAATCTCCCCATCTCGAGAATATGAGGGTTTTTGCAAGGAGACAATGCGATGACGAATGTACGAGTGCTTTGCCCAGGGCCTTGCAGCCAGCGGGGGCACAGTTGGTGTTTCCCATCACCACCACCACCACGGGCAAGCTTCTGGTCCCCTGGCCTCATTTCCCCATCTGCGTGTCTCAGCGGTAAGACTCGCTACTCCAAAGGGCTTCTTCAAGGATGAGTCATGCGATGTGTGCAGCAACCATGTTTTGGAAATGGAAAAGGTATTATGGAAACATTAGTTACCAGAACTTGTTGTTATGAATAGCACAAACCAGCCAGTGGAGGCTATTTCTGGCTACTGAGTTCCTTCTTTGAAGATTAGCTTTTTTAAACAAGCAATTTGTATGTGTCCTGTAAATATCAGAAAAAATGGCCAGGAACAAAAGGAGACAGTCCCTACTCAGAGGCTCCCGTTGGCGGTGTTCTTTATCCCTGAGAAAGTGTCAAGGCATTTTCCCAGAGTGTGTGTGTGTGTGTGTGTGTGTGTGTGTGTGTGTGTGTATCTTCCCCCCCTCTTTTAACAACAACAAAAAAGATGGGATCGTTCTCTGCATTCTCCAAGCAGCTCGTTTTTCTCTCCTGGCTGCTGTCATTTCTGATGTCTCAGAGCACAGCCCGAGGGCGGCCCTCCCTTTCTGTCTGCCCATGTGATTCCGGGGTATCGGTGCATGTGTCTTCACGGCCCGGATCTCATGCCGAGACTTTTTGGGTTGAGCACAACAGCAGACTCTTCAGTGGGAACAGAAACAATCACAGATGTCATGAAAAGCCATGTGGCCCCCTTTGGCTATGTCCTAACAGGGCATAGGTGAGTGCCTGGTTTACTTTTTTTTTTTAATTGAAATAAAATGCACACAATACAGAATTTAAGATTTCAACTATTTAAATTTTTTTCTTTTTTTACAAAATGTTTACGTATTTATTTTTTGGGGGGGGCGGTTAGTGCACAAGTGAGGGAGAGGCAGAGAGAGAGAGAGAGAGACACAGAATCTTAAGTCAGCACAGAGCCTGATTCGGGGCTCGAACCCATGAACTGTGAGATCATGACCTGAGCTGATGTCAGACATTCAACTGACCGAGCCACCCGGTGCCCCCCCCCCCCATTTTTTTTTTTTATTTTAGAGAGAGAGTGCAAGTGAAGGAGAGGTGCAGGGGGATGGCCCTGGCATCACGACCTGAGCCAAAATCAAGAGTTGGATGTTCAACTGACTGAGCCACCCAGGAGCCCTAGTGTTTCTCAACTATTTTAAACTCTACGATTTCGTGGCATTTAGTACATCAAAGTAGTGTGACCATCGCCACAGCCAGCTTCCAGAACATGTGTAGACAAACCCCATACCCATTAGAAGTCGCTCCCCCTCCTCCCAGCCCCAGGCCCCCACGAATCAGCCTTCTGCCACTGTAGATTTGCCTATTGTCAAAATAACCTACAAATGGAATCCTATGATATGGGACCTCGTGTGTCAGTCTTCTTTCAATGAGCACAATGTTTTCAAGGGTCACCCACATTGTAGCGTGGGCCTGTGCTTTCTTTCACTGTGTGCCCGAACGGTATTCCGTCGTGTGGATGCACAACGTCTCGTTCACCCACTTATCAGTTGGTGGACATTTGGTCATTTCCACACTCTGACGGGGGGTGAATATTGCTGATAAGAACATTCCTCTGTACCTTTTTGTTTGAATGCCTGGTTTCAATCATTCTGTGTATATATTTGGGGCCGGAACAGCAGCTGCGGTGTTTTACATGGCCCCCAGCAACGTGTGAGAGTTTCAATTTCTTGACGTCCCTCCCAACCCTTGTTATTTTCCATTGAAAAAAAAGAAAACTTTTTTTTTATGGCCACCACAGCGGGTACGAAGCGGTATCTCATTGTGGTTTTGATTTGCATTTCCCCGATGACTAACGATGTGGAGCTTTTTTTTTTTTTTTTCAGCTGATTCTTGGCCACTCGTATATCTTCTTTGCAGAAATGTCTACTCAGGCAAAGGTGCCTACTTTTACTATAACTTACTTTTAGTTTTCATGGGAAAATGTGCATGATGGTAAAATTTACCCTTTTAACCATTTCTTAGCATACAGTTCAGTGGCACAAAGTGCTCATAGTGTTGGGCAACTGTTAGCACCATCCAGCTCCAGAATATTAAAAAAAAAGACTCTTTTAAAAAGGCACCGAGATTCCCCCCATACACCCCCAGCCCCCCGAAAGGCACAGCCCTCCCCCGTTATCAACAGTCCGCACCAGACTGGGACGTAACGCTTGCCTGAAAAGGCAGCTGAGATTTTGAAAGACGTCACACCGATCTGTACCTCAGTTTGGGGAGTCTTGCCGTCTGTGATGGTTGTTAGCCTTAATGTCAAGTTGGCTAGGCCATAGTGGCCGTTAATTCAACTACACACTAATCTAGGTCTTGCTGTGAAGGTATTTTTGGAAGGGGTTAACTTCTACAACACGTTTTTGTTGTTTTTTTTTAAAGGGCAGTGCAGGTTAGTTTATTTTTCTGTACATTTCTCATTTTCTTTATTATTTTGCATTATATTACAGTATTGTAATCATTTTTATATGAATATTTTTGGGTTGTGGAATGAATCATCCGAGTTTCCATTATTTCTTGTGGGGAAATTCACTTTGATATACAAGTGCTTTGGATTACAAGCGTGTTTCAGGAATGAATTATGCTCGCAATCCAAAGTCTTACTGTACTTGAAACAGTGCAAGGAGTGAATCATGTTCCATACCACAAGTTTTAAGTAAAGGAGATTATTTTGGTAATTTGGGCCTCATCCAATCAGTTAAAAGGCCTTAAGAGCAAAACTTAAGTTTTCTGGAGAAAGGATTACACCTGTGGACCAAAGCTTCTACTCCTGCCTGAGGGCTTCACCTCTCTCTCTCTCTCTCTCTCTCTCTCTCTCTCTCTCCACATTCATTCATCCTATTCTATCTATCTGCCTACATACCTATCCATCCTATCTATCTGCCTATCTGCCTCCCTATCTATCTATCTTATCCTATCCTATCCTATCCTATCCATCCATCCTATCCTTCCTACCTACCTACTTATCCATCCCATCTATCTATCCATCCTATCTATCTACCTATCTATTCCTTCCTTCCTTCCTTCCTTCCTTCCTTCCCATCCTATCTATCCATCCATCCATCCATCTATCATCTCCTTCCAGTACTGTTTCTCTGATAGAACTCTGACTGATATACTACACGAATGTCTTTCCATTTCATTTAGGTCTTTAATTTCTTCAACAATATTTTGTAGTTTTCACCGTATAAGTCAGACTTTCTTAACTTATTTTCTGATTTTCATTGTTGTGTCATTCCTTACTAGTGTACAGAAATGCAACTGATTTTTGTATGTTGATCTAGTTCCCTGCCACCTCGCTGACCTTGTTTATTAGCACTGATGATGTTTTGTGGATTCCTTAAGATGTTCTCTGTGTAAGATCATGTTGTCTGTGAACTGAGATAGTTCCTACTTCTTCCTTTCCATTCTGGATGCTTTTTACTTCTTTTTCTCGTGGAATTGTCTTGGCTAGCACTTCTGGTACAATGTTGAGTAGAAGTGGCAAAGGCAGAAGTGGCAAAAGTGCTTGTTCCTGATCTCGGGGGGGAAAACATCTAGTCTTTCACCACAGAGGATGTTGGTCACAGTAGATGCTCTTTATCAGGTTGTGGGATGTTTCCTTCTATTTCTACCCTGTTGAGTATTTTTCTCATGAAAAGATGTTGGAGTTTTGTCAAATGCTTTTGCTGTGTCTATTGAGATGATCGTGTGTCTGGGTTACTTTCCTTCGCTTCTCAGAAGCCCTGGGTTAGAAATTCAATCTGTATGGTTTCTTGGGGATTGAAAAAAAGAGTCACAGTTTTACAGCCCTCCCCATAAATAATCGCTAGCTCACAGGCGCAGTTAAGTGTTTAGGACATCTGAAAAACAAACAAACAAACAAACAAAGCCAGCTCCCGTGATGCTCAGCTGTTGAAAGAGAAAAAAGGAATGACGTGGTGGCATTGAGTAAAAGACAGAAGTAATTCAGATGTGCAATTACTTTTCCCTCTGCAGAAAAAGAAAGAAAGAGGTGGGGGATAGGGGAAAGGAAAGGAAAGGAGAGGAGAGGAGAGGGGAGGGGAGGGGAGGGGAAGGGAGGGGGAAAGCATTCACACAGGCTGTTCCTTGAACATTTTGCGCTGACAGAGTTTCTGTAGGGCTTGTATCTTGCTAGTGACAGTCCGTGATACTCTGGTTTTATGTCAGGACAACATGCCTCTTTGCCCACCTTGAGAATGGAGAATGGCAGAGGCTGGGCTTATTCCAGCTTCCTCAATAGTTTTAAAATAAAAGATTGGCCTCACTAATAAATAACCTTTCCCTGGCGATTACTCACAGTTGGGAGGACTTTGAAATCCCCTCCCCCAATTGAGTAATACCTTTCGTGGCTGGTAGTGGCTGGGTCCATATGGTAAAAGGTGGTGAGAGCTTTGAACAGGGGCAGAGAGGACAGTTTGCTCTGGGACTTTGGACAAGTCATTCTACCTGTCTGGGACTCAGTGTCTCTGGGGTCTTCGTGTGAAGGCAGAGGATTCCATCACCGGAAGAGTCTTAGGATCCAGTAAGGATCCAGATCTATGAATCCCTGGAGGGACTCAGAGGCTCTCTGCCCAAGTGGCATTTCTCTAGATGGCCACATCAGGGTTCCTCCCATTTCCAGGACTGTGTACTCTGAAAGCCACACAAGCTCCTTAATGCCTTGTAATGACTTCTCCCAGAACCCTGCTGGATCAGGGCTGCGGTTACTACCTTACCAGGCAAATGGGGCTCTTAGCGGATAGGCAGGCAGCACCCATTTAGGGGCAGAGCACTGAGTGGGTGTTGAAACAGGAGATATTGATTTGCAGATTCTAGGGGCAGGGGCACCTGGGTGTTTCAGGCCATGATCTCATGGTTCATGAGTCTGAGCCCCAGATGGGCCTCCCTGCTGTCAGCACAGAGCCCACTTCAGATCCTCTGTCTTCCTCTTCTTGCTCACGCACATGCTCTCTCTCTCTCTCAAAAATAAATTTCAAGATTAAAAAAAAAAAAGAGAGATTTTAGTGATGGAATAAGAAAGTACCTAGGGGGCGTGGACCTCCCTGGGGACATAGAAGGTAGTAAGACAGGATATTGGTTTTATTTAACACCTAACCTGTACTAAACCCTTTGCTTGCAAGATCTCAATGCATTCTTAGATATATGCGACGTACTGTTAATGCCTATTTTACAGACAGGAAACTGAGGCCCAGAGTGGGTGACTTTTCCAAAGGCACACGGTGTATCTCGGGCTATCCGGATGCGTCTGAAGGTACGGAACTCAGTTACGGGTAGAGTAAGGGCTGCTCTACTGAGAGCAGGGAACCCTGAACCTGGGACTCAGAAGTTGGTGGTCCACGCTGTCTGAGGGTGGGAGGGGTTAGGAATGCCAGAGATGGGGGACCTAGGGGAATGGGGAGAGCAGGATGCGGAAATCAGGAGGGGAGGGGGATCGACGAGCAGGGGCAGAATCCGCAGTGGGGGGAGGGGGACAGGATGGGGAGACTGGGGGGGCCCCCCCGAGGTCATCGCGAGGAGCCTCGGCAGAACCTAGGGGATCCAGGGAGTGAGCGGGGTCGGGGTGCACTCTGGGGATGTTCCGCGGGACGGAAGGGACGGGCAGAACCCGGAGGGGGGGGGGACAGCCTCGGGCACGTTCCAGGCCGCACTGGGCGGGGTGGGTCCGCGCGCGGGCTGAAGGGGGAGCCGGAAGCCTGAGCCGCCCCGCCCCCGGCCCCGCCCCCGGCCCCGGCCCCGCCCCACCCCGGTCCGGCCGCCCGCCTGCGCGGCTCGCTCAGACCTCCCGGCTCGACTGGCTGCGCGGGCGGCGGTGAGTGTGGCGCGGGTGCGGGCGCGGGCGGGGGGCGCGGCGGCCCGGGAGGGAGCGGGGCTCGGCGGCGCGAGCACTGGCCCCGGACTCGGGAGCAGCCGAGGCCGGGAGACCCGGGGCATCGCGCCGGTCGCGGGGCTGGGGGGGCTCCGGCGGGCCCCGGGGGTCGAGGCGGGGTGGAGGGCGTAGGGGACCGGCCGAGATCTGGCGCGCGGGGCCCGCCCGGGGCCGGGTGTCCAGCCTCCCGGCGCTTGTCCCGGCCGTGGGACAGGCCGGGTTCCGTCCCTGCCCCGACGAGTGGGCCGAGCGCCAGCGCTGGGGTCGTCCGAAACAATTTCCGGACGCCGGTCCCGGAAAGTCGGCTTTTATGGGCCGCGGCATCGGCGCTCTTTGCCTCTGCCACTGTCAGCGCGTGCCTTTGTGGACACCTGGGGGCCGAGGGAGCCCCCGAGAGGCGAAAGTCCGGACACAGTGAGAAGGGAGCCTTGGCCCTGGCCAAACCCCTTCCCCGCGGGTTAAGGTGGGCACCCGGTGAGCTCAGGGATGAGCCCCGACAGACCCACCTACTGGCGGTGCCCGATGCGTGCTGGTGGCTCCGGCTGGGGAACTTGTGGCGGAGGTGGACATCACCCCTCCCGACCAAGCTAGGCAGGTGGCCTCCTCCCCTCTGCTCTCCAGGTCAGTATGGATCTGGGCAGTGGTGTTGGTCAAGGTCAGGGGATAGGGAAATGGCCCCATTCTAGAAAGGCTGAGCATTCCAGGGCTCAGGCCAGTTGGACCTTCACTAGTTTTCTGATCACTTTTGTGCTTCCGATTCGTGGGGCTGATGTCATTACCTGTTGGACTGAGCTTGCTGGTTGGGAAATCCAGTTTCTGGAAGTCAAGGGCCTTCCCTTACCCCATCAGGTTAGACTGTCCCACCAGCCCTCCCCAGGGGGTACAAACCCTGGCCTTGGCCTGGGGGGCTGGTGCTGGTTCAGGGGCAGCCTGGAAGGCGGGTTGGCCCTGCAGTTTCCCCGGGGGCCCTTTTTAAGCGAGGGCATGGTTTGCATGATTGTATGCTTGACTGCCTCGCTTGCTTGCTTACCTTCCTGTCCCCACCCGCAGCCTTCTAGGGTGGTTCTTTTAAAGTAGGACTAACCTGGATTCCATTGTAAAGAGAGGCATGAGCTGGTATCTGGGACTCCACGACCGTGTTTGGTTTTCTCGTAGCTGGATCAGACTCTGGAGAGCAGGTGACCTGTTCTACCTGCATGAAGTAACACCCTTGCTGTACTTGGCTTACCGCTCAGCCAGCCTTTGTGTGGGATCAAAAAGTGCACCAGACTCTCTAAGAAACATTAATTGTAGATCTACTATGAGAGAGGCCCGTCTTCTCTCTTTCCTGTTACTTTAAGGCATTAATAATAGATGCTTTTGTTCACATTTGAAAAAGTATCCTTGTAATGTTTTTGCGGATTACGTGACTGGGTGATTGATCTGAAACAGGATCAATTTCTTAGGTCTCTAAAATACTAGATACTTTGGTGAGTATACCTCCCTTTACTCCTTCAGTCTCTTTTATGGGCTGGTTGTGAAGAAACAAAGTGCCGCCCTTGCCCTTTAAAGGACTTGGAAGAAATGGCTCCTGGTCCTGAAGGATTTACGCTGTGGGTTAAAAGTGGAAACACATGCAGGTGAAAAAGTCAGTGCTCTCTAATGCCTGGAAGGAGCTTGAGGGGAGTGGAAAGGAGGGAGGTGTGAGCAAGAGGCCAGGATAGCCACTGTGGGTTTAGTAGCAAAGCCAAGGCCTGAGCATATGTGGACACGTGGGGGGACATGTGGAAGCAGCAGAAGGATCTCAGCAAAGTTTCAGAGGAGGCACAGACAAGACGAGGGTTGGGTGGTAAAAGGGGAACCACTGGGAGGGAAGGAGCCAGAAGGCATTTCCAGCCTAAGTTAATTTTCAAGGAGCTAAGCAGCACATACTCTTGCTGTTAATTAACCACAATGCCACTGTGAGAATGGGCTGGTGCCCATCTGGGACTTAAAATTCTGCTGCCAACCATGAATCAACCCAGAGCTCCAGTGATGGTTGGAAGAAAGGAGATTCATGAGAGGGAGTCCTAGAGTCCGGGCACTGCAACTTGTGTTGTATTTGTTTTTGCTTTTATTGCAATGAAAACAGCCCAGTGGATGAGGGGGTCCGTCTCATCAGGCAAAGAGACCCCCTTAACTCTGCATTTCTCTGGTGCGGACGTGTTTATGATGTCCTTGGTGCCCATTTGGCCTGCCATAGTCCGTTCTGAGCTCGACGGGTGTTTGCTTAACCTTAAAATTGTTACTTGAGCTCCAAGTGGTACTTTCCTGGGTCCACACAATGTCTTATTATTCGAATCTTTGTATTCTGGGCCGCCGTGATAACACTCCCTTGGCTAATGTAGTCGTCCCTGCGTGCAGGTTATTTCAGTAGAAGAACTGTGTGTGATTTCACAGGCTTTAAGATACAGACAGAGGGGCGCCTGGCTGGCTCAGCCGGTGGAGCCTGCGACTCTTGATCTCGGAGTTGTGAGTTCGAGGCCCATGTTGGGTGTAGAGATTACTTAAAAATAAAATCTTAAAAAAAAAAAAAGGCACAGACAGAAGAAAGGAAATATAGAGGGTATCTGCTTGGTGGTTCCTTGCTTCCCTGTAGTGGGTGGGAAATTAATTCACCAGGATCCTAAAGGCTCAAGGCACTGTGTCCTTTATGTCTTCTTTCCTTATAGGTGTTAACTTTCGAGAAAGGAACAGCCAAAGAATTTCAGCTGCTTAGTTCAGGGAACTTTAGAATTGTCAGTGTTCCTGGAATAAATTTAAGAGCTTATCATTGCCTTTTGCCTTAACCTTGAGTGCAGGGAGGTTATTTGTAGAGGATGCAGTGATATTTCTGAAAGTTATGTAAAAAATAACAATATTGCAGAAAGTGTGGAAGTTAAAGAAGATCGGGGACGATCTCAGCCTGTGAACCAAACAGCTAGCCTCAGTTTACCTTGTTGCACGGCTTGGTCTGTTATCATGGAGCCTGTTTTTTGTTGTATTTTTTTTTTTTTTTCTGAAGCTGTAATCAGGGTCCGTTACAATTTTGTATCCCGATGCAGTCGTGTTTGTGTTCTCGTGCCGTTTCATCAAAACTCATCATTCCTGTGGAAACTTGGGGATGTGGTTTCACCAGGAATCCAGAGGGAAGTTCCCCTCTCCCGATTGTGGGGGTGGGGGGTGGGGAGGGAGGAGAAGCCCACCTCCCCAGTGGAAGGATTTTTCCATTTCGCGAATCACTGTAATTTGTACTTATGCCATATTTGAACTGGCCTTCAGATTGTAGTAACTTTATCTTTGATTTGTGGGACGTGTCCCCCTGTAGAAACAGACTGAGTCCAGATGATGGCAGTTGAAAATATTGCCCTGAAATCTTTCCTATGAGCTTGAATTTGTTTGAGGTCACATAGCCTAAGAACTGTCGTACAGGGTTCTCGCTTCGTCTTCCGAAGAAGGCAGGAGATCCCGTTTTCTCCTTTTGTCGAAATTCCTCCCCCGTGGTAATTTAGAGTTTAGGAAGTCCCGTTCGCCTTGGACATTTTTTCCGGAACCGTAGGCAGTTTAAATTCCATTCTAACAAAACCGGCCTTTTGCAGAATCTGTGTATTTTCAAGACTGCTAACTAGTCTCAGTTTAAGAATTTGGAGCACTATTCGATTCACTACATGTACGAGTCTGGTAGTTCCTTAGAGTTTTTATAATCAGGTTTCACTTAATGTTTGCATTCTTGTTAGAGAACATTTTTCTCCAGAGATCGCAAAAGACCCGATCTTTTTGGCCTTGCCAGCTGGCTCTCCACCTGTGTACCAACAGGGGCTGTTTTCTTAGATGTCCGTCCTGACATGAGTGCCCCCCATTTTTATTTTTTGGCTTAAGGAATTCCCCCCCCCCCCCCCCCATCATTTCAGTGTTGCAAATATACCAATCGGAGCTGGTCTCTGGGTTCCTTTTCTGGGGCTGGACGGTGGGGACAGGCTGTAGGATTGAATAATCTTCCTTTTCTCTCCTTGAAAGAACTGATTTTAGAAGGAGGATTAGGTTGGTGATTAAAAAAAAAACAAACTGCTTTATCTTCTCCCTGAAGGCCTTGCCCTTTTCTGTGTTGATCTGATGTATTTTTAGAAGAGTTTATCGCCCACATGTGTTTAAAACCGCTTTGTGAGAGTTTGGAAATCTAATGTTTTAAGGGAGGGGTACAGATGTGTGGCCAGGCGTCCTTGTACATCCAGCTGAGGGGTTTTGGAGAGTCCCCAAACCTCGGGGTCTGGACATTTGCTTACATTCAGGCATCTGTCTCTCTCTCTCTCTCTCTGTCTACCTCCCTCCCTCTGTCTTTTCTCTTTCTTTCCTCCTTTTGCCTTCCTTCCTTCTGTTCTTTCTTTCTTTCTTTCTTTCTTTCTTTCTTTCTTTCTTCTCCCTCTCCCTCTCCCTCTCTCTCCCCCCTCCCCCTCCTTCCCTCCCTCCCTCTCTCTCCCTTCCTTCTTTCCTTCTTTCCTTCCTTCCTTCCTTCCTTCCTTCCTTCCTTCCTTCTTCCCTTCCCTTCCCTTCCCTTCCCCTCCCTCTCCCTCTCCCTCTCCCTCTCCCTCTCCCTCTCCCTCTCCCTCTCCCTCTCCCTCTCCCTCTCTTCTCTCCCACCCCCTTCCTTTCTTCTTTTTTTTTTCTTTTCCTCTCTTTCTCTTTCTTTCCTTTCTCCTCCCCATTTAGAAATATTAGAAACCCTGGTCACAGAAACCGGCTGCACGTAATGTTTTGCATTTCACCAAGATACACTTTAAAAAATTACTTTCTTTAAAAAAAACACACAGAACCCTTTTTTTAAAAAAACTTGTTTTTTAAAATTTGAATTGAATGCCTTTGGGCAAGGCCTGCCTGCCTGCCCCACTTCACCTTATGGTTCAGTTTTAGGCTTATAGGAGAGTCGCAGTTAGTATAGGGGGTTCCCCAGGGACCCCTCGCCTGGTTTCCCCCATTGTTTACAATGTCCTTTGTCATCCCCACAGTACCTCTGTCAAACCGAGGAAATGACATTGGTGCTTCACCATTAACAAAACTCCAGGCTCTGTTTGGAGTTCACCAGTTTTCCCACTGACATTCTCTTTTCTGTCCTGAGGTCCCATCCCTGGGACCCCATGCCGTTTATTCCCTTTTCTATCATCCTCTGGTCATACGGTGCCTCAGTCTTGTTTCTCTGACTTCTTGAGGCGTACCCATCAGGGATTTTGTAGAATTTCCCTCAGATTGGGTTTGTCTGGGGTTTTTCTTCTGGTCACACTGGGGTTAGGGGTTTGGGGAATTGGCATGGATGTGTCTCATGACCTCAGGGGGTCCTAATAACATGAACCTTCATCACTAGACTGAGGTGGTGGTTGTCAGGTTTTTCCATTGCAAAATTCCTGTCTTTGTCTGGTGGACTATCCCCTAAAAGCGAGATACAAAATGCAGCCCACACCCAGGAGGGGGATGGAGGGACTAAGCTCCACCCCCTGGAGGGAGGAGCGTCTGCACCCACTATTTGGAATTCTTCTGGAAGGAAGACTTGTCTTTTCTTCTGTATTGAAAAAATGCACACTTCTAAAGAGCTTGCACAGTAGACTTGGCTTTCGTATGTGGAGTATACATACTGTTCTATGCATGTAATATCTCCCTTCTATGAGGACGCAGTGTGGGCATCGCCTTCCCAAAACCCTGTGGGGACCCCGGAGAAATGTAGCACACAGACCTTGCCCTGGAGGGGTGCAATGTGGTCCAGTTAGGGAGACGCAATCTAACTTGCAGACCGGAAGCAATTAGGACGCTTAAGGAGGGCATATGTCGCAGAGGGCTGGATTGTCTGGGATGGGCCAGGGGAGCGGGGCTCAAGGACTTAAGAGAGCTCAGTGGGGAACGTTTCCCACCCTGTTCTCACCTTAAGTCTTGCTAAAGGCAAGGTGGATATTTCCCTTAACTTTCAAAGACGGGACAGTTATAATCCCCCGCTCCCCAGGGTCAACTGGAATATAGCCAGAGTTGAGGAAATAAGCAAATAGGGGACTCCCGAGTAACACAGATATTTATCATCAAGACAGACGCCCAAGCGTGTTTACCTTACTCCTAGGAGGCGCCTGAGGAAGGTAGTAACTCTTTCTTCCTCTGCACAGAGTTCTCACCCAGTGGGTGCTGGTTTCCCAGGCTCGAGGCTTTGGCACAGCAGGGGTGGGGGTGGGGGGATGGGAGCTGCCAGCGGCCCCAGGCTGGACCTTCCACAGTGTGGGATAGCGCGGAACCTCCGCCTGCCGACCCAGGTATGTCTTTCTTACTTTTTGCAGACTTTAAGGAAGCAGAGAGAAACGCAGAATTGATGTTAGAAAATGGTTCAGATACTTTTGGGGGAGGGATGCTGAAAGAAGGCATCAGTCAGAAAGAAGCAGCACCGGAAGTTACGAGGCTGGAGTTTTCCTTGCCTGCGGACAGGATTTGGGGAGAGGGACGCCCCCTTGGGCTTGGGCTGTCGGACTTTGTCGTGTGTCTGTGCTGATGGGCCGCTGCTGCCCGCATGGCTTCTGCTGGGGCTGGTTTCTCTTCGTGTTCTAAGTTTTGAGGCTTATTTTTAGAGACTAACTCTCGTTGGCAGGAGTTGAATACTTTTAGGGGGTTTTCTAGTTGTTCTTGGGCTGCTGGTTCATTAAGCAGAACCCTTACGTGTGGGGTCCCTCCCTGGAAGGTCCAGCCTGGTGCCCACCTTGCCTGGGCCCGGCTTTTTGGTGGGAAGGCCCCCGTGACCGGACCCCCACGCTCCTGGCCACGCGCTGCTCGCCTCCCCACGGGACACAAGTCTATGTCCGCTTCTGCATGTCTAACCATGCTGTTCCCCACCCCCTGGCCTGCCCTCGCCTGTGTCCCCGAGACCCGCCACTTGCCTTAGAATCTGGACTCAGTTTCCCCTTTGGGTCCCCTGTCTCCCTTATGTTGCTTAACTTTGCCTCCTCAAAGGGATTCCTTAAGGCTGGTGAGGGAGGGCCCATTCTCCCTGGTCTGATATAAACCATCAGGCTTCAGAACTGGGTCAGAGCACAAAATTCAAAGAGAAGAACTTTATTTTGGTAAATAGGAGATTGTTGTATGGCTTTGGGGATGATACAGTGAAAACAGCAGTCTATACCTTTTCTCACCAAATAAAGGTAATCAGAAGCTTTAATCACTCTGCAAACACTCAGGGAGGGGCTAAGGCCAGGTGCCGGCCAGCAACCTGAGACAGTTGGGGGGACAAAGGGCTGTGATGACATCATTTCACCCACGGGTGGGAGGACCCAGGAGGCTGGCCTGGGGAGGACAGATCCAGGTTTGCAGAGGCTCTTTCTCCCCACTAAAAAAAAAAAAGTTTTATTTTAAATTAAATTACATAATTATAAATATATTATAATTAATAAACATATTAAATGATGTCTGCTTAATAAGTTATAATTTACTGCATTGACTTTTTTCTTGATTTGGTTTTTGATCATGCAGCATTGCTATGGCTCAGTACACAGAAGATCAGCAAAGGTGTAGGTGAAGGATTGTCCTTCCCACAGTCTACCTCCCTCCCCTGCTCACAGCCACTTTACCAGTTTCTTTCTTTTTTTTTAAATGTTAAAATATTTATTTATTTTTGAAAGAGATTGCGTGCAAGCGGAGGAGGGGCAGAGAGAGAGAGGGAGACACAGGATCGGAAGCAGGCTCCAGGCTCTGAGCCATCAGCACAGAGCCCGACGCGGGGTTGGAACTCTTGAACCTCGAGATCATGACCTGAGCCGAAGTCGGCCGCTCAACCGACTGAACCACCCGGGCGCCCCTTAGAGTTTCTTATATATCCTTTCAGAGACATTTTATGCACATTATATAAGAAGATCCTTCTTCCTTATACCCAAATGATGGTCTGTTTGGACTTTCTTTAATGTAGTGATCTATCCAAGAGATGCATTTCCACACATAAAACTCTTGCTTGTTCTGTTTTGATGGTTGCTGTACTGTTGTTCTGTTGTGCGGTTGGCCCATCACCGATGTGCACCGTCTCCTGCTGATGGAGAGTTAGGTGGTTTCTAGCCACATTGCAGTGAATGCCCCTGTGGGCTCATCATTTGTCTCTTCGCCCACGCGTGAGACATCTCTCCCCTGCATGCCTAGAGGAGGAACTGTTGGGTCGAAGTGTTCGTGCATGTTACAGTTTGATAGGTGCCTCCATTGCACATTTACAGAAAAAGTTGCAAAGTGTTCAGGAGTCGCACGCACCCCGTTCAGTTCCCCCCGTTGTAAGATAGACATCGCACGGCATCAGGGTGTATTTGTCACGAGTAAGAAACTGACATTGGTGTGCCTTACTCTTTGCCAACTCCAGACTATTTGAATTCAGAGGAGGAACTTTCTTCTACTGGATTCTGTTCCGGGATCCAGTCCAGGATCCTGCATTGTATTTAGTTGTTAGGTCTCGTTCTCTGGTCTGTGACAGTTTCTCGGACTTATTTTCTGCGACCTTGAGGCAGTTTTTGAAGGAGTACTGTCCTGGTCCTCTGTAGAAAGTCTGGGTTTTCTGATGTTTTCTCCTGATGAGCCTGGGTCAAGGGTCTGGGGGAGGAAGACCACAGAACTGACGGGCACTTGTCACCCCATCCTGCCAGCAGGTGCGTGATGTCCACAGGACTTCTCACCGATACTAGGCTTGACTGTCTGTCTCTGCCCCATTTTAACTGCATCTCCTGGAGCGAGATGAGCATCTTTTCGTGTGTGAATACCCCCAGGGGAGTTGTCCAGGGTGGGTGGGCCAGGATCAGCTTGAAGGGTATGGGGTTAAGGAGTGGGTGTAGGCCCAAGTCCCTGGGGATCTTCTGGGGGGACGGCTGGTGGGGAAAGAGCAGCCCCTGAAGGAGACAGAGGTGCAGCCCTCGGCCAAATGAGGAAAGCCCTCCAGCCTAGGAAGAGGAGGACAGGAAGTGGGAAGTGGGCTTAGTGGGGTTGTGGCTGAGGGAGGAGTGAGGCCGGGGCAGGGGGATGGAGAGGAGGCGGGGGCTGTACCTGGGCACTTAGAAGAGAAGGAGGGGGACAGAGGGTCCGAGCACCCAGGCAAAGGGAAGAGAGGTGTTCATTTTGACATGTTGATAAGGAAAGATTTGAGGGGACAGCAGAGTCCCCGGGGAGCTGGCCGGGCATGCAGACGCCAGGGTGGCCACACTCAGAGGGTTAAATGAAGTTGAGCCAGAGAAGGCCTCCTTTGGAACTGAGGGCAGGCGGACCGATGCCTGGGAGTTCAGATGGGAGGTTCAGAGAGTCAGGTCAGCCGGGGGAGGGGGGTGGTCAGAGGTGCAGGGGGCCCCCACTGTGGGAAGGAGGGGAGTCCCCTCGAGAATCCACAGGTGGGGAATCTGGGCCGCCCAGCTGGGAGGTGGGTGTATTCATTTCCTATGGCCGCTGTAACAAATTACCCTAAGCTGGGGCAGGGGGGTGGGGGGGTGGGGAGGGGGGTGCTGAAAGAACACAAATCCATTATCTGCCAGCTCTGGAAATCAGAAGTCCAAAATGGATGTCACTGGGTTAAAATCAAGGTGTAGCGTTCCTTCTGGAGGCTCTAGGGGACACTCCATGCTTGCCTTTCCCAGCTTCCAGAGACACCTGCGTTTCTTGGCTCGTGGCCCCTTGCTCCTGTTCCAAAGCCAGTGGGGGAGCAGCCCTGTCTCCTCAGGCCCTCCTGCCTCCCTCTTCTGGGGGCCTTGTCTATGCTTGAATCTTCCTGCCTTGTGGCAGTGACACGTCTGTGTCACTGTGGGCAAGTGACCCCTCCCTGGTCCTTACTCCGCTTCCCTGTACGTCATTAGAATGAGCGCTTGTATTGTAACGGTCATGCCCAGTGCTCTGAGCACATCCGCATGCACCCCTCTGAGGGCTGGGTACTGTCAGCCCATTTTCCAGATGAGGACACCGAGGCACAGAGAGGTGAAGCAACTTACCCGAGTTCACCAAGCCTAGAAGGGGCAGAGTTGGGGGTTTGAGCCACGGGAGCTTAGTTCCAGAGTTTTCGGCTCTTACACATCCCACCTGCCTTTAAATTCCATCATCTGGATTTTCTTTTGGGCTTTTACGTTCCCTTCTCCATGCCGCACGCACCTGCTTACGTCATTCCGAGTCAGCAAGCTGGGCCGCAGTCCGTGCCGCTCCTAGTGACCCGCGGGAGATGGCTGGTGCCTCCCCACTCTTGTGAATGACTTGGGCGTTTCTGGAAACCGTGTGATGGTATCTTGGGCGCGAGGCCCACTGCACCGTCTCTGAGCTCGGTGGTCACGGCCTCAGATTCTCCACCAGGCCAGTTCCTGGCTGGAGTCTGCGGTGAAGCCTGTTATGTCCTGTACTCTTGCGCCACGAGACCTCTGAACGTTGGGCATCGTCTCTCTGTCCTCCTCCCCTGCTTCTGGACCTGCCTGTTGGTCATCTCAGCAGAAAGGGATGGGGGTGGGAAGGACAAATGACCCGAGACTCCTTCAGCCCCTCATCTGCCAAGAGTGCCCATCCCTTCGGTCCTCCCTGGTTATAAACGAGCCCCGAGGAGGGAGGTGCCAGCCAAGCTGTGACTTGTCCTGTCCCCACGCGTCAGCACCAGTTGCTGACATTTATGGTCTCTTGGGGTACAGGATGGAGCCTCTGAGTTTTCTTGACACCATGAAAAAAAGATAGATGGTCATTTCTGAAGAATCAATGAGTCATCATCCGGTTACCCCGTAGTGAGCATGGAGTGACAGGTGTTTCTGAGTGGGGGCTGGTGGCAGTGCGGAGCCTGCTCACGAGTCCTCCAGATGTCGGACGGGTGCTACAGTCACAGGACGAACCCCTCCCTCTCTTCGGTAACCCCAGCCAGAACCAGGAGTGGGCGTTGGCACAAACCAGGGGCACCTTCGCAGAGCAGGTCAGCCCTGACCTTCATCAGTGGCATCAGCTTCCATCAAGAATAGAAATGAGCCCATCTTGACGTTTAGAGATCGTGGCTTCTTTTTTTTCCTCTCTGATTCGATCTTGTTTGTGTCTGCCCACCTCCACACTTCCTTTGCCACCCACGTCTTGACTCGATCTCCTGCCTTGACATCCCCGGGGTGCCCCGTTGAGAAACACCACCTTCCTCAGGAATCCTGGAGGAAATGAAGGGTTTCAGACCCAGTCAAGTGATCCCAATTCTGGGGCGTGGTTGGTGCCACTTTGGCCAAAGCCTCATGTTAACCTTGAGCTGAACCAGGAGACCATGTGTTACCGAGGCTTGTCATTAGATAAGCATCTTCCTGCAAAAAACGTTCTCAGCTTCTGGGTGGAGGTGTTAGGGTAAGACCCTCAATGATGTCTGCTTCCAAACGTTGATGCCGGGATGGGATCTTATTTTCCCTTTTTCCTGGATGGGTCTTATTTTCTCTCCCCATTTGTTGTTGAAGTGTCAGGATGACCAGCTTGTCCTGTGCTCCCCGTGTGAGCACCAGAATCCCGTATCCAGAGGAACCCCTCCATCTCAGGCGCACTGGGGTAGAGGGTCACCCCGCAGAGCACCCGTGACCTTGTGAGCCTAGTTCTAGATGCTAGGGATGCAGATTTGAAGGCATTTCAGTGCTTGCCCTTACAAGGCCCACAGACTGATCAGGAAGAAAGACCAGTAAAGAGAAGTGCTCTGTGACAAATAGAGCAGAGTGCTTCTGTGTCCCCCATTGTTCTGGGTGCTTTTCACAAGTGGATTCATTCAGGGGCACCTGGGTGGCTCGGTCGGTTGAGCGTCCGACTTCGGCTCAGGTGTTGATATCATAGGTCATGAGTTCGAGCCCCACATCCGGCTCTGTGCTGACCGCTCAGAACTGGGAGCCTGCTTCGGATTCTGTGTCTCCCTGCCTCTCTCTGCCCCTCCCCCACTCATTCTCTCATCTCTCCCGGTCTCAAAAATAAATAAACATTAAAAAAAAAATTTTTTTTTAAAAGTGGATTCATTTAATCTTCCCAAGAGCCTTAAGAAACTACCAGTGTCCCCATTTTACGGATGGGATCAATGAGGCACTAAAGTCATGCCCTGAGGCATGCCATTTGGCCAGAGGCAGTCCGGCTGTAGACCCTGCACCCTTGATTTCTGCACTGTGTAGGTTTAATTCTCCCCTGGGGAAAGAAGGGAGAATAAAAAGAGGTTTAATTCTCCCCTCAGAAGGCCAGAGATCGCTTCTTGGGGGAGGTGATGCACAAGCTAGGATGTGACAGATGAGGGGAATTTGCAGCCCATCGGGAAGGAAGGAAACCGAGGGCAGTGGAAAGAGCATGCCTAGGGCATGTCTGGAGATATCTAAGCGAGGCTGCAGACGCATAAAAATGTGCAGGGGCGCCTGGGTGGCTCAGTTGGTTGAGTGTCTGACTTTGGCTCAGGTCATGATCTCCCAGTTCATGAGTTCAAGCCCCGCATGGGGCTCTGTGCTGACAGCGTGGTGCCTGCCTCAGATCCTCTGTACCCGCCCCCTGCCCTTCCCCCCGCCCATTAACAGTCACCCCTGTTTCCTCCCAGCACCCTCCTTCCAGCTCCTGGCCTGCCCTGACTTTCTGGGTCCGGATTTACCTGTTCTGGGCGTTTCATGTCAATGGACTCCTACCCTACGTGGTCTTTGCGCCTGGCTTTCCCCCCCCCACCCCGCGGCATCGCGTTGCCAAGATTCACCCGGCGATCTCTTGGGGCCAACTTTGCGGTGGGAAGGCCCGTCTGCCAGTTGTCTCCAGACTTCCCGGGGTCAGCCCTTACCCTTGGACTTGAGGATGCCGCGCAGACCGCAGCCGGGCTCAGCTCCGCCAACACCGAACGCGCGGCTCTGTGGGAACAGAGCGAGGAGGACCTGAAGGCCCGAAGTAGGTCCCACCAGGGTGTTCCAGAGAGTTCTGAGCCCGGTCAGGCCGAACGTTTTAGGAGCAGGAGGTCTCTCTGGGTTTGTTCCCGTGTCCCAAGGATTCAGGACCGGTTCATTATCAGCTCAGGATGTGAGGATCGCTGGGCTCGGCCAGCCTGGCTTCTCTCCAGGTTGCTGAGGGCCTTTTCCTTCTCTTTCAACAGAGCAGGTATTAAAGAGCCGAGGCTGAGCTGCTCTGAGACTCCTCGGGGAAGGGGCCTTTGCCTTTCCCCGCGCGGGTGTGGAGGCAGCTGGCCGACCCGCCCCGGCACCGTGAGGTCCCGTACATATGAAGCTGCAGAACAACACTGTATCTTGGGGAGGTTCTGACCTCTTCCCATCACAACGGGAAGGAAGAGCTTCCTGGAGATCTGCCTTTGGCTGATATTAAGGTCCTGAACCACCCCCCAGCCCCGCCACTCCGTCCTTATTAAAGAAGCAGATCGCTTTGCATTGCAAAGTCGCCAGTGACAAAATGAGTTGGAATCCATAATAGGCAGGCCTTTTGTCCCCTCGTCCTGAGTGTGTGGTGCGAGCGTCTGCATAAAATGCATCTTTTTACACGTGTGAGGGAGGCAGAGCTTCAAAGAATGTCGCCCCCCTGTTTTTCTTTTCACGTGTCATTTGGGGGTCAGGTGTGCAAAACACGGCTGCTGATTGTGTCTGTGTCTCCCTGGGAGGTGTTGGGTGAGGTCAGAAGCATTCCAGGGTCTAGGGGCGTCTGGGGGGGCTCAGTCGGTTGAGCGTCCGACTTCAGATCAGGTCATGATCTGGTGTGTGAGTTCAAGCCCCACATCAGGCTCTGTGCCTGCAGCTCAGAGCCTGGAGCCTGCTTCGGATTCTGTGTCTCCCTCTCTCTCTACCCGTCTTCCGCAATTGCTGTGTCTCTCTCTTTCTCTGTCAAAAATAAACATTAATAATAATAATAATAAGTCTTCCGCAGTCTGATGGGTGCAGGTTCAAACCGTAGCCCGATGCACTCTGTGTGTGTGACTTTGGACAAGCAGCTTCGCCTCTGTGGGCCCCAGTTTATTTCGTGTGTGAATTGGGATGACGACAACGGTAATTCCTGAGTCAGCGGGACCACGTGGGGTGACGAGTAAGGGTGTCAATTACGGAGGCGGCGGCAGGCAGTACGAGAGCCCCTTATAGTTCCCGTTATAGTTCATCGAAATGCAGTGCTGGGTGAATGCGAATTCACATCTTAGTGTGAGCCTGGGGTGGGGAGTGGGGAGTAGGTGACAGATAGCAGGTTTTGCTCAGACCAGGACCTCTGGGTTCAGAGATTCCCAAATAGGGTTCAAACAGCCTGGTTATCTGGTACCCTTTGCATCGTTCACTTTCTTGCTGGGGGAGAATCCTGCAGGTTCAAGACTCCAGCGCCGGAGGGAGTGGGCGCCAGCCAGTCCAATCCTGGTTGGCCCCTTTAGGCAGAGGGGAGGGCTCCCTGGGCTGATCACTTTCCCTCTGCCCACCTCCCTTGGTTGTGACTCACTAGATGAAACCATGAGAGGCTGGGCATAATACAGACCTAGGGGACCCCAGGGCTCAGTCAGTAAAAGGTTAAAATTCGTTCAGACAGCTGCGTTCATGACAGCAAGAAGAGGGGAAACAGATTTTGGGACTACTGAATGAATAAATGCCAGTGGTTTGGAAAACTCATGGGCCCCCAAATACCTCATTGCCCACCTCTCTCTCCCTTTCTCAGTGGGGACTTAGGGGAGTGAAAATTGGTTTGGGGGGTGGGGGAGAGGTTAAAAAAAAAAAGTCTTAGATAGTACGGTGCTGTGTGGCCCTCCAAAACTCAACCCTATCCAACGAAATCTTATTTCTTAGTATTTAATTTCTCTTGTTAGGTAGAAATTAAATTATATTTAAATTCATTAATTAAATTTAAATGTAATTTAATTTTTTCCTTGGGGGTGAGGAGGGGGTGAGGCAGCTATAATGAAAACAAGATTGAGAAATCATGTTCTAAACCAGGGTTTGATGAATGAGCTACTCCCAGACTCATTCCTGTAAGCCCAGGAATAAGTATCCGTTATATACCCCTCCCTGCCCATTTAAGAGAGAATCTCTCATTGAGGAAATCCGTTGAGACTGCGAACGAGGGGAATTTTCAGCTAGGGACCCCAAAATTCCAAGTGGCACATTTACAGGTGATAAAGTGGGGGCTGGGATGGTGCAGCCAGTCACGGGCCAATTTCTAGGTTCAAGTCCAGGCCTTTTTGTGTTAGAAATGCCTCTGTGTGCATCAGACACGCGTCCTTTTCCTTTTCTGTGACCCGTGGCCACACTGGGCTGCGTGACATTGGGCCCCAGTGCAGTATGGAAACGCAGGGCCCCGCTTCCCAGAGTCTTCAGAATTTCAAGTTGGGGACAGCAGAGGATCGGGCTGAGCGCGGGTCCCCCGGGTGGCGGGCCCCCCGGGGCTGCCACACTCCGGTGACATTTTCCGTGTCTGAACAATGGGTTTGGAATGCCTTTGTGGATTTAAAGTCGCTGATGATGGAGCCCTTCTGAGGTGGGGAAAACAGAGCTCCCGAGCCCCGAGCGTTTCCTGGATGCGTGGAAGGTGGTGGAAGGTGGATGGAGAATTGCCTTCAACGTGTCCTTTTCAATGGGCGGTCAAGAAAAGCCACTCTCAGGGGCCTAATCACAAAGTTAAACAAGTGGGGAGGCAGGGAGGACACCCCCTCGTCTTTTCCTTTATTCCCGCCCCCGCCCAGGCTCCCGGTAACGATGGCAACCTGGGATCCGTGGCCGCCTCCCTGGCCTCCCTGGCCGCCAAAGGGATTCTCAAGGCTGTGCTTTTATGTGGCAGCACTGTGGCTTTGCTCTTCTGTGAAACTCGAGGTGCCTTCCTGTGGGTCCCAGAGGGAGGAGTGCCGGAGTCAGATATGACTGTGGTAGCACCTCAGCACGTAGGGGGCCTTACCTGGAGGGACGCGAGGGATGAAGGGTTCTCTGGTGACCGTGCAGTGCGTATGTGTGTGTGTGGTCTGTCTGTGTATCTGTCTTGTAGGTCTGTGTGTGTGTGTGTGTGTGTGTGTGTGTGTGTACGTGTGTGTTGGAGTGAGAGAAGGCTGGCTGCCTTTTCAGAGTTTCACGTTGGGGGGTGAGGACCAGGAGGCGGAGGCTGGTTGAGCAGAGCTTTCTGGAGGGGCGGCTAGGTGGGCGGCTAGGCGGGCCTGCTGCCCCCCACCCCTACCTCCACCCCTGGGGGGGGGAACCAAATTACAAAGAAACGGGGGAATGTGGGGAGAAAAAGAAAAAGAAATAGGACTGAAGTGGCATTTCCTGGCCTGGGGCCTGGGGAGGGGAGGCCCTGGAATTTATTTAGAAAGCCTTCAAACCAGCTGGCTATGTTTTTGGATGTTTTTTTTTTTTTTCCCCCACTATTCTAGCCTGTTCTTGTACGTTTTCACGATTATAAGTGTTTATCCTGTGGCTGTTTGACACAAAGTCAGTGTTCCCAAGAGACACTGTCCCGAAGTTCAGAAACTAGGATGTGGCCACCAGACCCACGATGCCTGGACAATTAAGCCGCCCAGCCTTGATTTCCAGAAGCGTTTTCTAGAAGCGCAGGCCCTTCTTCCTTCCTTTAGGGGAAAGTAGCCCCCCCCAACACCCCCACGTTCACCCTTGACCACACAGTTTCTGGCTGCCTTTTGTCACTTTGGGAGGAAGGGGCAGTGGTTTTGAAGCGGAGGGATTTGGCCTTCCGAGTTGAGTCATTGTTTCCCGGCCGTTTGACCCAAACCTTTTCTGCACAATTTAGGGCCCTCCAAGGCCCCCCCAGACCATAGTTTTCCCTCCCAGAGCAGCTCCCTTGCAGCCGGAGTGCTCGGTGCTATTTTAGGCTCTCTGTACAACCTGTGTTTTCGGCTCTTGTGGTTTTCTTCTATGACTCAGTTTTTAGAATAAACTGTGGAGGCAGCTCGGGGTCTGCCTTTGTTGAGACGCGAAGGGACAGCGAGTCCTTGACCTTCAGCGAGGTCAGGAATTTCTCCAGAGCGCGCCCCCAGCCTGAGTCCCCTGGAGCCCATGCCGGGCCGGGAGCAGCTGCCGGCTGATCCCAGGGCTGATGTTTGTGTTCTGTCTCCCTTCTTCCTTCTGCTTTTCTGTTTCCCTGTGTCAGAGGAAACTGACAACATACCGTGACCACTTTTCACAAGGTTCCCATTTTTAAACCCTGGACCTGTTTTCACAGATGCCCCTGCCTTCCTGACTAGCTGTCCCCCCCTGCCCCCCCACCAATAGACTTGAATGTAGCTGCCACCCACCGTCCCCTCCACCCACATGTAGGGGCCTTCCACGGTTGGTTTCTTGCTTCTGTTACTCACCAGCTTCAGCTACACTTCCTAGGGTTGGACCACTCCTCTATAACCTTCCATGGCTCCCCGTGTTCCATAGTCCTGCCGTCCTGGAGAAGCAGAAAGTGAGCCACATAGATAGTTGAAAATTTTTCGGCTGCTACATCTAAAAAAGTGCAAAGACACAGGTGAAATGACTTGCAAGGACACATTTTACTTAACTCCACCTAGCTAAAATATTGTTATTTCAACATAACTGTCCGTTTGAAAAATTAGGAATGAAATATTTCACGTCAGTGTTTTAAAATTTTTTGAAATCCGGGGTGTGTTTTCTGTTGACATCATATCCTAAGTTGGATGCTAATATTTTGTCAGAAATGTTTGATCTAGATTCGGAGCTCCTTAAATTTGCTGTAGATAAAGTCGATTCACATAGCCGAGGGGTCCTTTGGAAAGGTGGAAAAGTTTCCATAAGTTTTCCAATAATTGCATTCATATTAGATGTTTTTTTTTAAAGTTTATTTACTTATTTTGAGAGAGACAGCATGTGTGAGAGGGGCAGAGAGAGAGAGAGAGAGAAGGAGAGAGAGAACCCCAAGCAGTTTCCACACTGTCACTGCAAGGAGCTCGAACCCATGAAACCATGAGATCATGACCTGAGCAGAAATCAAGAGCTGGACGCCTAACCGACTGAGCCACCCAGGTGCTCCTGCCTATTAGATTCTAAATTTAAATCGCTTAAACTTGAAATGCAATTTAAAAATTCAGCTTCCGGGTCACACCAGCCACATTCTGAGAGTCCAGCAGCTGGGGGGGGGGGGGGGGGCGGGGGGGAGTGCGTGGGGAGCTGCTGGATGGCCATATTGGACAACCCAGATGGAGAACATTTCCATTCTTCCAGAAGGTTCCATCGGGCAGACATCTCCAGTTAAGCCCCAACACCTCCATAGGACTTTCAAATTTTCAACAATCCGGCCCCAACCTGTCTAGCTTTATTCACTGACTTTGTTTTACACGGATTCACTTTCCCTTGCCTCTGTCTCTGCTTTGGAACCCCCTCCCCTCTCTTCCCCCAGAGAAATGTCCTCTTTTGGCCGCAGCTCAAAGGCTGAGCTTCCTCGAAGGAGTCTCCCCTTCTCCCCGCGGCAGACTTAATTGCTGCTTCTGCTTCCCACGGGTTCTAGAAGACAAGGCAGAGTGCAGGGGATCTCGTGCACACCGCCCTCCAGCCCATTTCCCCATTTCTCCTGAGACAGGTTTCAATGGATCTTCTAAGGCTGCCTTAGCCCTGCCCCTTTAGAAAAACAGAGCCACACAAAGGGCGGCACTGTGTCCTTCTCCAGCTGCCCTGGGGCCGCTGAGCACGGGGCTTCAGACAGGAATGCACTCTGGGTACAGGCCACGTAATTCTAGGCGGGCATCAGCTCTGCGAGGTGGCGGCGGGGGTGGGGGCACCCTTTCTTTGCCCTCACAAAAGGAAATATGTGCCTGGCTTCTCTGATTACTCCTTTCTCAAAATGGGAGCCGTGTGTGTGTATGTGTGTGTGTGTGTGTGTGTGTGTTTACTTTTTAAAAACCGTAACAGGGCCCCTGCGTGGCTCAGTCGGTTAAGCGTTCCACTCTTGATTTCAGCTCAGGTCATGATCTCACTCACCGTTTTGTGAGTTCGAGCCCCGTGTGGGGCTCTGCATGCTGCCCGCACACCGAACCTGCTTGGGATTCTTTCCCTCCCTTTCACTCTCTCTCTCTCTGTCCCTCCCCTGCTCTCTCTCGCTCCCTCCGTCTCTCTCAAAATAAATAAACTGAGAAAGAGAAACCTGTAACTTACCAACAGACAAGTGCACACACCTTAATTGTATCGCTTATATTTTCACATAGTGTTCATACCACGTGATCACCCCCCAGCATGAAGAACAAGACCAGCCCCTTAGAAGACTCCCCGCCACCCGGCCCACCCCTTCCAGCCTCCACCCCCCCCTCACCCCTGCAGGATTCACGGCTTTCCTGACTTCTGGCCCCTGTGACTCCTCTCGCCTGCTTCTGAACTGTATTAAAATGGTATCACACGGTGTGCATTTCTGGCTTCCTTCGCTCAGACACTCCATTGGTGATAGGTTGTGGTTGAGTTTGAACGCCTGGGTCTTTTCTGGCTCCTGAAACCCCATCCGTAAAAACCACAGTGGGTAAAAAAAGAAGTCGCCAGATGTGAAAGGCGGGCCACCGTTGGGCAGGAGTTTGAAGGGTGAAGAAAAAAGCTTCGGCTCCATTTGGGGGTGATGTGTGCTTGGAGTTTTCTAGGTGCTAATGATTTGGCGTGGTGATTTTTTCCCTTTTAGCCTTATTTGGGGAATCCCTCGTTCAGGTGATAGTTCTTGGGTCGTGGAGGGACGTTAATTAACTCCCTTTCTGGCTTTTGGACGCGGCTGGACACAAGCCATTTCCTCATTTTCTGTCTGGTAGGGATTGGACGATTCGGGTGGAAGGGGGTGGGGGAGAGAGAGAGGGAGAGGTGTCGCTCACATTTCTGATCTGGTGTCTTCTGTTTTGCTTTAGGTAACATGTCTGTTCCGGGATCCTATCAGGCGGCCGCAGGGCCTTCCTCAGTGCCGTCCGCACCCCCGTCCTACGAAGAGACAGTGGCGGTTAACAGTTACTTCCCCGTGCCTCCTGCACCTGTGCCAGGGCCGACCACGGGGCTGGTGACGGGCCCAGATGGGAAGGGCATGCATCCCCCCGCGTACTACACCCAGCCAGTGCCCGTCCCCAACGCCAACGCAAGTACGTGCCGCCTCCCGCGCCCCCTACCCTCTCCTTGGCCCTCCGCCCTGGCTTTGGGGACTCCGCAGGAAATCAGGGGAGCCACCGGAGTCCCTCGGCCTGAGTCTAAATGAAATGCTGGTCAGTCGGCCTCTACCCCCTGTCCTGGAATTTTCCATCTAGTCCTCCGGGTTCCACATCTGTGGGGCTCCTGTCGTCTCCCTGATAAAGTACTGTTTATGAACTTTCCCACGTCCGCCACAAACCAGTCCTTTGGCGCTGACCACAGAGGCACACGGCAATCCCAGGGAAAGTGGGGGGTGGAGGGGGTGGGGGGTTTGCTTGTAAGGGTCCCCTCCCTGCCCGCTGAGGCTCAAACCTCTGCCCCGAGGCCGGGGCTGGAGTAGGAGAGGGAGCAGAAAGCCAGGAGTTAGGAACCGGTGAGCCGACCCTGTCCCAGCCCGCCAGCCCGCCCGCCTGGCTTCCCGGCCTTCCAGCAATTTCTTCATGGCCTTGCCCTCTGGGCCGTCCTGCTGCCCAGGAGTGCCCAGGCACACAGCTGATTCAGTATCACAAGCCACTCGGGAGGAGATCAGCAGTTCAGAGAAAGGGTTGTGAGTCAGACTTCCTGGCCTCACCCGATGGCCTCGGGCCTCAGTTTCCCCACCTGTAAAACTGGGCCTCATCAAGTGCCTACATCAGTGGTTGTTGAGATAAAAATAAAATTCTATGAGTAATCATTTGATAAAAGGGAGCCAGTGTTGACGTGCTCGAGCAACTTTGACCCCTTCAGCTGGAAGAGAGCGAGGTGACTTTAGACAGTTTCACATCACGCTCTGATCAATAATTCATTCTTGCACCAAGTTAAAAAAAAAAAAAAAGATTTTTAACACCGCTCACATGTGAGCGTTAGCAGATGCTTTCATACTCCTTTTCTGGAAGGAGAGGCTTTCTGGGACTTTCGAGGAGTATTAGGTTCTGTGAGCTTGGACGACAGTTAATTTCCCCTCCTGCCTGGATCACAGAAATGGCGTTCCAGCTGGAACAGAAGGTAGTCACTTTGAGAGGAATACGAGCTTGCACAGCTTTGCCAAAAACCAAAACCATTTTGAGTGCTCAGGCCTTCACGATTTATGTCACTCGAGGCTCACCTCTGGTGACTGTGAACGCCTGTACGTGTTCTTTACATAGTTTTCTCGCTTTAGCACGAGTTTACGTACTTGGGCCACGGGCACCTCGATTCCCTGGACTTGCCCCAGAGTCTGGGCCGGCGTTCCCAGCCCAGCGATGAGGCGGTAAACTCCTGCCTTATCGCTGGCCGTTGGACTTCGTCAGGAGCCCCGTGTGAAAAGACGAAACTATTTATCGAGGGTTCACCGCGCCCACGACACGGCCTGAGGTTCCTTACCCCCTTCCCCCCCTGCCCCCCCTTATCTCACGTAACCCTGGCAACAGCCGTTACTTCATGTTTTCAGATAAAAGCGTTGCTGAGATATGATTCCCGTACCGTAAAGCTCACTCTTTTTAAAGTGTACAGAACTCAGGGGTTTCAGTAAAGTCGCAGACCTGTGCGACCCTCAGCGCTAATTCCAGAACGTTTCCAGAAAGAAAGCCCGTACCCGTGAGCCGTCCCTCCCCGTCCCCCAGCCCCTGGCAACCACTAATCCGTGGATGAAGAAAATTGAGGCGAAACCCCATCGTATCACTGTTTCTGGAATTAACCATCCGCAGACCACCTTCGTAGAGCTACTTAGGGAGCTTAAAGAGCCTTTTGGGGACCCTGCCCCAGTCTTGCTGAATCAGCCTGTGTTGGGCAAGGTGGGAAGTGCGGGGGGGTGGGCAGCAAGCTTGCTACATGTTTCCAAGTTTGAAAGCTCGGTCGGGGCTGAGCCGCAAACGGCCGCAGGAACTTCTCCCCACCCGCCCTGTGTGGGGGTGAGGGGGGTTGAGAGCCCGTCGCAGGATGATGCTGGAAAGACGCCACGTGTTGTAAAACACACGTAACGTACAATTCGTCATCGTAAAGCGCTTCTCAGCGTGAGGTTGAGCGGCGTTAAGCACGTTCACGTTCTCACGCGGCATCACCGCCGTCCCTTTCTAGAACTTTGAAACCTCACAAAACTTGAAACCCTAAACTTGCCGAACAGCAGCTTCGCGTGCCCTTCCCCCACCCCTGTCCCAGCCCCCGGCGTCCATGGCTTTCCACTGTGAAGTGGATGGTTCTAGGTGCCTCGTCCACGAGAAATCACGCGGTATTTGTCCCGTGGCTGGTTGATTTCACTCCGTGTGATGGCCTTAAAGTTCATCCGTGTTCTAGTGCGGGTCGGAATGTCCTTTTTTTTCCTGTGTTTTTTTTTTTTTAATTTTTCATTTATTTTTGAGAGAGAGAGACAGGGTGAGTTGGGGAGGGGCAGAGAGAGAGAGAGAATCCCAAGCAGCAGCACAGAGCCTGACACGGGGCTCGCACTCACAAAACCGTGAGATCATGACCTGAACCCTCAACCAAGAGTCGGCCGCCTGACCGACTGCGCCACCCAGGCGCCCCAAGATGTCGCTCGAAGGCCTAGTGAGGCTCTACTGTCTGGAGAGGTCCCTTCGTGCTTATCCACTTGCTCACTGGGGATGCTCGGGTGGCTCCGGTGAGCGGTGCTGCTGTGAACGTGGTGTCCAAGCCCCTGCCCCCACCCCTGGTTGTCCCGGTGGCCCCCCGCGTTCACTTGTCGCCCGTTCCTGTTCCCCCAGTTGCTGTGCAGACCGTCTACGTGCAGCAGCCAGTGTCGTTTTTCGACCGTCCAGTCCAGATGTGCTGTCCTTCGTGCAACAAGATGATCGTGACCCAGCTGTCCTATAACGCCGGTGCCCTCACCTGGCTCTCGTGCGGGAGCTTGTGCCTGCTGGGGTAAGTCCGGCGTGCTTGGCCCCCAGGCTCTCCCCCGACAGAAGTCGTCCCCAGTGGGGGACCACCGCTCTCCAGCACATCACAGCTGGAAGCTGCTGTCCCATCCGCCACGTCTGGCTCGCCTGCTCACACCCCTCCCGGGCAGACACAGCAGCCCCCTGCGTCTGGGCGGGGTGATACCCTTAGACATTTCTTTTTCTTTTCTTTTTTTTGTTTTAACGTTTATTTATTTTGAGAGAGACCGAGACAGAGCGGGAGGGGTAGGGGAGGGGCAGAGAGAGGGAGACAAACAGAATCCAAAGCAGGCTCCAGGCTCTAGGCTCTGAGCTGTGAGCACAGAGCCCGACGCGGGGCTTGAACTCGCAAACCGCGAGATCACGACCTGGGCCCAAGTCGGACGCTTAACCGACTGACTGCGCCGCCCAGGCGCCCCCAGAAAGGGAACTTCTGATGAGTGTCAGACTCTGCTGATCTTAGCTTTCAGATTGGGGCAGCTCTTCTGTCCCTCCCTCCTTTTCTGATTACATGCAGGGTTGTAGGGTTGTGGGGTCAAGTGCTGCCTCAGTACTGTGTGCCTCTGGGCGAGTGACTTCACCTCTCTGCTCCGTTTCCCTCTTCTGAAAACTGGAGGTGATAACGCTCCCCGCCCCTGCCCCCAGGGGTTGTTGGGGATAGAATAAGTGAATGTATGCATCCCGCAGCTTGGAGCTGTGTCTGTGTGCGTAAGACCCTGGCGAGGGTGGTGAGGGTTAGCTCGAAGGCACTGACTGACCTTATTTGAACTTGGGTAACCTTAGACCATAGGGGGAATTTTTTTTCATAAGATTATTTCCTTACCAGGCGGTATCCTGTTTCTGCTTTGTGTAAGCCAATGTCTTCCTGTAAATTGTTGATTTTTTTTTATTGAATGATAATTGACAGACATTATTAGATCAGTTTCAGGCATACAAGATAGTGATTCAGTGTTTTCATACATTATGAAATGATCACCACGGTAGGTCTAGTTCCCGACCATCTGTCACCGACCAAAGTGATTACAATAATGTTGATTACGCTGCCTGCCCTGTGCATTGTGATTTTTAACTACATTTGGGCAAACATGGCCTGTGGGGGTGTTTTCTGTTACCAACCAGCTCTCCAACCCCAGCTGTGATTCAGTTCAGTTCTGACACTTAAGTACCTGCAGTTAGCACAGACCCCACAGCTTAAGCACCCAGTCCCATACACTGCGCCCCAGTAGAGATGCGAGTCACAAATCTCGGGCCATCCATCCTTCTGACCCCGACCAGCTATAAATGGGGTGTCCCACTATCCCTTTAGATTTGATAATTTGCTAGAACGCACAGAACTGTTTGCTGTTGGCTCACAGAACTCAGGAAGGCACTGTACTTAACATTTACCAGTTTGTCATGAAGGGTACAAATGAACAGCAGGTACGTGAAGAGATACCTGGAGTGAGGTCCAGAAGGGTCCCGGGCGCACAAGCCGCTGTCCCCGTGGAGTTGGGGTGCACCACTCTCCTGGCCCATGGATGTGTTCAATCCGGAAGCTCTCCAAATAGATTGTTCAAGGGTTTTTACAGCCCCAGCCCGTACCTATCCCCTCCTGAGTTCTAACCTAGGAAGCCCAGCAGCCCCATCCTGAGGCAGGAACCCTGCCCTGGTCGCCTTGTTAGCATAAAAGCAGGTGTGACTGAAAGGGGATTGTTTTGCATGACCGAAGGCACTCCGGTCACTCCGGAAATTCCTAGAGTTTTGGAGCTCCTTGCCAGGAACTGGGGACAAAGACCAACTGTAGTTCTTATTATCCCACAGGCTATCTGAAGGTCCAGCCTGTGTGCACTGATAACAGATGACGTAGGTTAAGAGCTGTTCTTTGGGGGATTCTGATTGGTTGCAGCCTCTCCATATGGAAGAGTGATCAGTCTAGACAGGGGTCAGCAAACTGTAGCCTTGGGGCTGAATCCAGCCCGTTTTAAGTTCTAGTGGGACAAACACCGCCCCCCCCCCCCAATTTGTTTACAGATTGTATCTATGGCTGTTTTCAGGCCCCGATGGCAGGACGGCCCAAAGTATGTGCTTTCGGGCCCTTTACAAAACAAGTTTGCTGGTCCCAGTCTGAGACTTTGAAAGATGCCCAGATGAGCCAGGATTTGAAGATACACCCAGGACAGTCTGTCTGAGATAGCAGCCTTGGCGTTGGTTGGTGTATTAGTGCCCTGGGGCCGCCATTGCCAACAACCACAAACCCGTTGGCTTAAAACAATAAAAACGCATCCTCTCACAATTTTGGCGGCCGGAGGTTCAACATCAAGTGTTGTGCTCCCTCTGAGGACTCTCAGGGCAGAGTCCTTCCTTGTCCGGTGGCCCAGGTGGCCCTCGGCTCCTGGCCGCACGACGTCGGTCTCTGCCTGTGTCTTCACCCTGTCCCTCCCTGCGTCTCCGTGTCCCTCTCCTCTGTCTTCTTGCAAGGATGTCGGTCATTGAGTTTAGGGAGCCCACCTCGATAATCCGGGATGATCCCATCTTGAGATCATCAATGACACCTGCGAAGGCCCTTGTTCCGAGGAAGGTGACAGCCGTAGGTTCTGGGGGGGTTAGGACGTCGACGGATCCACCCCCCGTCCCGAACTGAAACCCTGACGGAGGATGGCATGCTCCGTGTGTGGCTCTTTGTTTCTTCCAGGTGCGTGGCAGGCTGCTGCTTCATTCCCTTCTGCGTGGACGCCCTACAGGACGTGGACCACTACTGCCCCAACTGCAAAGCTCTCCTGGGGACCTACAAGCGCTTGTAGGACTCGGCCAGACCCGGAGGGAGCCGCGCGCCGCAGGAAGTGCTCTCCGACTCGTACCCAGTCCCGCCCCTGGTGGGGGTTCCACCTTGCCGGCCTCGTCTCCCCAGGGGCTTCACCTTCGTGTCTTCTTTTGGGGGCAAAAAAATACATCGCCAACGCACCCCACCTCCAGAACCCCAGACGTTGCTGCTTGGCGTCGTGCACAGGACACGCAAAGACGTTCACCTTGAGTGCTGGTTCAAGGGCCTCCCGCCTACCGTGACCCCAAGTCACCCCGTCCAACTGTGACCGTTGCCCCGTCCAAGTATCTTCTGGTGATTGGCCGGTGGCCGGCTGCCTCGGGGCCCTTTTCTTGCCTCGGGGGCCTTTCCGGGGGACAGTCTCAAACCGAGAAGCCACACGTTGCCTTATTTTTTGAGACTGTTCTGGCCCAGATACCGAATACGGCTGACCCAGCCTTTTGAGTGCTTGCCTTCAGGCTCATCTGTGTCCCCCCCGCCGCCCCCCTTGTGGCGACAAAAAATCTTGTCTTATAAACTAAGGGCTTGGCTCTCAGTCTGTAACGGCGGGCTTTTCATTAGCACACCGATTCACTTTAATTTCTTCATTCCTTAAGTGCAAGGAGGACCTACTCACACCCGCCAGACACACATCGGTGAGGTCAGAAATGCATGCTGAAAACGTAGGGCCGGATCCACCCATGGATCTGGTTTCCCTCAGCTGCTTTCCATGAAGGGCTTTTTTTTTATTTTTGGAGAGGAATTGTTTGTATTAACCGCTCTTATGACCTCCTTTTGGTCTTAAACACCTTGGGACCTCATTTTGAAAGGAGGGATTTATAGAACCATTTTTCTTAACCGTATGACTGTCACCACGTTCCCATTTGCCAGTGCACTTTCTCTCTCTCTTTTTTTGTTTTTGGTCCTTAACGGAAAAAGTAATGGATAATTTCATCCACTGCTTCTCCTTGGGTTTAGCGTGGTTCTTAAAAACCTCTATAATGGCGCTCTTAAAGAGGGACCCCATTTGGGTTCCCAGTGGTTAGAAAGGCCAAGGAAGAGCAGTTTCAGCACATCCCGGTACCACGGTGCTGGAGAGCTTGGGGACCTGACTGTTGCAAGGGAATCTAAATTCTGATTTTATTTTTCAGAGATACAGTTTGTTGTAGGACGTCGGAAGACATGATTTCTGGGACTCAATCGGCAAACCAGAGTTCTCGGTTGGCTGTTGTGTCATCTTCGAAATCAAGATAAAGCTGGGGTCCGGCTTTCAAGAGTCCCCGTTTTGATACTGAATATGCACAGGGCGTGCATGTGAATGATATGTAGAAATCAAGCCTAGGGCTTGAACGAAAATCTGTATATTGGCTGAAAATCCTAGCTGTAACCATTGATTCAGCTTATACATTGGATGTTCTGAAAGTAATTATTTTTGCAATGATTTATGGATACTACATAGTACTTTGGTGTTATCTGCTTTTACAAAATAAAGTCTTTGGTTTACTCGGTGAACTATTTGTCCATTCTTAACGGTGTAAAGAAAGGTCTCGTGTTGCGTTTCCAGCCGTTGCCACAAAGAACCTTTATTTGGTCCCTAACGGTAGAAAAATCCTTCATGATAAACAAACGTCAGGCTTGCTGAATATCCCTCCACTTCAGGACGACCAGGGCGAAGCTGGGCACATTGGTAGTGAGTCAGAATTGAATGTTAGGCTGTTGGAACTCACTAGGCATCATCTCTGGCAGGAAACCATAGCTTTCAGGTTTTAATGAAATGCACAGAAGAGAGCTGTCCTCATTCATTCTCCAAACAACACATGCTTTGTTCATTGATCAGGGTGGTTGTGAGTTGCGAGAAAAGAGGGGCATTGTAACTCGCCAGGAATATGAATGTCCTCCCCCCTTGTCCTACCTGGTCACAGAGCCTCGTTTCGGAAGGCACGGGAAAATGACGGCATCTCGGCGTGGCTTACGTTGTCGTTTAAACCCTAACTTAAACGGTCCTGAAAAATCGCCACCGACCTCCTCTCGATCGCATGGTCTCATTGGGCAAGATGGGGGCCGGGCAGATGGTGGTACAGAACTGGTCTCAAGCTGGGATTAATTACATATGCAGGGTCCACAAGACAAGAGCCCTGTTTCAGGGACCAGAAGACGTACACTCTGTAGAACTGAAACTGACATCAGATGCCTGGAGTAGGAAGCATTCATGGGTCACTCCTTTGTGTTGGTCCGAGCGCGGGCGCACTCATACATGTTTACAAATTACAAGGCTCTTTTGTGTGGCCAGTGTTTGTCGGGGACGTTGGGAGTTGAGTGTGTCGCCAACGCTGAACCACATCCAATGAACGAAAGAGCTTTATGTCTACTAGGACCTCAAGAATTTTACCGATTTCGAATGCCAAGCGGCTGTCTGTCTCATATACCGTTCGTCCATCTGGGAGAGGTGGCCTAATACATCAGTGTTGGTTGGCATCTTGTAAACAAAAAAGTATTCAGGGATGGCACCTATTTAAGCCAGCTGGAAGCCCATGACTTTTCCTGGCTGACCGCAGCACCGCCCACAAAAATGTTTTCCCTGGGATAACTGGTTTCCCAATTTCTACTGTGAGAGCACCTCTCCGGGGCGCCGAACGATTCGTAAATGTGGCTTCACACACTCATGCGCAGTTTGGCCTCGGTTTTCTCCCTGGCGGCAGCCTCTTTCGTGTTCAGGATGTTAATCCTTCTCTGACTCTCTGGGCTCGAGGATCTCTGTTAGGAGTAAATGTAGACGTTGGAATTTTACTTGCAAAGTTCTGATTTGCATTTGGGATCCTATTAAAGTTATCTCCTGCATTTATGACTCAACTGTTCTCCGAAGAGTCGTCTGTTTTTTATAGATGCAGGAGAGGATTGTAACTAGATCCAGCAAGGTGATGAAAGAGAAACCAGTTTGTGTGTGTGTGTGTGTGTGTGTGTGTGTGTTTCCAGCCTAAGAATTTTAAAGAAACAAGATTCTGAGGGTCAGATTTAAACACACACACACACACACACACACACACACACACAGAAAACCACAGCTCACAGCCAAGTGTATCGCCTAGTGCATTTAACTAACTTTTGGGACTATTCTCTGCGGTATTAGGAAAATGTTCACGCGTTTACTTTATTTCCCTTTTAAATAAGCTACTTGAGATCAGTTTTAGGTTCACGGCCAAACGGAGCGTAGAGGACAGAGCTCTCTCATACACCCCTGCCCTCACGCACAGCCTCTCCTCCCCCCACCCCCCCGCGGGCTATATTTGTTAGAACTGATGAACTTAGGGGTTTGGACACATGTGTAATGATAGGTATCCACCGTGATAGCATCGCACTGAGTAGTTTGCTCTGCCCTAAAAATCCTCCGTGTTCTGTCTCTTCTTCCCTCCCTCCCCGTTAACCCCTGGCAACCACTAATCCTTCTACCGTCTCCGTAGTTTTGCCTTTTCCAGAATGTCTCAGAGTGGGAGCCGTCCAGCGTGGAGCCTTTTCAGATTGGCTGCCTCCACTTAGCATGACGCATTTAAGGTTCCTCCGCATCTCCCCGTGGCTTGAGAGCTCACTGGCGTTGAGTGCTGAGTGGTATTCCATTGTGCGGATGTACTATGCAGCCAAGGAGATCCAAACAAGCCTCTTAGGGCGCCGCGGCGTCTCCCAGGTGATGCACCTTTTCCCAGATAGGCCGCATCGGTGTAGGGGTCTTGGATCCGGGGCCTTGCGCAGCTCGGGTACCAAGCACAGCCCAGCCTGGGAAGAGGGAGCAGTGGGCCCAGCACGGCCCTGCCAACATTGCTTGGCGGCGACTGCTTTTGAAGCTAAAATCCACCTGCCATTAAGGTGTCTGATGCGGCAACATTTGGCACATCCACGGTGCCGCGCAAACGTCACCGCCAGCAAATTCTGAAACTGCGGCGGCGGCGGCCCAACGTAAAACACCACGCCCTCTGCCTCTTCTCCCGGCACCCGGCAGCCTCCCATTTGCCTTCCGTTTCTCTGGATTTACCTAGTTTGGATAGTTCGTGTAAAGGCGCCTCCGTGATCCGCGGCCTCCCGTGGCTGGCTGCTTTCACCCGGTGGCCCGGTTTTGAGGTTCGTCCGCGTTGTCGCGTGAATCCGTGCTTCATCCCTTTTAGGGGCTCAAAGATATGCCACGGGGTGGCCATATCCCACATTTTGTCAGTCCCGTAGTCTGTTGACAGAAATTCGAGTCGTTTCCGCCTTTTGGCCGTTACGAGTAGCGAACGCTGCTGTGCACGTACGTGTGCAGGTTTTTGTGCGGACGTCTGTGGTTGGTTTTCCGGAGTATTTGCCTCGGAGTGGATTTGCTGAGTCATCCGGTGGTTCAGTTTAACTTTTTGAGGAACCTCCTAGTTGCTTCTTAAAGAAATGTTTCCTGGGGCGCCTGGGTGGCTCAGGCGGTTAAGCGTCCGACTTTGGCTCAGGTCATGATCTCGCGGTCTGTGAGTTCGAGCCCCGCGTCGGGCTCTGTGCTGACACCTCGGAGCCTGGAACCTGCCTCGGATTCTGTGTCTCCTTCTCTCTGTCCCTCCCCAACATATGCTCTGTCTCTCTACGTCTCTCAAAAAATAAATGTAAAAAAAAAAAAAAAGAAATGTTTCCTATTGCGAAGCCGCATCTAGCAAGGTCTCCCCATTCCGAATATGCTCTTGGAGCAGCCCCGTGGCCACAGAGATGGATTTGCCCTGACTCCTCAGCTGATCTGAACCCCATTCAGCCCCTCTGTGTGGACCCTCTTTTGAGAAGGTGCTATGAACCCCAAAACAGAGTCCTCCGGTGCTGTTGGTCACTTGTTTGTGCGCTCTGATTGGGGGTACAGCTGGGGTTCTGCTGTCCCCTCCCTTGTGGAATTGACTGTAGAAGGGAAGAGACATCAAGTAAGAAAGGCTCAGTCGGTTGAGCGTCTGGCCTCGGATCAGGTCACGATCTCACGGTTTGTGGGTTTGAGTCCCGCGTCGGGCTCTGTGCTGACAGTTTAGAGCCTGGAGCCTGTTTTGCATTCTGTGTCTCCCTCTCTCTCTCTCTCTCTCTCTGCCCCTCCCCCACTCTCTCTCGTTCTCTCTCTCTCTCTGTCTCTCAAAAATGAATAAACATTTACAAAAATTAAAAAAAAAGAAAGAAAACCAAACATTACAAAACTGTTGATGTGCTTTTGGGGTGATGGTGGGGTTTGTGGGGTTCAGAGCCGATGCCCCAGAAAGAATTCTTGAAGACATCTTTGGTGCAAAAAGGTGATTTAAAAAGACTTTTTTTAATGTTTATTTATTTCTGAGACAGAGACAGAGCATGAGTGGGGCAGGGGCAGAGAGAGAGGGAGACACAGAATCCGAGGCAGGGCTCCAGGCTCTGAGCTGTCAGCACAGAGCCCGATGCGGGGCTTGAACTCATGAACCGGGAAAACATGACCTGAGTCAAAGTCGGTCGCTCAACCGACTGAGCCACCCAGGCGCCAAAAAAAAAAAAAAAAATATGTGATTTTATTAAAGCACTAGGGACAGGGACCCTGAGCAGGAGACTTTCATATGCTAAAGACTCGTGATTACTGAAGGCCTAGCTATTGTGGAGCTAAGGTGGTTTTTCCCTCCAGCAAAACATTAGCATTAAGATTTAGGGAGTTCCTGGAGAAAGTTCTACTCTGCCTGCCTCAAGTATCTGTCCACGGACTGCAGGTGAATAAGGAGATTCAATTTTATCTGCCGTTTCCTTCTGCCTTTGTTTCCCCACATCACCGTGGAGGGAGGGTGATGTTGGGGCTCCAGGAAACTGGGCCTGTAGGTTTCTGGAGATGAGGCTATGGGTAGGATTGCCTTTTTCTTGTAATTTACGAAGACATTTGTAAACTGATGGAGACTGTGATCGCTATCAGTTACTGTCGGTTTTCTTTCCTTTCCTTTGTTCTTGGGCAGCCAGGAGAGCCCAAGGAATGTCACCCATATCCCACCTGTGCTTGACCTCAGCTTGCCTTATGGCCCCTCGTCACTGTTACAAAGTACAGGCCAACAGCGTTAAGGGCAGTGATGGCTTTTGCAGGGAGGGGTGCCTTATCCTTTAGATGATCAAGTCCTTCTGCCTTAGGAGGGCAGCCTTCGGGCTTCTAGGCCGCAGTCTGCAAGTGTGTTTGTTGTTCTGTGCCTTCGTGTGATTCAATTTGCTGTTTCTTCCTCCCTGGGTGCAATCACCGGATTCTTGCCATTTTCTGTGGAAGAGCGGTAGTCCTTGAAACATAATCCTTTCCCCTAGCTCTTGTCTCCTGATTTCCTGTCGATAAGCAGGAAGCCTGGGGCTGGCTTCCAGTAAGTGGGCGGCCGCGGGCGGGGTATGGCTCTGCCTACCTACCTGCCTGTGACCAGTGGAAAACGTGACCTCTGCCCACGGGGCTGCAGTGTTCTCCCAGGCGTGTGCCCCTGAGGATGGGGGCGCCCCCCTTGAAGCTGGCTCACCCGAGCAGACTTTGCCGTCCCCAGTGAGGACATTGCGGGAAACATTTGAGGACCGCTTACAATTCCCAGTGGGGATGTTTTTGTTGCTTCGCTCCCAGTGGGCTCCCAGGCCGAGAGAGTGGGGAAAGCATGTATGGTACAAATACAAGCTTCTTCGGCTGTAATTTCCTTATAACCTGCATCCTGTGGACAGATGCTGGAGGCGGGCAGAGTAGAACTTTCTCCAGGAACTCCCTATGTCTTCATGCTGATGCTTTGCTAGAGGGCAAACGACCCTAGTCTGGCAACAGCTAGGCCTCCCCTATCTTGGGAGTGTTCTTTAGCATATGCAAATCTCACTGGAAACTTCCCTGGGCTTTACCCCCCAACCCCATAGTATATAACTAGTCTCTCCTCATGGTCCTGGGGCAGCTCTTCCTGCCCACGGGTCCCGTCTAATGAGAATCACCCTTTTGCACCAAAGACGGCTTCAAGAATTCTTTCTTGGTCATTATCTCCAGATCCCCCACCATCACCCCAAAACCTCATCCGTGGGTTCCTTTCGTCTTGGCTTTCTGCACATTCTCAAACCCGAAGCTGTTAGCCCAGCAGGAAACTGTGTGTGTGTGTGTGTGTGTGTGTGTGTGTGTGTGTGTGATCTTGGTGTGGTTGGTGCGGACATCTTGACCACGTAATTACAGGATTCTTGCCCCGTTTCACTGAGAGCCTTTCTCTGTGGCCGGCCCGGGGAACTGTCCCTGCTTTGTCGCTTTTCTAACCAGGAAACCTTCCCTCCTTGTTTTATGTTGAGCCTGCCCGCTTACATCAGCGCAGTGGTTTATCAGTGAGACTGCATGTGTGTGCATGCGTGTGAGTGCAGCAAGTGAGTGTGCGTGCCTCTGTGAGGGTGTGTGGGGTCTGGCTATGTGTGAGTGGGTCAGTGCACGGGTGGGTGTTTCTGTGGGCGTTTGGGGGGGCTCTGGGAGTCTCCCTAGGTGCTGTGTCTAGCTCTGCGTGTGTCTCTGGGTGTGTACAGGCAAAGGGCAGCCACAGGGCTGTACCGCCTGGAAGCCACGTCCTGCACGTGGCCATGTGGCTTCCTGGCTGTGCCTTCAGTCCTCCAGCTCGGGGGCCCTGCAAGGACGTCCAGGTCAACCACCCCAGCGGGGGCGGGGTGGGGGGCGGATCTTGAGGACTAAAGGGTCTGAATGATTGTCGTCGTTCCTGCGTTTAAGCTGTTTGGATACTGCGTAGGTGTGGACACACCTGGCCTCCTGGCCTTGGGCTTTGACAGTCACTACCGTCGTCAGGCTTCGGGCTAGTGATTCCGGGGCGGGGGGCCCCTCTGAGGCTCCTGTGGTGGGACCAGCCTAGGCCATTGCGCTCCCCCTGGGCCGCACCTGTGAATCCCAGCCGCAGCCACAGCCCAGACCCCCTGAATCAGAAGCTCTAGGGTGCAGCCAGGCCTCGGGTGACCTCTCCCCTGGGCACCGTGGGCACAGTGCCAGGGGCCCACGATACTTCTGGGGCTCAAGGAAATGGTCTGATTTTATTTTTCTGTAATCAGAAGGGAAAAACCTGAAAATAGCAATAAGGAATCCAACCTGGATTACATTCCTCTTTCTACCAATGCAGTCGGAAACTACACTTTTTTGGGGAGGGAGGGAGAGAGAAGGAGAGAGAGAGAGCAAGAGCGAGCCGGAGCAGGGGAGGGGTAGAGGGAGAGGGAGAGAGAGAATCCCAAGCAAGCTCCGTGATCAGTGTGGAGCCTGATCTCAGGGACTGGGAGATCATGACCTGAGCTGAGACCAAGAGTTGGACCTTGCTGGGGCACCTGGGTGGCTCAGTCAGTTAAGCTTCCGACTTTGGCTCAGGCCATGATCTCGCCGTTCGTGAGTTCAAGCCCCAGGTCGGGCTCTGTGCTGCCGGCACGGAGCCTGCTTGGGATCCTCTCTCCCTCTCTCTGCCCCTCCCCTACTCACACTCCGTCTCTCTCTCTCTCTCTTTTGCTCGCTCAAAAATAAACAAACATTAAAAACATTAAAAAAAGAGAGAGAGTTGGACATTACTGTGGAAGGAGGAGCCCAGGGATGTCTGCACGTGGCTCCCACGTGCCCCCTGTCTGCCGATCCTGGTCTGGGGTTTGGTGTTGCTTTCAAAGCCCTTCTCATTGACGCGATGGTCTTCTTCATGCCTCTTTCATCCAGTAGGTGCTCATCGGGTGTGTGACACGTTCCAGGGACACACAGGGCAGCAGAGATACAGGCTCCTGGCTCCTGGGGTTTTAGACAAGAATGTCATCATTTTAGGACCGTCTTGCATGTTTTAAGGTTATTGTGTTACTAATACCTTCTTCACGTATTTCGTATTTCTTCACCAGTCCTGCCAAGAAAGCTTCCGGGGGGAAGTAAGAACATCATCACCGTTTACAGAGAAAGTAATGGAGCCACAGAGTAAGTGATTTCCCCTTGGGGGCCGCTGAGCCATCCATAGAACAGTGTGACTTCCGGTCCTAAAATTCACCTGGCGCTTGCTAAAATGCAGATCCCCGGGGCCTCTTGCCTGGAGATTCCAATTCAGAAGACCTGGGAGGGGCTCAGGAGTATGCTTTTTTTTTTCTTTTTCTTTTTTTGAAAGCACAGGGGCCAGGTGCCTGGGTGGCTGTCAGTCGGTGAAGCATCTGACTCGACTTTGGCTCAGGCCATGATCTCACGGTTTCGTGAGTTTGAGCCCCGTATCGGGCTCTGCACTGACCTCACAGAGCCTGCTTGGGACTCTCTCTCTCTGCCCCTTCCCTGCTCCTGCTCGCATGCTCTCTCTCTCAAAATAAATAGTTAAAAAATAATAAAAAAGAAAAGAGTTTAAAAAATTAATAACAGTGAAAGAAGGTCAAGTCAAAGCAAATCAAATCAAATCATTCGTTTTGGGGCGCCTGGGTGGCTCAGTCGGTTAAGTATCCAACTTCAGCTCAGGTCATGGTCTTGCAGTTTGTGAGTTCAATCCCCGCATCGGGCTCTGTGCTGCCAGCACGGAACCCACTTCGGATCATCTGTCTCCCCATTTCCCTCTGCCTCTCCCCAACTCGTGCTGTCTCTCCATCTCAAAAATAAAATAAACATTAACAAATACACACAATGGTTCGTTTTATGTTAGGTGAGTTTTACCTTCATGCCAAATGTGCCAATTTGGGTGATTTACTGTGACGGTTTGTCGAATGGGGCCAGAGTGAATTAATTGTGCGCCCAGTGTAATCAGAAGGGGTACGTGCACGAGGTGGTAACCATTCACAAGTGTAATAAGAGTGCAGCGTATAATGAAATAATATTGGAAAGCAAAGGGTAGAATTTGAGGGCAGGGCCTCCCTACTACAGTCTGGGGAACCAGGACAGCGCGGCGGAAGGGGGCGGTGCGTGCTTGTCGACCTCGAGAAGGAAAAAGAGTGGAGAGGGTCTCCACCAAGACCTGTGTCTGAGCCCCCACAACCTGCTGTGTGGTTGGGGCAAGTCATTTTAACTTCCTTGGGCCACGTTCGTCTCCTCTCTAAAAAGAGGCAGGCGGATCCTTCCAGCTCTAAAAGTCTGCGCTGGGCAATGGGGGTGGGGGGGTGTGGGGCTCTAGGGAAAGGCCAGGGCACGTGCTGGAACTTGCCGGTGGCTGGCAAGCTAGGAAACTTCTCAAGACGCAGGCCGGGCACCGAGAAGTCAGTGTCAATTAGGACCAGGCAGCGTTCAGCTTTGACTAGCAGGATCAGCCTGGCCCAGCGGGTGAGAGTAATCACAAGGACTGGCCGCCCGTGTCCCCTTCCCCACCATCTGCTGCCAGGTGCAGTGTCTGCCTCAGCACGCGGGGCTCCCTGTGAGGACGGAGCCCGTGGCCACCTCTGCACGTCCCTCGAAAAGCCTTTACATTCCTTTACCGGTGGGTCGTGGGGGCCGCCTTCCTTTCTAGTCTGCGAACGCCACCATCGGAGCGTCTCTTTTGCTTTCTGGGACCTCAGGCCAGGCGTTTCTTCCCGGGGTCATGGTTCACGGAGCCCGGGGCGCGGAAGCAGGACCGGATAAATGCCCGGACGTGAGTTACGGTCCTCGCAGGAGCTCACGTAGGACCCTGCAGGCCCCGCAGCTGGAGTGAATGGGATGCGGACAGGTGTCCTTTCGTTTGGAAGAGGCGGGCTGGCAAGCAGGTGTAGACGATAGAGGTGAGGCCCAGGCGAGGTGGCTGCTGGGGTAAAAGTGGGCGAGGAGGGCCGGGGGAGGCCGGTTTCCCACTCCACCGCCTAGAATTTCCTCTGTAAACGGCCACTGACAAAGGGCTTCAAGGTGAGAGCTTTTTCTAAGGCGGGGAAGGGTAATAGCTTTATTTTATGGAGATGTTCTGCCCCCATTTAAAGTGTGTGATCAGGGAGGATTTTTTTTTTTTTTGTCTGTTCTTTCATAGGGTTTTGCCACTATCACCACCATCAATTTTACATTGCCATCAGCCCTAACAGAGACCCCGAAGCCGACAGTTATCACCCCCCCATCTCTCCCCAGCAACCCCCCACCCCCACCAGCCCCTAAGCAACGGCTAATCTCCATCTCTATGGGGTTGCTCATTCCGGACCTTTCAGACAGTGTGTGGTTTCTTGCGTCTGGCTCTTTTTTCACTTAGCCTGGCCTTTTCAGGGTCCGTCCGTGTTGTTGCCTATCCGTCAGTCTTTCGTCGTGTGGACGCACCGCCTCTGGTTTCTCTGTCGATGGCTTCCTTTTACCGCGAGGGAATTCATGGTTCCAAAATTGCCGCTCCCTGTGTCGGCTGTGGACAAAAGGAGTAGCTGTGTCCTCTTTCTAAGACGATGGCTTGTTAGACGGTTTTTCTGAGAACAAAGAGGGACTGGTGTTGATGAGGATACGAGATGGCAGGTGTGAGAGGGGGCCGTCCTAGGCAAACCTGAGGTGTGGATGCCCCCCCCTCCCCGCTCCTGGGGCAGGTGGGGACAGGCAGCTGTGTTGTTCCAGCAGGCCCTGGATCCGGGAGCTGAGGAGGCCAGGCCTTAGCGAAGCCCCTCTGTGTGCCTTTTCCGGCCCAACCCCAGGCAGACCTCGCGGGAGAGCTGCCCTCCCCGCAGCAGGCTTGGTAACAGCACCGCGTGGCAGGCCGAGGGGGCCCCCAAAGGGCTCAGGCCCCCGGCCTGCCGTGCTCTTGGCAAAGCGACGTTCTTGGTCTTGGTGCCTTTCTTCTTAAGTCTCGTACTCGCTCCCTTTTTAAGGTATTGATGTACTGGGGGGAGGGGGTGGGCGACAGAGGACCCGACGTGGGAGCCGAGCTGACAACAGAGCCCAATGCGGGGCTCAAACCATAAAGTCATGACCTGAACCGTCGAACCCTCAACCCACTGAGCCCCCCAGGTGTCCCTTCCTAAGTCTGTTTATCTGAGGCTGGAGAGGGCGTTTCCTTCAGGTGGCTCTTTACGGTGAGTGCAGAGCGGCGGCCCTTAAACGCTTTTCCCACTTGGACTCGGAGCTCAGTGCTCCCCACATACCCCACATCCCCCTCCAGCTCAAGGTCCACAAAGCACCCAGAGCCTTTTATTTTGGGAAGACCCCCCCCCCCCGCCCCCGCACAGGGCGGTTCCCTGGGGAGAGTAGAACCTGAGAGGGGAGTCCCACATCCCCCATCACAGTGAGTGAGCAAAGGCTTAAGGTGTCATCTTGGCCTTGTGGCTTGAACTGGCTGCTCCCCAGCTGACAGCAGCTGAAGTGGGTCCTCGGTCCTTGCCAGCAAAGCGGTGTCTGTACTTGGGGGGGTGGGGGTGGGTGCTGTAGCTGATGTATTAAATTCACGGTATGCGGGGGCACCTGGGTGGCTCAGTGGGTTAAGCATCCCACTCCTGATCTCAGTTCACATCTTGATCTCACGGTCGTGAGTTCCAGCCCTGGGTATAAAGCTTGGGTTTAAAACCCCCACCATCAACAATATGCAGATGATGACCAGCTGAATACGGAGGCACAGGGCCGCCCACGTGGGGTCCCTGGGCAGGCAGCTCCCGTGGTGTGGGAGCTCCCACCTTGGGGAAGTGAAACCCATGGGGTGGTTCTGATTGAAAGTGCAGTTTCAATTTACCGACGCACAGGAAGTAGAGTCCCAAGATTTATGATGTAAAGAATTGGGGGGGGGGGCACCATGAGCCGGGGGATGGCCAATCCTCTATCCCAGGTCAAGGGGGAGCAGGAGAGGGAGAGCAGGTGGCCTGCACCTGTTACTTGGAAGGTGATGGGGCGGAGGGCACTAACTTTAGAGTGCTCAACTCTAAGTGGTTTTTGTAAGAGGTGCCCCCAGAGAAAGCGAAGCAGGAACTTGGGGCGGGAGCCTCAGGCTGGGTTGCACATCTTCAATGTGCAGACTTCAGGCATGAGCTGGGTTGTCATGCGGTCACGGGTCTGCACAGCAACTCGAAAGAGCTGATTTTGCGTCAGCCTTGACCCTGAGATGAGGGATACAAGATTTTCTGCAAAGCGTCCAAATCCCTTTCATGTTCCTTGTCCCTCATTCTTCACGAGTGGCCAATATCACATGCGGACTTCTTGGCCTCTCTCTCATACACAGTTAATTTGGGGAGGCGCCCGGGTGGCTCCTCGGTGAAGCGTCTGCCTTCAGCTCCGGTCATGATCTTGAAGTTGGTTACTTTGAGCCCCGCGTCGGGCTCTGTGCTGGCAGCTTAGAGCCTGGAGCCTTCTTAGGATTCTGTGTCTTCCTCTCTCTCTCTGCCCCTCCCCTGCTCGTGTTCACTCAAAAATAAACATTAAACAATTTTTTTCAAACAGTTAATTTTTCTTAAAATGTTCCCGGTATGTCTTTTATAGTATTTTTTTAAAGTTTTATTTTGGGGGGCGCCTGGGTGCCTCAATCCGTTGAGCCTCTAACTCTTAATTTTGGCTCAGCTTGTGATCCCAGGGTCGTGGGATCGAGCCCTGAGTCGAACTCTGCCCTGAGCTTAATATTGTCTCTCTCTCTCAAAAAAAAAAAAGAAAAAAAAGTTTATTTTTAAAAAATAATCTCTTCACCCAACTTGGGGCTCCAACCATCAACCCCAAGATCAAGAGTCTCATGCGTTTCCAACTGAGCCTGCCAGGCGCCCCCATAAACAGTTATTTTTTGACTGAGCAGCATAGGTCCCCGAGCAAAACTCAAATGGTGCAGTGAGAATGGCCTCTCACCTCTGGCCCCCCACGCCCACCCGAGACAAAACCGCAGTTGACAGTTCCTGGTAGGTCCTTGCCCACAGAGTTCTAGACAGTAGCAAGCAAACACACACACATAGTGTCTCTGGCTTCAGCCTTTTAACACTTGACGGTGGCCTAAAACCTCCAACCCTCTGCATCTTGCTTCTCTGCATGGTGGAAATCTGGTGAGCAGGGCAGCTTGTTAGAGTACAAGGCCACAGGGACATGGCAGGTTCGATGAAGCTTGCAGACCTTCCCATAGGGAGACTCTGGCTTGCCTGGGTGGGCCCCACCTGTTGAGCTGATTATGGGCCCCTAAATAGGTTCGCCTCCTAATCCCCAGCCCCTCTGAATGTTACCCTTAGGTGACCAAAGGGACTTTGGATAAAGGTATGGACCTTGAGATGGGGAGATGATCCTGGATAATCCTTTAGATAGGGGCAGGGGCCATAAGCCAATGAGTTTAGGAAGGTTCCAGAAGCTGGAAAAGCCAAGAACATGGGTTGTCTCCACTCAGAGGTTCCAAAAGAAATCAGCCCTCCCAATACCTTGATTTTTGGCTCCTGAAGATCCATATGTCCCTCCCGTCGCCCCCCCCCCCCCAGATTTTGAGACTAATTTTCTTTCTTTATTTTTTAAGTTTATTTATTTATTTTTTGAGAGAGAGAGAGAGAGAGACTGAGCAGGAGAGGGGCAGAGAGAGAAGGAGAGAATCCCAAGCAGGCTCCACACTGTCGGTACAGAGCCTGACACAGGGCTCGAACTCATGAAACTGTGAGGTCATGACCTGAGCCACAATCGAGAACTGGATGCTTAACTGAAAGAGCCCCCCAGGCGCCCCGCCAAGACTTTATTTTTAAGTAATCTCTACACACAACGTGGGGCTCAAACTTACAAATCCAAGATCACCAGCCACAGGTTCTACCGGCTGAGCCAGCCAGGCGCCCCCATATCAGACTTCTGACCTCCAGCGCTGTTAGAGAAAAAAATTTGTGTTGTTGTAAGTCACTAAGTTTGTGGTAACTGACCATAGCAGCAACAGGAAACTCCTACTGCCCTCTGTCTTGTGAGCCTTTGAAAGCTGAGAACCTGGGTGGCTCAATTGGCTGAGCGTCCGACTTCAGCTCACTCAGGTCACGATCTCATGGTTGGTGAGTTGGAGCCCCGCGTCGGGGTCTCTGCCGTCAGCGCGAAGCTTGCTTGGGGTCCCCTGTCTCCCTCTGCCCCTCCCCTCCTCACTCTCTTTCTCTCAAAAATAAATAAAACACATTAGAAAACCCCAGACCTTTCAGGGGCACCTGGGTGGCTCAGTCGGTTGAGTGCCCAATTTTGGCTCATGTCATGATCTTGTGGTTCGTGATTTCGAGCCCCACGTGGGGCTCGCTGTTGTCAGTGCAGAGCCCGCTTCGCATCCTCTGTCTCGCTCGCTCTCTCTGCCCCTCCTCTGCCCGTGCTGTCTATCAAAACACAAATAAAAATAAACATTAAACAAATCAAGGAGAAAAACAAGAATTTCTCTGGCTGGTGGCAGAAAGATAAAGTGGAAGGAAACATTGGAAGCATGGTGGGGGCTGCAAGGAAAGCCTGAGAAGGCGTGAGGTCAGCCCCTGGTAGCTAAGCCTTGCTTTTTTAATGTTTATTTTTGAGAGAGAGAGAGAGAGAGAGAGAGAGAGAGAGCGTGAATGGGGGAGGAAGAGAGAGGGAGTCAGAAATCTGAAGGAGGCTCCAGGCTCTGAGCTGTCAGCACAGAGCCCGATGCGGGGCTCGAACCCACGAGCTGTGAGATCACGATCTGAGCCAAAGTTGGAGGCTTAACCGAATGAGCCACCCAGGTGGCCCTGGATGTACTTGCTTGTTAACATGTCAGATTTTCTGGAAGGATCCATAGGAGCTGGTACCAGGTTTTCTCCACCTCGTGTGGCTGCAAGCAGAGAACCTGGCCAAGCCACGCTGTACCTGGACTTCGGGCCTTGGGACCTTGAGATAATGACTGAGTGGTGTTTCAAGCCACTTAACTCCTGGTAATGTGTTAGGACTGCAATAGAAAACTAACAGAGGTCAATTTCTCTAAGTGGTATCTCTTCTAGAAGCGGGTCAAAAGGTGGGTGCACGGCACATTTTGGCAGCTGCTGAATTTCCTACTCAAGGGTTTTGCCCATTTCTGCCCCGCTGTTGTGTATCCCGGGGGTTGCTTCCTCCCCCTGTAGCCAGAGGACTGATTCCTGGAGTCACAATGTTGTCTCCGTCAGTCTGGTTGATGAACAGGATATCACATGATAGATTAAAAAACCTTTATTGAAGTATAAGTGATATAGAGCAGACCACACCTATTTAATGTTTATTAATTTTTTGAGAGACGAGAGAGAGAGAGAGGGAGGATGGATGGATGGATGGATGAGCATGGGAGGGGCAGAGAGAGGGAGGCCCAGAATCCAAAGCAGGCTCCAGCCTCCGAGCTGTCAGCACAGAGCCCGACGCCACGAACCGCAAGATCATGAACTGATCCGAAGTCGGAGGCTTAACCAACGGAGCCACCCAGGTGCCCCTAGACCATGTGATAAATTGTGACATATGGCCATCCCCATGAAATTGTCACGGGTTTCGAGATACGGAAGCGGAGGTAGGAAGCCCATTTGTTACCCACAAAAGTTGCCTCATTCCTGACTGTAGTGTCAATTTCCTGTCCCCTCTGCTCCCCACCTCCACACCAAACAGCCATTGATCTGCTGTCTAGAATTTTTAGTTTTCAGAATTTTAGATAAATGGAGACATACAGGATGTACACCTGCACTTTCCCCACAACTCCAGCATCGTTCAGAATAACTGTCGTAAGGTTCACATGTATCAGTCATTCGTTTCTCTTCATGCCTGAGGGGTATTCTCTTGTTGGGATGTTCTACGCTATGTGTGTCCAGTCACCTATTGGTGGACGTTTGGGTTGTTCCCAGGTTTGCACCTGAGAAACAGAGCTGTATGAATATTTGTGTCTGAGTCTTTGTGTGGACATAAGGCTTTCTTTTAGGTCAATACCTCGGAGTGGAGAGGTTGGGGCATAGAGTTGATGGACGTGTGGCTTTCAGTGATGCACACATCATAGGTTTATTCTGTGTTTTCAGTCTGATGTTGAGTCTCTTGCAGTGGGATGAGAATCTATTGATGGGTTATTTTCTGTGAACGGGGTGCTCCCATACCTCGTTCGTTTATTGAATAATCTGTCTCTACTATGTGGTGCTGTTTTCATCATATGGTAACTCCTATGTGTACCTGATTCCTTTCGGGTCCCTCTCTTCCCCACTTGAACACGACATGAAGCCAGAAGACACTCAACCAGTAATTTCCAAGCCCTGTATTAGGCCAGTGAATACGTAAATCCACAGAGGTCACATGACTTTTCTAAGATCAGGCCGCTCATTGCACAAGGCAAGAGGTTCCCCACCTCCAACCCCAGCCTTTCCGAACTCCCTCATCAACAGGGAGTAGGCTTTATTTCAAAAATAAAAGATTCAGCAAAAAAAAAAAAAAAGCCTGCAACACCTGCCCTAAGATTACAATGAAATTTGGGGCGCCTGGGTGGCTCAGTCGGTAGAGCGTCCAACTTCAGCTCAGGTCATGATCTCACAGTTGGTGAGTTCGAGCCCCGTGTCGGGCTCTGTGCTGACAGCTTGGAGCCTGGAGCCTGCTTTGGATTCTGTGTCTCCCTCTCTGTCTGCCCCTCCCCCACTCACACTCTATCTCTCTCTCTCTCAAGAAATAAATAAACATTAAAAAAATTAAAGAAAAGATTACAATGAAATTAAACTGGAGATTAATAACAGATAGCAGGAAAATCCCAAAATACTTGGTGATAAACAATACACTTCTTGTTTGAGGCAGCAGGAGCAGGGGAGGGGCAGAGAGAGAGAGGGAGACACAGAATTCAAAAAAAGGCTCCAGGCTCTAAGCAGTGAGCACAGACCCTGATGTGGGGCTGTAACTCAGGAACGGTGAAATCATAACCTGAGCCAAAGCCGAACACTTAACTGACTCAGCCACCCCGGCGCCCCATAAACAATACACTTCTAAATAACACATGGGGCAAAGAAGCAATCTCCAGAGAAACTAAAAAATATTTTGACCTAAATGAAAATGAAAACACAACTTCTCCAGATTTGTGGGATTCAGCAGAAGCAGTGTTTACAGGGAGAGTGATAGCATTGAATGCCTAAATCAGATAAAAAGACAGATCTAAAATCAATCAGCTTCCACCTTAAGAGAATGATACTAGAAAAAGATGAGCAAATCAAAGAACGCAGAAGAAATTCTGAAAATCAGAGGAGAAACCAATGAAGCAGAAAACAGGAAACCAGAGAGTCTACAAAACCCAAAGTTGGTTCTTTGAAAAGATCAATACAATTTACAAGCCTAGAGCCAGGTTAACTAAGAAAAAAAAAGAAAGTATACCCATTACTACTGTCAAAAAGAGAATGTATCATTATAGATCCTGTGACGTTACACATGACAAAAACAAAACAAAAAACCCAAATACACACACAAAAAAAGCTACGGTCCGATAGCTTTCGTGAACGTCGGTGTGAAGATCCTCCACAAAATATTAGCAAGTTGAATCCAACAGTGTGTAAATAGAATTATATACCATGACAAAAACTCTTGGTAAGCGAGAAATAGAAGGGAAAATCATCAACTTGTTAAAGAATATCTACAAAAAAAGAAAAACAACCCTATAGTTAACATCATACTTAATGGTGAGAAACAAGAAACTCCCACTGGCATCACAAATAAGGCAAGGATGTTCCCTCTCACCACTCCTTTTCAACATTGTTCTGGATGTTCTAGCTAATGTAATAGGACAAGAAAAGGAAATATAAGGTATACAGATTGGGAAGGAAGAAATAAAACTGTCTTTCTTCCCAGATGACATGAGTGTCTATGCATTAAATCTGAAAGAATTGACTAAAAAACTCCTGGAATTACCAAGCTATTATAGCTAGGTTGCGGGATTCAAGGTTAATATACAAAAGTCTATCGGAGTGCTTGGGTGGCTCAGTCAGTTAAGCATCTGAGTTTGGCTTAGATCATGAGCTCATGGTTCTAGAGTTGGAGCCCCACACTGGGCTCTCTGCTGTCAGCACAGAGCCCCCTTCAGATCCTCTGTCCCCCTCTCTGTCTGCCCCTCCCCTGCTTGCATGCACACACACACATACACACACACACTGTCTCTCAATAATAAACATTTACACACACACACACACACACACACACACACACACACACGTCCATCACTTTTCTATCAGCAGCAAACATGTGGAATTTGAAAATAAAAACAGCACCCCCCAAATGAAATACCTATAAACCTAACAGAATGTGAGGAAAATGACAAAACTCTGATGACAGAAATAAAAGAACTAAATAAATGGGAAGATGTTCCCTCTTCCTATGTAGGAATCGCCAGTATTGTCAAGATATTAGTTCTTTACAACTTGATGTACAGATTCAGTGCAATCCCAATAAAAAATCCCAGCCAGTTATTTTGTGGATATCAGCAAATTGATTCTAAAATTTACATGGTGAAGCACAAGACCCAGAATAGCGGATACAGCATTGAGGAGGAGAAAAAAGTTGGAAGACTGACACTCTTTTACTTCAAGATGTACTGTAAAGGTATTGGTGAAAAAACAGACAAGTAGATCAATGGAACAGAGTACAAAGCTCAGAAATAATCCCACAGAGTCAACTGGCTTTTGGCAAAGGAGCAAAGACAGTACCATGGAGCAAAGATAGTCTTTTCAACAAATGGTTTTGGGACAACTGGACACCACATGGCACAAAAAATATAGACCGAGGTCTTAAACCATTCACATAAACTAACTCAAAATGGATCACAGACCTAAATGCAAAACACAACGACATTCTTGGGTTTGCTGATGACTTTTTGGAAGGGACGCCAAATGCATGATTCCATGAGAGAAGAAATTGATAAGCTGGCTCCTTTAAAATTGAAAATGTCTGTTCTGTGAAAGACAGTTCCAAGAGAATGAAAGCCACAGACTGGGAGAAAGTATTTGCGAGTGACACATCTGGTAAAGGACTGTTATCCAAAATGTGGAAAGAACCTTTGACACGCAACAAGAAAACAGCCTAATTCACCGATGGGCAGAAGATCCTAACAGACACCTCACCCATGATCTATGGATGGCATCTTTTTGCCATTGATTTCGTCATCAGGGAAATGCAAATTAAAATAATGAATACCACTCCGTACCTATTTTGATGGCTAAGATCTGAAACACACATCAAATGTGGGTAAGGATGTGGAGCAACCAGAACTCTCCTACATTGCCAGTGGGAATGCAAAATGGCGCAGCCACTCTGGAAGAGAGTTTGGTGGTCTCTCAGAACATTAAACGTACGCTTACCATGAGATCCAGCAGTCGTGCTTTTTGGTACTTACCCAAAGAATTTAAGAACTTACATCCATATAGAGGCCCCTTTAGTAGAGCTTGTGACTCTTGACCATGGGGTTGTGGGTTCAAGCCCACAGTGAGCATAGAGTCATCTTAAAACAAGCTACCTATGTCCACAGAAAACCCTGCACACGGATGTTTATAGCACCATGATCCATAATTGTCCAAACATGGAAGCATCAAGGTGTAGGGTCACCTCAGTCGCTGAATGGATAAAAAAATGTACATCCAGGCAATGCAATATTATTATTATTGTTGATATAATATTATTGAGTTCTAAAGAGAAGTGTCCTATCGAGCCATGAAAAGATAGGAGGAACCTTAAAAGCATATTCCTAAGTGAAGCCGTCGTCAGAAGGCTACGTCCTATGTGATTGCAACTATATGATATTCTGGAAAGGGCAAAACTATGGAGACTATAAAAAGATCAGTGATTTCCAGGGACTGGGGGAGGGAAGAATGAATAGGTGATTTGCAGAGGATTTCTACGGCAATGAAAATACTCCGTCTGATCCCCCAATAGCAGATATAGGTCATTAGACAGGTGTCCAAACCCATAGAATGTTCAACACCAAGAGTGAACCCTAAGGTAAATGATGAGCTTTGGGTGATAACGATGTGTCAGTGTAGGCTCTTCACTTGTGTCAACTAGACCAGTGTGGTGGGGAATTTTGATTATGGGGGAAGCTGTGCCTGTGTGAGGGCAGCGGGTGTATGGGAAATTTCTAGGCCTTCCTCTCAGTTTTACTATGAACCTAAGACTGCTCTAAAAAATGATGTCTTGGGACACCTGGGTGGCTCAGTTGGTTAAGCGTCTGACTTCAGCTCAGCTCATGATCTCGTGGCTCATGAGTTCGAGCCTTCTGTTGGGCTCTGTGCTAACTCAGAGCCTCTTTCTCTCTCTGTGTTTCCCTGTCTCTCTGCTCCTCTCTCTTTCTCTCTCAAAAATAAACGTTAAAAAATTAAAAAGCAAAAATAAAGTCTTAAAAAAATATGGTGGTAATGGTTCATAAAGGACAAAATCTTTGCTGAGATCGTCCACAGAGGTAAGAACTCACTGCGCTCCCTACTGGTTGGTTGTCCACCATGGACTATCTGTTGCCCTACCCGCTCAAAAAAGCGCCATCTTTTCATGGGTTACACCGAAGTCTGGCTAATTTTTGTGACTCTGGCTTGGGTGTGATGGGCCTTAAATCATTCTCTGTCTTAATTCAGAACTGGAAGCTCGATCCGCACGTACTGATAAGCCCAGCCCTGCATTTTTTTTTTTTTTTTAAGAGGAGGAAGCTGAACTTAGTTTTGGTGGGAGGCTGAGGGGTGGGAAGGCTTGTCTAGGAGGGTCTTTCTGGGAATCAAGTCCTGGAGTCCTGTGCTCCATCCATCCAGTTCACCAGCTTTGTGTCCAGTAATGAAAGAAAAATGGGAAGCGAGGCCAGAGATGCTGGGAGACTACCCTGGCCAGCTCTGGGAGAAGGGGGTGATGGGTGATGGCACACCCAGAGTGGCCTGGAGGGACCCCCTCCCACCCCGGCCCCAGTCCTCCTGGCGGTTCTGAGCGTCCAGGCCTGGAATGTGATGCCGCTGTGTGGACTGGGAACCACGGCGTGAAACATGGAGGGGTTGTGTCTCAGATTCCTGACCGTGAACAGGGCAGGATTCTAGGACCATGGGCAGAGGCCAGAGTCTCCTGGAGGAAAAGATGGAGGAAGTGATAACCATTGATCTCAGCTGCGGAGTTGAGAGAGAGGAGACTCTGGAGCCAGATGGGGTCCAGCCGTGTGACCTTGAGCAAGACTTAAGGCAGTGGGAAACGGAGGGCTTGTCTGTAACAATGGAATGATAGCATTTCCACCTTGCTGACCATTTTTAGGGGTGGGGTTTGGGGGGAGGTTTGACTGAATGACTGACTTAATATTCTGCGAGCGCTTTGCCCACTGCCTGATACAGGTTTTTAAATTATTAATTTAAAAAAATTTTTTTTTCTTTTTTTAAGAGCGGTGTACACAGAGTGCGAGCGGGGGAGGGGCAGCGAGAGGGCGAGATGCAGAATCCCCAGCAGGCTCCAGGCTCGGAGCTGTCAGCCCAGAGCCCGACGACGTGGGGCTCGAACCCACACGCTGTGAGATGATGAAGTGAAGTTGGACGCTTAACGGACGGAGCCACCCAGACACCCCCACGGTTGTTTTTTTTCTAATTGTGATATACTTGACATACAGCCCTGTGTAAGTTGAAGGTGTAGAACGTATTGACCGCATACATTTATATGGCAACGTGGTTGTCATTATAGCCTCAGCTAATACCTCTATGGTGTCATATAACTATCATTTCTTCTAGTATCGGTGACACCCAAGTTCTGATCTCTTAGCCACTTTAATATTTATAATCCAGTTTTCTTTTAGCTCCCAGAGGCCAGCCCCGTGGGCGGGACATAGTTTTCTCCTTTGCTTTATCGCGTTTGGCATCGCCCAGAACATGTTGTGGGTCCTAGGGAGCTTTTAAACGTTTAGCCCTGAAGCACCTGGGGGGCGGAGTTGGTTAAGCATCCAACTTTGGATCACATCACGATCACGAGGTTTATGAGTTCGAGCCCCGTGTCGGGCTCTGTGCTGACAGCTCGGAGCCTGGAGCCTGCTTCGGATTCTGTGTCTCCCTCTCTCTCTGCCCCATCCCCACTCACGCTCTGTCTCTCTCTTTCTCAAAAAAAAAAAAAAATTGAAAAGCAAATTTTGTTTTTAAAGGTGAGCCCTATGGACTGGGGGCCAGTGAGAACGTTTGCCTGAAGCGGAGGAGGGGTAGCACAATTACTGGTTTCAAAATACGAAAAGAAAATGGACCAAGTAGGAAAGTACAATTGATCGTTTCCCTAAAACATCTGGTGTCAGCCAGCCAGCTGTTTTAACTCGAAGAAAGTTACACTGAACGTGTATTTAACTGCCCAGCAAGGGCATGAATGGAGGAACAATCTGTGCTTTATCCATCCCAGAGAATAGTACACAGGCATGAAAAAGAACCCAGCCCTGACACCTGCTACAGCGTGGATGAACTTGAAAACCTTATGCTCAGTGAACGGGATCAGTCACTAAACGGCTGTGCACTGAGTGATCCCGGTGATATGAAATGTCCCCAGTAGGCAAATTCGTGGAGACGGAAAGCAGATCGGCGGTGGCCGGGAATGGGGAGTGAGTGCTTACGGGTGCTGGGGTTTCCTTTTGTGGTGATGAAACTGTTCTAAAACCAGTTTGATGAAGGTTGTACAGCACTGAACGAACTGAAGACCACTGAACTGTGCACTTCCAACGGGAGAATCGTGTGATCCGTATTATACCTCCGTAAGGCGGTTTATAAAAAGCGTCTTTAAATGTGGGAAGTAGGTGTATGTGATGAGAGGCCCACAGGGCCCAAGGAGGCGGTGGACCCGGAGATTGGCTGCCCGCAGCCTCAAAACCAAAGGTACAGGTGGAGGTGACTTTGAGGTGAGGAGGAGGAGGTGAGGTCTGGGGGGAAAAAAACAGGACGGTGGCCTTGGGTCAGGGCATGGGAAGAGCCTGCAGCCATCCACTGTTGGGTGAGAGCCATCGCTGGCGCCTGGGTTCGCCTAGTTGGGCAGTGGGGCGGACAAGCCAGACCTCACAGCGGTGATAGTTTTGCAATATTGTGAATGCCCTCAGTGCCACCAAACTGCCATTTAAAAATGGTTGAAATGGTAAATTTGATTTCAGACCACACACAAACACACACACACACATCAAGGTCGTGTTTGCCTTCTGCCCCAGAAGCTCCATTTACAAGGCTTGAAGAGGCAAACCTTTCTTTGCCTCTCCTGAAAAGGGATTTTCCCCCTCAGTAGTCAGAAGCCCCCCTCCTCCTGGGTAGAGCGCTAAGAACTTGATCGGAGGCTTCTGATTGGCTGGGTCTTTGCCCTGGAAGCCCCCTCCTCCCCTCTCCACCAGCCGGCTGGTGGCCGTGGTTGGGAGAATTGAGCAGGGCTGTGCCTGCCCCTTTGGGAAAGAAAGTCCTTTTCAGGGTTCTCTGTGCCATCAAGAGAGGCTGACAGTGCGGGGCTCCTTTGGGCTGGTGGCGGTGCAGGTGCCCATGGGGCTCTTCCGTCTGGTCCTGCTCGGGGCGCTGGTGGCAGTGACTTCGGGGAGTAAGTAAAGCTGCTGTGGTCCTGGTTCTGTGTGGGGTGAAGCCTGGACAGCAACTCCTTCACCTGGGACAGTATTTATGTAGCAAGGTGCCTGTTGACCTGCTCTTCCCCTCATTCTCATGGTTTTGCCTTCCTTGGGGAGAAGGAAAGAGATTCCAGGTGGATCCTTATCTCTTGCCTCTGTCTTCCACCAACCTCCTCTGAAAACTTGAGACCAGATCTGTAATGCTGAGGGATGAAATGCTAAGTTGAGGGCTCTGAGCTTGTGCGCAGGGATGCTTAGCTGTTTGCAGGGGTGTGAGGTGGTGGGCATGAAGATTCGAAGCAGCTCTCTCTCGGATGCAGCATAACTTGGTGAAGTGTGCTTTTTATCTGTTGTCTGTTTGCTACGGAAGTGTTGAGGGCAGCGAGATTCAATAAAAACATAATGGGAGACAATATGTAATTTCAAAGTTGCTAGCAGCCCTGTGTAAAGAAATGCTAAAAAGGAACAGGTGAAATTAATTTGGGGGATATAATTGACTCGACCCACTATTTCCAGAATATCATTAGAGAATGTAGTTGCTGTAAAAAGGTATTAATGAGACATATTTTCCGTTCTCTGAAATCCGGTGTGTGTTTTATACTGGGAGAAAATTTCCAATTTTTTTTTTTAGCGTATTTCCATTCTAAGATTGTTTTTTTTAAAATGATCTCTATACTCAACTTGGGGCTCGAACTTAAAACCCTGAGAGCAAGAGTCGCACGCTCCATCGACGGAACCGGCCAGGTGCTCCCATATTTCAATTTGGAGGCTAAATTTTCATTGCAAGGACTTGATCTGTAATTAGATTTCCTAAGATTTAGAGTTGAAAAGGCGGGTTCGTACACTAAGTGGTTTTAAACCTACTTAAGTTTTCCAGTAGCTGACGTGAGTTACTGGTTTTTAATTGAAACACAAAATGGAAAGTTCCTCCATAACACCAGCCACATCTCAGGTGCCCAATAGCCACACGTGGCTGGTGGCTACTGTCCTGGACAGTGCAGGTCAGATTGTAGCTGGCTCTTTGATTTTGTTTTGCTATATTTTCAGCACCTATTTGCCTGGTGCACAGTAGGTACTCAGTAAATCTGGGCTGAATAAATGAATGCATAGGGGCCAGAACTGACATCCGAGAAGGCTAAAAGGAGACCCGGTTTCATTTCCAGGCTGTAGAGATCACATCCATTTCAGTCCCTTTCGGATCTCTCCCTTGAAATGAGTAGAATCCGATAGAGAGATGTATTACCTTTCCAAGTTCAATGTTTCCCCTCTTTGGCTGATCTACTTGGTAGGATTATTGAATTGTTTTGGAACTTTTTTAATTTAAATACTATTTTTTTAATACTTAGAATATTTATTAAAAAAATCTTAATATAATTTTTCGTCAAATTGGCTAACAGTGTGCTCTTGGTTTGGGGGCTAGATTCCTCTCGTTCATCGCTTACATTCAACACCCAGTGCTCATCCCAACAAGTGCCCTCCTCAATGCCCATCACCCATTTCCCCTCCCCCCACCATCAACCCTCAGTTTGTTTTCAGTATCCAAGAGTCTCTTATGGTTTGCCTCCCTCCCTTGCTGTTTGTAACTATTTTCCCCCTTCCCCTCCCCGCCCCCCGTCTTCTGTTAAGTTTCTCAAGATCCACATATGAGTGAAAACAGATGCTATCTGTCTTTCTCTGACTTATTTCACTTAGCATAATACCCTCCAGTTGCATCCACGTTGCTGCAAATGGCACGATTTCATTCTTATTGCCAAATAGTATTCCATTGTATAAATATTGTTTTTTTAAGTGCTTGAGAAAGGAGGAGAACACGATTTAGTTCGAGCACAATACTCTTTGAACACACCTCGTTTCTGGAGCTCGTGGTGGATGGGGGCTCGCGGGCTGGGCTGCTTTGCAGTGTAGTTGGTGGGCAAAACAGATGTACAGGTTGTTGGAAGGGCAAACAAGCTGAATGCTGGGTCTGTGCACAATTGGGAGTCAAACGATTATGCATAAACAGGTTTAATTTGGTGCCCAGAGTATATGCTGTCAGAGACTTGGAGGAAAGTGGGAAGGGAAATCCATCGGGCTAAATGTCTTTGAAATGTGGTTTTATCCAGTGTTAATGTACTTGAGTGCGAAAAGCGATTTGTGAGACGACATAAAACATTTGGGAGGTGGGGATGTCCTCTCACGTTCTATTGTTTCCAAGGGTCTAAACAAAATGGCGTAAAATGCACTTTGCCCCATCTTGGGGAAATGTTTCATCTCTCAAGGGATTAGGCAGGCTCCTATGGGAAATGGTTAGCCGTCGAGGCCCGGGGGGTGGTTTTAAGGATGGAAATGGTATTCTAGAAAAGCTGTTGTCTGAACATGGTTGCAGACGGATTCCTGGCTGAGGTTGTTCCAGGAGAGCGGGATGGGTGGTGCCTGGGAAAGATCCAGGGGGGTGGCTGGAAGGAAGGACAAAGGTTGACAGAAGGTGAAAGTGGGCAGCACTCGGGCTGGGACCAGTGAGGCAGAGAAGCTGACCCTTTCCCGAGAAGGAGGTGGGGGCGGATTCCCTGCAGAGGGACCTCCATGGCCTGGGGTAGGGGCTAGGAGGTCGGGAGCCCGTGCTGTTCATTCTGTGGTTGGCTTCTGCTGCTGAGAAGGCGGCCGTGGTGGTGAGGGGTGGAGGAGGTGTTCCGGAGGCTCTGGAGACCACCGCTCATTGCTGCAGCCCCCTGGTCTGGCTTTGTCGGTTCACAGTGGTCAGGGAGAACCCTGCTGGGGTGAGACCCGGAGGAGCCTGGGGTGTGGAGAACAGGAGGAAGAGTGTTCAGGGAGGAGGGAACAGCATGTGCGAAGGGCTTAAGCTGAAGAAGAGGACCCATGCGTCCAGAGGGTGAGGGCCAGGTGAGAAGTGGCCAGAGGGCAGACAGCGGCCAGCCCTTGTGGTAAAGGATGTTCTTAGGAGCGCATGTGGCTTGAGGGGGGCGGGGAGGGGACTTGGGAGCTGTTAAACCAGGAGCGATGTGATCAGATTGAGGTTTTTGTTCTTCCTACACTTTATTTTTGAGAGCGAGAGAAAGAGAGTGTGAGCTGGGGAGGCACAGAGAGAAGAGGGAGAGACAGAATCCGAAGTAGGTTCCGGGCTCTGAGCTCGACTGAGCTGTCCAGGTGCCCCCAGATTTTGGTTTTTAAGACAACTCCAGCTGCGGACGAGGAGTTGTGGACACGGGGGATAGTTACGAGGCAGGGGCAGGGAGAGGAGGGAGGGAGACTTGCGTTTGTTGATAGACTCGACAGAGCTTTGGGGACGGCCACCAGGAACAGAGTAAGAACGCAAATGACTCCCACGTTACCAGCTCGGGCAATGAGGACAGTGGTGCCACATCCACGATGGGGGAGAGCAGGTTGGATAAGGGGTGGGGAGGTCATTCCCAGCCCTCTGACAGACAGGAGTACTGGCATCATCTCTTCTTGTCCCCTCGGACGCTTAAGCGTCCCCCCCCCAACACAAGTAGGTCAGTGGCCGGTGGGTGGGGCCATCCCGTGCCTTCTCCTGGCCCTGCCCTTGTTTCATCCGATCTGTGATTTCAGAACCTCAAGATGTGTTGATGAGCTGTGCAGCCTCCTGCTTGAAGACAGGTGCAGGTGAGCAAGGGTCTCCGGAGACAGGAGCGGGCAGGGCTGGGGGTGGGAGCAAAGCGGACCAGCTGCCTGGTGTGAGTGGGGACAGCCTCCTCGGAGCACATGTCCCCATTCCCAGAGCAGCCGGTGCAGAGGAGAGAGGCCAGTTCTGGAAAGGCCATCTGGTTATCAGCAGTTGGCGGAGTAAACAGCACGCCTGGGGCTCTGGCCTTACACCTTGTGGTCCCCAGATGGAGTAAACATCTGTGCGGGGCGATTCTATTTGCGTTTTGGGGTGGAGTAGATGAGAGAGCTTTAGGGCGAATTCTTTGGAGGGAGAGAAACGTCCTGGAGTGTGAGGTGTGGCTCTTTGAGCACCTGAAAATGTTAATTCACTGACAAGCCCCAGAGAAGGGTGGGGTGTCATAGTTAGCTGGGTTTCGCAATTGGTCCCCTGGCCTAAATGGGAGGTTAGGGAAGTATAGAGCCGCCTCCTCCCTAAGTCAGCCCTTCCCGCCACCTCATTGTCCCCTGACGCTGGCCAGCTTCCCGGCCCGTTCCCATCAAGAACCAGGACAACCCTCTCCTAGTGTACATGACGCACATGACGTCCTCAAGGGCACAGGCGAGGACTCAAACTCCCAAGGTTGGCATCCCAGCTGTGTGACGCTGGGTAAGTTAGTAAACCTCTCTGAGCCTCAGTTTCCACCTCTGTAAAATGGAGAAAGAAGAGCCACCCAGAGTTGGTTGAGGCCTAAATGAGTTCACGTAAGTGTAGATCAGTGGTTCTGAACCAGGACTGTACCCCTCAGGGTGTTTTGCAGTGTCTAGAGAGAGTTTGGGTTAGCACAGCTGGTGGTCACATCTGGCGGGTAGGGGCCAAAGATGATGTATAAAGGTGTCAGAAGGGGGCCTTAGCGTAAGAAAACGCTGGTCACCCTTTGCTCAACACGTATTGTTCCTGTCTTTATGCTATTCTTCACCCTCAGAGGAGGGTGCCGTCTGCTGGGCTTGCCCTGCACCGGGAACAGGCAGCTCATGGACCAGTGGAGGCAGGGAGGTGGGAACCCAGACGTCTAAATAGTCTGGGTGGAGTTGAGTCGCAGAGGTTGATGGGTTGTCAAGGTGACATTCTATCCTCTGTCTGCTCTCCAGGGTCAGCTGAGCCCCACCTTCCTGTGGGCACCAGATACACCTATCAATTTTCCACCAACACCAGTACTGGCCTGCAGGGGGCCCCGGTGGAGGGGAGTGGCCTTGGCCTCCGAGGACTGGTCATCCTAGACGTGCTTGGCCCGTGCCAGATGGCCTTATGGGTGAGTGTCTTTGGGCAACCGGGAGATCCCAAGGATGCTGGGGAGGGCCCAGGGGAAGTTACAGCCCCCTCTCTCCCCCGGCTTTCCATTATACATAAATGGAGAGGAGATTTCTGAACAATCTCAAGTTCATCAGGTCAGGACTCTAGAGGGTGACATCGGAATGTGGCGCCATTTTGGTTGTAGGAGGTACCCTGTGTGGGAATAGCGGGGGTTAAAAAAAAAAGAGGGAAAGGGAAAGTATTCCTCGGGGCAAATAAAGCCATGGGATTGGGTGTTGGGGGGCAAGCTGTGTCCTTGGTAGGAATGAGGGTCCAAGCTGGGGAACCTGAGCAAACACAGCTGAGGGTCCATGGCTCGGGTTAAAGGCACATGGTAAAGCTCCCTCGTGGTCTCACAAGTGGAAAGGCCTGCTCCTTCTTTCCTGTCTGCTTTCTGATGATTCTCCTGTGGTTCCTGGACAGACCCTCCCACCCCACATCAATGGCGGCCTTTTGCTTTCCCAGAAGTCTTTTAAAAAAAAAAAATTTTTTTTTAATGTTTATTTTTGAGAGAGAGGGAGAGACAGAGCGTGAGCAGGGGAGGAGCAGAGAGAGAGGGAGACATAGAATCTGAAGCAGGCCCCAGGCTCTGAGCTGTCAGCCCAGAGCCCAACGCGGGACTCGAACTCACGGACCATGAGATCATGCCCTGAGCCGAAGGTGGACGCTCAGCCGACTGAGCCACCCAGGCGCCCCTCCCAGAAGTCTTATCTCCTGCTTGAGAAGCATTTCTGAACTGGCCAGAATGCTTGCTCACAAGCGTTTCTCAAAACTTTTTTTTTTTTTTTTTTTTAATGTTTTCACGTAGACCACTGGATGTGGTCTCTCGAGGGGTGGCTGTGAGCTGCCTCTAAATTCTTCAACTGCCCAAAATGTCCGCTCTGGTCCCGAACTTCATCTGGAGTCTGTTGTCCGCTCACGTCCATCAAAATACTGGCAGCTGTTGGTTGGTTTTCTGTAAGACCAGTTTTCACAAAGGACGTTGTGTGCTGCTGTAGATTCGTTCGTTTGCTTTAAGCATTTAAAAAAAAAATTGGTAATGTCAAATGTTGGCCAGAAAAGAAAAACTGGCTTCTATCAAAGGCGTTTGGGAAAAAATGGAAACTTTACAGCTGCCCAGGAGGCAATCCGTTACATACATTTTTGTGTCAAAGGTGTGAAAACGGATCTTCAGAGCAATGTGTTTTCACAAACGGAACGTGTAGGTCTAGTGACCACCAGATCAAGAAGTGAAACACAGCCCCCGTCACCTGCCCCGTTCTCCCTCCTGGTCACTTTTCTAGAGGCCTTCCGGAGTTCTAATGCCATGGATTAGTTTTGTCTGTCTTTGCACTTGGCTCCCGTGGAATTATTCAGATGTTCTCAGGCGTCTGCCTTCTGTCTATTCTTTTTGTGTGTGTGTGTGTGTGTGTGTGATTTTTTAAATGTTGATTTTTGAGACAGAAAGAACAAGTGGGGGAGGGGCAGAGAGCGAGAGAGGGAGACACAGAATCGGAAGCAGGCTCTGGGCTCTGAGCTGTCAGCACAGAACCTGACTTGGGTCTCGAACTCATGAATTGTGAGATCATGGCCTGAGCTAAAGTCAGACGCCCAACAGACTGAGCCACCCAGGCGCCCCTCTATTCTTTTTTTTTTTTTTTTTAACGTTTATTTATTTTTGAGACAGAGAGAGAGCATGAACAGGGAGGGGCAGAGAGAGAGGGAGACACAGAATCTGAAGCAGGCTCCAGGCTCTGAGCTGTCAGCACAGAGCCCGACGCGGGGCTTGAACTCACGGACTGTGGGATCGTGACCTGAGCTGAAGTCGGACGCTTAACCGACTTAAATTCTTGCCTTTTAACCATTTTTAAGTGTACAGTTCAGTAGTTTGTTACAAAACTATGTTCTGCTTCTCTACGTAAAAGTTGCACATACGGAATATAGCTAGAATGGATGGCTTTCAATCAAGTGGTCAGAAAGCAAATGCTATCAGTTACATGGCTGAGGGATTCATTGTCCAGGACAACGTCTCAGTGCCAAGGGGGACCGTATCTCACCCCCAGATTGCAAGCCTGGGTGACTGGGGGCACGACAGACCCTCTGTTGGGGGAGGGGAGCTGGTTTTCAGGGGAGAGAGCAAATGGGTTTCAGTCAACATGAAGATGAGTCACTTTGAAAAAAAAATCCCCAGACAGTGAAACGACCCTGTAAAATGCTATCCTGGTGGACACGTGTCATGATGGGTCTGTCCAAACCCATAAAAATGCACGACACCAAGAGGGACCCCTGATGTAAACTCTGGGCTTTGGGGTGATGACGACGATGTCTCCATGCGGGTTCGTGTATTGTGACAAATGTACCACCCTGGCGGGGTGTGGGTAAAGGGGGAGGTTGTGGGTGTGGGCATATATGGGGTATGTGGGAAATCTTTGCACCTTCTCAGTATTGCTATAAACATAAAACTGCTCTAAAAACAGTCTGTTTTTTGGGCGCCTGGGTGACTGCGTCGGCTGAGCGTCCAACCTCGGCTCAGGTCGTGATCTTGTGGTTCGTGGGTTCGAGCCCTTCATCGGGCTCTGCGCTGACAGTTCAGAGCCTGGAGCCTGCTTCACATTCTGTGTCTCCCTCTCTCTCTGCCCCTCCCCGCTCATGCTGTCTCTCTCTGTCTCTCAAAAATAAATAAACATTAAAAAAAATAATTAAAAAATTTAAAAAGTAGTCTGTTTTGTAAAAAGTGACATCAGTCACATGAGGAAGGCAGTTTTTAGGGATGATTTTATTTTTCATGTTTAGAAAGTCCATCTTTTGTGATAAGTGCACACACGGGCACATGCACGTATCCACAGGGGCATTGGGACATCCAGGTTTTTTAAATGCATGGTGAGCAAAGTCTTGGTTGGCTTTGCAATTCTAACATATTTTGTTGATACACTATATTATAGATACACATCCCTTCCCCACACTGCTCGGGCCTTTTAGGCAAAATGAGAAACCAGTGAGAACTTTCTGGACATTGACCAGGGAGCCGTAGATTCTGGGTATTTCAGCTCTTTATCCCCTGGAGCTAGTTGGCCTCTACCACCCAGGAGCTAGAACCTTCCCTCAAGGGAAGGATCTCTCTGCCTGGCTCCCAGCACGGCGGTCTTATTACCATGCTGGGCCCCAGAACTGCTCGATGGGTGGGGGTGCCAGTGGGGTCCTGGGATATCCCCGGAGAGGTCACCAACTCACGGTGCTTTCTGCTTTAGCTCCAAGGCTTCCAGGTGACCTCCATCTTGGGGTCCAAGGTGACAGTTCTGAAGGATTCCGAGAGTTTGAGGTAAGACGCTAGCCTTACTCGTGGTAGGACCGCACCTACAAGCCCTGTACCCCCTTCTGTTAGCTACCAGGTGTCAGGTGCACTGAGTTAGATTGCAAGAACAGTGAGAGTGACCCCGCCTTAGGTTTTGACCTCGGTAAGAGCCCAGGCCAGACCATTGATGAAAACGACTGAGAGTTAGGGCATAGGAGACTTGAGTGAGTCTAAGTAGCCTCAGCTGGCCTTCCCTTACCTGGTGGGAGAAGCTGGTCTCCTATTTCCCTGTCCATCACCCTCCACATGTCCAGGATTTGTGTTTGTCAAACACCCGCTGGGCATTGTCCATGAGTACTTTCTGGGAGACCCTGGGGACCCTTTAAAGCCCACCCCTCTCCCCTCCCTGTCTCTGCTGAGATGGGGGTTTTCTTGGACACCCATGGCCTCTCCCTTCCCGAGCTAAGCCTCCCTTTTGTGACCCGGCCAAGCCTGGAATTCTCTTTCAGGCTTGTTTCCCAGGACTCCCTGACAGTGGCCTCAGTGGCCTCAAAGCTCAATCCAGCCGCCAGACTGAAGACAAGCCCATCCCTGCAGATTCCTCTTCCTTTTTTATTGCAAATTCATTTGTTAAAAAATAAAGCCTTTGTGCTGGGGTCCAGGGTTAGGGGACGCTGCCCAGGGGCAGATGGGTCCCTGCTGAAAGGCTTAGGGTGGTCTCCTCTGAGGGGGCAGTGAGGGCTATTGTCCCTGGGCTCATCAGAAATGCTAAGTCACAGGGCTGGTTGTCAGCTCCTTGAGGCCAGACTGACATTTGCTATTCTGGAAGGGGCGGGCAACATTTGTATTTCTCTAGCACAAGGCCTGAGACCCAGGGGGCTGCCTCCAGAGGGCCCCTGACTCCGGTTGGAGCTGGAGAGGGACAGTGACCTCCTGGGGAGGTGAAAGTAAGGACCTCAAGGTTCTGCTTTGCTGGCTGGCTGCTGGACTTAAAGCACCTCTCTCTTCTACACCCACACACAACTGTGGGGACTTCATGGCCCATCACCTCCTCCCACCCCATCCCCCCACTTGGCAGGTGCAGGAGTGGTCCCATCACCTCCCCCTACCCCATCCCCCCACCTGGCAGGTGCATGAGTGGCGGGGAACAGAGGTGAGGGGTGGCGGGATGAGCCCTGGACTCAATTCTGCTCCCACCTCTTTCCTGACTTGCTGTGTGAGCCCCTCCCCCAGTAGCTCCCCCTCTCTGGGCCTCTTGTCCTCATCTGTATGGTGATGGGGTCTGAAGTTTCTGAGACCCATGGCCCTGGAGCCAGCCTGCCTTGGTTTGAATCCCGGCTGCTGCCCTAGTCCCTTTCTGGTTCTGAGCCTCAGTTTCTGATTTTTTGGCGGGGTTTGGCGGATTAGCTCCCTCCCAGTGGGCTGGGAAAATGAGAATCTCTGGAATTCAGGAAGCTCTTGGAAGTTGAGCTTTTGGTTACTTGACACTGGGCGCACCCGGGTGCTTTAGTCCAAGCGTTAGGAAGGCTGGGCTCACCTTGGAGCCAAGAGTTGGCTGCCTCTTGTGGTCCGTTCAGAAGTTGATGGAGACCCCAGCGGAAGAGGGAAGCAAGGTCATTTGGGAAGATGGGGGGGGGAGGGGGGAGGGGGAGGGCGTTCCCTAGGGGCTTCCTATGGGGAGTGACCTGTAGCAGGAGGGGCAAAGGCACTGTGGCCCCAGCAGTGCCTTGGAGGGTCTCCTCCTGACTCGCACCCACCGGTCCCCAGCACTGCCCTGGGCCGCTATCCTCTGCGCTTCGTCCTGCACGCAGGCCGCGTGGCCCGTCTGTGTCCTCGGAGCGCAGAGCCGCGCTGGGTGCTGAACGTGAAGCGCGCGGTGCTGAGCCTCCTGCAGGGGCGCCCGGGCGACTCCGGCCCCCAGACCCTCGAGGAGGTGAGGCCGGGAGCCTGGTTTGGGGGGGGGGCGGGGGCAGGGGAGGAGCAGGGGCTGACGGGGTCCCGCTCGCCCAGGTGGACGTCCTCGGCAGGTGTCCTACCACTTACCAGCCACACGGTGCCTGGCTGCTCAAGACCAAGGACTTAGGCCGCTGCTCCCTGCGCAGAGCGCGCTCTTCGCTGCGCTCCCAGGCCCTGCCGGGGGAGGAGGTGAGTGCTCCCCTCCCCTGCCCCCAGCCCTCCTGGACCCACCTTTCTTCCCCTCCTCCCTCCCCAGCTTGCCCCACCCTTTCCTGTCTACACCTCATTCCCCTCCATTCCCTCTCCCTAGTTCTTTCCCTCCAGACTCCTCTACCCCACACCCCCATCTCGTCCCCTTCGCCCTTCCCCCTTCCCCCCTGCTCCCTGGCCCCACTTCCTCTCCTCCCATCCTGTCCACAGCTCCCTGCAGAGAAAGTGTTTTGTCAATAGCACTTTTCTGGGTAAGGGTGAAAGATGATCACTGTTAATGTTAACAATTACACAAAGTCTTCTTTTAAGTTTATCTCTTTTGAGAGAGGGAGGGAGGGGCGGGCTGGGAGAAAAGTGCTGTCAGCGCAGAGCCTGATGCGGTGCTGGAACTCATGAACCGTGAGATCATGACCTGAGCCAAAACCTATAGTTGGACGCTTAACCTAAGACTGAGCCACTCGGGCGCCCCTGTACAAAGTCTTAATATCTGGCAGCCTCAGGTTCGACGTGAGGTTTTAGTACCTGCCCTGGGGTTCCTTTGTGTGGGAACCCCCCTTGTCCTTTCCCTCTCTGTCAGCCTTTGCTCTGGCTGCTGGTACTACAACCCAGGTTGGGGGGAGGCTGAGGTCGGGCTTTGAGGCCCCCAGCGTTCCCCACCTTACCCCTTCACAGCCGGGGCCTCGCCTGAGCCCCTGCCTGTCTCCCCCACCCCCATGGTCCAGCAGCCCGGCCTGGCGTCCCACCTGACCTGCCACCAGAGTTTCCAGGCTGGCATACTGAGGGAGGCCTCCTGCACGGAGCTGGACACCGTGGGGCCCCTCTCTGAGAAGGCAAGTGCCGTGCACATGCGGACCCTTTCCTCGCTCACCCTGCTGCGTGAGATGTCCTTGGATCCGGCTGTCACAGGTGACCAAGGGTGGATGTGGGGACCCTCAGAGCAGACTTGAGACCCCCTGTGGCAGAGCGGCTCAGGCAGGCCTAGGCTCTATCACTCTGTCCCTGTTTGGCACCCTATCTGTCTTGAGCAGTTTCTGAAAATGGCTGTTGACACGGGAGTCCGTCTCTTTTTCTAGAAGTTTCTGCTGGCTCCCATGGCTCAGGTTTGGTCTTGTCCTTTTCCCTGGGTGGAGATAGAATCTTCTGGTTCTCAGCTTTTGTGGGAGAATTCCACCTTCCATCTGATGACCTGAGCATTTTGGGGGCACGCTGACTCAGGTTTCCTGATTTTCTGGAAAGTTCCTGCCAACACATAGCGTTCCCTGGAGCTTGGCTCCCTTCTAGAATTTTGCACGGAAGGAGGAGCTTGGCTCCCTTCTAGAATTTTGCACGGAAGGAAAGAAGCAAGGCATGCATCTGAGGGGAAAAGATACTTATTTTTTGGTGGTTGAAAACTGCTCTTTCCCTGAATAATCAAATAAAAATGATTGTTATTGCTGACCTTAGGGAAGGATTTACTGGGGGCCAGGAGCTGTGCTGAGCGTTTTATGTGGATTGTTTCATTTGGTTCTTATCATGACCCCAGTGGGAAGGTACTGTTGTTAGTTACTTTTTCAAATAAAGAAACTATACCTCGAAGAGGTAAGAGGACTTGTTTGAGGTCACACAGCGGGCAAGAGACAGAGCCGGGACTTGAACCCCCAGCTCTGTTCTGTAACCTTCGTGCCTCTGAACCCAGGCTCACTGCACCACCTGAGCAAGAACCTGGCAGGTGGGACTGAAGTCCTGGAGCTTCCCAGCATCCCCTCTGATTCCACAGAACACTGGCTGGGGTCCCAGCCTGCCCTGCCTTCTGAGCTCTGCCTTGGGCACCATGCAGGCAGCAAAGGGGTCATCTAGTCATGTTAAGACCTGGATGTTCCCCAACGGAATTGAATGAACTGTCCGTGGTTTTTTTTTTTTTTTTTTTTTCATCTTTCATTAAGATAGAAGTGGTTTTATTTTTATTTTTTATTTTTAAATATAAAAACTTTAAAAATTCACGTTGCACACTTCATTTATTTTTTTTTTTAGGTATTTATTTATTTTGAGAGCAGGGAGGAGCAGAGAGAGAAGGAGAGAGAGAAAGAATTCCAAGCAGGTCCTGTGCTGTGCGCTGAGTCGGACGTGGGGCTCGATCATGACCTGAGCCGGGATCAGGAGTCGGATGCTTAGCCCCTTAACCGACTGAGCCCCCCCAGGTGCCTCACAGTTAATCCATTTAAAGCGAACGATTCAGTGGCTTCCAGTATAGTCACAGAGTTGTGCGTCTATCATGGCAGCTAACTATAATATTTTCGTCACTCCAAAAAGAAATTTCACACCCAGGACACCTGCGTGGCTCAGTTGGTTGAGTGTCTGACTCTTGATTTTGGCTCAGGTCATGATCCCAGGGTCGTGGGATCTCAGGATTGAGCCCTGTGTCGGGCTCTGCTCTAAGTGTGGAGCCTGCTTGAGGTATTCTTCCCCCTGCTTGTGCTCTCTCTCTCTCTTTCTCTCTTTAAAATTAAAAAAAAAAATTAAAATTCACACCCATCTGCCATCATTCTCTATCCCCCTGGCCCCAGACAACCTCTCTGCTCTCTGGATTTGCCCATTCTGGGAGTAACATGTAGATAGAATCATACGGTATGTGACCTTCCGTGGCTGGCCTCTTTCACTTCCGATAATGTTTCAAGGTGTCTCCACTTTGTACCGGGTGTCTGACCTTTTTATTGCTGAGTCATCTTCTGCACGGAGGGACTTTGCATGTTTTCTCTGTCACTCCCAAGAGTGCTTTGGAGGTAGCCTGTTTGACTGGCCCTCAGGGATGGGTGTGAACGTTGTTTCCCATCTTTTGCTGGTAGCCGCAACTCGGCCATGATTTTCCTCGTGCCTGTCTGCCCCACCCCCTTTGCCGGAAACATGTGGAAGTGTTGGCAGGGTTGGGGGGCGGCTCCCAGGGGGCCTTCTTCTCAATCTGGCCTTCCCCCACCCCCCGTATGGTCCTCCCCATCTAGCGCTTCCCATATCAGATCCAAACGACGGGGAAGTCACTCCAAGCAGCCTGTTGTACGAGTGGGAGGAAACGCAGTCTCAGGCTTCGGTGGTCACAGTGGCCGTGTCCGTAAGGAAGCTGTGCCAGGCTCAGACCACCAGCTTCGAGGTAAGTGCCTTTGGCAGCCTTAGGACAGAGTCTGGCCTGGGTCCCTGAGACACCCTCTTCTTTTTTTTGCCAAATCCTTCTTGGTGTTTAGTATCAGGGCTGCTACGTACAGTTGAGCAGGGTGTGTACTGCACAGCTGTGTCGGTTACAAAAGCAAAAGAAGGGGAAGAAATCGAGCTGGTGTGTGCCGAGCCTTGTGGCCCAGTGCGGGGAGAAGATGAACAAAGCGGAGGCCTTTCTTTCACTTGCCCGTCTGCGGCCAGACAGTCCTGTTGGGCCCTCGGGCTAACTTTCTGAACCTGGCTTATCCTGGAGATCTCGCCGGAGACCTCTAGCCATACCCAGATCTGACCACTGGAGACTTCCCACCGAGTCCCAACCCATTCAGCCTTCCTTGGAACTGCTGGTCGTTTAAAGTGGAGGAGTGGACTTGAGAAGATGGTTTCGCGGCCCAGAGAGATTTAGAAGGCTCGAGACATCTGGCTGGTTCCCTCCTTTGTGACTAATGACAGGATTTGTGGGAATACGTGATGCTGTGTCTTCCCCTGCCTGTCTTGTTCTGAGAGCCCCGCACCCACACGTAGGAGGAGAGGCGGACAGGCTGTCCCTGGGGAAGGAAAAACGACGCGTCTGGGTCCTGTGTTGAGGCTGCCCTCCCACGTTGCCTTCCTATAAGAACCTTCCGTGTTCCCAGGAATGATGTTCCCATCAGCGGGGCCCAAAGTGGCCGGTTTGCTCAGTTGGGGAACTGTTTAGTTTGTTCAGCAAGATGAGACGCTTATTACTACGTACTGGGCACTGTTCTCGGCCCTTAGAATGGAGGAGACAGGTACTGTCCTGGCTTTTACGTAGCATGAAATCCAGGGTGACGGGAGAGGGGCCGTACCCACCACAGGTGATGAGGATTTCAGCTGTTGATGAGCGCTGGGAAGAGAACAGAGTAGGGATGTGGCTGAGTGACTGCTTGGGACCAGGGTCTAAAGCAGAGGTCATTGGAGTGGAGCCCTGGGGTGGTCCCTTGACAATCTAGGGGCGAAAGTGCTCTGAAAAGAGCTTGAAAGAACCAGAGTCTGGAGTCTGAGCCCTTGGGACGTGTTTGGGGAGCTGGCTGCCCAGCCTCGTGGGAGCCGGACGGTGAGGACTGGTGGGGCCGCCTCCTGCAGAGCCTCATGGTCAGGATAATTTCCGGAACATTCTAGACACATCTCGATCTTTGTTCCACCATCCCTGCCATTCACCACTCTGGGCTGGGTGTCACCAGTGACATTTGGGAGACTTTGTCTGCCTCCGCACCTGGGATAATGAGTGAGGACACCCACAAACCTGTGAACTGAATGTCCTGGACCCCTAGGGGCTGGGGGGGGGCACATAGAGCAGGAAAGGGGGGTCAGAGGTGCTGGCATGGGGTATAATTTTAAGTGATGATGGAGGTGACGTTGAGTAGGGGTCGGAAGAGCTGTGGATGTGGGTGGCCCGTGGCGGCGGAGGGGAGCCACAGCACATACTCCAGGGTAGGAGCTGCTCGGGGAGTCTGAGTGGCAGGGTGGTTGGTGGGGGCCTGTGGCTGGCGCCCAGTGGGAAGCACGAGAGGGGACGAGGGTCCCCTCGGTGGAGCTCACAAATCCCTTTCTCTTGGGGTAGTGGGGAGCCTTGGAGGGTGTCGTACAGAGGAGGGAGGTCACGATCTGATGTGCATTTTAACGTTCCCCCTGTGGCTAAGGCTGGAGAACAGACCGAGCGCCAGGTGGGATGCAGGGAGCCCAGGCGAGAAGCTCTTGTGGTAACTTAGGGGGACATACAGGAAGGGGGTCTGGGAGACGAGGGGAGAAGGGTCAGATTCAGATGGACACTGAGAAAATAGGTATTTTTATAATATATTGAGGATGTAGAGACTGCGTTTATACCTACTGATTACATTTATTGACTATGAAACAGAGTAGAATATATTGAATAAACAGACCGTGTGTTATATCTGTGTATACTGGATGCATATTGAACACACACACACACACACACACACACACATACATTTTGTACATGTGTGTATATATGGCAGAGACACACGGGGGAACCAGGAGCCAGTCTCCAGCTTGCTGATCCCGTGTGCCTCACCCTGGGGGTTTCGTGGGAGCCAGAGAGCAGCCAGAAAGAAAGGAGCCATCTGCCTCGCAAGGTGGTGCTACAAGCCACCAGCTGGTTAGGAAGTGACCGGGCCAGCTGTCAACCCAGGCAGCCTGTCCCCCCAGCAGGGTTCTTACCTTGACATTCCTGGCACCTTGGGCCAGATCGTTCTTGAGTGGGGAGGGGCTGTCCTGTGCATCTTGGATGTTCAGCAGCATCCCTGGCCTCTGCTCACCAGAGGCCAGCCTCACCCCTATCCCAGCTGTGACAGAAGTGTCCCCAGGTGGTGCCACATAGCGCCAGGGGAGTATGGTCGCCCTCGCCGAGAACAGCCACTTTGTAGCCTACGTTCTAACTGTCATGTGGCTCACCCTCAGGAAGTGCTCGGAAACCACAGGACAGGCCCACTTCCCTCGTCTGGCCCCCAGAGCACCCTCTGACTCCCTGGTCGGGCCCTTCCCCAGGAGAGGTGGCTCAGGGCAAGGCGTACTCGGGGCCTGCGTCTCGCTTCCTGGAGACTGGCAGTGCTGGCCCCCGAGGGCACAGGGCAGCTGTTCTGTATTTATAGCCCGAGAAAGGAAATAGTGTTCTCCTTGGGGAGGTCCTCCCCGGCTGGCGGGGAGCTGCTGAGGACCTTGTTTCTGAAAGTGGCTTTTCAGGGATGCCTCAGTGCCCACGGAGCAGCTCCTGGGCCCCCTGAAGGCCTGGGGGGCCCGCCTGGTTGCCCTGGGGACCAGCCTTGTGGGCTTCGGCTTGGGATGCCCTTGCTCGTCCCCATTGTCGCTGGGCAGGAGACAAGATTGGTTTTTTCAGTCGGGAAACAAAACCAGGACTCCTGCTCAATAGAGAGCAAATTCTGTGGCCTGACCCTCGCCAGAGAGGCCCTGGAGTTTCGACGTCGGGGGCAGGGGGCTGTGATGGCCAGGAGCATCCGTAGATGATGCAGGAGGAGGTGAGAAGTGAGGCAGGGTGGCACAGCCCCACCCCCACTGCCAGGGAGGACTCCAGGCAGAGGGCTCGGCTCTTGGTTACCTTCTGGTATTCTAAGAATATGGAGCCCAGGTCATGGGCCTTTATTAAACACTGACTGTGTACAGCCAAGGGTTTTAGGGGCCGTGTAGACCATGGTATGTCAGAGGTGATGGTCCAAATCCTGTAGGTCGGTTGTTAAACACAGCCGTTCTTATTAACGATCGTGTTAGAAATAAGTCCATGTTAAGGGCACCTGGGTGGCTCAGTCAGTTGAGTGACCGTTGATTTCGGCTCAGGTCGTGATCTCATGACTCATGAGATCGAGCTCCGTTTTGGGCTCTGCGTTGACAGGGTGGAGCCTGCTTGGGCTTCTTTCTCTCTCCCTGTCTCTTTGCCCCTCCTGCACATGTGTTCTCTCTCGCTCTTAAACACCAAGAAAAAAAAAAAGTCACATTAGAAACAAAGGTAATCAGTGTTCAAAACCGTCACTTACCTGCCTGTGACCTTGACACCTGTGACCAGGGTGTTTGCACCTGCTGTAGGCGTGTGTGGTGACATGACCTGCTCTCGCGCCTCTGTGCTGCTTTTTCCCAGTCTGCATCCAGTGACAGCACGTGGGTACACGGGCAGCTGGAAAGGGGCCACAGTAGGAGTATTGACATCATGGGACTTGGCAGCTGCCAGAAGTCCGGGCTTTCTTTTTTCTTGTTTGTTTGCCCACCCCCACCCCATGCCCTCAGGCAGGGGACACTGGTGAAGAGTGTGGGTTTAGGAGCTAGGTGGCCAGGGTTCAGTGCTCGACTCTGCCACTTAGGGGTGAGGCCACCGGCACCTGAGTAAAGCCCTCAGAGTGTCCCGGATCTTCTCTGTTAAGGGGGGGCTAACGACACCCACTCCCCGTAGGTTGTCGCGCGCGGGTCAAATGAGACGGTGCGTGCACGCGACCTAGAACGGTGCCTGGCACGCAGCAGAGGCTCCGTACAAAGTGACCGGTGGTGGTCGTGGTGGTGTTCGCGTTAGGATCGTGCGTGCTTCTTAGTAGCGGACAGGCTTCTCCCTTGTCTCGCTGCTAGAGGGGAGAACCGGAGGCGGTGCTGTGATCCTTTCTGCTGTGGCTGACTCTGGAAGGCTAGTCGTGATGCCCACACTCGGGGCCGGAGGCCTCCCCGGAGGAGGCGGCATACTCCAGGGTGGATACCCGGCCTTCCCCAGGTGGCCAGGTGCTCAGCCAGGCACAGCAGTTGTTGGAGGGCTTCAAAGCGTGAGTGTCTCAGCCCAGAGACTCTCGGGTGATGCCGAGCTGAGCCCATCCAGAAGGCAGGCAGCAGGCCTGGAGTTGAGAGTCCCCAGGGGTGGCTGCCCCGAGCTGGGCTGACAGTCTTGAAGGCCAATAGCAGTCAGGGCCTGCCGTGGTGGTGACAGTCGCCCCACCCAAGGGGCTGGCTTGTGTGTCCGGCACGAGAAAGTAAAGGCAGAGCTCAGGGTAGCCTCCAGCTCCACAAAGAGAAGGCACATCATAGGAACGCTGTCCGGACCCCGGGGGCCAGATGTGCTGTCCGGAGGGGTGGGTGGGCCGAGCTGGCCAGTGAGGGGCCTGTTGTGCAGCCTGCGTCTTGCCCGGCCAAGCTGTGTGCACGGGAACTGGGTGCCTGCCACTCAGCACGGGAGGCCAGAGGCTGGGCGAGTGGGTCCCAGCCCCAGCAGAGCCCTGGCTGGCCAGGCGTGGGTTGGGGAGCCTCGGTCCTGGCCTTGGCCAAGCCCGGGGGAGGCGTGGGGACTGCCAGCAGGAAGCCGGGACCAAATCACCTATCTCCGGACACCTGAGGGGTGTGTGGTCTGAATACGCCTTTTTATTCTATATTTTTTTCATTAAAAATATCAGAAAAGATTGCCATCTCACCGACTCTATGAAAGAGGCTGAGACTCAGCCTAGATCATGGTCGCGTGAACATTTAGTGAGCTTTTGTTAGAGCATAAAGCCCACAAAGGCAGGTATCATGTCTGTTCCCTCCACTGCCTCCTGCTTATCCCTAGCCCCTAGGTGTAGTGGCTGGCACACAGTAGGTGCCCAGTAAATGCTGGTTAAGTTAAAGAATAGAAATGGACCAGGCTGCGTGCCAGGAATTTAGGAGAGAGAAGCCCAGACATGTGGCCTCATTTCTTTGGATCTTAGGACACTTCAGGTGGAAGTTAGCAATACATGTCCCACTTTCTTTGCCGTCCTGTCTGAAGGCAGGGGAATGGAGTAGGTGACCCTGTGCCCCCCACCACCCCCCGAGGCTGCCAGGGGAGGAGGTGTCGCTCATGCTTCCCCCCTCTGATTCCCAGGCCGCAGAACTGTTCCTGACACTGGTATTAGAGCTCCAGGGACTCTCCCCAGAGGAGCTGCTGGAACTCTGGAGACAATCTTCTTTTAAATGCCGGGACAACTGGTAAGGGCCTTGCTGCGGGGGAGGGGTACCGGCCCGGGAGCTGGCTGGCGGTCCTGGTGGGGCTGGGTCATCTTGGCCCCGTCCCGGGTCCCCCCTCTGAGGGCTGCATGGTGCTATCTCGTCTCGTCTCGTCTCATCCCTGTGATACTGACTCGTCCTTCGTTCTGGGATGTCTGCCAAGAAGGTGATTAAGCGGGGAGTCTGGAGGTTCCCACGGGCTGGCAGGGGTGGGGGGGCCCTTCTTGTGACTCAATCTGAAGGGCCTGGCAGTATAAATACGGGCATTGTTCTCTCCCCCAGACTGGGACCCTCTTGCAGAGAGCTGGAATTAGCATTCCAATGTGCCTTGGGTACCCTTCTGGCCGTGGGTGGGGGTGCGGGCCGGGCTGGGGTCCCACCCCCTGGACCCTACTGATGTGGGGCCAGCAAGGGGTGAACAGAGACCCCAGGCGCCGAGTGTCTGAGGAACTCTGTGGGCTCCGGGCTGTCCTGGGGAAGCCTGGGGCTCCTTCCCCAAGTCCTGCTGCTCTCCAAGCTCCTGAGCTCCAGACATCTGGGACTTTCTCACAGCCTTTCAAAAAGATCTCAAAAAGCCTGCTTCAGATCCTGTGTCTGCCTCTCTCTCTGCCCCTCCCCCGCCCATGTTCTGTCTCTCTCTCTCTCAAAAATAAATAGAAAACATTTTTTGAAAAGATCTCACAAAGGTTATCAGTCCAAAATATGAAAGAAAAAAAAACCTGCAAAATCAACATGACCAAATGTCTCAGTGACGGCACAGCCTAATAGCTAATGGAGAGGCACCTCCTGAAACCCTTTCTCTGTATCCTCTCATTGAACCCTCACTAGGACCCCATGGGGTAGGTGGCTTTTTTTTTTTTAATCCCTACTTCATGTTTGCGCAGGGAAGCCAAGGCACAGAGCAGTTAGGAAACTGACCCAGAGTCACACAGCAGAGTTGGGATTTTGAACCCAGGCGGTCTGTGCTTCTCCGTCTAGTACTTACGGGCTTGAATAGAAGTGATGTTTGACTTAGTCGTGTTTTAATTCTGTGTGGCCAAGGCAAGGGCCCTCAGGTCCTCAGGAGGAACGAAGTACCCGTTTCCCTGGTGACCTCCCCCGTCTGCTGCTCTGCATTTTCCTACAAGACCCTGGGTCTCATCGGTCCATGTACATGTTAGGAGGCGGGAGGACCCATCCCAAATCTAGGACTTTCTGAGAGGACAGATGCTCTTCAGAGAGTTCTTGTGTCCATGAGGTTGCCTTCACTTCTGGCCCAAGTGTGGTTCCCCAGGGCCCAGATTTATGGCGGAAAGAGGAGGTGCGAGGGTGAGAGGTGGGAAGAAAAGGGAGGACGTCGTTCAGAGGAAGTGACCTGTGTGTTCCAAGGACTCTCGGGCCATGTTGGGGCTGGTCCATCAGCATTCCCATTTTCGAGATGAGCAGATCGAGGCCAGAGACTATTGACAGGCAGATGATGAGGGTGGGGGTGGGGCGTCTGGTCCTGGGCAGGCGTGGGCTGGCTTGTGGGGCCCCCGGCTCTGGGAGCCTCCCGTTTCTGCGGTGATGCTGGGGATCTGCCTCCCATTTGGTCACGTCCCTACTCAGAGCCACCATTGTATCAAGGTTGAAAACCTTTTCTGAGCTTCAGAACCTTTCTGCCATCTCAGAAAAGAAAAGAAAAATGCTGATGTTGGCCCAGGACTGAACATCAGAGGCAACCTGCCAGTTGTTGGTTCCTGTTCGATGCCAGGGGTCCTCGCCCCTGCTTGGTGACTGAGGCAGGTTTTAGCAGAGCATTGGGCGGTTCTAATGTGGCCCCAAACCGCTGTTTCCTGGGTGGGCGGACTGGCCAGGGTTGGGACTGGGCTGCTGTTATCCTTGTGAACCCTGTAAGCCAGGCTGCTTGGGTCCCAAGCCCAGCTCGACCCCTTCCAGGATGTGTGATCCCAGACACGTCCCCATCGTACTTCTCGGAGCCTCAGAGCGTCCCGGGATGACCCAAGGCCACCTCGAGATGAGTCCGAAGGCGCTCAGGATGTGCGGGCCACCTCTGTGACATCCCTCTGTCTCTCTCGATCCCAGGCAGCCGCTGGTGGATGCCCTGCCCTCCTGTGGCACCGAGCCCTGTGTGGGCCTCATGAAGGAACTCATCATGTCCGGAGAGGTAGAGGTGGACGAGATAGAGGCGTGGCTCTGGTCGCTGGCCTTCATCCCACAGCCCACAGATGCCATGGTCCACACGCTGCTGGTGAGCCCCTGCTCCCCACCCGGCCCCCTGGCATCCCTCCCTGACTTAGCAACCGATTGGACACAGGAGGTGACCCGCTTTCGTCAGGGCTCTGAGCCAGCCCCTCATGCTGCCAGTGGGGACAGAGCAGCGAGATCTGGGTTTGAGTCTCAGCAGTGTGCCTTCCAGCTGTGTGACTGTGGGCAAGTGGCTTAACCTCTCTGAGCCTGTTTTCTGATCCGGAAGATGGGGATGGAATAAGAACCTTCCTCCGGGGCTGGTGGTAAGAGATGGGGCGATGCATGTAAATGGATTCTCCCCGTGTCTGGCACAGAGTCTGAGCACTTTAGGTGAGAGCTGTTCTTGTTATTGTACACAGATACGTTTATTGAGTCTTGAAACTAGGAAGCCTGTGTGAAGCTAGGCCAAGGATTTCTGATCACCTGGAGGTCTTAGTTAATCCTGACGATGCCTCTGTGAAGTAGGTGCTTTGATTACGCCCATACTGCAAATGGGGAAACCGAGGCCCGAGGAGGCTGGGAAGCTTGCCTAAGGTGGCCCGTGTGCCCTTCCTTTCTCCGAGAGATGTGTCCTCACTTGCCTGCGGGCACCGTCACTTGTTGTTCCTCACCCTGCTGTGCCAGGCGGGTAGTGGGCGAGGATTCAGGGGCCACCAGCAGGGAGGAGGGGTGAACACACTCGAGAGCTGGTGACGGGCAGCCAGGGTCCCCGGGAGCAGCAGAGACCCCTGCCTCGCCAGTGGGGGAGGACGTCTCCAGCAGAATCTTTCAGTCCCTCATGCTGGTCAGGCTCTGGCTGACTCTCTGGGCAGAATAGGGAGCACTCACCCCCGACCCCTGACCACTGACTCCAGGGTTGGCCGTGGGGCCGGTCCAGGCAGGCTATGTGGTTGGCTCTGCTCAGCAGATATAAGTCAGGCCCTGATTCAGAGCCAGGCTCAGGCTGGCCCCCACTGGGGGCATCCCGCACAGCTTATGGCCCGACAGGTGACAATCTGGCCACCAGGGGCACTAGCGTTGTCCAGGAACCACCAGGGCTCAGTCAGTGCCTGCAGGGTCAGTGTCCTTGAGACCGTTTGTTCGGCACAAGTGAGGTGGCTAAAAGGGCAGGCTCCGGTTCTAGACCTCCAGCTCCGGATCGCAGCTCTGTCTCTTACCAGGATGACCTACAGCCGGGCGCTTGCCTTTTCTGTGCCTCAGTTTCCCCCTCTGTGCAGTGGGGTGATGCATAATGAGACTCTGTGGATCAAGGGGCTGTCATGATGTGCACCAAGTGTCAGGCGTGCGGCTGGTGTCGCTGCTGGGACCGCTTGTTAGGGATACGGGGTGGGCGGGGTCCCTCGGCTGACAGAGCCCAGGGTCTCGTCCGCCTACTTGGCTTGTCCTCTACGCCAGAGCTGGCCCCTCTCTGGACTGGTTTGCTCGTTCTCTAGTCCAGTCCACAAGGACAGAGTGTGCCGGGCGCTTGTGGGGCATGTGTCCGGGATGCAGACTTGCTTTTAGCAGCCTGGAAGGGGTAGAGAGAAGGAAGAGGGGAAGGGGGAGGGGGAAGAGAAAGAGGGGGAAGGGGGTAGGCAAGAGAGTTTAAAAAAATTTTTTTTAATGTTTGTTTATTTTTGAGAGAGAAAGAAGCGAGAGAGAGCGAGTGAGCGGGTGAGGGGCAGAGAGAGAGAGGGAGACACAGAATCTGAAACAGGCTCCAGCCTCTAAGCTGTCAGCACAGAGCTCGATGCGGGGCTCAAACTCACGCACCATGAGATCATGACCTGAACGGACGTCAGATGCTTAACTGACTGAACCACCAGGCACCCCAAGAGTATTTTAATATACTTTTTCTTGTGGAGTAATTTTCGGTGTGCAGAAAGGTTGCAAGGCTAGTACAGAGTTCCTGTGTATCTGGGCCTGGTTTCTCCCATTACTAATGTCTGACGTCACCAGGGCATATTTGTCACATCTAAGGAACTGACCTTAGTACGTTACTTACTAAACTTCAGCTGTTCAAATCCCACCACCTTCCCCACGGTCTCCTCTGTCTGTCCCACCGTCCCAGGGGGCCGCATTGCAGTTAGGGGTGTGTTTTTAGTTACATGTCAAAGTACCCAATCAGGAGACTGTGCTACTCCTAAGTGTCCTGTGTGACATTTGTCCACCTGGGCAACCAGAAAAAGATGGAGGACATTTCCTGCTCCCCTCCCCCACCCTGTGTCCTTCCTGGTCGGTGACGTCAAAGATCATGGGGATTCTGACCTTTCCGGCCGTCCCTCACTCTTGCCCGCTCTTGACATTGTCCCGTGAGCTCATGCGCACCTGGAGTCTGGCTTCTTTTTCCCATATTCTCGGTGAGACTTGTCCGTGCTGTGTGTGTGTGTGTGTGTGTGTGTGTGTGTGTGGACTCCGTTCCATTGCTGGGCCCTATGCTGCCTCTTTGCCGTTTCCTCTCTTAGTGGTGTCTCTTGATGAATGTAACTTAGAGGTTCTTGGTTTGGGAAATGCAGGCTGTCTGTCTTTTCCAGCTCGTGTTTCATCTCCCCAAGTCGTGATGCATCTTCTATTGTTTTCTATCAGCTTGCCTGTCTGGCCTCTGGGGGAGGCTTGATTTGGGGGCAAGACGAGGGGGCTTTCAAGTCCTGTTGGAAAAGGGAAATCAGTTGTATGAGGGTCATAGGTCTGGGGAGTATTTTTTCTTTTTTTTTATAATTTTTTTAAATGTTTTTATTTATTTTGACACAGAGACAGAGCGTGAGCAGGGGAGGGGCAGAGAGAGAGGGAGACACAGGATCCGAGGCAGGCTCCAGGTTCCGAGCTGTCAGCACAGAGCCCAATGTGGGGCTTGAACTCACAGACTGGGAGATCATGACCTGAGCCGAAGTCGGACGCTCAACCGACTGAGCCACCCCGGCGCCCCGGGAAAATTTTATCTTTAAAAATTAAAAAGGGGGGGCACTTGAGTGGCTCATTCAGTTAAGCGTCCAATTTCAGCTCAGGTCACGATCTCACGGTCCGTGAGTTCCAGCCCCTCATCGGGCTCTGTGCTGACAGCTCAGAGCCTGGAGCCTCTTTCAGATTCTGTGTCTCTGTATCCCTCTGCCCCTCCCCTGCTCATGCCGTTTCTGTCTCAAAAATAAACAAACATAAAAAAATTTAAAAGAGAGAACCTTTTAAGCAGACTTTTAATTGAAGTGTCACCAAAGCTTTTTTTAAGTTAGAGATTTTTGTATTAGGAGCCAGGGTTCTGATTCTCGTGAAGTCAAGGAGGGCTCGCCGTTCTGGGCAGACATCTCCTGCCCCCCTGTCCCTCGGGCAGCCAGTGATCCCACAGGGTCCTTGCTGCTCTGGGAGCCCTGACCTCATGCTGGCCCCGCTGTCCTGCAGCTCCCAGCTAGCCAAGGGGCCCCAGCCACTTGGCCTCCCCCGCTGGGCCCTACCTCACTTCTCGTTCCATCTTTGGTCCCTGGAGGACCCAGTCTGCCCTTGCCTATCCCTGGCGGCCTTCCTGGGGCAAAGCCAGTAGAGAGCGAGACCTCTGACAGGGGGGAACCGTCCTCCACAAGCCTGGCTGTCTTCTCTCCACGGTTCATGTCCCCTGCTCTCCCTCCTCTGTATGGAGGAAACAGGGAAGATTGTTCTCAGTTGATAAATCTCGAATAACATTGAATGTGCTTTTCCAAGCCACATATCCCTTTCCTTTCACAAAGAAAACACACACGGAGACATACATACCAAAACACACATATATGTGAAAGTAGAGATGCCTATACACAGACATGTCATGGGCACACACACAAAGATACTCACAGGGACAAGTGCGGACATCCACCCATACCTGGGTGCACACACACACACACCAGGGTATACTGGGACGTGCACACACACACACATTAGGGCAGGCATGTATACACACAGGGCACACACCCATGTTGGTACGTGTGCACGCGCACGCACTGGGACATGTGCACCCCGACCCACATGGTATACTGGGAAAAACATACACTCCCATAAGGGAACACAACACGCGTGTTTACACATACCACATACGAGAGCACACACGCAGACACCGCACGACGCACAAACCTGGTGGACAGCAGGAGTCTAAGAGAAGAACAGAGACGGTATAGACATTGCATTTTCCCAGGCTGCCAGGCCGTCGCTGCTCTGGGTGGTGTGGGTGTGGGGTAATAGAAGCCACTGCCCGATGCCCATGCCCAGACCTGGTTTTCGCAAGGTGAGAATATGTATTTAAGGAGCAGTGAGCGTGGGGTAACGTCCCGCCCGGAAGCCAGACCCTTCAGGGTTACGTCTTGGCCCCACCTCTTTGTGGGCTGGGTGACCGTAGGCAAATTACTTAATCTCTCTGTGTCTCACGATTCAATCATGTGATCTGTGTGACATGTGAACAGCAGAACCGGGCACACAGGGAGTGCCATGTCAGTGTTTTTTATTAAAATCCATCTTCCTAGGGTCGCTTGGGTGGCTTAGTTAAGCGTCCGACTTCTGTTCGGGTCATGATCTTGCGGTTCATGAGTTCGAGTCCTGCCTCCGGCTCGGTGCTGACAGCTCCGACCCTGGAGCCTGCTTTGGATTCTGGGTCTCCCTCTCCCTCTGCCCCTCCCCTGCTCGCATCTGTCTTCTCTCTTAAGCATAAACATTAAAAAAATTTATAAATCTATCTTTCTGGCTTTTCCCCCAATAGGCCTAGAACCAGTGCTCCCCTATCCCCCACTCACCCCACCCCCCTTTGCTTTCCTCTGATTTGAAGGCTCCAGGGCCCTGGTGTAGGGGTGCCTGAGCGTCTTGGTGGGACCCTGTCGCACAGCTGGAACGGGCCGGGGTCTGACTCAGCCTGGGCTCAGTTGCTGCTGCTGCTGCTGGGAGGCCCCTGGAGAGATGAGCCTACTTGATGTGGGTGGGTAGGGCAGTGTAGCCCCATGGCGGGGTCTGGGGTCTCCTGATCCTCAGGGAGCGAGACCCAAGAGGCTCCAGCATGTGCTGGAGGGTGGGGCTGGCGGCAGGAAAGTCTTGATTTCCACGCAGTTGGGAAGCTGGCGGAAAAACACAGATGTCATTTAAACATTCAGCTTGCAGGTAGAGAAGTTAGGTTAAAAGCCAAGGTCATAGAGACTGCACACCTCATCCCGTTACGGCACAAGACTGCCTCCCTTTCCTCGGGTTTATTTAGGCGAGGTGGGTGTGCGCGTGCGCATGCGCTTGCTGGCGTGAGCGGGAGCGCGCATGCGCGCGCTTGCCACATGCAAGCCGCTCCCCGCTGATGTCTGTGCGTCTGGCCCCGCTGCGGTGAGCCGCCGAGAGCGCTGTGACAGGAGCATTTACACCGTGGAAATTGGCCAGCACTACCCACGAGGGTCTGCGGTTTCTCCGGGTGGTTGCTAAGCATTAACCCGAACGCTCCCGCCCCGCCCCGTGTTGTGCCCGCCTTCCTCCTCCAAACTGGTGACTGAGCCCGGGGTTTCCCAGCCTCGCACTGTCGACCTCTGGGGTGGACAGTTCCTCCTGGGTGCGAGAGGACCTTCAGCGGCATCACCGGTCTCTGCCCCCGGGATGCTGGCGTGTCTGCTTCTCAGTTGTGACAGCTGAAACTGTCTTGAGACATCAGCGACAGTCCCCTGCCCTGCGTCCCCCTAACGGCCTTCTCCCTCCTTGATGCACCTAAGCGTCGCCTAGGTCCTTTGGCAGGTGCTCCGTGGATAGGCCCCACCACACGCCAGTTTATTCAGACTCCCGGGATAGGGGACCCAGGTCTCTAGGAGTCTGTGTGCAGCTAGGGCGGGGGGCCCATCTGTACGCGGCCGGGCCTGTGAAGGGCCACTTAGCAGCCTTCTCGGCTGGGGTGGGGGCCGGTTTCTGTCCCCAGCCGCTCCTGCAGACCCCGGGGGCCAGCCCCAGCGCCTTTCTGGGCATCTCGGCCCTGGCGCACAACCTCTGTGCCTCTCTGGACGGGCCCTGCGGACGCCTGCCTGGTGTCGGCTCCCTCGTGAGGATCCTGGGAGAGGCCTTGGATGCCAACTGCACCCTCCAGGAGCCCTCGGACGCTGACCAGGTGAGGGAGACCGGCATCCTGGGCACAGCTTGTGCCACGCAGGTGAGCCCTCAGCTGTGCGGGTGAGGTGAGCACCCCCACCAGGCCTCAAGGCCCCTCCGACGTCTTGTTTCAGCTCCAGCTCGTGCTGAAGGCGATTGGCAATGCGGGCCTGGCGGCCGCCGCTCTCACCCCTGCTCTGAGCACTTGTGCATCTGAGAGGAGCTGCCCCCCTGAGGTCCGGCTGGGGGCCATCCAGGCCTTCCGGAGAGTTCCCTGCTCTGCGGACGTGAGCTCCTGTGTGTCGTTCCCTGGGGTTGCGATTGGGCGGCGGTGGGTCTCGAACCACTGTTTGCGAACTCACTTCTTCATTTGTTCATCCGTCGCGTATTTACTGGGTACCTACTGTGCACCGGGCACCTGCGTGAATAGGCGTCCGGGTCTCTGTTGACACGGAGCTTGCATCTGGTGTGGGAGGCAAGGACTGATCAAAGAAACACACAAATAAGCAATATGATCACAAACCATATAGAAGCCTTCCTGTGCTGCAAACCCTCTAGTTCGGGGGTCAGTGAGCTCTGGTCCACAGACCCTACACTCCCTTGCTGCCTATTTTGCACGAAATACTTTGCTGGAATGCAGCCGTGCCTGTTCATTTGTGTGTTGTCTAGGACTGCTTTTTTTTTTGCTACAGCTGCAGAGTACAGTCATTGCAAGAGACTGCATGGCCTGCAAAGCCAGAAAAACGTACTGTCTGACCCTTTGAGAAAAAGTTGGCTGACCCCTGTTCTAGAGGCTTCTCTCGCCCTCAAGCCAGAGTCTTGACAGACCTGGCAGGCCCTGTGTGCCCTGACCACTGACTTGCTTATAGCTTTGTCTCCTATTTTCCTCACCCCTACGGCTCTCCAGCCACGCTGGGCTCTTGGTTTTCCTCACTCTGGGTGCGCTTCTGCCGCAGGCCCTTTGCATGGGCTGTTCTCCCTGCCCCGAATGCCTTTCCCCTGGATATCCTGAGGCTTCACTTCCTCACTTCCTGTAAGTCTTTGTGTATAAATCACTTTGACTGTGGGGGTCCTCCTTAGCTCTTGCACCTGAAATTACTTATACATTAAAAAAAAATTTTAATGTTCCCTTTTGAGAGGGAGAGAGAGGCAGAGTGTGAGCTGGGGAGGGGAAGAGGGAGGTGGAGACACAGGATCCGAAGGCTGTCAGCACAGAGCACACGCGGGGCTTAAACTCACGAATCCAGAGATAATGACACAAGCCGAAGTCAGACGCTTAGCTGATTGAGCCCCCCGGGCGCCCTTGAAATTGCTTCCCCATTTAAGTTTTCCCTTTTTGGCATTTATCACCTAATACACATTTCACAGACGAACCACATTTATTGTCAGTCTTCCTGCACTAGAAGATCACCTTCAGGGGACAGGAGCTGGGTTTATCTTGCTTGTCACTGTCACCTGGCGCTTAACACAGTGCCGGGCACATAGTAGGTGCTCAGTAAATACTGCTGCAAGAGTGGACGGATGGAGGGCTGTGCTCTGAAGGAAACCGGCAGGTGCCGAGGGAGAAAGTCACAGGGTGAGGGAGGTTGCTTGCTTAGGAAAGGGGCCTGGGCAAGCCAAGCCCTTGAGAGAATACCTCCTTTGTGTCACACACTGTGCTGCTTCTATAAATAAAGTTTTATTAGAATGCAGCCACACCCATCTATCTACCTGTTGTTACCTGTGGAAGGTGGGGAGCCTTCGGGCTGGAGGATGATGGGGCTCAGCAGTGACCCTACCACCTCCCATAAACGGGCCGCAAGTGACAGCATCAGGGAGGCCTCCTATGGTGGAGATATTATAAAAGCCGGGGTGGGGGTGGGGGGCGACAGGGCCACCTGCTGGAGCCAGAGCAGCTCGGGGGACATGGAACCCAGGGGTGGAGAGTGGTGGGAGGTGGATGGACCCAGGGTGATGGCCTCCCCTCTGCCCGGGCCAGCGATCTGTGCTCTCCCGCCTGTACCAAAGCCCCGAGGAGGACGCTGAGATCCGCATCAATGCCTACCTGGCCCTGATGAGGTGTCCTGGCGAGGAGGTGTTCGCCCAGGTGCGGCACACCCAGGCCGGCGAGCGGTCTACCCAGGGTGAGCAGTGGGAGCTGGGGGTGGGGGCGGGGCTGGCACGGGGCCTCCCGCTGGGTGCAAGGGTTTGGAAGCGGGTTCACCTCTGCGCATCAGGTGCTCTCCTCACCCCTTCCTGTTCTCCTTTTCTTGCCACACCCCCTGAACAAGTAGCCTCGTGTGCCCGCACGTCCCGTGTATGGCACCTAGACAATCTTGGACAAGTTGCTTCTCTTTTTGGATCTCCGTTTCCTCATCTGTGAAAAGGGATGAAAGCCGCTGACTTCCCTTGTAGCTCTGGCCAGCTCGTGACCTAGTGCCTGGAAGGGAGACCTGAGACAGAGGAGGAACAGTATCTCCAAGTCTCCGATCCCTTCTAGGGTCAGAGAGTACCCTTTAAACAGGGGCCTCTGGGGCTCCTGGCCGGCTCGGTCAGTTAGGTTTCTGACTCTTGGTTTTTGCTCAGGTCGTGATCTCATGGTTTGTGGGTTCGAGCCCCACGTCAGGCTCTGTGCTGACAGTGTGGAGCCTGCTTGGGATTCTCTCTCTCACTCTCTCTGCCCCTCCACTTCTCCTGCTTCCTGTCTCTCTTGCTCTCAAAATAACTAAACAAACAGGGACCTCTGGCCATAGTTCCTAAACCCAAAAGTGAAACTTCAAAGAAAAATAAGTTGAACTAATTTTCAAAAATCTTGTGCATGCTACACAGTGAGGTGAGTCCCTGGAGCCCCACAGCCTGGGTTCAAATCCCAGCTCAGCGGCTCCCTGCCTGTGTGCCTTTGGACAAGTTACTAAACCTTGCTGAGCCTCTGTTTCTACATCTGGGAAATGGGGATGATCGTACTAGCACTGTCTCCCTCATAGAGGGAGCATAAACCGAGTCAATACACAAAGGCATTTAGAACGGTTTATCTTTTAAAAATTTAAAGTTTCTTTATTTTGAGAGAGAGAGAGAACGCATGTACCTGTGCACGAGAGAGGGAGACACAGAATCCCAAGCAGGCTCCTCACTGTCAGCGTAGAGCCCAACGTGGGGCTTGAACTCACGAACCGCGAGATAATGACCTGAGCCAAGACCAAGAGGCAGAATCTTAACCGACTGAGCCACCCAGGTGCCCCTTTCCACCCCCCCCCTTTTTTGAAGGGTGTACACATTTAAAAGTCTGTCGTGCTGTTAGGTTACCTTCTAAAGAAGTGACATCCCCCCGAAAAGAATACAAACGGTACTGCTAGGAGATGTAACTGTTCGTTGGTGGTATCGGGTGGGATGGGATGGGATGTGAGTGGGAGGTGGGGAGAGAAAGCGGTTTTGGTCAAGTAGGCCATTAACCCAAGCCCCCCCTCACTGGGGAATCAGGGAAGGGGCTCAGCCTTGATGGAGACCCTGGGGTAGCAGGCCTGTGTATTGTCCCCTGGGAACAAAAGCCAGCCTCCACTCTGATCCATGGCGGATTGTTCTAGAAGCTCCCTGCCGGGCATTCTCAGAGCCTGGGACAACCAAGCGGATTGGGAGCTCCCATTTAGACTCTAATATCCCTCATCGGAATCTTTCCCCTGGGTGATCTTATTTAATCTTTACTTCTCCAGAGAGCCTGGGGATCCCTATCCCGAATTGCACGTCACCCCTTTCCCAACCCTGAAAGATACTCATTTCTCTGGGCCAGGCTTCCTCTTGACTGGTCTGCACCAGCAGCCCTGGGAGATGGGTTGTGATGCTTCATTTTGCAGATGAGGAAACTGGGCCTCAGAGAGGTAGAGTAACCAGCCTAAGGTCACACAGCTCGTGAGTGGTGGACGTGAGATTCAGACTTGGGTCTGACTGTCAACCCAGAGCTTTCCCCACAGTGTCCCCCTCTCCCTTCCGGAAGGCACATCAGGATGCCGTGCGCGGGCTGGATTGACAAGTTCCATGAAAGCACCACTGTTGGCCGTGATTTCTTGAAATAAAATACGGATAGCTGGGCTCCTGAGAAGCCCCTTGGCTTGTGGAAGTGGCAGGACTTGGGCTACAGGCTCCGGTGGGGTGGGGGGAGGGAGTCTGTTCTCTGGGCTGAGCCAGCTCCTCCCCTCCCCTCCCCTCCCTGTTGGCTGTGACTGGACTCCAGTGGGTTCCTTTGTGTGGAGTCACCTGCTGCAGCTGCTGGAGACCGATGACCCTCTGAAGCGCGCTCTCCGGGAGACCCTCCCTGAGGACATCCTCAGCCAGGAGTTCCATCCGGAGGCCTGGAAACACTCATCCTATTCTGACGTCACCTTTCGCTCAGGTATGGCCATCCTGGGCAGCCGCTGCCCCGTGCTGGGGCCATGAAGCCCTGGGGGACCTGGGAGCTCTAACCCTCGAGGACACGTGGATCGAAGACACTCTTTCCCAGTTGTCACCTGTTTATATGCCACCTGCTTGATTTTTTTTGCTCTGTTCCCACCCACCTGCCATTTTTGTTGGAAGAAGTCTAAACTCATCAACTATCAGCCAGTTCATAGCATGCAATGGAGTATTTCTGTCTTTTCTCTAAACTGGTTATTTTTTAACTTGCATTTATTTCAAAAGGAATCTGTCTATTACTACCGTTAATAAAAAAAAATCAGTTTAACTCTGTAAACGCAAGGTAATCCGGAAAAGGAATACAATGCTGATGAAATAGTGGTGGAAGATTGGCTCTGTTGCCTGCCTGTGAATGGGGGACCTGTTTTCCCCTGTGTTAAAAGGCACTAAACGGAGGCTGTCACCATCTTGTTGTAATTAAACAGAGCATCCAAAAGGAAACCCCGTTCTAGCTTGGGTACCTCTACTCCCTTGGCCACTCCCGAAGTCTCTGGGTAGAAAGTGGGGTGCTTACCTGTCAGCAGGGGTGTCCTGATCTTTTCTGGGGCTTTGATGAGGCTAAAGGCAGAGACACCTGTCCTGCTGGAGAGGACGTGCCCCATCTTGCCTTGTCTTAGGCTGTGGCCCCTCGGTGGCCAGACTCTACTCTGTGACAGGTACAGAGTATGCTAATCCTCTCTCTTGGTTCTCCTAGTGTCTGGCAGCCTGGGAGCCAACCTGGAGCGGATGCTTCTCTATTCTCCAGCCTCCTTCCTCCCCCGTTCCGCCATGACTAACCTGACCATCCACGCCCTAGGTCATGCCTTCAACTTCCTGGAGGTGAGAGGGGGCCCACTCTAGTCGCCTTGGGGCCTCTTCTAGAGGGCCAGGAGTTATCCCATCCATCCATTTTTCCATATATCACCTCTTGAATCTATTGATCCACTCCTCAGTCTTGTACCCCCTGGTCCTTACATCCATCCACCCACACGTACATACATCTGTCCATCCACTCGATCCCTCCCTCTCACCCATCTCTCTTCTCCCTCTCATCTCTGTACCTTCCCACCCATCTGTCCATCTACCCTCTCACCTACCCATCTATTCACCTGTTCTTCCAGTCAGTCACCTACCTACCCATCCATGTATCCATCCACACACCTACCCGTTCATACCTCTGTATGTTCGTCTACCTTCATCTGTCATTCATCCATCTATCTATCTGTTTATGTAGCCTCTCACCCATTTCTCCACCAACTTCTCACCCCTGCATCTATTCATCCAGCCTCCTAGTCATCCACATACGCTCCTGTGCACCCGTTGACACACCTGTCCACATATTCACGGTTATATACATCTGTATATCTGTCATCAATCCAGCCTCCCATCCAATCCATCCATCCATCCATCCATTCTTCTCCTCCATCTGTTCACTAATGTGCCATTATCCCCATCTCACCATCTACCCTCTTTCCCATCCATCCATCCATCCATCCATCCGTTCTTCTCTCTCACCCACCCATCTGTCTGTTCACCTACCTACCTACCACAGCTTCATTTTTCTCACTCATCTATCCATCCTTCCACAGATTGAAATCTGTCCATCTTCCATTTCCATCTACACCCATTCGTCTATCCGTCCATCCATATATTCATATTTAACTACCCACCTGTCATCCATTGCACAAATATCTGTCTTCTACGTGACTTGTGCCAGGTGCTGTACTAGGCTCTGAGAATCTGATGATCAACAGGTAAGATAAGATCCCTGCCCACAGAGGTAAACAGATAAAAAATGAGTAAACATATTGATAAAACAGTGGCAACTTTCAAGTATTGTGTTCGGGAAGGCGAAGTTTGAGCTGTGACCTAAAGGGGAAGCTTGAGCAGCCTAGGGAAGAGCTGGGGTAAGAGCGTCCCAGGCGGAGGCACCAGTATGTGCAAAGGTCCTGAGACAAGAAAGGACTTGGTATGTTCAAGGAGCAGAAGTAGACCAGTAGAGTGAGAGAGACATAAGACGGGTGTGCAGAGAGGAGCAGGGCCACATCGTGGAAGAGTTCTTTAAAAAAATTCGTTTTATGTTTTTATATTAATTTTGAGAGAGAGACAGAGCACCAGTGGAGGAGGGGCAGACAGAGGGAGGCAGAATCCGAAGCAGGCTCCAGGCTCTACGCTGTCAGCACAGAGCCCGACGTGGGGCTTGAACTCGTGAGTGGCGAGATCGTGACCTGAGCTGAAATCGGACGCTTAACCGACTGAGCCATTCAGGCGCCCCTCACATCCATCACATTTTAAGAACCAACTAAGCCAGGCGTATTCGCGTTCTCTCGAGAAACAGAACCAGTAGCACATAGGTACCTCTAGAAAGAGATTTATTGTAAGGAATTGGCCCACACGATTATGGAGGCTGACACTTCCCAAGGTCTGCGGTCAGCAAGCTTTAAAGCCGATGGTGTTGTTCTAGTCGGAGTCTGAGGGTCTGAGAGCCTTTTAGTTTAGAGGCTTGAGACCTGGGAAAAGCTGATGTTTGAGGTTAGGCTGAAGGCGGGGAAAAGGTGATGTCCCAGCTTGAGGCAGTCAGGCAGAATTACCCCGTAGTTGTTGATCGCCTTTTGTTTCATTCATGCCTTCGACTGATGGGATGTAGCCCACCTACATTATCGGGGCACTCTGCTTGGCTCAGTCTATTGATTTAAATGTTAGGGGCGCCTGGGTGGTTCATTCAGTTGAGTGTCTGACTCTCGGTTTGGGCTCAGATCATAATCCCAGGGCTGTGGGATTGAGCCCTGCATCAGGCTCTAAGCTGAGAGTGGAGCCTGCTTAAGTTGGTTGAGTATCTGATTCTTGATTTCAGCTCAAGTCATGAACTCCTGGTTCATGAGTTTGAGCCCTGTGTTGAGTTCTGCGGTGACAGCATGGGCCTCCTTGGGATTCTCTCTCTCATCCTCTCTGCCCTTACCCTGCTCAATCTCTCTAAATAAATAAATAAGTTTAAAAAAAAAAAGAAAGGTGGATCCTAGGGAGCCCAGAGAGCCCTGCCCAAGTCTGCTGGGCACCCCAATTCGAGCCCCCTGCCCTGCAGCTCTGATCATCCATGTGACTGAGCAGCTCCTCATGGAGTCCTGGCTTTTTCTTCCCAGCTTGGCCTCCGGCTGGAAAATGCAGAGAAAATCGTCCACAGGCTGTTCGGTGGGAAGTCGTTCTGGGGGCAGGAAGAGGAGGGAGAGGCCCAAGCAGAGAAGTCCCTAGAGCCAGAAGCAGGGTCCACCCCACATGCCAGCAGCCCTGACTGTTCAGGAGAAAGGTACAGAAAGGTGAGAGGCATGCAAGCAGAAGGTAAGGGGGGGGGGGTACCCGCTCCCACCCTGCTCCCACCACTCGCCAGCTGAGCTTTTGGCCTGGGGTCCCAGCTGTCAATGACCTCAGACCCTGCCTTCCCTCCCCCCACTGCCACAGAAACAAGTAGCTGGTCCCGAGCTGAGTAGCAGAGATTAGCCTGCCTGGTGGTGAAAAAGTGTTTATCAAAGCATCACATACAATTAGAAAACTGCCCAAGATTGTTAGCGCTTTTCCACCCATAGAAAACATCCTTATAATCAATGCCCAGACCATTGTCAGCACCCCAGGGGCCCCCTGCTCCTTCCTCTTCTAGTCTACCCCCTCCTAACCAAGGGTAATCACTAATCCCACCTCCTAACTGCACTGATTAATTCTACTTAAAAACAAAAATCAACTTTGTAGAGGTATAGTTGGCCAGTAACAAACGGTGTGTATATACAGTATAGTTTGTTGAGTTTTGACATAGGTATGTGCTATGAAATCATCACCATAGTAAAGTCAGGGAACATATCCATCACCCCCAAAAGTTTCCTCGTGCTCCATAATATCCCCTCCTTCCACCCACCCCTGTCCCCAGGAACCAGTGGTAGGTTTTCTGTCCCTGTAGATCACTTTGCATTTTCTAGAGTTACGTAAATGGAATCACGTGACACAAACTTAATTTTAAAAGTGTATAACCTTGGGGTGCCCGGGTGGCTCAGTTGGTTGAGCTTCTGGCTTCGGCTCAGGTCATGATCTGTTTCACGGGTTTGAGCCCCACGTTGGGCTCTGTGCTGACAGCTCAGAGCCTGGAGCCTGCTTCGGATTCTGTGTCTCCTCTCTCTGCCCCTCCCCTGCTTGCGCTCTGTCTCTCAGAAGTAAATAAATGTTTAAAAAAAATTTTTTTTAATAAATAAAAGCATGTAGCCTTTTTGCCCAGCTTCCTGCATGCAGGACATTATTCTGTGATTCACCCACATGGCAGGCTATACTGGTAGGTTATTTCTTTTTATTGCTGAATAGCATTCCATTGTATGGATGTGCCAGTTTGCTTATCCAAAGGTGGATGGACCTTTGTGTTGTTTCCATCTTGGGGGCTGCTATGAACATTCGTGTACAAGTCTTCACCTGAGTGTATGTTTTCACGTTTCTTGGGTGGATGTCCAAGAACGGGCATGACTGGGTCAGATGGTAGTTACAGGTTTAATCTCTGAGACCTTCCTGAACTGTTTTCCAAAGTGGTTGTGCCATTTTGCACTCCACCAGCAGGGTGGGAGAGTTCTGGTCTCCCCCTCATCCTCGCCAGCACTTGGTGTGATTAGACCTTTTAACTGTTGTCATTCTGTTAGTAGTGGTATCTTCTATCTTTAATGTGTGACTCCCCAGTGACTAATGACGTTGAACTTCTTTTCATGCTTGTTTGTCCATACGTCTTCTTTGGTGTATGTTCAGATATAGTGTCTGTTGTTATTTTTTTAATATTGGATTGGTTTCTTATTACTGAGTTTTGAGAATTCTTTGGATTTTGGAAACAAGTCTTTTATCTGATATGTGGCTTGCAAATATTTCCTCCCAGTGTGTGGTATGATCTTTAATTTTTTAATTTTCTTAAAAATTTTTGTTTGTAGTGTTTATTTATTTTTGAGGGGGGGAAGGGGCAGAGAGCGAGGGAGACTCAGAATCCGAAACAGGCCCCAGGCTCTGAGCTGTCAGCACAGAGCCTGATGCGGGGCTCGAACCCACGAACCGTGAGATCACGACCTGAGCCGAAGTCGGACGCTTAACGGACTGAGCCACCCAGGCGCCCCTAAAATGAACCATCTTAACGCAGACAATTCAGTGACATTAGTACATTCTCATTGATGTGCAACCCCCACTTCTATCCAGTTCCAGAATACCCTCACCACCCCAAAGGTGACCCATACCCATTACAAGTCACTCCCCAGCCCCTGGCAACCACTAATCTGCTTTGGGTCTCTATGAATTCAACTATTTGGGACATTTCCTATGAATGGAATCAGACAACCTGGGACCTGTTGTGTCTGGCTTCTTTCACCTCCCATCGTGTTGTGAGATTCATCTGTGTTGCACGGGTCAGGACTCCCTCCCTTTCTACGGCTAATATTCCTCTGTGTGGAGAGACTCTACTGTTTGTCCACCCGCCTGCTGAAGGACCTTCAGGCTGCAGGTTGCTTCCACTGCTTGGCGAGAGTGAATGATGTTCCTCGTGTCCTTTTGTGTGTGTGTGTGTGTCTGTGTGTGTGTGTGTGTGTGTGTGTGTGTGGTTTCTTTGGCTTAAAGTTGGTTTGTGAGATCATCTGTGTAGCTGTGTATACTTAGGGCTTGTTTGTGCTCTTTGCTGTGTCACGTTCCACGGTACGGAGACACCACCGTTTGTTTATCCGTCCTGCTTCTGCTGGGCTTCTGGGTGGTTTCCAGTTTCTGGCTTATTGCAGGTGGTGCTGTGAACATTCTCGTACGTGTCTTTTTGGTGAACGCACGTGCGCGTTTCTGCAGGGCGTGTAGCCAGGAACGGATTTGGCGGGTCGCCGGGTGCTTTAACATCCGTTCTGTGGGTGAGGACTGTGCCTTCCGTGACTCTTCTCCCACTGAAGGCCACTTAGGTGGTTGGCACCTTTTTGCTATTATAAGAAGCTACTGCTGCATACATCTGATGGTGATCAGGGAGAGTGGCTGGGGCACTTATCGTGGGACATGGTCACACAGTTACCAGTCATCGAGTGTGAACCCAGGGCCCAAGGACACAAAGATGGTCGGGACATGGTCCCTGCCCTTTAGAGCCTCTTGGACTAGATCTGGGGCCAGAAAGTCACGTGAATGAGGCTGGTGGGCTAGGCATAAACACTTTTTCTTAGAATCTATAATCCTTGGGGTGGCTGGGGGGCTCAGTCGGTTAAGCATCCGACTCTTGATTTTGGTTCAGGTCGTGATCTCACCGTTACGGGATTGAGCTCTGCGTCGGGTTCCAGGTTCCATGCTGAGTGTGGAGCCTGCTTGAGATTCTCTCCCTCTCTCTCTCTCTCTCTCTCTCTCTCTCTCTCTCTCTCTCAAAGAAAAAAAATCTACAATCGTTTTTGTCTGTTATTTTCACACTCTTGATGGAGAGTCGTAACCAAAGATCTCTTCTGCACCAGCACAGCGATAATGGCAACAATACTTGGCCTCCGTGTTGGAGAGGCAACAGGGAGAGGTGGGGTCTGTGGCAGGTTCCGGGAGCATGTGCCTCCATTAAAAGTGGCAGCCTTTGTTCACCTCTTTTTGCCCCTTGTCGTGGTGGAGGAGGGGGGCAGGCAGGCCAATACTTGTATCTTTCGAGAAGCAAGAGAATCTGGATTTTACGTGTCATTTCTTAAATGTTTAAATGTTGGAAACAGATCCAATTTTCAAAAGGTCCACACTGCGTGAAATACACAGGAAGACAGTGTGCCAGAGACTAGTGCAGATGGGAGAGGTGGGGCAGGTAAATGCAGTGTGGTGCCTGGATGGCGTCCTGGAACGGAGAGAACGGGGCTGGAAAAACTGGCGGAATCAGAGTAGTGTCTGCAGTTTTGATGATAGTCCGTGTCTGTGTCAGCTTCTCAGCTCTCGCCCTGACCCTGGCAGTGAAAGACGCTGAGCATGGAAACAGGGCGAGGGGTGTATGGGAGCTGCTCGTACCATCTTGGCAATGCTTCTGTAAATCTAAGGTTATTCCAGAACAAAAGGATTGTTAGAACACTCACACCCACACACACCGTACTGGGCTCTGGGCAGGTCAAAGAAAACACATGTCTGGATTCTGCTTGTGGGCCATGAGTTTGGCAAGCCACGTTCCAGACACCAAAAGCCCTTGACCTTGCCCTCTGGACCAACCCACCCCGCCCCCCCGCCACCCCCACCACTGTCCAGGCACCAGACCTGATCCTGGTCACCTGGCTTCTCCCTCAGGTGACCCGGAGGCGAACGGAGAGGCGGGCGCTGCGCTGTGAGCTGAGCGTGAAGGTGTTCGGGCACGAGCTGAGCGTCATGAACTGCGGGGTGATGGGGAGCCGCATGAGTCACCAGTCCTTGAGCCTGGCCGAGCTGGCAGTCAAGCTCCTGAAGGTACCTCAGGCTGGGCTCGCCCCCTCCCCGCCCTGCTGGCCCCGTGGCATTTCCTTTGGTGCTTTAAAAGTTATTACAGTACTTCTCAGACTTAAGATAGTGGGATTTCAAGCCAGGCTGCCCAAGTTCAAATCCCAGCTCCACCTCTTACCTCCTGGGGAGTGTTAACTAGTCATGGCCTCAGCTTCTGCATCTGTGAAATGGGAATGATATTATAACAATAATAGTGGGACGCCTGGGTGGTTTAGTCGGTTAAGCATCCGACTTTGGTTCGGGTCATGATCTCACGGTTCATGGGTTCGAGCCCCACATCAGGCTCTGTGCTGACAGCTCAGAGCCTGGGGCCTGCTTCGGGCTCTGTGTCTCCCTCTCTCTGCCCCACCTCCACTCGCACTCTGTCTCTCTTTCTGAAAAATAAATTAAAAAAAAAAGTGAAAAACCAATAAGTGCTCTGCATCGTGGGCAGCGCCCGCACTCCTTACCTGACTGACCCTGGGTCCCTGACCTCTGACCCTGATCCTTTTCCACAATAAACTGTGTGGGTTTGAACTCGGCTTCACCTGGTTCTACGTACGTGGGTTTGGCCAGATGATTTCATGTGTTGATGGGCCCGGTTTTCTCCTCTGGAAACGGGATAATGATAATATCCCTTCCTTCCCCCTCTCCCCCCCGCCCCTTGTACGAGGATCAAATAAGGTCGTGTGTGCTCCGTGCACGCCTGGCCCGATCCGGGGGCTGTCACCTGCATCACTACGGTTCTGTGACTGCAGGGGCAGGAGGTTCAGGTGAACCGGAGGCTGCACCTGGCCTTGGAGGAGCTCACCTTCCCCACCATGTCTGGCCTTCCAGCCCGGCTGACCCTAAATGTCTCGGCTGCCATCAGCGTCCGAGTGCGAGGCACTGCCAGCTTCCAGCAGCCCCTGGATTTCTCTGTGAATGGTTATGTCAAGCCCAGGTAGCCGGCTCCTTGGAGCTGGGGGAGGGAGGGGGGCGAGGAGGGGTCTCCCCTTGCAGAGGGCTGCAGAGAGCACGGGCAGCACTCTGGGCTGGACGGGGTCCCTGCTCTGCAGACCATCTGTCACACCAGCTGCTGTGATTTGGTGGGTTTTGTTTTGTTTTGTTTTTGTGCCAAGAGACTATGAGGAGGTCCTGGGCAGCTATGCCCGCTTTACAGGTGAGAAGACTGAGGTTCAGTGAGGTGACAGCATGGGCCCAAGGAAGCATAGCAGTGCAAGGCAGCGGGGACTCCAGTCTTCCCCCTGCTCCACGCTGCCTCTGAGGGGAGGGGAGGAGGGAGAGCGGGAGGGCCATTTAAGATGTGTGGGCACCGAGTCTGGTGACCCGCATAATCACCCACGAGGTGGGCACTGTCCTCGTTCCTGCCAATGGTGGAGGAGACGGGCTCCAGGCAGGTGCACTGTGGGTCCAGGGCCACACAGCATGGGCCGAGTTTGCTCAGTGCTCGGTCTGATTCTGCAGTGGGACTGACTCGGCTGGCCTGTCTGTGCTTTCTGGGTCTGATGGGGGCAGTGTGGGCGTCCTCTGCGGGCTGCTCTTTGGCACGAAGACCCCAACTGGGGCTCAGACAGCCCAGGTCACCATCCTGCTACCCTTCATCCCAGCCATGGGCCCCGAGTGGGTGGTCTCACCTGTCCCGTCCTGTGTCTGCGCCTATGAGTTGAGGCCGACGATGGTGAGGACTGGGAGGACGGTGTGTGAAGGGCTCGGTGCCCCTGGAGTGTGGCCAGCGATGACCCCGGCGCACGGGCCGCTCTGGCTCGAGATTTGGAGAACAGCCGGGGGTGGTGGGCGAGTGGGTGCTGGGCTTACGGCACCCCCCCACCCGGGTCTGCGGGACACAGCTAGTGTCTGTCTCTCCCCTCAGTGCCCTGGTCCGGATCTCAGCGCAGATGGGCACGGTGGGTGCCCTGGGGCAGGCCGGGCTGAGGTGGGTGACCGGCATCCGGGGCACCGCCAGCCTGGATGGCGGGATCCAGGCGAGGAAGAGTCGAGACCTCAAGGTGCATCTGAACACGCCCGAGGAACCTGTGGAGCTGCTCAGCCTCAGGTGGGCGGTCTGCCCCAGTGGGCGGGGCCGTGAGCGCCTGCCCCTGCGGAGCGAGGGCGTGGGCAGGCGTGGGCGGGGCCTGAGGGCTCGTGCATGCGTGTCTGTGAGCACCCGTGAACGTGTGCACATGATTGTCAGTGTGTGCGCCTGTGTGTGTGTGTGTGTGTGTGTGTGTGTGTGTGTGTGTTCACATGTGTCTGAGAGTAGAAGTGCGTTAGGTGAGCCTGTGTGTGCAGAAGGGGGTGCGTGTGAGTGTGCCTGTGTTAGTGAGTGTCCTGTGTGTGTGTGTGTGTGTGTGTGTGTGTCAGTGTGGGAGTGTGTCTGTGACGCACTGTGGGGGCCAAGGACTGGAGGTGGGAGCTCTTACAGGGCTCTCTCCTGGGACCAGCTTGTTCCTAGCCTCCTGGAGAGGTGACAGTTGGACAATGTTTAAAACCCCCCACTTGCTCCTAGGCTAACCCAGGTCTTACGTGATTGTCCTTCTTCATGGGGGTCCTACCCACCTCTTACCTGTTTCCTTCCACTACCTCCTGCCTTTCACTCACTCCCTCTCCCTCCACCCTGACGCCCTTGAGCCACCCTTTTTGTGCTTCTAAAGAGGCCCCTTTATTCCCACCCCAGGACCTTTGCACCTGCTATTCCCGCTGTCTAAGATGCCGGCTCCTTCGCATCCTTTAAGTCTCTGCTCACATGTCAACATCTGCAGATATCCACACACTCCCAGCTAACGGAGGCCTTGCCCTGTCCCCAAGACAGACCCCATGCTGCCCCCATTCAGGTTTATCATGGCACTCGTCACCAGTGCTGTGGGTGAGTTCTCCAGAGGCCTGTCCTGCTCACGGTGGCATTTGCCCTGGTGTCAAACTGTGGCAGCTCAAGGCGTATTTGTCCGGAGAATGAACGAAAATGACTTGTTTGGGACTTTCCTCTTTCCCCACCCAGCTCTAAGCTGTACCTCGTCACCAGGGATGGCGTGAGGAGCCTCAGTAATGCCCGCAGCCCTTCTGAGGCCCAGTCCTGTACTGACAAAGAAGGTAGGCGGTAGTAGGGTCCTTGCCATTGCTGTCCCCAGTTGGGCATCTGGGAGCCAAAGGGGCCAAGGACAGCTCCAAATGCGAGAGTTGCTCTCCTGCCCAAGAAGGATTTATACCCCTTAACTCTTTGATTCTGCTTCTAGAACTCTACCCTGTGAAAACAAGCCAATAAAATGTGCTATGCACAAAGATGTTCACGGCGTCATTATTTACAAGGGCAGAAAACAGGATGCAACTCAGCGATCCAGTCCTGGGTGATTGGCTCCTTACGAAGGCTTGCGAGCTACGAATAGGTTGTTACATTTCCAAATGGGTGAAAAGTAGTCAGAGGAAGAATATTTCAAAGTGTGGAAAATTTGTGCAGTGCATATTTCAGTGGCCGGAAATAAAGTTTTATTGGTACATGGCCATGCCCATTTGTTGACCTATTGTCTGTGGCTGCTTTTGTCCTTCAATGGCAGAAGTGAGTAGTAGTGACAGACCATCTGTATGATCGGCAAAGCCTCAAGTATTTACTCTCTGGCCCTTTGTAGTAAAACCCTCCAACTTCCGGTTTAGTGAGTTACTGAGATATCCTATGACTTTACATTTTTTAAAAAAGTTTGTTTATTTTTGAGAGACAGAGCATATGCAAGTGGGGGAGGGGCAGAGAGAGAGAGAGAGAGAGAGAGAGAGAGAGAGAATCTCAAGCAGGATCCATGTTTAGCACAGAGGTCGATGTGGGGCTTGAACTCACGAGCTGCGAGATCATGAGCTGAGCCGAAGTTGGATGATGAACCAACTGAGCCATCCAGGTGCCCCTAAGTTATTTCCCTTTTATTTATTTTTTTAGTTTTTTTTTTTTAATGTTTATTTACTTTTGACAGAGAGAGAGGGAAACAGAGCATGAGCGGGAGAGGGGCAGAGAGAGAGAGGAAGACACAGAATCCAAAGCAGGCTCCAGGCTCCGAGCTGTCAGCACTCAGCCTGATGCAGAGCTCGATCTCATGAACTGTGAGATCATGACCTGCGCTGAAGTCGGACATGTACCGAGCCACCTGAGCACCCCAACCTGTAACTTTCAAACCCTGTAATGAAGGAGATATTTTAACAACATTAGAAAATTATCTGGTAATGACATCACGTTATTTTTCAGCAAAGCTGAAAAAAAAAATGGGGCGGAAATTCTCCAAACCGGAGTGGATCTTTGTAGTCATTTTAGAAGTAAAGTCGGGGAGGGGTCCATCTAAACGAACTGACCACTTTAGGCCGGGTGCTGTCCTGAACACTGACGGGCTCTGTCAGTCCCCACAGTAACACCATGAGGCAGGAACTGTTCTCAGTTCCAGTCCACCGATGAGCAACACTGAGGCACAGAGATGTTTAGCAACTTGCCCAAGATCACACAGCTGAGAACTGGCAAAGCTGGAATTCGGACCCAGGCAGTCTTGCTCGGGAGCCTGTGTTCCTCTACACACAACTGCCCACACTCTTCATGTCTGCACTGGGGTCCTCAAGCCAGGGTGATTTTGCCACCCCACCCCCCCCAGGGGACATCTGGTGATGTCTGAGACAGATGGGTTGTTGTAACTAGCACAGCTCCTGCAACAGAGGCTTGACTAGCCCAGTACGTCAGTAGTGCCGAGGGTTGAGGGACCCTGGTTTACATGGCACTGGTTCTCAGAAGCAAGTGGAGAAGCTTTTTCTTTTAAAAATTTTTTTTAACATTTATTTATTTTTGAGACAGAGAGAGACAGAGCATGAACGGGGGAGGGTCAGAGAGAGAGGGGGACACAGAATCCGAAACAGGCTCCAGGCTCCAAGCTGTCAGCACAGAGCCCGACGCGGGGCTTGAACCCACAGACTGCGATATCATGACCTGAGCCGAAGTCGGCCGCCTAACCAACTGAGCCACCCAGGCGCCCCGAGAAGCTTTTTCTTTGCTGCATGAGCAGCCGTGGGCTCCCGCCTGGAATTCTCTAGCTTACTGCTGCCCAGTGCTGCCCACTCCCCTTTCTCCACAGGGTCCCGCACCTGGGGCTGGCAGCTGTGCACAGAAGTCACCTGGCCACCAGCTGGTCAGCCCTCCCTGCTCTCGCTGCCTGTGTTGGCAGCTGTGACACTGAAGAAGCAAGACCAGGGCCTTCAGCAGTACCTCCTGGAAGCTGCCTATACCTTCCACCCCCAGGTAGGCCCTCTGGAACGGTCCCCCCTTCCCCAGCCAAGTTGTGGGTCTCCCTAGGTCTTCTACTCTGGGATCAGCCTCATGAGGACATGGGGCTCCTCTCTGGAGCGGCTGGGCTGGGCTGGTCCAACTGTGGTCTGCCTCCTGCCTCAGGACCCTTGCACAGGCTGATCCTCTGTCTCTGGCTGTCTGACTTGTTAACTCTGAATCTTCCAGTCTCAGTTCACACGTCCCCTGCTCAGCAAAGCCTGCCTTGATGACCCCAATGCAGTCATGTTCTTTTGTTACTTGCTCTACTAGGACCATGCTCTTTCCCTTTAGATCATTTTCATGTTTGTTACTAAAGCTCCTTGGCTGCTGTCTGTTTTCCCCACTGGCTACTCAGTTCCCGGGAAGAGCTTCAGTGCCTGTTTTTCTCTCTCCTGTGTCCCCATCATCTGGCACAGAATGGGCATTCAATAGCCTCCTCCTATCTGATCTCCCAGTGTCTGCTCTGGTCTCCTTACCATCTGTTCTCCCCTAGCAGCCAGATAGGTCTTCTGAAACCCCAGAAGGTTCTTGTCCCTCCTCTGCACAGAGCTCTCCAGTGGCTTCTGTCACTCTGAGTAGGAGCCAAACACCCTGAACCACTGGCCTGTCCTTCTCATCTCCCAAATTCTTTACCAGATTCACCACTGTCCACACACTGGTCTCCTTTTTTTTTTTTTTTAAACACCAAGCACATTGCTACCCCAGGGCCTTTGCACTGGCTGTTTCTTCTGGCTGGAATACTCTTTCCTAGGCATCCACTTGGCTCTCTCTCTTGCTTCCTTTGTTTTCTCAAATGCCCCCTCCTCCGAGGCAGCCTTCCCTGACTACCCTGTCTGGCCACAAACACTGAATTTGTCAGCAGAGTACCCCTTACCAGGTGCCGTCCTGTGTAGACTTGTGTCTGGTGGTCCCTCCCCTCTAGAATATAGGTGCCATGAGGATACGGGTCTTTGGGTATGTAATGCTCAGTCACACTCCCTGTGCCTACAGCTAGCTTCATACACAGTAGTGAACCTTTACAGGTAGTGAAAGAACGTACGATGATGCGGGGTCTCAAAGGGTGCTCTTGTCTTATGCTGTGTTGTCCTAGAAGCAGACCTGAGTCAAGGATTTGGGTCAAAGTGATTAAGAAAAGGCTCCAGGGGGACCTAGTAAGAGAGTGTGGAAGTTAGAATAGGGAAGGAAGAGGGGCGCCTGGGTGGCTCAGTCGGTTAAGCATCCAACTTCGGCTCAGGTCATGATCTCGCGGTTTGTGAGTTTGAGCCATGCATCGGGCTCTGTCCTGACAGCTCAGAGCCTGGAGCCCGCTTCTGATTCTGTGTCTCCCTCTCTCTCTGCCCCTCCCCAACTTGTGCTCTGTCTCTCTATGTCTCTCAAAAAATAAATAAATGTAAAAAAAATTTTTTTTTAAAGAATAGGGAAGGAGAAGAAGGTGAGTGGGGAGTGACGTCAGGTGAAGCAGCAGCTTCTTCCTGATCCTGGGGGAGCCCTGGAGCATGGGTTCCAGGTCAGAGTGGGGTCCTTGTGAGGCTGGGAAGCTGCAATTTTTTGTTTTTTGTTTTTAACTCCTGTAAAAACGCACAGGAGGGCAACATTCTGGAGGCCCAGGTGCCAGGTGTTAGCACACTGTGCAGAGACTCATAGATACGTGCGCTGAGCTGGATAAGGGATCTGAGGGGATCTGCTCAGGGTGCCCCTGGTGGGTGCCATGCCTTGCTTCTCCCCAGGCTATTTGCCGGACAAACCAAGTCCCTGTAGACGTGGTCCTGAGTTTCCCGTAGGACTTTGCTCTTCCCCAGGTACTGCTTGAGATCTCCAAATTTGCGACTTGGTTCTTGCCTCGAGAGGTCAAGGAGGAGCCTCAGAACTCAAGTTTTTGAGTGGTGGGGATGCGGGTCTTCCCTCGGGAAGAGGGAGAACCTTCAGACTGGATGAGATTCTGGAGCCTGAGCAGTCTGCTGTGTTTCCAGAAGGACAGCTGGCTCCCTCGGGAAGCTTCGGCTCATGTCTTCATGGGCACGCCCAAGTCACACGTGCCCAGGGACGTCGGGGTGGACGTCAGCTACAGCTTGCCCCAGGGGAGGTTCCGGCTCAAGCTTCTGCATCTCAGGAAGAAATTGGAGCTAGACGGTAATGACCGCGTCCCCTCCGTGTTCCCGGGGCCCCGAGATAAGAAAACTGGCAGGATGTTGTCCTGGGGGAGTGCAGGGGGCAGAATGGCAAACCCTGGTCCCTAAACTCTTGCGTTGTCCCCAGGAAAGATCGAGACTCTGCAGAGCGGCCACGTGGGTCACCTGGAGCTGATAATGGACGACCGGGACGTCTACTACATCAAGGTTTGCTGCATATCTCCGTATCCTCGGGCCTCCCACGTTGGCACCTGCCACCTTCCGGGCATTTCCAGCCTGAGTCCCAGGGTCCCTGCTTACTAGTTGACGTCACCATTGCTGTGTCCTCCTCCCATAACATTTGTGACCTCTTGGCACTCAGAGACGTATAAAGGAGAGAAACGTGGGCTCGAATCTTATTACCACTTAGGTAAAAAAATGAGTCCTATTAGTAATTCAGGAGCATGCTTTAAGCTCAGTAGAGAGAGGCAAGTTAAAGCATGCCGTTCCCCAGATTTCCAGAAGAAATAGCAGTGTGCGCCCCAAGCAGTCTGTATTAGTTCCCCAGGGCTGCTCTAACAAAATACACCCCCCCAAATTAGGTGGCTGAAACACCAGAAATTTCTCACGGCTCTGGAGGCCGCAGGTCCAAAATGAAGGTGTTGGAGCCTCCGTGGCTCTTGGGAGGCTGGGAGGCAGGATGTCCTCCATGCTTCCCTCCCAGCCTCCGGTGGCCCTAGGCATCCCTTGCCTGGTGGCATCTTTTCTCTGTCTTCACGCTGTCTTCCTCTGTCTGGGTCCAAATTTCCTCTTTTTATAAGGACATCTGTCCTTCCAGAGTAGGGCCCGCCCTCGTGACCTTATAATCCGCTCATATGCAAAGCCTCTATTTCCAAAGAAGGTCCAGAGGGAGACGGGGAGACCAAGGAGGGGATTGAAACCCGTAGGTTTGAGCGTCTTCGTTTTGTCTATTTATCAAGCACCCATAGTGTGCCGGGTACTTGGAAGACAGCTCAGTGAAAGAGACACACACAATTTTCTCCTCTTGGGGCTTCCATTGTAACAGACAAAATCAATAAGTAAATTGTATAGTGATAGGTGGGTATCAGTGCAATAGGAAAAGGGAATCCTTGAGCTGGCCATAGGAGTCTGAAAGATCAGCCGTGAAGGCTATTGGCTAAGCTCCGTCCTCTGTCCCCTGTCCAGTCTGTCTCAGTTCTTGTGGGCGGAGCCGGGCTTGCTGGCCAAGCCCGGCCCCGCCCCCGGTGATGCTGGGGTCTTTTTAGGGCCGGAGTGACCTGTGGCCAGCAGCTGGCGGTGAGCCCCAGCGGTTTGAGGCCCAGCTGGAGGCAAAGCTGGTGACGGCGGGCCGCCCTGTGGTCCTCACCGGGCACTTCAGCCGGCAGGCAGGCAGCCGGTTGGCCTTCTCCCTGTTGCTGAGCAACGTGCTGAGTGACCAGGCCCACCTGTCAGGTAGGAAGAGGGGCCCCCTCCTGCCCACTCCCTCTCTTCAGGGCGCCAGGCTACAGGAGGGGGAGGGCCGAGCACCCCACATGGAGTCTCCATGCCCTCGAAACCTGCCAGTATTAACATCCCCCCCAAGGGAAAATCCAGGCTCCGTACCTGCTCATGCCTTCCCTTCGATGCCCCCCCCCAGAGGCTCCCCTCGACGCCAACTACCTTCCATGAACCCCAGAACAGCAGCTTTTGGACTCTCTTGATTCTGGCCCATATTCCACAATGTGTAAAATGCACATTTTGCATTGTGACCCAAATTGCACGGGGCACGGCTTCAACCTTGAGCACATGGCCTGGCCTGGGCATGGGCCAGCCTGGCAGGTGCCTGTCCTGATGCCAGAGCTGGGGTGCAGCCCTGTGGCTCTGCTCCTCGTGGGTGTTCTGGGAGATTCCGGGGGGATGACGGCAGGGCCTGCTGGCCCCCTGGCGTGGGTATTCCGGGTAATGTCACTGGCTGAACGTTGGGGTCGCAGAAACAGGTTTCCAAAGGCCTCCCCAGATGGCCTCCGAGGCATTGTTTTTCTCCTCTGATCTGTCTTGTTTTCTACTTGAAGACTTTTGGCCTGGACCCACAAAAGTGACTTTCGGGGTCGCCCCCGAGTAGTAGGGTCAGTGCTCTGACATCGGTGTTCCTCGGCAGACACCGGGGCATCCTTTCCACCAGCACCCCTGTCCCCGGGGCCCCCGGGAGGGAGCCCCGGCCACACCAGGCCTGCCGCTCTCACTGCCCTCTCCCCCCGCAGTGCTGCTGGAGAAGAAGGCGGAGGACGGGCTGCAGGTGGTGGTCCTGGGCGGCGAGCTCTCTGTGCCGGGTTTTGTGGGGCTGCGCGGCCTGGGTCTGGTGCAGCAGCGGGGCCGCCTCTGGACCAGCTCCCTGAGGATCAAGTACAGCCTCCTGGGTACGGACCTCGAGCTGGGCGGGGGCCGACGTGGCGGGACCCTCGCCCTCTCCTGGGGCTCTGGCTCTGGGGGGCGAAGTGCCGTCTTGCCTTTTGTCCTTTCATCACCCTGTTCCTTAGCCACCTGGTCACTTTGTTGGCCCTGAATAGACCTGAGCACCCACCAGTTAAAAAAAAAATAAAGATATTTAAGTCTGTCCCTTAAGCCCTCCCTCCCCTTCAGTAGGTTCCAGCGAGTGACGGGAAGTGGAGCGGATCCGGGGCAGGGGTGGGGGTGGCCGAGACTGGGCTGTGTGCTCCCGTGTCCTGGGAATGGGGATGGAGGGCTGCTGGCGGACGACGGGCAGGCGTCTCCGGGTTGCCCCGCGTAGGTCAGGCGAGGCAGCTGGCGCAAGAATGCAGCACCAGCCAGAAGCTGCGGACGCACAGTGGCTCAGAGGCAGCTTATGAGCTAGAGCTGGACCACGAGCTCCACTGCACGCAGGCCCCAGCGCTCAGCCACAAGGTGAGTGCCCTGGGTGGGTGGGCGGGGGCATCTGGGGAGGGCCCAGAGCTCATCCCCATGGAGAGATTTGGTCAAGGTCACGTATGGGAACGGGGCTGGAGTTGGAGCTGCAGTCTCAGGCTTCCGTCCATTGGTTCATTTGGTCTTTAGTGAATATCTACTATGTGCCTAGCACTCGGGAGAGCTGTGCACAAGGCAGCGCCTGGCCTGTGGCGTGCTGTTGCTGGGTGGGGGCAGAGAGAGAGAGAGAGAGAGAGAGCGAGAACGAGAGCGAGAGAGAGAGAGAGAGAGAGAGACCAAAGCAAGGGAGCCGTAGGGGACATGGATGGTAAACAGGGAGGAGACTGAGGAAGCATAACAATGGGGAATCTAGTTTGGATGGGGTGGTAGGGAAGGCTTCTTTGGGAAAAGTACATCTTAAGGTGAAAATGAAACCATGAAATGGCTCTGTTCCTATGGAAGCCTGCTTCAGGAAGGGGACATGGCAAGTGCAAAGGTCCTGGGGCAGGAGGGAGAGCTGGAGCGATAGGGACTCGCAGTTGGCCATAGTGGCTGGCAGCGTGAGCAGAAGGGAGAAGCCGATGTTCCCTTGTTAACTGACTTATTTCACATTTTCCTCTCCCACTGGATTCTTGCCCCCATGAGTGCAGGATCTTCTCGAGTCTTCCTTCTTGGGTATCTGATGTCCAGTGCTGGGCATAGTACCTACTTGGTACTTGGGGGAAAATGTGTTCAGTGAATGAATACATGAACGAACCTGGTGTGGAGATGTGAGAGGGGGTGGCAGGATGCCAGGTTCGAAACCCTGATCCACTGAGGTTCTATCAGAGAGCCAGAGGCTGCCGTAGAGAGTGGGGGCAAGAGGCCGCGGATTTCACTCAGTCCACGCTCAGGATTTAAGGGGTACTGACCACATAGTCTCAAAGGTGGACCATATTCTAATGCATTGTTTTACGAAATCAAAGTCAATGCAAAAAGACATTCACCTCCTGTGGAACTGTCTGCCCAGAGGAGCCACGGTGGGTGGCAGCGAGGAGGCCCAGGGACTGGGCAGACCAGGCTTCCTTGCGGATCTCCTTGGTGGGGGGGGTCCCCAGCTTCAGCTCCGGCACGAGGAGGGCTCGAGCCACCTGCACTCCCACCTGGAGGTGAGCTATGGGAAGCACTGGAACGAGAGCAGCGGTAAGAGGCAGTTCCGCATCAGCCAGACCTTCCAGAATGACTCCGGCCCGGCCCTGAGCAATTACTTCGTGGAGGTAAGCGCAGGCTGCACAGAACAGCAGCGTTGCCTGGTGGCAGCTGGGCATCCCCCCCTCCCCCCACCCCCCGTCACCACATCCCTTCAGGCCTTGGTTGCAGGGTCACCACCTGCTTCGGCTTCACGTTCAGGTTTTACCGGAGGGCTAGCGCTTTTCTATAAGTATAACTGAGCACTTAGCCCCCGGACAGGCGATGTACTCTTGCAAGGCACACCCTTTGGGTGTGTGTTTTTCAATTGTTTAAAAATGTTTTTAATTGGGAACGCCTGGGTGGCTCAGTCGGTTGGGCGTCCGACTTCGGCTCAGGTCATGATCTCACGGTTCGTGAGTTCGAGCCCCGCATCGGGCTCTGTGCTGACAGCTCAGAGCCTGGAGCCTCCTTCGGATTCTGTGTCTGCCTCCCTCTCTGCTCCTCCCCTGCTCGCACGCTGTCTCTCTCTCCAAAATAAATAAAGATTTAAAAAAATATTAAAAATGTTTTTAATCGTAACAAAATACAACATAAAATTGACCTTTTTTTTTTTTTTTTTGCGATCTTTAGATGTATAGGTTAGTGTCATTAAGGACACTCACGCTGTGGTACAACCATCACCACCAGCCTCCCCCAGAACTTTGCGTCTTGTACAAGGGAAACTCCGTCCCCAGTAAAGAATAACTCGCCACTCCCCACGCCCCCCCGCCCCCGCAACCACCTTTTTACTCTCCACACCTCTTGATGCCCGGGGTCCCTCACATAAGTGGCATCTTATGCTATTTGTATCGTTTTGACTGGCTTCTTTCATTTAGTGTAACATCCTCCAAGTTCATCCAGGCTGTAGCTGGTGTCAGAATGGGTTCCCTTTCAAGCCCGAATAATGTGCCGTTGGATACGTGCATCACATTGTCCTCTGTTCCTCTGTTGATGGACCCTTAGGTTGCTTCCGTGTTTTAGCTGCTGTGAAACATGCTGTTGTGAATGTGGGTGTATGAATTATCGGTTCGAGTCCCCGTTTCTAATTCTTTTAGGTAGATAATTCCAAAAGTGGAGTGATGGATCAGATGGTAATTGTATTTTTAATTTTTTTCGAGCGACAGCCATACTGATGGCCACAGCGGCTGCGTATCTTACACTCCCCCCCCCCGCCCCGCCCCAGCAGCGCACGAGGGTTCCAGGGTCCCTGCGTGTGCACTGACACTTGTCGTTTCCTGTTGTTTTTGATAGTAGCCGTGCTAATGGATGTGAGGTGTTACCTCACTGTGATTTTGATTGGCATTTCCTTAACGATGAGGGATATTGAGATCTTCTCATGCCCTTGGTGGCCATTGGTCTGTTTCTTTGGAGAAATGTCTGTTTGAGTCCTTAATCCCCTTTTGCTTTGTTGACACTGAGTTGTAAGAGTTCCTTGTACCTTCTAGACAGTAACTGTGTATCAGATACGTAGTTTGCAAATACGTTCTCCCGTTCTGTGGATTGCCTTTTCCATCTGTTGATACCAGCCTTCCATACACACAAGTTTTAAACTCACAGATGGTCCAATTGATCTCTTTTTACTTTCCTGGCCTGTGCTTTGGGGGTCCTAGCCAAGAAATTCTCGCCAAATGTAATGTCGTTTCTCCTTGATGCTTTCTTCTAGGGATCTTCTAGTTTAAGCTGTCAACTGGGTGTTTGATCCCTTTTGAATTAACTTTCGTGTGTGATATAAGGTAAGCGTCCCGTTGTGTTCTTTTGCATGTGGATAGCCAGAGGTCCCAGCCCCGGAGTGTTGAACAGACTGGGATTTCCCCCCACCGACTGGGCTCACTGTGCTTGTTGGAAATCATGTGACCACAAATGTGAGAGTTGTCTTCTGGGCGTGCCATTCTGGTCCACTGGTCTCTATGTCGCTGCCTTTCTGTCTGCCATACTGCTTTGATTACCATAGCTTTGTGAGGCCTCCAACCTCGTGCTGCTTTTTCAAGACTGTTTGGACTGTTTGGGGTCCCTTGAGATTCCATATGAATTTTAGGATGGCTTTTTCTGTTTCTGCCACACACACACCAAAATCTGATTGCACTTCTTGATGGGGATTGAGTTACACCTATAGGTTGCTCTGGGTTGTATTCGTGAAGACTGGTTGTCTCTCCATGTATTTATATCTTCTCTAACTCCTTCCACCAACATTTTGTGATTTCCAGTATACAAGTCTTTGGTCTTCTTGATTAACTTTATTCCCAAGTATTAAATTGCTTTTATATAGACCAACAACACTCTGAATAAATTCCCCTTGTGAAAAAAAAAAAGTAACATTCAGAATGAAGCTAAAACTTCGTTCTTAGTTCTTTCTTCCATCCTGGCCCCTTCTAGAAGGAACAGCAGTTATATTCCTGGGCGCTGGAAAGGAGATCTCTTTCTGTTGTTTGCTCTGTGGGCCTGTCACAAGCATTTAGTTTTGTTTGGTAAGTCTTGCTTTGTGAGACCTTCAGCTACCCTGTAGGAGGAATTTCTTGTTACTTTGTAGACATCTGATCCATTCTTTTAAACACGTTCATCATGTTCCCTATGCTGCTGTATTGTATCTTATTCGGCCATGTAACTCTTGTGGTTTCTAGCAGAGCGAGTCTGAACATCCTTGGGCATGCCTCCCTGGGCACGTGTGTATCTCTGGGACGCAGGTCATAATGCACCACTGGGATTTGTATATTTTTAACTGGCTGCCTTTTGACAGTTTGCCCTCTAAAATGCTTGAATCAATCCCCCACCCCTCCAGCCACGTCCAAGAGGAGCAGTTTCCTTTCACCCATATGTGACTTTTACCACTGGAAAAAGATTGCTGATATGGGTGGAAAGGATATCTCGTAGTTTGAATTTGCATTTCCCTGGTCGCTCAGGAAGGCTGAGCACCATCTTTTCTGTATTTATTCTACTGCAGATGGCTCTTTTATATTGTTGGACATTTGAAAAAATTAGAACTCTGACGTGATTGACAGCTCTTTCCACGACTGTAGTACATGCATTACGTTACTCTTCTAAATTGTGAAAACATCTTCTTTCTGGAAAGCATCTGGCCCCCAGGGTTTTGGGAAAGACATGAAAGCTGGGCGGTGTTTCTGCAGGCTTCTGAATATGGCGGACACCCTGCTAGGTTCTGGGGGGACAAGTATGAATAAGATGCTATTTATTCTTTTTTTTTCAAATTTTTTTAATCTTTATTTTTGAGAGAGAGTGCAAGCAGGGGAGGGGCAGAGAGAGAGGGAGACACAGAATCCGAAGCAGGGTCCGGGCTCCGAGCTGTCAGCACAGAGCCTGACGTGAGGCTCGAACTCACGAACCGTGAGATCAGCCGAAGTCGGACAGTCAACCGACTGAGTCACCCAGGTGCCCCAAGATACCATTTATTCTTAAGACGCTGACAGGGAACAGAAGAGGGAAGGATAGAGGGAGTAGTCATGAGCCATTTATTATTACCAGGCCACACGTCACCTGTGTTGTTGGTAGCATCTCATTTAAGCCCAGTGAAGTAACCACTGTCTGTCCTCATTCTTTGGAACGGAAATTGTGTCAACACGCTGGTCTGAGGTGTCCCTGGCCACAGGTCTACCATGTGGTGGAATTGAAATAGAAACTCCAGGATGTCTCATTGCAAACCTTAGGCTCTTAGCCTCTTGGCTGGACTGGATTGTGCCAGAATTAATTTACTGTAAAATAATTTACTGAATGATGAGTCAAGAGGAGAAATCATTTCCCGGGCTATTCTCTGAGCCCAGTATCATCCTGGTGCCCAAACCAGACCGAGACCTCAGGAGAAAAGAAAAACCAAAGACCTCTTATAAATATAGATGCAAAATCCTCAAGAAGGTACTAGCAAGCCAAATTCAGCACTATATAAATAGAATTACATAGCACAGCCAAACGGGTTGTATCCCAGGCACGCAAGGTTGGTTTCACATTGGAAAATCAAGGTAATACACCATATTGATAAAGGATGCATCAGTAGAAGATGAGATGATCAGTAGAAGCAGAAAAAAGTATTGGGCAAATCCCCGTATCCTTTCATGGTAAAAACACTCAACAGATGAGCAATGGAAGAGTACTTCCTCAACCTGACAAAGGCCATCTATGAAACATCCACAGCCAACATCATACTTCATGGTGAAAGACTAAATGCTTTCCCTCTAAGATCAGGAACAAGACAGAATGTCTGCTCTCACCACTTCTATTCAACATTGAACTGGAGGCTTTAGCCAGGGCAGTGAGGCAAGAAAAATAAAAGATGTCCAGATCAGAAAGGAAGAAGTAAAACTATTTCTGTTTGCAGATGACATTATGTCCTCTGTAGAAGACCCTAGTGAATCCACACAAAAAAATCTATTAAAGCTAATACATGAGTTCCTCAAAGTTGCAGGAGACAAGATAAATATACAAAAGTCAGTTGTGTTTCGCTACACTAGCGATGAAAACCCTGAAAATGAAATTAAGGAAATAATTCCTTATGTAATAGTGTCAGAAAAGGTGAATACTTCAGCATAAAAGTAACAACAGAATGTAAAACTAATACTCTGAAAACCACAGAATGTTGTTGAAAGAAATTAAAGAAACTGAAATAAATGGGGAGACATCCCATGTTCCTGGATTCAAAAATGAATGTTAACATGGCAAGGCTCCCGCAGCGCCTGGGTGGCTCGGTAGGTTAAGCGCCTAACTTTAGCTCAGATCATGATCTCACGGTCCGTGAGTTCGAGCCCCGTGTCAGGCTCTATGCTGACATCTCCGAGCCTGGAGCCTGCTTCCGATTCTCTGTCTCCCTCTCTCTCCTCCTCCCTTACTTACACTCTTTCCCCCTCTCTCTCTCCCTCAAAAATAAATAAACATAGGGGTGCCTGGGTGGCTCAGTCGGTTGAGCGTCCGACTTCGGCTCAGGTCATGATCTTACAGTCTGTGAGTTCGAGCCCCACATCGGGCTCTGTGCTGACAGCTCGGAGCCTGGAGCCTGCTTCGGATTCTGTGTCCCCCTCTCTCTCCGCCCCACCCCTGCTTGTGCTCTGTCTCTCTCTGTCTTTCAAAAATGAATAAACATGAAAAAAAAAAACATTAAAAAAAGAAAAAAAAAAAGAATATTGTTCAGCAATAAAAAGGAATAAAGTTCTGATACATGCTACAATGCAACATGGGTGAATCTTGAAATTGGCATGCTAAATAAAACAAGCCGGAAACTAAAGGCCGTATATTATATGATTCCACGGATACGAAATGTCCACAATAGGCAAATCCATGGGAACAGAAATTGGATTAATGGTTTCCAGGGGCAGTGGGGAGTGACTGCTGATGGGTACAGGGTTTCCTTAGGGGTGGCCTGGGCTGGGCAGTTCCTGATAACTGGGGAACTCAGGCCGACCCGTGGCTGTCCCGGTGAGCCAGGGGAATGTTGTAGGTTGGGAGTGGAGTTCTCTGACCAGCATGTTGACGGTGGGTCTTGTCCAGTTTGCGCTCCAGGTGCCTGAGAGGCAGGTGGATTACCGTACACAGCTGTACCACTTGAGCCTTCGGCAGCCCCACGTGGAGAGCAGCACACACCTGAAGGTTCAGGACAACGGACAGCTGCCCTTTGCGGCCGGCTTGCGGTGGAAAGACACCTCTAGAGCTACCCTGTGGAAATGGGAAGGTGAGTGTCATTTAGGGAGGCTCTGGCTAGCGGTTGAGATTTCTGGCCCCCAGGTCTCTGCTCGGACTATGCCCCTTACCTGGAATACCTGTCCTTTTTGTTTGCCTGGATGTCAAGATTAATATACTAATTATCCAGTTTCACCCCGCCCCACTTCGCCTGTTGTCCGTTACCCTGCAGTCCCCCTGGCTTTTTTTCTGTTCCCCCAGAGACCTCAGTGCCTTTGCACATGCTGTTGCTGCTCCCTGGAACACTGTCTCGCCTTGAAAAACTGGATTTACCATGGTTTATCCTTGAATTAATTTTATTCTTATTGTAGTCATACATAGTTTGAAAAGTAAAGTAGAAACTTTGAGTTGGTAATTGTTGAAGGTGGGTGAGTATTACATAGGGGCCCATCAGATGATGTTCTCTACTGACGTATGTACTTGAAATATTTCTTTAAATTTTTTTTAAAGATCTTTTTAATGTCTGTTTTTGAGAGAGAGAGAGCAAGAGAGAGTGCGCATGCACATGAGGGAGGGGCAGAGAAAGAGAGAGACACAAAATCTGAAGCAGGCTCCAGGCTCGGAGCTGTCAGCACATAGCCTGAAGTGGGGCTCGAATCCACGAACCAGGAGATCATGACCTGAGCCAAAGTTGGACGCTTAACCAACTGAGCCACCCAGGCATCCCTAAACTAAAAAGCTAGTTTATAACAATTATTGTAATTGTCTGCTTCATATCTTTCTATCCAGAGTTTTACTTAATACAGCAACCATTATAAATTCTTTTATCTGTTTCTTATTAAACTCTTCAGCTCTTAAAATAATATAATTATGCTGCTATTTCTTGATTTTTCTATTTTAGACATTCTTCATATATTTTTTTACCAGACAAGATGATAATGTAACTCTTTAACCAGACTTTTTCGAATATCTGTTTTTCTTTGTCCCCCTAAAAGAGTTGGTCTGTGAATATCCACTGTTTACTTAATTGTGACTCTATAAATGTCCTTCTTAGCTGAGACACAAAGCTGACTTTTTGTTTTTTCTGGAGTTATAATGGGCTTTCCCCCTGTTTGGTTAGTTTCCTATTTTCCTCTTACTAATTATCCCCAGTTTTTTAAGCATAAGTGCAAAACTCTTCTCCACATGGCCAAACACATGAGATTATGCATCAGCTTCAATTAGTTCCCATATTTTTCTTGGAGACCTTCTTCTTGGAACCACTGTCCCTCTCCAATGTAGACTAGTTGCACAGCTGTGGTTCTGGGGTGTCCCTTCCCCATCATTCTGAGAATTCTTTCTACTTCTCTGGGTCACAGCCCTGTTTCTTGCACTTATGTCCTCTTTTTTCTTGATTTACTCTTTTGTTTTGATGGAGCACATCTTCCAGTAGCTTCCTGAGAGAGGTATTAGATTCCTAAAGCTGCTTTAACAAATGACCACAAACTGAGCGGCTTAAAAGAACAGGGATGAATTCTCTCACCAGTTCTGGAAACTAGAATTCTGCATTCAAGGTGTTGTCAGGGCCATGCTCCCTCTGTGACCCTGGGTAGAATCCTTCCCTGACTCTTTCCTAGCTTGTGGTGGTGGCCATCACTACTTGGAGTTTGTTGGCTTGCAGCCACACTGCTCTCATCTCTGTCTCTGTTGTCACATTGCTTTCTCCTGGTGTGTATGCCTGGGTTCAGACTTCCCTCCTCTTACAAGAACACCAGTCCTATTGGTTTTAGGGCCCACCCTACTCTAGTGTGACCTCATCATAACTACTTACATTTGCGATGACCTCACTCCCAAATAAGGTCTTGTTGTGAGATACACTGAGGGGGTGAGATTTGGTATATTTTTGAGAGACACAGTTCATCTCATAACAGGATGTAAATGTTTTGCTCCCCCAATGTTTAAACTGGCTTCATTCTACCTGGGTAACTTGGCTGAGTAGAGAATTTTCATTTTCCCCTTGGGATTTTGAGGACTTTGCTCTACTGTCCTTTCATACAGTTGAGATACTATTTTTGGTCCATCGGCCTTTGTGTGTGACCACTTTCTTACTCTCTGGAAGCTTTTTGGAATGTCTCTGTATTCTCAGCATCTTCAGATCTTATGATGTGCCCTGACATGCATCTTCTTTCATCCATTGTATTGGGCACTTTGTGTAGACCCTTTCAACTTGGAAGTGTCCTTCAGGTCTGGTAGTTTTCTTGTACAGTTTCTTTGATAATCTCCTTCCCTCTGTGTTGTGGTCAGATAGGCTCCAGAAACTGAGGTTCTAATTTTCTTTCTTTGCTTTCCTTTGTTCCTTCTGTTTATCTTTCTGTTCTGTTTTGATGACCTATTTCCTCAAGTTCTGCCACCCCTTCGACTACGTTTAAATTTTGGCTCTCTTCTATTTTCTAGAGCTTTTTGTTGTTGTTGTTGTTCCTGGGAGCTCTCTTCTTAGAGTGTTTTGCTCACGGACACAACTCCACCTACCTTTCTGAGACCTAAGAGAATTTGGGGGCTTTGATTTTTCTCTCTGAGTTTCTTTTAACTTTTGTTTTCTGAATTTCTATGAGTGGCTTTCCTTGAATGCCACGCAAGGCTTAGGTGTGTGCTTATGTGTAAGAATTGACCACTCAGAACTACTCTGGAAGGAGTTCTACATGTGTTTGGAGGTTTGGGGGTGCACTTGTTGACTGGGAAGCTTCCGTGTTGAGCATTTGGATGGGGAGCCCTGGGACCTGTATCTGTGGACCTTTCTTTTTCTTTTTAATGTTTATTTATTTATTTTGAGGAGGGGAGGGGCAGAGAGAGAGAAAGAGAATCCCAAGCAGGCTGTCAGCATCAGTCTCCCGACCACGAGATCATGACCTGGGCTAAAATCAAGAGTCAGACACTCAACCGACTGAGCCACCCAGGTGCCCATCTGCATATATACCTTTTGCCCAACATGTCACTGTGACAAAACTTCCAACCTACGGAAAAGTACCGTGGATTGTATCATCGATACCAACGTACCCTTAACCCAGATTCTACGATTCCATTTTTATTCCCCTTGTGTTATCACATATCCGTCCCCTTACCACGTCCAGGTTATTCGTTGGTGCAGTTCTAAGTGAGCTGGCGACATCCATACATTCCACTCCTAAGTATTCCAGTATGTGCGGTATTAACTAGAGGGGAATGCACACCTCTCCAGGGTGCCACTTAATGAGTTTTGACAGATGCACACACCTGTGTAGCCCCTGCAAGATTCAGAGCATCACCAGCCTTCTGCAAAGTTCCCTTCTGCCCCTTCTCACCCATTCCCAGTTGTGAAACCTGCCCATAGTGGATGTGATGAGGCACCTCTCGAAGCCTGCCAGTAGCTCTTTTCATACTGGGTGTCCAACTTCTGTCTGTTTACTTCTTGCAGGAGCCTTGAACCTGGATAGTCCCTGGCTGATGGTCTCGATGGCTCACAGGCTGTACTGGCCCCACCGACCCACTTTCCAGGCTGTTCTGGAGCTGACGCTGGGCAAAGCTCGGACCCTCAAGAACCTGGTGATAAAAGTGGCCTGCAGGCGTCGGGGCCGCGACAGGGAGGGCAAGATCCACATTTACACCCCGACTACCACTTACCTCCGGGTGCGCAAGCCCAGCCACACCCCCTGCTCCCCTCCCGCAGGCGGACTCTGGGCCCAGGAGCGTGGTTCCCTGCCATTTAGAAAGTCTCCCACGCAGAGGGAGAACACGCAGACCTGAGATCAGGTCACAGATGTGGGTGGTTTGGATGACCCAATGTGTACAGTCTTGAGAATTAGTCGCTAAGTGAATTTGGGAGAGGGGACCACCCCATCCCCCCATTCCATCTCGATTTCCCATATTCTTTTTTTTTTTAATGATTGATTTTGAGGGAGGGGGCAGAGAGAGGGGGCCAGAGGACCCAAAGCAGGCTCTGTGCTAACAAATGAGCCCAGTGCGGGGCTCAAACTCACAGACTCTGAGATCGGATGCTCAGCGAGCTAGCCACCCGGGCACCCCTCACTTTCCCATATTCTTGCTTAGCAGCTGATAAAAACAGGAAGGCAGGTTGGAGGGTAACTCAGCAACAAGCAGACCTCAGGCTTTTGCCGAAAACCAGAATAAAAACTCCTTCAAGGTCGTAGGTGACTTTTGTACCGGCTGCTGGATGTAATTAAGTATGCTTCTGTGCACCTGTTTGATCTCAGAAGCCCAAAGATTTGAAAGAAACCCAGTCAGTGGAAGATGCCCTGGGTGTCCCACGAGGGAGCCGGGCACATCCATCCCCTCCCCGTGTTGGGATGATGGGTGGACCCAGCAGGAGGTCCAGGCCTGACTTGGACCCAGAAGGAGGCAGCTCCATGGGCCCATCTGGGGACAGTGCAGTCCCCTCTGAGTCAGGGGCAGAGTGGGAGCAGGATGGAGGCGTGAGGAGTCAGGCATCACTGGCAAGCTTGGGGACTCAGGAGGGACTAACACGTGGCGGCCAGAGCCACGTTTGAATCTGGAGCTGACAGATGAGCTGGTGGATTGTCAGTGGGGAGGAGGGAGCGCGAGACACGACGTAAATGACCCCAAGGCTCCGGCCGAGCAGGTGTGTGGGTAGGAGGTGCCTTTCACTGAAATGGACATCTGGCGTTTGCGGGGGGGTGGGGGGGGTGGGTAGTGGGCATGGTTCTGGGGGGAGACCCGAGGGTCAGTGACCTACGGGACAAGGTGTCACAGATTTCTAGTATTTGGCAGTGGGTTCAGTAATCCCTAAACCCCGTTTTGACCCCATCACCCCCTCTCCTGAGGCTTGGAGCTGTGTGAACAGCGGACAGTGGCCTGTAGGGTACAGACACCGTGCTATTCCTGGTGGGGCCTGTGCCGGGGGCCGTGGGCTGGGGTGTACAGCCGTGTGTGGGGCTACAGTGTCCTCCCTCCCCCAGCTCCAGGACAAGCCAGAACAACACCTAGTCTTCCCAGGCCTTTGAAGACCACAGCGATGATGCAGGGAAAGAAGGCCACCCGCATGTGTGTGTCCCTTGGGACACAGAGACCCTGCCTGCTGATAATGGTGGCCCCGTGAGATCATATTCCCTTTCCGAGCTGAAGAGGAGAGAGGGGGAAGGGAGTTATCTTCTCTGACAACTCAGATTCTCCCTCTGTTCAGGGCTGAGAGATGGAGGGAAGTTTTCCCTCTTTCCTCAACACCCTGTGGGAAACAACCAATTCTGCCGGGACCAGTCGGGAAAGGCCTCCCAGAGGTGGTATCGGAGGGGTTTTGAAGGATGGGTAGGAGTTCACCAAGTGGTAATGGGGAGAAAGGGCATCCCAGGGGAGAACATAGGGTCACCCTCCACTTCCTCAATGTAGGTGTCCACGGAGATGGCCTTGGCACAGAGCCTCTTCCGCAGCCGGACTGAAGTAGAATCAGCGTGGAGTGCGACTTTGAAGAGTGAGATCCACGCAGAGAACAGCCAGGAGCTTAAGATACTGCACGGCTGGTTGAAGGGACCCCTGCAGGAGGTGAACTTAACGGCAGCTTACAGGCACATGGAGCAGGTATGTCCCGGTAGCCCTTACTGGAGGCTCCACTCTTCAGAGACCTCAGATCTCTCCCCTGGGGTGGGAGAGGGCTCAGTGCCACTAGCTTGGTCTATGACCTTGGGCTTCCCTGAGCCCAGTTTCTCTGTATGTAAATGGAAACTAGCCTTATTAGCACAGACCCGTGCTAGCAAAGCCCTGCCTCGTGGAGCCAGAAGCCTGAGAACTTCGTTTCCCCGCTGGGCGCCTGGGGAGGTGCAGGCATGGTGGTGATACCGTGCGATGTTGCGGTCTGATCCAGGGTGAGGCTGCCATGCAGTTCAGCAGCCCTTGTCAGATGCCATACCCAGGGCAGTGGACGGGCAGTGGGAGGAGCCCCTTGGACCCCCGGGCAGGAGGTTTAAGGAGCTCGGTCCCCGCCGGCCATCCATCCCCATCAGCCTGGTCTTTGTTGCAGCCTCGGAAGACCCACGTGTCACTGGTGGCTCTGGTGACCAGCATGAGTGGCCAGCCTCAGGGCCTGGAGCTGGAGGGCAAGCTGGAGGAGGTGATGCGTGATGGGAGGTTGTACCAGAAGCGGGGGACCTTCCTCCTCAGGTACATGCAGGCCCTTCCCCTTACGAGCATTGTCTTCCTGGGCCTCTGCTTCTGCAGCGTGGAGGGTCACGGGGGACAGGGTGAGCTGTGCTCCTGGGAGGTCCACGCTGGCCTGCGGGGCCCAGACAGAGCCCGGAGCTCAGAGACAAGCCATCTGCGTCCCTTGGAAGCCCCCACATCCCTAGTCCCCCTTCCATTCGGATGCTAAGAAACCTGGGAGCAGAAATCTTGTCCCCACCCCAGCCTGAAAGCCATTCTGGGGAATGTTTTCAGTTCCTAGAGGCACAGCTGGTTGCAAAGGTGGCTCTTGTGGTTGGGGATGTAAGAGGGGGGATTTCATGAACTCCAGGCCATGTCCAGACCCTCTGCGTGACCTTGGTCATCTCGTGTCCAAACAGCAGTAACAGAAGAGTACCAGCATCTGTTATCTGCATAGATCTCATTTGTTCGTTTGTTTTGTTTCTATTTGTTGAGTACCTACTATGTGCCATGTACTTTTCTGGGTGTCTGGAAAACAGAGAATAAAAAAGACAGAAGTCCTGGCCCTCAGGGAGCCTGTACTCTTTGTGTAGACTTTCTGTCCAATGGTCCCAACCACCGTGTGACATGGGGGGGGGGGGCTAGTATTTTAGCCCCCATTTCACAGGTGGGAACACCGAGGCACAGAGGAGTCAGCGAAGGTAACAGACCCCAGGTGCTGCCTGTGCTTGGGTCTCTGCTGCCAAGGGGCGAGGATGACCCCTGCCATGCCCCGGTCCCTGGGTTGTCGAGACGGGGAATGGGTATCAATTGGCAGATTATAATGCGCAGGGCCGGGGTATGTCCTCATGTTCTCTCTGTGACAGTCTTTGCTCTGCAAGCTTGCTACAGGTCCTGTCTGAGCTCACGGGACCCCTGGCCCCTCGCCCCTGCCAGCTGTTTTAATAGCCATTCTTTGGCCCGTTATCCTCTGTCTATGCCAGGCACCCCTTGCCTCTGCCCATCCCGCGGAGTCTGCTCCTGCAGGAGACCTTCACGGCGGACAGGCCACACCAGCGATGCTCCCTGGAAACCAGGCTGGTCCTGAACGGCCAAGAGGAGACCCTGCAGACGATAGTCCTGGGCTACCAGGCAGGACACCCCTACGTAAGTGGGCTCCGGGGTGCAGCTGGAGAGGAGGCTGGGCCCAAGGGGAGGCCCCTTGTCTGCTTCTGACCTGTCCTTGTGTGTGTGTGTGTGTGTGTGTGTGTGTGTGTGTGTGTGTGCGCGCGCACATGTGTGCTCTTCCCTCCCAGGTGTGTGTGGGCCTGACCCACCCGTACAGCAGCAAGGCCGTCCCCGGGAACGCGGAGGGTTGTGCTGCTGCTTGGAGTCAGCACGCCGTAAGTGAGAAGGCCCCGGAGGCCCCAGGCACCTTGCATCCCAGCGGCCCGCGATCCAAGTGCCGTCATCTCTGCCCTGGGCGAGCAGAATGCTCTCCTACCCGGGTTTTCTGTTCCACTCTGTCCCCATTCTTCTACCTTGCGTGGCTGCCAGAGGGGGCTTTTCAATATGCTGCTTAAAGTCATGCCCCTCGTCACAGTTCTCTCTGGACACAGACCCCAGCTCTGCCCGCTGGTTTCGCTGACCCTCCAGGCCACCTGAGACCACTCTCTCCCTTTTGTTGCCTCCTTTCCCTTCCTCACCTGTCTCTTTCCTGCCCCAGGACCCTTGTATGTTCTGTGCCTGGAGCTGTTCCTCTCTCCTTCAGCTTTACCTTCATCCCTTTACTCATTGTTGGGGGTTCAGCTCATACGTCACGTCTTCTGGGAAGCTTTATCGCGACCCCAGGCCACCTCCCATCCCCCAGCTACCCCTCCTGCACCACCCCCCACCTCTGCTTCTGGCTCCTGTTGGAGATCTCGGTTTTATTTTGATAGGATTCTTTGACCAATTCCTTTCTCCCCTACTGGTCTGCAAGACTCGTGTTTAGTACCGTATCTGTTTAACGGGCATACCTCATCCGATGGCACTCTATTACGCTTCGCAGATTTTGCTTTTTTTTTTTAAATACAAATTGAAGGTTTGTGGCCACCTTGTATCCGGCAGGGCTGTTGGTGGGGTTTTACCAACAGCGTTTGCTCACTTCGGGTCTCCGTGTCACATTTCGGTAACTCTTGCAGCAGTCCGCGTTTTCATTATTATATTTGTTACAGTAACGTGTGACCGGTGATTACCACTGGCTCAGACGATGGTTAGCAATTTTTAGCAATAAGGTATCTTTAAGGTATATACATTGGTTTTTTAGACACGATGCTCTTCGTGCACATTCAGTTGACTGCACTGTCAACATAACTTGTGTGTGCACTGGGACAGCAAGCATTTTATCTGACTTGCTCATTGCGAGAATCACTTCATTGGGGGGGGGGTCCCGGAACCACACCTGCAGTATCTCCAGAGTGCACCTCGATTTACCTTTAGAGCCTCAGGGCCTGGTGCGTCGTCAGTGCTTAATGAATAGTCACCTCAGTGCCATTGAACATCTGTCGTGTCCCTGACCCAGAGCAGGGGTCGACCGCCTATTTCTGTGAGGGAGCAGACAGTAACTCTTTTTGCCTGTGTAGACCATATGGTCTCCGCCCCCTCGTCGCACAAAAAAACACCCTAGAAAACACAAATGAACAGGCACAACTGTGTTCTGATAAAACTTTTGCTAATGGACTGAATGTGTCCCCGCCACCCCCAGATTTGCACATTGAAGGCCTAATGTGAAGGTATTGGGAGGCGTGGGGTTAGCTCACGAGGTAGAGCCCCCGTGAAGAGATGAGGCCCCCCCCCCCCCCCCCCCCCCCCCGCCGTGAGGACACAGTAAGGAGACAGCCACGTGGCCGGCATGCCCTGATCTCAGATTTCCAGCCTCCAGAACTGGAAGAAATAAGTTCCAGTTGTTTAAACCACCTGGTCTATGGGATTGTTGTTACAGCAGCCCGCACTGACAAACACAACCGTATACACGGAAAACGAACCCGGCCTGACTCTCTGGCCGTAGCTTCCTGAACCCCTGCCTCAGAATGTGTTCGCATTCGTCTTCCTAGGCATGAGACTCGTGTTTGCGATGTGCCCTTGGCAAACGATTCCACAACTCTGGACCCCCGTCTTCCCGTCTGTAAAATGGAGACAGTACGCATCTCTTGACGCAGAGGTTGTGAGAACCAAGATGTAACGTAATTCTCTCCCTCAGGGACCTGACGGGTGCCCCCTCAGCCCTCATCCCGGACTCCTTCCTGATCCCTCTAGGGCAGAAGCCCCAGGAGGTAACCCCATTCTCCAGCAAGCAATTATTGAGCACCTACTATGTGCCAGGCCCTGGATGAAGAACTTAGTGGTGGTTTCTCCCTTGCGGGATATACAGAGGCCTGCTGAAGGGTGAAGTGGGACCAGCTATTGAGCACAGAGACCTCTCCTTCTGGGGCCCCACATCCCTACCAGTTAAACAGGGCTGTAGATGGCTGCCAGAGGCTTGAGGCTAAAGTCCTTGGAGCTCCTGACAGGAAACAGAGGGCATAATGCGACCCCAAACACCTGCAGAAATACCTCCCCATGGTGTTCAGTGTTGTTTAAACCGGAGATTGCAGAATCGCGCCGTGGGCCGGATCCAGCCTCCAGATGTGTTTTGTTTGGCCTGCTTAGCACTTAACATGTTTTAAAACGTTGTCAACATCGAACATCGGAAGATTTGGGGGTAAAAATCAGATTTCTGCCTCTAATTAAAAAGGAATCAGAAGATCTGACACATGGGGTCCCAAATCCCACCTGGTAACAAGAAACGAGAACCAAGGAGACCAGAGCCTTTGAATCTAGCTGAGTATGGCTGCCCGTTCTTCTTTAATGTTTACTTTTGAGAGAGAGAGACAGAGCACTAGCGGGGCAGGGGCAGAGAGAGAGGAACACACAGAATCCGAAGCAGGCTCCAGGCTCTGAGCTGTCAGCACAGAGCCCGACGTGGGGCTTGAACCCACGAACCGGGAGATCATGACCTGAGCCCAAGTCGGACGCTTAACCGACTGAGCCACCCACGGGCACCCTGGCTGCCCGTTCTTTTCAAAACCCTCTCTGTGTTTAATGGCATGCTTTCTTTTTCTTCTCTTGGAAGAATTTATTTATTCCTGCTCCCTGTTGTTTCTAAATTAAAGTCGTGTATTCTTCTGAAGTTATACACTAGCGATAAAATTCTGTGGCAAGGCGTTTGTAACTTCTCAGTGAACCCACATGGGCACAGATGGCGCCCTGCTCCCGGGTGCTTGGCATGTGGCAGAGGCTAGTAGCTGCTAAGTGAACAGATGATCCCCCCACGGGTGGTAGGATCCTATGGCTGCCGCACAAAGTACCACACCCTTGGTGGCTTAAAACAGCACACTCTTACCTTGGAGATCTGGAGATGAGAAATCCCAAATGGGTTTCACCTGGCTAAAATCAGGTGTTGCTGGAGTTACGTGACGTCTGGAAGCTTCAGCAGAGAATCCGTTTCCTCGTCTTTGCTAACTTGTTAAAGCTACCCATGGTTCTTGTGTTGTGGTTCCTTCTCTGTCTTCAAAGCCAGCAGAAGTAGCAACTTTTCCTCCTTCCTCCCTCCCTTCCTACCTCCCTCTCTCTCTCTGTCTTTTCCAGCCTGTCTTTGGCCTTGGGGTTGCAGGCTATCACTGGTGATTCTGGATTCTTCCGGATATTTATTGAGCACCTACTATGCACCAGGTCCTGCGTTAAATATGAGGCATACAGCAGTGAACAAAACAGACTAATACCAGGACACTCCTTTGGAATGAGACACAGACCCTCAAGTTTGCCCCCTCAGGCCCACCCCACAAACTCTACCTGTGGGCACCGGCCTTGACCATCCCTGTTGGAAAGACCCTGGTGCACTTGGTCCTACTCCCTGCCCTGTGAGTGGGTGGGTAGACATCTTGGGACCACTTTGTTCTCACCGCTGGGTTCCCAGGGTGGCTTCTGCAGGCCCTGGGAAATGGGAAGTCACGTCTCTGAATGCCACCGGTTCTCGCTCACCCAGGCTAAGAGCAGGGAGGTGGAGGCGACCTTGAAAGTCAACCAGAACGTCGTGCTGCACTTAAGGGGTCTGCACCATGACAGATCTCAGGGTGAGGAAATCTGGCACCGCCTGGCCCTGAATGCAGCTCATTCCTCCCAGGTACCGGTCCCCAGGTTGGGTAGACACTGTTTGGTGGCCCCTGAGCAGAGCTCTCAACCGTTGGGAGAGAGTAAACGGTACTGTTGCTTTCCAGCTGAGGCTCCCCCAGGCCCTGAGTTTGGATGGGGACGTTGTCTTCAGACGGGGTCCCCCGGGACTGTTTGACTTCAGTGTGGACGCAAGGGCTACGGCCAGCCCCAACGTCCCATCCCAGGTCAGTTCTGCCTCTTTGGTGGGGGAGGAGCGGCATTCGTGTTAGAGTGCAGGTGTCTGGCGGGGGGGGGGGTGCTGAAGAGGGGGCAGGGGGCCCTGGAGCCCTTACTTTGGGCGTATGCGTGGGAAAGGGACAGTGAGAATTATGCAGGAGTTTTCCATCGGCCAGTCCCTGAAGTGGGTCCAGCCACTCCTGCCCACATCCCGTTGGCTGGAACTTATCACGTGGCCCACCCAGCTGCAAGGGAGGCTGGGAAATGTAGTTCTCGCTGTGTGTCCAGAAAATGCAGCTCGGTGACTATCTAGCAGCTGCTGGAGGTATCTTTGTTCAATCATTCGCTCTACACGGGTTGGGTCTCTGCTGCACACTATGTGCTGGGGATGCACAGGTGACTGTTTCTGTCTTCACCTCCGGAGAGCTTTCAAGTTCAAATCTTAGCTACCCTGTGGACTTGCTATGTGGCCTTGGGGAAATTACTCAACCCCACTGAATATCATTGTTTTTTTCATCTGGGAAACGGAGTTCGTCATACCAGCTTGTGAGAGGAGCGGTGACGGTTAAATGAGGCAACGGTTATAAAGCCCATTGTCCAGTGCCTACTTCCTGGTCAGGGTCAGGGTCAGGGTCAGATAGAATGCAGCCGCGGACATGGGAGACACGAGCAGGCACCATGGCAGGGGACGTAGGGGTTCCAGGGTCCCAGAGTTATCTTCCCAGCCCCATGTCTGGGGCTGTACTTGTCACGCTTGCAAGTAACAGAGCCTGAGTAACATCTGGGGCCAAGAAGCATCACAGAAGGTGCTGTTGGCCTGGGATTTGGGCAAACTCTGGGATGACCGTCCCCCTTGGAGCGCCCAGCCAGCTACCTTCTGGGGTTCTCCCTCTCCCTCCTCTGCTCCCTCTGACCCTCCCCCTCCCCCTCGGCCTCTCAACAGGTCTCAGTCCAGCTGAACGGATCTGACTCCCACTTGGTGTTCCTCTTCCAGCTCAGGCATCCCCACAGACCCCCATTTCCTCCAAACTTACAGGTACGGACGTGGGCCCTCTGGGATGACCTCGAATTGCCTGCCAAGTGCTGTCTCGGAGCCGCCAGCTTGCTGGGAGATGGGGCGGAAGGAAGGGACGATGGAGGCCCCGGTGTGGGGCGGGGGGAGGCCACCCCAGGATGTTAAGCTGAGCCAGACAGCCAGTCCAGAATCAAGAACAGATGGCAGGGAGGTTTCCAAATCCATCATTTGGAAGTGACTGTCCAGGCCAGAAGGGGTTTTGGCTCCCTGGGGGGTAGAACGATCACATTTCACCCTTGAAAATGGAGAGAAGCAGAATTGTCCTCTAAACCCTGTCCTGTGTTTGGGGGAGGCCATCTGATCATTTTTGACCCTGGAGTATTTTGCCTGGTGTGGGGTGGAAACACGAAGGGTTTCACTTGACAAGGAAATAAAGGGCGGAGAGAAGGAGCCAGGCAGGAAGGCTGAGCTCTGTCCACGCAGCACTGGGTGCTCAGAAAGCCCCTGCACGTTGGTTGCTTCGTGGAGCAAGCTGTATGCACCACATACACAGGAATCAGGCCATGGGCTAGGGAGACGGAGGTGTAGACGGGTGGTCCCACCTGTGATGAGGCTCAGAACTCGAAGGCAGTTTTTAAATGCCTGCTGCGTGCTCATCCCTGTGCTGGTGGCTTTGGAAACTCTATAAAGGAGCCTGAGAAGAGCTTCGGATTATGAAAGCTGGTCCTTCTCAGAGGCACCTGTTACAGTGTGTCAACAGCTCTGAAATCAGGATGTGTCTTCAGACCCACATAGCTTCATTGTTTTGTTACCAGCTTTTTTGCTCTCGCCGGGGTCCATAAAGTCACGGCACATCTCAGGGCCGCTGGCATCCCATATTTGAGGCCATGCTGTCACCGTAATCCCTTGTGATGGGAGCTGCTGTCTGTTGAGTGTTTACCGCGTGCCGGGCTCTGTTCTCAGCCCTTCACGTGGCTCCTCTCATGGCTACCCCGTGACTGTGCCGTTGTAGCATCTTGCACATGAGAGTCTGAGACAGAGAGGTGATGTGTCTTGTACAAGGTCACTGAGCGTGTAGGTAGAGGATCCCAGATGGGCACCCGGCCGGTCCGGCTGTGGAGCCCATGTCCCCATTAAGTGGATGTAGCTGATGATGGGGATGCTGGGTCATCTCACGGGCTCAGACTTCGTCGTCACTTTTTAAAACAGCAGCACCCTTTGTTTACGTTATCTCTGTGGGTGAAGTGGGGCTCGGGAGCCCAGCATTGTCAGCCTCTGTCCCCCTCCTGGAGCCCCCCCAAAGCATCTGCTGCTGGACTCTGTGCACAGCAAGCTTCTGTAGGGTCGCAAGTAGCCTAGCAAGTATCTGCAGCCCTCCCCCTCCTCGCCTGACCAGCGCTCCAAGGAGATCAAGGCCTGTCATCCGGGCATTCTTTGTTATCAAGGAGGCGCACCAGGCTGGCCGCCCCCCAAGCCCTTGACCTTGAACACTGAACATGTTTTTTTCTGCATATCCCGCCTGATGGGAATATAGAGGGAGCACAGGATGTGGACATCCTCAAGACAGTGACGGGCAGGTGTGTTCAGGGTGTGCGTGCGCAAAGCAGCCAGCAGCACGTCCCGTACGCTCCACCCCTGTGCACCCTGGACGGTCCATACCTTCTCACGCCTCTCATCTGCGGCGTCGCTGGAGCCGGTATGCCGAGGTGCACTGTAACCAAACCCCAGAGCCACGGTGCAAGCCGCAGCATCCCGGGGCTAGGGAAACACAAACGATTGTGAAACTCTGGAAAGCATTTTGCTAGGAAGAAGGCGAGCGATTGAACCAAGCCGGGTCAGTAGCCAGGGAATCAGCAGGTTTACTCTGTGTGCTTGAACTCGCCGTGGCTTGGGAGACGTCGTGGGAACGTTCAGGTGCATATGAGCAGCATTCGGTTTTGATGAGAGCGCGTGTCCCTCGTGTTGCGTTTAACACATCACGAGCTCTCCCACTTGGCAGAACTACTTGCCTTATTCGGGAACTCTCCTAGGTAAGGAGGGGGATTGCCTTACAGGTGGAATTAAAGATGGCAGCCGTGTGTCTTGCCACCTTGCGTCCGTGGCGGCCGCAGAGGGGAAGACCACGGCCAGGGGACAGAGCCGCTAAGATGTGTTTTCGGTTCTACGTCGGGCCCTGACCACCTTCCAGCTGGTAGGTTTCTCCTGTAAGCGAGTGAGTAGATGGCCCGGCAGGCAGGGATGTAGCGTCCCAGGTGTAGTGTCCAGTGCAGTCCAGGGTAAGTAGGGCCAGCCCCGGGCACCGCATGCCCGTAGCCATCCCCACGGAGAGGGGAACGCACCTGCGGGAATGGATGCGCGTCGATACCGAGCCAGGTGTCAGCAGTGATGAGTACAGTGGGATCGCATCGTTGTGTGGGGGGCAGCCTGACATGAGGACTGCTTTCATTGTCCTGTTAACTCCTGCAGCCCGTCCCAGACAGCACAGTCTCTTGGCAGAGTCTTGTTTAACCCTTTGAATTATGTTTGTATCCTCTGGGTAAATACCTGTTAGTCACGTGCCTGCGTCTTAATCGCTGGCCTCCTGTGGCCTCCGAGCTTCGCCGGACGGCACGCTGAGCTCTCTCACTTGCTGTCCCGCTCTGGTTTCCCTCCCCTGCCCCTGTGCGCGGCATCTCCAACAAGTGCGTTGGACTGGCTGGCGTTTTCAGGGCGTCCCTGTCCTCGCGCGGCGCTCCACAAGCATCTGACGTATGGGCCATCCCTCCCCACACAGAGGTCACTGGCCGACTTGACATATCCCCCTGTGGATTTTTTTCCCCTTTTCCCCTTTCCAACACCTTACCACTCGGGGAGGTTTCTCTCCAGCCTCATGGCTAGCCCGGCAATTAGGCAACTGCTCCCGGGCAGACTCTAAGGTGAGGGTGGGTGATGGCCCAGCGAGACGGAAGAAATGACCCAGATATGGCAAAGAAAACAGGATTATTGGGGGAAACTTACGTACAGGGAGTCCAGGAACAGCACACTGGACAAAACATCCGCTGCTGGGATCTACCCGCGGCATCTAGCCCAGCCAGCTATCTGTTGCCTTTTCCCTCCTTGCATGGCCAGCTCCAAGGAGATCACGGTCTGCCATACAGACATTCTTTGTTACAAAGGAGATGCTCCCCCTTGGCCATCTCTGGAGTCCCTGACCTTGAACGCTGAACATGTTTTTCCTACATATCCTGCTTGATGGGAACTCAGACGGAGCACGGGATCCATACATTCTCAAGGGAGCGATAAACGGCATTCAGGGTGCACGTGTACAAACCAGCCAGCGGCCCCTACCACACACCCCCTAATTGAAATTTTAATAACACAGACGTCCTGTGTTTGTTTGCGTGCTGTATGCACATCTATGATTTACACATAAGTTTTTTTTTTTTTTTAATCCACCCCTCCACAAATCAGGTTTTGCATTTTGGGGGCGATATTGCCCCTCTTGAGGGCGCATGCTTTATGGGAGTCCTCGGGCCCGCAGAGGCCCAGTCGGAGAAAACATGGGTGTGACTTAAAAGTTCTCAGCCCAAGCCATGTTGGAATCACCTATGGAGGTTTTAGAACATTCCTGGACCCCAGCCCTGGAGGCGCTGAGTTGATTGGTCAGGGGGTCCCGGGCATACTTGGAAAAGAATTAATAAACTTCATTTTCCAGAGTGGTTTGTAGGTTTGCAGAATAGATGCATGGAAAGTACGGAGAGTTCCCTTTTCCTCATAGTTTTCCCTCTTAGGAGTATCTTGCGTGAGTGTAATACATTCTAACTGGCGAGCCAGTATTAATATATTATTATTAACCAAAGTCTGTAGTTTACATCCGGGTTCCCTCTGGGGGATGTATGGTTGTAGGGGTTTTGCCAAGCAAAGAATGTCATATACTCTTCTTTACTGTATCACACAGAGTGGTTTCCCTGCCCTAGAAATGCCCCGTGTTCCATCTGTGGATCCCTTCTTCCCCTTTACCCCCTAGCTACCTCTGAGCCCTTGATGCCTGGTTCTGCCTTTTTCCAGAATGTCATACGGTTGAAATCTTCCGGTGTATAGCCTTTTCAGACTGGCTTCTTGCATTTTGTGAGCTGCATTTAAGGTCCCTCCACGTCTTTCTGGAGCTTCTTATCACTAATATTCCATTGCATGGATGGACCACTTGATCATTTCGTCCATGGAGGGACCAGGCATAGTTTTACAAGCTTCCCACATCACTGCGCTGCACCTCCCAGGCTGGACCAATGGGGAAACTGAGGCCTGGATTAGGAAAGGGGCTTCAGCTCCTGCGGAGTTGGCACAAGATGGAACTCCCTGCTCCCACCCCCACCCCTGGGAGCCTGGCCAAGCCTTTGCCTCTGCCTGCCCGCCCCCCACCCCCAGTATGGCTCCTCCTCCTACACCGCACACTCCCCACCTTGAGCCCTGGAGCTTCTGGAGGTCTTCTGGGGTCGGGGAAGGCCATCCACCCTTCTTCCCTCTGCCTCCTCTCTTTTCCTGTGTGCCTGCTTGGTGGTTCTCACAGCTGGAGTGGCTCAGGAACGCTTCCAGGAGGAAGGGCCTTCCCACATAGCTGGCTCCCACAGACCCTTCCTGAACTCCCTCCACTTCGGAGTCCTCTCCTGCCTCCCTTCAGGTGCAGGCGACTGCCCGGCGATACAAAGACCGCAGCGTCGGCGGCTCCCTGTCTGTGCACGCCTCTGACCGTGAGCTGCTTCTGCTGGAGGCCGACACCAGCCAGGACACCCGGAGAAGCAGCAGGGCCTGGGGCGCCAGTGTCCTCCTCCGCCAGGCAGTCCTCCGCGCCCCCAGGGCTGTTCAGCTGCAGCTGTCCAGCAAGGTGGCCCCAGCCAGGTGAGGGTCCCCAGGGGCCCTGTGAGCGAGGGACCTCAGAGGGCAAAGGGCTGGTGTCCCGGAGAGATGGGAAATCATGGCTCAGAGGCGCCCCCTTGCGTCCCTCGGGGACCAGGCCTAAATCCTCCCTACTTAGGCCATTTTTTTTTTTTTTTTTTTTTTTTAGTTTATTCGTTTTGAGAGAGACAGAAAGCACGAGTGGGGGAGGGGCAGAGAGAGGAAAGAGAGAGAGAATCCCAAGCAGGCTCCCACTGTCAGCGCGGAGCCCGGTATGGGGCTTGAACTCACCAACCGCGAGCTCATGACCTTCACTGCGCATGCCCGTTTATCCGCCGCGATCCAGCCGTTAGGATCCTGGGCTCTGGAGCCAGCTGCCCGGGGTTCAAATCCCAGCGCAGCCTCTGGGTTGCGGGCCAGCCACTGTGCCCTTTCTCAGCCTGCTTCTTAGGGCCGTCCTCAGGTTAATGAGGCAGCGCACGTGAACGCCACACCAGCACTGGCCCGCGAGAATATTCACTCCCCAGCTGCCATTAGCATTGCTCTTCTCAGTGTGATACCTTCTGGCACAGATTGGGTCTCCGTTAAGTATTAGTGCCCTGTTTCCCCTGCGGCCCCAGCGTTGGCAGCTTTTGTGAATTTGAGGAGACCCAAGGTTTCAGGTATAGTCCTGGATGATTTTGTCCCCAGAATTACCCTCTGTAGCTGTCCATCCATCCATCCATCCATCCATCCATCCATTCATCCACCTGTCCAAACGTCCTTCCTTATCTCCAGTCGAAAGAGGGTTTGAGGCAGATTATAAAAATGTATGTTGTTCTAGGTCCGGAATTGACAAACTTTCAGCAAAGGGCTAGGTGGTAAATATTTTTGGATCTATGGACTATATGGTCCTGGTGGGAACTACCCTGCTCTTTTAGCCCAGAGGTATCTTAGCTGATATGGGGATGAATGGGTGTGGCTGTGTTCCGATAAAACTTTATTTACAAAACAGATGGTGGGCTGGTTTTGGCCCACAGGCCCATAGTTTCCCAATTTTTGTCCTAGATTTTTCAAAACACATGAGGAAATTAGCATGAAGGGAAAAGAAAACTGGGGAAAATAGGAAGGTGCTCAAAGTGGCTTTAGGAAACAAAATGCAGGCCACGAGATCTTCTACGTTGGCTGGAGTCCAGCTTAAGATTTGGCTTTAAGCATCCTAGTAGCCAATGCAAAAAAGAGAAACCAACCGGTGGCATTACTTGCAAAGGCTGTAGGGAAACACACACATTCAAAACTGTGTGGTTTGCACCGTTGATCCCCAAGAGAGGTGCCTCCCATGGTGTCTTACAATAGAGCATCCTATGTGGACAGTAGGAATCACATCTCCTGCGCCAGCGCTCTAGGAAGTTTAACACCAGGCTTCTTGAAGCTGTTTATTTTCTCATCGTTCAGTATCATATGATGCATAGATAAAATATCAGTAATATCCACTCAGTGTCAGTGGTTCTTTTTTATCCTCCACTTGGCAATAGAAGAAACTGAGGCTCAGAGAGGTTCTGTCGTTGTCCAAGGCCACAGTTAGTGAGCAGCAGCACTGAGATTCAGATCCAGGTTTGGCTGACCGCAAAGCCTATGATCTTAGCTGCTGTTAGACTGCGTCTCCATGGGCTGAGAGCCCGATAGAAGCAGTCCTGTGGGGGGTCTGGACGGTGGGGTGCAGGGACCCGCCTTTCACGGTCTGCCCGCAGTGTAGGGACTGCCTTTATTCCCATCACGTTCCTTTCTAGGGTTTGGCTGTTGTACAAGGTGCTGGTGGACCAGAGCACAGCACAGCTTGTCCTCAAGGCTTCGGCGGAGCAGAGGGGAGGCCAGGTCCTGACCCTGCAGAGCCAAGCGCAGCACACGGTGGCTGGCTGGCCAGCTGTGCCCCACCTCCTGACCCTCAAGGGCGTGTTGAAGCAGAAGGAGACATTCAGAGAGGGTGAGCCTGGGGAACGCCATGGGGCAGGGGCAGTGGGGGTCTTGGAGAAAAGCCCTTTCTGTGGAACTACATACAGGGGAGATTAGATCCTACAGGTTTTGAAGCCCACGTATACTCTATTTCGGCATCTCACGTACTGACAACACCCCTTTGTCAGAAATTAACACCTCGTCGACGAGGTGAATCTTGTAACGAAACACCAAGTAGGTTTCCTTATGCAGGACTTGTCACAGCCTTTTATGTACTAATGGACATTAGAAAAATCCAGGAGGAAGGGTTGGGAGCAGTGTTCCCCAAGCATATTTTTTTTCTAATACTTTTCATTTTGACAAAATTTCGGACTTGCAGAAAAGTGGCAAGAATAGCACAAATAATGCCCTACACCCTTTACCCAGCTTCACCAATCACTGACATTTTACCACAATTACTTTATCATTCTTCTTTACCTCTTTGTCTCTCTCTCTCTCTACACACATATATAAGTGTGTCTGTGACATTTTTATTTGTGTATAAAAATACACTTGATTCCTGAGCTGTGTTTGACTAAGTTGCAGACATGATAATTCTTTAGTCCTAAATAGTGCAGTGTTTTTTTCCTTACACGTGAAGATATTCTCCTACATCCTACAATGCAACTATCAAAATCAGAAGACATAGAGTATTCCTTTCCCTTTCATGGTATTTTACATTTTTGAAGGATATAGGGAAGTCATTTTGGGGCTTACCTGATGCTTCCTCGTGACTACTTTCAAGCAAGTTACAGTAGTGATGTGCCATCATATCTGGAAGTACCTAATATCAGTATGTCCCAGAATTTTTAAAAGTTATTTATTTATTTATTTATTTATTTATTTATTTATTTATTTAGAGAGGGAGGGAGGGGGAGAGAGGGAGAGCGCGAGAGTGAGCAGGGCAAAGAGAGCAGGAGAGAGAGAGAATCCTAAGCAGGCTCCATAATGTCAGCACAGAGCCCAACGTGGAACTGAAACTCATGAACTGCGAGATCACGACCTGAGCCGAAATCAAGAGCAGGACGCTTAACCCACTGTGCCACCCAGACGCTACCCTGTGTCCCAGTATTGGTGGCGTTAGCTTTGGTCATTTGATGAACACAGTGTCTGCCAAGTTTCTCCACTGTTAAGAGGACTGTTTTTTTCCTTTGTGTGCTGAGCTCATAAAACAGGTCATGGGAGCATTTCCTCCTTTTATTATCCAGAAGAGTTTGTATAAGATTGGTATTCATGCTCCTCTAAGGGTCTGATGGACTCTACCCATGATCTGGAATTTTCTTTGTGGAAAAGTTTTTTGGAAAATGGATAGATGTAAAGCTATTGAGATTTTCTATTTCATCTTGTGTCAGTTTGAAAGTTACCCTTGTCAGGGGATTTGTCCGTCTCAACTAAGTTGTCAAGTTTATTGGTATAAAGTTATTCATTGTATCTATTATTATCCTTTTAATATACGTAGCATCTATATATAGTATGTTCCTTCTTTCATTCCTGCTAGTCGTTACTTGTTTTCCTCTCTTTTATCAGTCTAGCTAGGATTACGTCAATTTTTATCTCCTCAAGCAATATTTGGTTTTGTTTTCTCTCTGGTTGTCTCCTTCTGATTTCATTGATTCCATTGTCTTGCCCTTTCTTTTCTTACCCTCAATTTGGATTTACTCTATTTTATTAAGGTGGACTTTCAAGCCATTGATTTTTAGATTCTTTTCTTTTCTAATGGAAGTATATAAAACTATATATTTGCCTCTCAGGATTCTGTGAGCTGCTTGCCACAAATTTTGGTGTTGTGTGTTTTCATTATTATTCATTTTGAAATATTTTCACGTTTCTCTTATGATTTCTTCTTTTGACCCGTGGACTATTTAGAAGTATGTTGCTTAATTTCCAAATATTTGAAAATTTTCTAGGTAGCTTTTTAATATTTCTTTTCATTGTGGTCCAAGGGTCAGTCTTTTAAAATTTGTTGTGACTTGTTTTACAAGCTAATATATAATCTGTGTTGTAACATACCTTATGCACTGAACAGGAATTTGTATCCTGCTGTTGTCGGATGTAATGTTCTACAAAGGTCAGTTAGGTCAACTGCTTGGTTGATCTATAGCCTCACTGATTTTCTTTAAAATTATTTTTAAAGGTTTATTTATTTTTGAGAGACAGAGCACGAGCAGGGAGGGGCAGAGAAAGAGGGGGACACAGAATCTGAAGCAGGCTCCAGGCTCAGAGCTGTCAGCACAGAGCCCATTGCCGGGCTTGAACTCACAAACCATGAGATCGTGACCTCAGCCAAAGTAGTACTCTTAACTGACTGAGCCACCCAGGTGCCGCTCACTGATTTTCTTTTTGTCCTGTTACTGTATCATTAATGAGAGGAGGGTGTTAAACTCTACAGCTGTGATGACGGATTTCTCTATTTCTTCCTTCGATTCTGCCCATTTTTCTTCATGCATGTTGACATGCTGGTATTAGGTGCATGAGCATTTATGATGATTATTCTTTCTTGACGAATCAACCCATTTATTGTGACATATGCTGTCTCTCTCTCATCTGACTCTTTTTTTGGAAGTCTGTTTTGTCTGCCATTAAGGTAGCCACTCTTTTTTATTAGCATTTACGTTGTATGTATTTTGTTACCTTTTTACTTTAAACATATCTGTTTCCTTATATTTGAGGTAAATTTCTTGTAGGCCACATATAGTTGGATTTTGCTTTTTTTTTTTTTTTTTTTTTTTTTTTTTTGAGAGCGAGAGAGAGCACAAACAGGAGGGGCAGAGGGAGAGAATCTTAAACACAGTGCAGAGCCTGACATAGGGCTCAGTCTCATGACCCTGAGATTATGACCTGAACTGAAATCATTTGGATGCTTAATCACCTGAGCCACCCAGGTGCCCCTGGATTTTGCTTTTATGTCTAGTTTGACAATCTCTGCCTTTTAATTATACTAGTTAGTCAGTTGATGTTTAATGTGATTATAGCTATAGTTGAATTTATGTGTACCCTTTTGCTACTTGTTTCCTTTTTTCTCATATTTATTGTTCCTCTGTTCTTTTCTTGCCTTCTTTTGGAAAAATTAAAAAAAAAATAGAACTCAGCTTTAATTTATCTACTGCCCTTTAAACTTCTGTTTCTTTATATTATTTAACATTCTGCTTAGCATTTGTTTTGGAGCAGGTCACATCAGTTTTAAGAACCTAGACTTTGATCCCCCCACCCTTTCTGCCATAGTTGCCCTCTCTTTTACATCTACATACGCTATAAACCAACAACACAGTATTATAATTTTTGCTTCAGTCGTGTTGACTTGAAAGGCGTTAAGAGAAATAAAATGGCTTTTGTATTTGCACACGTGTTCATCTTTTGTAGCATTCTTCCTTCCTTCCTAAAGATCAAAACCTTTTCCTGGTATAATTTCCTGTCATTTTAAAGAACCACCTTTGGGGGCACCCAGGTGGCTCAGTCCGTCAAGCGTCTGACTCTTGATTTCAGCTCAGGTCATGATCTCGCGGTTTGTGGGTTCGAGCCCTACATCAGGCTCTTCATCGACACTGTGGAGCCTGCTTGAGATTTTCTATCCCTCTTTCTCTGCCCCTCCCCGCTCATGCTCTGTTTCTCTGTCTTAAAATAAATAAATTTTTTTAAATTTTTTTTTCAACGTTTTTTATTTATTTTTGGGACAGAGAGAGACAGAGCATGAACGGGGGAGGGGCAGAGAGAGGGAGACACAGAATCGGAAACAGGCTCCAGGCTCTGAGCCATCAGCCCAGAGCCTGACGCGGGGCTCGAACTCACGGACCGCGAGATCGTGACCTGAGCCGAAGTCGGACGCTTAACCGACTGAGCCACCCAGGCGCCCCTTAAAATAAATAAACTTTAAAAAATTGTTTAAAGAACCACCTTTAGCATTTCTTGGAAGGCAAGCTAAGTAGCCATGAACCCTCTTGATTTTTATTTGTCTGAAAATGTTGTTCTTCCTTTTTTCTTGAAGGATATTTTGTAGATGCATGTCTTAGTTTTTATTATTTTAGAGAGAGAGAAAGGGAGCAAGGGAGAGGGGCAGAGGGGCAGAGAGAGGGAATCTTAAGCAGACTCCACACTCAAACGTGGAACTTGACGCAGGGCTCGATTCAATGGCCCTGGGATAATGACCTTAGCTGAGATCAAGAGTTGGATGGTCAGCCAACTGAGCCACCCAGGGCCGCTGAGCACCCCTGTATCCATTTCTCTGAACACATCTAGGAAATCTTCACATTTGGAAAATTATTTCTTCTGAGATTTTTCCTGTCCCATTTTCTCTTTCCTCTCCTCCTTGGGATTTCCAATTGATAAATTTTAGAACTTTTGATACTGTTTCTAGGTCTCTGAAGCTCTCCTGATTTTTTTTTTTAGTCATTTTTCCTTTTTTTTTCCTTCAGATGTCTATTGATCTGTCTTCCAGCTCAATGATTTTTTCTTCTGTCTTCTCCAAACGCCACATGACAAAAATTGTAAGATGCTCCAATACATTTTTTAATCTCATATATTGCATTTTTTGTTCTAGAGTCACCATCAGGATTTAAAAAAGAAAATTTCCATTTTACAGCTGAGATTTCCTATCAGTTCATTTAATACAAGAATATTTTCCTTATATTCTTTTTAAAATTTTCTTTATATTCTTGAGCATCGTTATAAGACCTGTTCTAAAAATCCTTGTCTGCTAAAATCCTTGTCCTGCTTCTTTGTATGTGTAGCAACTTGAGATTGTATTCTGGACATTTTCAATGATATAGAGACATGAATTCTTTTTTATTTCTCTGAAGAGTGTTTTTGTTTGTGGGCTTTGTTTTTTTTTCTTACTATATTTTATTTTATTTTATTTTATTTTATTTTATTTTATTTTATTTTTTGTTTTGTTTTGTTTTATTTTTTTAATGTTTATTTATTTTTGAGAGAGAGACAAAGAGTGAGTGGGGTAGGCACAGAGAGAGAGGGAGACAGTGAGTCTGAAGCAGGCTCCAGGTTCTGTGCCAATAGCTGAGAACTCATGTGGGGCTTGAAGTCATGAACCACGAGATCATGCCCTGAGCCGAAGTTGGACCCTCAACTGACTGAGCCACCACCCAGGCACCCCTGTTTTTTTCTTATTTTAGCTGACAGTTAAGTTGGGTAGATTCAGAACCCAAACTGTCTCCCCTCTGGTGGGATGCAGCTGAAATCAGTTCATTTCTCTTATTTTTGCTGGGCTGCTTGGGGTCTTTTCCGCTGTTGTGAAGTTCAGGGGATCAGCAAAGATAGGAAGTTTGCAGGTAGAATTTAGGGTTTCCCCTGGGTGGCTTCCTCCAGAATTTCCCACTTTACTTGCCATTTGTTGTTGCCGGTTGGACCTCTGTTCTCAGATTCCCTAATCACTTAGAGTGCAGATTGCTGTTCAAATGTTGTCCACCTTCATGGTGTTAGAGTGAAAACATACAGCCCGTTTAGTGCTGGTGATTTCCTCCAGTGCTAAGTCCCACCCACGGTCTGCCTATTTGTGGCTACTCTCCTGTCACTTTCAGATAACTGCTGTTTTTTCATTTTGCCCAGAGTTTGCAATTGTTACCTTGGGAGTGCTGGTCCGGTTAAGCTCCCCACCGTTAATAGAAATGATACTACTCATTTGTCTTTTATTTAAATGTTTATTTTATTTATTTATTTTGAGAGGGAGAGAGAGAGAGAGAGAGAGAGAGCGAGCATTGGCACAAGTAGGGGAGGGGTAGAGAGAGGAAGAGACAGAATCTCAAGCAGGCTCCACACTGTCAGCATACAGCCCAATACACAGTTTGATCTTAGGAGCTGTGAGATCATGACCTGAGCTGAAATTAAGAGTCAACTCTTGGGGCGCCTGGGTGGCTCAGTCGGTTGAGCACCCGATTTCAGCTCAGGTCATGGTCTCCCAGTTCATGGGTTCGAGCCCCACGTCAGGCTGTGTACTGACAATTCAGAGCCTAGAGCCTGCTTCGGATTCTGTGTTTCCTTCTTTCTCTCTGCCCCTCCCCCACTTGCACTTTCTCTCTCTGTCTCTCTCTGTTTCAAAAATGAATAAACATTAAAACAAATTTAAAAATTGGACTCTTAACCAGCTGTGCTACCCCGGAGCCCCATCATATATCTTTTTTTCTTTTTTTTAATGTATATTTTTGAGAGAGAGAGAGAGAGAGAGAGAGAACGAACATGAGCGGGGGAAGGGCAGAGAGAGAGGGAAACACAGAATCTGAAGCGGGCTCCAGGCTTAGTTGTCAGCACAGAGCCTGACACAGAACTTGAACTCATGGACCGTGAGATCGTGACCTGAGCCGAAGTTAGACGGTTAACTGAGCCACCCGTGTGCCCCATGGTGTGTCTTTTTGATGTGTTTCCATATTCTTTGAGCACTCCCTTCCTTTATGACCCAAAAGATGTTTGTCTCATTTTACATTTTCCCTCACGTGAAATAAGCCATTTCTCCAAGAATCCGTGGTTCCTTTTAATGCAAAATAATATGTAGAAACTAAGAGCTGGGTGCTAGGTGTGTTTATTCCTACTGAACTATCAGTCCTAGACTTTCTCAATGGACGTACCTGGAAAATAGACGTGTGCGCACGCGCGCGCACACACACACACACACACACACACACACACACATTTCTGTATCTTTCTACAGATAGGTAAGTTTAAAACCATTCATTCACATTGATGTCCTCAATTTCAATTTATCATCAAAAGGCTCATTCTCATGTTTTCCCTTTTCACCCTTCTCATCCTTTCTCCAACAGAAAGAAACCTGGCTCTAACCACCCACAGTGGATTACTCATTTGCTCAGCCCTACAATGCACAGAAAGTAGTTTCAGAGTCACTAACCTGTACCTCTGTGAAAGGAAACCCTATTAACTAGAATTCAGTATTTGATGAGAATTTTTTTTTTTTTTTTTGGTCTTTGGCCTGAACATAATGTGGTTGGAGTTCATCCAAGTAGTTATTGGAGGCCTAAATCCAACCACGGTGTTCACATGTTAGTTAGGGTTAATAATCCCCCTGCCACCCCCGTGTGATTCTGTTAATCATTTGAAATGCAGTGGGGTTCGCTGGTTCCTGTTTGTATTCCATTTTTAGGTTTCCCCTATCCTTATTGATTTTATGTGCTTGGTTTTTGATTGTGTGAAACATTAACAAGGTTCCCAAAGCCAGAATGACACAAAAAGGGACCCTTTGCCCAAACATCCTTGACCACAGCGCCCTAGCTGGACATCTGTCCAGGGCCCAGTGTTTCAGAACCTGATGATTCTGCCCTGACCCCTAAGACATGGGTGCCATTCTCTAGTCTGGTAGTAACATTAGCACCGACCCCACTAATCCCAAATTGGCTAAATGGGCCCAAACCAAATTTCATAATAAAATGACATAGGTCGAAACAATTTTTAAACACATGGGTCACCTGGGTGGCTCAGTCGGTTAAGCGGCTGACTTCAGCTCAGGTCATGATCTCGCGGTTGATGAGTTTGATCCCTGCGTGTGCTCTGTGCTGACAGCTCAGAGCCTGGAGCCTGCTTTGGATCTGTGTCTCCCTGTCTCTGCGCCCCTCCCCTGCTTGCAGTCTATCTCTGTCTCTGTCTGTCTCAAAAATAAACATAAAATTAAAAAAAAAATGTTAGGGGCGCCTGGGTGGCTCAGTCGGTTGAGCGTCCGACTTCAGCTCAGGTCACGGATCTTGCGGTCCATGAGTTCGAGCCCCGCGTCAGGCTCTGGGCTGATGGCCCAGGGCCTGGAGCCTGCTTCCGATTCTGTGTCTCCCTCTTTCTCTGCCCCTCCCCCATTCATGCTCTGTCTCTCTCTGTCTCAAAAATAAATGTTAAAAAAAAAAAATTAAAAAAAAAAATTTTAAACACAATCAAATAAAACATGTCCCAGAGAACTCCTCGTGTCGAGTTTACTTTGAGTCACACCGATGATCTCTCCATCTCTTAACGTGTAACACGTGTTACTTGATTTTTGAAGGCAACTATTGATGGATAATGTCTTGGAGTATAATTTACATATAGGGGAAAACCTTTTACATTTTGATAAACTCATAAAGTTATGGACCTACCAACACAGTCTGGGTACAGAACAGTTAACATCTTCCCTCAAAGGCCCACTGGGGTCAGCCTCTTCCCTAACCATCCCCCCACCCCTACCCCGGCAACCCCTGAGCTGCGGTCTGTCCCTTATAGCCTTGGCTTTTGTATAATGTGACATGAATTGAAACAGTATGTGAACTGTTGAGTATGGCGTCTTCCGCCCAACATGATGTGGTCGAGATTCATCCAAGTTGTTGCACGAATCAGCACTTTATTCCTTTTCTTTGCTGAGTAGTATTCCATGGTGCTGATATCCAGCAGATTATCTGTTCACAGTTGAAGGGCATTTGGGTTGGTTTCAGTATTGTCCAATTTTTTTTTTTTGGATTTTCCAATTATGAATAAAGCCACTATAATCATTGGCCTACAGGTTTTTGAGGGACCATATGGTTTCATTTGTCTTGAGTGGGCTTGCTGGATTGTAAGGCAAGTACGTGTCGAACTCTGGAGGAAAATGCCGGACCGCTTCCAGCGTGGGTGTACCATTTCACGTTCCCGCCAGCGCTGTGACGGTCCTAGCTGCTCTGTGTCCTTGCTTTTGCAGTTGGTGTCGCACATTTTTGGTTTGGGGGTTTTCAGTGTTGATTGGTGATGGAATCTCATTGTGGTTTAAATTGGCGTTTTCTGGGGGAATCTGGGTAGCTCAGTTGGTTGAGCATCTGACTCTTGATCCCAGCTCAGGTCATAATCCCAGGGTCGTGGGATTGAGCCCCATGTTGGGCTCTGCACTGAGCGTGGAGCCTGCTTGGGACTCTCTTACTCTCTTTTTCCACCCCTCTCCCCTGCTCATGCCCGCACACGTTCTTTCTCTTTCTCCCTCAAATTGAAAAATAAATAAATAAATAAATAAATAAATAAATAAATAAATAAATTTGCATTTTCCTAAGTACTGATTTTGTTGAACATCTTGTCATAGGTTTATACACTACTTAGGAATTTTTGTGAGCGAAGTGTCTATTTAAACCTTTGGTCCATTTCAAACACTGAGTTGTTGGGGCGCCTGGGTGGCTAAGTCACTTAAGTGTCTGACTTTGGCTCAGGTCATGATCTCACAACTGGTGGGTTCAAGCCCCACTGTGCTGACAGCTCAGAGCCTGGAGCCTGCTTTGAATTCTGTATCTCCCTCTCTCTCTCTCTGCCCCTTCCCCACCTAAACTCTGTCTGTCTCTTAAATTTTTTTGAAATTGAGTTGTTTTCTTGAATTCCCAAATTGAATTTGGAGTTATTTACACAAGTCCTGTGTAAGATGTGTGTTTTGAAAATAACTTCTCCCAGTCTGTGGCTTGCTTTTTCATTCTTTGATTCATTAATTCTTGTCTTTTAAAGAGCACAAGTTTTGGGGCGCCTGGGTGGCTCAGTCGGTTGGGCGGCCGACTTTGGCTCAGGTCATGATCTCGCGGTCTGTGAGTTTGAGCCCTGCGTCAGGCTCTGTGCTGACAGCTCAGAGCCTGGAGCCTGTTTCAGATTCTGTGTCTCCCTCTCTCTGACCCTCCCCCGTTCATGCTCTGTCTCTCTCTGTCTCAAAAATAAATAAATGTTAAAAAAAAATTTTTAATAAAAAAAAAATAAAGAGCACAAGTTTTGAATTTTGATCAATTCCAGTTGATTATTTTTTTTTCTTTTATGGATAATGCTTTTGTGGTTGTGTACAAAATCTTTATTTACTAAACCTGAGGCCACATCATTTTTATTTGTTCTTAGAAGCTTTATGGTTTTAGTGTTTAAATTCAGGTTTGTGGTTAATTTTGAATTAATTTGTGTATGTGATCAGGTAAGGGTTGAGGTAGTTTTTTACTTGTGGATTTTCAGTCATTTCACATTTATTAAAAAGACCATCCTGGGGTGCCTAGGTGGCTCAGTCGATTGAACTTCCAATGCTTGATTTTGCCTCAGGTCATGATCCTGGGATCGTGAGGTCGAGCCCCACATCAGGCTCTGTGCCAGGCGTGGAGCCTGCTTGGTATTCTCTCTTTCCCTCTATCCCTCCTCCACTCATGCGTGCCCAATCTCTCTCTCTCTCTCTCTCTAAAGAATAAATAAAAAAATAAAAAGATCATCCTTTCTCTGTTGAATTAGCTTTGTACCTTTGTTGAAAATCAATCCACTCTGTGTGGGGGTCCATTCCTGTCTCATCAACAATATTTCATTATATCTTCACCATAATCTAGTGAAGTTTTACTCTGGTTATCCATGATTAACTGGTTAATACCCTGTAGGATATGGTAACATAGGACCCTACAACATAAGGAATTTATGAGCATAATAGGCAGTTTATGTCAGAAAGTTCTGTCTGTGTGGAAAATGTTGTGTACTCTGTAATCTGATTGAGATTTGCATGAGCTCTCTGTCTGGAAGCACAGAACAGGGGTGTTTAAACCAGCCCAGGGGTGAAGAAGGGCCTCCTTCCTGGAGGTGGTAACGTGTGAGTCCAACTTTGAATGACGGGAGGGGAGGTGTTATGGGCATTTGGACAATGAAACTGGGTGGGGGCAGTAGATGTAAATGGTTCTGATAACAGCAAGATTCCCCTTTTGTGTGAGTTATATATGGGCACGGACTGGCCCAAAGGTGTGGAGTCTTTTCTGGATGGAAGAGATCTCCGAGCAGTTTTTCTATCCCTGGAATTCAAGGTTGGATCCCTCAAGCCCTGCTGGATCTCAGTTTTGTTGTGTCTAGAATGGGGCTGTTCTTTCACTGTGGTCTGTGGTTCTGTAGAACAGGAATTGAGCACTGGTATTAACTGACGTCCCTTATTAGGTATGTTTGTTTGTTTCTCTTTGTTTTTGCCAAAGCCCTTTTGTTTGTGAATTAGCTTGTAGCTTGCTTGGTCCTCAGAGCCTCCTGGGAGGGAGCTGTTCTAATTTGGTCCGTTTCCCAGATGTTCCCCCTGTGGCAAGAGTTAGAATTACATCATGGATCTAGGAACTTGTTCTACCCCGGGATTCTCTTCCCTCCTGCCCAGAGCAGCCCAGTCCCCTGCTCTGTGCAACTTCTCTGCCGTCCTCTACAGGTACCATCAGGGTCACTGCTGACTCAGCTGTGCTGGGTTTCCTCCTGCGGGACAAGCATGAGAACGCAGGGAACAGCACCAGCATGCACAGCGTCACCTGCATCCTCGCCCAGAACGGCACCCGCGCCTTGCCAAGAGAGCTCTGGCTGAGAGGGCGGCTGCAGGCCCAGACGGGGAGCCTGGGGGGCCAGGCCAACCTCCGTGCCGATGCAGCCAGCCTGGCTCTGGGTGGGGTCTGCGCCTGGGGCCCTGGGCATGGCCGGCTCTCGGGCAGCCTGAGTCACAACATCAGCACCCTGAGTGAAGCAGGTAGGAAGGGTGGGCAGGGCCAGATGCCTCCCTCCCTCCCCAGAGACGTCCAGGTCCTGAAGCCAAGGGGTAGGAGACAGAATGGAGCCTCTAGTCCCCACATCCACCTTCCAGCTGTATTTCCTTCCCCTGCCAGCTTCTCCCAGTGCTGCTGTCTTCCTTGGGCTGTGTGTTATTCACCCAGAACACACAGTGCAGGGACATCAGTTGCTACTGAGTATTGACGTCCTTCCCATTCCGGTGGCCCTTCCCCCAGGACTGCCCATCCCACCACCTCCCCTCCAGCTTCTCCGTCTTGAAAGCTGGTCTAGTGGGGCCTCAAGGATGTGCTCCTGTACCACAGTTAGGAAATAGGACACCCCCAGCTCTAGCTTCTTGGGGACACTTGAGTAAGGCCTAGAGGGGCTCAGAGTGTGGCAGCTAGGGGAGAATGAGAGATCAGACCCCCTCTGTTCTCCTCCTGCTTTCTGAGAGCCAGTCCCTGTCCCTGAAGGGTTGGAAGTATGAAGGGGACACCAGGCCTGTCACTTGCTGAGTGTGGCAGAGGTGTTCCCTGGTGAAATCACCACTTGTATGGATCAGAAAGTGTTGAATGTTGACACTTTCATATGGTTCCACCTGGTATGTTGGGGGAAGTGGGACCTGAGAGGCCCGAGGTTGCCCCAGGGCCTGGGGACGCTGCAGACAGAAGCTGGGCTGACGGCAGCCCACTCCCTTACCCCCTTCGGGCTCCTGTGGAGGGTAGACTGGGCTCAGTCATCTCTGTGGTTCCTTCCGCCTCCAGGACTCCCCTCGGAGGCAGAGATGTTCCTGTCACACACCCACGTGGCTTCCAACCTCTCCACGAGCTTTATGGTGCGGAGTGCACGGGCCCAGCTGGACACAGCGCTTGGCCTGGACGGCCTGGCCCCCGGCGCCCCGGGTCACCTGCTCCGCGCCAGCCTGGCCCACACGGTGCCCGGCCTCAGGCGCTGGGGCCTCCCGTTCTCCGTGGATGGCCGCAGACACTTCCAGGTGGGTGGGGGGCTGGGCACGGGGGCCCCGGGGGTAGCGGGTCCCAGGGACACACACGGCTTCGCTTCTGCCCAGAGCGCGGGACACCCTGTGGCAGCTGGGCTGACGGCGAGTGTGGACGGCGAGCAGCTCCATGTGGCCCTGGAGGTGAGGCGACAGCCTGGCCACGGGGGCCTGGTCCTCGAGCTGCACCATGGCCTCTCGGCGCTCCTGGGCACCGTGCCCACGTGGCTCCAGGTGAGCGACCGGCCCGAGGGCGCATCCCAGCCGCCTCGCCTCGCCCACTTCTTAGGTCACCCGCGGGACTCCTGCCACCTGCCGGGCCCCTACCCGGATCCCGCCCCGCCGCCCCGCCCCTGCCACCTTGGCCCCTCCTCTCGCCCCCCCCCCCATCTTCCCTCCCAGCAACTCCGCATTCTCCCTTCCGTCCGCCACACCCTGTGTTGAACTCTTCCTCTCCTGTCCACCCGTCCTCTCCTCCACCTGTCCTGTGGTCCTGTCGACCCCCAGGCGCCCCCACTGTAATTGGAAGTACCCCAATTGAGGGAGCCACGTTGGAGGCACTCTGGTCCCCTCTAGTAAAGTTCCAACCGCCCACACCCTGGCCACCAGCGAGTCTTTTGGCCGTGCACCTGCCCCTCCAGGAAAGACCTTGAACACTGAAGAAGGGGCAGCAAACGTAGCTGACCTCTGCGTTATTCTCAAGGATGAGAAGCAGGAAGCCTCGTCTGTGGCGGCACAGGGGTGGCTAAACCATCTACAGAGTGCGGGAGGTGGGGCCGGCGATCAGGGCGAGTGGCTAAAGCCACACTGTTTCCTCACCTCCCCTTTGTGTGACTTGGGGCAACTTGCTTACTCTCTGTGCCTCAGCGTCCTAATCTGCACAGTGGGACTGCTGACCATTCCCACCTCTTGTGGTTTCCTTAAGGATCGGATGAGGAACCAGGTAGAACCTGGCACACGGAGGCCGTGTGAGGACCTGAGCTCTGGTTCCTTTGGTTTAATGATGATGCTGTGGGGTAGGGCCGGGTTTCTGCACAAACCTCTCTATCGGGGTTATTTTCCCAGAGAGGCTTCCATGAAGGGCGATGGGGTTGGGCTGGATCTCTGTGCTCCATCTGGGGCCCGGGTTGGGTAAAGACGACTCCCGTTGCCATCTTCCGGGCAGCGGCCGTCGGCGTGCTCCCCTCCCGACCCTGCTGGTCTCTGCAGGTCAACTGTAGTGGAGACGCCTCGCCTGCCCAGCTGTCAGGGCTCTGCTGGGGGGACTTTGCCCAGCAGCCTCTGGAGGTACCTGGGTCTCTGTCGTTTGCCGGGTAGTGGTGGCAGAGGGTGGTCTGCATCCGGGGGGCTGGCACTGTCTGAGCACTGAGGACTGCCCACAGCATGGCCCAGGGGCCTGTGGCCACTGCCAGGCTGACCCACATGGTCCCCTCCTCTGAGCCCTCCATGTCCCCCACAATGCACAGCTGGACTGGGGCACAGCCACGGGTGGACGGTGGGTCCTCTCCATCGCAGGCACATTGTGGCAGGGAGTCCTGAGCCACAGGGCCCTATGTTCCTGGACCCAGGGTGAACTGGATGCAACTAGGGGGCTGCCTGCAGACCTGGTCAGTGCTGCCCTGTGGGCCCCTGAGTGGGCAACTCATAGCCTGGCCTGGCTGAGCTCCGTGCCTGCTGGCAGGGGAGGGGTGGGTGTGTAGCCCCAAGGACTGTCTGGGGGAGGAGGACAGAGGTGTTTCTGCTCCCGAGGCCCGCCACCACGGCCTGGCTGCGTGCTGGCATATTCCCACAGGAGCTGGTCACTTTGCCAAGGTCACACAGCGGCCTGGATGGCGAGAGGGTTAACTAAGGGAATAAGGGGTCAGGACTGAAGGGGTCTGAACAGGCTGGACAGATGGGCTGCCTTCCCTACTCTGTGTCATGGGGAGGGGGACATCAGGGACCCTGAAATGCTCTTAGAGGCCAAACTTGATGACTCCATGGGTGGCCATTTTCAGCTGTTAGAAGCACTTTGCAGGAGTAGAGCCTGTTAGCTAGGGATGGGGGTGGCCCAGGGGATGGGGGTTCCCTGATCCCCCAGGCCAGGCAGAGGGTGAACCACCGCTTGGTGGGGTATTGTAGGGACACCTGCTGGGCCTCTCCTTGCCTTTCTTCGGGGTAGGATCTGGCTGTGTTGTCTTTGAACGGCTCCCTCCTGGTCCACACCCGCACGGCCAGTCTGGCGGCTCAGATATCTTCTGGGGACACCTTCGCCCGGGCCCACGTCCACACAGCCTGCGGCCACCGCCATATCCATCTGGACACCGGCCTCCAGCACGCATGGCCTCCACTTGAGGCTCTGGGGGTTGCCCCCGACAACCACATCCAAGTGTCCGTGGCGGGAGACGAACCCATCGGGGCCGGGCTGGCGGTGGCCCTGGGCCAGTGCGCCCTGACTGCCCATGGGGACATCAGCCCCGAGGCCAACACCACACACACCAACTGGACCCTGTCACTGGTGAATCGCTGCCCCTTGCTGGAGGTAAGCCACCTCTCCATCTGTCAGTGCGGGGCCCTGGCGGGGCTCCCACCTCCCTCCATAAATTATTAGCTGCTTACTGTTTGCCCGGCTCTGCCCTCAGCCTAAGAAATTTCCGTCTTTTTGCCATTGTCCTCTGCCTTTGGGGTTTCATGGACTACAAAGGTTTGAGCCAAAAAATGGGGCCCAAAATGAATTGTCTCCCCTTTCACAGAGGGCCCTACTGATTGCCTTTCTTCCTGGGGCTGGAGTTGATTCTTTTCTCATGAGCTCACTTATCCTACCCCTAGGCTTAAGGGTCTGAGAGTAATCATAAGAATATTAAGAAATAACAGACGAAGTTGATTGAGCATCGTGTGCTGAGTGCTCCTTAAATCCTCACCCCCACCAGGAAGGGCCGCTTGTATCCCTAGTCCCAGGCTCTGGGGCCCAGAGAAGAATGAGCCCAGTTACTCCCCTCTCGTACCCATCTTGGGTCGGTGCCCCCGTGTGGGGCATGTTGTCTGCCCCAATGGAACACGTTACTGAGGCCCTCTGCCCTCCAGCCAGCGATCACTGATGCTGATGCTGAATTTCCAATAGCCAGGCTTTCCGGGCGCCTGGCTCTGGCCAGCAACTCACAAGTATTAAATCATTTACATTCAGAGATGGGCTAACCGAGGTTCCAAGTTCGGAAAGATGGAGCCATTGGTGGAGCCGGAACTCAAGCCCATGTCCGTCGATGGGGTACACAGGGTATCGGTCACTTGGCAGGGGGAGGTGCTGGTGGACTTGAGGCCGTAGGGTCAACGCTGCCCTTTCCCACCCAGGCCCATCGCCAGCTCCCCCGTCTGGGCTTCTGAAGCTGCCCTTAAGTCCAGCCACTTCCCCATATTTCCAGGCAACAGGCCTCCCACAGGCCCTGCACGCCGAGGGCAGCCTGAGCTGGAGCCCTTGTGAGGTCAATCTGGCCTCAAGCCTTCGAAGTGACCCTGGAGACGCCCACCTGTTGCTGGCCCTCACCTGTGGGCCCCAGACCTTGGTCGTCGGGCGCCTGGCCCACTCCCTGCCCCTGCTGGGCCGCCTGGGTCTGCCACCCAGCAGCGCCATCAGCCTGGCCGCCCATCCCCGGCCCCCTGCCCACAGCTCCCTGGCCCTCCAGCTGGGGCCGTGCCGGCTGCAGGGCTCGCTGGAACAGCACGTGGAGAACCAGAGCACGTGGACGCTGGCCGCCGAGCCGGGCTGCCCGCTGCTTGAGGTGCGTATGGGGGGCCCACGAGGTGACTGGAGGGACCTCCGGACCCCCTGTCGGCGTGAGGCGTGAGCCTGGCTGGCTTCATGCCCCGGGAGCCTCCCAAGACCCCAGCCACTATTTCCCAGATGCTATCTCTGACCCTTGGTTCCTCTTTAATCTCACCTTCCCCCTCGACAGATGGGGAGATCAAGGCACAGGGTGGGGGGACTCACTCAGCGCTGTGTGACAGAAGGGCCACCGACTTGGAATTGATCAATTTGTCTTTTTTAGTGAAATTCTGAGTGCAGGAAGGAAATGGGGGGGCGCTCCCCTTAGCTAACAGTGGGGACAGGCACATCTTGGTTTCATAACCTGTTAGAGGCCACCGGCTGGGCATTCTCTGGGCCAGGAGATGATGTGAGAATGGTCCTATGATATTTGGGGGAGGGGAGCCCGACTCTCAGGAAAGGGAGATGCTGAGTCAGGAGTGGCGTCCTTGTCTGTGGAGGGCAGGCCCCTCTGCCTGTCTCCTTGTCTCTTACCTCCCGATGGATCTTCCTGGGTGTAGGGATGGGGTCCAGTCCTCTCAGCATCCCTGTCTGTCTATGCTCTGTCTCTATTAATCGAGTTGCCCACGACGGAGAGGCCGAAGCATCATGGGAACCAGCAGGCCCAGCCCTTGAACTCTGGGATGATGAAAGAGTTCTGTCCTTCGTTTCCAGAACAGTAGCCAGTCGCTGCAGGCCCTGAGCACTTCACCTGTGCTCACCAGTATGACCGAGAAACTAAATTTCTCCTTTTACTTCATGTTAATTGGAATGGAAGCAGCCCCATGCGGCTAGTGACTATCCTATTAGACTGGCCTAAAGACAGACCTCGTGCAAACCTCAGTGCTGTTACGTACCAGCTGTATGATCCCGGGCATGTGCTCTGCCTCCGAGCCTCAGTTTCCCCGTCTGTCATTTGGGGATAGTGACGACCCAACTCAGGGCTGGGAACAGATGAAAAGAGGCTGTCCTTGGGGAGCACGTAGCACCAGGCTAGTTGTGAACTAAGTTTCTCCAGCGGATACTTGTCTGTTGTGATTTTGCTGTTGCTGGAATGGGGGACGCGGGAAGCACGGGTTGGTCAGACTCCCCCCTGACATGGGACCTCCCTCTGACCCCCTCTGGTCTGGCAGGGCCTGGGCCTCCCAGCCCGGACACAGCTCAGCGGCTCTTTGCGCGCTGCAGATGGGGAAGCAGACGTATCGGGGTCCCTCGCGTCGGCCGGCCACACTGCCTCCCTGACCTTGGCGGCCGCCTTGCACCGGTCCGAGGCCACGCTCCGAGTGAAGCTGAGTCACACGCTGCCTGCGCTGCGGGCTGTCCCCCCAGAGGCCCTGCTGACCACCCAGCTTGGGTGGGAGTCCGGGCGTCGGCTGGATCTGCGGCTGCGGGCGGGGGCCTGTGAGCTGCAGGGCAGTGGGGAGCTGCACCTGGGCCCCAGGCTGCAGTGGCAGGTGCTGGCCCAGAGCTCCTGCGAGGCCCTACAGGTAGGTGGCGCTGCGGCGTGGGAGGAGTGGACCCCAGGGTCACGGGGGGTGGGGCAGGGGCTGCCTCCCCCCCTCCTCCCCTTCCCGCCCCCCCCACCCCCCCGCCTGTCAAACAAGGGAGAGGAAATGAATCCCAGGGGGAGGGACTCATCAAATCCTTGTCAAGCCCACTCTGTGCCCTGGAAATGTGGCCACGCACCCAGAAGAGGTAAATGCCAACCTGGGGAGACAGGCAGTCCCCAGCCTAAATGAGCGAATTACAGAGTATGTTACTTAGTGATAAGGGCTACAGAGAGGCAGAAAGTGGCAACGGGGGAGGGGAGGACGACAGGACACATACTGCAGTTTGGGCAAGGTCGGCCCCGAAGACCAGATGACTTTTGAGCACAGACTTAAAGGAGGAGAAGGAGGAGCCATGTGGATATCTGGGGAATGAGTGTTCTAGGCATGGCCAGTGCAAAGGCCCTGAGGCAGAACCAGAGAGGAAAGGGCATTTGCTAGGACCAGGGTCAGCAAACCATTTCTCTGGAAGTCCAGACAGTAAATATCTTCACCTTTGCTGGCTGTGCTGCCTCTGTAGCAACCACTCAGCCTTGTGGTTGTCACACAAAACACCATAGAACATATATATACAAGCAGGCGTGACTGTATTTCACTGAAGCTTTATTTACAATAGCAAGTTGTGGGCTAGTTTGGCCCATGGGCCACATAGTGTGCTGACTCCTGTTTTATAAAAAGTACGCTCAGATTCAGGATCCTTTGTAGAGGCTGTGAGAGGACTGGGTGGGGGTCTGGGTGTGTGAGAGAGGGGGTCGGGGAGCAGGGTGCCTCCTGTGCTTGTGTCCTGTGTGACAAGAGCTCTGGGGCTACTGTTTCCTATGATGGGGAGCACAGTGGGAGGAGTCCCTGACAGTCACATCTTGGACGTATTGAATTTGATGGAGTTGTTGGACACCCAAGTGAAGATATTGGGCACAGTTCTTGGAGTCAGGAGGTTGGCTCTGGTCTGGACTGGAGGTCCGTGGCTCTCGGTGGTCCCACTGAAGGCCACAAGACTGACTCAGGTGGCCGTGGGGAGGGTGTAGAAGGAGCCGTAGCATAAGAAGCAGCCACGGGTGCTGCAAACAAGCCAGCGGGGAGGAGAAACCCAAGGGGAAGGGGTCCCAGGGGCCTGGGAGGAAGACCTTCCCAAGAGGAGGGAGGGGTTGACAGGGCCCAATGCCTGTCTGGCCAGGGCGTGTCAAGGCCCATGCTGGGGAGGCCACCTTTGACGTCAGGAAGCACCAGACTGAATCGTGGCTCTGTGCCCTTGTCTCTGGGTGGCCTTGAGCAAATCATGGCTCCTCTCTGAGCCTCAGTTTTATCAAAATGGGGTTAAAGACCCCTGCTCTCAGGATCAGATAAAACAGCAGACATTGGCTGCCCAGCCCTGCCCGGGGCACAGTGCAGGCCCGGGGAATGGCAGTGTCTTTTTCTGCCATGCGCTAGGGTGAGGAGCCCAGAAACACTCTGTGTTCCTGCTTGCAGCCAGTTTTCTGGAAGGTTCCTCTGTCAGGAGCAGATGTTTGGGTCCACGTGGGAGGATGGCAAGGGGAAGAGGGGGAGAGCTGCTGAAAAGTCAGTTCTCCAGCTCCTGTGGTTGCCAGACTCTTGGGCAGGTTGACTTGTAAGACTTGGTTCCATTGGCTCCAAAAAAATAGGATCCCTGGTGGTTTGGGGAGGAGGGAGGCCCGAGAGAGAAGTTCATCAGATGGCCGAGAGCTACAGACCTGGGACCTGTGAGACGTGTCTGCAGACATAGGACCTTTGAGAACTTGATCAAAGTCACAAACCCTCTCCTAGGAAGGAGTTCCCACCCCATTTTGCAGCCGGTTCGTGGGAGAGGCATTAGGACTCCCCATGCCTGCTTTGAGCCGTGTCTTGGTGAAGAGCCCTGCTTCTGTGTCTCTTTAAACCCCTCCAGGCCCTGGGGGTCCTGGGCCGAGTCAACAGCTCCGGCTACGTCGAAGTGAGCTCTGTGGCTGCGGACGCCCGGGCACTGGTCGCAGTGGACAACAGCACTTTGCGGGCGCTGCTCATCTTCAAGACTGCCGAGGTGAGGGCACGGGGATAGTGGGTGCCTGGGGCGGCCTGGGAAGGGGTCCTGGGGCCCGAGGAGAAGCACCGGCCACCCTCCTAGCTCCAAAGAGGCCCCAGGGGATGAGAGCATCAGGACCCATAATTGGAGGAAAGCCTTCAGTTCCCCTGGCCTCGTGGCCCCCCACTTTTCTCTTGCTTGTTTGCTTTAAAAAAGACTTTTGGGGCACTCGGGTGGCTCAGTCAGTGAAGTGGCTTGACTCTTGTGGTTCAGGTCGTGATCTCACGGTTCATGAGTTCAAGCCCCGTGTCGGGCTCTGTGCTGATAGTGTAGAGCCTGCTTGGGATTCTCTCTCTCTCTCTCTCTCTCTCTCTCTCTCTCTCTGCCCCTCCCCTGCTCGCACACTCTCTCACTTCCTCTCTCTCTCAAATTAACTTAATAAATAAATTTTTCACAAGTTTTCTTGAAGTACAACATAAGTACTGTAGGAAAGCCCAGAGATGAAAATGCTCAGCTTGGTGAAGTTTTCACAAACCAACCACCACCTACCTCGAAGCACAGAATGTGAGTAGAGCCCAAAAGCCGCCTTTGGCCCCATTCCTCTTACCCACCACCAAGAGTCCCCACAAACATGAGTTCTTGAATGTCACATCTGCGGAAGCACACACATGTTCCTCTTCACGTCCGCCCCTTTGGTTCAACGTTAAGCTTGTGAGATTCGCCCATGCTGCACTCGTTGATTTTTTCCTTTTTCACTGCTCGATAGTATTCCCTGCTGTGCACACATCACGATTCATCCGTCCGTCCTACTGGTTAGCTTTTGGGTGGTGTCCTCTTTTGACTGACCATCGTATCCATCAATCACGTCCTTATTTTTATTTTGTCTTAAATTTTTTTTTATTGTGGTAACATTTACATAAATTGTACCATCTTGGGGCACTTGGGTGGCTCAGTGACTTGGACATCTGACTTCAGCTTAAGTCATGAGCTCACAGTTTGTGGGTTCGAGCCCCACGTTGGGCTCTATGCCGACAGCTCAGAGCCTGGAGCCTGTTTCAGGTTCTGTGTTTCTCTCTGTCCCTTCCCCACGCTCACACACTCTCAAAGATAAGTGAATAAACATTAAAAAATTTTTTTAAAATTTATCTTCTCAACCATTTTTAAGTACACATTTCAGTGATTTTCAAAACACTCACACTGTTACCAACCTGTCTCTATTACACACGGACTCCCCTGCCAGCCCCTGGCAACATACTTTCTGTCTCTGAGGACCCCACCTACCTCATCTAGGTGGAATCATACAGTACGTCTCTTTGTGACCGGCTCTTTTCACTGAGCATCATGTTCTCAGGGTTCATCCATGTTATTGCAGGTGACAGAATGCCCTTCCTCTGTTGGGTGCCTGGGTGGCTCAGTCCGATAAGCGTCCGACTCCTGATCTCGGCTCAGGTCACGATCTTACACTTCTTGAGATCGAGCCCCGCGTCAAGCTCTGCACTCTCAATGCGGAGCCTGCGTGGAATTCTCTCTCTCTCTCTCTCTCTCTCTCTCTCTCTCTCTCTCCCCCCTGCTTGCTTGCTTTCTCTCTCTCTCAAAATAAATAAGCTTAAAAAAGAAAAACAGAATTCCCTTCCTTTCTAAGGCTAAGTAATTACCCCATGGTGTGGATAGACCACGTTTGGTCTGTCCTTCATCCGTCAGCTGACCCTCGGTTTGGTCCCACCCTTTGGCTGATGTGCATCTGCTACCGTGAATGTGGATGTGCAAGTGTCCTTTCAAGGCCCTGCTTTCCGTCCTTACGGACGCGAGTGTCCAATTTTGGCCTCTTACGGGCAGTGCTGCTTCACGCACGCTCGTGCTTGTGTTTTGGTGAGCACGCACGGGGTGGAATTGGCAGACCGCGGGCTGTGTGCCGGTAAAATCACCTGTTGGGTTGCCGTGCGAACCGGCTGGCCTTCCCAGAGCTCCCGGGGAGAGCCGCTAACCGCTCCTCAACTCAAAAGTCCGTGCTGTCCTCAGCCCGGGCACGTTGTGTGCGCTCACCCATGTGAGCAGCTCCCTCGCCGGTCCTCCAGTGAGCACCATTCTGGATGTCTCGGGAGTTTTCCTTCGGGCCCCTGATGTTTTTTCTTTCTGCTGCATCCCAGCCTGCAAGGCGTGTCCTTCCCAAACATCCTGCGGGTCCTTCCCTGTGCCTCGCGGAAGCCCTTTCTCTCTCAGGTTCCTCTCCCGGGTCCACCCCTCGCCCCGGGATATTTTTTTTTTCCTTGCCACTTACTTTATGTCAGGCATCCCAGATGTACAGACTGCTTTTGGTGTAAATCCCTCCAACTTTTTCTACGGTGCCCCGGCCACCAGGGAGGGGGACAGAAGAGGCTTGGTGTAACGTTGGAGTGGTTTGTTCCCCCCCCCCCCGCCCCGTGAGAGAGTCTGGCCACCTCCCAGGCGGCGAGTCTCTTTCCCTTGCTCTGCTGCAGAACCAGCGGGAGGTGGAGGTTTCGCTCACGCACGACCTGCCCCAGCCCCGTCCCTCGGGTCTCCCAGCCCACGTCCTGCTGCAGCTGGCCACCGAGAGGCAGGGGCCCCGCTACAGAGGCACCCTGAAGGTCGGAGTGGACGGCAGACAGGTGTGGGGCTCTGCTGGCGGGGCATCCGAAAGCTGGCGGCGGGAAGGGGGGGTGGGGACAGCCCGGCGCGGTGGCCCAGCTCACAGCCGTCCATGCCGACAGGTGTCCGAGGAGCTGACGTTCACTCGGCAGCCAGAGCGCATCTCCCTGGAGTACACCCTCCAGCACGACGTCCCCATGCTACGGACGCTGCGGGTTGAGGACACGCTGGGCCTGCGGGTAAGCCTCGGTGCTCGTGGAAACCCACAGCCGTGTGCCCTCCTTCATTCAGCAAATGTCCTTGGACGTGTGGTGGAGGGCAGGGGTGTGGAATAGACTCAGACTTCCCTCCGAGTCTCGGTCTTCTCATCTGGGAAGTGGGGATAGCCCCCTCTTCCCTAGCCCAGCCGCAGCCCCGGGACCATTACCCATTCTCGTTTTCCAAAGTCTCCCTGGGACCCAGCGCTTGTCCTTGACCCCCTTGTTACCCGTGTCTGCTCGCACTGCCCGGGGGGGCTGGCCCGGTGTCTCACGTCAGTGCTGTCTCTGAGTCTCCCTCCCTCCTCTGGATTCACCTGCGTGTGTAGCTTCACTTGGCGGCCGGGCGGGCACCGCCCGCCCCTCCTGTTTGCCCCTCTCGGCCAGCGGCCCCTTGTTCCTTGACCAGCGGCAGTCAGACCCTTGGTGTCATCCTTCATCCCCTGCCACTCACACACCAGACGCACCTCTCGCGGGAACTGCCGGCGTATCCCCCCCAGTATACCCAGAGCCCGACCCCTTCTCCCCACCTCCAGCTTTGTCACCTGCTCCAGGCCCCCTCAGGTCACACCTGGGTTCTAGCCACCTAGCTGGGCTCCCTGCTCCCACCGTGGCCCCCGTGGTCTCCACCTAGAGCCCTTCTAAGTCAGACACCAGCCCGGCGCCAGAAAGCTTCATGCCAGGATCTGGCCTGTCCCCTCTCTGGGCTCACCCGCTATGGCTGCCCTCGTGGACTTTCTTCGGGCCACGCTGTCCGCGCCCTGTACTCAAACTGGCAGGTCCTCCTTGCCTTCCGTGCCCCCTGCCCGCCTCTGGCTTCCCCGGGTCTTTGCGTACATGTCCCTTCTCCAGTCTTCCCTGCACAGACCTGCCCTGGTCGGTGTCACCCCCACCCTGGCTGCGTAGACCCGCCCTGGTCGACGTCATCTCCCCGCGTAGACCACGCGGGTCCACGTCACCCCCCTTTCCCTCCCCGCGTAGACCTGCCCTGATCGATGTCAACCCCCCCCCCCCCCCGCCGGGCGTAGACCCACGCGGGTTGACGTCACCCCCCCCCCCCCCCCGCATAGACCGCCCTGGTCAACATCACCTCCCCCACCCTCCCCACGTAGACCCGCCCTGGTCGACGTCACCCCCCCACCCTCACCCTCTGCCCAGAACGTGCTCTTGTTTTCCCTCTGGTGCACAGAACGTGTGTAGCCAGATGGGTGGGGTTTCCCTGCACAATTTGCTGGCTCGCTTTCCCTGCACAATTTGCTGGCTCGCTTTCCCTGCACGTAGATGTGTTCCCCCACCCCCCCGAGCCCCACAGTTGGGTTTTCATGGAGGCTTCATCACGTAGGCATGTTGGGTCATTAACTCAATCCCCAGCTCCTCCACCCCTCCTCAAGGATGGGGGGCCGGGGCTGAAGGTTCCAGCTTCTAACCAAGGCTCAGTCTTCCTGGTGGCCGGCCCTCTCCAGGAGCCCCCCAGAGGTCACCTTGTTAGAACACAAGGCGCTTCTCTTGCTCAAGAGATCACAAGGGATGGGGGCGCCCGGGTGGCTCAGCCAGTTAAGCCTCTGACTCTTGATTTCGGCTCAGGTCATGATCTCGCGGTTCGTGAGATCGAGTCCCACGTCAGGCTCCATGCTGACGGTGCAGAACCTGCTTGGGATTTTCTCTGTCTCTGTCAATCTCTCTCTCTGCCCCTTCCCTACTCATGCTCTCTCTCAAATAAATAAGCATTTAAAAAGTAGACTTCAATTGGTAAGTATTACGTGTATTTTACCACAGTAAAAAGTTTACAAAGCACATGTACCTTTGGAAGGTTTTAGGCAGGGCGGGAGCTCTGTGCCCATGTGGCCTACCTGAGCCATCGCAGTTCTAAGAGCCCCTCCTCTTATTAGATACTCTTCAACCAGCAAGCCCCACCCGGCAAAACAGCACATGCAACCCTGCTCCTCCTTAAACCTGCTCCTGCAGGGGGGCCTCTGTTCCTCCCAGCCCGGCGCTGTGGGTTTCCCGGATCCAGGGGGAGCTGGGCCGGGCTGCCTTCCCGGCACAGGGTGAGGCGGCCTCTCCTCCGTGTCATTCCAGGCCGCTGTGGAGGTTCCTGGCCGCAGCTCCAGCTTCGAGCATTCCGGACGCATCTTGGCGGGGTCCACCTCCCTGAGCTACTCCGTGAGCTGCTGTCGCCGTGCTGGGCACCTGGAACTCATTGGCTGGAGCGAACACAACAGCGTGACCCTGCTGCGGGCCGGACTCCCGCGCAAGGCCCGCCTTAGCGCCAGGCTGCAGATGCTCGGTAAGGCCCCCAGGGCCCTGCCCCGAGACCCAAGAGCCGGCTTCCCCCGGCCCGGAGCCTGCCCGCCAGTCTCGGGTGCGCTGAGACCCCCTCGGGCCCAGAGTGGTCCTGAGCTCCAGAACCAACCGGGACATCCTTGCCCGATTCCCTGCGAGCATGCGCTCCTTTCCCAGACCTGCCAAGGCAAAGCACCACAAACTGCATGGCCCGAAACCACAGATGCTTGTTCACTGACGGTCCTGGAGGTCAGAGGTCAGAGCTCAGGTGTCAGCAGGGCCACCCTCCTGCCCAAGGCTCTCTGGGGACAGTCCTTCCTTGCCTCTCCACCCAGCCGTTCCCCGGCTTGTGGCCACATCCCTCCCATCTGTCTGTGCCTCTTTTCTTGGGGACACCAGATGCTGGATTCGGGCCCCCCCCTACTCCAGCACGACCTCATGTCAGCACGATGACCTCTGCAGAGACCTTGTTTCCAAATAAGGTCACGCTCATTGGCACTAGTGGCTGCGACTTCAACTTAATTTTTAGGGGGAAACGGTTTAACTTCTGATGGAGGGGGAAGGGAAGGTAACGGTAATAAGAGCCAGTGTTGATCGAGGCTTACTGCATACACACCAGGCAAGCTGTCTACACACAGGAGCTCGCCGGGTCTGCTCAGCCATCTAGTCACACCAGGGAGAGTTGAAGCCCACAGTGGGGCCTCTGAGCCCTCAGGATCCGCACACTCATCTCACTGACCACGACTTCTGGCCCCTACTTACTTTACTCCTCGCTATTCTTCAGACGCGTCGGGCTTGCTCCTGCCTCAGGACCTTTGCACAGGCTGTTCCTCTGCCTCGAAGGCTCTTCCCCTGCATATGTGCTTGACTCAGTCCCTCACCTCCTTCAGATATTTTTCATAAGTCATCTCCTCCATGAGTCCTTTCCCACCCACCCTGTTTATTTGTACCCCCACCTCTCTCTAGCTCATTCCATCCTTTTCCTGGCTTGGTAGCTCTAACATACCATATAACATACTTACTAAACACCTTCATTTCTCATTGCCTGTCTTCTGCCCACCCACGCTAGGATGTGTACTCCACAAGGACCCAGGGATGATTTTTACCTGTTCTGCAGAGTGGAGTGGAGTGGGTGTTCAATTAAACATCTGTTGAATGAAGTCATGAACATATGAGGTAGAGATTAGTCACTGCCCCCATTCTGCAGAGAAGGATGGAAACTCAGGTTGAGTCACGTGTCCCAGGCCACACAGCTGTTGAACATTGAGATCAGGACTTGAATCCGGGCAGTGTGACTCCAGAGCCACTGTCTGACCACTATGTAGATTGCAGAGAACGGGACCCTTGGTGGCTCCCCTGTCATTTGGGCCATCTTCTTTTCTGTCCTTGGCTCTCAGCCCGCTATGGGCTGAGTGGGAACCTGGAACAGACAGAGAGGGACTGACCTCACAGACTGCTCTGAGGAAGGGTTTACTGGGGTCGTGGCAGGTAAATGACGGGACAGTCGTTCCAGGATGACCGGTTCCTGGCCCTTGAGAAACCTGGTGTGGCCGCCTGTAGCCGCAGAAACTTCTCACCTGTGCACTGCTGTCCATGTTTAACTGTCCCAACCCCTTAGGGGGTATTTTCTGCCTGGTATTAACATTCTTGGTGTCCCCGAGGGTCTGAAACATGCCCGGGCGTGGAGATAGGGGCCCCTTCAGATGTGTGTCCCCTCCTCTTCGGGCCCCCTACACAGCAGGTGCATGTGGTTAAACACCGCATCAGGTGAGGACAGGAACGCTTCCTGAGGTCTGTGTGCCCCCCGGGTGTTTTCAGGTGTGTTACCTCCGCGAATCTTGGCATCGTCACTCAAGGTGGGCAGGCTGTGCCCACTTAATTGATGAGGAAACCGAGGCTTAGGGCCACCTTGTCCACATCTGCCAAAAGCGCCACCTGCGCTGATGGGCCCACAAGGCTGGCGATGGCCTGGGCCAGGGGTCACAGGCTGGGGCTGTGGGGTGCATGGCCCAGGAAGCTGGCCTCTGATGTAGACTAGGCCTCATGCACTTACCCTGGGTAAGTATTTTCTAATGGAGCAGGAGGAGTCTAAGTCCAAAAAGGAGAAGAAGAAAGCTTCTGGATTCTCCTTGTCCAGAGGGTTTTTTTCCCCCTGCTTGCTAAGATGAGGCGTGGTCCAGCTGGGCACCATGAGAGGTTCCTGGATGGGTGGAAAGAGCGGGGCCCCTCCAGTCTGGGCCAGGCAGGCTGCAGGTTGGAATCATTTGATAGTGATTGGATGTTTGATAAACCTGGAGGGAAGTATTCTTCTGTTCCCTTGGCAAGCCCTGGAGCCCTGGGGTGTGTCCAGGGGTGCTAAGTGCTGGGGATGGGCCCGGGAAAAAGTAAAGGCCCTGCCCTCGAGGGGCTGACCCTCCCTAGGCGGGGAGCATGAAGGGTTGGCGGGGACAGTGCGAAGTGTCAGTTTGGCAGCCAGCCCAGGAGGAGGAGAAGCCAGGCCGAGATCCCCGGGGGCAGGTGGGGGCCGCCTCTTGACGTCCCGGTGGCTCAAAGCAAGAAGCCTTGCCTGGGGTTCATGCCCCCTGAGAAAGCAGGCAAACTGAGCCCTTAGCAGCCTGTGCCCTTCTCTGCCCTTAGAGACCCAGACCGAGGCCAGCGTGGCCCTCCACGGAGGGGATGGTGGGGTCAGCGTGGACGTGGCAGCGTTGGTGGCCTGGCCGATGGACGGCACTCTGGAGCTGATGGTGAATGCCAGCCACGCGGTACCCGCTCTCCGGGGGCTGGGCCTGCCCTTCGCCAGCCAGGTGAGACGTGGGTCCCCCCACCTCCACGCTGGGCCGGTCTCCCTCCAGTTCTACCCACTCCATCCGGTTCCCAGCCTGCGCCAGGCCCGCTGTGTGCACGACCGACCGTGCTCTCTCTCTCTCTGTATCTCTCTGGCACTTTCCAGTCGGTGAAGGCTGTTGGTGACACTGACCGCTGGAACCCGTGTCTGCTCAGCCATCTTTGTGTTTGCAGCCCTGGGGCGTGTGGACGGGCCTCCTGCGGCCCGAGTTCCAGCTCCCCGCCCTGCGTGCTTTTTTTGCCCCTTCCGGTCTTGCGTTCAAGTGAAAGCCCAGCTTTGGTCTGTGGAGCACCGGGGTGCTCAGCGCCGGGGTTTTCTGTGCCGTGACTCCTTTCCTCCTCCTAACACCCCGTGAGAGGCGGGCGGCAGAGTCCTTAGGAATCTCGGCTCTGGGAGTCAGATCCCAGCTCTGATGCCTGCGGGCTGTGTGGCCCGGGGCAGGTTCCTTAGCCTCTCTGTGCCCTCAGTCTCATGAAATGGGGGTGATACTTGTGCTGATAGCACGGGGTTGGGGAGCACGGGGAGAGTTCACATCAGTTACACCTGGTGGAGCAGGTGGTTTAGAAGCTTTGGCTGCCGCTGTGATGGTGAGTCGCCGTCATCACTGTCTCCGGGTCACACGTGAGAGGGTATGCCACCTGCCCAAGGTCATGTGGCAAGCGGGCAGCCAAAGGGGCTCTGGCTGGCAGCTGGGCCCCTTGCCATGCTGCCCTCCCACATCTGGGAAGAAGAACCTGCTGTGGCCCCGTGAATGGGGTCAGGCTCCGGCCACTGCCCCTTGGCACAGAGTTGCCTTTCCCGGCTGGGCCCTCTGGCTGCCCGGCGAGTCACTGGCACATTCCAGAAGTGTCTTGTTTTTGATTAGCAGCACGTCCCCGCCCCCACTCCACTCTGCCCCGAGGAGAGGCTGTTCCCAGAGGCCCTGTCAGCCCTCATGCAGGGGGTCTTTGTCACTGGACCCCCCCAACTGAGGGAACCTGGTTCCTGCTCCCTCTGACTTCATCTAAACCCCCTTTTCTTGGTCTCGGGCCCCGTGGTGGGGAGACGTGGTGGGGCTCATTTTCTGCTGGCGTCCGGGGATGCAGGCCTGGTGGGGTGCACTGTGGGCTGCAGAGTGGGGCCTGGCTTGGGAGGGTCCTCGGGCCCCCCGTACCCCCCCATACCTCACAGCCTGCTGCTTCCTCAGCTCGTGTTCCAGAAGCTCTGGGCAGAGGGACAGATGCACTCTTCCCTGCAGCTGACCTGTGATTCTCAAGCCAGCCTGGTCCTTGACGTGCGTGGCCAGAGCCAGGTGCTCAGGTGAGGGGCTCCCTGCCACTCTGCCCGCCCCCCTCCCCCACCGAGAAGAAAGGGATGGGTGAGGGGGAGAGATCAGCTGGGTCCCTACCGCGTGCTGACCTCTAACCCCCAGCGCCTCCTTGAACCGTCCCCACAGCCCTACTGCACAGATGTGGAAAGAAAGGCTCAGAGAAGCATAGCAACCTGCCCAAGGCCACACAGCTCGTAAAATAGCCTTGGCCTTTGGGGGGCAGGACACAGATGAGAAGTTCCTGGTCCCACAAACTAAATGCATCCTAGGCCTCAAATTCAAATTAGTCATTGTTAGAGCTCTTCAGTCTGGGGACCTGCCGGGTGGCTGGCCCGGTGCCCGGTGGCCTCACGCATGTATGAAGTCGGGGGGCCACCAGGCTCCAGCCCCCGTACCAGGTCGCCGAAGGGTGACTGTGCCCGCCCAGGGTCATGGGGCCACGTCTGGGGAAATTTCTGGTTGTTGTAGCTGGGGAGCTACTGGCTTCTAGTGGGCAGTGGCCAGAGATGCTGCTACGTGCACACATCAGCCCACAGCCACGAGTGACACCACGGTGTGGCCGAGCCACCAGGAAGGGGCAGCAGCCTGGAGCTCACAGCACTGGGCCGCCATGAGCACCTTGGCCTGGAGGGGCCAGGGGAAAGCGTGCCGTGTGCACTCGGCTGCCAGGAGCGAGCCCACGTTTGAAATGCTGCCGTCTAGACCCTGCTGAGGCTTCCACTGGCCAAACCGGAGAGGGCCTATTGATGGGCCCGCCGAAGACACTCAGCCCGGCACCGCTACAGCTCGTTATGCTGAGGGGGAAACTGAGGCTCACAGAGGGTAATTGAGGAACTTTCCCCGGCCAGCACCCGACACAGGCCGGGCGGGGATGGAAACGCGTGTCACCTGACCCGGCACCACGCGGCCCTTGGGCCTGGGGTGTGCGAACGCCCCCACCGGCCCCCGGCCAGGTTCCTGGATCTCCTGCCCTCTGCCGGGGAGGTTGGCCTGCCCTGACCAGCCGTGGGCGCCCTCGTGCCCAGCCTCAGGCACACTCTGTCCTTCCTTCCAGCAAAGAGCTGCAGCTCTCCGGCCGGCACCGCCTCCCTGGCCTTCTGGGCTGCTGTCCCCGCACAGCCTCAGCCAAGGTAACTGTGCCCAGCCGCCCCTGAGCCCTGACTGCTTCCAGATGCCCTGCCGAGGTGGGAGGGGGCCCTGCCGGGGACCGTAACCTGTCCACATGTGTCCGCAGGCCCACGGCAGGCCCCTGTGGGCTGCCCTCAGAAACCCCTGGCTCCAGCTTTCCCAGACACCCCCAGGCTCACATTCCTGGGCCGGGCCTGCAGCCCCCCACTGAGCCCACGAGACCCTGGGGAGCGGGGGAGGCCCGCCTGCCGGAGGCCTGACACCGACACCACCTCACCGGCCTGGCAGGCTCCCGGCAGCTGGGTCGAGTGGCCCAGGCCTTAGAGCTGAGGCAGCAGTGCCACCCGGGTGCCCTGTCTTGTTCCCACGGCCCAGGCTCTCTGTGTCTCTTCCCGCCCTTGTCCGTAAATCCCCTTTTCACCCAGGACCCCCAGGACAGCCCCTGGTCACGCATCTGGCCTGCGCGTGGCATTTGGGGGTCCTGGGGGTAGACAGCAGGCCCAGGCTGGCGTGCCCCCCTCCCTCCGTTACTGTTACCATTACCTGTTTCCCTGTCTGCAACTCTTTCCCAAATCAGAAGCTTCTGGAGGGCATACCCGGCCCAGGGCCCAGCACACAGTAGGTGCTCCGGGAAAGATGTTGACTGATGGAATGAGTGACTGGTTGTTACATTTGCCGACTGGTCACTTCGCCATCCTGCCAGCCACCCGGTTTTGTTAAGTGCCCTCCCTGCCCGGGGCTCGGCCGCCTCTGTTTGCAGAGCCCCTACCGTGTGCCAGGCCCCGTCCTGGTGCGCTCACATGATGTCAGTGCTCCCCAAGCTTCGTTGCAGCTGTACGATCCATCAGGGAACCTCTTGTCCCCCCGACCCCAGTCTTTGTTTTGTATACTTTCCAATCTATAGAAAAGATACTGTGGGACAGTGAACATTCCCCAGTTGTTAATATCCTGCCAAAACTTTCTGTTTATACTTACGTGTTATATATATTTGTATATTCACACACACGCATACATTTTCTTCTGTGCAATTAAGAGATGCTACAGACATGTTTCTGGACACATCATACCTCTTTACTTCTAAATACTTCAGTGAGTGTTTCCTATTAAAAGTCTATTTTCTTGTATAACACAGTGTAAGTACAAAACTCAGGAAATTTAACATGATGTAGTAATATTATGATTTAATATGTAGTCTGTAATAAAATTTCCTAGTTACTCCAGTAATGTTCTTTCAAGCTGGGTTTTTAAAAAATTTGTTTGTTTTTAGTTTCTTTTAAATCTAGGACCTTCTGCAGGATCACCAGGGGTGCTTAGTTGTTCTTTTTGATTTCTTAATCTGGAACAGAGGTCTGCAGACCTTAGGAGCCAGATAGTAAATATTTTCGCCTTTAAACCCAATATGGTCTCTGTTGCAATGCTCAGTGCTGTCACTGTAACAAAAAAGCAGCCATGGACAATATGTAAATAAATGGGTGTGGCTGTGTTACAATAAAACTTTATTTACACAATCAAGTGATGAGCCAAATTTGGCCCAAAGTGGACCCCTGATCTAGAAATTTTTCTCCTGCCCAGTACCTATTCCCCCCGCCAATATTTTTACTATTAACCTTTCCAGACACTGGAAAATGAAAGCAATTTTGTAGTGAACATCCACATACCCAGTGCCTAGATTTCCTTACTCCTGGTTCACTCCTCTTGCTTTATCAGATAGCTCCCCATCCAGCTGAGTTTTTGACACATTTCAAAGTAAGTTGCAGAGGTTGATACACTTCCCCCTAAGCAGGAAAAGCCCTGCACTGACAGTTGTGAAGTTTCCAGGCAGTTATTTTGCAAAACTCCTCCGTCGGGATTTGTCAGATTCTTTGTTCAAGATGAGATCTGGGTTGAATGTTTTGACAGGGTACTGCTAATCCGCAGAGCTCTTCAAAAATACCAGTTTGGGGGCACCTGGGTAGCTCAGTCATTTGAGCATCCAACTCTTCGTTTCAGCTCAGGTCATGATCCTGGGGTCATGGCATCAGGCCCCACATCGGGCTCTGCACTGAATGTGGAGTCTGCTTAGGATTCTCTCTCTCTGTCTGCCCTCCACCCCTGCTTGCAAGCAGGCTTTCTCTCTCTTGCTCTCTCTCTGTGTCTCTCTCAAAGAAAATACATTTTAAAATACCAGTCTTTCCACCCTGTTCCCAGAGGTTCTGTTTTTACAAGCGGCGGGTAGGAACCCAGAATCTCTATCTGTGGCTAATGCCCTAAGTGATTCTGTGGTTGTAGCCAGTCTGGAAGATGGCACATTACTTCATACGCTTTTTGCAGCACATTAATAAAAAGTCTCATCATCCCGGTTATTATCTCTGGCTAGAAAGCAGAGACTCGAGTGGTTAAGGAACTAGCCAGGGGTCATCCACCCCATGTGACAGCCGTGGAGCCAGAATGGGCATCTGCTGTCCCTGCCTGTGCCTAGTTCCCTGCGCTAGACTGCCCCCTGCTGTCCACAACACTAATGCAACCACAATTCTTGCCCGATGGCCCCGGGATAGTAGCTGCCTTCAAGTGCGTGTTACAGCTCGAAGGGCTTGGAGAGGTGGTTGTCATGGGCACACCTGGTAGCCTCGGCCGGGGCTCAGGACCCTCATCTCCTCAGACTTCGTCCAGCCCAGGAAGCTGCAGGTGTCTTGGGCCCAACCCTACAGCCTGGAGCCGGGATCCACCTGAACGTTCCATCAGAAACCAATGGGGCAGGCACCTGGGTGGCTCAGTGGTTTGGCGTCCAACTTTGGCTCAGGTCACGTTCTCACAGTTGGTGGGTTCAGGTCCTGCATTAGGCTCTGTGCGGACAGCTCGGAGCCTGGAGCCTGCTTTGGCTTCTGGGTCTCCCTCTCTCCTTGCCCCTTTCCCACTCATGGTCTGTCTCTCAAAAATACATATTAAAAAAAATTAAAAAAAAAAATAAAGGAAACTAATGAGGAAATCTCTCCCCTGCTTCTCTGACCCAGCTACAGTATTCCGAGCATGAGGCCGAGAGCGCGATTTTCGTGGCGGTAGAAGAGCATCATTTCCACGTGGGCACCAGGGTGGTGACCGCGAAGGCCAGTGTCACCAACATCATCAGGCTGGAACAGACCTTCCCCCAGGTGCATGGAGGGCAGCCGGGGCCGGCTGGGGAGGCTCTTGGGGCGGCCCTTCGAGAAAAGAGGAATTGTCACGGGCTGTGAAGTAGGCGAGACTCGCTAGAATGGATCGGCAGCTGGTCTCTGTGTCTGTCCCTTCCTCCCTGTCTCCTTCCCTTGCACGTTATTTATTGAGCCCCTACTAGGGTCCAGGACAGGCAGGTCCTAGAAGCAGAGGACATCGCCTGGAATAGGATTGGTGGATCCTTCCTCTCATCCCGTGTCCATCCGGTGGGGCGATTGACCCCCCCAAAATTGCATTAATAAGTAAGAAAATACTCCAGATGGTGATACATACTATAGAGAAAAGAAAAATGGGGTGATAGCGGGGGAGCTCTTTAGGGGGCCAGGAAACCCTCACAAAGAAGCTGACATTTGAGCTAGCCCCAGATGACCAGCAAGTGTCGGCCGTCTGAAAATCTGGTGGAAAGGCCTTCCAGGCAGAGGGAAGAGCACATACAAAGGTCCTGGGGGCAGGAATGAGTTGGGATGTTTGAGGAGTGGCCACCGGGCTGGAGCAGAGTGGGGGAGTATGGTTGCGGTAGGAGGTCGTAGGGGTCCAATCGTGTAGGCTCCTGGCAAGCCTCAGGGAGGAGTTTGGATTTAGTTCTCTGTGAAATTGGAAGCCTTTGAGGATGTGGTCCAAGCGATGATTTCAGACCCTTCCGGCTGCTGCGTGGGGAGGGACCTACAGGGGGCAGCAGAGACAGCAGGGAGGAAGCGGCTGTCCTCCGCAGGGCAGGGAGTAACGGGGGTCTTGCATCAGGGTGGGGCAGTTAACTTCCTCCCCCGATGCTCAGCACTGGGTCTGGAACATGATGCCTGCTCACTGAGTGTTTGAGGAACCCTTGCTGCAAACCACAGCAGCTCCCACGTGGCAGTGCCCGCAGGTCAGCCGCGGGCTGGCAGAGGTTGGCCTTGGGACTCTCATCCCGTCTCATAGACGGGGAAACTGAAGCTCAGAGAAGTTAGGGGACTGACCCTGGGCCACACAGCTTGGAAGGGGAGCTGAGAGGTGGTGTCCTTTTTACGGGGCCATGCGGCGTCTTGTGTCGTGTTCCACCCCTCCACCGCGTTGTCTGCCCATCCCCCGGGAGCCTTTGGCTTTCTCGCTTCCTGATGTCTCTGGCAGCCCCGTGTACTGTTCATGCGCCGTGAGTGTTCCTTGTCTTTCTTCTTCCGAAAGTGCTTCTTTTCTACCCCAAGCAGCAACGCGGACCAGGTTGTCCGGTGACCCGGTGCTGTCTTTCTCTTCCAGTTCAGCACCCTTCCTGGGGAGCTGGTCCTGCAGACCTCGTACGAGAGAGCCCGTGGGACCCGCACCCTGCACCAGATACTTCTGTGGGATGACCAGGTGGTGACCCTCCACGGGAGCCTCTCTGGGTCCTTCCCCAGGCCCCCAGGGAACCTCAGCCTCCAGGGTGAGTGTCTGAGAGGCCGCTGACGGGGGTGGCCGGTTCTCTCACTCCACGAACCATCTTCGAATGCTTGCTCGACCCAGATGCTGTTCCAGGCACTGGGGGATCCGCCCGGAAATAAGATGGCCCAGGTCCTTGCCCGCAGGGAGAGAGGCAGTGTGCAGGGATGCGAATGTGAGGAAAAGCCTATCAGAGTGTGAGAGCGGGAAGGGTTTGATTAGGGGGTGTGGGGTTCCTGTGGGTGGGGCAGCCTAGGAAGGCCTGTGTGACGAGGTAATGTCCAAGCTGAGCCCTGAATGATGAGGAGGAGCTGGCTGTGGTGAAGATCTGAGGAGGGGCATCGAGAGGAAAAGGAAAAGCATGTGCAAAGGCCCTGAGGTGGGAATAAGACTGGAGTGCTAGAGCAACAGCAGCGAGGCCAGAGTGGCCCAAGTGCACTGAAGGGGGAGCGAGCAGTGCAGACAGGCGGGCGGCCCCAGGGACCCCAGCCACTCAGGGTCCCAGCCCCGAGCCCGGAGTTACGGTTCCCCTGAGTGTGATAAGACAGGACGTGTGGAAGGTGGGGCAGCCCTGAGCATTCCCAGGGGGTTCAGAGCTGAGGCTGAGAGTTGGCAGGGGAGGTGAGTGCTGTCCCACAGAAGCCCCAGTGACGGCACCTGCGTCCCCCGAGGTCCTCCAGCAAACAGCCCCCTGGAAAGGACTGTGAGGTCACACAGGCTGTCAGTTTACACAGAGCAGAGCCCGACCTGCAGGCCTGCGACACAATGCAGACCCCGGTCCCGGGGCCACCACCTGCTGGGTGGTCTGAAGGAATTTCCCCAGGGTCACAGTTGCCACACGTGTGCCCTGCAAGGCAGAAGAAATGCATAGATCCTCAATAAGCTGAGGCAGCGTGCGTGTGTGTGTGTGTGTGTGCGCGCGTGCAGAGGGTGTGTGGGTGCGTGCAGGGGGTGTGTGGTTGGGCTGGGCAGCCTGAGGACCCTGCTCTGTGGGTACAGAGCATGGGAGTCAGGGGGTCAGAGTGTGGGAAGAAGGAGGGTTAGGGCTCTGAGTGCGGGGCCCATGAACGTGGTCAGCGTTCTCTAGACTAATGACCTGGTGGCTCCTTAAGAAGCACCTAGTGGCACTGTCTCCGGGCACAGCTCCCAGGAGCCTGTGTAGGAACAGCTGGCACCCTTCCAGAGAGTTCAGAGGGCCACTGTCTCCCGTGGAGTCTCAGGTGACTCTTGCTCATGGGTCTGAGAAGACAGGGCCAACCGGTGGCCTCACAAGATGGGGTCAAGTGTTGCAAGAGGTCCAGGCAGCTAGACTTAGCCTAGGGGGTGAAGGAAGAAAGTCTAGGGCAGGGAGACTGCCCAGTGTGAGGTCTCAGCTATGGAGATGCCTCCATGTCTCACCCTAGAACAGAATGTGAGTAGAGGCCAGCTGACCGTGGGCCGGGTGGGTGCGGGGCATTCAAAAGGGGCACAGGTCACCCCTGAGTGTGAGGAATGTTGGGTGGCAGGTGGCCCAGGCAGCCTTTGGTGAGTGACAACCATCCCCAAACTCACTGGTTTCTACCAGAAAGCATCAGGTTGGGCACAGGCTGCTGCTGACCTTGGCTGGGCTCTCCAACTCTCTCGGGGGGCTGGCTCCCGGCAGATCGAGGACCGCCTCGGCTGGGAGACCCAGGTGCTGCCTATGTGCGGTCACCGTCCAGCAGGCCAGCCTGGGTTCCCTCTTGTGGTGCCTGGGCAGGTTCCCAGGGAGCGAATGGGAGCTGAGGCCTCTCGAAGCTTGGGCTGGGATGTGGCAGCATCCCCTTCCCCAACTCCTATTAATAAGTCTCAAGGCCCAGGTTCGAGGGCTCCACCTCTTGATGCAGGAGGTGCTGAGTCTCCCTGCAAAGCAGGGAGGGGAGATTTGGGGCTCTCACAGGGACAGGGGGCGTGGGGGGCGGGTGCGTTGAGTGGTGGGTGACCCAGTGAAGGTGTAGCTTCTGAATTTTGTGTGGATTACCTGAGCACGTGGCCCCCAAGTGGCCACCTTGCCGGAGGTGGTCGCTGTTTCTGCTGAGATCCCCCTGGGCCCTCTCCGCCCCTCCCTGTGCCCCCACCCAGTGGAGCTCACGCACCAGCTGCCCCTCTCCCTGCCGCGACACTGCAGTCTCAGCCTGTCCTCCGAGCATTCACGACGTGGACGCCGGGACCACCTGGCCGTGGGCTGGGATGGCAAGGACCAGGTGGGTGTCTGGGTTGGAAGGAGACCCCGGGAACTCTACCAGGCCTGTAGGCTGAGCAGGACCCTCGGGGCCCAGGCCTGCCCAAGGAGCCTTACTCGGGCCAACCCAGCTGGTTCCAGGCCCCAAGAGACTGTGGGAAAGGCACGGGGTGGGGAGTGGAACCTGGGTTCCAGCCACACCTGAGCGACAACAGGGAAACCAGTGGTGAATGCACAGGGAAGGCTTATCATGTGCCGGGCACTGCAGCCCCACGTTCCGATGGTGACACTGAACCTCAAGGAGGTATAGTGACTTGTCCGGAGTCACGGAGCTAGTGGAAGGCAGGGCTGCGATTCTAACTCCTTGATGCCCCTGGCCCGTGTCCTCCGTCCTCTGCCCCATCTCTGTCCTCACTGTCCCTGCCTGCTCCTCCCCGGGCCTCAACTTTGTCCTCTGCAAAACGGGCTGAATCTCTCCAAGGGCACCCCCCCCCCCCCCCGCCCCGCCACAGTCCTGGGAGTTTTGTGCTCAGAGCCAGCCGCGCTCATGCCCTTTGACCTTGGAGAAGGTTGTCTGTACAGGGTGGGGAGGGGGACGCCCTTGTGGGCGAGGCCTCGGGCTCAGCCTGTCCCCCTCCCCAGGTGGTGGTCTCCTCCTCTCTGCAGTTGGGGAGGGACAAGCTGGCCGCCCGCCTGGCCCTGGCTCAGCCCTTCAACCTCTCCTGGTCGTGCATGGAGGCCAGCGGCCTTGCTGAGAGCAGGGGTGGCAAGGAGAGCTGGCAGGTGAGTGGGGAGCATCCGAGGTGCCTGTCATGTGGTCTTGGGGGTTGGCGAGCTGCATGGCTGAGCTGGGGGGGGTGGGCAGGGGGAGAAGTTTCTGCCTGTCTACTGGTGTGAAGGACTCCTCCAGAATCACAGATTCCTGAAATTTGGGACCCTGAGAGGTCCTTTGGTCATTCATTCCTTTATCAGTACTTTATTAAACACCTACTACATGCCAGGTAGTGTGTGAGACCTACAGTGCTGCATTTAAAGAGCTTACAAGCGTGTCTGACTCATCATTTATATGCTTGCTTGTTTAGTCAGAAACTGCAGGGGGATATGGGCAGGGCAGCTCGACTCCTCAACCAGCTGGGTGGCCTTGGGCAGCTCATGGACCCTCTCTGAGCCTCAGTTGTTTTAGCTGTGAAACAGAAAACAGTAGACCAGTGTGTGTAGACAGTAGACAGTGTGTTCCAGGCCGAAGACCCTGTCTAAAATTCAAACAAATGAATGAGGAAAAATTAAGAGTTGTGATAAGCACTCTGAAGAAAGCAGAGAGGAGGCTGAGATAGAGACTAATTAGATGGGGTGGTCAGTGAGGGCCTCCTGGAGGAAGTGGTTTGTCAGCTGAGGACTCACAAGTGAGAGGGAGCCGTCTTGTGGCAAACTGGAGGAATAGCATTTTGGGTATAGAGGGGGGATAGCAAGTGCAAAGGTCCTGAGGTGGGAACAGGCTGGGGTGCTTCGGAAAGGGCCAGAGGCAATTGGGCTGGAACAGAGTAAGTGATAGGACAGGTGCCGGGAGATAGCAGCTGAGGACCCCTGCCTTGGGCGGCCTCCGCTGCCATAACAAAACACTGCAGGCTAGATAGTGCCTGTCTCTTAAAACAAAAATTTACGTCTCCCACTTTCAGAGGCTAGAAGTCCACGATCAAGGGGCCAGCTTGGTCAGGTCCCGGTGAGACCTCTCTTGCTGGCTTGCAGCCTTCCGTGTCCTCACGTGCCAGGGAGAGAGCTCTCTGGAGTCTGTGGTTACAGGAGCACTGGTTCCACCATGAGACCCGCCTCACGACCTCCCGTCAGCCCCGCTTCCTCCTGCCATCACAGGGGGACGAGGGCTTCAGTGGGAAGATTAGGGGAGCGGGGCGCACACTGAGTCCAGAGCAGCCCCAGAGGCCCTGAGTCAGGGGGCTCCGATTTCCTTCTGGAAAGGGCAAGTCTGGGTGTTGGCAATGAGGTGTCTTCCATTGAAATACTTGCAGCTTCCTCGTCTGGGCGTGGCTCTGAGCTCTTGCAGCCGGGGCAGGATGGGGGGGGGGGGGGCAGGACTTTGTCTCTAGTTCCCTGCTTCTTCCCCTAGAGTGGTGGGCAGGGGGCCACCCTCCCTCTCCCCGCCCCCCGCCCCTGCAGCACACACACACAGAACATCCTCTTCCCCTTCCCACCCCCCTCACCGGCCTCCATCTGATGCAGGTGCAGCTGGCCTTGGACAGAGGGCAGCCCGTGACCTTGCACCTCACCTGGGCTGACAGGTCCTCGGGGTACGATACCATCTGGGACGGCTGCCTGGCCGCCTCCCCGGGGCAGGTAGGCCTTGGTGGGACTGCCACGTCGAGCGCGGGCCTTTCCCTGACTCTGGGCCCTGTGCTGGCCCTGAGTCACATACTCCATCCTCTTGTCAGTTCCGGGCCACCTGGGGCCTGGGCGCCCTCAGGGCCTGTGGGGCCTTGACACAGACCACGGCCGTGTTCAGCGAGCAGCTCGAGCTGTCCTGGGACCGACGCCGGGTGCAGCAGAACCTGACCTATGAGGTGAGGCCTAGAAAGCCGGGTCCCAGGCAGGTACCCACAGGGCGGCCCCATCTGCTATAGAAAGTGCCCGGCTCTGAAGCCATGTGGTCCTGGGTGCCAGGGCCAGCTGTGCTGTGGGACCGTGAGTACCCATGTCTCCACAGTGAGCCTTGGTGTTCCCAGCTGGAAAGTGGGTGCAGTAGTCCTTCCCTGACTGGGGTATAGTGACAGCTCTGGGAGGTGAGGAAAGCAAGGCACCCAGCATGAGGTGAGCCCTCGGGGCAGACACCGGGCCGTGGAGAAATGGGGACACCCGGCCCTGGAAGCCCACCGTGCTCCTTCTGGGGTCTCGCACCCGCGTTCTGGCACCCCTAGGCCCAGCTCCCTTGGTGCCTCCAGCAGCCCTCCTGCCCAGAGTATACATGGCTGCTGTGGCTGACCGGGGCCATCATAGAGGGACTCAGGGCACCTGCTCCCCTCTTGTCAGGGTTTCCCGTCTGCAGCCTCTACTGGGATGAGCCCCTGCCTCACCGGGCCCTGTCATTCCAGAGGCACTGGCCGTCCCAGCCAGACCAGATCCATGCGGGCGTCGTGCTAGAGCACGTCTTCACTGCCTCTTGCGCCACCCAGAGCTTCCGGGGAGAAGTGGAGACCGACTACAGCCACTGGCTACACCATTCCCTGCACCTGGGGCTCTGTGACCTGCCCAGGGTGAGTCCGTCCCAGGGAAGGGGCCCAGGGACCCATGGAGGGAGGGTGAGGAGAGAGGACAGCATCTGCAGAGTGCGGGGGTGTGTGTGAGGGCGCTGGGTGCCAGCGTCACCGCTGTGCCATTTGTCGGCCGGTTGACCACAGGCAGGGTCCATACTTTGAATGTTCGGTGATTCACCTGGGGAACAGGAGAAGTACTAGGTTCCGGTGTGTAGGGTGACTGTGAGGTTTAAGACGTGACACAGGAAGAGGGTTTACACGTAAATGAAAGCTACGCTTAGTCTCATCGTTGTTAGAGGTAGGGTGCTGGGGCCCCTTTCTCCCAACATTCTGCCTGAGTTTGTTAGCTGGTTGATTGGTCCTTCCTCCCATCCACCTACCACCCTCCCATCCAGCCACCCACCTCTTCACCCACCCTGCTGTCCGTCCGTCGTCCATCCGTCCACTCAGCCACCTACCCAACCACCCAGCCGTCTACCCACCCACCCACTCACCTACCCTCCTATCCATCCCTCCATCCCTCCATTCCTCCACCCACCCATCCACCCACCCACTCTCCTGTCCATCTGTCCGTCCATCCGTCCATCCACCCACCCACCCACCTACCCACCCACCTACCCTCCTGTCTATCCATCCGTCTACTCACTCACCCACCTACCCTCCTGTCCATCCATCTGTCCGTCCATCCATCCATCCACCCACCCACCCCCTTACTCACCTACCCTCCTGTCCATCCGTCCATCCACCCACCCACCCACCCACCCACCTACCTTCCTGTCCGTCCATCTGTCCATCCACCCTCCCTCACACCCATCTCCTCACCTACCCTCCTGTCTGTCCGTCCATCCATCCATCCATCCATCCATCCATCTTCTCATCCATCCCAGGGTCAGGCTTTTTCATAACTGGCCAAATAGCAACATTTTAGCTTTTCAAGCCATATGGTCTCTGTTACAGTTACTTAACTTTGCTGTCATAAATACGTGTAAACAAAAGAGCTCATTCTCTGCCGGTGTCTGGGGATGCGGGCCTGGTGGGGTACACTCTGGGCTGCAGAGTGGGGCCCACGTCTCCCCACTGCTGGGCCCAAGACCAAGAAAAGGGGGTTTAGATGAAGTCAGGGGGAGCAGGAACTAGGTCAGCTCAGTTGTCCAGTGACACAGACCTCCTGCTCAGCTGAGGGGTGACAGGGATTCTGGGAACAGCCTCTCCTCAGGGCAGAGTAGGGGTGGGGATGTGCTGGTAATGTGAAAAAGAGGTTTCCGAAATGTGCCGGTGACTCGCCGGGCAGGCCAAATTTGGCCCTTGAGCCAGTTTCCCAACCCCACTCATCCATTCATTCAGAGAGCATTGTGGGGTTCACTTACTCAAAGCCCTGTTCTAGGTACAGGGACAAGGATGGTGAAAGGGGCAGACCGGATGCCCTACCCGCTGGAGCTCACATGCCCCTGGGTGGAAAAAGTTAAACAAGAGGCATGATAAGTACTCAGGCATGATGAACGCTCTGAAGGAAGGAAGCAGGGAGAGAGGACACGGGATTGCAGAGGGGCCTCATTGACAAGCAAACTCTGTACAGGGAACAGCTAGTGCAAAGGCCCTGTGGCCAGATATGCTTAGGGTATTTGAGGAACATGGGGCAGCCCTTAGCAAGGAGGTGAGGTTAAGAAGATAATGCTGACCCATGGGTCAGGCCCAGGAGACCAGCTTTTCTTCTCAGGACAGTGGGAAGGCAGAGAGTTGTGAGCAAGGGGGTAGTGACTGATTTGCATTTTTATAGGGAGGTCTGGCTGTCAAGTGGAGGAGGGACTGGGGGCTGGCGCTGAACTGGGAAGGGAGACCCAATAGGCTACTGCGACAGATGACCAGGGCTTGGTGGGGAGAGGAGACTGCTGCCCTTGTGCCCCCCGACCGCTAACACCCACCCTCTCGTCCCAGGCTCTCTCGGTCTCTGGGGAGCACACCCTGGGCCACGGTGAGCTCCTGCTTCGTTCCCACTGTCGGCTGGGCCTTGCCCCGGACCCAGGCCATGGCCTACACCTCAGCCTGACCCTGCGTAACCACAGCAGGCCTCGGACACCAGACTTCTCCGGGGAGCTGGAGGTGGGTGGCCAGGTCAGGGCTGGCCGGCCCCGGGTGGGGGTGGGGGGGTGCTCTTTATCCCTTGCTGGCTGGCGAGGCCACCACCGCCCCGACGGCCCTGCCACTTAGTGGCCATTATCGGAACTGCAGGCTGACACCCTGGTGGGGACCAGAGCTTCGCTGGGGGGTGGGACCCTCGAGCCTGTCCCCAGCCCTGGGACAAAGCGGCTCCTCCCTTGCCCCGGGATGTGGCCCTCACTATAACTCAGAGGCATTGGCTGGACTGTCTGGGTTTGAATCCCAGCCTAGCCCTTTCCTCACAACTTGCTCCCCGTCTGTGCCTCGGTTTCCCCCCTGTAAAGTAGAGAGCAGTAATTGCACCTACCCTGCCTCCCATGGGGTTAACGCTGCAAGGACTGGAAACGTTAATACGTGTAGATCACTTAGAGCAGCACCTGGAAGGAAGCAGTCGCTAAGTACCAGCCATTGTTACATCGGCCCAGCGTCCTTGCCCTCCTTCGGCCAGCGACGCGGGAAGGGAGGAAGGAGCGGAGGTGTGGCCGATGCCCGCTGTGCCCCCACAGGCTGAGCGGTCTCGGGAGGGGACCTCTCTGAGCCCTGTCTCCTCGTCTGTGAGCGGGGAGCAGACACACGTCACAGGGTAGTTGGTCGGGTTGCGGGCACCCCCTCTCTCTGCCCACTTAGCACAGGCACACAGTAGGTGCTCAGTCCCTGCTGCCAGCTGCCCGCCTCTGCGTCTCCCTGGCCGAGCGAACTCGACTCGGTGACCTTCCTTCTTCTGACCTCGTTGCCTCCTCTGCCCACTGGGAGCAAATCCCACCCTCTCTGCCGAGTGGGGTGCACAGTGTGCACGCCCAGTAGGTGCTCGTGAGATGGGTGTTTCCTTCCGGCATCCGGAGCCGGACGAGGAAGGCATTTCTGCTCTGGAGCTCGCTCGGCCTCTGTGCCCACACACAGCCGCGCGGCTCGTTCAGGAGAGCTTTGCTTTCTGAGGTTGTCCGAGCTGACTCCTTGCTTCCCTGCTCCCCAGCCAGGCCCCTGGCTGCCCACAGCTGGAGGTCGGGGAGTGAGCCACTCGCCCCATTTGGGGGTCCATGGGGTGGGTAGAGGCCTTTTCCAGCCTTGTGTGGTTCTCATGCCAACACGGAGGCCCCTGTGCAGAGGGGGGACAGATTGAGGACGTCGGGTACTCACCCCGGCAGCATCGGAGGGGCCCTCACCAGCCAGTGACAGCGACAGGGACAGTGGCAGGGTGGAGCTCGGCAGGAGGCCATCTGGGACAGAGGCCCCAAGTACGGTCTGCAGATTTCCCGCCCCCCCCTCCCAGCCCCCTCGTGCACTCTGAAACCTCGTCAGGATTCTGGGCCCTGCCCCATCTGCTTGGAATGTTCAGGGACAGATTCTCTGGAACCTGCCCATTAGTGAGCCCCTGATTCCTCGGCCTACCCGACAGCTTACCCCCAGCTCGGTGACCGAACACAACAGAAATGGTTTCTCTCACGGTTCTAGAAGCTAGAAGTCTAAAATGAAGGCATCCACGAGGCCTTGCCCCCACCAGAAACTCCAGGGAACTACCCTTCCTGGCCTCTTCCAGCTTCTGGAGGCTTCTGGCAGCTTCTGGCAATCCTTGGCATTCCTGCCTCACGGCTGGGTCACTCCAGGCTCTGTCTCTTCACATGGCTGTCTTCTCAGGACCTCAGTCGTTGGGTTCAGGGCCCAACTTAATGCAGTACAACCTCGTCTTACTTTAGCACATCTGCGGAGACCCGATTTCCAAATGATCGCACATCCACGGGGTGAGACCTTACACCCGTCTTTTTGAGGAACACGACTCAGCCAGGAACACACCTCCTGAACCCACATACACAGAGTAATTGCTGTTCCTACTAAGTTGAGAGAGCCCCCGTCCCACGTCATTTTACAGATTCTGACACTGAGGCACCACCCTCAGGGATGTGTGGCTTGCCGGAGGCAGGGTCTCGACTAGAACACAGGGCAGCCACGTCCAGGCCAGAGGTGCCTCCCCTCCTCCTAACCAGCCTCCCCCCTGCGGCTCTCCTCCTGGTCTGAGGACCTCAGAGGCCTTGCCTGACGTTGCCACCCCCCACCCCCCGCCCATTCAAAACTCACCTGTCCCGAATCCCCCTCCCTCAAGACTTGGTGTCTCCAAGGGTCGGGATACACGGCCAGTGACTTCATCCTGTGCCACGGGCTCCCCACAACGTCTCCTTGATCTTGTGGAGACACTTGCGTGGTTCTTAGGCAATTTTGGAAAACATGGCCTGCAGGTGGAAACACCAGGAATGTCCAAAATGCCAAGCCCAGGGCCACCCGGGTCAGTTAGGGCAGCGTCTCTGGGGTGAGGCCTGGCACCGGGAATTTGTAAGCCTCGGGGATGGCGGGTGCCCCTGGCCTGTTAGGTCCCAGATGTGGGCTGAATAGGTACTTTCTGCACTCGGTAGGGATTGGGAACCTCGTGGGGGGAGGGGGGGGGAATGTACGTGGGGGTCCCAGTGTCCCTGGAGGTGTGGGGCAGGGGTGGCCACTGTCTCTGCCCTCCCTGGGCCCGGGGACGGCAAGAGCCAGGGGCCGGGGCTGGGCTGCACGCTGCTCTGTGACTTCCCACCCCCAGATCCTCAGCCCCGAGGCTCAGCGGCTCGGCCTCCGGGGCCGGGTTTCCGCCCCGGCTTCTCGGTGTGTGGTCCAGCTGGAGGGAACCGTGGACGATGGCAACGCGAAAGCGAGGCTGTCAGTGTCCCGGGCCCGGGGCTGCCTCCAGGCCTCTGTGGCCCACGAGGAAGGTGAGTAGAGGCTGTGAGTGTCTGTCAGGTTGGCCCCCAAGAGCACAGAGATTGGGGTGTTGAGAGCTCAGGAGTCAAGGAAACCCTGTTAGGACTTTGTGGCACCCTCCCCCCCGGGAGGTGACAACGAGCTTCCTGTGGCCACCTGTATGACGTCAGGAGGGGCTGGGAGAAGGGTCCAGATGGGCAGGACCCAGGTGGGTATGGGCTGGGGGATGAGAAAGAGACCAGGCCTCGGGAGGACCGGGAACTCTAGGGCCTGTGGGTGACGGAAAGCTCCAGAAGGCTGGGGGGAGGTGGAGTGGACAGTAGGGTGGCCGCCGGCTGAGTCCTGGGGAGCAACAGCAGGCCCCTTCCCGGCTCCAGGGAGCCGACAGGAGAGCGTGGTGCTGCGGGCGTGTGCCCACGGGCGGACGGCTGAGGCCGAGGTGCTGCTCCAGGACAGCGGGCGGCCCGTCCAGCCACTGGGACGCCTGACCCTGCAGGCTGCCAACCAGAGTGTCCGCCTGGAGGCGCACGGCTGCCCGGGGACCCTGCTGGGCCGCATGGAGGTGAGACGGCCGGGCGGCGGGGGGCGTGAGGGATGCTGTTGTCTCTGGGGCAGAGGACACAGAGCCGCTGGACCCTGAAAGGGTCCAACAGTGCCGAGGACGTCAGAGGAGGCCCGTAGCGTGTGGATGCATCCTGGGGCCCCGTCACAGGCCCTGAGAACCTCCTACGCGCCCCTGTCCTGCGGAGCCCCCTGGAGCCCCCAGCCCGTCCCTCTGTGCCCGCAGTCTAGTGTGGCAGCTGTTGGGTCCCAAGTGCAAGCCCAGCTGGAGAAGAGGATGCGAGGCTTGGAAGCCTACGTGGAAACGTTCCGGCGCCTGGTGGGTAGACTGCTGGGGTGTCGGGGACACGGAGAACAGGAGGCTCCGTGCGGAGACAGCCCCCCCTCTCCCCCCCGGCGCCCATCCCCTGCCCTCCGCTCACCAGACGTGAGAATCTCCTGGAGTGCTGCGTGCCCCAGACCCTTGCCCTGATCCTGCCCCAATTTCCCCACGCAGGTGCAGCCGGCGGGCCCCCTCCTGCAGTTGTCACGTGCGGGGCTGGGAGCCGTGCGGGCAGGTGGCCGGGCCGTGGCCGCCCTGTGGGGCCAGAGCCGGGCCCGGCAGGCGCTGACCCACCACTTGCCGCTCTACCTGGAGAGGCTGCAGGCGGGGCTGGAGCAGCTGCGGAAGGAGGTGGAACGTGAGTGCAGGAGGGGGGGCCTGACCCGGAGCCCTCCCGGCCTGCTCGGTCTCCAGGACCTGCAGCCTTTGCGTTCCCCGGGTGCGGCCTCCGTGCTGTAGGTCTCCATGCTAATAGCCCTTATGCCCGCTGCCTGAGTTCTTTCGGGGACCACTGCCCCCGTGTCTCCCGTCCCCGCTGATTTCTTTGGAATATGCAGCTTTGTCTCTAGCAGGCCCATGCCTGTATGCTTCCAGAGCCGGTTCCTGGTTCTGTGATAAACGCCCGCGGGGCTGTGTGGTTGAGGGTTCCTTCCTGGTTACTAAGCATCCGCTGCCCCGATCACCCTCCGGGTTGATGTGGGGAACCTCTGGCCCCTCCTCAGGGAGCCTCGGGGCTCACAGCCGGCCTTCTTTCCCACCCCGCTTACGTCTCTGCGTCAGAATCCCCACGGCCATCCCCGGGTTCGGTGGCTCGCTAGGCCTCAGTTCTCAGCATGTTGTTATGGCGAAAGCATGCAGAGCAAGATGGAGGAAGAGGTGCAGGGGCCAAGGCCCAGTGGGGGGGGGGGGGGGGGGAGGGGCAACGAGGCACAAGCTTCCAGAATCTTCTCCCCGGGAGGTCACCCGGGCCGCCCTCAATTCCGCCAGCTTCGAGCTGTGCTGACATGTGTCTAACATCGTCCATCAGGAGAGCTCGTTGGAGACCTCGTACCCAGGGTTTTCCTTGGGGGCTGGTCACGTGGGTAGCCTTCTCTGGCACTTACCCCGCTTTGGGGCTGGGAGAAGCAAAGGGATATTCAGCAGGAGCCACTTGTGTGCACAGCTGGGGCACAGCACGAGGCCCTCTTCCCGGTTCTGGGGGTGATGGCACCTCCCTAAAATCTGGGATCCCAGGTGCCTGCCAGGGGCTGACCTTGTGAGCGGGACTCTCAGAGGGGAAGTCTCAGGCCCGCTAAGCCGGCTCTTGTCCGGGGTCCCTGGCGCCATCACCTAGTTTGCTGGAACAGGCCATATTTCCCGCAGGCCTGGGTCTGGGCTGCGGGCAATGGCATCTCGCCTGCCGTCGGGACTCCGGGGCCTCACGGTGGGCGCTGGCTGCCTGTTGCAGGGCCCCTGGCCACGCTGAAGGAGGCTTACCTGGAGGTCACGCTGCGGCCCCTGGACGAGGTGTGGCAGGAGCGGGCCGAGTCCGCCATGCGGTGGTTGCGGGCCCTGGGGCCCAGGCCCATCGCGGCCGCCTTGGAGCTGGTGAGGCGGGGCGAGGGGGTGGGAGGCGGCCCTGCTAGGTGGCCGGAACCCTGATGGCTCTCGCCACCCGCCGCCCTGCAGGCCACACGCCAGATGCTGTCTTGGGCCGAAGCCACTTTGTCACAGGCTCTGAGGAGGCTCTGCAAGCCTTTGCTGGATGTGTACAGCTTCTCGGCCAGGTACCTGGGCGTCTGTCCGTCCCTGCCTTCCTGCCCCAGGCTGGACACTGGGCTGAAACACCCGGGTCTCATTTTTCCCTCAGGACAACCCTCCCAGGGACACGTTTGCGGTCCTGGTTTTACAGATGAGGAGATGGGCTGCTTCTTCATTCCATAGATGTTTCAGGAACGCTTTATCTGGGCAGGAGCTGTTCTAGGTGCTGCGGATACAACAGTGAATGACCCTGATCCCTCCACAGTCTACCCCCCGGGGGGCTAGACTGAACACATAACTAGGTTATCTACACCAGGGGTCAGCAAACCTTTCCTATACAGGGCCCTGGAGTAAAGTGTTCAGGCTTCGTGGGCCAGATGGTCTCTTGCTTAGTCTTTGTTTTGTTTCAAGAATCCTTTAAAACCTAAAAGCCCTTGTTAGCTTGCAGGCTGTTCAGAAACAGAACACAGACTGGATCTGACCCCTGACCCATGGTTTCCCAGCCTCTGATTTGGTGTGTTAGGTGGTAAATGCTAGGGGCGGGGGGAAATAAAAAGGCTTGACAAGTGGGTTGGGGGTGCATTTGAAGTGGTGCAGCCATGGTCTGCTTCAAGGAGAAGGTAGCATTTGGACAAGGGCTGGAAGGAGCTGGGGTAGTGAGCCATGGACATCATGGGAAGAGTTCCAGGCAGAGGGCACAGTCAGTGCAAAGGCCCGGGGGTGGGAACGTGCCCTGCCTGTTGGAGAAATATGGAGGAAGCCAGGCTGGAGTAGAGGGTGTAAGAGCCCGAGAGGTGACAGGGACCCAGGCAGCCTGGGGCCTTTGTGAGGACTTGGGCGTCTCCTCTGAGATGGGAACGCACAGAAGATTTTGAGCTGAGGAAAGACATGATCTGTGTCCCCTTTCGAAAGATCCCTGTGGTCCTGGTGTTGAGACTAAAGATATGGGAGCAGGGGAGTGGTGTGGATACGGGTGGGGAGCCCAGTAAAGAGTCGTCACTTAGGGGCGCCTGGGGGGACTCAGTCGGTTGAGCATCCGACTCTTGATCTCAGGGTTGTGAGTTCAAGTCCCGCGTGAGGCTCCGTGCTGTGCGTGAGGCCTACTTAAAAAAAATTAAAAAAATGGTTGTTTCTTGGTGGCTGTCCAGGCGAGACAGGACGCTGGCTCCGCTGAGCAGTGGTAGCCGTGGAGGGCTGGGACGTGTCAGAGTCTGGATGTGGGTTAAGGTCAGGTCTGTAGATTGGAGGACGAGATTGCATCCGGGGTGGAGCAGTGCTAAGGGTTTTGGCCTTGGTTTGGCAAGGTGGAGAGTCCGTTTATGGAGCAATGGGGCATGAGCGGCGGAAGGCCCATCGGGGCTTTTTTCGTTTCCTGTTGCTGCCGTAGCACATCACCCACCAATTGGGTGGCTTGAGACAACACAGCTTCGGGGCACCTGGGTGGCTCAGTCAGTTGAGCGTCGGACTTCACGGCCTCAGCCGATCTTGCGGTTTGTGAGTCCGAGCCCCGTGTCGGGCTTCCTGCTGTCAGCTCAGAGCCTCTGCCCCGCTCTGTGTGCCCCTCCCCTGCTTATGCTCTCCCCCAAAGTAAATAGAACAACATGGGTTTATTCTTGTCCAGTTCTGGAAGTCTGAAGCCCGGAATCAGTTTAACCCGCAGTCAGAATATGCTGACCCTGCCGGTTCCCCCCATGGAGCCCCCGTGTCCTTGACCTCCTCCAGCAGCTGGAGGCCCCTGCACTGTGTGGCTCACCGCCCCTCCCTCCTGCTTTCTGGCCTTTGTCCTCGTAGCTCCTGCTTCTGAGCCCCCGCCTCCATTTTTGTGGTTCTGTCGTGGTCCTCGGCTCCCCTGGATAATCCTTAACCCTGTCACACCTGCAAACTGTGTTTGGCCACATAAGTTACTGCAGTCCTAGGTCTCGGGCACTTGGATGTCTTTGGGGGCCTCTATTCAGTGTACTCCACCAGAGTGGGGATAGGGGGCCATTCTGGACGTGTTGAGCTTGAGACCCCGTGGGGACTCCCAGCTGGAGGTGTCCAGCAGGCAGCTGATGGCCTGTGTTGTGCATCCAAGTTAGGGAATCGTCAGAGGGGGACCGAGCCCGGGAGCAGCAGCAGAGGCCCGGCGTGTGCGTCCCTTCCCCTCACACGCCGGGGGTGGGGGGACCCCTCTGTAGGAGGGGGTTTAGGGTGGCAGTGGCGCCCCTTCTCCCAGGGCAGAGCATCCGGACCAGGGGAATGCTTGGACTTGAACGCACCTCTAACTTGGGCAGCGCTGGATCAGTCACTGCTTTGTGCCTCGGTTTCCCCCCCTGGGAACGCATGATGCTCCTGCTGCCCTAGCTGTCAGTGCGGTTGCAATGCAAGCTGGCGGACAGAAGCTGCAACCCAGGGAGGGTGTCAGGTCACGGGAGGAACGATGTCCCCAGTCGGGGCTGTTTGCACAGGGAAGGGGCTGTCTGGGGAGGTCCTGGCAATGGGTCACCCCTGGGTGCTTGTGCTGTAAAAAGGACTTCGGGGGTAGAAGGCCTTTGAGGCTGCTCCCTGCCTCAAGTCCCCTGTGCCCCGTGGGGGAGGGAAAAGTCCTGCACCCACAGTAGAGGGTGTGAAGTTGTCCTTGTCCACGTCTAGCCCCAGCGCGATGAGACCCCTGTGCTCCTTCAGGCCCCACAAGGTCGACCTGACCCCCTCTTTTCCATCCTGAGACAGTTTCAGGGTCTGCCCTTCCCTGTGCAATTCCCAAGGTCCCCGGGGCTCTGATGCCCTGCTTCTCCAGTGCTCTTGCTGCCCCTGCCCCCTGCCCCCCGCACCTTGCGGGGCCCCAGTGGTGGGCCCATCTATCCCTTGGGGTTCACACAGAGGTGCCCCCACCTGACCCAAGGCCACGTACGTCCTTCCGATGAGGCCATCGTGTCTCTTCTGAGCCTGTCCCGCCCACCTCCACCTCCACGAGCTGCTTCCAGAAGCAAAGGCCCATCTGTCCGGCTGGGGTCTCCCACCTCTCCCGTGCTCTTTCCAGGAACTGCTCGTTGCTGGTGACGCTGCCACTGTTGCCTGCAGGGGAAGAGCCCCTGGCTGTGGCCCGGGTGACCGGCTACCTGGTGGAGAAGCTGGTGCTGCCCTTCCGCGAGCTGTACGGGACCAACGTGCTGGCCGCGTACTACCGGCTCAAACACCGCCTACTGCAGAGCCCCCATGAGTGTGAGTCTCACGCCCCCCTCCTCCCTGCTCAGCCCCGTGCCCCTTGGGGTGCAGTGGCCGGACCCTGCAGGCGCAGACACGGGGGCGGGGTCCGGGGTGAGAGGAGCCGTAGCTTGGTACTGCTGGGCCCGGAGCTTCCTGCGCTTCCCGAGATCATCCTGGCCTCGAGCTGGGCTGCAGAGCCGGGCTTCTAGCCAGAGTATGAAAGCCCGAGCCTGGACCCAAGGTGCAAGTGGGCCAAGTGGCTTGGGGCTCGAGGCCAGCTCCCTCCCACTGCACTGGGCTGGAGCCGCAGAAGGCAGACCTCCAGTTGGAATCGGAAGGCGGCTAATTGAGTCCAGACTGGGTCAGGCAGCGCCTGCAGTCGTGGGCGGTGCCGGCATCGGATGTGGTTGCGAGGGCTCGGGGCCCCTGGAGGGTTTGCGTCCGGCTCGTGCCCCCGTGTGGCCCCGGCCGGTCTCCCCGCCTCTCTGGGACTTGGTTTCTCCCTCTGCCAAGGGGCGGTGACAGCTTGGCTCCCTCCCGTGGGTCACAGGCCCGGGTGCCGTTTGGGTGCACAATTCCTTGGTGACGGGAAAGATCTGAAGTCCACGGGCAGGCGTGGCACCTGGGGCCTGGCGGGACTGGGGTATCGGTGCGGGTTCTTGTCACCACATAGGTTGGCGGGGGGGGGGGGGGGGGGGGGGGGGGGCCTGTGGCTCGCCTTCTTGGGCGCAGGGGTGCTTCCTCTGCAAGGCAGAGGTGAGGGAGGAGCCGCTGGGTCTCAGAGCTCCACCTGTGTGTGACCTTGGGCTGGCCTGTGACCTTCTGTTTGGAGAGCTGACAACGGGGCTTTCATCCCCTCCTTGTGCGGCCGGGTGAGCCAGCAGTTGCCAGGCCTCGGTCACCGTTCCCGCTGAACACGGCCCCTCCCCCACAGCAGTTCGGGCTGGATGGGTCAGGCCGTCCCCCCCTCCCTCGTCAGCTGCCTTTGAAGAGATCGGAGCCAGGCCCCGTGGTACCTGCCTTGTGCTGGGGAGACCTTTGGCCATACTCTTGTGTGCATCGTTTTTTTAATGTAATTCTGTTTTACAATAGCTTCATGGACACACAATTCACTTACTAAAGCATATGATTCTGGGGCTTTGAGTATATTCATAGGGATACACATCTGTCCCCACAGTCGATTTTAGAACATTTTCGTTCCCTCAAACCACCCCACCCGCCATCTCTCAGCCATCACCTCCCCGCCCCAGCTTTACAAGGCTCGTGCACGTGTCAGTCCTTTGTTTCTTTTTACTGCTGACTGGGCTGCAGATGGCTCACTTCGGGGTGCCGGGCTGGGCAGAAGAGCTGGGGACAGACCCCTGTCTCGGCACGTGGGCTGCCCCAGAGGACACCGGCCCAAACTGGCCGTCCTCACCTATCTGGCGACCTCTTCTTCCCAGACCATGCTGTGGTGGCCGGGGCCAGGCACGTGGTGACCTTCGATGGCCAGGTATGGAGCCTGGGTGTCCGCTGTGGGAGCCTGCTGCTGGCCAAGGATTTTGCTCACAACACGTTCTCGTTGACGCTGAACCGGGCCGGTTCAGGGCTCACGTCCGTGTCAGTGCAGCTGAACCACACTTCCCTGGTGTTCTACCCCAGCCTGAAGGTGAGCCGTGCCAGCGTGGGAGGGGCCCAGGGGGAGGACAGTCTCCTGCCGGCCGTCCCATCCACACACCTGTGTCCTGGGCCCCACGCCCTTCCCACCCAGTGCCCCGCGGCCCTGCTGCCTGGCCCCCTCAGCCCGTGTCTGGCCCCCAGACCTACAGGCTATACGAGTCCTCCGAGCCCAGGCAGAGCTGTCCACACCGAGATCTGCCCCCTGCCGCGACGAGGAGGGATGTGCCCAGGGTCAAGCTGGCCAGTGAGGACGGCGTCTCAATCACCTGTGACGTTCGGGCTGGCCTCTGCAGCGTCACTCTGGGCCTCTGGCTCCACGGTGGGTCTGGGCCCCAGCTGGGGGCCTCCGGGGCCCGTGGGGTCTGCTGGGCAGTGACCACAGCAGGCGTCCCAGGCTGATGCGACCAATCCCTGGTCAGGGGTGCACTCGCTGTCCTTGAGAGGCTGGGGGCCAGGTTCCCCGGGACCCCCTCCTGCTGCTGTTTCCTGGGGGGCTCCCAACCTGAGCAGCCACGAGAGGAGCCATTGCAGTGGCTCGGCACGTGAGGGCTTCCCTCCCTCCCTTCCCTTTCTCCTCTCCCTCTGGTGAAGGGTCAGAGCCAGGGTGGGGTGCAGGAGTCAGGGGTGGAGGGTCCGGCCCCCCTGGGAACCCTGGCCAGGCTCGCCCACGTCCCCCTTTCCCATAGGCGTGTCTGCCGGGCTCCTGGGCACTAACGACAATGAGGCCGCCAACGAGCTGATGCTGCCGGACGGCACCCTGGCCCACGGCCTGGAGGAGCTCGGCCTCGCCTGGCAGGTGAGCTGCTGGGCCTCACCAGGGCTCCGTGGCTGTGGGCAGAGCTTGGGCCCCTGCGTGCAAACTCTGCAGACAACTGCTCAGACCCAGCGGGTGGCCACCCACTCCGGAAGCTGATGCACCTGTTCTAGGTGCCCGGGAGAAGAGAGGTCCGGGGGGAGGCCTGAGTCTTGGGTTTGTCTCACCAGCTGGGTGGCGACTGCAGGGCCGTGGAGAAAACTCACGAGTGCCCCCGACAGAGCCCCACCTGCCGGGCCTTCTTCCAGGACCCCCGTTCCTGCCTGGGGAACTGCTTCAGTGTGGTGAGTGTGAGGCTGGGTCTGGACCCCAGGGGAAGCCCTGCAGCGGGTAGACCGGAAGGCCAAAGAACTCCCCTGCCCTGATCCAGCCTCTGCCCCTCCTTGGTGCTCCTCCCAAGGGTGCAGTGGGCAAGGACCCTGACCCTGACGGCTGGCTTTCAGGTGGACCCCACCCCGTTTCTCAGCCTGTGCTCCCAGGACACCTGTGGCACCCAGGAGCTCTTTCCTGCCTGCAACCTGGCTGCCGCCTACATCCACCTGTGTGCCCGGGGCTTTGTGCCCCTGGACCCTCCTCCACAGTGTGGTAAGCTGCCCCAACCAGCAGAGTCTGACCCCTGCCCCGTTGACCTGTGTCTTCCCTCCCAGAGGCAAAACCAGTTCCTTCCTTTGGCTTAGCTCCCTTGGGGTGGACAGGCACTCCATCTTCTTGCAGTGAGCTCTGTTTTGACTCTGAGTTATGGGCAAAGGGTTACTTACTGAGAAAAAGAAGCCCAAAGACTCCCCCTGTCCAAGCCAGGTCCTGAAAATCCAGGGACCTCTGGCACAGGAGATAATAGCTCTGGGAGGTCAGACAACTATAAACTCAGCTTCCGAAAATTTATAACCACACATCTGCTCGTCAGGGATTTTAACGGACACTCTTTCCCCCGTCTGGAAAGCCCTCGGTCAACCAATATTATCCTTCACTCTGATTCCTGTGGCTAAAGTCCACTATGTAGGTTGAAAGTCAGCAACTGCACCAAGCATTGGGAGTAGAATCCCGGTTAAAGGGAAAATTATTCCTGACGCTTGTAAAAGAGCTCTAAGGTGGGCTGTATTCAGGGGGACTATCACAGTGGTGCGGGAACCACTGCAATGGGGTTTGGCCACAGGGGTGAGAGATGGGGCTCAACTCAACAGGGAGCATTGGGGACTGCGTGCTGAGCAGGGTTGGGGTCTGTGGATGGAAAATTACCAAGATGAACCGTGAGAGATAGGCGAGTTCTTGCTCAATCAAGCTGGCAGGATTCTTGTTGGAGGCAGGCCAGACTGATGAGAGGAACCCTGTCCGATGTCGAGGTAACCAGTCATGCAGGCTAAACCGACTTACCAGAATTCTTGCTAAACCTGGCTCATGGAGAGGTGGAGTCCCCAAAAGCCAGGGCCTCCTTGCTGAGACTGCGGAGGCCCCAGGATAGGATATGATCCAAACAGAGACTCTTGGCCACTCACTGAGACCTTCAGATGCTAGCATTTGAGAAGATGTAATACATGGAAGAAACTGAAAATGGTAAGTGGGATTCCAAAAGCAATTTCCAGAATTGATAAATATTTACTGAAATTTAAAACATAACACATTTGACAGAAGAAAAAAAATTAATGAACTGGAAAATATAAAACAGAGGGTGGAGTGAGGTGCTCACAGAAATTTCAGAATGAGAACACGAAGAGGTTTGCGAGTGTGATGCCTCAGATTCAGGAAGCACAAGGCAGCCCAAATACTGACCACAAGCCTCTATTAAGACATTTCAGCTTGGGTAAGAGGTCATCTTTCAAGGAACAGGCAGACAACCAATCTCCCACCAGCAAGAGTCCAGTCTCTTAAATTAAGAGAGTAATTGCTGAGTTAGATTTTATACCCAGGTCAACTATGATACGAGGTTAAAAATCAAACATTATTAGCACTGAACTGTCTGAAAATATCTTTCCCACTGGGAGACAGTCACTAAAGGAACAGAGCAAGCCACACACATTTATTCACACTCCGTCTGTGGCTGTGTATTTGCAACACGGGCTGCAGATCTGGCTGCAGCGTCTAAGATAGTTACTGTTTGATTCTTTACAGAAAGCGTTGGCTGACCCTGTGTATAAACCAGGGAAAGCAGAAGGGAGGAATTTAATGAAACAGGAAGAGATGAACAATAGGAGGGATCCAGAGGGGAAAAAAGACAGTAACTAGGAATGACCGAGAAGTCAAAACCACAGATCCAGGAGAGACTGAGAGGTCATTCAACTACTCTGGACAGATTGCTGATAACTTTCAAGACCCAGCTTGAATACAAATTGATTTTTTAACCTGAAGAATCTCATAGCTATTAAATCAACTGAATCTATAGACTATAACGTTGTCTCAAAGACAGCAGGCAAAGCTTACTTATTAGGACACCAAAAGCCTGAGTCACAAAAGAAACAAATAGACCTCGTTCATACGAGACAAAATGTTTACAAACCACTTATCTGACAAAGGACTTCTATCTAGAATATATAAACTCAAATTTAACGGTAAAAAAAAAAAAAAATCTAAGTAGAAAATGAGCAAACAGGCCCAGGAAAAAAAGGTGTTCAGCAGTAGTAGTCATTAGGGAAATGAGAACACTACATACTTCTTAGAACAGTTTAGAAAAAAACAGCAACACCAAAGCCTGGCAAAAGTGTAGAGAAACTCATTCCCTCATCTATTGCTGGTGGGGAAATATACAATGGTACAGCCACCCCGGAGAAAAAGCTAAGAACACACTTAAAATAGAATCCAGCAATGACATTCCTGGGTATTTATCCCAGAGAAATGAAAGCCTGTGTTTCACACAAAAGCCTGGATGTGATTATTCATAGCACTATTATCTGTAAGAGCCCAAACCTTGCAACAGCCCAAAGTGCCTACCTTTGGTGCACAGCGAAACAAATGTGGGTATGTCCCTACCGTGGGATATATTCAGCAATAAAAAGGAACACCCTACTGGTACAGGGAACAACTGGGATGAATCTCAAAAGCATTATGCTGAGTGGGGAAAAAAACCCCAAACTCCTAAGATCAAGCGCCGTATGATTTTATTTACGTAACATTCTCAAAATGACCAGTTATAAAGATGAAGAACAACTCAGCTGCTGTCTGGGTCTGGGACGATGGAGGAAGGAGAGGTAGCCCAAGGGAGGTGTTTCTGGTGGTCGAACAGTTGTGTATTTTGGTGGTGGTGGTGGTAACACGAATCTACAGCTTCAAGGAGATGTCCGAACTAGATACATGCCTTCGACCACTGTCAAGGTCTGGGTTTGGAAATTGTGCTCTCATTACCGAAGATGTGGCCACTGGAAGAAACCGAATGTAAGATACACGGGACCTCCCGGCCCTATCTTTGAACCTTCTTCTGAAAATCTGTCCGTCCAAAACAAAAACTTTTAAATGGTACACACCAAGCCCAGATCATGTTAGAGCCAAGTTGAAATAATTTACTGTAACACTTCCAGAATAGGAAAATGAAACCTTTCTATCCCCAACTCATGTTAATGAAGTAGTAAGATATGAACACACGGCAAGGACAATACAAGAAGAGAAAGAAAAGCCCAACTTCGCACTTGAATATAGAGGTTACTAATGTATTAATAAACTAAACAATCTCTGGAATCCAAGGATGGTCTTTAAGAATAATGTACTAAAGAAATTTAGGTAATTCAGGACTCTTCTAGTGAGATATCTAATAATGCATTGGAAACATCTTTTTTAATGTTTCACAGAGAGAGAATCCCAAGCAGATGCCACCCTCAGCACAGAGCCTGATGCAGGGCTCGATTTCATGACTCTGGGATCGTGACCTGTGCCACAATCAGAAGTCAGACGCTCACCCGACTGGGCTACCTAGGCACCCCTGGAAACATCCTGATCAAAATGCAGAGGAAAACATGGCCCAAGAACAGACACTCACATCAACGGAACAGAAAAGAGAACCCAGAAATGGACCCACAAACGTATGGCCAACTCATCTTTGACAAAGCAGGAAAGACTATCCAATGGAATAAAGACAGTCTCTCCAGCACGTGGTGCTGGGAAAACTGGACAGCGACATGCAGAAGAATGAACCTGGACCACTTTCTTACACCGTACACAAAAATCAACTCAAAATAGGGGCGCCTGGGTGGCTCAGTCGGTTAAGCGTCCGACTTCGGCTCAGGTCATGATCTCGCGGTCCGTGAGTTCGAGCCCCGCGTCGGGCTCTGTGCTGATGGCTCAGAGCCTGGAGCCTGTTTCGGATTCTGTGTCTCCCTCTCTCTCTGACCCTCCCCCATTCATGCTCTGTCTCTCTCTGTCTCAAAAATAAATAAATGTTAAAAAAAATTAAAAAAAAAAAATCAACTCAAAATGGATGAAAGACCTCCATGTAAGACAGGAAGGCATCAAAATCCTCGAGGAGAAAGCAGGCAAAAACCTCTTTGATGTTGGCAGCAGCAACTTCTTACTCAACACATCTCCGGAGGCAAGGGAAACAAAATCAAAAATGAACTACTGGGACCTCATCAAAATAAAAACTTCTGCACAGCTAAGCAAACAGTCAGCAAAACTAAAAGGCAACCGACGGAATGCGAGAAGATATGTGCAAATGACATATCAGATAAAGGGATTAGTATGCAATATCTATAAAGAACTTATCAAAGTCAATGCCCAAAAAACAAATAATCCAGTGAAGAAATGAGCAAAAGACATGAATAGACACTTCTCCAAGGAAGACATCCAGATGGCCAACCAACACATGAAAAATTCTTTAACATCACTCATCCTCAGGGAAATGCAAATCAAAACCACAATGAGATACCACCTCACACCTGTCAGAAGGGCTCACATCAACAACTCAGGCAACAAGAGATGTTGGTGAGGATACGGAGAAAGAGGATCTCTTTTGCGCTGCTGGTAAGAATACAAGCTGGTGCAGCCACTCCGGAAAACAGTATGGAAGGTCCTCAAAATGCTAAAAATAGAACTACCCTACGACCCAGCAATTGCACTACTAGGCATTTATCCACGGGATACAGGTGTGCTGTTTCAAAGGGACACATGCACCCCCATGTTTAGAGCAGCACTATCCACAATAGCCAAAGGATGGAGAGACCCCAAATGTCCACCGATGGATGGATGGATAAAGCAAATGTGGTATATATGTACAACAGAGTATTATTCGGCAATCAAAAAGTATAAAATCTTGCCATTTGCAACTACGTGGATGGAACTGGAGAGTATTATGCTAAGGGAAATTAGAGAAAGACAAATACCATATGACTTCACTCATATGAGGACTTTAAGGGACAAAACAGATGAACATAAGGGAAGGGAAACAATAATATAAAAACAGGGACGGGGACAAAACACGAGACTCTTAAATATGGAGAACAAACAGAGGGTTACTGGAGGGGTTGTGGGAGGGGGGCTGGGCTAAACGGGTAAGGGGCACTAAGGAATCTACTCCTGAAATCATTGTTTCACTATACACTAATTTGGATGTAAATTTTTAAAAATAAAAAATAAAAAAGAATGTGGAGGAAAACAGCACACTGGCAAGAGGGCAGGCCAGGAAGTCAAGACCTTCAGTCCCCCAGGAGAACACCAAACGTATAATAAAATGGCCCCAAGTAGCTTTGTGGGAACTCTAGAAGCAGCAGCAACCAAAGGAGTGCCTGAGCAAGAAAAAGCTCAACTCAGAACCGTAGGGAACCCCTTGGTGTTTTTGCTTGCCTGTCACAGTAAGGTTTCAAGTAAAGCCAACCAATTCATCCCTCAGGATGGAAGAGAAAGTGTGGAACTTGCTGACAACGTTCTGACTTGCCTGGGGGCTGCCAGAGGCACAGGCTTCGGTCTCTTCTGGCTCAGAGTGCCGATGACCGTAATGGCAGAGTCTGGGTGTGGGGTTGGAGGTTGCTGAGAGCAGTCACGGCTGCGTATGTGAGAGTCCACAGACCGGCGGGTGGCCAGGGGCCAGATTATGGCAGAGGAATTCAATGTCTAGACCCCTGAGAAGAAGCAGGGGGGAGGCTGCTGGGGAAATTTAGACCTTTAAAGGCAGCTGTGTATATTGGGGATGGGAACTTAAAATACCCACAGGCCCAGAGAAGATAAAGCCCCCCCTAAAAATGTTTGAGAGAACCCTGAGCCTTTCTATCCGGCTGGTTCGCGAAGGTCTTCCCCGGCCCAGGGACAGTCTGCAAAGACTGGGAGAGGTGGACGCCTTTTCAAATGCCCAGTTTCAACAAAAGATGACAAGACACACAAAGAAACGGGGAGGCAGGGCCCATTCACAGGAATACAGTCAACCTCCAGAAACCAACTCTCAAGAAAAACTGGCCTCAGACTTCAAAACAACAGTCCTGGATCTGCTGTCAGCTGAGGAAAAGAGGAGGGGACGACTAACGGAATTACGAAAACAACATCTAAGCAAAAGGAGAATGTCGACAAAGACCAATTGTAATAAGGAACCAAATTCTGGAGCTGAAAAATCCAGTAATTGACTTGATGCCATCTGCCAGACAGTCACTCTAGATTTAAGGACACCCATAGGTTGAAAGCCAAAGAATAGAAAAAGATAGTCTATATAAATAATGACCAAAATAGAGCAGGGGTGGCTATGCGGATATCAGACAAGTAGAATTTAAGGGGGAAAAAAAAAAGAGCTGTTGCAAGGGATAGGAGAGGCCATTAATCCTTTTATCGACACATAATTCACCAAGAGGATCTAACAACTACAAGTATATATGCACCAGACATCAGAGCTTCTAAAAATCTGAAGCAAACATGGACAGAAGTGAAGGGAGAAAACAGCAACTCTTAAGAGTCCTTCAACCCTTCCCCATCCACCCACTTTCAAATAACATATAGAACATTAGAACACACATGGAACACAGAGAACATTCTCCAGAATAGACCGTCAATTAAGCCACAAAATACGTGCAGTCTTAATACAGTTTTGAAAACTGAAACCACACAACATATCTTTTACCAATCACAGTGAAAACAAATTCCTAAGAAACACAACTAAAAATAGGTGGAAAATAGGAAAAATCAAAAATTGTGCAAAATTCAATAACACACCATGAAACAATGGGTCAAAGAAACCGCAAGGCAAATTAGCAAATACATTTTTATTTTTTAAGTTTATTTATTTTGAGAGAGAGCAGGACACAGGCAGAGAGAAAGGGAGAGAGAGCCTGTGCAGAGCTTGATGTGAGGCTTAAACCCACGAATGGCGAGATCATAACATGAGCCAAAGTCAGATGCTTAAATGACCGAGCCACCCAGGTGCCGCAAATTAGCAAATCTCTTGAGACAAGTGAAAAGTAAAATAAAACACACCAAAACCATCAGATTTAGAGAAAGCAGTGCCAAAAAGAAAATGTACATTCTTTTCCTGTAAATGCTTAAATGAAAAAAGATGGTAAATCAACAACTAACTTAGTCTTTTCCTGTAAATGCTTAAATGAAAAAAGATGCTAAATCAACAACTAACTTTATACCTTAAGGAAGTAAAAATAAATAAATAAAATAAACTGAACCCAAAACTAACAGTAGGAAATCACAAATGTTAGAACAGAGATAAACGAAACAGAGAATACAGAGAAAATTAATGTAACAAAACGTTTTTTAAAGATCAACAAAACTGACAACACTTTAGCCAGATTGGCTAACTAAAAAAAAAAAAAAAAAAGTACTCAACTAAAATCAGAAATGAAATACAGAACATTGCAACCAATTTTTACAAAAATCAAAGGGATTTTAGGAATATGAACAATTGTATGACAAACTGGACAACAAAGATGAATAAATTCCTAGAAGTATATGGTTTGCCAAGATTGAATCATGAAGGAATAGAAATCTGAACAGACCGGGAGCCTGAGTGGCTCAGTTGGTCAAGCATCCAACTTTAGCTCAGGTCATGATCTCATAGTTTGTGAGTTTGAGCCCAGCATCTGGCTCTGTGCTGACAGCTCAGAGCCTGGAGCCTGCTTCTGATTCCGTGTCTCCCTCTCTCTCTGCCCCTCCCCTGATCATGTTCTGTCTCTGTCTCAAAAATAAAAAAGCATTAAGAGAAATTAAAAAAAGTCTGAACAGACCTATAACTAGCAAGAATATTGAAATAGTAATCAAAAACCTCCTCACAAAGGAAAAAAAAGGCCCAGGACCAGATGGCTTCACTGGTGAATTCTACCAAACATTTAAAGAATTAAAAACAGTCCTCCTCAAGCTCTCCAAAAATTGAAGGGGGAACATCTCCACATCCATTCTATGAGGTCAGCATTACTTCTACACCAAAGCCAGATAAAGACACTTCAAGAAACAAACTACACAGGCGTCTGGGTGGCTCAACTGGGTTAAGTGTCCAACTTCTGCTCAGGTCATGATCTCACGGTTTGTGAATTTGAGCCCCTTGTTGGACTACTTGATGACAGCTCAGAGCCTGGAGCTCAGATTTGGAGTCTCCCTCTCTCTCAAAATAAATAAACATTAAAAAAAAAAAAAAAAAAAGTGACAGACCAATATCCCTGATGAATATAAATGCAAAATCCTCCAAAATAAATAAATAAATAAAAATTCAAGAGTGTATTGAAAGGACTATACACCCAACCAAGTGGGATTTATTCCTGAAATACAAGAAAGGTTCAACATAGGAAAATTATTCAATTTAATACACCACAGTAACAGAATGAAGGACAGAAACCACATGATCATCTCAGCTGATGCAGAGAAAACATTTGAACAAAAATTTAATATCCTTTCACAACAAAAACAGACTAAAAGGAAACTACTTCAACTAATAAAGGGTATACATGAAAAGCCCATAAATTACATAATTTTTTTTAATGTTTCTATTTGAGAGAGAGGGAGACTGTGAGCAGGGGAGAGACAGGGAGACAGAGGATCCAAAGCAGCCTCTGCACTGACATCAGAGGTCCCAATGTGGGGCTCAAACCCACAAACTGCAAGATCACAACCTGAGCCAAAATAGGAAGCCCACCAACTGAGCCACCCAAGTGCCCCCATAGATAACATATTCAATGGTGAAAGACTAAAAACTTCTCTTCTGAAAGCAAGAATAAGACAGCAATGTCTATATTGGCCTCTTCTATTTAATATAGTAATAGAAGTGCTAGCCAGAGCAATTAGGCAAGAAAAAGAAATAAAAGACATCCAAACTGGAAAGGAAGAAACCATCTCTGTCCTCAGACAAAATGGCCATATATATATTATATACACACACACCTGTCTATACATATATCCTATGTACCTGGAGAAAACTCTGTAGATGGCGCGCGCACACACACACACACACACACACAGAGTCCCTATTAAAACTAATAAACTTGGCCAAGTGGCAGAATACAAAATCAATACAAAACAATCACTTATGTTTCTATACACTAAACAAAAGGATATTAAGAAAAGGAAATTTAAAAAATAATTTCATTTACAATAGTATGAAAACAAATCAAATGCTTAGGAATAAACTCAACCAAGGAGTTGAAAGACCTGTACACTGGAAACTATAAAACATCACTGAAAGAAATTGAAGAAGATACAAATAAATGGCCAAATATCCCATGTTAGTGGATTGGAATACTTAATAACATTAAGTATAATGACATTATATTAAATTAATAACATTAAGTATAATAACATTAAGATACTACTCAGTGATCTACAGATTTAAAGGAACCCCGTCAAAATCGCAATGCCTTTTTTTTTACAGAAAAGAAGTCCATCCTAAAGTTCATACGGAATCTCAAGGGCCCCCAAATAGCCAAAGCAATCTTGACAAAGAGCCAAGTTAGAGGTCTTGCACTTCCGGGTTTGAAAACAAATCTACAGTAATCACAACAGCGTGGTATTAATCGGTTGAGCGTCCACTTCAGCTCAGATCATGGTCTCATGGTCTGTGAGTTCAAGCCCCACATCGGGTTTGCTGCTGTCAGCCAGGAGCCTGCTTCTGTCCCCCTCTCTCTCTCTCTGCCCCTCCCCTGCTCATTCTCTTTCTCTCAAAAACAAACCAAACAAAAAACAAAAAAATCCAGTATGATGTTAACACAAAGATAGATATACAGTGCAATGTAATTGAATAAAGAGCCCAGAAGTAAACCCTTGTATAGGTGGTCAAAGGCCTTTTTACAAGAGGGTCCAGACTATTCAGCAGACAAAGTACCGACTTTACATCAAATTGTGGGAGGGGAAATGGCAGAAAGGGCTGTCTGCATCCCACAGGATGAAGGTGGACCCTTACCTTATACCATATACAGACATTAGCTCAAAATGGATCAGAAGCCTAAACATAAAAATTGAAACCAGAAAACCCTCAAAAAACAGGGGGAAAGCTTCTCAACATCAGATTCGTCAGATTTCTTGAATAGGACACCAAAGGCACATGCAATTAAAGACAGCAGGCAAATCGGACTTCATCAAAATTACAAACTTTTGTGCACAAAAGGACACCATCAGCAGAATATAAAGGCAACCTATGGAATGGGAGGAAATATTTGCCAATTTTACCTGATAAGGGGTGACTATCCCGAATATATAAAGAACTCCTGCAAACTCACCAACAACAAAACAACTTGATTTAAACATGGTCCAGGGCGCCTGGGTGGCTCAGTGAGTTAAGTGTCCGACTTCAGCTCAGGTCATGATTTCAGGGCTCGTGGGCTGGAGCCCTGCATCGGGCTCTGTGCTGACAGCTTGGATCCTGTTTTGGATTCTGTGTCTCCCTCTCTCTCTCTACGCCTCCCCTGCTCATGCTCTGTCTCTAAGATAAATAAAAACATTTTTAAAAAATTTAAAAAGGATCAAAGGAGGGGCACCTGTTTGGCTCAGTCGGTAGGGCATGCCACTCTTGATCTTGGGGTTGTGAGTTTGAGCCCCACCTGGGTGTAGAGATCACTAAAAGTAAATTACAAAACATTAAAAAATGGTCAAGGGACCTGAACAGACATTTCTCCAAAGAAGACACCCAGACGACCAACAAGCATGTGAGAAGATACACAATGTTACTCGTCTTCAGGGAAATGTGAGTCAAAAGCAGAATGACCTATCACCTCACACCCATTTGGATGGCTACTATTAAAAAAAAACAAACAAACAAAATAAGTGTTAGCGAGGATGCGGAGAGACACCGGAACCCTCGTGCACAGTTGGGAGAAATGCCAAAGTGACACAGCCACTAGGGAAAACGTGATGGTGGTTCCTCAGAAAATGAAACATAGCATCACCACATGATGATACTCCTGGGGTATACACCCCAAAGAATTCCAAGTGGGGACTCCTACAGCTGTCGGTACGTCCGTTATTTGCAGCAGCTTCGTTCACAGTAGCCGGAAGGTAGAAACAACCCAGATGCCCATGGACAGATGAGCGGGTGAGAAAAGGGTGATACCCTGTCCTTACAAAGGAAGGAAATTCTACCACCTCCTACACTTGAACCTGGAGGACATGAGGCTAAGTGAGAGAAGGCAGTCACGGAGAGACCAAGGCCGTACGATTCCACTTCTAGGAAGCACCTAACATAGTCCAAAGCACAGGGACAAAGTCGAATCATGGTTGCCACGGGCTGCTGGGAGGCCGAGTGGGCCCCGTCTAATGGGGACAGAGCTTCAGTTTCGCAGGAAGAAAAAAAAAATCCTGGAAGTGGAGGGTGGTGATGGCCACACAGCAAGGTGAATGTACCTAACAGGGCTTCACTGTGTACTTGTACGTGGTGATTAAGAATTTCCTAATTCAAGAACATTTCCTAAGCACCTACTCCATGCTAGACACAGTGACACAACAATAAACAGTGTACTTATAAGCACTGCAGTTATAAAAACAACAACAACAACAACAACAACAACAACAAAACACACACACACACACACACACACGGGGAGTGTGAGTGGCTCAGTTGGTTAAGCACCCAACTCTTCAATTTCGGCTCAGGTCGTGATCTCCGGGTTCGTGAGATCGAGCCCCACGTCGGGCTCTGTGCTGACAGCACGGAGCCTGCTTGGGATTCTCTCTCTCCCTCTGTCTCTGCCCCTCCGACACTTGTCTGAGTGTGCGCGCGCTCTCTCTCTTTCTCTCTCCCTCAAAATAAATGAAGCAACAAAAGACAAAAAAGAACACACTTAAGGAGATAAACTTCTAAAAGCCAGCAGACACGAACCCACATGAATTGCCGTGGGTTTATGTGACACAGACTGCATGCTTTGGCAGGAAACTAGCAAGTATTCGAAGTATATCCTATTTGGAACAGAACCAAAAATGTAATCTCAATAGAGGACCGACAAGGCATTTAATAGAATTCTTTAATGTTGGTGTTTTTAAAAAATTCAACAAACGGCGGATAGGCGGGACCTTCCCTGAAGCGGACACTTTGAGGTGTCGGCCATCCAGCCTTTCAACATCACAGTGGGTGGGGACACATCAGAAGCCCTTTGAAGCCAGCAGCCCGCTAAAGATACATTGTTTCTGCCTCTACTGCGTGCTGTATCCACAACCCCATCCTGCTCAGACCACAAAAAGAAATGAAGTACAAGAGATCCGCAAGAAACACTTAAAACGCACCTGCTAATGGCCACTTGCCTCGAGAGGGCGCTGCGTGTCTGTCACTCCTAAGTTGAAGAGACCCGCTCTTCGGTGGGAGCCGGAGATTCAAGGGGTGAGGCTGGATTTCTCTGCAAGCAGAGGGAAGTCACCCCGAGGTCACCAAATATTCTGAAACCATCCAAAGGCCCCTGCTGCTTTCGTGACCTAGAAACCGCTCTACCCGGGAGTCAGCTCGGGCATCACCCCTTGAACTTCCCCTTGCTCCCCCTTTGGGTTTTAGGTGCATCCCCTGTGCTCCCAAAGCCTAGGGTACTGGGGTTCAGCCCTCCCCCTCTAGGCTGGGAACTTTGGGGTGGGGGTGGGGTGACCAGGTCTTGGTTGTCTGTCACACAGGCGCAGGAGATCACCTAACCACACCTGGTGCTCTTCTCCAAAGGGGTGAGATGTCCTTTTAAAGAGGGCCACTCTGGGCCTGTGACAGGGGCTCCAGCATGATTCCAGGCAACAGAAGGGGCCCCCTGTCCTCTGGGCCCACAGAACAGCCTCCTCTTCTCTTTACAGTTGGAGAGTTTGCCTAAGCCAACACTAGGCTGCCAAAGATTTCACACCCGTCACCCCCTCAGCTCGGCCAAGATTCTTGGCCGAACAGAACCATCACAACGAAATGCCAGGAGACACAGAGATCACACCGGGTCCAGATACAGCCAAGGGGGGCGCGTCGTCCATGATTTCAGAATCCTTCCGGGGACAATAAAGTTCACAACTGGTCTGGACAGTTCTCTACCTTCCTTGACAGCTGCACGGCCTTCTAGGAGACAGCCTGGGCCCCTGTCCCACCCCTGCGGGGCCGGGGGTGGGGGTGGGTCCATTCCAGCCACTATTGTTGCCCAAGTTCTTTTTTCGCTTGCTTTGTTGCTTGGTCGGAGGCCTCCACCGTGTGAGCCCAGGGCTGCCCTGGGGTCTTCCTACTTTGGGACAAGCACGAGGCTCCTTGAGGTATACAGATGGTCCCAAATCCCTTCATCGCAAGCCTGGGGGGAGAGTGTCCCTCTTTGGGGTAGATCCTCAATCTGGAACTGAATGTTTCAGGGGACACTTGAGAAGGCCTCCCTTTTTGGGGGACTGGTTTCCACAGATAGGTGCGAGGGGCACCCAGGCCCCAAGGATACAGCCTTCAAAGCTGTTGACCTTTGGGAAGGCTGATCTGTCCCTTGAATTTTTGACTGAAAAATCTGGCACGATCCCAGAACACATCCATTGGATGGATGGGGCTAATCGTCCACTGGAATGATGGGGGAACTCGGGTGGCTGTGAAATCGACCCACCATTGGGAGTCCCCTTCAAGTCTTCTATCCAAAGGCCTGAGGTCCAGATTCCAAAGCAAAGGGCAAAGCGTCAGACACGAGCTGGGGGGCAACCAGGTCAGATGCCAGATTCCCTTGCCCCAGCCTCCCCACCTGTAAATCCCCAGCACACAGCAGGCGCTCAATCAAGTCCAGAAGAAAAAATACTAGAGGGCTTGAGAGTTTTTCAAAGAACGTGTGAATGGGGCCAGTCCTGCACATTTCCACACACTGGAGGGAAAGGGGAAGGGGCTTCTGATTTGTTGAGCGTGTTGTCATGGGTTACAACAAAAAGACCCCAGAGTCCAGGCACTGCTCTTTGAAAGATGTTCCATCTTTTCTTAGACCTTCCGACAGCCCAGTGACGAACGCACAATCCCACATAAGGGAAGAAGCAGGCTCAGAGAGCCCAGGGGACTTACATGAGGTCATCCAAGCAGCAGACGGCCGGGCTGGTGCAGGTCTGGGCCCGCTGGACCCTCAAGGCTGCCCAGCTTCAGTCATCACCTCCTATGCTTGCAAGAGCACCATATTGCCTACTTTGAGAGAGTCAATTGAACACTGGCTCTGTCCCAAGCCAGATACGTGATGCTTACTCTCCATTTCCTAGTCCACATTAAAATGCCCAATGAGCCGTGTCACACACGATCAGAGACACATCCACAACCGTCAGAGGCGCTATGCTAGGCCCTGTCACAGGGATCTCGGCCCAAGAGAAGGAAGGAAAGCAGGAAGGAAGGAGACAGTTCACAGCGGAAAGGCAACTGGTGGAATACGGGGAGCGGAGGTGGGGGGCGGGGGGCAGGTCAGAGTCTGCGGCACGGATGATTTGTCACCACGCAAGCTCTTGGTTTCTCCATCTGCTCACAGGATGAGTTATTTTCGGTCCAGGCAGGAAAGCGCAGAAGGTTCCCAACCTGCCTCCCACGCTCTGTCCGCAAAGCGCTTACCAGGAAAACAAGAGTGGTAGGTTGGGCACCAGCCTTGACCTCAAGAGGGAAGCACAGTTCTCCTTTCGCAAGACGGATTTAACGACTCCAACACTTTGCCATTTGGGGTGTTAGGCTGGGTGTGCACACACAGGCGTAGAATTTAAAGAAAAAAATGGATGAGACAGGGAATGAGTCCATTAAAGATACAAATAAATAAGGGCGCCTGGGTAGTTCAGTCGGTTGAGCATCCAACTTCGGCTCAGGTCATGATCTCGCATTCGTGGGTTTGAGCCCCACATCAGGTTCCGTGCTGACAGCTCAGAGCTTGGAGTCTGCTTCGGATTCTGTGCCTCCCTCTCTCTGCCCCTCCCCCTGCTCGTATGCTGTCTCTCAGAAAATAAAACATCTAAAAAATAAAAAAAAAATTAAAAATGATAAAGATTTGTGCCTCAAGCACATAAAAAGCAAGTCCAGATAAGTCTTTAAAAAACTCAGTCTCGGTGAAGTGATTTGGTCAAGGACAGAGCAGGCAAAATAGAGTAACGCTTATAACTTCTTAAAAATTTTCTTAAAATTTATTTTGGGAGAGAACAGGGGAAGGGAGCAAAGGGGAGAGAGAGAATCCCAGGCAGGCTCTCGCTGTCTGGGAAGATCCCAATGTGGGGCTTGAACTCCTGAACCTTCCGATCATGACCTGGGCCACAATCAAAAGTCAGACACTCAACCGACTGAACCAGCCAGGCGCCCCATGATTACAGCTTCATTAGGCTGCAGGGTCGGTATTTAAAGAATAACGTCCAGAACTAGTGAGGCTGTGGACAAAAACAAAGCCCTCAAATCTGGTAACTGGCAGTTTCAACTGGTACCTCAGTAGTGGGTTTCTAACATCCTTCTGAAACCATTCACTCCTGGGGCAGCCGGGTGGCTCAGTCAGTTAAGCGTCAGGCTCTTGACTTTGGCTCAGGTAATGATCTCACAGTGTGGGATCGAGCCCTGTGTCGGGCTCCATGCTAACAGCACGGAGCCTGCTTAATATCCTCTCTCCCTCTCTCTCTGCCTCTCCCCTACTCGTTCTCTCTCAAAATGAACAGATCAACTTAAAAAAAAATCAGTAACTAAAACCACTCATTCCTTTGACCTGATAAGCGCCACTCCCGGGACTTTATCCAAAACCAGGGAGGGAAGGGAAATGAGAATGATCCCCAAGATTCCAAAATAACTTTGTTATTCAAAATGATGAAAACTTATACACCACTAACAGGGCAATGGTCTTTGAAAGTTGTGGTCTGTGACTTTGATACCCTATCTCGAACTCATTTGTCAAGAGGTCCAACGTGAGGCAATATATTAACATGAAAAAAAAGATTAGCTTCCAAGTACAGCAGGAGGCTGCCTAAGAATCTGCACCAAGAATGACTGCATTTGGACAAGAAGTGGTCAAGGATACAGGAAAATGGAAACAGTTCATATAGGAAGAGTGATCACACTGTAGGGGATTATTTTTTCTTTTAAAGATTCCTTTTGGGGCTCCTGGCTGGTTCAGTCAGAAGGGGGTGTAACTCTTGACCTCAGGGTCTGAGTTCGAGCCCCACACTGGGCGTAGGGATTACCAAAAAATAATAACCTTTAAGAAACAAAGCAAAAATGCCTTTTGTAATTGGTCTAATGCTGATCGTCCTAGGGACGTTTCAAAATTAAAAGGAAGCGAGAGGAGAATGGAGAGGTAACGTTTGAGGCGTATCGGGTCTCGGGAAAGATGAAAATGTTCTGGAAACAGATGGTGGCGATGGCCGTACAACATTGTGAATGTACCTGATGCCACTGACTTATGCACTTAAAAATGGTAAAAATGCTAAGCTTTAGGAATAGGTATCTTACTATCGTAGGAAAGTGGTAGGAAGGAATGAAGAGGGTTGAAGGAATTTTTTCGTTTCTCCAAGCAGAGGGGTTGGGGGTAGTGGCCACGAGTGACACTTTATAGGGACAGAAGCCTAGCGGGAGGCTGGGAAGGTGGAGAGGGAGTGGCGCAAGGAAGAGGAGGGCGGTGGCGGCACGTGACCCCTTGGTACTTGAAGCCGCTCTCCGTCTTCAGGGAGAATCGCAGGCAAGTCCTTTCTTGGAAGAAACTTCTGTAAGGGAGGGGGGGAAAAAATCTCTCGGCTCTATCCATCTTGGGTCCTGTGGCTGGGGCCCCGTAACTTATGCTGGCGAGGGAGACCGGCAAGACGAAAAGGGACAGAAGTTTAGGACCATGACCATCAAGCATGCACGGGGGAGGGGGCGGGGCACTGGCGTCAGTAACCCAATCTGCACGCGTGTGTGTAACGTACATGGGTGGCGGTGTATACATCCATCTATCAAGAGTGTTCACAGAGGGACACATTTTTAGAGAGATGACCAAGTCAAATGAGGAGTAGTGGGAGCTTCCACAGGCGGAAAATTGAGGGAGGGGAAGTCGATGTGGAAACTGATGGTCGCTAAGGGCTGGTTTTTAGCGGGGTTTATTCTGCAGACGCCTCCAGCGCTGTTAGAGAACCAGAGTTCTCCCATTAACCTGCGCCCTTCCCGGCAGGCAGCTGGAGGGGAGGCAGACACCTTTACAGACTGAGTCCTCGCCATCTGCAGGGGTTATGACCGAACGAAAGCATAGAAAAAGCAAGTACAGGTAATTTTTTTTTTTTTAAGTCAAGTCTCCATGACATGATCTGAGTGAAGCCGGAGTTTTATAACCAAAGGGGGCAAGGAAACACTGCTTATGTTCGACCACCATCTAGGTAAGGAGCAAAGTGAGCCGGTCAACACACCTCTTGGGAAAGGCCGCGTGACCTTTTATTACCCAACCTCACTTCTCGATTATTCTTTAAAGACAGGGAAGGGGATAGAAGTGAGGTCACGCTGAAGCACTCTGGCCAATGCTCCCACCCCCAGGAGAGGAAATGAGCCGATCCTTGGCTGCTGAATGCAAAGGATGCTTTCCAGTGACTTCTGCTTGCCCCGGGGGCTCCGGGAGATGACGTATGTCTTAGCCTATTTCTCCAAGAACAACTTGGAAGAATGTAGCAGTTCCTGAATGTAAAAGTTTTCAAAAATTAATAGAAAAATGGTAACCTGAAGTCAATCTAAGACTTGTTTCACTTGGGGGTGGGGAAGGGGGATTTAAGGGAGTCAAGACAAGAAAAGGGGGCTGTCGAGGCCACGGTCTCTACACAAGTAAACTCGAAAGTCCAGAGGCAACATTTTCTGAGGGGACCAAGTACCAACAAGTACCTGAAGGGGGTTCAGAACAAGTCTTCCCAAAACGTGCAACTTGGCACACAGACTATTTTGAGCCGAAGGCAACTGAGCCCATGCAGGCTAAAGAGGATTTTGCCCCTCCCTTAAAGACCTAGAAGAATCTATACTGAAGGGTCTTTCCCAACATAAGAGTTATTACCAAAGATCGAATTTATCTGAGGGACCCAACTGTACCACAGAACAAAGATCTAATTAGGCCACAGCCTTTCTTGCCATCGCCCTGTCAAGGCCCTCCTCCTGCTTTAAAGCCCCAGACCCCATCCCATACCTTAGCTCAGGAAAACATATACAGCTCATTTTCCTTTTGTTTTAAAAAATATTTATTTGGGTGAGAAGCGGCAGGGGGGCGGGGCTGCTGGGGAGGGGCGGAGAGAGAGAATCCCAAGCAGGCTCCACGCTGCCAGTACAGAGCCTCATACGGAGCTCGACCCCACGAACCGTGACATTGTGACCTGAGCCCAAATCACGTCAGACTCTCAACTAAGCCACCCGGACGCCCCTCACTTTCCCCTTCTGTCTTTGACCCTCTCATGTACGTGGGATTCCCATACATACAAAATTAAATTTGGGTTTCTCCCGTTCATCTGTCTCCTGTCACTTTAATTCTTAGACCAGCCAGAAGAACCTTTCAATGGTGGAGGAAAACCTTTCCCCCCGCAAAATACCAAAAAGAGAAAGTGTCTGTACCAGAAGGAACCGAGAAGGTTTTGCAGAAATACCAACACCCCCCAAGCCTCAGAGCAGGGAGGGGAAGGGAGAAAGCTCAGGCTGGGTTGTTTCCCAGGAGAAGTCAACCCACGCCTTTAGGAATCCTAATTCCAATGCCATTTAAACTGATCTAGGGCCCACAGGAGGAAGAAACACTTCCAAGTTCTTTATCAGAGACATTCATATAAAAAGCCAACAGTGAGGGAAAACCACACACCGACTTCGCTTACGTAAAAATCAGCGCAAAAATCCCAAATAAAATTTTAGCAAATACAATGCACGGTGATCCTTAAAGGGGTTCACCAAAACCAAGTGGGACTCGTGCAATACGACAAGGACATCTTTTAATTTCTAATAATGTATTAAAAGGGAAAAATCATGATCATGGATGCTGAAGGGCATTTGGCAACATTAACCATTTATAACAAAATCTCTTATCAGATAAGAGGGATGCTTTCTTAACCTGATAAAATTATACACACAGACACACACATCCACCCAGCCCAAAAATCAGCATCATTTGTAATGGTTGGAAGCAACAGAAGTTTCCATGAGGCTCTGGAATGAAAACATGCCCCCTAACACCACTATTTTGTTTGGAAGTTTCTAGTTGATGAAAGTAGTTAAGAGGGAAGACGAAATTTGAGGAGAAAGAAGTGAAATAACTGTGTTTACTCTGGAAAGTCCAGAGAAGCGACGGAAAAACGTGGCCGACACTAAGAGATTTCACCAAGGGATGGGGTGCCGACGTACCACACCGAAACACCTAGCCTTTCTAGGTACAAACAGGAAGCAGTTAGAAACGTTAACAAGAGAAAATATTCCATTTGCAACAGCACCCCCCCCCCCAACACACACACAAAAGAAAACTCCCAGAAACAAATGTGCTAAAATGTATACAATCCAGACGGAGAAATCTTTTCAAAGACCCCGGAGGATATCAAATACTTTAAATGTAAAGAAAGCTGTGCTGCATATTTTCCTACCTAGAGAGACTCAACACTGGAAAGATGGGACCATCTTTTGTGTTCGGGAGGATGCGGAACTGGAGCCCTCACAGGCCCTGGCAGGAGGGGTGAGAGGACATGGCCACTCTGGAAGACAGGTTGGCACTTTCTTAAAAAGTTAGAAATCCTTTTCCCATGTGGCTCAGCAATTCTACTCCTAGGTTGCCCCCGACGAGAAATGAAGACACGTGCTTGCACACCAAGACTCGTACACAAATACCCCCCAATGACGAATGAATACACAAACCAGCTCTGCAACGACAAGAAAGTACTGGGACCTAACACACGAGGGATGAATCTCAAAAACGTGCTGAGTGATGGAAGCCAGATGCTGAAGACCACAGGTCGTATGATGTCATTTATATGCCATTTCCAGAAAAGGAAAATTGGTAGAGACAGAGAGCAAGATAGCGACTGCCTGGGGCTGGCGGTAGGAACACACATGTCATGTTTCAACTAAACGAGCTGATTCTAAAGTTCATGAAAAAAATTTTTTAATGTTTGTTTTTGAGAGAGAGGCAGACACAGCATGAGTGGGGGAGGGGCAGAGAGAGGGAGACACAGAATCTGAAACAGGCTCCAGGCTCCAAGCTGTCAGCACAGAGCCCGACACAGGGCTTGAACCCACCAACTGTGAAAACATGACCTGAGCCAAAGTTGGATGCCTAACCGACTGAGCCACCCAGGTGCCCCCCAAGTTCATGAAATTTTTAAGCAACAACGATAACCAGGACATTTCTGAAAATAAGAATGAAGAACAGCTAACCCTGTCAGATACTAAATCAGATGATCCTGCAGTCATTAAAACAATTTCACAGGGTGCCTGGGTGGCTCAGTCAGTTGAGTGTCCAACTCTTGGCTTTGGCTTAGGTCTTGATCTCCTGGTTCGTGGGTTAAGGCCCCTACGTGGGTTTCATGCTGATGTCATAGAGCCTGCTCAGGATTCTCTCCCTCTCTCTCTCTCTCTGCCCTTCCCCTGCTTACTCTGTCTCTCAAAATAAATAAACTTAAAAACAAATTTCATACCAACAAATATGTGTATGAAAATGTACATAAAACATGTCAGTGGGACATATGTCAAAAATACACACAATCCATTCAAAGTGTAACATAAAATGAGAGACTTCATTTCGGATAAGTGGGGGAAGGAAGTGCTCTCTAGTTATTGGTATTAAAACAACTTGCTAGCTTCTGGGAAAAACACCGTTAGACCCCTCTACCTTTTTCTTCCAAGTAAATGAAGTATGGATGAGTCAGATTTAAACCTAAGAAATGAAACTGTCAAAGTAGAAGAAAGCCCAAAGAAACTTTAACCATCTCTTGGTAGGACAGTCCTTTCTAAGCAGGACTCAAAACCCAGAAGTCCAGAATATACATTTCGTAATCTAATAAAAAGTTTTAGGGGTGCATGGGTGGGTCAGTTGGTCGAGTGTCCCACTACAGCTCAGGTCATGATCTCACAGTTTGTGAGTTCAAGCCCCACATCGGGCTCTGTGCTGACAGCTCAGAGCCTGCAGCCTGCTTGGGATTCTGTGTCTCCCTCTCTCTCTGCCCCTCCCCTGCTCGTGTGCTCTCTCAAAAATAAATCAACGTCAAAAAAAATTTTGTTTAAGTTTTAAAAAAGTCTGCCAGCCTCAGTGAATTACTCCCACTCCTGCCATAAAGGACTCTGAAACTAAGCAGAATACATAAAATAATCATTTGCAGGAACTGGACACTGCAGCACAGAGCTGTCGTTCTTGAGAAAAGAGGAACACTTGAGATGAAGCCACCACATTCACCATGGCTTTCTTTGGAAAGGAGAAAAAGACAGTATTGACACTGAGCAGAGATTTGTAGCCCAAATGGAGAACAGTGGTCTTGTTAACTGGAGGTAACGGAGATCAGAGTTCAAGGATGCTAAGGCACTTGAGACGCACAGGACAAACACAGGAGGGGAAGGAGCCACACAGAGGGAGTCCCAGAAATCTGCACAGAGGTTCACCTTAGCTCCTTGACCAAATCCTAAACTGTGCACGTAAGGAGGAGACACTAGGAGGCCTAGTGGAAAATAGCTCAGGGGTGGAGGAGGGGTAGGTAAACTGAAAAAAAGTATTAGAAGTCATATAGTTCCAACCCTAGGAGGCAGGATTCTGATTGAGTGTCCTAGGCACTCGGTTCACACCCCAGAAAAGCCTGGCCTCAAGAGTGCAGACCATACCCCAAGAATAGGGGCCACACACTAGAATGTGAGGGGTGGGTGTGGGACCTGAAATATACTCATTCTAACAAAGCTAACACCAAGCCTTGATATGCTCAAGGTCAATTTTACTGTCTTCAAGAAAAAAAACTCAACATTGTTTAGATGAAGATCATATAATCCAGACTCTTCATAACATGTCACCCACAATGTTCAACATACAATCAAAAATTACCAGCTACGCGAAACAGGAAAACACAGTTAATGAAAGCAGATTCAGGCATGACCCAGATGCTGGAAGAGGCAAAGACTTGAAGATATGTTAAAGAACTGACAGGTCAAACAAGACAATGAAGAGACGGAAAATTAAGAGAAAAAGTGGAAACTCTATAAAAGAACCAAATAGAAGTTTTAGAACTGGAAAATACAAATATCGGAAATGAAAAATCTACCAGAGTAATTTAACCGCAGACTGGACACAGCCCAAGAAAGAACTCAGTGAATTGGAAGACAGGTCAATAGCAGTTATCCAGAGTGAAGCACAGAAAGAAACAAGAATTGAAAATGAAATGGGGGCGGGGGGGGGGGGTGGCGCACCTGGGTGGCTCAGTTGGTTGAGCATCCGACATCGGCTCAGGTCACGATCTCACGGTTGGTTTTGAGCCCCGCATTGGGCTTGCTGCTGTCAGCGCAGAGCCTCCTTTGGATCTTCTGTTCCCCTCTCTCTCTGGCCCTCCCCTGCTTGCACTTTCACACTCAAAAAAAAGTAAAATGGAAAGAGAGCAGCAGGGTGGGGGGAGGAGGAGACACAGAACACATGTCTGAGACCTGCAGGAAAGCGTCAAGTTGTCTGATACCCGTGTCACAAGAGGCCCACAAGGAGAAGAGAGAGAGAACAGGGAAGAATATATGGGATAATAGCCGGAAATTAATCAAAATTGATGAAAGATATCAATCCACAGATCCAAGCAGCTCAGCAAATCCCAAATAGGATTTACACAAAAAGGACCACACCTAGGCACATCATAAACAAACCAACCCAAGAAAAGGAGAAAATCTTAAAAGCAGCTTGGGGATGTAAGAGACATTACATTTGTGGGAACAGCAATAAGAAAGACAGCCAAATTCACTACAAACAGTGGAAGCCAGAAGAAAATGGAATAAACTGGCAGGAAATGCAGCAAAAACATCTGTCAAAAATGAAGGTAAAATAAAATTTCCAGCAAAGAAGAAAGAATCTGTCACCACACCACAGAAGCCCAAATGTGCAGAGGTGAGAAATGATCCAAAGAACGAATTTTTCCAAATCTTTCTCTGCCACCAATCCCCACTTGTCAAGCCAAGGGTGAGACAGTCTTACCTTCGTTTGTCAATGAGGCGTTCCAGACAGAGATCTGGGGGAGTCGACTTTGGTAAGAATTCTTCCCCTTCCCTGGCTTCTGTCAGCTTTCCCACGACCCTACCTGCAGGCTCCAGACCAAGTAGGGTGTCCCAGTGGGTCCCATCTGGGAGACCAGAAACCACAGGGGAGGAGAAAGAATTTTCCCTCTACCCTTCTGAGTTCCTGGCTGACACATCCCCAGCCATAATGAAAGAAAGATCAACAAGACAGAAACGAACAACTCGTTGACATGCATACCTCGTAGAAGTATGGGATACACCCCGGGAGACAGGAGTTAGACTCCTGAGGTTGCCAAAGCTACCACCTTAAATACCATCATCAGCTAAAGACCCAACAAAGGTGTCAGGAAGCCTGTTTTGGGGAGGTTACCGGGAAAGGCGCGGTAAACAAGGCTACGGTTTGTTGAATAGACTTAAGCACGTTGTCCACTGATAGGAGTTTCCAGAGATTTCAATTTCAGGTACAGAGAGGGAGACACCTTTACAAATGGAGATTGTTATAAATGTAAATCTCCCGGGGTGCCTGGGTGGCTCATTCAGTTGAGCATCTGACTTTAGCTCAGGTCATGATCTCATGGGTCATGAGTTCGAGCCCCATGTCAGGCTCTGTGCGGACACTGTGGAGCCTCCTTGGGCTTCTCGCTCTCCCTCTCTCTCTCTCTCTCTCTGCCCTCCACCAAAATAAACATAAAAAAAACTAAAAATAAAGTTCACAACCCAGAAAGGTTTAGTTTTTCACACAACTTGGCCCAGGGCAATGAGCTTGCCGGAATGCCCGGGGGCCACAGGCCAAAAAGCAAACACACAAGGAGCCAGGGTCACATTTTGGGTGACTCTTCCATGCTCACAGGTAGTAAGGTCTCCCGGCAGGGATGGATTTGCTTTTGAAGCCATCAACTTGGTCGGTTTTCTCTATAGAACAAGAGATGTTTAACCCGAATGCACGGATATGACAAATTAGAAAAAATAAAATGGTTTTAGATCATGTTGACTTGGGGAGTGACCACTTTAAAAAAAATTTTTTTTTTTTTAGTATTTATTCCTTTTTGAGAAAGAGACAGAGTGTGAGCGGGGGAGGAGCAGAGGGAGAGGGAGACACAGAACCTGAAACAGGCTCCAGGCTCTGAGCTGTCAGCACAGAGCCCGACGTGGGACTTGAACTCACGGACTGTGAGATCACGACCTGAGCCGAAGTCAGACGCTTACCGACTGAGCCACCGAGACACCCCAAGGGAGTGACTGTTTTAATGCATCCTTTTCTGGTCTTCCGTGTTTGGCTTGAAGCCTTGTGACAGAGGAGGAGATCAGGTGTCCACACTAGAGACAAGATGAGGCCTGGAGCCCCGCCCCAAACTTTCGGCCACTGCGGGCCACACTCAGCCAGCCTCCTAGCCTCGACTCACTGCACTCGTCCCAGGTGACCTGGGAGGGACGGTGGGGTGATGAAATCCACCTACGTGCCCAGACCGGCTACCTGCCCTGCACTCGCTCCCCAGAACAGGGCCGGCTTTGCAGGAGGGGCACCGCACAATCAGGGCTCTGTGCTCAGAGGCGTCCCCGCACTTGCCTGAATGCCCAGCTGATCCAACAGCCCTGCGTTTTCACTTCAGTCTGGGCCCTGTGAGTTATGTAGCTTGTTGTGCTCTAGAGCCACCAATCTGAGGATCTCAGGCGCCTGGAACAGGTCAGAGTTGCCATAAAACAAGGGGTTGGCCAGCCACGGAGCCCCTCCAAACGGGAACCCCATCCCTGGTTCTAGAGTAACTGTCCTTGCCCACTTCCTAATGGAGCCTCAAACAGCTTGACTACTCTAAGGGTTAGCAACCTACTTCCACTGAGAGCGGGTCCAGTTTACCTAACTGTGGAATTATCAAGAAGAGCCAATACTCAAGGGCTGGGGCCCTTTATACACACGCATCCTGCCCGAAAATCTCCTGGGAGGTACAGGACCCAGTGTGGCCTTATGGGGTCACCAGAAGTGGCCTGTCCTGAGCAGGACAAGACTCAACAACCCTTCTTCTCAATGTCAGAGCCGCTCCGAGGGAAGCACGAAGGTGGCGTTTGCAGGATGCCGGGCCCAGCTCAACAGTGAGTAGACCCACTGTGCCTCAGCGGCCCCAGTGGATCCAACCCACATCCAGGCCTCGGCACCCTGGCCTCCAGCCGGCCAGCCTAACTGGGAACAGCCATTCCCAGCCAGGCTCCTGCATCTGAAAGGCCCTTCCTTTCCCGAGAAGCCTCTTCTGGGGTTTCAGGAAGGAAGTGGAGACAGAGAGAGGAAACCACAAAGCCTTATAACTCTCATTACAGTATCACCTCTTGGTCCGCACCCCCTGCCCCTTCGCCTTGGACAGCACTGTGCTGAGAGGGGACGGAGGGCCACAGCCTGCGTTTCATTTTCAAACCACCCAGCGGCTCTGAGAGAGGAGGCCCCGGGGACTGAGACGAGCTGGCAAAGCCGGGTCACGGACGCATGGGGTCCCTCTGACCTGGGGGGGGGGGGGGGGGGGAGGGGGGTGGGGCTGAGTCAGTCACACGTTAGCGTCTCCAGAAGGCAAAGACCAAGACCAGAAGAGTGGTGATGTTGGCCACGGCTGAGCTTTACTCTGCTGACGGAGGTTTCTCTTGAAGGACACTGGTGAGGCCGGGGCCCAGCCAGCTCATCTGCCCCTGGGAACACAGAACCCCAATTAGGAAGCGAAAGTACGAAAGTAGCACTGTGAGCTTCTGTATTTCTGAAGAGAACCTTGTAGAAGGATGCAAGGACCCAACACCGGGCCTCTAAGCAAAGGGTGAGGGGTTCCTCAGCTCCACGAGGGCTCAAAGGTCGCCTGTTTCCTTTCCCTGCCTGGGCCCCAAGCTCTGCCTCCAGAACCTTTTCGTTCTGAGGGCGAAATTTAAAGCCGGAGGACGAATCCCTCCTCTCTGCCATCCCGGACACCTACCCCTGTGCCACAGCTGAGGAGGCTGGTGACAGACGGGGGCCCTTGCTCCCCCAGACCCGGCCGGCCGGATCCGACTCTCCAACACAGGCACGAGCTCTTTGCCCCTTTTGTAACTGTGGTGACCACCCTGGGCGCCAATTACGCCCCCTTAAGCCTCCGGGGAACACTTAAGGCCCAGGCAACGGCAAGAAGGATTAGGTCAACAGAAGAGGCATGTTTTTCCAATTAGTTACAAACCACCCATGTTGGAACTTGCGCAAAACTGGCCGCTCACTTTCACATTACCCAAGATGCCTCGTTTGTTCTTTCTCCGTCAAGAAGTTCACAAGGCTTTCAAGCAAATTTGGTTCTAAAGGCCCATGACCATGGAATAAACAGGATGCTCCAAGAGCACTGCCTCCACCGGAAAGCTAACGCCAGAAGTCTCTTCCACGGGCAGCGAGGGAACAGACGGAAAGTCACTTGGACCTGCCGATCGTTTCCTACCTGGGGCTCATTAACACACAGCAACGTGTGCGACTCTGTTTATGTTGGAACTGGATACGCGTTTTACTACATGCATACATTTTTTAACAGATTTTTTCCCCCCACTGACATTTCTCTCCCATGCCAAGTCTGGTCCAGCCTGCCAGACCGGGGAGATGGAGAGCCCAAGCCAGTGAGCTCATTCTTGAAGAGCCTCGTCACAAGCCAGAAGGGCGAAGAATGTGGGAAAAGCAGCGAAGACGCCATTCTCACGCCTACAAAGACCAGGCAAGTCTCGCAACAGTCAGGACACCCTCACTCGCGTTTTGCCGACGAGGAAACAGAGGCTCATAGTGTCCTGGGTGCCACACACAGCCTCACAGTGGTGGGGAGCTGGGATCTGAAGCACGTTGTCTGGCTTGGAACCCTCTTTACCCCTCACGTGGTCGCGTCTGACAGGTCCCTGTCATGGCCAGAATTCCAAGATGGCTTCCCTAGATCCCCAGCCCTGGTGTATACACACAACAGTCCCATTCAATCCAACACGAATCTGGGGATCACAGTGAAGGGAATTTGGAGAGGTCACTGGAGTCCCCAAATCGGCTGACCTTGAGACAGACAAGCCTGACCGTCTCATACATGCCCTGTATCATTTTTTTTTTTTTAAGTTTATTTTTGAGATAAAAATAAACAGGACACGGCAGGGTTCGCACTGTCAGTGCAGAGCCCGACATGGGGCTCAAACTCACCAAACCATCGGATCAGGACCTGAGCTGAAACCGAGTCAGACGCTCAAAGGACCGAGCCACCCAGGTGCTCCTCTACGTGTCTTTTAAATTGCAGCCTAGGGGCACCTGGGTGGCTCAGTCCATTAAGCGTCTGACTTAGGCTCAAGGCATGATCTCACGGTTCATGAGTTCAAGCCCCGTGTCGGGTTCTGTGCTGACAGTGTGGAACCTGCTTCAGATCCTGTCCTCCTCTCTCTGTCCCCACCCCCCCCAACCTGTTCGTTCACACACTGGCTCTCAAAAATACTGAAACATTAAAAAAAAAAAAAATTAAAATTAAAAAAATAAATTGCAGCCTAGAGGGCAGAGGAGGAAATCAGGGATTGGAAACTCAAGAGGAATTCGACACTGTTCCTGGCTTGAAGACGGAGGGGAACACATGGCCAGGAACGGGGGTGTAGTCTTTACGAGCTAAGAGCAGCCCTCCAACTTGCAGCCAGTTGAGGCAAAGGGGGCCACAGTCCTGCGACCACAAGGAACTCGACTCTGCCAACAATCTGTCTTGAAAACAGATTCTCCCCTGAGCCTCCTGCAAATAGCTCGGCCAGCCACCACCTTGACTTCTGCCTGGTGAGGTCTGAAACAGAAAGCCCAAGCAGGCGGGGCCAGACGGGCTGCTGCGTCCATAGCAATCTGTTATGTGCCATGATGGCCCCTAACCAAGGGTCTCAAGCACCCGCCCCAGCTGTCACACCGAGGAGAGACTTGGAGACCTCCAGTGCCTCTCCAGGGCTCCTGGGGGGCCCCCACGCTGCCCACTGGGCTCCCAGCAGATCCTCCAGAGCACCGTTCCTTCTCTACAGGAACCAGCCAAGCACGGTGGGAAGAGGGCCAGCCTTGGAATTAGAAGATGCTTCCACGGCCTCACCTGCCTTCTTACTGCTGACCTCCGGGCAAGCCACATGACCTACACTTGTGTTGCCCAGGACCTCCCAGGGCCACAGGCCACGCGGGACTGCTCACATTCAAATTCATAGGAATTAAGAATTCAGTTTGATCAAGATTGCCAGAAGAGGAAATGTGGGACACCCAGTTAAATTTGAATGGCAGGGAAACAATAGGTAATTTTTTTAGTGTAACTACATCCCAAATACTGCATGGGACATACTTAAAAAGTATTAGTTTATCTGACATTCCAATTTAACTGAGCAGCCTGTATTTTTTTTTTTTTAATAAAAGCCTTTGTGGGGGGGGGGGGGCGGGGAAGGAGGAACAGTTTTAGATCTACAGAAAAATTGGGACAGAGGAATACAGTTCCCAGCTACCTGATGCCCAGATCCCTGATTACTAGCATCTTCCATTTGGATGGTTTTTTTAAGTTGTCTCCGTGCTAATGCACGGCTTGAACTCATGACCCTGAGATCACGACCTGAGCGGAGATCAAGAGCCCAATGCCTGGGGCACCCGGGTGGCTCCGCCAGTTAGGCGTCCGACTTCGGCTCAGGTCATGATCTCACGGTTGGTGAGTTCGAGCCCCGCGTCCGGCTCTGTGCTGATAGCTCAGAGCCCGGAGCCTGCATCGGATTCTGTGTCTCCCTCTCTCTCTGCCCTCCTCTCACCCCGACTCTCTCTCTCTCTCAAAAATAAACATGAAGAAAAAAAAAAAGAGAGAGAGAGAGAAGCTCAACCGACTAAGCCACCCAGGCGCCCCAGTATGGTACATTCGTTGCCAACAATAGACCGCTGTAAAAATGTCATTAACTATGGGGCGCCTGGGTGGCTCACTTGGTTAAGCTTTCAACTTCGGCTCACGTCAGGATCTGGCAGTTTGTAAGTTTGAGCCCCGAGGCAGACTCTGTGCTGAAAGCTCGCTGGGGCCTACGTCGGATTCTGTGCCTCCCTCTCTCTCTCTCTGCCACTCCCCCACTCATACTCCTTATCTCTCTCTAAAATAAACATCAAAAAAGATTAAAAAAAAAAAAACCTAGCTCAGAGGCTTGAGCCTGCTTCAGATTCTGTGCCTCCTCTCTCTCTCTCTGCCCCTCTCCAGCTCATGCCATTTCTCTCTCAAAAATAAACTTAAAAAGTTATTAACTCAAGTGCACACCCCACTGGGACCTCCTCTCGTCCCGCATTCTTTCTGTTGCAAGATCCCACCGTACGTGGAGCTGTCCGGTCTCCTTAGGCGGCCCCCCGACCCCCATTTCAAAAGTCACACGTGGCTGTGGTATCGGTCAACACAGGTCAATCCAGCTCCCTCCACCCCCCCCCGCCCCCCGGCTGTGACAATTTCTCAGGCATTCCTTGATTTTGAGGACCTGGACAGTTCTGAGGAGTACCGGTCAGGGACTTTGTCGAATGTCCATCAAGTAGGACTGATCTCGTGTTTTTCTCACGGTGGAGGGTAGCCGTGGGGAGCGAGATCGGGGAGGGAAGGTGCCCTTCTCATCACATTCTACCAAAGGGCATACCCCACTATCAACGGGACTTGGCACGACTGACGTTCGCCCTGGCCACCTGCGTGGGTCAGGCTTCTCCCTGTAGAGCTACCCTCCCAGCCCACCTTCTCCACAGGGACCTCTTTGGAAGGAAGTGACAATGCACAGCCCACACTGAAGGGACGGGAGGGGGCCCGTGTTTCTGTTTACTAAATTGGGCAACCCTACCAGTGGCAGAAGGTGCCTATCAAGGGCTCAACAGCCTCACGAGGTGAGCGGCTACTATACCAGACTGGGCAGCTCTGTTCTAGGTCAAGTCAAAGCAGGCAGGCTGCCCGACCCCAGGCCATTCCCATACCGCGGGTACCACCACTCCCCTAACGGTTTCCTCCAAACGGACTCACTTTTTAAAAGGGAGACCTGAGGGGCGCCTGCGGGGCTCAAGTCGATGAAGCGTCTGACTTCGGCTCAGGTCGGGATCTCACCGCTCGCGGGTTCGAACCCCGTGTAGGGCTCTGGGCTGACAGCCTGGAGCCTGCGGGGGATTTTGTGTGTGTCTCTCTCTGTCTCAAAGATAAACCTTTAAAAAATAAATAAAACATAAAAAGGAGACCTGATGTCACGACCTTACGACAGACAACCTCACAGCAGCCCAGCACCGAGGATGGTCCGGGGCGCCTGGGAGGGAGAAGTAGGTGGTCCAGCCCAGGTCCCCCGTGGGAGTTTGCCCCATCCTCCGCTCCTCCTCCTCGGGGAAGCTGGGGGACGAGTGGCCCCCCCAGTCCCGGTCCAAGGAGTTCCTGAGTTTTTTACTTGCCCTGCCTCTGGACTCCAGGGTCCCCGTCTGAGGAGGCCAAGGGCTCAGCGGTCAACCAGCACCACAGCGGCTCTAACCCCCACCAGGGGCTCCGGGCCAGAAGCTAGATATCTGCGCGGTCACGACCCCAGGCCAGTTACAAAACTTACCCAGAGCGCTTTCTAGATGCTTACATTTTCCTCAGCCCCGCCCACACGAGTTCTAATTAAACAGGGGGGTAGGGATTAGGCTACACATCGCCCACGTGGGGCTGATAATCAGCCAGGTGCCACAGTCCTGAGGTCTCCGCGCAGGACGCCCAGGTTGGACGGGGGGGTACAGGGGTACGGTCTCTGTACCCGAGGGCGGCACAGCCGTGCACCAGAAGACCCCAGGGCAGGGGCCTGGGTCTGAGTGACTTTCCAAAACAGGAACCACCTATTTGATGAAAACTCCCGCTTCTGCTTTTTCCTCCATGGACACAGGTGGGAACAGAGCCTTCTGAGAAGCTCCTTTCCTTTTCCTATTTGCCCAGGGGGAAGGGAAGCCTAGTGGTTTGGTATTTCCACGGGCTAGTGCCTGTTTCTTCTTTCTGTCTTCTTCATCGTTCTTGCCTAGATCACGTCTCTGGTCCCCACGATCAGGGGCACAACCAGAATGCAGGCCCTCTGGGTTGTCATCCATGCAGTTTGGGGGCTGAGTTGTTTCCTGGGCTCCACGGGTCACCGAGGAGAGGCGCTCGGGATGGATTACACCCAAGGACCGCCCACACCACACTCAGAAGATTTCGATGAGGAGATTCAGAGATGTAGGGCCCGGGACCAGGTGAATGCACCTTTGCATTTGGCAAGACGTGCACTTTGCGGGGGCAGAGGGCAAACCCGGCAGGCAGAAGGCCTCCCCCAGATGTCCGTATCCTAATCCCTGAAACCTGTGAATGAGACCTTTGCAGACTTTGTAGATGTGATTAGGTTAAGGGCCTTGTGATGGGGGAGGAGAGCCTGGTGAGCCTAATGTAATCACAGAAGTTTCTTGAGCTAGAAGCGGGAGAAGCGAGGCAGGGTGGGAAGTCACAGATGTAAAACATGAGAGGATAACAGTGCTTCTTGTCACTGTGTGTGTGTCCCCAGAGCCTCGAACCCAGCGGGTGCCCAGTAAGTGCTTGGCCGTAGAGCAGTGAGGCGAACATTTTTTGCGCACCTGCTACGAATTCCGGGATTCCAGTTAACAGCCCAGTGGACAAGCTACTTCACTTCTCTGATCCCAAGCCATCCATTCTGTACCTATGACAGAAATAGGGCTCAGAGAAGTGAGGCCACTTGCCCAGGGCCACCCAGTTAATAGGCAGTGGGGGCTTCAAAAGCAGAACTATCGGAGCCCATCCAACACCATCCCCCATCCCCCATATGGCTTGGCCATTATGGGCGAAACTCCCAGGGCAGACAGCTGTGGAGCATCTCACGGCCCCACTTTATTCCTTTGCTTCCTTCTGTGGCTTTTCATTCCGGTCTCTGGCGGTCATCCCATGTCTGACGGCACAGGGCAGCAGTGTCTGTGGCCGGCCAGCAGGGGGAGCTAGCACCTAAGTGGAAAGAGCAGGAGCTCCCAGAGTGGGTCCCGGGACCTTCTCCGGAAAGAGCGATCCTGTCTCTCGGTGAAGGCCCTGGCCACCTCCCCTACAGCGTGGGACATCACCTGGCCTGACACCTGTCTCTGCCACAGCCTGCTGGCCAGATGCGCTTGGGCAAAGGACCGCATCCCTTTGGGGGCTGGGGGGGAGAAGAACGTCCCAGAGGCGTTGATACAATAAAATGAAGTAACAGGGTAAATGTTCTAGCACGGTCCCTGGCATGTAATTCTTGGTTGAATTTGCATTTTTTATCAAGAGATGTTCACTGATTCTCACAGGACTAAAATTTCAGACTCTGCCCAAACTGCATAAATTGTCGTGGGGGGAGGCGGGGGCTCAACCGGCTCTCTTGTCTTTTCCTCCAGCCTTTCTTTCTTAATCAACTTGTCCCTGTTTGCACTTCAGAACGCTCTCAAACATTCTAGCAAGCACCCTCAGGCTGGTTACAAATTACCCAGGGTGCTTCATTCAAAGGGTGCTTTTAGTGAGGCACGGCCTGTGGGGGCTCCTTTCATTTGAAAAGTGTGGTTCCGTGTGGATTTCCAAAGCCCTGTTCCCTGTGGATTTCCTCAGTCTTCCCACCTAAAAACCAGCCATTCCCCCGACATTTACCGACAGCCCGTGTGGGTTTTGCAAGGCCCTGCACAGGGCAGAGATAAGTAAGCCACGATCGCATCACTGGAGGCTTCTCCGATGGGAACAGAGATACTAACAGTTGATCTCAGAACACTGTATGTGCCCGAGATCCCCAGTGAGAAGGCACACCTACGCCGGTTCCCACGGACGTGCATCGAGGGTCGCATCCCGTCTGAGGGAAGACCCATCCCGACTTCCGAGACTGACCTCCAAGCCCAAGGTCAGACAGGAAAGGCCAGAACCGGGCCTGCAACCCGAGTGGGGCTAAGCCACTCTCTCTCCCTTCCCCTAAGCAGGCAGGGGCTCCTTGAAGACGCCTTCTTGAACGGGTTCCAAAATGCCTGCTAAATGTAGGTCACTGTGGCTGCAAGTGCATTTTTTTTCCTTACCCTTGCAAACGGGCAGCTGTCGGGTGAGTTTGGACTGTGGCCTGAGGTTTAGCAACACCAGCCCCAGCCCCTTTGGTGGCCTGACATGTCTCAGGGTCACAGCAGTCATGCCTGAGAGCCTGGGGATCTGAATGTGACCCCACAGTGCGATGCCCCAGCTCCTCCTCTCCTCCAGCGTCAAATCATGCACGAACAGGCCAGGACACAAAACGCTCGACCATTTCACGGGGTCACTGCTTTCCCTTCCTGCTTCACCTGATGCAGAATTTTGCGGTAAAGCTTCAGCTTTACAAGAATATACAGAAGAAATGACTAGGGAACTCAGCGATCCAAAACCAGCTAAATGAAGGTTGCTTTTTTTTTTTTTTTTTTCTTCTTCTAATGTAAATCAGTTCCAAGAAAAGTGAAGTCACGGCCTAGGGTGCTTATTTTCAGTTCTTAGAAAAGAGCCAATTTCAAAAGGGAAGCTGGGCGGCCCGGAGCACACAGCCTGCCCTTGTCTGGCGGGGAAGTGGCGGGGGGTGGGGTGGGTGCTTGCTGATAAACCAACTGTGATTTGGCACCAGAAAACTAAAACCCCCAACCGAGCTGCGTTTTCATTTAGTGATGTCAAGGCGGAAACGCCAGCCGAAACAGTGAGAGCTATTAATATTCAGGAGAACCACCAGAGCCCGGCTAGCCTGCTGAGGCGGCACACTTCCAGCACCGTGAGCCCCTGGAAAGCCACCAGCAGCCTCCGGGGACTGTCGGAAAAACACCGGCACCTCCTGGGGCCGCCTCCCACACTCCTGACACAGGTCATTGCCCAGGCAACACTATCGGGCTAATGGACGTTTTTCAATAGGGCATTATTTACCAAAAAGTTAGGGGAGGGCAAACGAGGCAGGATATGGTGGACAAGGTTCTCGGCAGGCCGGGTCAGTTTTCGAGCAGAAAGCAGACTTCAGAGAAGGGGAAAGCTCGGGAGTGCAGACTTCTATGTCGTGTAGCCTGGTGCAAGGGCTCTCAGGGGAACCCAGGACAACTGTGAAATTCGGTTTTAGGCTGACAATCCTAGAGCAGAGATCCCATGGACCAGGTCAGGATTAAGTGTCCATCTCATCAAAGCTGGCCAACAGTGCCAGCCAAGAGGAGCCCTAAGGAGACGTGACAGCTAAATACAAGGGGGTATCCTGGATGGGATCCTGGAACAGAAAAAGGACATTGGGGCGGGGGTGGGGGGGAACAAAGGAAGTCTGAATAAAGTACAGACTTTAGTTAATAATGGCAGCTCAGGGCACCCGGGTGGCTCAGCCGGTTGGGCGTCCGACTTCAGCTCAGGTCATGATCTCACGGTTTGTGAGTTTGAGCCCGGCCTGGCGCTCTGTGCTGACAGCTCGGAGCCTGGAGCCTGCTGCGGATTCTGTGTCTCCCTCTCTCTCTGCCCTTACCCAGATCACGCTCTTTCTCTCTCTAAAAAATAAATAAACCTTAAAAAAAAAAAAAAAATTGTTTTAAATAATAGCATCTCACTGTTGGTGCATTAATTGTAACAAACATACCACGCGAACATAAGATGTTAATAATAAAGGCGACTGGCTGGGTATATGGAAACTCTTGGTACCGTCTCCATAATTTTTCTATAAACCTAAAACTATTCTTAAAAAAACATTTCTCTAAAGGCAGTTGTTGGATGTAAGTTAAGAACTCACAAATTCCTCCCAGAAACGATCATTTTGGTGCCTGCCATGTGCCAGGTGCACGTACAAGTGATTTATTTGTGCTTCTTCTTTCATTCCTCTTGTCCGTGCCAGGAGCTGGGTAAAATCTGCATTTTATAGATGAGGAGACTAAAGCACAGAGACGTCAGATAACTTGCTCACTGTCACACAGCAAGTTTAATGACACACGAACGACTCACGTTCAGGTCTCTCCGCCGCAAAGTTCGTGACGGAGCTCGGCAACATTGCCTGAAAAATCCCCAAACTTTGAACAGAACCTGGCCTGACACAAGCTTCAAGCAGTCCACGAGCCCAGATCAGTGATAAAAACATGTACTTTCCAATTTGCCCTACCTTTAGAAGTTTAAAAAAAAAAAAAATCCGTAAAACATCAGGGAAAAAACCCCAAGTTGAAAACCATAGGAAATCCCAGACACGGACACCGAATGCTGGTGCGGATATGGGATAACAGGGACTCGTGGACGTGGCCGATGGAAAGGCAAAGTGGGGCAGTCACTCTGGAAGGCAGGCGGTAGACTGAATATGCGTCCCCTCTGTCAAATTCGTGTGCTAGAACCTAATCCCCAGTGCGATGGTATTTGGAGGTGGGGTCTTTGGGCGGTGAGTAGGTCCAAGAGTGGAGCCCTCATGAAGGTATTATGCCCTGATAAAAAAGGCCCCAGAGAGCTCCCTCACCCCTTGTGCCACATGAGGACAGCCATCTAGGAACAGGAAACAGTACCCTGAATCTGCTGGCACCTTAATCTTGGACTTCCCAGCTTCCAGAACTGTCAACAATAGATTTCCGTTGTTTTTAAGCCCCTGCCACCGCCCCCCCCTCCCCGCCCATCTATGGCATTTTGTTATAGCAGCCACATAGGACTGAGACAGTCTGGCGGTTTCTCACAAGGCTAATACGGGCTCACGTGTGACCCCAGGCATTTACCCCAGCGAACTGAAAACTTGTGTCCACGCAAAACCTGCACATGAATGTTTATAGCAGCTCCATTAATAACCAGCAAAAACTGGACCCAGACAAATGTCCTTCAATAAACAAGTAAACAAACCAGGATACATCTATACGAGGGAGTGTTATTCGACGATCAAAAGAAATGAGCAAGCAAGTTACAAAAACCCACGGAGGAACCTTAGATGCGTTTTGCTAAGTGAAAGAAGCCAGTCTGAAAGTACGACATACTGTAGGATTCCAACTAACTGGGACATTATGGAGAAGGCAAACTATGGAGACGGTAGAAAGATCCGTGGTTGCCAGGGGTTGAGGGAGGGGGAAGGGTCAGAAGGTGGGACAGAGGTTTTTCCGGGTGGTGAAACTATTCAGTATGATACTATCATGGTAGACAAATGATATTATGCCTTTGTAAAACTTGCAGAACTGCCTACCACAAAGAGAGACCCCTACTGTCAACTACGGACTTTAGTTAGTAATATCATCGTGGGTCATCAAAGAGTCGCATGTGCTACTGACGGAGCCAGCTAGGAACCCCCGAAATAGTCCATTTTTTAAAAGATACAGCATATAATTTATTAGTGGTAGATGATCCATAGTCCAACAAAACTCTACAGCAATGTAGGAATATCATCTGACTCCCTTGATATTTACAATCTCAGGAAAAATAAGGCATGGTAAGCAGCAGAGAGCAGAAACCCACACTGAATTTGATCATGAGAAAGTCATTCCATCCAGAAAACGTAAGAACTCTAAAATCATCATGCTGTGCACCTTACACTTCTACAGTGCTGTATGTCAATTATATCTCAATAAAACTGAGAATGGGGGGGGGCGGGGGAAGCTTCCACACCAGAAGGTCGCTCCCTTACGGTGTCTCACTAAAAGTTATGATGCAGAAGTTTAGTTAATGCCTAAAAGTCATTCTCAATCTTGATTTTAGTTTCAACAAGAAACTTTCCGAGTGTTTCAACATCTCCAAGTGAGGAAGAATGACAGGTGTTACCATCCATATCTCCAAGGAATGTACCTTAAATGGTTCAGAGACGAGAACCGTCTACTGTCTCTGAGAGGCTGCTGGTGTCCACAGCAGGAAAACGCTGTCTGACTTGCAAACTGGATATGGAAGCTGTTGATGGGAGAAGAGGCGGGCCACGAGGTCATTCCCATTTCCGGAAGTCTGTTTCCCTGCCCACAACCACCATCAAATCACCACCGGCAAGGAGTGACATTCAGATTCTGCATCGTAAAAACAGGGTCACAGCAGCAACAGAAAAAGTTATCAGCACTCGTAAAACGTGGAAAATGTAACATGAGATTTCTGCCGGCTTTAAAGGGAACTAACACACGCAAACCAAAAGGGAACAAAAGCAAAAAAACAAAAACAGAGCACACATCTGCTTTTCATCTGCAAACAGTCGTCACAGCAAGGAGCACGAGGGCCGAGTTAAGTGGAGTGTCCCAGCGTTTAGAAATCCTACCTCCGGAGTCCTTGGGCAACCGAAGCTAAGCTCTTTGAGAAACTTTTAAGAAACAGACATAGGACGGTACCCGTGAAATCCACATGGTGTCAGAACCTAAATTGTTTCAGGATTTCTGCGGTTTTTAGCAGTGCTTCCAATGTCATCTAAGGAATATTCCTGTGTAAATCCTCCACTTCCAGTTCCCACATGCTTTCATGGATGGGGTTGTCGGAAAGATCGGTCATCTTCACGGCCTGAAGGCAGGGCTCAGGGCTGCACACCTGGACCACTCCCATCACCATCACATACTTTCCTGGAAGAAGAAAAGCCCTTGGTGATGTTCACACTGATACAAAAACAAACACAAAACGGAGACCCCGTCCTTCAGAGAGCTTAATTTTATCAGAGAGGCAAATTAGAGACAAAAAAGGTGGGGGGGAGAGTAGAAATCAAAATGCCAAGGCAGTCAGTGATCGATCGATCTAATATACACATAGACAATAGATGTATATCTATTTACATACATATATACATACATAGACAGTAAGTTCAACATTTAACGTGGACGATGACACCTGTATCTTCTTTGGCTCCTGGGTTAAAAATGTTGTAACAAGGGGCGCCTGGGTGGCGCAGTCGGTTAAGCGTCCGACTTCAGCCAGGTCACGATCTCGCGGTCCGTGAGTTTGAGCCCCGCGTCAGGCTCTGGGCTGATGGCTCGGAGCCTGGAGCCTGTTTCCGATTCTGTGTCTCCCTCTCTCTCTGCCCCTCCCCCGTTCATGCTCTGTCTCTCTCTGTCCCAAAAATAAATAAAAAACGTTGAAAAAAAAAAATTAAAAAAAAAAAAAAAAAAATGTTGTAACAAAATTCAAGCAAGCTACCATCACGCGCAAAACAATTACGCCCAAGGGATGGAAGAGACTCCCATCCCAGGATGTTCTGAGGCAGGGGCAACCCCCCCTCCCCCACCCAGCTTTTCTCTTATGTCTGTTTCTTGCCCAAACGCTACAGGGTATGTGGCTGGTCTCCGCGCACAGGGCCAGTCCAGTCCTCTTTCTGCAAAGACACCCCCCCGACAGCCACAAAGTAAATCCAACGGTCCGCTGATGCCAGAAGAGCTCAGCTGGCCGCAGTACCCTTCCGTGCCACCCTGTTGTTCCAACTGCCCGGGACCAATCCCTGCCACCGGCCGGGCACATCCCAGCAAACCAACAAGAGAGCAAATGAACAAGAGAGTGGGTCGCCATCAGGACGATCTAATGACATATGAACCACAACTCTTCCCATTCCCTTGGGGGAAGTGGCTCTCCTTGAAAGCGAAACTTGGCCAGTCCGAACCACACACAACTCAATTGTGTAAAAAACCCCAAACACAGCAGGAAGGGCAGGCTCTCTGCCAGCCCCCAATGCGTGCCCCTGCGAGGCTGCTTTGGTCGCAGGGCTTCTGAGTTTGCAGGCAGGCCCCAGGGCTCTGGCTGAAGGAAGCCTGGCAAGCAGACGCCTGCCTCTCTGGGTTTCTACCCCTTGCACGATGGGTTTAGGTTTCTCTGAACCCACCTCCAGATCCCACCGGAGCGAGCCATATGGGGATCCTCGGTGACAGGGGCCAGTTCTAAAACTACACTTTGCCGATACCCTCTGAATAATTCTAACGCGCTGGGAGTCACGGAACCCTCAGAAAAAGAATGACTGAAGACCCGAGGCAAGATGACCATGCCCAAGCAGATCCCAACCAGGGGAGGTTAAGAGGAAATCTACACGAAGGAACACACAACTAAGTGGACAAGCTCACTGGTGTGAGTCCTCTCCCCCCGAGTTGAGACAATCCGGTCCGTAGTGTTCATTCTACCCACACCCCCCTCCTCTCCCCTTCCAGTGGCGTCTCTCCATGGTCTCCTTACTCCTTCGCCACCATGCCCGCCCCCTCCTTTCCATCAGGCCTTCATCCTCCGCCCTGGACCCCTTCGATGGCTTCTACTCCAGACTCTCTCCAGCCACTTCCTCTTCACAACCACCCCCACCCTGCTGGTGCCAAGACTGTTTTTCTCAAACAAAGCTCCAGCCTCCACACACTTCCATTCCTTATACTTGTCACATGTCGTGAAACCTCCTGATTGTTTTCCCGTTTGAAAATGCTAAAAAAAAAAAAAAAAAAAAAAAAAAAGCCCAAACATTTTCAGCTCACAGCCCTCTGAAGAGGCAGCAGCCTGTAGTTTGCTGACCCTGTGCTAGAGTGATGCTACAGCGATGAGGGCAGAACAAGTCTGACGGATGGGGCAAGGTCAGGTGAGGGGAGAAGGGAAAAGGAGCACTTCGTAGTAACAATAATCACATTTTTTTGAAACCTCACGATGAGCCAGGCACGACGGTAAGGCCTTCTTTTTTTTTTTTTTTTTTTTTTTTTAACTGGATCCACACAACAGGCCCCTTTTTGACAAAGGCAGGACAGATCCAGAAAGGTTAAGCACTCCAGGCAGCTCAGCTGGAAAAGAGCAGAGCCAAGAATTCAACCTAAGTATAAAGATACAGTGGTCCAAAAGACCCATCCCGGCCCTCCAGTAGTCAGGCCTACTGGTTCTCAAGAGTGTGGCCCCAAGGCCATCCAAATCGGCAGCACCTGGGAGCTAGTTAGAATTGCAAATTCTTAGTCTGGAGGCGGGGGGGGGGGGGGGGGGGTCGTCTGTGGGTTAAGGTTAAGCATCCGACTCAGGCTCAGGTCCTGATCTGTTCTGAGTTCGAGCCCCGCCTCAGGCTCTGTGCTGACGGCCCAGGGCCTGGAGTCCGCAGCGGATTCTGTCTCCTACTCTCTCTGCCCGCCCCCACCCTCCCCAACCACCCCCCGCCCCCGGCCCCGCTAGCGCGCTCTCTCAAAAATAAATAAATTAAAAAAAAAAAAAAAAAAAAAAAGAAATGCAAATTCTCAGCCTCACCCAGACGTAAAGAAGCTCTGAGGGTGGAGGCCAGATATGAGTCCGAACAAGCCTTCGGGGTGCGTTTGAGCTGATTTAAGGGGCAAACATTAAAGAACTACAGCCTAAGGCAGTTCCGCGAAGGAGGCGCAGTAGAAAGCTCTCCAAGAGTCTAGACTTCAGGGATGAACAGAGGCTGCCCGGTACAGGGTTTTCCAAACCCTGATGGGGGAGAAAAATCACCTGTGGGCAAGGGCCTTGTTACAAACACTGACGCCGGGGGTACCTCCACCGCAGATTGCGACTAGGGGAGTCCCCGGATCCGAGCGTCTACGCGGGGTGCGGGCGAAGCTTACCAGCAGGTCAGCTTGACTGCGGGGGTGTGGGGAGGGGGGCGGGGCGAGGGACCGGCCAGGCCCCGCCCCCAGCGGCCCACCACCGGGACCCGCCCCGCGTTCCAGTCTTGCCGTTACCTGGGGCCAGGCAGGGTCGCCCGCGCGGGACCCGCTCTAGGCCGCGCACCACGAAGGCCCCGCTCGGGTCCCGCAGCCGCGCCTCGCCGCCGCCCGCCGCCAGCACCGAGCCCTGCATCCACACGGTCACCAGCTCCAGCGGCTCGCGGCCCGCCGCCGCCCGCGACAGCCGCCACGCGCCCGGGCCGCCCTCCGCGTCGCGCCGCAGCTGCTCGGCCAGCACCTTGAGCGGCGGCGACCGCGGCAGCCGCACAGCCGCTGGGCCGCCGCGGGCGAAGGAGTCCGCTGCCCCCACAGCCGCCGCCGCCATGCTGCCCCAAGTCCGCTTTCCCGCCAACTTTGATAGGCAGCGGGGCCGGGGCCGTGGCCACCAATCAGGGGGTGTTCTGGCGGAACGGAGCAATCATCGGCGTCGGGAGGCGGGGCTTCCCAGCCCGGCGGCCTCCACCGGTCTCCAGGAGTGCGCATGCGTACGTCAAGTAAATAAACGTCCCCAAGCAGGTGGGTGGAGGGATGAAGCGAACCACAAGAGAATAAATACACGGAGGGAGGTAAACAGCTTCTTGTTTCGACGCATCTCAAAACTTGATGTCTATGCCTGTCACCCGAGAATGTTTTCATCTTTACATCACCTTGCGTGGTAGGATTACTCCGAAGTTAAGCAATACTAGTTAATACTGGAAGGAATAGTAGCATGATGAGGCCACGTTTATTGGGAGTGATAAAGAGTCGAGTCACGAGAGAAGGCTGGGAAGAGGGACAGGGACAGCTGGTAAAAGGGACACTTTTATTACTATTTTCATGATATTTTAATAACAATAATTTAAAACTTAAAATACATTGTTCGCAAAATAAATGAACATTGTAGAAAACTTGCAGAAGAAAATCTGGAATAATAAAAAAAAATTGTAAAAATCACTTCGAGATATCCACTGTTAACTTTTGGGAGTATTAGCATCCATATGTTTGACCTACAAATAATGTTTTCTGTATTTTTTCACTTAATAATGACATTTCCGCATATCAACAAATACCCTTTGCGGCCTCGCGAATGACTTCATGATGTTTCATTTGTCAGATCACCTGTTTAACCAGTATTCTACAGTTGGACTTTAAGACCATTTCCAACTTGTCATTGTGTAAACTCACTACTGTGAGCCTACATAGAGCTGAATCTTTGTACGCGTTTCAGATAAATTCTTAGAAATGGAATTCCTCCCTAAAAAGGGTAGGTCCACAGTGAGCAAAATCCACAAATCCTTAACCAGGCAAATCCTTAAAGTCAAGACTAGTCCTTAGGAGACTTTGTACTCCCAGGGCTCCTGCAGTACAGAGGGTACTGTATATTCAGCAAGAGCTCGATCTTTCTACAGCAGTTAAGATGTACTGAGCCAGGCCGTGTCCTAAGAGCTTTGCAGGGAGAGTTCCATGGACTCCCACACCCTGTAAAGACTGTGTTTTACACAGATAAGGAAACAGACTCATGAAAGCTATGTGACTTGCCCTTGGCCTCTCTGCTTGTAGCCTCTGTGGGATCCTGGCCTCTACACCTCCACTCTGAGCTGTAATATAACCAGGCTGCTGGGCTGAGAAGGGAGCAGGCACATTAGCCAATAGAGATTCCAACCCTTCCCGTCTGGTGGGTCCCCAGTGCCTTCCCCTGGGCACCTGAACGCCAGAGAAGTGATGGTAAAGGGAGCTGGGGTAAAGGGAAAGGCCCCTAGGCAGCAGGCACTACACGTGCAGGGCCCAGACAGGAGACAGCAGGAACCAATGGAAACACTGCCAGCATTTCAGAATGTCTGGGATACAGAGTGCAAAGGCAGGAGTGGGCATAAACGAGGCTGTACCCACATAACCTCATTTCTTACGCTCATTTCTCAGGAGACAAAAAGGAGGTTCAGGCCAATGACAGGCCTGTGAGGGGGAGAGCCAGGATTCAAATCCAAGTCCCTCCAATCCCAAACTTCATGCTCTTGAACCACTCATGTCATCTCACTGTCCTTCCTGGTGCCCACCTCCCCCCCCGCCACCCCGCATCAAAGATGCCTCGTCACCTTTGCTTGTGCTGTCCTTGGCCTGATGTGCGTTCCCCCGAACTCTCCCAGTTGAAACCTGGCTCAGTCACCAAGTGCCTGCCCCCACCAAACCACTTTTATTCCGGGAGACGTTGTTGAGCTAATTTTTCAAGTCAGTTTCTCCCATCTAGATCCATTATAATGTATGATCGCCACATTAAAAAAAAAAAAAAAAATGTTGACAATGTATTCAGTGCTTAACAAATAAAAGCTGTCTGTGGTGGACTCTGGTCCGGGGGCAGCCAGTCTGCAAACCTGGCCTCTGCAGTGCAAGCGTTTCTCCTTAGTACCCAGGTGGCTGGCGTGGTAACTGATGGGCAGGCAGCCCCTTGGAACCTCCTGAAAAAGATCTAAGGCGCTGCTGCATTTTGCCAGCTTCCGGGGTTGCAAAAGCCATGTCTGAAATCACCATCGTGAGCAGGCCGACGGGTCTGGTAACACACACTGGGTGAGCCTGCCCTCCATGGAAGATTATCTCCCTCCCTACCCGTCACCCTCTCACCCTGGGCCTTGAGCAATCCCCTGTGCCTTTAGCAAATAAAGCAAGATCAAAGACCCTTGGAAGGGAATTTCCTGCCACCTAAGGACAAAGGTAAGACAAGGGGAATTCTAGGCCTTGACCTCGCATTCAGCCTACCCATTCACCAGTTCTCAGGCAGATCGGGCTAAAATGCTTCTGGTTGCCTGGAACAAAGACCGAACCCTCCCGCCCCAAGAAAAGAAGTTTATTCTGGAAGGATGTCCACACAGTAACATCTTCAAAACAGCCATAGTTGTTGTTAGCTGAGCGTTTCCTATGTGCTAAGCACCATGCCAGGTATTTCATGGGCAGAGTCTCAGCGAGGGAATCGCCTCATGACAGTGCTAAGAAGTAAGTGCGTTTCTTAAGTCCGTTTTACAGATGAAGAAACTGAGGCTTGGAGAGGTAATGTGACCTCCCCCACCCCCACCCCAAAGACCACACAGCTAGTAAGAGGTGCAGCCCTCTCAGGTGCCTTAATAATCAGGTCCCCAGATGAGGGAGACTTTTACCCACTATCGTGGGTCATCCAGGGAGCAATTCCCTGGGGGATTAAAAAAAAAAAAACCAAACAAACCAAAAATGAAAAAACAGTTCTCTCAAACAAATCTTGGGGGCGCCTGGGTGGCTCAATCGGTTAAGCATGCAACTTCAGCTCAGGTCATGATCTCACAGTTCGTGAGTTTGTGCCCCGTGTCCGGCTCTGTGCGGACAGCTCAGAGCTTGGAGCCTGCTTCGGATTCTGTGTCCTCTCTCTCTGCCCATCCTCCACGCTCTCTCTCTCTCTCTCTCTTTCTCTCTCTCAAAAATAAAACCATTAAAAACTACAAAAAGCTTTTAAAAACCCAAATCTTGTAGTTAATGAGACGCACGCCAAAGGAAGCTGGTGAGGGGGGCAGTATCTAGACGTCTCCAGCTTACTGTGAAACGTAACAAAGGGGAAGGTGGTTTGCGGGGCAGGTAGAGGGGGGGACAGGTGGACAGATACCCAGTAAGGTGAGTAAACTCCAGAAGTTCTGGTGCTGGGCCAGCCCTGCAGAAGGGTCCTACGGGGGGGGGGGGGGGGGGGGGGGGGGCAGGGGACTGGGCCTTTGTGCTCCGTACTGACCAGTCGCCGGAGGTGGGGGTGTAACTGAGGGCCATTCCCACAGAGGGACTCGGCTGGCCACCAGCAGCTGCCGGTTCTGCCAGCCTCTGGGGAGTGAGCCCTTCAGTGCAGAGGGCAGGTCTGACCCCTCCCGCCTGCCCAGTTCAGCTCAGCTGCCTTCAGCTCCCACCGACAAGCATGTATCCATTCAACAAGCAAGAAACAGGCACCCCCTCTATGGCGGGCTCCGTGCTGCCCCTGGGGCTGTCGAGACTTACAAGGAAGACCCGACCCCGGCCCAAAAGGGGCGAATCAACTAGGAGGACAGACCTAGAAAGAGACACCACTAGATGTCCTCTCCCCCTCACTTCCTCCACTGCAACCCCGCTTGCCTCCCTTGGACACAGCAGGCGCCCTCCCACAGCAGGACCTTTGCAGGTACCACAGTCTGTGAAGTTGGGAAATTCGAAATTCAATGTGTAGTTAACACTAACAGCCCATCCCGGCACACTAGCCACAGTTCAAGGACTCAGTCGCCTCATGCGGCTAGTGGCGACCATGTTAGAGTAGCTCTGAGCAGTGGAGGGTGGGGCCCCCTTAGCTGCTGGCTGCATGGGCCTGGGTGCAAGGGACCCACATTTTCCTTGACTTTTCAAGAAATCCCAAACCACTGAGAAGGAGATCTATGCTGTCTCTGGCAGATCCGTGAATGCCCCGAAGTCTGTCTGTACTCCTGCCAGCTTCCTGTCATTAATTCCTTCCTTAAGAAAGTTAGCTCTCGGGGCGCCTGACTGGCTCCGTCAGTGGAGCATGAGACTCTCAATACAATCTTAAATTTAAAAAAAAGAAAACAAAGTTAGCTTTTATCAAGCACTTACCGTGTGCCTGGCGCTATTACAAGCCTTTGCACACTTTGTCTCATTTAAGCCTCTTGATGGCCCTATAGGGTGGACAAAATCATTGTGCCCGTCTTAGAGATCAGAGAGGTCAAAGAAGGCACTGGGGAATCAGGAGCCCTGAGTTCAGGTCTTTCGCTACCACTGCCTGGCTGGGTGGCCTTGGGCAAGACTGACCTCTGAGCTTCAGCTTCCCTTTCTGTGGCATTTAGGGGCTGGGTCATCCTAACTCACGGCTTCCCTGCATACATAGGACCTCTGTCTGCAGCCAGACTTGATAACGAATTCCCCAGGACTTCAACCTCTGGCCCCTGCGAGGAAATCCTCTGATCCCCAAGGAAATCCTCACCTGTCATGCCAATCCTGGCTGGTGAGCCCCTCACTGTGGGCAAAAACACAGCCAAAGACATAGATGAACCGCCTCCCCCCAAAAAATAAAGAGTGAGAGGCAACAATTATCGAGCCCGGACTCCACCTTAACGTACATCGTCTCCTTTCATGCCCACAATAATCCATGAGGTAGGTACTGTGGGTGTACCCATTGTACCCATGCAGAAGACCGAGACCCAAAGAGGTTTAGCTCACCCAGGAGCAGGATCACGTATGCTCGCCATACCTAACCCAGCATTCCCACCCCTGGGTTCCTACCCTACGGAAATGAAAACTTAGGTCCACGCCGAAAGCACGGATGTTTGCAGCAGCTAGTTTGTGTTTGCCCCAGACAGAGACAGGTCAGATGTCATTCAGCAGGTGAACAGAGAAACACACTGGTACATCCACACTCTGAAATACCACTCAGCGAGAAAAAGGAATAGACAGTGGGTAGATAGGGAAAGTTGGATAAATCTCAAAAACATTCTATTGGGTACAAAAGAAAGCAGACCCAGGGGCGCCTGGGGGGGCTCAGTCGGTTAAGCGTCCAACTTCAGCTCAGGTCATGACCTCACGGTTCGGGGGTTCGAGCCCCGCGTCAGGCTCTGTGCTGACAGCTTGGAGGCTGCTTCGGATTCTGCGTCTCCCTCTCTCTCTTCCCCTCCCCCACTCACACTGTCTCTCTCTCTTTCGAAAATAAACATTAAAAAAAAAAAAAGAAAGCAGACCCAAAAGTTCTCATCCTGTGGGATTCCACTTATGACATTCTGGAATATTCTGGAATGGCTAAAACTAGGGGGACAGAAAACAGATCAGTGGTTGCCAGGGGCTGGGGGAGGCAGAGAGGACTGAATGGAAAAGGGGCTGCAGGAGGGCACCTTTTGGGGTGATGGAATTATTTTGTGTCCTGGGTGTGGTGGTGGTCATTACACAAATATCTACCTGTGTTACAACTCATTGAACTGTATGCTCACACACACACACACACACCCAGAGCAGAAGCCCAGCCCCAGGCTAAGGTGGCTGCAGGCCTGCCTGTGGTGATGGTTCCACCCAGCCAGGAAACACCACTGCCTCTTTCCCTCTTTGGCGGACTCAGCCCAGGGACGAAGCAAGTTCAACCACGTATAAGTTAATGCTTATAGAGTCTGGGGTTGGGGGAGGGGAGGGGGAGGAAGGAGTGGGGAGTGACTGCTAAACAGGTACATGGCTCCTTTTGGCCTCATGAGAATGTTCTGGAAATAGGTTGAGACACTGGTTGTACACTTGTGAATGTGCCGAACGCCACTCTGTGTTTTGGTTTTTTTATTTGAGAGAGAAAGAGTGTGAGTGGGGGAGAGGGGCAGAGAGAGAGAGGGAGAGAGAGAGAGACTCTCAAGCAGGCTCCGTGCTCAGCTCGGAGCCCAACGCGGGGCTCGATCCCACGATCCCACGATCCCACGAACCTGGGATCATGACCTGAGCCAAAATCAGGAGTTGGCTGCTCAACCAACTCAGCCAACCCAGGTGTCCCTGAATCGTACGTTTTGAAATGGCTGATTTTAGATGATATAAATTTCACCTTTATTTTTAAACAGGGGGAAAAAAAAGAAAAAAGCTCAAACCAGAAAACAAAAACCTATCCAGGCGTAACCATGCCCTACCTCTACCCTCAAGAACCAGGTTTCAGAGGAAGTCGAGGGACTCACCCAAAGCCACACAGCCAGTCTGAGGCTGCCCCTGAATCAGTAGCTTTCGAAGCCTGAATCCTTTCCCCTGGACGTATGTGATAAGATGGGTTAAATATCACCCCCCAAAAAAGTGACTTTTTATCACCTGGAAGCCCGGGCTGGCCGTTTCTCTTTTGCCACGGACGACCTCGGATCAGTGTAGGTGGGGCTTGGAAAAACATTTTCCAAACCAAAAATGGGGACAGAAGGCAGTCCAGGGTTCCTTCTCCCCTGAGTACTGTGACCTGATTTATGTGAACATTCGCCCAGATGTTTAAAGAAACACCCAGGCCAAGATATACTCATAACAGACCCCCTTTCCCAAAATGATCACAGTTCTGTGAAAGCGGAACTGTTTTAGACCGTCAAGAGCGGGCTCCACACGCACGCTTGTACAGAAAGAAAAAACCTTCTGAGCCAAGGGGGGAATAGGCACGCCTTATCTCATCGGGCGGGAAGGAAAAGTGGGGCACTAGGGATGTCCAAATGGCCCCCCAAGGGCAGCAAGTGCTTGGGTTTAGGCTGAGGGCAGAGGGATGGACAGGATCACCTCCCCTCCCTCCCCCCTGCAGCCCACCAAAGCCTCAAAGCAGTGTCTCCAAACCCGAATGCCTCAACCGTCAGAAAGGGGTAGTTTCCCAACAGTGCCGGGACTGTGGTTTTGTGGGGGGCCGTGACCCTCATTACAGGTTCACCGAGGCATACGGCCGGGTGCTCACCTCTGAGGGACTCAAACTTCAGCCTTGCAAAACAGCGACACTCCTGAGCGAGCCCAGCTGGAAACAAAGGAAGTATGAGTCAACCCTGACAGGTTCTTAAAAACGGCTGCATTTAGGTGCTGCAGGCGGGCCAGAGACGGGTCTGTGTGAGCCTGGGCTGGGAGCCAGGTGCCAACACCCCCCACCTCCCAGCCATCCTCGGGGACCTGTGGGCAGCGGGCTAGCTAGAGGGGGCCGGGTAGCACCAGCCGGGGAACTGGTGGGGAGACACTTCCACCCAGGCACCTGCTGCAGGGGAGTGGGCTTGGGGAGTGGGAGGGAGCCAGGCTCCAGGAGGGACGGCCCGGGGAGCCCTTGGACAAAGGGGAGAAGGACCCCGGTTGCGTGCGAGTGCAACCTCTGAGCCGTACCGCCGACCGGCCAAAGAGACGTGATGTGGCCCCATTTCACAGAAGAAGACTGAGTCTGATCCCTTTAGTCATTTCTTCTTTCGACAAGCCTTCGCCCAATGCCTGCTACGTGCCAGATGCCGGAATGTGGTAGCGAACGAAACAGACAAGGACTGTGATTTTATGAGTTTGCAGTTAGGTGAGAGGTGAGGAGGAGGAAGGAGAGACCGGCTTCTGGTGATGGGCGTGCACGTGAAGGAGCTCAACCAGGAGCAGGGAGGGAAGACCTTTACCCGGAAAGGCTCTGCCCACCGCCAATGCTTAGTTTGAGACCCGAATGATGAGTGATCCAGGGAAGGGCACTGCAGGCAGACGGGGCAGCAGATGCAAAGGCCCTGAGGTGGGAATGACTGTCTGAGGGCCAGACAGCCCCGGGTTGGGTGCAGTGAGTGAGGGGGTAACGGGCAGGGGTGGGGGACTGTCAAGAGGGGGGGACTGTCAAGAGGGGTGCACGGCGGTGGCGGGGGGCCTGATCAGGGAGAGACTCACGTTTTGTTCTAAATGCAGCAGGGCTTGTCTAGGGTTGGGGGGCGACGTGGAGACAGGTGTGCTCTGATTTTCATTTTTGTAGCTGCTCCTGGCTGCAGTGTGGAAAACGGACCGTGGGGGCAGGGAAGCGGGGACAGCCAGGAGGCTGTCACTGCAGTGACTGGAGGTGTCTGATGCTTAGAGCAAGGAGGCATTGGAGAGGTGAAGAGAAGTGGCTGGTCTCAGCAACCCCCAAGCCCCCCAACCATGGCCTGATAAGGGGAAACAAAGAAAGGAGTCAAGGATAACACCCTGCTTGGGAGGCTTGAGCATCTGGGCTCAGGCAGGTGCCCCTGACTGAGACATAGACGGTTGCAGCAAGGTCCCCCGGCAGGAATTGACTGTCCCCCTTTCTCCCTGTAACCCCCAGCACCCCAAAGGGAAGCCCAGAATGCCCTGCCTTCCCACCTCTCCTGGCCTCCTTCCGTCTATCCTCACCTCAGGCCCTTCCCACGTTGTCCCCTGATGTAGCATCTCTGTCCCGTCTCCACCGCTCGGGCCCTCCTGCCAGAGGGCCCTTTCTCCCTTGGGCTGAGAGGGAGCCCCCCCCCGTCCCCTGCACCCCCCACCCCCACCCCGTGTTAGGACACCTCTGATGGGCTGGGGAGGGCAGCGGCTCTAAAGGCACAGCCTACTGGATTTGAATTCCACCTTGACCACCTCCTAGCACGTGCTCCTGAGCAAGTTCCTTGACAGGACTCCATATCTACATGTGCACCGTGGGGTTGAAAACACAAGTCGCTACCACAGTGGGGCAGGTGCAGGTTTAAAGAAGGAGCACTCACTCCTTCGGCTCCTGGACCGTGAGAAGCGTCACCAAGGGCCGGATGGTGTTTTCGCTGATGCAGGGAAGCAACCACTCGTGGGTATTTCTGCGCTCGGACCCCCACGCTAATTTGGGGAAGCGCGTACGGGGATACGAAGAGGCCGGCACCCGCCAGGAGGACTATTTCATGTGAGTCTTCAAAGGGTCACCCGACGGATGCACGAATGGCTGCGTGAATGCACCCCACACCCCTGCACAGAGGATGTCCTCTCCTGCTTTTACAGGAGGGGGAACTGAGGCCTGGGCCCACACAGCTGGATACGCTATGCGTGGGGGCGGGCTCCTTCGCGAGTCTTTCTCTGGCCAGCGGGGACCCCGAGACGGGTCCCCAAGAACCCTGGGTAGGCCACGCCTTCCCTGCGGCCCCGGCACTCAGTTTCATGCCACAGCTGCCACCGGGGCCAGATGTCCTGCCCTCATTTACATCCCTTCTACACCCTGCAGCCAGAGGAGCGAGAAGGGGAAGCCACAGGTCAGACCCAGCCCAGGTCACAGTGCCTGCTGCCTTGGCCATGCAGTCTGCTGGAAACCAGACGATGGGGTTTACAGGAATCAGGGCCTCTGAGCAGCACCAAATGTGAAAGCAAAACTCACACCGGCACACACACACACGTGCACACGGAGGAACACGCGTGCGTGGGCACACACACACGCACACACGTGTGCAGGCACACACAGATGCCGACGGCGCGCCCGTGCCCCAGCACATGCGCGCCGCTCCCTCCAGACCACCCCCATCCCGAGTGGCGAACTCTGACCACCCCACCCTCCAGCAAGCCCCCCACCCCAGCAATCGCAGCTGCCCGGAACACGGGCGGGGAGCCCTGGGCTGGGGCGCGGGCTCCTTCGCTGCCTAGCTTGGTGCCTTCCATCAAGGGGTTAGCCCTCCCGGACCTCGGTCTCTGTCATTACTAAAGCAGAGACAATCACAATAAAAAAAAAAAAACAAAAAAACAACCCGCTTCCTTGAGAAGGGGGCTCGTGGCCAGCCGAAGCACAAAGTATGTACTCAGGAAAAGCCTGTCAAAGGACTCAAAACAATACCCACGACAGATGGAGGACCTTCCGTGTCTATAGGTGGAATCCCATGAATGCTCACAGCTCATCCAGGAGGCAAGAGGGCTCTCACCTTACAGAAGAGGAAAACTGAGGCCCCAAAGGTAATGGCGTCTCGTCCAGGGCACCAAGGTCTACGCATCTCCTGACTCCAGCCCCCCAGCATGTCTGTACAGACAGACACAGGCCTGCCGGGCCCACCCAGTGCTGTCCCCGGGGGAGTCTCCCTGGCCCTCCATGCCCCACAGGTCCTGGAAGGGTCCCTGGCCGGCTGGCATCCGGGGCCAGTGAGCAGGGGCCCCGGCAGCCGCGTGGAGGGGGCTGAAAAGGAGAGGACTTGTCCGGGGTCACCCAGTACATAGGGTCTGGGGTCACTGTAACAAATTACCATGAACTAGGGGGCTTAAAACAATAGATACTGATTCTCTCACCTTTCTGCAGGCCAGAAGTTCAAAATCAAGGTGGCAGCAGGACTGCACTCCCTCTGGAGGCTCTGGGGTACATGCCTTCCTTCCAACTTCTGGCTCTGGGGCTGCGTGATTCCGATCTCTACCTGCACCTTCCCCCGGCCTCCACCCCTCTGGGTCTGTGTGTCCAAATCTCCTGACCTTCTCTTAAAAGGACACGTGCCACTGGGTTGGGGACCCAACCTAAATCCAGATGTTCTATTGAAAGATCCTTAATTATACCTGCAAAGACCTTTTTTTCCCCAAATAAGACCCCATTCATAGATTCTGCGTCTCTTTGAGGGACGCGATTCAACCCACTGTACTCGATGAGTCAGGGGCAATCAATACAAGGCAGAGCCCTTCCTGCAGCCCAGCTCTTAACTGAGGTGTCATTAACATGACCAGAGTGGGGACAAGAGACAGATTTTGGAGGCTCTCAGCCTGGCTCGGAATCCTGACCTCACCTCTTTATGTGCTGTGGGACCACAAGAAAGGGACGCGCCCTCTCTGTGCCTTGGTTTCTTTACCCTTAAAATGAGGATAAGACAGACCTTGCCTCCTAGTGGAAATTAAATGAGTTGATACATGTAAAGCCTCAGAAAGGTGCCTGTCTGGAACCTAGAAAGCTCTCAATAAATGTCTGATGAATAAATACATAAAATCACGTCTGGCACAATTTGAATGCTCCATACATGCTAACTACTGGCTGAGGGAGGTGCTGGGGAGGAAAAATTTTCCTCTTTCCCTGAAGGTTCTTTTTGCTGGTCTAAGAATTAAATTGACATGAGACAGATGAAGAGGAGAAAATCAGATTTAATTACATACATACAGAGGCCCCACAAGGATTAGGAGGCCCATGGGCAGTCAGGCTTCTATGGCATCCAGAGCTGAGGAGAAGGGGTAGGGAGGGCTCTGGGAGGGCGCAGGAAGAGGAAAAAGAGTAAATGTTTGGTAAGCAAATGTTTGCTGGGACACTTAGAAGCAGTGGGACACAGAGAAGAATTTTAGCCGACTGACTTTGCCAGCTATCTCCCTGCCCTCGTTCACACTATGTTGGGATTGTCTGTGCGGACAGCTCCCTTCCCGCAACAGGCCCTCTGTCTAAATATGTTCAAGCAGTTAGGAGGATGGTCAAAGGTTCTTCCTGAGCCCTCTGTTTCTTTTCTTTGTTCTTTTTTAATGTTTGTTTATTTTTGAGACAGGGAAAGAGACAGAGCATGAATCTGAAGCAGTCTCCAGGCTCCGAGCTGTCAGCACGAGCCCGACACGGGGCTCGAACTCGCAGACTGTGAGATCATGACCTGAGCCGAAGTTGGACACTCAACCGACCGAGCCACCCAGGCGCTCCCAGAGCCCTCTGTTTCTAAAAAATAATCAACCTAGGGGCACCTGGGTGGCTCGGTCGGTTAAGCGTCCGACTTTGGCTCAGGTCATGATCTCACGGTCCGTGAGTTCGAGCCCCGCGTCAGGCTCTGTGCTGACAGCTCGGAGCCTGGAGCCTGTTTCGGATTCTGTGTCTCCCTCTCTCTCTGCCCCTCCCCTGTTCATGCTCTGTCTCTCTCTGTCTCAAAAATAAATAAACGTTAAAAAAAATTAAAAAAAAATCAACCTAAAATAATCTACACGCCAAAGAGACACATTTTGGGGTGGCAAAGTTTGCTCCCCTAAAGTGGCTGGTAATTATTCCAAACGATTCTTCACCAAGCGTCTCCCTGGGTTCCCCGGTTCAATGCCCCCACCCCAAGAGAGGTGGAGAATGTCACACCTGGCCCACTTGTCAGATGAGAACACTGAGTCTCGGTGGGGTTCGGGGACGGCCGCTAGCCTGGTATCCTGGCCCCGGGGGATGGTCCCAGACTACGTCTGACCCCCAACAGTGGCTTCAAAGCAAAAAGCAAAAAGCAAGACAACTGCAAAATTGTGTCATGAAGCCAATGCTACTCCTGGCAGACAGTACAACGAAGAGCCGCGGGTCTCCGATGGCGGTCCCCAGGCCGACAGCATCAGTGTCACCCATGGATTTGCTAGCAATGCACATTCTCGGGCCCACCCCCAGAGCCCTGTAGGCAGGGCTTTTCCAGGGGCCGCTAATGCATGCGGAAGTTTGAGGACCCCTGGCCTGGGGGTGCAAAGTGCAGATGGAGAGCGGGCCACCCTGGGCTGGAATCCGGGATCAGTGGGTGTCCCCACCTCCCAGCTGGAAACGGATCGAGTCTGGTGCCGCGGGCCGCACCGAGGCCTCGTCGAGTTCACACCCGACACTGTGTAGGTGCTGGCTGATCACCGTAATTCTTCGACTTAGGGACCAACTTTCACCGGACATGACGAGTGCACACAGGTGTGTGCACATTCCTTTCAGGAAGGGGTGAAAACTGGAGATGTTAATTGGTTTCTTCAAAACCGTACTTGGTGAGTTTTTAAGGTTGGTGGTTAACTTTCCAATGGAGTCTGCTGATCCTTGAGACCCTAAAATCAGCGAACCAGTGCTTGAAGACGGGAGGTCACTGGCCCTTTCACATGTGGGTAAACCGAGGCCCCCTGACAGCCCCCTGGGAACTGAGACAGCGGTAGCAGCTGGCTCTCAGGCCCTGCTGGGAGTGCCAACCCCCCAGGAATAGCAGTTGGCTTCCGTGGAAATTCCACTGAACTGCCCTTGGCGGGCAATCGGGAACAGGGAATTCTGGGAGATGGGGCCCGTCCCCAGGGGCCCGAATATCTTTACAACCTCGCCTGGGCAGAGGGAACCCAGAGGGAGCCACGACACTGCTAGGCTTGTGTCTGAGAAATCAGCAGCTCAGGGATGATGCCAATGACCACAGCAAAAATCCCAGGTGCCATTTACGGTCACCTGTCCTACAAGGGGAGAACACTCCTACCTTACAGCTGAGGACGCAAAGGCCCAGAGTTGAAGCTGTGAGCCCAAGGTCACAAAGCTGCTGGGGGGCAGAGGAAGGATTTGAACCAAGGTGTGTCGAGCCTCAGGGTCTGGGAGATTTGCAGGTCTGGGGGCCTCCGGGCACTGCTGGCCAGCACTCTCAAAGCCCAGCCTGGCCTGACCAAGGCTGAGGAGGAGGGAGGTTATGGCTCCCAACACCCATCTCTGTCCCTCTCTACCTGCCAAGGAAGAGGAAGCTGGACAGAAGGGGGTTGGGGGGGGGGGGTGGCAGATCCACAGAAGATTCATCACCAGTCAGAGGGGAGATTTGGGGTCCCCCCACCTCACTCGATTTCCAGGCAGGCCACCCAGACAGCAGCGTCAGACATGGGGTCAAGTAGGACCCAGAGGCTGGGGGGTGTGCCCCTCGGCCTCAGCTTCTGCATCCAAAGAATGGCGTCACATCCCCAACCCCCGGGGATCTCTGAACTCTAAGAAGCCCCAGGAGAGGCAACACCGGCCCACTGTTTCTGGTCTCTGCCTGTCGTCCCCAGAGAGCACAGTGGTGGGACTCGGGAGTCCGAATGCAGACAGGCTGGGACCAATGGGGAAGGGAGGGTGGGACGCTGGGCTTTACAGCAAGGACACTAAGCCTCAGAGAAGTTGAGTAGCAGCCCATGGTCACACAGCAGGTCGGTAAAGAGCCGATTCTGACCTTGCACACTGGTTCTGGAGCCCACGCTGCACCACTCAGCCCCGCGGCCCTGGGGGACTGGGAACTCCATGAGGAAATAATGGAATGAGTGAGGCAGGGACAAGGCGCGACATGGTGGCGGGGGAAGGTGGTGAGGAGGGGACCGCGAAGGGCTCTGCTTTGCCTTAGCAGGGACCTTACTTCTTGGAACCCGTCCTGTGGAGATGCTCCCCTGCCTCCTCCTGGGGGCTAAGCAACGGTACAGCCGGCTTTGTCTCCCCGTCCAGGGACCACACGCATTCCCTGCAAAAGGCTCTCTGTCCTCTGGCACCTGAAGGTGGGGGAGGGGTACAGACAGCACTGTGGGTGGCCAGGACCAGGGATGGTCCCTTACCCATCACAAGTCCCTCATGAGGCCATTCTTGGGCTGGGAAATTTCCTCAGTGCTACTGAATGCTGTTTTATTCCCCAGCCATAGGGCACCCCACACCGTCTGTGCGCGTGTGATTCTTTTCATTGAGGTACACCCTACGTCCAGTACAGTGCGCTCATCTCAAGCCTGTGGCTCGATCAGGTTTCACATGCACTCTTGAAAGTCACTGCCCAGATCAACATTCCAGCCACCTCTCCGGGGAGCTTTTGGAAATGCAGCATCTACCCCATGAGCATCTACCTAGTGGGTCAGAATCTGCCTTACACTGAATGAGACCTCAGGGGAATAATGGGCCCATAGCGGTGGGGGCCCTCGGTGGGGCTCATGAGACCCCCCGCACTTTCTCAAGCATGTCTGTGCGCTGCCTCGCTTAAGCTGTACAAGCCTAGGAGGCAGGAACTATTATTATCGTATTAATATCAATACCAGGTCGATATAAATGTGAACAGCTTATCTACAACGTGCCATTTTACAGGGGAGAAACCAAATCTCGGAGAGGTTTGACAACTTGCCCAAGAGTGCTACAAAGCGGGCCCGTCCAGATGTGAACGCCGACTGCCTGAGTCCAAAGCCCTAACTGATTTTACTAAATCTCTCAGAGAGTGAGCATCCCAGGACGGCCGTCCAACAAGCTGGTTTAAGAAAGAAAGCTTCCTTCTTTTCTTTCCTCCTTTGAAAAAAAAAATTTTTATTGCTTATTTATTTTTGAGAGACAGACAGAGACAGAGCGTGAGCAGGGGAGGGTCAGAGAGAGAGGGAGACACAGAATCCAAAGCGGGCCCCAGGTTCTGAGCTGTCAGCACAGAGCCCAATGCGGGACTCGAACCCACAAACTGGGAGATCATGACCTGAGCTGAAGTTGGATGCTTAACCGACTGAGCCACCCAGGCGCCCCATCTTTCCTCCTTTGAAAAAGAACCCCACAATAACAATGCTTGTGTACAATTTAAACAGAAATTCAAAGCATCCAAAGGCTTCCAGAAAACAGTCAGCATCCTTCTCGGCCAGCCCCAGCCTCCCAGCTGCCCCTTCCTGGGGGCAATCGTTCTGATCAATTTCCTGTGCTCTACAGGTACCAGCACACGGAAATGAGTCGTGTTTTCTCTCACTTACGCAAATGCGAGCCTATCCTACATCCAGACCTGCCCCTTGCTTTTATCACCCTGTACTTTGTCACCCTATTGGCACATAAAATCTGGGTTACAATGCGGATGCACCATAATTCACCCTGCCGCTTCCCGACTGCGGGGCAAACAGGTTGTTTCCAGTCTTTTACGACCATGGCAGGGCCTTGCCCTGCCACTCGGCTGCCCTGATGCCCCCCGGAAGGTGGAGGCCCTGCCCCTGTCGGGTGCAACATTGACCTTGGCAGTTACAAGGAGCGTTTCTAAACTGCCAGGCTTGGACAGGGCTCAAGATGCTTGGTGCCTCTGGAGCCTGCATCCTGGGTCGGGACTGACAGGAAGGGTCCAGAGCTGCTTTCCAAGAAACTGAAAATAGAACCAGAGAAAGCAGTTAGCAGCACCCGAGGCTCCTTGGGAGGAGGAAACCTGACTGTGTAGCCACTTCACCCTCTAGAGACAAGGGCCTGGAGCCTCCCTTTCCCTGAATTTCCTCATCCCACCCCAAACCCCCCCCTCCCACACACCCCAAAGCCTCTCAGCCTTGAGCTTTGCCTTGGACCAGGGCCTGGAAGGCAGTGGAAGCTTTTCAGTGCCAAGCCCAATGCACATATTGGTTCATTTAATCCTCAAAAACATACTGAGGTAGGTATGGTTATTATGCCCATTCTACAGAGGGGGGAAGTGAGGCCAGACAGGTTAAGATCAGACCAGGGATTCCTCACGAAAGGTCTCATGCACACCCACCCCCATCCCCTGGCCTGTGGCCCGGGGTTCACCTGTGACCCCGACCCCAAATGAGAAGTCACTTCGTGACACACCCACCTGAAGGTGCAAAACGAAAAAGGCAAGAGCAGGTGTGGTGAGCATGGGGGGCCACTGGGAGTTCTGTCCTCTGTGCGTGTGTGTATGGGGGTGGGGGGTGGTGTGTGAGCTGTTACAACGTTGCAGAAATCTGGCAACATTTACTAAGGCTGGACACCCGCACACAGCCTACTTCAGAGGATATGCCCAAGAGAAACGTGGCCATGTGTTCTCCAAAAGACGCGAGTAACGCGAGTAAGAATGCTCTCAGATCAGCGCTATTCGGAACAGCCCATGCTGCACGGTCCCATTTAGGATGATAGAGAACGAAGGAAGATTCTGGTGTGAAACAGTCTGATCACCAGGAACCTGTTTCTTTCTTCCTTTCTTCCTTTCCTTCTTTTTTCTTTTCTTTCTTCCTTCCTTTCCTTTCTTTCCTTCCTTCCTTTTCTTTCTTTCTTCCTCCCTTTTCTTTCTTTCTTTCTTTCTCTTTCTTTCTCCTTCCTTCCCTTCCTTTTTCTATTCTTTCTTCCTTTTCTTTCGAGAGGTTGCAAGTGAGTGAGGGGCAGAGAGAGAGAGAGAATCCCATGAGGGGCAGAGAGAGAGAGTGAGGGGGGAGAGAGAAAAGCAGGGTCACGCGAAGCGTGGCTCAAGCTCACCCAGTGGGGGGGACTCGAACTCACGAACTGTGAGATCATGACCTCAGCTGAGGTCAGATGCTGAAGCGACTGAGCCACCCAGGCACCCCCAGGAAGAGGTTTTGCGGGTGCAGGGCCCACAGAACTGTGTTTTCTCCAGCAGTCTGGTGGGATCACGTTAGTGTGCACACAAGTCAAACGCCATCAAAGATATGCCACAATAATTTTTTTATTCTTTTCATGTTTCTTTATTTTTGAGAGAGAGAGGGTGCATGCACGAGCAGGGCAGGGGCGGAGAGAGAGAGGGAGACACAGAATCCACAGCAGGCTCCAGACTCTGAGCTCTCAGCACAGAGCCCAACACGGGGCTCGAACCCACGAACCATGGGATCACGACCTGAGCCGAAACAAAGAGTCGGAGGCTTAAGGGACTGAGCCACCCAGGTGCCCCCCATCTTAAGTGGTTTTAAGTGCACAGTTCAGTAGCATTAAGTACATTGACGTCACTGTGTATCCACTCTGCGAAGCTCTTCATCCTCCGAAACGGAAACTCTGTCCCTATTAAACACTAACGCCCCAGCCCCCCAGCCCCCAGCCCCGGCAGTCACCCGTCCACTTTCTGTCTCTGTGAACTTGGCAACTCTGGGCACCTCATGAAGTGAACTCCTGCAATATTGTCCTTTTGTGACCGGCTTCCTTCCTTAGCATGACGTCCTCGACGTTCATCCGCCTTGGGTCAGAATCTCCTTCCTTTTTAAGGCTGGAGAATATTCCAGGGTGTGGCTAGACTGCCTTGTATTTATCCATTCATCCATGGATGGATCCTTGGGTCGCGTCCACCTTCTAGCGGATGCTGCTCTGACCGTGAGGGGGCCGATGTGCACCACTTTTGCCTGACCATTTCACACACAAACGGGGAGGAGGCCGAACAGGGGTTCCGAAGACGAGTTCCGGGGACCAGCCGGGCAGACAGGTTGGGTGACTTCGCGCCTCACGTCTTTGTGCGGTGGGAACGATCCTGCTGGGCTTATGGGGCTGGGAGAGGATGTCCCTGGTACACAGGCAGCTCCCCGTCAGTACTAGCTACTATTGTTCGTATTCTCACCCTCACCCCTCCCCACCCCTGCCTCCGCGCCAGTTCTCAGTCCGCGGAGGGGTTTGTAACCTCCCGAGGGCAGTCCTTCTCCCGGAGTGGGGCTGAGGCCTGGAGGCTCCCCCAGGAGTCTGCAAAGGATGACAAATGCAAAAGCTGTCTTCTTTGCCCAAAGGCAAGTGGCATTCAACTCCAGGACCAAACTGATTTGCAGAAGGAAAGGGCCTGTTCCTAGGAACTGAGTGAATTGAGGACGGTCATTTAACACAGGACAGTTTTAGCTTTATTTATTCCTCTCCAGTTCTTGGTAACCACCAAGCACATTTCTCACGGGGTTACATCTGGTTACGCGCAGCTCCCCGGGCATATCCTGTGTCCCCAGGGCCCAGGGGCCTGCGCCCCCTGTCATCTCTGCTGCACAAGTGTGCGGTTTTCTGGGCAGAGGGTCTGTGGTGCTCAGCGGCTTGGGCCAGGGCATCTGTGTCCCCTTTATGCACACAGTTGTCTTAAACCAGGGAGTCTGGTCCTTTCCCTGGGAAGTTTGTTAAAACCCACATTCCCAGCCCCTCTCCTTCCACAGCATGGGAGTTGGTGGGGGGGGGGGGGGGCAGAACCTGCACCTTTACAGGACCATGGGAAGGGCCACAGTCACCCTTGGAACTACACTGCCCACCTCCCCCCCAGCTCCCTCTTCTGCTGGGGGCCTGCCGGCGGGCCCTCCTTGCTCACCAGCTCCAGCTCCGTGGCTGTTCACAAAGAGTGAGAGGTTCTTCTCTTGTGGAATTTTTTTTTTTTTCAAATAGCTTTATTGAGATACAACCCACATACCATGCAGTTCACCCATTTAAAGTGGTTTTTAGCCTATGCTCAGGGCTGTGCCACCTTCACCATGATCAATGTTAGAGCATTTGCATCACCCCGAAAGGACACCCTCCGACCCCGGACCCATTTATAGGCACTTCCCATCACCTCCTTCCCCCGCCCTAGGCAAGCCCTAATCTCTTCTCTGTCTCTATGGATTTGCTTCGAACATTTCATATACATGGAATCATACAATACGTGGTCCTCGGTGTCTGACCTGTATCATGAAGCAGGTTTCCAGAGCCATTCCGTGTTATAGCATGGATCAGCACTTTGCTCATTTTTGTCGCCAAATAATATTCTGTTATGCACCCGGGGGGGGGGGGCAGTTTAAAACATATTAACGCTGGCACCCACCCCAGAAATGCTAACCCAATTAGTCGGAGGGGCAAGAGCAGGACAAGATTCCTTAAGACTCCCCGGCAGTGGCGGGGGGGGGGGGGGCGGGGGGAGCGAGGGGTGGGGGGCGGGTTCCGTCTGCCTCCTGGGCTGACATTTCCTGCCTTCGCTCCTTCCAGATTCCAGGGCAGATCTTAAAGGGTACCATTTCACAGACCGGGAAATCAGGGCTCAGAGAGAGGGAACGTCACCAGTCCATGGTTCCAGCTGACGTGGATCTGACTTCCTCCCTCCGTTTTGCCTGCATTAATGAGGCACTGGCTGCATGCCAGGCACCCCGAGACCCAGATGGCCAAGACAGAGACATTCCCTCTCAGTGTCATTCAGGGTCCCTGACCAATGCAGAAAGGCTGGCCTCCGTTTAGTAACAAGTAGAGGGGCTCCCGGGTGGCTCTGTCAGTTGAGTGTCTAACTTTGGCTCAGGTCATGATCTCACGGTTCCTGAGTCCGAGCCCCGCGGGCTCCGTGCTGTCAGCACAGAACCCACTTAGGATCCCCTGTCTGCCGCTCTCTGCCTCTCTCTCCCTCTCTCTCAGATAAATAAAACATGAAAAAAAAAATAATATGTAGGATGAAGTGAGAAAGGAGAGGAAGTAACAGCGAGGGGAGGGGATGTTTAATTAATGGTTGAAATAAAGTGACCGGTCTCGGTCTTTGGGGGGTGCCCACCCACAGAGAACAGGAAGACACTTTCACGGGAACCTTGTTTTGGCTACAATTATAGGGGATTTTCCATCCTTTGAAGTCCACTGCCTCACAGTAGGCGAAAGCCCTGGTCTTAAAGAGAGAGAACAACGTAATCATGCACTGAACACATTATTTTCTGAGCACCTATGATTTGCCAGGTGTTAGAACTGCAGCTAGGAAAGAGACGACCCCCTTCCTCTCAAGGGTGTTGTGATCTGGTGCAAGGAGGCAGGCAGCAAATAAATAATGAGGCGACACAGCACTGTCTAGATTCATCCAGGCGTGAGGCGGGCAGAAGAGGTTAGCAGGTGGGAAAGGTCTGTGCCCCCCAGGGAGGGCAGGGCAGGCCCGTGACATCTTGCTGCGATCTGAATGATAAGAAGGCATTCCAGGCAGAGGGGATAAGCGAGCAAAGGCCCTGAGGCAGGAACATAATTTTAATTCCAGGAACTGAAAGGGGGAACAGGGGCCTAAAACATAACGGATGGTGGGGGGGGGGGGTTAGTGAGGAGGGGCAGAGAGAGAGGGAGACACAGAATCCGAAGCAGACTCCAGGCATAGAGCCCGATGCAGGGCTTGAACCCACCAACCGCGAGATCATGACCTGAGCCGAAGTCGGACGCTTAACCGACTGAGCCACCCAGGCGCCCCTGAATGTTTTTTTCTGAAACCAGATGTTTTATATACATAAATAGATACGTATATAGTTTTTAAGCACCCACCCCGTGTCAGGTGGTGGGCCATATTATTTTTATTCCCACCCTGGTTCTCGTTTTATCTGTATCTCAAGGGCAGCAGGCTGAATGTCGACCAGAGAAACACGCAGCCTCCTAGCCCCCCACACCAGCGAGGGTGACCTTATTGGAAACAGCCTCTTTGCACACGTAATAATTAAGTTAAGGATCTGGAGATGTGATCATCCTGGATTGGGGTGGGACCTGACTCCAAGGACAAGTATCTTCCTAGGGGAGGGCCATGTGAAGACAGAGGCAGACACTGGAGTGACCTGTGATCCAAGGAGCCCAAAGATTTCTGGCAGCCGCCAGAATCCGGGAGAGAGGCATAGAACACATCCTCTTCTGGGGCTCCAGGAGGAACCAGCACCATGCCTGACTTCCAGCCTCCAGGACAGGGAGAGAACACATTTCTGCTGTTTTAAGCCACCCCACTTATGGTTCATTTGTTGCTACAGCCGGAAGAAACGAATACAACGTATATAATTTAGTCACCAATTCACATACACAGGGGTTCTTGCTGATACTTTGTATCTGCAGGGGGAGGGAGGTGGAAAACTTTGGGGGATCCCTCCCTTCATCTGCCTGATTTTGAACCTCCCACTCACTGCATAGCCTTGGACAAGTTCTTTGGCTCTTCTGGCTTCAGGGTCTTCATCTGTCAGAGATGAGCAACGGACTGATTTGTAAAGCAGGGATGTGAGGGTGGCTGTCACAGGGCAAAGCCCCCCTCCCTTCGGGAAAGGGGCAGAAACAGCAGGCTTCGGGGTCATGGGTAAGTTCCAGGTGGGATTCTACAGAGGGAACACCGATCCCTGGGAAATTCTGAGCCTGCGTTCTAACCCAAGCAGCGGAGGCCTTCCAAGGAAGAGGGAAAGTAAGCCATCTTTGATCTGAAAAGGCTTCACTAGGGCCGACCTCTCCGCTGGGCTCAGCGGGCACAGCGCCTGGGACCACGATGCTTTTAGGGGCCCACGGAAATGTTTTAGGTTCTTTTAAAATAAAAGAGAAAAACAAATGTGGTTAAGGGCCAAGGTGTAATCCTGACTCCAGCCTGGATTATACTGATTGTTATGCCAATGCAATCACAAAATATTATTATTTTTTTTCTCTTTTATGGAGGAAGGTATCCACGGATGCCGTAATGCGCTCCTGGACAAACCGCCCAGGAGAGGGACGGACGTTGAGGACCAAGTGGGCTCAGCCAGCCTGGCCGAGCAAGGAGTTTCAAAATCCAGACCGGGAAGGGAGCAGAGAAGCCTGATCTGGAAAGCAGCACTGGCCAAACCCACGATCCCTGCCCTGCTGGTCATCAAGCCACCATTCTGGGAGGGCCCCTGCCCCTAGAAAAGCAAACCAAGCGATCGCTGTCCCAGCCTCGCTTTCCGGCCTCACGGGGAAAGGTACGATTTCATCTTCCCACACCACAATGAGGCAAGCACCATTATTATTCCCATGTGGCAGACGGAAACACTGAGGCCAAGAGAGCCCTTTGCACAGAACCTGGCACACCACAGGTGCTCAATAAATGCTTGCTGAGTGCAGACTGGGTAAACAGAGGGAAGCTAAGCTCCATGCTCAAGCCCACACGACTAGTAAGGGGAGAGCTGGGACTTGAACCCAGGCAGCCCTGTTCCAGACTCTCTATAACCGACACCCTCTATTGCCTTTGGGCACACGCGGTGGGGTGTTGCTTCTAATCCTTACACAGGACCTATAAGGTTGAGCATAGCCGCCCTGTTTCTTTTCTTTTTTTTTCTTTTTAATGTTTATTTATTTTTGAGAGAGAGGAAGAGAGTGGAGGAGGGGCAGAGAGAGGGGGAGACGCAGAATCCGAAGCAGGCTCCAGGCTCTGAGCTGTCGGCACAGAGCCCGACGCGGGGCTCGAACCCACGAACCGTGAGACCATGACCCGAGTCGGAGTTGGACGCTTGGCCGACGGAGCCACCCAGGCGCCCCCGCAGCCCTGTCTCACATGAGCAAGGTTAACCTCCCACCAGCCCGGGGAGTGACGGCGTCCCAGTCCTGTCCTTCTGACAGCCAGAGGGCTACACGCTGATTTCAGGCTGGCCTCCTTGGGCTGTGGGTCCTGGAGAAATCAGGCTTCGGGGCAAGAGAGGAAGGTCGGCACGCTTGCTTCCCTTGCAAAGAACCTCTCCCCCGGTTCCCGGCCGGCACTTGGGTAAATCCCTCAGCTCCTTAACCCCCAGGTGATCGGCCTACAAATGGGGGCTTTAGGGACAAGAGAGCCAGCGGTGATCCTCCTGGACTGGGGGCACTCGGGCCAGCTGCAAACTGTGCTGGCCTCAGTTTCCTCATCTCTAAACTGGGAGTAACAATGATCCCAAAGGTTTCTCCCGGAGATCAGCCGTGTGGGGAGTGCGCGGCACGGCCACCTCATCAGACCCATCCTGGACATTCCCTAGACACATTTTAACAGGTATCCTGGGAGGTTCTTACCCACAGGGTCCGGGGTCGACTATAAATAGTGCTCAAAGCACTTTTCCCTCCTTTTATCAGCTTTTGTTGTCGTTAAACTCCAAAGCTACCCCCCCCCACCCCCCTCAGGCTGGAACACGTCAGCTGAGATGGTGGGAGTAGGTGTGCTAAATGCTCATTGTCTCCCTTTAATCCAGCCTTCTGGGAAAAACATTGTTAGCTACGCGGTGTGTATTTTTTTTCACTCCTTTCTCTCCTCTCAGAGGAACAGAGTTGGACGGAATGTGGGCTTCCTTCTTCTGCGTTTATTTTAGTTTTTAAAAATAGGGGCTCATGACCATTCGTGTTTTCTGCACCATCGCCAGAACTGTGTGTGCCCTTGGCCTCACGTGCTGGTCTCCCCAGATGGGGCGGGCAGCGAGATGCACAGCCTGACCGCAGGCCAGGCGGGAAAGTGAAAATAAACCCCGGCTGGCAGCTGAGTTTCTCTTTCCTGTCAAACGAGTACCTTATCGTACTGAGGCCGTGTGTCTACAGGGGCCGCGGAGACTGCTTTTTATTTTCTCCCGGGAGGACATTTACGTAACAAAGTGTCTGAACTGTATCAACCTTAAGTATCCAGCTTGATGATTTTTTTTAATTTTTTTTTTTTTAACGTTTATTCATTTTCGAGAGACAGAGAGAGACAGAGCGTGAGTGGGGGAGGGGCAGAGAGAGAGGGAGACACAGAATCTGAAGCAGGTTTCAGGCTCTGAGCTGTCGCCACAGAGCCCGAAGCTGGGCTCGAACTCACAGACCGCGAGATCACGACCTGAGCTGAAGTCGGATGCTTAACAGACTGAGCCACCCAGGCGCCCCGATGATTTTTTTCTTTTATACAAATGTATCCACCGCCCAAATCAAGATCTAGGGCATTCCCAGCCTCCCAGAAGGTTCTTTTGTGCCCTTTCTCATTGGTAACTAACCACTGCTCTGCCTTCTGTAAATACCATATAGACTTGCCTGTTCTTACACTGCATACCAAGCAGTCAGTCACATGGTATGACCCTTTCTTGTCTGGTTTCTTTCGCCCAGCACGACGTGTGTGAGGGTCATGCGCGATGCGGCATGTCTCGATAGTTTGCTCGGTTTAATTGCTGAGCCGCGTCCTATGGCACAGATGTAACTCAGCCGTTTATTCAATCCCCTGTTGATGGATATTTGGGATGATTCCAGTTTGGGGCTATTAGAAACCAACTCGCTGTGAACATTCACGCGCAAGTCTTTGTGTAGACATATGCTTTCTATTCTCTTGGGTAAATACCTAGAAATAGGACTGCCGGGTCATAGGAGAGTTGTGTGTTTAACTTTGCAAGAGACAGCCAGGCGGTTTTTCTCCCCAGCCCTGCAGGGGAGAAATGTTTTAAGACTCCAGGGGCCCTGGCATGACTTCTCCAGGAGGCCCCACTCCACATCACAGGAAACCTACAAAACGACCTTGATCCACATTAAACAACTTTTTTTTTTTTTTCCAGAGGCTTTTCTAATTTTGCTTTTTGAAATTATTTGGCCCCAAGTGGCTCATTTGCTATGTGGGTCTGCTGGAGTTTTTCAGCAATCGTGCTTGGCACTCTGACAAACTCCAATCCCCCAAACTCCTTTTCATTTAGAGTCAGGCTTTTACGAACAATATATTTAGCGCCTAATGAAGATCCTTCATCACTGGCTTTGCGAACGTCTATTCACCCCTCAAAACCCCACCCAAAAGTCCCCACTTCCATGAAGCTTATAGGTAACTGCAGCCTTCCCCCTCCCCCACCAAGTCCAGAGCCTGATGTGTGACCCTGATGTCACATGCCCTTGGAGGAGAGCTCTGTGACAAATAAAACTGGGGGGTATGACAAAGATTAGGAGGGAGAACATCAGAGAGGGAGGCCAGGGAGGACTTCTTCAAAAAGCCAACGACCTAAATGACAAGAAGCAAGCAGCCAGCCAGCCAGAGCTGGATAGATAGAGGAAACAGCCAGTGCAAAGGCCCTGAGGCTGCAACACCGCACACAAGGGATAGAGTGAGAGCTCCTCATTTCAACTCCAACTTCTCCTCTGAACATTTGGGGAATATAGTTGCAAAACTGACTCTATGCGTTCCTGAACAAATAGTCTGGAAAAGACATTCTGGAAAAGGCAAAACTATGGAGACAGTGAAGAGATCAGTGGTTGCTAGGGTTGGAGGAGAAGTGGGAAAGACGAATTGATGGAGCACAGGGATTTTTTTAAGGCAGTGAAACTAGTCTGTATGGCACTACAATGGTGGACACATGTCATTATACATGTGTCCAAACCCATGGAATGCACACCACCAAGAGTGAACCCTAATGTAAACCATGGACTTTAGCTCATTATAATGTATCAATATTGGTTCATTGATTTTTTTTTAATGTTTACTTATTTTTGAGAGAGAGAGAAAGAGAGCACAAGCAGGGGAGGGACAGGAAGAGAGAGAGACACACACACACACACAGAATCTGAAGCAAGCTCCAGGCTCTGAGCTGTCAGCTTAGGGCCTGGTGCGGGGCTTGAACCCACGAACTGCGAGATCACCACCTGAGCCGAAGTCAGTCGGACGCTTAACCAACCGAGCCACCCAGATGCCCCGTGGTTCATTAGTTTTAACAAATGTACCACACCAATGCCAGCTGTTAATAATAAGGGAAACTGAGGCAGGGTGGGGATAGGGGGGAACGTGGGAGCTTTCTGTACTAAAGGGGAGCAAACTCTGTCACCCTAAAATGTATCTCCTGGGGCGCCAGGGTGGCTCAGTCGGTTAAGCATCCGACTTCAGCTCAGGTCATGTTCTTGTGGTCTGTGAGTTCGAGCCCCACGTCAGGCTCTGTGCTGACAGCTCAGAGCCTGGAGCCTGTTACAGATTCTGTGTCTCCCTCTCTTTCTGACCCTCCCCCGTTCATGCTGTCTCTCCCTGTCTCAAAAATAAATAAACGTTAAAAAAAATTTTTTTTTTAAATAAAATGTGTCTCTTTGGCATGTGGATTCTCTTAGGCTGATTAATTCTAAGAAGCCGAAGGCTCAAAAGAACCTTTGACTGTCCCCCTAACTGTCTAAAAGAATTCAGATGGAGGACCTGCTGTGGGAAGGGAGCTGTCCCCACAGACAACCCCAACCTAGAATGAACGAGGTGAGGTAGGCAGGGCGGTAGCTGGCAAAGTCTATTGGTTAAAAGTCCTCTCTGTGTCCCAGTGCTTGAGAGGCCCAGGAAACACTTGCTTACAAACATTTACTCTTTTTCATCTTTCTAGGAATTGTCTTCCTTTCCTTTGAAGTCCCAGACTCTTACCCCGTCTCCTCAGCTCTGGATGCCACATAAACATCAATTGGCTGACTGCCCATGGGCTTCCTATTCTTGTGGGGCCCCTGCATGTGTGTAATCAAATTTTATTTTCTGTTGATTGATCTGAGTCACGTCAATCTAATTCTTAGACCAGCCAAAAGAACCCTGAAGGCAGGTGGAAAATTTTTCCTTCCCAACAGCTGGCATAGTGGCCAGGATAATCATTTGACTAGTTGGACACTGCTGGTCCCGAGACTGCGGCAGCTGGGAGATCCCCACAGACGGTGAGAATTCTTATCACATCGGTCTCCCAGATCTCTGCCTGCAGGGTCCGATGGATGCCAAAGTGCTGAGAGTCCTTTTCTTGATCTAAATTTAGATTAGCAGAAGAAAATATCTGTGGAATTGGTTCCTAGGGTATACTGGCTTTGGTCAAAATTCGTCATGAGCTCTCTTGGTTTTTATCGATCCCTTTCTTCCCAGAGACGGTCACTGTTTGTCCCTGTCTATTGTATCGTTCGTCAGGAAGAAAGACCATGGGCTAGAACACAGGCATAAGCCCTAAAAGCCTGCTGTTTGCTCGGCCTCACAGACTAGAGAGCTCACAGTTCCAACCAGACCAGGGTCTGTTTAGACCAATTTTGTTATGGGTTCATGTGCACTTGACGTAGAGGCTGTTACTAAGGGATGTCGTAGAAGCCCAAACTGCAAAATTGGTAGGCAGGGCTCCAGCACTTAAGTGTGGTTAGAGTTCTTCCCAGTTAACTCAGACTCCTGTGTTAGGATCAGCTGGTCACCGAACACGTTACGATGATCCTAAGTCACCTGGCAACCTCAAGAAGATTTCTGTGCAAACGAGATTGTCTGTAAAACAAACAAACAAAAACACACCACACAGTCCCCCACCCATGCGCACACCCTCTTTGGCATTAGTTTGGCTTGGAGACCCAAGACTTAATCGAGAGTTCGCCCATTGCTTTCTACCAATCCTAAAACCTGCCCTATTTATCTCAAAAGCCTTGTTAATTATTGGCCTTCGGAAACCAAAGTCATTCTTAGAGAAACTACCATTCTTTCAGGAGGTATCTACAAGAACGCTCTTTCAGGAGGTATCTACAAGAACACTCACCTACGATGAAAGGCAAAAAGTGTTTAAGAGGCCTTTCCAATAGACAAACTGTGAGAAGGGTTCTCTCGCTCAGACTCTAGACCACAGGCTCCTTAATATTTACTTTCAGGGACAAATACAAATCTTAAAGGTCTTCTCCACAAATGGTAAAAGACCTCAGCCATCTGAGTGAGTCAACTTGATATATTCCAACTGTTATGTACAAACTAGTGAGTTTTCTATTGTTTTAGTCAAGCTACAAGATCTCTGTCTATATGGAGGTCTATGTGGGTACAGAAGATATGTTATTTTTTGATCTCCAGATGGTATCGCCGAAATTAACTTGTAAAGGAGCTCTCTTTAACCGGCTGAAAATTGGGCACTTGTAAATGAAGCATTTCTAAGTCCCAGACATATAACAGAAACGAACCTAACCGGTTTTCACATTCACATAACTTGGGATAATTTTTGGTAAATAAAAGCTGGTTTAAGTTTGGTTTAATGAACACAGATATGCCTTAGAGTTATCAACATTGAATATAACGTAGACACATATAACACCTGGGTTTGCTAATCAAATAAGTTTATGTCATGACTGTTGCAAAATCTGTCAGGGAAAAATAATGATGGTGGCTGATTCTGTCTAATGTCTCATGAAGTTTTCGTGGGTAATCTAAACATAATCATCGGGAGATGATTTAGGCAGATGTAAGCAAGACAAGACTTTTTAGGTGAACTTCGTAAGCAAAAATTATGCCTTATGGTAGGTTTACTTAAAAATGGCTTTCAAAATCTTTTGGTAACCTCAAGCTTTAAAGTTGTGCTAGGTTGAATTAAATGAGTTAAGTTAAATTTAGTTTTAAGTATCTAGATCATTTCCAAGTAAGATGTTTTTTACTTGTTTATTTTTTAATTATTAAAAAAAGTTTTTTAATGCTTATTCTTTTTTTTTTTTTTTTTTTTTGAGAGAGAGAGAGAGACAGAGAGAGACAGAGTGCGAGTGGGAAGGGGTAGAGAGAGAGGGAGACACAGAATCAGAAGCAGGTTCCAGGGTCTGAGCTGTCAGCACAGAGCCCGACTCTGTGCTCCAACCCATGAACCGTGAGATCATGACCTGAGCTGAAATCAAGAGTCGGAGGCCCAACCTGAGCCAAAGTTGGATGCTTAGCCTACTGAGCCACCCAGGCACCCCTCATTTCCCAATAAGATTAAAAAAAAATTTTTTTTAATGTTTATTTTTGACAGAGAGAGAGAGAGACAGACAGAGCATGAGTGGGGGAGGGGCAGAGACAGGGAGACACAGAATCCGAAGCAGCTCCAGGCTCCGAGCCATCAGCACAGAGCCCGACGTGGGGCTCGGGCTCACAGACCACGAGATCATGACCTGCGCCGAAGTCGGACGCCCAACCGACTGAGCCACCTGGGCGCCCCTCCAAATAAGATTTTTCAAATGGCATGTTGATTTCTGCCCCCTCTGCCTATAAAAATCTTCTACTTTCTACAGCTCCTCAGAGCTCTCTCCTATTTGCTACATGGGGTGTTACTTGATTCATGAATCCTGCCGATTAGATTTTCAAAATTTACTCAGCTAAATTCTGATTTCTTTCCTTTTTTTTTTTTTTTTTTTTTTGATGATTACAGAAAAACTAAATATATCTGGGTCTATTGGTAAAACACACCCAGGTCGTGTTGAAAGACTGTATTCTGAAGAAGCATACATTTCTAGAAATTATGAAATGGATTCATGAATTGGCCAATCTAAAGAACCCTGGTGTAACAGTTCACAAAGGCTCACTATTTCATTGTTGCTACACATTAAAGTTTCTATGAGTTAAGGATTCTAATATACATGATGGAAACTGCTACACATACTGAGAAATGTATCTCTATATACAAGGAAAATTGGACAGGTTTTGGGTAAGAAAAGGTATGAGGTAAGGAGATGTTTTTGCGAAGGAAAAAGAAAGTAAATTGGGGCGCCTCTTTGGCTCAGTCGGTAGAATGTGTGACTCTTGATCTCAGAGTTGTGGGTTCAAGTCCCATGGTGGGTGTAGAGATTACTTAAACATAAAATCTTTTTAGGGTGCCTGGGTGGCTCAGTCGGTTGAGCGTCTGACTTTGGCCCAGGTCATGATCTCGCGGTCCGTGGGTTCGAGCCCCGCATCGGGCTCTGTGCTGACAGCTCGGAGCCCGGAGCCTGTTTCACATTCTGTGTCTCCCTCTCTCTCTGACCCTCCCCTGTTCATGCTCTGTCTCTCTCTGTCTCAAAAATAAATAAACATTAAAAAAAATTATAAACATAAAATCTTTTTAAAATAAGTAAATATGTTCTAAAGTAAAACTGTTTATGAGAAAAGGGACATGGCAAAGTCTGAATGTAAAAAAGGAAGTTGCAGAAGGTTTATGGAAAATGAATCTTTGGGGAAAAATTTTTATGTAAGGTCTTTGGGTCTTGGGGGGAAAAATCTACATATAGCTAAGGTTGGAATAAATGTAAGTAAACAGTTTTAATGTCAAAATTAAGTGGGTACATGATTAAAATGTGGTTTTCTTGGACTGGTGATCTGCTCTTAATAATAAGAGATTATGAAGGGGTTTTTCTTTGCCCTTAAAGTGATCTGCCTAGAAAATAAAAATTGTGTTTTATCAAAATAAGCTCCTGTGCTACATGTTGTCTTAAACAGGTCTTTGATGACTTAGGAAAACTGAATCTTCTCGTCGTTAAAAGAGCTAAGCTTTTCCTTTTGCCATCCATTTTAACTTTTTGTATTTGCCTGCAAAGTCTTTGTCACCAGGGCTAGGGGGATAATTAAGTATCATTTCACAGGAACCTATGAGCTTATTTGACAGTGTTTTAAAACTTTCTTGATAGTTTGGACAAACTTCCCCAAACTCAAATCCTAAATAAAGTCTTTTTTAAGTTGATTATTAATTTTGAGAGAGACAGAGAGAGAGAGTGTGAGTGGGGGAAGGCAGAGAGTAAGGGAGAGAGAGAGAATCCCAAGTGGGCTCTGTACCATCAGTGTGAGCCTGACACAGGGCTTGAACTCATAAACCGTGAGATCGTGACGTGGGCTGAAATCAAGAGTCAGAGGCTTAACCAACTGAGCCACCCAGGCACCTGTGAAATGAGGTCTTTTTGACCTCAAAATAACTGTGGGATTTTCAGAGTGTCCCTGAAAAACTACAAAAGATTTGTTCCCTCTCCTTATAAAAGACAGATAACAAGTTAATTAGGCTTATGTGATAAGTTAAATGAGGTGGGAAACACATCAAATAAGGGATGATAAGCCTTAGATTATATTGTATGGGTGCATATTAAAAAAAAAATCTTTTAATGTTTATTTATTTTTGAGACAGAGAGAGACAGAGCATGAACGGGGGAGGGTCAGAGAGAGAGGGAGACACAGAATCAGAAGCAGGTTCTGGGCTCTGAGCTGTCAGCACAGAGCTTGATGCGGGGCTCGAACTCACGGACCGCGAGATCATGACCCGAGCCAAAGTCGGATGCCCAACCGACTGAGCCACCCAGGCGCCCCTGTATGGGTGCATATTTTTAATATAAATGTTCTACAAATTAAATAAAATTCCTAAGAATTCTGGTATGCCCTGCTACAGTGCTATCACTCATAATTCTAATTATTATCTCAAAATATTGTATGTCACAGAAATAACCCAAGTTCCTTGTCAGTTGCATTGTAATGAGCTCTAATCAGACCTTCACCAAGCAATCTTTAAGTCTTTCACATTTGCAGACAGTCCTTTTACTCAGATGCTTTTACACAAATGTTCCTGCAGAAATGCTTCATCCTAAAGGAATTCATGAGAAAGACTCTAGAATACAGGTTTCTGGTAACTTTAAAATCATAAAACTGAACTTGGTAAACATTCCCAGAATGAATGGGGAAACTGGATTCCAAGCACAACAAGAATTACGTGGGACTTGAATAAACAGAGACGGAAGATTGTAATTTGTATGACTTTTTGTTTGAAATGTTGCTGATTCTTTAATCTTTTGTTTTCCGGAGGTAAAGAGATCTTTCCTCTTAAGCTTGTTCCGACTTAGAGCGATTTGATCAACGACACTTTTGTAAGGAGAACTGAAACATTTCTTGTTCTCTCCTGACTTGGTCTCTCCAGAATTTGGAAACTCTCCATGAGTATTCTCGTATTTTCATGGCCATATGTTTATTTGCATAAGTTTGATAAGAATCCACTTCCCTTGTAACAGGACAACACCGGAAACGTTGGTTATATTACCAAGGCTTTGACTGGAACGTCGCATGTGACAGAGGCATGCGTAGACTCAGGTATGAACAGCTTTAAGGAACTACGGTTGACTTTATGGAGCCAATCAAGTCCCTTGGAAATTATTAGCCTGGCACCTTGCTTACAGGGTTCCCAGCAGCCTTGGGACGTAAGCAAAGAATGGCACTTCAGGTACAGGAACCTCAGGACATTTCGGAGACCTCAAGAGTGGAGGAATTAACCCAAATCTATAGGTACTGCAGGCAAAGAATGATGGCCAGTAATCAGCTTGGCTTCTGGCCCCCAAGAGGCTTTTAAAAGTTCCCTCTGAGATTCCCTATGAAAAGTTCCAGCAAAGCAGATTTAAAAGATCCCAGGGGCACCTGGGTGGCTCAGTGGGTCATGCGTCGGACGCTTGGTTTCGGCTCAGGTCATGATATTGCAGTTCGTGGGTTTGAGCCCCGAGTCGGGCTCTGTACTGGCAGGACAGAGACTACTGCTTGGGACTCTCTCTCTCTTCCTCTCTCTCTGCCCCTCCCCTGATTGCGTGCACTCTCTCTGTTTCAAAATAAATAAACTTAAAAAAATAAACAAATAAAAGAGCCCATATGATTAATTGCTATTCCTCCTGTACTTACGCAAAAGACCGAGCCATGTTTACTGAAATGACTTAATTTGCAAACGAATCCGTCTGATTTGGCTACATTTGGTAGAAATGAAGGTGACCGTACAGAGGAAAAGTGAAAACCACATGCTTCAATAGCACACATTTGTGGATACTAAATTCTAATTACTGTTTGTTGTAAACTAGACTAGATCGTGAATTCTTCTAGTTTCTTCCATCGTCTGGCTACAACTCTCCACACTAACGTTTTCAATTTTTCTCCTGCTCTTCTGAGCTGGAGTCATGGGCAACTAAACTGCCCCTTTTCCTAAAGCCCCACAACCTGGATATGAACAACTTGATGTAAACTTGAAAGAAATCACCACGACGGCTCATGTATGTATAATCTTTGTACCACGTGTGGTTTGGCCGCTCAGAAACATCCTGAGCTAGATTCGAACTGTAGATCAGGAAACTCTATCAGATTGCCCCTGTCTGCCTTCGCAACATCTAAGGATGCTTCCAGCTGGGCAACTACAGATCTCAACTCGCTGCCCTCTGAACTCAGAAACTGGGTTTCTAATTTGTTCCAATCATTAACCACTGTTTTTCTTTTTCTTTGCATAAAGATGCCTCTTTAAAATTTTTTTTATTCACTTTGTTGAGAGAGAGAGAGAGAGAGAGAGAGAGAGAGAGAACATGATTGAGGGAGGGGCAGAGAGAGAGGGAGAGAAAAGAACCCCAAGCAGGCTCCTTGCTGTCTGTGTGCAGAGCGTGACACGGGGCTCGATCCTTAACCGTGAGATCATGACCTGAGCCCAAACCAAGAGCTGGATGCTCAACTGACCGAGCCACCCAGGCACCCCAGAAATGCCTCGTGTTTCACATCTGGTTACTTGAACCACAGGCCTAACTTGGGCACACTGCCTCCTGAAATGACTCTCAACTGACTGAACGTCAGGACTGAGACTGGTTTGTTGAGATAAAACTATCTGCCAACTCAACTTCTGGACAGTGACATTTCTTGGAGAAGTTTCAAAAGTGGGACTGTAGGAGAGCAAAATCGGCCGCCCCAAACTGTGTCTTTTTGACATGCGGGTTATTGTAGGCTGATTTTTTTTTTAATGTTTATTTATTTTTGAAAGACAGAGCATGAGCAGGAGAGAAGCAGAGAGAAAGGGAGACACAGAATCAGAAGCAGGCTCCAGGCTCTGAGCCGTCAGCACAGAGCCCGATGCAGGGCTTGGACTGGTGAACCACGAGATCGTGACCTGAGCCAAGGTCGGACGCTTAACCGACTGAACCACCCTAGGTGCCCTAGGCCAATTATTTTTAAGAAACAGAAGGCTCAGGAAGAAACTCTGACCATCCCCCTAACTGTCTAAAAGGATTTAGACAGAAGACCTGCTGTGGGAAGGGAGCTGTCCCCACAGACAACTACAACATAGTATGAACGAGGGCTCTACATGCCGTATAAGCCTGGATTGCCTGACGGCCCGTGGGCCTCCTGTTCTTATGGGGCCCCTGCACATATGTATAACTAAACTTTATTTTCTCCTGTTGATCTGTCTCATGTCAATTTAAGTCAGCCAAAAGAACCTTGAAGGGTAGAGACGAAGAAGATTTTTGTTACCTAAACAAAAAAGGACACGCTTACTGAAAAGAACTCGTGCCGCTCAGCTGGATGGAGTGAGCTGTGGGTGGCCCCTTCCACCAGCCCTGCTCTTTCTAAAGAATGGATAAACGTCTAATCAGGGCTTCTGCCCCAGAGAAGACGGGAACAGATATTTTTCCGGAGAAGACACGCAGGCAGATGGCCAATGGGCCCGGGGGAGATGAGTTGGCATCACCCCTCATCAAGGAAATGCACATCGGAACCATGGGGACATGCAGCCTCGCCCCAGTCTGAATGGCTAGTGTTAGACAGACGAGAGACAACGGGTGTTGGCGAGGGTGTAGACCAAAGGGACGCCTGCGCTCAGCAGGTGGGAGTGCTGGCTGGCGTAGCCATCCATTCATGATGATGATGGAACCGTCATCACGTTCGCTGCAGCATTATTTACGGTAGCCAAGATACGGAAGCAAAGCACTCATAAATGGGTAAAGACGATGTGCTGTATTCGGTGTAGAAAAAAGAACGGAATCTTGCCATTTGTGACAACGTGGATGGACCCCGAGGACATAATGCTAAGTGACATGAGTCAGAGAAAGACAAATGCCATATGATCTCACTTATGTGTGAAATCTAGAAAGAACAAAAAGACAAGCTTCTGGACACAGATTGGTGGCGGGGGCGATGGCGGAAGGGGGTCAAAGGGTGCGGACTTCCAGGTATAAAATACATGCTCACACAAAGACTTTATGCGAGAATGTAAAAAGCCGCTTTATTCGTAATAGATTGCATGTCTGTGTGTCCCACCCCAATTCATACATTGAAGCCTCACCCCCAATGGGATGGTGTTAGGAGGTGGGGACTTTGGCAGTCAACTAGGTCATGAGGGTGGAGACCCCATGCATGGGATTCGTGCCCTTATAAGAAGAGATCCCAGGGTCACTAAGCCTCTGACTCTTGATTTTGGCTCAGGTCGTGATCTCCACGTTCATGAGTTCAAGCCCTCGTGAGGCTCCATGCTGATGGTGTGGGGCTTCCTTGGGATTCTCTCTCTCTCCCCTCCCTCTCTCTCTCCCTCTCTCTCTGCCCTTCCCTACCAACCCCCTCTCAAAATGAATAATTTTTTTTAATGCCAAAAAAAATTTTTTAATGCCCTAGTTTGGGGGAAACTGGGTGAGAGGTATATGGAAAAAGTAACCCCCTCTCCAACTCTTCCCAACAGAAAAAGCTTATTAAAGAAAAAATAAATAACCTCACAGCTAAATGGTGGGACCATGGCACACAACAACTGCTCAGACAATATGGAAATGGGTACCGTTTCCCATTATTTTGTCCTGATCACGGAAATGACTCAACATTCAGCAATGCCCTTAGGTTCATAAATTCTAAGCAATACAAAAACTGATAAAATAGAAAGTGAAACTTACCATAATTCCACCCCCCCCCCCCCCACTGCTAAATCCATGAATTATATTCTGGACTGTTCCCTACCCCTACGCAAACACTCATTTTAAATTTTTCTACGGACGTGAGATGACGCCTCGCATTCCAGTAATTTGGTCACTGTCGATAGACTCTGGATTTCCTTTTGCATCAAGGTCACCCTACCGGGCTCCTCTACCTGAACGGCCGTGAGCTGTTCTGCAACACGAATGTAGCAACTCAGCCACCATTTCCTTAAGACGGACTTTAAGTTATTGCCAATTTTCTCCCTGCAAGCTGCACCCTTGTGAGCACGCTCAGAATTTCTGCAGGACAGACCCCCCCCCCCCCCCCCCGCCCCGGCGGCAGAATTATAAGTGTAATGGCACATCGATAAGGAGTCACCTGACTGCCACATTGCCCTGACTGTCCCCAGAATCAGCTGGCTCCGCCCCTCCCTAAGGCAGCGGTGGGTGTGATACCCCCCACGCCCGCCTTCACCTCCCTGGTGACTCTGCCCTCAATCAAGGCGGCCATGGTTGGCTACTGTGACATCACAGATGGCGGGGGCTGGGGGGTGGGGGTGGGACAGGACAGCACCTGAAGGGATGCTCCCGGACGTCCTGCTGAGATTCAGCGTGTGTTTGATATGGCAGATCGGGGGCGGCGGGCAGGGAGAGGGTGTGCGACATTTCAAACGTCACACGACGGTACCACGCGCGTTTCATGTTTGGAAAATGACAGTCAAAGAGTTTTATCCTAAAAGCACCCATTTACCAATCACTTCTTCAACACATGTTTGGGTTTCTTCTGTGTGCCGGGTCACTCACAGTAGGAGGCTTGTCACGGTGAACAAAATTCCGTTCCCGACCTCCCGGAACTTGTGTCCTACCTGGAGATAAAGAGCAAACGCGGCGAGTAGCGGCTAGCGGCAAGCGCTACGTTCCGCAGGGTAACAGCCAGCTGCTCGAACAAAACCCCGACATTTCAGATCCAGAGGAGCCCCAGGGGCCCACCTCCTTTCCCCGGCCTTACGACCTATTTGTCCGGTGATCTGATTCACGCAGGGTCTCCTCGGCTAAACCCGAAGGCTTTCTTTCCGTTCCAAGCTTTTCCTGTCCCGCTGCCAGGCCTTCAAACCAGCGGACCCCCCCAGTTAAGTCTCCGCTCACACGTCCCTTCCTCAGAGTGGCGCTTCTTAGACCCTGTGCGTGAGCTTCCTGCCAGCCACCCTGCCCACCGCCAGCCGCCGCGTCCCTCCAGCCCTGCGACAGAGGGAGAGGGGGACACTAAAGAATCGTCCTCCCGTTCCACTCCCCTTCCTGCAGCAGCCCCCCGACCCGACCCCCAGGCCTGCCTTGCGCCCCACAGGCCACATGGTCAGCTCCCCCATGGCGTGGGGACAGAAGGGGAGGGGGGTCACTCCCGGGCCAAGGCAGTTAGTTAGAAATAGAGGAGCCTCCTCTATGCTCTGTCCCTGCGTGCGGGGGCTGGACACAGAGGTCAGGACGCCCTCCACGCTGCGTGTCCAAGAAGGCTGAGCTCAGCCCGCAGCCCTGAACGACTGTGTGCTACAGAGCCACCGGCCCCCTCTCCAAAGGGACACCCACACTGCACAGATGTTGGCACAGCTGGTTCCTATCACTCAGCCCTCGGCTCAAACATCACCTCCTCAAGAGGACTCTCCCAGGGGCGCCTGGGTGGCTCAGTCGGTTAAGCGTCCGACTTCGGCTCAGGTCAGGATCTCGCGGTCCGTGAGTTCGAGTCCCGCGTCGGGCTCTGTGCTGACAGCTCAGAGCCTGGAGCCTGCTTCGGATTCTGTGTCTCCCTCTCTCTCTTTGCCCCTCCCCCACTCCATCTCTCTCTGTCTCTCAAAAATAAATGTTAAAAATAAATTTTTTTAATCAGATCTATACATGAGTCATTGAATGAAAAGGTACTGTGAACTCCCTTCATGCCAGGTGTAGCTCTCTTAGTTATTTGGTGGACTTTAGCTTCTAATTCATGGTTTTCCCACCTTGTGGGTTGGGGAGTAGGGTTCTGGAAGTTTCTGGCTGCACCCCCTCTGGAGCAAAATGCACTAACTATCTACTGGCCTGTCTCTCCCTCTGAAGAACCCAGCTTTATCCCCAGGGGCAGGATGCTCTTGAAGTAAGACAAATGATCAGAAGGGAAGTTGCTGGGTGGGGTGTCTGGGAAAGCTCTTTATAGAGTAATGACTCCTTTTGCCCCCCTCCTCCTCTTCCCTCTTGCTTTGACAGTGGATATGGGTGAATTTCCAGCAGGGCTGAGGCTAGCCCTGAGTGTGCTTTTGTTCGAATTAGAAAAGACTTCTACTGTGAGCAATTAGAAAACAGCTCCTGTGGGCAGAAGCCTGCCTGTGTGTGCTGGGCCTGGCTTGGCAAGCAGAGCACGGGCTGGATTTCAGTCCCCATTCAATCCCTTTGAGGGCTTTGAGCAGTACACAAAATGCACAACTGTCCACGGTGGCCCTGGCTTTGGACTAAGAGGCAACCTTGGGAACGGAAAGCACTTGTTGAGGGTAGAGCCAAAGATAAAAGAAGCCCAAGGCCCTTCGGAAAGGGGGAGCCCCTACACCAGCCCTGGAAGGCCTTCCTCCCGGGCCCTCTTCCTTTTGTTTTAAAAAATAGTTTTAGTAATTGATTTTGAAATAATTTCAAAGTTCCAGAAAAGTTGCAAAAACCATACAAAGAACCACCTTCACCCAGACTGGTCAAGGGTTAACATTCTATTCCATTTACCCCACTACACCCTCTCCCTCTTTCCCCATGCAGATACCTGTCCATCGCTACTGCTGTTTTTCTGAATCACTTGAGAGCATCTGGCGAAACAGTGCCCCTCATGCCCAAATGTTCCAGTCTGTGAATCCCCAAAACAAGGACACGATCTGCCCAACAAACTCTGACTTTTTTTTTTTAATGCTTATTTATTTTTGAGACAGAGAGAGACAGAGCATGAGAGGGGGAGGGTCAGAGAGAGAGAGGGAGACACAGAGTCTAAAGCGGGCTCCAGGCTCTGAGCTGTCGGCACAGAGCCCGACGCGGGGCTCGAACTCACAGACCGCGAGATCATGACCTGAGCCGAAGTCGGGCGCTCAACCGACTGAGCCACCCAGGCGTCCCAGCACTTTTAACTTCTTAAGTAAAATGTAAAACTCACATCCGGAAGTCAGGTACGTTGGTTTTCGGTTATAACTAACCAAATCTAATGCTAACGGCTACCTTCTTTATCCCTCAAACTCATGCGGGTCGCAGGAAAGATCACACAAAGCTCGGAGTGGGCTGGCCCTGTCTTGCCCAAGCCCGCCCGCGCTCTCTGCCCCACCCACGGGGGTCTCCTTCAATTCCATACACTTGGCAAGCACCTCTCAGCCTCTGGACTTTCCTTTTTTCAATCGAGGTGAAATTCACGTACTGTAAAATTCACCACCGTATGTTTTGGTTTGTGTTGTAAGTAGGTTCCACCCCCAGCACGGAGCCCAATGCGGGCTGAGCTCATGACCCTGAGATCAAGGCCCCGGCCGAGATCAGGAGTCGGACGTTGAACGGACGGGGCCACCCCGGTGCCCCCAAATTCACCATCTTAAAGTGGCTCAGGGGGGCCTGGCCTGGGTGGCTCAGTCAATTAAGCGTCTGGCTCTTGATCCTGGCTCGCGTCATGATCTCATGGTTTCGTGAGCTGGAGCCCTGCATCTGGCTCTGTGCTGATGGCCCGGCGCCTCCTTGGGGTTCTCTCTCTCTCCTTCTCTCTCTGCACACCCCCCACCCATGCTCTCCCTTTCTCTCTCTCTCTCTCAACATAAATCAACTCTAAAAAAAGTGATCCAGGGACATTTTGTGTGTTCACACTGTCATGTAACCACCACCACCGAGTTCCAAAAATTTTCGTCATCCAAAAGGAAGCCCTGTGCCCACCAGGCAGCCCTCAACGGTTCCCTGGTGCCAAGTAACCACTGATCGACTTGTGTGTTTATGGATGTCGCTCTTCTGGACCCTTCATATCAATGGAACCCAGGCCGTGTGCTGCCTCTGGACCTCACAGCTGCTGTTCCCGCTCCCGACATGCTTTTCCCTCCCCCGACCCTGACTCAACCTTCAGCAATTCACTTTACCAGCAAACCCCTGGGCAGGTTTCCTATCACCTCCCTGAGGTCGGCTTCCCCCCAACCTATACCCTTGTAAAAAAAACCTCGGGTTTCCCTTCTCAGCATTTTCCACAATCTTAATTATTCCGTGTGGTTCCTTCAGGTTTCCCAGTTAGAGGATAAAGTCGATTAGGCAGCAACACGTCTGCCTTATTTATCGCGGTATGCCAGGGCCTAGCCCAGAATCGAGCACATACTAGGTGTCCAATAATTTTTTTGGTTGTTGACTGACTGACTGAGTGCCCCTGACAGAGAAGTCCTCTTGTCTCCCCTCGCCGGTGACCTGGGGTTGGGGGGGGGGGGGGGAGTGACCCCGTGCGCCAGGCCGGGCCAGGCCCCACCCTGCCCTCACCAAGGGCCTCCCACACGCCCATATATGGACGCGATCAGGACAGCTCTGGCAGGGTCTGTGAGGTCAAGGCCTCTGTGCCCTCACAATGCCCAGGGTGCCCCCCCTGTGTCTATAAGAGGCCCACAAGCCGGGCCCCGGGCTCACAGCCCACCAAGTTCCACCTGCTCACAGGTTGGCTGGCTCGACCAAGATAGACCCCCTGCCCTGAGCATCCCGGCCGGATCCATCTAGAGCCATGGCCAGATACAGATGCTGCCGCAGCCACAGCAGGAGCAGGTGCCGTCGCCGCAGACGCCGATGCCGCAGACGAAGGAGGCGATGTTGTAGGAGGCCGAGGAAGAGAGGTGAAGGGGCGCGCCCCGGGGCGGGGTGGGGGGGTGCGGTGGGGCCGGGCCGGGGATCCCCCGGCCCCGCTGAAACTCCCCCTCCCCGGTTCCCTCCGCAGTGTGTTCCCGCCGCTACAGGGTGGGGAGGTGCAGGAGAAGATGATCCACGCACGGGGTACCGGTCCACCACTCCTGCCCGAAATTCTACCAGCCAGTCAAGACCGACCTGCTGCCTCTGAACATGCCACCAACACCATGACCTGAACAGGAGCCTGCTAACGAACAATGCCACCTGTCAATAAATGTTGAAAAAAAAAAAGAATCGCGCCCTCGTCTCTGTCTTGACGGGGGTTCGGGGTGGGGGGGGGGGGATGCCGGGAAGAGGGGACACGAGCGTCGGTCACTGGATCTGGCTCCAAGCTCTCTGTTCCGCCCCGGTCACCACCAAAATCTGCTCCCGCGCCGGCCGGCCCTTTGTGAGTCCCACCGGGGATGGTGACGGGGGCGGGGGCGGGTCCTGCTGGCGTCGGAGGGCTTCTCCCTGGCTCTGGACTTGCTCCCTGCCCCGCCCCCGGAGAGCCGGGGAAATGCAGCTCCTGCTCAAGGTTTCACTACACCCCAAGTGCCCAGGTGTCTTCTGTTTGAGAACAATGCTGCCGAGACAGCACTGAATGTCTCCCTAGTTCAGGGCACGAGAAAACTTGCCCGTCTCCTCTTGGCCCCTCAACCCACATGATGCACCGGGGGCTTAAAACCCCAGTGAGATGTGGACATTGTTCACGATGGGTTGGGAGACTCTGAGTCTGCTTGGCTCAGTCAGATCCCCGCAAAGCCCAGGGCATTTCGTCAGTCGCAGGGAGCTCGGTGAGAAAGTGACCGCAGAAATGTCGTGGCCGTGACTTCCCTTTATTGAGTGCCATACATTCATCACGTCTGGGGCTCACACTGCAAGATGGGCATAAATGACCCGGTCTTTTCAGGTAAGGACACAGAATGGGACCGAACCCGCTTGCCTGACCCCGCGTATCTGACTGTATACGGGCAGGATGGCAGGACGGCTGGACGCAGAACACCCCCTCACATCCCGGGGCATTTACACTTAGGGCGGCACTAAACAGCATATGAATACTAGGGTGGGATCAAGCCCTCTGTACTGGTTTCCTAAAGAGCCGCTGTTAACAAATCCCCACAAACTTCATTGCTTAAAACGCAAATTTATTATCTTGAATTGGGTTTTCTGGAGGCTCCAGGGGAGAAGAACCAGTTCCCTCATCTTTCGCAGCTCCTAGAAGCCACCTGCATTCCCACACGGGACCCAGCCAGAAAGTCCCCCTGCACCTAAGGTGACGTCCACAGGGTTAGAGGTCGGACAGTTGCTCCCACATTCTGGATTTTACTGGGATCCAAAGGACAGTGAGGCCCAGGAGAAAGGAAGATGGCACAGGTGGAGGGGAGCACCACCCGGGCTGGAGGGGAGCACCGCCTGGGGTGGGAAGGGGGCGGAAGGCCAAGGGCACAGACTGATGCCCAGCCTTGCCCCGTATTTGCAGAGTGACCTAGAGCAAGCCACATCACCTCTTCATGGGAAGCAGGAATTGGAAAGTAAATGAATGCAGTAACAACCCATCCAAAACCCCAGGTCGTGGCACAGCCCCAGGGTGGGGAGGAAGCTTCAGGAACGAGTGTGTGAGAATGACACCGGCTGAGATGGATTTGTACAAAATGTTAGCACTGTCCCTGTGGCCTGAGGGACCCACACACATTTTTTAGGCAAGGCAAGGGGGTGGCCCTGCCGGCTGTGAAGGGACTGGCCAGCGTGGGAACAATGGTAGGGTGGGGCCCCCGAGTCACAGTGGGGGGCCCCTTTATATATAAGCCCGCAAAGAGCGGCCAGCAGACCAGACCAACATTGACGGCAAGAGCAGGCGGGCAGGCCTCAACCCTCCTCCCCTACCCCCAAGGCCAGCCGTGCCCTCAGCCTAAGGCACCTGCCCCGGGACCATGGTCCGATGCTGCAGGAAGAGTCCGAGCGAACACCCACAGCAGGGGTGGGAGCACGGCCAGCATGAGTGCCAGGACAAGGAGCAGGAGCAGGCCGTGAACGCAGAGGACATCCAGGTGGACCAGAGGACCCACAAAGACTGCTGCTGCAGACACAGGCGCTCTTCCCAAAGGCGGCGGTACAGGGCCCGCAGGAGGCGGAGATGCTCCTGCCGGAGGAGAAGGAGCCAGAGAGGTGCCTGCAGGTCCAGAACCGGAGGTGCGGCCAGTCTCCGCCCCTGATGCGCCCAGGCTGGCACGGGAACCCCACCCCCGGGAGGCACCCACCCCCCCCCAGCCCCACTCCTGACCCGCCCAGGGTGGCCCTGGGACCCCACCCCGTGACACCCGAGTCCTGTCCCCAGAGCCCTGTAACCAGGACTCTTTTCCAAAAGGCCACAGAAGGGTCAGGACAAGGAGGTGCCAGAGGCGACACTAAACCTTCCGGGGTCCATCACACCCCTGGATGGAAATCAAGGAAAAGTCACCCGCCAAAGAACCACCCGGTGAGACCAAAGCAATCCCCTGACGTTGGATGCTCCTTGCCAGCCCACAACATCTTGACTGAAATGCACCAAAGTCATCTGTCAAATAAAGCTTGAGATAATAAATTTGCTGTCCAGTCTCCCTCAGGCACAGATAAAAAAAGTGAACAAAATAAACGGTATCCTCCCGTTACCCAGAGTGGGCAAGGGTGTGCTGGGTGGCTGGGGAATGGGAAGCAGGTCTGGCATGCTCCAGCAAGAGGTGCTGGACTGAGGGAGGCCTTGGGGGCCACTAGAAATATTTTTTAATTTTGTGAGAGAGACAGAGCATGTGCAGGGGAGGGGCTTGAACTCACTGACCATGCGATTGTGACCTGAGCCAAAGTCGGATGCTTCACCGACTGAGCCGCCCAGGTGCCCCTCGAACTCTTTGGACATTACCACACATTTTAAATCCCTGTCGTCAGGGCCATGCTCCCTCCGGAGCAGAAAAAGGCAAGAGCTCAGAAATGACTCCTCACCCCCCTCCCATGCACCCTGTGCTGAAATCGTGTGCTGTGGGCACATGTACAAAGACTTGGGACCACAAACAGGAAAACTTCTAGTCTTCCAGAAGTACAGCTTATACACAGGGCACAAGTTATAAGTACACCTGTGCAGCCCTCCCCGCCGCCCCCCCCCCCCCCGCCTCCACCACCAGGTCAAGGAAACAGACATTTCCAGCCTCTCTCCTCCCTCAAGCCAACTGCCCCCCAAAGTAACCACTATTCTAACCCATCCTCACATAATGTCAACGGCTCTCTGGGGCTGGGTATTTCTGGAATGTGGGGAGGAGCCTATGTGTTCTCCTGCTTCTGGAAATTCTATCCCCAACTGTCATCTCAGCTAAAAGGGGGACTTTTGCCAGCACAAATGAGGCAAGGTGGCCGGCCTGGAACTCTGACTCCGTCCTGGCCTGTAGGTGGTGGAACCTCGAGGGGGCTGCTGGTGGCTGAGGTCTGAGACAGGTGTCAGCCCAGACTCGGGTGTCCGAGGGCGGGGGGCGGGGCTCCAGGGGCCCCTTTGTGATGTCAGCGCCCTGCCTACTGTCCTCACAGCCCCTCCACTCCCCCCATCTCCAGTGGCCTTCCCTCCCGGTCTGGAGAGGCAGCCAACGCGGGCAATGGGTTCCCGCTGTGCCAAGCTCAGCACTGGCCACGGCCGGGGCTACGAATCCCCCATAAAGAAGCTCATGGCCTGCGTGAGTCAGGATAACTTCTCCTTGTCGTCCGAGGGGGAGGGAGAAGAGGGGGGAGAGGAGGAGGAGGACGAGGAGGAGGAAGAGGAGGAGGACGAGGAGGAGCTCCCAGTGCAGGGCAAGCTGCTGCTGATAGAGGCCGAGCGGCAGGAGCAGGAGGGTGCGGAAGAAGAGCCTGCGGCCCAGCAGAGCCCCGAGCCCAAGCAGACGCACTCCTGACCCACGACGGTGGCCCAGGAAGAGATTCCCACCACTGTTCCGGCGAGAAGAACTTTCTGAAAAGAGTCAATAAAAAGTCTCCCAAGGACTTCGCCTCTCTGGTCTCTCCAACCCCACGCCTGCAGTGCTGCGTGTGTGTGTGTGCGAGCGTGTGCATGTGCGAGCATGTGCCCGTGTGTGCGTAGGGACGGGGAAGAGCAGGGGTCAGGGACCCCTGTTCCTGGTGTCCAGCTGGAAGTTCTCAGGAGGCCCACGCCCCCGTGGCTTCTCAACCACCCTCCCCTGCCTCGGCGGGTAGGAAAAGTGGTAGCCAGGACTGGAAGCTGGCCAGGTGTGTCGGAAATGTCGCTGGGGTCACGGTGGCTGTCTCTGGCCGCCCTGGCCCTGGTTCTGGGGTCAGAGCACATGGAGGGGCCTCCAGTCCTCAGCCACTGACGCTGCTGAAGTCAGGGTGACCACCTGTGCTCCCCACCGCCAAAGGCTCACGTCTGCCTTCATCAAGGGGTCCAGCTGCCAATGCTCCCATCACAGCAATGGGCAGTGGGAGCCCAGAGAAGGTGCCAGATCCAGACGCAGACCCAGGCCCTTAGTCTGGCCTTCAAGAAGCATTGGAACGCGTCTGTTGCCACTCTTGCCCTGGCTCTCTTAACCCTGCTCTTGCCAAAAGGAATAACCAGTGAGGTCTCACCCCCTTCCCTCGGTCCCCCGAGCACCAGGCTCCTGGGCCTGAGAAGGATCCTGGTGGGGGCTGCTGGAGACGGGAGTGCGAGGTGGACAGTATTTCCAGAAGATTCTCAGTGCAAGGAGAGGCCCTGACTTACTCAAAGGGGAGGCCACCACTGAGGCCCGGAGCAGGCAGAGGGCATGTGATGTCAGGAGGAAGAGACCCTGCTGTCCAGGGCCCCCAACTCCATGCCCTGACCAAGGAACTCGGTGAGCCGGTTCTGTCCCTCTGTCCACGCCCCATAGGTCCGCCTGCCCAGTCATCTGCCCGCAAACATCCCCGTCGAGCCCCTGCTGCATACCAGGCACCATGCCAGGCTTGATGGGCCCTGAGTTGAATAAAACACAGACTCTATCTCACTAGGTACTGGAGGGCCGGGAAGTGGGGAGTCAGCAGTGGAGGGGGGTCAGGAGGGGGGAGGGAAGGGGGGAGGAGAGTGGGGAGAGGGGAGGATGGGGGAGACAGTCCAGAGACCCACAGCCAGTCTTGACAGAGTGGCCCAGCACTGAGAACCCAACTAGCCCCACTGAGCTCACACAAACAGAGCCACCAGGACAGAGAGGGCCACGCGGGCCCTCCGTGACTGAAAGGCAGGACTAGAAGGGGCCAGACCTGGACTGGAATCCTGGCTCGGCCACTGACGAACTGTGGGATTCTGGGCTGGTCTCTCAACCTCTCTGAGCCCGTTTCCCCTTTGTTAAATATAATAATGAGACACCCACCTTCCAGGGTGCATTAGTTTCTTAGGGCTGCTATAATAAATTATTACGGATTTGGTGGCTTAAGACAATGGAGATTTATTCTCTCATAGTCTGGAGGCCAGAGGCATGAAATTAAGGTGTCAACAAGGTCACACCCCCTCCGGAGGTCCTAGGGGAGAATCCTTCCTGCCTCGTCCGGCACACAGGGGCCCCAGGACTTCCTTGGCTTGTGGTCAAGTACCCTCATGGGCTCTGCCCCCACCTGGTTTTTCTCCCTGTGTCTCGTCTCTGTCATAACGACACTTGTCACTGGATTTGGGGCCCACCTGGATAATCCAGGATGCCCTCAAGATCCTTAATTTACTTACATCTGCAAAGATCCACGACAGGTTCCAGGGGTTAGGACGTAGACATATCTTTTGGGGGGAGGGGGGGCACCATTCAGTCTACCGCACAGCGTCCCTGGGAGGCTGGAGGGCAGGGCTGCCTACAGAAAACGTGGGGCCCGGAGGCCAGCCACACAGGAAGCGCTCAGTAGACGAGAGCGGCTTTCGCCACGACTGACGGGACATGCTTAGTAATAACCTGCGACAAAAGCAGGTGGTAGCAAAGCCTCACAACAAGAGGCAAAGCTGTGCATGACCAACAGAGAGAAGCGGGGGTTGGCTGGGGGGGCTGCTGGGGGCGGGGAGGACAGACGGTGTGGCGTGGCAGCAGGAAATGGGAGCTACAGGCTGAGCGGCCAAGAGCAAAGCCCACGGGCATTGGCCAAGGTGTGGGGGGAGGTAGGCGGCTGCGGACGGAGCACCGAACGGACGAGCGAGCTCCGACGGGGCTGTGTGCAAACGCAGGCACCGGCTTTCTGCTCTAGGAGCTGGGAGGTCTGAGCCGGGCCAGGGTGGTGATTCCAACTGGATGGCGGGGCTCCACCATCAAGGAGGGGAGCAGGGTGAGGAGCAGGGAGTCAGGAGAGAGGCAGGCTCTCAAGGCGACCACGCAGTCAGGCTCACAAGAATGCGGCGAAGGAAGGAAAGACATCCCTTTGTTAGATGAGGAAACCGAGCCTTGAAAACCAAAACACGCTACCCAAGATCGGACATAAGCCCAAACCGGCGTTAGAACCAGGTTCTAAATCCCCCAGCTTGAAACATGGCTGGGGAGGTGAGCTCACCAGGCAGACCACCCATCAGTCCGTCCGGTACTCTTAACCGCCGTGCGGTAAGCCATCCAGTCGACTCAACGTCTGCCCACCCGCCCGTCTGGCTGTACACCAGTCATCCACCCGACGGGCTGCCCACGAGGCCAGCCAACTGCACCAGGGTCAGAGAGGTGCTCCTGACTTCCACGCTGCGTGGGGGGAATACGGAAGCGCACTGGGGATGCTCAGACAGCGGGTATGGAGGTCCTTCTGGGGGCTGGCCCGGAGCCAACCACTGGACGTAGATTCTCTAATTCATCTGATGTCCTGGGAGATCGGTATTCTTATTGCCCCCGTTCTACAAAAGCCAGAGGAAAGCAAGCAGCAGATCAGGGATATGGACCCAGCTCCACCTGACCCCAGGGTCCCTACCGCCTTTTTTTTGAAGTTTTGTTTATTTTTGAGAGAGACGGAGACAGCGTGAGTGGGGGAGGGGCAGAGAGGGAGGGAGAGAATCCCAAGCAGGCTCCGTGCTGTCAGCGCAGAGCCCGATGTGGGGCTCGACCCCACGGACTGTGAAATCATGACCTGAGCCGAAACCAAGAGTCGGACGCTTAATCGACTGAGCCACCTAGGCTTCCCAAGGGTCCCTACTTTTAGCCAACAGATGGGACTCTCCCAGGGCGCCCCTGAAAGCGGCCCCCCCCTGGGGTGAAGGCAAGGGGCAGGGGCTTTGTCCCAGCCTGGCCACATCTGTCACACCCCGGTGGCCTGTGGCATCACAATCAGCCCCAATTATATAAGCAGGGGCTGCCGGGGCCTCTGTAAAGCCGGGCGTGCTTCGAGAGGAGAAGGAGGAGGCCTCTGCCCCTCCAAGCGTGGCCTCCCATGGACACCAAGACGCAGAGCCTTCCCATCACCCACACCCAGCCCCACAGCAACTCTCGGCCCCAAAGCCACACCTGCAGCCAGTGCTGCGGCCGGAGCCGGAGCCGGAGCCGGAGCCGGAGCTCCGGCCACAGCCCAACCGGCCACCAGAGCCAGAGTCCAGACCCCAGCCCACCGCCGAGGCACCAAAAACACAGCATGCGCTCCCACCACTGCCCCCCGCGACCCACCGCTCGTTCCTGCAGCTACCCCCAGAACAGAAAGAATTCGGGAGGAAAGGTGAAAAAGAGGAAGGCGGCCAAGAGGAGCCAGCAGGTGTATAAAACAAAGAGGCGGAACTCAGGTACCTTTCAAGCAGATGGGGAAGGGCCACAGGACCCTCCCCTCCCCCCTCCCCGACCCCAGACGAGGGAGAGCAGCCCAGCTGGACCTTAGGGGGAGCGAGGTAAAGGCTGCAGCCTCTAAGCCAGAGCACAGAGGAACCACAGGCAAGGGTGGCCAAGGCGAGGAGACTAGGGTGGTTGTATAGGTGACGCACTGATGGACTAGCTCTTCAGATAGAGTGGGATGATGGGCAGGGTGGCCAGATTGTGGGTTAGCTAGATGGGTGGATGTGAGGCTGGCTGGGTAAACCACTCATTAGAAGGTTGGTCCATAGAGGGTTGGGTGACCAAGGTTAGGTGGCTGAGTGGACGGAGGGAGGGAGGGATAGACTGCATCCCCGTCCCCCAACCCCCATGACTGGTGAATGGATGGTGAATGGGTTGGGCGTAGTTTGACACCTGCAGGAAGAAAGTTGAATTGGTTGATGATGGGCTAGGTGGGTAGATGAGCAGATGAGTGGATGGATAAAAGGGTAGATGAACTGCCTGGTCAACTGGAAGCCTGACTGCACCGTGGAAGGAAGACGTTTGGACGGACAGACTGAATGGGTAGCCTGGATCCGGTTTAGTGAAAGGACGTTGGGTAATAGAGGGACTGGGTGAATTCATGGATGGTTGGGTGATAAGTGGGACAAATGGACAGATTCACAGAAGGCAAGAGGAGGTTGACAGTCTAAGCTCCACCCACACCCCCCGTATTTAGTTGCTGATGAGCAGTCCAAAACCCAAAGGAGGCAGCGACGCATTCCCAGTTAAAGGTCCTCTCCCCTTCCCATCCCTCAGGGCGGAAATACAACTGAGACAGCACCCCATGGCTTGTTCCTGCATCGGCTGCACCCAAATGAGAAATGCCATCGCGCACTAGAAGGAAGTCAAACTTTTTGCAGGAACGCATTATTACAGTGATTTCTATGCAACGTTGATTAAAGCTTGTACGCTGGATGACCATTCCTGGAGTTGGCGTCTTGGTTTCACGAGAGGGGGCACGTGGTTGGGGGGCCTGGCTTGGAAGCTCAAAGCAGGAAGAGGCTGTGTAAGGAGCAGGGGCGTGGCTCGCGCCGGGACCTCGCGGAAGCGTGCGAACCAACGCGAGCACAGGAGCAGAAACTAAGGCGGGCTGGACACCCCAAGAAGCTGGGAAGCAGACGGGCGGAGCCCTCCTCGGCCCTGTACCTCCCACCTCGGTGCACACACACCCGGGATGCCCACAGGCCCACATGTTCATGTGACCCACGTGCCGTAGCCAGCACACAAGAGTGGCAGGAGACAGGCGAGGGGAGGGGTCGGGAATGTGCATTTCGAAGTCCAGAGCACCCCGAGTTTGAACCCTGGCTCCCGCTTCCCTGCTGGTGACGCTCCACAACTTAGCTAAGGGCCCAGGTACGTTCTGGGGCTGTGCTTGGCTCCGGGAACACAGAGGACACACAGGGCCCCGTCCAGAACATTCTGGGCCAAAGGAAGAGTGTGTGGTGGTGGGGCAGTGACAGGCGGGGGCCAGGTCCTGCGGGGGTTTGCACCGGGAGCCTGGCCGTTCAAGTCACAGGAGGGTCTTAACAGGGTCCCGTGCTCGCTGCCGTGTGGAGACAGAGCTACAGGGAACAGAAGAGCCAGCACAGAGGGAACAGCCATCTGGAATCAGTCTCCTCCTCTGGAGGTGTCGAGGGTGTGAAGGGGCACGCAGGCCTCACACTTTGCACATAGTAGGCACTGAAGGAGCCTTTGCAAAAGTAATAAGGCAGACGAAGTACCAGATGGTGGGAATGGTTAGGGCCCCATGTAAATTACCACAAGTGGCTTAGGGTCAGACCCAAGTTCCTCCGAGACCACCCCCGCTCCACATCTAACTGGGTAATCATTTCTCCCCTCACAGTCCAGCAGCCCCGTCACTGCCTGGGAAAGTACCCAGCACAGCGCTGGGCACATGAATGCTTGGGATTCCCTTTTGTGTTTCACTGGGCATCTGGGCTAACGGACCCGAGGGGAACCTGTGGAGACGGGTCAGGCGTGGAAGTGCTCGGGGGGTCTGCCGTAGACGGAAAGGAACCAGGAGGGGGCCTTTCAGCGGTAAAGTGCCATCACACTGTATGTCAATTACAGCAAGGCTGACTTTTGCGGGACAGTGGCAGGACCCGGAAGGTCCCCCCTCAGATCTCTGCTGTGCGGCTTTAGAGAGTCATTTTCCCTCTCTGTGCCCTGGTCTCATCTCCCGAGGAGTTACCTGGAGGGGGTGGGGATGTTCCCTGAGATAGTGCAATACAAGCATCCAGTACAGGGTCAGGTACACAGTGTGTACTTCCTGGGCCCCTGTCCTCCCCACAGCAGGGAGATGTTCCAGGTTGGGACCACGTACCTATGAGAGGATGTGGGGAGGGTCCAGGCGGGCTGGGGAAATTACCATTTACTGAGCACCTATGAGGTGCCAGACGCTTTGACATAAATGTTTCCACTGAATCCACACACCTAAGGCAGGAGACATTACCGCTCCCATGTTATAGATGAAGAAGCTGAGACTCAGAGGTAAAATGGTTTGATAAGGTCTGCAGGAAGGCAGGTGTGAGATCAGATGTTTATGTTTTGCCCCAAACCACCTGGTTTCCTATTAAAAAAGTAAGGCCACATGATGCCATGATAGTCACGGACACCTCAGGGCAGAAGAGTTTGGGGAGCCCTTCTGGGGAGCACACTTTAAGGGAGCAGGTGGAGACAGAGGGTCAGAAGATGAGGTCAGGGACTTTAAGTCCCACTCACCAAAGGACCTCCCTATTCCCTGGGCAGTGTCCTTTTATGATATGATCACTGAAGGCAGGAGATCTATTGTGGAGACACAATCTCTGTAATAAGAGAAAGTGGGAAGCCGACAGACTGGGTCACATGTTCCCATGTTTCCAACACTCAGAAAAAAGTTTCACAAGCACACACACACACAGAGATGACCAGTCACATAGACAAAGGACTCGCCCTTCGAGCCCACTCAGACACGGAGAGAGTTAGGTTTACATGTGAACTCCTCAGCGTGCGCGCGCACACACACACACACACACACACACACACACACACACACACACCCCCTCTTCACATGCCGGCAGGCACTCACAGGCACACGGCCCCCCTCTCGCGCAGACACCGATGACAAGAGGAAAAACAGCAAACCACAGGCTCATTCTTTTACTTGCTTGGTTTCAGGTGGGGAGGCAACAGTTCGGGGGCAGGTCTGCTGGAAACCCAAATTCAGGAAACAGAAACAGCCGCTTTGTTCAGCCACTGGGAAGGTTATGCAGATTCTGAAGGCAACATATCTTGCCTTTCCGGTTGAGAGATTTCATTTGGGTGGGATATTGGGGGTGCGGGGTAGCCTGAGAAATGCCGGGACACAGCCTCGCCTGTGGTGGGGCTGCCATTCCTAAGGGGCCCCGGGGGTCGCTCGGGGGACCCAGCAGTCCTGGGGCACATCCTGGGTTGAGACGCCCCGTCTGAGTACAATTCAGGAGGAAAAATACTCAAACTCTGTAGCTGTACAGACCCAGATTCAAATCCCAGCTCCCTCGCTCCCTCGCTGGACGACCCTGGGCCTGGCTCTTAACCTCTCTGAGCCTTATTTGCCTCTCGTGCTTTGCGAGGAGGTCCAAGGGGCCCCCTGCTCTTGACTGCTGTATCCCCAGCACCTAGCCCGGGGGCCTATCAGGAGCTCAGTGCACATTCGTTGACTCGGTTAAGAACAGGAGCAGGCATTAAGGCAACAGCGAGACGCCACCTGTGTGCCCACTGCACGGGCAAAAATGGCAAAGGATGGGTAGTAACCAGTGCTGGTGAGGGTAAGGGAAGCAGAGACGGTTGGCTGTGGCTGCTGAGGGCATGATGGTGGTCACGCACGCTGGCAGACAAACCAGGCGGCGTCTATTAACATTTGAAGCGCGCAAGGTGTTTCTCACACGTGTGCCGAGAGGAGGCCCAGGGAGGTGCAGGGTCACACTGGTTTGTGAGAGCCAAAAACTGGCAATAACTCACGGGGCGCCTGGGTGGCTCGGTCGGTCGAGCATCCGGCTCTGGCTCACGTCATGATCTCATAGTTTGTGAGTTCGAGCCCCGCGTTGGGATTCTGTCTCTCCTTCTCTCTGCCCCTCCCCAGCTTGTGCGTGCCCTCTCTCTCTCTCTCTCTCAAAATAAACTTCGTTTTTCAAATGTTAAAAAAAAAAAGAATGGGGGTTGATCTCTCTATTCGGATGGCCGGCAGATGTCCTTGGGTGAAAAGAACAAGATGGGGAAAGATCTATCATTTACAGAACAAAGCAGCCTACAAAAAACAACACTGTTTTTATGGGGCAGGGGGCGGAGGGGAAGCACGACATAAGTGCCCACAGAAAGATGTGAAAGTGCAGAGACCAAGCCGGTGCCTGGGGTTACGTCCAGGGAGGGAAAGTGCTTTAATTATTCTATCCAAGGAAACGGAAGAGTAAGTCGAGGAGAAAAACGAAATGAGCATCGGCGAAGCATCCAGCAGGTGCTCGGCAAAGCTTTGCTGACCTTGAAGGGAGAGGGTACAGGTGCGGCGATTATAAACTGAGCACAGAGAACCCATGATTATAAACTGACTGCTCTCCGGCCCACGTTTCTAGGCTTGGTGGTCCAGCCAAGGTGGCCCAGAAGGCTCTCCCCAGAGGCACTCATCATCGCAGGGCAGGGAAAGGCCAAGGACAGCACACGGCCTTCTCCCAGCCAAGCCTCTGCCTATAAACCCTTCCTGCTTAGCCTCATCTCCTGCCACCTGCCACTCGGGTCCTCAGAGTTTTGTCTCCAGGCCTCTGCCCGTGCCGTGCGCCTCCAGAAGCACACTCCCTTCTTGTCCCTTGGCCACGTCCTCCCTGGTCTTTCAAACTCGGGTCCAGGATCACCTCGTCCCAGAGCCCGCTCAGGGCCCTGCCGGCCTGGCCGGGTGCCTCTTCTGTGCCAGCGGGCACCGGGCCTCCCAGGTCACGGGCCACTGTCGAGCCTCCGGAGACGAGATGCCTCCCGAACCTGAGAACGGGGCCCAATTCAAGCCACGGTACCTGCCGTTGGCAGTAGCTTTCTCACAGTGAACAGCGGGGTGAGGTGAGGAGTCATCCTTGGCCCCGACTCCCGATGTCCCGGCCGGCTGTGTGTGTTTCCGTGTCTGGTTTCACAGCTTTTACACGTTCTCTTTTGCCCTCTGTCCACTGCCAAACGGAACTGCCAGGCCCACCATGCTTGGAGTTCGTGAGGGTTCTTGGGGCCTCTGGATTAAGTCCATTTGCCCGAAGCCATCACACTTACTGGGGGTGGCCTGGGGGAGCTGGGCCTGGAACCAGGTATGTCTGGGCTCCGTGACCAACGCGCTCAGATATCCTCTTTCCTGCCCCTCCTATTTCGGAGTTATTAATACAATAGCCCCTACTTTCTGCCTACACTTCATCTCTGACCTACCTCTTTCCCCACCTGTCGCAGGGGGATAAAGAGACCGCTGGAAGGTTCTCGTCAAGTCTCCCCAGGACCAGGGAGGAGCCCTCCTGTTGTCACTTTGGAGTCCAGTCACCAGCTCGTGCTACCCCTCCTGGCCTGTCGGCCTCCTCTGCTGTAGAGGAGAGCCTTCTCCTTGGACTCGAGGGTCCCGAGGGGCGCACGCGTTCCCTGGAAGCCGCGATCATTCCCGCTGTCGGGACCGGCTGGGACCAGGTTCCACGCCCCACAGCGAAGCAGGGGCCTCTCCAGACAGAGGCCTCAGGTGGGGCTCAGCCTCTCCGAAACTCCTGTTCACGTTCCACCAGCTCGCTGAGTAGCGCTCTTCTCCTCTGGTAAATGAGAGCACCTAATTACTGCCACCTCATAAGACCGTGGGAAAGAGCAAGTAAGACAATATGCCAAAAAGTTGTCACCCGGCCCAGAGCTGGGGGCCCGGTAAACTGTGATTCCTCTCCCAAGGTCTCCCGGGAAGTGAGGGCTGACCCCCAGGACTCAGGCCTTGGACTCCCCAAGCAGTGTTCTCTCTTACAATGTCCCCCGGCTGTCCCTTGGTACTGGTTTTGCACCCACTTGGGGGAACTAGGGTGGTGACACCCTGGAGGGTCAGGGACAGTTGTGAGGTATGTCCCAAGGCCTCTAGTGCAGGTTATTGTGGCTAAAGACCCAGCTGTCTGGAAGGTCAAAAGCCAGAGGGTTCTTTCCACATCCAATCCTACAGTATTTCCTGGGCCTCAAGGACTGGCTCCAGCCGTCAGGGTGAAATCCAAGCCCTTCCCACCTCCTAGCCGGGACCCGCCGGACGGACTGGACCCCTGCCAACCCCTGTGCTAAAGCACAGGTGAACCCCTGCGCTCACCCCCCTTGCTGTCTACACCAACACTACGCCCTCTCTCGGGTCCTCACACATGCCTATCATTCCCACTGCAGGGCCTTTGCATGAACTGCTTGATCTCTGTGCCTGGAGTCACCTTCAGCCCACTTTTAGAAAGACCTCAACTCCGTCACCATCCAAAAGGCTTTCTCTGCCCAATCTCACTCTTGCCCCAAACCTGCATACCTCTCGTCGCTCCCTGTCCCCATGTTTATTTCCCCCGTGGCACTTAGCACAGCATGAAATGCTTATGTGAATTCCCTGCCTCCTGTCTGTCTGCCTGAAGACCCCTGAGTTCCCAGTACCTGGCAGACAGCGGGCACTCGACAACTAACCTGCTGAATGAATACCGAAGGAGGGAAATAGATGCGCTCTTACCCCCATCCTGCAGATAGGGAAACTGAGGCACAGAGAAACCAAGAAGCTTGCCCCAGGTCCCATGCTCATTAAGTGACAGGTTTAAACCCAGGCTGATGGTTAGCCGTCTCCACGATATAAGCCCCACTGCTTGGGGCTCCCCAGAGGCACTGCCTCCCGTGGGAACCTGGGCTGCTGCCACAGGTTGGAGGCAGGCGGGATGGAGGAACACCGGGGCAGAGGACAACTTCAGGATCGCATGCCCTAGCCAGGGACAGCTTTTCCCGGCAGAACTTGGCCAAAGCTGGAAAGAGAAGCTGAAAAACTGAGCCCTGTGGGCCAGGATTTTGATTCCCCACTGCTGCCGGCTGGGGCCCCACATGTCAGGCTGCCGCGCAGCAAGCTGTGGACAGACGGCTGTCCCAACTGCCCTGTGACAAGAAGTCGCTTGTGCCAAGCACCTTCTCTGCTGGGCACTCTGCTTTCGGCTCGGTGTGCACTGCTGCTCTGCGAGGGGCAGAACTTTCAGGGACTGTTTCGCAGACGGGGCAGACAAGGCCCAGAGAAGGCAAGCTGCTTGCCTAAGGTCACACAGCTGGGAAGCAGCAGGCGTGGGATCGGAACGCAGCCCTGTCTTGACGTGGAGCCTGAGCTCCTCGGGGCTCCCGCGCTGCCCAGCTTCCTGCGAGCCTGGGGCCGGTCCTCCGGGGAGAAATGCCAAGAAGGCAGATGCCTGTCAGTCAACCGATTTCTTTTTCCCTTTTGGTATCTGGATTTGGTTTCGTTTTGAAGTCAGGGCTTCAGAAAATGAAACCAAAGCTAGAGTGGCTGTCCTGTTGGTGGTAAGTGTCCTGGCCGTGTGCTCAGTGATTTGAGCCTGAGTCACCACGGCTTTCACAAACAGGATCTGGTCAGGGTGGAGGATGGGGCCGAGCCCACTGTACGGGCAAGGAATTGGTGCTCAAGGATGAATTCAGAGCCACAGAGGGAGAGGTGGAGGCCTAGACGCTGACACCTGGGGCCTCCTCAAGCTCCGAAGTGAGAGGGAAGCTGGCAGAACCGTCCCCACTCCTCCCCAGGCAGGCTCAGGATACAGATGAATCTCTGATTTCTCTGGCATCTACTGTTTTTCTAGCAGGCAGACCAGGATTTGAGATCACCAGGAGGAACTGGGGGAGGAAGCTGACAGCACGGTGGACACGGGTGAAAGCTTTGGGGGGTCTGATATATCCTGCAGCTCTGCCCCTTCTGAGCTGTGTGCCCCAAGGCAAGCGATTCCCCTTCTGAGCCTCAGTTTCTCTGTCTGCAAAATGGGCAGATTAGACTGTTACGCCAATCCAATGATCTAAGGACTGTAAAGCATGTGGCACACAGTCACCTCAGGCCAATACGTCACAGGTATGAGTCAATGGGATGGAGGAGGGGGGCTTCCTTCACAGGCATGGGTGGGAGTGTGGCAACAAGACGGGGCTGTGAGAAGGGGGTCCCAGACCCCAAGGAAAGGGGTGGCTCTCCCATAGAGCCATCGAAGCTGCCAGTGGGGGTTAAGGGGGCATATGGACCATCAGCTATTTATAGATTTCCCTCTGCCCAGAGGCCTGCTGAGGAGACTGTTGGCAGGAAGACAGATCATACAGGAGCCAGCCCAGCCTGGCCTTCTCTGGGCCCAGACCACCCCCCCCCCCCCCAGTTCAGGTGAGAGGGAAGCGCTACCCTTTCCCACTGCCAGCATCCAGAGCCCTGGTTTATCCCCCACAAAACTCTCGTCCTTCTGCTTCGCCCATGCCTTCTCTGGCCTGTGGCCCTTGGGTTAGGGCTTCTAAGTGGACACAGGGATGGGGTGCTTGGGTGGCTCAGTCAGTTAAGTGACTTCAGCTCAGGTCATAATCTCACGGTTCGTGAGTTCAGGCCCCGCGTGGGGCTCTGTGCTGACAGCTCGGAGCCTGGAGCCTGCTTCAGGTTCTGTGTCTCCCTCTCTCTGCCCCTCCCCCACTCATGCATGTGCACGTGCGCACGCTCTCTTTCAAAAATAAATATTAAAAAGGGGCGCCTGGGTGGCTCAGTCGGTTAAGTGTCCAACTTTGGCTCAGGTCATGATCTCGCGGTCCGTGGGTTCGAGCCCCGCATCGGCCTCTGTGCTGACAGCTCAGACCCTGGAGCCTGCTTCGGATTCTGTGTCTCCTTCTCCCTCTGCTCCTCGGCCACCTGCGCTCAGTCTCTCACTCTCAAAATTAAATAAACATTAAAAAAAAATTGAAACAGACACGGCATGAAGCCACGTGGCTACAGGATCTAACACGCTGCCCGCAGGCACCCTCAGAGGAACAGAGCAAGACCGAACACCTGCTGAATGCTTATCATTACGAGGGATGGCTCTGAGTGCTTGACCCATAATCCCTATAATCCCTGCTGCTAGGAAGGAGGTACTATTTTTGTTTCTGTTTCACGCATGGAGAAACCGTTAATTACACGCTCAGAATCACAAGGCTGGAAAGTGGTACAGGTGAACTGGAATCCATGTAGTCTGGGTCCAAAGTCAGACTTTTAGCCACTACCTTTTTTTTTTTTCCACCTCCCACCACAGGACACAGCACCAGCAGGTAGGTGCTCTGGAATGACCACAGCACCTGACCACTGGCACATGCACGTCTCCACACCTTGTCTCCCACCTCCTTGCACACTAACGCATGCACACACACACACATATGTATATACACACTCACAACACGGGACAACTACGTTAGTGACCAATACCAGCTCCTGCCAACATGAATTCCGGGAGCTGATGGGGTCCTAAGCAAGGCTGGTTCTGGGCCATCCCCTTGTGTTTAAGAGGAAACGTGGGCAGCCTGGGGCCAGGGAAGGAGAGCACCAAGGGGATGGGCGGGAGGACCTAGAACCCATTAGGGCTTCAAGGAGACGAGAGGGCTGGGCTGCAGTCTGAGAACGGCCTGTAGAGGGCAGTATGTGCCAGCGGGAGGCCACTCGCCAAGCCCCCAGCCAGGTCAGTCTTCTGCGTAACCCCTGAAGAGTCTGGGACTAACGACGCACTAGCCCCGACCCTCATTAGTTCTTTCTTGCCTTCAAAAATACACGTACCAACCAGGCACGTACTCCGTGCTTCTCCACGACAGACAAAGTCACCGGATCACGCACACGGATGTACAAAGTATAGCTGGCACCATCAAGCCCCCATGATCCCAAACCAGAGGTATGAGTGCGGGGTGGCGGCAGTGGCGGCAGATGCTTGACCGAGTAGCGGGAGAGGACTCTGTAAGGTAGTAGTTGGGGGAGAGGAGGGCAGGCCAGGAAAACTCAAGGTAGGTTTTTGGAATCATCACATCAATGAACCATCTTTTCATCCGGCTCCAAAGTGCGTCTGAAGGTGCCCAGCTGTTTCTCTCCCCAAAATAAGAGAGGAGGGCATGCTCATCCAGAACCCCACCCCTCATCTGCCAGTCGCTGCAGATCACAACCCCTCCGCGGGGCCTCAGTTTCTCCAGCTGTCCCCTGGCGGGGAAGCGGAGCCAAAGCTGCCCTTAACGGCCCCGCCCGGTTTCCGAGGAACTCGGATCCGCAGTCGAGGCGCCTTTCTCGCGCTTCCGAAGGGTTCCTCTGAAGCCTGTGGTCAGGCCGCCGCTTCCTGGGAAGCCCAAGCCAAGACCAGGGCCAGTGACGGGCTGGGAGGGGTGCGGGGGGACAGCCGCCCGAGGGTTTGGGGCTGCGGGCGGCAGGGGGACGGCGGGAGCAGCCCCAAGGGGTCCGGGGCCGGATCTGCAGGTGGGACCCCAGAATCGGGAAGTGGGGCCTGGCTACAGGGGAGTGGAGGACAGAGATCTACCGGAGACGGGTGCCGAGATACCTGGTGGGGGGAGGGGAGAGGGGTGTGTCGGAGCCAGTCCAGTGTATATACTAAAAGGGCTTGGCTGCAGAAATCTGCGCCCTAGGGCAGTAGTGGGGGCAAAAGTAGGGGCTCCAGGTGCAAAGGGGGCATCGGAATGGCAGGGGGTCCAGAGCCCTTGATGGAGGGGTCCTAGGATGGGTGTGAGGCTGGGTCAGGGGAGGGGGGTGCCTCCCCGCGGAGGGTCCCTGATGGCGTGCGAAAGGTCGAACTCGCGTGGCCCGCGCCTCGCTCCACCGCCGAAAAAGAAACCGAAAGTGGCGCGGAAGGGCGGGGCCTGCAGCCTTAGGGGGCGGAGCCGCCGCCAGCGGGCCCCACCTCCTACCCAGTTTAAAATAAAAGACTGGTGCAGGGGCGGGCGCGGAGCAGAGCGAGCTGCGGCCGTGGCAGCTGCACGGCTCCCGGCCCCGGAGCATGCGCGAGAGCCGCCCCGGAGCCCCCCGCCGCCCCGCCCGCGGCGCCCCGCGCCCCGCCGCCAGGTGAGCCGGGCACTGGGCAAGGAAGCGGGAGGGAGAGGGGAAGACAGGACAGGAAAGGACGGCCGGGTGTCAGGCCGGCCTCGGGGGCCGCATGATGGGGTCGCGGCCGCCACGCCCCTGGCCCCCGCCGGCCCCACCCTAGCAGCCCCCCGCGCGCGGGGTTCCCGCAGCGCAGCTTCTCTGCCTTGGTCCAAACCGCCCGGACGAGGCGCCAGTCCCCGGCCTGGCCAGCAGGCGGCGGCCGCGAGGCGGCGAGCCGAGGGCCCGGTGGCCGCAGTCGGGGCAGGTTGCTCCCCGCACCTCTCTTCACGCCCCCCTCTCTCACCCAAACTCTGAGCGACCTGGCGGCCGGACTCCGCCCCTGCCGGGCCCCCAACCGCCTGGAGGAGCTCCGCGGACGGGGAGGCCCGTTTGCTAGCTGAGCCCCCTGAGGCTCCCGGGGGCCGCGCCGACTCGCTCCTGCGCCCCTCGGCCCTTTCGGACGGGCCCGCCCCGACTCTCGGCTCACCGCCCGTGTCTCCCCCAGCGCACCCCCGGACGCTATGGCCCACCCCTCCGGCCGGCCCCGCGTGTAGGATGGTAGCACACAACCAGGTGGCAGCCGACAATGCAATCTCCACGGCAGCAGAGTCCCGACGGCGGCCAGAGCCTTCCTCGTCCTCGTCCCCGCCCTCGCCCTCGGCGGCGCCCGCGGTCCCCGCGCGCCCGCGGCCCTGCCCGGCGGCCCCGGCCCCGGCCCCCGGCGACACTCACTTCCGCACGTTCCGCTCTCACGCCGAGTACCGGCGCATCACCCGAGCCAGCGCGCTGCTCGACGCCTGCGGCTTCTACTGGGGGCCCCTGAGCGTGCACGGGGCGCACGAGCGGCTGCGCGCCGAGCCCGTGGGCACCTTCCTGGTGCGCGACAGCCGCCAGCGGAACTGCTTCTTCGCCCTCAGCGTGAAGATGGCCTCGGGCCCCACGAGCATCCGCGTGCACTTCCAGGCCGGCCGCTTCCACCTGGACGGCAGCCGCGAGAGCTTCGACTGCCTCTTCGAGCTGCTGGAGCACTACGTGGCGGCGCCGCGCCGCATGCTCGGGGCCCCGCTGCGCCAGCGCCGCGTGCGGCCGCTGCAGGAGCTGTGTCGCCAGCGCATCGTGGCCACCGTGGGCCGCGAGAACCTGGCGCGCATCCCCCTCAACCCCGTCCTCCGCGACTACTTGAGCTCCTTCCCCTTCCAGATCTGACCGGCCTCGCACGCAGCATTAACTCGAACGCCTTGTTATTATTTTGTATTATTAATTATTATTTCCCTGGAACCACGTGGGTGCCCTCCCCACCTGGGTTGGAGGGAGCGGGTGTGGGGGCGAGGCGCCTCCCCCTCTCCGCTGGAGACGAGGCCGCAGACCCCTCCCCATGTCTTGGGGGCGGGGGCGCACCCCCCACCCCCCCGGTGCTCCCTCTGGATCTCCCTGGTTGTTGTACCAGCTTAACTGTGTATGGGGCCAGGACCTGAATTTGTACCTCCTACCTCTTCATGTTTACATATACCTAGTATCTTTGCACAAACCAGGGGTTGGGGGAGGGTCTCTGGCTTTATTTTTCTGCTGTGCAGAATCCTATTTTATATTTTTTACAGCCAGTTTAGGTAATAAACTTTATTATGAAAGTTTTTTTTTTTTAAGAAAAAAGGTTTCTAGAGCGTGTGCTTTGCTCCCAGGATTTCCCCGGGGTTCTGAACGGGTCCACGGCAGAGTGGTCCTAAGACTGATGGGTCTGGCTGGAGGTGGAGTGTGACCTGTGCTCTGTGGCCGGGGGACCTGCATGGTTCCAGCCCTCAGGGGGAGAGGAGCAGCCGGTCCGGCGTTGGTGTTTCGTGTGGGGTAAAATGGCAGCTCCGTGTTTGAGCCCTTAACGTGTGCCTTGCCCTGTTCTGGGTTTTCCATGCCTCAATCAGACGAGCCTATGAAGCAAGACTCTTCTCATTTTTCCAGAGGAGAAAAGCAAGGCAGGGGGTGTGAATGTGCCTGTGGCCGTTCCCGTGTCAGAGAAGACACCTGGGCGTCTTGTGGCTGTCCACCCTGAATCTGTCTGAAATGGATGACAGAGAGGAAACTTCTTTCATTCTGTGACCACAAAGACTTCCAGGAAGGTGGCGGGGGGGTGGGGGCTTGATGAGTTTTTGGAAGAGGAGGGGCACATTCTGAGACTCAGCCTTGGCGGCGGCGGCGGGGTGGAGGGGCATTTTAGGTGGGGTGGGGGATACAGGACTGGGCCTGACTTCCTTCTTCCCATCCCCTTCTGTCTCGTGTACTTTTTCGGTGAACACCCAACCTGGAGCCAGAAAACTGCTTTGTGGTCTGTGGTGGCAGGAGGGCCCTGCTCGCGGCTTTGGGCAATTCCCTTGGCCTCTCAGGGCCTCAGTGTCTTACCTCTAAAATGGGTTTGCTGGAGGAGGTAGCCCTCAGCAGCAGGTGCCTAGGTGCATCGCGGACACAGGTGAGGCGTTCAGGAGCTGGGGGAGGGAACGAGCGCTCCGGGACGCTGCGGGGCTGGCCCGCCCGGCCAGGAAGTGCCCGTGACACGGGCTTTACGGCTACTCCTGTGTTGGTGGGTTGGTGGGTGGCCTGATGGATAAGCCATGCTGGCAACTGGGCGGCCCCACCTGGTGAACCGAGTCACTTTTGGGTTTAGGGTTCAGCAACCTCACGGACGTGTCGCGCTTCATTTTTAGAAGTTAGACCGGCCCTCTGCAGCCTTGGACGTGCTTATGATGGAGTGTCCTAATATTTAATAATACCTTTCAGACTTGAAAGTGCAACATAAAACTAACTTGCTGGAGAACTGGAACAGCCCAGGCCTGTCTTGGGGATGAAACAGGTTCCAGCCCTCAAGGTTAAGGGGGGCCTGGAGAGATTTAGGATCTGAGAGAGCCTTGGCAATTACCTCCTTACAATAAGGTGGGGCGGGAGGGAGGGGTCTCGGCTCTGTGCCTCCAAGGAGAGACTGCTTTTCTCTTCACCACCTCCCTGCCCTTCCTTCATGGCTGCGTGGATCCCCTTGTGACTTTCCCGGTCGCCCGCCCAGCTCGGGCAGTTCCTGGAGAAATCCAAGAAGGCGATGCTGGGGTATGCCACAGACGCTCAGGGAGCACTTGCTGTAGGCGGGGTCCTGTGCTAGCTTGTTGAATCCTCACTGCTGGTCTGTGAGTTAGACACCTCTCTCCCATTTTACAGAGAGGAAAACTGAGGCTCAAGAGAGGCAAAGCAGGGCACACGATTGGTGGCGAGGCCCGCGCTTCAGACTGGGTACCGACTGGGAGGCTGGATATCAGCAGGCAACACAGCCTGCCCGCGAGGGCCTAATATTTATCTATGGCGGTAAGCGTGCAGGTGCCATTCGAGGCCCCTCGCATCTACGCGCAAACACGACCCCCAGCCTTGTGATTTGGCCTTGTGACTTAGGTCCTGTTAACATCCCCATGTGACAGACGGGGAAACAGGTCCTCATCTAAAGAGAAACGAGTTCACAATAGTTTCAGGGCTTTTTCAGCTTCCTAGAAAAAAAAATTTTTTTTTTTTTTTTTAATTGCATCCTCCCAACACAAACCCATTCCCCTTATAAAACCTGGAACAGAACGGCTAAGAATAAAGGCCCCTCTGATCACATTCCCCAGAGGGGGCCCCTTCTCTTTGTGAGTCATTTTTTAAAGAAGCTACGCTAACATATGTACAGTGACCTGAAGTGACCCCAAAGCCCCCGGGAGCTGCACTCCGCCCCTTGTGGCTGCGATCTTGTGCACACAGCACGGCTGCAGAGGAAAAGGGCTGGGGGTGGGGGTGGGGTGGGGGAGGTGGCAATAGAGAAGCAATGTGTGTGCCATGTGGCTTCCCTGGCGGTGCAGATTCTGTGTCTCTCTCAAACCTCAGCTTCATGATTCAGCAGCACTGACGTCAATTTACAAGAATGAAAAGTGATAGGAGGGACTGTGTGGGGCGGGGGGCGGGGGCCGGGTGGGGGGCCCAGGTGCGGCCGGGAGGGGGTGAGCTGGGCACCGTGGCGCACACAGAACACAGGCAAGCAGCAGTTCTGGAGAGTGGCAGGGCACGGGTCTTGGACCTGCGGCAAAGCCACCCCTGGGCCGGGGACTCTGGTCCCCGTTTTCGAGATGAGGAAATGGAGGCTCAGAGAAGTACAGTCACTTACTCGGGGTCACACAGCTCGAAAGTGATAGCCAAGACTGGCACCAGGTCCGTCCCACTCTAAAGGCAGTCGGGTTCTTACAGAGGGGAGGAGGGAATATTCATGGGCCTCATGGCCACCTGCTTGGTCCTCCCACCCTCATGAGCAGACGGGTTACTGCCCCACAGACAGGAGGGCTGAGCCTCTCGCTGGGGTCAAGACTGCGCAGAAGCTGGCAATGTCTCCGAATGACGCAGCGCTCACTACGTGATCGCTGAGCTCCGCACAGCGCACGTTCCCGAAGCCCCTACTATGTTCCAGGCGTTACTGTGAGCCCGAAGGATACGGGAATGAACGGTTCCTGCTCCCCTAGCGTTCACGTCCAGGCGTCCAGAGCCTCAGGTGGTAAATAGCAACACAAGAAACTAAAGGAACAAGAACATTCCAAGCAGTGACAGTACTCGGATTAGAGGTCAACAAGGTGGTTGGCCAGTGAGTGGGACGATGCTAGAAAGCGAGCTCAGGAAGGCTCCTATGAGGGGACACTGAAATCCTGCCTGGAATGACAGGAGGAGATAGCCCGGGGGCCACAGTGCAGGCAGAGGGAACCGCGGGGCCATCTCAGGAAACCAGTTCAGCCCGTCAGAGAGCAAGGGCTGGCCAAGCTGGAGGGGATGGGATGGGGTCAAGTGCAGGAGATGAGATGAAACAGGTGGGCAGGGGCCCTACAGGCCATGGCAAGGACGGGGGGTCTGACATGTGACGAGGAGCCCGGGGTGACCTGATGGAGTCTGTGTCGTGACCAGACTCTGACTGCCAGGTAGCGACAGACTAAGGCAGGGAGGGAGGCCTGGGGAGATCACTTCAGGCTTCTTGCCTTATGATGTGTGTACTCAGGAGGGGGTGGCATGGGGGAGCAGCTTATTCTTTTTTTCCTTGTTAATGTTTTATTTATTTTTGAGAGCGAGAGAGACAGAGCATGAGTGGGGGAGGGGCAGAGAGAGAGGGAGACACAAATCCAAAGCAGGCCCCAGGCTCCGAGCTGTCAGCACAGAGCCCGACGCGGGGCTCGAACCCACGAACCTTGAGGTCATGACCTGAGCCGAAGTGGGACACTTAACCGACTGAGCCACCCAGGCGCCCCAGGAGTGGCTTGTTTTTTAACCAGAGCCCTCAGCTCTGGGCAGCCAGGCAAGGCAGGGACAGCCGCAGGACCCGCCTGGCTGAATGCTGAGTGTGGCCCAGGCCTGGAGTGACAAGCCCCGGACAGGCCTCAGTCAGAAACCCCAAGCCTGGGTCTGGCCCCCCAGGCTCCAGTGAGGGGCTTCCCGGAGCACGACCGGTGCAGGGCGGGGGCAGAGCCGGCCTCGACGCTGGGGAAGGGGTGCAGAGCACCCAGAGGAGGTGGTGAGGCACCTGACGCGGCCGACGTGGCCCGCGTTCCCTGCAGGCAGGCTTTGGAGCCCCGTCACCTGGGCAGCCCCCACCTGGCCTCCGCCACCATCATCCAGAGACTCCCCAGGGCTCAACATGGACTTGGCCTGATTCTGGGCGAAGGGGGCGGGGCTCAAGGTCCGGCAGAGAGTGCAGTTTTCAACCAAACAAATTCACACAGGGGCAGCGGTGGCCGAGGTGGGCGCTCAAACCGCCCCCTCCCAACCGTGGTCTTGGCCCTGAGACCGGGCTGGCAGACGACCTCATGGGCAGTTCGGATTCCGGCTCTCCCCTGAGCGCTTCCCCACAGTACCAACTACCCCCCTCCCCAACCCCGGCCGCACACTCACAGGCCCCGTGTGGGGTCCAAGCCGCAGTCCTCCCACGCTCCCGCTGTGCTCAGGAGGACGTCCCCTACCCACAAGGCCTCGCGAGGCCTGCAGGTGGCCCACGTGCCTGGCCGCCACACTCACCGCTCCCTTCTGCCCCCGGGACTTCGCACACGCCGGGCCGCGCTCCTGGTACGTCGTGGGTGGTTTGCCGGCCTGGGCACTGGCTCCCGCGCCCGAGAACCCCGAGGGGCTCCCGCGCTCCCGAGCGGCCACGAGCAGCCACGTGCTGCGCGCCCGTGACGTCACCGCTCCTCGTCACCTGCAGGCAATGGACGGGGCCCGCAGGCCGGGCTCTGTGGGCGGTGCTCTTCGCCTCCGCTTGGTCCTAACGCCGCCAGGTGCGGGCTGCGGGCGGGCCGTCTTGGGGCTCCCAGGGCTGTGACAGTACCCCTGAGGCCCGCAAGGTCTGGTTATGCCAGATCCAGGCCTTAAAAGGCGGTTCTCGCCACCTACTCCAGTCCTGGGGGACCAAGAAGCACTTCCACCCGATCCCAGCCCACACCGACCCTTGCCTGCCCCAGCTCGCCCGGCCCTTACCTTCCTCGCTTGGAAACAACGGCTAGCTGTACCCGCCCTGTAGGTGAAGTTAAATAAAGGGGTGCCTATAAAGCGCTTCACACGTGATAGTATCTAGTAAAGGGGGCTGGCCCTCTCCGCCTCTCAATTCTTGAATTTCTATTGTTTTGAAATATGGCCATTTCCTAAGCACCTCATGGGTGTTAACACTTCACCCGGGCTGCAAGGCAAGTCTGGAGCGGGTCCCAGAAGGGTGAGGGAATCGCCCCCATCCCTGCAGGTATAAATGGCTAAGGCGCTCTGACTGCAGGAACTTGACGCCCAAGCCCATGATCTTACCCACTGCGATGCTCAACCGCTCCTATGTTTATGCTTCGTCTCTGACACTGAGGACCACCCTGGAGGACGTTCAGAGCCACAGGAGCGGCCAGGGCTCGGAGCATCTCACTTGCCTGCCCGTTCCCCACAGCACAGGCCGGGAAGTCAAGAGAGGCGGTGGGTCGGTAACAGGTGCAAGACTGCATGAGAATTTGGTCAGGAGAACAGCCAGGGCCCCTTGATCAGAAGGGACCCTGGTCAGTGGCTCTGGGGGCAGCCCCTGGCAGGTGGGGGATTGGGATGCCTGATGAGGACGGGTAAGGTTAGGGATGCTGTGAGCCACATCTCTGCTGGATCCTGTGCAAGAGCAGGGCTGGGAGGGAGACATTCAGGGCTGGCCCCGCCTGGGGGCCTGCAGGGGCCTGTGTGGTGAGACATGTATTTCCTACCACACCTGGGTGCATCCGGGAAAGGCAGCCAGAGAGGTATGATGAGGCAGAGGAGGGCACAGGCCTGTGTCAGCCAGCCTTGGAGGGCCCCTCCCCACCGATGTTTTTCTCTGGGAGGCAGCTTGGAGGAGCAGAGAGAGCCGGACCCCGGGACCTGGGTTCGAGTCCTGACCCTGTGGACGGTGTGACTGTGGTGGCTTCATCCACGAAATGAAAATTAGACCCACTCTGTCCTGCTTCACGGGGTCTGGAGGATCCAGGATATAATAAAAGTAGAAACAAAATGGATCACCATCCAAATACAGGAATTGCAAGAATAACTATTATTTTGCATCACACACACTTCCCAGGTCTGTGGAATCGGCATGGCCGTTAAAGTAGGCAGACCTGGGTTTTTTTTTTTCTCAGCTTGCCATTTATTAACATCAGTAGCTCCCTGCTCACCACCATCAAATGCTCCCTGGACGCTGGGCATGGTTCTGCATAATTCCTACACAGTATCTCATCTAATCCTTACAAGAACCCTATGAAACAGGTGTCATTATTATTACCCTCATTTTGCAGATGAGGAAACTGAGGCACAGAGAGGTTAAATATAGTGCCCAGGGTCCCACAGCAGGCAGGTAGTGGAGCCCAGGGGATTCTCACCAGGGGAATTCTGATTTTCCAGCCATTTCCCCATTTGAAGCTCCAGGCCGAGGTGGTTAAACCGTCAGACACTGGAGCTCCCCATTTATGATTTTTGCCAAGTCTATCCAGGTTCCGGCTGTTCTGTTATTCAGTTATTATTTTCTTCAAATCAAGTCACTTGGTTTCCTTAAGTAAGCTTTATTTACAGGGAAATGTATCACTAACACACACAGAAACCCGCAAAGCGGTGAACTCTAAAAAAATGCACCGGGGGCACCTGGGCGGCTCAGTCGCCTGAGCACTCGACCTCAGCTCAGGTCATGATCTTACCGTTCCGGTTCCCGAGTTCGAGCCCCGCATCAGACTCTGTGCTGACAGCTCAGAGCCTGCAGCCTCCTTCAGATTCTGTGTCTCCCTCTCTGTCTCTGCCCCTCCCCTGCTCACTCTCTGTCTTTCTCTGTCTGTCTCTTTCTCTCAAAAATAAGTGAACATTAAAAATTTTTTAAAAAAGAAAATGAAAATAAAAAATTCAGTGACATCCAAACAATGTTTGAATTGTAGCTGGATCTTGGTGTGTTTGCTCTGCTGGGAGAGAAGGTCTGCTCTGTGTTTGCTCAGGAGAGAGGGAGGAAAGGAGAGACAGGGAGAGAGAGAGGGAGGGAAGTGTCCAATGTCAGAGAGAAATATATATATGTGCATCCAAAGCACCAATAGCTCCCATCTCAGATCTTCTGACCTTAAGCAGAAAGATCACAAGAGAATGAAAATAGGAAATTGTTGTTGCACGGCAAGGGGAAGGCTCAGTGTTTTATGAAAGTGTTCTTGGGTCCTGCCTGAAATCGTCTTCTAGAGATTCTCCAGGACACCTGTCCCACACCGGGGAAACACTGCCCAGTGTGACTGCCAGCTGTGTGGCCTGGGCACGCAGTCCCTTCACTGACTCTGAGCCTCACTTGGGAAACGGGTCAAGTGTCTCGATCTCAAAGGACACAGAGGAACAAAAGGAACTGGTCATATACATACAAAATATATGTATTTTTTAAGTTTGTTTATTTAGAGAGAAAGAGAGGGTGTGCCGGTGAGCAGGAGAAGGGCAGAGACAGAAGGAGAGAGAGAATCCCACGCAGGCTCCACACTGTCAGCACAGAGCCCAGTGTGGGGCTCGATCCCACGAACTGTGAGATCATGACCTGAGCCGAAATCAAGAGTCGGACGCCCCACTGACTGAACCGCCCAGGCACCCCTGAAAGGGAGCGATTATAAACTGTTAAGCACAGAGCATGAGCTCATTAAGAGGCAGGAGTGGGCAGGGCAGGCTGGGCCCTGTATCAGAGGATGCTAAAAGTGAACCCAGCCCAGGCTCCTTAGTGCCATCGGTCTCTTCTTTGTTCTCCTTACCAGCTTGGTGACAGGAAGGGCCACAGTTCCTGGAAGGTGAGTCAAAGTGAAACTACCTCCCGTCCAGCCAGGAAGGGACTGCCAGGCTCCCCCGGCCGGGTGGGCAGGGCTGTGGGGGCAGGGGGCAGAATGCGCCCTCAAGCCTTCAAGTGAGCTTCCCCTTTACTGAATTCGAGATGGGGAAACTGAGGACCAGACATGGAGGCCCGAGCCCCCTTTGTAGGCACCAGGGAGGGAATTGGGTGTGATGGCCCGTATCGAAGGTTTCATCACCTCACACTGCTGGTCATACACACCCTTAGCTCCCACTGCAAATGAGTGTTACTCTTAGCTCCCCCTTATCTAGCACTTTCTAGGTAGGTACCGTTCTATTGTCTCATTTTACAGACAAGGTACCCGGGGCCACTAGACGTTAAGTTCCCTGTCTACAATCTCACAGGTGTTAAAAGTAGTGGGGGCACTTGGGCGGCTCAGTCGGTTAAGCGTCCGACTTCGGCTCAGGTCACGATCTCACTGTCCGTGGGTTCGAGCCCCGCATCGGGCTCTGTGCTGACAGCTCAGAGCCTGGGGCCTGTTTCGGATTTGTGTCTCCGGCTCTCGCTGCCCCTCCCCCATTCACGCTCTGTCCTGTCTCTCTCTCAAAAATGAATAAACATTAAAAAAAAAAAAAAGTAGTAGAGGGAGCATTTGAACCACGTAGAATGAATCCAGAGCACCTCAGTGGCTCCTAACTGCTAGCTACTAAAATATGACCCCTTTCCCAGGGGCTCTGAAGTCCCCTCACCACCTGGCCCCGAGGTACGTTTCTAGTCCTACAACCTTCCCTTCACATTCCCCATCTCGTTTCATCAGCCCCAATTTCTCATTTCTCAGGCCTTTTGGGCCACCTAGAAAGAAGCCTTTGATGTTTCTCTTGCTTCCTTTTTCACTCAGCAAACTCCTATTCGACCTTCAAAGCCCAGCCCAGTCCTCACTTCCCCCAGCAAGTCCTCCTTGACTCTGCGGAGCCCCCACTGCCTTTGTGAAAGCCCACATCAGAGCGCCGAGAGATTTGCTCTGTCTTCTACGCTGCAAGTGTCAGCAAGACAGGGCACTTGTTAGCTGTGTGATACAAGCAAGTTACTTAGCCTCTCTGTGCCTTAGTTTCCCCATTACTATCATCGCTATCTCTCAGGACTGGGAGGGGAGTAACGCATTAATATCTTAAAATGCTCAGAAGCACGTGTCGGACAAAGTTCTCTAGCAATGGAATGACGGTCCCATGGTGAGTACATATGCCAGGCTAAACTGGGGAGCAATGGAAAGAGAGAAGGATTTTCCAGGGCGTGCAGCTGTAGGAGGCTGTAGGTGCAGGCGTGCCGCCCCGGTGCCCCCCGCTCCCACCCCCCCCAACCCCCCCACCCCCGTATGTCAGGCACAAGACTGGCAAAAATTATCTTACATGTTTATTTCAATGTGCATTCGGGAAAAATGTACCGCATCAAACATGAGATGTTATGGCTATTATCAGCTGAGACAACACTAAAGGAGGTATTTAGATTTTTTAAAAGTTGGGTGAGGGGCATTTGGGTAGAAAATGTGGTAAACATTGTCTTAGGTGAATAGTGGGGTTTGAGAAAGGCAGGACAAATACAAGAAAAAAAAAAAAAAAACGGGAGAGACAGATGGGGAGGGGCCAAAGAGACGGGGGAGGGGCCAGAGCCAGGGGGAAGGGCCAGAGAGACAGGCGGGAGGGGAGGGGCCAGAGATGTGGGGGAGGGGCCAGAGACAAGGGGAGGGGCTAGAGAGAGGAGGAAAGGGACCGAGTCCCAGGTAGAGAGAAGGAGCCAGAGACAGACTAGGAGCCACAGTGGGCAGGGGAGAGGACGGAAGGGGAGGGGAGAAGAAAGATGAGAAGGAAAAAAAGGACAGAGAACAGAGAGGGCCTAAGAATAAAAGAAAGGACCCCTGGATGGATGGAGAGTGAGTGAGTGAAGAAATAAATAATCCAAGGCATGTATAAAATAAAGAGCAAAGGAATGTAGGGGAAACGTTGGCCAAGCAGGGCGGCAGGCCCTTAGCCCTCCAGCCCCTAACCCTGCCCTCGCAGCTTCGTGCCTGGGGCCCTGCAGGACCCCTCTGGGCTACAGGCCTGGTCCGTGCCCTGAAATGGTGACTGTGTCCTTGACCCTCCACCCTAGGAAGCCGAGCCTGCCACACCCTCCCCTCCCAACCCAGAACGTCAGGCACCTTCTGCACTCCAGCCCCGAAAACTGAAAGCAAAAGCCATCCTGAGCTTTGCCCCAGCCTTCCTGTTCGTCTGCTGGTTTCTTAGAAATCAGCTGCCTGAGCTTCCAGCTGCCGTCTGGACTTCATCCCTCACCCGATGGCCCTCTCGCCCTGGTGGGTGCCACGCTACCTGAGAGACAGGGCCGGAGGCCTGTGCTGGGGCAGGGGGACCCCAGGAGGCATGGGGGTCATGCCTCCACCCCATGGACGTTTATTCATGCTTCTTAAGTGCTAAGCTTCATAAACTCTGGGCGGTGCAAAGTTAGGAGGACTTAACGAGGGTTGCTGGGTCTCCGGATCCAGGCCCCGACAGGAAGATGGCTGTGGGGTTTGTGGGAGACACCTAGAGGACAATCACTCACTGGGCCCAGGAATCATGGGGAGGAGGGTGCATCAGACGCAGAATCAGGGAAGGCTTCCTGGAGGGGTTGCCGGCACAGTCTTCAAGTGTGAGTGGGACGGGGTTCACCTGGGCAGCCTCCATGGGAAAGGGCGTCTGAGGCAGAGGGAACAGCGTATTCAAAGTGACCTGCGTCGTTCCCCACGATCCTTATGTAACGTCTCCCGAGTAGGCGCGTGGCTCCGTCTTTTGCAGGTGAACAAACTAAGACTCAAGGACGTGTTGTCATTTATCTGCCCGGGACTTGCAGCTAGAGGGCAGGTCCGGAGGCAGCCCGTGTGCCCAGCGGCTCCGAGCAACCCTCAAAGAGTACTCGGATCCTCACCATACCTGTGGCGCTCAGAGCCCTCCCTCTGCCCCAGGCTCCTGGGGCTCCCACACACTTCGTTTAAATCCTCGACGCCGCTCTGTGGGAGGGAAACTAAGGCCCACGGAGGTAAAGTGGCCTGCCTAGGTCACACAAGCTGCTGCTGGGGCAGATTTAGGATTCGCACCCGGGTGTGGGGGGCCTCTTCTTACGTGAAGCATCTCACAGAACGCGGACCTGAGCTGACAGTCTCTGTCCCCACATTCTAAGGACATGGAGGGGACAGAGAGTGCAAAGTCTCGGAGGCTGGAAAGCAGGGATCCAAACTGGTCACAGGTGGAGGGACGCCAGACACGGCCCGTCAGAGTTCCCCATGCCTGAATCAGTAGGCACAAGACTGAAGCTGGACCGATCAGAGACCCTTCTGGGGCTTTTCTGCTGAAATAAACAGAGCCCCCCCACTTCCGGCCAGCCATGGTGGCAACAGAGATGAAGAGAAGGAACACAAGACGGACCCTTTATATACCATGTGAACTCTGTATCCAGCCGCACCTGAACTCCACCTCTGGTTACACAAACCACAAAGTTTCCTTTCTGGCTTCTCCCTGTTGGAGTTATGTGTCCGTCCCGAGTAGTCAGAGTTTAAAGAGAAGCAACGGTCAGGGGGCAGGTCTGGCTGGAGGGAAGGGTGAGCCGGTGACATGGAACCAGGAGTCCTGAAGCCTCCCATCTGGAAGAGCAAAGATGAGTTTTGCCAGGATCTGGGGCCCACAGTGATCCCCACTCTCCCTGGAGTCTGCCCTTGGGGAAAGCCGGACCGCGGACGCTTTCACGGCTCCCGCTTCACGGTGGTTGTTAATAACCGACGTGTTGTGTGTGTGTGTGTGTTTTTTTTTTACTTTGGAAAAAAAAATTCCACACTGAAAAAAACCCATTTCCTTCCCATTTTTTAAAACGGACTATTTTTAGAGCAGTTTACATTGAAATTGAGTGGAAAGGAGAGTTTCCATATACCCACCGCCCCCGACACAACAGCCTCCTCTACCAACATCACAAACCAGTCCACGTTCTTTCTTAATGTCCACATTCGTTTTTCAATTTTTAAAAGAAGCTACCAGTGATGGATTAAGTACTATATATAAATATACATATGTGTGTGTGTATATATATATATATATATATATTTCCTGATTTCTACAGATACGTGCATTTTTTTCTCAAAAAAAGAAAAAAAAAAGACACCCTTCTTGGTGACCCATATTGCAAACCACTTTTTCCACTTAGCTTTCACGGGCAGCCTTCCAGATCGCTCGGCGACAAGGTAGGGATGATCATGCCCGTGTGAACAGTGAGGCAGCGCGGAACAGGGAAGGGACCCGGTGTTGACACATTTCATGGGATGCTCTCAAGGCTCCGCTGAGGATCTGTTCCCTTTTCACGGACGGGAAAAGTGCAGTTCAGAGAAAGGAAGTTACTCCAGCGAGGGGTGGGCGCGGGGGTGGGGGAGGGGCCGCTGGTCAGCAGCCCTGGAAACTTTGTCCTGAGAGGTAGGGAGGCTGGTCCTCCTCCAGGAAGCCCTCAGAGCTGACGGCGTCAACCTGCATCAGTCAGATTGCTGCTTCTGGGGACACGCTGCTGCCTGGAACCTTCCAGGAGCCGTCTGGTGCAGCAACGCTTTATGCCTCTGGCTCGTTCACACGCCTGACTGTGCGCTCAGGAGCTGCTGTGTCCCAGGCACCGCTGACGGCTGCACGCACACAGTCTCGATTAATCCGTCTCACCACCCTAGAGGGGGAGGGCTGTGATCATCCCCGCTTCTCAGATGAGGAAACTGAGGCCCAGAAAAGTGACATGACTTGCCCGGGGTCACACGGCTAATATGTGGCAAAACCACAACGAGACGTCAGTGAGTTTTGAATCCAGACGGAAGCCTCAACGTCCAGGCTGGGTCTCTGACTTTGTGAGTTGTTAACTACACACACACACACACACACACACACAGACGCATGCCAACCGGCTGACTGGTCTTGAGTGGTGCCCCACAGAGCTCCAGCCTCCGCTGTGTCCTGCCTTCCGCCTTCCTGGACGGCTTCCAAAGACGGTCGACAGCCTGCCTCTTGCCAAGACGGTGCGCCCATTCGCTGGGCGAGAGTCGGAATCCCAAACAAGTCCTGGATTGAGACGGGCAGGTGCGGAGGTGAAATTGAAGACGTTCGTGGGCAGTCCCACGTGGCGGTAAAAGGAATCAATTGCCCCCCGGACAGGGTGACTTCCAGCCTCAGCGCTGGAGTTGAGGCCAAGCTCGGGATGACCGGTGAGCTCAGTCCAGTGTGACAGCAGCTGCCGTGTGCGTGAATGTTTTGTCCTCCCGTCATCCCTGCCCGGGGCATGTGCTCCGGAATCGCGGGCGACACTGAGTGTGGGTGGCAGTGAAGAAGGCTGACGCTCGTCCTGGGCACGCGCCTCGCGCTCAGGAAATGCAAGTCGCTGCGGGCTGGAAAGGGGAGAACGAGCCCAAGCACTGGCGTTGGCATGCGTGTGCCACGATCGTCACTGGTGACATACGATCAGCTAGGAGATATAAAGTTGGTACCGTGATATACTCTAAGGGCTAGTCTCTATCTTTCTTTTCTGTTTTAGAGACAGAGAGAGAAGCCGCACGAGCAGGAGAGAGGGGCAGAGGGAGAGGGAGAGAGAATCTTCAGCAGGCGACTTGGTGTCAGCACAGACCTCCGCCCTGGGGGACTCGATGCCACCATCCTGGGATGTTGACGTGAGCCGAAATCAAGAGTCAGGGGCTCAACCCACTGAGCCACCTGGACACCCAGGTGCCCCTCTTTTAATTCTTGAAACAAACTTCCAGGCTAATCCTGTTTTGGGCTGAATCACACGAACCTGCTGCTTTTGTTAAGTCAAGAGACAGAAGTACCAGCAACTTCTACAGTTCGACCCACTGGCACCTTCACTGTGCCATTAAACTGCCCCTGGCAGGGCCTGGAGGTTTCTGCCCGCTCAGGGGACTCAGCTTGCGTCCCTGGCTCCTCCTCTTCACTCATCCTCTCCTTCTGCCCCCCCCCCCCCACCCCGGGCACCCACCACCCCGCCCCACTGCGGCAGGGTCTATCTTGGCTGCAGGGGTTTCTGTGAACTGAGGAAGTGACTTAGTCCGAGTCATCGTAGCCACGCACAGATAACAGCATCCATGACCTCGCCCCTGCCAAAGCGGGATTTCACCCCCTTGTCTGGATTCCCAAGGCCCAAAGTAGCAAGACAAAAATCAACGGGGTGCCTGGCTGCCTCGTGGCCCCTGCCCACCGGACAGATGAAATAGGGCAGGAGGTTTGTGTCCATTTACTGCCGGTAACACTGAGGCCCATGTACGCCCGGCCTGATTGCCAGTTGCCCGTGTCGCAGGGCAGGGAGGAGAGGGGAGGGTTTCTGGACGCCCCGGGGGGTCCCGGCCTTGTTCAGCCCAGCCCAAGCATCACAGAGGCTGTCAGGAGGATGCTCTGGACCCCCTGTGCCCGCTGCTCCTGGGGCGTTGCCAAGCTGCGGGCCGAGCTGCAGGGGCGCAGGCCGGAGCGGGGGGGGGGGCGCGTTTCCAGGTAGTCAGACTGAGATGGGGGGCGGCGGCTGCGGGGACAGCGGAGGAGGAAAGGGGCAGCCAGTCCCGGCGCTCACAGCGGCTCTTCGGGGAAGCCGCCCAGTCGGAGTTCCAGGAAACGATAACGCTTGTTGAAACCTCTTTCTTGTGGCCTGGTCGCGTCACATGGCTTGGTGGGGACAAACGTCAGGCAGGGCCACCGCTCTGGGCTGGCTCGCACCCTGCCAGCTGCCGCCACCCTCCACGCTCCCCAGAGGCTAAGGGGGCAGGAGGGGGCCGGGCAGGAAGGCTGGTACCTGCAGGACCCCCAGCGACACACACACCTGGCACAGGCAGGAAGCAGGGGTATTGTCCTCCCCTCCCCAGCTCCCCTGTCCGTTCTCCTCCCCCTCTCCCCTCCCACCCTCCTGTGGCTGGTTCAGCCTCCGACTCCCATCCAGCAAATGGGCTGAAGATCCCTAGGCCAAGGGCTGCCCTGAACGCATACGGCAGGTGCCGAGGAAGAATTTAGAAATTCTCTGCCACTGGCCCACGAAGGCATTCTCCATCCCAGCACTGTTGCCTTTCGGGGCTGGGTCATCCTTGGCGGTGGGGGCTGGCCTGTGTATTGTAGCATCCCTGGGATCCACCCACTAGAGACCAGTAATATCCATAGCCGCCCCCCCTGCCACGCCCCTCCAGTTGCGACACCAGAAAAAAATCTCCAGGCACAGCCAAATGTTCCGTGAGGGCCAAAGCCCTGAACTACATTCACTACTCAGCACATAGGAGGTCCTGAGAAATTCGCAGGTCTTCAACCTTGGCAGAGAGCATGTCTGGTTAATTATACCCCACCACCTGGCATCGGGCGGGGGGGGGGGGGTGTCAGGGGATAATCTGGGAAGCCCTCAGCCCTCCAATCTTTAGCAACCTCTCACCACACACCCTTGATAAACATACCATCTAAATAAAAGCTGTTCACGAGGACTTCGACTTGAGGGTGACAGGCTGAGTTGGGGGGGGGCAGGCCTGACACAGGGGTGAAGGAAAAGGCCACAGGCCTGCCAGCAAGGCACCCCTTCCCCCATCCCCCTGCTTGGTGCCTGCAAGCCAGCAGCCCTGCTCCCCACCCCACCCCACCCCACCCCACAGGGGGCTGGGGATTGTCTTCAGAGAAACCAGCCTGCCCGGGAGAAGACACTTCCCCTGCTGACTCTGGGATCCCACAACGACAGCCAGCCCCTGCCCAGTCTCCTGGGTGAGACTCATCTGTCCACGCGTCCTGCCCACCAGTGTGGAACTTCAATACCCTGTTCTCAGCTCCCTGTGCCTTCATACGAACTCACGGCCAAGGACCCCTGGACACTCGAGCTGGCGTGTCAAATGAGCAGGGGCGCCTGGGTGGCTCAGTCAGTGAGGAGCTGGGAAAATCAAGATGACAAGAAACCCCCAGAGAAATAACCCATGTTGCCTCTCTAAGACAAGAACACGAGGCTTTGCCAAGGAACATTCAGATATTAGCGCCGGAGCAGAAGGTTCCGGAAATATCCGGAAAAGCAAAGAGATCGAAAATACGAGACACTGGATGAGAAAACGAGAGCGTTACTCCACAAGCTGTCACAGCAGACTCGTCGGAGTTAAAGAGGGAACAGGGAAGACGGAGGGAAGAAAGGTCCTAAAACTGAAAGACGGGAGCTTCCGTGTTGGAATAACTCATCAACTACTGCGTTCGTATTTCATTTCTGCGGAACAAATTACCCCAACTTTTAGCGGTTACGGCAGCCAGAATCCTAAGACAGCCCTGTCATTTCCCGCCACCCTGCCGGATCCCCAGGACGCGCGCAGACTGGATTCTGCCCGTGGGATTGTGTTATGGGGCGAGGCTGGGTTTACAGAAGGGGCATGACCCAGCGGCACTGACTGAATGACACGAAGCCTTTCCCCTGGCTGGTGCCGGAGGGGAGGCGGTCAGAGGTTTGAAGCACAAGAGGTTCCCCAGTCACTGTCGCCGGAATGGAGTGGACCAGAGGTCACCTTGAGAAGCTAAGCAGCCCTCGGCTGATAGTCAGCAAGGAAATGGGGGCCCCAGTCCGACAACCACAGGGACTGACTTTTGCCAAAGTCAAGAACGAGCTCGGAAGCAGAGATGGGGAGTCACCTTCCACGAGAAAGATCAGAATAGGACCAAGAGGGATCAAAACAGCAGCCTCAAAGGACCCAGCACGCCTCTCCCGGGTCTGAGGAATGTTCTTTTGTCCCCAGCTCGCACCCTAATAACAGTCGTGCCCAAATCGCCCCTGGGATCTTAGGCTCGAGCACCAGGGGCCCAAGGCGGGGAGTTCACAGAGGGTCTGGGGTCTGAATCGAATGTAAAAGAGAGTCTGACCCCTGGACGGTGAGGGACGCTGTCCTCTCTGGGCTGGTCCAGTCCCTGGGGTTCCCTGCTGTCATCTGCCGGCTGCTCAGAAGGCCTTTGTCCACTTGGGTGACCCTTGGTGACCCATGGCTCTGCTCCAAGTCTCTGTGGCTCTGCCTGTCACGTGCCACCAGCAGAGGACACACGAGACTTCGCAGAGGTAGCAGGAGGGAATGCGCTCTGAATCTGGCCCTGTGTCAGGCCCCGTCTGGCAGCTTCCGGAGCAGGGACGTGATGGAGGATGGGGCAATCTGAGGCCGGGGCTGGGACGTGAGTCCTGGTCCCGAAGTTCAAGGCCTGGAATCTGCGAGCTTCGAGTCCCATCATGGCTGCTGGCCAAGAGCCAGCTGGGAAACTTGCTGGGAGCCAGTTTCCTTCCCTGAGCTGGAAAAAAGGGGTCACACTGGCATTCACCGCACAGGGTCACGTATGTGCTCGTTCTCTCAGCCAACATTTATTGAGCACCTACTACGTGCCAGGCATCCTTCCTGGCTCTGAGTTCTTAGCGGTGACAAAAACAGACCAAGTCTCCTACCCTCGAGGATCTTATAGTCTGGCAGGGAGAGACACAGACCCTAACTATTAACCATACAAAGAAAGGCTCCAGATGCAGCTACGTGCTGGCGGGAGGGCTAGCAGGTGCCAGGTGCGGGTTGCCGTATATTTGGACGGCCGGGGGAGCCTTTCTGAGAAGCAGGTAGCTAAAAGAGGTGAGTGAGCTACCTATTTGCATATGGTAAGAACATTCCAGGCAGAAACAAGAGCAGGTGCAAAGGTCCTGAGGCAGCATGTTCAAAGAAAGAGGCAAGCGTGGCCGGTGCGGTGTGAGTAAGGAGGTGAACAGTAGATGAGGCCAGAGAGGTGGGGGCGGTATTATGAAGGACTCGTGGATCCTTCAAAGGGGTTTGGTCTTTACTCAGGGTGGGATGGAAGCATGGGGGTGCTCTGAGCAGAGGAGCTTGCTGGGAGTGTTAAATGAGGTACATCTAGAGTTTTCAACTTGCTATTATTAAGCACTGACCATGCAAAAGGTAGGTTTTGTTTCTCCATCTCGTACAGAGCCACGTAAGGCTCAGAGAGGTTAGGAGACTTGCCTGGGGCAGCACAGTAACTTCTGAACCCAGACTGACGGCCGCTGGTTCAATCACCGGGGCCGAGTGTTTGGTACAGTGGGCAGGTGGTGATCTCAGGGACAAACGGAAGGGCAGAAGCTTGGGTTCCGCCCTGGGGACCCTCGAGCATCGCCAAAGAGAAAAGCCTGGGGCCCCTGAGCTCTGAGCAGGCCCGTTCCAGCAGAGAAGGTTTACAGAGTCCAAAAGAGGTCCCAGGGCATCAGGGAGGACGCCTCTGGTCCAAGCAACAGGAAGCTCGGCGTAGAGTGGGTGTCTGGACGGGCTGATTCAGCAGCGCCACATGGCCGCCCTGGACGCAGCCCCCTTCCACGTCTCTGCTCCAACATCTCGGCACTGGTTGCACCTGAGGAAGGTCCTAGGATGGCTGATGCGGGTCCAGTTACCACATCTGGAAGAAAAACAGAAGCCTTCTTTCCCTGGGGCCCCCTCTTAGGGGCAAAGAAACCCCCAGCAGGCTTTCTTCGTGTCTCATTGGCTAGAATTGGGCCATCTGCCCATTGCGGAAGCCGTCTCGGACGTGGGGCTTGAACTTCCTTAGTTGACACGAAATAAGCATGGGATTGAACAAAATCCATCAGAGCGAACAAAATCCCCTCCATTCCTCCCTGGATCCATGCCTTTGATGATATGACCTAGCTGTTCTTCCCATGAAGAAGTCAGTATCCCCATCCTCCGAACCTGGGCTGCTTTAGCCAACAGGAAGCAACAAAGGTGACAAACTGCCACTGTGCCACTCCCTTGCCTAGGCCGCCTTCTGGCTTCCACCCCGCAGGGAGAACAAGCCTGAGCCGGCCTGCTGGATGATGACAGGTCACACGGAGCAGAGAGGGACCCGTCCTAGCAGAGGCTCTCCCCGAGATCAGCCCCCGCTGGGTGCGCCAGCCAAGATCAGCCTAGCCCTGCCCGGACCAGAAGAACCACTCAGCTGAGCCACAGACTCATAAGCGATACATAGTAAATGCTTATTGTTTGAAGCCACTCATTCTGGAACGCTGGTTACGCAGCAATAGCTAACTGATACAGGGGACCGAAGCCTCAGCTGTTGCCTACTCGCTGGAGGCGAGGCCTTTTAGCGGACCAGGAAATGTCACTTATTCATTGACATTCCTCCTGCTCCATGTAGGCTCTGTGCCGGATGCAAGAAACTCACGGACGGACAAGGTCTGGCTTCTGCCTCAGAGAGCCGGACTTGTCAGCTGGAGCTGAGAGGCTTCCAGTGGCTTCCGCCCGCTTGGGGAGCAGGGCCTGACCGAGGTTTAGCAGGCTGTATGATCTGCTCCTGAAGACCAGCCTCATTCTCTCCCCCTCCTCCCAACCCCCTGCCCCTGGGCCTTTGCACCTGCCAGCTTCTCCCTCTGGACTGCCGGGGCCCACCTTCCGTGACTTATGTACACCCTGGAAACTCAGCTCAGGTGCCCCCTCCCCCAGGAGCCTTCCCGGAACCACTTCCCACCCGAGTCAAGGGCCCCTCGAGGCTCCCACAGCCCCCTGGGTTTCTTTTAGCTCTGCTTTCATCATCGTGCGTCGTGGCTGTCGATCCTCAGTCCAGATGCCTCACTTCACAGATGTGAAAACTGAGGCCCGCAGAAAGGGGAAGTGACTTGCCCACGGCGGAGCAGAGCTGGGGCCCAGCCCGGGGCTGTCTCGGCCGCCCCCACCCCTGCAGTTTTTGCTGTTTTTCTTTCTCAGCAGCCCGAGCCTCGGGGCGGGGGAGCGGGTAGGGGCGCAGTCCAGTCCGGGGCGGGGGCGGGGCGGAAGGCTAGCTGCGCTCCCCCCCCCCCCCCCCGTGTGGTCCCCTCGCAGGGGACACTCTCCCAGGAGCCTCCACCCTCCAACAGCCCCACAGGGTGGACACATCAGCACCTGCTTTCCGGACGGGGACATGAGGCTCAGAGGGAAGAGGCTTGCCAAGGTCACCCAGCCAGGGACGGACGGACGGACGACTGAGACCCGGACCTGCCTGTGCCTTGCCTCTGGCCTCCGTGGCTTGGGGGCTAAGGCGTGGGGAGAGAGGGGCATGGAGGGAAAGCTGAGGCGAGCGGCAAGGGGGAGCGCGGGATGTCGGGGAACCACCGAGGCAGGAAGAGGCAGAGCAGAAAGTGAAAGGGGCCGGAGGCCGAGAATAGCTGTGGGTGACAACCGTGGGGACTACAGTGCCGCCAGAAAGAGAAACCAGGCTGGGTTCCAGGGAGGGAGTGGATGCCACTCCCTGCCTGGGGAGGTGACCCCGGGCCTGGGGAGCCGTGCGGGGGGGGGGGGGGGCTGTGAAGTGGAGGGAGGCAGGGGGCAGGAGGGAGGGGGGGCGGGGAGCCTCGGGGGGTGTAGGTGGGGGAAGCGGGTGTCTACCCGGCCGGGGACCTGGTGGACGCCCCAAGCTGTGGGAATGGAGTCGGAGGTGCGGGGCTGTCTGGGGGAGGGGAGGTGGCTGCGGACTCCTGCGCCCCCTGTATCTGCCACCGTGAGCTTGGAGGGTCCGCTGGGTGACAAAACGGCCTGTGAAGCCAGAGCCCGGGGCCGCAGAGAGAACCCTATGTACTCGGGGGCCCCGTGTCCGGATGGCGCCATTCCCCGGGTAGGCAGCCCGGGCTCCCTCCGAATGCTGCGGCCGGCTGCTGTGCGACCTCAGGCAGGTCGCTTGGCCCCTCTGGGCCCCTGTGTGCCAGGGCCCTCCTCCAGGGGGCTGTCCTCAGGGTTAGCTGAGCGAGTACCTCTAAAGCACATGGAGCGGCTCAGAGAGAGTGCTCCACAAACAGCTTCCCTTGCACTCTGTCGCCTCCACCGACGGGCTGTCACACACCCGCGGAAAGTCCCTCCGCGGTGGGACCGGTACGAGAGCAGAGGCTTGGTTTTGGTCACGGCTGTGTCTCCAGTGCCCGGCATACAGCAGGTGCCCGATAAATGCTTGTGGCAAGAAGGGAGGGAGGAAGGAGAGAGGCAGGGAGAGGCAGTGTCCCCCACTGCCTTCGGGTACGGGACGTCCATTCTGTTGCTCTGTATTTTATGCTTTTGCACATTGCCTCGCACCCCTGGGATTCTTTGGGGGAAAAAAGAAACCGTTTTCATGGAGAGCCAGGAGAGGAGGTGTCTTGGAATCTATGAGGGTCTTTCAGCTCGGGAGGCCCCGAGGACCCACCCCCCTCCCCAGTGCCCCCTGCCCCGCCCTCGCTGGGAGCATCAGAGACAGGCCACCAGGCGGTGGGGAGGGTGGGGGAGGTGACAGGAAGCTTGTCAGGACAGGCTGTCCCCAATGTACTGAGAACCTCGGAGCAAGACGACCCGCTGTTCAGGGCTCAGATCTTCGTGTCCCGGCCCCACCCTCCCGGGGAGGGGGGGGGGGAAGTGTCACCAGCGTCCAGGGTGGGGACCTCTGCCCCGGCCTGAGGATCTTGTGGCTCTTCTGATCTCTACACGGAACCCGGGGCCAGCTTGCTTTCCAGGAACGCTTCCTGCAACGGCGGGTGATGGCTCACGGCCAAGGTCGAGGAGGGCTGTGTGACCTCGGACAGATGGCTCCCCTCTCGGGGCCTCGGCGTCCTCACCTGCAAGACAAAGAGAAGAGGGCCGCACGCAGGATCGCCTCACCATCAACTATCTTTTAAAATTCTGCAGCAAATGCACGACATATAAGTCCCCATGCTAAAGCAGGCATTTGCAGAGTGGTACAATCATCACCCGTGCCTGGTTCCAGAACATTTTCGTCACCCCGAAATAAAATCCCGTCTGACTTCTTTCGCTCACCACGATGCCTGGGAGCTTTAGCCTTGCCCTCACCCAGAGCGGGAACCTGTCCTTTTTCACCGCTGGGTAATATTCCTCCACAGGGCTGCGCCCACTGTGTGTCCATTCTCCCACTGGTGGCCACGAGGGCTGTGTCCAGTCGGGGAGGCTATTCTGGCCATGCTGCTCCGAGCCATGCTGCTTAGAACATCCTTGCACCTGCCCGTGGGGGACGGGAGCGCTCGGGTCCGGGGGTTAACCCGCAGGGGTGGGATCGCTGGGGCCCGAAGGCCGTGCACGGTCAGCCACAGTGGCTCCTGCCAGTTTTCCAGAGGGACGGAATGGCCTCTGTCCTCCCCAGCGGTGCTCAGCGGGGCTCTGCACCCCAGACTACACTCGGCGGGGTCAGCCTCGCTGATTTTAGTCCTCCCATTCTGAGTTACCACTCCTTTATTTATTTACTTAGTTGTTTGCTTGTTTATGTATTTATTTATTGAGAGAGAGAGTACATTTATTTAGAGGCAGGGGGCACACAAGCAGGGGAGGGGCAGAGAGAGAGGGAGGGACAGAGAGAGAATCCCAAGCAGGCTCCACACCGCCAGCGCAGAGCCCGATGCGGGGCTCGAGCGCCAGCCGGGAGATCACGACCTGAGCCGAAACCAAGAGACAGACGCTTAACCGGCTGAGCCCTCCAGGTACCCCATCACCACATCAAAAATGGCAAGACAATACTTTGCACATCTTCTGAAGCAAACAGAGAACTATTTCCAAAGTGAGCTTTAACCCCGAGGATAGTAAGAGGTGATTGACACACACCAGTTCCCCCACCCCAGCCCTGGGCCAAGCACCATACAAGCACTAACCCCTGGAATCCACACAAGCGTCCTGAGCTCTGGTTATTATCTCCATCTCACTGATATGGAGACGGAGGCACAGAAGAGGTTACGTGGGTTGCCTAGATCACAGATTCAGCAAGAGGCAGCTTAGTCTCAGGTAAAGGAATCCTCGACCTTGGCCATAGCTTGGCCTCCAAACCCTCTCCCAGCTTGAGTTCATACAATTTTTTTCATGTCTATTTATTTTTGAAAGAGAGAGAGAGACAGAGCCTGAGCAGGGGGCAGGTAAAGAGGGAATCAGAAGAATCCGAAGCAGGCTCCAGGCTCCAGGCTCTGAGCCATCAGTACAGAGCCCGATGCGGGGCTTGAACTCATGAACCGTGAGATCATGACCTGAGCCGAATCAGACGCTCAACGGACTGAGCCACCCAGGCGTCCCTCCTCCAGCTTGATTTCAGAAAGGCTGGACCCTGACCCGCAGCCCCACCCACCCCTACCACACGTCCCCATACACCATAGGCACTCATGTACATGCACACTCACACACCACACTCTTACGCACACACACACACACACACACAGGCTTTAGACAGCAGAGCCTTGTCTGTGACACTCCTACAAAAGGCAGGTGGCAGTTAAAGGGACATTTTGCCGCCATGCCAACCCCTTCATCCCACCCCCACCCGTCCTCAAGTCTGAGATGGGTCCGGTGGGAACGATGCCCGGTGGGCAGCCCCTGGCAGGCCGGGCGATCGGCCGCAGGGCTCACTCCCCGGGAAGTCTGTGAGGTGGGATGCCACCCCTATTTTACGGGGGAGGAAATCAGGGCCCAGAGCAGAAAGCCACTTGGCCTGTTGTCTCCTGCCCGAGGTGGCATTTAGACAGCGGCCATGCTGGGCACTCGCTTGTGCCATCAGACCCGCCCGCACTCACCCCTGTGTGGAGCTGAGCCACGTTGCTCAGGCTGCCTTGGCCACGGGCTGCGATCGAGCCCTGCCATTGGGAGGGGCGGCAGGGGACTGGAAGATGGGGGGAAGGGTGTTCCTCTGTCTCTTTCGGGGGGGACCTTTGGCAGCAGCTGGGACTTCTCTGTGGCACCAGTTCCTGTGACAAAGTCCCTTCACACTAGCCCGGGAGGCCCCAGCTCCTGGGCTCCCAGGCACTGTCTCTACCTGTTCCCCTTTGGGAAAAAGGGTGCTCACCTCCGGGGGTCACATGGCTCATGCTGACCTTTTTCCTTTGTTTGAAATAGCTGCCGTGGTCTCTGTTTTCCTGACCGACACGCTGCAGGGATTTGAACTCGGATCATCGGACCCCCGAGACGGCAGGTGTAACCGTGACGCAACGCTGCCCCTGACTCGAGCCACCCGTGGAAGCGTGTCCGCATCCCTGATGATGGCCCTGGTGCGTCTGTCTCTGGTGCGTCCCTGATGTCTAGTAGAGCTGAGCTGCAGTTCCACCCGCTGCCAGCAGGGGCGGGGTGTCCCACCTGCTTTGACAGAATTATTCTTTTTCTTAAAAAAAAAAATGTTTTTTAATGTTTTTGAGAGAGAGAGATAGAGCGTGAGCAGGGGAGGCGCAGAGAGAGAGGGAGACACAGCTTCTGAAGAAGGCTCCAGGCTCCGAGCTGTCAGCACAGAGCCCGACGTGGGGCTCGCACTCATGGACTGTGAGATCACGCTCTGAGCTGATCATGACATCACGACGTGAGCCGAAGTGGGACGCCCAACCGACTGAGACCCTCAGGCACCCCCTGGAATTTTTCTGCTTGGAGAGCTTTCCTGCTGCTGAAGGAAGGAATACCTTCATCTGTTTGCTAATCAGAGGGGTCACGAAGGGCTGGGAAGAAACTCTGACCAGCCGAGACTCTCAGCGAACAGAGTTCCTGGCAAGGATAGAGAGCCGACACGTCCCTCTTGGACTAAACTACGTCGGCAGAGGGAGGGAACGCACAACTTCCAAGTGGCTTTTGCCAAAGAGAGCTCGCAGAGGTCCCAGGCATGGGCCTCCTGACCTAACGCAGCGTGTTCTTTGGATCTAGAAACTCTGTATGGTTGGAATTCTATAGGGCACGTTTGGGACGGTGCGTTGATTCCCTCCTTCGACGGCCCTGTGCCTGGCGGGGGGGTGGGAGGGAGGGGTGTCTGGAGTCAGGAAAACCCAGGTGAGCACCTCAGCTCTTTCGTCACCGGCCGAGAGGTCACTCAGCCTGAGTTTTACTCCTCCAGGTAGACCGGAAATCATTCCGGTACAAAGGCAGTCGCCTCAGCTCCCACGGTAACAGCAAAAGATGCAGAACGACCCAAAGAGGGGACTCAGTAGGGGACTGGATAAATAAACCGGGGTGCACCCACAGGCCACACTGTGCAGTTGAAAAACGTAACGCCCCTGGGGCGCCTGGGTGGCTCGCTTGGTTGAGGGTCCAGCTCTTGATTTTGGCTTGGGTTACGATCCCGCTGTTTGTGGGATCAAGCCCCGTGTTGGGCTCTAGGCTGACAGTGCAGAGGCTGCTTGGGATTCTCTCTCTCACCCTCTCTCTCTCTCTCCCCACCCCCCACTCATTCTGTCTCTCTCTCTCTCTCTCTCTCACAATAAATACAATCAACATTAAAAAATAAAATAAAACAAAACAGGGGCGCCTGGGTGGCTCTGCCTGTTAGGCGTCCAACGTCAGCTCAGGGCCTGATCTCACAGTTCGTGAGTTCGAGCCCCGCGTCGGGCTCTGTGCTGACAACTCGGAGCCCGGAGCCTGCTTTCGGATTCTGTGCCTCCCTCTCTCTCGCTGCCCCTCCCCCGCTCGCGCTCTGGGTGTCTCTCTCTCAAAAATGAATAAACCTTTAAAAAAAAATTAAAAACAGACAAAAGAAAACATAAAGCCACTCTCTGTGCATCGATCTAGAACTATTCTGGAGACCACTGTTCGGTGGGGAAAAAGAAAGCAAGGTGTAGGACGATATGTGGGGTAGGCCGCCTCCAGGCGACCCACGGGATTTCTTACGCCCTGGGGTTCGGGCCCCCGCGTGGTCCTCTCCCGCCTCGGGTTGGTCCGTGTCGTTAGTTTGTGCCTTCTGAGGCTAGGTCATACAAGGTAGTGTGGCTTCTACCTGCCCCCCTTTCGACTCGCTCACTTTTGAGGGAGCCAGCTGCTGTGTCGTGAGGCCACTCAAGCCTCCGTGGCCTCCCGCCAACGGCCACATTCGGGTGCCATCTCGGACGCGGCTTCCGCAGCCCTCGCAGAGCCTGTGCAAGGTCACGGCCCCGGCCGACATCTTGACTGCAGCCGCCTCGTGCGGGACCCTGAGCCCGAACCGCCCTGCTGGGCTGTTCCCAAGTTGCCGACCCTCGGGAACTGCCAGCTGATGAAGGTTCGTTGGTATTTCAAGCTGCTAAGCGTTGGGGTAACTTGTTACGCGGCAGCAGATACGCGGTGTGTCCGATGCGTAACCGTTCTTGGAGGAAACATTTTTTTTTTTTTAATGTTTATTTCTTTGAGAAAGCGAGAGCAAGTGGGGTAGGGGCAGAGAGCAAGGGGGAGAGAGAATCCTAAGCAGGTTCCACGCTGTCAGCGCAGAGCCCGACGCGGGGCTCAAACTCGCCAGCCGTGAGATCATGAACTACCACCAACCGAATGTCAGAGAAGTAAGCAACAACGCAGCCAGCCCTCGGAGCAGCTGCCGGGATTATTCATGCCATAAATATCTCTCCAGCTGCCAGAAGGCTTCCCCGCCCCCATCGCCCCGCCGCCTCGAGTATGCGTGGCTGAACCTGCAGCAAGCTTTTACGGAGAAGAGGAGAGGCTGGGGTTGCCACTCACGTCGGGGCCCCACCACGGACTGGCTGTGTGCCTTCGGGCAGGTCAGTTGACGTCTCTGAGCTTCAGTTCGCTTCTCTGAAAACTGAGGGTCACGAGCACCACTGGAGCCCAACTGCTCAGCCGAGGGCCAGCCACGGCGGAAACACTTCATACATTTGGCTTGTTATCACCGACGGGATTCAAGGATCCTGCCGTGGAGCCCCCCCAGCCCCACCCCTGGAGGCGGGCTGCGGCAGGTGGCCCTCAGGGGAAGGTAGGAGCTGAGTGGAGGGTTATGAAGGCCAGGGGGGACCCGAGGGAGAGAGAGACCCCACCCCGGGATCACCTGCCCACCGAGCACCCCCCCTCCGCCCCATCTGGTTCCCGCACGGGACCTGCGGGTGGGACAGCCCATGCCTGCAGCAGCCTGCGCCCCCCATCAGGGCCCAGGGGCGGTAAGGGCAGAGCTCCGGCTCCAGAAGGAAGGGGTGCAACCTCTCCCCGGCCCCGGGGTGTGCCGCTGGGGACACAGGCCTCCCCAGCCAGGAGGGGCAGGGCAGGGGCCCACCCAGCACGAGGAACCCTCCGAAGGGCAGGAGGGTTGAGGGGTCCGTGGAGCCCTGAGCTTGGCCGTCTCCCCCTCCGGTGCCGGGAAGCGTGTGTGGATGACAGGCACCCGAGCTCTGCGATGACTCCACGGGGTGCTGGGGTGGAGGGTGGGGGAGACCGGGGAAATTCCCACATGGGAAATCTGGGCATCAGACTGCCGGAGCAGAAAGGTGTCAGGAAGCTGGGCCGAGGCTCTGTATCGAAGCGTGACTTGGGCGAATCCTGAGGCACCGCCCCCCCCCCCCCCCCCTCCGGCCGCCCAGTGGGCGCACCCCCGGGGCGCTGTGGGGGTTTATGGGCTGCCTGGGATCAAAGCAGAGATGGCGGGAGGGGTGGCCCACCCCCTGCCCCGGATGGGGGGAGCGGCTCCCTCGGGTTGCTCTGCTCGTGACTCATGCTTTCTGGGACCAGCCTTGTCCCCGGGGAGGCACTTTCCAGGAAGGTCCCCCTCTGGCCCCCTCTGCCCTGTGCAGATTTCCACACCGCGGCCACACCCAGCCCGGGCCAGCAAAAGGCTGGTCAGCGCCCCGCTGGGAGGGGAGCCTGGCTGGGACGGGGGGCACCTTTTTTTCCTGGATGGTGAAGCGCCCGGTGCACCATGGACGACGTGCCCCACACACCGCCTTGTGCATAAGGACACATGGGGGTCACCCGCCCCCGTTCAGTGATCCCAGTCCAGAGCCCCCCATCTCGGGACAGCCTCCGAAGCCGATACCTGGACTCAGCCCCTCCCTTCCTCTCGGCCCCCTGATCCGATCAGCGACTGTCCTCATGCGGATTGCCTCGAAGCAGACCGGAGAGGAAGGTTCTGCGTGTTCCCAGGAAGGAGGCTTAGCAAGGGGACGGACCCCACAGAGGGGCTCGCGCTGCAGCAGGGAGGGTCCCCCTGTGGGGGTTCTGATCAGGGCAAGTGAGTTGGAGGGTGTACACCCCCACGTCCCCCGTCTCTGGGGGCATGAATCCCCGCCTCTCTGGCTCTCCATGGAGCCAGCAGTGGACGCGGCTGGGACAAAGAGGGACGGGTGCCAGCTGCTGCGGAGACGGGTCCCGGTCCCGGGAGGAACGGGCGCAGGGCCGGGGAATCCAGGCGGGGCACCCACAGAGCCACCGCAGCTGCCCAGCGCGCTCCCTGTGGCCTCCGATTGTTTCTGAAAGACGTTGCCTTCTCTCCTCCCCCACAGCTGCCCTCGTCTCTCACTGGGATGCCCGGGGGGCCTCCTAACTGGGCCCCCCGCCTCCCTCCGGCCCCACGAACCACTGTCCACATAGCAGTGGGGACTTTCGGGGTCTCAGAGGCTCCGGGGCTCAACTGCCTCCAAGTTCGGTGGCAGAATGAAGGTGACGTGCAAGAATGAAGTGGGGGGGGGGGCTGTACAAGCCCACAGGGAACCCTTTAGACGGAGGCCAGGGCAGCCACGGGTGGTGGGGGGCATGGGACTCCGCCCAGCCCCGTGGGCCTGGACCCCGGACATGACCACCAGCAAGGCAGGACAGAGACGGGCACTGTGACGGGGGGGGGGGGCAGGTTTGAGATGGGGGCAGGGCTGTGCTCACTGGCTCACTGTGGGGAGAGTCGGGGGTTGTTGGGGGAGGAGCGGGGACCAGCCATCCCAGAAAGCTCCTTACTGTTGCTTCCGGGAGCCCCCCGGGCCACTGGGGCAAACAAGCAGGTGGCCCAGCGCCCCAGGGCCCACGGTGGGAGGGGGAGAGTTTCCTCAAGGTAGGAAGGGGGATCAGAGGGTGGGGGGCTCAAAGGTGACCCAACCTGCGGTGTCCTCCCGCCCCCCAGGGTCCCCAGTGCAATATCTGGTCTCTTCGCCACCTCACTCTTCCTCCCTCGTCAACCCTGTAGGACAGGAGGCGCTGGCCCTGCTGCGGGCGGGCATCCGGGAAGGCTTCCTGGAGGTGTGGATGCTGTGCTTGAAGGATGAATAGGAGTAAGAGAAACAAAAGGAGAGGCATTGCCTTCCCCGGAAGAGACAGCAGCTTGAGCCAAGCCACAGACGCACAGGAGGGAGCGCTGAGGAGTTCCGGTGCCACGTGGGGCACCTGCGAGGCAGGGGTGCCAAGGGACGAGGCCGCTGGGGTGACAGGGGCCTGACTACGGGCCGGCTGTGGGGCCCGGATTTGAGCGGGGCTCGGTGCCAGGGCCGTGGAGTGATGTGGTCAGATGTGAGCTTGGACGGTGGCACCTGATGCAGGAGGCTGGGCCCCGAGGCCGCTGAGGCAGCAGGGACAGGAGTTGGGGGGGGGGGTCGGGAGGCCCAGGGGCCAGTGCCAGTGAGCCCCTGGTGCTGGGTGTGGCCAGCTGATTGGAAGAGAGGCGACAGCCAGGCAAGGCCTCGGGCCCACCTGGTCTGGCGTCCTCAGTTTCCTCATTTGTAGCCCAGGGGGTGGGGTGGGGTGGCCTCTGGGACAGGGATCGTGAGCCAGCAAGGTCACCCCTGCTTCCTGCTCCCCACCTGCCAGCTAGGGACGCTGCTGCTGGCATCCGAGGCCGGTCCAGGTAGCCTGGAGACGGCTGGCCCGCCCCGGCCGGGAGCCTCCCTCATCCAGGGCCGAGGGAGAAAAGGGATCTTAGCCATTTACGGCCCCGCCTCCTGCAGGGTGGAGGGGGGTGTGCCCCTGGGGCCAGGTTTCTCAGGACAATCGATGCCATCATTCCGGGAAGCTCGCTCCCGGAGAGGCCCTGGTCCCCCCCCACACACACATTTGCATAGCCACAGTAACAGGAAACAGGACTCCGTGTTGCCTCATCAGCACTGGCTGGGCCCGGCCGGTCCGCTCCCGGCTCAGCTCCGATGACCCAGCCTGGGCGGCCCGCACCCCCACCCCCAGCCCAGCCCTCAGCTCTGCAGGAGCCCCAGCTGGGCGCCCTGCGCGGCAGCCGGACAGGTGGCCGGATACGCACACCTGGACGTCAGGCGGGGACACTCTCAGCGGGCCAGCTGCGTTTCCAGGGAAAAGAGGAAGGAGCCATGAGCGGGGACAGCTGGGTGCTCCCCTGGGGTCAAAGGGCGCCAAGCTATCACCGAACCGTCCCGGTTCCCAGAAACGCTGGGTAGACTTTCCTCTTGCAGGAAGTGTGCCTCTTGGCTACCTGGCCCCTGTCTGTTCCTTCCCAGCTTCCCGCAGCTCCTTTCCCGAAAGCAAGCCGGACTTTGCGCAGGAAGCCCGTGTCTCGGATGCCCCCAGGAGGTGCCAGGCAAGGCTCAGACCTCCGTGGGCTCGGCTGGGCTCAGAAACCAGGAGAGCGAGGGCGTAGCCTCATCAGCGCCAGGTGGACTCGGGGCCCCGGGCCGTCTGGACCTCAGTCTCCCCACCTGACAACAGGGATGCCCGTGGGCACCTCTCAGGGTTGGCGAGGAGGAGGGGACGGTGGGGGGGGGGGGGCGTCAGAGAAAAGCCAGTTACTGGAACTCTAGGGTTCGCACCCCCCTTGGGCGCCAGCGCTCCGGAGCTCTTCATGGCAACAGTTGAAAAATCAAATTCTGAGATCTGATGAAGCGTGGAGGGTGGGCGCTCTCTGAGATGTTCTGCAGACACAGCCGGGACTGGGTTCGGATCCTGGCTCTGGGTCACCGAGCAGGCTCCTCAGCGTCCTTGAGGCTCAGTGTCCGGGTCTGTAAAATGGGGATAAATGGGGGTGCCCTTCCTCCCTCCCCCAGGGTGGACAGAGACCGCATCGGGTGGACACGAGAGGGCCCCGGTGGGAGGAGACGTGTGATAGGGCCGAGTCTGCAGTCCTCAGAGAGATCAGAGTTGAGCAGAGGGGACTAGAAACACCAAGTCTTATTATACGAGGAATCTGAGGAAGGAGAATGCCCGGCGGGGACATCCAGGGAGGCTTCCTGGAGGAGGGGGTGTCTGAGCTGGTCTTGAGGACCAAAACAGGTTTGCAAACGAGGGTAGCAGGGCAGTGGTCCTGGGCACTCACTGTGCCTCCCCCCAGACCCTCCCTTGCCCCAGGGCGCCTGACCCCCCCTCACCTACACGCTGTCACTCTCTCCCTTGCTTTGGGGTCTTCAGACCCCCATCCATGGGGACACCCCTTTCCCGTGACATGGGAGCCACTATCACAGACAAAGCAGGACAGCTTGGTGGCGCCACGCCTGGTGCCTTTGGCTCCGATTTCTGATTCTGACTCCACTTCCCGGAGCTGTGTGACTCTGGACAGGTTACTCAACCTCTCTGGTTGTTCTTGGCTTCCGGGAAGGTAGGGAAAGGGCAAGCAGCCTCTGCTCACGCCTTGTGGGGATGCCTCCTGGACACTCCGTGTGCGAGGCCCTTAGTTAAGCACGGCGCCCCACAGACAGACCAGAGACGCCCCACCCATGGTGTGAGGGGCAACGGTGGCTGTGGTAGTGCTCCTTGAGCCCTGAATTCACGGTCTGGGGAGCGAAGGGTTCGCTTGTGACCACAGTGAGGAAGAGGCAGAGGGAGAACCGCTCCAGGCCTGCCTCCTCCCGTCCCCACCCCTTCCAGAGAATGCCTCTGAATCTCCTTGACTGTGGCTGGTCTCCAAATTCCCAGAACCACCTGGGGCTGGGGGGCCCACGTGCGTGCCTTCGGCCCGTGAGTCCCAGCACCCTAGAAAGGCACCCTCGGGGGAGAAAACCACACTCAGGGCGGCGCTGCCCTCTCCCTGGGTCCCCTTCCCGTGTGCGAATGAATGCCGCAGGGAGGCTGTGTGGACCCGTCTAGCGAGGGCCACCACTGGGGACCGAGGGGCCCCCTGGATGGAGGGGGCAGGACGGAGGCACAACCGCCCCACTCCCGAAGAGGCCCCAGTGAAAAAGCAAGAAAGCCCCAGCCTCAGCCTCCAACTGCTCAAATCCCCAGCACCAAATTCCCCTGTGGCGGGGGTGGCCGCAGGTGGACTTCTGTCCCCAGAGCCCTTGCCACAAGCCTCCTTGCTTCTCTTGTTTGAAACAAAGTTTTCACGTTTATTTATCTCTGAAAGACAGAGACAGACAGAGCGTGAGCAGGGGAGGAGCAGAGAGAGAGGGAGACAGAACCCGCAGCAGGTGCCAGGCTCCGAGCCGTCAGCACAGAGCCCGACGCGGGGCTCGAACTCGCGAGCCGTGAGATCGTGACCTCAGCCGAAGTCGGACGCTCAACCGACTGAGCCACCCAGGCGCCCCAAGCCTCCTTATTTCTGCCCCTCTTCCCCAAGTGCTCCCTGAGGACGTCCCAGTCCCAGGAGGCAGCGCTGTCCCCCCTCCCAGCCCCCTGTCCCGGCTGCTCAGGGGCTCACAGCCTCAGCTTCCCGCAAAAGGCCGGGAGCGAGACCACCAGCAGGAGCGACAAGACACTGCAGCTGGTCAGCCGTGCAGGTCGGAACCAGGTGTCACGTGGGCAAGGTCACGGGCTTCCACCCCGTGCCCGCCCCTGGTGGGAGGAAGAGCCCTGACCACGGAAGAGAGCAGCGCCCTCGGTTGGGTGCCTGGCTACGTTTATTGCGGTGGGTGGGGCTGACTGTGGGGTGGGACCTCAGCGCCCAGAAGCTCGGCCAGAGCCCCCCAGGGATCCGCGAGGCCGCTGACGCGGGCCAGACACTCCTTGCCGCGTCTTCGATTCTCATTTCTCCCGAACAGCCCTGATTCATGGTCCGGTGGGGCCGGGAAGGGCTGGGAGGGGACCCTGTGAGTTGGAGGCCCCGAGGCCACCCGCAGGGAAGGTGACTCAGGGGAGATCCTGCTCGGTCCCTTGGTGTGTTCCCCGGGGCGGGGGTGATTAAGCGGAGAGTCACGGTGAGCGGGGAGCACCAGCCTGGCTTCTGACCTCCTCCTTCGACTCGGGGCTGGCCGCCCGCCCCGTCTCCGCAGGGCCGGGAGGCGGGTACTGCCCCTTTTGCTCATTGATTCACGTTTCTCGCCGTCCATTCACGGAGTTGGATCAATCGAAGCGGCTCATTCAGGCGACTCATCAGCTGGGCCGGCCGTTCATTCATCAGTAATAAGGCCAGCAAGCCTTCTGTGCGCCGTGCTCCGGGCAGCTGCCGTGCCAAGGGCAGGCCCCCCAGGGCCCAGGAGGAGGGCTGTCATTGCCCCCTTTATACAGACAGGACGATGGAGGCCACCGTCCCTGCTGGGTTGGGGACGCCCCTCTGTAACAGCCGGAGGGCAGCTCAACCCAGCTCGTGTGAAAAGGGAAGCCGTGACCGGGTCCGCCTTGACTCAGACCCTGTGACATGTGAGGGCTGGGACCTAGGTGGCTGCTGTGACCCTGGGTGACTGCTGCGACCCCGGTGACCACCGCGACCCCAGGTGACTCCCGTGACCCTGGGTGGCCACTGAGCCCCCCCGCCGCCAGAAAGACCGCCGTGCCCCTGGGTGGCCACCATGCGCGTGGATGGCTGGGGTGACCGCCATGCCCCCAGGTGACTGCCGTGACCCCAGGGGGCCACCGCACCCCTGGGACCCTCACAGGCTTCCTCATGCTCCGCTCTTGGAGATTTGCTTCATGAAGGCCAACCGTCCCTCGAGGCTCCCCCCCCCCCCCGCCAAACCTGCTTTCCCTCCCATCCTCAGGAAGTCCAGCAGCTTCCCTCCAGTTCCCGGAGAACTTCCAGAAACTTCCAGTGTTCCAGCTGTCTCTCCTCTGCACGTGCCCGAGACCCAGGTGAAACACTCAGCCCTTCCTTAAACTCAGAACCAAGCCCACACCCCCACGAGGCACTGGGGAGCAGCAGGGGCTTCCCAGGGTCCGGGGGTGTAGACAGACGGGTCGGCGGCAGGGGTGTGGCTGTGATGTAGATTGACAACCCCACAGCAGATGGCAGAGCGGCCGAACCCTCTAGTAGAGACCACCCAGGGGAGGGTCCTCCTGCAAGGTGCGGTTTCTCTGGCAGCTTCTAAGGGTCACGGGGAGCTTGCCTCGAGCGGGGAGATTCGGGGCGCCCCTGCCTCAGGGTGGGAAGTTTCCCCGCGGGACCCTGTCGGGTTGGCGTTGGCTGGTACTCCATGGGGTTCACCAGCGGGACGTGGGTTTTCCTAGCGGCGCTTGGACTCGACATGGCAGCAAACCCGGGTGGTACCGATCCAGATCCCGGGCCGCCTGCCCCGGCCCTGCCCTGCGTGTCCTAGACTCAGTTTCTCCCCAGAGACGTCCCCTCCCTAGGGTGCACTGCGTCCCCAGGCCAGTGGGCAGAGCGGAGCCCCCTTTCCCGGAGGGCGAGCTCTTCGAAGTCCTGCCTTCATGCTGGTGCCCTGTTCCTGCCCCCTCCACGTTCCGTTCCAGAAAAGCTCACCTTTAGGTCGTGTCCACTTTACCTTGAATTCCTTTTTTTTTCATTAAAGTTTATTTATTTTGAGAGGCACCCCTTGAATTCCTTCTTTATCCCTGGGTCCTGGGATTTCCCTTTCTTTCTTTTAAGCTTAACAATATCTATTTTAAAATTAGTCCTAGGGCCACCCGGGTGGGCTCATTCAGTTGAGCATCTGACTCTCGATGTCGGCTCCGGTCACGATCTCGAGGCACGGAGCCTGCTTGGGACTTTCTCTCTACCTCTCTCTCTGCCCCTCCCCTGCTCTCTCTCTCTCTCAAAATAAACAAACATTAAAAAAAATTAAAATTAGTCGTATTTATTTTACTTTATCCCCCTAACCACCTTCCCCCCCAAGGGCTTCAGGGTAAAGTCGAGCCTCCTTGGAACGGCCCTGCCAGCCCCACGCTGGACTTCATGTGATTTACACAGTTCCAGGAAAGCGGCTGTGTCCACGAACCAGATGAAGAAACCGAGGCACAGAGAGGGGTACGAGGAGCCTGCTTGGTGTGGCCAGCAGGGGTCCACGCCTCCTGCTCCACCCACATCCCGGGTGCCAGGCAGAGGGCCGGGACCCGCAGGAGCCCTGCCGGAGGCTGCCTGACCACTCCCTCCGTCCCCAGAGGTGGACGAGTGTCGGGGCCTGCCAGGATCCACTGGAACCGGTGCCCAGCAGGTAAACATTGGCGTGGCCCTTCCTTCTAGGAACAGGCTTCCTTCAAAGCGGCGGGCAAGGTCCCGCCCATCACGGCCCCCCCCCCCCCCACCCCCCCCTCCACCTGGCTGGGCCACTCCCTGTCCCAGGGCTACCTGGACGGCAGCACTGAGAATCCCGGTTTTGCCAGCGAGGACGTGCGTTCACGGGGTGAGATCCTGGGCTCTGAGGGCAGAAGGACTGGGTCCCGGCCCCTGCTCTGCCCTGAGCAGCTCGGGGCCCTCGGGCTGGTTGCCGTCCCCCTCTGGCCCTTGGCTTGCCCGTCTGTACAATGGGCCGGGTAACAGCTCCCACTTGGTGAGAGGGAGAGGCCCGGTAGGAAGGTGCTTGGCGGATTCTTATGTTAACCTCTCTGGGCCTCGGTTTCCTCCTCTGTGACATGGGGAAATGGCAGGGCCTCCCCACAGGGTCGGGAGGAGGAGGGAAGGAGCCATCGTGGGCTCAACGCTGGGACAGGGCCAGGCAGCGGTGCGGGCTGCGGATGCTGACTGGGATTATGGGTGCAACCCGGATGGCAGAGAACCTTCTCTTCTCACTCGCCAGCCTCTCAGGGCGCAAATGCAGTCTCTCCTTCAGGCTAACTCTCCCAGGGCGCCTTGTGTTGGGTTCTTCCCCACGCTGTCCCCTTTCCCGGGGCTAACCACCTGGGGAGACAGTACCTTCTGTGACTCTGATGGGCCCCGCTCCGCCCCGTCCCCACCCAGCCCTGGGCGTCCTGTCCAGGTGGCATCTATCTGTCCAGCTGTGGTGTTCACTCCGGGCAGCGGGCTCCCCTGGGGCGCGGGAGACGTCACTCGGGGCCCCTGGCTCTCCTCTCCTCCTGCTCCGGGGCCTTGCTTTGACTCGCGAGATGTGAGTAGATGTCATCTGTCCCCTCTGCGCTGATGCACAGAGCTGCCCCGGGGAGGCTCCATCAGTTCACGTGGGTCTCAAGGCCACGGCCGTGGCCGCCTCCGGGCCGCCCCGAGGTTCCGCCTGCCGAGAAGCAGGACGCCGGCCTCCTCTGCTGTCAGCTGTGTCCCTCCATTTTTGGGGGGGCTGCTGCGACCCCACACCCTCCTCCCTTCCCCGGCTGAGCCGGGGTGCTCTCGCGTCTTTCCCCTCCAACCACAGATTTGATCTCTGTTGAGCGTTCTTCTCTTTTCGACAGGGGACATCGTACAGTATTTGTCTTCCCCTGTCTGACTCTCTAGGTTCATCCGGGTTGTCACACACAGCAGGATTTCTTTTCTTTTTTTTTTTTACGGCATGGTGTGTAGGGAATGCATTTTCCTCCCCCACCGACCCATCGGTGGTCACTTAGGTTGCTTCCGTGTCTTGGGAATAACGCCGCGGGGACCGTTGGGCAGGCAGGGATCGTTCTGACACAGCGATCGCATTTTCTCTGGATAAACACCCAGAAGTGGGGTTGCCGGATCATGGGGTGGTTTTCCGTGTAAATTTTCGAGGACGCTCCGTGGTCTTTTCCATGGTGCCCCTACCGGTTTACATTCCTACAGCGGTGCACCGGGGTCCCTTTGCCCCACACCCTTGCCAGCACTTGATGTCTCGTCTTTGTGATGACAGCAATGCCGACAGGTGTGATGTGGTATCCTGTTGTGAGGTTGACAAATTCATTTTATTTAATTATTTATTTATTTTTAATTTTTTTTTTTTTTTTTTTTAATGAGACAGAGAGAGACAGAGCCTGAACAGGGGAGAGTCAGAGAGAGAGGGAGACACAGAACCCGAAGCAGGCTCCAGGCTCCGAGCCGTCGGCACAGATCCCGACGCGGGGCTCGAACTCCTGAACCGCGAGATCACGACCAGGGCTGAAGTCAGACGCTTAACCGATGAGCCACCCAGGCGCCCCTATTTTTTTTTTTTTTATCTTTAAGTTTATTTATTTATTTATTTTGAGAGAGAGAGACAGAACGAGAACGAATGGAGGAGGGGCAGAGAGAGAAGGAGACAGAATCCCAAGCAGCCCGACGCGGAGCTCGAACTGCCGAAAAGCGGGATCGTGACCTGGGCAGAAATCAAGAGCTGGACGCTTAACCGACGGAGCCACCGAGATGCCCCAACACATTTATTTTAAACCCAACACTTTGAAAGGCTGATTTTAACTGAAAAGGACATTTCACACTATTGCCACATGTGGAACACTGGTCTGGCCTGCCTGGTGGGGACTGAAAGAAAGTACGTGCAGGGAAAACCCAAGGAAATAGTCACTCTGGCTGCAGAGGCTGCCTGTTGAAGGGAAGACGGCGCGCGGCCAATGTCTAAAAGTCTATCAAAGACAGAGAAGCACTCAGTGGACACGTGCTTTTTGCCCGAGGGCAGAGATGGACGGGGTGGCTCCCGGCCCCGTGGTCTGAGTTTACGCAGCAGCCGGGGGCCCCTCCCTGGAGTCGGAGACCCACGACACCCGTTCCTCGGCCATCGTTCAGCACTTCGCGGAGCAGAGGGTCGGTGTGCGAGCACCGCGGCGGGGGGGAGGCCAGCCTCTCGCCGCCCCTCCCCCGCCGGAGTGCCAGGCTTGCCCTCTGGCGCCGTGGGAAGACGTCTGAACTTGCACTTGCCAGGAGGAGACCCCGAGGCTCAGAGGCGGGAAGGCACTGCTCTTGGTCACACAGAAAGTTGATTTTGGAGCCAGGAGGTGAGCCTGGGTCCGTCCGGGCCCAAGGTCTCTATGCATGCACGGGTCAGCACGTGTGTGTGTGTGTGTGTGTGTGTGTGCGTGTGTGTGTGCGTGTGTGTGCGTGTGGAGAGCCCTCGCGGCAAAGCTACAGGGACCTGTCACATTGGTGAGCTTGACTTCCGGCAACTTCCCCCTAATTGGCCTCGGGCCTCATCTCACCCTGATTTGTGACCTCCAAGCAGCAACCTGGGTGGTCCTGTTAAAACCCAGGTCATGACATGGCCCCCCTCTCGTCGGAGTCCTCCCAGGGCTACACGCCCCGCCCCCCCGCCCCCAGCCAGAGAAAAGTCCTCGTCCCCTCATGGCCTCCCAGGACCCCAGGTCTGTCCCATCATCTCTGTCTCCATCCCTCGCCCCTCTCCAGCCACCCAGCACCCACAGTCCCTCCAACATGCCCCGGGGCCTTTGCACCGGCCTTTCCCCCCACCTGGAATACTCTTACCCTCAGACATCCCTTCCCTACCTCCTTTCTTGGCACAACCTTCCCTGATATCCCTGTTTAAAACCGCAGCCCCCCGCGGGGCACTTGGGTGGCTCAGTCGGTTAACCATCTGACATGGGCTCAGGTCATGATCTCGCGACTCGTGAGTTTGAGCCCCGCGTCGGGCTCTGTGCTGACAGCTCGGAGCCTGGAGCCTGCTTCGGATTCTGTGTCCCCCTCCCTCTCTGCACCCCCCCCCCGCGCCCCCCCCCCACGCTCTGTTTCTGTCTCAAAAATAAACGTTAGGAAACAAAAAAACCCTGCAGCCCCTTCCTCTCCTCACTGGCTGGCCCAACCCTAATCCCCAGCTCTATCAGTATTTCCCTGTGCACTCAGGGCTTGCTGGGTCTGGCGGAATTTATGTATGTATTTATTTATTTCCTTTCTCGCCTGCCTGCCCCTGCTGGGAGGTCAACTCCACGGGGCATGGAGCTTTTGGTCCAACTCGTTCACTGCTGCCTCCCCAGGGCCTGGAACCCAGTAGGTGCTCAATCAGTGCTTGCTGAATATAAGTTCAAGCGGCGGACAAAGTGAAATCTCCCTCTCTGCCCACTGGGGCCTCCCAGGGAGAGGCTGGAGGGCAGGGGGGCTTTGCAGTCACCTCTTCTTGGTGACAGGTGCCACCAAGGCCAGGCAGAGGGGACAGTTCCTGAGGGATTTGGGCAGCAGGTACCCCAAAGGACTGTTGCCACCTGGGGCAGATTGGCAAGAAACCCGGAGTTGATAAAGCGAGGGAGATAAGCAGGTTCTCGAGAAAGGAGTGAGATAGGGCCAGGCTGCAAATAGTTCCTGTGAATTCTCTGAGCAGGAGAACGGGGGTGGGGGGGGGGGGTGTTCCCTGCCCCAGCAGCTGGAGCTGGTGAGGCCCAGCTCGGGCCCAGGGGACGTTGGCAGGGGTGGGGTGGGGGGGGGTGGGGACTTCCGGCCTTGCTCTCTTAGAGGCAGACTCGACTCCAACACTTCTCGGCTGGATGACCTTGGACTTTGGGTTCCTCGTCTGTAAAATGAGGATAATCATGAGAGCAGCGTGGTAAGGTTTGCGGAGGGTAAACTGAGATCGGGCGTGTGAATCACTTAGCTGGGCTTGGCCTGCAGGACGTCGTTGCTGGGGTGGTACACCACCACTTAGCAGCTGTGTGACCCTGGGCAAGTCAGGCAGCCTCTCTGGGCTGGGTCTCTCAGTTGCCTGTCTGTAAAAGAGCATAGTGCCAACCTTATAGGTTGTTGGGGGGAGCTTCTCAGCACCTGAGAGAGGCTCAAAATGTGCTGGCCCCCTGGGGCCGGGAGGCTGGGTGGGTGGGGGCTCATGTGCCTCAGAGATTCTGCCCCCGGCTGCACCAGACTTGCAAATGGTACGGCCAGAATCAACCACGGTGGGACCGACTAGGGGCAGGTGGTGGGGGGGGGGGGGGGGAGTGGCGACCGACCCCAGGGATGTGAAGGATGGAGAGGGGAATGCCAAGGAAGCTCCACAGAGGAGGTGAGCTCTGAGCTGCTGGTGAGTGGGAAGGATGTCAAAACTGACGGCACCCGGGGCGCCCGGGGGGCTCCGTCGGTTAAGCGTCCGACTTCGGCACAGGTCACGATCTCTCAGCTCGTGAGTTTGAGCCCCGTGTCGGGGCCGAGGGACAGCCTGGAGCCTGCTTCAGATTCTGTTTCTCTCTCTCTCTCTCTCTCTCTCTCGATCTCTCAAGAAAACCCAAAAACCAAAAACCAAAAAAACCCTTAAAACAGACAACACTCAGTGCTGGGGATGCTGCGGGTGAAATGGCACCTTGCCGCCGGGGGTGCCAATGCTCCGGCCTTTTTGGAAGGTTTGTAGCCAGAGCCTCAAAGTGATTTCTGCTTCCACGACCTGGTGATCCCCATGCTCAGAACGTCTTGTAGGGACTGATGATACAAAATGCGGACAAGGGCTTGTGTATCAAGATGTTCACGGCAGGGTGATTCAAACCGATGAAAGTGGAAGCAACATCCGGCACCACTGCTTTGACGTTCTTTGGAAATGGAGCTTCCAGTAACACGGGGAAACGCTGACACCAGGGGGGCTAAGTGTTAAAAGCAGGATGTGAGGTTACACCCACTGTATTATTTCAATCGCTAAAAGGCATAGAAAAAAGCCCGGAAGGGACTCTGCCAGCATCCCACCAGGGGGTGGTCCCTTCGTGGGAAGACGATGGAAAACACGATTTTTCTGTACTTTGCCATATTGTCACCAAAGCTGTGCAATTCGTTGGCAAATCAGTGCAATGGAGAAAAAGACAAAAATTGAACACATCGGGGGCCCCTGGGTGGCTCAGCCAGTTGAGTGTCTGAGCTCAGGTCATAATCTCACTGTTGGTGAGTTCAAGCCCCACGTCGGGCTCTGTGCCGACAGTGCAGAGCCTGCTTGGGATTCTCTCCCTCCCTCCCTCTCTCTCTCTGCCCCTCCCCTGCTCAGGTGCATGCTCTTTCTCGGTCTCAAAATAAATAAAACAAAAAAATAAAATGCTTCCAAATCAAACCGGACTTCAAAAGCCGAAGGAGGAGAGACAGGTGCACTCCTTTCCACAGCAGTGCTATTCAGTCTCCAAAAGGGTGACACTAGCCAGCGGCCATCGGGAGACAATGCATAACGACAAGTGTACCATCCATATAACCGTGTCCTGCTCAGTCTGGCAGGGGCTGAGATGCTGACACGGGCTACAGCGTGGAAGGAGCCGGTCACAGAAGGTCACATACTGCACGACGTCCCCTGCAGGAAACTGACCAGGCCAGCCCGTAGGGGCAGGAAGGTCTGAGGGGTGGGGGGCGGGGAGGGGGTAGGCAGGGAGGGGAGTGGCTGCTGAGTGGGCCTGGGGTTTCCTTTCGGGGTGAGGAAAACATTGTCCAACTAGATACAGGTGGTGGTGACACCCCACAGTGAACGACCTGAAGCCGAGGAGTTGTTCGCTTGAACCTGACTCTCTTTTTTTTAATGTTTATTTTTGAGAGGGGGGAGGGGCAGAGAGAGCGGGAGACACAGAATCCAAAGCAGGCTCCAGGCAGGTCTGAGCTGTCAGCACAGAGCCCGACACGGGGCTTGAACCCACGAACTGTGAGATGGTGACCTGAATCGAAGTCAGAGGCTTAACCGACGGAGCCCCCCAGGCGCCCCGAACATGATCCATTCCACGTTGGGTGAATTTCACCTCAATGAAGAACAAGAAGGAGAAACAGCCGAAGAAAGAGTGAGTCCCCAGAGGACATTCCTGTGGCAGTGTGCCCTCATGTTTTTGCTGTCACTGACATTTTTGGGGGCCGGCCCGGAGGGAAGCAGAACAAGAGAAAGTGAAAGACCAACGGTAGCCATGGAGTATTTCTCGGGGAGGGGGGAGACCCCAGAGGGTGGCCTCAGTTTACTCCCAGGCGCTGGATGGGTCCCACATGGATTGGCTCGTCCAGCAAATCAGGGGACAGGACGATGGGCAGACAGACGGGGAGGGCTGGGCTCCCCGGGCCTGACACAGGGGTTGCACACCCGGGGGGGCAAAGAAAAAATCACTCTGTGGCCACCGGTAACCATGGCTGAGCCCAGGCTCAGCCTGGCTGAGCTCAGTTTGGAACGGGGGCCCGTGGTCCCCAGATTTGATTTTTCGAGAGAAGCCACGAATCTAGGTATTTATCGGAGATCTCCATTTCGAAAATGACGGTTCGGTGCTTCTTTAAGCGCCCGCGCAGGTCACACACAACACGCGGGTAGGCTGCATCGGTTGGTGAGTCACCAGTTTGCAACCCCTGGTTTAACCGGCGCAGATGATGTCTGGGGCCCAGGAACACCTCCCCGCGTCGGCCTCGGAGGCCAGGCCCCCCGGCCCGCCAGCTCCCTACCTCGGGCATCCGATCTTCGGGGCAAAGCAGGGCTGACCGGGGGGCCACATGGGCCCCCACGCAGGGCGGCTGGGGGAAGCCGGGCCACTCTCACCCTGGAACGAGTTCAGCCAACAGGGCGGGAGCGTCAGTGGATAGGCGCTGACCTCCTGTCCTCTCTGAGGTCGTTCTGTGAGCTTCTGCAAGGGGTCCACGGCGGGGCCTGGGCCCCAGTTGCCCGCAGCGGTGACCAGTCCGGCCGCACCTCGTTCGCCAGCCTCCCCACTGCCTTCTCTGCCCTTCTGTCGCTCCAGCCCGGCTCCCACCCCTGCTTCCAGGGATCACGCACCGAAAAGCCAGCTGCCAGCCATGTCCTTACCTCTGGCTCTGTTCTCAGCGTTCCGCACACTAGAACAATGGGACTTGGAATAACAGAAACAGAAATAGCTCAGGGTGTGACAAGTGCCAGGAAGGAAACAGGTGGACACTGATGGAAGAAAGCAGGGGACAGCTGACGAGGCTGCTGTGGCGTGGGTGACCAGAGGAGGGCCTGTCCTGGGAAAAGAGCTCGGGTCTTCTGGACGTGGCTGCGGTGAGGGACGGAGCGTGGCCAAGGCTCGTTCTCATCTTGACTGCCCTCCAGAGTCGCCTTGGGGCCTCAGAGGGAATCCAGGGCTCGGCCACACCCCAGAGGCGCTGGCTCCCTGGGAAGGGCAGGGCCATCAGCTGTTTTCCAAAGCTCCTCTTTGACTCCAGCTCGGCTGCTGGTGGGGACCTCGGGCAAGGTGACTCTAGGCCGGGTGCTGAGTGCTCGGCTTCCCTGTCCCCACTATACAGCTAAGGTCCCTGCCAGGGAGGGTCCCGGGTTCAACCACGCGCTCAGGGCCGAGGGGCTGAGACCGGTCTGCTGGCTCCGAAGCCATCGGTCCTGCGAGGGGCTTCAGTGGAGGCAGGGTTGGCAGCTCAGGCACCTGGGGAGGGCCGGGGGACACAACTTCCAATGGTGGCAAAGTAGAGTCCTCAAACGCTCCTGTCCTTGTCAGCTGGCCCTGGCAGATCCTTTCAAAGGTCCCTGGCTTTGCGATTTTGGGACTGCGTCCAAGAATGGCTCCATCCATCCATCCATCCATCCATCCATCCATCCATCCAACGCACGTTCATAGACAGCCCACAGCATGCCCTGTATTCAGCCTCAGGGAGACTGGGTCAAACAACACATAATCCTTGCCTCTAGGTGAGTCTACTGGAAAAGGAAGATAAAAAAAACAGCCAATCAACCAACCCTGGTTGGAGCCACACTGTGACCAGTGGTCTGTGTATGCCACGGCAGCATCTTCGATCTGGTGGCCCGGAGATGATGTTAAGGGGTACAAGGGCACAGACTTCAGTAACAGAGTCCCAGAGTAAGGTTCTGCCTCTCTTTGATCAGCTCTTCTGATCCTGTCAAAGACAAAGCCTTGGTTGGGTGCTAGGAGGTCCCTAACATGAGCTGGTCGCCCTGCATACAGAGAGAGGGTGGGCCTTGGGCTCAGAGCCCAAAGTAGGTAATGGGAGGTGGTTAAAATGTAATCATATGGAGGGGCACCTGGGTGGCTCAATCAGTTGAGTGTCTCTCGATTTTGGCTCAGGTCACGATCCCAGGGTTGTGGGACTGAGCCCCCACATTGGGCTCCACACTCAGCATGGAGCCTGCTTAAGATTCTCCCTCTGTCTCTCTCTCACTCTCTCACTCTCCCCTCCCCTGGTTGTGCATGCTCTCTTCTGAAAAGAAATAAAAATGAAAAAAAAAAAAAAGGAATCATGTTTTTACTTATCGTATTTACTTGTATGTTATCTCGAATTTCTGGCAAATATAGTGGGTTGAATGGTCACCTCCCACCCCCAAAAGATATGTCCACATCCTACCCCCCAGTACCTGGGGACATGACCTTACTTGGAAACAGTGTCCTTGTATATGTTAAGAAGTTAAGCATCTCTAGGTGAGATCATCCTGGATCAGACAGGGTCCTAAATCGAGCAACTGGTGTCCTCGTAAGAGAAAGGGGGCTTGACACTGAGGGACAAAGGAAGGACAGCGTGGAGACAGAGGCAGAGACTGGAGCGAGGCGGCCATACGTCATGAACACTGGGAACGCCAGCAACATTCGAAGCCAGGAGGGAGGTAGGGAACGGCCTCTCCCTCTGAGCCCCCAGAGGAAGTCAGCCCACATGACCCCTTGATTTCAGACCTCTGGTCTCTAGAATCGTGTAAGGACCTCTCTGTTGTTTGCAGCCACCGAATTGTGGTCATTTGTTACGATGGCCCCAGGAAACACATACAGTGAGTGGTATTGGTTTTGTGTCTTGTTCCCAGGGGTGAAGTCAGTCCCTTTTAAATACAGTAAAACCTTGGTTTGCAGGCATGATTTGCTCCAGAAACATGCCTGTCATCCGAAGCACTCAGATCGAATTGTGAATGGTTGAATCACATCGAGTATCAAATCGAATTGTGATCGGTTGTGACCATGTGACGCTCGGTGTCCCGTGCTGCTCGCATGGCAAGATGTCCCTCGTTGATCAAGTTAAAGTTTGTTGGAAACGTGTGCACGTCTTACAGAAGGCTCACAGAACAAGGTGCTTGCAATCAGAGGTTTTACTATGCTGGAAGGATAAGGTTAGTGCGGAGCTGAAGCGACGTTCGGGTGTCAGGTGTGTGTGTGTTTTCCGGGGGGCACAGGCCGCTGTCCTGGAGGGAAATCGGGCCGAGCTGCGTGACGTGTGGCCCGGGAGCAGGGTGGGCCCAGGGCCTTGGCACCGGGGTTTGGGGCGGGTGAGGTGTCTCAAGGGCACGGGAGGGCTCACGCTGCCCGTCCGCACACTCGAGAGTAAATTCCTGGGAAGCCCCGTGTGTTCCCGTCTTGGTGATTCAGACCTATCTTCCTTCGGAGAGGAGCGCTTCAGATGTTGAAGGTTTTTTCCCACGGCTCTGAGGCGCCACGGGGCGTGAGGACAGGAGGGGAAGGGGGTTTCCAGCAGGCGGCCGCCGAGCAGCCATCTTCCGAGTGCAGGGCTCAAGGGCAGCATGCTGCCCGCCCGTGGCTTCCCTGCCTTTCCACGTTCCAGGTGGCACCGGGAGATGCAGGGACAGGCCTGCTGGGCACCTCCACCAGGGCAGACCCCCTGGCCCCCCCCCCCCCGCCCCGGGACGCTGGGCCACTTCGTGCCAGAGGGCCCCCAATGCTCTGGGTGAAGCCTCTGCTGAGGGCCCTCCCCAGCTGCCTTACAGACAAGAACCAGAGACTGGGAGAGCCAAGTGGCTGGCCCCAGGCCCCCAAACGAGACCCAGGCCTCTCCCAGGGTTTGAGCCTGGGCTGGGAAGGCGGTGGGGGAAGCTGCCACCGAGGGCGTCATGCCGAGAGCCCCCCAGACCCCCAGGCCGCCTGCGCTTGGCCTGTGTGACTCCCTCTGGCCTAACAACCCACGAGGCGGGCTCCTGTCTTTGCAGACGAGGAAACCCAAGCAGAGAGGTGACCTGGCCGTGGCCACAAGGCTGGTGAGCGCCAGAGTCTGGTTCTAGATTCTGCCTCCTGACGAGAAGCTGGCATCTCCCTAAGAGCCAGGAGGCAGAGGAGGAAAGACCACCTCTCTGTACCCATGTGCACCGTGCAAAGGGCCTTCAGCCAGACAGCACCTTGGGGTCCCGCTGACTAGGTCTGGGGTCGTGACGGTGGACAAGTGTGCCAGATGGTTCCAGCACCCATTCATCCGAGAACTACTGCCTCAACTCCTTCTTCCTGTAAACAGCCCAAAGACACTTGGCCCGGCAGCCAGGGTCTCAGAGTGCGTGGGCAGCACAAAGCACACAGGCCTGGGCTTGTGCTCCAGGGTCCTTGGGAAGGGTGCTGAGCCCCACTGGGCCTCCGTTTCTTCACGTGGGTGAAAGCAGTGCTGTGCTGTGGAGGGGCCCTGGCTGGCACCGGCCCCTCACCACTCACTCCCGGTGCCGGTCTCCACAATGCGGGGGCCTGGCCCTTGGCTGGCCGAGAGACACCCACTTGAGGGAGTCCCCCAGTAGCCGCTATCCCCAGTTCCACCCACCCTGAGGCCTGTCTTCCCCCTTTTCTGGGAGTATCCTTCCAGCAAGTTCCTTTTCCTAAACCGAAGTCATCGAAACACATGAGTGACCGTGTGCCTGCCAGGCAGGGCTACCATGGGGATGGCTGAGGCTGCAGGCCAGGTGTGGCCCGGCACCGGGCACCCAGCAGGCCACGGTGCAGGGCACAATCCAGCCTCGACCCAGGGAACCCCATGCCTTTGCAGCCCCAGCCTCGTGGGCAGGCTTCCTAGGAGCTAAGCCACGCCCTCAGCAGCAGCGGTCACCTTCGACCAGAGATGCTGCAACCCTCGACACAAAGGGGGGGTGGTGACCGTTTATATTCCGGGGTCACTTCGAGTTTTACCTCATGGCCCAGAAGGTCCCGGCTGTTTCTGAGCCAGGTTTAAGCTGGAGAGCCTGCGAACCCATCCCCAGAGCTCACACTGGTGCACATAGTCTTCTGGAAAGGGGCCTGTCCCAGGGCTGACTTCAGCAGACTCTGTCCTCGGTGGGGAGCACTTCCTGCTTCCCGTGGCCAGTGACACGTGCAAGTGGTGACAGAGAGGCTCCCCAAGCTCGTCCTATGAGGTAGGGCCGTAATGGCCCCATTCCACAGATGCAGAACCAGAGGCGTGGAGGGAGAGCCTTCTGCCGACAGCACGGGCCAATCTCATTGTGCCCGGCTGGGCCCGGAGCACCGCCTGAATGCGGCCAGCTCCCTCTCGGGAACCGGGGAATACCTGGCCAGGGTGGGGGCGGGGAGGGCCCCCAGCTGCCACACCCCCACCACGCAGCCGCAACGGGCCAAGGGGGTCAGGCCGCAGAGAACCTTCCCCCTTTGCAGGGTCACGGCCTCGCCACCGCAGCACCACGGAGCAGCCACGTTCTTGGTAACTTTTTCTGTTTTATTGCCAAGTTCAAATTTACCAGGAAGTTCCAGTTTTCATTTCCACCCTCGTGTTGGGAGCCCACCAAGCATGACTCACGCTGGCGACTGCAGGTTCTTCCCTGGAACGGTCCCTTGGCCCAGAAGCGGGAGGTTTCTCAAGCCCTGCTCCGCCTTGGGCCGAGAATTATTTACATATTTTCACCTCAGAGGAACATAAGGAACCCTGATAGTTTATGCCCAATGTCAACATGACTACATTAAATATTTCTTATTTATTGCATCTAGAAAAGATGAGAATCCGTTCACCCCGTGCCTTTATTTCTAACAGTGCGTCGTGAGACTTTAGGGAAATCTAGTGTATGTCTTTAACGAGGGCTGTCCCTTCACTCCCGCCTGGGGGCCTTGCTAATTCAGGTGTTTGGGTGGAGGGCTGCCCTCTGCAGAGAGCGGGGTGGGGTTGAGGGGGGGGCAGACAGGCCAGAGGGAGGAGAAGGGAGCAAAGGCCTGCAGTGAGCCAGGCCGCGTCCCGGCCCCTCATCTGCCCCGCATTCCTGCTGTGGCTTTGGGGTTGGTCCTGGGGAGCCCCTGGCCTCACCCCGTCCAACCCTTAGGGAGAGGTGCCCTGGCTCGCTCAGGCCCTTAAGCTGGAAGGACGTATGCTTCTCTCCACAGCAACTTTCACAGCTGAGGTTTGGGGGTTTAGGCGGCGAGCCCTGCCCCTGGCTTGGCAAACTCACTGGGCCCAATGGACTTGAGGCAGGTGGGCCTGGCCCCTCTCTCTGTAGGGACACGGAGATTGTAGGCTGGGTGGGCTTGCCGAGGAGTCCAGAAGGTTTGTGGTCCCCACTCCTGCTCTGCCAGGACTCCCCGCTCTGCCTCCCTCTGCCCGACCCTGGGGTCCAAGTGCCCTCTGCCTGGGCTGGCCTGCCTGGGAGCACCCCGCTCTTAGGCTTGCGGGGTGCTCCTGAAGACGCGGCCGTGCCCAATGCCACCACGATGGTCAAGACCCAGCCCTCTGATGGTCCTTCATCAGAGCCAACCTCCTCTGGACGCCAGACCTCCTCGCACAAAGCTGTATGCCGCCCCCTCACCAGCAAGGTGCCTGGGAGCCCCTGCTTAAAGGAAGTCCCCACCCCACACCTACAGGTGTCCCACCGAGGTCGCAGGACCCACATCGCAAGCCCGCCTCTGGGAGAGGCCTGCCCTTGGCAATCAACACCCTTGCTCAGCTGCTGCTGGAGGCTGGGCTGTGTTCCCGTCTCCCGGCCCCGGCAACGCTGCCGCAGGGCCCCCGAGGCATGCTGTGCTCCCATCTCTCCTCCAGGGCTCGGTGGCCACAAAGCCACTTGGAGCCATGGGATTTCTGGTGGCAGGCTGGCGATCCCAGGGCGGGGGGTGGGGGACCTGCATGGGCTTGTTTTTCCCAATAACGCTGGGAAGTTACTCGCCTTCTACTTCTGCCCCACAGCCCCTGCCAAACCAGGGAGCCAGCCTGCTCTTACGTCCCAGCAAAAAATCACATAGAACACAGGACTGCTGACATGCCCTTTCTCCTCCCCTGACCCCTTCCATCCCTTCTGCCTTTCCCTCCTGGGTGGGGGGGAGGGGGGCCCTGCTGATGGGTCATGGCTTGTCCCTCCTCCTGGGGCCCCCAGAATTACTGTCTGAATGGCCTCCTTTTCCGAGCTGGGTCTCTTCCCTGTTGAAGTGGGGTGGGCACACCCACCCAGAGGGCTTCTGATGATGGAGAGCCCCGTCCCCACGGGCACCGTGCCCCTCCTCTGCGGGACCACCATGTTTCTTTCAGGAGGAGGAGACCTGGCTTCGGCAGGCCCTTCTACACCAGCAGGATGAGGGAAGCCAGGGAGAACCGCGGTCCTTGAATAGGTAGACTGTGAGGGCTCAGAGCGCCTCCCGAGGCCGCCCGACACCCGGGCCCATGTGTGCTGGGACTCCCGGGGCACAGAGGAGGAGACTCTGGAGGGTCTCAGCGCTGACCGGAGAGAGGTGAGGGTTGCATGGCTGCACCTGGCCAAGTAGGCGCTTTCTCAGATACGTCGGGGAACCGGCCTGCACGCATCCAGCTCAAATGGAGAAGCCACTGGGTGGGGGTGGGGGGTGGGGTTCATCTTTAAAAATAAGCTTTTGTTTCTGCAGCGGCAGCCGGGAGGAAGGGCGGTGGACCGGAGTTCCCTGGACAGCTCCTCGAACTGGGGCGCGACCCCGCAGCGGGCGTCTCCCCACACTCCCGCCTGGGCGAACACACATGGTGGGGACACGGGCCACGCACAGGACAGCTTCCGTGGCCTTTCCTTTCCATCCCGGCCGCACGGCCGGAGTCTGCACGGTCCCAAGCGGTTCTTTCTAGACAGAGAGAGACGGCGAGATCTGAAGGTGGAGCTGGGCAGCAGCCCTGACTGGTGTCGGTCCGGAGAGACGAAGGATGGGTCCTGAGTGGGGAGCTGGCCGCACCGGCCCCTTTCCCGGGCAGGCGTTTCAGGAAACGCAAGGCCCCGTGGCTACCACGCCTGAGAAACCTCTGGCCCTCTCAGCTCCGTGTGTACCTGAGAATACGTGGGGTCTCCTTTACTGTTGTTGAAAAAATAAACTTTCCAGGAAGGTCCTTGAATCATTCCACAGGCTTGCGGAGTTAGCGAGTCATAGAGAAATAAGAAAACGGAGAAAGCCAGACTGAGAACTTTAGAACAAAACGCTGGGAAGTTCAAGGGAAGACGAAAATGAAATCTTAACAGTAACATCGCATGTCTAACATGACGCCAAACCTCAGGGTTGAGGATTTTTTTTTTTTGGACTTTTTTTTTTTTTTTAAATACACGCTTTTTAAATAAATGCTTTTCATCTGCTGCCGAAAGCGGAAATAAATATCCAAAGGAGATGCTTATCCAAGTTTGTTTCTCTACAAATTCCTACCCAAAGTGACTTGGTCCGCTTCTTCTGTGCACACCGGGCATGGTGGCCAAGGAGCTTCCAGACCGGAGCGGCCGGCTGATGATGAGAGGGTGCGGGGGTCCTGCCACCCCAGGGTCAGCGGGCTCAGAGACCGGGAGGCCAACCTCCTCCCGTCCCCTGGGTTCACTGGGGTGTCTCCACCGGGTCCAGCCTGCTCTCCCAAGAGGTGCAAAGTGAAACAGGAATTCAAAATGGAGCAAAGGAGCACAGGAATGGTTGCAGAGATGGTTCCGGGGCCGCGGGGACCGGGGTGCTCCTGATGTGTCTCTGGGTCAGCAGTACTGGGTCCCTACCGGCGGGGCCACACACACACACACACACACACACACACACACACACACACACACGGGGAGGCCACCCGGCGCCCGCTCAGTGCTCAGCGGGGCCCGCTGGCTCCTCGCCCGGCGTCGCCGTGCCCGCTGCGGGCGTCACAGGTGGTGGGGGGATGCCGGGGAGGGTGCGGAGGCTGTGGGAGTCGACAGGAGGGACGAGGGTCAGCGACTCCACGCTCAGTGTGTCGGCAGTGTCCTCACAGAGCAGGGAGATGGTGGGCTGCCGGGCGGGGATGAGGCTGGGGGATAGGTTGGCTGTCTCCACGTCTGTGCTCCTCGCCAGGCTCTTGCCGGGCCGGGCGTCTGCTTCTGTTTCACTGACGATCACCAGCTGGCTGGGAAGTTTAGGCTGAGGCTGTTCCGTAGTGACGGGGTCGTCTGGGCGGGGGCGGGGGGGGGGGGGGAGAGAGAACAGGAGTACTGAGTTCTGAGATACTCTGCTCACACGGGCACCCTCTGTCCCGTCCTGAACAAAGGCCCGGGGAAAGCCCGGTGGGAGACGGTGGTGTGGGGGGAACGGCTTGTCTCCACTTCCTCCGTCTGGGGACACAGGAGCTGGAAGCTCCAGTCTGACCTAGGCCTGGGGAGAAATCTGTCGGGGCCCAGGGTTCCTCTGACTTGTGAGGTGAGAGAAAAATTAGGGGCTCGTGCAGAATCGACGAGTGGATTATGGAGCTGGGAAACGGCCCAGGCAGGATCTCCGTCAGGGAGAGTCTTGGAGCCCCTGCCTGACGATGAATACATGTTCGGGGAGGAGATGGGCTTGGATGTGCTTATCACTTCAGGCCATTTCTGGAGCTTACACCTGGTGACGTTTACCCAAGAGGGGACTCGCTGCAGTATTTAAAAAAAAAAAAAAAGGGAATTCTCTAGAACTTTTCAGCTTGCAAAACCAAACCAAAACCTCAGACTGCTCCTTCTCGGAGAGCCGAGTTAGCAGTCAGAAAGGGGCTGTTACTGCCCCGGGGGCCACTCCTACCCTAACGGTCTCTATAGGGGTCATGGAGAGAGACCAGGCAGGAGGAGGGCAGGAGAAGCTCCGCCCAGCAGTTATTTTTGGAGCGGCAATTTCTTTGTTTTTGGTGCTTTTCAAAATCATTGATGAGATTACAAACAAATGGTCGCTTTGCTTTCCAATGACGAGTGTACCTGGACGGGAACGGTGGTGGCTGGGGCTGGGCTGGGGGCTCACAGCGGAAAACATCTTCCCGGCTTCCGGGAGTGTCGGCAAGAAAGCTGTGGGCATCTCGCTTGGAAAGCAAACATCGCATTTGTACAGATCTCGGGGTCAACAAGCCATCCGCAGAAGATGCTGATGGGAGGGTGCTGAGCCCTGAGGCCCCCTGGGCCCTGGGAAGGATGGTCGACACAGTTTGTTCCATGGGATTCCAGTTTTTTGGTTTTGTTTTTTTTTTAAGGCAAGCCAAAACAAAACAGAACTGCAAACTGAACATACAGCAAAAGAATGGGAAAACCAAGAGCAAAATAAAACCGAAGGGCGTATAGAATGGGAGGCAGGAGAGAAGGAGGCTCCCCATCGTGGAGAGAAAGCACAAGCAACAGACTGAGTGTCCCAAAGAATACGGAGAATTTCTTTCCCCAAGGCTCCTGGGCAAGACAAGCTCTCAAAGATCCCTGTTTATTCCTTCCTAAAGCCTTTTGGTTTTCTTTCCTTTTATTTTTATTGTTATTATTATTATTATTTTGATTTTTTTCTTTTAAGAGAAATAAGGCCCAGAGAAAACCACCGCATAGGGCTTTGGGTCTGTCCTTGCTCTGTGCTGGGTTACAGAGGTGGCTGTGAGCACCAGTGGAAAACGTGATTCAGGGTGCGAGCTGAGCCCAGAAATGCTGAGTCAACACTCCATGCGCATTCTGGTTTCTCCAAATCTCCATGAATTTGCTCCATTCAGCCAGGACCCTTGTGGCATGGGCCGCCCGCTTGCGAGGCGCAGGCTCCCGGGTGCTGGTCAGAGCCTACGGTTCCCTTCGGGGGGCTCACCTGCTCTGGCAGGCTTCCACCACGCTTCCAGAAGAGGGGAGCAGGACTACGGGCCCATGTCTGGATCCACATGTGAGCTTAGCTGCTGACAAGGCAGTTAAGAGAGGACTAATTCTCCAAATGGCACTTTTGTGCTGTCTGGAGACTGAGCTGTGGAGTATTTCCTTCACTCTTCTCCAAACTTCTATGTAAGAGTCTGCATTTGCATGCAGATATTCAAAAAAGCTGGCAAATCTCTTTCCCTGATCCCTAGCGGGGTTTTTGGTGATGAGAATAATCAAGGATACGGGAAATTTGCCACCAAATGTATTAAAAAACCAACCAACCAACTAACAATACAATAGCACACACACAAAATTTGTTTCTTCAAGAAAAGAACCAACAGTTTTATTAAGAGGGTCAGGTTTTTTTTCCCCTTAAAAATAGCCTTTTTCAATTTTTTATGGGAAAAAATAACCTTTTGCCCATCACCCACAACATTTTTTTTTTTTTTTTAAACTAAAAATGAGAACTTTCTCACCAGGGAAAAATTACCCCTCGGGGACCTATTTTCTCGCCCAGTGCTGGGCTGTGAAGGTTACTGCTGAACTCTTGCTTTTGCTGGCCTGCTGGTTTTCAGCTCGAAGGCCACAAGTAGGGGCCTGGCCCTGAAAATGAAAGATTCAGAGAACATTCTGGTTTCCTGGCTAGGAGCCGGGGAAAAGCGTGGAGGCCTGAGCAGAAGTCCTGGACGTCCAGGTTTCCGTGAGAGATGCTGGGCCTCCCACGGCTCTGCCCTTAGCTGACACCAAGGCAGCGGGTCCCCACGTCCCTGGCCAGCACCCTCAGAAGCTGATCCCCGGCTCCGGGGCAGGGGCTCAGCTGGCCCTTGTCAAATGACATTTTCCAGGAAATCTTTGGGGTTGTGTGCTCAGGCTGGGAGAGTTGGGGGGGGGGGTTGTGCAGCAGAGCATAGCAGGTCGAGGGCAGAGCTCAGAGAAAGCAGCTTTTAAATGCAAAAGAAGGCAAAAGGCTCCTGGCTGGCAAGCACCACAGCCAAGCAGGAGGTGCGTGTGGGAAACCCTGAAAGAAACTTTGGGAAGGTGGGAGAGGGAGCAGCCGTGGACCCCAGGGCGCAAGCAGCATCGGCAGCTACCTGGAGGACTGCGTGTAAGAAGCGGGGACAAGGGAGTCACCACCCATCAGTGCTCACGAAGGAGCTGCTTTGGCCTCTGGCTGAGGCGGGACTGAATCTACTGCTGAGCTTTGAGCAAAGCTGTGGGGGGGGGGGGGAGGAGGGAGGGGGAGCCGGGGGGTGGAGTGGGGCGCGGGGAGGTAAAAAAGGAAAAGAAAAAAGAAACTAATTGAATTCTTGGTCGCTTTTTGCAAATTCTACTGCTCAACCTTGGTGGCCAAATCCAGGGGGCCCTGTGACCACTGGGCTGGAGAACCCCCACCAGCTGGGCGGACGGTGTTTCCAGGCTGCCGGGGCTTGAGGGAGGGTCGGAGGGCAGGGGGTTCGGTCCTCAGTGGAGGTGAGGCCGGAAGGAGAAGGGAAGCCAGGGAAATGGCCGCTTGGAGGGGGGCTCGCAGCCCTGGTCCCCGGAGGCCCGGCGAGGCCGCGGGCCGCGCAGGCTAACGGGCGAGACCTGCCTGAATTGCCTGCGAGAGCTGCCGTGAGCGCTGCCGTTCGAAGCACTAAACCCAGTGGCCGCCGTGACTGTCGGCCTCCGACAGGCTGAACACTCGCCGGCGTCCTTTCCTGCCACTCCTGACTAGAGGGAAACACAGCGACAGGTCACAGACAGCCTTTAACAACGGGACAGAGAAAGGGCGCACGGAGAGGGGCGCAGAGCAGCGGCGGACGCCAGGCGTGGACGAGCGCGCAAGGGGAGCGTGGCAGGGTCCCAGCGGGTGCCCACGACAGCTGGGGGGGGAGGGGCGCGGTGGACGAAGCCCCCAACTCCGCCCCACCAGGACGAGGTGCTGTCGGGACGGCCGGGGACCCGACCGTTTGCCCGCACGTGGGGCTCAGTCGAGGATAAAGACGGTGAAGGTTCAGTCCCGCTGGAAAGGAAAGGCTTGGGGTCATCAGTGACACGGGGCGTCGGGGAGGAAACCTCCAGGGACAGAAGAACAGAACTGCCTGTCAGCACCCCATGCGAACCAGCAGTTGGGACGAAAGCCCTGCGTCCCCAGGACAGTGTGAAGAAGGGCGTGTGGTTGGGGGACGGGAGCCGAGGCGGCTAATGAAACAAGCAGATTTCTGGGCCCAACTGATGAGGCCAGTGGTCCCTGCCGTCACCACACTAAAGCCAGCGGTGCAGCTCCTCACGCTCTGGGAAAGAGCCCTGGACGGGGGAGGCGCTCCTGGACCACCACCCCCCCCCCCCCCCCCCGGCCCCGCAGGGCTCCGCTCTCCGGAAGACATGCGGCTGGTCTGAACCTTTGGAAACCCCCGAGAAGGAGCCTCAGCAGGAGGGCCCGAGACCAAGGTGCCGAGAGGCCGGGGGCAGGTTGCAACGGCTGCAACAAAAATGTGAGGAGCATCTCCTCGGGAAGGAAGGAGCCATATCTGTGACTCGCACTTGAGATTAGAGCAGAGCTGAAAATTAATGCCGCTATGTGACTATACCTAATGCCACTGCACTATGGGCTTAACAACGGTTAACATGGTCAACACTTTCTGGTATGTACATTCACCGCAGTAAGAAGAAACATCGTGGAGAAGATTGGGGAGAAAAGATCACACGCATGGCTCAGGCAATCTGTCCTTAAAGTCCTGCCTGACTGGTAACCGGGCTTGGTCACACACAGGTCTTGGGCTGTGTGGCCCCCACTGGGCCCAGATGGGACCTGGTGAAGGCCATGTGTTTAGACAGCCCAGGGAGCAGGGGAGGATCAGGAGGCCAGGACCCCACCCCTGCCAGGTGGCGACAATCGGCCTCCAGGAGCCCACCCCTTCCTTCTTCCTATAAAACCCCAGAGAAAAGTCAAAGTGCGCCATAATTCCAGGGGCCTGGCCGACGGACGACGGAAAGAGCAGGCTGGCCTTTACCCTGACTTCGTTTTGTAAGAGACGGTCTTTCCTCCTCAAAGCCGCTCACCCAGGACGTGTGTGAAACACAACCGAGCTGGCCACTGAGCTCTTGTCGGAGAAGTGTTCTTACCAGAGCCCCATACAGAGCGGAGGTGTACCAGCATGTGTGTGAGCGACTGTGCACGGGAGTGTGTGAGTGTGCATTCACCTGTGTGTGTGTGCGTGCGTGCGAGGGACCGCTGTAACCCAGGAGGTATTTCTGAAGTATTCCTACTCGCCCTTCATCTGGTTCCAAATGGGGTCTATGTCCTCTTTCCTGCTGTATGTTCTCTGCCATTTCAGCTTCTCAAATGAAGTGTTTAAGAAAAGAACCCCTGTTGGGGCGCCTGGGTGGCGCAGTCGGTTAAGCATCCGACTTCAGCCAGGTCACGATCTCGCAGTCTGTGAGTTCGAGCCCCGCGTCAGGCTCTGGGCTGATGGCTCGGAGCCTGGAGCCTGTTTCCGATTCTGTGTCTCCCTCTCTCTCTGCCCCTCCCCTGTTCATGCTCTGTCTCTCTCTGTCCCAAAAATAAATAAAAAACGTTGAAAAAAAAAATTTAAAAAGAAAAGAACCCCTGCTAATTCCATCCCTGTAATTTTCTCACTGGGGAACAAGCTGAGGCCTATCAAGCCGGCTGCACTGGACGAGCGGGTGATGAGATGCCAGGTTCTGGACGCTTCCGCGGCCCAGGGCACCACCTCTCCTCGGGAAGGCTCAGGGGTCTGCCTGCACGTCAACTCACACATCAGGCGTTAGAACTGGACAATAATTCTCTGGGCACGGCCTTAACAGGGAAAAGACAACGAAAACTAAATACCCTTGCTGCCATTCCTTCCGGTTGGTTTCTCTGGTTACTGGGAAACACACTTGTGACCTTTCCTTCCACTGGGGGTGTCTCTTGGCCCTGATGAGAGCCCCAGCCCCTTTGAAAAAGCCACTCACAAGCATCCACACTCTATATCTGGCATGTGAGGGAGACTCAGAAGCAGGTGCTCCCAGCACAGAGGGCAAACCAGGGTCCAGGCGGGTCCCTTCTCCCTGCGGCGAGGGGCCCTCGGCCAGCACTGGGCCACAGGCCTCAGCCCTCATGGGCACATGGGCTGTCCCTCAAAAACAGACTATATCTGGAAAGACAGAATTTATAGTTAGACCCCAGGGAGAGAAGAAAAGCAATCTTGTCTCGTGCCAGATGCCGGGCTTAGCCTGGGTGGGCCTGCGTGAGTCCCAAAGGCCACCTCCTCACAGACCCCGTCCCATGAACCCCTCAGCCTCCGGCTTCCTTTTCCAATGCTCGGTCATCTGACAGAACCTGGCCTCCCCCACACGTCGCTACCTTCTATCCCCAGGACCTGAGCACAGCAGGGACTCCACGAAAGCCTGTCCAGTGAGAAAACGTTAATCGTTAATCGGGGGATAGGGTCTCTAGGCTGGCACAGAGAAGTCCCAAGAGAGACTGGGCCTGAGGGCCACTCCTGGAGGCACCCTAGTGAGATCAGCTCTAACATCCACAGAAGCTGAGTCAGTCAGACTCAAGACCCCCTGGGAAGCTGAGAGAATCTGTGTTTGGGACAAACAAGGACCTCTTGCAAACCCAGGCAGAAAATTTCAGGTCCCCCGGGCCGGACAGAGGGTGGAGGTGGAAAACAACTCAGTATCAAGAGGGTTCCACGCCCTCATTTGGGGATGAACCCATGTGGGCTGGCAGAGGAGACGTGGCCATCTGTAGTCCATTGCTGATTCGGGGGAACTGCCAGGCTTCCCCCCGACAGGGGCCACCCAGCCCAGCCTTGCTGACTGCGGCTGCACAGTTACCAGGGTCCTGTGGGCCATGGCTTTTCCTTTGGGTTCTAGACCGACCACGCACACTGGAAGGAGACAGGCATGTACTTCACGGGCCGCCCCCAACCGACATCTGAACCCCGGTCTCTGGAGCGCCACACGGAGGCACCGGAGACAGATTCAGGAGCTGGGTGGATATTCTGCTGGGCTCTCTCGGAAGGCGGGACATGGGTTCTCCCAGGCTGGAGCTCACGTGTGGGATCCTCTACTTGCGGGCTGCACCGTGGTGGCTGAGCTCTGGGATCTTTCTGAGCCTCCGGGGTTTTCAGCTGCACAGTGTGAGGGGCAGGGTGGCAGGTCTCAACGAGAGGGCATCTGTCAAGTGTTTACGAGCACAATGCTTGGCCCGTGGGGGGTCAGGGGGCTCGCTGGGGAGGTACAGCCACCGGGGCCCATGGGCAGGTCCACGCCGCGTACCAAGTACACACCGAAAAGGCCGTGTAGGGAGTTCCCAAGCCACAGCGACTGCTAAGACAGTGAGAAGGTCACCCCTGGCTTTCAGGGACATTCTTGGATCATTCTGGGTTTCAAAACCACAGAGACATGGAAAACTGGGCCTGTCTTGTCCCCTGACGGATGGCGTCTCTCGTATGCTTCCCCGACCGAACACCTGACCGTACAAAGTGTGGCTTCCAGAGCAGAGGCCACTGGAGCTAATTCCGGCTGTGAAGGGCCTAGCAGCTGCACCGGGAACTTCCTGGACTCACAGGCTCTGGAAATACAGGGGGAGGAATGCTTCTGATTCCACACTGTGTCCTCAAAAACCACTTGGAGGACAAGTGGCCCCTTGACTGGGCTGCAGCTGTTGTCTGCTGTCCGGGCCGGGTGGGCTGTGGCGGGGAGGCCCTGGCCCATCCTGGTGCCCGGCCAGCCCTCCAGGGACGCTGCCTGGGGCCGACTGTGGCCGGGCCCCGCGGGCGGGGAGTCTGGTGCAGAGGCAGCACAGGGCCGGCCTTTGCCGGTCAGGAGCCCGAACGCTGAGGCCCCGCTCCAGGCCGATATCAAACCAGGAAACTGGCCGAAAAGCACCCGTCCCGACCAAACCTGCCTCCCTTCCACCCTCCGCTTCCTGTTCCGCACGGCCTGGTAAGATGCCAGGCAGACGCTGGAACCATCTGCGTAGGCCTGCCCTTATGAGGAACACGGAACCCTTATGTGCTGCTCTCTGCCTGGACCCAGCCTTATGTGCTGCTCTCGGCCTGGAAGTCTGTCATGGAGAAACTAACGGACTCCTGGAGCCGGGGCCCTGTGGTGGGGAGGAGCTCGCGGGTTCTGATGCTGTTTCTAGGCATCGAGAGCTGGGTCCTCAGTTAAGAGCGAAGTACAAGACGCCTGACAGGCGGGCCCTTCGTCGGGGGGTGAGTTATTTCAGCGTCTGCAGACATGTAGGCAGGCTGGGCCGCAGGCTTTTACTGTCAGGCAAGCATAAAAAATGGGGACTCGTGCACTTGCCTCGGCAGGCCTGCGGGGACGCCCTGAACGGGGGCAGACACCCAGGAGAGCCTGACCGTCACGTATCGACTGGAACTGCCTCGCCACCTGACAGCCAGGCTGACAGCCGCTGCGTTTGTCAGATGAGAAGACCTGTCATTGGCACCGTGCAGGGGATGGTGGGGGTGGGGACGGAGGGGCTGAGGGAGGCCAAGAGAGAAGAAACTCGCATTCTGGGGACCCTGAACCTCCGGGGGAAGGCACAGAGCGGAGCCCCAGGGGGCCACGCTCAGGTGAGTCTGTAAACAGAGGCCCATTTTGATGATTTGGGTCTTTGCCGGTTTTAGTTTTAGACTAAGAAGCACACGGCTCGTTTGTTTAGCCGTTGTCTGTGCTTCCCAAGAATGAAAGCAAGGGATACGTAGCTCCGCCAGGAAGAGACCTCATGTGTGTCTGGATGCACACGACACGGACACGGCAACGTGCACAGGCAGGCAGCACGTGGGCGCACACACAAGCACACGAACACACGGCCCTGGTCCCCAGAGCCGGTTCGAGACCAGGCTTCAGAGGGAGGGGGAGGGCCGTTCCGGGCTTCTGGAGAAAGCTCCGTCTGGACGTCCCGCTACGGGCCTGGGAATGGCAGCCACACATGCAGCCAAGCTCGGATCAGGCTCAGAAGGAGCTCAGACAAGGCGGCTGCCTCCCTAGAGCTGGGGCGGTGGCGGGGCCGGGGGTGGGGGGAGGCGTGGAGCAGGTGCCGAGTGGAAGGGGGTCTAAGTGAGGTGGCTTGAGGGTGACCCCGCTGCCTGGGCCTCGTGAATGTCAATAGTAGATGGACGTAATGGATGCTCGAGGGAGGAGGGGGGCTGCAGGCAGGACGCTGAGATGCCCTGGGCCACAGGCGCGGAGATCGGGCTGGGTTAACCCTTTGCTGGGGGATGGAGAGGCTGAAGATTCCGGAGAAGAGTGGGCCCCGAAGGAGATCTTGGGCTCTGGTGCTGAGGGGACGACATCCAGGGGCCCTTAATTTCCTGGTACCACAGGGGCAGGTGGCTTTTATCAAGCCCCATCCATCCACAACCTAACTAGAGTTTGGTGAGGCGCCCCTGAAACGTGATAGGCGAGGAATGTGGACGGGACCCTGAAGGAACAGCGAAGCACGAGGAGGGTCCCCAAATGAGGGTACAGACCAGAGTCACTGGGGGCTGCCCAAATCAGAGACGCCCGGGGCCCTCCAGACCCACAGAGTTGTGCTGCTGGGGTGGGAAGCCTCGCGCACCATCAAGGCCACCACCAGCAACCGCCCCCCCGCCCTCCGTGCCCTGCTCCTCTGGCTGCGTGGTGGGGCCACGATGCTCAGGGAAAAAGCCTGGTGCCCTCCTCCTGGGATCTCACACAGCACGGTGAGGCGCTCGCGTGACCCACTCACACGTCTCACCGCGGACGCCCCGTTCGCGGGGTCTGCCTGTGCTATGTCTGCACCTGTACGAGGTCCAGGAAGGCGAGATGTGCCTCCAGCACATGCTGACGGACTCTCGAGAGGTGGGCCCTGGGCACAGACGACTGGACTGCACCATTTACAGAGGAGACTGGTACGGTATGAAGGCAAGAAAAAATTAGCAGGGACGCAATTCTTCCGCCAGTTGGAAACGATCTCGTTGGGGAGACCCCTCCTCGTGGGGGTGACAACGGGGCGCATTCAGACTCGGCCGCTCGCCATGTGTCCCCTCCAGCTGTGCGGTCAGGTGAGGGGGGTCAGCGGGGGGGGGCCAGCCTGCACAAAGAGTGACTCCTTCCCTGCCGGGAGCTAAACCAGTCGGCCTGTGGGCCACGCCCCATCAGAACGAACCCAGAACCCGGAGCGGCAGTGTCCCCAGACATGGAGGCGAGGAGGAGCTGGGGGTCAGCAGTCTTGACACTGAGGGATCACAGAGCTCCCCGAGGCACCGTCCCTCCCCCGCCCCACGTCACGCGGGCAATACCTGCCGGGCTCTGGATGGCGGAAGGGGTGGACGACAAGCTGGCGCCTCCAGAGTCACAGTGGCTGGTGCTCCCGCTGCCGCTGGGGCTCCCGCTGGCAGACGGCGGTGGCGAGGACAGGGACGGCGAGCTGTGTTGGTTTATGCACTGGGCCACGGCAAAGCCTGCAAGACAGGCGGGGAGGTGACCAAGCAGGAAGAAACACGCTGGCCCGGCAGGAGGGGCGCCGTGCTCCCCAACTGCGTGTGAGACCCCCTGGGGCAAGCCCGCACCTCAAAAGTGGGGCCGGGAGCCTTAAGGCAAAACCAACCCAACCCGGCGCCCTGAAAGTCTGGGTCCGCTCCCCAGAGTGAGCTGACCTCTCTGGTCACACCTGGACACGCTTCAGAGCTGTTTCAAGGAGGAGGGCGCAGCCGGCCGTAGAGCTGAGGGCCTCGAGCCATAAATCTGAGCGCTTGACGCTGGCTCAGCAACGGGCTGGCTGTGCCCTTGAAGGGGACGCGCAGCCTTGGGGCTTCAGAGGCATCGTGGTGAAGTCCACGCAGGGATGTGAGACACCCTCACGGCAAAGTCTTGGGGTCCTTGCGAACGCCCCTGAGTTCTGTCCAAGGCAGGCCACTGGGCGGGAGGGGGAGGAGCCCCCCGGACTCTCCCTGTCCCAGATTTTGCCCCGCTCTGGAGGCTCTGGTGAAAGGCGCCCGTACGTGGGGCTCCACCCCGCCCTTGGAGCGGCTCTGGGTTGAGAGACGGGGACCGCACGTTTGTGAGGCCCGCGAGCGCCACACTTCGGAGACACTCAAGAGCTCTACTCACCACGCGGACGCGGAAGCACATGCGGCCAGCACCACCCCCCGACTGCGGGCTGAGGGTATCACGACCAGGTTCTCGTCACCGCACTGCAGTGGGGGTATAGCGGGGCACGGGGCATGCGGGGAGAGCAGAGTGTTCTTTATGGCGAGAGGAGCCCCTTTTACAGGGATGTGTGCTTTCTGTCTGCAGACCGTGGCTTCTGCCATTTTCACAGCCTGCTTTTCTCAAGGCCCGTAGCTTCTGATTTTACTCACTAAACGCACGAAGTTCCCATGGAACAAAGGCCTTGCTGACGAGCCCAGGGGACTACGTGGACCATGGTGGCTCCTGCTTCAGCCCCCACGAGCTGAGCAGGACCCTGGTCAAGCTGCTTCTGCCCCGTAATTCAGAAGCGGCACCAAATCGGAATGGGAATTGGGGGGCAAGTCCTCCTAGGTGAGAGGGGGGACCCCAACCTCCTGGCCAACCACGTCAAAGCTCTCCACTCCGTAAGCATGCCCACCCCAGCCAGCCCCAAATCTCATTCGCGCCACCTGCACTGGCTGAACTTCATAGTGCCTGGTTCCCGCTGACACTTCTTCCAGAAGGTTCTCTAGGCCCTGACCTCACCTTTCTCAGAACTCAAGAAGGCGGCAGGGGGGTCAAGCAGCAGTCAGCAAACTACAGCCCACTGTTTTGTAAATAAAGTTCACCTGGAGCACAGCCACGGTTCCTTGCTTGCATACTTAGTCTGTGGTGGCTTTCGAGCTACACTGGCCACACGGAGTAGGGGCCACATGGCCTGCAAAGCCTGAAATATTTTACCCTCTGGCCCTTGACCGAAGCAGCACACGGAGCCTGGACTCTGGTGCCAGGAAAGCTTGGGTTCTACCCCCGATCCGATCTGCTCACTTACCAGCCCGCGGGGCGAGTAACCGTACTGTCCTGAGCCCCTTCCCTTCACCCACCGGTGGGCAAACATGGGCCTGGCTGGGGCGGGGTGGGGGTGGGGGGTGGAAACCTGCTGCTTCGTCCCCGCTTAGGACTAGGGGGACCCGGTACCCGGCCCCTGCGGAGGAGCTATTTGGTATTAATGTTTGTGTGAAGTTATTTTTGCCTGAGGATTGGCTCCTTAAAAACTGGGTCTTTATTATCTTATTTTGATGTGACTTTTTAGTGATTTTTATTTGAGTACAGTTGACACCCAGTGTTCCATTAGTTTCAGGTGTACAACTTAGCGACGAGTCAAGGTTCTACATTATGCTGTGCTCAGCACAAGTGAGGCTACCTTCTGCCCTGTTATATCGTCACATCACTATTATAACACTCTTTATTCTTTACGCTCTGCTTTTTGTTCCCGTGACTTAACTCGTTCCCTAACTGGAGGCCCGTACCTCCCGCTCCCCTGCACCGACTCTACTCAACCCCTACTCCCCTCCACTCGGGCGGGCAGGGTCTGTATTTCTACCCCGAGCCAGGCCCTCCGGGCTGTGCGATGTAAGGGCAGGTGGATGTGAGGCCTTGTGGGAGCGGGCTGGGTATTCGCCAGCTTCTCTTTCGTGGCGGACACGACTCCCCACCCCCGGCCTACTGCGCAGGTTTGCTTGCAGGGAGCGCAGGCCGGACGCGCTGGAGTTCCCAGCGAGATGCCGTTACGCGATACACTGTGTCTGTGGCGGAGGGGGAGGCTCCGATGAACTCCGGCAGACGTCGAGGCGAATCCAGACGCCAGGCAGGAAGATTCCCAGGGGGCAATCAGCCGCAGCCCCACAGCACGGGCTTTATAGCCGCTTACTTCTTAATCACTTCAAGCGGTAAACCCCCAAGTTTACAAGCTGTTAACTTGACTCGAAAATGAATCACGCCTTAACAAATCAAAACGTCAAGATGGCTTTTCCCGAGCTGCGCATTTATCGGCGCGACGAACACCGGGGCCGCCAAGAGTGGTAACAGGGTCGGGACTCAGCCTTTTACGCTTCCGACGACGCCCTGGCCGGAATGAACTGACAGCGTGGCCATCACTAAGGTGGTCACCTACCTCTTCTCTTAAGACAACGTCTTCTCTCTCCTGTTCTTTAAAGCCCTGGCTTATGCCCTGGGGCATGTGGGGCAGCAGACAAGGTGATGAAATTCAGCCAGGAGACTAAAGCTCCTTCGTGTGGGGAAGGGGTCAGGGTCAGGCCATAGATCGACCGTAAATACTGCAGACATTTCGTACGTGCCGTGAATTAAACAGAAAAAAAAAAAAAAAAAATCAACTTCTGATCCCACCTGTCGGCAGGGTCTAGCTGAGCGGAGGCGACTGAATACATCCTTCCCTTGCTTGTTGCTGTGCACACGGCCCTCCCTCCTCTGCCCTGCTGTGTACTCCTCTCTCCCCGCCCCCTGGCACTGGGGACCCAGAAAGGCTCAGGGACGTTTTCTTTTCTTTTTGCCAGGTGCCCAGATTCTCCCTGTCATTTCAAGGGGCTCCTTCCCAGATGGAAGTGGCAGCCACTTTGAGAGCCAGTGTGACCGGTCAGAGGGTCAGGAAGGCTCTGGAAAGAACTCTGGGGCCGGAGCACCTTGCCGCCGCTTTTTGCTCCATCTCTGCGAGGCGGTTCTTGGTGAATCAACGTCGGCGGAGGTGCCCAGGGGCTTTCTGGGCACGAGTCAAACGCACATGGATGCCAAGTACTTGCAGACGCAGACGTGCCAGACCTGGGACAAGGGCACAGGCAGAGAGGCCTCTGTGAGATCGCCTCCAGCAGATAAAATTCCTGGCTCTCCCTGAGGATGGCTCAAGAACAGCCTGCGCAATGCGTATCAAAGGCCATAGGATTTTCACACCATCTGATGGATTCCACGTCTAGAACTTTATGCTGTGGAAAGCACGTGGGTGGACCCACAGAGGGAACGATATGGATGTTGGAAGCACTGATGTGTGTACGAAATGCCCAACAACACGGAAAGGTCAAATGAACTTGGATACGTCTAGGCGATGAAACCCTCTGCTGCAGTTAAAAATGCTGATTTGAGGGGCACCCGGGGGGGCTCAGTCAGATAAGCGTCTGACTTCGGCTCAGGTCACGATCTCGCTGTTTGTGGGTGGGAGCCCCGCATCGGGCTCTGTGCTGACAGCTCGGAGCCTGGAGCTTGTCTCCCTCTCTCTCTGCCCCTACCCCACTCATGCTCTGTCTCTCTCTCTCTCCAAATAAATAAATAAACATTAAAAACAATTTTCTAAAAAACGCTGGTTGGAGAGAAGATGAACGCTGGAGGAAAACGCCGGACACAGTAAACGAGCAAAGATTAGAAAAAGCATGTCCCACATGTTTCTGTTATTGTAAAAAAAAAAAAAAAAAAAAAAAAGAATCAGGCTCTGTCTCCCTCCTTGCAGAGATTGCAGGGATCAAAGCTAAAGTCATGGGTTTTATTACGAGAGTTCTTGTTTTCATTTTTGTGTTTGTCTGATTTTTTTTTTCAAGATTCTGACTATGATTATTATTTTATACCAGAAAAAGAAGGGAGGGTGAAGGTGGGGACAGGACCTGGGCAGGCTCAAGCTCCCGGGGCCCTAACGCACCCCTGGGATCTGTCCTGGCCTCCAAAGCTCTCTCCCCCAGACTAACTGCCTCCGCGAAAACCAGGGCGAGGCGCGGTGCTCCCAGAGCAGGCAGCGTTCTAATGGCGAGACGCGTCCCCTGCTTTCCAGGAGCACAGGGGTCACAGGGGCAGGCCCAGGTCTTCCTCCCGCCCTCTGGCCCCCTTCTGCCAGTTATTCTGGGAAAATGAACTCATGAGTAACTCTCTGGCTTTGTCAAGCACACAAATACCACAAAAAGGTCAGCCTTCTATTTTAGGCCCACTGATAGAAGGAGCACTGGGCTGGGAGTCAGAACTGCAAGTCTGGTCCAAGCTCTGCCCAAATGGCTTCGCGACCTCTCCTCTGTGGGTCTCCACATCTTTATGTGAAAAACAAGACAGTAAGTGAAAATCTCTTGGCTTAAATGGTCAATACTTTTTACCTACAAACACACATATGATCTGAGCACTGTGACCTTTTTGGGAGCAGGCAAAGGAGAAGACGCTGAAAACTATATGTTGAATACACACCCCACTCTCTGGAAAGGACAGCCACTAAAGCTTTCCCTGGGGAGAAGCAGGTTGCTAAGTGAGTCAGGGTCCAGAGCTGGCCGACAGCAGCCCAGGGGGCTCACAGATGTGTCTTGTTTCTCTCACACCAGGCTTACGGTCTTCTTGTTTTACACTGGGAGATTTTTACATACAAATCTGGACTTCTGGCTTTTTCAAAGACAGAAAGATCCGGGGACGCCTGGGTGGCTCGGCTGGGCGTCCGACTTTGGTTCAGGTCATGATCTCATGGTTCGTGGGTTCGAGCCCCACATCGGGCTCTGTGCTGTTGGTGCAGGGCCCGCTTTGGATCCTCTGTCTCCCTCTCTCTCTCCCTCTCAAAAAAATTTTAATAAATAAATAAAAACTAAAACAAATAGGAAGATCTGGCAGTATGGGGCCCCAGTCCCACATGGCAGCAACGGGAGTGGGGAGCAGACTCCCTCCCCACAACCTGACTTGCTTTGTGCTCCCAGGTGTCTGGTTGTTACACTCTACTTATGCCCAGATTCTTGGTCAAAGAACTTCCCCGGGACTCAGAGAAGTTCCAGACCCCACAGACCTTTTGTGTCGGCTCCTTCCCCAAACCCTCCCCGCTATGGGATCACTGGCAGGGCATTTGACACGGTGCTGCCTGCCTCCAGCGGCCCGCGTGGGTCCTCAGACCGAGCGACAAGGACCACTCACTCTCTGCCTCAGCTGGGATCTTCCCTTGGTTTAGAAGTCGTCTGTGCCTCTTTTCTGGCTTCATAAATCCTTTCCCCATTCCCTAAAGGTCAGGGACAGCCTGGGCAAGGGTTTCTGCCGCGAGCACGGTTAACTATTCTCTCGTCTGGCTCCCGCAGCCTGCCTCATCGGCTCTACAGGAGTGGCCCTCCCGAGTAGGGCCTAAGACCCTTCCCTGCATAGATGACCCTTCCCTGCATAGATGCCTAGGTGGTTTGTACAACGTTCCTCACTTAACGGGTAACACCTGGGATCCTCTGGGGTCCAGAGGGATTTGGACAGTATTTCTGAGACTATGAGTTGTCTCCAAACACCCAATTTCCCCTTCATTAGTTACAGGACCTGGCAGCTGGGCCTGGCCATGGGGCTAAGTTGTGGACAATGAGATAGAAATGAAAGTGGCACGTCGGATTTTCAGGAAGCCTCCTCCACTGTGCTTCCTGAAACATGGATGTGATAGCTGGAACTCCAGCAGCTGTCTTGGACCACAAGGATGAACCACATATTAGAGATGACAGCACGGAGCCGGTAGAGGTTTGGGTCCCTCACGCTTTGTGCCGTACTTGACGATCTCCACTTCCTCTACTTGAGAGGGAAATAAACATCTCGTCGGGGTCTTTCTTTACTGTGTAGTCGAACCTAATCTTAACTGACAGTTGCAAAAAAGCTTTGTTAGTGCAGGGATGTAAGCCGAGCTTTGCAGGGCCAGGGACTAGCTCGTCTCCAGAGCTGGTGGAGGGAAAGCCGGTCTGCGCTTTCTGGGGGATGCTGGGAGCGGCGAGGTGAGCAGAAAGAAGGAAAGGGGGTAACTGAGATGGGAGAGGTGAACTTCCTCACAACCACCTCCACCAATCTTTGGGAAACGCTCCTTCAACTCTTTCCTTGTGAGGTACAAGTGGACTTTTTAGGTGGTAACCAGGGAAGGGACCGAGTTTCCACCTGGGTTCACACCAGGCCAGGCAGAGATCATGCAAGAGGGCCCAGATCTGAGAGACCAGAGGGTGGGAAGGCTTGCACGTATACAGCTGGAGAACTAGGGGGTGGGAACCAAAGGTTTCCTAAATCTCTGAGGGGCAGGGAGGTCCCAGCTGACCTCTGTCATCTGCCAAGTGCTTGTGCAGTGTTGCAATGCAATTCCTCGGGGGACATCGCTTACGTGCCACCACTTCTGGTTAAAACCTAGACGATGAGAGAACTATGGCGGCAACCGGGGGATTCCACAGGGACCCCGCGGACAGCTGAAGGGGAAGGAACCCGGCTGGCCCGCCTACAGCTCACCCAGGAGGGATTCAGCACTCTGCTAAATGGCACGCGCCTCGCCCCACTGCCTCAACCCCTACAGATGCTCTTACGTACTACCTGCTTCCAGGAAGAATTTGAGGAGGCTTAGATTTTATGTTATTTTTTTTAAGTTGACTTACTTATTTTGAGAGAGAGAGAGAGGGGTGGGGTGGCGTGGGGCACAGAGAGGGAGAGACAGAATCCCAAGCAGGCTCTGTGTTGACCGCAGAGAGCCCGACACAAGGCTCGAACGCACAAACCGCGAGATCGTGACCTGAGCTGAAGTCGGACGCTTAACCGACCGAGCCACCCAGGCACCTCGGTGGCTTAGATTTTAAAACCCAAACCCGAATGCCATAGATACTGAATGCTGAAAGCCACTGAAACACAAACTGAATGATGAGAGTCTACCACTGAAAGGCAGGTGGAAACTGAAAAAGTGCCCCAGAACAGCTGCCGGCTATGGGAAGCTGACCTCACCTGTTTGGCTCTGTGCTTCCTGGGAGCCAAGACCTCAAGGAAAAGCTTCCCCAGTGACCTCACTCTTGTGACACACAGGTTCGCATGCAAGGTTCCTGTCTCTACCCCCTCCTGGAAGACGCCGCTGTCTGCCTGGAGATGGGGCCCCATTCTGGAAATGTAATGGCACTTCACGGCGCTTTTGAAACGTTTCTCCCTCACTGTACACGAGCTAAAAGCAGAACCGCCCCAGCTGCAGGGTGCCTCGCCAGGGGTGGGCTTCTGCTGGCTTTTCCGGACACCGGTGCAGGTCCTACCTTTGAACCTCAGAGACACAGCAGGCGGGTCCCTCAGAGCCTGAAGGCTACGGGCTGCAAGCCCGGGCACGGCAGGGCCAGGCCGGTAACGTCGGTGAACGAGGAGGGCCCGTCTCGAAGGGTGAACGGCCCTCCCCACCCGCCACCTGTCTTCCCTTCTTTGGTTATGATGTGGGCTAGTTCCCTTCTGTCAGGAAAAGAAACCCATCATGTGGACACTCGGCCGCTGCGTCGGGGGCGGAGGGCAGAAGGGACTGGTCAAGCGCCCGGAGCAAGCGGGAAAGTGAAGCTCCCCAGCCCCTCCCGACCGCCGCTGCCTGAGAGCACTGGCCTTCGCCTGGCCGCGGTTTCCTGTTCTGCCGGGGAAGCTGGATATGCGGATTTTACGTAAAACCTCCTGATTTTCAGTAGCGTTGACAACTTAATTCAAGTTCCATGTTTTAAACAAGCAGCAGACCACCCCAGCCGAGAGAACCAAGGGCGCCCCCCACCTGTGTGGGCCGTGAGCACGTGTGGCCGAGCACCTGCCATGAGGATTCTGCGTCCGGACTACGTGACTCGGGGGCACTACGGTCTCATGAAGCTGTGCCTCACAAAGGCCCAGGCTTTTTCAGGAAAGAGCTCTAAGATTTTGAGGGGGAAAGCGGCCTGCCCTGGCAAAAGCCAAGATTTACTCATGCTCGTTCCACACCGAGAAGCAGAAAATGAAGCCTGCTGAGGGCCGATTCAGGAGAAGCAACCTGTGCATTTTTGGTGTTCTCCAATGTGAATGAGGCCCATGGGGCCAGGTGCCCCCAGCTGGCCTTTTCATGACAGGTTTTCACGACACAGCGTTCGTGTTTTCTCACCGCCCCAGCGTTGCTGGGAAACGGTCACACATCGGCATGCCTTGTGACCTCCTCACGCAAGGAACCGAAGACAGCAAGCATGGCCGCCGCAGAGTTTCTTCCCTGGATGGTTCCTTCCATCCAGGACGGTTCCTGGATGGTTTCCTCCCTGGATGGTTCTGCCCTTTCCCCTCCCAGTGCAGTCTGACAGGTGTCCAGGCGGGAGGAGGGCTAAGGAGAACTGAGTTTGGAGCCTCAGCCTGCCGGGGGCCCTGGGCAGACCCCAGAGTCCACAGGGTAGGGCCGACAGACCACACGGAGCATTCTCGTCCACGCTGTGGACTCAGGAGGCTGGCTCTGAAGCCCACCCCTGGAAAGAGGAGAGTGACGCCCAAGGGTGGTGGGGGCTGGGGGCCATGGAGTCGGGGGCCACACCAGAAAAGCCAAATTACCCCACAAGTCTTCCAAGAGCGTGTGCGTGGGGGACTGAGGAGGCAGGGTTCAGATTCAAGCCCAAGAGTAGCACACCCACAACGGGCCAGGCCAGGCCTGGGTGCCCACCCATGGCTCTTCCAAAGAATTCACACAAAATGAAAGCATCTACCAACACGGGTGCCGGGTTCAGAACCCTGCGGGCCAGCAGGACCCTTGGGGCGTCCCCCACAGCTCCCTCCCTTACTGCGAGGACTCTGAGGTGAGGGTGGAAGACGCGGGAATCTGCCCACAGACCCTTCCGGTTTCCCTTCATGACGAACCACACGTGATTTTCTGCTACAGGGGTGTGTGCACAAAGCTCTGGGCTTTAGGGGTGATCTCCGGGCTTCCCCCCGACAGGCCCCTGAGACCGTTTCTGATTTGCTTCATGTGCACCTCCTGTCTGGTCCAGGGGGCAAATCAGGAGCCTGGGAAATGGGGCATTTCTTTTTTTTTTTTTTTTTAATTTTTTTTAACGTTTATTTATTTTTGAGACAGAGAGAGAGACAGAGCACGAACGGGGGAGGGTCAGAGAGAGAGGGAGACACAGAATCTGAAACAGGCTCCAGGCTCTGAGCAGTCAGCACAGAGCCCGACGCGGGGCTTGAACTCACATACCGCGAGATCATGACCTGAGCCGAAGTCGGACGCTTAACCGACTGAGCCACCCAGGCGCCAAATGGGGCATTTCTAACGCCTCCTTTGAGCCGAGCCTGAGCAACGGCACCACGGGTCACGTGACCCCTAGATCACTGACCGGCTGCACCTGAAAACACCACAAGACTTTTATTTCTGGTTGCATTGAAAGGGGTAACGTGTCCAACGTACAAAAATAGCTGGGACTTGCAGAATCTTTTGGCCTATAGCTTTGTATCCATGGACAAATCCTCTTGGATTCTAAGGACTATACTTGAAAACCTGCAGAAAGGAAAAAACGGCCTTTCAGTATCTTGCTTTCTTTTTGTGCCGTCTCTGCCCCGGCCTTGGCCCTCAAAGTGGTTTTGCTCCCAGGTGAAGCCTGCCTGAGCGGGCCACTACCGACCAGGGAGGCGAAGCCTCGATGGCCCCCTGGCTGCCAGGGAGCGTCTGGGCCGTGTGAACGCCAGCACCTTGCTGTGCCGGCACCCTTTCCGCTGTCTTGAACATGGGACCCTCTCCGGGCCACGGAGGGTCGGCGGCATGTGGGGGGCACGGGGGCACTAGGTCTCTTGAGAGGCTCTTATGGCGGCATCACCTCGCTCTGGAGTTTTAAAACCGAAGGCTGCCGGGACTTGGACTTCATTCCCGAGGCCCGGGCCCCCGCCGCGCCCAGCCCCCTGCCCTTTCCGGTGGTATTACCGTCTGTACATTAGCAAGCAGAGAGCTCCCCAACACTCTCTCAGCAAAGGCATTAGAAAACTCAGCAGTGGCCATCTCGACTGCCTCTCTACTAAGGCAGGAACCAGGGCTGAAAGAGCAGGGAGAGGGAGGCGGATTAGACAGTTGTCAGGGCGGAGGGGTCACCGACCCCTGACTCCTGCGGTCCCAGCGCCCGACGGGGCAGAAGCTGGAGCCACTGGCCAGGGCGGGGGTGGGTCACCTTGCTGGCAAAGGATGCCTCCCCCACCCCCCACCCCCCCACCCCCCCACCGCGGCTCTCGCCAGCCTTGGGAGCGCCTGGTTCTTTCTGCCGAATTGTTCGTCTCCCCAGCCGTGCTCTGTGCGCTCGGGCCACAGCAGGGTTAGGGCCACGCCGACGTGCACGCCCGCCTCGTGTGTTCTACAGAGTGGCGGTGTGCACGAGGGCCAGGGAATGCGTGTGGGTCTTCTGCAGAAGGCGCGTGCCCTCGGCACAGACTTAATAAATACGCTCCCAAAGCAGAGCCCCACACCCGCGGCCCCGTTGGCGCGTGCACTTTGCGAGGACCCGGGCTCCGCAGAGTCGGGTGGTTAACTTCTGCAGCCGGGCCACGTCACCAAAGCCCCTCCTACCGGGTGATTTAACGGATCGGGGTTGGGCCCCACCAGCAGATGACGACGTCCCGTTCCACGTCATCTACAAAAAGAACTGGAGACACTCTCTCCAAGTACGCGAGTCCGACAGAATCAGTGTGTCCAGAGCCGTACAGAGATCGCGGTGGAAGGGGGCCCAGAACAATCTTCAAAAGCCATAACCCAGGTCCTCGAGTGGACAGGGACTTTATCGGCTTCTGTAGCGGCACACCCGCGGGACACAGGCAAGCGGGCAGCTGTGCACACAGCTCTGTCATCCGCGAGGGAGGAGCCTCGAGATCACACGCTTGGCTCTGGGCCCGTAGGTCCCACTCCGGGCACGGGGCATGGGGCACAGGGTGGAGAAAGCGCCCGGGGTCTGGCCACCCCACACGGACGTGCGAGTACAGGGGGGCCGCTTCACGCTGCAGGCCGGTGTGCGCTCCCGTGTCAAGGGGGTGACAGCAGCACACCTGGCCGAATGCGATGACACAGGTCACGTGTTCAGGTGGTGCTGGCCGTTCTGATTACTTAACAGACATGTGTCGCACCTAGACCTCGGGTCCAATGAGGCAAGAATTGAGGATTTTCATCTTTGTCTTTTCTTTTTTCCTTTTTACATAAAAAAAATTTTTTTAACGTTTATTTTGTTTTTTTTGAGAGAGAGAGACAGACAGAGTGTGAGCAGGGGAGGGGCAGAGACAGAGGGGGACATGGAACCTGAAGCAGGCTCCAGGCTCTGAGCTGTCAGCACAGAGCCTGACGCGGGGCTCACGACCTGAGCCAAAGTCGGATGCTTTGAGCCACCCAGGTGCCCCTCCCGTGTCTGTGTGTCTTTCCTTACCCGCGGTGGGGCATGTCTCTTGGCTCTCTAGAGAAAACGGCACGACACAAAGCAAGCTTCTTCCTCCTGTGCTCAGTTGTGACCAAAGATCTTAGGAGTCAATGAAGACAAAGTTCAAGAGATGTATATGCAAACCGTAGATAAGAGGATGGGATTCTTGTTATTTTCATCAGGAGCCTTAGAATCTCATTGGTCACGTTTGGGTTCAAGACACGCGTGCCTGTGTTCTGTCTTTGCTTAGGTGGAGCCGAACGCAAGTGTCCTTTTGAAAGATGTGCGCCGGGAAACACTCACGGGAGGAAGGGGAGGTGACAGCCACCTGGGCCTCCGAACGAGTGGCTTTCCCCGGATCTCTGTTCCTCGGTCCCCATCACATCCCGTGTACGTCCGTGTGTAGGTCTGTGTGTCGGTGCACGCACACGCGTGCTCCCTCCCCAGCTTACAGTCATCTTTTCGTTTCTAAAAGGCAACTGCTTCCAAAAAACGCTTGGAAATGATCTTGGCACTTAAGGGGGTGTGTGTCTTCTCAACAGAAAGCTCCGGGCAAGGGGGCTTGCGAGGCCTTGGAGGGGGCTTCTCTGACGGGCCCCACTTGCCCCGCTTTCTCTTTGTGCTTCCCTGCAAATGCTAAGCTAATGTGTTCGACGCTGAAATCACCCAGGCGATTCTGCATTTGTAGTTTTCACTTATTTTTTTTTTAGTATTATTAATATTTCATCATAAAAGTATTGATTTCCTTTAACTAAGAGACTTTAAAGTTTGCTGCATCCTTAAGCATGATTTTATTATGTCTTGGGGCCAAATGTTTTTTCCTCCCCCCGCCAAAGGAATGCTTTTCCTTTCACATAATGTGTGTCGAGAAGAAAAAAGGAATTGATTCACAGAATTCTGCATTCTAGGCAACTTTTAAGGAACGTATCTAGTAGGTACACTGGATAGACATCTCCTAAACGTGAGCACGGGGTCTCACTGCTGAGCCTTTTTGTTAGAGGTAAGAGCCCGAGCACAAAATTTGTGTTAACATGAGTCAGCTCTAAGAGGAGCTGAAATGGGGCAATTATGACAACTCCAGAGATGACCTTGAAGCTTAAGAAACTCCTCACGGGTACCCCAGGATTCATCGGAGCCCCACTTCTCCCGCGGTCTTCCCTCTTCCTTTCAGAAAGCCAACAGCAAACGAGAAGACGTCCTGCAGGAATAGGTTGCTTAGCAGAGGTTTCGTCTCCCTCCCATGTGGGGCCCCGGTGTCAGAGCCTGGCTGTGGACACAAGCAAAGGGCGCCCGGGTTTCACAGGACCCGTCCAGGAAGCAGGCGGAGGGCACTAACTGGCAAACCAAGTGAAGCGCTCTGAAATGTTTCAATATTGAACATCCTCCTTCTCCTTCCTCCACATTCATTATTAAGTGGGACCCACACATCACTGTGCGCCTCGATTTCACTTCTCCCCAAGAATCCATGACCCAGTGGACAGTGCTCGGGGCGGGCGAGTGGGGGTGGGGCTGAGATTTGGGTTTTTTTTCTTTCATATCCTCGCTGGAAATCCTTTACGGTCAGCTTGTTTTTAGAGCCACGAATTCCTGGAAACGTCTCAGCCTTTCCATGACCCCTGGCGCCCGAAGGCAGATGATTAGTGCCCCAAATATTGACAGACCGGACTTTTTTTCCCCTTCCCAACAAGGGAGCAGTGTCAGAGCGAGGCAGCGCGGAAGATGCTGCGGCCACCGGACAAGTGAGGCTGCACCAACGTCACTCGCACAGGCGATCTATTATTTGGGACCCTGTGGCTCCCTCGGCCTCACCTAGGTAGGAACAGCGCCCACCGTGCCAATGTCCGAAGTGCCCGGTTTAAAACAAAAAAATCTGTCTACAGCTACTGGATGTCCTTTGCTCAGCTATGAGACACGGGGAGGGAGGCTGGTAGTGACACAAAGCACATCAGATGTCAGCAGTCTGGGCCCGCCGCCAGAAAACTCAAGAGCCGGGCCCGGCGTCACTCCTTGCGAAGAGGAACCTTCGGGACTGGAAAGATAAACCTAAATAAAATCTTTCCATAAAACAAGGCAGCACCTTTTCTTGGGAACAAACAAAGGGGGGCCAGGGCGAGCCATCCGTCACGCCCGTGCGGAGAGCGGCCGCCCTCCTTTGGAGCTGCCCGCGGGGTGAGCTGGTTGCAAGCAGTCGCTGTTCTTGGGCTTTTATCTGTTCAAGTGAAATCGTCCCAAATGACCGGCCTACGGCTTCCACTTTCTTTTAAAAGACAGTACTACATTTGAGATCGATGTTTTCCCCTGAAATGCTGGCTAAATTTATCCTTCCCTGCATCCTGCTCTCTGGTCTCTGCACGAAGCTGGCGAGAGCAACGCCGGCCCGGCCTTGCTGAGTGAAGCGTCTGTCTTGCAACGCTCCCTCGCAGCTGGGAGCGCTCAAGCACCCAGCCCTGCCTGTCCCTTTGGTCACCGTGGACACCAAGCCCCCAGGTCTCCTAAGGGTTCCTCTGCTTCCTCACTCTCTGAAGTCCCTGTGAATCAAGGCCCCGGCTCCCCGAGTTCTTTACCCCAGCTCTCCCAATCTACCCCGAAAAGCCATCGGGTTGGCTGGCTTTCAATGGCTCTAGAGGACCCCCTCCCTGGCCGGCCCCTGCCCCCCCAAAGCGGCTGAGTGCTCATTATTGGATTGCCTTTCGAAGCAGCGGGACGACGGAGGCTGCCGTGGGCTTCGCGGGCTGAACTAAACCAGAGAACTTACTTCTCTCTCCTGGTCTGGCTTGGCAAGCTGCCCTGTGAGTGAAATTTCACTGATTGATTTAGTGCCTGATGCCCAGAAAGCCCAGTATTTCTGAAATCTTTATTCCCTATATGCGGTTGCAAGAGAACATGCCCTAAACAGACACTTTGAGCTCCGGCTTCTGTTTTGCTGTTAACCTGTGGACTCTCTTTTTGGCAGGAGTAAGAGATAAAATAGAAATGAGGCTGGACAGAGGAACGCACGCGGCCAGGCCGGCAGGCAGGCGCATGCGTGCTGGGAGAACGGTTCTGCCTGGAGGCACCATGCGGCTGGCCTGTCTGGAGAGCCGCGCTGAGCGCAAGTGTGGGGTACAGGTGTGGGCAGCTGGGCACCCCTTGCCCCACTCCGCTTTCTGGACAGCAACCTGGCAAGGCATTGTCAGGAGCCTTCAACAGGGGCATTCTTGCAGACTCTAAGAAGCGGTTTCCAAAGGAGTAACCGGAAGCATGGACAAAGATTTCTGTACAAGGGTGGTCATCACAGAGCGAGGCATAGTGCACCAGAAACGACCTAAGCAGCCAGCGTAAATGGCCTGGCTAGGTCAATTTCGGCTAAACTTCAGACTGTCAAGAGTTGAACTGTGTCTCCCCCCAAATCCTCATGCTGAAGCCCTTATTCCTCAGAACGTGGCCTTATTTGGACACGAGGTCATCCGCAGACAGGAGTAGTTGAGACAGGGTCTTAAGGGGTGGGCTCTAATGCCTTAGGAAAAGGGACGGCGTGGACACAGAGCTGTGCCGGGGACAGCTGCGTGGGAAGACGAAGGCACACATCGGGAGACCCTTGCAGGAGCCAAGGCGCAACGAGACTGCCGGCCAGCAAAACGCCAGACGGGGGCTGCAGCGATGGTGTTAAGAACAAAACCCCACAACCCAGCAGCTCTGATCCTGGGCTGCACGTGTGCACAGAGAGGTGCATCCGAGGATGCCCACGGCAGCGCTGCCCGGGAGAGTGAAAATCTAGAAATGACCCAACGCCCAAAGACACCCCCGCACCCACACTGCACGGCCAGGGAAAGGAATGAGTGAAATCTGTACCCACTGACACGGAAAGCTTTTTACTCACAGTGGTGTCCGAAATTTAAGTTGCAGAAGGATAATCAGGATTAGAATTATTTTCAGGTTTAAGAAAAAGTTGGGGGGGGGGGGTGAACCCACAGCATAAGACAATTACAGATCCATGACTTCTTATCCTAAATCCTTGAGGCCAGACATGTTTTTATTTATTTAGTTAGTTTTTATTTATTTTGAGAGAGAGAGAGAGAGAGAGAGAGAGAGAGGGAGGGAGGGAGGGAGGGAGAGAGAGAATGAGAGAGAGAGAGGGAGGGAGAGAGAGGGAGAGAGAGAGAGAGGAGGGACAGAGAGACGGAGAGAGAATCCCATGCAGGCTCTGCCAGCACAGAGCTCCATGCGGGGCTTGAACCCACAAAGCCATGAGATCATGACCTGAGCTGAAACAGCTTAACCGACTGAGCCACCCAGGCGCCACAGGCCAGATGTGTTTTAAAACTTAGAATCTTTAAGGGTTAAAGGGCCATGTGGCACACACATATACGTTAAGTCACACCCTTGGCTGGTCTCAGGCAGCCAAAGCCCCAAATATTGCATTTCTGCAAGAAATAAAACACATATATTCACAATAAATGGCATCTGCGACTCTTGCAAATAACTCACAAATAGTTCAAGGCAGATTCCGCCACCAAGTGAGTTAGGAAAAATCTTTTTTTTTCCCCCCAGTGCTGTTTGGGCTTCAGAATTGCAGAGAAGGTTATGGGCACACGCAGAGAATGCAACGGCACACAGAAGGCTCTGGAAGGAGAGAAGCCAAACCGTGGGATGTCTGGGGAAGGGTGGGAACAGGGAAGAGTATTTAAAGGGGACTTAAGTCCCATTTGTAACGATATGATTTTTTCTTCTTTTTTTTTTTTTTTTTTTTTTTTTTTTTTTTTTTAATGAAGAATCCACTCATGTATTTCTTGGGTGGCTAAAAATCAGGGAAAAAAGAGAAGACACGGATGGGAAGAAAGCGGAAATATTTACAATGCGTTTCTCTCGGGCGGCAGGACTGTGGGGGTTTTTTTCTTCCTGTCCCTCTACGGTTTGCATCGATAATCCTCCACGTTCAGATACGAGCGCACACATGAACAGAGCGGGCCTGCAGTGAAGGCAGGACAGCCGACTGGTGACCGGCCCCGTCCCTCTCTGTCATCGGCAGCTCATCCCCAGGGCCTTGGCGGCCTCGAAGGGCAGCTCTGGGACCCGCCGTCACCACCGCCCCCAGGTCGCTCCTGCTCGGAGACTCTGCGCGCCTCCATCACCGCGAGACACGGCCCCTCCCCGGGGGGCTGCTCACACCCCGGCCACTTTGATTCATCATCTCACTTACTCTCTCTGTCCTTTATTTTTCTGCCCTCGTTGGCCTTTGATTGCTTTTCGGGAGTTTATCATATTGAACTTTTATCCCCTTCCAGGAAACTCTATTCTGTTTTTTTTCTTCCCTGCCACAATTAATAAATAATCGTGAGAGCACTTCTTTGGACAGAAGCACATCCCAGACGGAACTGCCGGACTGTGTCTTTTGGGCCCCTCTGGGCCTGTGAAGGGCACATCGCCTGTCATGGAGAAGGGGCGTTTCAGTCTGTCGCCGCACCGGGGGGCAGGGAGGGCGCCAGCGGGGTTCACATTGCGCACATTCTTGACCCTCCAAGACTGCTGTGCTCGCCCGGCCATCCTCCAGGGGGAGGCCGGGCAGGACGAGTGCTGGCCGGGAGGGGGGCACTCAGCGCCGGGGTACAGCCAGGGAAACAGAGTGCAGGGCTGTGGAGACAGGTGGGTTCAAATCCCAGCCTGCTGCGGATGGCCTGTGCGGCCTTGAGCCGCCGTTTCCCTGGGTGCAGTAGGAGAAGGCAATCCCCACCTCACGCGTGGCAGACGTGCACAGAGCCACGCTTAGCACAGGCACTGGCGTGTACCAACTGCTTGCCACACGGGAGCCGGCCCCACTAGATGGTAGCACCAGCCACGGCTCTGAGCATTTGTCTCCGGACAACCTTCACCCCTTTCTGCCACTAGCCCTAATCATCTCTCAGCCTTTGGGATCCGATTTGTAATAAGCTTTAAAAAAATGTTTATTATTTTTGAGACAGAGAGAGACAGAACATGAACGGGGCGGGGCAGAGAGAGAGAGGGAGGCACAGAATCCGAAGCAGGCTCCGGGCTCCGAGTTGTCGGCACAGAGCCTGATGCGGGGCTCGAACCCACGAACCTCAAGATTGTGACCTGAGCCCAAGTCGGACGCTCAGCCGACTGGGCCACCCAGGCGCCCCGAGGGATCATCTTTTTAAAAAGTCCCTGGAGGAGCTGGACAGAGTGGCCGACGTTTCGTCTGCCGGCACCAGGAAGCGACTCCTGAGCGACGAACAGGTGGTGTTCACCTGTTTTCTGTCTCAAACGCGTAACACAAACTGCTGGCCACTTCAGAGATTTTCGACAAATGCTCGAAGCGGTGATTCTAATACCTACTTTCTTTCCCAGAAGTCTTGCTTCTGAGGTCAGACCACAAACAATAGAGATTTCTGGAAAGGTATGAAATACAAACTTATCTCATAATTTACAGGAAAGGAAAGGGAACAAGAGGCCATTTTACCAGTAAGAGCGGAGTATTTTCTTCAAAGTCAAAAGTAATTGGAAAAAAAAAGGCAAATTTTAGGGAAGAGGGAGGGTGCCAGGTGAGTCTGGATTGCATCAAGGTTTCCAGATTATTCCTGTGTTGTGCGTTCCAATCCGCCTCCCCCCCCCCCCCACCAATATCCAATATCTGGACCACTTTAAGGAAAATGCTGCATAAACTGGACCATTTTATGATGAAACTAGGATGCAAATGAGAGAACCTGGTCTTTAGAGAACGATGACAGCTTTGGGACAGCCTGAGTAGTTTAGAACTGTTTTAAAAAATACGACAGCTTTACCAAGCCATACTTCACACACTGGACAATCTACGCATTTTCAAGGTACAATCCAGTGATTTTTAGTCTACTCACAGAAATGTGCAATCCCACTACACCGCCCCCTTCTAACTAGTTACGATTATGACTTGTAGCAAGGGGGTTACGAACACATGTACCCCCAGCTCCGCTGAATGAACCTTGCAAAATCCCTCCCACTCACACGGAAAGAGACGTGCTGGGAAGGACCAGGCACCTTCCTGGGAAATAGGGCCAGACTCGGCACCACTCTCATCTGGCCAGGGCGGAAAGTGACAACAGAGGGGAATTCTGTGCCCAAACTGGTGGCAGGCTATCACCCGGACAGCATTGTTTTCATTCTTTGGGGATCTGGGCAGCCTGTGGGCCCAGGCGTCAACAGCTCTCCCGTCTGTGTGGCCTCCTGTCTGGGATGGATTCCTGCCCAGCTCTGCTTCTCCACTTCCTCCCAGGTCAACAACCCTCCCTCGGAGATGCTTTCCTGGACTCTCTGTCCCGGTCGGATCCCTTTGTGGCGTAGTATCCTAGCTCTCAGCTGATGCCTTCAGGGCCCTGGCCATGGTTGGCATCTACGGGATCCTCGGGGCCTGGGAGCTCCAAAGGGGACTGGTCTGTTCAGCATACCCCTGGGTCCACAGTGAACAATGTCTAGCATGTAAAGGGGGTATTGAAGATTTGGTGGTTCCATCCATCCATCGATCTCTCTCTCTTCCTCTCCGTACACCCACCCACCCATCCCATGCATCCTTCCATGTATCCATCCACCCACCTGCCCATCCATCCATCTACCCACCCACCCGTCCAGGACTTCCCAAGCACCATCTGTATGGTACCCCATCCCAGTGAAGCTCCAGGAGCTGGGCAATTAACAGAAAACAAAACACAGTGTCGGCTCTCTTGGAGCTACAGTCCAATAATGGGCTGGGGAAGGACGGGGTGCGGGGTAGGCAGACAATGAAGAAAGGGAAGACACTGGGAGGAAATGAGTGTTCTGACGAGAACTGAGCGGGACAGGGGTACCTGGAGTGCCGGGAGCAGGGCAGGGCTATGATGTGTACAGGCTGCTCAGGAAGAGCCCGGAGACAGAGAAGTCTGGGGAACAATCCTAAGGCAGTGAGGACAGAGCCACACAGGTACCTGGGACGACAGTGCTCAGTGCAGGGGATGGAAAGCAGGGCATGCCCGGCCACATCAAGGCTCGGCCAGAGGCTCCTGTGGCCACCCTGGAGTTCGTCAGGGGGACAGTGGAGAGGGGTGAGGTCTAGAGGGTCTAGATTGTGTGGGACCCCGGGGGCCACTGTAAGGAGTTTGTTTTTCGAGTGAAATGGGAGCCAGTGATGGATTTAGGCAGAAGACACACATGATCTGACTTATACCTGAAAAGGATCTTTCTAGCTATGGTGCTGGGAACATACTGAAGAGGCAGAGATTGTGAAGGCCAAGGTCAGGAGTCAGCAAACAACATCCTGCAGGCCAAATCCCAAATCAGGCAATGGGCCTGTTTTTCTAAGTGAAGTTTCACTGGAAGTGGCCACACCTGCTCATTTACATATTATACAAGGTGCTTTGGCTGCAAAGGCAGTCAGACTGTGACAAAGACCGCGTGGCCGGCAAAGCCTAAAATATTGACTGCCTGGCCCTTTAAGAAAAGTGAGCCAACCCCAGCCTAGGAGATGGGTACAGGGGTGGGAGGGACTGGATTCTGACCACATTTCCGAGGTGAGGTGCGCTAACAGGCCGGGTGAGCTTTAGCCCTGGAGTGCATGAGTGCTCTGTGTGAGAACTTGTTTCCAGCGGCTGCTTCTTTCCAGCTAAGTATAGGTCATCAGATCCCATGGGCAGCCCAGCCTGGGGCCGATCCCTGGGAATGACGGTCTTCCCGCTCCCAGGGCTGTGGGAGCCCTGGTCAGTTCGGAGGAAAGCCGTAAACACCCGCGCCCTCCTTCCCCGACTTGGAGCCCATGAGCGGCCCCCGTGGCCTCGCTGATGAAGTCCAAGATGGTCAACCCTGCGCAGGAGGTCATTCCCAGGTGGCCTCATCTCCTGCCCCACACATCTCAGGCTGCTTGCGGGACCCACACGCGTACCACGGTTTTCACAGCCCAGGGCCTGCCATCTGCCCAGGATGCCCCGTGTTTAACCTGGCCCATCTGTCAAGACCTCCTTCCAGAACCTTCCTTGCCCTCCAATTCTGGTTGGGCCGGTGCCCCTGTGGGGCTCCCACACCATTGCAGTGAGGCTCAGACTGTGTATTGAGAGCGCGACAGGTGTCCTGGAAGTGTGATGAACACCGGCCTCTCCTGAAACCGGGCCCAGGGCAGCAGATGTATCTGCTCCCAAACTCTGAAGGCCCGGGCAGCCCTCACTCGCTGCTCTGATGGGAGAGAGCCGGTCTGGACGCAAGCCCCGCTCTCCAGGCCGTCAATCCATCTCTGTGCTACAGGTGACGGAGCTGGTAACAGGGGTGCATCAGATCTACGCAGGAGGGACCTCGGTCACGGTGGGCCCCATGCCGCACAAGCCAGCGGTAAGAGTGCGGTGAGGATGGGCGGATTAAAGAAACGACAATCAGGCCACGGCATTTCACCCCAGGGGTCGCCCAGACTCTCTTGTAAAGCCACCTGAGAGAAATTCAGTGAGATGCCTTCCTCTCTCATAGCGTTCTCAAGACCGGAGGGCTTTTAGAACAAGTCAGGGAGCCTCACAAAACACCAGTGACCCTCTCCTCACTTTAACTGGGCTGCACCTGGCATGGACACGGGGGCTTTTCAAATGCTCTCAAGGCGATTCTAGAAACGCGTAGCCAGGGCGGGACTCCATGCTGCTAAAAGGCTGTGCTGCTGCCCCCAGGAAACCACAAGGGCGGGTCCCGTGGGCCTCTCCGGCTGAGTGAGGGTGTCCTAGGTGGCTGACTTCCTGACCACCCAGCTGGACAGGCCCACCTGCCCGCAGAGCAAGGAGTTGCCCCAAAGGCCAGGCCGAGCTGAGCAGGCCCCGCTGCCTCTGGCCACAGCAGAACGAGGCCACTCTCCAACCTGAGGCTGGAGGGACGCCCCCGACGCCGCCTGGAGCGCTGGGCCTCTCTCTCCGCTCCTTGGGGAAGGCACTGCTGTGCCTTGTGTGTGATGCAGTCCTGACCAAGGCTCAGGGGGGTGCTTCCTCTAAGCTCGATGGAGCGGGGTCCGGAGCCAAGCTGAGGGGTTTGCTGAAAAAGTGTTGAGCGCCAGGGATAGGACGGATAGGACGCACTTGCAAAGTATGGTTTTGGGCTTCCAGCTGTTTGCGAATTAGAGGTCGGGAACTTAGAATTCTCGCCCAATGGGCCTGTTGGCCACGGGATCCTGATCCTTCCGGCAGGCCTCTAAGCCACATGAGCGATAACACAGGACAGGGAGGAAGAGTAACAACCAGGACGAGGAGAAGAGGGAGCCCGGCAAGGGCGCGGGCTGGGGTCAGGCGGAGGTAGGCGGGCGCTGGGGACGCTGACCTGCTGTGCAAGTCCAGGTAACCCCCCCAGGCTGAGGAAACTTTGACTGCAAAGTGAGCGTAAGCCTGCCGCTCCCTAGGCTCACAAGGCGAGATAACGAACCCACGGAGCAGGCCTGGTACAGAGTTCGAAGCACAAAAGGCGGCCCATCGATGGCAGCAGCAATGGGGAGCCTGGCCTCTGTCACAGTGATGGGAGCTGGGGAGCGCCCTCACTCTGTGCTCAGCTCCCCTGCACACGCCGTCCCCTGCCTGGAACACCTCGTCCCCGCCCATCCAGTTTGCTCCAAGGAATTCTCCCGCCCTCAGCCCCCACCACGTACCCAGGGAAGCCTCCCTGATCCCCGCAGGCTCCCTAGCAGTGGCTAATCATTTACTGGTACAAACGGATGAATAAAGCCTGTTCTTTTTACCAGACTGCGAGCTCCGTGTGGCAGGGCCAGGGGTGTCTGGTAGGCTCCTGGCTGTTACCTCAAACCCAAGCCCAGCACCTGCCACACAGCAGACGCTCGGTGCACGCAGCCTGAACAACAGAATACATGAAAAGGTGAACTTCATGGCCTTCCACAGAAGCCCATCTTTGGGGGGCCATGATGGCAACGAGATGCAGAACTCCCCAAACTCACATCACTGAAGAGCTGAGCTACACACAGGGCCAGCCCTAGAACCTTCCGGAAGGTCGCCAAACTCTTCCCTGACTAGCAGACCTTAAATCTCCGTTGCAGGGGCCCCTGTGTTCAGCTGGTGCACAAGCGTTTCCCACTGCAGGTCGGCGCCTTATTATTGTTACTTTGAAGCGTTCTGGCGGAGAGCCAGCCCAGGCTGCGAAAAGCAGGAGAATAAGCTGTTAATGCCTCACACCTACTGGGCAGATGTCAACTGGCCCGGGGAAGCCTAGACAACCACTTAGTGCTGCCAGCCAAGCGGAGGCATCTCGGGCCTGATTTATCAGCGCGCCTCCACAGGCGTGCTCAGAAAACCCTTCCCGGCCCGGGAGCGAAGACGGCTCAGGGACCACGTGTAAAGGGCTGAAGTTGAGAACATGGCCTCCCGGCTTTCAAACGTGGCTGTGCCAAGGCAAGCCTAAGGATTTCTTCAAGTCCCTGGGCCCCCAGGAGGATCCCAGGACAGGGGACTGAGTAGGCCGCGGGGTGAGGTGGCCAAGGAGTGGGTTTCGGCAGCACCCGGGACCACTGTGTGACCCGGGGCAAGTGACTTAACCTCTCTGGGCCTCACATCCCTCACACGTTAAGCAGGGATAGTAACAGGGCCTTCCTCCTCCCCAGGCGGTTGTGATCCCCATCGTGGAGACACCTGGCCAGATGCTGGTGACATGGTGAGCCACAGGAAACGCTCTTCCGTGGTGCCCAAGCCACGCAGACCTTTCCACCTGACGATGGCAAAGCACACTGCGGCTTCTTGGAGGTACGACCCGGACGGTCACCTTGCCTCTCGGGACTCGGCTTCCCCCTTCCCCTGCCCTCAGGGCGTTACTGGGAGTGCCGGTGGGAAAGGCCTTCCCGGCCCTACGGTGCTAGCTACACACCTCGCGGGGACAGCGCCATCCTCACGAGCAGATGGCCCTGGGCCTCTAGGTGGCTCGCCTGTCAGCGAACGCCCCCTCCCAGTGACCTGTGGAACAGGGACGCCCCATTTGTACGTCTGCCTCCCCCCCATAGGCTGCCAGCTGCACGAAGACGGGAACGGAGCTGCAAGGGGTGCTCCGTGCGCAATGGCTGGGAGATGCGCGGTGGCTCAGGTGGCCCTGGCTTTGGCGGCTCTAGCAGGGCGGGCACCCGGAAGCCCCCTCGACTGGCAGAGCCCCAGAGCACCAGCCAGAACAGCTGTGAGTGACCTGTAGGGGCTGGGCCAGCTGCCCTGCAAGGGGCGAGAGCCCCGGCCAGGAGGCCCAAAGTGCTGGCCCGCACCGTGCCCACCCCACCCCCCGAGGGCACAACTTGGCCAGGGTGCTCTAGCCCTCAGGGCCCCGGCCTCTCCTCTTCGATGTCAGCGACGGTTACTTACTGGGGCATCGTGAGGCACCTCACAGGTGCCCTGGGCCAAGCTCCCGCCCTTGGGAGGCAGGTTCTATCAGGAGCCCCGTTTTATAGAAGAAACTGAGGCTCAGGGAGCCTTCCAGAACTTCCTGACAGCAATGGGTCAGTGCCAAAAAAGCTGGGTAGGCTAACTCCAGGGCATATGCCCCAAACCTCCTCACGGCAAGAACGCCCTGGGAGGGCCGGAGCATGGTTTAAACAGCACGGTGGCATCCACCCTTCTGGCATATAGCGGACGTCCAAACGGTGGTAGCTTGTAAGCTGCTTGAAGCTGTGGGTGTCCCAGCAGGCACGAGGGGCCCCTCTGCCGACCCAGTGGGGACAGAAGTCGCTACGGGGGGCCTTCGGCATCTGCTCTCTGCTAGGGTGGCGTGGAGAGGTCAGAGAGGGCGTAGCGAGCAGGCCATGCCTCCACTAGGCCCCGGGCACTGTTTCAGGAGAACAGAACGCTACTCTGAGCTGTGGGACATTTTCCTTGGGCATCGGGCTGGAAATCTGTTGCTTTCTTTTCTTTTAAGCATTTTTCCAGAACGTCCAAGATTTTATAAATGTCAACTATTTCAGAACATTCTCCAGGATACGAAGGGTAAGGGTGGGAGGAGTGTTTGGGGAGGCTCTTTCCATCAACACCGACTCTTCCTGCCACTGGACTGACCCAATGATTTAGGAGGACCTGTTCCATCCAAGAGGCTGGAGTGCATGTGGTACCCAGTACCTCAGGTTCAACTGTCAGCCTGTGAAGTCAGCATACTCAGAAAGCCACAACAAAGGGCAGCGTTATCTCAGAAGCAACAAAGAACCTTCAAGTCAACTTAGCAAGAAAGGAAAGAACACCCAACAAGAGATAACCTTTTTCTCAGGAAGCAGGTAGAAACATTACAAAGAACAGGAGTCTGAAACCAGGCTCAGTCTCTCTGGGACCCTGGAGAAGGGGCTTCTGCGTTGGAGTCTTGGTCGCCCCGGCCGCAGAAGTGGGATTAGCGACATGACGGTTTTTACACACTTCTCTCTTTACCTTATGTAAAGCAACTAGTCTAGTACCTAGCAAGCACAGAGCAGGCATTCAATAAATGGGACTCTCATCCTGGGGCCTTAAAAAAGTCTGTGAAGCTACAAGTATACCGCACATGGCAAGCACCTGAATTTTTACCAAACTTCCAAACTTGCAAATATTTTCAGAGGAGTCCTTGCAAATCAGAGCCCAAACTTCGTATTTCACACAGCTGAAGCGCCTACTGCCCGAATCATGTGAATTCAAGGACCTGAGTTCATAGCAGGAAGCAATGGAGACAAACTAAAACAATTCATCGGCCCTGCTTCGATGGGCTTTGGGGTATCTTTTGGCGGTCGCTCCGGGGCTTAAGGAACGGGCTGTTTAAGTGTGAAGAGATGTCACAAGACAGCTGTTCCTGCCACACTGGGATAATATTGACTTTTGGCCCTCTGGGAATTTGAGATGTTGAATAAATAATAGTCTGTATGTGTTTCTGGAGAAAAGCACATTCATACAAAATGCCATGGCTGGCCAGCCACAAATAAAGGGAGTTGTATTGAGTCATGGGATGCTGGCTACAGAGAGGAAAGAATCGAAGGAAGTCCTAACCTCAGTGGAGAAGCCAGGAGGTCAGAGGAGAACCTACTGGGGGTCCCATCATACCATCATGTCCTGTCTGGGATGACAAGCCAAGAGGTGGGTCAGCGAGCCCTTGGAGGCCCCCCACTCGCTCCTGGGAACCGTTCCAATCATCACAGCTCCTGAAGGCCTCCTGGATAGAACACTACCCACAAGCATGAGGATTTTGCTCGGGCAGAAGTTGGGATCACCAAAATGCCCTCGCGGGCTAAATGAGAGGAGAGGGTTCAGACATAAAGTGAGAGTCCTTGATATTTTGCCTTAAGCTAGCCCTGGGCCTCCCCCTCCCTCCACCCACATGCTTCATTGGTCACCCAAGTCCAGTTAGGGCCACGGCCCTAGATATTTCTGGACTCACTTCATGGTTACTTACTCCAGGGAAATCCTTGTGCAAGGGTGTGCAGAGGCGCTCGTAATTTGTCAAGGGCAAAAAACTGGCCACAACCTAAACATCCATCAATGGGGGACTGGCTAAATAAACTGGTGTGCCCACATGATGGATTGCTCTGCAGGAATAAAAACGAAAGCGGGCACTCTCACGAACTAACAGGGAAGAAAAATCTAAGACACAGTGTTGAGTGAAAATGGCGTTCGTTTATGTCAAGAAATAAAAGGGCAACGCAGTAGGCCAGCACAAGCATAGCACGGAAACACGCAGAAAGGGATATGGAAGGACGTGCACCAAGCTGAGGAAGGGAGAAGCTCTGCAGAAAGACTTTCTCATCCTTCCCAAGGGCAGAGCACCACCTACAACACAGCTGGTGGGGGGGGGGTGCCATCGGAAGGGCTGAGAGCATCTTGGGTCTCTCTCCTGCCCACCCCCTTCTCCTCTGCCTTTCCTGACTCCAGTAAAGCAAAAGCCAAGCCCCCTGCCTCCTCGCTCCTTGGCCTTGGCACCTTCAAGGGCTTCCTACTGCTTCCCAAGGTAAAATTTCAACTCCTCAGCAGGCAGAAGCCCTCAGGCGCTCTGACCCCACTGGGCTTTCTAGCCTGTCTCCCTATCACTGTCCCTCATTTGCGAGTGCTCTTTCTCTCTCAAAATAAATAAACTTTAAAAAAATTTTTTTTTAATTAAAAAAAAGGGGCACCTGGGTCAGTCAGTTGAGCGTCCAACTTTGGCTGAGGTCATGATCTCACGGCTCGTGAGTTCAAGCCCCGCGCCAGGCTCTCTGGTGAGAGCTCAGAGCCTGGAGCCTGCTTCAGATTGTGTGTCTCTCTCTTTCCCTGCCTCTCCCTCACTCATGCTCTGTCTCTCTTTCTCTCTCTCCAAAGTAAATAAACATCAGACAATTTTTTTCAAAAAAATGCCATCTCTTCCTTCATCTGTCCCCCCTTCCCTTCTCTCCCTGGTGGTCCCCCACCTGGGCCCTAGGGGCTGCCACGCTCTGAAGAGGCCAAGAAGGAACGGGCAGAGAGGAAAGGGACGTGTGGAGGACCCAGTGACTCCCTCCTCTCTGTGAACACTCAGCACTATTCTTGTGTCCCATGCCAGCCTTCTGCTCTGGTTCCTCTCACCCTTAGGAGGGTCCCCGTGAAGTGACAACTCTCGTTTTAGCCATCTGCACACTCAGTGATGCCACTCGGTTGGCACCTCATGCTCTTGGGTCCCAAGGCAGGCACCATGACTGGGTCTTGGGAAGTGGTAAAGTGGTTCTCAAACCCAGTTCCAGGGGGGACCCTAGGGTTCCCTAGGCTAGTCAGAGACATTTTCAGGCAAACATCAAACCAACGTGGTCTTTTTCCAATTCCCAGCTAAAATTAAGGGCCGGGGTCTTCTCTGTTTCTGAGTTTTACCCTACAAACGAGCCTTTGATCCTCATCATTTGCTATCACTTGTCTGTTAATGAGAACTTGCAGTTGGTAAAAACAAATGACTCAAGAGCAAAAAAACAAACATCCATAGAAGAAAGAGGCTCATCAAGTTTCTTCACATAATTTTATGGATTTTTCCTTCGGACGCAGACCCCTGCATCCACAGAATACAGTCATGTTTTCTACTGGTTTCCATGCTCCTGGCCCACACGACTGAATGGAATATAATAAAAGTTCTCAGAGTTCCCAAAGCACAGCTGGTTCCTAGGTGTTCTGCCCCTGAATAATCTTCAGGACTGAAGGCTTGGGCTCACGGAGTGGGCCAGGCACTCTCCTTCCCGTGCTCAGGTTTCCTGGTCCGCAGAGTGACCGACGGTGCCAGCCTCCCAGGCCCGGTGTGTGGGTCAGCGAGAACTAAGTGATGGCAGTCAGTACCATGGGGGAGCGGGCACGTGCTGGGCTGGGGCGCTGGGGACGGATCTCCCCTCTTCTCTGGCCCTGGCTCTGCCTCCAGGAGCTGTGGGACCCTGGCACATCACAGCACCGGAATCCTCCTGGCCCTTCTGCAGGAGGCAAATTCTGCCCCCGCGTTTTATCAGTACCTGATGACAAGCCTTTCTAAATGAGCAAATCTGTACAACTGTGCTGTGTCTTTGGGACGTGCAGCACAGGGAGCTGCTGGGTGATTAACTTCGTGCAAACTGATTGAATGTGTAGAGAGCGAACCTATTATTTGGGGTCCCAAGGGTCAACCGTGACTAATAACAATGACAATAAAAAATACCGAGAGCCTAACCTTCACTGCACACCGCACACGCGTGAGGCATCGTTCTGGGCACTTAGGTGAATTAACTCCTTTCATGCTCACGACAGCCTGATGAGGTGGGTCACATTTTCATCCCCGCTTCTTTTCCCCTTTTTAATTGTGGTAACACACACATACCATAAAGTTGACCCTCTTAACTATTTTTTAGTGCATAGTTCAGTAGTGTTAAGTACACTCATTTTTTTTTACACGAATAAACAGGTGCTGGCCCAAGGCCACGTAACAGGTAGAAGGTGGAGGGAGGACTTGAACCCAGACTGTCTGCTCCAGGGATGGGCTAAGCCACCTCCTTCTGCTGACCCTTACCCGGGCAAACACTGCTGCTGAGACCAGAAACCCATGCCGGACAAACGGAAAGAACGACGGGCAGGGATGCTGGATGTGTTTCACGGACACCTCAGGGTAGAGAAGTTTAGTGCATCTTGTCTCTTCTCGGTCCTCTTCCACTTTTTCCAGCTGCCCTACAATAAACGCTCGGCTCGTCCTAGGAAGTCTGACAGGACGAGGAACCGGCAGGAGACGTGTCCTCCAGGGCAGGCACAGGCGTGGGCCGACGCGCACACACAGGCACTCGGCTGTGCCACCGGCTCTGACACATGCCCGCCCATTCCCTGCTGCCAGCGAGGCTGCCCCTCGGGGGCCCACCGGGACCTACGGAAGCCCAAGGGCAGAGTGAAGCCGGGGCTTGGCCTCCTCCCACAGCATCCTGCCCAGGCTCTCCGCTCTCTTCTCCATGAGCAAACGGAGCGGCGTTCCCTTGGGTGCACAAGGCTCCTGGGCACACGGTTGCTTTGACAGTCGGAGGTGGCCAATGACCCCGAAAAGTGAAGCAACACTCAATTCTTTGGAACTCTTTCCTCCTCCTGCCTCCACCCCCAGAGAGGCTCATCTGGGGCCCGAGGCTGGGTCCGCCCGCTGCGCAGCGTTTCGCAAGAGGGCTCCTCAGACACCGAGTGCTAGTGTGTGCACTGGGAAAGCATCCAGATCTTGGGGCACGTTCCAGGTGAGGGAGCCTCGTGGGCCCTGACTCAGGAACGTGGCTCCTTCGGGGCTGTGTGCTCCCAGCTGCACAACGAGCTCACACTCCCTCTTCGCGGCTTCCCCGGGGGCTCCAACAAGAGGCGTGGAAAGCAGGGACCCTAGGACTCAGCTCAGGGATGAGTTCTGAGTGGGACCTGATCCTCACACCTCCGACCCAACCACGCAAGGGCTGCTCTCTTAGAGACCTCTGCCAGAGAGCTCTGAAGAGAGCTCAGATCCTGATTTTACACAGGCAACATTTTTAAGTTTCAATTCTGCTTTTTGCTCTTGATAGACTGGGAACAAATAAATCTATGCCATGATGGGGTCTTTACGCGGCCCCAAGCTCTACCCAGTTTGGAAGTGGTGGTTGTGGGGGGTGGGGGGGGAGCGTCTTTCCAGACAGCTGCTTTTCAGGTTTATCCCTGATGCGAGGCGGGGCTTGGAGTGTGTGAGTGCTGCGCATAAGATGGGAATGGGGAATGACCTGTCTATGCCAGGGCCGCCCGGCAGGCCCCTCCCTCTCTAATAGGGGTCTGTCTTGCCGACCTCTGGAGACAAGTGGGATTTAGAAGCAGCCAGTGCAGGTACGGCTCTCAGCCTGCCCTGTGTGAGCTCCGCAGCCTTGGTCCAAGACTTGGTTTCCCGTATGTAGAACAGGGCAAGCCACACCAGCTCCCAGCATTATCCAGAGCACGGAATTAACACATACAGAATTAACACGGAATTAACTGTGCCTGGCACAGTAAATTCTTCCGGTCAAACTCTACGCTATGCTCCCAGAAACAGATGATGTTTTCTGCTCAAAACACCCAGAGCAGGGCGCCTGGGTGGCTCAGTTGGTTAAGTGTCCAACTCTTGACCTCGGCTCAGGTCATGATATCCCGTTTGTGGGCTTGAGCCCCGCGTCGAGCTCTACAACTGGCAGCGTGGAGCCTGCTTGGGATTCTGTCTCCCTCTCCCTCTGCCCCTCCCCCACTCACGCTCTCTCTTAAACTTAACACACACACACACACACACACACAAAGGTGTGAAGGTCAAAATGAAGTTTCTGTAAGTCACTGACCCAGTGGCTAGAGTCTCTGGCCAGGGATCCGAAGGCTCGGGATGGGTTAACAGGAGGTTGAGAAGATTGGAGGAAGGTGCCAGGAGGCTCTCCTTCCTGTGTGACTCCAGAAAGGGCGTTTCTTTTGCCTTGGGGAGCCGGGAGGAGAGAAGTGGCTCCAGTTTTCTAATCGGAAACAAGAAAAATAACAGGCCTAAAAAATTAGTTTCTGGGAAACACTGTCATGAGATGACATTAGCACCTAGTACGTTATCCCAGGAGAGGAGGAAGGACTGAGGTCTATGAATTAAACATTGATTTTTTTTTTTTTTTTGGCTGTCAGTTGGAGGCTTCGTGGTCAGCGCGGCTGGCTCTGAGCACACTGCGATCTCTGCGTTCTCCCTCAGTTACTCAGCTGCCAGAGGCTGGCTCTGGAACTAAGCTGCCTTTCCACAGAACTATTAAATGTTCTGGGTCAGTGACCGATAGGGCCGGTTTGTTTGCCTTTCATAAAGATAACACTCGTGGAAAACGCTGCACTCCCCCTGTGCTCAGGGATTTAAATGTTTGCCCAGAGACAAATGGTGGCCTGGACCCAGCAGGGACAAGAAGTAGGGACCAGAGAGGAAAGTGGGACGTCCCTGGTGGGATGAAGTCTGACTCTGTGGCTGGCATCCTGAGCCACCACCACCAACTGATGCAGGTGTCAGGGCCGGGAGCAAGACAGCAACGCCCCTGCCGCAGTTCACGGTCTGATGGGAAGACAGGACATTGAACAGCTCATCCAGCCCAGCCTCCATCCACCAATCCACGTCCCCGCCCGCATTCGACAGTCACTGGGCACCTGCTCACTAAGCATCGGCGGTGGAGGGCAAGACGAACAGTGCCCCGGAGCCTTCCAAGCCAGCGCGGAGCAAGCGACACAGCCAGGAAGACAAATGGGTCCACTGCAGTGGATGGCAAGGGCTCGGGAGGCCGTGGGAAAGGCATTCTACTCTGACAGAGATACCCCGACGGACTGCAAACAGGTGTTCAAATAAAAACTTCCACGTGCATGCTCGCAGCAGCACCGAACACACTTGCCAAAAGGTGGAACCCAGCCACGTGGCCGTCAACGGCGCGAGAATGGACGAATGAAAAGCAGTCTGTCCACACGGGGGAAGCTCGGACACACGCTACCACGTGGAGGAACCTCCACGCAAATGTGATGCTCAGGGAAAGAGACCAGACACAAAGGGCTACACACCATACAATGTATACGAACATTCAGAAAAGAGCAGTCCATAGAGCCAGGAAGCAGAGCGGTGGTGGCCAGGGGCTGGGGAAGGGCGAATGGGGAGGGAGGGCCCAGGGGAACGGGCATTTATTTGCGGGGGGATCAAGGTATTTTGGAACTAGCACAGGTGGTGGTGGCACAAGACCATGAACGCACTAAGTGCCACTGAATCACACGCTTTCTTTTCTGTTATGTGAATTTCACCTCAATTAAAGAAAACCAGCTGTGCCTGGGGGCAGGGGAGGCCCCTGAGCAGGTATCTGATCAGAGTCCTGAGCGCTGAGAAGGAACCAGCCGTGCTGTGTGTGGAAAGATGCCCTTGCGGTCTAGTTTTGGACACCCTGCCTCCCTTGGCAGATTCTGGCAATCGGCGGTCTCTGAGGGCTGGTGGATCAAGGCCTCGAGGGCACCAACGGTGGAGGGCCGCCCCTCGAAGGCAGACTCTAGATCTGGTCACGCCTGCCCACCGGGACACACTGTTTGCTGATGACCACCCCCTGCCCCGGCCAGGCGGGCACCCACGCCTCTGCCCTCGCAGAGCTGAGCTGAGCTGAACCTGCCGCAGGGGCGAGGGCCAGGAACATAAAACCGGCCAATAAATAGGATTTGTGATTTCTCTCCGAGCCCAGTGGAAAAAGAGAAATATACCAAAGTGGCTAGTCACCTAAGAGCCCTGATTTATATTCTACTTTAGTATCTCTTCCAAGGAAATGGAGGGTGTATTTTCATTAAATATAATCATTTACAGCTGGTAAGGGGGAGACACACAGCTCTGTGACCATCACCTGGCCGGCAGATAAAATGGGAAGGGTGGCAAGACAGAGTCAGCCCCTCTGGCAGTCACCCAGAACTGTTTTCCCCATTGTGAAGGATCCCCTCTGGGCAGGAGAGGAGTGGGCATCCCACCCAGGTTTTGCAATCATGTGGCCCACGGCAAGGGACACAGAACAAGACCATTTCCAAAAGGTGGGGGGTGGGGAGACAGCGCTGCACTCATGAGCCCGGAGGCGGCCGTGGCGCCACGGCATCAGAGGCCAACCCAGGCCATGCTTCGGAAGCCCCCCTCCGGCCCCACCCCTTGGCTTCTGAAAACTTCCAAGGGTGAGGGCGACGAAACCCGGCTGATGTGCAATGGCTCCAAGTCTACTGCGTGGGTGCATGTGCCCTGCCCGGGGGGAACATCTCGTTCACTTTGGTGACAGAAATTAAGTGGGAGAATGCTTCCGATCTTCCGGGGTCTCGGTTCCCTTGTGTCCCTTGCTTAGTCCAAGCGCCACAGACCGAACCACCCAAGGTCTATATAAACTATAGCTCTTCGGGATCCTCGATATTTTTTTTACGGGTATAAAGGGGACCCGAGGCCCAAACTCTGCAAAGTGCTGACTTCAAGGAGCAGCAGGGGCCGGTGTGGCCGGGGGGTGGGTGGGGTGGGGGTGGGGGGTGGTGGGATGAAGGAAGCTGGGTGGCTGCGTCTGAGAGGCCAGCTGGGGCCCGTTTCACAACCACCACGCAGGACCAGAGTGAGAGATCTGGGTTTTGTTCCAAGTACAACCGGAAGCTACCGGAGGGTTGTAGGGAGGGGCATGATGTGATGTGACTTATGTTCTAGAAAGATCCCTCTGGCCGAAGGGCAGTGGTGAGGGTGGAAGCCTGAGAAGCTGAGGATACTGCTCCGCAATCTAGGGAGAGGGCAGCTGGCTGGCACAGGGAGGTGTCTTCTGGAAGCAGAGCAGGCCAGCAGGGGTGGGACGGTGAAGAGGAGGACCAAGGATGATTCCAGATGCTGGGCGGCTGTGGGGCAGGCTGAGACAGCCAGTGGTGAGGAGGGGAAGGGTGGGGAGAGCTCCCCTCCCTCTCTCTGAGTCACGCTGAGGCTTGGGGATCTCACTTGCTGGTCGGGCCACGAGGGAAGGGAAGGCCGAGAGGCCTCTCTACCCAAGGGCCCAGAGCAGCTGCCCCCAGGGCCACATCTGTGAGAGTGTCCCCACTCCCCACACCACACCCGAGTGGCACTTCCAGAGGCTGTCAGGGGACAGATACAGGGAAGGGGCGGAGGGCCAGCTTTGGCAGCTACCTTTGACCCTCCACAGTCCCAACTGGCTCTACCTTAAATACCAGACCCTGGGGCCAGTAGCAGGGCAGTGGGCAACCCCCCCCCCCCCCCCCCCCCCCCCACCGCTGGGCAGGCCCAGGCCACAGGAGACAGGCCCATACCCCCAGCATTGGATGACCTCACTTCTCCCTGGGAGCCCAGGGGGGGTAGGAGCACTTGGTAATAAGTCATTGTAAAGCGTTCTGCAAACAAGAGAGATGATTATGCAGATGCTGAAGAATGTGACACTTGGCTCTATTTATTTATTTACACTTGCCTTGTCCAAATAGGAGTGAACGGAAGTAATGCCCAGGTTTTTCTTTTTAACCTGTTCGTTCCCAAAAAGAAACCCGAATGACGCTAAAGAAATTATTTCTTCGTATGATGTTATATGTCAATTAGATCTCAATTTAAAAAATCACAAGGCGGTGCTTATAGAAATGCTATAATAAATTACAACTCTGTGGAAAGAAAGAAAGAAAGAAAGAAAGAAAGAAAGAAAGAAAGAAAGAAAGAAAGGAAGGAAGGAAGGAAGAAAGAAAGAAACGATTTCCTACCAAGGAAATCTACATTTAACCTAGACTCATGGCCATTATTTATGTTTACTTAGCAACCATCTCTACAGAACATGACACAGCCTGAACAAGCTTTGACAAAGGACCCTCCAGACCCTGGAAAAGGCAGCATCACGTCGCATTTCGTAGCTGAAAACGAAAGCAGTGTCACCATCAGCCTTAGAGACTAAGACGGGTCTTAAGAATGAAAACGGTCCAGGCAGTGGGTGGCAGCATGAGCCGGTGCACTGTCCCAGAGCACATGTTGGGACTACCTGTGTCAAGACGAAAAGCCTCCCCTTGGACCCGGCTAAGAATGTGTCCCACAGACAGTCGAGATTTGCACACTTCTACCGAGACCCCCCAAGGATGTTCAATGACACTGGAGGAGCAAAACGATGGAAGTGACCCAAACACCTGCCAATACAAAACGTTATGAGACATGTTTCTGGTCCAGCCATGTGCTAAAATAACATGTAAGAGTTCATCGTCACCTAGCATGAAGTGAATCTATGTGCGTTGACGTGGAACACCAAAGTATCCGTGAAAAAAGGCAAGGGGCAGAATCACATAGATGGTATGACTCCGCGTGTAAAAATAGACCAGAAAAACGTGTATGGCATACAAACGAACATTTCTGGAAGCACAGGCAAGAAACTGTTCACAGTGATTACTTCTGGGGGCAAAGCTGACTTATTTCTCATTTTATCACGTCCTGTTTATATCTTAAAATACCACATACTTACAACGTACATATTTCTAAAATGAATTAATGCAATCAAAGAACGAATATAGAATAAATCATGGAGCAGAAGGAAAACAAGGACCCTGACTTGGGACAGGTCCCGATCGCTGCGTTTTAAATCAACAACTCATCTTCCATCAATAGCCGCTTTTGAAAACATTCTGCAACATTTCAGTGCGAGTTCGAAACCCTAACACGCTTGCAGGGGGCCGCCTGGCCAACTTCGGGAAGTTCTGCAATCAAGAGCGAGGCTCTCTTTCGAAGGACTGGGTGCACGTGGACTTATCTTAGACACACTGGAACAGGAAGGGGAGAGGCTGCCAGCCCTTGGGAGGAGCAAGCGGCACTCGAACTTTCTTTTCATGTTTCTCTTTTCTGGGGAGATGAGCTCTGGAGGAAGTGGGAGGGGTGCTCCCAGCCCCCACAGGGAAGGCCCTGGCACAGCCCTCTCTGTGCTCTCCTTTCTTCAGGGGTTGGAACAGGAACCATGCACACGGCCTCGCTCGTCATCCCGCCTGGAGAAGGAGAGGACTCCCCCACGGCCTCATTACTAACAATCTGAGCATTTCCAAGAAACTCCCAAGAAAGCTCTCAGTCTTAATTCTGAGAAATTGTTCCACATCCCCAGAAAATCTCTGGAAAACCAAACCCAGGCGGCAGAACACCAAACAGAAAGCCAAGATTTATTTCTAGGGCTTGTGTTGCATCTTGAGCTATCCTTTGACGAATTCTAAGAAACGGGTACTTCCAGCCGCCCGGATTCCGACACGGGAAGGGAAGCTTGCTCACACAGACTCAACAGACAAGGTCCCGGAACCCTGGGGCGGGGGCGCGAGGCGGCGCAGTGTCGGGGCGGCTTACCTGGCACCTTGTCCACGGACGCGAACACGGAGCGCTGCACGGTGGGGTCGCTGCTGCCCCGGCGGCACTGGTCGTAGAAGCGGAAAGGCAGGTGCTGGGAGGAAGAGGAGCCGAGTCTAAACCCCAGGACGTCGGTCGTCGGCTGGATCGGGAGGTCCAGGAGGGCTATGTTCAAACAACACCGTGGTTCATGCTCGTCACGTGGGCCGGGGGTGTAGATGCTGGGGCCGCAGCCGGAGCGGCCGCGGCCCCTGCCGGGCACATCGCGTGGATGGCGTCAAGCAGGCGGCCGGCGGCCTCGAGCTGGGGAGACCGGCGCGACACCGAGGTCCCGCCTGAGCTCAGGACACAGCCGGTGCCTCGCGAGGGATTCAGAAATGGACGCTGGCCAGCGTCCACCTCGGACCCTTGGCTTCCACAGGCAAAAAGACCCTCAGCGAGGCTTCGCTGCGGGGACGACTTTAGACCCCAAAGCAAACGGGGCCAATTCTGCCCTGAAAGTTCAGACACGTACACGCGCACGGGGAGGTGCGTGTGAGGGAGAACATATCCGCGCGTGCGCCTGTGGATTTATGAGTTTGTGCTTATCTGTCACGGTTGCTATCTTCCCTCCCAGAAACAAATCTCATGATAGAGCAATTTGGAGGGGCTTTTTAAAATCAATTGAAGGCATACCCGAGGCGTTCATTCTAACAGCCACTTTACGGCATAATTCTCAATTTTCAGATGAAATATTTAGCCTTCGTGCCAGCGCTGAGAAATTGCTTTACATTAAAAAAAAAAAAAAAAACAACAACAACCCTCTACAAATAAATCTTAAGAGGAAGGACGGAATGATTTAAGTCACTTTGCACATTACAAAATGCTTCTGTAATGATTTCATAGGCCAAGTTTCAGCTAAGCGAGAAAACAAGGGACGCATGGGACACAGGCCTGTGCAAATCAACGGAGCACGCACGGTAAGTAACGCAATCCAGAGCGTCCAGAAACCCGGCCCGCCAAGGGTTTATTTTTAGGTAATCCCTTTAGAAAGCACCCCTCCTCCTCCCTCACTGGGCTGGAACTGCTCCCAGCAGCCACACCAGGATGACCACTGGTGCTCAAACTGAAAGGCGTTGGTGTCTGGAGAACGGCTATTTATAATTTGGGGAGTTGATAGAATGCCTGCTCCCCCGGGGGAACGCCGTGCCATTGGCCCTGGTGAACGGAATGCCCTCGGTACAGAGCCTTTATTTCTAAGAAAGCTCGGGCCTTCCTGCCCAGGGTGGCGCAAGGCCTCATCACACGTTCACCACAGCCCCTGTGAAACGGACGACTTCCAAATTTAGTGCTGGGTCATCGTGGCGCCCTCACCAAGCAGGGCTGCCTCTCAGGAGAGTTGGAGGGAGGGGGCGAGGGATGGGCTTTCAGGAGGAAGTTCCGCACCGGGCTTCTGTCAACCAGCTGTGCGTGTGACTTTGGGCAAGTCAGAGAGCCTCAGTTTACTCTTCTGTAAAATGCACAGGACAGACCCTCCTGATCTTATTAAGGGTTAAGGATCCAGAGTAGCAGAGGAATGTCCAAGCCTTTTGTACACGTAAGCTAGAAGATTCCCGTGTGTGGGAAGCGAACAGCTGTCCCAAACCGACGCCTGTCTGTTCAGGGCCTCTTGCTCGTTCGGGGAGGGTTCTCCTCCCCTCCACGTGGCCCTAGAAACTCTCTAGAAATCACACACCTGGGAAAGGGGAGAGTCTGAGCAGATCCTCCGTTCTGTCACCACAACACGAGTAACTCCTCTAAGCCACACGCGTCCTCCCCGAGCGGTCAGCGTGCGAGCCCGAGGGCCCTGGGGACATCCGCCAGGGCCGGCCACTCACCGGCTATTCTCTGCATCTTCATGCGCCTCGCCTGGATGCGGCCCTTGGCCAGGCGCTGCTTGGCGATGATGCAGCGGATGTGGTCCGAGAAGACGAAGGTGGCCTGGAGGATGGGGAAGGGCTTGGAGTGGGGGCTGGACGCAGGCTTGTGGATGGTGATGTTCAGGGCGCGGCTGTCGTCCTCCACGCCGGTCACCTGCATGTCCTGTGGGGGAAGTGGCAAAAGCAAGGGTGTTCGTTACGTTCGGGAGGAGGGTGGCGGCTCAGAAGCCGTGGGATCCGTGTCTCATCAAGAAAGCGGTTCCCTGGCACTGACTTGGTCAGAAGAGCACACGACTCTTCGTCTTGGGGTCATGAGTTCAAGCCCTACGGTGGGTGTAGAGATTACTTAAATAAATAAATGGAGAGGTTTTTCTTTTTAATGTTTATTTTTGAGAGAGAGAGAGAGAGACAGAGAGAGCACGACTGGGGGAGGAAGGGAGGGAGAGAGAGACACAGACACGCACACACACACACACAGAATCCAAAGCAGGCTCCAGGCTCTGAGCTGTCAGCAGACAGCCTGACACGGAGCTCGAACTCACAAACTGTGAGATCATGACCTGAGCCGAAGTTGGATGCTTAACCGACTGAGCCACCCAGGCGCCCCAATAAATAGTTTTTAAAAAAGAAAGAAAGAAAGAATAAAAAAGAAAAGAATAGAAAAGGAGTTTCCCCAAATTCCCCCAACTCTGCTTTTGCCCGAAAAGAGCAGCCTCCCAAACCAGACCAGGCCTCGCGAACAGGACATGGCAGGCAACACAGGTGCTCACGGGGAGCCCGCGCTGGCTGGGACCCTGCCCCCAAGGACATGGGCTTGCTAGGGAATAAACGGGTGCACTGGCCTCTCCAAGGGACCTCCAATAGCCGGACTGTGGCAGTCCTTCCTCACTTCTGAGAATACTGGAGACAACAACCCAAAATGCCTGTCGCCATTGGCCATGGTCTGAGATACGCGCACTCATCTACTGACCAGCTTCTTCCTGGCTTCTTTTCAGAAGGGGGGGATCCCTGACACCCACACACACGTCTCTGAAGAATTTCTGGTCCCTAACAGAGAATGCTAATCTAAGAAGGGACAGGGAGGGCCACTCAGCAGGCAGTGAAGGAAGCTGCATTTGAAGGGTGTAGAAGAAACTCGCCCATAGCAAGCGTCATAAGGATGAATCCCTCTAAAACCTCAGAAAGGATTTTCTGTATAAAGAATCTGCGTCACACAAGAGTTTGAGGTGATGCAAGATAAAGGCACGAGGCGAGACAGACGTGGAAGTCAGACGTGCTGGAGGAGGTGGGGAACATGAGCTAAAAAGGCTCACGAAGTACGACGGTCGCTGTTTGTGGGCATTAAATCGGGCACAGGGTCCTTGGAAATAGTACCTGCCTCAAAATGTGGCAGCAGATTAGATGGGGTGTTCCACATTTAAGGCGGAGAACCTGGCACACAGGAGTGGCCTGACAAGTAAGTAGCAGCTACTGGAAGGCGACCAAAAGGAAAGGTTGATGTGGCTTTCGTCGTCTGACGGAGGACACGTATTAATCCCTCGAGGGAGAAAAACACTTTCCTGACACTCAATTCTAAAGGAAATTGATCATAAGTCTAGATACGTAAGACGTACTAAGTCACCTAACGGACAACCTCTTACAGGGTAGTCTTTTTTTTTTTTTAAATGGAAGATTCTTCGTCGAGTTTCTCGCATCCCCCTCTGTAAAAGACCTTTTTTAAAGGGAGAGATCTTCAAAAAGAGGAGGCTGGGGAAAAGGTTGCAACAGCATCCAGGAACACGTGGGCGACTCCCTTAGAGAGCGGGATGCTGACAGTGGGTCACACTGTGCAGAGGGGGGAACGCAGGTCAGCCTGGGCGAGACCTTGCCGGCGACCACGCACTGCCCAGCAAGGGAACAGCCTGCCTTGGAGCAGGGCACGTCTCGGACCTGGAAGGTTCTCCTCCATATCTGGGGACGGGGCGGGGTGGGGGAGGGGTGTGTGTGTGTGACAGGGGGTGGGGACTGGAAGGCTGTTTTCAACACTGCTGGTTCTTCCTTTCATTCAGTTATGGAGCTGACATTAGTCACCTGCCAATAAGAAAACCCACAAACCATACGAAAACCCACGTCCCAACTTGCGTTTGGCGACTTAGAGCCCATGCCTCCTAGAAAAGGGGTGAGGACGGGCCACGCTCCTAAACTGTCAGGGGCAACAATCGCTTTAGAGAGGAATCTGGCAGCGTCTATGAACGCTGAAAATAGGCACGCCCCAGCTTCTTGGAGACCGCCTAGGGAAGCCCTCGCTTGCACGTGGAAATAAGGACGGTTCTCTTCGAGGCAGCATTGTCTGTAAAGGTAACGATCTGGCGACAGCCACGGGGCACTGGCTAACTGTGCCTCAGCTCGGTCACACAGCAGTGAAAAGAACATCAGAGAGCCTGCACATAATACGCGGTCAGCTCTAAGACATATATCTCCTGGGGGGGCGGGGGGAGTTTAGAATACGCTCAGCGTGACACTATTAAACACACACACACACACACACACACTCTCTCTCTCTCTCTCAAGTACGTGTTTATAAACAGCATGTGCGGTTATATTTATATGTGCGTTTATTTATATGTGCAGCAGCTCTGGAAGGCCCATACTGATAATGCAGGAGAAAGTTGAAGAATTGAGGGTTTGGGTCAAAGCACACTTGACCCTTATCTGTGCAGTATTTTCACTTTTTTTTTTCAATAACAATCTGTTCATGTAGTCCTTGTGTCATCAGAAATTAACCGTAGAGACAGATGATTCGTGTGTGTGTGTGTGTGTGTGTGTGTGTATGTGTATGTGTGTGCACAGCCAGCCAAGAAGAGCTCCCAGGCTTCCTGGCCATCATACCTGCAGCAGGCCTGCGAACTTGACCACTCCCCAGCCAAGCCTGGACACATCGGGTTCCACTAAGCTCATCTGGTAAATATCGACAGCCAGGAATCGCTGGACCATCCCGCCATCCTTGGTGATCACGGTGCACGCGATCAGGTCACTGTTGTCTGTGAACAGGGAGAGGGAGAACAAAATGAGGGGCAGTCCAGCGGCCCAGTCTGACGGAGACGGGCGCTCAGACTGACTCGCTGGGCGGCAGCGTTTGGCGGGCAGAGTCCAGATCTGGAGGCACACACACACCTGAGACTGAGGCCCTCCCCTGAGTCTCGCGGGGCGACCTGGGATGATGCCCACCCCTCTCAAAGTGATGGCTGAGTAAGGTACGTAAGGCATTATTAGTACAATGTTTACCACGCACCAGGCGCTCAAACTGTAGCTAAGAAAACTCAACTGAGGATCCTGGTAACGTTTCAGTGCTTCCTTGCAGACAGATGATGGGTGGCAAGCTGTGACGGTGTTTGCCTGAATTAAGGGAAGGCGCAGGAGAACAAGAGTGCCCTGCTTGGTTCTAGAACTGTCGTACTTCCAATCTGGTGTCTGGCAACTGAGAGCTGACCTTTGTACTAGATGCTGTGTGATTCTGGGCAAGGCACTTGGCCCCTGTGAACCAGAGTTTTCCATCTGTATGATGGGAATAATCTCCCTTATTCTGAGATGCTTGGTGCTTCATGTATACACACACACACACACACACACACACACACACACACACATATATTTTTTTTGAGAGAGCGAGCGAGACAGGATCTTAAGCAGGCTCCATGCTCAGCACAGACCCCAACAGTGGGCTAGGCTCCACGACCCTGGAATCATGACTAGGGCTGAAATCAAGAGTCGGACACTCAACCAACGGAGCCAACCAGGCTCCCCAAGATGTTTTGTGCTTTAAAGGAGAACCGCATTTAACACAGAATCCTTGCCGTGTGCTGGGCCCCTTCTCTTACTTGGAAATCATCCTCAAATTCGAGGTCTAACTTAGTGCCTGTCCTTGATGGCTTTGACATCACCAGAGTAAGACAAGACCGTTAAATCTACTGTCTGCTTTGAATTGCCTCCAATGGAATCCTCTGCCAAATTTTTTTTTTTTTAAATAGCCCAAACAGGAAACAACCTAAATGTCCCCAAACAGGGGAAAAATTTGAGTATGATTTTTTTTCCCATCACATGCAAAATTATCTACCCATTTAAAAATTATGTTTAACCAAACTGTGAACAATAGTTGCCTATGGAAAGGGAAGTGAGAATGGTCGGCGGGGGGTGGGGGGGCGGGGGGAGTGCATATGTGGGGTGGGGGCATCGATGGCAGAACTTAAATCTTTGTACTATATAGCACTGTATTCCTTGAAATTATTTTAAATAGCTATTTTTTGAGACAGAACATGGGAGGAAGGGAAGGGCAGAAAGAGAGGGGGAGAGAGAGAATCCCAAGCAGTCTTCTTGCTCAGTGCAGAGCCTGACTCGGGGCTTAAACCCACGAACCGTGAGATCACGACCTGAGCCGAAACCAAGACTCGGAGGCTCAAGCGACTGAGTCACCCAGGCGCCCCTCCTTGAAATTATTTTAAAATTAGAAATTACTCAAGATGTACTCTTCAAGTACATATTAAAAACCCCAGTATAAAATCCTATTTACAAATAATTGCAACGGCATTGGAAAAGCCACTGAAATTTGAAATGGAAGAGGATAAGAACTGTATTATTCTGATTTTGATGTTGTTGTTTTTTAAAGAAGTATCCCTACAAAGAAAACACAAATGCAGAAAATAAAACGGAAACATGAGGAGACGTTTCTGATGACAAGAATTGTAGATGGGTTTTTTTTCTTCTTCTTGGAAGCAGCTTTACGGAGTTATAATTCATATACCATAAAATGCACCCATTTTAAGCGTACAGCTGGAGTTTTAGCAAATTTACAGCTGTGAGTTACTACATTCCAGCTGTGTGATACCTGAAGCGCCCCAGTGGGTTCTATCGAGAGCACTGTAACCACATATCTGGCTTACGTTATTGGAGGCGGGTGGGTGGGGGAGGGGAGGGAAGGTTACAGAGACAGGAGAACTCTTGGCCCCAGACACACGTGATGACGAACCTGGGCTCAGGTATTCCCCAAGGATTTACCGCCCCTCCCCCCCCCATTTTTACTCTCCATTAAGATCTAGGAAGGACAGGGAAACTCCTCTCCTCTCTCAGCACCACCTTCCTATATACAGCCCCGTTTTAACCCTCTGAAAGTTAATCCGTTTGGGATTGCGGCTTCACGGGGATGGCTTCCTCTGGGCTTTTAAGGGCTTCACGTCTCTGTGCATTCTCCCAGGGGTAGGCCCACCTAGGACAGCCAGCAGCCCCACGGCAAACACCCAACACCAGGTGGGATTAACCCTCGACTTTCTTCATATTCTGTGGCAAGGATCTTGCCCCCTTTCCCAACAACCCAGCCAAGCACCTTAGAAGATTTCTAAAAATTATTTCATCCACAATGTCTAATGTCCCTACTGGCCCTCTGTATTCAGAAGTGGAAGCCAGCATGCCCATTGTTTCCAGCATGTTCTTTGCAGTATGTAGAGTTTATTTTCTTCACTCGGGACTTAAAACGTTTTCCTCAACGACAAGGTTTTACTTTTCTATGTAGAAAACAAAATGGTGAGGGATGCTTTTTCTTTCCCTTTCCCCTTTCTCCCATCCCCTGCCCCCCCCCCCCCCCCAACAAGCAGGAAGGCGGAATCCTAGGATTTCTTCTCTCTTCACATCCACAGAGGATGTGCCCCTCACGGCGTGACCGGGGAAGGCAGACACAGCTGTGGTGGCAATGGGCAATGTCAACGGGGTTTTGTCTGAAACAGTGGGATTTGGGCGCAGGCACCACCCTCATAAAGCCTGGGGTCCTTGAGAGCTTCGGGGGGCCAAAAAGGGACCCACTATCTCTGCCCCCAAGAACAAAAAAGGAAGGACAAAACCCCAAAGCGGAACAACGTTCAGAAATGCAATTGAGACATCAACCCCCCCTCCCTCTCCCCGTGAGGCATTTCATAAGAAAAGTAAAAGGCAACCGTCCCCGGGGAGCCAGGACCTCCAGAGTGGGGGAGCCTCTGGCTTTTCAGAAGCTTTGGGGGCACCTAAGGGAAAACAAAGTGGAGTCCTCAGGGAGACCAGGCAATGCTGTGGGGGCTCATCTGTGGGCCTCCTGGTGTCATCTTGGGGAACTCCTCCCCCGCCCCACCACAGCCCTCTGCTGCTCCCACACTGGCTATGGGTATTCTCATCTAAAGCCCTGGGGACAGGGGCTGTCTGCTCATCTCTGGATGTCTTGGGGGGAGGGCGGCCCAGGGGAGGGGCTGCTGAACGGAACCCAGTCCCACCCACGGTCTAGTCCGAGGGCTGCTGCCTTCACGCAGGCACCCTGGATTTTGCTCCACTACAGAGGGGCCATCAGGGTGGAGGTACTGGGAGGGATGTGGGGACATGGGGAGGACTGTCAGGGTGTGGTGATCCCATGAGCCTCCCTGCCTGACCCCCAGGAACAGCCTGTGGCCCCGGGGAAGCACGGGCACTGCCCCGATCTTGCTGCCCATGTGAACCTCCTGGGTCCCGCCCCTACCAACTCCACTTTTTCAAAAGGGGTGGAGCCTAGGGTTCTAGTTTAAAATTTTACAGGGGAGCCTGGGTGGCTCAGCTGCTTAAACATCCGACTTCGGCTCAGGTCATGATCTTACCATTCTTGAGTTTGGGGCCGGCACCAAGCTCTGTGCTGACAGCTCAGAGCCTGGAGCCTGCCTCGGATCCTCTGTCTCCCTCCCTCTCTGCCCCTCCCCCACTCGCTCGCTCTCTTTCGCAAAAAAATAAAACAATAAAATCTAAAATGATAATAAAATAAAATAAATAAATACATAAAAATAAAAATTTACAGGAAATCGCCAGAAGACAACATAGGGGAATCCTCATGTGATCTTGGGGGCAGGGCAGGGGTTTCTTAAAAAAGAAGTACGAGGGGCACCTGGGTGGCTCAGTCGGTGAAGCATCCGACTTCAGCTCAGGTCATGATCTCACGGTTTATGAGTTCAAGCCCTGCACTGGTCTCAGTGCTGACAGCTCAGAGCCTGGAGCCTGCTTCCAATTCTGTGTCTCCCTCTCTCTCCGCCCCTCCCCTGCTTGCACTTTGTCTCTCTCTCAAAAATAACCATTAAAAAATAAATAAATAAAAAAGAAGAATCAACACATACAAAAAATAAATGAATACAAGATCGGCAAACTGATTACAGCAATGTTAACACTTAACTCCCATATAACAAGTGACTTTATAGGCCGGGCAAAACAGTTGCAAAATACCTCTAAGAGACAAATGATCTTGCAGCAAATGGTGAAGGAGTCCCAGGGGCCATTCAGAGACAGGAGAATGGGGGCAGCCAGTAAACACACAACAAGGTGCTCGGCCTCACGAGAACACAGGGAAAAAGTTTTAAGCAAGACACCACCTTCTACCCATCGACGGGGAGGTGACAAGTGGTGAGGACACAGAAAAACTGACAAAGATTTCCCAAGAGCTCTAGGAGAACAAATTAACATAGACATTTTGAAAGGGCAAATTAGCATTCTTTATTTAAAGTGAAACTTTCACACCACATGACCTGGCAACTGGTATGTTCCCAAGAAAAACACACACGAGGGCCAAGAGGCATGAACAAGTATGGTGATAGCAGGATTTGGGTCTAGAGTGACCCAAATGTCCTACAATAAGGGATAGCCTAAAACAAACAAACAAACAAAAAACAAATAACCCAAACAAACAAAAAAACCACAAAAAACGTGCACGTTCATTCAGCGCAAAAACATGGCAACAACAAGGAACGACTCAGATTCCCGGCAATTTCAACACGGTCAAGTCTCAAGAACATACTGTTGACTGGAAAAAGCAAGCTGCAGCCTGACATGCACAGTGTTAACGCAGTTCGTGTAAAATTAAACCTCGCCAAACCGTGCCGTGTATGTTCTATGGGTTCCAGCATGTGGGTGGTAAAAGAGAGAGTGTTAGGAAAACGGCTGGCAGGGTGCACAGTGATTGCCTTTTTGGAGGGGATGAGGTGGGATTAAGGGTGAGGGGGTCAAGGTCATTTTATGCTGTCTGTGGTAGCAAAGAGGAAAGTGAATCTCTTTCCACGTCCCTCCACAAGGGGCCTCAGGCCCTTCTGGGGCCCGACAAGGGTTGGGAAGCAGCACCAGGCTGAGCTGTTGGCCCGGGGGCTCTGCCTGATCTGGAAGGCGGTGACAATCATCACAAACGGAGCGACGACAAGAAGCTGGGGTCTCTCCAACGGCCCCTCTGGGTACACAGGCATGCACATTTCCAAACCGACCGGAAGATGTGTGTGAGCCCGAGAAATCCGGTCAGGCATCGTCCTAGGCGGCCAGACCGAGAAGCACAAGGCTAGCCAGTGCCCCCAGCGTGCTCAGGACCACAGAACACGGCGGAGGCCAAGTCTGCAACTGGGAAGAGACGGCACCCTACAGATACAGGGAGGACAGAGGTCTCCATCGAAGCCCAGGGCCCCGGAGGTGTGGCTTGCCTCCTGGTGGGGCCTCGCTCCAGGGAGACAGGACCGGCCCCCCTACTCCTGGGCACTCACTGCTTCTGTTCCCTTTCTTTGCCATTTTATTTGAAGATATTTAGAGGGTCCTTCTCTTTGCATAACACATTCCTGCGCTCCCACTGAAAAAGCTGTGACCTTCTTGACAGAGGATCATTAAGTCTCCCCTGTCCACCCCCCACCAGAGGCAACCACCATCCCGGTTTATGGGCATCCACCCCCAGCGCGTTTCCAAGTGTGGCGACGCTCTCCCCGCCTTGTCCGTCAGTCACAAAGGGGAGGGAGCACGGCACGTGCTCGGCCTCATGCTCCTGCCACGTACCCATGCATTTCGGTGACACATTCGAACACAGGCCCGCCTCACTCCTGGTCACAGCCACGCTCTCTAATGACTCTCTGACCGAACAGCTCCCCAGCTGATGGTCATTCAGGTTGTTCATAAGCTTTGCGGCAACAGAGGAAGGAACCTCCTTGTCCGTATGTGCACGTGAGAGTAAATCTATAGCAGCAAAGGAGGGCCTATGCTTCCTTCTCTTGAAGGCACTCACGTTCTACTAAAATAAATTTATTTAAAAAGGAAACGTCATATCATTACCATGAGCGAAAAACCAGATTTATGATAAATTGACTGTGAAACAGATTGAGACCCTTTTATTAAACTGTAGCCGAAAGTCTGCTCTTCGGATTCAAAGAGAGACCCAAGAGTTCTACAAGTTCAAAGACAAACTAGAGCCAATCTGAGACCTCCCTGATATAATCGAAGGAACCAGAGGAGAAGTGAAATGGGTTTTCTTATGGACTGTTCCTTTTTTTTTTTTTTTTTTTTTAAGTTTATTTATTTCTCTGAGAGAAAGAGCACACGCATGAGTAGGGGAGGGGGAGAGAGAGAGAGAGAGAGAGAGAGAGAATCCCAAGCAGGCTCCGTGCTGTCAGCTCAGAGCCTGATGCACGGGGCTTGAACCCATGAACCATAGGATCTTGACCTCAGCAGATATCAAGAGTTAGATGCTTAACTGACTGAGCCCCCAGGGGCTCCCTTATGGACCATTCTTTCCAGCACCAACCCCACCTTACACACTCTTCTTAGAGTGAGGCCTTGGCCCTCTTCCCACCAAGTGCTGGGGTCTATGTCCTTTCTCCTGGAACCTGGGTGGGCCTCTGCGACCGCCTGGACCGAAAGACAACAGTCGACGTGATCCCACGTGGTTTCCAAGGCAAGGTCTCCAAACGCCCTTGGAACCAACTTATCCACCATGCTCTGCAGAAGCCCAAGCAGCCACACGGACACCCGCAGACACAGAGCAAGACCCGGGGCCCAACTTGCCAGCCCCCGGCTGATGCCACGTGGAGCGGAGTAGCGCTGCGGAGCCCCGCTGGGCAAATTATAGACCTGTGAGCAACATGAGTGACCCTAGCTGTTGGAGGTGACCCAAGACGCTCACTTCTAGGGTTGGTTGTCACTCAGCGGTGAAGAACTGCACGAGTGGTCACCGTGATGGACTGTAATCGTGTGCGGAATCCAGGCACTCCCGAGACGCTGACTTCCTCCGGCGCCACCAAGAGACCGCACACCATGTCCTGGAAGACTAATCTGGAGAAACAGCTCGGGGCTGGCCAAGCGGGACGCGGGAAAGGTTCTGCAGGGTTTAGCGGCATGGACGGAAAGCAAGGCAGACATGTTCCTGCAGAAGGCGTCGAGGGAGAGGAGGAGAAACGGAACACGTGTGAAGGAGCCACCTTACCACGAAGCACAGGATCGGTACAAGCATCTTGGGCTTGGGGCCGTGGGACCCGGCCTCAGATTCAAGCTCTGCCACTAACAACTATGTGACGCTAAAGCCACTTCCTTCTGTGGGTCCCAGGTTCCTCCCTTAGGAAATCGAGACCTAACCCTTGCAGGGCCGTCGAGGGGATGGGGGAGAGGCCCGGGGCCACTCGGCTCGCAGGGCCCGGCGCGCGTCACGGACACCAGCTGGGCGGCCTTCACCAGCCACGGCTGCTGCCTGGTGGCACCCTAGCTCTCGGGAGCCACGCTTCTCTAGTCAGAGCCCTCCGGCCCGGGGCAAAGTCACGCCTTCTGAATGGAGGCTCTAGACTAAGCGAGGCTGGAGGGACAAAATGATTCATGGTCTTGGGTTGTTTCTCAGAACTGCTACGGGCTCACGGGTAGGTGAGTGACAAGGGCCCCTGGCCTCTCTGAGGGCCTCCCCCCCCAATCCGTGGTTGTCCCTCTAACCTGTCACTCTCCACTGCATCTACCCAACTCACCCCCGACCATGCCCCATTGCCTGCCAATATCCCATCTACCCCTTCCCTCCTGGTTGAGGCCCGCTTCCTGTCTAGACATAAGAAGGCCCTAAGAAGGCAGGGCCCTGGCCGGTCTCTTCACTGCTGTGTACCCCCAGGAAGGTTCTGGGCAGGGGGAGGCACTGAAGAAGTCTTTGTCAACGAGATGGAGGGATGCCAGTGTCTTTTGGTCCTCCGGTTTGGAGGCAAAGGACTTCCCGACCAGCTGTCATTTCAGTTTCTGGGCTGAGGCCTTCCTCCACGGCTCCCCCCGACAGGCCGTGGCTCATTACTGAGCAATAAGTGGGGCTGATTGACTTTTGCTGTATTTAAATAATCCCTTCATGATAAAATATGGAAGCCAATACGGTAATTTAATTCTTGGCGTTGGTGGCTCCAAATGCATTTAGAAGCGAAGTCTTGATCCTTACGGTGGGATTTCTAGGCCGGCTGAATCCCAGCGCTTTGAAATCTAATACTCTGGGCTTTAGAGTCAATTCTTGGAACGCCACCACAGCTGGAGTTTAGATTAGCAACTCCGTATCACTACCAAGCCTCTCAGGCTCCTGCTGTTAACCAGAGGTCAGGACGGGTCCCCGGATTCCTTGAGGAAGGCAGGCCACCCTGGGATTCCTAGACACCGGGCCCATCGCGAGACTTCACAGCTGATAGGAGACCAGGATTTCTTGGTGCACAGAAAGCCACATGACTGCTTTCTCGAGGAATGCGGGGTCCAAGAGTGGCCTGGCTTTCTATTCTAGGATCTGTAGGCGTGCCTGGGATCAGAGAGGCTAAGATTAGTTAAAATGGGATTACGGACCCTCCCCGGAGTCAATGGCTCTGTCCAGTGGGGATTTGGTCCTCTACAATCGCATACGGAAAGACTGTCAGGGCTGGGGTTGAGGGTAGGGGACCCCTATCGACGGCTGCTGGCCTCATGACAACGTGTGTGGAGGGCTCCTGTATAGATGCCGGGCACTGAGTTCCCACCTGACATGCTCCCCAGGATCCTGTAAGGTGGGTTCACCACAGAGGACACAAACGCAGGACATCAAGTAACCTCCCAAGGACACATGACTGATAACGACACATGCAACAGGAAGCCAGAGTGAACATGGGACCTTCCCACCATCCGGAACAAGCTGATTGTAACCCGGATCCCGGTCCTGTGGATGCGGCCAGAGAGAGGACCGATCCTCGTTTCCCTCAGAAAGGGGGTATCCCCAACCTGGGCTAGCTCCTGAGGATGCAGGACGCTGGCTGGCTCTGGCAGGGGGACAGTCAGATGGCCCGGGCTCTCGACAGGCAGGCCCCAGGGGTTCTCGTCTCCCGGTGGCTGACATCGCGGAGCCACCCACGTGGTCCTGGACCGTTCTCGCGAAGTTTCCCCTTCACCGGGCACTTGGTGGCCCCCTCAAGTGGCAGACCTGGGCCCTTCTCTAGGGGAAGGACAAAATTCGCTTCTCTTTCACCCTGGAGCCTCCCCCTTCCTGCCACGGAAGGTGGACTCATGCTGGGCACTCAGGCCGCCCCTCAGGCTCCGTTCAGGAGCAGGGATACGGTGGGAGCAAGGTAAGCCGAGCCCAGGGGCTCACGGGGTCTCCACACTCGCACACAGATGGCAACCCTCTGGAGCTGTCCGACGCTCTGAAAACTGGCCTGTGTGAGACACAGAAGGTGCTCTATGGCAGTGAATAAAGCTTTGACAGGGGCTCCAGGGAAAGCCAGCCTGGCACGGCTCCCCGATGACAGAATGCAGCTGAGGGGAGAGGCCTTAACTGACCAGCAATGCATGGCTGGGAAGCGACTGATGACTCACCGGGCTCAGGCTGGCTCTCCGGGGGGCCTGGGGGAAGAGTTAGACGCAGGCCCCCGGGGCGGTCCATCAGAAGCCCGGCGGGGAAGGGCGGTCCATCTCCCAGTGTCACCACTCCGTCAACATGCACTACCAAAATGAAAATGACAGACGCGCTGGGGCGTAAGAGATCACACACGCAAGTCCCGAGGGCTCTGAAAAGGGTGCCTCGTGCTGGGGGCAGACAGGCACCGGGCCCTGGCAAATTCTACAGACCCACCCTAGGAGAATGGTCTTGCATGAGCAACCCCAGACCTTCCTGAGCCTGATTAATGCCAGGGGGAGACTCCAGGCAAGACCCGGGACATTCTGATGTCAAAACAAGAATGAGAGTCAACTGTTTCCGCGTAGGGTGCGAACAAGCACGCTCAATTAGCTTGGCTGCTTCTCCTGACAGTCAGATCAATCCTTTGAAGAAAATTAAGTAACCGTTTCTCCATCAACCCACGGACAGCTTATGGGTTATTTGCTCCAAGTAGCAATCAATTACTTTGTCTTCTTTGAAGCTCCCTAAAGCCTTCCTTCCCAGCACAGCTTGGGGGCAGCTGTAAAGTGCTATGCTTCCTGGATGGAGAGCAGGTCTTGGAACATTTCTACCACCAGGCACAGGAGTCAGGTCCCTTCAAGAACAAAGGGAAAAAAAAACGCACCGGTGATGGTCCCCTGATGTGCAAAGGGATGCAGATATTAGGACAGGTGCCGGAATCCAGTCACCCGCGGAAACTGTAACCGAGTGCTGGCTCTAGATTTCCACCAGGTCAGCGGGGCTGCCCCAACAGCTGCCACGCTCACCACCTGGCCTTGGGCCCCCTCTCCACGCACCCCTACCAAGAGCACCAAGAGGCAAGCGCCTGAAGCCCTGCTCAGACACCTCTGCGGTCTTGTGCTGCATTCCGACTCTGCCTCTCCCGTAACCACGGCTCTCGACGCGGGGGAGCCACGTGGGGACAGCCACGCGCCAGGCGTCGGGGGCTGCCCGCCTGGAGAGGAGGCGTAGCCCTGCCACTTCCTGGTTGCGGTGACCCTGGGCACGTGACCCGGGGCACACGGCGGCCTCATCTGTAGGCCAGGGTAATAAACCGACTTTATGGCTCCACTTGGTGATGCGTGTGCTGACGTACTGAGGGAGAAGGGTACCGAGGCCTGCAATGTGTCACACGTTGAAACAAAGAAAAGAAGGAAAGCGGTGGTGGATGGAGAAGCAGATACGCGATCAAACGCGCAGAGCGGAAGGGTGGTGGGAGAACCGTTCGGTGTCACCTATCACCGCAAGGCCGTCTGCTGTGCGATTCGTTCAAGTCGGCGGTGTGCTGGACTGTTTTCAGAATAAAACGCCGGGGGCTGAACGGACCTGCTCGGGTTGTCAGGGAAGTCACACAAGCACACAGCGGCGTTGGGACACGGGGCTGGGCAATCAACGGTGATTCTTCACCGACCCCCTGTGTATCACGCTTAATGCAGTTACTGTAGCTCGTCACCCATAGCGCTCTTTCTAGTGATCCCTGACCTTGCAGAATCTTACCATCACCCCGTGGACTCCAGGGCCACCAAGGACATGACGTCCATGCTGACTGTGTTGATATGGGGCGGGGGCGGGGGGGGGGTCTGTCATATGTTCATTCAGCAATTACTCAAGCAACGATGTGTCAATGTCTTCGTGACTGTAAATGACCCCAGAGCAACAACCAACTGGAAGGAAGGCACTGGTGCCTTTTCAGACAGGGAAGCCTGAGGCGTGGGGGAGGCCGGCTGTCTGTCCTAGGTGCCCACAGGCTGGGGACAGTCCTGGGCTGGGGCTCAGCTCCATCTGCTTCCAGAGGAGGGGTTTTCCATGGCCACTTCCTTTCTCTTGCTTGAAAAGCACACGCCATGTCTAGTAAAATAACGTGACCTATTTTCACAAGGTGGCCAAGAAAACCCATCACATGTCTTCACCTTTCCCCCTTGAGAATTTCAAGAGACTTTCTTCTTGGGAGAACAAAAAGGGAGTAATCTGACTTTTCTTGTTCCCTCTCGCCTAGACGTGAGTGTGTGTGTAGGGGGGGGTGTGGGGAGCTCCCTCCGACTGCTCGAGACATCAGGAGGACTTTTTTTGTTGTTGCAACTTGCAAAAAAGCCTTATTCCCTGTTCCTTCTTTGTACTAAACCAAGTTCACAGACAGACAACTTGGTGAAAACGTAATTCCCAGAAACAGAATCCAAATGAGCAGCAATTCCAAGTAGAGCGTGGCACATCCTCTTTCTTATCAAGAGTGACACAGGGGCTGCCACCAGAGGCACCGCGATCTGATCGTTATAATGCACTGGCGACCACACTTATCTCCCAGAATGCCGCATTTGCATGGCACACTGCATAATTTCCTCTCTGAAAATGGCCCTGTTTAGCACGAGTAAATACAGTTACCTAACTCTGAGGCAGCCGAATGGAATACTTGAGATTTCCAAGAAAAGATTTGAATACCTAAGCTCTCCGCTGCACACTGAGAGACAGACGGACACAGAGTCGACTTGCAGCTTTCGGTATGGCTCCCTCCGGCCTGCTACCACTCAGCAGCCTAGCAGCTGATGCAGAAGCCCCAGTGCCCCTCCCCCCACCCCGTGATTCCTCTGCTCTGGGCCCCCCCACCCCCACCCCAGGATGTGGTCAGGCTGACCTGGGCTCGGATCAAGGCTCTGCCTCTCCCTTGTTCTGTTCCTCCACCTGGTCTTTGCCCGGTGGCTCCTAGGTGCCAGGCACCGGGCGACATAACTCTCATGCAGTGAAGGAGGAGGAGTCCTTGCTCCGGGTGACCTTTCTGAGCCCCAGGTGTTTTCCCCTCATCTGAAGAATGGATTCACCACTTGCTTCACAGCGGCTCTGTGAGGAGCAGAGGAGATGAGGTACAGAAAAATCCTGCGATTTCTCTCCACGAGCATGATTGTGTGGGCACATCTTTCTCCCTTCAGATGGAAGGTTCTCGGAGACAGGGTCAAATCTTCTCTTTCCCCTGACAGTTCATCAGAAAAGTGCACAAGGGTATTCTGGTGAGCAGATCCTGACCCAAGGGACTGTCCCTCCCTGGGCTAGGGAGAGTCCTCCTGACAGGGAATACGAGCTAGAGCATTTTCCCCAAAACCTGTGGGGTTTATACTGTTAATACCACTAGAAAAGGCATCTGTGGGGCATCTGTGCACCCACGGGTGCTGACTAGAATTCAGAGAACTCTTCTGGTCCATGACTCTGAGTTTGATTTTCGAGGCCCTTCCTGGGTGGGGGATGTTCTCTCTTGCTAAGAGTCGACCCAGACCCTGGATGCAAGCAGGCCAGCTGTGGAAGAAGAAAATGGCTTCGTAGCTGGAACCACTGACACCCGCTTTTCCCTTCACTGTCTCAGACTTTCCATTCAAAAATTTCTGGGGCATGTTTCCTTGGTGCTACACCCTGTGCTTGACCAAGCGGGCCACAGAGATACACAAGACCTGCCCCCTCAGGAGCTCCTGCTCACTTGGGGAGACCAAGCAAGTAACAATTGCATAGAATCTGACAAAGGCCGTGGCAGGGGGGAAAAAGGCCAGAAGAGGAGTCAGGGAAGGCTTCCTGCAGGAGGTGACATTTTGAACCGCATTCTCCAAGAAGCCCAGACACCTGCCAGAACCGAGCTGAGGCCCCTCTCCGGAGGGCTTGCCGGCTCCTCAGATACTTTCTGACCCTTCCTGGCCCCGCACAGGCTTCCCGGTTTCTGCTAATCCTTTGGGGTTTCCAGGCTCTGCGTTATTTTGGCTGGAATGGCCCGCATTCCCTTGCCTACCACTTGGGTCCTCCCTCCACATCTGTCCCTTCTCTGGACGCTTCCTAGCATCCTAGAGCAGCACAGCCTCAGGGCGAGGAGCACGGGTGGGGGACCCCGGCACGCTGCTGGCTACCCTCGGGTCCTCGGGTCTCTCACCCGGCAAGCGGGGTGGGAACGGCACTTTCCCGGAAGGGCTGCCATGAGCACTAAGGACACCCGTCCGGGGCTAGAAGAGCCCCCTGCACTCGGGAACCATACAATTGTTCCGAGTTCAGAGCAGCGAGCGCGGGCGGGGGTTGGTGAGGACAGAGGGGTGGGAGCAAGGAGAATCCCAGCAGGGCACTTAGGAGGCTTCGGGGCCTCAGGGGAGGCAACTGACCTTTCTGGGTGGGGCCTGAGTTTCCTTCTCCCTCAAATGAAGAGACGGGGACTAAACCGCACGGCTCTTTTCTGATGGGAAAGAAGGTCTAAATTTCACACCAGGGGACACATTTACGGCCGTTTGGCAGAAATTAGTTCACAGAGTGAATGCTTACCGGCAGAGCAGTCTGATTTTTAATTAGCTTGTGGGAATTCCGTATACATCAAACATTAAAGTAAAATATGGGAGGCCTCTGGTGGAGACAAGCCATACCTTGGGGCTTAAACAAAAGCTGTATACTTCACACACCAAACTGCCTGCTTTTAATCGCTCGTGCTCAAACGGAGTATCAGTAAAACGTTTGGCCCTGGGACAACACTTCCAAGGCACGGGATTTAAAGGGATACGGTTACTACGAAACCAAGTCTGATCAGCCCAACTCTGTATCATCCCACGCACCCAATCACCTGGGCATCTTTACATCATTAAGCTGTTTTGAGCCAAATAAGAATCGAGAATCTCAACTATTTTTCCCTCCGAGGTTTTCTTCTTTGAGGAGGGAACTTGGAACGACGCCAGTAAATTCACGAAGAATCAGAGAAGGGGACTCATTCATTCTACTTTGGTTACTCCAGGCAGGCGGGTCCTCACACGGACTGGGAGGACGTGGGGTCAGCAGAAGCGGGGGGGGCATGTGTCGTGAATCAGAGACAGGTGGGGACAAGGTGAGTTTGAGAAACTTCCGTCCGGCGGGGCTGCAGTGTGTGGAACAGGCAGAGGGGCCGGGGTGGGAGGTGAAGGCTCCAGAGGCTGCGGGCTGGTCAGCAAGGGCTGTTTATTCAAGCCATGCCGCCAAGGAGTATAAACAGATGTCCAGGAAATGGGAGCTAACGGAGGGTTGTCATGGCAACTGAAGGTTTTCCCTGTGATTATTTACTGAAACTTAATTCGGGTCTTTAATTGGAAGTTTATAATGAAGAGCCAGTCTGGGTCTTACAGGATACGTGAAAAAAGGGCTCACCAAGGACATACAGAGAATTCACAAGATTTCCCGATCATGTCATTTTTTTATTAGCATTATTAATTCAACAAATATTTACTGTGTCTCTGCTTTGTGCCAAGCACAGTCCCAGGTACTAAGGATGCAGGGGTGAAAGAGAAGGTCCCTGCCCTATGCAGCTTATAGTCTGGTGAGTGCAGTCAGACCACAAAGGAAGAACTGAAATAAATCTATTAGTAGGAATTGTACTAACACAATGGGAAGGGAATGCTTAACCTGCTGTACAGTCTTTTCAAAAGTTCATTTGCAAGTCCTACAGTTAAAGAGACTGGTTTCGAGGGGCGCCTGGGTGGCTCAGTTGGTTGAGTGTCTGACTTCGGCTCAGGTCAGGATCTCATGACCAGTGGGTTCAAGCCCCGCGTCAGGCTCTCTGCTGACAGCTCAAAGCCTGGAGCCTGCCTCAGATTCTGTGTCTCACTCTCTCTCTCTCTCTGCCCCTTAACCACTCGCACTCTCTCTCTTAAAAATAAACATTAAAAAATTACAAAAAAAAAAAAAAAAAAAAAAAGGACTGGTTTCGAAAGCTCTTTTGGCAAATCCTGCAAAAAGACTTTTCCAAAAGTTCCGCTTACAAACGCACACCTATACCAATGTCAAATAATAAGTTACAGCTCGTAGAACATTTTTATAAGCACTTGGCTCTGTGCTAAGCCCTCAAAACAATCCAAGGAGGAAGGTGCTATTATCACCTGCCGGTTACCGATGAGGAAACGGAGACCCTGACGGGGTTACTGACTTGCCCAAGGTGGTGACGCTGTGATTTTCAGTAAAGGTCAGTTCCCAGGACGCCAGGCAGGAAATGCCCATCGTGAGTCAGGGCCAAGTTCCTCCACACACTCGAAACCAACCCCCGGTCGTATAAAAAGGATTCTGTGGGTCACGCTCTGCGCTCAGTTACGTGAATCCGGACCAGCGGAGGAGATGGTGTTTGACCACCTGTGCCCAGACACAGCTGCGGTGACTTCATTTTGATCGGGCTGCATGGACATCGCTGCCTTTAGCTACCTTGCCCATCTCTTGGCAGAGGAAATCTGCCACCAGGGACAGGGAATGGTTCAAGAATGACAGAGATCTTGGCAGAATGGTAGGAGGGAACAGAAGGTGCCAAGAAAGCCCAGCCCGTAGGAGCGGAGAGCCCCACACATCTTCCTCTTTGCCATAGCGTGGCCGGTGCTGAAAACCCCGTACCTTCTTAAGCTTGAGGCACAGGGCATGTTCTCAGAGCTAGGACGCCAGAGGTTCAAACGTGTTAGGCAAGAGGGAAGCAAAGAAAAGGCCTTTATTTGAAAGCTTGCCAGGCTGTCTCCTGGTAAGTTAGAAGAAAGCCCAGGCAGAGGAAGGAAAGGCCAGGCTGCAGAGACCTGCCCGGTCGCTGGGCAGGGGTGCAGCCATGCCTCTGACCGCCCACCCCCCCGCCCCACGCCCCAAGAATCACAGGCCCCACCGTTTCTACTGCCTGCCACGTGCTGGGTGTTTACACACAGTGCGGGCTCTGGGCCTCCACTTCCCCATCTGTAAATAGGGGCGATAACAGCACTTAGCTCCCAGGCACTGGGGAATAAGCCGGTGGAGGTCAGCGCCCAGCACACATCGTGGTTCTTGTCATCACTGTTTCACCTGCCTCCGGGCCACATACAGGGGTATTTACGGCTTGGCAGGAGCAGGATTCCGAAAAGACTCCCCAAACCTGCGCTCTTCCTGCTTCCTGAGCCCATCCCTCCCCCACCCGACGGCGCTGCCCAACAGGACTTCGCGCACGGAGGGAAACGTCCTGCGTGCGTACTGCCTGGGGACAGGAGCCGCCAGCCACAGGCAGCTGTTCCAGTGAAAATGAAGTAAAATGAAAATGTTCGTTCTTTGTTGTGCTGACCACCCAGGACCCCGAGCCTCTCAATGGGCCAGATATGGTTGAGGGGCAGAAACTTTAGTTTTATTCACACTGAATGTGCCCGTCACTCGCTGAATAGACAGCTGCATGCAGGCAGTGGGAACCAAGAAGAAAGGAGTCCCGAGCACTGTGTGGGCTTGTGAGAAACGGCCTGGCTTCAACTCCGGCTAGAAGCTCTGTGTGAAAATGACCTGTCTTGGGAAAGCCGGGGGACAGGAGACGGCGTGACCCTGGGCCGGGGAGCTCCCTGACCCAGAAAGGATGGCTCTCGGCTCACTCGGCGTGGGAGCCTCAGCGCCCACGTGTCAGCCCCATGGCCCCTGCAGATCCCACAGAGGGACACATCCCACCCAGCTCTCTGGAGCACTGGGGATGATGGCACGGCCACGGTCACAGCACCCCTCGGCTCACTCCTGGGCCATCTGCTTCTCTCCGGCGAGGCCTCTGAGGACACACAGGGTTTGGGTGTTCGCTGCCCGGGTGTCTCTGCGTCCTGGCCTCCACGTGGGGCTGGGCGCAGCAGAGGGGCAGGAGAGGCCCGTGGGAGAAACAAGCTGCCAAGTTCCTCCCACACATCTAGCCCTTGGAACGACAGCTGGAAAGGCTGCCACGAAGACATCCACCACGGAAGGAGACCCGGTGCTCACGGTGAGGGCCACTGAGAGCCTGACGCGCCCAGGCACCGGCGGTCAGTGCAGGTCTCAGGACTCTGGACTCAGGGGCAGGCCCGGCAGAGGGTGGACAGAGCCCCGACACGATTATGAAGGTTACACTGAGGCTCCTTACTCCTGGCTCTTCAAGGAGAAGCTCTGTAGCCGAGCCCACCCTCCTTGCTGAGGAGCCTGACAGTTTTCCCAGGGGGAAAGGGACTCAGCGGCGACACAGGCCGGGGTGGACATACCTGGTGGCTGTTTAGACTGTCCCGTGGTCCTCCTGTCCCGGGCGTGCACAGGCAACCTTCCCGGCAGGCGGGCTCACGGTCCCTTCTACAGAGAGGAGGCTGAGCAGGACGTGGTTCGGACGCTCTGCCGTCTCCCTAAACTGGGTGGGTTTTGTTTTGCGAGCGGGCACTGAGTATCCTGATGGTCACCGTGAGAGGCCTCAGCTAAACCTTACAGCAATGGCTCCCAACTTGGCTGCATATGGAATCTCTTGGGGATTTTTAAAACTACCGATGCCAGCTCCCACTCTGGGCAGTCTGATTTCAGCAGTACGGGGCGCGAGCCGGGCGCGGGGCACGCGCTGGGCATGGGGAATCTGCTCTGCAGCAAAGCTGCAGACCACTGCCTTCTAGCGTCACCTGAGGGGGCTGGCACCCCTCCCCACTCCCCTGGCCCAGCTTGGGGGAGACAGCCTTGGCCAAGGCCACACCTGATCAACAATGAGCTCAGCCTTGCTGGAGAGGCTCGTGCACCTGCATGAGCATGCAAGGAACCTGCAGCCCGCTGCTCACTGAAAACAAAATGGAACACAAAACCCTTTCCTTTATCTTACTCTGAGACACTGGGACAAGATGTTACAGGGCCTTCACAAAACAGATGTCCACCAGGGCCAGAAAGCTGGCGAGTTTCTCAGGCACAGTGAGGGCACACTGAAAAAACACCAGTAAATACACGAAGCTGTAATGCCATCCCAGGTCTGACGGATTGCTTACAGCATCCTTGGGAGTTAATTACAACAGCCCTGAACTGGGTCCTATATGTCAGTGCTCTCTGCCATTAATGATTCAAGTAAAGAAAGACGTAAAATAATAGGGCAGGGAAAGAAATTAATTGAGCTAAGCCTTTTAAAAATATTTCTGATACATCAAATTCTAATTAAAGATTAACACACACAATGGAAATATTAAAAGGCACTTACAAAGGCCCCCGGAACACAGTGAGAGCACGAAATCTGGCAAGGGTGAGGGGACTGGTTAAATCTTTCAGATAAGGATTGGTAAGGGATGGGAGGCATTTCCTTACAGCTGTGGATTTAAATCAGGAAAGCAGCCCTGGGTTACTCACACTGTTGTTCCAAGCTACAGCTTTCCTGGAAGGCAACTTGGCCACAGGGAAAGAAAACCTTTCAACTGGGCTTGCCCTTGAACCTCCAAGTCCACGTCTAGAATCTCTGTGGCCTCGCAGGAATTCAGCTATAGGGAAGTTCACAGAGAGAGAGAGAGAGAGAGCGAGAGAGAGGGAGGGACGGAGAGGGAGAGAGAGTGTGTGTAGGGGGCTTAAATGAGGAAAAACTCACCAATTAAGAGGAACATAAATCTTAGCAGACCCTCATCATTGGGTATTACAGAGTCAGTAGGGGAAAATGCTGTTAAAACCGTGTTTCATTTTTGTACCACCCTAAGGATTTTTCCATAGTTGTTCCATCTGTCCCTCCCTTTTAACTTCTATGTATTTTAAAAGGAAACTCTGTATCATTTACACAAGTGCAAAATTAGCATCATCTGTCAATAAGGGGCACAACTATTCATCCGGACTAAACATTCACAGGTGTACGACCCAAGCCATCACGGGGTGGGGGGGGCACCTTGACAAGGACAGCTGAGAAGGACGGGGTGGGGGGGGCACCTTGACAAGGACAGCTGAGAAGGACGGCCGAGGACGTGAAAAACAGAACTTACCAAACAGCATGCACAGAACGACCTCGTTACGTGTAAATAACGCAAACTCATGGTTATCTCTGGGTTATGGTAGGATTACAAGCAATCTCTATTTTCTAAACTTTCTACAGGAGCCAATAATACTTTCATAATAAAAAAAATTTTTTTTAATATTTATTTTTGAGAAAGAGAGAGAGAGAGAGAGAGAGAGAGAGAGAGAGATAGCGAGCGAGCACAAATAGGGGAGAGGCAGAGAGAAAGGGGGACATTGCATCTGAAGTGGGCTCTGTGCTGATAGCAGCCAGCCTGTTGTGGGGCTTGAACTATGAACCGTGAGATCCTGACCTGAGCCTTAGTCAGATGCTTAACTGACTGAGCCACCCAGGTGCCCAAAATGTTTTTAAACTTTAGTGGTCCTGTATTTCTCCTATCGGTCCCTATGTTTTTCTTGGGATATGGCTCTGGAAGGACACACACCTGACTAAAACCTGGTTATGTCTGGGGAAGTGGGGCTGGAGGGGAGGCATCACCTAGTTTTGCTTTCTCACAAGGACAATGTATTTGTACGGTATTTGCGTAATTAGAAGTTACTGAAAACCATGAACTGCCCTTTGGGGCCAGTCTTAGATCATTGCCATGCTTCTAGCTTCTGTGTTTCTTGACCATCCGATGGCATGTAGCCGACTGCCAGGCCTCTGCTCCGGAGGATGGTCCTACTGGGCACACAGCTGACCTAGAGAGGATGCCAGGCCCGATCACAGTAAAGACAGGCAAGCGGAGACAGCTGAGGACCCAGGGCTAGAAGACGATATGGCCAGGCTGGGGTCAGGGCCCATACTGCCTCCAACCTTTACGGGGGCTTTTTCCTGTTCCTTCTGGTTCATTCTCTGCTCCCCTTTCTTCCTGCCACCCTCCCTGTCTTTCTTCTTTCTGGGTTTCGCTCTTAGAGCATGGCCTAGAAAAGGCAAGCTTTCCACGTTCCATAACATTACCGCCCACTTTTTCCTGCTATTTACATCAAAGATCCCAAGATCACACATTTGAAACAGAATGTCATTTAAAAGATTACCAACTTAAAAAAAAAAAAAAAAAAAAGATTAGCAACCGTTCAAAGAAGAAACAAGTCATGGAAAATCTGACTTTCATTCTGGTTCTGCTTGATCACACCTCCCAAGAAGAAAGGAGAAACTTCAAAGGCATCCCGGGGACCGAGGGAGCCCAGAGCCTCGAAAGGTTATGTGCTTTGCCGTGCAAATTCACCGGTGGACCACTTTTTCCGCCCTGATGAGGGGTGCCATGTTCAAAGGCCCACAGCCCCTCTAAAGTGGCCCCCACTGCTTCATAATAAGGATAACTTGATTCATTCTACAGACTTTATCGATTTAAATGTGATTCATGTAAAATTCATGGCAACCACGCAGAGCTAACTTTTTACAGTTGAGTTATATTATGAACTATACACAGCAGAGGCTGTAGGGAAATGAGAGAAGGCATATTTGGGCAGTGGGGGCCAAGGCAGGCATGCAGGGCCCCGAAGGAAAAAGCGGCGGGGAGGGTTATTTTCTAAAGAACTCAGATGCACACGAGATGCACAAGGTCAGTTCTCAAGAAGGGAAATGGCTGGTTATGTGTGGTCAGCTGTGGCAACAAGAACTTGGACTGGGGGCGGGGAGGGAGTGCCTGAAAAGGCCTCAACCTTGAGCGGCCTGGGCCTCCTGTGGGACTCAGAGGCCCCTGCCTGAGCAGCTGGTGCCTGGGGGGCCCGTTAAGCCACAAAAGCGCCGTCTGCCTCCTCCCACAAACCCTGCACCTGCAGGTGAAGCCTGGCCTTCGTGGATCGGGTAGGGGCCCTTCAAACTGTTTACTGTAATCACACACCAGGCTGGAAACTTCTCAGGCAAGGCCCGACCGGGACTGGCGTGGACCTTCTGGGTCAAGCCCCTGGAATCCCTGACTCACGTCACCTTTGAGTTTTCCTTTGAGGCCCTGGAGCCTGCGTCTTGTGCCACTCAAAGGTGACACAGCAGTGGGGCCCGTTACAAGGTGGTTCATTAGGACCCAGGCTGGGAAGGGCCCTACAGAGCCAGCAGGCTCCCCAGACAAAAGGCTGAGGCTGGGGTGTCCCTTAGAAGAATGGGATCAGTCCTATTTCCTGAAGCCACCGCTATAAAAGAAGATAGAAATAAACCGCCATGGCCCTGAGTGGGCCGGGGAGACCTGCCCATCATTCAAAGGCGCTGGCCCCCACTCCTCCCTCTCTGACAGGTGTCCAGGCCAGGAGCCGCCGCTATCACCCTCCGGCTCCAGGTGCAGTGGGAGGTGCCTCCCCTAGTCCCCGCCTCCAGGCCGGCTACCTCCTGGGTGCCCGCGCCTATGGCTGTGAAAGTGGCCATTCTGGAGCACACATCCCAGGGTGCCACGCCTCTGCTTGAGGCACAGCTTGCCCTTCCTTCCGAGGGTACCCCCTCTCGCCGCCACCATGCTCTCTGTGCCCTCTGCTCTCCCGCCCGAGATGCCGCTCGGCCCTGGGGCCCGTCCTGCCCTTCTCTGGACACACTGTGCCTCCTGCCTGGCGTGCTCCCGCCCACCCCTGAATGCCTGGCTGATGTTTCCTTCTTCAGAAGTAAGCTTACTTTTAAGAGAGATTTATGTGGTGGCTACCCAGTGCCAGGCAGCATGCAAGCAGAGAGAAGGCCGATCTGCCACTGCCCTCCTTCCACTCAGGGAAGCAGAGAAGAGACAAGGACCACCAGGTCACGCTCCACGGACGGTAATGACAGCTGCCAGGTGCTGGGCATTCACACTACAGGCCAGGTGCTGGACCAGGCACTTCCTGCTCTGTTACGGAGGAATCCTCACGATAGCCCTGTTTTACAAATGAGGAAACGGAGGTCCGCAGAGTTTAAGGAACTTGCCTGGAGTCCTATCACTAACCGATGATAGCCCTGGAGCTCAAACCCCTGATAGACTGACTCTGGAAGGAAGCCCTGCTCATACCACTGTGCCCAGAGCAAAAGAAAGACAGGAAGAAAAAAAGAAAGGAAAGCACAGGTTTTGCGGAGGGGCGGGGGTGGGGTGGGGTGGGACAGGGAAGTGTTCAAATGTTCAAATTTCCATTTGCAAATCAACTTCCAAGGAAATTCTGGAAATGCCCGCAAGCCAGGGAAAGGCCTAAGCGAGTTTTCAAAGAGCTCACTTCCAGCCGTATGCTGGGCTCCTGTGTATCAGCCCCAACCAGGCCCTCCAGCGAGGAGGGAAGCATTCCAACCAAGGGAACCCACGGCAGTACCAGCTGCCATGTGACATGGCTGGGGACTGCCCCCAGGGGGTCAGAACACCCTTGCTTGGGACCGGGTACATGGGTACCCCTTTCCTGCAAAGAAAGGTAGGTCCTTTAGAAAGGGGACAGGCCGCGGCTCAGTCACCAAAGGCCCAGCAGGTCACATTCTGCAGCCGTCGTAAAACTCTGGCTCACATGTCACAGAGGCTTGCCGTGTTTCAGGCACTGTGCTTGGGGCCCTCCTGACAATTTTCATTTTCCAGATGAAGGAAACTCAGGCTCACGCTCAGTGTCATGCCAAAGTCATCTGGTGGGAAGTGGCAGAGCTGGCTCGAGGGCCTCCGGCTGGCAGCCGGCCTCCGGGGCACACCGCTCACCCTCCGCCTCCTCCTGCCCCTGCAGCAGGGCCCCTCCCTATGTGACCTGGGGGACCGGGCTCTGCCCACCCCAAAGCGGCCCTCTTCCTCGAGTGCCTGACACTGAACAGGCCAGAGAGCTTTCACTGAAAGGCACACACAGCTTCCTTCCACCCTCTGGAGTAAGTGATTTCTTCCTCCGCACAGGCTCCCAGTCTCCTGTTTCTTTTAATAGAAGCAGTTCACAGTGCGAGGTGGGGCAGATATAAACATAGAAGGAAAAAGTGCTTACCGCAGGACTTTACTAAGAAAGGAGGCCGGAAGCTTTAAAAGCAAAATCCACCGGACCCCCAAGTCACAGGACTACGGATTCGCTGGCAGTGGGGCGGGGGGGGGGGGGGGCAGGGGGGTGGAGAGGTACTGGAAATGGCCCGCCAGCATCCCACTGTTCCCCGAGGATGCTCGTGGTGCCAGGATTCTGGTTCTGGTCCCCCACGCTGTCTTTCCTGACCAGTCCCCGAGCACCATCCGGCAAAGACACAGACATGGGAAAGGAAAGGCGCGCTCCTAAAGCTCTTGAAGCCAAGGATGTCGACGGGGACAGGACATCGACGGGCAGCCCGCGGGACTGACGAGCCTTCATTCTCACGAGGCAGGGCCCCTTCTGTGCTTCTGAGGAGCCAGATTCACGCAGGGGACGTACGCTTTCATGAGACGGGGATCTGGCCAGGAGCCAAGCATATTTCTGGTACTATTTTAAAACAAACATCTGCCGGGTGGAAGACCGGGAACGTCTGAACGGATATTCGGAGAGCGAAGAATGACAGAGGTTTGAGAGGACACAGCTGTGTGTCCTTTAGACACGGATGAGAGAGAGAGTCAGCAATTGCAGCTGTGGGGCCCTTTGATGTGCGGAGACAGCGACGGTGGGGGAGACCACAGGGCTGCTTGGTTGCGATGGCACTGTGGGCTGGGGGGGGGGGGGGCTGCTGAACCCAGGCTGGGAGCTGGACCCGCGCTCCCTAGCAAGCGGCCTTGCCCTTCTCTGAGCTGGGTCTTCCCACAGGCCGCTTGGGATCTGGGAGGTGGGACTCCCGCGGCTCCCTCTGAATACTCAGGCAGGCTGACAGTGCTTAGGGGCTGGCTGTGTTTCCGTCCCCGAGGTCACACTGGCACAGATTCCGAAGGCTCGTGGTGGCTGGGGAGGGGGAGGGTGGAGGCCATGGGCACCCCTTATACTGCCAGCAAGAGGCCCCGGGGGTCCGGCTGCTTTGGTGAAGGTCAGTCTGACGGCAGCTCGCACAGCATCAAGACAGCGACCTCTCACCTGACCCTTTCGCAGCTAGGATTCCCTCCCACCACCGCACGGCACTTGTGAACGGAGCGGGTCCAGAGGCCCGACTCTCCCGGTTCTTTGGGACGGTGGACACCTGGAATCGGTTCACACACCCATCGGTGGGGGCGGCTGCAGGAGGGCGGCGCTCAGGGCACTTCTGTTTAATGCAACAACGCGCAGACGAGTTCCACCCATGTCTCCCACCCGTGTCTCCCAACACAGGAGAGCCCCCGCTTTTTTTTTTTTAAACATTTTCTTAAATGTTTATTTATTTTTGAGAGACAGACACAGAGCGTGAGCAGGCAAGGGGCAGAGAGGGGGAGACACAGAATCCGAAGCAGGCTCCAGGCTCTGAGCGGTCAGCACAGAGCCCGACGCGGGGCTCAAACTCACGAACCACGAGATCGTGACCTGAGCCGAAGTCGGACGCTCAACCGACTGAGCCACCCAGGCGCCCCAGGAGAGCCCCACTTTTAACTGCAAAAACCCAAGCTGTGGACCAAGCTGTACGTGGTCCATTTGTGTAAAAACTACAGGGACAGTCACACATTTGACAACTATTTATCACGTGCCTACTAAGTGCCAGGCCCCATGTCGGGCTGGGCTGATGGTGGTGAGGGAGACAAGTCTGTGTGCACAGGCACGAACTTATTTCAGGGCAGGTACAGGGAACAGGATCTACGAGGACACGTGTCTGGAGCGAGCTGGGGTCGCCGCGGGAATGGCTGGGGGCTCGGGGAAGGCCGGCTGCGGGAAGGTTGGGAGGTGGAAGGGGCACTTTCATTTTTTACACAACGTACCGACTCAGGTTTTTACAACGCAAATGTGCCTCCTTATTGTTCGGTGACGTGAGGTTACTGACTCGATGGCAGGACCTCTGCCTGACTGGGCCCAGGACAGGTACCCACTCTGTGGGTGGACGAGGGGCCACAGATGGCATGATGAACGGGCCAATTTTCCACCCAATGCCAAGGTTTCGACTGTGCATTGTTTCCAGGCCCTTAGGAAAAGAGCAGGTGCGCAGGGCACTAAATCGAGCAGCCCATCAGTCTACTCTGGAGCCTGGAGCGGTGCATCAGAGGGCAAAGGACCCCCTGACAGGGCTCGGCAGGGGTCACTGTGGGCCTTCTCCAAGCAGCCCTCTCTGGGTGTGAGAAAACACAGAGGTTTTCGGGGCCCGTTCTCCATCCCCAGTTCAACGTGGGTGGCCGGTCCCACCACGTCCTAGCCGCGTACCCTGGCACCAAGGCGAGACTCTGTCCTCAAGGGCGCAAAACGAAGACGTTACCTGCTTCAAAGATGCAGAAAGTTTCCACAAGAATGCCCCCGACCCCCACCTCAGTGAACCTATGTAAAAGGGGACCAATGAATTGAGGTGCGTCCCCAAACGCCTGGAGCTTTGCATCAAACGCGACCCTGCGCCAATTTATCTGCATTTTCAGTATCTATCCGTGTGACTGTGATACGTAATTTGTATGTATTCTCTGCTTCCCTCAACGGTTGATGAGGCAGGAGTAAAACGTTCTTCCCCGGGGCGAACTGGGAATCCCGGGTTGAATCTTACTATTACTGAAACCCAGCCTTCTAAACTAACCCTCAACCAAGCAAAATCTGTCCACGTTTAATATCTCTAGGTGGCCATAAAACAAAACAAAACAAAACACCAAAGTAGTTTAGCGTTCACTTGATAAATTAAGAACGACAGTGCTGGACATTACACGTGGTTTCACAAACTGCCTCTGTCTTGCTGCTCTAGGATGAAAATTACAGCCTGACCCCTAGGGAGGGAGAGGCTTCTTCCTGGACGCCCTGGGCACCAGCCGGGGCCGTGTGGACAGGCAGGGTCCCAGAGGCAGCTGACAAGTAAACCATACGTGCAGCCCCTAGGGGACGTGAGAGGGTTTGAGAAGGCACGCGTGTGAATGGTTGCTTTTATTTTGGTCATTCTGTATTTATCTCCGTGTGCAGTGAGGAAAACACACACTGGGCTTATGGATCCCCACATTTCATGGGTCCAGGTGAGGATTCGCCCTGCCTACCCTGGCCCCAGGAGGGAGAAAATGTGACGATGTTAAAATATATATATATATTAAATCAATGATAATACAGTAGGTTCTCTGACACGGCCAACCTCTCCGAGGTGGTGCTTGAATGCCGCCAGTGGGCGGGAGGCGCTGGCACCTGGACACAGAAATGTCTCTGCAGAGCTGGGATGGGTATGAATTGAATGGAAGAGACAGGGCAGCACCGATTCAGAAGAGGACGCCAGGCTCTGGAAGGGCAGGGACTGGGAGCACCCAGGCGGTCACGCCCGTCTCTCTTAGGCAGGGGTACAAAGCGACCCGGCTGCCGCTGCTCTCGGACCTGCACACGTTGACACGTCTCGGCGAAGTCTGTAACAGGGAAATCCGCTACCCGGGACTCACTCTCCCCAGGACTCATCACAGCAAAGCACTGTAAAGACAATGTGACTCTCCCACAGAGCCCCTCCTAAGGATACCTCGAAAGGGGGGAACGGTTACCATCCCCGTGGTACAAGTGACGGTAAGTGACCTGCTCAGGGCGCAGAGACAGGAAGTGAGCCGTGAGGGGCCGCAGGGCCCATGCTCCAAACCACCACACCTACGACCCTACCCCTCAGGCCCTGGTGCGAGCCCAGGGACCCCGACTTGAGCCTTCTCCTCGGCTTGGAGCTTTTGTGCAGAAGCCAAAGTTCCCCGGACGGAATCTTCATGGAAACCAAGCCCAAGAACGACGGCAGTGAAGGCAGGAGGGCACTTTCAACAGAGTGGCTCTGTGCTTTACATACGTGGTCTTACATTATCCTCCTGACACCCCTGGTGAGAATCCGTTATTTATTATCCTCCCCACCCCCACCTCCTGCACAAGGGAGGAGATTGAAAACCTGAGAGGCGAGGTCACTTTCCACGGCACACAGCCACCAAGTGGCAGAGCCAGAAATAAGACCCAGGCCAGCCAGCCCCCAAAGCTCCCATTCACACCCACCCTGCTCTCCAGCCTCCCCCACCACGCAGGCCTCAGCCTCGCGACCCGTGTTACTAGCTCTCTGGGTGCAAATCAGTCCCGAGCCCCCACAGGGGCAGGCCGCCAAAATGCCCAAGATGTGTTCACGCTCTCCCAGCTTCCCTCTTTTCCGGCAGTGGTACTGGGGCGCCGGGGTAACCCAAGGTCAGCTCTGGGCCTTCCACTGGCACCTGCTGCTCAGCCAGCGACAGGGATGACTCAGAAACATGATCGTGTGCAAATTACGGCCACATCCCGTCCCTCCCACCCGGCCTCCACAGGCCTGGTCCGTCTCAGCCCAGCCCGGAATTTGCCTCATGTTTCAAAATGGGTCCAGGCCCTAATTCACCGAGGTCCTCCCTTTCTCTTTCAGTCTGTCTTTGTGCCTCCTTCACTGCCAGCTCCCCAGCTTTCTTTCTGGGTCAGCAGGGGGCAGGCCTGGGTGTCCCTGATCCCCAAATCCCCAAACGCCAGCTGCTGACCTCAAGAGGTTCCCAGGGACCAGCAGAGAGGGTGTGCACTCTTGAACGTGGCCGAGACCTTCACCGGATGCCGAGCAGCCACACCCTCCCCACCCCACACCTGGGAGCCAGGGAGGCAGCCGGGCATCCCTATGGGGCAGGAGGGCCTGGGGGGGGTGGGCGGTCAGGGCCCTCTGGCTCTTTCACTCCCCTCTGCCCCTCGTGCTAGGACGTGGGTGCCCTTCCCACTGGTGGAGCCTCCACCAACCTGGTCCCTGAGTGATGTGGGGAGCGAGGTACCCACCCCCCCGCCACCGCCCCCCGCAGACCCCTGTAGTGCCAGAGAGGTCTGTGTTGGGTTAAGCCAGCCTGGCCTGACCCGAAGAATAGAGCCCATGACACCTGGCACTGGGGTCCCACACACAGTGGGATGAAACCCCTGGAGGTAACGCCACGAAGGTGTCCTTGGCTCTGGCATCCCAAAGCACATCGGCAACAACCGAGTGTTTGTCACACGCATTCCCCCTTAGGGCCACTGTTAGGGTGTCGGGCCTCGTGACTCTCATCTTGCAGATGGGAGAGCAGAGACGTGTAAAGATGAAGGGGGCAGCTGAGGCCTCGTGGCGAGTGACAAGTGTGTCTGCCCTCCCTGGGGGCTCACTCCGAGGCAAGTTTTCTCTCTCCTTCACTAAAATTGTCAGGCCGTTTGTTTTTTATAAGCCACAGATGTGCCCTCTGACCATCCAATTAAGGCTTGCGCTGTGAAAGCGGGTCTGTCCTGTTACGTTCTGACAGCCGGGACAAAAGCCCCTGCCCGTGGTCCCAGCAGGAGCGGCGACAAGGGCTTCGCAGCCCCGTCCGTGGAGGAGCCCTGCGCTTGGCCCAGCTGAGAACGGGTGCTGGAGAGGTGCATTTCAGGGCCCCCTAGACGACGACAGACTCTGGGAAGAGGGGCTCTGGGGCTGGCTCCCTTCCCCCACCCCTGACAAAGGCACCTGCCTGCTCTCTCCGCAGAAGAACTGATTTATACGCAGGGCCAGGAGAGGCCTCCCAAACCAGGGCCCACACGGCTGTGAGTTATTCCAGCCGACGCACAGCCATCTGGCCGCGGGCCCTCTTTGCCTCCAGAATTGATGGCGCGGTATTAATTTTCCTCGAGGGAATCACCATCCCTGCCCGGGCTGCTGCTTCCTCAGCAGCATCTTCCAGGGGGGCTGCACAAGGGCGGGCATTTCAAGTGACTGGAAGGAACATCAGGTAGAATGCACTGTGATTTACTAGGTATTCTGACGTACCGACGGATCTTTAAGAGTTTCAGATCGCCTCTGCGCACAATGTGGGTGACTCACAAAGGCCGGCGAGTTCCAAAGACTAACGCTGGGCCCTCGAATCCAGCCTCGAGCTCCTTCCGACTTCCCAGTGAGAAGAGACACCAAGCCGGCGTGAGGAACGATGTCAGATGTTTGTGGGACGGCACGTTTACAAGGATGCCCACGTGCCCTTGGAATCACGGCCTGGGGTGTGAAAACAAGGCCAGTGTCCTCATTTATGGGCCCTGCTCCTAAGCCACTTCGCCACCTCCATTCCTCCCTCGCCAGCAAATCTTCACCGGGTGCCCACTGTGCTGTCAGCAGCAGGTTCAACTGTGAAGAGTGAGGGTTTCCGCCCCCAGGCACCTCGGTACCCACGCCAATCAAATAACCACACGAACTCAGAAAAGCACAAATGGTGGCCAACGCCACGAAGACAGTGAGATCCCAAAGAGGTTTTGCTGGGAGGTGAGCTATGTGCAGAGGTCTACAGGATGCCGGGGAGATGGCCAAGCAAAGGGACCGCGGTGGCGGAAGAGATCGTCCCAGACAGAGGGGCAGGCTCGTGCGACAGTCAGAAGCAGAGGGGAGCAGCGCCGCGGACCAGAAACAGAGGAGGGCAGCTGGGTCCCAGAGAGAGCAGTGTGGCTGGAGAGCGGCTGAGGATCAGACCGCTCAGGCCCGAGGGCCCGGGGGGTCTCGGGCCTCGACCCTGACAACGCACAGAGAGACAGCGAGGGAGTGCGGAGCTTGGGGGGGCTGCCAACGGGGGCTATGTGTACCTGCCTCCTGGGCCGGGTGAAAAGTCCGGTGCCCGTTTCCATCCCTGGCCGAGCACAAGCACACACAAGCCGATCAGAGCCGTCCCTTCTCCCTCGGAAGGGCACACCCCATGGCAGGTTCCCCTCAGACGGCCTGCCCGGCCCTCCCTGCCGACAGAGGAGCTCCCCAGGCAGGACCGGGGGCTGGGGCTCAGGGCCGAGGCACCGTGTTTATTCCGGGCTCACAGCCCCACCTTCCACCGCAACCGGCATGGGGGAAGCTGGAGGTGTCATTACATGCGCCGCGGAAGAACCAGGCTTCAGGTGGGGACTGGCCAGGTGGCGTCAGGACGGATCAGAGGTCGGGGAGCGGGGGGCTTGCTGGGTGTGAGCCTGGGAGCTGGAGCGCAGTGGGCCGGGGTCAGGTGCTGGTGGGAACTCTCCCGGCGGGGGGGACCTCTACACGTAAATCCTCAGGCAGCACTTGGCAGACGGGTGAGCCGCCGGGGAGGGGCGGCTTCTGCCACCCCCACGCTCCAGGCTGACTTTGAGTCTGGAGGACTTCTCAGAGCCTTTGACTGGGTCCTCCAGGAAGTCGCTGCTATCGCAAGGGGCTGGGGCCAGGAGTTAAACCTGAAGACTTGCCGGGGGAGGAACTGCGACCAACGGGGAGCCCCCACCATCTCTGTAACTGGGCAAAGAAACCCTTGATGTGCAGCTGACGGTCTACCTCCCACAGTTTCCAAAGCTACACACAGTCTCACGCCCACACACGACCTAACAGCCAAACCGGGATGGAGATTTGCCAAACATGGAAGTTTTTTGTTTGTTTTTTTTTTAATTTTTTTTTTTCAATGTTTTTTATTTATTTTTGGGACAGAGAGAGACAGAGCATGAACGGGGGAGGGGCAGAGAGAGAGGGAGACACAGAATCGGAAACAGGCTCCAGGCTCCGAGCCATCAGCCCAGAGCCTGACGCGGGGCTCGAACTCACGGAGCGCGAGATCGTGACCTGGCTGAAGTCGGACGCTTAACCGACTGCGCCACCCAGGCGCCCCAACCAAACATGGAAGTTTTAAATCTTGGTGTCCAGGGTGGGAGGGAACCGCTCCCCTGGAGCCCGCTGTGAGCGAGCGACCTCAGGAGGAGCGAGCGACCTCAGGAACGACCTCCCTTTGGTTTCACGAGAAGAGGCAGAGCCCCTCATCTCTGTGCCCAGGGTCCCGTCGGGCACACGGTAGGGCTTCAGCAGCAGGCTGCTGATCACATTCAGAGTCCTTCCCGACTCTCCAGCAAACCCATCAAGTTAAGCCTTGCCGAGTCTCACCGTCAACCCCAAGGTCTCACCCAAACGAGTACTTGTCCGTGGTGTCACCCAGGGCCACGTACGGGGCGGGGATGGGAGCTGTCACTTATTTTCGAGAGAAACTTTCTTCACAGCAGGCAGAGAAGCGAAAGGCTGGACCTGGGTCTTGGGGAAGGGTGGCCCGGATGGGGAAGTGGTACCACCCGTGAGCCCACGGTCTCGGCCCGAAGGGGTGAACGACGCTGTGCGAGGGGGGTCTGGATTTCCACAAAGCGAGTGACTGCGCTTTCCTGTGACACGCACACACGTACGTGTGTGCGCGTACACAGGTCGTATCCAAGGCTACTGTGGGTTTCTGTTTTAGCGACAGCCATCAAAATCGAGGGAAGCATCTGCAGAATTTGCGGAACCTCAGTTCCCATACATTATACTTAGGGCCTAAACCAGAATGTTTTTCCACCAAGGTCAACAATGTTCTCATGTCTTGAAACAAAACAAAACACATTTATTTTATTTCATTTTCAAATCCAACCGCTTGAGTCCATGACTAACGTTCTGCAACAGACCGTTTAATGACTGGAACTATCTGATCCTTTCCTGGAGAAACGTCCCTCTCCAAGCCAAACTGGGACTTTTGATTAAAATGCCTTCTGGCCCAAACTCGCTGGAGACAACCACCATCCTCAGCTCTGCCTGCACTACCGGTGTGCAAGAACAAAAAGAAAGGGCCCCGGGGGCCTGAGGACCCAAGGGAGTGGTGCCTTGTGTGTGTGGGGGTGGGGGGGTGGGGGGATGGAGGTCTGACATTTGAGCTTTTTAGGGCAAAAGGAGAGTTGTGGGGAGAAGTGAGCCTGGGTTGCCTGGGAGACCACCAACCATGGGAAGAGCCCCAGCAGCAGGAACCAGGGGACAGACAGACAAAACTGGCAGAAAAGGCAGGAAGTGGCTGGGTGCCCGGAACTGGGGGAGACAGCTTGGGGAATGTCAGTGGGCAGAAATCAGGGACATCCCGGGGATAGTGGCTGGGAGTGGGGAGACACAGAGAGAAGAAGAGTCTTAGCCTGTACCACTAAAATAGGGCCCTATGGGCATGCCGCAGCCCTCCGTGGGGCGGGAAGGTCAGAAGGACCTGCCAAGGATGTGGCAGGGGGCAGGGCCCAGGACCCAAGAACATCCAGGGGACAAATGTCCTACCCTGTGCATCTGCTATTGGTTCTTGGGGGCTCCTTCACGCAGGGTGTCACGCAGAGCTCCCGCCCACCTCTCTGTCCCCATCTCCTGCCAGTTTCCGCATCCCACCTGTGGTACCTAGAATGATGGCCTCTGAAGGTGGCATGCTTTGATTCCAGAAACCTGTGAACGTGCTCCCTTATAAGAGGATTTTCACAGATGTGATGAAATTAAGGACCTTGAGATGGGGAGGTTACACTGTGAGTATCTGGGTGGGCCCCATCTAATCAGAAAGGGTCTTTAAAAGTGGAAGAGGAGAGCAGAGTGATGTGACAGAAGAATGGTTCAACCCATCATTACTAGCTTTGGAGACGGGAGAGGGCCATGAGACAAAGAATGCAGGCGCCTCGGGTAGCTGGAAAAGGCAAGGAAATGAATGAATTCTTCCCTGAGCTCCCAGAAAGGAAAGCAGGTCTGCTGACATGTTCATTTTAGTCCAGTGAGACCCACATCAGACTTCTGACCTACAGAAGCCTAAGACGATAAATGTGTGCCATGCGAAGTCACCAACTTTGCAGAAATCAGCTACAGCCACAGTAGGAAACGACTAGGCCAGCTGATGTTCCAGACATGGGGTACTGAGCCGGGCTATCAGGCACTGTTGTGCCCTCACCCAGAACATCCCCTGCCTGGAACATTCTTGCCAAGCTCATCGGCCTGCTGAACACACCCTCAGAACAACTGGCTCAAAAGCTGGGGCTCCCAGAAGCAATCGCTGTCCCCATTCACCACGGCCCCCCACCCCAGTTCTCCCCTCTGTGCTTCGAAGTTTCCCCCAGAGCACCTGTATCCACCTGTTGATGGAAATCCTGCCGGGACACCAGCAGCTGCCTGAAGGGAGGGCTGTGTTTTCTTCTCTGTGTCGTACCACCCGGCACGGTGCCCACTCGGTAAACGGCGGGCGGACGGGTGAGTGGGTGCGTGAATGAACGGAGGAGCCCTAGCCTGGAGTCAGGCGTCCAAGTTCTGCTGTCTGAATGTTGCGTGTGCCCCCTGGCGCCCCTGCTGCCTGGCGGCGTGTCTCCAGGTGGCTCGTTCTACCTCTCTGTGCTTAGGTTTCCTCCTCTGCAAGATGGGAAAATAACAGGACCTACTTGGCGGGATGAGAGGGTTTAAATGAGCGAACCCATGCAGAATGCTCAAAGTAGCGGCCGACCTGAGAAACGGACTGAGGAATGGTCGTTATCATCACTGCAGAGAATGCCAGGACAGGAAGGGAAGGGGCTGGGGCCCGGGGGTGGGGGGGGGGGGGCAAGGGGACCTCTGGGAGTGGCGACGAGGCGGCACAAATCTAGCCTAGAACCTTCCCTAGACACTGTCTGGGACTTCCACCTGCAGCCTCCTGACAGTCTGGGACGGGGGCTTCATGAGAGTGGAGGCGGCAGAGGGGAGGGGCCCAGCACAAAATAGAGAAAGCTGTAGACTTTCACCAATTCTGCTGCCCTGGAGAGTGCAACCTATCACTGGAGAGACGGGTTCTGTGAACGACCAGTTAGAGGGTACAGGTTAACTGGAATCATTTAAATGACATGCGTGTTTCCTGGCTCTGCACGGCTCTGGAAAACCCCGAATGCACTTAGAAAAATGCAAAGCAGATTATCAAACGGGAAGGCCTGGGTACCGAAGATGAAAGCAGTGGATGCCAAAGATAATCTGGACATGCCAAACCGAAAACCAGGAAGCTGCACGGGGCTTTTCTGCGCGATTTGGCAATGAGAGGAGAGGTCGATCTCACCTTGAACCTTCTATAAAAAATAGTGGCCCCGAGCAGACCCAGGGAGGAAGGAAGGGAAGACGACAGGATGAGAACTTGTAGCTCTTAATCATAAGCAAATGACTTACAAACACTCGGGAGACCTGGGAAAGGCAGGCTCAGCTCCAGTGACTTCTCAGCCTCCTGGTCTGACTGTCTGCTCCCGAGACATCTTTACGACTCTGCGTGAAACAGAGCAGGCCGTTTCCAGGACTGGCGCTGGTTCAGGACGACCGGAGAGTCAGGGACGGGCTGGCGTTTCAGTGCCGCGGGGACGCTCGGCTCCCACGGGTGGCTCCAGTGCGGCCCGCGTCCATCGTAAATGAGGCCGAGCACGGCTCGGGTTGGGGGCTTCCTGGGCACACGTGTAGCCGGAGGCTGCAGGGCTGGGCCGGGAGCTCCAGCCCGGCCCCCCGGCCCCCCGGCCCCTCCCTCTCTGGAACAAGGGGCCCCGGGTGTGAATCGCTGTTCAACGGAGGCAGAGGCACACCGCATGCGCGGTTAGCTTACACAAACCCAGCCGTGTGCATCCAGGAAGGGACGGGAGAGCGACGGAACAGCTCAAATACCGCGGTTCTGGCCGCGACCCACCGAAGGAGCACGTGCCCCGTGGGCCCGCGGGGCAGACGGGACTCTGGCTCCCTCGTGGGCCCGGCTCCTCCTGCTTCTCCCCTGAGCACCCCACACAGGGCCCGACGGACTTCTCCCGGAGAGAGACCCCCCCCCCCTCATGCAGCACAGCCGACTTCCTCTTCCTCTGCTGCTGGAGGACAGCCACGGTCTCAGCCCTGGCATCACGACCAGCTGTGTCCGACCCGTGGAGAGACGTCCTTCTCCTACAAGCCACCTTCCCAAGGGGTTTGTAAGGCTGACTGGGACAGGACAAGGTTTCCGCCTTAGAAGCAGACCTCAGAACCTAGAGAGAGACGTGACCGCTGCATCAGGCCGCCAAAGCCAGCGTCCCCGCAACATCTGGTCGATTAGGGGGCTTCGCAAGGAGAGAGCTCCAAGAGGGAACTGGAGCAGCAAAGTAGAGACCAAGTGTTAACTTCCAGAACATTTCTCGTTCAGGCTGACCCGGTGGTTCTCAACACTGACTGCATGATGGAATCCTCTAGGGAGCATCTAAAAATAGAGATGTGAGGTCCTGATCCCTGGAACAAGTGAATCAGAACTTTCTGGAGTGGGGTCTGGGCACAGATAGCTTTTGAAGCTCCTAAATTGACTTTAAGGCACAAGTCGGGCAGAGGATCTCCACCGTCACCCTCTTCTGGAAGAGAGAGCCCCAGGCCAGAAACCACCAGCCCTCCCACCAGCCACCCAGGGCTAGGGCCCTGCCCTGGCCTAGGGAGTCAGGGGCAAGTTTGATGCCTGAAAGCAGTTCCTCTGATGCACTTAAGGGCAGCGGAGCAAACCAATTTTCACTTCTATTTTCAGGCAGGTCAAAGCAGAAATGCCAATTTAAACTTTTGAATGTCTCAACATCATTGTTACTAATAGCCTAGCAGAGCAAACACCATTCGACATTCATCTGGAAACCGTCAGTCCAGACCACCGACGTTGCCCCACAACCCACTGGTCACCGGGAAGCAGGGCAATCCCCGTCACAGCCGCCTCTGAAGTCAGGGCTGGTGGCCACCCCACGTTATGCAGGTGCTTCCTATGCCTTGACTTTGGCCTCTCCATAGGAACTTAGGTGGTAACACTGATCTGAATGGAACACATCTCCCTCCTACGAGGGAGCAGAAAGAAGGTGCTGGTCCCCTTTCCCTGCTTCCTGCACTTCCCAGTGGGGACTGGGGGGAACTGGAGGGTGAGGACTGGCTGAAAGCAGACAGGGCTAGATAGCAGGACCGGTGCTGGGAAAGTGGCACCAGGATCCTGGGCTAGGGGAGAGGACAGGCCCAAGGCTGATGGCCCGTTCCTGCGGGGGACCTTCAATAAAGGTCACGCTGTATGTCACTGCTTCAGCCTCCCTAGAGATTTGTTTTGGGTGTTCTGTGGTTGATCAGCTAGCACAGCCAGAAGCCAATCCTCCCCACCTGAGGCCTGGGGAGTCCTGTGTTGTCCCTGGTGGCCGGGTGGGGCCGTGGGTGGGGGGAGGGGACGTGTGGTGGCAGGGAAACCAACAGCTTCGGGGTGAGGAGCCCTGTGTGGGCAGAGCCCCAGACAGTCACATCGAGTGGGCTGGAGTGAGGGAGGTCTTGAAACTCAACGTTAACCCTCAACCCCACGCACCCCACGAATTCCTGTTTCCCGTGGCAGCTCGCTGCCCCCGCCAGTCAGCCAGATGTCGTCAAGGAGGCTGGCTCGAGTGAGGTGGCGTCGGGGCTCATCAGCCACCCTCATGCCCGCGGTCTGGGTGGGGGGCTCTCCCGCGTCCCCGTGACAGGAGTAGCGGAGGGGCGAGAGATGGGGGCAAGGGGCGGAGGTGCACCTGTGGGCCACGGGCAGGGCTCTGGAGGGGGGCTCTGGAGGGTTCCGACGGCCACTTTGAAAGGATGCCCTGGGCTCTTGTTGGTGGAGAAGGGCAGGGGAGGAAGCAGGCAAACCAGACAGAGGACAGCGTCTAGGGCCTGGACCAGGGTGCAGGCCTGGAACGTGGTGAGCAGGGGCCAGATCGTGGGTCTACCTGATGCCTGAACCGGCAGGACTGGCAGAGGGCGTGGTCGCAGGGGTGAGAAAAAGAGAGAAGACAGGATACTCCAAGGCTTGTGGCCTGAGTGACTACGCAGATGGAATTCCCATTTATTGACTGGGGAAGACTGTCAAGTGGGAGTAGCTTCTCTGCTGGCCTTTGCTGGCCAGGCCCTATCAGGTCGCACCAGACACTTGCTCAGCAGGCAGCATCCCTCCCTCCCGACGGCCCCATGACGTACAGACAGAGAGATCCAAGGTTAGGGGGACATGCCTGGGTCACAGAGCGTGAGAATGCCGGGGCCGCCCTGGAACAGAGCCGTGTCTGAAATCCATCCACTTCCCAATGGCCGAGCCGTGCCTCAGAAGACAGCGCTCCTTGAGCAAATCTAGGCCAGCAGGTCCCCTCTGATCCGAGGAACAAAACCGTGGCCCCATTTGCAAACCCACAGGAAGGACTGGGATGTGGGGAAAAAACACTTGCATCGTGGAGTGTCTTCAGCAGAAATGACGATTTTCAAAGGCAAGAAAGGAAAAAGCTCAAAACCAGTCTCTTTTACTCAGAACGCCTCATTTCCCCAATGCAGAGAATGGAATTTAGAAATTCTGCTTCCTAGAGGGGGAAAAAAAATTGCAAGTTCTGTCTTTTTCCGAAGAACAATCCTGGGGACTACTGACTACACAACCGACAACAGAGGGCACCGTCATTAGGTGACCTTGTGATTTCAGCAGGACACGGCTCTCTAATGTAGCTCAATTATCATTGTAAGTTTATAAAACAGGGAAAGATTACAGGAATATACATTAAACCACATCAATGAGCGCTACTGAGAAGAAAAAAAAATTAGTCCAGCAGACAGGTACCAATCAAATAATCAATACACAGGAAACGGCTACATCACCCTGCTTTAAGAGAACCAAATAATGCTGCAATTGGGTTTACTTTAAAATTTTCCACTTGAACAAAACTGACAGCTGTATTATAACCACATTTCCAGCCACTTTATAAGATACAAATTTCACTGCTCCATATTTCTACTTCATTTCTGAAAAGGGGCCAGCAACATTATTCATCAAGCACACGGAGAAGCAGCCTGATTCATAGAGGGGGGGAAATGCTGTTAATCCCATGTTTTCTGTTCGCTGAGAGAACTGGTGGGTTAATTCAAGCACGCTTTTTTCTGGGCAATCAAGTTTGGGGTTCTAGTATCAAAGAGGGGCAAGGGGGGCGGCAGAAACCCAGTGTTTTACTTCTTAGGTAAGATGACGTAGGCTGGCACAACTATTGACATTAACGCAATGTGCATTTTTAGAAAACTCCAAGGTCAGTTTAAGATTCTTGGTATATTTCTCCTGTAGGGGGTGGGGGGATGGGGAGGGCGGTCTGCACTGGGGCCCTGGCTATTCAAACGCATGGTCAAGACAGTTCAAATGCAGGGTTCTTAACTTGCAATCCAACTGCCTCAAATTACTCAAGACAACATTCAGAAATGCCACGTTCGTGTTAATGAATGTGCCTTAAGCGTTTATGAATAATTAAAGCCACTGCTAAGGCTCTGATCAGTTCAAACCCACAAGCCTTCTCAGAGCGCCTACTTGTGTGCCAGGTCCAGCACGAGGCACTAGGGACAGAGAAACTTCAGTCAGGGCAGAGGCAAGGGGGCTGGTGACCCTGGGACCGTGGGGTGGGGTTGGAGCTGGGTCGAGACTGGTCCCAGTCCGCAGGTCAGGCGACGCCCAGGTGGGGTGCCCGCTGGGGCGCTCTGCCACACGTCCTCATGCAGAGACCGTGTGCGCACTATAGACCTTTTAGAGACACAGAGCAGTGGGGGTACAGGCTGAAGAGCCACAGACCACACTCAGCTCCGGATGGGACTTCGAAGGCCACATCCACACGTGCCTCTGATTCCACATCAGTCCGCTTCAGCTCCAGTTCTCCTGAGCTCCAGGCACCAACGCTTGCACTGACTTGCCCCCAAGGAGCCATCTGAGTCTGAATCAGGCCTCCCCTGCATGTTTCAGTTCTTTGCCAAATCAGCCAGCACCCACTTTCCTAAAAGTCATCCTTCCAAGAAACCATCGTCTAACCAACGCGCCTGTGTGACCACCTCTGCTTTTCAATGTATCCCATGGACAGAAGCAGTCATGAGGCTCTGGTATGTCAGCACTCCCACAGAGAACATTCTCAAAAGAAAAGTCGTTCCACACCCCGTGTGCTGTCCAGATGACGAATGCGAAGGACAGTTTTCGTATTCCTGAGGGATTCTCTCTTTGAGTCTGCAGAGCAGCCCTGACGCAGTTTATCATCCCCACTTTACAAAGAGGAAGAACAGTTCAGAGAGGTTAACTACTTGGCCCCGGGTCACACAGCTGGGATTCCAACTCAGCTGTTTTTCCTGAAGTCAAGGCCCCTTCCCTAAGCATGCCGCTCCTCGTTAATTAAATGATTTTCAAGGGCCCCATGTCTCTCTTGCCACTTTCTTAAGCTTCTGTGTTGAAAAATTTCAAAGGTCCAGAAAGGTTTAAACAATAGTACAATAAACACACACATGCCCTTCACCTAGATTCACTAACTGTTCACATAAGCTGCGTTTGCTTCCTCTCTCACTCCACCCACACACTCACATTTTTGTGAATCACTCCCGAGTGGCAAGCAGCATTCAGCTTAGCCCTCAACACTTCAGCCTGCGCCTCCTAAAAACAAACACACTCTCCCCCAGAATCACGATGCCGTTATCACACCTAAGAAACGTAATGCGGACCTCAATCCTAATACCCGATCACGGTCCACGTGCAAATTTCCCAATCTCAGTTTTCAAAAACAAGTCCTTTCAAGCTATTCGTTCCTCTCCGTCTAAGTCAGAACCAACCCAAATGGACAGTGGGGTCTCCTCCGTTTCGAGAATTTAGAACAATAATAGAATGGACGCCCTCCCCTCTTTTTTTTTTTTGGTCTCCCATGGCATTCACGATTTTGAGAAGTTCGAGTCAGCTGTCTTTTAGAATGTCCCACACTCTGGATTTGTGTTTCACAGGCTTCATTAATGATGTCATTTTATCAGTTCTGGCAGGATGAGGCACAGGACAATGACCAGGCCATCAACAAAGCCAGAGAACACGGAGAGTTTTCCAGAACTGACAGATGGGACCACAAGACTATCACTGGCCTTGCAAGAGAAGCAAATCAATGAGCTGACATTTTCATGGACTTACGGTCAAACCACATCACTTGCTTGGGGAGCTTCACAATCCCCTTGCTGGAAAAGAGTATCTCGGCAACGTGATGAATACAGCCAGAACTTCCAAGTGGCCTGCAAACTCTCGCCTGTCAGGGCACTGGGATGAGCACGCAGAATGCTAGGAAATGGGGAAATGGGAAACGCCGCAGGGTCGCTCATGACGTTCACTCTCCTATTCATCAACAAACGAAAGGATAACAGAGACCGGGGGCCTTGGTCCAAACTCAAACACGCATGCGGAATGTGGAGCACGGCTGACACACACGGGTTTCCACGGGTCGTGTAAGTGTCCACAGCTGCACTTGTTCTGGGGAGTGAGTGGTTTGCAGGTGGGGCGCACGGCCAGAGGAAAGGCCCTGAGGTGGGACTGTGCCTGGCGTGTCTGAAGAGAAGCAAGAGAGCAGAGCCAGCCAGACGGCGCTAGGTAATACTCAGCCTCTCAGTCACCGTAGAGTCAGGGTCGGAAGGAGGCCACTGTGATAAAGGTAGGATGTGACCTGGCTTTTTTTTTTTTTTTTTCAAGTTTATTTATTTTGAGAGAGAGAGAGAGAAAGAGCACATGAGCAGGGGAAGGGCAGAGAGAGAGGGAAAGAGAGAGAATCCCAAGCAGGCTCCGTGCTGTCAGCGCAGAACCGGATGCGGGGCTCGAACCCACACACTGTGAGATCACCACCTGAGCCCAAGTCAAGAGCGGACGCCCAACTGGCTGAACCACCCAGGCGCCCCTGGCTTAAGAAGATGACGCTGGACGCTACATTGAGAATAAACTGCAGGGGACAAGGCAGAAGCAAATGACTGGTTACGAGGCCACTACAACAATGCAGGTGACAGATGGCAGGGCACTCGCGGCGGTGGAGCTGAGAGAGGTGGTCAGATCTGGATACAGCTGGACAGAGGGGCCGAACAGGGGTGCTGGCCGACCGGAAGGCGGGTTGGAGAGAAAGTATCAAGGACGAGCCCGGGGTCTGAGCACCGGCACGGAGACGCCCCCAACTGGGGGACGGGCAGGCTGCAGGAGGCAGGTCGGCGCGGGAGCTCGAGTCCGCTGTGGTGGCAGGCGGGAGGTGCCGAGCGGGCGGCTGGGGTCCAGCGCAGGCCCGCGGCTGGAGACAGCACAAGCTGGTGCGAAGGATGCCCCTGCAAAGAGGCGGCCCGCTGCTGCCTGCGGGCGTTTCCGCCCCAAGGGACCAGACCGTTTCACATTCAAAGTGAGAGGTATCTGGGTTTGCGCAGTAAGATACTTCGATTTTAAAATGTTGGCAACATGTTATTGGTATTGAGGTAGGTGTTGTCTTCTGCCCAACACGAGATGCAATAAAACAGAGCATATGATGTTGTAAAAAATAATAAAAAAATTAATAAAAATAAATAAATAAGTAAATAAGTAAATAAATAAAATGTTGGCAACTAACATAAAATTACACATATTCTGCCAGACACCCAACTACATCCGTGGGCCTGAGGGCCAGATGTTTGCAACCTGTCTGCACAGCTGTTTCCCTGCAAAGGCGGGCACTGCTACTCTCATTTTACAAATGAGGAACCGAGGCTCAGAGAGGTGGATCGATGTGTCTCCAGTCACACAGCGAGGAAGAGGCAGAGCTGGGATCCAGATGTCAGATCCGTCCTCTTCCGAGTCCGCAGTGCTCTGGGACCCAGGGCCTCCTCCACACCCTCAGCTCCCTTGTCAAAACAGGCAGGTCCTGGCCTAGAAACAGCCGGGAGCGCTGGGGGATGGCCCACAGCAGCCTGCCCTGCTGGGCAGGAGACGAGATCAACCAAAATGACATCACTGTTGTTAATAATTAGCTCTGAAGGCACGACGGGTCTGGGTCAGGTTCAAGAGCACAGACTGGATCAAACAGGATGGGCCTCCCAGCAATCAAGAGTCCCTGTACCTGGGCCCTAGAGCAGAAACCAAGAGCGCTCAGGAACCACTTGCTGGGGCAAACCGGGCTGTGTAAGAAGCCTGTGGGCACCACCTTTCGGACAACGCTTCTGCAGGATCCGTCTCACAGGCCTGGCCTCTCTCCAGGACTCCTGGCTGGAACGCTGCCCCTCACCCCGTAAACCCACCCTCACACTGAGGCCAGAGAGGGCCTTCTGAGATACAAATGCGATCGTATCACCAGGTGAAAAACACTTCTCACTGTTCTTAGGAGAAAGCCCGAACCCCTGATCGACCTGCAAGGCCCACACACTGGGCCCCAGGCAAACGCAGTCCTCTCACCACCCTGCCCTGCCCTCCAGCCACACCGCTGCTTCTCATCTTCCTGAACTCCCCCTCAACCCCAGGGCCTTTGCTCCTGCCAGGCACCTGCATGCACACCCAGCCATCAGATGGGTGGTCGCTCCCTCAAAAACCTCTGTGACTTCCAGGCAACCCCTGGGCGCCTTAACACAGTGGCCATCTGACTTTCCTCTGTGTGCGCAGGTGGTCCGTCCTCACCTCCCCTACCAGACGGAGCTCAAAAACGACAGAGACACTTTTGTTCTTGTAATTGGCCTGTACTTGAATTACTTAAAGAAGAGACCCCACTGGGGCACCTGAGCAGCTCAGTAGGTTAAGCGTCTGACTTCGGCTCAGGTCATGATCTCAAGGTTTGTGGGTTCAAGCCCCATGCCGGGCTCTGTGCTGACACCTCAGAGCTTGGAGCCTGCCTCGGATTCTGTGTCTCCTTCTCTTTCTGCCCCTCCCCCACTTGCACTCTGTCTTTCTGTCTTTCTGTCTCTCAAAGGTGAATAAAAGAATAGACCCCATTAAAACATAGCACGTTGGCATAGTTCTTGGAAAGTCTGTCCCTTGTTCTGAAATGATGGCCTTCCTACTTATCTGGGATTCCTTTCTTTTATGAAATGGTAGTTCATAAATGCTTTAAAAAAAAAAAGACTTCGTAAAATAAAAAGTTGACAATCCCAACCCCAGGGGTTTGTTGGGGTTTCATCGTTTTGGCACAGTACTGGGCAGTGCAGTCCCCAGGTCTAGGAACCACAGGAAACCACTGCTCTACCCTCCACGGGCCTGTTTCCAGGCCCCCACACAGGTGTGTCCAAGTCCGGGCGAGGAGGCAGGCCCAGAGTACAGAGAGCTGCTGGTGTGCAGACCCGCGTTTGGAGGGTTGGGACCCCCTCGCACAGACTGTGCGACCTAGGTTTCTAACTGCTGTGGGCACCTGTGAGCAACAGCCATCTGTGTGGTGACACGGCACAAGGAGAAATGCCACCAGGTATGCAACGGTCCCAGGAGACGCCTCGGCCAATGTTCTACCGACACGGTAACTGCGAAGTTCGTGACAGTTGTGGAGAACCTCTCCCGAGGACAGTGTCTGCCAACGCCCGACCCTCGCCCTGGGCATCACGGCCGGGCCGCCGCTCAGCACCTCTTCTGTGACCACCCAACTAGGCTTCGTCTCCTCCTCCAGGGCTGGTCCCCTGCTTACGGAGTCGCTGTCCCCCCAGCCCCACCCCTTGCTGCCCACACTGTCGCCAAGCTCAGAGCCCAGAGTCCAGCTGGATCTCCAGCATCGCCACGAAATGCCGTCCGTGCTCCCATCCCCCTTTTCGCACTGCTGGTTGATCCCCGAACCCCGCCGGGCCTTCCAAACGGCTGGCCGGCGAGCGCACCAGGCACTGCTCCAAGCCCTTCACACCTATTAACTCCTTCACTCCTCCCACCGACTCCCATTTCACAGATGAGGAGACTGAGGCACTAAGACACGAAATTTGCTTGTAGAAGGCCATACGCTAGCTCGTTACAAGGGCAAAGCTGGGATTTCACGCCAGACACAGCCTGGTCCCCAAGCCCATGTTCAGAACCACCTCCCACGTGGCCTCTCCAGCCCCTTGGGGCTCTGTTGGGACCAAGTGACCTGGAAGTACACTTTAAGGACCGATGGCCCTGTGGAAACGCTCAGATGGGTTCCCGCTGCCTTGGGCCTGAGTTCTGGTTCATCTCAGCCCCTCACTCCCCTGCTGGCCACACCAGCTGCCGGACACACCACGCTCTCTCCCCTTCCGGCGTCACCTCTGCCATCCCCTCTAACTGGCGGGCCTCGGTTTTGCCTTTTCCCACAATCTTCTGGTCCCTCCTTGCACGGTGCCTGACCAGACAGGCCTCTCTAACCAGCCTAGGAGGTCTCTTCTCCTACTTATTCTCGAGCACAGAGCCCGTCCAACCGCCTCCACAGACCATCTCCGACAACCTGTGATTGTGTACTTACTTCCTTACCTTTGGCGGCCCTCCCCACCCCCACTCCAAACTGGAAGCACCACCAGAGCAGAGAGCAAGCTGACCTCAGCTCACCATCACATCCCAGCTCCCGTCGCTGTGCCTGGCATACAGCAGGCGCCCAACACATCGTGGAATGAATGGATGGATCTGCGGACTGGGTCTAGAAAATCAGGGGACAAGATTAGGTGTGGGACGCACATGCTACGGCCACACTATGTAAACGTCAAGTGGCCACGTGGAAAAGGCTGGGAAGGAATCCAGGAGTTTCACAAGGATGGCTGGTATCTACTTAGGATATATGGACAAGGGGGGGAATTTCTCCCCACTGTGATAGGCCATATTTTCTAGAAACAGGCAAGACTCCTTTTGGAAGGCCCTGGTGCCAATTCTGGCAGGAAGCTGGCTTCTGGTCACAGCCTGCTGTCCTCAGGGCACTCCAGGGGCCTGTCGGTCAGGAGGCCCATCAGGGAGCACGCAGGAGTGCCCTGCCCGGTGAGGCTCCCTTCACTTGGATGCAGGCAGCCAGCGCGGCCTTTCTTACCTCCAAAATGGGGACATCATACAAGTGATGAACTGGTTCAAACATGTCAGGATACGCTCCTCCAAATCGCTGCCAAAGCCGAAGATGCCCACCCCGCGGACCCCCGCAGTGTGAGCCCTACATCACTTCTCCAGCAGCTGCACCAGGGACGACAGCCAGCTCTCCCCTCACCGAGCACCTACGATGGGCCCAGCACGGCACCGGGAGCTTCACCAACGTGATCTCATCTGATTTTCAACAGCTCCCCGGCAAGTCTTCAGAACCATTTTAGAGGCAAGGCCGCTGAGCCTCAGGAACCCTAAGGCCCTGAGCGATGCCACCAGCCCGATGGCTTGTCGGAGTGGGCACGGTGCCGCCAGCCCTCCCTCCTGCCCGGGCTCCATCTGGAGCTGCAGCGGGGCCGGGCAACCTCACCATCTGCAAGGGTGGCAACCAATTCAGTTAACAAGAGCAGCCCCCAGTCCTTGTCTGCTAGAGACAAGTATGTATAGATGCGACGTCTTCCATTTGCTTTAATACGCGGGGTGCGGGTATATAAAAAGAGAACTGGTAGGGGCAGTGAGAGTAATAACCTTTGAAGCTGGAGGCGGGGTAGGTGGTGACTCACGGGGCCATTCTCTCTAAAAGTCTGATCTGTTTTATCTAGTCAAGCAGCCTTCCCTTCCCATCCCCCTTCTCTGCCTCCTGCCCGCCTGCCCTCCCTTCCTTCACGCTGCCAGTCTGTGACCTCTGCCCCAAGCCACTCTCCTCTCCGGCAAAAACAAAAACAAAACAGGCTCGAGCACGGGCAGCTGGCTTCTTTCCGGAGGGGCAGGGGTGAAGGCCTCCACGAGGCTCCTATTCAGGAGCCAGCCTGTCAGAGCTCACCTGCCACACCCGACCCAGAGGCTCACAGCTGGTCTGGAGATATGTGATGCGGCTGTGGTTTCTTATCAACGTGTGACAAGGTCAGTAAATACAGGTTAAGTCACCTCCTCCTGCGATCTGTTGGTCGGCTGGAGCTAGCATTCCTTTGTGCCTGTCCGCCGTATCACATCACCTTCCAGAAAAGTTGACCAGCCCCCAGCATTTCTCCCCGAAGTCAGCCTCCTCAAATTACTACGCTCACAAGGAGGATGCCCAGTTTCCAATCGCTTGGCAAATATGAATGCCTTCGTCTAGGTTATGATGTTGCCTACATTTTATGTACATAGCAGGCATTTTGTGACGTGCAGAGCGTGCTGACTTTTCCCCAATGGAAGGGGAGATCCAGCATTTAGGAACAATCGCCAGGAAGAATAAAAAGAAGAAAGAAAAGTCAAACAATAACACATGCATATCTTATTCTAGTACCATGTGCTCATAAAACCCACAATTCCTAGTACTTTCTGGATGGCGCCCTTTAGCGAAGACATAACTTGTGATGGGGCTGGGTAAAGACAGACAGCCATTACTTTCTTAATGGCCAGCTACCCAAAAAGGTTCAGTTAAGTGATCTCAACTAGCAATCTAGTCAATTAAAATTGATAAGTGAAAGACTTTTAACCTTTCTTTCAGCGGGCCATTCCTAGGTGGAGGGGGAAGGAAGCAACGTGAATTCCCAGCATAAGATTTAATTCCATTTCATGGATGCGAACGTTCTTGCTGCCCATGAAAGCAAGCTGTCTCCCTCCTTCCCTGAATCCAATCAGAGAAAGACTGGTTTATCTTCTCTCCAGTCAGCTTAATCAATTTAAACCCTTAAAGAAATCCCTGTGGCCATCTCTCAAGGAGGAAGGGGCCAAAGGAGATGAGCAGAGAGCGGCCCGTACAGGACACAGCTCCCTTGTTCTTCCAAGAGAGAGAAGACAAAAAGAGAACAAGAAGAAGGCAAGAAGAAGAAGTTAAGACAAACAGGTAAAACCCATCATAATCACTTACGGAGAATCCTCTATTCACGCAGGAAGCTCTGCACTTTCTATGCATCACCTTATTTAATTAGCAGGTAATACAGAGGACTGCAGCTTCCTGAGCACAGTTATACCCTGGACACAATGCTCAGTCGTGTAATATTTCATACGATTTTGCTCAGTTCTCAACACAGGCCCATAATATAAGGAAGTTCATCGCCATTTTACAGGTGAGGAAATAGAAGCGGGGCGGGGGGTGTTTTCCATCGTTGGTTCAAGGGAACACACGGCAGGGCAGGGGTATCCGGCTCAAGTGCCAACCCTCAGGGGTCTACATCAGGATCGTGGGTCACGCAACGGAACGCTTCTGTCAAAACTCATTCAACTGTACGCTAAACCTTGGTGAATTTTATCAGACGTAAACTGATCTCAATAAAGCGGTCTTAAAACAACAGGACCCTGTCTTTACCATATGCTACAAAGGGTGGCCCTCTGCAGGTCCTGCCTGCTCAACTTCCATGTCTTTGAGTTTTCTTTGAGGGCAACCTCCCTCCTCACTCTCAGGTGGAGTCTGAGTCTTTTCTTTCAAAAGAAATGGGCCCCACCTCCCAGCTCCAGGACCAGCCACGAGACCCCGGCCTCGCCCATTAGTGAACCACATTCCTCTGACCACAGATTGGTTCAGGGATGGTCAATGGACCCAAGCCAGACCAATGAGAGCCCTGCTGTGGACCTCCATCAAGTCACAGGAAGGAGCAGCCCTGCCTGTTTCTGGAAGGGCTGCTTAGCCGGTTCAGTAGATTTTGGAACGGCAGACGGCCTCCTTGTCACCATCTGATAAGAGCCCTCCTGAGGATGAAGGCAGAACAAAGGGAAGCCCAGCGGAGACAAAGGGCAGCGGCTTCCTGATGATGCCGCTTAAGTCCCTAGATGCAGCTATGCCTGAAGGCAGTGTACTCCTGGACTTCCCAGTGACGTCAGCCAACTCCCCTTTCTGTTCCTGAAGCCAGCCTAAGTTGTGTGTTCCGTCTCTTCTAACCGAAGAATCCTACTATATCACAATGCCACCTTGCCCATCCCTGTGCACGTGCCCTATAGCAAATGGGAGGAAAGAGAGAGCCCTACACGTACGAGAAGGGTTATCGGAACGCAACCAGGCTAATGCCCGTTGTCGCTTTTAATCAAGTCACCCACAGTCACTTTTGAAAGTCCCCCCTCCCCCTTTTTAGCAGCAGAATCTTTAATCATTGGCATCATACAGAAAACCAATCAAACTGGCAGTGCCATGGTCATATGGAGGGCAGGGATCCTGGAGCCGGAGACCCCAATCACCCCGCCCAGACCCCTCGGCGGACGACCTGCACAGCCCCACCTGGGCTGAGGACAGCAGAACCCGCGGACGAGCTTCCGAGCACCCAGAAGGCAGGGCCCTTTCTTGGAGTTTTGTGGGACACGCACGCTCTGTTGGTGCTTGGTGACGGATCAACCGCTGTCCCAAATGCTGGTGGCACACTGACCCTCCCAGCTACGCCTGAGCCGGCAGAGTGGAGCAGACACTGCCCCCTGCCCCGCCCCCTCACCCCTGCCGTGACTCACTCAGATCTAGGACGTCATCGGTTTTGATCAGGTCCTCCTCCCGTGTCAGTGGCAACTGGGTCTCGGGCTCCCCTCGCAGCTGCAGTGACAGGGAACGGAGCATGAAGAACACCCGGATGGCCTGCACAAACAGTTGGGGAGCAGCAAAGAATGAACCTGTAGTTAGTTAGGTGACGTGCTCCATGTGGAGAAACCACACAGTGGCTCTTGATTTCAACAAATAAAACGAAGTCCACCTCTCCCAGTCCCAGTGCTCTGGTGTTTGCAAAGCAAGACAAAAAAAAAAAGAAGAAGAAGAAGAAGAAGAAGAAGAAAAATAAAGAGAATCAACAGGTGCAGCCTGTTCCCACTTATCCACAAGTGAGGGCACCTCACCTCAACCGAGCACTTGTCATTTGCCAGCACCTCTCCCCTAGTGTCACGTGACCTTCTGACCCCCCCCCCCCACCCCCACCCCCACCCCACACCCCTGCGTCCTCAGCAGGTGGCCCGCTTTGTGGACAAGACACTGAGACCCAAGGAGGTGAAGTTCCCTGCCCCAGGGCATGCATCTAGGGAGGGCTGGAACCTGGCCTCTTCCCACTAAACCGGCACAGAATCTGGAAAAGCAAATCCCAAGTGACAGCGTTCCCGCGTCCCACCTACTGAATGTGGGGGCAGAGAGAACAGAGGGTGAACCCTGCGGGGTTCAGGGCGGCCCGACTCGATTAAAAGCTCACCCCTGCCCCTCTTGGGCGAGCCCGTGCACAACAAAGCTTCAGCCCCTTGGCCTTGCACAGGGGCTACGCTGTGGACGGGACGGCAGACCTGGGGCCTGGCAGGTGTGCAGGGACATCGGTGCCCCAAGGGCCCCTCACACTGACCCAGCCAGCTCTCCGGGAACAGAGGCAGCTCCGCGAGCATGGGGATCCCTGGCCCGCGGAAGAGGCGTCCGGGAGGGATCCAGCATGGCCGTCGACGCTTCCCAGAGACCGGGAAGAAAGCAGAATCCCAGGCCCCGGAACCGGAGATGTTTGTGCAGAAAGCAGCCTTCACCGCGGGCCCGGCTTGTGCTGGTAGCACGCAAGCTACCCTCAGGTCCCCGACTGGAGCTGAGTGGCCCATCGGTGAGACCAGGAAGCGGAGGGGCAGCCCCTCGCACAGGCCATCTCCCACCTCTTCCCCTGAAGCGTAGCTGACGGGCCTACCTGAGGCCTGAGGGAAACCGCTCTGCAGTCAGACACACGAGGTCTGCGCTGGACTTGCTGGGCAAGGCCCCCGACCCCCGTGAGCTCCAACGTCCACATCCGTGAAATGGGGGTGGTGGCCCCTGCCTCACAGGGCTGCTAGGAGGCTCTGAGATAAGGCAGGGGGCGGGGGGCGGGGGCGTGGCTAGCATGTGCTAGTAAAGGGGCAGCCATCCTTCACTGCGGCCACTCGATGGCTGGGCACGGGGGAGGGCACGGGGACAAACCACCGTCACCACTGTCGCCACTGGCGAGCCACACGGCGACGAGCGCCAGCCCACTTTTGGTCTTCTTGTTTACAGTTCTGAGGCTACAGCCTTGGCCCACTGACTGGGGAGGCGGCCCTTCGTAAGACAAGGTGCCTCCCAAAACAAGGCGGGGGCGGGGCGGGGGCGGGGAGGCAAATTCCTGCCTCTGCCTCCAAAGAGCGGGGCTTGCGCTGGCTTCCGATGACCCAGGCCACAAGGATACCCACCCGCACGTGGAAAGCCTCATCTGGCCGTGGCCTGCAACTGGCAAGAGACCTGAGCCACTCTCTTGATCTCCTAACGTAGAAAACCGGAAGAACAATCCTACGTCCTGGATGCATTCTGAGGTCACGCCAAAGTACTAGAGGAAGATAAGCTTTTATATCGCAGTGAGAGTGGCAGCTGCATCAGTATCGGTCTGATTGTTCTTATCAGCTTTTTAAAGCACAGTCTTCGTAAGACGTCTGCAACAATCTGAAGAGAAAGAAGTGTGGCTTCGTTTTCTTAAAATCGAAACGGCAATTATGAAGCAATCACCGCGTGCCAGGCACCGTGGGCACCTCACTGCAGTGTCAAAGCCGTGACACGGGAAGAGACGGAACGGGGAGAGGCAGACTGAACCAAGTTCACAGGGCTGATGATGCCTGAGCTGGGCTTGGAACCGGGAATGTCTGATGCTTGTGGCACTTAACCAAGCACACGAAGAAATTCACACGCCTGTGCCGGCCTGAGCGCAGAAAGCCCAAGATGTGGGTGGTCATTTGAACTACACGGCCATCTGAACTCTCAAATAATGAGTCACGGGCCTCGGATGGGACCAAAAAAGGCCCATCGGTCAGGTCCAAGCTGAGTGAATGGTTCATTTCTGTGTCAAAAACCCATTCCTCCCGGGGTTCTGAGGGCAAAGAAATCAAGCAGGACCCTCCTCGCTGGGGGTTGAGAACAGAAATGTGTGTCGCTTTCTATAGACCATCAGTCTGAGAACCAAAACCTTCCAATATAAAAGTTCAGAACTTGGCTCCTAGGAGAGACCTTTCTGGTAACACATCTGCTTTTGCTCTGCAAGCAACAAATGGCAGGTATTTCCAGAAATACCAAATGATAATAATAATGATAACAATAATAATAGAATAAAAATGTGAAAAATACAGAACATAAAATAAACGCCCCGAAAATACTTTTCCTGGTTCTTGCCCCAGTTAAGAGAAGGAAGAGGGTGTGCAAAGCCCATGCCCACGAGGGAGGACGGACCCCACAGGGCCAGGTGCTCCATTCGGACTAAAGATGGGGGTCCCGTGGGGGTCCTACAGGGTCCACCAGGCACGTTGACTAGCCACACAAGTCCAAGAATCCACAAAAGAGAGGTAAAACACCAGGATCAAGGCCCTCAAATTCATCCCACAGCCCCCTAAACAATAACACCCCCTCTACTCACCAGAGTCCTGCCAGGTACTAGCGAGGCAAGACCGCGACATCTCACTGAAGCCTTTTAACAACTCTGCGTGGTTCCCATTTTACAGACGGGAACGCAAAGCCCGGGGATGTGAGGCAGCCTGCCCACAGTGACTCGGCTAATAACCAGACTCCAAACTCTGTATTCTTCCAACCATATGCCTTTGCCTTCAAAAGATTTAAGGCTTGGGACCCAGGCTTTTATTGAGCGCTTCTCTGGACTTTGCCAAATAAACATGCAATTTGTCAAGTTTTACTAAAAAGGAAAAAGGACTCATTACTCTTTCTGAAGCTTCCACAGAATGCCAGGAAGGCGGACGGACTCTGGAAGAACACATTCGTTTTGGACAGGAGTGACAGCTGAGCATGCTCAAGTACCAAGAAGAGACGCGTCCTGCGTGCTCCAGTGCCCCCAAGAGCCGAGTTCTACGAGGGGGTCGTGGGGAACGAGTTCGCCAAGTGGGGCAGGACGGCTACGGGCTCAGACGGACCTAGGTGAGTCACACGAATCCCCCGAGCCCAGGTGCGAGTTCTGGGAATGGGGGGTACCCACCGGCCCCGATCTCAGGGGCCACCGCAGAGGCGCAGCCCCCGAGCCCTGGGGCCGCCCCGTATACGGCGCTCAGGTCTAGCCCTCTTGCCACTGCCCCTGCCACACCTGCAAGCCGCGGAGTTTACGGGGCAGTCGACCAGGTTAGAAGCCCACCAGGCTGTGGAAGTGGCCGCCAAGCGTCAGTCCTTCTTAATGGGACGCCGAAGCAGTGTAAAGCGGGCACAGCCCGTTGGGAAATCGCCTTGCCAGGATGTACAGTGTCACGCAAAAAACGTTCATACCCTTTGAAGCGGAAACTCCACTTCTGGGAACTTATCCTAAAGAAATAAGCCAGGAGAAAGAAAACACTGTATTCGTGAAGCTGCTCATGACAGTTTAGCTGAAAATAACGTGATCCCGGAAGCAACCAGGATATCGAACCAGCAGAAAGATGCCTAAGTCATGGCAGAAGTCACCAGATAAACTTTCAGGCCCCGGTAAGAGATTCGACTTGCGACGACCGCGTCACAACAAGGAGAGCTTCCTGATTCTGCTGCAGGATGGAGAAAGGGCAGGGAGGGGCCTGGAAGCGAGGCCACAAGGCACCCTTCCTGCCTCCATGAGAAGACACGCTTGCAAACAAAGGCAGGGAGGAGACGCGAAAAGTGTCTTGGGTGATGAAATCACGGGAAATTCTTTCCCCTCCACTTTTAGAACCTCACAAGATGTTCTTTCATGCGTAATACACGTCCAGAGAGGAAAGCAAAATATCCTATTTCCTCACGGTCAACAGCGATAAACACAAAACCTGTGTGTGGTTTTATGTGGGGATTGGGAACAGAATTCAGGGACAAATAAAATTTCACACAAATACATTTGTTTCCTAATGGCTTCCCAGATTACCACGGAAAGGTAGCTACTGGATTAAAACCAGATTTTGATGTTCACCAAAATTCCTCTAACTCTTCTCTAGCCTTAAGCTTCAGGAGACCACGAAAAACTCTCTTTCCTTCCCTCCTCAGATGCTAGACTGCTTCACCGCACAGTAAGTACTTCCTGAGCACCTTCTGTCTGCCAGGCACCTTGCAGCCCGTCTTTCCAACTACCTTGGGCAGGAGCTGAGACACAGAACACACGAGCAACCTGAGGCTCAATGAGGTTGAACAACTTGCCCAATGTCACACAGCTGGAGCTGGCACTGAACTTGGTTGGTCTCACCAGCCTGTGTTCTTTCTAAACTGCTTCTCTCACTGCCTCTTGGAGGGGCCCAGCCCAAGTCCCCATTTCTGCTTACACGTTCTCATCAGACCCCAGTAGTTCCCAGGACCTTCGTTTCTACGTGAACTTCCCTTACCAGCTGGCATGGCTCAGTGGCTCTCTTGCTATTTTGGTCTCGTTTTATAATCTCCATTCACTGTCTATTCTGGCGTTTTGCGCAGTACCTAGAAAATGCTCAACACATCTGTCGAATGGAAGAATGCGCAAGAGGCACAACGTGACTTTCAGAGCTGGGTGCCTCCCCATGGCCTGCGAGGCCCGGTCACCCTCCTGTCTTATCCCGTTCCCTTCACTCAGCCTGCCGGTCACCCTGCTTCTTGAACATGCCGTGCTCATTCACATCTTGAACTCTGTACTCAAATGTCCCCTCAGCCCGGTTCACTTCTGTGCCCTCGGGCACAGCATCTGGCATACGGTGAGTGTCCAGGGGCTCTCTGAAGAATGTAGGGAGGACTGTTTTACAAGTTAGGAATGATGTATTATTAAGGGTTGTTTGAACTTCCTTCAACAAGTCCTTAAGGAAACAGAAGGGATTTCTGAAAAGGGTCAGCCTCCTAAAAGTTAAAAAAGTTTCCTTGGTGGAAAAAAAAGAAGAAGAAGAAAACCTTTGAGTCCAAAAGGATGAAATGGAATGTTCTTTGGATACAAGCAAAGAACTTGAAAGAAACCACATAAGCCCTCAATTGCTTGCTAAACCATACACTTCCTTTAGCTCAAATTCAAAGCACACTGCTGCGTTCTGATGTCTGAAATGGGCTAAGGATTCTGGAGCTTCTGGAGGATTCTAGACAGCTCCTTGAAATAGGAACCGGACTGAGGTGAGTGGCCAAAACTCCCCTTCAGAAATCTGAAGTCACAAAGGAAAGCTTCTCTAAGGTAGATGGCTTTGCTCTGAGATGGCCGGCCCTCTTTTCTACCATTCGGCCACCTTCTCGCGGGCTCTAAACCCAGGGGCCCTGAGGCTTCAGAGTTGCTTTTATAAACTTGTCACACAAAGACTAAACAAGAGACCCCAGGGAAGCGCAGACATTGCCAACGCTGTCTGCACTCGGTTAGTTGGGCTACGCATCCCATCTGCGGCAAGGGAGGCAGGCCGCTTACAACCAAGTGAGGTGTAAGGGGCAAAGAGAAGAAGGAGGCCCGGACCACCAGCAACTACTACTGGCCTGGGGCGCCTGGGTGGCTCAGTCGGTTAAGCATCTGACTCTTGATTTCGACTCAGGTCACGATCTCACAGTTCATGATTTTGAGCCCCGCCTTGGTCTCTGCACTGACAGTGCAGAGCCTGCTTGGGATTCTCTCTTTCTCCCTCTCTCTGTCCCTTCCCTGCTCATGCACTCTCTCAAAATAAATAAACTTAAAAAAAACAAAGAAAAGAAAAATATCTATTAAAAAAAAAAAGGACTACTACTGGCCTTTCGTGTTCTGCCTTTCACTGACTCCCCACAATACCTCTGGCAAGGGCAGGGACGTGCTCCTCTCAGATGGGTAAAGGAACCCCAAAGCCCAAGCAACCCTCCCTCTGCCATCTGCCCCACCCCTGAATTTCTCCCATTCTCTCCTGTGGACCATGACCGTCTGCCCTGGGCTGGCAGGGCCTGATGTCAGCAATCAGCTACCAAGGCCAAGGTCCTGGCTGGGCTCTAAGGCCCCTGAGATCAGCTCCCTCCAGCCTCATCACTTCCCATTGGGCCTCCCTCGCTCTGCGCTCCAGCCATGTCCCTTCCCTAGAGGTGTTGGAATGAGCCACATCTCCCTGGTGCTCTGCACCCCCTGGCTGCCCGGCCTATCCCTCTGGTGCCCGTGCCACCTTGCTCCCAGGCGGGATTAAGAGCCTGACCCCATATCCCTTAAACTGATGATGCTGCCTTTCCTACCCTGGCCTCTAGACTCTGACTCCTAGATGACTGAGGCGGTGTATTCCACGTCCCTGGTGCCCAGAACCACGTAGGACTGATAAATATGACGAAGGTGGCAGTAGGGAGTGGCAGGTCAGAGTGGCTAAGAGGGTAGCTCTGGAGGCCACGCTGCCCGAGCCGAGTCCTGGCTCCTGCTACTTATCAGCTGGGGGACCTTGAGCAAATCACTGGACCTCTTCATGCCTCAGTTTCTTCCTCTGTGAGATGGGTTAAATTTAGCACAGTCTCCTAGGACAATTGTAAAATTACATCAGGAGGTTCATACTGAGAACTGATATGAAGACTCACTTTCTGTCAGACATGAGCTCCTACAAGCATTAAGAAAACTGGGGGACCACGAACCAGAAAGAAGGCAGTACCAACACAGAGCAGGAGCTCTCAACATTCACAGCCTTCTGGACCTCGCTCTGGCTCAGACAGGGTGGGTCCTGTGGTGAGGTCTGCGGGTCTGGTCAGACGGCAGGGAACGCGGATGGACTTAAAACACACAGGTCCGAACTCCTCTGCGTCCCCCGCCACCCCGTGCCTCCGAGGCGAAATCACCGCCTGGGCAGAGGAAGCCCACGGAATCTTCCTGTTTGAGGCCGATCCAGCAGGTGACTCCTGGTTGTCAAAATCCAAGAACGAACACCTCTGTGGCTCTGGTTAGCCTGGGATTAACTCAGAAGAAGAGGGCAAGGGATTCATCTCATTTATCCGTTCATGTCTCCAGGGAATGCTTTTCTAGGACGAGGTGACAGTGCTTTCTAAAGTAGTTTGGTTTTTTTTTTTAATGTTTTTATTTATTTTTGAGACAGAGAGAGACAGAGCGCAAGCAGGGGAGGGGCAGAGAGAGAGGGAGACACAGAATCCCAAGGGGCTCCAGGCTCTGAGCCGTCAGCACAGAGCCCGATGGGGGGCTCAAACTCACAGGCTGTGAGATCACGACCTGAGCTGAAGTCAGACGCTCAACGGACTGAGCCGCCCAGGCGCCCCAAGGTGACGCTGCTTTCTAAGAAAGAAGCTGATCTTACGAGAGAGATAGCATACCGTGAAGAGCCCTGCGAGACTGCTTCAGAAAAAAAGCGCTGATAAGGGGTGGTTCTGAGAACTAATGTGCCCGCCACACACGGAGGCAAGCAGGCAGGGCGAGAATCGCAGTCTCCTTAGCGGGTGCCTGCCTGGAGATCCCTCAGATACCTTAACACCACACCACCTCGGGCGGGGGTGCTGAGCCTCTCTGGGCCAGAGTTTCACACGGGCCTCACCTGCGCTGCCTGCCCTCTGTTCACCCCCCTGCCCCCGGTGCCCGCAGCGGCCCGGAGGCTTTCTCTCACAGCCTGGGGCTGGGGGTCGCGCCCTGCACCAGCGAAGGCAGCCTGCCCGGCACCGCGCCGTGGAATTTCAACCCTGCGTTAGCAAGGGGCAGGTCCCCTCGAGAAGTCTGTCCGGGCGGCAGGGCGCGAGGGGGGGCGCCCGTCCGCCCGCTGTCCGGACACGGGGTGGACGGCGGGCTCCCGATCCGGCCGGAAGACCCTCCCTCCCGGCCCCGGCGGCGGCCCCGGCAGACGGCAGCCCAGGAGAGGTGGGTCCCACCTGCGCTCACTCACCCGCCGCGTCTTCTCCACGTCGCCGCACGGCAGCCGCTTCACGAAGTCGATGCCGGTCAGCGGCGTGCCCGTCGGGGGCAGCAGGATAGAGGCGTCCATCATGAGGTACTCCACGTTCATGGGCTTCATCTGGAAGAGAGACATCACAGGAAACCTCACCGCAGGGAGGGAGGGGCCGGGGCAGGTTACACGGGCCCCTCATCTCACCCGCCGACAGCCAACGGGTACAGCGCGCCCACGTTAAGGCTGGCACGAGGCCTCGAGGCGGCCAGACGTGCGGGACGCGAGCCTTTCTTTCCCGAGACGCAGAGTTTTCCTTCCCCTGAACTGACAGCTCGGACACCCTTGACGAGTTGCCTCCGTGCTGTGGCAAGCTGTGCTTTCCCACCCTCTCGGGCCCCTCCACCCAGCGGGGAGCGGGTCCCTGACCGCAGCCTCCTCCCTCTCTCTGTACTCCCCAGAGTGACGACGACAGACCTGGCGAGGGCAGCCCCCCGTTGGTGGAGAGCAGACCACTGACTGCAGGCAGGCGGTGAGCTACAGATCCTATTTAGTCCCCCCGAAGACTCCGGAAGGGATGTTTCCCAGTCCGCCGACAAGACGGAGACTCAGCTGGCTCCAGACGCCCTACGACTCCTGCCACATGACCACCGACCTACTTCCTTCCTCAGCCGCTCAGCATCTTAGCTGGGATCAGAAAAACAAAGCTACGCAGTGAGCACCTACTAAGTTCCGGGCACCTGTGGGGCTCACCTACCACTGGACGGGAGTGCTGATGCTGTCCCGTGTTACAGAGGGGAACACCGAGCCCTGAGAAAGCGCGTATGCCCACAGCCGCTGGGCCAGACAGGAGCGGGACTGTCTGCCTAGCTCCACACCACTTCCAGGAAGTCTTCTCTGATGACTACGATGAATGGTAACAACATCTCCCCTCCTGGAACTTTGCTGCCTCAGTACTGACACTGAATGTGCATGCATCGTTGGACAGAGACACTTCATTTACCAGACACCCTAAAGGAATGACATTTCCTATATAGGTAAATGTCCTAGAGATTTAATTTTACTGCTTCAAGCATCACATGCTGTTTTAGGTGTCTTTTTTTTTTTTTTTTAATATGTGACTGATTTTTTTTTTTAATGTTTATTTATTTTAAGATAGAAAGCAAGCGGAGAGAGGCAAAAAGAAAGGGAGAGGCAGAATCCCAAGAAGGCTCTGTGCTGTCAGCACAGAGCCTGACATGGGGCTTGATCCCAGGAACTGTGACATCATCATCTGAGCCAAAATCAAGAGTTGGACGCTTAACCGACTAAGCCGCCCAGGCACCCCTTTATCTATCTATCTATCTATCTATCTATCTATCTATCTACCTATCTATTTTAAAGAAGGTGGGCTTCAATCCTATCACTTTTTTTCCCTCCTGAAACACACAGCTAACTATACACGCATGTGTGGTGAGGGCCCAGCTGTCTGTGCTAAGCAGCCAAGGAGACAGCACACCCTGCCTGCCTCTTCCTCTGGGCCGCTGTAAGCAGTTTCCTCCAAAGGCCTGGGGTCCCTCCTCCCAAGTCCCTTTATCCCAGGGCAGGGTGACAGAACCCCATCTCCTGCCCCGGGGCCGCCCTTGGCATCGCCTTCCGGCAGTGCCTTCCGGCCTGCCCTCCACCCCCTGGCAGCCCCCTCCGCGCTGCCCCACCTGTCTCCACCACCTTCCGCAGAACAGCAGACGGCTGCCCTCATTACACCTTCTGCATTAGACAGGAGGTGATTCAGAAATGAATGAGGGTCAAAAATGAAGGCCTGGATTTAGCACAAGGGTCTCCGTGAGCACATCAGCAGCACCCAAGGGCCTATCTCTGCTTCATTTAGCTCAGCGACTGGTTCCTGAAGTCTGACCTAAGGACTAGACTTTCAGGTATGGGGTGTGCCCCCTTTCAGGTTCTCTGGGGTGCCAGACACCGTGCAGGACACACAATGAACATGCGACAAGACAGACAAACGAGGCCGGGGGAGGCCCCTATGGTGGGAGGGAGGGGAACCAAGCACTCGTGCACACCGTCTATGGGAGGCACCCCTTCGGTATTACACATCCAGGCCGGGTGCGTGCTGTGGGCCCCATTTTACAGACGGGAAAAATGAAGGCTTAGGATGGAAGCAACCCGTTGAAGGTCACATCGTCAGGAGGTAACAAGAGCAGAAACTGAGCAGGGGTTTAGGACCCCGAGCTTTTCCACATCATCAGGTGACGTACGAGCCTCCCGTTTCAAACAGGAAACCGACCTGTGGAGAACCGCAACGCAGAAGGAGACATCCCGGGGGTGAGACATCCCTAAATCCACTCCACTCCCATTACTGGTCCAAACAAAGAGTAGGACACAGAGACACTCTTCCGGGGGGTCAGGGGAATGATGGGGGGCAGTGGCCACCACCAGGTGTGAGATGCACCTGGGTGACCTACACATCACCAGAGGAGGCCCGGGCACTACTCGGGCACATCTGGAGACGAAGAATGCCAACTTACAACGTTCCCTGTCCGCAGAGGGCCCGGAAGTGCCGAGGGCAGGGGTGTGGTGAGGGCCCAGCAGTCCACCCCCCGGTGAGATGGGCTTGGGAGCCAGGAGCCACTTTGAGCAAGCTGCTTCTGTGTTTGTGACACTGAGGTTCATTGCAACTTCCCGAATCGCTTCACTCTTTGATGAGCAGTGTCCACGAAAAGGACATTTGTCACCTAATTACTGACTGCCAACGAAGGGGCAGGTGTTAGGGATGCAGAGAAATAAACACGACAGAGAGAGCTGTGTGACCCAATCTCTTCCCATGACCGTGCCTGCCGGACGGAGGCAGACGGGGAGGACTCTAAGCCGGTGCCGTGGATTCGAGGACAAGCAACACGCCGGAACATTCCAGGGGCCCAGCAGAGAAGGGCAGGACACTGCAGGGGAACTGCTCTGCCTTGGAATCCTGGCTCTCACCTCCCTGGCTGGGCAGCCTGGGGCCTCACTCAGCCTCTCGCCTCCTGATCGGTGACGGGAGAGAATGACAGCAGCCACTCCCATCAGGGTGACGCGGGCAGCAAGGGCAGAACTACGTACAACATGCTTTACATTCCTGACGTGGCGTGAGACCTCAGTCAGGGACCATTTTGCACCCAAGTGAATCTTTCCGACCCATCTACGGCACGACCCTAACAGGGGGAGTGAGTGTCATCTGAGATTTCAAAAGTGGCAGCGAGCCAGAGGCACCGTTTCCAACTCAGTTCCCCGCCAATCTGTGTCCTTCGGTCAGAAAGGCCCAAGTGAGAATTCTCTCGGTCCCGCAGGACGAGCCGCACAGGCCACGCCAGTGCTTTCTGGCCCCTCACTTACTGTCATGCTCCTGTACTCGTCTTCAAACATATCCAAAAAAATTTCTTCTCCCTAAAAAGGAAGGAAGGGAGGGAGATTATGCATATTTTTTCCATAAACACCAAAGTATTATAAACTCCACTTCACGGCTTGGGGGGCCATCTGGTTCTCATTAGCGAGTTCTAGAAAATCACCAGGAAGTAAAATACACACGTGAGCACAAACACACACGCTCTCTCAAACGAAAGCCCGGATATCATGTTGCGCCTCTCAACGACTCTCTCCCCCCCCTTTTTTTTTAAGCACGTATAGTTAGATCCCTTCTGTCAAGGCAGCTAATTAAAACAGCAACAAAACACCACCACATAAAATTAAAATATAAATGTGGTTAAAATGGCGAGTGTTCAACATCATGTATTTGTCAAGAACGGTGGGAGAGATGGGGAAGCCCGGCTCAGCTGCCGTGTTCAAACCAGGAGGCGCCACACCTCGGAAAGGAAGCGTGTAATTAAGTATACTTAACGCTAAAATTATACAGCCTGGTCCGTTCATTTTTGAGGCACACCTGTGAGGCTCTGTAGTTCCGCGGGGCTGTGATGGCTAAGAACTTGGGTCTGAGACATGTACACCAGGGGCCGAATCCCAGCTTCACCTCTCAGAGCCTCTCGCTGGCCCGCTGCAAGACCCGAGTGACAGCCCACATCTACGCGGGTCGCCGTGAGGGTGGCACGGGTCAACCTGAGCACAGAGCCCGCCGTCCGGCCAGAGCTGCTAAATGCGAGCACGGTCATCATGGGCACCACTGGACGGAGCACAGCTGGGGAGGGGAGGGGAGGGGAGATTCAGCTGAATGCATCTGGACTATCGGAACTGTCCTGTCTCTCTCCTAAGTCCTGAATCACACATCCACAAACACAAATACATGGGCAGGGTGGGAATGGAAGAGATCCTTTATACATTTTTCCAGTATAAGTTCCACGTAAGAACCACAGAAATCACGACCCTGGAAATATCCAACACCTTCTGAGATATTATACTTAGGACCTTACAGGATTGTATTATATGTAAGACCTTATAAGTAAAACTTACAGGATAAAAGAACAATCTGGGTGGGGAGAAGGGAGCTGCAATTCAAATATAGCTCTCCTTTCACTAATGGTGAAGAAAACCCTCTGGGCAAATGTCTACCTATGTATCTCTGTCTTTCGGTTTTTGCAATGCAAGACTTTCTGTGGGGGGTGGGGGGCAGGGGACAAACTAAGAGCAGTTATCCTGGAAAGAGACCCAAAGATGACTAATGCAGCCGTGAGGCCTCCGCTTTCTCCTGGGCTTTGCCGAGGACGTGTATCCTCGCTGAGGCCAAGCCTCTTGCGATGGTCTAAGGGGAGCCTGGGATTTCCTCCCCTGTGCGTGGGGGCCCGCGGGGGTCCACCCTTGGCTGGGTGTGCCCACCATGCTGCAGCTGCACGGGGTCGTCTGAGCCTGACGAGGTGGATCCTAGATTACAAGGCCTGCTTTTCTCTCAATGAACATGGACAATAATGGGCAGTGGCTTAAAAAGCTTCTGGCAAAGAAAAGAGTTCTGGTGCCTATGTGCCTATAATTCATGGCAGTTTAAAGAGAATACAAAAAATCAAAGAGGTTGAACAACAAGAAAATGGCAGCGCTAACACCTTTCTCCTCATCAGCCAAACGACAAGGGGAAACTGTGGCTAACTGGACCTGGAAAGACCTGACGCAGAGGTCGAAAACCAGGAAGGGACTAGGTCCATGTCAATATGGATTAATCCACCTACTGCTGACAAATTACATGCTTCCCTAAGGAATACATCATGCCCTAGATAAGAATGACACAAAACCATCACAAGGAGATATTTCAAAACTAAACATCTGGAATCCGAAGAGGAATCTACAAATTTCTCTGTTACTCAAAGTCATGGTGGTCCTTTACAAAATCTCACTACCCCTAATGATAAACCTCTAGAAGCCTGTACGAGGTTTCCTGGCACACAGGTCTATAAATAATGTACGTGCAGGGGTGCCTGGGTGGCTCAGTCGGTTAAGCGTCCGACTTCGGCTCAGGTCATGATCTTGTGGTTTGTGAGTACAAGCCCCGTGTCGGGCTCTGTGCTGACAGCTCGGAGCCTGGAGCCCGTTGGGATTCTGTGTGTCCCTCTCTCTCTGCCCCTTCCCCACTCATGCTTGCTCTCTCTCTCTCAAAAATAAAATATTAAAAAAATAATAACGTACATGCATATAATTCATAAATTCACATACAATTCAAAGTTACTTTACGTGAAAAACATAATTCATGCACCTATTAATTTACATATGTGACTTAGTCATGTGCAGGTGTAAGTAATTCACAACTTATATGTAAATTCAGCAATACACAAATTCACACGTGACTGGTAAACCGTCCGCAGTAGCACTGAATCCTCAACAGGTGCCCTGGTAAGAGAAGCAGGGGGAGACCAGGGACTGGGGACTGGGACAGCATCCGGGCACTGGGACGCTGCACACGGGTCACTAGGGAAGCACAGGCACACGGAGCAGCCACGGACTTGTGACCTTCACGTGCGTATGCCCACACACTACAGTCCCAGTTACGTGACCCACACCACACTGCCGTCCCCTGTGCTCTGGCAACGTACCTTATAAAAATGCCGTACCAAGTGAACGCTTTCTTCTCTGGCACCCTGTGAAAACAGAGGGAGGTGGGGAGGGAGGGCAGGGAGTCGCGTGAGTTACTAATTCCAAAATTTGAGAGCATGTAAAACAGGGGAGAGGCCGGGCTAATCTCCTTAAATCTATCTAGTGGTTCGTAATGTGAGAGGGAGGGAGGGTGAGCTCAAAATAAAAACAGGGCAAAAGAGAGGTGATTCAAGGCGGTGACAGGGGAAGGTGGTAACACCGAGTTAGGTGGGGGCAGCGGGTTATAAAATATGGCCACGGTGACTCCGTTTTTATACATGTGTGTGTATCTGGAGAGACACCCAGCAAAGCGTCAACTCGGGTTGCTACTTTTTCCCCCCTGTACTTTCCAAATTTTCTCAAATAAACATGAAAAATAAGGGGAAAGGCAATAAAAACTATTTAAAAACAACAGATGCAGGTATTGGCACAATAAACCGTAAGTAAATAAGAAGCGTGCGTGTGTTTGAATATGTATAAAATCTCTGTAATGCCAAAAGGAGAATAATACAATTCCGGTGACAAATATAAGGCCGGTAACTGTAACAGAAACCACACAAATTCAGTAACTAGGCAGGTTCATCGGGCCAGTCTCGGAGGAAGGGCAGTTCTTCTAGAGAGGCATCGGGGCCATTACGCCCTGCTTCTCACTGGTGCCGCGGACGCTGGGGCTCCGATCCGGATCCAGCAGCTTCCTGCCCACCGCCTCCATCCCTTCCGGGGGAACACGGGCCGCGGGGGCGGGCCCTCACCTCCAGGCAGGCCAGGTGCACGTCCTTCATGATGCAGCCCGCGCTGGCCACGACTTGCTGCTTTAGGAGCAGGCAGCTCAGCTCCAGCGTCGCCAACCGGATCTTCCCATCTGCACAGGAAACCTGGGTCAGCCTCGCACACCCTGGCGGGAAGCCCTCAAATACAGCTTCTCGCCTTTATCGCTTTGAGGTTAACAGGTGACGGGCCCTGGACACCCAGTGGGGACACGGAGGGAAACCCACGGGCCAACCCCTCCCCAGTCAATGACAACAGAATGTACCCACACCGCCCATGCCAGGTACTCCCCTGCACCCCCTTTATCAGGGGAGAGGAGGCAGGAAAAAGATTGTTACTATTTATTACTGGAGGCTGAAAAAGTGGCCGTCTGTGGTTGCTCTGCTTGGCTGGGTTCCTTCCTCTTTTCAGGAACAAGCACCCCCACTTTCGTTTGGAGAATCACCAACTCCACTCCTGGGCATGCAATTTGGGTGCAGCTGGTCCCTCCCCTCTGTCCCAGGGACAGGCACATCGGCCAGGCTGGTCAGATGCCCTATCTCTCTGGTCACGGTGACTGAGGGAGGGACGGGTGAGGGAGCCAGTCAGCCAATAAGGCTCAATTCCACACCGTGCTGGAACCACCGGGCAAGAGAACCTCTCCTCGCGCTGGGCCGAGAGCAGCACGGGCACAGTGGTGGGGCCTGAGTGGCACCAGACCGGGATCCACACTGGCCACCCCGCACCCTTGCCGGAGTTTCGAATCTTCTGTTCGGGGTTCTACAAACTGCCCACCCCCTCCCCCACAGCCCACCCTTTCCCCCAGACCGCCCAGAGTATGTCTGGCAGGCCCAGAGCCCGAGGAGAGAAGGGCACACACACAGCGGTAGAGTCCAGAAACAGTCTTAACGACTTGAGCTTCGGTACCCGGCTGCGCCTGAAGCCAGCACTGAAGTCACACAAGACCTCAAGTCACACAAGCCAGTAGTTTTGTTTCTGTCTGGATTGCCTCGGCCAGTCTGAGTATGGGTTTCTGTCCATGACCGATCCACCTGCTATGCTACTGTGAACCGGGCACCGTGCTGGGCACTGTACGGACCCCTCCCTCGAGAAGTCTCTACAAAAACCCACCGCTATGGGCACTCTAAAGACTGGGGTTTAGACAAGCGAAGTGACTTGTCCAAAGCTTCACCCCGGGCGGTAGTGGACTCCAGGGGCTCTGAATGCCAAAAGCCCCGTGGAGCACAGCTCCTAGAAGCATCTGTGACTGCCTGATGGGAGGGCACCCTGCTCCTAGGCAGACTCCTCCCTGCGTCTTTAAGCTCGTTTCTGGGGAGACAGCTCGATGTGGAAGAAGGGCCAAGAGTGGAGGAAGTCTCAAGGCTGCAGCCCTGAGGCCCTGGGAACCCTGAGGACCGGGACAGGCTACCGGGAAAAACTCGAGGCAGACGCACGAGTGCTCACCTCCCTGCCCATCCTTTTCCTGCTTCACGTGTCAGGAGGGGAACCGGAGAAGAGGGAAGCATTTACTGGGAGAGGCTGCTTGGTCTCAGCTCCGAGGCTCTCTCTCAGGGCCCCACGGGCCCAGCGTGAACACAGCCCCGCAGGCTGTGCCCACCCACCACCCGCCTCCCACCTCCAGCTCTCCGGGGCTCAGTCTCGCTGCTGCCTGCCCCTCCGCGGAACCCCCCTGGCTCAGCCACGACACCCCTGCGGCCGCCTCCAGGCGACTGGGATGTGATCTTCCACCAAGACCCTTCTTCCTTTGCAAGCTCCTGGCAGGCGCAGACTTCCTGCCACTGGCCCCGTTAAGGGGCTGCCGTCCCTCCCCACCCCGGAGGCTCCTCTCCAACACCCAGACCACGCTCTGCCATCCTCAACCACTGAGCCACACCTGCTGACAGAGCCCCTGCCAACTGCCCCCTGAGCCACTGTCCCCGGGGACGACCTCCGTTCCCCATACTGGACCTTTCGGTAGAAACTGACCCCACCAAGTGCCCTTGGTCCTGAGCCACACCTGTCTCTCTCGCTGCCCCTCTTCTTCCATGTGGGACCCGGCTCAGGCTCCCGTGCTGGCTGTCCCTCTTCATCACCTTGAGATACCTGTAGTGGCCCAGGGCTTGGTCCCCGATATGCCTCTCTTCTCTCCCGTGGCTTTAAACACCACCCCTATGTCTGTGAGTGCCACAGTGTTAGTTCTAGCCCCGAGCGCCCCTGAGCTCGAGATTCTATCTCCTCGTGGAGTCGCAGCAGTCTGGGATGCCCAGCCGTGGCTTCCTGGAAGGCATGAGCCACACCTGTCCTGTACTTCCTGGACCCTCGTCATCTGCACACAGCGGCTGGCATGCAGGAGGCACTCGATCAACATTTCTCCGTGGAGCCATCCCCCCAAGCCTCTGTACACCCTCCCCGAAGTCACGCCGGGCTCTGGCCGCTTCGTGGAGCCCACGCCCCTTGACTTCTGGAGTCCTCACCTGTTATCACGACTCCCACCCTTGCCCTTCTCCTGAGCCTGACGTGGGCTCGTCGCCTGACTGCTCCTACTGTACCGCTCAGTGGTTCCCTCTTAACCAGGCCACGTCTCCATTGGGCCCGTTTCTGTGCCCTCTCACACACCCTGATGGCCCATCCCCCTGCCTCTGCAGAGAATCCGCCTGGCAATCAGGGTCCCTCAAGCTCAGCACTGCTGATGTTTTGGGTCAGATAATCCTACGTCATTGGAGGCTGTCCTGTGCACTTGTCCTGTGCAGCATCCCTGACCCCTGGGGGCCAACAGTAACACCTCTTCACATTGTGACAACCAAAAATGTCCCCAGACATTGTCAAACGTCCCCTGCGGGCAAAGGTGTCTCCACTTAGGAATCACTGTGCTTGGTCACCCCTCCTGTTATTTCTAGCCCTTGCCTTGGCTGAGGATCCTCGGCCAAAACCTCAGAACTGGGCTGACAGGTGCCACATGCTGGGCAGGTCTTGTACCATCAAGGGCCCCTGATCCGAACCTTCCAAACTTCCCTCGTGCACACTCTCAGGCTGGTTCGTGCTCAAACGTGGCCTTGGCCTCCCCGAGAGGAGGGTGACACACACACTGGCAAAACTGGCACAAGAAGGGTTGGGTGTGGAAGGAGAAGACAGACAGGGGAGGAAGGGGGAAGAGATCCTGAGGAGAAGACGCGGATGGACAGAGCGGTATGGGTGGCCCAGGGAGGAGCTGAAATCTGCCTGCGCTCTCAGAAAGGCCAGGCCGAGGACCCAGGGCTCCTGGTGCGTGGTCCGGCGGCCCGGTCCCTCTCACTCTACTGCCCCTGTGAGCAGCCACACCCCAGGCACCTGGCTGGGCTGCGTTGTTCATGATCCTGATGAGTCTTTCGGCCAGGAGATGGTTGTAGGTGGTCTTGTCGGCCGCACTGGGCACCGGGAGCTGGATTTGCTCTAGTTTTTCAGGATCCATGCCTGGAACACACAAAGGGGCAAGCTGTCAGGGGGCCGCCTCATGAGAACCCCGCTCATCCTGAAAGGCGCCCCAGGAGGCGCTGCCCAACCTCGGCGACCCGGGGTCCATCTCCGTGACTTCTGCCACGACCGGTGCTGCCTGAACTAGAGCTCACTGCACAGTTCTCTGAAATGGAACTTGAATCAGTACATATCAAAACGTATCATTTTCTATCCCCACGTGTAAGCTGGAAATCAACATGCTGCCACGCTGACAGGCAGTGTTAAAAAAAAAAAAGACAACGCTTTTACATTTTAGTCAAGGATCGTTGACTTGCGTCAACTCATCGCGGCCCAGGCCTGCTCTCTCTGTTAAAGACAGGGCTCGGCGGATCCTTAGGAGGTGCGGAAGGCACGCCAGCCCCGAAAAGTGACACGCTCCCGGACATAATCGGGGGACACGGGAAAGGAGTGACTTCTGCACGACGTGCCACTCGGCCACCTCATGCTAGGCCTGTGTGCCACCAGAGGCCACCCATAATCGGACACATTCCACGGTGGGGGAAACGCACACGGAGACGAAGCGACCGGACGGAAAGGAAACCGCAGGCACGCCCGGCAGGTGCGCCTCAAGCTCCTGGCAGAGAACTCGATGAGCGGGGCCGGCCACTCGACGAGCACACAGGCGGTGGGTGGGGGGCACCGCACCAGGCGAGGGGCGGTGTCGGCGAAGAGAGACCGGGCTAAGCGCTCGCGACAGAGAGGCGCAAATACAAAGAGGTCGACGGCGCGGATCTACCTTCAAGTGGCCAAGGAATCCTTTTCCTGCCAGTAAACACTGACGGCGTTTCAAACACAACAGACAAGACATGGGAGAGGTGGCTGTGAAGAGGAAACGCGAGGGCACAGAGTCCAGCTGGGCACTGAGTGTCATTTTCCTTGAAGTGGAACCTGGGGGGCCGGGCGAGGGGAAGACCTGTGAGGGCGACTCCAGCAGGCCAGGTGCGGAGAGGGGCCCCGAATCCTTACCCCCCTTCGAAGGTGGCTCTGGAAAAATACACTTACAGAGACAAATGGTTCGCCTGATCCAAGGCTGGAGAGCTGAATGGATTGTTTGCGCTTGAAGCACGTCTTTTCCTGTTATTCTACCAAAGGGGGAAGGTGACACTTCTCGGAACTCTTGAAATACGGCCCCTTGAGTACTAGATGACGCTTCATTTAGAACCTTGACAAAACAGTGGAGGACAGCACTGAAGAGCTGCTTGTCTGGATTCTAAGTAACTCCTCCACACACGCATTGACGTAATAAACCATAACAATATATCTTGCTTTATTGAATTCCTTCCAGCTCCGAACCAAAGGCTAAGCCATGCCAGGGAGATGACACGGGTGAGGGACGGCCTGAGGGCTGGAGCTGGGCCGTTCTCCCTCTCCCGCCTCACCAGCAGCGGCTTCGTCAAGACACTTGACGGCGAGGAAAATTCAATTTGCGGATTCTAGATCCCATTTTGATGCTAAACGTCTAACTCCGAAGCACGCTGCTTTATTAAATGGTAAAAAGAACATCAAGTGAAATTTTTCTGGCGTCTGTTTTCCCTCCCCAGAGATGTCAACGCCATCCTGACATCGCTCTAATCCTCCCATTTCTGGCTCCCTGGGACCTGGCAGCCAGTGGTTCCAGGGGAGAAGTGCTCCTGGGCCGGACCATCTCTCGGCCCCCTTCGGCGAGGATGGCAGGAGGGGCCCAGCCGCTGGCTCCCTCGGGGACGCGGCAGTGGTCACCAGAACCGGGACAGTCAGGGACTTGAACCGGTTCTTGGACTTCCATGACGAGCTCCATTTTGTCTCTTTCCTATTAGGGCCCCCAGTCCCTGAGAATTTGTCAAAAAATGAGGAAATCTGTGGCCAAATCCTCTCTCGACAGGAAGAAAAACACTCCACGGTTATCGTGACTTTCCTCAAGTGGCGACTCCACTCTCTGTGAAGCGGGGGGGGGGGGGGGGGGGGGGGAACCCCAAGGGACTGAAACAGTTCCTTCTACAACTTCAAAGGACCAGAGTCCAGCACAACCTCCCCCTTTAGTTGGAAAGGAGGGCCCAGAGATGTTAAGTCACGTCTCCAAGGCCACAGAGCAAGGAAGCAGCACGGTTAGAATAGGAAGATTCCAAACGTGGACAAGGTCCAGCTAACTTCTAAATGCTCTTCTGTTTGGGGGCCGACTCAGGGATGCGCCACCCAGGGAGGATCCTGAAGGAGCGAGCATTTGCCTCGAGCTTCACAGGCAGCAGCTGCAAGGCGTGGGCAAGAGCTCGCGGAGGGTGGAGGTGGGGACTCTGGAAGGAAGCGACGAGGTAGACTTTGGGGGAAAGGGACGGGCAAGGCTTGGACGCCAAGATCCTGGGACAGCAGCTAGCGGGAGACGACGTGATCCGGTTGTGCTCCTTCATGCCTACTCTGGAGTGGTCTCCACTGCCCCCCGGCCACTCAAGGCGATCCATCTCCTCAAGGCACTCTTCCCCACACTCTACGTGAGGTGGATTTTACCGCCGGCCAACAGGGAGACAGAGAACGGGATCGACTCCGTACGACACGTGGCAAAACTTTGCAAAAACCCCTTTGAACATCTCTGTTCCTTCCCCAAAGTTCCTCCTGGGCCAGGTGCCTCACTTCCTCCCCATCTCTCTCTTTCTCCCACCGTGGCCTCTAACCACCACCCCCGCCCCCTGCCGCCCCATTACTCTGAATTATCCCATTCCAGACCTTGGCTTTCAAGGCCCGTGTGGCAATTCAAAAGCTTCATTCTTCTGGGTTCAAACCAATTAGTGGCTGAGGGTTGTTATTAACAAGGCCAAGGTCACGGTATGACCAGAACATGCATGTGAACAGGAAAACGGCGCACATGTGTGCATGGACACGCACTCCCTCCACACACCCACACACACACGCACACACACAGGTTTTAGGCACTAAAAGGCAGATTTTGTTGCAAGCCTGACTGAGTTCCTCTGCAAGCCATTTCCAAACTCCGACTGAAGTAAACACTGTGGATAATACACTGTCCTATTTGCTTCAACCCTTAAGTGATGAGCAATAGAGAAATTCCACAGAAACCCAGATGTACTTCACATGGCCTGGGAAGATGTGCGAGCACGTTCAGACTTCCAGCAGACCACACGCTTCCGGGTTCCCTCCCCGCTGGGGTCAGATCCCTCTCTGTCCAAGTGAGTCAGAAAGGGTCTCCCTCTGCATTATTTCCACCCAGGGACCACGGGGTTGGGGGGAGGGTGGGGACGGAACTCCCAACTGACCCAGCAAGTCCGAAATGGAAGGCAAGGGTGTGGCTCCATGATGTCAGAAGCTTCCCCTCTAAGTTCTGATTTCTGGATTCTTCCTCCTTAGCAATAGCCCCCATCTGGGACAGGGGTGGAAAAGACCCAGACCAAAGCTCCAGAGAAAGACGGAGACAGACAACCCTGGATAAAGAGACCACAACGGCACCGGGTAAGTGATGGGCAAAAAACTTGTTTTCTTTTGGCCGAGGTCTCCTTGGCTGTAGTCACGCAAGCATTGCCAGCTTTGGAAAACTATAGACCCACTATTTCGAAAGCTAACCAGATGTTGGGCCGATTTCCAATGTACTTCCAGTTCTGATTATGTGTCACTGGAGATCCAGAAGGATGTTTTGCCAGCTCTCTGCATGGCGAAAGCCTCCCTTTATCCTGTTACCTCTCAACCTTTCCCATACCTCTCATCTGTGTTCCAGTAACTTCTCAGCAAGATAAAACAAAACCCAAAAAGCCCAAGATTCCTCTCGGGTAAACAATGATAAATGGAGGGTGCGAGAGGGTGGTGGGTGGAGTAGGGAAGCCTTGAAGAACACTCAAGCTGCAGAACTCACCCCCCTCCCTCGGGCCAGGCCTCTGCAGACCTGACAAAGGAGAGACGGCTGCATTTGCTATTACAGATATGAACCAGAATTCATTATGTGGCCCAATTGAATCACAACGAGTGCCTTCCTCCAACCGGTCAACCCTTTCCACAGTGGGGTATTCATTTCGGTGCAGCATCTAATCTATTATGATTTACTGGAAGGCCTGAGCTAACATTTGGTTTTTATTAACATTGCTTTTATGTTAAAATTGTCTTATGATGAAAAATCTATCGGAGAGAGACCATTTCATTAGGGGCCCTGTTTGGAAGGTATGGATCTAGAAGAGAGAGGCTGAAGGTTAAGTGCGGCTAACTGGCTAACTGCACGCTGCCTAACCAAAAAACCAGCCGACCAACAGCCAAAAGACCCCCATCAAATGCAGACCCTGGGCCCACAGGCCAGGGCTGGAGCAAAAGCCAGATGGCAGCTTCCCACTAGGCAGTTTCCTTTGGGGTCCCCCGGGCACCGGGCTCCCAGGTGCCACACCTGAAGCATCCAGCTTCCTCTCCAAACCTGCTCGATGGCCCACGCTCGCTGATTCTAGAAATGACACCACCGGTGGCAGGGTCAGGGACCCGGGCATCACCCAGATTCCTCCTTTGGTGCTCCCTCCCGTCCAAACCAGGCAGGACTCCCTTCCCCCAGCCCCGCTCCTCTCCTTGTCTCCCCATCTTCGTAAATGGCCCCAAACAGTTGCCCGAGTGTCCCGTTCACTCTATCAGCGTGTCCTATTTCTAGGTTCCGAACATATCATAAAACCTTCCAGTCTTCTCCATCTCTACAGCCAACATGCTGATTCAACCCACGTTAGCCCTCACCTGGACGGGTGTGGCGGCTTCCTACTGGGCCTCCCACATCCCCTGCAGCAACCCTCTCCCTCACCCGCCTCGTCTACTTTCCACCCGGTAGCCAGACTGGTCTTCAAAGACGTCCATCTGATCATGTCACTCTTCTACTTAAAAGTCCTTTAGGGTTTCCCACTGCTCTTGGAATGAAATCTAAATTCCTTTTCATAGCCTTCAAGGCCCTCCGAGATCTGGTCCCCACCCGGCTGGTCAGTGCCTCGCTCTGCTTGGCCTCACTTTCTGCTCCTCAAACCTACAAGCTCTCGCCTACATCACGGCCTTTGCACGCACTGTTCCCTTCGCCTGGACCACACCTGCCCCGGATCCTGGCAGAGGGGACTTCTCGCCCTTCAGGCCTCCGCTGTCATATTCTTTCCTCAGGCCAGTGTCCCTTGACCCCCCCTAGCTAGTAACCCTCGCACCACCACCACCACCACCACCGGTGCATTCTCTGTCACAACACGACCCGATTTCTTCTCATTCACTTGATGGAGGCTCATCAGATTGTTCCAGCGCCCAGAACGACGCCTCGCACACAGGAAGTGTGTGGCACGTACCTGAGAGATGACGACAAAGCCCTTCGCTTTCACCTCCTCGACACTGCCCACACCTGCCCATTATCTCTCCATTCTGCCCGTCTTCGGGCTGAACTACGGTGAACCCTTTCTAAGGGGTGTACAGAGGTCAGATCAGTTCCCGGATGAACCCACCTTCAGCACCCCCCACCCCAGCCCATAGGATGCGGTTCACCGTCACTGCCCACCCACTGCCCGCAGACTGGCTCCAGCCCATTCCTTTCTCGGGGCGCCCTGCCCACCCTCGCCTGCTGCCCGCCCGCCTGATGAGCGGACGGCGGTCCCAGCCTCGGTCAGCCTGGAGTCTGTGAGCCCCCAGGCTGAGCACGCTGCCCGGCACACAGCTGTGCCCTTAGTAAGTAACTGAGTAACTTCAGGAACAAATTCTTCGTGACTGACAGTCTTTCAGAACCAAAGGAGATTAGAGACAAAGCGGTCACTTTCAAAAGAAGGTAAACACGGAAGCCATGTAGATTGTGCAACGCTTTCCTGCCTGAACAACCTTCGGAGTTCCCACTGCGTCAGAACACAATCAAAGCTCCTCACCGCCGTGTGTCCCCGCTTGCCTGTCATACTGCCGTCACCTCCCACCCCTCTCGCCCTGCTCCCTCCACAGCAGCCACAGTCACGTCTGTGAAAGTATGTGTTTGGTTCACCACCGCATTCGCAACATTAACCACAGTGCCTGGCATCTAATAAATAAGGCTCCCGAGATCTCTGCTGGGAGGCTGAGGGAAGAAATAAATGGATAGCACCAGCAGGAAATGGAAGAAGGAATTAAATTCCCTCAATTATACACTTCCACTCTTTTAAGAAGAAATCCCCTTCGATGTCGAGGAGGAAGGGGAGAGGAGGAGCCTCAAGAAACAAAGGGAGGCACCCCAGGCAGGACCTCGGTGGGGTGGTCCCTCCAGGGCCCAGCACTGGATGAGGGAGCGCCTCCCTCCCAGGTACACAGCTCCGGCTCCAGGAAGGAAGCCCTTCAGGAAAGCCAGCCACCAGAAAGACAAAGTGCCCCTTGGCCCCCTGGAGCCTGGCATCCCCACCCCTAAGACGACACCTCCCCTGCTGAGGCCCCGAGCTCGGGCTACCAGAAAGAGAAAGAGCAGCCCAGCGAAGCCGCCGCACGGCCGAGAGGCGATCAGTCAACACACTTTGGCTGAGTGCCGACCGGCTGCCAGCCATTAAGTTGGGTACCACGGTAGGCCATCGGGACAGACATGGTCTCTGCCTTTAAAGACCAGGCAGTCCGGAATGAAAGCGAAAATATGGAGAGAAAAAGAGATAGAAAAAGTGCCACAGGATCTCCATGGAAATTTAAAAAGGTCTGCTCCTCACAAGACGTTGTTAGCTGAGGAAAAGACAAGTCACAGACTGGGAGGAAATCCTTGTGACATTCATCTGATAAAGGACCCAGAACATATATTAGTAAAAAAAACCCAAAAACTCAAGGCTCGACAATAAGAAAACGAACAACCCGTAAAAAAATTTGAAATGATATTTCGCCAAAGAAGACACACAGAAAAGGGGCGCCTGGATGGCTCGGTTGGTTAGGTGTCCGACTTTGGCTCAGGTCATGATGTCACAGTTGTGTGAGTTCGAGCCCCGTGTGCTCTGTGCTCACAGCCCGGAACCTGCTTCTGATTCTGTGTGTCTCTCTCTCTCCCCGCCCCTCCCCTGCTCATGCTCTGTCTCTGTCTCTCTCAAAAATAAACGTTAAAAACTAAAAAAAAAAAAAAAAAAAAAAAGAGACACAGAGTGGCAAATGAAGCACACAGAAAGTCATTATCATTAGTCATTAGGAAAATGCAAATTAAAATCATAATGAGACACTGCTACGTACCTATTAGAATGACGAAAATCAAAAGGAGTGCCGTACAAGTATTGCGAAGGATGTGAAAACCCGTCATACGCTGGTGATGGAACGCCAATTATACAGCTACTTAGGGCAAAAATGTGCCAGTTTTTCTTAAAAACAAACAAACAAACCTGGGGTGCCTGGGTGGCTCAGTCAGTTAAGTGTCTTGACTCTTGGTTTTGGCCCAGGTCACGATTTCAGAGTTCCTGAGATCAAGTCCCACGTCGGGCTCTGTGCTGACATCGTGGAGTCTGCTCGGGATTCTCTCTTTCCCTCTCTCTCTGCCCCTCCCCTAAGCATGCTCGCTCGCGCTCTCACTCTCTCTCTCTCTCTCTCAAAATAAGTAAACGTTTAAAAACAAACTTAGACCAATTGTATGATTCGGTATTTACCCAAGAAAAAAGCAAATATGTGTCCATAAAAGACTTGTACATAAATGTTCTTAGTACTTTACCCTTAACTGGAAATAAGCCAAGTGCCCATTAACAGACGAATGGACGAACACACGGAGGCCAGCTACTCGGCAGTCAGAAGAAACGAACCGGCAACACACAGAGCAACGTGACGAATCTCAAAATAATCACACCCAATGAAAGAAGCCATGCAAAATAAGAGTACCTACTGCACGATTTTATTTATGTGAAATTCTAGGCAGGACAAACTCATTATGGTGACGAGGAACAACTCGGTGCTGCTTGGGGAGAGGGGTGAGAGCGGGCAGGGGGACGGTGACCAAGGGGCAGGAGGAGAGGTTTGGGGTGATGGATATGCACGCTGTCTGGATTGTGGTGATGGTTTCATGGGTGCAAACATAGGTCAGAACTTATCACAGCGTACACTCTCCATATGTGCAGTTTATTGTACATCGATTAGACCACAATAAAGCTTTTTCAAGTGCCATGGCTTTCAGCCAGGATGGGTTGGATTTAGCCTCCTGATTCAAGCAACTAGAAAACTAGGCAAAATACATAAAACAGTGATTACGACACACTGGACAGGACAAGCAGCAGCGCTGGAGGGTGACCCTGTGAGGGAGGAGACGAAGGCAGTGGGCCCAGGGACTGCTCCAGTTCACGGTCTGGAAAGTTTCCAGGCCTTGGCCCAGAAAGAGAAAATCCCAAGAAAGGCCACAGTCTCCCTCCGTCGAGAAGGCAGAGTTTGGAGCTCAGAGGGGCCAAGTGACTGGAACCAAGAAGAGGGAGGACCAGAGAGCTGCAGACGGTCCATCTGAGGCGTCAGCTAAGTCCTGCTCTGTACATGCATGTGACGGAAGGGAAGGACTTTCTGGAACACAGCAGGTGGAACGATCTGGGGCTCACACAACGCTGACAAGAGTTCGTGTTCCCAGCGGCCAGTGTGGAAAGACCACCCAACTGTGGCCCACTGGGTACACTCTTCAGAAAGGGCCTCCCTCAGCAGTGGGGCCAAGTGAGCCTGAGACTAAAGGCTGTTCTGGACCAGCACCAGCAAAGCTTAAAAGCCTCCAAAGGATCAAACCAATTCCAAGTAACTTGACCATGACCCAGGACAGAAAAATCTCTAATAGAGACCAAACCAGGAGGAAATTCTCTAATAGAAACATAACTAGAATTTACACAGATGACACAACAGACAAGAATAAATAAAAGGGAGGTTATAAAATATTTTAAAGTGAATAAAATCAAACCACATCTATCAAAATTTATTGTGCCTAAGCACACACCTAATGTAGTGCTTAGAGGGAAATTTATAGTATTAAACTCTCATCACAAAAGGAAAAAAAAGTTAAATATCTGTGAGTGGTATGGGAAGGGTATGACTGACAAGGAATAATAGCATAAGGGAAGTTTTGGTTGATGGAATCGTAATGAATCCTGATTATGGTGGTATTGACCAAACCCACACCTGTGCTACAATTCATACAACTACAAACAAAAAAGATTAATTTCAGTATATGTTAAATTCTTTCAAAAAAAGAAAAAAACTGATTAGCTTAAAAAATCAATGATCTCAGCGTCCATCTTAAGAAACTACAAAAAGAGGAGTAAATTAATCTGAAGTAAGCAGCTAACAGTAAGAAATAATGAACAGAAAGTAATAAAACAGAAAACAGAAAAAGAGTACAGAAAAATCAATGAAACCAAAAGACAGTTCTTTGAGTATCCATAAAATTAGTATGAAATTGTTAAATCTTTAGCCAAACTGATCAGGAAAAAGAACATGAAGACCTAAACTACCAATACCATGAATTAAAATGGGGACATTACTATAGATCCTACAGACATTGAAAGGATAATAAAGGAACATAATGAACAAGGGTATACCAATAAATTTGACAATTTAGATGTAATGACAAATTCCTTGAAAGACACAAGCTATCAAAGTTCACTCAAGAAGAACAAATAAAGCTTCAATAGCCCTATATCTACTGAAGAATCTGAGTAGCTAAAAATCTTCCCTCAAAGAAAACTCTAGGCCCAGACGGATTCACTGGTGGATTCTACCAAACAGTTAAGGAAGAAATCATACCAGTTCCATAAAAACTGTATACAATCCAGGAGTAGGAAATGGTTCTGAATTTATTCCATAAGGTAAATATAACTCTGAAAGCAAACAGAACGAGAATTACAAGACCATAAACAAATATCACTCTTGAACATAAATGCAAAACTCCTTAACAAAATTTTAGGCAGGTCAAATTCAGTAATGTATAAAATGTGCCTGCCACATTAGATGGGACTAACAAACCCCAAGTGAGTATCACCTGAAGGGATCAGAAAAAACGTCCTTGCAACTAGACCCTTGACAGGCAAGCAGAATCTCAACAGGTGGGGACACTGGCGTCGAGAAAATGGCAGGAAGAAACACAAACGAATGTAAAAAAGTAGAAGACTAGCCAGGAGCAGGTAGGCGTGTTGGCACTGACCGGGATGGCTGCCAGGCTTCCAGAGAAGCTCATTGCTCTGGGAACAGTCCCAGTCCCAGGGCCCTGGGGCCAAGTCTGTGCTATATGACCCTGACCCCCAGCCATGACTGAATGTTCCAGAGTTAGACACACCACCAAAAGCTGCAACAATCAGATCTCTTGCCCAAGAATGTGAAACCTGAATGGAAACAGACTCCCAACCTGGGATCTGCTGGGGCCAAATCACAATCTGCCTTGAGGAAGTCCCCAGAGCTGGTTGGTTCCTGCCCTTCCCTCTGTCTTTCAGCAACTGCTCGGATCCTGGGAGCTGGCCCAGGGGCCTTCTTATAGACTTTCCCTTTTACTGCTTTAAGTTAATGAGAAGTAGTTCCTGTTGCTTGTAACCAGAACTTTAAGGAGTTCAGGGAGTACCGTGTCAGTATCCCCAAGTTTATCTCTGTGAAAGAGTTCTACCACTAGATAAAAATTTGCACCCAAATAAAAATTTGCTTCCCAAAGGTCTGCGAAGGGAAGTCAGAGGAACCAGATCAAGTTGGAATGGTGGGTGCAGTCTGGATACTTAAAATGCCAGGAAGAGGAGGGAGGAGTTTAAGGGAGAGACGAAGGCACGAAGGGATTCTGAACGGGAGGCACATGGTCCACACCGTGTCACAGAGGATCTCCTGGCAGTGCTATGGAGGACGGGTTACGAAACGGCCGTATGTTAGACCCGTACGGAGGCCGGGATAACGGCCACTGGAATGACGTGCCCAGACCTCTCTTGCCCTCGTGCCTCTGGCTCTCACCTGCAGCATCTAGCTTCGAGCCAGGCACCAAGCCACACTTGGTTAAATTCTGCTGATCAGACAGCTGAAGAGGGAGGACTGACAAAGGCTGACGACCAAATGCTAGATCAAAGGAGGGAAGGAGCTAAAGGTCATGGCAGTTTCAACCTGGTAGGCAATCTGAACCGAACCAGAAACGGCAGAAAGCGTGATGAGGTCAGGGTATACTTCAGGGAACGGCACACATTGTTCCAGGTGCCACTGAAACACCTGAGTAGGAGTCTCCAGCAGGCAGCGGGCAGGAGCTCGGACTGCAGAGGGCACAGAAGTCAGGTGCCGGGGAGCGGTGGGCGGCACCTGGGCGGGAGTCGGTCAGTCTCACGGGGTTCTGCTTCCGCCCAGAAACTGAGGGCTCCTGCGTGCCACTCACCACGCCAGGGGCTGGAGGGGATCGCAGAAGCCACGGGAGCGAGCGAGATGGGAGGAAATGTCAGCAGGATTCCGAGCCTGCTGAGCGCCTCTTAGAGGTCTCTTGCCGGGTGCACAATGACTTACAAATGACAAGAGCCATCACGGTGGGTCCCCTCCAGGGTGGGAAAAGCCTGGAAGGAGTTTCGGTGCTGTTCAATAAGGGGATGATGGCAGAATCAATGATGCACAGACATGACGATCAAAAAGAACAAGGCAGTTCTCTAGGAACATGATACGTGGATACACGACGATGTCAGAAAAACAGGGTATGGACAATTAGGGACACCTTATTTATGGTTCAGTGCGGGGCAGTCGTAGAAATAAAATCCTATACGCTTGTACTTGGGTCTGCACGGAGATCTCTAAAGAGACACGCAAGAAACTGCTAACACGAACTGCCTTGAAGAAGAGGGTGGAGGACAGAGATGGGAGGGGAGGCTTTTTTTTTTTTAACATATATATTTTTGCCACTAGTCCACTTATTTATCAGGGTTAAAGATTTAAGAGTAAATATTTACTATGTCGAGGGCTTCTTAAACGTTTCTAGGCATAGGCTGCCTTAGTAAAACCCACATCCACCTCCACACCTCCCAATTAGCTTATGAAAAACCTCCTAAAACGTCACCTGCTACAAAGTCCCCTCTACGCCAAGCCCAGCTCCTGGCAGAGGCCAGAAAGAATGTTCTTGATTTCTGTGCAGAGATTCTGATGTGGAGGTTTCAGAACCTACCGGTGTCAAGCCAGGTGGGGGGTACACCAGAGGCCGTCCCCAGCGAGGAAGTGAATGAATGAATCCTAACCAGATCTGTCAGTTCCACGGGACTCTGATCCTGACCACTCCACCTCAATGGGGGAAGCCAGAGAACCACACCTTTCTTCAGAAAGGAAACCTACAATTCCACCCAATCTGCCCAGGGTCTATTTTAGCCCTCAACCCAGAGCAAGAACTTCAGCTATTATAAATAGCAAAACCAAGATCACAATTTGACTGATTTCAGTTCTGATGTTAGGAAAAGAGGTCGGGTGCTCAGCCGGTTGTAAAAGCGAGGGGTCGAAAGAAAACCACAGTGTGAAGATAGTCATACCAGGTTAGACGCTCACTTGTACCCTTCCTCCCACCAGCCATATTGCCTGAGTAACCAATTCCTGTGGCTTTGGTCTGTGCAAAAGCACCTGAGAAATTCTGACGAGGCTGAAGAGAAGTTTCGGGGGAGTCTGCCAAAACCAGAAAGGGCATCCCTCAAGGAGAGCGGCTTTCTTTTTTTGTTCCACGAGGCAGAGGAGGGGGATGCCAGGAAGGCGGGCGAGGTGAGAAGGCTTACCTTTGTTATGAGACATGGCATAGAGGAGGCAGAGCACAAACAGTGCGTGGTAGTCGTCGTCCGGGCTGTCCAGGGCGTGGTACACCATATCTAGGAAGGGTCTGGAAAAGAGGAGGGGTGCGCATGAGCCTCCTGGCGCACACGGTGACCACTTCTCTCCCACCAGCACGTGGCGAGCCCTCTGAGTGCCGCGGCCAACACCAGGCGTTGGGGACGGGCTCTGCCTGTGGGAAGCTATCTCCAGGGGAAAGTGACAGAGGACCAGACCCCTTAGCACACAACAGTCATGCCCCAGCTGTTCTAGACAATGGGGGTAAACGACGCAAAGCCCTGCTCCTGGGGCACTCCCATGCCGGCGAACAGATGGACCACATCAACGCTGAGACGAGTAAGGAGCGAAGGAAGAAAAGGGAGCGGCGAGGGAGACAGACAACACCAGACAGAGCACCAGCAAGTCCGAACAATTGCAGAATGTGGGCCCTGGAGCCAGACTGCCTGGGTTCCAATTCGGATTCAGCCTCTCCTAGCTGCAAACCCTTGGGTCAGCTACCTAAAACCTGTCCGTTTGCCCATCGGGAAGGTAGGGATTAAACCCTCACAGGGTTCCAGTGAGGGTTCAAGTGAAACCACGAAGGGCCTTGAACACAGGCCCGGGTGCTCAGTGCCAAGCGTCCTCGCGTGGAGCAGCTGACAGAGGATCCCTGTTTTGTGTTTTCCAAGGGCACTTTCTCCACGAGCTCGCTTTGGCAGGTGCTGGCCCAGCAATTTCTTGGACGGACTTTCTCTGACGGGCAAGAAGCGATGTGAGGTCTCAACTCTGATGCTTAGTGGAAATACCACAAACCGCACACCCCAAATGCTGCCCTTCCAGGGGAAGGGCCTGGTCTGGAGAGATAGAACAAGGACGTTCATCACAAGGATGATAGAACACGCACAGATATGGCCGCACAGGCAGGGGGCTCTGAGCCTGTGACGGTGGCCGCCTCTCTGGATGCCAGGCCGAAGCCAAGAAAACAGAGCACCTTGGTGAATGACGGGAGCACACGTAGCTCCTAGAAGGCCACACAGCCACCGTCAACACCACTGTGTAGGGGGCAGTGAAGAGGTGTGGCAGACACACAGGGAGACGCTTCACTGCCTAACCTTTTAGACTTAAAAAAAAAAAAAAAAAAAAAAAATCTGAATCCCATAAACATACCAGTGATTCAAAATATTTAACTGGAAGAGGCCAAAGAGAAAGGAGTGAAAATGTTCTTGTGGCAACATTTCAAATGAACACCGGACACTCGGAAATTGAAGGAAGAACCCTTTTTAGAAGGGGACAATTAGGTCCAGGCTGCTTCTCCAGGGCCCCAGACCTTCCCCGGCCCAGATCCGGCACCTTTCGGATGCCTGAATAGTTTTGCCATGTGCGGATTTGGGTTTCTGTAAGTTCCTGGCAAGAACACTTCCAAACTTAAGAGCAGGATAAAACGTTTTCTTGTAAACCAGCCGCTTGGAATGTGGATTATATTTTCGTTTGGGAGCAATACACATAACCAAATGCCCAGGAACAGAGGGAGGGCCGGGGGGACATAACATCTTCTAGGAGATGAAGTGTCGTGCAGCCATTAGCATTGTGTTTGCTCAGAGTACAGCACAGTGAAAAAGATGCCTGGTGTTAGGTATTGAATGGAAAGAAAGAAGACAAAATGATAGGCATGGTAAAGTGTAAGTACTGGGGGCACGGAGGGCACAGTTCCCACTAAACGGGCAATGAAAAACGACGGGCAGGAAATAACCAGGACGCTAGTGACAGCTGCCTTCGAGACTGGCATCACGGAGACCTCTTCCCCTTCTTCATACGTTTTTTCAAAATGTTTTCACATTTTCTGAATGTGTATTACTTTTGTAATTTTTTTTAACCTTTTTTTTTAAAGAAAAGAAAAAAAAAACCTTTTTAAAACATTTTTCAGTTTCTCAGGCCTGCATTTAACCCCGAATGCAGACATAGGCCCACGATATACGAGGAGCAGGAGAACAGTTCCGCTTTGTACTTCGCTGTTTCTTCAGACAAGTGGGCCAATGTCAAGATGCGATTCATGTCAAGGAGAACAGTCCGCTCCCTCCCTCCCCCGGAGCGCCCTCCTCCCTGCTCAGTGCCCGGGACCGGGAGGGGAGAAGTCCGCGGCAGTGTTTCTGACAACCAACAACTCGATACCTTCGCAGAGGAGAAGGCAACTATCGACCTGCTCCAGTCTCTCCTTGGATTGGGTCTCAGAGCAAAGCACAGCCCTGACCCAAGGGTTCCCGCGGCCGCAAGCTTGCACGTGGGCCCAACTCGAGGCACCAGGCTCAGCTTCCGTTACAAGCCACGTGGTAAAAGAGGTCAGTTAAAGTCACGGAAAGTTACGAAACAATCTCAATCGACTCTAAGAAAACCCCTCTCTTCACTAAAAATCAGGAAAAAACAAAAAAAGAAAGAAATCTCAACCGAACACTCAAAACATAACAATTTGGTCTGTCGCCTTTTTTTTTTTTTTAAAGACTACATGCTTATTTTCTTTCGTTTAGCGAAGCTATACTATTACCATACTATGTCAAATATGTGCTCTGTTTCCATTTATTAGATCCTAAGGAACCCAACATATCCTGACAGTATTCACTTAAAAGCAGCAGCTGACATTCTATCAAGCCGACGCTCCCCCGTTTGCTTATGTGCGCCCCCCCCCCGCCCGCTACTAGTCATTTGTGGTTTTTCCAATCATTCCTATCCTAACTAATGCTGTGCCAAGCAACTGAAGGTTGTTTTCCCGTCCCTTTCTGTGTTGAGAATGATTTCCTTCATTTTCAGAGCTCCAGGAGTTATGTTCTTTGCTGCCAAGCAAAATCAAAAAGGTCTCTGTGAGTTCCAACAACTGATAGCCTGCACCACACTCCAGGGTTTTTTGTTGAAACCAAAGTAAAAATGGCCCCCTTGTGCATCTGATAGAAATTAATCCTGTCTGTTAGATAACTGAAACATTTGCCAAGCCAAGGGATGTGGAGGAAAAAATTAGTGTGCTTCAACTCTCCGCTTCAAGCTGGACGAATAAAGAGGATGGTGTGTGTGTTTCAGCCGCTCCGGCCCGAGAGGCCAGGAAGGGAGTGCTCTGCAGGCCGACGTGCCGTGCGTTTATGAACCCTGAAGGAGGATCAGGACAGTGCGGGGGTCAGCCCGGGGGGCCACCTGTTGAGGAAGTAACTCTGAAACGAAGAAGCCCTCGCAACAGTTCGCCGCACACTTTGAGAGCAAGCTTACGCCCCGTCTCATTCTGGAAGGGGCGGTGCTGCAGCAAGTTTCCGGGAAATGTGGCATCTCCACGGTTTAAGAGGATTTCGCTGCCGCGGGCCATCAGTGAAATGAAAAATCAGGGGAAAAGTCGAAGGTGGACAGCAGCATTAAATCACGCTGGCTGAGCCACGAGGGCACGCCCCACAGGCAACGGGGTAGCACGGCAGTGAACGAATGAGCCAGGGAGATCCAAACGCGGCTCCCAAGGGGCTGCCTCCTGGGAGCGGCAGGGCACGGCCACCGGGTGGCCCACACCCTTTAGGACAGGGCACAGCCCCAAAGCGCTTGGTGGGGGGGGGGGGGGGGCGCCATGTCTCAGTCTTCCCCTTTCCAAGGGGTGAGCGCTACAGGGCTGAGTGGCAGCTTCGTTCCTGCGCCTCTCGAGAGGGGCTGTGCCTGTGGTGGCCGAGGGGCTGGAGGAGCAGGGAGGAAGCAGGACGACTTTGCGGAGGAGAAGGCACCACACGGGTGGCGGGAAGAGGCCCCCGGTCACCTCTGGGGGGCACCCCGGCCCAGGCAGCCCCCCTCATCGCTCAGCCTACGTCCTCGCCCAGTGACGGAGCAGCACCCCCCACCCTGACTGGCAGGCGCCCCACCCACGGCACCAGCCCGAGCAGGGGACGACGGGCAGCACCTGCTCCACTGCACGCTCTCCAAGCCCGTGGCGGCGCTCTTCTCCTCGTCCGTGGTGTTCTGTTCCTGCACGGACGTGCTGGCCGCCAGCTCCGGGAGCTTGCTGCGCTCCATGATCACCATCTCTATCTCTAGGAGCAAACACAGAGACCGGGATGAGCCCAGACAGCTTCATGGACCTGGATTTACAGACACAGCCGGGCCACAGACAAAGCCTGAGGGGACGGCTCTTAACACATCCAGCAAGGGCTCGCCGGCAGTGACGGGAACATCGGCAACAGGCCGGGGACAAATAAGACAGAGGCCAGAACCCCTCTCCCGTCTCATCCCGGCAATGCCAAGAAGCGTGACCCTGACTTTGACGCCCCCCCCCCAAAAAAGCACAAATTGCAGTAGCTTATTCAATGTCAAGGTGTTTTTTAAGATACTTATTCTGCTCCACTGATACCACACTTCCTTCCCAAAGGAGTGGAGGCAGCACAAGAAAAATGATACGTGGTTAATAAATCATAACCCGATTCACTGAGAATATTCTGAAACCATTTACACCGTACAAAAGGCTTTGACGCGCCTGAAGCTTTTGTTTTCCTTTTCCCCCCGACAACTTCCAGAAGGCAGGGAGAGGTTAGAAACCTCACTGTATTTTTCCCAATTAAATAAGGGCAACTTGAAGCAACGACTGAAGCACGGCGTCCATGGTTTATTTTCCGAAAGAGATACGAACCAGGAGAGGAAAACATCTTGAATTGGAGATGGTTAGCTGTGGGCCGTAAGGTGTCCGTGTCATGGGGGTCTTTGACATGAGGTGTGGACCTTCAGACAGCTAGTTCTTGGAACCCAGAGTTCAGGTCAACCCCCATCTTCAAGAGACGGAGGAGGGAAAGGACGCTGATGTGTGAACCTGCACTTGTTTCTTGAGGGGCGGGAGCGCGCCCAGGACTCTGGCGGCCCTTGCCAGCCATGGTCTTTCCCTGGACCGGCACAAGGGCCTCCCACCTGGCCGCCGCCTCCCTTCACCCCCAGTTTGTTCTCCACACAGACTCAAGTTACTTCAAGTGGAAATTAGCTCATGTCGCCCTTCTGTTCAGAACTGTCCGCCGCCTTCCCATCACACTCGGGATGATATCCAAACGCCTTCCACGGCGTCGAGGCCTCACACGGCCTGGCCCCTGTCCACCTCTGACCTCACTGCCTGGCCTCCTCTGCCTCACGCCTCTCCAGCTGTGCTGACAGCTTCTTCCACGCTCTTGAGGGGCCCAAGCTTGTTTCTGCCCAGGATCGTTACACGGCTGCTTCCTCTGCCCGGGACGCTTTCACCCCCGGTCTTCCCTACCCTGGCCTGACCCGATCACATCCTTCGAGGCCCAGCTCCAATGCCACCAACCTCAGAGAGGTCTTCTCCGACACCCTCTACACCTGTTTTTCCTTTACCTCTTTATTATTATCTAAAATCCGTATTTCATTCATACTTCCTTAGTTCTTCCCTCCTGTCCACTTCCTGTGCCAGGATCCCATCTAGGGTACCAGGTTGTATCCAGTCACCACGTCCCCTTGGGCTCCTCCTGGCTGTGACCAAGTGTTTGACTTCCTTGCCTCTGGTGACCTAACAGCTTTGAGGAGACAGAACTGGTCAGGTATTTTGCGGAACGTCCCCCAACCTGGGTCTGGTGTTTTCTCATCACTAGACTAGGCCTGCAGGTTCCGGGAGGAAGCCCACGCAGGAGACGTGCCCTTCTCACCCCGCTGCAGTGAGGGTACGGGCTCCCAACACAACGCCGTGTCCGCTTATGTGACATCTACACCACCTGACGGAGCTGACGCTGGTCACACTTCCCCACCGGAGAGTTACCTGCCCTCCTCCTTCCACTCAACACTCGGTGCAAATGAGTCATTAAGCGCAGCCCACAGCCGAGGAGGGGGAGTTACCACGTTCCAGCTCCTGGAGCAGGCGGTAGCATCCATCAATTACGTGGAATTCTTCTGCATGAATGTGTCCCCTCTGCCCCGTCTCAATTTTACTTCTTGGCATTTGTAACTGCCGGGATTTTCTATGTTCTGTGTATCCGTTTGCTTGCTTCCCGTCTGCCTTCCCCCACTCGAATGGGGGCTTCGTAAGAACAGCTGCCTTGTCTGTCTTGCTCTCCGCTGGGCCTCTGGGGTCGGGCCCAGGGCCTGCGACCAGAGGGCAAGCGCTCAGTGATGGGACGGACAGGGGGACGAGGCTCTGGCTGCACACAGGGCCGGAAGCGACGCATGCACGGCCGCCACAACGTGGAGCAGGTGACCCAGAGCCGCACCCAGTCTGCCCTGAGCCTGCACCGTGTTCTCATGGGAGACATCCCGTGCCCACCACCCTCTGGGACCCCCTCGGGCACGGCTGCACCTGCCACGGTCCTCGGGAGTGGACGAGGGCATCCCCCACCGGTCCACATGGGCCCCGACCGCTAGCCCCTCCTTCTCAGTGTGGCCCGGAGTCAGACACTGCAGACCGGAGCCTCCCACGGGGCCGCCCCCACCACAGACGTGGGGGCCGACCCACGATTTTCAAGTGGTGTCCGGACAGTTTGTTTGCGTAGTTCTGCATTTATTTTCACGCGCACGGGAAGAAAATTCTAACCACACAGAGAACCTGTTCTTCAACCGCGGCTATCACCACTTGAGGGGGCGAAATGTAAGGGGAAGAAAGGGAGTCGATTCACAGGGAGCTATCGAGTCAGCAGGAGTCCGAGCAGCCAGGGCCGCCGCCAAGAGCAGGCGGCGGCACAGACTGGGGGCTGAGAACCACCGCGCCCTCCTGCGTCTGCGCCTTCCCCCCCACCAACCTCCTTCAGTGGCCTCCCAATGAGCCCCACCTCCCTGCTGTGGGGCAGACACCTTATATTTTTAAGTATCCTCACCTTTAAAAAACCTGTCCCGTTTATGTTGTTTATAACGTTAACAGGGCAATACAAATACGTGCGACTTACAACAAACGGACCTGTGTTTGGAAGACGCGTGCTGAAATCGCAGATCTACTTGACTGTTCTGTGTTCCTGATAGAGCATGCCAGCGAAAACATCTGAATACTAGCAGGCTGGCTGTGGTGCCAGCCTCTGGCTTCGACCCTGGGACCCGTGACACGCCTCCCGTACCGCTCGCTGCAAGCTCCCGTGCCTCCCAGCCCGGCTGACAAGGCGGAACTCAGCTCCGAGGACTCCCCGAGGTTACGGGGCCGAGCCCTAGCCCCTCACTCTAGAGAATACGCTGCTCTGACGTGGTAATTCCTTCTGGGTTGTTTCATCTCCCTGGATGCTGGGAACTCTGGAGCAGAGGAGCAGCGAAAGATAAGCCTGTCTCGTGCTCACCAAATTTAGTTAAGGAGTTGCACAATAATTTTGAAAGACAATTCCCCATGGCACAGCACCACGATGAGCAGATGGGACCAGAGTCGCTCCAGGTAAAGGGTGGGTGGGCTCCCAGACGTCTCTGACTATGGGTTCCCTCCTGCCCCTGAAGCTCCCTTCTGGAACTCTGAGGAGCTTCACACAGAACTGCTGAAAACCACTGGTTTGGTCCCGGGTACTGAACATGAGGAAACGGAACCCAGAAGCACAGTGACAATTAACACAGCTAGAAAGGCAGCGGCAGAAGCCAGGACTGCTGCCCTCTCGGCTCCCGGGTCATGTCCCCGCGCGGGACCGGCCCACGAGGGCCTCTCAGCTCCACGCGCAACGATGGTTCTGTCACCCTGGCTCCCACAGCTGTCCCCAGCCTCCTGACCCTCCTGCAGCCAGCACAGCTGTGGAGCGAGCCGCTCGGCTGAGGTTAACTCTCTTGACGAATGTACCACAGTCCTTCCAACGCCAACACAGGTCCCTGCTCCTCCACTGCTTCTTTTTAACCATCTTATCCAGACAACCCCCAAGAGCTGTGAGTCTTACCCAGGGTCTGTCAACTCCCTGCAACTGCATGCAAAATGCCAAGTGGGCGAAAGAGGGGTGGGTAATAGGTTTTTGGGGAGACGGTCTCTCCACATTCTCACCATTCTAAAATGGAATCTACGTGGGGCGCCTGGGTGGCTCAGTCGGTTAAGCGTCTGACTTCGGCTCAGGTCACGATCTCTTGGTTCACGGGTTCGAGCCCCATGCTGACAGCTCAGAGCCTGGAGCCTGCTTGAGATTCTTTGTCTCCCCCTCACTGCCCCTCCCCCACTCATGTTCTGTAGCTCTCTCTCTCTCTCAAGAGGAAATAAACATTAAAAAAAATTTTTTTTAATGGATTCTACAGCCATCTTTAAAAGAGGATGAGAAAGAAGATTTGACCTTTCCTTTCCTGGTGATTCAGTGCCAAAGTGAACCTCTCTTTTATGCCAGACCAGATCATCGGGCATGGTTCTATGAACCCTCCGGGGCCCACATCTCTCCGCAGACACAGGCCTGCCTGGGCACAGCCTCGCTCCCCTCCCAGGGCACACGCACCCTGCTGCTGCCACCAAGGAGAGCGGATCAGGGGGCATGCATGCACGGATTTCCACCGACGCTGAGGCCAGGACTCAGGCTCTGATGATGAATTCTCGGGGAGCTCCACCTGACCCTGCTATAATATAGCAGGAGCCCCCATCCCATCCAGGTTTCTGTTCCGGAATGTAAAGGGACCGGGACAATAACCCAGCTCAGCTCTGCTCCAACTTCGGTCATTTGCCTGCCTCTACGATGTGTGCCATATCTATGTGTCGCCCGTCCCATGTGTCACCTACCTAATCATTGTATTTGACCTCATTTTTCTTCTTTTGACTTCAATGCATTTTAAAAGGAAACTTTCAGTCACTATCAATACTCTTCGATTGAGCAACCCCACTTGCAGGGATTTATCTGGAAGCTACACCCCTAACAATATGAAAATGCACACGCACAAGAGGGTTCACTGAAGTATTATCTGTAGTTGCAAAATATTGGAAACTACCTAAATGTCCAAGCATAAAGACCGGTTGAATAAACTTGTCCACACACACACACACAAGGCAGCTGCAAACCGGAATGAGGAAAACCGCTGTACTGATACGGGAGAGAAGAGCAAGCATATACAGCATGCTACCCTGCGTGTAAGAGAGAAGGGAGAGCAAGAAAACATATATAAATCGGCTTCTTCTTACAAAATGAAATACGGGAAGGATATCCCAGAAAATAATCCAAGGTGGTTATCTACCAGAGGTAGGGGAATGGGTGGAAAGAATATGGAAGGCACCCTTCCTGAACAAACCTTTTTGCACACTTTTGTTCACAGTCCATATATTTTTTCAATAGAAATTAAATCAGTAAAAAATGGGAAGGAAGAACCCTAAACTGAGAAGATTAAAAAAAAAATAGGACCCCCAATTTTTTTCAAATACATACCATATCTACCCTGACGGAGGGGAAAGAAAAAAGGAGAGGCAGATTAATGTGAATAGCTATAAACAGGATACATGACTCTATGCCCTCAGTTGGGAGATGTGTGAAGCATTTGAGGAGGGAGGGGGAGTTGCAAACCATCCTGAACTCTTGTTTATTACACAATAAACAAACTGAAACTTTTTTAGATGTATTCTAGGACTGAGCAAACAAACGTGTTGATGCTGTTGGGAGGCAAGGCTCCAGCTGAAGAAGTGACACACAGATCTGGAACGGGAGAAGGCAAGAAAGAGCCTTCTGGGTACTGAGCTGCATCGGTATGAATATTAGAGGTGTTGGTATGAATCCACGATTTCTAAAATACGCACATGCATACGCGTTTGTACGTATGCATATGCATGCGTGAGGAAATGTGTATTTTGTGTTTATACACGCGTCTATTTTCTAGCTCTGTCCACTGAAAGAGCCAAAAAGCAAAGCACCATGGGAGCCATCAGCACATCTGGGACCCAGATTTTGGTCTCTAACACCACTGCCCATGGAGAGGAACCAGGGCTTTGCAGAGAAAGGGTTCATCCTGGGTATGGGCAGCGTAGGTACAAGATGAACCTGGTTAAATTGTCACGCCAGAAGGCATAAAGGCTGCTCAAAAGAAACGAGGGGACTGTATCACAAGGACACAGCAGCCAGGTCAGAAGGGTTCCCAACGGCCAAATCTGGGACAATTTGAGCATCAAATTAATTAAATCAGTAACGAAACACAAACCACTAAAAACTGGAATCCATGGCCTGTGCCAAGAAGAGATAAATAAAGAAACGGGGAGAAGAGGGGTTTTCCCTTACAGCGGAATGCTGAGGGCTGATCTTTAAACGTGGAGAGAGTGCTGACGTTGGAAAATCAACATTTTGTCACCATGCGGGTAAAGAGTGGCTCAGGCAGGTATCATCAATGAGGAACAAATCCCAGGGGGGGCACTTTAATGAGGCACAAGATTAATCTGCATTATCTCTAAGTAGCTCCCCACGGGTTGCTAATTAGTCGTCAAGAAGAGGGAAAGCAATTATACGGTGAGGAGACCGGGAGATACCTTAGCCAGGTGACCGATATTCACGTCACCCGGGAGGGTCAAAAGGACATCATGTGCCTCGAGATGGGACACACGGGGAAGGACATGCCACCACCTATGCCCGGAATGCATAACCTTCATCTTATCACAAAGAAAACATCAAAGACAGAATGAGGAACGTTTTAGTAAAGCAAAGGAGGGAGAGGTCCTGCGTTCTTCAGAGAGGTCAATGTCGTAAAAGAGAAGGCTGTGGGAAAACGCTCCAGCCTGACGAAGGCCAGGGAGGCACGACAATAAAAGGCACTACCCGACCCTAGACTAGATGTTCTACTGGTGGGGGAAAGATGCTCTGGAGGATGTTATTAGGTCAACGGACAAGCTGAACCGCAGACAGCAGAAAACTCCACTGAGGCGGACAGCTGCACGGCGCTCACCAAAGCGAACGCGCTATCCTTGGCAAACGCGTGCTGACACCGACAGGAGGGAAGGGACGTGATGGGTGCAACTTATCCAGAAAAAAAGTGTGGGGCGGAGGGGCAGGGAGAGGGAAAACAAATAGGAAAGCAAATGGGCTAGAATGTGTTAAAAGATGCAACTGGACAAAAGGTAAACAGGTGATCTTTATACTATTTCTTTTTCCAAACTTTTCTAAGTTTGAAAATGTTTTCAAACGAAAACACGTTTTCATCACTACTATAAGCCTCAAGCCAGTGTCAACAGAAAGCAGGTGGGAAAACACACGCATGAAAGGAGCAAGGCCCGCTGTGCGTGCTGGAGAGGGGACGTGTGAAGGACACTAACGCCAGGCTCCCCTGCAGCTGATCTCAACGAGAATCTTCTCACTGCTCCAACTCACCCAGAACCATCCCCAAACCCCACAGCTGGGGCAAGGCTGATCTGGCCCGATCTCTGCATTTTACAGAAGGGCAAACTGATATACAGAGGGATTGAGGAGGTGGGCCTCTGCCCCCACGGCTGTGAGCTCCTCTCCCAGCACTGCCCACCGGCCACGAGCTGGCAAGGAGCACCCGTGTGGCTACAGTTCCGGCACCGGGCACCGTGGCCCATAATCTTGAAGGCTCCAGCGTCCCAGCCTGGGGGGTGGTGCGACCCCTTTACACAACTGGAGTCTTGAGCCTCTGGGAGTCGAGGAACGTCCCTGTGAGGCTGAGCAGCTGGGCGTGGGAACCCGAATCTCCAGCTCCTTTGCCCCAGCCCTCCTCGGCCTCTGTCACTTCCCCAAAAGCCCCCAAAGCAGAAGAGGATTTGCACACTCGTGGACACTGCACTATTCACGATGGCCAAAAGTGGGGAAGCAACTGGATGAGCAAAATGCAGTGTGCCCAAAAAAATGGAATATTGCTCGGCCTGAAAAAGGAAATCCCGATACATGTGACACCACGGATGAACCCTGAGGACGTGACGCTAAGTGAAATAAGGCTGTCGCAAAAGGGCAAACGCCGTTGTGATCCCACTGACGTGAACTACCTGGAGTGGTCAGATTCACAGAGACAGGAAGAGGAACGCGATAGCTGCCGGAGAGAGGGAGGATGTGGAGGTAATGCTTAAAGGGGACAGAGTTTCAGTTCAGGAGGAGGGAAAGAATTCTGGAGGCGGTTTTGGATGGCAGTTTTGGTCGTACGGCAGTGTGCGTGCAGAGGAGAGGCCGGAGGACTCTCCACAACCACGGACGTCAACCTCGCCCCCTCCAGACGACAACTCTGGCCAGATCTGTGGGCTTCCCCAATGCTCTGACACTCTGATTTTCTTAAATAACAGCAATAATCCATCAACTTGCCCGGGATGATGTACATTCTAATCTGATTAATATTTGGTAAATGAAGTGCTTTTCAGGGAAATGGCAGGCATGACCTCCCAACAGTCTTTGACTTCACAAATTCAAGGATCCTCTGAGTTGCCCTCTGTGTCCTACATTCCAGGAATCAAAACGAGGACAGACCGTAGAAAGGGGGAAGGGGAGAAGAAGGCCCTAACAAGACCATTCGGGGAAGGAGGAGGAAGATGCCCTCGCTGGTTACCTAGGAAGTAGGGGAAGGGCCGCGTGCCATTGGCTGGCCTTGGAGCAGAATTTCGAGAGGCAAACGGCACCCGGCCACAACAACAGGGTGTCCAAGGGCTGAGTATTTGGGTGCCTCTTCCTTTGTCTTACTGAGCGGCATGAGGGTGAATTCAGAAGGTGTCTCTTCCCCCCTGGGAAGTTCCTCGTACTAGTGAAGCCTATCTGGAAACTTGGCACTCCCACACCTCTACAATCATGGGGCTGGCCGCCTAATCCTCTCCTCCCTCCCTTCCCACTGTCCCCCCACCACACACACATGCTCACTCATCCCACTGATTCGTTATACAAATTAACAGAAAACCGGGCTGGCTGCACAGAAACCTGCAGCCGGGGGCGGGGGTACCCAAGCACAAAGTGCCCCCCAGCCCAGCCCCTCGCTCTGCTCTCCACCTTGGCCAGGCTTTCTTTTCAGTGCCCGTGTGACACATGCTGAAGGGCTCAGACACCGATGCTCGTGTTTCTGACAACCCGAGAGCCGGGCATCCTGATGTCCTGCCACTGGTGGAGAAGCGACGATTTGCCCAGGGTCACAGAGCTGCTCAGGAGCAGTCCATCAAGGGTCGGGGGGTTCAGACCGCAACCTCCCAATGGCTAATCCATGGCTCATCCCAATCAGGAAACTCTGCCAGCCCTGGGGTTGGCTCCGGCTTTCCAAGAGGAGCCAGAAATGAGGCCAGGGCTCCATTTCAACAGAGGCTTCAAAAACAACAAAACAAAACAAAACAAAACAAAACAAAACAAAACACAAAGCTGGGGGGGCACCTGGGTGGCTCAGTCAGTGGAGCATTTTGACTTCAGTTCAGGTTATGATCTCACGGTTCATGGGTTCGAGCCCCGCGTCGGGCTCTGTGCTGTCACTTTAGAGCCTGGATCCTGCTTCAGATTCTCTGTCTCCCTCTCTCTCTGTCCCTCCCCTGCTCTCGTTCTAAGTCTCTCCCAAAAATAAATGAACATTAAAAAAAATTTTTTTTAATTAAAAAAAAAAAAAAAAAAAAGCAAAGCCGGGGTTCCAGACTTCCAGGCACCCCTCAACTCCCAGCTGACCTGGCTAGTTCAAAGTCAGTGTTGTCCCCTTCATTCCAAGCCCTTGCTGCGATTTAAGAAAAGAGTAGGTTTTGAAGGTCAGTCCACGCGGTTGGTGCCTACTTTTTCCATAGGCCAAAAAAACAAAAGCTAAACCCTATTTTTCAAACGAGAAGTTCAAACAATTCATTTTCGTGCCTGGGGTCTGTTTACTAAGCTACTGTTGCAAGTGACTCCAGAAAGAGAGGACTATCCTTTCAGACTGATGAGACATCTGGGACACAGCGAGCGTCGAGTGAACGCTTCTTTGACTACAGGGACTAGGGCACCTGTCTTTTTCCTTTCAGTGTGCAATTGCTGCAGATTGAGGGGCCCTGTGATTTTCTGGTTTCAGAATGAGTCACTCGTCATTTGGGACCTGAGGCTGAGTGGAGGGTCCACATTCATTTCACCCTACTTCCTCGTCTGGGCTTAAATGTGGAGGACGTGTGAATTCTGGTTGCGTTTGTAGAAAAAGAGCACGTTAATGCCACATTTAAATCAGGTCAAGGCAGAACTGCGACCGACTCGCGACCATAAACCTTTGTCTGCCTGTGCCTGATGCTGCCTTTTGAAGACCCCCCACTAACGTGGGGGTGGCAGGCTGTGCAGGGGGAGCTGGTACCACCATCTCCTTTTTCAAAGTCACCCCTGCCTGCTCGTTACAACCGGGCGGTCCACGAACCCCTAGATCCAGGGGCAAGGCAAGAAGCTTGCTAAAGAAAAAATAATTCGGAGGAGAAATTAGCCACAGATCCACCCCAAACAGTGAGGGAGAAGACAGCCAGGAGGGGGATGAGGGGCACATGGGAGCCCTGTGGCTTTCTAGTGGAGCATCTGCTGCTTCCGCGGGCCCAGCGCGCATGACCCCTTCTTCTGACAAACACACCCTATTTCTCACCGAGGGTGTCACTGTGGGGTCAACACATGACCCAAGCCTGGCCAATCGGCAAAGACCGCCCCTCTACGGCAGTGGGCCAGCCAGGCCCCTCGGTGTCACCAAGCATTGGCCCCTAGCCTTCAGCTCCTTCTCTGCTTGGTGGTGAGCTGGCAGGATGCAAGCCTGGCACTGCCCGTGGTCATCTCTGCACCTGAGGCCAGCCCCGCCCAAGCCTTCCAGTTCTGGGAACAATAATCACCCTTTTGTTGAAGCCAGTCCGAGTTGAATTTCCTCCAACTCTTACAACCACAAGACTCCTAACATATACTCATTTAAAAAAGAAAAAAAAAAAGCACCCCACGAATTACATTTTTTATACTCAATTTCCAGATGGGGAAACTGAGGCACGGTTTGAGTTGGGAGACCACTCAAGGTTCCCAGGAAACTGAGACATGACTGCAAGGCCAGTACCCCATCTCCTAGCACCCCCCCCCCCCCGCATCAACGCCATGCCTAACACCCTTCCAGGTCACGAATGGTTTCACCCAAACACAGTCTAAGGAGAGAACGCCCCCAGCTGCACCTTAAACCTGAGAATAACTAAGAGATCGGGTACACCATTCACGTGACAGCTGCCGCAGCCCAGTTAGGTGCCTCTGCTGGACGGGCCCGAGAGACTCGTGTTTATTTACGGTGAGCTGTGGGGGAAGATGACAGGTCCGTAATGTTTTGGAATGACTAATGTATATCCGGGAAAATGGAGGAGGGCACCAAAATGCCAAGAGGGCTGCTGGGAGCCATGGTCGACCAAACTCTAATGTCACCATCAAGTGTCCAAGTAAAGCCTCTGGGAAAATTCCTGGGCCCCGTCTGGTACAACCCGGCCGAGTAACCACGCAGAAAACGGGCTTCTGGAGACCTGTGAACATTTCTCCGCTGGCCCCCCACACAGGGCAGGCCGGCTCGGCATCTGGGGAGTCGTGACCCCGAGCCCAGCGGTGAGCTGGAACGGTAGCCTTGCCGAGCCGCTGGAGCTCCGCACGCCGGGACCGGGCCGTCCGCTGACTCACTTGACTGTGCTCACCGCCAAGCCTGCCCTGTCCACACCAGGGTTAGTCATGGCCAGGCCTGGTTAGAGAGCAGCCCTTAAAAGGACTGGAATGAAAGAGGTAGCATCCTTCCAAAACAAAATCGACAGGAACACAGAGTGCAAAATGGGAAAATGGGGTGAAATCCTCCTCCCTTTCCCCACTGTGGCCACAGGACAGCTAAACCCCAGCGTTGAAGCAGTTTTCTCCAGAGTTTAAAAAAAAAAAAAAAAAAGATCCCAATAAGCAAACTAGGACGGCTTGCTTACCTTGCGTTTGCCCCTCACCTCCCCACCAAAGTGATACTGTTTGTGAGCCAAAAGTGAATTCTGACGCCAAAATGCTTACTGTATACTTTACACAGAAATAAAAGCATGCTGGGATCTCAGCCTTAAAGAGAGAGCAGGGTGGCACTGGAGAGACGCTTTGCTTATACTTATCGGAATGTGATCGTGGCATTCACTGAGAACTGCCAAGAAAATCAGAATGGGGCCCGCAGGGTGGGGACGGGGGTGGGTTTTGGCTCCATAAACGCAGCAAACTCCCCAAAACAAATGAGTTCCCAGTCGGTGATTTACTGAGCTGCTCTGCTCCGTTTTCCAGCTTCAGATGACCTTGACTAGGGAATCACACAGTCCAGGCTGATGGGCCAAGGACAGTTGGCTTGGGAGCAGCCACCACCAGCCCAGGACCCAGGAGGACGGCCCACGGTGGGCGCTGGCGATGGCCTGTGTCTGTCCCAGGAGCGTGGTGGGAGCTCACGTCCAGAGCCGAGCCCCCACCCCACATCTACCCCACCCCCAACCCCACCCTGAGCGCCCACGGCCGTGGCCAGAGACCCCATCTGCGTGGCTGTGCACCCAGCCCATGACACAAGAGACTCCACAGCTGAAGCTTGCTCAGTTCCAGAGCAGACGGTGCTCTCCAGACTGAGAAGGTGTTAGCATTTGAATGAGAGGAAGGTGGAAATCAAACCGGAATCATCCCCAGCACAGGCCAAAAGAGGGAGGAATGATTCTGCTTACTGAACACATGTGCACCACACACAAGTGTACCTCACCCTACACAGGACTTTGAACAAATCTCAATGTGAGACTCTAGGGGATGATACTGGATCATTCGGTTCCAAAACAACGTGATCTCATCAAATGGATGTAATTTCACGAAACGCGGCCTGCTTCCTGCAGTGCGCTGGGAAGAATGACTTGTGTCAAAAATCCTCACTGCGGTTTATGGGGAGCAAGAAGAACCCCAAAAAACAGGATGGCACTCGTAGCAGAAATAGCAGCCGCTGCAGCAAACACATAGGATGCGGGCCGGGCGCCATTCTGGGCGCGGCACACGTGCTCACCATGTCCCCGCCGTCATAGCCAAGTAAATACGGTCTGCTCCCCTGTGTTTACCCACCGGGGAGCGGGCCCGGGTGCGAATAAGAACCTTGCCCCGGGTCCCCCGTCCCATGAGGGCAGGCCTCGCGGCGGACCTGCCCGCAGCTGCCTGCGAATGGCTGGGCCCGTAGAATGAGGTACACCGGCGTGGGGAACGGACACACGACGAGGACCAGACACAGACGGCTGCCTGGCTCGCAGCGCGGGCGCAGGGTGGCGTTCAGGGGGGCACTCACCTTCACTGTCCCCACTCGTCTTGGTGCCTTTTGAACCACCCTCAGTACCTTTAGCCTTCTCAGCGTCTTCCTGGGCGTCCTCGGCGGGCCCCTTCTCCTCATCTTCTTCCTCCCCAACGTTTTTGTAGTTGGGTCTCTTTTGCACCCGCCTCTTGCCCTTGTGCTTATTCATCTCAAGGGACCGCTCTAGCGTCTCGGTGGGTTTAATGAAGCACCGAATGCTGGGCTTGGCCTAGGGAAATCAAGAGACGGATGTGAACCTTGGAATCTCGCCGGATGCTATGGTCCAGCTGCCCGAGAGCTGCTGCCCCAAGAAATGCGGTTCCGAAACAAAAAATGCTGCCTCCTACTTTGTCGTTACACCTATTATTAACGCCATCATTGTTAAATAATCAAAACGATAGCATCAGCTACCATTTACTACCTACCCACCGTCCTAAGTCAGAAACTCTATACATTACCAACACTGGCTCTGTGCTTCTCAAAGGTCACTCATCTGTCTGAGAAACACACATGAGATACAGGGACGCCCCTCCCATTTTACAGATGAGAAAAATAGAGGCTCTGAAGGGCTAAGTAACTTGCCCACTGTCATACAGCTCCTGAGTCAAGAGTCAGATTTCGAATCGAAGCTTGCCCAATCCCCACAGCCCAAGCTCCTCCCGAAAGAAGGGTGCCTCGCCAGGAGCTCAAACTCTGTTGCATACTCAGTACCCCTCAGAAAGTAGTTACATGCAAATGGACCACGTCTAGAAAGGAACCAAGACAAAAGAAAACTGATCGGTTTGGGGCAGGATTCTGAATGAAGCGCTTTTCTCTTTTCGGGGTATGCACGACGTCCAGACGTCATTTTGTCTTTAAAAAGGGAAAAGGTTTTAAGGAGAACGTTTCCATTATCTTGATGTGGTTTATCCATCTTCTGAATGTACCCCAAACAACCATCAACTGTACTCTGAGGCCCACTGTACCTTGCCAATACTAAGCGGGATGTGCTCAAGGAACACAGATTAATTTCAATAACACTCAAGGCAGAACCTAATGGAAAGCTGAATTAGCATCTAAATCTAAACATTCATTTTTATGTACTCACTTTGGATTATTCATCCACAAAAATGACAGATAAATTGAGACATGATCCTCCTGTCCAGGAAACCCAGAGAGCACATTACAGATGCCAACGGCCAAGAGCCCAGAGGTGGCAGCACTCCGAGCATGCGCCCCTTGACAGACGGCATCCATCAGAGCTCACTTAGGATGCTGTATGATCGAACGCAGCTCTAGACACCCCCCCCCCCATCTCCCGCTGAAGGACTCGAACCCAGGGAAACAGGGTCCCAAGATACAATGCCTGCTTCCTCTGATCACCACCTACTCCCACTGAATCTTGGAACATGGCATACACAATCAAAGCTTTCTGAAACAGAGACCTGAGACTCAATGCAGAGCAAAATACCACCCAGTTGGAAGGTCCAAGCAAAAATTCGCATGGATGGGGGTGCCTGGGTGGCTCAGATCATGATCTCCCGGTCTGTGAGTTCGAGCGCCGCGTCGGGCTCTGTGCCAACGGCTTGGAGCCTGGAGCCTGCCTCGGATTCGGTGTCTCCCTCTCCCTCTGACCTCCCCTGCTCACGCTCTGACTGTCTTTCAATAATAAACAAACGTTAAAAAAAAAAAATGTAAAAAAAAATTCACATGGGTGGATAGAGAAACTTCCCCCTGAGCTGTGTATGAACTTGGATGCACAGAAATGGCAGAACGAGGTGAGTGAAACGGTGTGCGAGGCCCAGGGCCGGTCAGAGCCATGCAACCCCGGCTGAAGGCTATCATGAGCTATGGGTCGACTCTGAGCATCAGAGTCCTTGTCTAAATCACAGGGCAAGTAATCGTGGCCTTCTAGAACTAAACATAGTCACAGACGTAAAGTTCCTGTAGTATGCATCCAACGTATGAGAGTCACCTTCCCTTCCCTGCCTCCTTAAAAAGGAAAGGAAAGGAAAGGAAAGGAAAGGAAAGGAAAGGAAAGGAAAGGAAAGGAAAGAAAAGGAAAGAAAAGAAATGAAACGAAAAGAAAAGAAAAGAAAAGAAAAGAAAAGAAAAGAAAAGAAAAAAGAAAAGAAAAGAAAAGAAAAGAAAGGAAAAGAAAAGAGTCAACTGTGAAAATAAAGTTTAAAACTTTCCAAAGGGATCTGCTTTTCTCGACGATCAGGTGTTGGGAAGACATGCTTACTGGGGAAATTTCAAACTTTTAAAATGCAACCTACCCAGTAAACAACTGGAAATAACCTAAATGTCCATCAAGAGGGGAGTGGTTAGGTAATCATGGCCCGTCCATAGAATGGGAATCCACGTAAATGATAGAGAGACTGAGGCCTTTTGTACCTACGGACACCAACACAGGACCGGCATCGGGATGAGAAAGCAAGAGCAGGGAACACAGTGGGGTCCCCTTCAGGTAAAGGTTTTCAAAAGCTACGCGTGATGCTGTGAACAGCTCTCCCTAGAAAGCTGCCTAAGAGTATCTTGGGGTTTCACCTTTGGGGGAAAAAGAAGGCAGGTGGTCCACGTACAATTTTTTCATTTCTTTACCTTTCTGCTTTGGTTTCAAATTTCTAATCCTGCACTCATACTAGCTTTTTACAAAAACACATCGAGGATCATTTAGACATTAGAATTACGGACTTTATGTTCCCTTTTTAATTTTCCTTTGTGTTTAAAAGCCTGTTTCTCTTAATCCCGACAGCATCGAAACCCCCACAGTTAACATGGAGGAGCTGATCAGGCTTGGCTGGGAAATGTGGACAGAGACTCATGATCATTCCTGCTGCCCCAGTCAAGAGCCTCCTGGCTGCCAGCCTCCCTGGAATCTCCGTGTGACAGCGGACAATCCCAGATGTTCTGGATGGAAAACCCCGGGCGAAGGCGTGCCCACCTCACCCCTCCCCTGTTGCGCTCTCAGCACTAAACCAGGTGCCTGCAGCAGGGCAGGGCCTCAGGGGGCTGCCTGTACCAGACTGGACCCAACATGAGAGGACAACAAAGAAAAGTGAGGGACAGGAGAAAATAGAAGCCTCACAGCCTCAGGAGATTAGCCCAGGGCAAGAGCAAGCACAGTGAAAGGAACCAAGAGAATGGAAAGGCTCACATCACAGTCACAAATCAGAAGGCTTTGGGGTTCATCGTCTCATAAAGCCAGCACACCACGTGTGCCCCAGAGGAAAGCCTTCTGCACCTCACGCCTGTGTTTCCCAAATGCCGCAAGCTCGGGTGTCACCAAGGGCTCATCTCCCAGGGACCCAGAGCCTGAGCTGCGAGAGGAATGTGGAGATATGGGGCCCTCCCTGCTGACAGCAAAGATTCTGCCACTTACCCAGCCAGGGTATGCAGTGGGAGGGCCCTGGGCCATGCAAGCCGGCTTCCGGGCTCAGGGCCAGCTCAAGGCCAGCAGTGTGATTTCAGGGGTGGCCCGAGGGCCGAAATGCTCCCTAGAGTGTCAGCTCCTGCCTGCAGGTCAACACCACCTTCCTCTTGCCTTCACCCCCTCCAACCTCAGGCTGCTATCTTTGTTTGAAAGGTAAATACTGGAGGGGGTGCCCGGGTGGCTCAGTCGGTTGGGCATCCGACTTTGGCTCAGGTCATGGTCTCACAGTCCGTGGGTTCGAGCCCCACGTCAGGCTCTGCACTGACAGCTCGGAGCCTCGAGCCTGCTTCAGATGCTGCGTCTCCCTCTCTCTCTGCCCCTCCCCCCTCATACTCTGTCTCTCAAAATTGAATAAACATTAAAAAAATTTTTTTTAATAATAAACAAATAAAGGGGCGCCTGAGTGGTTCAGTCGGTTAAGCATCTGACTCTTGCTTTCAGCTCACGTCATGATCTCACATTTTCATGAGTTCGAGCCCCGTGCCGATGGCGCAGAGCTTGCTTGGGATTCTTTATCTCTCTCTCTCTCTCTCTCTCTCTGCACCGCCCCCCCCCCCCCACCTCTTGCACTTTCTCTCTCTCTCAAAAATAAATAAACCTAAAACAATAAAAATGAAAGGTAAATACTAGAGACGGGGACTCCCCAGGGGTCAGAAGTAACTCAGGCCTTTTGGGGCTGCCCGATGTGAGAGCAGGCTGTGCGCGGCCGGAGGCAGGGGTGTGGAGCAAGGGGTCAGGAAGGAGGGCGCAAACACCTGAGGCCCAGGCAGCTGACCAAGGAGCAGCAGCACCGCCGACAGCCCGGAAGTCAAACGGCATCCTCCGCGAGGTCTGGACGCCCCCTTAGACCAGGCGCAGACGGCACGTGAAAAAGCAAGTTGCATTCGGGTAACCCATCAAGGAGTCTGCTTACCATCAAAAAACAAAACTGTCAGCGAAAGCACATACACCTGTACGTGTGGACAGGTGTGTGCACGATGGTCCACACGGCAAGGCTACACATGCTGAAAACAGCTGTTCCTTCTGAAGAGGGCGGTGAGGTTGGGGGAACTTCTACTTTAGGCTCTAGTCGTGTCTATGTCATCCAGTCGCTGTGCCCCAAGGAAGCATGACCAATGCCATTTAAATGTGAAGAATACCTTTAAAGATACGTATTTAATGCCCCTGAACTGTATACTTAAAAATGGTGAATCCATTATTTTTATATGTTTTATCTCACACACACACACACACACACACACACACACCCCAAAAAGGCACCTTTAGAAGTCAGCTGCTGAGGGAAAGGTGGGAGAGGAGATTACAGGCTAAGAAGGAGCTACCGGAAATGTCTTTGGATGCCAGAAATGTACTCTTTTTTTCCAAGTTTATTTACTCTGAGGGAGAGTGAGCCAGAGCTGGGAGACGCAGAGAGGAGGAGAGAGAGAGAATCCCAAGCAGGCTCCGCACTGTCAGTACAGAGCCCCACTCAGGGCTTAAACCCACGAATCATGAAATCGTGACCTGAGCCGAAACCTAGAGCCAGACGCTTAACTGACTGAACCACCAGTCGCCCCTCGGAAATGTCTTCTGTCTTGACCTAAGTTACATACAAATGTAATCGTAAGTATGAAGCCATTGATACACCTAAGATTACTGCACCTTAAGTTATCCCTCAATTTAAAAACCACGTACCTAAAGAATTTTCAATAAAATCAGACTGTCCTAATGCCCTAAATGCAAGCCAAGAGCAAATCAGACAGCTCGGGAAGGGGGATTCACTGCAGTCATCAGGGGACTGACCTCATTCACTGAGCCACACTCAACACCAACGGTGAAGCAGCCCTGGGCCTACCGTTCCAGAGCCCACAGCCCAGCCAGCAGGAAGCACGTTCTGCTGTGCGTCCACATGGACGCCGAGGGCAGGGAGGAAGCAGTGGGGAGCTGTGCCAGGTTGGGCGGGAAGGCGGGGGTATGAGGGGGAAGCTCGAAGCTCAGGAGGGCTTCGCGGAGAAGGAAATGACTGATCCAAGTCTTGAATGGTAACGGGAGCTCACCAGAACACTTGGGAGGAGAATGGTAGGAAGGCCAGCTCAGAGCCCTGGCTGTTCACTCTTGAGTGGCCGTACAGCTGGTGTGTCTGGTGACCGCAGCGGTGTCCCAGGACACTAGGTGCTCGGCCAGCTCCCCAGAGAGCAGCAGACACGCGGCAAGTCAGGGGGTAGTGCTGGACCAGCTGGGCGGCCTCTCCAGCCACCCGTTCACGATGGAGCTCGTGAAGAACCCTAGCTGAGAGGGAAAGGAGGAGGAGACAGGTAGCGAGAGGGGACGGCTAAGGACAAGGACAGATGACGTGGCTCCGGTGTCGGGCTCTGTAGGAGCTGTTGCGATATCTGAGAAAGCTCACCTTCCAGGCTCTCCCGGGCCTAGCCCGCTCACCTCCCGAGGACGCAACTAGAATCCTCCTGTTCCAACAGCTCCGCCGAGGGGTTTGAGAAAGAGGAGAAAGCTTTTCCCCCTAAGCAAGGAGGCAGGCCGCGCTGACTCACAGAAACATGCCCAGCATAAGGGTAGACCTGAGCACGATCTCATTGCACTTACTGGCCCGGTGGCCCTGACCAAATGAGCCTGGGTTTCCTCATCAGTAAAACAGAGACAGTAGCAGCTGCAGCACATGTGGCCACAGAGCCAATATGAGACCCTGAACGCAAACACGCCGGGCACAATGCCCGCCACAAACGGGCGCTCTAGAAATATTTATTCACCTCCGACCCCTGGCAGGTGGATCACCAGCCAGGATGGAAGAGATAAGAGATGGCAGGGGAGGGGCTAACTTCTAAAAACAAACAGTCCCATTCTGTTTTAAACCTGGCTCCCTAGCTCCTAGAAACGTTCTGCTTTGTTAATGGGCTAGACTCGGCCTCCCCCAAGCGCCCCTGGGCCCCCTCCCCATCCCAGCCTCGGGGGCTGGGACCAGCGGGACGGACAGCACGAAGGCGGGGTGGGACCCGTGGAGACGCCAGAGCAGCCGGAGCCCAGGCGCAGGGCCCCACTGCCCACCACCTTCTCGCGGGGCCTCGGTTTCCACAGGCACCAAATCAAATCAGCGCTCCCCGCTCCGGGGCCGCTGTGAGGTGGCAGAAGGGAGCACACGCCCTTGTCACTCGTTTCCAGGTACTCACAACCGTCACTCACACCCAGCGTGCCTCGAACACGTGCCCGGTGCCGCTGTGAGCACTTTGCACGTGCCGACGCGCTTCACTCTCCGTCACACGACTAGGGACGGTGGGGAGCGGCAGAGGGGGAGGGACTAGCTTGGCGTCCCGCAGAGGCAGAGCCAGGATCCGGATCCAGGGAGTCTGGCTTCCAGGCCGACCCGTCTGACCACCCGGCCGCACCGCTCGAGAGCTCACCCCCTCGTCAACAAGCACCCACAAGCCTGCCAGCGTGGAGCCAGCCCCGCCCCCGCAGGGTGGACGTGGGGCCCGGCCAGGCCCCAGGCAGGCTGACCGGAGCAGCGGGTGGACGGACCTGTGGGGCAAAAACTCAGGGACAGGTGACTAGGCGGCCTTCCGACCTGACCATCGTCATGACCGACCACGACGCGGAAATATTCCCCGTTTTGTCTCGTATACAGGGAGCTCCACGTGTCACAGGGGGTCACGGTGACCCAGGGGCCTGCACCAACCATAACCAACAGCACGTGGCTTTGCAAGCAGCAGTGAAGGGGAGCTCGGCCGATAACTGCCGCAGAGGGAGCCTCCTCCCGCTCCAGAATGAGGGCACCAGCAAGCAAACGGCAGGGACCATCAGCTCCGGGGAGCTGCAGGGGTGCACGTGCCGGGTGCCAGACCCTTGGCGACACGGGGCTGCTGACGCGAAGCCCCAGGGCACATCCGGGACACGCTACCGAAACCACGTCAGCGAGGCGACTGGGCGATGTTGCCAAATGAAACGGGGGAAAACAAAACCCATCGGGGACAAACACGAAGAGTCACAGGCCACTTCCATTAACAAGAGGGACGTGCATGCTTCTCCATCAATCGGCCAATCGTCGGGGAGCGTCGCGGCCACAGGGGCAAAAAAACCAAAGAAGTGCCGTCAGTCTGGACCCGGTGCGCTCCCCAAGCTCGGAAGACTCGCCCCGGGCACACGCCGCCGGGCACCGTCACCGAGACAGAAGCAGCAGCTCACATCCGGAGGCGCCGTGACCGCCTGGAAGACAACCTCCAGGGTGCCGCGAGGCCCGCGGGAGGCCAGGCCCCTCCCATCCCTGGCCGGCTCCACCCAGGCCACCGTTTCTGTCCCCTCAATGCCTAGCATCGCCCAGTCCATCCCTTCAGTGGCAGGCCCAACATTCGATCAAAAGCTGGGGCGCCTGCGTGGCTCAGGCTGTTGAGCTTCCAACTTCGGCTCAGGTCATGATCTCGCGCTCCGTGGGTTCGAGCCCCGCGTCGGGCTCTGTGCCCACAGCTCGGGGCCTGGAGCCTGCTTGGAATTCTGTGTCTCCCTTTCTCTCCGTCCCTCCCCCGTTCATGCTCTGTCTCTCTCTGTCTCAAAAAAATAAATAACTGTTAAGAAAAAAAATTTTTTTTTAAAAAAAGCTAATGAATGCTGTGGAATAAATGAGCTGCAGGACACAATGCTTATGCAAAATAACATACACTCTTCCATCATAATGCCACACGAAGCCCTTGTTTGGCTTTTCTTCAGAAGGACTGTTCTACTACGTCCTATTCTCTCAAAAGAGATCAATGGGGACTCCCCACCACCCGAAACGTTCAGTCCAGAAGCCCACATCTCGCTGCAGACGGCGACAGGACAACAAGAAACAGAAACAGCATGGGGACCTGCGGCGGGATGCCAGTGATCCTCTCAGGCTGGGGGACAGCAGAATGATCCCCTAACCTCTGGGGGCGTCGGCCCGCTCACGGGGAGACTGTGACGATGAAGCCACCTCACCAGGTCATCAGGAGCCTAAAAGGAGGAGAACAAGAAGAAAGCCCCACCTGCCCCCCCCACCCCGACCCAGTGGTTCCGACAGAGTGGCCTCTGTTCCGATCCCAGCCAGGCAGCTCATCCCCACCAAGGTCTCTGACCCACCATTTCCCATGCCTTGCCCACCGCCACGCCCCCCCCGCCTCCCACTCAGCTCTCTGTCCTTCAGTCCTCAACCCAGGCCTCCTCCGGGAGGCCTTTCGTCACCAGCATCTCTCAAAGCCGGTTTCTACTTCCTGCCAGATCCAAATCTCCCATCTACATGGACGCACTTGTTTACTGTCTGTTTCCCCCGACCAGACAGGTCATGACAGCGACCTTGTCTGTCTTATTCATCCTGTACGCCCTGAGGCCAGCACGGTACCTGCCTGGAAGGTGGGGGTGCTCCAGAAACGCGTGTGGGAAGGACAAGAGGGGTGAGCAAGCCGGGAAGCCTGGCACGCACGACGTGCTCTGCGGACAGGTGCTGCTCTTACTAGGGAATGACCTGTCACGGGAGTGCCCCCCAGGGTGATACTGTGTGAGCACATACAGCCCTGTAGCAGTTTTTCCCCTTCTCTCTGTTCATGAAGCTGGAGGTTTCCAAGAGGGCCCCTGGGGGTAAGGTCATGAGCATCACAGCAAATGGTCAGCAGGCAGGCAATCTCAGGATAGTCAGGAACTCTTAACTCACTGGGGAAAACCCACCAACCGTGTCCTGGGATTACAGTTACAGAAGAGCGGCGGTCTTCAGTTGGGCAGGGAGTGACTCACCCCACACCCCTCCTGGCCCATCGTCATTATGTCGCTGGAGCATCAGACAGGGAAGTGAACGGGGCGGCCCTTTTCTCACCCGAGTGCCACCCCCTGCCCCCCCCCCCACCCGCCGCGCCCAGCCTCCCATCAGACAAAGCACCCTGAGCAAAACCAAGTCTCCCAGATGGAGGACCTTGGCGCTGACCGAGACTGAATTTCCTGGAGTCGTTTGAGACAAGATGCTCGAATCACTCACGGTGATTCATTATTTCAAGACAACTGATGTTTACTGCAGGAACCAGGCTAAACACTGGGGACACAAAGGAAACGAGGCTCCCATTTCTCTTGGTGTAAACTTCGGAGTCTTCCAGTGGCTCCAAAGGCACCACGTGCCTTGGGCTCTCCCTCCCTCCCTGGCCCCACCCTACTACACTCTGCCTTGCCATGCTGCTCCTGGCGGTTCCTCAGACACACCAGGCACACGCCTGCCTCGGGGCCTTTCGGGCTGGCTGTTCTCTCTGGCCAATGCGCTCTCCCTGCAGAAATCGACATGACTCAGTCCCTCGCTTCCTTCACATCTATGCTCATCTTCCCAGTGAGTCATACCCTGGCCACTCGATGGAGAACTGCACCCCACTGAAGCCTCTTAGCACTGCCTCCTGTCCCTCCCCAGCTTTCCTGCTGCAGCTTTCCAAAGGCATGCCTCAAATTCTACCATGCTACATGTCCACTAATAATTTCCTCGTTCCCCTCTCTCTTCCCACTCTAAGAGAAGCTCCAGGAGTTCTGGGGCCTTTGCTCTGCTTCCGCCTGCACTGTCCATACCTAGAACAGACTCTGGTACGTGTCCAATAATACTTGTTAAATAGATGACTAAGTAATGCTGACCTAGCCTCAGAATCTGGTTAAAAGCCTCAAAATGGCCATAGGGGCCAGGCGGCCGATGAAAACTACCCAAGTCCCAGGACAGAGACACCGGAAGCGTGGGTGCCTCATTTTTCTGTCCCCACCCTCGATTTTCCGAATTTTCACAGAAACCTGGGAGAATTCACCAATGGCTCAATGCAGACTAGGGACAGTCCCCATCCAGCATGCGGCATGGCCATACCTCACACCAGAGAGCAGCCTCCAGCCTTGGGACTGCCCCTGCCCACTCTGGGTCACGCTGCCGGGTGAACACAGAAAAGCCCTGTAGGGTTTGAGTCACAGAATCTCCTCCACCCCCACCCACCCCTCCTATGCCCACTTGGCTTCTCCCTGTTGGCTCCTGCAAGGTATAGCCATTCCAAGAACGCTTGGCCCTTCCCTGGCTCGCCGGACCAGGACCGGCATCCCTGGGCCCCGGGTACCGTCACCTGTAGCCCTGGCTGAAGGCTGTCCCTCCGTGAGCCCCCACACCAGGGGACTTCCGGCCCCACCCGCAAAGAAGGAAGAGGACGGTTCCTAAGAGGTCTCTCATCCACGACAACACCGTACGTGGTAAGTGGGAAATGCTGCGCTCCGGATTCTCCTTCATTCTGTCACGTCCTCTTACGCGTGAATCACTCAGTACTCCTGCAGCCAGCGGTGGCGACTGGGAGCCAGAATTCCATTCAGGGATTATGGGGTAGACCACAATGGCCCCGCAAGAAAGGGACAAGACACGACGAGTTCTAATTCTTTTGTGGGAATGTTTGCATCTGTGCCAATGAAGGCCCTTGATTCATCGCGGTCCATTTTTAACCTTCGGCGTTCGCCATCAACTCTCTCCCAGAAGCCTCTTACTGCTTTCAGGAAGAAGAACGTGTGGCCTTCAGAACCAGCAACGATTAACCGGGGGCACGGGGAAGGTCAGGGTCACCGAAAGATTCAGGGGAACTCGAATTCGGGCTGTAGAGGGGGGCTACTCCGCGTGATGCAGTCAATACACAGGAGGCCCGGCGGCCGTCCGAGTCCAGCCTGGTTTGGAGAGAGAGCCCTGCAAGCAGTGACCGGGGGGCCCTGGTCGATCGTGGGCGCGCTGCCTCCACAAACACAGAAGCCAGAGGGGCCAGGCTGCTAGTTTCGCGGCCACCAGCTCCACGGGCCACGAGTGGACGGAGCGCTCTAGCAGGGGATCCGGCTCCCAGGAAGGACAGGCGTCCTGTGAGAGAGCCGGCAGCTCACGTTCTAGGTGTGCACTCGCTCACTCTTCTGGATCCCCAGAGAATCATCTGGCGACCATTCCAGCCGGCTGAACTGGTGCCCACAGAGACGACATCATCATCTGGGGACGAACCATCCCGGCCCAGGATTCTCAGTTCCCACTCTGAATTCATGGCCAGCCAACCACATGAGCACCCACGAGCTGGCTACGTACTTGCACTTTCCGGAGGCCGAATCCGGGGCCAACGTGAGCTGGAGGGCCTGGGATGCACACACACAGGTCAGCCCACCACCAACAAATGGCAAAGCTTGCTCTTCGTGCTGTCACTGTTACCACTGCTGCTCACACCGGGCCCTCGGCGCCTCTGTGTCTGGTCATAAGGCACCTCCCGAGGGGTACTCTAGGTGTGCCTCCACATTAATCATCCCAGGAAGGGGGGGGGTCCCCAACTAGGAGACGCAGGGCTGTCGTGCGGCGTCAGAAACTGACGATAACACCTAATATCAGGGCCTGACGTGCGCCAGGCTTTAGGAGAAGCAGCGGACACCGCGTGCATTAGTCTAACTAGAGAAGGGAGGAAACTGAGGCCCGGAGCAGTGGACTAACTTGCCCCGGGGTACACCTAGTGAGACCCGGGGCCAGGATCTGGGGGGCCCGGGCAGTCTGACTCCACAGTCCACTCCACTAGACTGTCCCCGAAGGCGGAACGCAGAACAGCACCAAGACCACCTCGCCCTGACGCTCTTCCCCCGAAGCCTGCCTCTGAGCAGGTGGCGTGGGAGGGTCAGGCTCTGAAGCTGTTTCTGTTTTGAGAGTGATCAAGAACAACATCGTGAGAGCCCGGTGACCCCGCCCCCGGTTCACCCATCGAGTCACTCGTTCCTGCAGTGAGAGCCCCCGGGCATGGGCTGCAAGCCCGTGATGGCACAGGCCCCCTCCGCTCGCAGGGAGTGGGAAGCCCAGCAAGGCCAGCGCTCTCTCCTGCGCACCACCGCATCTCTGTTGCAGGAACGGGACGAAGGAGTGCAAGACGAAGGAAACTATTCTACAGAAATGGAGGGTGAGAAAAGGTTCTTTAAAAAAAAAAAAAAAAACAACAAAGTACCCATAGGTAATGATGCATATCCCGTAATCTAATCTATATGTTCGTTGTGCAAAAATAATGAGACGTTAGCAGTTTCAGAATTAGTGTTCTCTTACTCTATTTCCCTCAACACGAAACCTGATCTGCTCTGCATTAGAATTGTAGCAAGAACTCAAGAAGTATCCCCGAGCAGGAACCATATGATTTTTAATGCACAGACGAATTTCAATTCGGCATTCACCTCGCCATGCTGGTGTGTTTTAAATTTAACCTTAAATTACAGACTTTTCAAATAACTCCGCTCTTCCCTCTGCTCCTCTCTCTTCAATTTTGGTTTGGTTTTGCGAAAGGTCTGCTGGTAAAAATGAAGCAATACCAGTAACTTATCTACAAATTACGGGAAGGAGAAAGTAGGTTAAAAAAGACCAAGAAACTTAAAACAAGCACGATCAAACCACATCCGAGTGAGGCAGGAAACAATAGGAGACCGTTCTTGCTCAGAGGGAAGGAAGGTGAGTCTCACCGGGACTGTCACCGATGGGGACTCACCTCCACTCCACCCAACTTTCAAGTGCAGTCATCCGAACGCGACACAGTTCGATTCTGCACCCAGGCGAAGGCGATACCCGGAAGCAGAAGGCAGACACTTTCACTTGGGGCTGGCAATTCCTTCCACGCTCAAAAGAATCTCATTTTCAGTTCAGACGCCCACCACGACGAGCCGCTGTGAGTCTGTCACAATGGAGGTAGAAACTTCGTCCCCAAAAAGGGGGCCGGCGGGAGAAAGGACGGGTCTCCCGAATGCTGCCTCTCGTCAGAGGGCCCAACCGCCGTGGGTATCCCAGGCTGAGCGGTCGCCAGTAACGTTCTGCAGTTTGCTTCTGCTCAAATTGCAAACCCCAAGCGTCGATGCCAGCACCCTGCTGTGACAGCGTGCTGGAGTTCTGGCAAGATGTGACCACGGGGGGATAACCAGCGAAAGGGTGTGATTATTTCTCGTGGCCGCAGGCCAGTCAAGTGCAATGAGAAAGCCTGCAAACCCCAGCAGCCCAGAGATCTCTGTGTCCGTCCCTCCGAACACCAAGTCCAACTTCGTCACTGAATGTCTCACACGAGGACACTCTGGGACGAAGTCTGAGCAGCCATCTTGGGATATGGAGACCACACGACAAAAGAAAGCCCAAGGCGACTCAACACGGCCCAATGTGATATGAATGGAAATGTCCTAGGAGCGTGCAGCAGGCTGGATGGGGACCGGGCGAGTCTGATGGCAAACACATGCCGACCCGATGGGGACCGCCTCGGAGAAGCGTGCAGCAGAAACGTGTACAATGGGGACCAGACCTTCTGACTGCTGGAACACAATCCCAAGATGCAGATTTTTTGTGTGTGAAACTTCCTAACTGTTAACGTTGGTCATTCATAGAATTCTCTGTTAAATACCACGAACACCAAACCAAATGGCTTTGAGGGCCAGGCTGCAACCTGCCGGGTACCTGATGGACACTTCAGCTGTGTTTCCTCCCCATCCCCACCAAGAGCCCTCCGGAGTAGGACGCGCCCTCTCCGTTTCCTAAATGGGGGGGAGGGAGGACGATGCGCCTGAGGGGGCCCGCTGGCTGGCGGTCATCGGCAGCTCTGCCCTCGAGGCCCTGCGACTCTGCTGGGTCAGCACTCCACCCCTCGCATTCGGTCAGCAGCAGGGAGTTTAAGCAAGTTGGAAAGAAAACTGTCTGGCTCCACGAACACCAGGTTGTCTCCACGTTGCCCCGCCTGAAGTGTCGTGGCACGGGCCCCTAAGGGAGGCTGTCCTGTCCAATACTCGTCACTCCTGGCCCTCTAGGTTACATCCTCTCGCCAAAAACTACTCCTTCCCTTTAGAGCACGTGTGAAACTCGAGACAGTACATTTGTTTGTATATTTATTTGACCGACATCTGTCACTCCTACTAGACTATAAAGCTCCAAAAAGACAGAAACCATTAGGATTTTGTACATCCCCAGAGCCAGCACGATGCCTGTTCCAAAGAAAGGGCTTAATAAATACTTTCTGAATGAATCAAAGAAGGGACAGACCAGACAGGGGCCGTGAAAGGGCCCCGTTCAATTCAGCAGAACTAACGCCACGACTGACAAGGACAGAGTGTCTGGGAACCTTTTCAAAGGCTCCAAGACTCCCTTCAACAGCAAAAGGGCCCGGCCAAGCCATCGTACGCCAGAAAAACCAGAAGGGCAGGGACCCCTGTCACTGCGCTCCAGGCAGTTCTGGCCTCCCACGCTGCGGGATCCTCCGCCACCTGCTTCCTCAGATATGGCAACAGAGCCGACTGCCCAAGGGCAAGCCTAGCCCTTGGACCTTTCTACCCACTGCCTGAGAAACCGGTTGCAGAGACAGAGTCCTCATGAAACAGCCTTTGTGTGAGACACCGGCTCATCTCAGACACATCCGCCGGGCCCAAGCTGCAGCGGATACAGTGAGACAAGTCGCCTGCCGCGGCTGGGAACGAGGAGCCAGGGCCTCCCAGGCCGGAGGTGTGGTGAAGGCACAGGTGTGCAGGCAGAACCTCGGGGCCTGCAGGGGAAAAGGCAAGCTGGACCAGTACTAAGGAAGCCTGGCGCTCAGCACACATGACGATGGTGGGAGGGAAGACAGATGAGACACACAGGGGCCAAGCGGGAAGAAGCCTTGACTCCCGTCTCCCCGTCTCGGGAGTTTCCCGTTAGCAGAGCACAAAATGCATACGTGCTGTGCTTAGGCCACAGGTGGGTGATCGTTTAAAACAGGGGAGCATGTGCATCAAAATGAGGATTTCCAGCTTGTCTGGAAACGCGAGGAAATCAGGCAATCCCGCATCTGTGTTCTGGCAGAGCCGCAGGCTGGGGAGGAACCGCAGCTGCTGACAGAGAGCATGTGCTGTCCAATTTGCCGCAGTCCCCACCACTCCCTACTGCCCTCCCACGGGGGTCCGCATCATTCACAGATGTTCTCCGTCCAGTCTCTGCTGGCATTTGTACCTTCGTCAAGGTGTGCTCTCATTCTGTCCCAGTAACAGTGTCTCAAAGATTCGCAACCAGGGCCCAGAGCAGTACAGCTCCCCGTTCGATAACATCCGATCAATCAAATCCGCTCAGTACCCAAACCCAGATGTTCCTGGGGACACGTTTCAAGACCCCGGTCGGGTTCCTCGCGCCTCAGACCAGCTTATACGCCATCATGGCTGCCGTACAGGCAGAATGTCAGTTTCTGGTTTTAGAGAAACACACGCATGAACAAAACGAGCAACAGCCTATCAACGTCTACACACGGTCCCAATGCTAAGGACTTACGCAACTTCGCTGAACATCCTGTTCGCTCTTAGCATACATCTCAGACAGATCACCGTTCAGAATGACTTCTGCTAGTGAGTTCACCAGGGGTGCGTGATGTATAATTAGGAAGACCTGGTGAGAAAGAAGACACCGGGTTTGCATTACAAGTGTGTGCTCTCTCCGCTTCTCCTTCCTCCATCACAAATAAGTAGGCTGAGGTACCCAGGGCCCGTATTGAACAACTCCCGTGAAGCAAAAGCCAAAGAATGGGTCTCATTTAGGAGAAACCAGTTACGCCTTTCTCCTCCCAGGGTTGGCCACTCCTTCATTCAGACTGTTGCCTATTTGGCTGGCTGCTCCCCGGCGGAAGGAAGTGCATCAAAGCAAGACGGTCCCTCATGGCCGGGGGAAGCCAAATCCCACTGAAGTGGAGCAAAGTGGGAGAGCAGCGGCCAAAGCAGCACACTCCTTCCTCTCCACAGGCATCTCAGCGTCGAATCTGATTACGCTAAGACTGGAAGGCACAGACCCAACATCTCAGTTATACGGGAGGAAGGGGCCGGCGAGTCTCGTTCCCGTCCAGGACTTGGCAAACCGTCGTCTCCACAGAGAGCCCACGGCTGGCATGAGCTGGGGCCCCCGCGGTGGGTCTCAGCACACCAAGATTCCGTGGCAGTGTCGGGAGGTGTGGACGCTGTGGGGAAGAGAAGCCACAGGAGCCAGAGGCAGACCCAGCCGGGCCAGCATGTGGAATGAGAAGGCACTGGGCTGTCTGGGATGGCCCTGCCACCCACCCCGTGGCCCAACGGTCAGGACAACGGCGCTGGGAATCAGGGTATTCAAAGGTGCCTCGCAAAGCTGGCTCAGACACGCCGGCTACTTTGTTTTACAATATAAAGCCAACAGCAGCAGTGGAGCACAGTGTGGGACGTGCACCGTTTACACAGAAAAAGGGCGTGTGCGCCCATCTGCATTTGCTCACATGCACAGGGAACAGGATTTCCAAGCCCTGGCGCTATGATCCGGCCCTAATTCTTTGTTGTGGGGGCTGCTGTGTGCACTGTAGGATGTCTGGAAGCATCTCTGGCCTCGACCCAACCAGAAATGTCTCCGGATGTTGGAGGGGGGTGGGGGAGGAAGGGAGGCAAAATCACCCCCAGTTGAAAACCTCTGCAGACAATGTGCCTGGAAGAGGGTAAGAAAACCCTGTAACTATAGTAGACTCTGGGGACAGAAATCAGGAGAAGAAACAAAAGTGGATAGAAAACTTGGTCTTCACCTGTTTTGAACTTTTTAACTTAAAAAAAAAAAATCTGTTAAAAGACCAAAAAAAAAAACATTGTTTAGGGGCTCCTGGGTGGCTAAGTCGGTTAAGCATGTGACTCTTGATTTCAGCTCCGGTCATGATCTCATGGTTCACGACATCGAGCTCTGAGTCTGGCTCTGTGCCGACAGCTGGCAGCCTGCTTGGAATTCTCTCTCTCTTCCTCTCTCCCTGCCCCTCCCCCTGCCCCTCCCCCACTCGCACACACGTGCGCACGTGCTCTCTTCCTTTCCCAAAATAAAAAAATTTTAATTAAAAAATAAAAAATAAGCAGTGTTTAAAAAACAAATAAATTAATTAAAAAACAAAAAACAAAAAACCCAGCAAAGCCAAACGCTGAAATGCTGCTGTGTCTGAGAAGCAGGATCAGGGGACAGGGGTAAGAGGTAAGAGGGAAACTTCTTGAAGGACAGCATCCCCGGCCACACTAAATTAATGTCGTCAATGGGAATTTTCTTGGTTTTGTAGCTTTGTCTGTCAAATCACGCATAAGGATGCTCTGACGTAGGGATCAGGGACATGGCGTTTACCCCCCATTGGAGGCTCTCGTGCATTTTGGGTGACAACATTGAAAAGCTCCACGGAAGGAACAGGGAGAACGGGCCCTGGAGCACCGGCTCACAAGTCTGCTTTCTGTGAGCTACTCAAACGAGTAATTTGGTGCCTGAGCTGCTAGGCCCTCGCTCAGAAAAGAGGAGGTAAGGGGCTCTCCGAGAAAGGGCGAGCGCTGACCGCACACTCCTCACAGGGACTCTGCCTGTGCAACGCTCCCACAGCTAGAGGGTCCTGGGAGCGCCTTCTATGGGATTCCCGGGGCTGAGCGTCTCTCTGCTCAGGTCCTGCCAGACTCCCAGAACGCCAAGCAGGAGATTCGGGCAGATTTGTAATGAGGCAGCAGAGGAAGGTGCCAGGAGATGCGGGGGTTTGCATGCAGCTGCGCTGCACAGAGAGGCATTCAGAAGGAGAGGGCACCAGCACAGGGCTCGGAGCACAAAGCCCCCGGGACAAGACTCTATGAGGGAGAAAGGGGCAGGCCACGCACGGACCCCAACTGGCTTAGCCTCCACGGGGAGGCTGCGGCTGCGCCTCTCTCTCTCTCTCTCTCTCAGTCCTCCACCTCCAAACGGCCCAGGGACCAAGTTAGAAGGACTTTCTCTCAGCAAAGCAAATAAATACCTGTGCCATTGCAGAAGTGGGAACAGAGCTCTGGTCAAACGTTTGACTATTTGACAGTCTAATGAGATGGCCTGAAAGTCTGGACTGCTTGTAATAAAAATATTTTTAAAGTTATGTAACTGGGTCACCATGGAGTTTTTCCCTTCTTGTAAATATTACATAATTACGAGAAGGAAACACACTTGTTTAAGGAGGGGGAGCAGACAAATTGGCTCAAGACACAAATCTGGGAACGGAGGCTGCTACAAGATACCTTCCAGAAGGTAATCTGGGAACTACAACCACGACAAAAGCCTTTGAAAACAGCCTCATTAGTGGAAATCCGTTCAACGGAGGTTGCTGCAGAGAGATACACACACTGGGTCTTGCAGTTTGGGTTTATTTCAAAACGCCATGAGTAACACCCATGCCGTCCACATTTCCAGAGTATTCCGAACGCCCCTTGGTTGTGTGGAAACCTCAGTCCCCATGGTAAAAACCAAGTACGTAAGGGCCAGGTTTGATTTACTTTCCATTTTCCTTTAAATTTCCATCTATTACCATGAAGAAGATAGCAGCACCTCTACTCAGAGTCTGAAAAGTAGAACCACCCCCCGCCCTTCCTTTTATTGTTTTATTTCAAGACGGGACACAGAGAGAAGACAGGGTGACGTGGCCCGGTCCTCCAAAGGACTCCCAAATGTGGCTGGGGACACAGACAAATGATGACACATACCTGTGACAGGAGATAGAGAGAAACCGGCAGGCTGATTTTCGGGCGTTCTCCTCCCTAGGGAAGGTCAGGCAGAAAGAGAGAGAGAGAGAGAGAGGTCCTGGTCACACACGTGAGCAGCACAAAAGACATGAAGCCAAAAGCCATCTGTCTGAAGGAGAGGCGCCCCGTCCCCCACTTCCTCTGTCACCCTAAGGCTGTTCTTTCCCGGTACCAGTCAGAAGTCCACCCTGCAAAATAAATTCGCAACCTGATCCCATCCAATACCGTCTCAAGGCCTCTATTTTTCTACCTGAGAAGTCCTTCACCATTAGTTACGGACTAGAGGCTGGGTCCAGGACAAAAATGAGCCCCTTAAATTACCAGGAATGTTAATTTCCCCCAGCTGGGGCACAGAGTGGCTGGCTGGCAGGACGGGCCTCTGGAGGCCTGCTCTCAGGAAGAGCGTTCAAAATGGGGCAGGGAGGCGTCGGGGCACTCTGGCTTAGGAAAAACCCCGCGTTTGTAACTGAACTTCATTGTGCTCCATCCCGCATCGACCCTGTGAGTACCTTCAGGACCCTCGTTTTGCTCGGGGGGTGGGGGATGGGGTGGGAGGGGGAGGTCAGCTGCCTTGTCCAAGGTCACAGAGTGAGGAAAGGGAAGAAGCAGAATTTGAGCCCAGGTCTGCAAACTCCAAGTCCCGTGCTTTCTCTCTGCCACCCCCGGCCCCCGCCCCCCCCCCCCCCCGCCCCGACAGATCTAGTTAGGGCTGCAATTTTTTTTATTTATTTGTTCTTAGGAAGAATCTCCATGTTCCACCTCCAAGAAGAAAGCTCCAAGCCCTGGAGGGACATGTGCAGAGGCTGGAGCCCCCACAGAGTAACCAGCCGACTCCATCCTGCCTCCTGTGGAGGCCTCTGCCCCTGAAATCTGGGAAGGACGGGGCAGAATTCCTCACGGTGGGACCTGAGAGCCACCAGCTCAGAGCCACGTGGCGGACAGGTTCACGATGCAGACTGCCGGTGCACTGCAGACCCGCTGAGCCAGAATCCCTGAGACGGAGAGAGGGCCCCGGAGGACGTGCCTGTCAACACTCACACCGGATTCTGAGCCTAACTGTGGGCAGTCCCTGCTCTGGGATGTTTCCCTAAGGGCGCTCCCTCACCTCCCACCCATCATGTGCAAGTGCTGGGGCTGGCTGGGTCTTCTGCAGATCAGTGAGCTCTGGCGACCGTCAGGAAAAGTTACCGGGCTTTAGAACACCCCAAGAGAAGGATGAACAGAAACCAAAAATCTAAATTCATAGAGGTTTCCTGTTTCCTTCTGATGTCAGTGTTCTCTTCTCATTCACTTTTACAGCCAACCCCCACCCCCAAACACACTCCCTTGCACCCCTCTCTCTCCACCTTAACCGTCCCACCCCTGGGACATAAAAGGAAAGGAAAAGAAAACCAGGACGCCTTGAAAGGAATCTCTCTCGGGCTCAAAGCCTTGGTGGCTGGCAAAGCTTGGTCCTGTTCAAGGTGACTGTTCCTCCCCCTTCTGAAGACAGCCCACAGCCCACAGGCACGGCGGGGCCAGGCGCCCAGACCTACCTTGTCCTGGTTCTCCAGCGAGTACACATAGAGGGGCACGAAGAGCCTGTTCAGCAGGTGGTCCGTGAGCACGTCATTGAGGAACTCACAGTTGATGATCAGGATGTCATTGAGATAGTGCAGGTGGTCCAGGTGCTCGGCCACCAGGTCGCTCAGTTTCCCCCGATTCCGGTGCCTGCCAGGAAAAACAACAGCCTCAGCCGGGAAGCCGAAGCACAGAGCCGTGGAGGTCACTGGGGGTGCTTCATTCACACAACAAATATTCATACAACAAACAAAGGCTCAAGAGCCACTTACAGCGGCCCTCCCAGCGGCATGCACGAAGTGAAAATGGGCAGGTGCACCACGATCGATTTCAGGGGACTCCCGGGATCCCCCCACCCTCTGGGGGCCTCCCTACAACTCGCCCACCACCACCACCCAAGACAAAATGGGTAAATAAAGCAAAACCCAGCTCCCTTAGCAAGCCATTCCACAAGAGCAACCACTACTCAATGTGGCAAGACCCCGTGCCTCCCAAGATAAGCAGTATTAATGCGGCAATAAATCCCGGATGACGAAAACACTCCCGAGGGGTTCCAGGGAGAAAAGCAGGCCTCGGCGGCCACATCCAAACCCCCCTGGCCCTGGCTACACATGGGGCACAGCGCAGGGATGGGACACCCCAGCCCCAGGCCCCCAGAGGTCTCTGTCTCCTTTCAGTAAAGCAACAAGCACACTGCTTGGGCCTCTCAGGTTGTCAGCCGCACACCTGCCAAGGACAGAACCCCTAAAAGAGCTAGTCGGCACACCTACACTCCCTCCAAACTGGCATCTGTTGCAAGGGGCAGCGGGGCTGGAGTAAGTCATTTTGTTTGTATCGTAATTACGACCACCATTTCAGAAGGCTTGAAATTAAAGAAGAAAACAGAAGCAAAAAGACGTGAAGGTCTCCTGTAGTCCCGCCACTAACAGAGAACATTTGGGGACTTGTCAATGAGGGACCCTACAGTCTGGTTTCCCGCGTCTATGCCTCCGTAGAGTCACATCTAAAAGGCGTGTGTTAAATATCTATCCATCAAGCCACATAACGTGCTTTAAAAAAATAATAATAATAGGATCAACTTTTCTTCTATGTAACTTTTAATAATTATTCCATAGCATACTTTAACAAGATATATCCCGAATATTTATAGCAAATACACCCTGTAAGCCTCATAGTACTATAATTACCTATGAACCCACCACCCAGCTGAGACCCACAATACTTATTCACAATGTTTTGCAACCTTTTCCCCCATTTAAAAAGATGCTGTGGGGGGGCGCCTGGGTGGCGCAGTCGGTTAAGCGTCCGACTTCAGCCAGGTCACGATCTCGCGGTCCGTGAGTTCGAGCCCCGCGTCAGGCTCTGGGCTGATGGCTCGGAGCCTGGAGCCTGTTTCCGATTCTGTGTCTCCCTCTCTCTCTGCCCCTCCCCGGTTCATGCTCTGTCTCTCTCTCTGTCCCAAAAATAAATTAAAAAAAGTTGAAAAAAAAAAAAAAAAAAAAAAAGATGCTGTGGGAATTTTTCTTCAGCAGAAGAGTTGACGTACTTCATGTCTTAAACCTTTAGTTTGAAAAGTACATGCAGATGGGTTTTTAAAGTTCAGTGGTATTGGGCGCCTGGGTGGCTCAATCGTTAAGCCTCTGACTTTGGCTCAGGTCATGACGACACGGTTCGTGAGTTTGGGTCCCACAGTGGATGAGCTCGAGCCCTGCTTCTCTCTCTCTTTCTCTCTCTCTCTCTCTCTCTCTCCCCCCCTTGCTCACTTGCACCCTCTCTCTCTCAAAAAATAAAATAAGATACAAATAAAAGTTTAATGGTATTGATAAGATGATAATAACAAACAGCAGCCCTAGCCCAGCCTCCCCCACCCCTGCCTGATCTCCAGAGAAGGCAGGTGTTAACTTTTTACTTGTTTCTGTGGATAGGCCCCACCCCCCCACCTCCTCCACCTCTACAATCTGCAAAGTCTTCTACTTTGAAGTTGAGCCCTTTCCAATATCACATGGTGGCCTTCTGTTAGGAAGGAACACTTTGCATTCCCTCCCCCCCCCCCCCCCACCCGGCCCCAACAACTGATACTGACATCATCACAACCATTCACGGGAGAGCCACGCAGAGGACAAGGAGTCCACTTCCTTCCTGGAATGACTTTTTGTCTTTTCTGGAATCAAGTGCCACGTTATGTTTCATTCACATCCGTGACTCTTCATCTCTGTACAGGTCCTGGTTTTCCCGAATGTCCCGTCACATCCACCACTACTTGCCCAGTCTGGGAGCTATGATTCTATGGCTTTGGGCCCCTCCTCCAGCACCGTCCTTCCCGGATCCCCGGATCCCTCTGTCATCCTGAGCCTGCCTAGGTGTGCCTCTCACCAGGTCTCTCTGCTCAGCTGTCCCTCCGGGGCAGGGGTTGCCCACTTGCGGTGATTTTGCCTTAAAGGACCCATCTGGCAACGTCTGGAGACGTTTTTGGCCGAAACAACTGGAAAAGGGGTGCTCCTGGCATCTGGTGGGCGGAGGCTAGGGAGGCCACCAAATATCCTACTCTGTGCGGGACGACCCCCGACGACACAGAGTTACCCAGTTCCAAAGATCAGTGGTGCCGCTGAAACGGAGAAATCCTGCTCTGGAACTTGTATTCATCGCTCTGGGGCCCGAGTCACCACCTTAACCTGTGTGTTTGTTGTTGTTGTTGTTTTTAAACAGGTGTACTGAGCTATAATCCGCATACCATTCACACAGCTGTCCAACCATCCTGACGATCCACTCTCAAACACTTTTAACCCCCCCTCCCAAAAAAGCCCTGTGCCCCCATTTCCCCTTGCAAGTCTGCTCCTCCAGCCCTGGGAAACCACTAGTCGATCCTCGGTCTCTACAGATTGGCCTGTTCTGGGCATTTCATTTAAACGGGGTCACACGGGGTGCCTGGGTGGCTCAGTCAGCCAAGCGTCCGACTCTTGATCTCGGCTGTCATGATCTCACGGTCGTAAGATCAAGCCCCACCTCAGGCTCCATGCTGAGCTTAAAGCCTGCTTAAGATTCTCACTGCCCCTCCCTGGTGTACCACTCCTGCATGCGCTCTCACTCTCTAAGAATAAAATAAAATATGGGGCGTCTGGGTGGTTCAGTCGCTTGAGTGTCTGACCTCAGCTCAGGTCATGATCTCGTGGTTTTGGAGTTCAAGCCCCACGTCGGGCTCTGTGCTGACAGCTCAGAGCCTGGAGCCCGCTTCAGATTCTGTGTCTCCCTCTCTCTCTGCCCCTCCCCCACTCACATGCTTTCTCTCTCAAAAATAAACATTAAAAAAAATTTTTTAATGAAAATAAATAAAAGAGAAGAAAACGGGGTGAGGTAAAACACAGTCCTTTGCATCTGGCTTCTCTCACTGAGCCTCATGCTCCCGAGGTCCAATCACGGGGCAGCACGTGCCAGAGCTCTGTCCCTTTTTACTCCCGGGCACTACTCCGCCACTGCAAGGACTGCATTTTGTTTATTCGCCCACCAGGTGACGGGTCGTCTTACTCTTTTTACCAGCTGCCTGGCACCCCATCGATGGGGGTGTTGAACTTACCGGTCCTCTTCCCCTCTAGGAGGTCTGCGGGTTGTTTCTAACATGCCGCCGTTACAAAAAGTGGAATGGTGTGAACCTTTCAGCCTATGGAAGTTCACATTCCGCCTACACATGGGTGGGCGAACTTTGCTCTAGTGTTTACTTTTCTTCAATGGACACGGAAATCTCCCCTAACCACTCTGTCTGCCTGATAAGCCCCCCAGGTGGTCACTTACTCCTCGTCGGTCTGCACACAGTTATCGAGTTCGATCACGTGGCTCCCGATGAACCAGACCAAATTGGAGAAGTAAGGAACAGCAGTTTTATCTCGGATATAGTGCAGCATGGCCTGGTTATCCACTGAGAAAATTCACAAAAGAACAAGAAAAAAAAGTCAAGCCACCAAAAATAACTTAGGGAGATTTGAAAAAAAAAAAAAGAAAAGAAAAGAAAAGAAAAGAAAACCACAATGAAAAAGCTCTCTGCTATCATCTGAACCTTTTCTGTCTTTCCTGGGAACACTTGAAAATGGTTAGCTTATTCATTCATGAAATCATACTCATCAAGGCAGTTCTTATGCTATTTTTATAATTAATACAATTAACTGGGCTAAACCTCAATAGTGCAATTAGAAAGCCTACTTTCTCAGCAATGCATTTAGCTTGGCTACAATGAAACTATGCCATTCTCAGGCAAGTTTCCTGTGTTTACATGTAAGGATAAGTTAAGAAAGCAGAAAACCAGAAGTTAATAACTTACATGACACTGGAATAAGGAACACGGGAATCGTCATTGAAGGAAAGGCAAAAAACAGACAACAGTTAACAGGGTTAAGAACTGGGATGGTGAGACAGTTGCTCAGAGAACAGAGAGCTGGGCAGAAGGTGTCTAAAGATACAGGCTGGAAGAGAACAAGAGAGGAGAGAGAGCAGGGGGCCGCAGAACCGGGGCTTGGACCAGGGCGCAAACTCAGAAGCCTGCTGGGTGGGCCGGGGGACTCAGTGAGTGAGGCTGGGAGGCCTAGTTCACCGGCACCAGCTCACGGCTGCTCTGTGGGACTGTGGGCCCAGAAGGGCTCTCCCAATGTTTAAATACGGGCAACTATACATCTTTTCAAGGAAAACCTTAGCCAATCGAAACTTGTCTGAGGGCTGGATCCGGCTCTCAGGCCCTCAGTTTGCGACCCTGGGTGGGCCCCCACTAGATTCTTAAAGACACTCTCCAATTTAGTGCGATCCCAGAACTAGGCTGGAGTGAGTCCCTCAGGACCTTTCCCCACCCCAGTAAGGGTTATCTCAAGTAATAACGTCATGACTCATGCTCGTGAAGGTCAAAGCCCTTTATTCTTTGAGAAAATGGGAGCTCCAGCTCCAGTGCGGTGACTACCGGGGAAATAACCCCCGGGTCGCGCAGAGAAGGTGTGCCCTCCCCGGGCGGCTCCAGGCCAGGAAACTCGCGTCCAGCCGGCCTTTATGCCAATGCCGGCAGGAACCCGCGGAAGGGCCTCCTCTGGAGGGGATGTTGTGGGCATTAAGCACTTCTTGAAGAGAGGAGAATTTGTTGGGCTTTGCAGTCAGTTGAGAATACGATATTGCCCCCTGCTGTCGGTGACACAAAATGCTTCATTTAAATGTTATTTCAAGATAACATAGCCCCAGGGCCGTATGGAAATCTTACAGCCCGAGACACAAAAATGTAAATATAACCTTTAAGAGGCAGCTTTGCCTTTTCTAGTTATCACATGGCAGCTGGAGTCCCACCTGTGCCTTTCTTAGGACATCACTAGCACTGTGGATCTGGTCTAAGACTTCAACATGCAGAACTGCGTATGCACCAAGAGAGTGGCACAAAATTCACCCAAGGGGCCAGTTAAATGTCCCACGATTACAAGCCTTGCATGACACATGCAACCCCAGCCGTAATAAGGGAGCTCCCCGTGCCACCAGAGAATTTTAAATGCAGACTCATGGGAGCAAGCCCCAGTCAGAAGTCAGACAAGGCGTGAGCTCCTAAGAAGGCCTACCTTTGTAGACATTCAAAGTTATGGTTCTTACAGCAATTCTAACCATGCTTTCGGGGTGGTTGAAAAACTTGATGGCTTCTGTGTACAGGGCAAAGTCGTTAGTGTGCTGAAACAAAAAAGTATCAAAGATGAGTTATGAGCCCGTAGGGCAGGCCTGCCCCCACCCAGCTTTCTGAAGCCTATCAGACTCCCATGAACCTCAGGCCAGGGGTTCACCCCCGGTGGGGAATGTGGGAAGGGACGGGGAGGTGAGACCATCCCAGAATATTAAAAAAAAAAAAAAAAAAGGCAGGGGGGTGGCGGGGGGGAGGGAGTCCAACAATGCCAGACTGGGGCCTGTGCCCTGTTCTACCAGTTCTCAGCTGGGTGCTGTAACAGTTCTGAGCCTCCGTTTCCCCGTCTCTAACACGGAGATAGTAATTCCCACGTCCCGGCCGCTGGCATTCAACGTGAGGATTTCAGGAGCAGAGCCCGCCATGGGACCTCCTACTCAACAAGCACTCAGCCGTAATGCTAGCTCCTACCATCAGATGCCACGTCCACGAATAAAAGGCAAGCGTGAGGTTTTCCTCACATTCGGAATCTCTTCTGGCTGTTACACATTTCTCTGTCTAGAAATACTAGAAGTACACACATTCGCAAGGAGCAGGAGGGTCTCGGGAATCAGCTGGCATGAGAAAGGGATCATGGGAAGGGATCGAAACGGTCCAGAAGCCTGAAACTCCGCTGCTGGAGCCTCAAGAAAAGCAGGATGGGCTCTGCTCCCCTCTTCTGGCCAGGTTTCCCACTTGGCTCCGAGCATGCTCCGAGGGCACCGGTGGGCGGGAGCGTGGGGAAGAAGCAAGAGCCAACCTACAGCAATGTGACAACTGTCAAATGAGGACGATGCCACTGTGAGCACCAGAACTGCACCCGTGGCAGGTGGTGGCTACAGTACTGGGCCACGTGAAAGAGGAAAGGGAGCCCACCTAAGAAATAAGGCCCCTGCAGCTCCTCTGGTGACCAGAAGGATGTTCTTCCAGAACCATCGCTCGGGTCCAGGAATCCCAGAGTCCTGCCCTCCCACCCTGGTGTCTAGAATTCCAGCTGCAGCTGAGCGGAGGTACCCTCTCTCTGGTCTGAAGTTCACAGGTAGATTTTCATCCACCTGGGAGAGCTGCCAGGACAACCCAAATCTCATCCACGTGTCTCTGGACACATTTAATGAGCACCTACTACCTGCCAGACACGGGGCCACACCATGTCAATTTTTCAAACTGCCACACATTTGGCGGTTGACGGCTAGTGTGTCTTCCCTTTCAGGCCAATTCTTCCCCACTGTTAAACTACACGAGGAAAATCGGGGTTCAGGCTGATGCCGCATCATGTGGGGATAGCTGGATGGAGCTTGCACAGACTCCAAAGGTACGTTTGAGAGTTATGATCTGACTGCAAAGAGAGGCGGGGCAGTGCAAGTGACCACCAATCAGAAGACACTCATCATTCGGGCCCCTGGCTGGCTCAGCGGGTTAAGCGTCCGACGTTCGGTTTCAGCCCAGGTCATGATCTCGCGTTTCGTGGGTTCAAGCCCCATGTCGGGCTCTGGGCTGACAGCGCGGACAGAGCCTACTTGGGATTCTCTCTCTCCCTCTCTCTGCCCCTCCTGTGCTTTCTCTCTCTCAAAAGAATAAATATACTAAAAAACAGGAAGACACTGCCATGCAAACAGCACCTGGCCTCCAGGAATTTCCAACGATCCTCACCTCCTGTGTTCACACACTGACATCCTCTCCCACACGGACTCAAGCCTGGCCTGTGTGGCCTCAACGACACAGTGGAAAAGATGGAGTGTGGCCTCTGAGGCTGGGTCATAAAAGGCATTACAGCTCGTCTTGGTCTCCTGGATCGTTCGTTCCGGGGAGAACCAGCTGCCGTGCGGTGACGTGACTCAAGCAGCCACTGGAGAAGCCCGTGTAACTGAGGCCTCCCACCCACGGTCAGCCACGTTGAGTGAGCCACCCTGGAAGCAGCTCTCCCAACCCCACCCAGCCTTCACGTGACTACCCTCGTGAAAGACTAAGCCAAGCTGTCCCGCCAGGTGGCTCCCAAACTCCGGATGCACCGCAAGAGAAACGTGACATGACTGTGACCGAGAAGGCACAAGAGGAAGTCTGCTGGGGGGGGGGCCTTCTGGGAAAGAAGCGTTTGAAAGTTAGAAAGGAACACAAGAAGGGAAATAAGTGATCTCTTCAGGCTTCTCGGCAGCGGCATGTGAGTATGTGATGTTTGGAGCCGCTGCAGCCATCCTGAGACCATGAGGGGTCATGCCTGAGGACGGATGCCAACCGTGCGGTCACCAGAGCAGGAAGGGGAGAAAGCCCGGGTCCTCAGTGAAGTGATCGTGCCACAAGATGGATCAGACCCAGGACGGCCAGCATCTGTACCTTCTGGTATGAGATGAACTGACCTTATCAAGCTCCTTTTCATTGGAAAACGGCAACAATTTATTTTTCAAAATTGCTAGTAATGATCCCAAGGAATACCAGGGACATTCGCTTGTGAAGAATAGTGTGAGCTCTGATTTTAAGGAGCTAGGTACATACTAGGGGCTCCGAAGACATCATCTCCCTTCATTCGATCCCCGGAAAATCCTTCGCTGTAAATCATCATCCCCCTTCTCAGATGAAGAAACTGAGGCTCAGAGGACTGAGACTTCTCTAAGGTCACACAGCAGGGAATTGGCAAAGCTGGGTCTGACCGCATTTCAATCCCAAGTTCACTTTCAGGCACTTCTGCAATGCAATGTTCCTCAGTAGCACAAACTGAATTTTATGTTAAAAACAGGTAACTTTTAAATAAATCAAATACATATATATGTGTGTGTGTGTGTGTGTGTATATATATATATATATATTTTTTTTTTTTTTTAAGCCTGTCAAGGTCAAACACGGTTGCTCTGAAAAATCAGGAAATGGTGAGTGCCCACGCGCTTTGTAAACAGGCACGAGGCCCCCCGGACAGAAGGTGCCCCTCCGATTAGCTAGCTTTCCACCCAAACGCACCCCTCTGGCAGTTACTTACCTCGTTGTAAAAGAAATGGACGGTGTGGTTGTTGAGTTTTAACGAAAGTGTTTTCAGGAACGATATATAATATGCCATAATCTCCTCATCGGAAAAATCAAACTTATGGACAATGATAGAATTTACATAGTTATTAGAGAGCAAATAATCTAGAGGGAGGGGAAAAGAAAAAAAGGAAGACAGGTTAATTCACGCTGGAGGAAAGTCAAGCAGACAAAATTGGGTAACAGACGACTCTGTGAATGTACTTGAACCCCTCGAGATTCTGGGTCGCCAGGGAGCAGCTTTACCTGTCTACCAGCAAAGAAGTCAGCCAGACATGACGCACAGCCCCAAGAAAGTTCAAGAGCCATGACAGAAGGGCCCGGACTACCCCACCCTCCTACACCAAACAGAAAAAACATTTGAACTTTTTTTTTTTCATTGCTGACAAAGTTCACCAGAGAGCTGGGGGTGGGGCAGATGTGTTGGTGCGTGGGCATTTTCACAAACCACCCACGGGCAAGGGTAAAAACCAACGTATTTTATTAAAAGCTGCTCCATTTTGCCATCAGGAGTCATACTGTCATCCCTGAATGCTACAAAGGGCTACATGGATTTTTTTCTCCCTATACGGCAACACAGTTTCATAAAAGCTACTTTATGCTAAACCTCCCGGGGACGCCCAGCACCAGGCTGAGCGCTTTAAGTTATCGTCGCACCCATCCTGCAGAGCAGGTGGTCTTCTTCCCGTTTTGCAGAAGAGTAAAATAATTCAGAGAGGTCGATTAACTTTCCAGAGGTCACACAGCAGTCTATCACAGACATGGGATTTAAGGCGGGTCCTCTGTCAAAGCCTGTGTTAGCAGCACGCACTAATGGGAGCCGGTAATGAAATCTGGGTGCCGAGGGCCTGAGGCACTGGGACCGACTGGAGAGTGGCTACCCCCTCCCAGCCCCCAGCCCCTGCAGAGACGCAGACCCAGCATGGTGAGAGCCTTCAACTGTTCGAGGGGCTGGAAAACAGAGGTGAACGTTCCATCTCCTGACTCTGACACGCTGGCCCCTAGGTCGCCTGGTCCTGAAAGCTGTTCTGGTGGCAACATCCGGGGTACGGGCCAGCCGCGGCAGCGGGGCACAGTCCCGGCCTTGAGTCCTTTCCAGGCATGTCTCCGAATCCTCATCAGCCACCCCACAAAGCAGGCGCTGCCACCCCCTGTCCTTCGGACGGCCAGCCTGTGAGCTCTGACCCAGCCCACCCACGCACCCCCAGATGGTTAAAGGCAGAACGTGATCAACCCCTGCACCCACAGGCAGGCGTGGTAAGAGCGAAGCTGAGCGGTGTGGAGCCTGGCTACTCAAAGTAGCCCGGCATCACCTGGAGCTCATCGGACACGTGGAACCTTGGGCCCCAGCCCTGCCCACCTCCTCCGATGTCAGGGGCGGACCCGGCACACTCCATAGGTTAAGGAGTCCTGCATGGCTTCCTGTCGTGCTCACGCGTCTCAGAGGCAGTGTGTCTGAAGGGAACTTGGATCCGCTCTGCCCCTGCCACCTCCCAGCTGGGTGACCCGGGGAAAGCCACTTAGCCTCTCCACTCCCCAGTCTCCTTGTCTAAAAACAGGAGTAACGGCGCCTTCCTCAGGGGTCGGCTGTGAGGATTAAAGGAGATGAGGTACGAAGGGCAGCGACGGGCACAAAGCAAGCACTCAGTAACGGCCGCGGCCACTTTCCATCCAGCACCCTCACGTGGAGCCTCCAGCCACCAGGACTGAACACAGGTGCTCTCAGGGGGAATAGGAAATAAACTGCAGGGGCGCCCGGGTGGCTCAGTCACCTGCGCATCTGACTCCGGCCCAGGTCATGATCTCACGGTTCGTGGGTTTGGGCCCCGCATCGGGCTGCGTCGACAGAGCAGAGCCTGCTTCAGATCCTCTGGCCCTTCTCTCTCTGCCCTCCCCGCTTGCATTTTCTCTCTCTCTCTCTCAAAAAATAAACAAACTTAAAGAAAAAACGGAAATAAACCATTATTTGGTGCCAACGAGATATCCAACGTAAACCGATCAAAGTACTACCGGAAAGGCTGACATCACCAGACGCTCCCCAAAGAGCCATCCGGGAGCACGGGGCCCACAGCCGGGTCCTCCTCAGAAGCCAGCTCTCCAGGAAAGCCGCTGCCTTCCGGAAAGCACGCTGGGTGTCCTCGGCTTTACAGAAGTCTGTAGTCCCAGAACAGTTTTCAGAATCTCCAGATTCTCACAATTCCGGATGCAAATCTTGGGGCCTGCTCCAAGAGAGGGGGCAGCGGGTCGGGGGCGGGGTTCCTAAAAATCTTCATTGACTTAATTGCCAATTTTTTTTAAAAAAATCTTAAATCAACAACTTGTAACAAATTTTTTAAAAAATCAATTTTTAACTGTTCTAAATTGAGGTTACGCGGATCACAAATCTTAAGCGGACAGCTTAATCTGTGTGGAAATGTACATATATGTGGATATAAAGTCTACGTACCTATGTACTTATTCATATATACACACCTCACAAGTCTTGGACATGCAGCTTGAGGAATTTTTGCAAATATATACACCACGTAAGCACCATCCAGGTCAGACAGAGTATGTTTTTTGTTCCCCAGAAGGCTCCCTGATAGCCCTATCCAGTCAATACCCTCTCCCCAACGGCAAGTTCTAGTTTGCCTTGGATCACATAGACTCATTTTGCCTATTTTTTTTAATATTTACTTGTTTTTGAGAGAGAGAGAGAGAGAGAGAGAGACAGAGACAGAGGATGAGCAGGGGAGGGGCAGAGAGAGAGGGAGACACAGAATCCGAAGCAGGCTCTGGGCTCTGAGCTGTCAGCACAGAGCCTGACGTGGGGCTTGAACTCACGGACCGTGAGATCATGACCTGAGCCAAAATCGGATGCTTACTCAACTAAGCCACTCAGGTGCCCCTGCCTATTCTTGAACTTCATACCCATGGATCATACGACACGCAGGCCTCTTGTGTCCGGCCCCTGTCACGCGTTACCGCATCTGAGAGTTACCCACAGTGCTGCACGTGGTGGTAACAGTGCATCCCTTTGCTCCTTTTTGCTACGCAGCATTCTACTCTTTACACAGTCGACAATTTAACCACCTGGAACCTTAACTGGGAAGGAGCAGCCCATGTGATGCTGACGCCCAGAGCCCTTCTTTTTCACTGTCCTCCTGGCCGTGGTTGGGGACGCGTTGGCTAGCAGGACAAGGGAGTCCTGAGACGTCCCGTGGAGCCCCACTGTGGCTGGCTGGCAGCTTCCGGGCCATCAGAGGCACAGATGCCTATGCCGTCAGCCTCAGATGTACAACCAGGAGCCTCTGTGCTGCGCTTTCAGCTGGAAAAGTCACACGCTCCAATCATTCCCCAGCGGGGACTTTTCCAGGGCCTCCACGCGATGACTCTGTGGGCGGTGGGGGCCGCCATGGGGGCAGCAGCGGTGCCTCTATTCTTCGGCTGGGATTTTTCCACTGCCCCCTCACCGTGTGGCCGACTTTCTGTGGTATCCTTTTCTAATCAACCCAGGAGTCTGTACGTAATCTCGGTCTCTCGGGCCTCCTGTGACTTAGGTCCCCAAACCCGACGGGCAACAGGTGCACTTGTGAAATGGCTGCTGGTAATAGTGAAAATCCGGAAACCACCTAAATGCCCGTGGTCAAGTTCAATCACTTGGGGCTCGGCAAGATGCCGCCAGTCAACCAAACTAGGTGAGGACACGTGAACGGACCGTATGAACATCTAAGACACATCAGCAGGTGGGGACCGCATAAAGCAGAAGGCAGAACGCGCTGTGTCTACCCAAGTGGCAGGGTGAGGCTCTGCAGAAGTTTTGCTTTCTATATTCTCACGGCGTTTTATTTTTGTTGTTGCTGTTTTATAATCCGGATATTTTCTTTCTATAATTGGAAAAAAAAAATAAAAGCAAAACTCACCGTCCTCCTCACCCCCACAAATCAAAGTTCTGTCAAAGGCGGTGCTGTTGGCCGCTTTTACAGGGCTTATAAAAAGGATTCTGGTGAATTCCCTGTAAAGATACTGGCATCTGTCTGCGTACCTCACAGCACGGTATCCTTCTAAGACCCAATTCAGAAAGCCGTGTGATCCAGAAACTCCAGTGTTTCCTATTGCCCCAACCCCCACCTTCGATCCAGGAGCCCCCGGGCGAGCTGGGCTTAGGAAGGGTAACCAGACAACAGACATTTGGTGGGGGGACGCTGGATTTAATGATAAAACCAGCCTGAGTGGACATTTCCATCTGCCAGACCCCACACCACGTTCCGCACGCCCGCGGTCACGCTTAGGCCTCAAACCACCCCATTCCCCAGATACGAGTGTCATCTCTGCTCCACGGAAGCAGAAGGTGCAGCCTGGAGAGGACAGTTCGCCCCCAGAGCACGTGCAGGGCGAATCTGGCAGAGCCGGGCCCGGGAGCTGGGGGGGCTGGAGTCCGGGGCCTGCACCACCGAGCTGGGTCTTCCCCTCTCTCAGTTTTCAGAAACCACACACAATTCGCATCCAGGGTAACAAAAGCTGTTAACACGGGAAACCACTTAGGGAGAGTGAGTCAACTCCCATCTGTCAACTCCCATTCATTCACTGGGAAGCGTGAGCGCAAGCTCCTAGGACGGCAGCACCACCTAGTGGCCACTCTGAGAGCCTCCACTCAGCAGCCAGTTCCGCCGCTCCCCGCTCCCTCCTGATAGGGATGCCACTGTCTTTACCCCCTTCCATCCACCAGAAACTTTTCCTAGACCCTTCTTGGGGACCTAGAGCCTGCTTCTAACACAGACATCCGGTCACTCGTCTTCTCTTCCCTACTCCTGGCGGGCAGGGCCCAGGGATTGCCGATCGCAAAGCGGGCCAGTCAAGCCCGGAGGAGGAGGACCTAAAGCAACGTTTCCCACCCTGGGCTCTGCTGACACTCTGAGCTGATAGCCCTTTACCGTGGGGCGCGGTCCTGCGCATCCCAGGACTCCACCCGCCAGAGGCTAACAGCACCCCCAGCCCCTCACCCAATACAACACCGACAAATGTCCTCCTGGGGCACAGTCACCCCCGGGTGCGGGCACTGAACTAACACAGCTGGACTCACACCCCTTCCGGATCCGGGCACCGCTAGAGCGCTCACCAGAGGCTCGTGACACAAACTCTCCCGGCATGGAGTGAGGGTGCCCACAGCACCGGTCTCCCAGAGCGGCTGTGTCAGAGGAGGAGCCTGGGCTTAGTGAGGCCAGAGAAGGAGCTTGGGTCTCACTCTCGCTTGCTCCTGGGTTGTTCTTCCTCACCCTGCTACCTCCAGGGCCTATTCTGTTGGCTGATTTTTTTTTTTTTTTAATAGCAAATGAGTTTTTACTGAAAGTTTAAGAATACCATAGATTCTGTGGCAACTCACAAATTCGTAATATAATAATTGATACCTCAAACCAAGAAAACGATATAACCAAAACTTCATTTCCAAATGCAAATCAGTTATACTTTGTTGAGGAGTGGCTCACGTGAATGTACAGTTTTTTAAAAAAAAGATGACTGTTACAATCCAGTGCGTATAACCACTTAGCCATACTTCAGTTCTGTCTGTTAAAAATGTTCTTTTGGAGAATCCAGTGTGAACACCTTCTACTTTCCTTGAGGCATTTTCTCCAGGGACGGAATCACTCTTTAACGGACGGCACTCAGGAAGCTGTTTGATGATACCCAGATCGTACTGGTATCTTGAACACAGGTCTCCAAGGGGGCCCAGCTCAAATTTGCAGAGTAGGTACTAATTGTTATCAAAAATTAACAACTTTAGGTATCTTTGTTTTGGATTTCTGTGGTTCAGGCACATCCAAAATTTCTTCATAGTCTGCACTCGATCCCTTCGCCCAGCCGCCGGCTGTGACCATTCCGTCTGAATTCCGACTCTCAGGGCAATCTCGCTTAAAACGTTCCACAGAACAACAGTCTACAGCAACCACCATCAGCACAGAGTCCCCTGGGATTCTCAGGACAAGATATGGGCAGATGCCCCATCTCTCCACCAACAAAACATTCTACGGGAGGAAATTCACCAAGAGCCGGGTCCACTTTGGCTCCGCCCTAGGTGAGTTCATGCTCTGTGGACCCACACTCCAGTGCCCGTATCTTGATTCTCGAGGATGGCTGGGCGATCTGCAATCCCGTGGCCAGGTTTTCTACAGTGGAAACATACCACCGCATTTTTCTTTGCTGCTGGTCTTTTCAGTTTCCTTCCCTTTTAAAAGCAACTGCAATTTCTTCCCTTACCTCCTGAATGTTGCTATCATCTCCCCATTATGAACCACCTGTGAGTTTTGTCTTGGGTATTCCAGAAATCCATTTACACCTTCATTTAAGTACTCCTTTTTCTTTTCTTTTTGTGTTTTGCTTGGGGCGCATCATTTTTAACAGAGAGCCTACTGGCTTCAAGTTGTTTACCCTTTGGTAGGTTTTGGGCTTCGCCCTCAAACGACCCCTTCCTTCGTGTCCTCCCATGATGTTGCAGCCAAAGGTCTCTTACTATGTGCGGTAGTAACTCGTGCCCACCTGGTCACGGTATCATCAAAGGTACCTCGTCAAACACGCAGGAATCCTCCAGGGCAGCTGAGTTAGTGAGCCAGAGAGGCCCCTCCCTGTTGGCTGGTTATTCAGCAACCCCAACGGGTTATAAAGAAAAAAATGTGAACAGCCCAGAACCATTCAGCAGAGAGGAGCCCTCACAGCCCTTCCCAGTACCCCACTACGCAGGGATAAACATGGTTAGGGACTGAACTGCGTGGCCCCCAAATTATCATACTCAAGCCCCGGCCCCCACTGTGACTGTATTTGGAGACAGAAGCTTTAAGGAGGTAATTAAGGTTAAACAAGGTCCTACCGCAGGACCCTGGTCAAAGGTGGGCGTCCTTAAAAGAGGAAAAGACACCAGAACTCACTACACACACGTGTGCACACCCACACACACACAGAAAGGCCACGTGAGGACACAACGAGAAGACAGTCATCTGCAAACCAGGAAGAAAGGCCTCCCCAGAAACTAACCCTGATGGCACCTTGATCTTGGACTTCTAACATCCCGAGCTAGGAGAAAATAAATTTCTGTTGTCTAAGTCACCAGGTCTGGGGCATTCTGTGACAGCAGCCCAAGCGCCCTAACACACACGGTAAGCTCAGACGTTCAAAAAGCCACACGAAAACCACGCCAAACTCCAGGCCGCCAAAGCTCAGCAGTGAGGGGGCAGGTGTCAGGGGCTATTCTTACAGAGTGAGGTCTCGTGACTGATATTCTCAAAGAGGATGTTCAAGGTCTGCAGCAGCTGAACGCACACGTAGCGGCCTGATTTCTGCCGCAGGATGTTCAAGAAGAAAACAAACATGTTCTTCTCCAAGAAGAAGCTGGGGAGAGAAGGGGAAAGCATCAGAGGTTTGCGGCTACTCCTGGAGATACACGTCACCCCCTGGCTATGTGCACCGCATGTGTGTGGGGGCCGCCCCCGGCCCCCAAAGGCATCCAGAGAGCAGCCGGATCACACGGCCTGCGTGGCCCCGGCTCCTCGCCTCCCTGGACGCCTCCCTCCGCCACCGCAAAATGCAGCCACTCACGCTCTCTCCCCAGAATCTGAGCGCACGGCCGATCCTAGGAAGCCGTGACCTCGATTCCTACAGAAAGGGCGAGATCTTTACCGCCAAAGTGATTACACATTATTCTACCTATGCTTGGAAACCCAACAGGCAGCATTCTCCATCCAGTACTCTGTATCCTCAGCTTTCCGTACTAGGCCTCTTTCCTTGGCTTTCGTATCTTTGAGTGTTAGTGACAACCAGCATTCCCTCCAATGGGGCAAAACAATGCTACTAAAAGAATATGGGTTTCCAAATCCAGGGAAAAACAACTGGAGGCAATTGAAGGGGCCGATGTGGCAGGGAGACCCTCATGAGTCCCTAAGTCAGCTTCTGCCTTTCTTATTCTGGACAGGACAGCTGTCTGCATGCAGCCTGGGAACACACACTTTTGAGCCACATGTTGGCTCTTTTAGTCTTGAAATGGAGACAGAACCCCCTATGCCTTTCTTTAAAGGAAGAAAATGGGGTTTTCTAGCTACATGTTCTCTGTATGCAAGCTAGGACCAGGTAACCTCTCATTTGGGACACTCACAACAGGTCCCTGCAGTCACATGTATCTGTCACTTAGTTCTCCCCTCGGCTCTCAGCTCCACGGTGGCAGGACCATGGGCCTGGCACTTGCTCGGGGCTACATAACCTCTGTTTGAATTCCTGAAAGGGTAAATGAATAAGGAAACATGACCTGAGAAAACATGACCTCAAACCTTATTCAACTCTGATTCTGGGAGCCTGTCTGCCTACAAAGGTCAGTCACGCTGATCCCAAGAATATTTCTACCATTTGACCCATTTTGTCCACCTGTGCTTCAGGCTGAATAAATCAGTGACTCCCAAGGGTCGCCCAACAGGCTCAGTGCAGCACAATGACCAATGTGAGAACTTGTTAATAATCAGAGTATAAAACAAACATCATGAGCCCATATTGATATAAATAAATGACTGGGGTGCCTGGGTGGCTCAGCCGAACATTCGACTCTTGCTTTTGGCTCAGGTCACAATCTCACTGTGAGATCGAGCCCCGCATTGAGCTCTATGCTGACAGTCCAGAGCTTGCTTGGGATCCTCTCTCTCTCTCTCTCTCTCTCTCTCTCTCTCTCAAAATAAATATTTTTTAAAAAAAGAGTCTGTTTCTTAAAAATAAATAACTCACTGAATACATAAATGGGGAAAAGAGACAAATCTATGCAGATTTTCAAATACTGTATATAGCTACTCACCCCTTTCCAGAAGGTTGGAGCTTAATTCCAAGCCCCCAGGTGGGCTACATTGGGTGACTCTTTCAAAGGTGGTGTAGGGAATGGGGAAAAGAGTAACTTTATAGTGGAAAAACCTGGCTGACACCACTTTAACCAAACAATCAGAGTAACTTCACTAGAGCGCAGGTGGATGTGGGGGCTGCTGATACGGTGGGCTGAAAAGGACATATTGTTACAGTTATTTCTACCCCAGGCTAATCATGAGAAAAACATCGCAGAAAGCCAGATCGGGGTGGGGGGAATGGCCAGTGCTTCTCGAAAACACATCAAGGTTTTCTCCTGAAAACAAGAGAAGACTGAAAATCAGTCACAGACCAGAAGTGGCTGGGAGACACGACACTCTGCGGCACCGCGAGAGCCCAGACTGCGTTCCCAGAGCAGAAGGGGGATCTTAATGGAAGAACTGGCAAAATCCAAATCGAGTCAGGGGTCTACCGAACAGTAACGAACCAAGCTTAGCTTCTCAGTTTTGACCAATGCACCCCAGTCATATAAGACGTTAACAGTGGGGGAAACGGGGTGAGGGGTGCTGGGGAACTTTCTGTACTAGCTTTGCAACTTTTCCATAAATCTAAAGTTATTCTAAAAGAAATGAATTAAAAACAAATTCTCCTGGGCACTCCACGGGGGGGCCATTTAGGAAGCACGGGCCAGTTGTTCTGAGACAACAGATTGGCTCAGAAAGTCCACTCTAGTCAAGAGGGACACGGTCTCTAGCCTTTAACCCGAGGGGCTATCTCATCCCCAAAACAGACACCAACCGACCAAGCGGTTCCCCGTGCATCCTGAGATGCATCTAGTCCCCTCTGCAGGCACCGCCTCCCTCCCTACTCCTGTTTTCCTTTGGGGAAGAGGCCTGCGTCACGGGTTTGCATTTTCCACAAGTACGGATGAAGACAGAAAGCTATCTGGAAAATCAGATTAGCTAATAAGCTAGGCTGGAAATGGAACTCCTTTACTTGTTTCAAAGGGGCTTTTTAAGGGGCCTCAAAGCTTCCAGTTGAGATTATCTTATATAAAAATAAAACCTGTCTTTGGTGGTGGTTGTAACCCGAGTCCCTCTGCACTCAGACACCGAGACAGGTCTCCTGGGGAAGCTGTCCGTGGCCTCCAGCCTTTGCTTTTCATCCGTCCAACAGGGACATCTTTCCGAATTACCACGTGCTAACAATTCTGGAGTGCCTCCTCTGTACCGGGCAGTAGGCGGGAACTCTCCTTTAAAGACGAGGAAAGTGAGGCTGGCCTAAAACTGCTCATCTAGGAAGTACGCCAATGAGGAGAAACCCCTTCGTGGGCTCTGGGCGCGAGCTGCCTCGTGCCTGCCTACCAGCGGTGTGACAGGAGATTAATGGGGATGCGGACGCCGCCCCCGGGGCAGCTGGGAGACTTAGATTATCTCATCGGGAGCTCAGCACTGTGCCTGCCCAACAGTTAACACAATAAATATGAGCCCTTCGTGTCTCTCCAGGGCAGGGCCCTGTCAGTTCACTTCGAAGCTAACTTCCCAGGACGTTTTCTCCCCTTTGGGGAGGCTGTCAGATGCTACTCGGAAAATCATCCATGATATTTTCAGATTTTTCGGGAGACGCTCATGTCCCTTTCCCATTTTCAGCTTACATTTCTCCAGTGTCTCAAGGACATTTTGTATGGATAGAGATATAGATAGCTATCTGCGCAAGACCAGGCTGGTATCAGATCCTGATGTCATCAAGAATGACTCATGGGATACATTTAGAAAAATAGTCAAAGGAAGGAGAGTCAAAAAACAAAACAAAAAAACACACGAGAAACCCTTACTCAAATACAGAGCTGTCATTTTGATCTCCCCAAATTAGGATCTCGGTGATGGAACGGATGGTCTCCACTAGCAGGTTCCGGTTCTGTTCTGTGACTGTGGTGTTTTTGGTCAAAACGTGGTACAGATACCTGACGAAAAGGAAAGAAAATGAAGCATTACCAACTGAAATGGCCAACCAGGCTCGGTGACCGCCGGCGACGTTTCTGAGGACAACTAGCGGCCCTAGCTCAGATGTGGTTAGCCCAACTCCCGTCCGGAGATGCTACTCACCACCCAAGACACATGGCAGACAGTGTTGTGAAGGGTTAACCAGAAACCCGCCAACCCAAGCTGATGCCGGGGAACCATCAAGCCCTTGAAGACGGCCATCCTCAACCTCCGGGGTGCAACAGAATCACCTGAAGGGTGGACACAGTGGGGGCTGCTGGAGCCCATCTGGGGACTCAGAACCAGCAGGACGCGCGGGCCTTGTCACGCTCTCCCCACGTGATCCCGATGCTGGTGGAGCGAGGGCAGGCACACGGCCCAGGCCAAGAGTCTAGCATAAACCCCGCAGCCAGCCGGGCTGGTGCAGGGAGTGAGAAAAGGCGGAGTCACAGATTAGGGAGGGTAGGTCCCCAAGCCAGTCGCAGGGGCAAAAGCCACCTGCAGTCAAGACAATCCCACGCCCATCAGAAGTGATAGCTGGACTAAACCCTGCGGCTCGAGGTTCAAGGCACCGACCTCAGGTGCTGAGTGCCCATCAGAGTTAAGTGGGTCTGGGAGGGAGGCTCCTGCACTGTGCCCCATGCTCCCCAAAGGCCTGGGCTGCACCAGGCCTGAGCCCGCCACCGGGGGAGAGGCAGGCCGACCCGGACCCAGCCTCAGGCCGCTACTGGTGATCGGGACAACCGAAAGAATCACCGAGGCCGGTCCTGGGCAGTGTGGGGACTAGCGTCTGGCCGAGTGCCCTGGGCAGGAGGGGGGGGGGGGGGGAGGCACAGCTTGTAAGGGATGGCGTTGCTGCAAATGGCAAGAGCTCCTTCTCTTCTACGGCTGAGTAACAGTCCGTTGTATATACACCACATCTTCAGCCGTTCGTCAGTCAGTGGGCACTTGGGCTCTTCCAGAAGTTGGCTATTAGGGACAGTGCTGCCGTCAACACCGGGGGGCCTCTGCCCCCTCGAATTAGTCTTTTTGTATCCGACACAGACGGAGCTTGAGAGTGTTACGCTAAGTGAAATGAGCCAGAGAAAGACAAATACTGTATGATTTCACTCATCTGTAGAATTTAAGAAACAAAACAAACGGCGGGGGGTGCAAAAAAAAGGGGCAAACCAAGAAACAGACACTTAACTATAGAGAACTGACAGGTACCAGAGGAGAGGGGGTAGGGGGATGGGTGAGACAGGTGATGGGGATTAAGGCGTGCACTTTCCCAGGTGAAAAGTGTTGAACCGCTCAATTCTACACCTGAAACGACTCTTACGCTTGTCAACTGGAATTTATATAAAAACTTGAAGAGTCGTTAAGACGGTGGGGCATCTGCGTAATTCGGTCGGTAAAGCGTCTGACTTTGGCTCAGGTCATGATCTCGCAGTTCCTGAGTTTCGGCCCCGCGTCGGCTCTCTGCCGTCAGCAGAGAGTTCACTTCAGAGCCTGTCTCCCTCTGTCTCTGCACCCCCCACTCTCGAGCACGTTCAATTTCTCTCCCTCTCTCTCTCTCTCTCTCGCAAAAAAAAAAAAAAAAAAAAAAAAAAAAAAAGTTAAAAAAAAGATGGCGACTCTTGAGCACGTTCAATCTCTCTCTCTATCTCGCAAAAAAAAAGTTAAAAAAAAGATGGTGACTCTCAAGGACGTTCGATCTCTCTCTCTCTCTCTCGCAAAAAAAAAAAAAAAAGTTAAAAAAAAAGATGGCGCCTCCAGGCTAACTTCAGCTGTCACGGTTGGGGAAGGAAAAGGGGACACTAAGAGGAAGTGACTCAAGAAGGGTCACCTCCTGACTTCTTTTATGGCTACCTTCAGTTTGGAGGTGGGGCTGGTGAGAGCAAGGCAGGGAAAGAATAGACAGGATCCTGCCATCGAAGATCTCTAAAAATGGGTAGGGTATAGGGGCACCTGGGTGGCTCAGTCGGTTGACCGTCTGACTTCGGCTCAGGTCATGATCTCGCAGTTTGTGAGTTCGAGCCCGGTGTCGGGCTCTGTGCTGACAGCACAGAGCCTGGAGCCTGCGTCAGATTCTGTGTCTCCCCCTCTCTCTGCCCTTCCCATGCTCATGTTCTGTCTCTCTCTGCCTCGATAATAAATAAATGTTAAAAAAAAAATTAAAAAGAAATGGGTAGGGTATAAAGAGGTAGAACCTTGCAGATGCAACAGTCAGGATGAATCGGCTTCAGGGGACTGGGTTTTATTTATTAATATTGTTGCTGTTTGTTCGATTTTAAAGACCGTATAATCAGTCACTTAATCATTTCATTAAAGATTGCATGCAACTTTTAACACAACAACTAGAACAGCTCTCCAAAAACAGAGATCTCCACCACCTGTGCCCAAATCTCCGGGCGAGGCTGCATATGGGCCTGGAGGCCAGCTTCCCCCTGTGCCAAGGGACCCCCACACGCTGAAGCTGATGGGGGGGGGACCTGCTCTTGAATCCATGCCTCCGTTCCCTTCCAGCGCATTTTCACCAAGAAGCTCAAAGAGCGGAGTTTTTCAAATTGTGCTTCACGGGACCCCGGCATCAGAAACCCCTGTTTCAGCTGCAGATTCTAGCTCCCCACCCCAGACCCACCGAATCTGATTCTGGGGTGCAGACCCCCAAGTCTGCATTCTGAATAAGCTCCCACGCAAGTTTCAGAGTAGTTGCGTCACCCACACCACAGCCATCAGTGACATTCTGGGTACAACCCACAGTGTGCCCCCTACCATGCCAGGGCAGGTGTTGTTACCGGGGGAGGGGTGGGGAGGAGGAGGAGGCAGATCCTCCCCCCTCTGGTGTTTCCTTCTGCCGAGGGGATGGAATCCATTAGCCTCCCACTAACACACTCCTGGCCTAGTAGGAAACAGCGGCCTGGGGGCCCGGGTAAGCGGCTCTGCTCTGAAAAACCACCGTAGGGAGAGGAGAGTTTAAAATCTTATGGTCAGCCCTGGCTTCTAACTCCTGACATCTCTTGGTGAAGCCTTCTGTGTTGAGAAGCAGGAGCTGGTGTGCTGAATTAAGAATATGCAGCTGGGGGCACCTGGGTGGCTCAGTGGTTAAGCGTCAGCCTTCAGCTCAGGCCATGATTTCACAGCTCATGGGTTCAAGCCCCATGTCAGGCTCTGTGCTGACAGCTCAGAGTCAGAGGATTCTGTCTCTACCTCTCTCTGCCCCTCCCCCACTCACACTGTGTGTGTCTCTCTCTCAAAAACAAGTAAACATTAGAAAAAAACTAAAATATGCAGTTGGATGAAGAATCAGTGGCCACCCACATGGGGGCGGCAGGTAGCCCCCTTAGTACCGGAGCATCCACCTTGAGGAAGTGAAACCCGCGGGGGGGAGGAGGGGGGGTCATTTTGTTTGAAGATGTAGTTTCAACACCCACGCAAAGGAAGGAGAGTCAAGAGATTGATTACGTATGGATCCCAGAAGCTGGGGGCAGGGGTCATGCCATGAGCCAGAGGACCCGCTTCTCCATCCCAGGTGAGGGAGGCAGGAGGTAGAGACAGGGTAGCACCTATTTCCGTGAGGCTCCTTGCCCCTCACACAGTTTGTCTTAGGGTACATCTGGAACTGATTTTTTGTGGATGGTGTGAGATATTGGCCAAAATTCACTTTTTCCATATGGATATCTAGTTGAGGCAGCATCCTTTGCTAAAAAGGTCCTGCTTTCTCCCATGCACTCTAATGTCCCCTCTGTCGTTTATCAGATGACCGTACCTGCAGGGACTCTTTCTGAATACTCTAGTTCCACTGATCTATTCATTACCTTTGTGCTGATACCATGATGCCCGATGACTGCGGCTTTATGATAAATCTTACTAGGTGATAATGGAAGGGCTCCTGACTTTTTTCCCTTCTTCCCCCCCCCCCCCCCCCGATATTACACTGGCTATTTTTGGCCCTTTGCATTTCCATATAAATTTGAAAATCACCTACTCAACTTTCACAAAAACACTTGCTAAGATTTCCTTTAAGATTGCCCTAAATCTATAGCTAAATATAGAGGGAACTGACATCTTTACAATAAAGTAACATCATGACATTTACATTTCTTTCAGCGTTTGCTGCAGAGAGATCTTGCCTATCTTTTGTTAAGATTTATTTGTAGGTAACTGATGTTTTTTGATGGTGTTGTAAATGGCAGTGTCTGAAATACTCATTTTCTCGATGTTGGCTGTCGGTTGTTGCAAATACCCACGACATCTCAATCTTTAAATTTCTGTGATGATTGTACCTGCACCTTGCCCATCTTTTCACTCCCACTATGGCTGTGCCACAGTTTATGTGCCTCAAGTTTAATAACTTTCTGATTTTCAGTTTAACACTCATTTGAGAAAGGCTGAACACTTCAACAACAATAACAAAGGGGATGTCAATCCTGCCACTGCCCAGACATGAGTGCTGCTGGAGTGTAATGTATTTAGTTGGGTCTCTTCCTTTGCCATGGATATTTACATGGCGGAGCTCATGCTGTATATCATTTCCATGCCCATCTTTCCCCCTTCCCCATACTTAGGGTAATAAAAGCATTTTTGTTACAACATCGGCAAACATCTATAATGGCTACATTGTATACCGTTTAGAAAACAAGCACAGGAGTTACTCTTCTGCTGGACATTTGGATTCCTCATTGTTCAGACGATCAACAATGTTACCATGGCCATGTTTGGGGGCAAGGCTGTGACCCTATCTGAGTTTCCAAGGGCACAAGGACAGATTTTTCTCTTACAGTGATCACTGGTACAAGGAAAACATTTTCTCTCAAACTCTGCGTGTGCACATTCTTATCATCACCATCACAAAACAGATGCAGCCTACTTTTGCTCGGCCCTCCTGACTGCTTCAGATGTAACCACTAATTAAACCCTTACAATAATCCTGCAGGACTGATACTCTGGGAGGCCAGGGCCTGCACAGAGTCCTGATAGAGGGGACCCAGACGGCCTGACTCCAGATCCCCTGCTTAGAACCATTAGAGTACAGAAAATGCAGACAATGCAGGAAACGCTATTATTAACCAAGCATTTACATGAAGTTATGAATGCCCTACATGCAAGAAAACCGAGCAGATAAACAACAAACCAAAAAGGCATGAAAATACATATCAGATTGTAAAGTCAGTCCTCATAACTGACTCTTACTCTGTTTCTTTGGACAACAGCCAACACCACGGAATCCCCAGCACAGGCTCTGTAGAACGGAGGCTCTCAGGATCAAAACCCTGCCCATGAGCGACCTCTACCTGGAGACCAGCTGAAGAGTCTGAAATGCCTGGCGAGTGGAAAACCACAGCCTACTGCCAGTGTGCAACCAACACACCGGAGGCTCCTCGCCAAGGACAATGGGCTGTAAACAAATTCTGCCCCACAGACCCTGCTCTCTCAAGAACCACTTATCTCACAGGTTAAAACCATTATGGTCAACAACAATTATGTCCACTTCAGAGACGGACACACTAAGTTCATACGGGTTTTATGACTTGTATCAGAATATGCCTCTTAGATCGCTCCTACTGGAAGATCCTGAAACTGACCCGTAAGCTGAAGGGTAAGAGGAGTGGCAGAGGCCTAGACGAGAAGTCCACTCCCCCAAAGCCAGGCCCCAAATAACAATGTCGGGGGGCGGGGGGGGGGGGGGGGGAGACAGAGGGACATAGAGCCTTTGTCTATTTGGTCTGCTCAGCACCGGAGGGGGGGGGGGGGGGGGAGACTACTGCTAACAGCATCCACCCTGCGCCTTGAAAACCACCCCTGGTCAGGGCCCGGCCTTCTGGCCAGCAGCACAAGGCCCAGCTCCTCATGGGCTGCAACCAGACCAGAGGATTGGGGAAAGGTGTTACAGGCGGTGCTTCTCCCGATGAGTCACCCCAGAAAGATGTCAAACTGGGCCAGCCAGCGAGACCGGGTCCGAGATTCGGGGAGCTGGCAACCACACGAGGGTGTAGGCAGGGCTCTCGGCCCTACAGAAAGCCACAGCTCTAGGACGGGCACTGGAACCAAACTGGCCAGAGCAGGCTGGTGTGGAGAAAAGCCTGGCCAGACTTGCCTCTTACACTCACCCTGTGATAAACGCTCCTTGATCACTTACCGTGTGCCAGGCCCTGTGCCGGCATCTAACAATTCCCAGGTGGACAAGACACGTCGGTCTCTGTCCTTACGAGGCTTACGTTCAAATGGGGAGAGACAAACACATGATCACGCAAGAGCACTTCTGATGGCAAAAGGACATGCCTGAGGAACCCTGGGCAGCTTCCTGGGCATCTAACTCGCGGCCAGGATAAAGCCTGAAAAGCCCAGAGCCTCTAACAGCTGGTCTACCTCTGGTGACGGTAAGACTGTGCGTGACAGTGGGCACACTGAGCGGGACAGTGGGCACCACAAGTGACATTAGAGACGACAGTAGAGCTTCTTGCCGGCTGAAGTCACAGGGCAGTTTTTACGGAAGAACTGGTACTTCAACGATGCAGGTGGGCGTCTGGACGGGCAGGAAGGGGAGGGGAGCTCCAGGGGAGAGCAAAGATGAAGACAGGTGGGCGTGTAAGGTGCGTGGAACAGGGAGCGAGAGAGGAGGTCCGTGAAGCCGCACAAGAAGCACCCCCGGGTTAGGGCCGGCTGCCACCCTCGCTTCCCAGGAGGCCGAGGGGACGCCCACCTCCTGCTGGGCCCTCCCCCAACCTGCTCTCCAACTCTGGCTGCACCGCGGCACTCTGGTTAATTCTTCAACGGCTGCCCACTGTTCTCAGCCTGATGTCCGAATTCCTTCACATAACTTAAGGAGATGTCTCTGTGACCTCTCCCGTGTCATGAGCCTGCTGTGGGGTCCTGCACTGCCCCCTCACCCCACGTACACCACCCTTAGTGAATAACCTGAGCCTTTCTCTCCTCCAGGCTTCTCAAACATGGTTTGGTCTGCCTAAAGTATCGTCCCTCCCACCCCGCCCCTACAGCCCGGCACACCCCTCACTCTTTACGTCCCCATTTAGATGGGTGTCTGCCAGGCGCCCGGGTGGCTCAGTCGGCTGAGCCTCTGACTGGATCTTGGCTCAGGGCTTGATCTTGCAGTTTGTGGGATGGAGCCCCCTGTCGAGCTCTGTGCTGACAGCACAGAGCCTGTGTGGGATGCTCTCTCTCTGCCCCTCTCCCACTCGTGCGTGCTCCCTCTCTCTCTCTCTCTCATAAATATATATTTAAAAATAAATAAATAAAATTTAAAAAACTTTTGAAAAACGGGTGTCTGCCTACCAAGGAGGCTCCTGACCCTCTAGCCTGCATTACAGGGCCCTCATGCTGAACTGGATGGATGGGAACAGAGTCTAGAACACTCCCGACGGCCTGGAAGAACTCGGACCTGATACGATGGGTGCTTGGGCTCATTATGGGTGATATGGTGATTATGATATCCTAAAAATTATTCTGACAACACTGTACTCTTAAAAATAATGAGTGCTCTCTTAGGCAAAAGTAGACTGTACCAGGAATACATGACCATTTGCCTGCTAGGTATACATTTCTCTTCTCTTTGGGTAATAACCCCTGATTTTCCCAGGGGGAACCTCCCCTGTCTCTCATTCTCTGTCCACTAGCTTGGGGGGGGAGCTGATGCCACCCCAGCTCCAGGCAAGGGCCAAGTACAGCACCAAGGGTCAAGGGCCAAGGGTCAGGGATGGGCATGAGATCCCCAGGTGGTCCAACTATACTCACTTCTGGACTTCTCCTGGCAATATTTAGAAAAGATGCTCCCTTTTCCCCACGGATTGCTAGACGGCTATGATGTAAGCCTGGAGCCCGCTAACGATGGCACCAACACAGGAGATACGCAGAGACAATAACGGGAAAGAGACAGACTCTGACAGCTTTTGTCTGAACACCTGCACTCAGCCGTGGCGTAGCTAGCGATCGGAGCCAATCCCTTCCATTTGGGGCCTAAGGCAGTTCTAGGTGGGTTTCTGTCCCTTGCGACCAAGACTGTGGACCCCCACACAAAGGTGATCAGAGTGAAGGCAACGAAATAACCTAACACCACAACAGTCCTACCAGCAGCATGCTAACTGGCAGTTTCTGCTAAAGGTGATCTCGCGGTAGCAATCCTGCAAATGCGTCAGCAAAGATTCTCCTTGCTGGTGGGCATTCGGCAGTCACTGTCACAGCCGTGCCACCAGTGTGGGCAGCACACCACCCACCCGTGACATGTAGCAAATAACCTCTTACTATCTCAGTCTCCCTCAACTAAATCGCTAACTCAGGTCGGTAGACAAAGACCACAGGCACACAGTTTTCCGTTATTTAGCAAAAGTAAAATCCTAACAGGCTGCCTCCTTTCCAGGGTGAAAGCGGAGAACATTATGATGAATAACGTGGTTCAAAAGCAATTCCGGCTCTCTCTGTTATTAGCCTCTCAATTTTTCTTTACATCTCGAACTGTTCTTAAAAATAGTCTGTTTTGAAAAGGGGGAGGGCTCCTAGATGCCCTGCATGTCAAAAAAAAATTTTTTTTTCAATCCTAAATTCTTTTATTTACCTTAATCTTTCCACCCACACTGCCATGAATATATTAGGACCTGTCACTTGTCAGTGGCAGCCTGACCAATTTGTATCAGGTGCCCAGGACTTTCCCAGTTTTAGTACTGAAAGTGCCACGTCCTGGGAAATCCCTCCACCCCAGGCACTGAGGGATGGTCACCCTTCGTGTCAGGTGAAGCTCAAGTCCCATTTTACCTCCACCCTTATTTCCTACAACCACCAGCGCCACCTTGAAACTCCACAAACCCAGGATCCCCCTGCCCACACCCTGCGGCCCCACATGATGGCTCCTGCTTGTCCCTGAAGACTTTGCTCTGGTGTTGCCTCCCCCAGAAGGCTTCCAAGGGTTCCTACAGAACCCTGGACCTACAGAGATCCCGGCATCTGTCACGCTGTATAGTCTGGGTGTTATGGCTGTCTCCCCCACCAGCCTGTGAACTCCCTCAGGGAATGAGCTGTTCTGTACCTAAGGCCCAAGATGTTTACTATCGGAGCCAAATGAAGAACGTCACAAGCGCTGGGGTGAGGACCAGCTGTTTACGGCACTCTTTTCCAAGTCATCTTGGGATCTTCTGAGTCCCACACCGATAGGTAAATCGCCGAGTTGCTCAGACTGTAATACGGATTAAGCTCATCTGCCTGACCCAGGACAGGCAGCTTGGGTTTCCAAAAGCACCCAATGGCCTTTTAACCTAAACAGTGAAACTGGGCAGTGCCCAGATACGTAACAGGAATCTGAGAACCTTTACCATCCCCTTGGCTGGCCGGAGGGTAAATGCTCCGTTGGGCACAGAGACTGAGCCAAGTTGCGAGTCGCTTCCCAAACCAACTTGGGAGGAAGTTTCATTCAGAAAGACAGTGCAGTGGGTACAGGCATCAAGGGCAAACCCTGGCTTTGACCCGTTTCAGCTGTTGTCACCTTGGGGCAAGTGACTTAGCCTCTTTGAACCTTAGCTTCCCCTTCTATAAAACGGAAACCAGTAACAGTTCCTGCACCTCAGAGCCTTGCGAGGACTCAGGAATAACACACACAAGTCCTGAGCGAGGACCTGGCAGAGAAAATGCACTCAATAATCATTCAGGTACTTGACAAGGGCTAGAGTCAGGCAGAGCTAGGGGAAAGCCTGCAGGTGACTGGACGCTGGCAGGAGGCCCAACCTCCTTTAGATATTCATCCTTCTCTGTCTCAGACACATCCACCCACTCTCTAAATTCCTGAAATCCTTACGCCTCTCCCTTTCCAGTCCAGCTGCCCTCCCGTTTAAGATTCCTGGCTTCCCTACACACCCCTACCCTGTCTATGCCTCTCTCCTCCCTGTGTCCTCTCTCATCACCCCCCACCCAAAATATTCCTTACTACATCCTGATCCCTGCTGCCTCCTACTCTTCAAGAATCACACACATTTATTAAACGCCTGCTCCACGCTAGAAAGGACACAGCTGAGAAGCAAAGGATCCTCACCCCTGGCCAAATGAGAAGCCCCATCTAATTTCCCTCTCACCAATCCTTTCCCTGGGCCCCCATCTTCCTTCTACTGCTCCCCGCCTCCCCCCTCCATCCTTCTTCCTTCCCATTAGTAATCTTGGGAGCTCCCTCCGGAAACCAGTCTATTTCTTACCACCAAAGGTTTGCCTTCTCCCAACTCAACTGCCACCCCACACACTATATTTTCCTCCCTGGAGTCATTCCCTCTGCACAACTCTCCATTTTCCATCAGCACCTCCAAACCCCACCCCCCCACACACACACACCAAAAATTCCAGGTTTGTCTACATGTTCTGCACCTGTCCCAATTCATTCATCTTTTTTTTCATTCTTTCAGTAGCCACTGAGCTCCTACTGTGTGCCAGGCACACAGCACGAGATGCTGAGAATACCACTGGGAGCAAAAAAAGGGGTCTCTTCTCCCCTGGCAGTTAACAGTTGAGGAGCAGACAGAAAAGGAGCGAAAACAAGCGGGGTAAGTGCAGACAGTGGAGCTAGGCATTGAATGAAATCAAGAGAAAGATCAGATGGAAAGGAATGGAGGCGGGTAAGCACTTGAGGCAGGGTGGTCTAGGAAGGCCTTCCCTAGCTGATAGACACAGTGACCGCCATCAGCCACCTACTGTGTAACAGACACGGGATCAAGGTCTCTCCATGCATGACATGACTGAATTCTTGCACAACGGTTCACCATCCCCATTTGCAGAGGGGGCACCAGAGGCTCAAGGAGGCCAAGTAATCTGTCCAAGGTCACACAGCCATTAAGTGCTGGAATCAGGATCTGAATGCAGGTGTGATGCGCTCCTGCTTCCCAGGACCACGTCTGCCACCTGTCCTTCCCCCAGAGCTCTACTTCTGATAGTCCTCCCCTTAGTCTCCCCCAAGGGGGAAAAAAAAATATTTTCATTACTGCCGTTCATTGAGCCCTCGTGCGTCCTTCCAGTTTTGCGTGCATTGTCTTATCCTCCCCTCAAAACGATAAGAAGCAGGTGCTGTCACTATACCCGTTTTACAACCGAGGAAACTGAGGCCTAAAAATTCACGCACTTACGTTCAAACCCTGATCTGACTCCTGGGTCCAGCTCTCTGACTCCTAAGCTGTCCAGCCTAAGAAGTACCACCCTGGTAAGCTTGGTGCCCACCGCTGGCCCCCGGCAACAACGAAGTCTGCATCCATAAACTGAAATCTCCTCCCCTTACTTTACAGACGACGGTGCCGAGACTCCGAGAAGCTAAGCCACTTGCCCAAGGTCACACAGCGAGGAGCGACGGTGTCAGGGTTCGAATCCAAGCGCCCTGACTCCAGAGCCCTCGCTCTTAACCACCATGCAGTCTTTCCCGGGCGTCTCTCTCCGCCCTCCACCTCGCTCTCACACCTCGCAGAGGCCCCGGCCCGGGGCTATGCGCCCCACTCCCACGTCCAGCCCCGCGGCCTGCCCCCCTCACCCCCCAACAAACACACTCACTTGAGGTGGTCCAAGGAGTGGATGTTGCGGGAAGACTTGCCGTGGCCCCCGCCCACCCAGCTCCGCGAGCGGCCAAACATGTCGGCGGCCCCGACCCGTTGCGCGCCTCACGGCCTCATGCCCGAGCGGCCGAGCGACCGAGCGCCCGCAGCGGCAGCACAAGCGGAGGAGGCAGCGGCGGAGGTGGTAGAGGGACCGCCAACCACCTTCCTCCCCGGCCCACAGCTCCGCACTGACATTCAGCCGGAACCGGCCGTTCGACCGCCGCGCTTTACGGCCGCCGCCAGGGGGAATGCTGGGAAATGCAGTCCTCCCGCGAGGCCCCCGCCGAGAGGACTCTGCAAACGAACTACGAGGCCCGGCGTGCATCACGCACCTACGGACCTGCGGCCTTGGAGAAGAGGCGGAGCGAGAGGAGAGCCCGCAGTATCGTATGGTGGGCGGGAATGGGAAACCTGTGCGCGGAGCCTTGAGGAGGGCATCGGTGAAGTTGGGTGACTCAAAGTAACCGCAGTGTTGATAATTATTAGCTTTTACGATAAGAATAGCTATTGCACTATATATACTATGTGCCAATGTCCTAAGCGATTTGCATATATTGTTACTTAATTCTAACAACCAGCCTATGACGCGGATACTGTTATCCCCATGCCGCCCCCCTCCTCCCCGGGAAATCTCAATCACAGGTTTAAGGGATTGACTTACCTACGCTCATGGTTCAAACCCTGGCACCCTTATTTAATGCCCCAATAAGCTACTAATCTGTACCAAATTGGTAATGGCCTTGATCTTAACAATTTTTTTCTTTCCCCACATGAGCCAAGAAGTGTATCTAAATTTCTGTCCTGGGGAGTGACAAGCTCCCTGGAGGCAAGACCGCCGTGGTCATTATTCATTCATTCATTTCTACACCAGACAGTTCTCTACAATCTATGGTGTCCCATTAACTGTGTTCAGACTTGGGCTAAGGGCCAATGTTCTCCCCACTTCCTAGCACAAAGTTTTGCACATCATAGGTGCTCAACAAATACTGGCAGAGTGCGGCGCCTGGTGGCTCCGTGGGTTGAGCATCTGACTCTTGGCTTCCCTCAGGTCATAATCTTGAGGGTGACATCCAGCTTGGGATTCTCTCTCTCTGTCTCTCTGCTCCTCCCCTGCTCGTGCTTTCTTTCTCTCCCAAAATAAACCACAACAAAAATATTGGCATAGTGAATGAATGATTGCATGAAGGTTTCACCTTCAGCAGTTGGAGAATTAATGGTTTTCTCTGTAGTTCATCTGAGGGGCAAGAAAACAGCCATGGAGAAAAAGGGCAGGTCTGTTCTCCAAACGCATGCGGACCTAGCATCTTCTTGGGTCCTCCCCTTTCCCTGGGCCTAGATTTCCTGATCTGTAGAAAGTGGTAACATACTACACTACCCCATCTAGCTACAATGAAGCAATGTATGTAAAGCACCCAGCTCAGTGTGGCCTGAGATGTAAAGATCTGTTGAACTGCTCTGGAAGATTGCTTTGGGCAAGATCAGTCTCCTGAAGGATATACAGGGGTTGCTCATGAGGAGGGGAAATCAGTGAGTAGCAGACTCACTTCTCTACGTACTTCTTGGACGTTTTAATGTTTAACCACGTACTGGTTTTTTTTTTTTTTTTAATGTTTATTTATTTATTTTGAGGAGGAGAGCAGAGAAAGAGCGAGAGAAGGGCGGAGAAAGGGAGACAGTGAATCCCAATCCAGCTCTGCATTATCAGCACAGAGTCCGATACAGGGACCTATCTCACCAACTGTGAGATCATGAGCTGAAATCAAGAGTCAAGAGTCAGACGCTTAACCTACTGAGTCATCCAGGCGCCCCTAACACGGACTGTTTTTAAACATGCTTTACAAAGTAAAAACAAGAAGCACCCCCACTGCTGCAGGTCTGAGCTGCCTGGGAATGTCTTTATTCAGGTGTCCCTGAACCCTATTATGTAGACCCCCGCGATGCAGCCAGAATTTGGAGAGCTCAAGGAGCTCTTCCCCACCACGGAAAATTGCCACTTTGGGAAGTCGGAGAGTTTCACTGATAAATTCACCGCCCCCCATCCTGCCTCCTTTTGACAAGTAAACTGAGTCCCAAAGAGGCGTGACGCCATACCCAAGTCTAGGGGGTTGCTGAGAAGTTTGCGGTTTCCTCCAGCTTTCGTAGCCCTTAGGATACGTGCAGGTTCGAACTGTGTTCTGTCTCTTTCCCCTCCCGCTACTCCGTGGGGGATTCTCAGAGCGAATTGGATTTGAGACCTGGGCGGAGCCCGGAGCCAGGAAAGCAAGTCAGAGGCCAGCACCCCGAGGGGCGGAGCGAAGCGGTACCGCCCCCGGACGTCTCGGACCAATGACCGCGGGCGTCGAGCAGGCCAATGAGCGCGGGCAGCGGGCGGCTGGCCAATGAGCGCGGGGCCGCTTGGGAGGCGGTGCTCGGAACGCGACCAGGAGGGCGACGCGGCGGCCGCAGCCATGGGTGCTGGGCCTGCGGGGCCGCGGAGGGGGCGCGAGGATCTGCCGGGCGGGGCTGAAGAGACAGCCGCCGGGACTGGCCCTCGTCGCTGAGCTGCGGTGGGGCCCCCGCCTGCTCTTGGAGGGCCAGTGAGCGCGAGCGGGGCGCGTCGGAGGAGCCGGGCAGCCGCGGGCCACCTCAGGGGGGCCTTCCTGGCTGCCGGGAGGATCGAGAGGGTCGTGTGGGCACATCTGGGGGTGCGTGGACCCCGCCGGGCGCTTTTCAGGGGCCAGGGAGCGTCTGCAGGGGCCGCGGCACACCGGCGGGGGCACCGCCGGGGCCCAGCGCCGCCTCGGTCGAGCCCCCGGGGCGTCCCTGCATGGCTGAGCTGCCCCCTTGCCGGCCGCCCGGGCGCCGCAGCGGCTGAGATCGCTGGGATCGCCGGGCCGCCGCCGCCCTCGCCGCCCCCTGCATGCCCGGCGCCCGGGTCGCGGCCCACCTGGACGCGCTGGGCCCCCTGGTCCCCTACGTGCCGCCGTCGCTGCTGCCCTCTATGTTCTACGTGGGCCTGTTTTTCGTCAATGTGCTGATCCTATACTACGCCTTCCTCATGGAGTACATTGTCCTCAATGTGGGCCTCGTCTTCCTGCCCGAGGACATGGACCAGGCGCTCGTGGACCTCGGCGTGCTCTCCGACCCCGGTTCGGGCCTCTACGATGCCGACTCGGAGCTCGATGTCTTCGATGGTTACTTGGAGTAGGCTTGGCTACCGTCCTCCCCTCCCCCCCAACGACCCGCAACCCTCGGCCTGGACCGGCCGCCCAAATCCTGCCGCCGCTGCTGGTTGGGGGCATCGTTTGGCCAGGGATGGGACCCCCAGGACGAGGCCCTCTCTGGCCTCCAAGACCTGTAAGTGCCCTTTCTGCGCCAGATGAGGATGGGTTGGGGCGCTGGCGAAGAAGAGGGTGGCATCTCCACACCGGACACACACCCTTCCCCCAGGCTTGGGATTCCTCCATCCACCTCCTGGAGGTCTATTTAAGATGCCAGGAATGGCCAGACCCCTGTTAGGCCCTTAGTTGGGGCTGCAAAGCTTTCCCTGGTGAAGGTGACAGTCGTTGAGGGGAAGGGAGGCTGAGCCTGAATGGTGTTGGGTTAGCCACGGTACCTACTGCCACAGCTTGTGGAAAAGCCTTTGCACCCAGATCCCTTTGAGGCAGATCTGTCAGCACCTCGCCTCTGCCTCCATCTGGCTTGATGGTGACCTTGGTTTTTCCGGAATTCCCATAGTCCCGGAAGGATAAAGACTTGGAGTGTCAGAAGAGCTAACACGCTGGGCACGACCACCTTTGTCCCGTAGCCCTTTCGGGGACTGGGTGGGGACTTGAGAGCAAGGGCTCAGGGCCGAGGGCGTAGGAGGTGAAACCTCCTTCAGCAAAGTCTGCACTTCCTTTTGGCCTTGGGTTTGCTGCTGTTCGGGAGTCGGGTTTCAGGGTGCCGGGCAGTACTGCAGCTTGGATCTGCCAGGGCTGCCAGTTTTGAAGGTTGCTTTTGCAGACTAGGCAAGCTGGGGCTGGCTCCGCCTACAGGGTTTGCAAGATCTCAAGGAGGAGTAGGGGCCACAGGATCTTTGCACTGAGGTGTTAAAGCTCTGCCGCTGGGCTGCGACCAGGAAGCTGCGTGTCCTGCCCCACCTTGTGTGTCGATGGGAGGAACATGAAGGTCCGAGAAGGAGGAGGGCTTGGCCACAGTCTCCCAGCCAGGAAGAGAGGCGACTGCACAAGATGAGAGGACACGCAGGCACTCTTTGGCTGAGCCCCTCCGCTGTTCGGTGCTGCAGTATCACTAAGCGCAGGACCCGAGTGGCAGTGAAGGGAGGATATCGAGGTAGCAAGGGCTCCTTTGAGAAAACAGACACTAATGCCACTCGCCCCACGCAAGCCGAGTTAACGCCCCTCCTCTTGTCGCCTGTCTTTGCCAAGATGACCATAGTCAGAGGGAATGCCGGATGGGGCAGGACCCACTGGTGGTAGTGCTGGGGGCTGAGGGCTCCCCTGAGGGACGGACGGTGACATTTCTTTGAGAAAAGCTTCACTTGAGCTCACTGCGACCTTAACAAGAACCAGGTGCCAGGCAGAGTGCCAGCCACTCTTGCATACCTACCCAGTCTGCCTACCTACCTGCCTGCCATCCATCCATCAATCCATGCTTTGATTGAAGAAAAATATTTACTGAGTACATACTGTGCCTCGTGGGTGAACACAGTGAACAAGAGAGACTTAGCCCTGGCCCTCCTGGCACGGGGAGAGAAGACACAAGCAGATTCCCAAGCAAGATATCAGATTTTCTGGGAGCCATTAAGACATGTGGGAAGGACCTGGGCCATCCTTGTTGAGTTCAGCCCTTAGAACAAGTGCCTGGCATCTAGTAGGTACTCAGTAAATGTCTGTTGAGTGAGTAAAGCAGAATAGAGAGGGGCTGCTTTAGAGAGGGGGCATCAGAGAAGGTCTCTTCCAGGAGATGACATATTTGAGCTAGCCCTAAGTTGGTAGACAGAGCCAGACTGAAGATCTGGGAAAACCAATCCGGGCACAGGCAATGGCTCGTGCCCAGGCAGTAGGGTAGGAGAGCTGGTTTGTGCCGCCACCAAAATGAGGCCACTGTGGCTGGAGAGCAGCCCCAGGAGAGGTCAGTGGGGCAGGTGGGGGCAGACCCTACAGGACCTGGGAGGCCAGGGCCACGAGCAAGGGGAAGCCAGCAGAAGGTTTTAAGCAAGAGATGACTTTGGCAGTTGTGGGCAGAATGGGTCGTCGGCGCGAGTGTGGATCAGGGAAGCCGTTTGGGAAGTGTGTAGTTGCCCAGGCTGGAGGCGGCGGGGGCTTGGAGAAACAGACTGAGAACACCTTGCGAAGCTAGAATCTGTAGACTCTATTCAAAACCCGTCCCGAGTATTGATCGTTCACCGTGCCTGGTGCTAGGCCCTTTGCACCTGCTTCCACCAGGCCCCAGGGCTAGGCCTTGGAGAGCCTAAGATGACTCTCTGCCTCCAAGCCAAGCGCTTGACTTTGAGACAGCGTAAGTTGGTGAAGAATGTCTCATTTTATCTCTTCACCACATCAACAGAAACACTTCCCCTTCCAAATGAAAACATTGGCATGCTCTGAACCCAAAACTTAAGCCCAAATGCTTCGTCAAACTTCACAGCAAAGGCTGTTTGAGCAGAAGCACCAGGAAGCATGTCTCAGGGACACCCTTGCAAAGCTGTCAGAGTGGCGGGGCCCAAGCTGGGAGGCAGGAAGGCCTGGGGCTGGGGGGCAATACTCGAGCCCCATGGAGCGGGGAAGTCACGCACATCGGTCCTTCTTCCCCAATCCCGAATGCAGGCCTAGGCCGCCTTGGCCCCGGGACCGGGGAAGCCCAGACCCGGGTAGGGGAGGGTGGCCAGTAACAGGAAAAGCCTCTGGGAGAGATCCAAAAATGGTCCGACTGCACCGCATCTGTGGGCCCCTTTCTGTAAGCAGAGGAACATCAGTAGTCAGATCTCTTTCCTCCTGGCTCGTTCTCACGCGGACACATTCTCAATGTTACGCACGACAAGGTCATAAAAGCACTGACGGGGGTGGAGGGCTGGCCAGGCAGCAGGGACTGGGGAGGATCTCGGGGTGCACTCACTTTCTCTCCTCTTTTTCCTCTTATGTGTGTATGAACATGATACCGTTCATCAAACATTTGTTTGAAGGAGGCAGTATTAGGGTTGTGATTAGGAGCACGTACCTGGTTCAAATCCCACTCTGGGCTGTGACCTTGGGCATGTCACGTCTCTCTCTGTGGGTCAGTTTTCTCTTCTAAGGAGCGGGGGAAATGAAATCTATCTCATTGTGAGGTTTAAATGGGATAGATGTAAAGCTCCTAGGCCCTCCTGTGTCCAGTCAGTGATCATATTCATGTTAACCACTGTTAGCATTAACAGATGTAATGGAAAGTGTGTATGCTCAGGCTTTGGCAAATGTATAAACCTGCCTGTGCACTCCTACATGAATATTCACCTCCCCCAGTGAGCCACGGAGGACTGCCTTCCTGAGCGCTGGGTGGGTTCGGGTCTGGGCTCCTGAAAGAGAATTCCCCCACTGTCTTCCCAGCCTGGGACCCTCAGGAGACCTTTCCCACTGCCTGTGGTCTCCCAGGGCCACCAGATCTGGGCCCCGTAGAGTCGAGGCTGCACTTTTCCTAGAGTGTTAATCGTTGCCCAGCAGCAGGAAGTGGGGAATCAGGAACTCCCTCCTTCCCAGGAGAAAGGCCCCTGCGGCTGGCCTGGGAGCCTTCGGAGAGTCCTCACATGCCAGCGTTTCCGATGCAGAGGCAGGGCAGCTGGATTGATTCGTCCCTGTTCTGGCACGGAGGGAGGGCTGTGGGAGAGAGCCTCTCTGCACCGGAAACGGAGAGCCTACAGGATGTTGCTGTCAGTCACTGGGGCCTGGTGTAGCTCAGATTCGGAGCTCGGGTAACCAGACCGTCGGGCTACCTATTACACGGTCTCCTGGCTTCTGGGTCCTGACCGGGTGCCACGGCTGCTCCTTCTGATCTACCCGCCCTGGTCCCCTCCGTGCTAGTCGGCAGCCTGTGCCATGAGCAGAACACCCAGGCTGGTGTGTCAATGCCCTGCTCAGAAACCCAGAAGTTCTGCAGGGACGTGGACAATAGATTCAGGTCACGGGAGATCCCTCAGGCAGCTGGTGGAGATCCTGGGGGGGGGGGGGGGGGGCGGGGAGGGGGAGGAGAAGTGTCACGGCAGAGGAGGGAAACCAGATAGCTGTGGTCCAGGCAAGAGACAGGTGCTGATGGCAAGGGGAGGCAGGTGCACCCCTGGCCTGGCCGACTTTCCACTCTGTCCACCCGCTAGGTTCACCTGGAAGACCGCTGGCCGTGGGACGCATGGGTGCCGGCTGCCCCTCTGGGCGGAGAAGGCCCCATTAGGGAGGGGTGAGGAGCCAAGGAAGCAAAGCTGAGGAAGACAGCTGAGCTCCCCAACCCAGTGCTGGGTTTGCAGGGGCTCGCGGGGGTGGGGTGGGGGGCTCCCAAATCCCGACCTTGGAATAGCGCTCGCAACTCTCCCAGGCCTGCTGCACAGACCCTGTCGCTCCTTTTTGCTGAGTTTTTTTTAAACCAAACTTTACCTTGAAGTAATTTCCCAATTAGGCAGAAGTTTCAAGAAGAGTGCAGAGAACTCCCCCGTAGTCCCCACCCAAAGTCACCAGTTGCACTGATTGACATGTTGCCACATTTGCTCCCGAACACAACACGTGCTTGCCCTGCGTGTGTGTGTGTGTGTGTGTGTGTGTGCACATACGTGTGTGTGTGCAGTTACTCACCTGAGCCGTTTGAAAACAGATTGCAGACCTCATGTTCCTTTACCCCTAAATGTTTCGCTGGCTGTGTGCTTAGCTCAAGGACATTCACTGCCATGACCACAGTCACAGTTGTCAACATCGGCAAATTTAACACCGTTGCGAGCCTATGAACCAGATTCAGTCTGTGACTTTATTCAGATCTCACCAATTGGCCCAATAGTGGCCCTTTCACAATAGAAAGGCAGAGTTGAGGTCCCAGTCCCATCCCAGATCACCCTTGGCCTTAATTGTTATGTCTTTTGAGTCCTCCTCGATCCCGACCAGCCCCTCATTCTGTCTTAATCTTTCAGGACATTGACATTTTGGAGGAGCACAAGTCTCAATTTGGGTTTATCTGATGTTTACTCTTGAGATTAGGTTCAGATGATGCACTTTTGGCAGGAACCTCGCGGAGAAGTGAGTGAGTGCCCTTCTGAGTGTATGGTTATCAGGAGACACATGACATCTGCCCCACTACTGGTGATGTTAACTTTGATCTCTGGACTAAGGTGATGTCTACTGGGTCTCTCCACTGTAAAGTTCTTGTTTTTCCCTTTATCACCTGCCGTTGTGATCAAACTAGTTTTAGTATTTCATCTTTCAAAAATCTACTTTTTTATGTGAATTTACTTTTTTATGTTTGTTTATTTTTGAGAGAGAGAGAGACAGAGCATGAGCAGGGGAAGGGCAGAGAGAGAGAGGGAGACAGAGAATCGGAAGCAGGCTCCAGGCTCTGAACTGTCCGCACAGGGCGCCACATGGGGCTCGAACTCACGGACCGTGAAATCATGACCTGAGCTGAAGTCGGACGCTCAACCAACTGAGTCACCCAGGCACCCCTATTTAAATTTATTTTTAATGTTTATTTATTTGTGAGAGTGAGAGAGACAGCGTGAGTGGGGGAGGAGCAGAGAGAGAGGGAGACACAGAATCCAAAGCAGGCCCCAGGCACTGAATTGTCAGCACAGAGCCCAACACAGGGCTCGAACCCGTGAGCCATGAGATCATGATCTGAGCTGAAGTCAGAAGCCCACCTGACTGAGCCACCCAGGCACCCCTATGTAAATTTATTTTTATTTATTTATTTTTTTTCAACGTTTTTTTTTTTTTTTTTTTTTTTTTTTTTTAATTTTTGGGACAGAGAGAGACAGAGCATGAACGGGGGAGGGGCAGAGAGAGAGGGAGACACAGAATCGGAAACAGGCTCCAGGCTCCGAGCCATCAGCCCAGAGCCTGACGCGGGGCTCGAACTCACGGACCGTGAGATCGTGACCTGGCTGAAGTCGGACGCTTAACCGACTGCGCCACCCAGGCGCCCCAGTAAATTTATTTTTAAAGGGATGTTTATTTATATCGCTGAAAACAGAAAACCAACATTACTAGGCATGGATGAAAAAGTGAGTGCTAAAGTCATTAACCTCTGGCCGCATACCAAAGCCAGCTAAAGGCCTGGGACCTCTGGGCTGCTCTTTGTTATGGGAGACCAGCCACTGTCCATAAGATAGGGTAGTGGTCGCACCTGCGGAAAGGCTCATGCACATTAGATGAGAGTGTGAAGGGGCGTGTAGTCAAATCCTGAATGACGCTGACAGTGTTGATGGTGTGTCAGACCCAGAGGGGACTCAGCCCAGGGCCTTCCCCTTTCCTCCAGTCCTTGTCTCCTCTTGGGGGCCAATTACCAAGGAAGATGTGTCTGTTTGGGTGGCCTTTGAAGCAGCCCTGGGTCAGGCACCCAGTGAGTCGAGGCGATACTGGTGCCCTCACAGCTGTCATCCCAAGCCTGGGAGTGGCTGGGACTTCCGGTTCCAATCACCACCCCACCACCCCCTCCAAGGGGAAGGCTTCATTCCTGGGATTCCTTCCTGGCCTTGGCTGGGTGGTTAAAAATAGCTGCCTCTCTCACATCTCCTAGCTTCCCCTAAGCGTCACCCATGAAGCAGGCAGGGCTGGGCTCATTAGCTCCACTATACAGGGAGGGAAACTGAGGCTTGGGTATGGTCAGTGACTCAGCCCAGATACCCAGCTATGAGGTGGCCAGTTGGGCCTCCTAGCCTCGCTCCCAGTGCCTCCTTGACGTTCTCTGTCACTCTTGGGCACCTGCTACTTTTCCCTTAGACCAGAGAAACCAGGCTGAGGCTGCTTCACAAGCCGGGGGTATCTGGCTAGCACTAACCGTTGCATTTTCATAGTATTTTTTTTTTTTTAGCATTGCCTTCGGTGTGTGACGAATGATGCTGTTTTTTATTCATGAGAGTGACATAAAGTTTCCTTTAAAAAAAATTTTTTTAAAAAGTGCATTGATTTAAAATACCAAATAAATAATACTCCAGGCAGTTCTTAGGCAAGACTCGAGGGCAAAAGCTGCCATGTCTTAGGACCAACCAACTGGAGACACATTTTGGACCAAGAATCATCACAAAACTGACAACTGATGAGTGTCAGCATCTGGCACGGGAACCAGACCTGGGTTCGAGAAACCGACCCTTGCTTCTCCAGAGCGCTGACTTCCCTGGGGGACACGGGGACCCAGGCGGCTTCTCCTTTCTGAGCCCCTTCCGGCCGTGAACTCTTGGACCAGACAAGGCAGAGGTCCTTCTGCGGCACAGCCCGTCACTGAGACCACAGCGGAGACGCAGGGCGTTTTGGTTCTGGGTGACATCTGTCTGTAGCTGCTTTAATTGGTTGGTTGGTGAGCAGTGGGTTTCCGGTAGGCGAGGTCCTTGGAGGACGAGAGGGCTACTGTTTTCAGAAGGCCCCCAGCACGGAAGAGGTGCCCTGCCTGGTGTGTTTTCTAGCTGGGAAGTGATGGAAGGAGGGGAGGGGCCGCTCCTTACCAATGCCTTATGTATCGTAGGCATTACACCAATGTGATTTCATAGCCTCACCACAAACATTCCAGGGAGGTAGGCACTGTCCTCTGGTTTCAGATGAATAAACAGGCCCCGAGAAATTAAGTTAATTTGCCTGAGGTCACACGGCTAGGAGGGGGCAGAGCCCGAATCCCCACAGATGAGCCTTGCCCTGACTGCCCCTGAGGAAGCCCGCAGGATGGCTGAATCGAGAAGAGAAATCTCCTTTCAGCACGTCCAGGGCATCGCCCCACCAGCACCACTCAAGACACAAGGGCCATTTTCTCACTTAAGCCAAATGCCAAACCAGGCGGCTTCTCCACCGAGGTATTGAGCTGACACATTGTTCTTAAAATGGCTCAAGTGCCCAACTGTCATTCTTAATGACCGAAATGAGTCAGCTGGCCACTCCCTCTGTCCGGATCCGGGGAGTAGCACGGAATGAAAGGTTACAGCTTCAGAAAGAAAGAAAGAAAAAAAAAAAAAAAAAAACCAGCCATTGGCCAATGAACTGTCTGTCCTGCACTAAAGATACTAGAAGGTTGGAGAACGCCCTGCCTTGGATTCTGCAAGCCGAGGCTCCAGGATGCTTTCAGCCTGAGGCTTTGGGTGCCCTGCAAGAAGGCGATGAATGAACCTCAGATCAGACTGCGGAGGGGAGGTTCAAGTCCTGGCTCTGCCCTCTGCGAGCTGTGTGGCCTTGAACAAATTGCTGAACCCTCTCTGAGCCCCATCTGAAATTCCGGATGATGAGCCTGCTTGGCCCCACCTCCTGAGGTGCTTCTGAGGCGTAAATGAGCTAGGACCTGCGTTAAAGCACATAGCACGAGGTAGAGTTACCACCTGTCGTTGACATGCTCAAGATTCTCGTTGAGGGGCTTGCTGTGAGGCCAGACTTGCAAGTTAAGGAACCAGGGGATCTTTAGCAGCCACGGCAGGTGGCACAGATGAGTGGTCTCAGGACACCCTCCAGAGGACACACAGACCTGGGCTGTCTTCAACTTGCTGTGTGACTTAGGGCAGGTCACCGCCCTCTCTGGGCCCTTTGTGGAATGAGTGGGACTGACTGATCAGGGTCTCTCACACCCCACGTGACACCAACAATCGCTGCTGTAACGTCTGAACTGTTATTTGTGTCACTGTTTTCTTTAAACGAGCTCTTTTTAAAGTGAAGTGATGTCCTGGAAAGACCGGACCCGTATATTCCTATCAGAAGTGAAACCCAGCAACATTTGCCATAAATAGGTGACCCTGCAGATAGCACAGTGAAAACAGAGCCGTGGTGAATACAGCTGGAGCCGGTGCCTGCGGAGCCCCGGGCCTGTTCAGATGGGAGATTAGCCCATGTGAGAGACACAGGCCAGCCAGACCGCCGCTTGCCTGGACCACGGTGCTGGTGGTAGTCACCAGGATTGGGAGAGGAGTGAGCCCCCATCCGGGGGGATAACTGTGTGCTCTGACATCCTGTCCACACAAGTCTGCAATGGGCTTAAATATGATCCCCGGTGTTGGAGGGCTCTAGAGTGAGCCCTGCTCTCAGGAGCACCCCCGCAGGGAACCCCAGAGGTCCCTCGGAGGGAGGGGAAGCCAGGGACACCTTTCTAGACAGCTGAGCTCCCCAGTGCTCTGGCCACACCCCTGGCTTCCCCTCTCCATGCCAGATCCAGTGGGGAGGGGGAGTGGGGCCCCAGGACGCGAGGACTTGGCCTGTGTCATCAGCGGGAGTCAGGGAAGGTCTCAGAGCAGTGGAAGGGTGTGTTCCCAGCTGGCCTCTAGGATCTGGCAGAGAACGCGAGAAACTTTGCAGATTTGGCCCCTCCCCCTCCTCCACCAAGGCCTGCCTTCTTGCTCCCTTCCCCCACCCCACAGGAACCTGGGGGGGGGTGGGGCACGGGTCTAGGACCTGCTGTGCTCTCACTGCCAGCCTGCCCGCCCCCCACCTGGCGTGTTCTTCATGCATGGCCTCACCCAGACTCTGTGCTCCATCTGTCCCCGTGCTCTGTCCTGTCTTTGACCTTCGGCTGCAATTGCTCACAAGATTGTGTCTCAAAGGCATGACTGCATTTATCATGGGGTCCCCAGCCCCCGGCTCAGGACCTGGCACACAGGATGTGTGAAATTAGGTAGGGTTGAAAATCTCCAGGGGCACGAAGCCCTGGGGAACTGAGCATCCCAGACAAGTCACTTACTGTCTCTGAACCTCAGTGTCTTCATCTGTAAAATGGAATCGTAATAGTGTGTCCCTCCAGGAGCTGTTAGAGCTGAATGAAATGACGTGTGCCATGGGCCATCTTGGGCATGCTGTCCCAGGAGTGGACCCTGGGACAAAGATTCAAGGGCAAGTCGCTTATTTGGGAGGTGATCCTGGGAACCACTGGTAGGGAGTGGGTCGGTGAGTCGGGAAAGGGTTGTGTCATCCAGTAGGTCACCACTGCAGGCCTGGGCTCAGTCCTGCTCAGGGACTCTGGGGGCCAATGTAGGGGTGAATATGGCTCAGTCGCCTCAGCTGTGGAGTGCAGGAGCTGGGGCATTGATTCACCACCTTCCTGGCCATCACTGGTTGGAAGGCAGCTGTGGGGGGACCTTGGCTTTGCCTGCGGGACACCAGGCAGCCCTCGGGCAAAGAGGCAGGTCAGCATGCCCTGGAGGGGTGAGTGGAGGGAACAAGCGAGGCACCCGCAGCCTACGCCCTGGGCTCGTGGCACTTAGGTGGCTGCTACCTCCTGAGCTTTTACTGATTGTGATTGTTGTTACATCCAGTGCCAACTCCGCCTGTCACAGGTGTGTGACTTAGGCAGGTCACTTGGCGTCTCTGAACCTTGGGGAGATGCATGTCTCGGTGGAGGTGGTTCTGCTCCCCCCAGTGGCCCTTGGGAACGGGACAAGGGTACATTTTTAGTTGTCGCAGTGCCCGGGGGTGCTACTGGCATTTAGTGGTCAGGGACCTCGGGGGGGGGGGGGGGGCGGGGGGGTGCTGACAACCGTCCTGCAGGGCCCAGAACGCCCCCCTCCACCTCAGAGAATTGTTACACCTCACATGTCGGTGAACCACAGTCCGTGTCACGTGTTTCGCATAGAGGGTCTATCGGATGCGTGACGGCATTTGCAGAAGTGAGCCAGCAGAGATGAGGCACAGAACTGGGGCAGGAGGGCAGGTGGGGAATGGAAGACGCCGCAGAGACGCCGCCACCCAGCCGGACGCAGAAAGCGGAGGCTACGGGAAACGGCGAGCCGCCGAGGGGCCTGGCCGCGAGGATGATGCCATGTTCTCGGAGGACGAGCCCGGTGGGGCTGCGGAGTAGCTTGGCGACGGCCGGCCGCAGCCTTCCCGTAGCCTGCGTCGCATTTTCCAGGCGGGGCGGGAGGCGGGGCCAAGCCCCGCCCACGACCCGAGCTTGCTCGGCTGCCCTGGGGCTCAAGTGGGCCAGCAGGCTCTGGGTGACCCCTGAGCAGGCTGCCCTCTTTCCTCGGGTCCCGATCCCCCTCGTCCCTCCCAGGGTGGACAGTCCTTCCTCTCCAAAGGGAAACTGCCCTGGTTCTCCAGTCCAGGCTCCTTAGAAATCAGGCGAACTTATTGTTACAAAGTTATCGTAATGGGGGGCGGGGCGGGGGGGGGGCGGTTTCAGTCGGTTAAGCGGCCGACGTCGGCTCAGGTCATGATCTCACGGTTCGTGGGTTTGAGACCCGCTTCGGGCTCTGTGCTGACAGCTCGGAGCCTGCTTCTTATTCTGTGTCTCCCTGTCTCTCTGCCTCTCCCCCACTCACGCTCTGTCTCTCTCGAAAGTAAATAAACTGGGGGAAAAAAAAAAGGTATTAGTAAAAGTTGTAGGAAAACACCCCCAGTCCGAATCTGGAACTTCTGATGGTTTCTGAATGCAAGAGATGGGGGAAGGCCTCCCTGCCCGCCTTTGGCCTCCTGGGGCCTGGAGGTCGGACCCAGATACACCACCAAATGGGTGGCGGGGCCGTGCTTCTGTGCCAGTAACACCCCTTTTCCCTTCTCGTTAGGCCTGCTTCCCCCGAGAGCTCCGTGCCAACAGAGAGATTTCTGTCCGGACCCAGGAGGGTGGGGCAGAGAGATGGAGACTGAGAGCCGAGGCCCGGAAGGCCTGTACCCCTGTCCCCGGGGAAAGGCAGGGGCGTCCGAAGACCTCCCCCCCCCTCAGCGTCGCACAAATGGCCTTGCCTTGGCTTCTGACCTTCGCTGCGGCGATGGATGTTTACAGGAACCCAGCCAGAGTCTGCCTCCCCGCTCTTCACCCCCGACCGCTCCTGCTTCTCCACACTTCATCTTCCGAGAGGATGCTTCAAGCTGCGGACCCACTGCGGAAGCCACTCCCAGCTCCGTTGGAGGCCAGCGGAGCCCAAAGCTTGGCCAGGTTTGGCCCCGAGGCTGGTCTTAGATGCAGCGACTATTTCAGGGAGTAAGTCAGAAGGAAAAGAAGCCAAGGATCATGTCGGGGGTGAGGGTCGGGCTTGACTTATTCATTTCAAGTTGCTCGTTCTGCATCAAGTTGCCAGGACGGATCCGTCATGCGGGGGGGTGCCTCGCTGCTCCGCTGGCCAGAAATGTTTTTGCAAATGTGAGCGGTATGAATACTTGATGTCGGTAAGCCTGTAAAAGCAATACTTAGGAGGCTGACTTCTTTCAATTAAAAAATGTATGCAACCAACTCCAACCTGTGGGGGCCCTGCCTATTTTTGGGTTTTTCTCTTTGAGATTCGGGAAAGGAGCCCTGATGCAGGACCCCGTGCTTGACAAAGGGGCAGAAGAGGCCAGGCTTCTCCAGCTTGGGGCCAAGCTGGGCTGGCGTGGGAGTCCAGGCGGAGAGGCTGGGCCCAGCCTGTGGGGCGTGGTGGCCCGGATCCCAGAGACGCACCCAGAGACTTGTGCTAGGGATGATAGAACTAGCGCGGGGAGGGAAGGAGACACCATCACGTGCACACGTGTTAAGCAAGGTACAAGGATTGGTGCGTTGTGTGGGTGGGGACACAGGTGGCGGGGGGGGGGGGGGGGGGGGTCAGGCCGCCCGCAGAACTTCAGGGAAAAGGCAGCTACAGCGCCCCCTGTCTCCCTGTGCTTCTGAGAAAGGGCGCCAGGGAAGGTGACCAGGACATATTTGAGAGACCCAAGGAGAGACGTGAGCCTGCGAAGGGAGATGCTTTCATGGGGCGAGAGACCGGAGGGGAAAGCTGAGGATTTATTTAAAAGATGCAGTAGACGTGGAATCAGGCCATCAACGCACAGCGTGACTCCAGACGGATGCCCCGGCCCCTTCTCCCACCCAGCGAGTGGCGCTCTGGGAGCGATTCCAGCATGCTGTGCCCATGCCTGTGGACACCCACTCCCCCAAGGAAAGCGGAAGGCAGGCTTGCCTCCTGACTCCCTCCTCTACAGGGGTGTGGCCTTAGGCAAGTCACTTCTGAGAAATGGGGACAGTAATTTACGTACCTCATAACGTGACTTGGTGCTGATTACAAAGGTCCCCACTGGGCTCACATGGCTCCATATCAGGACTCACAGCTTGGCAAGCAGAGCCCACAATGGTTTGCAGCCCCCATGTGCCCCCTTGTCCAGGTGCCTTTGTGCAGTGCACAGACCGCCCAATCACACCAGACAGCCCTACCTGGGGAGTTTTTTTTAATTGACTAAAATACATGACTTCCCAGAGCAGGCACCTTGAGCATTCTATTGAGTATGCTACCGCGCCCTCAGCACATGTTTGTGGAATGAAAAAAGCAAAGAAAGCAAAGTGGTGAGGATCATTCATTCCACAAACATTTAGTGAGCACTTACTATGTTCAGGCACCTTGCTGGGTGCAGAGGACAGAGCAACAAACAAAGCAGACAGGTGACCGGCCCTACTGAAGCCCACATCCCAGAACAAAAGCAGACAACACAACAAATAAACATGAAAAAGAAACGACAGACCAATTTGGAGAGTGGGAGTGAGGGACATCTATTCAATAGGGTGGTCTGGTAGACCTTCCTAAGTTGCTGCTGTCCTTTAAACGGAGTCCTACAGGGTCAGAAGTTGTCCCAAGGGCCGGGAAGAACATTCCAGGCAGACGCAGGAAGAAGACACATATTCCTATGTAATAGGGACAGCTAACAAGTATTGAGCTGTATGCCAGCTCTTGTCGTCAGCATATTAGCTCCCTGGAACTCTGCGTAACCTCCATGAAGGGGATACTGTAACTGCCCACTTTTCGTATGATGAGACTGAGGCACAGAGAAGGAATCTGCACAAGTGGTGAGCTGAGCGCTGAGCCCAAGCAGTCTAGCTCTGGGGGTCTGTGCTGCTGGCCCTAGACCGTGGTCCCTTTGAGCAGGAAGGGTTTCACACAGTATTGGCACAAAGTGATCATTACCGATATTTATCGAACACTTACTATATCCCTTGCACGGTGATAAGCACTTTACATGTATCAGCTCATTTAATAAATGGCAGCTATCATTCAAGAGTCCGAACGACGAATAATCACAGCCTCTGATGGGAATGTGTCATCTCTGAACAGACCGAAAGCAGTGGGTATGATGGTGCCCTCCCCACCCGGCTGAGGGGTGCCGGCAGAGGCCTGCACTGGGGTGGGGGGGTGGCTCAGTGCTCACCCCTGTGGCTATACAAACGGGAGCCCGTGGGTGGCCTGCAATCCCCAAATGCCGGGACCCCCTGAGGAGTGATGCCCCAGCTATTTAAAATCCAACCCTGGGGACACCTGGGTGGCTCAGTCGGTTGAGCATCCGACTTTGGCTCAGGTCATGATCCCGCAGTTCGTGAGTTCAAACCCCGCATCGGGCTTCCTGCTGTCAGCGCAGAGCCCGCTTCGGATCCTTTGTCCTCCTCTCTCTGTGTCCCTCCCCCACTCACACACTCTCTCTCAAAAAAACCCCAAAAAACCTGGGTCACAACGCCTGGTGTCCTTTGCAGCTGGGCTGAGAAAAAAGGCCTCCACCTCTTTGCAAGGACCGAATCCCTCTGACCCTCCTAACTCCTGCCCCCCCCCCCCAACTTTGGGAAACAGAGAGTTGGGACCCAGGCATCAGGGCTGGTGCAACTATAGCCGAACAGACAGCTCCCACTGCCACCAGGAGAAAGCAGACTTACCCTGAATCAGGACTTCTGACCAAGTGGGTCATGCTCCAGCAAAAAAGCAACAACAAGAGCCAAGCTGGCAGCGCTCTGTGCAGATATGGCAAAGCTTCTGGTCCCTTCCAGGCTCACCTCGGCCAGGGCAGGATTGCAGCTTGACTGAGGAACGGCTCCCAGCATAGAGCAGAGGAAAACACCCCCTCTGCAAGGCTTATGGTGCTTCGACTTACTGATCCCCAAATAACAAACTGTCCACCAAAGCTCAGGATGCCATAGAAAGATCCTTTCCAAATAGACAGGACTTGGGGCCAACATGGACTCTGCTGGGGGTGCTGCGAGGAGTGGGGGGTTGTAGAACCCTGGCCCCTGTCCTACCGAACAAAGAAGAAGGAGGCAGTGATGCTTTGTGACTCCCAAGTCTGGGTTATAAAAAGGATGCTTCTCCCTGTGGTCCATGGTTCCTGTCCCTGTCCCTGTCCCTGTCTTTCTCTTCGGTTTTGGGTGATCGCCCTTCAGCACAGCCACTGTGCTAGGAAGAAGTCCAAAGCAGCCCGCGTGGAAAGGTCCTCCTCTGGCAGTTCCTTAGAGGAACCAAGACCCCAGCCCCCTGACCCCCAGTCAGCACGGAGTGACCGGGCCTTCAAATGATGCCAGCCCCAGCCTTCAAGCTGCCCCGGCTGACACTGAGTGGGGCGGAGACGAGTTGGGCCCCCACCCCCCCCAGCACAGCGCACATAACAGGTGTGTGAGCAGAGTAAATGTGTGTGTTGTTTTAACCCACTGCATTTTGGGGTAGTTTGTGATGCATTTAGATAACCGAACAGCGGGCACCCCCCAAAACGGCGATCGTGGTAGAAACTCCAGCCGTGGACATGCCTGTGAGATGCAACGGGCCCTTTATACTGTAGTGAAAAAATGACCCAAGAAGTGAAGGCCGAGAGGCAGGTGTGGTTCCGGCCCACTCCCCTCCCCCCACCATTAGGGCACCGTCAGCTCTTTCCGGCTCAAGTCCAGTGTGTCTGGCCGGGCGGAGCTTCAACCTCGACAAAGTTAGTGCAAAACAGTGAGTCCAGCAGACGGACAGCAGCTGCCACAGGCTCCCCGCCTGTCACAGGGAAATGGGCAGGTGGGGCCAGCCGCCCGTGTCCTGAGAGCACCCGGCATCCTTGTTAGAGCAGTGCAGAGAAGTGACTTCTCCCCAGGCGGACAGGGACCTGGGGAGGCAGAGATGTGGCCGCCTCAATACCTCACTCCGGCCCGGCCACGGCTGCCAGGAGCGTCCTGCGGGATGCCTCAGGGCCCCTGGGTGGCCTGCGTCACCACCGGTCGTGCACCCGTCCGTCGGGGCCGGCATCGACCTGGGCCCCGCAGGAGCCTGGAGCCGGGCCTGGGTCCGTCCGCAGAGCAGGCCAAAGGCCTTCCCAGAGCTGGGTGGGGGCCGGCCCTGAGCCGGTAGGGCCAGGCGCCAGGATGCTGAGGCTCACGGGCGATGGCCCAAGAAGCACCGCGTCCACAAACAACCAGTTCAAGGTCCAGCGTGGTCGGCGTCCTCAGAGAACATGCTATGAGAGGCCAGGAGAAAGGGGTAGGTCAGAAAGCTTTAGACGGGGCAGCTTGACCCAGGATGGAGTGCTGTCAGGACGGGGGGGGGGGGTGGCGCCTGGGTGGCTCAGTCGATTAAGCGGCCGACTTCGGCTCAGGTCACGATCTCACAGTTCGTGAGTTCAAACCCCGTGTCAGGCTCTGTGCTGACAGCTCGGAGCCTGGAGCCTGGTTCAGATTCTGTGTCTCCCTCTGTCTCTCCGTCGCTCCCCGGCTCATGCCCTGTCTCTCTCTCTCGCTCAAAAAAAAAAAAAAAAAAGTTTAATAAAAAAGACGGCATGAGGTGGAGATGATGGAGGAGGGGGACATCACGGGTTGGGGGAGCGCAGAAGTGAGGGGACCGTCATTGCACAGAAACCTGTAGAGCAAATGCCCTATGAAGACACTGCAGGACAGCCAGCAGGCTGAAGCAGCAGGGTGGCTTGGGGACCTCTAGAAACTCTTCTCAAAGCTAAGGGCTGTGGGCTGTGGACAGCCACCCCCACGCCCTGCCCCCACCTCCCACGCCTGGCCACAGGGAGGACGCCCAGAGCCTGAGTCCCCAAAGCCTTTTTTTTTTTTTAATGTTTATTTATTTCTGAGACAGAGAGAGAGCATGAGTCAGGGAGAGCAGAGAGAGAGGGAGACACAGAATCAGAAGGAGGCTCCAGGCTCTGAGCTGTCAGCACAGAGCCCGATGCGGGGCTCGAACCCACAGACAGCGAGATCACGACCTGAACCGAAGTCGGACGCTCAACCGACTGAGCCACCCAGGCGCCCCAGTCCCCAAAGCCTTTAAAGTCACCTCCACCAATCGCAGGGGGATGCCCCAGATGCCGCACGGTCCAGCTCCCACCCGCCGCCCCCGCCCACTTTTTACGGACTCGGACTTGACATCACACTGACCCCAGCAGCCCCTGCGGCTCTCCCCGGCCAAGCCCACCTCAGTCACCTTGTCCCGGGCATCGCAGAAATCACTTCAGGCTGATCCGCGAATCTAGCTGCTGTAGGTGCTCGTGGACGCCAAACGGGATGGTGGGCGTCCACATCCTGCGATGGGCATGGCATGCAGGGGCCGGGTTAGAGGAGAGACGGGGGCCCGGAGTCCCCAGTGCAAGCCCTCAATTCCCTCCTACCACCCTGAGGCCCCTTTCTTTAGACCTGGCTCTGCTAATGACTCGGCTGTGCAACCTCAAAAAGGTTAGTGAGCCTCTCTGTGCCTCGCTCTCCTCATCTGTAAAGTGGGTCTCTTAAGATCTACCTTGGAAGGTAGGAGTGGTTCTGCACTGGAAGTGCCTTGGAACAGCATAAAGTACCGACACTGGACATCAGACATCGTTGGGACAAGACAATACATAAGTTGGAACCAAACTGCCACATTTTCCGGGTCCAAAATAATAGAAAACAAGTGCCTTCACAGCATTCACCCTAATGCATCGGCCATTTTCAGGTACCAGCCGCTGTTCCAAGTGCTTTACACACCTAGATTATTTTAAACCTCAAAAAACTGCTCGGGGGTAAGCATTGTTCTCGCTCCCATTTTACAGACAAAGAAACTGAGGCCAGGTGCCACACTGGTGAGGGCCACAGTGGGATTTGAGCTCAGGGCTCACAGGAGGGCTGGCGGCTCTCTGCCCGCCGCGGGCTGATACTTACGCCAGCGTCTCCACGTGAGGGCACTTTCTCAGGCTGGCGGCCAGCTGCTGGGCCCCGGCGGCTGTGAACTTGTTATACTGGACACTGGGGAGAGACACCCATCCTAGGGTCTGGCCCCCATTCGGGGCTATCCAGCCCCAGGCCACCACGCTCCCAGCAACCAGACCTCAGCCCCGCCCTTCCCAGGGTGCCAGCAGGAGAGCCCGCAGCCCTGCCCCCGCAAGCCCCAGACCCCGGCCACCCACTGCCCAGGCGTCCATACTCACTCCAGCACCCGGAGGGACCCCATGTCTGGAAGCACGTGCGCCAGGCTCTCGGCTCCCATGTCACAGATGCAGTTATTGTATACACTGCCAAAACAGAGGTCGGGGCAGGGGCCGGGGGTGCCGGGAGGTCAGGACCCAGGGGGATCCACACCCAGCTGGATTCCGGCTCCATTTTACAGAGGGGCAAACTGAGGCCCCGAGAGCGGAGGCTGCTCCTCTGGGGTCACACAGTGAGCCCAGGGAAGCAACGGGACTTTAGCCGAAGTAGCTTCCTGGCTGAGACTTCACAGGTTCAAATCCCAGCCTCGGGGCTTGCTGCCTGTGTGACCTTTGGCAAATGACTTAACTCCTCTGTGACTCAACTTACTCCTCCATAAAATAGGCATGAGTAATTGTGGGGAGGAATAAATGAGTTATCGATGGCACAATACCCAGAATAGGACGGGCATGTGGAACGAACTTAATACTAGCTGTGGTTATTACTACGTCTGGGGCTGGGGAGAGGGGGTGGACTCAGGATTATATGAGTGACCGTGGATGGTATGACTAGCTGTGGGGATAGTGGGGGAGAGAAACAGGGCCAGCTCGGGTTTCTGCGGCGTATCCCCAGCTGGTAAATAACATGATGGGTGTCACTGGTGCGATAAGCTGTACCCTCATCAACAACCGTCTTTTTAACAAGCCAGGTCTGCCTTGGTCCTCATTTCAAGGCCACGACTTGGCCATGACTCAGCCTCAGGGCCATACCGCCAAGCTGCATGTAAAAAGCAGCAGGTCTATACTGCAGCAAAGTGGATTCAGGCTAAGCTCCAGCGTCCCCTGATGTCACAGGTTGGCGGGTACCGAGGGGAGGAAACAGGTAGAGGCTTTGCAGTTTCTTCCTGGGGTGGGTCGTAGGACCCAGGAGGTTCCCTGTCTGCCCAAGGACAGAGGATTTTTCCCATATTTCACTGATGCCAAGATATGCAGGTTCATATTTGAAGATGGTTGAGATCAGGATGTGTCTGATAATGAATGTTTAATTAGCAGCGTGTTGTCCTCTTAATGGGGTCTTACAGTGGATGGCATCTTAGATTGCATAAAGGATGAGGTCTTTTAAAGTGGGAGATCAGAGATTGCCCCGATATGCCCCACCAAAAGCCCCCTCCTGACCTACGAGGGCCTCCCTGCTCAATCTGACCTCCCCTACCTCTCCCACCTCATGTCCCACCCTGTGTCCCTCATTCCCGGGAGCCAGCCACAGTGGCCCTTCTGGCAAAGGCTCTAACTCTTTCCCACCTCAAGGCCTTTGCATCTTCTGTTACCTCCTCCCGGAATGCTTGTCCCTGAGCGACTCCCACAGAAAGGGAAGGGGCTCCTGACCTCCTGGGTGAATTCACTACTCCCATTGTACCCTCTTGGGCCCTTGTTAGTTTCCTTCCCAGCATGAGTCGCTAGTTTAAAATCTTTGTGCCTATGCTTACTTATTTATTATGCATGAATAATGCATGAATTTATTATGCATGAATAATATAATGCATGAATTTATTAGGCCTGAAGGCAAGAACCATATCTGTTTTGTTCATAGCTGAATCTCCAGTTCCTAGCACAAGTTCTGACCCATGGTTGATATTAGAGGCAGTTAGATGCCCTGCACAACTCTACGAAGTGCTGATCCCATAGACTGCAAGTTGCACAATATACGACCCACACAGCTGCACATGGCAACCCTGGCTGGAAGGATAACAAATGGATGTGTCAATAACTAGATGAACCAGATACCATCTCCCTTGGAAACATGACTCTGGCCGTCTTAGGCGGGTGGGGAGGGCTGAGGAAGGAGCAGGAAGCTCCTCCCAGCCTGGGGAGAGAGGAGAGAGACGGAGCTGAATGACTGGGGCTCTGGTCCAAGCTCCCCCACCCCCCAATCTGTCCTGGGACCATCAGGGAGCCAGGAGGGAAGTCATCAAAGAGCAAGAGGTGCTATGCCAAGGCCCACCAGAAGGTGGCGGTGCAGGCACCGTGTGAGCGACTAGAGCCAGCCAAGGCTGCCTTCTAAAACCGGCACCCTGGGCAAAGGCTCAGTCCTGCCCTCCCCTGGGGAAAGAGGACCAGTATCTATGGTGCACCACAGCCAGGCACTGAACCAAGCCCTTTCCATAGGCCACTGGGATAGTACCCGTTTTCCAAAGGAGCCAACAGTCTCGCATGAGTAAGCAACTTGTCTAGTTTGCCAGATGCTCTTTTCCCAGGACCTTCTATCCTCTCGTTGGGGGGTCGTGGCGTGGCCCAGCTGCAGGGGGCTGTGCTCATACTGGATTTTCGGTCAACCCCCCATCACCTACCACAATGGCAAGCAACGCAACAGCCTGCAGGAACCGCCTCCGGCCCCAGTGCTGGGCTTTGTACCTGCACAGAGCGGGGCTCTCAGCCCTCCCCCAGCCCGCCAGCTCAGCGCCTGGTCGATGGGGGAGAGGGGGTGCCCACTCACCTGAGCCTGAGGAGGGATGCAGCCAGCGAGGGCAGGGCCTCAGCGAGCTTGCAGGCGCCCACGTCGGTGATGTTGTTCTGGGACAAGCTGCGGGGACGGGACAGCAAGGGCTTAGCACCAAACTTGTGCCCACCCACCCCGGGGTAGAGCCGGGGAACTCTCATTTCCTCCTCACAGGGTGGCCCGGAGCAGCAAACACGTGCCCATCTGCCTCGAGGACGGTCGTGGGGAACAGGCTGTGAATGGCGCTGTGGGTATTGCGTGCTCTTAATAAAGAGATACTGTTCTGTCCTGTGGCTGAGTGGGAGGCGAGGGTGAGAACCAACGAGAAAGAGATCACACTCCACCCCCCCCCCCCACACACACACACACCTGTTCTAGGATTGGATACCATCCTCCTTTCCCCTTTGGCCCACAGCTCCACACTGTAAGTGAATAAGTATTCATATTGTTTACTGCCAGGTCTGTTTTGTTCCTGACTGTATCCTTGTGCCCACATCGGTGCAAAGTACATAACAGGTGCTCGGTACATAAGTGGGGAAAAGACAGGAACGAAAGGTAGGACGGGAAGGGAAGGAAGGAGGTGGGGGGCAGGCAGGGAGCGAGGGAGAGCCAGCTTCCCCACAGTGTTACCTAGAATCCTATAAATTAGACAGGACGCCTCAGTGTCCCTGCATTCAAGGAAATCCCCTAGTGAATCCTGCGGCTGTCCTGGGTCCTGATTATGAGGCAGAGCGTGCATAGACTTTGATGACAGTTTCAATAAACTGACCATGTAGATTCTCCTACACTGTATCCATCCACTTCCTGAAACCCAGGACAGTGTGTTTGGTTTTTTCATAAATATTTATGGGGTGCCTGGATGGCTCAGTCTGTTAAGCATCCAACTTCAGCTCAGGTCGTGATCTCATGGTTGGTGAGTTCGAGCCCCACGTCAGGCTCTCTGCTGTTCGCGTGGAGCCTGCTTCGGATCCTCTGTCCCCCCACCTCTCTCTCTGCTCCTCCCCCACACCCTCTCTCTCTGTCTCTCTAATAAACATTAAAAAACATAAAGGACTGCTATTTTGGTAATGTTTTGGTGACAAATCCTAGTCCGTTTTTCCTCCCTCACCAGCCCCCTCCTCCCTGTCATTTTCTCTCCCTACGTCTTAATTATGTTCATCACTGTGCACTTCATAATTATAGATTTATTTGTTTGCTCACTTGTTTACTAGGAGATCCCTGAGGTCAGGGGCATTGTTTTGTTTAAAGCTGGGAAGCTGGGTCTCCAGGCCCTCCAGTGGTGCCCGCACAGGCACAGAGTAGGCGCTCCTGCAGCATTTGCTGATTAAAATCTTTTTTTTTAATGTTTATTTATTTTTGAGAGAGAGAGAGAGTGTGAGTGGGGGAGGAGCAGACACACACACACACACACACACACACACACACACATACACACATACACACAGAATCTGAAGCAGGCTCAGCACAGAGCCTGACGCGGGCCTCGAACTCATGAACTGTAAGATCATGAGCTGAGGTCAGACGCTTAACCAACTGAGCCACCCAGGCGCCCCGTGCGTTTGCTAATTAGCACGATGCTCAAGCGCACGCGTGATTGCATCAGGAAGCAAGTGAATGATTGCATGGCTGGGTGGACACGAAAGAAAACAAAAGCCAAATGCCACAGGAGGGGCAGCCCCGGCACTCACTTGAGGGTCTCCAGGGCCTTGAGCCGAGGGAAGGTGGCCGACAGCTGCTCGACACCCTCGTCGCCAATCTTGTTCTCGCTCAGCGAGTCCAGGCTGCGGGTGGCATCAGAGGGAGGGGCCGTCAGTCGGCAGTCTGGAGGCCAGCTGACCAGCAGCCCCCTCCCATGCCCACCCCCCCACCTTGGACACGCCACAGGCAAACTTTTGAGAGCCGGTCTTCATCCCCCAGGGGCGCCAGCTGGCCAACAAGGGGATGAGGTTCTGACTCTCCAGGGAACTGAATCATTCCTCTCCCCCTTCACCCCCAGAGGCCTCCTGAGCTTTAACAGCTGCCTTAACCTCTTGGGATCACCATCGTGCAAGGGGATCATGGTCCCCGACCCCGCCTCCCCATGGGGAAGGTGGGAACACACGTGAGATCCAGGACGGAAGAATCTCAAAGGTCACGAAAGGATTCCACTTTTTTGTTACTGGGGATTCTCATCCATAGCTTCCCTCCGTGGGGGCCTCAGGCCATTCCCACCAGCCATACTGAGGAGGCAGCAGGAGAGAGGGAGGAAGGGCCTGATACAGAAAGACTTTCTTTGCACACCTTCCTCAGGGCCAGGGTTTGGGGTTATTGAAACCAGAGGTTGCAGGGAAGGTACCCGGGCCCATACTCACTCCAGATGCTGAAGGGAGGAAAAGGCCTCGAGGATCCTCACCAGCTTGGGAAAAGCCTGGGGGCCTGAGACGGGGCCCAGCCTAGGAGGCAAAGAGCAGACGTAAGAGCCTGGAACAGCCATAGCTCTTCATTTGGCCCCAGGGTCGGCTGGAAACGGCACAGAAGGCAGGCTCACCTGAGGTCTCTTCCCCTTCCTGCCTCCCTAGGGCCTTCCCTCCCCTGACCCCCACCAGATGCCACCCAATCCCTTTTGTTTCAAAGCCCCCCAGGCCCCAAGAGGCCAGCTGGGCTCCTGGCCTGCAGACGTGATTCCCACATTCTGGCCTGACAACCCACCAGTCTTGAAAAAACATGGCTTACTTATTTGCCATTACATTTTACTAACAAATAAAACTGTTTATGTGCCGGGCACATGCTGGATCCTTCACTCAGATTAGATTTCATCTCAACTGCACAAGGACTCTGAGCTGAGGGTGCTTCTTAACCCCGTTTTACAGATGGGGAAACTGAGGCACAGAGAGGTTACCTAATCCACACAAGGTCTCACAGCCTGGATCAACGTCCACGCCTGACCTCCAGGGAATGAGAAAAATAAAGACGTCAGAGGGCTGTTTTGTTCTGCTCTTAAAATACAAGGTTAAGTGTCCCCAGTGTGAAGACCGGTCTTTGATTCTGAAATGTCATAAAATGCCCCTTCCTAGAGAAAAATTTTTGCTTGTTTGAACGAACGCCCTTGATAAAGACGAAAAGATGGTGACTGAAATCTCAGTCTGGGAACCGCAAGCGTCACTAAAAGGTCACGAGGCGGGAGGAGTCCAAATTCTGATTTGAACTACGGGCGATAACACTTGGCTCCCGTGGGGCCTTGTGGGCAACTCCCTTCACCTCCATCTCTGTGTCCTCAGATTCAGCCCCCATCTCAAGAGCTTGTCGGAAGGATCACAGAATTCACGCATCGAATGTCGATTACATGTCTACAGACATGTAACAGACAGGAATCCTGGCCCTCATGGAGATGACAGTCTGGGGGTGGGGTCCGGGGGGCAAGACAGATAAAGAAATCGGTAAATTGTCTGGTGCAGGAGACAATAAGTAATACAGAGAAAAGTATGGCAGTGAGGGGGGTGAAATCGTACTTTGAAACATGGGAGTGAAATGGCCTCACTCAGTGGAAACCAGAAGGAAGTGAGAAAGTCTGGGCGTGGGGCATGCAGATACCTGGGGAAGAGCATTGTGCGCAGAAGACACAGGCCGTGCAAAGGCCCAGAGGCCGGTTAGTGCCTAGTGAGGTTGGAAGCCAACCAGGAGACTCATAGGGCTGGAGTGGAGTGAGCAGGGAAGGCGGCCCGGGAAACTGAAGGGTGGGGAAGCAGATGGGGGCCGAATCCGGGAAGAACCCTCTCCCCCAGCAGAGCCCATGGCCTCATCTCCAGGCATATGGGGCCTGCGTACTATCTGGCACCGCGGCTGCCCGTCACACACCCGAAATAGGCCTTTCCTTCCTTCCTTCCTTCCTCAGAACTTTCTCGTGGCTTCTGGCCTCCAGGTGGCTAGTCTCCTGGTTCTGGGCCGTTCCACTTCACAACTCTTGTTCCCCAGAACACAGTTTCGGCCTCAAACTAGGGGCTTTTTATGCTGAAAATACTTCAAAGCCAGAAGGGGCCCTTGGTGATTGTTTTCATACATTTCCTCTTTTCAGCAACACTGCTGTCTGCACAAACGTGGCACCTTGTCTCTGTTCAAAACAAGAAATGCTTGGCTTTTTCTGGGGCGCGGGGGAGCAGAGACCACGAGGAGCGGGCTGCTTGCGGGTGACCAGCCAGGGGCCTTGGGCAAGTCGCTTAACTTCGCTAGGCCTCAGTTTCCTCATCTGTAAAATGGGGGAAGATAGTGACTAGCTCCCGGATCACCTACGAAATGCGTTGAGGACAATGTAGGCATTTAATGATTTCTTCCTAATCATTAGAGGTGACTTTTAGATCCCTAACCAGGATCACCCACGAATTTAGCTTCTTCCTCTGTTGGGGCAAGAGCCCGACTGACCTGACTTCTGTAACTCCAGAGAGTTGACACCCTCTAGGCCTCAGTGTCTTCATCTGTACAATGGGGAGAGAGTAACCATACCTGCATTCTGCATGGCCTCCCCGTCTGGCTCATTCCTCCTCCGTCCTCAAGCTTCAACCCTTCAGTCACCTTCTCTGCAAAGTCCCCTTTGACCTTCCCCTCAAATCTGTACTCCCAGCCCCTGAGTCACTGCCACTGACCGCAGGAGGTCATAATTGTCTATTTACACTAGACTGCAGCCTCACCGAGGACAGTAGCCTGGGTCAGTTGAGTATATCTGCCCAGTGAATGAACGGGAAGGAGGACGTTCACCGGTAAACGGGCCATGTAGCTTCACGCCCGAGAAACCGCAGCCCCAGCCTTGACCGGCCAGGCCCCGGATGCTGGATGCTGGTGTCCAGAGGGGCGAGGCCAGAGGCTAAGAATGATCTGGGGGACCCATCTCCATCCGGGTGGCACAGGCCCAGCTAATGCTAGATGAGACGCCTCGTGGGGACCCGAGATGATTCACTCCTTTGCTTACGCGAACTCCAGCTTCTTTAAATCCCGGACCGCAGGGAGTTCTCCAGCTGTATCTTCTGAAGAACTTCTTGTCCTGGAGAGAACGGGCGGGCAATGTTAACGGGCAGCAGGCTCCTTGCCTGTCACTGAGCCCCTAAGTATTGCAAGATGCCTGCCCCCGTGTCCCCAGATTCCCCAGAAGGTCTGCCTTCCTCGCGACTGTTGTGGTCCTGTTAGAGACACCTCAGGGGGGACGCCTGGGTGGCTGAGGCGGTTAAGTGGCCGACTTCCGCTCAGATCATGACCTCACGGTTCGTAAGTTCCAGCCCTGCATCGGGCTCTCTGCTGTCAGCACAGAGCCTGCTTCAGATCCTGTCTCCCTCTCTCTCTGCTTTTCTCTTTCTCTCTCAAAAAAATAAACATTAAAAAAAAAAAAAACCAAAAAACCTCAGACCAGGACATTAGGAAGGGATTACTGCAGGCTTCAAGGAAAAGAGCCTCCGGGTAAGCACTTAACAATACCCAGCCCAGACAGCACGTAGTAGGTGCTCAAACAATGGATGAGGACAGAATGAGAAAACGTTGTTCTGTCCTCAAGTTTCCTCTGCCCCCTGGACCTTAGAGCTCTGTCATCCGTAAAATGGGAAGGATCTGGGCCCTGGCTGCCTTGAAAGGTGGCCATCGATATCACTTCTGCTACCAGAAGGAGAAGGCATTTCCTTAACTCTAAGCAGGGAATCTCTCGCTGGCTTTGGCTGAGAACGAATAGGGTTCGTGATGGCAAGTTTTGGATGGCACACAGCGTGATCGGTCCTGGAGGCTCCGCCTGGGGGGGGGGGGGGGGAGGGGTGGCCGCTGCCTGGAGGAGGGCACGGGATGTCCCAAAGGAGAGGAGGAACACTAACGGCCAAGTTAATATTGGGTCCTGTCTGTCCTCAACCTGCATGTTCTGAGCCGCCTCTCATGCCTCTTCCTCCTCACCTCTGGATCTGCACGAGGTTGCCCAGATCTTCCACATCCTTCACGGACTTGGCCTTGAAAGGCTCGATGGTGAACTTCTCCTCCACCGCCCGGAGCAGCTTGGCCTCCCCACGCTGCTGTAGAGACTCCCACAGCCCCACCATGTCACTCAGCGCAGCCCTGTGGAGGAAAGGCCTCAGACCCAGGCACAAGGACTGGGCTAGACCATAACGGAGGGGCAGCTCCATGAAGGGACCTCCTACCCATTCAGATGCTTTCTGTTCCTCAATTGCATCCCTACTTCAGGAAGCCCCCCAAGACCACCCCAGCTCTTATTGATTCCTCCCCTTTCTCAACTCTCCCAGTGGTTTTGTTTCCCTTTTTGCTTTGGCTACCAGGAAGCCCCGTGCTAAAATCTTGGTGGAACCACTACAGTGGTTTAGGACCTCACAGCTTGGGTAATGTATGTTTAGGCAGCTGGTGGGAGAGATTCTCTGTAGATTAGGCTGAAGTGATCAAACACATCCCTGAAGGATTTAAATGAGCCAAGTTAAGGAATCAAAGGGCTACATAGAGTATGGTCAGATGTCAGTTCTTGAATAGAAAGCAGAATGGAAAAGGAGAGAATGGAGGTGGCGGGAGGCCAAGGGGTGGCTGTGGCCTCGATCCCCCATGACAAAATGGTGGCTTGATTAGGGGACAGCAAGAAGAAAATGAATTTGAGCCCAGATCAGTCTTGGATTCTAAATGTGGCCCCGTGCCCGGCACGTGACAGGCCTCCAAATAGTGGTGGAAGAGGCTGCTCTTCCCTCGCTGTGTGACCTGGGGAGAGCTGCTATCCTTCTCTGAGCCTTGACTTCCTCATCTTAAAAAAATGGAAGGAATCACCCCTGCCCCTGCCCAGCTACGGTGCATAGGAAGTGACACCCCGCAGAGCCAGCACTGGGCACAGCACCAAGACCGTAAGCGGAGGCCCCCTCCCTCGGCCCCTGCCCCCACCTGAAACGGGTGACGCAGCTGAGTCCCACGAGGCTCCCCAGTCCAGGGGGGTCAATGCCAGTGCTGCAGAGGTCCAGGGAGAAGTCTCGGCCCGCCGCCTCCAAGGCGCTGCCCAGGACATAGGTGTGGGGAGGCGTGAGCCGGGTGCCCACGAAGGAGAGGCGGGCGGGGAGCCCCTGCACCACGTGCTGCCAGAGCCCAGCGTCCAAAGTCTCACGGGTGCAGTGCAGCAGCTCCAGCAGCTGTCCGGCCCGCAGCGTCCCCGGCTGCAGCCGCTTCAGGTACCTGGTGAGCACTTTCTGCTTCCTGTCCTTCAGGGTGGCCGCCGCAGGCCCCGCCAGGGCCCCGAGGCAGTCGGCATGCGGCTGGAAAACCAGCCCCGCCAGGAAGCGCGGCACGCCCTCCAGCCAGTTGTCGTAGGGCCTCTTCTTCCTCGGGGTCAACGCCAAGTACTGTGGCAGCTCCTTGTCCTTGATGTCGCTGCTCAGGGCCAGCCACACGGCCCCCAGGAAGCACTGCAGAAGGAAGCTGGAGAAGACCAGCCCCACTGCCGCGGCCCCTGGGGCGGGCTGCACCAAGCCCTTGGCCACGGCCCAGGCCCTCGCCTCCGCCGACGGGAACTGGCTCTCCAGCAAGGTGCCCTGGCGTCTGCGGCCCAGCTCCCAGGCCAGCCTGGCCAGTCCCGCCAGGGCCCCCGGGGGGCTGTCGCGGGCGGCAGGGCCGAGCAGGCCCACGTAGAGTCCCGTGAGCGTGGAGGGCAGCTCCGTCTCACCCCCCAGCTCCAGGAGGGCCTCGGACAGCTGGCCCACGGCCCGGCACAAAGTGGGGCTGTGGCAGTGGCTGAGGAGGAAAGGCTGACCCTGGACGAGTTCCAGGGCTCTCTCTCGGCGCTCGGTCGCCCCTGCGCGCTCCAAGTAGCACGTCAGGTAGGTCTTGGCCTGCTCGGCTGAGAAGCCGGCCACCTCGAACAGAGCGTCGGCCTTGCTCAGGCTCTGGGCCAGGCGGCCCCGGGGCCGGGCCGTGAGCAGCAGGGTGCAGCCCCGCAGCAGCTTACGCTGGAAGAGGCCCGCCAGCAGTCCCCGGACGGAGTGGGGCTCTGTGCACACGGGTCCACACGCGCTGTGCAGGAGGCCGTCTTGGCCTTCGAGGCCCTCGGAGGCATCCAGGATGAGCAGAACCCGGTCGGGCCTCCTCCAGACGTAGCTGAAGACCTCATCGTCCACCGGCAGAGGCCGGGGGCCCAGGGAGAACAGCAGATCCTGCAGGCGGTAGGTGTCCCCCCCACGGTCCAAACAGTGGCAGGGGAGGTAGAAGACGAAGTCGTACTGGGGCAGCTGGCCGCGGGCCCAGGCCCGGCTCGCTTCCCGGGCCCAGCGACTCTTCCCCTGCCCCGCTTTACCCAGCACAGCGATCACCTGCGTCTCCCGCGGCCGCCGGCGGTCACCCCCCGCCAGCAGCACCTCGGCCAGGCCCCCGCGGGCCGGCTGCCGCTCTGCCCAGTCCAGGGTGGCCAGCTCCCTCTCCTGGCTTTTGCTGCTGCTCCTTTCCAGCCGCGCCCTCACCAGTTCCACCTCCACCAGGATGCCTTCTGGGCCTGCGGGCTCAGCCTGGTACATGTCCCGAAGGGCGCTGCAGAACTTCTCCACCCGCTCTGCGAAGACCCAAGGGTGCGTGTGTGTTGGGCGGGGAGGGTGCCGGTGGCAGGGGCGGCCACCACCAGGACAGCCCAGGGGCCAGCCCGACCGTCACCAGCTTCTTCACCCACTGCCTGCTTTGTTGCTGCTTCATTCAGTTACCCAGACATCTGTCCGTCCGTTCGTCCGTTCACTTCCGCACCCATCATTCATTCGCTCGTCTTCTCCCTCGTTTATCCATCCACCTGTGCAGTTGCTCACTAACCCCCTTCTGCTCTTGCTCGCTCGCGACAGGAAGGCCACAGGGCAGGGGGGCGGGGTTAAGGGTTAAGACCGTGGATTCCGCGTATCTGGTTCAAATCCCAGCTCTACCGCTAATTCGCGCGACCTTGAGCCTGTTATGGACCCCGCTACGTCTCGGGGGATGGCCCCGGTCGCTCCTCACGTGCAAAGCGGGGACAACAATAGGGTTGTTCACGGCGTGCATGATTCGATCTGTCTACCGTGCTTGGGAGGGTATGCGGGACGGCATAAGACATAGGGACTGGGCCATTCCCCCATCCCACCTTCCATCAGTCCCCTCCCCAGTGTCGGCTCCTTCCTTCGCCCACTGACCCAATTACCACTCTCCCCTCATTCATGCCCTCAGCCTGGAAAACAAGAGGGGTGGGGCAGAATCAGATGAGCAAGCCAACAAAGACAGGCTGAGTGAATGAGGGAAGTGGGGTCCCCCGCCCCGGGGCACAGAGAGTCAGACAGCACTCACCAGGCCATTTCGGGAGCTGGCTGGAGACCTCGTGAGCTGCCGGGGATCGGGTAGGGGACATCTGCTCCTCTGAAGATGAGAAAGTTAGGGTAAGGGGCGTGCCCTGGGACTTCCCCATCTTCCAGGGGGGCATGCCGTCCCCTGAGCGTCCCAAAGGCAGAACGGACAGGGGAGGAGTGTCCCCCACACAAAGGTCATAAGGTGGTGACCTAAGGTTGTATCCTACCCAAAGACACCTTTCTGGGCCAGCTGCACTGTTAAAAATTTTACCAAAGTTGTAAAACTCACAATAGCTATGGAAAAATCGAGGTTTGCAGTCTCTGCTGACAATTCAGAAGATCTGGCCACGCTGGGGCTGCTTTTCTGCCGGGGGGCAATTAGCTAAAGGCCGCGATGCTCCTCGCACACCATCCCATGCCCCCCATTCCCTGGAGATGCTCCCTGCCTCGTTTTATCCATAAATGCAGCCTGCTTGTCTCTGCGGGTAAGCTCAGCTCACGGACCTGACCGGGGCGATTCCTTCCCCCAGCGCGTCAGTCCTGCTTCCTGTGACTCTCCCGGGCCCCAAGCGTCCTTACCTGTCACATCTGCACGGGAGGTCAGAGCTGGTTCCGGCATTCCGGGAAGGTCAGCCGCAGATGGGGCAAAGGGGCTGGTGGAGCCGGGCCGTTCTGGGGATTTGGGGAGGCTGTGTATGGCGGGGCTGCTGGAAGGAAGCTCCTGGCTGGCCTGTGGCACCTCACCTACATCGGGACCAAGAGAAGTGTCAGAAGAGCCAGGTATCCACCCAGGAACCCACTCGGGTCATCCCCATCCCCATCAGGCTCTGTGGCTTGGGAAGTCTGGGGAGGAGACAGGGGAACTTCCAAAAGAAGACAATTTCAGGACAGGACTGAGAAAAGGCCTCCGGGGTTACATCTAGCTCAGCGAGACTTGATTTCCCCATCTGTGAAAGGGACACAGTCAGCTCATAGGGAGCTTAGGGCAAGGGTCCTTCTAACACTCTTCCTGCACTGTGGTCAGGGCTCATGTCCCTGGATGTCAGGGATGTTCCCTACCTCCTGGGGTCCCAGCACATCACACAACAACTGGCATATAACCTCTAAAGGATGCTCTTAAATTGGGTGCAAGTTCCCCACCCCCCCTCCGGCTCCACCCACTCTCATGTCCCCGAGAGCCCACACGAGCCTTCCCCAGGACAACTCAGCGCGGTAGGTCAGCAGGGACCATCCTGCGGATCAGAAATGAGGCAATTCCGACAAAGCTGTGCAAGGATGCACACCGCTGTTCACCACACTGCAAAAGACAGCGAGGGACAGCCCCGGCAACTCTTGTAAGTATCTCTTATCGTTTGGCTTGTGAACGAGCACGTATTGAGGTTGTGATCGTAAAATGTAATAAAGTTTCATAAAAAGAAAAAAAAAAAGAGGGGTGCCCAGGTGGTTCGGTTGGTTAAGCATCCGACTATTGGTTTCGGCTCGGGTCACGATTCTCATGGTTTCGTGAGTTCGAGACCCACATTGGGCTCTGCGCTGACAGGGTGGAGCCTGCTTGGGATTCTCTCTCTCTCTCTCTCTCTCTCTCTCTCTCTCTCTGCCCCTCCCCTGCTCACGCTCTCTCTCTCTCAAAATTAAACATTAATGAAAGAAAAGATCATGCGCTCTCTCTCTCAAAATAAATATTAATGAAAGAAAAGAAAGAAAGAAAGAAAGAAAGAAAGAAAGAAAGAAAGAAAAGCAAAACCCAGACTTAGTGGGGGGAAATGACACTTGGAAGGCCATAGGCACTGGACAGGTCATTCACCCAGACCACCTTGGGGAGCTCTGCTCTTCTCCTTTGATTTGTGGGAAATGGGGTCAGAGGAGGGCGTTCTGGGGAGGTTCACGAGAAGGTGCTAGGCTACAGCTGCCTACTGCCTGAGGTTGGGGAGGACGGGATCAGGGAGTAGTCTGGTAGCAGGGAGAGGGGTGGGGGGGCCAGGCCTCGAACACTCACCTTGATAGATGACCATACCAGATACCCCTGTCCCAGCCCCTGAGATTTGCCAGAGCCCCTGGGGCAGAGTGGGGACGATCTGGATGTGTCCAAGGCTCAGGCAGCTCAGCAAGGAACTTGAAGGGGGCACTGTGAGAGACAAAGGCGGTGAGGCGGGATCCTCTGGAGCACCTGTGTCCGTCTTCCTGTTGTTGTGATTATTTGATTGCCACCTGACTCCCTTTCTAAAGGGCTCTGATGTCCCCCACAGCGGCAGCTGTGTCTGTCTTGCCCATGGCGGTGTCCCCAACACCGAGCGGAGTGGCCGGGCACAGGGAAGGTGCTTAGTTCATAGCTGACCAGTCCCTGCTATGTCTCCCAGGGATGTGTCTCCTCCCAAGGCACATTCTCCGGCCCGGGCTGAGCTGATGGGGACCCAGAGGATGGGACTGGCTGGGATGGAAGCGGGTGACATGGATGGGGTGGGGGTCCTGTCCCCGGCCGCCCCTGCCTTGACCACTCTTCAGACACCCCCAGGGGTGGGGGGAAGCGTACCCCCCCCCAAGTTCCTAACCTACCAGGCATCAGGATGGTCTCCTTCAGCCACCTCTGGCTGGATGCTGGCTCCTTGTTGAACACAGCAGGGGGTGACAGGCAGGGCAGAGCTGAGGAGTCACTCACGGACCCCACCAGGAAAGTGCCAGTCACCATGGGCACAGCGAGGGGCTCAGCTGTGAGGAAGGAAGTCCTATCAGAATTAGAACTTTCTGAGGGCCAGGACTAGGCTTCCTCCATTCGACTATCAGCTGTTGCCTCACTTCGTCCCCGCTCAGGGGCTGGACTCCCCACCTTTGCAATAACAACTGGGTGGGAGAAGGCGCGGGCCTGGGGGAGAGGCTCACTGAGGCACGGGGGCTCTCAGGAGGCCAGAGGGTGCTGGGTGACCAGCTGACTCTAGGTGACCCTGTACTCTAAAAGGACCAGTGTGGCCTGAAGGGGCAGCGGAGCAAGGCAGGGGGCAGGGTCTCAGCTCTGACTCAGAATTAAGAAGAAGGGGTGTCGGGGGAGAGGCTTTGAAGGAGAAGCTGAATCTCCCAGCCACCCTGAAACTGCAGAGCAGCGGCTATGGAATCATGATCTTGGTCTGAATCCCAACCCCACCTCTCACTACCTTGTGATCTTGGACAAGTGACTTCACCTCTCTGAGCCTTGGCTTTCAACTGCCAGTTTCTACATGCACCTAAAGAGGCCCTGGCTTTCCTGCCTCAAAGTCTCCCTGGGCACCCCCCACGCGGCTCACCCAGCTTCCTGTGCTTCGAGTCCATGGGCAGCTCCTCTGGGAAGGCTGCAGAGAGAACATCATGGTTAACTGCCCCAAGGAAGGTGTGGCCCAAGCCATGAGCGGCTCATGAACCCCAGCAGCCCGTACGGCCTTGCCCAAACCCCACCTTTCTTTGAGAGAGAGAGTGAGAGAGAGAGAGAATCTCAAGCAGGCTCCATACTCAGCACGGAGCCCAACATGGGGCTCGATCCCATGACCCTAGGATCATGACCTGAGCCAAGATCAAGAGTCAGACGTTGAGCCGACTGAGCCACTCAGGCGCCCCTGCCCAGACCACAGCTTGCGGCACCCAGGGAAATGAGGCACTGGCAGAACGCCAGGGTCCCTTCCTAGCTGTATGTCCCTTTGGGTCCCTTCCTAGCTTTATGTCTTTGCAACGTGGCCTCTGTGAGCCTTTGATTGCTCATCTGTGCAACGGGGGCGGGGATCCCTACCTTGCAGGAGCACACTGGGAACCCACAAGGTAAACATCCAGCCCCAGCACACCAAGGGAGGAAAACCCTATGCGTCCCTCAGCAAGGGTCTGATGAAACAAATCATTGTTCACCCACCCAGGGACATTCCACACAGCCCTAAAAAAGAACGAGAAGAATGTCCCCAGAATAAAATGAATGGATGAGTGGGTGGATAAAGACGGACAGATGGATAGAGATGTGTTAAGGCAAATAGAGCCAAACATCAACCGTAGGATGTTCGTGGTGCATACGTGGTTGTTGGCAACACGATTCTTTCACCCTTACTGTATGTTGAAAAAGATCACGATATAATGCCGGGGAAAATATTTATCAAATAAAGCAAAAAAAAAAAAAAAAAAAGCCAGCAAGCGAGAGGAACTTTCCAGAGGCACAACCATGTGTTCTCCATCAGGGATACAGAACTGACCTCCCAAACACGTTAAATGAACGTGCAGAACGGCATTTAGTAAAACCGTGATGATGTGTGCGGGAAAAAAATTTTTTTAAAGAGTTGGCTGATGGACAAATAGAGTATTTCCTTCTTTTATGTTTTTATTTATTTTGAGGGAGACGCAGAGAGAGTGAGCAGGCGGAGAGGCAGAGAGAGAGGGAGAGAGAGGGAGTCCCAAGCATGGCCAGCACAGAGACTAACGCAGGGCTCAAACCCAAGAACCGCGAGATCATGACCTGAGCCAAAACCAAGAGCTGGGTGCTCCACCAACCGAACCTCCCAGGTGCCCCAAGACAAACAGAATATTTCTAACAGGGTAAAAAGGAAAGTGGGAACATGGGTTGTTTTCAGGCAGGGAAACTGAGGAGCTGGGGGACAGGGGTGGGAGGGAGATTGGTTTTCACTGAATATTCTTTGCACCTTCTGAATTTCTACAGCATTTTTCTAGCCTGCCCCTGCTCTACCTGTTCAAAAATGAAGAAATAGGTATGAGTCCGACAGAAGGTCCAGAGCACTGGAAGTACTCAATCAACTGTTACGCCCATTTTACAGATATTTGCAGTCAGTGGACATTTATTGACGGGCTACTGCAGGCACTGTGTTAGATTCCTGGGATGCAGTAACGAGTAAGGAAGACAAGACCCCTGTCCTCAGAGCAGGGGACCAGTCTAAAAGGCAATAAATACAATAAGTCCAGATTGTGGCAAGCGCTAAGGGGCGAGGAGGGACACAAAGTAAAAATGAGTGAGGCGATCTCTGTGGAAGGGGAGTCAAAGCAGGCCTCCAGGAGGAGGTGACCGGTTAGCCAAGACCTAAAGAATGCAAAGGAGCCCGCTTGGGAAGACCTGGGGAAAGGGCATTCCAGGCTGAACAGCAAATTCGGGGGGCCCTGAGGCTGGGAAGCGTATGTGGGTTACAGGAACGGAAGGAAGCCAGTGTGGCTGGATGTACTAGCTCGTGGGAAGTTTCGAGAGGTGGGAAGGGCCAGACTGTATAGGCCTTGTGTGTGTATTTTGTGGCCATTGGAGGGTTAGCAGGACAGCAAAATGATCTGGTTTGCATGGAAAAGCCCGTGTTGACTGCCAGGTGAGGGCACGTTAGGGAGGCCTGGAGACTGAGCAGGAGGCTCAGAGAGGTGCAGGCACTTTGCTGAAGGCCACACAGACCATAAACAGCAGACAGAGGATTCAATCCCAGTTCTTGCTGACTCCAGAACCTGTGTTTGAAGACACCTCCCTCAACCACAGGGTCACCAGGGAGGAGCATGAGGGGAGCGGTGGGTGGAACATCCAAAGCCAGCAGAGCAGACAGGACTTAACACGGGAAGCAGCCGGGAGCCACAGCAGGCTCTGGAGCCAAGGCACGGCCAGGAGTCAGGAAGGCTGAGGGCAGATCAGCGAGGGGCCTACTTACATCTTTTCTGACTTTTCTTTTCCTCCAGCGTCTCCACACTCTCGCCGATCATTTCTTCCAATCCTATATGCTCGACTTTGGGGAAAAACCCAAGACACCAACATACGGTCAGTGGGCATCCAAGGTGAGCCTTCACTGTCCCTATATCGGGGCGGGATCTGACCACCCTTCAGAGGGTGACCGTCAGGTGTTACGACGCTCCCCAAGGAACAAGGAGGAAGGAGACGCAGGCTGAACCAAGAATCCCCCAACTTACTGAAAAAGCCTTTGCTCAGACCCTCCAGTTGTGAGTCCTGGAACACGTACTGGTCCAGTTCCGCTGCCAAGATCGGGAAAAGGGCAGTCGGTCAGTGAGTTCTCTGAATGCCTTGTGTGCCAGACCTTGGAGCAGGCACCAAGGAACGGTGGCCCTCCGGGCTTGGCACACACAGTGTTTGCAGAATGAGCGATCACACGAACGAAGGGACACGGAACCTTCATGGGCTCTGAATCCCACTTAAGGGATGATACACACCCGTGAAAAGTCACCTATTGCCATAAAGTAGTACAGTGCAGTATAGTACGGTTGTCACAGGGTTTTGAGTTTAAATTCAGCTCCACCCCCATTGGCCCCGTTAGCTGTGCAAACTTGGGCCAATCACTTAACCTCTCGGGGACTCCATTTCCTCATCTGTGTGATGAGAACGCCTGATGCCTACAATCCAGGGATGGGTGGTCTGGATTAGAGGCTCTACCTCCGAGTTAAGGCATCAAGCGCAGGAAGCCAGCATACCGTAGGTGCTCTTTGCAAAATCCTTTTCTAAACACTTTAGACCAAGCAGCTCATCCAATCCTCAGACATCCCACGAGGCAGGTGTGATTAGGTGATTAGTATACCCATTATGCACCTAGGGAAGCCTTCTTCTAGACCTATGCCAAGATGCTTAGATGACTGCATGCTCAGGCCAGGGCATGGCCTTCTAGAAGCACAGAGAAAGCCCACAGACTCGAGGAACGGACTTGGATGAAGCTTCTGCTTCCCTGGCTTTGGCCGCTTCAACTTCCTGGGAAGATGCTCTCGAGCAGAAAAGCCCCTAAATCCTAAGGAATGCTCAGATCCTTCATCAGTGCCTCCAGTTGTGAAGAAATATGAATGCCCTCAGCACCAAACACTTCTGCTTCCTCAAATAAGTTCCCAGGACGGAAAGGAAGCGGGCAGACTTCTCAGTTCTGTAATTTTTGAGACACACACACAGTTACCACCCCTCTCCATTTTCTGCTTTGTGTGCTACTGGATTAACTGTGCACTGGGGGAAGACTGGCCACATTCATGCTGAGCACAGACCTGCTCAGTGTTGTGGTTCTTGGGTTGCCAGGAAAAGGGCTGCTAAGAACAGTTGTGCAGATTGTTCACTGTACCCGGGTGCCCAGCAAGAGGACAAATGGAGGCCGCATCCTCTGAAGAAGGGACACCTTTTTCTAATTCAACAAAGCCTCTGTATGAGATAGTGGCGATCTTGCTGATGAGGGAGACTTTACCCTACTCCCCTCCAAAACACACACACACACACACACACACACAAAACAAAAAACAAAAAACAAAAACAAAAACAACGGCAACACCTCTCTCCAAAGAGTTCTGCCCTTATCGGAAAGCAGAGCTCTTTTTAAAGCTGCAAATCAGCCTCTCAGCTTAAGCCTTAGAGAACCTCCCCACCCTAGACACTTTCCTTTTTGTGGCTAAAAATAAAGACTTTGAAATGAGAAAGACCTAGGTTCAAATCTCACATCTGCCCATCACTATCTCTACTGCAGCCTTGGGTACACGGCTTCGCCTCTTTAAATTTCAGTTTCCTCATTTGTAAGGTGGAGATACTAATGCTGTCTACTTCCTTTGCTGTAAGGATTCAATGCAGTAACACACACACAGTGTCAGCACGTAACAAGGACCCCCCAGGTGGTAGATATGACAAATACTAGAGTAGTTTGGCTTAGAAGCTGGGGAGAAAGGGGGCGGTGCATGGTAAGGACTGTGTAGAAGAAGGAAAGAAGGGCAAGAAATATAAAAAGGTATAGAGGGGCGCCTGGGTGGCTCAGTCGGTTAAGCGCCTGACTCTTGGTTTCGGCTCAGGTCATGATCTCAACAGTTCATGGGTTCGAGCCCCGCACTGGGCTCTGCGCTGGCAGTACAGAGCCTGCTTGGGATTCTCTCTCTCTCCCTCTGCCCTTTCTCTGCTCCCTCCCTCTCTCTCTCAAAATAAATAAACATTAAAAAAATGTATAGATACGGAGGCAGAGGATGTAAAGGTGAGATCCGGTTTGCCTGATAGTTACTAGCGAAGGGGTCGATTTCCCTTACTGTTCTCCATCTCCCTTCTTCCCTGGAGTCTCTGTTTTCTAGCCCTTGGTCTGCATCCCCCTGGTCCTGATTTATGAGGGAGGGGCCTGTTGCGGCTCTTGGTGAATGGATGAGGTTAACAAAAGAGAAAAAGGAACTCTTCCCCTCGACTGGCCTTTTTCTGGGTTCAGAACGTTTCCTCACCGATATTGGCATAAGCCTCCCTGGTCTCTTCATCACCTTCCATGTCACACAACAGTCTGCTGAACTGCTCGCAGTTGATGGTGTCCATGTCGGGTTCTGGAGGGAAAAGTCCCTTGGATGAAGCAGGAAAGTCCCTTGGATGAAGCAGGAGAGAGGGCTGGTGGGGATGGAAGGAGAGGCAGGGAGGGGCCGGGAGCGAGCCCAGGGGTTTGGAGCTGTCCGTGGTGCTGACCAGAGCTCAGCAGCCAGAACGTCCCCTGCCGGCTAACTGTGTCCATTGCAGGCTGAGGGGGTGAGGAAGGACTTGGGAGGGGCCAAAGGGAGGAAAGCCCACCTGAGCAGAGCTCCATCTCTTCTCTAGCCGGGTCCATCTGGTCATAGAGGTGGTAGAGATGCAGGGGGTCAGCATTGCTGTTGAGAAGCTCCAGGTAGCCGCCTTCTAGAGGCCCCAACTCCATGGCGGCACACTGCCCACTGCCTGAAAGGAAGACACGTTCAGTCATCGCATGGAGTGTTGGAAAAGTGTAGACAGTTAACCTACCACAGTTCCTATCTGGGTCACTCGGTGAGGGCCAGGGCTTGGGAGAGCCAACGAAAGTGAGCAAAGGTGCTCATTTGTCACCTCTTACGTGCTCAGGGCAGTGGAAAGAGAAAGCAATATTTCCTTCCTCTGAGGAACTTATGGTCACTCTGGGAAGATGCCCATGATGCAGGAAATGTGCCTGGGGAAATTTAGATTCAAGGCATCTTACACCTGGGAGCCAGGAGTCTTGGGTTCCACAGATGGCGCTACCATGAGTGACAACAGTTGAGATTTGTAGACCGCCTACCATATGCCAGACACATGGGCTAGCACATTGAATTCTCATATCAACAACCATATGAGGTAGACGCTATTACTATCCTCATTTTCCAGATGAATAAACAGGCTTGGAGAGGTGAAGTGACTTACATAAGATGACCCAAGTCCAAGGGGCGCTGGAATTTTGTTCTGGACAGTCTGATGCAAGGATATGAAATTAAGTGTTATGCTCTACTGCCCTGGGTGACCTTGAGCAAGTCTCTGCTCCTTTCTGTGCCTCAGTTTCCTAATATGTAAATTGAAAATTCCTAATCTGTTGAGGCAGATTCTAAGAATCTTCGTTTGGTGAAGATACCCAAATACCCTGGACATGTCCACATACAAACTTGTATATGAAAGTTCGTAAATGCATAACTCATAATAGCCAAAATATGGAAACAATTCAAATATCTACCAATGAATGAATTAAAAAATGTGATAAATCCATACAATGGAATACCATTCAGCCATAAAAAAAGAATAAAATACTGATACATGCTGCAACATGAATGAAACTTGAAAACATTATACTAAGTGAAAGAAGTCAGACACAAAGAACCATATATTGTATACTCCCATTTATCTGAAATGTACAGAATAGCCAAATATTTACAGATAAGTAGATTAGTGGTTGGCTAGGGTTAGGAGAGAGTTGTGGAGAAAATTGGGGAGCAACTGACCATGAGAGTGGGGTTTCTTTCGGGGGGATGCCAAAAATGTTCTTTAGCTGACTGTGGGGATGGTTGCACAACTGTGTGAATATACTAAAAAGATCACCGAATTGTGCATCTTATTTTTTTAGATTTTTTTTGAGAGAGAAAGCACCTGTGAGTGTGGGAGGGGCAGAGGGAGAGGGAGAGAGAGAGAATCCCAAGCAGGCTCCACTTCCAGCACAGAGCCCGATGCAGGGCTCGATCTCACGACCCTGAAACCTGTGCCAAAATCAACAGTTTGATGCTTAACTCACTGAGCCACCCAGGCGCCCATGAATTGTGCATTTTATATGGGCTAGTTGTCCGGTATGTGAATTACCTCCCAATAAAGCCATAAAAACAAACAAAACACTGACCCTGGAAAATAAGCATTATTATCTCCATTGTTCAGATGACACCAAGTAGCCTCCCAGATATGCGCAGTTCTTGCTGGCTAGCATCACTCTGAAGCCTTGTCTGTGTGGCTCCAGGTTTCTGCCCCATTCCTAGTGGTCTATGAGTCCATGTAGGGTTCATTTCCTAGAGCTGCGTAAGTGGTACCATGAAACTGAGGAGCTTAAAACAACAGAGCCTTAGTCTCTCACAGTTCTGGGGGCCGGAAGTCCAAAATCAAGGTGTTGGCTGAGTCGTGGTCCCTCCAGAGGCTCTAGGGGAGAGTCACTCCTTGCCTCTTGAAGTTTCTGGAAACTGTTAGCATTCCTTTACTTGTGACCTTGTGGCCGAATCACTAAAATCTCTGCCTCAATGGTCCCATCGTCTTCTCTTCGTGTCTCAAATCTTCTGCCTAACTCTTAAAAGGATACCTGTCATTGGATTTAGGGCCCAGCTAAATCCACCATAATCCAGGATGATCTTATTTCCAGAGCCTTAACTGAATTCTACCAGCAAAGACTCTTTTGCCAAATAAGGTCACATTCGCTAGTTCTATATATATTTTGGGGGCCACCATTCAACCTCCTATCCATGAAAAGCAGATGCTTGCTTGAAAGAATCAGACACAGTTTCTTGGAAGAGGTGGCAGGAGAGATGGCCTTGAAGGCCAAAGGACCTGACAGAGCCTTCTGAGTGCCCCTGCCTGGGTCACAAGAAAGTGGGGTTGAAGTGGGAAGGACAGCAGAGGGTAGGACCATGAGAAAACACACACACACACACACACACACACACACCTCACCAACACAACACCTTCCAGCTGCTTCTTTTCATTTGACTCATTAACAACGTTCACCACTTATAGAGGGTCTCCATATAGACCACAGATATTACAGAGAATGAACTTTCCAGTCCAACATGTGGCCCTGGCTGGGGCTGCCTGTTGATAACGGGTTGGGTGGGAGTCTAATCATAACCCAACAGGAACCCAAACATAACAGACTTGCCTCAAAGGCCCAGCCAGCCTTGACTGGAGGAAGCAGAACTGAAAGATGGGGCCACCTCCCATTTCTTGTCGTGAGACGAAGCCTGGGGGTTGGGGGAGAAGAATTCCACCACTCCCAGCACATTGGCCTGAGAACCACACAGAAAAATCTACTGTTCTCTCTGGGGAGGTAAGAAAAGAACTCCCTTCCTTAAATCTTGCCTGCGGCCTTCTTCCCCTTTTCAATCCGGGCTACTTATCGATAGCTTATATCGTAGCAATCCGCCTCTTTTTCCAGGCAGTGGGGTCACCTGGTGACAACAGCTCTGGACTGAGCCCAGTAATTTCACGACTGAGTTGGGTGACTTTGGTCAAGTTACCAAAACTGTTTTTTCACAGGGTAACAAACAGGTCTGCCAGGGTCCTTCAAGTTCAACCTCCTTCACTCTGCAGAGGAAATGAGACCCTGAGAAGGCACATAACTCATACAAGGTCGTACAGCCTGCCTCCGGCTGAGCCTGCACCTGTCCCTCCCCAGAACAAGACTCTCAGTCCAGTGCTCTTTCCTGCCAATTGAAACGTTCCCATTCAATGCACAGCCCTGATCATATGTAGGCCTAGGAATAGGGACCAGGTCCTATCACAGATGGGTGATGGCAGGGAGTGCAGAAGGGAGGAGCTGGGAGAAGTTTAACCCAGCCTCACTTATTGAGGGACTCAGCACCAAACTTTGGACAGCGACACCAAATGCCTTCAAACACCAGAGAAATAGACCTGACGGAAGAGATAAAAAGCCAACTTGTGTGAGCTCTGGAGTCAAACGGCCTGCGTCTGAAACCACTCCTACCTACCAACTCGCCACAACCTGGGCAAGTTCATTGTATAAACCTCCCGGAGCCTCAGTTTCCTCATCTGTAAAATGGGAACAATAATTGGTCACCCATGAGGATCAGGTGAGTTAATTCTCGTAAAGCCCTCAGAAAGATGACTGGCCCTTAGTAGGTCCTTAGTGAATTGCGGCTTAGAAGGGTATTGGCGCATGCGTGGTACGCACAACGTGGGTGATCGTCATCGTTATCGTCGTCCTTATTATTATCAATTTGCTTCTGACCTCTGTGAGGTGGACAAAGGGACTCTTTCTCTTTCATTCCCGCCTAAGTCACCACATGGTGAAGCCAAGCTTTCTGTCCTTTGACTCAAGGAGACCCCACGGACCCCACGGACCCCACAGGAACTAGAAAGCCCCACGGCCAGCAGTGGGACCTGGGAGGTCTTATCATGTCCCCCATCACTACCTCTGAGAAGATGCCTGGGAGAAAAGTCATCCAAACTCTGCGTCATTGGCTAAGCCCAGACAGGAAGACATCTATTCTTAGACACTCTCGACACACGCCTTAGCACCTCCCTTCCTGCTACCCCAGCATGAACCCTGCACCGGATGCACTTTCTCTTGAGTAGACAGGAGTTTGCAGTTCACAGTGGGCTTCTGCCTCCACCCCTACCCCTACATCTGAGCTCCAAAGAGCTCTAGGGAGAAGGCGGGATGGAGTATTAATGCCCATTTGATAGAGGAGGATACTCAAAACTTCGGTGAAATGGCTTGTCCTTGGTCACCTGGGTGGAGGGTTTGAGTTTGAATCAAGGCTGGGAGGCATTAAGTGGGTGACTTGACCTCTCTGAGTATCAATTTTCCCACTACTAGATTGGGATAATGACATTTCCCTTGTGGGACCAGTGAAAGGCCAGGAGGGGTCTCGGAGGCCTACAGGAGGCCCACGGGCAAAGGAATCCCATCGTGTTGGGACACTGCAGAGCTGGGACTCAGTCCCAAGAGTCTAGTCACCCAAATCCATAGAGCCTCCCGTTCACACCAAGATCTACGTACATCTTGACTTGGGACCTCCCAGTATTCCCACAACTGTGTTCCCTATGCCTCTAGATGTTTAGGAAGTGCTTCAGAGGCCCCTAATTGGACTCTTTCCCCCAAAGTGCCACTCTAGAGGGGACTGGGGACAGAGATGGCTCAAATCACCCCACTGCAGAGGAGAGAGTCCCCTTCAGTCCCCGAGAGTCCCCAGGGCAGATCGTACAGGCCAGGAGTTCTGCGAGGGCAGGAGCCCTGTCTACAGGCCCTAGCCCTGTCTAGCTCACCGATCCCCAGGCTCCAGCATGTTCCTGCATGCAGCGGGCTCTCTCCCTCCATAAAAGTGCTGTGTCACTAGAATTCACAGGTGCCTGCTGAATGCCAGGCAGCAAATGCCGTGATGTGCAGACCTCATCCCATTCAGTCTAGCACACACGTTTGCGATCCGTATTCCCGTTTCTTGGGTAAAGAAACAGGCTAGTGATCTGGGATCTGAACCAACTGCTTGGCTCCCAAGTCACAGCCCCTTCGAGTCACTCTTGGTCCCCAGCTGCCCCGGGGAGGTGCCCTCGCCTGGTGAAAGAAGGCGTGGGTGGCGTGATGGTTTCTCCTTTTGAGGAGCTGTCTGGGGCACAGCGGAGAAGTGGTCTGTGTCTTTTTGGTAAACGAGCAGTATTTTTAGAAGGTCCTCTTTGAGCTCGCCCTCCCCCCACCCACCCCCCCTGACCCGGGCCACCACCTTCCACATCCAACCTGAGAAAAAGTTCCTAACCTTTTTGCCACCAAAAGCCCCTTTGGGGGCTCACTTCTGTCCCCGATTTGTACAACACCACAGGTTTTGAAAGACACACGCCCCAAAATGGTATCTAACATAAATGCATTTCTCTCTCCCCCCGGCCGAGGGAAATCAAGTATTGCCAAACTGTTCTAACTCCTACTTAAGTAACTTCACATCCACTGTATACGGCTCTCCCATCTGCCAGCGTCACGGTCCTCCGCTGCTGGGAGACTGTTTTGTGTTTGGGGCTGTGCTGGATACTGTGTATTATCCTGTTTTAATTGTCTGGGAAAGCGGTATTATTATAGTCATTTGACAGGCAATGACAATGAGGCTAGACTCAGTTTATCAGATGCTTTCTTCGCAGAAAAGGGGGGGGTGTGTGTCCTTGGGGGTCTAAGGTGGCATCGAGAGGGAGAAAGGGGCACCTCTGCTAACCCCAAACTCTTCAGCGCTGCTCTGCCCTGCGATAAAAGAGCATAAGAAAAAATACGTCCCTGTACGTTGACTGTACTTCTCCTCCAGAGGAAGGAATGGAAAATCTTCTAACTGTGTCTAACGATGTGACCTTCCATTCTGGCTTTGCCTTTGACCTCCAGCCCCCTCTGAGCCCTAGTGGGTGTGGACACCACTCAGCCGAGGCATTTGGGGATTCTAGACTGCTCATGGCTTGTCAGCCTTTCCCCTCTGCATTCCCCCCCAAGGCCCCCCTGCCCCCGACCACCTTGCTGCCCGCCTTCAGGACAAACTGCTTCCGGAGGTCAGAGGGTGGCAAGAAGCCAGGAGCCTGGGGTCACTTATCTGCCACAACCAGCCCCTAGTCTGTATCTCTGTGGGGCTAACAGATCAAACAAGTTCCTCTTCTCTTGCACCTTGCAGACCTCCAGAGAAACTCTAAAAGACAGGCTGCACTTTTTCCCCCCTCCAAATCTGTAAAACATTGATTTACTAAGTATCTCCTACCAAAAAAAAAAAAAAAAATCTGGGGCTCTAAATAGGGGTTTTTAAAAAAAATTTTTAAATGTTTATTTATTTTTGAGACAGAGACAGAGCGCGAGCAAGGGACGGGCAGAGAGAGAGGGAGACACAGAATCTGAAACAGGCTCCAGGCTCTGAGCTGTCAGCCCAGAGTCCGATGCGGGGCTCGAACCCACGGACCGCGAGATCATGCCCTGAGCCAAAGTCAGACGCTCAACCGACTGAGCCACCCAGGAGCCCCCCCTAAACAGGTTTAAAACACAGTCCTTGCCAAGAAGCTTGCAATAGAGACTCCGATTCTATCTTAAGAGGGAGAGAAAACATGATAATGATAATACGGTGGTTAAGAGCGCATGCTCTGGGTTCAAATCGCAGTCCCCCCACTAACTGCGTGACCTCACGTAAGTAAGTCACTGAGCCTCTCCTGGTTGCGAAATCTACTGCCCTTGGTTGGCACGGCGTCTATGTCACTAGGCTGCTGTGTCTTGTCTCAAGTGACCTATCCAGAAAGTGCTCCAAAATAGAAACAGCAAGGCATCACTTGACAGTGTGCGACTGGCCAAAATTAGAAAGCCAGGAAACGCCAAAGGCTGCGGGTAGGAGCGGGCTGGGGCGGCCACCCTGGTGAACAACCCGGCACCACTTAGAAGACCTAAAGATGTGGCGATCCTACAACCTTCCACTTCAAGGTTGGGCACAGACGTCCCAAGGAAATGCTCCCGTGGCCCCACGAAGACACCCACCGGACGACGCACTGTACTGTTTGTGGTGACAGAGTGTGGAGGCCATCGGGGTGTCCGCTGCTGAGGGAGGGACAGTAAAAAGTAGCCACGGCACTCCCTGGAGGGTGATGCCCTGATTAGAAACAACAGACCACGGGGCACCGGGGTGGTTCAGTCCGGTGAGCAACCGACTGCGGCTCGGGTCATGATCTCACGTTCCGTGAGTTCGAGCCCCGCGTCGGGCTCTGTGCTGACGGCTCGGAGCCCGGAGCCTGCTTCGGATTCTGTGTCTCCCTCTCTCTCTGCCCCTCCCCTGCCCGCGCTCTGTCTCTCTCTCTCTCTCTCTCTCAAAAATAAATAGACATTTTTTTAAATTTAAAAATAAAGAAGCAACAGGCCGCATGCACACAGAGCAATGCAGGTGGAACTTAATAACGTAGTAGAGAGCAAAACAGTCAGAAAGAGAATGAGCTCTGAGAGCCCAAATCCAGAAGTGCAGAGTAACGCCCGGGAGAAAAAGCAGCCTAGCCGACCCCTACAAGCACAAGGACACTCCTCGAATGCCTTTGAATGCAAATCTCAGAACAGGGGAGGTGCTTAAAGGGGACGGAAGGCCCACAACCTTCCCTCCCCAAGGGGGGCGCCACAAAGAGTACAGTTCAAAGCGACTCCGGATGGAAGTTTAGACCTTGGCCTCTGGAGAGTCAGACTTGACCATTTCAACCGGGAGGGCAGATACTATGGCGAGCTGCTCAGATCAGCCTCTTGAGGTCGAGGTGCCCACCTACCAGCTGCCGGAGGGCAAGGGGCTCACAGCTCTGGGAATAGCTCAAAGTCACATCCACTTTCCAAGCAGAGCCCACATCCAATGACCGGTCCCATCGGGGTGCAAAGGTCTGGTCCGTGCCTCAGTCTGCAGGAACGCCAAAGGCTATCCCGGCTTCAGCGTGCTGGACCTTCTGTCGAGATTTACAGCAGCCCCGACCTCCCTCTGCCCCATCCTGCCTCTGCCCCCTCCCTTCGGTGCCCACACCTCACTTGTCCGCAGTAAACCCCGACATGTGCAAATCTCCATTTTGGAGTCCGCTTCCTTAGGAACCTCACCTGAACCCAGCTCGTTCTGTTCTTCGGCAAGTGGGGGCTGGAAATCACACGGAACCCCACAAAGGACCCCCCAGAGACTGTCTCTGAGAGCTCGGGTAAAACGCACGTATCTTCTCTGCCTCTCTCCCCAAGGGCATTCACCTCATCGTGACTTGGAAAATTTGGGGGATTCAAGTGATACCTCGGCTGGTGCACGTGCCTGTAAATGGCACGGTTACTGGGGGCGAAGGGCCCAGGGGACCCGGGAGGAGAAGGCAGGAGACCCGGCTGCAGCTGGGGGACAAGGGGTGATCAGTGCTTGTCCAGAGCTCAAGTCCCCTTCCGGCTTGGCCGGCCTCTCTTGCCTCCAGGTGGCCTTCCCTCTGTACACCCCAACATTCCTAGCTGCTGCCGTTAATGACCCAGAAAGGAGTCCGACAGGTTTTTCCAAGGAAGACAACCCGAGCCAGGTCCTGGGAAGAGGAGGGGGCAAGAATCAGCAAAGCCAAGCCCTCAGCTCCAGGCCTGACCCTCAGCTTGACCTAACATAGCACCTAAGCCAGTGCCAGACTGAGATGAATCACAGGCCAGCCCTGCCTGCCAGGCTCTGGCCCCCGAGATATGCGATTGGCAGGCCTGGCTGCGAATCAAAACTGCCTGGAAAGGACGCTGAATGCACAGCAACCCCGGGCCTGACTCCCAGAGGCTCTGTTGTTTGTTTTGGGTTTTTTTTCCCAGGGGTTCTGTGTTTTTCAACGAGCACCCGCTCCGGCCCTCTGACGCACACACTTGCCGTGCAGGAATTAAGATAGGTTTTATTTTCAAGGCAGCCTGAATTTCCACTTGCCAAGAAAACCCTGGACCCTCAGCTTCTGTGACTTTTTTTGAACACTGGGAAGCCTGCCATTCTCCTCCCAGCAGGTGAACCTTCCAGAATCTCCATTTCTGCCACCTTTCCACTTCTCCCCAGCCAAGAACCCTGGAATCGGTATGAACCCTTCCTCAGTTCTTCCAGTTTTCCTTCCGAGAGCCCCCCGGCAGCCGTCTCCTTGACGTAGCAGCCCCCAACCCCACAGCCTGGATTGTTACAACAGCTACCAAGCCTTTGCACTAACCTAGTCTCCCAAACCTCGGGTGTTCATCAGCCAGCTTTACAATTTGTTTGGTCACCTCTGCAAAGCACCTGTTCTATAATTTACCTTTGTATTTTCCTTGAAATAGCCTTTTTAAAAAAAAAAAAAAAAGAACGCATTTATTTTAAAAGAAAACTTTCCCTGGGGTGCCCAGGTGGCTCCGTCGGTGAAGCAGCCCAGCTCTTGATTTCGGCTCAGGTCACTGATCTCACGGTTGGTGAGACAGAGCCCCAGGTCAGGTTCTGCGCTGACAACGTCCCGCTTGGGGTTCCCTCTCTCCCTCCCTCTCTCTCTGCCCCTCGTCCGCTCGCCCGTGTGCGGCGGAATGCACACAAGCACACTCTCTCTCTCAAAATAAATAACGTTTAAAAAAAATGAAAGAAAACTTTCCAGAATTGAAGTCAGGAAATCAAACACGTACCGGCACGTGAATGTTCGTCGCGCACTATTCATGATAGACAAAATGTAGGAACAAGTCAAATGTCCGTCGACAGACGAATGGATAAAACCAACGTGGTCCGTCCAGACACGGGCTATTGTTTGGCCATAAAAAGGAATAAAACACTGACGCCTGCTATAACATGGATGAACGTGAAAGATAGGCTAAATGAAAGAAGCCAGTCACCCGAGGACAAATTTTGTATAACTCCACTCATGGGAGGCACCTGGAGTCATCGAATTCGTAGAGACAGAAAATACAAGGGTGGCTGCGGGAGGAACGGGGAGTCAGTTTGGGGTGATGAGAAGGTTCTGGAGATGGATGGTGGTGATGCTTGTGGGACAGTATGAATACATGTAACGCAGCTGAACTGTAAACTTAAAAGGGGTTACATTGGTAAATTTTATGTTACCATTAAAAAAAAAAAAGGAAACTTTATCACTACCTCCCATGGTGGGGGGGCAAAGGGGGGAACTATCCTTGCCACTGAAAACAAAACAATGTTATCAAAATAAAGGCAACTGCTCTACTGTTCTGTTGTTCTGTTAACAAGAAACATCAGCAAGCATGAGTGTTGCCAAAGACAGCTACACACAAAAATGAAGAAGGTTTGGGAAAGAATCAGGAAAGCAACCATCTCCGCTCCATGAGAACCAGCGTCAGGTAATACCTCTTTAAGAACCGTCTTTGGACCACCCATCACATATGCCTCCAAGTCTGGAAACCTCCCTTCAGCCCACAACTTCCCCTCAGATCATTCTGTGCAATTCCTCCAGAAGCTATAATGCTTACTCCTGGCACAGGCATAGTCTTTGGTGGTTTTTCCAAAGTACTTCTGTGCATGTCAGTCAATCACCAAGACAGTGCTCTTTGTTTTTGTTGTTGTTGTTATTGGTGGTGTTTGTTTTTTAATGTTTATTTTTGAGAGAGAGAAAGAGAGAGAGAGCGCGCGCACAAAAGGGAAGGGGAAGGGAGAGAGAGGGAGACACAGAATCTGAAACAGGCTCCAGGCTCTGAGCTGTCAGCCCAGAACCCGAGGCAGGGCTCGAACTTGGGAATGGTGAGATCATGACCTGAGCCGAAATCGGACGCTTAACCGACTGAGCCACCCAGGCGTCCCCAACAGTGCTGTTTGTTTGTTTACGGATGAACCTCCGAGAGGGAAGTCATTTGTTCAAGGTGACTGATGGCAAATCTGAGAGTCAATTCCAGGAGCTTCCCCTTCCTCTTCAGGTCACTTCCCTGACTGCCCGGGATTGACCCCAGGCCTTGGTGTTGAGTTCTTTTGTTAATTTCCTGACTACTCTTCACAAAGTACCAGGTGCTGAGGTCTCAAGAGGTAAAACCAGGTCCCTGCCATCAGACAGACTGATGTATCAGCAAGACTCTCTCTGAGTACCCAGGACCTGCCCTGCATTTGTAGAGGCTCCCACTGTAGTCCAGTGCCTGGGCTCTCCACAGTCTTGGGTTCAAATCTTGACTCTACTATGTGGCCTTTGACAAAACCTCCGGGGGAAGTCCCCGTGGTTTTGTAATATGATGACAGTACAAGGTGTAGATCACTCAATGCCTCTCAATGCCTGTATGACCTCTGGACCTCTGACATAGGAGTCACCCAGATAAACAGTTTAGGACAGGCCCAGCCAGTGGAGCCTTGGGGGGTGGGACTTACACACTAAACAGCTTCTCAGGTGATTTCCTTGTGCAGGAAGCCGGGGACCCCTTGGCTCAGTTCTCTCTGAGGATCTTTCCATTGTACATCCTGGGATCTTGGAGACAGGTCCTTGCCTAAGGCAGCCTGGGGTTTGGACAGTGATCCCTTGCTGGGCTCTCCCCCTCTCTCCCCACCGTTCCACCAAGCCTTAGAGCAAGAACCACCCATTTCCTTAAACTTCTGATCGGCTGGGAGTATTTCTTTTCTTGGCTGGTATGGAGAGGGGACTTCACAGAGGGAAGGCGTCCTGCCAAAGTTAGGGACTCCAGGCGGCAAATGCGAGTGGGGTGCTGTGGGGGTGCCATGGGGCTCTGTGGACCTCTGGGTTCCGACCCCCACCCTGTGTCACCTTGGATGGGGGGGGCGTGGGACTCAGAACACAGCTGTGGGCTTTGAGGGTCCCGGACGGAGCTAGACGTGACAGCTCCAATTCTGGCATTCTAGGGACCACGGAGACACCCCCCTTTCTGGGGCTTCTTGGTTCCTCCGGTTGGGAGGCGTGGCTCAAGTCCCCAAGGTGAGAATGAGATGCCAACCTTGTTAAAGCAGTCCCGGAACGCTGCACCCCTCGCGCGAGATGATCAGAGAGAGGCCGGGAATTGTATCACATTTCCAGACCTAAGAGACTCCATTTTAAAGCCCCGTGTTCCTTTCTGGCTAAGGAACTCCTGACCGGGGCCACAAGTGGCAAGGGTTTCACAAGCAGTTGCTCGTGGAAATGTTAATAAAGGCAACTGACATCCGGATCCTGTGGGGGCAGTAAAGTTAACACCTACAAAGCACAGTTTCATCCGATGGTACCAACAAAATCATAGGATTCTAATCAGAAATGGCTCAGCTGCTCAACACCAAACCAGCAGAGTTTCCCTCTCTCTCTCTCTCTCTCTCTCTCTCTTCTGTTCTTTGCCTCAAGCACATCATAACCCTTCCTTCTTTCCCACAAAACCCCCGGGGCTTTCCCCACATGAGCAAGAACACTTCTCTGTGCTCCCCGAATTGCAATTCTGAGACCTTCAAATAAAGGCCTTTGTTCTTTCTCAGTTTGTCTCCTTTTCTCGGATGACAGAGGTGAGGATTTCTCCAGCCAGCTCGGCTAAAGGTCGGGCTCCCCAGAGCCCTTCCCTGCGCAGGGCATTCCACAGGAGGGCCTGGAACCTGGACTCCTGAGTCAGTTCGCTGAGCCGATCCAGCTGGAAAAGTGAGGCTCAGGGAAGGGCAGCCCGGCCCCTGGGGCCCCCGTAGAGGGAAAGCCTTGTGTCCCCCTCAGCGCGGCGTGCATCCCCACGCGCCTCTACGGATTCTAGGACGCACAGACAGTGCATGTGGTGCGGGTTTGGTGCCCGTGCCGGTGCTGGGCTCAGCTCTGCGCCCCTCCTGCACCCCAGTCTGTCTGCAGACACTCGGCTCCTGCCGCGCTCCCTGTGCCCCCCGCTCCCCCCACGCCGCCCCCCCCCCCCCCCGTGCTCCCCGCGCCCCCCGCGCTCTGGGTACCAGCACCAAACTCAGCTCCTGTCTGCACTCCCGTCCCTGCCTTCCGGGCCACAGATGCTGGAAACAGGACTTTCCGGGCCCACACTCTGCACGTTCCCTTCTCCCTCCTCCCAGCCTTGCTGTGTGGCCTCAGGAAAGTAGCTGCCAGCCTCTGAGCCTCGATTGCCCGGCCGACTTTAGGGGTGCAAGGGGACCCTGGTCACCTACCGCTGCTCCCCGGACTCCCACGGGCTGCCATCGGCCTCGCCCTCCTGCCAGCTCTGGAGCTGCGGCCAGACTGGGGCAGATCGGTTACCCAGCCACCCCACCTCACCCCCTGCAGCCGCCCTTTTCTCTTTCACTTTCTCTCTGCAACTCGGGATTTGGGCCAAGCTGGGGAGTAAGCAGGCACCCACGCCTCCCCCTGCTGCACCCACCACGTGCTTTCTCTGAAGCGCCTGGGTTGTATCCCTCCACTCCTGGGCACTCCCAGAGCGTCTATCGCCTCCTGGAAATGGGCAGTCCCCAGCCTGAGGGGAGCGGGCGCCCACTTGCATGAAATCTGCAAGCCCGTCCCTCTTCCCCTCGCTTCCCCTCGCTTTTGCACGGCCTTCTCTCCAGCTCAGCCCAGCTGTGAAGGTGGCAAACGACCCTCGCAGGACACAGGGACTCAGACACTTGCTCGCTGAGCCATTCACGCCTGGAAAGCCAAATGCCCTTGAGAGGAAAGAGGAAACTCCTCTTCCGGGAGCTCAAAGGGCTGGAAACTGAACCTGAGCACCCCTGCCTCCCGGCGCCACACCCCTCACGGACCGGCCTTCCCCATGCCTCCTCCAGAGGTCTTGGACACCAGCTCCACCCACCATGAGACCTTGGGGAGGTCACCTCCTTTCCCAGGCTTGGATTTCCTGTCTGGAATTGAGGGGGGCGAGTCAAGGTGACTTCTGACCTCTCCTTCCCTAGCCAAACACCCAACAAGCTCTATTCAACAGAGCTGGAAAACTTATCAGAGCGTGGGTTCAGAGAAAGCCACACATTTCAGCGGTGTCTGAGGGAGGGAGTCCCGCCCCTCTCAAACACGCAGCAGCGACACCAATACTGTTGGGCTCCTAGGGTGACATTTAGTTCCTACAGTGTGACAGGCAGTGTGCCAGATAGACCCTGCTACCCTCCACTGTTATACCCCCCGGCCGTCATAGAGTTTTCCCCTTCTCCTATTTTTAAAATTTTTTTAAATTTTTATTTATTTTTGAGAGACAGAGAGAGAGCACGAGTGGGGAAGGAGCAGCGAGACAGGGAGACGCAGAATTCGAAGCAGGCTCCAGGCTCGGAGCCGTCAGCACAGAGCCCGACGCGGGGCTCGAACTCACGAACCGCGAGATCATGACCTGAACCGAAGACGGACGCTTAACCAGAGCCATCAGGCGCCCCTCCCCTTCTATTTTAACAGCCCAGGGAAACAGTCCCGGAGAAGGTTGGTGACCTGTTCTGAGTCACTTCGCACCCAGCCAGCGGGGCAGCTGAGATTCACACACGTCGTGCTGACTTCAGAGCTGGTGCCAGATATCTGTGCTTTGGGGTCTCCCTCCCGCTCTTTCTCATCCCCCACTTCTTCCCCCAAACACAGTCTGGAAATGGGGAGAGGGTAACATCTGTCCAGGCGCCTGGCTATTGCCAGCCCCCTGGCTTCGGTTTCCTGGCTTCCCCGAGGGATGGGGTGGGGTCTGGCAGGGATCCTGTCCTTCAAGGGCACCCCTCAGCGTTTACCTAGTAGAGCGAGGACCTTGTGGTTGGCTGAGCCAGGCCTTCGATGCTGAGAGCTAACAACACGCCTCCCGAATACTGGCCCTTAAGAACCACTTCAGCCTGATAAAGCACTCTCACATGCCAGGCACCTGGGCCGATCTGAATGTCCCTCAAGTGGGACGAAATAGCCAACTGCTTCGCTTTTTCCAACAGCCCCGACGGGACCAGGGCCCCTCTTTCCGCCCCCATCCCCCAGTTCCGAGATGACCTCACCCTAAATCGAGAAGCACTCTCAGCCCCAACTTCCTCCACCAGCCTTTTTACCTTGGGGCTCTGGCAGGTAGGACCCCGCAGGGTGTGGAGCGAGGCAACGCATGGTCTGGGCAACGCAGTGAGGCAGCCTCTCTCCCGGAGTCTGGCAGCCCGGCCTGGTGCCCTCAGCCTGCCCAGGGATGCCTCTGAATGCCCAGGTCAGGGGCAGACAGCTTCATCTCGAGTTTATCCCCCCACACACCAGTCCCAGCCCGCCAAACCTAAGCCAGCATGCAAAGGAAGCCAGCAAGGGACCCACAGAAAACTCTCCCCCTATGAAACGGCATCCAGCTGTCAGATTTCTCCGGCTAAAAACTCTCTAATTTGCCCACACTCCCTTAAGCCCTCCCCTAGCCTCTGATGTTAATTTCAGTTCCTTGTTGTGGACCAAATGGGGTAATGGGGTGACTGTAGGAGGTTGAGACTTGTCTCTTGCAGGGGTGGGGGGGTGGGAACCTTTGACACAATGACGGTCTGAAATTATGGTGACCATGCCATCCCCTGCAAGATGAGGTGGGGATCTGAGCCCCACAAATGCCTGGAGACTAGCTGAGCGGGGGCCCCACCCCCCAGGGGTCCGGCAGACTTCCCAGATTCCACTTTCCTCTACCACCCCGCCCCCACACCAAATCGCCCTGAATTTCCTGGGAGATGGTGAGTGGTCCACTCATTATTTTTATTCCAAGACATTGGACTGGAACATGAATTACACATAAAAGGATGCTACCCCAAATGTGCTCTATTTACAAGCCAGACGGTTTGGGGTGACACATAGATGTAGTTATAAATAGCACTGACCCCCCCCCCCCGCACCCCCTCTCCGCACACTCCCCCCTCCCAACGAGAAAGTTAGTGTCCTTGCAAGTTTTTCCCCACGCTCCTGATGGCATCTAGGAGAAGGTCTCCATCTGGGGCTATTAGGTCCTTAACACCTCTTCAAATGCATGAAATCCTTGTTTCACAGAGAGCAGCCCCCAGCCTCAAGCCTTCAGGAAGAGATAGCATCTGGCCAGACTTGTGTAAACACTGCTCTGCCTTCTTGTCCCATAGTTACCTTCTAAGGGTGGCCTTTCTTTTCCTTTATGGTGGACATAAGCCTTTCTTGGAAAACGCGGTTGGATTAAAAAGAAAAGGCGTGTGCTTTGAAAAAACACCTGCCAAGCAAAGAGCAGCATGGAGGGTGTGCAGGAATCACCAGGGTGGTGCTGAAGCGAGGGAAGTTTGGGCAGCCATGAAAAGCATCCCCTGTGTTTTTACTGAAAGAGCACTGCTTTGGGAGTCCCAGGAGCGGGCATCAAGCCCCTGCTGTTATTAGCAGGAGTGTGACCTTGGACCCCTGATTTCCCTTGTGTGGGCCTCCGTTGCCCCCATATGACATCAAGATAATAATTTCTTTGTTGGGTGATTATTTTGAAACAGTCACTGCTTTCAGAAGTCCCTGGGAGGAAGTAGGCAGACAAGCGAGAAATGCTAATAGTCAATTTGAAACAGGGTCTTGCCTTGTTAGGCTAATAAAACAGACGTGACAGATATTAGAAATCTCCAGCAGTCTCATCTTCCCATGACCTGATGCCAAGGGAGAGGTACCCCTGGGCATTCAGTCGCCTCGAGGCCACTTATGGGAGTCCTGTCCTGCCCTCGGAAGCAGCCAGTTCTGACAGCCGTGGCCAAGGCAGTTCTGAATCGGTTTCGTGCCCGGGCCGAGCTCACAAGGAGAGTCCTGTCAGGCTGGAGGTGCGCCTGCGTGGATGCCCTTCATCTGTCACCTGGTCTCATCTCATCTCTGCTACCTGGTCTTTCCACGTCTTCCCTGCCGCCCTCCAGGCCCACTCTCGAGACCCGAATCTGGCCACGCCTGTGTTGACACAGGTCTCTGAGCCAGGCGGTGATATGTACCAGCCTCTGCACGATTGGCTGATGCCACAGGCTGTAGATGAGCACAAGGAGGGCCTCAGCTCTCGACACCAGGGAGGAGCCATTATAGTGCCCGCCCAGCCAGGAGCTCCTGGGCCTTGGATGTGGGCAGGGGCAATGGAAACAACGAGAAGAGCCTCGGGCAGGTCGCCATTGTACCACTGAGGGTACCGCTGCTCTAGCAAGGTCCCAGCCAGGACTGAGCTCTTGCCTTCCTTTGAGCCATCCTTCAAGGCCTGAGTTTCTGCCCTCATCACCCATCCAGCTAACAAAGATCTTATACTTTATTCTTTTTTTAGCAACCTTGTGGCCACGTTTTTGGCAAAGCATCTTCCTATTTCATAACTATAGACTTGCTTGCCTCCAATAAGGTCGGAGTGTTTTATTTTCTAACTTAAAAGTCACACAACCCCGGCGCGCCTGGGTGGTTCAGTCTGTTGAGCATGAGCATCCGACTTCGGCTCAGGTCACGATCTCACGGTTCATGGGTTCGAGCCCCACGTCAGGCTGTGTGCTGACAGCTCGGAGCCTGGAGCCTGCTGGGGATTCTGTGTCTCCCTCTCTCTCTGCCCCTCCCCTGGTGTCTCTTTCTCTCTCTCTCTCTCTCTCTCTCTCTCCTTCTGTCAAAAATAAATAAACATTAAAACAAATTTTTTTTTAAAGTCACACCATCCCAAGATTGTTTGAATGAAGGAATGGAGTTTGGATTTGAACGATCCAGGCAGGTTCAAGTTCCAAACGGTGATGGGCCCCCTCTCCTAGGTTGTAAGGGCCTTTTATGCTTTTTTGGTGACCACCATAATCTCTATCAGGTGCAAAAACAGTGATTAAGGAAGAAGAAAGGAAGGATGGAAGGAAGCAGGGAAAAGAGGTCAATAGAAACGCAGGTGAATAAATATGACTAAACTGATAGGTATCCAAATTGGACGGGTAGGAAAGTGCATGAGAACGCAGGCCCTTTCGTGGGTAAATATACAAGCAGTTGATAGGCAGGCAGGTGAGTAAGTTAATACATGAACATATAAAAAAACAGATAAATTGACAAGTGCATATAAGTGGGTTCTAGATCTAAGTTAGTGGATTGGGAAGCCGACATTGGTAGGTGGTTCTGTGGACCAGGTAAGTTGGAGGACAGGCGGGTAGGTGGGTGGGCAGGTGGCCGGAGAGATGAATAGAGACTAGGTAAGGACACAGGTAAGCTGCTTAAGGTAACAGAGAACAGAAACCGTCCCCGGTTGGGTCAGGCGCTAGGCTTAGTGCCAAGCAGGGTATGGAACAGGCCAAAGGTCAGCCTGGGAAAACCCATGGGGAAGTGTCAGCTTCCAGGCTCCTGGGGATAAAGGTGAAGCGCGTCTACATGGCTGTGGAGCCGCCCCCCCACGCAAGGAGAGCAGCGGTTCTTGCCAACACGTCTCCTCCCAGGGGGCACAGGAAGCCCCCCACCCCCAGATCAGAGCAGAAGCAGGTCTGGAACGGAAAGGAAAGAGGAGGGCGGGAGGGCACGGCGCCCCTCCTCTCTGAGGTCTGGGTGCTGGTGGCTGTCGCATGCTGAGGGCCAAATGGGGAAGGAAGCTGGAGAGAAATCTGGCAGGCTGAGGCATGTCCCTCCGTTTCCAATAAATCACACAATATCCTAGAGGGAGACTTGGTTCCTCGGTTCCTAGAACAGAGTCCTGGTGCACAGAAATAGCGCCTTGTGAAAACAGAGAACTCCAAGCAAAAGAACGCCAAAGGAAATAATCAAAGATAAAACCAGGGGCTGGGACTTTCCTCCAGCCTCGAGACGCTTGCCCAAAGGCACTGCTGTGCCCACACTCCATTCACAAACCCCGGGGTGGCTGTCACCCTGATGCACCCCTCGGGGCTGTCGCTCCCCAAACACCACTGAGGCTGGTGAGTCGGAGTCTGGTCTCTTCTTGCGGGAAATGCATGTGCCCCAGGTTCGCTGAGGCCCCTGAAGCCTTAGGGCACCACCCTGGGCACTGTTATTGCCTCCATTTTACAAGTGCTGGAAACTGAGGCCCAGCGGGGTTCCAGAAAGTGCTCACAGCCCTACCCCCTTGGAATTAGAGAGCCATGACCAGTCTAAGGGAGGAGACCATGCGATTAGCCATGTGCCAGCCCAACGGTGGGGGCACAGTGATGCATTTCTCAGATATACACAGCCCCCAAGCCCTCAGCATGGCATAGGTGTTCAGATGTTCTGTGAGACTAAACACAACTGTTTTCTCTGCACCTCAAACCCCTGGGTTATTCTTCCCTGTGCCAACCTCCCCGCTGCCTCCCCACTAGACTTAGCTGTCTCATGCCAAGCACTGCCTTGGATAGTCTCCAGCTACCGTCTCATTTAACCCTCACTATAGTCCTGGGAGCTTTCTATCCTCATTCCCATTTTCAAGATGAAGAAACCGAGGGTCAGAATGATCCAGTCATGGTCACGTGGTTTGTAAGGGACAGAGCGTGGCCACAGACCCGGAGCTACCCAGTGTCCGGCCTGGTCTTTCTCCATCACTGCCGTCCTCACTCTCCCTTCTCTGTCCGTGGATTGCCTTCCACGTGTCGTCACCCACTGTCACCAGAGAATGCCTGAGCGTTTGCTTGGATTCCCCGGGGAAGCTGCTTTGTTCCGTCGGGACAAGGACCTTGGCACCCAGGCCTCCCCCGAGCTTGCCTGGGGTTGGATGCACCTGTGCAGCTTCGTGTCGCACAGAGTCAACCCCCCCACGGGCGCGTCCCCAGAGGTAGGCTTTCTGCACAATTGCAATCGCTGAAGGTGTCTTTTGAATCATGCGCCTGATTTCCGTCTGCAGTGGGCCAACCTGTCTGGGGTAGATTTACGGTACCCCTTGGGTTGTTTTGAAGAGGCAACCAAGCAGAAAGTACAGGGGTAGGTCTGGACTTGTGAGATCCAACAGTCCCCTCCCCGGGCCATGACCTGAGCAAATCTCTTAACCTCTCTGTGCCTCAGTTAACCCATCTGTGAGGTGAGAATAACGATACTATGTGAACCATCCGCCCTTCGGCCGCCCATCTACCTGCTCCCTCTTCCACCCACCCATCCAACCATCCCTCCACGCATCCATTCAACCACCCAACAGTCAACAGATATACATTGCACACCTGCCCAGTGCCGGACATTTGGGACGCGATGGGATCAAAATATAGATCCCTGCCCACGTGGAGCTAATCTTCCAGCAGGAAGGTCAGACAACAAACAACAAACATAATACAAAAGTAAAATATAGGGAGGGTGAAAATGCCAGTCTACGGAGGGGGCTGAGAGTGTGGATGGGGACCTGAGATTCTAAATGGGATGCTCAGGGTAGGCCTCATTGAGAAGGTGAAATCTGGGTAAAGAGCAGAGGAGGCGGGCCAAGAGGCTTTCTGGAGAAGAGGGTTCCAGATAGTGGGACCAGCACGTGCCAAGGTCCTGTGGTCGAGAGCACGCCAGTCTCGTCCCAGGGACACCGGGGGTGCCAGCATGGCTGGAGGATAGAGCACAGGTACGGGATGAGAGCAGAGCAGCGACAAGAACCAGACGGTGACGGGCTTGGCAGGCCACGGTCCAGATTTAGATTTTCCTCTGAATGACGGGGAGCTAGTGCAGGGTTTAGAGCAGTGGAGGGTGAAGATCGTTAAGGGTTGTGGAGAGAGTGACAAAACCTTCACACGATGGTTTCCTTTTCTGAACCCCCCACCGAAACCAAAGTCAGGGCCTTTCTTTACAAAGCACACGGTTTTCTTTCCTCTTCTCCTTCTTCCCCCTGGAAGGCTGGCCTCTCCCGGCTTGCACCACACCGGCGCATCTGCCCGCAGTCCTGCGCGCCCCTGGGAGCCCTGGAGGGGAGCTGTCCTGGAGGACACAAGGAAAGAGCACCAGAAGGAGGCCCCTCCTCTGTCTCCCTGCCCCCTAAAGAACACGTCACCCCGAGCCTAGTTCCCTTTCTAGAGTCACATGGGATCAGAAATAAAAATATTACATCCCCGGGGAGGAAACAGAGTTAAATAACAGGAACCAGCAGATAGAGGAGGGAGGGGCAGTCCCCACCTAAAGCAGCATGCAGTTTACAGGTAGAGGGGATGGCCTTGACCCCCTGCCCCGCCCGCCCCCGCCCCCCGGGGTGGCTACTGCACCCCCATCCAGACCATGCAGGCAGCTTGCAAATCCCCGTGAAGAAATCAGGGAGATCGTTGGGGGGGTGGGGGGGGGGGTGAGACGGGGAGAATAAGAGACGTATTCAAAAAACCAACAGAAACTACCTGGCGAGAACGTAACCACGAGGAAAACCAACCCCATGTAAACTTGGGTCTCAGCCAAAGGGCTAGAGAAAGAAACACACACCGCCCTGGTGGCTGGATAAAGACCATCATTGAAACTGAAGTTTAAAATTTAAAAATTGCCTCTCAAAGCCGGAAGGGGGACAGAGCTGGTCTGCTTTCCGTCCAGCCTCCCGCACTTGCCACCTGAGGACCCGGGTTGGTGTCCCCCCTGGGGTTGGGGGTCCGTTCTCTGTAGCAGGCGATCGCTACGAGTGGCATGCCTGGCACGCTGGTAAGTACTCGATCGCCGTGGATCGTTGTTATCCTCTCCCATTTTCAAGTTCCCCCGAAGCCACAGAGGGACCAAGCGTGACCGGAATTTGTCACTCCGAGTCCAATAAAATTGGAAAAGCACGTATTTGGGTAAAGCAGGAGAGAATACACACGCGCCTGGAGGAGGAACGTTGTTTGCTGCAAAGCCAGAACCTCTTTGCAAACAGGAGAGGAAGGCGTAAAATGTTTCAGGAGCCAGAGGTGGGGGTGGAAACGGCGACGGGGCGGAGGCTTGTCTTTCTGATTTGAGATGGAGTCAAGTGTCGTCAATACTCTGAAAGTAAGACACTCTTCCTCTCTTCTCTCTGATCTGGTTCCTTTTTTTTTTTTTTAATTTTTTTAAATCTTGATTGATTTTTGAGACAGAGAGTGAGCTAGTGAGTGGGGGAGGGGCAGAGAGAGAGGGAGACACAGAATCCGAAACAGGCTCCAGGCTCCGAGCTGTCAGCACAGAGCCCGACGCGGGGCTCGAACTCGCGAGCCGTGAGATCGTGACCTGAGCCGAAGTCGGACGCTCAACTGACTGAACCACCCAAGCGCCCTGACCTGGTTCCTCTTGGGTCTCTGTCTCCCTCTTTCTGTCTCTCTCTTCCCCCCACCTTGTCCCTCTTTGTCCCCCTCCTTCCTTCTGTCCCTTCCTTCCTCCTCTCTGTCTCTCTGTCTTTCTATTCTGTCTCTCCCTTCCTTTCTCTTTCCCTCTGTCTTTTGATTTGTGTCTCTTGCTGACAGAGATGCACACACGCACACGAGCGCACACACGGCATCCTCTGCTCTCCGGCGTCGTGGCCCCTCCTCTCTCTGGCGCCTCATTTCTCCATGTTTGAACCGCACTGAGCGCCCGTAGCCACATTCCCCACTGGACCGTGAGCCCCTTGCAGGCGGGAGCCGATCCGTGCCCCCAGCCCCAGTGCCCAGCGCAGTGCCTGACCCCTCAGGGCCACTCGGAGAGCAAATCGAGCAGGCATTTGATTGCACGCCTCCAGGATGGGCTTCTCTTAAGCAGGGAGGCAAGCACAGCAGATGCGCCCCCCACACCAGCATCACAGACGGAGCTCCCCGGGCACTGGCCGCCTCCCGCCAGCTCACCCAGAGGCCCCGGCTCCTGTGCGGGTCAGCCTTCCCATCCGGGGACAGGGATGCTCACACTGACTTTCCTCCCAGAGAGGAGGGAAGATCCTTGCTCTGCCTAGAGCCGAGCGGAGAGGATGCAGACTTACGGGCACGGTCCTCGTCGTCAGGATCCCTCTCGGCCAGCGGGGCCTGCCACGTACCCCATGCCCACCTCAAGAGGGCCAAGCCTGGGTCTCCTTTCTCCAGCAGGGTCAAGGAGATCTTCCTGGCCAGGGCCTCACCGTCAGGCTCGCGGAGCAGAGCGCAGTAGTACTCCCTGGAGAGGAGCTCCCTCTCCAACATGCTGTCCAGGAGGGCCCGGGCCTGGCTCGGCAGATGGCCGGCCAGCAGCATCCGGACCCGAGGCAGGATGGTCTGGAAGTGGTTCATGGCAGTGCTCGGAGGCAGGCCAGCTGCCTGGGCCAAAGCCTGGGATCTCTGCTCACCCGGCCCGCGGCATCCAAAACATGAAGTGAAAACCAGGAGGAGGGAACCTCCGCCGTCAGTTGCCGTCTATTCCCGCTTAGGAAGGTTTCCTCATTTGCGTTGTAGGCTGGGGTGCCTGGTGTCTGGCTGGAAATGGTTCCGACCCCACAGATATTGCTGGTACCGCCCACGTGCCTGCGGCGGAGAAGCCCGCAGCCTCGGGTTCCGCCGGATCCAGCCTGGGATTTAGGAAACGGAAGGGGTCTTGTACAGGGCTAGTCCTTCTGAGATGCTTTATCCTAACAAGAAGGCTGCTGGGGCAGACGGCTCAAGACAATTGGCTTTGGAGCCAACCTGCTGGGGCTCACACCCCACACCTGTTTGCTGATCATGTGAACTCGACCGTGGCGTTGCTGTTCCGGCCTCCATTCCTCCGCAGGAGAAGGTTGGATGTCAGAAATGGTACATAACCTCACTGAGTTAGATGGGTTGTCACTAACCGTGCTGACCTGGAGTTGCTGGGAGAATTGAATGAGATAATGTCTGCAGAGCACCTAACGCACCATCTACACCGTAATCATAGTTCAATAAATATGAGCCATTATTATTATCATTATTATCACTGCCTTTGTTATTATCGATGAATAGCGCATCCACTCTGTCGTATGTAATCCAATCTCAAGTTGCCTTGAGGATTAAAAGAAGTAATGCACTGAAAGGGCTTAGCCTTGGACCTCGTAGGCATTTAGTGAACATTGGCTATATAAGAATATCATCCCTGGGGCACCTGGGTGGCTCAGTCCTTTAAGCGACCGGTTAAGCTTCCGACTCTTGGTTTTGGCTCAGGTCATGATCTCATGGTTTGTGAGTTCGAGCCCCACATCAGGTCCTGAGCTGAAAGCATGGAGCCTCCTTGGGATTCTGTGTCTTCCTGTCTCTCTGCCCCTCCCCTGCTTGTACTTTCTCTTTCTCTCTCTCTCTCTCTCTCTCTCTCTTTCTCACTCTCTCTCTTAAATAAATAAACTTAAAAAAAAAAAAGAATATCATCCCTGATTTACTAATACACAAAACAGAGGTGTTGTGTAGGGGACAGTCTGTTTTAGGATTCTATTCGAAAAATTCCCACCCAATTTTCTTTTCTTTTCTTTTTTTTATTTAAAAAAAATTCTTAATGTTTATTTGTTTTTGAGAGAGACAGAGACAGAGCATGAGTGGGGGAGGGGCAGAGAGAGAGGGAGACAGAGAATCCAAAGCAGGCTCCAGGCTCTGAGCTATCAGCACAGAGCCTGACAGGGGGCTCGAACCCACGAGCTGTGAGATCATGACTCGAGCTGAAGTCGGACGCTTAACCGACTGAGCCATCCAGGCATCCAGCCCAATTTTCTTTTTAAAAAACTTGGGACGCCTGGGTGGCTCAGTCGGTTAAGCGGCCAACTTCGGCTCAGGTCACGATCTCACGGCTCGAGAGTTCGAGCCCCGCGTCAGGCTCTGTGCTGACAGCTCAGAGCCTGGAGCCTGTTTCAGATTCTGTGTCTCCCTCTCTCTGACCCTCCCCTGTTCATGCTCTGTCTCTCACTGTCTCAAAAATAAATAAAACGTTAAAAAAAATTAATTAAAAAAAACCTCATAGCTCGTTGCTCTCCCTGACCATTTTGAAACACACTCGTGACCTCATTTCCCATCCTGGCCTCAGCTTTACCATCTCTCAAATGGGGCCATTTTTGTTGTTCATTTAAGTGGGACAAGTAAGGATTTCGACCTCCTGCTTGCCTGCCTTGCTCCTCTCTGACCCACCCTACCACGGAGGAGAACTAACAATTCTAGAGACAACAAAACCAACAAAAAACATCTACCTCAAGGCACGGGAGCGTGACCAGAGCCACCAGATGTTGGAAGGGATTCAACACACAGAAGACCAGAGTGTCACTGACGAATTCTCAGCTCGTGGGTTTAGCCTGAAGGCAGGTCTCCATCAATACTGTGAGAGGCAACTAAAACTCTGTTTTAAAAAAAATGCAAAGTATTAACGCCTTACATAACCAGAGGACAGAATTTAGGGTAACGGTAGCTGCTGGAAAGTGGGAGTCGAAATTTCACACAAGAGAGAGACAGAGGGGAGTTGCCCCAGATTCTGTGGCTGAACGGCCCAAACATCTAGCTGACTTCGAAGCCATGTACACATTCACCATCAGACTCCAAACAGCTCAGCTAAGTCTGCAGGAACTGAAACGAGAGTTGAGTTGTAACCTACTACAAGGGTGGGGAGGGGGTAGGAGACTTTGCATTTGATTCCAGCCTGTTAAAACAACAACAGCAGCAGCAACAAATTAAACCCTGCTCGGATTATAACAATCCAGAGTGTTTACAACATATGATGTGCAAGATATATCCAAAGTTACTTGACTATAAAGAAACAGAAAAAAGGCTTCCGTTCTCAAGAGAAACAGACAATCACTGGACACTGACCTCGAGGTGACCCAGATGTTGAAACTGGCAGACAAAGGTTTTGAAAGCAGCGACTGTGACCCTGAATGTAAAAGACATAGGGGCGCCTGGGTGGCTGACGTCGGCTCAGGTCATGATCTCGCAGTCTGCGAGTTCGTGCCCCGCGTTGGACTCTGTGCTGACAGCTCGGAGCCCGGAGCCTGCTTCGGATTCTGTGTCCCTCTCTCTCTGCTCCTCCCCAGCTTGCACTCTGTCTCTCTCTCAAAAATAAACACTAGAAAACATTAAAAAAAAAAAAGACATAAAGAAGGGCACCTGGCTGGCTCTGTTGGTGGAACGTGTGACTCTTGATCCTGGGGTCATGAGTTCAAGCCCCATGTAGGGGGTAGAGATTACTTAAAAAAATAAAATTAAAAAAAAAACCATTTCAAGAAAGAAAGAAAGAAAGAGACATAAGAGAGAGTAAAATATAGAACACTTTAAGTCGCTGGATGGGATTAACAGCAAAACGGGGAATGACAGAAGAAACAAATTTTGAGATGGAGCGAGAGAAAGTATTTGATCTGAAAAACAGAAAAGATTGGGAAAAAGTGAGCTTCGAGAATCTGTAGGATTATATCAATAGCCCCAACTTCTGCATATTTGGAACCACAGAAGGAGAAGAGAGCGAACGAGGCAGGAAAAAGATTTGGAGACACAAAGCCCCAAACTTCTCAAATTTGGCCAAAAGAAAACAAATGTGTGAAGCTCAGGAAACTTCAGGAGGGGTAAATACGAAGAAACCACACCTAGGTACAACACAGTCAAACTGCTGAAAACCAGAGATAAGGAAAAACCCATGAAGAACAGGTTACATCAAAGAGAGAATCTGAAGACTACTGACTTTTCATTAGAAACCATGGAAGCCGGAAGACAGTGGAACGATATCTTTGAAGAGCTGAACTTAACACACATTTCTACACCCAGTGAAAATACCCTTCAAGAATGCAGGAAAAACAGACACTTTCAGGTAAGGGAAAAACTAAAAGGATGTGTTGCAGCAGGACCTGTATTTCAAGAAATGAGAAAATACGTTCTTTCTGCCGGAGGAAAATGATATCGCTTAGAAACTCAGATCTACAGGGAAGATTAAAGAACATTCAAAGTCAAATATAAAAGATTGGGGTTTTTTTCCCTCTTAACATGACCACTTAAAGCAAAAACTGGAACATAGTCTCTGGCAATAGGCATAACACATATGATGACTATTGCGCAAAGGATGTTATAACCTGGAGGGTGGTTATTGACCTAAGTTGTTGCAAGATTTCTAGGCTGCCTATCAAAGTGTTAGAATATTACCTCTACGCAGGTTGGGGGAAATAGGAGACGTAGATTATAATCCCTCGGGCACCCACCAGAACATAATGCGAAAAGGTAGACCTAAAGAGCAACCAGAAATTAACCCAGAATTCTCAATGAGGTGGGCTCTCCACTCTTGGTTTGAATAAGCAGTCCACCAGGATCCTGATGTTATAAACTTTGTCCAGAAAGGCAGAAGGTAGGGATTCCAAAGCTCTTCTCACCTGACGGAGTGTTTGCACTTTTCAGGAAGCAGAGATGTCCATGTAAATATTATTCCCAGGGCAACACGTTATCGATTGGGATCATAAAAATTGCATACTTTTGGCAAATCAATAATGCTTGCAGGCTGCGTATTTTAAAAGACTCCTTTGTACAAACGGCATTTTTGAGAATAGTTTTACAATCACAAGACAAAGCATTACTTTTTCACACTTCTCTTGTGACAGGACACTGAGATGGATACTTAGGCAAACATCCTCAGCTTTATCAGAACTAACTTTGGGATGTGGTGTTCTGACTGCTACAGCCAGAGACAAAGCGGAAACTCTCTCTCTCTTTTTTTTCTGAGATTTCTCTTCCCAGCAGTTAGGAGACCCTATAGTTTCTGGGACAAGGCGGTAACGCCCACCAATTAGCCCTGAGAGAAAAGGAGGAGCTTCAAATTTAGAGGAGTTAGGAAAAGAAGGAGCCCAAAGGGAGTTTTAACAGATGGAAAAGATGATATATCATCTTCAGCCATGGCTGTGGAAGAGAAGACAAGGAGTCAGTTACTGGGAGGGATAACGAAACCATGTTCTTTTTTTTTTTAATGTCATTTATTTTTGAGAGAGAGACACAGAGCATGAGTAGGGGAGGGGCAGAGAGAGAGAGGGAGACACAGAATGTGAAACAGGCTCCAGGCTCTGAGCCATCATCACAGAGCCCGACGCGGGGCTTGAACTCAGGAATCTCGAGATCATGACCTGAGCTGAAGTCGGATGCTTAACCGACTGAGTCACCCAGACACCCCAGAAACCGTGTTCTTTAATACTTCATCTCTTAGGCACTTGAGAGAGAGCTCCAAGCCATGAGGACCCATCCTTGCGCACGGGAGGTGGGATGGCGGATAATGGAACAGCAAACACTGGGGACACAGGACCAGGAGTAAGGGTAGGTTCTCCTAGCCACTTGTGAGACTGCCTTTCTCCTTCCTATCAATGCAGCCACCACCCAGTCGTGTGCTTCATCAGGAAAACCTGAATGCCAGCCTCCACTCGGCCACTGATTCACTGTGTCACCACAGGCAAGACGTTTCCTCTCTCTGGACCACAACGTCGTCACCTGTGAAATAAGTGGGTCAGATTACATGATCGCTAGGATGTCTTCCAGTTTTGAAATACTGAAAGCATCATCTAACTGCAAAGCCGGCCAGCCCCAGAGCTATGTCTCCAGTTATTCGGGTCCCCCCGCAGGGCTTTTCTTCCCTCTCATAATCATAGAGTGTGTACTATCATTTATCTGATGTTCTGCTTGATTCTGGCTTGTTTATTTATCGCAGAGGGCAATGTCATGACCCCGTCACAGGTGGAAAGTCACGTCACGTGCCCAAGAGGAGTGAGCAACTGTGACAAACACGTGGAGAGTAAAACGATACAAAAGTTGAGGTTCTCCTGCTGATCGACGCCTCTGCTGCTGACATCCAATCTTTCTGACCGAGCGCGGTGAGCAGGTGTTAGAGAGACATGAGAGGTAGACTAGTCCCCATTGGAGCTGCCTGCATATGCGCACTGGGGAAATTTGTAAAAGCCGTCAGTTAGGCTGTAGAAAAATGGAAATTGTCCTGCTCTCCTGGAGGGCATATGCAATGGTGCGATCACCTAGGGTAACGGTTATGCAATATCTATTAAAATGGGAGAAGTGCACACCCAGCGTGCCCACTCCTCAGCGTGCACGGCGGAAAAATCCTTACACGTGTGCATGTAACACACGAGGCAGCAGGATTTGTGATGGCAAAAATAAATAAGTAAACAAAAATGAACACAAAAAGAGATATAAATGTCTTCTATAAACATTCTGGAGTAAGTGTGGCTTTAATAAGTTAAATGCAATGGACCCAATGGAAGTGAGGAAGTTAATGGTTTATTTTAAAATAAAGTTCAATCAATTACGCATTGGGATCTAGGGGAAGTTTTAAAGGTTTAATGGTAAAGTTTTTACAATTTTCTCTCCTTCTGTTTCATAGCAATGTGCTATGACACATGAAAACCAATAGCTGGGGCACCTGGGTGGTACAATCAGTTGAGCGTCCAATTCTTGACTTGGCTCAGGTCATGATCTCAGGGTCGTGGGATCGAGCCCCGTGTCAGGCTCCCTGCTGAGTGTGGAGCCTGCTTGAGAGATTCTCTCTCTCTCTAAGAAAAAACCCCAATAGTTGTGACATCCATGAGAATGTCATATTTCTAAGAGACCCTTAAAATAGGTTATTAAGGGCTACGAATTCAGATACAGGCAATCCAGAACCTTCTCATGAGCTCAACAGCTAGTACAATCCCCTCACCTTTTATGGCATTGGTCACTCGTGATCGCTTGTCTGTAATTTCTTGTAATGATGTATATCATTATAAGTCATGGGTCGTTAGAGCCATCTGACTACACTTCCAAGGAAAACTGGTCATTTTAGAGAAAAGTGCTGTGTATTGAAAGATAGTGTCTTTAAATGGCTTCTGTTTGACCATCCCGCAACGGCGAAATGACCAAACTGAACTCTGGTGGGGGACAGCTATTCGGAGCCTAGCAAGGTGTTGGGAGAGTTTGAATTCCACTCCCGATTCTGTCTCTAGTCTGTGTTTCTTTAAATTATTTAACTTTCATTACAAAGTTAGATGGTTTTTAAACTCACTGCGAATTTCTGTGTATTGTGTGTGAGGTTTAAGAACGCCCATCTTGGGGCGCCTGAGTGGCTCAGTCGGTTGAGTGTCGTGAGGTCATGATCTCACGGTTTGTGGGTTCGAGCCCCGCATCGGGTTTTGCGCTGACAGTGCAGAGCCTGCTTGGGATTCTCTCTCCCTCTCTCTCTGCCCCCTTGTGCTCTCTCTCTCTCTCAGAGTCAATAAATAAACTTAAAAAATAAAAAAAAAAAGAACACCCATCTCAGAGAGGAAGGCATTATAATGTTTATGAACGGTGACAAATAACGCTGTTCACATCTATAATTTCATTCTTCAATGTTTGCCACTCCATTAGCTCCCTCCTCCTGTGTGATATCACCACACATAGAGTCAGCTAAGCTCTTGTGATGTTTGTGTGGCTTTAGGCTTTGACAACGTGAGAAGAATGTGTAAAGCAAGGTTTTGTGATTATGGCATCAATGTGACTGGCTTTTATTACTGAATGTTGAGCTCGAACAGGCATAAACAAAAACCAGTAAAAGAATACCGTCATTTTATTGATGGTAAAAAAAATCTCCCCAAGAGGGGCGCCCGGGGGGCTCAGTCTTTTAAGCGTCCGACTTCGGCTCAGGTCACGATCTCATGGTCCATGAGTTCAAGCCCCACGTCGGGCTCTGGGCTGACAGCTCAGAGCCTGGAGCCTGCTTCGGATTCTGTGTCTCCCTCTCTCTCTCTCTGCTCCTCCCCATTCATGCTCTGTCTCTCTCTGTCTCAAAAATAAATAAACATTTGAAGAAAATATATGTTTAAAAAAAAATCTCCCCAAGAACCTAGAAACAACTCCGCTATCCTTTAAGAGCAGAATAGGTACACAAGGTGTGTATGTTGCCATGATAGAATCCTACCTAACAGTTGAAATACATCAAGTAGGGCTACCTATTGTATAACATGCAAAGCTCAAAAACTTAATGAGTAGAAAACCAACCTGCGTTCTGAAGTCTTATCTAGGGATGACGTACACACGGCGGGGGGCGGGGGGGGAGGATGGGCACGAAAATTGTCTTTTTAAAAATGTTTATTTATCTTGAAAGGGAGAGAGAGCAGAAGCAGGGGAAGGGCAGAGAGAGAGGGAGAGAGGGAGAATCCCAAGCAGGCTCCACACTGTCAGCGCAGAGCCAGACGCAGGGCTCGATCTCTCAAACCGTGAGATCGTGACCTGAGCCGAAGTCAAGAGTTGGACGCTTAACCGACTGAGCCACCCGGGCGCCCCTGTGCATGGAAATGATCACTTGTCATTTCAGGGCACTGGCTCTTTCTAGAGCAAAGAGGAACCAGCACTACACGGAATGGCATCAGGGAGGGGACTTAGACCAATCTTCAATGCTTGACTTCTTTAGCAGAGTTGCAATTATGTGGCTCTTCACATTCTCAGTCTTCATAACTTCTTGTCCGTCTAAAATATCCTATTAGGCTGAGTCATATGAAATTGCTGACACTTACAAAACCAGCCATTTCATACAGTGAGATCTGATACCGGGAGAATGATGGCTCTGGTAAAGCATGGAAAGGAGGCTCTCTCTCTTGCTATGTGATTCCTATATTTAAAAAAAAAAAATTTTTTTTAACGTTAATGTATTTTTGAGACAGAGAGAGACAGAGCATGAATGGGGGAAGGTCAGAGAGAGGAAGACACGGTGTGATTCCTATATTTAAAGCTTATTGGTGAACCCGTTCTTCGGTTCCCTGGTGGACGAACCATACTTGGGGAAGCGCTGATTTAGTCAATGTTGTCATGATTCTGTCACAAATCGAGGCCTGGGGTCTGACCTTGGGGATGGCAAATTTGTGGGCTAAGGCTGGAAAGAGAGGGTGCCCAGGGGTCTGCAGAGAGGATTCGGTGCCACCGGGCTCATGATGCAGACCCCCGGACCCAGGTGAGTGTTCGGATCGTCCCTGGGGTCACCAGCCTGCAGAGCAGGAGACAATCTTGCTGCCTCTATCTCCGGCTCCTCCAGCTTGGGGATCGGTGATGAGAATAGTGATGTATTGAAATATTCAGATCCCATTTCTGGAGTGATGATAGTGAACATCTGGCTATCACCAAAGGCACCACAAGGAAGGCATTAATCATCTCCTTTTGTAGAAGAGGCCCAGAGGCGTGAAGTCATGGATGTTGATTGAGCAGGAAGCTGGTGAGAAATGCCGGGCTGTGGATTTCTGAAAGGAGAAGAGGGTAGAACACAATGTCTGCTGGAGTAGCTACTTCCTCCCGAGAGACAAAGGAGACCAGCTCCCTGGGGCCATGGGCCCCGTGAGCATGGCGGGGCTGAGCCCTGTGGCTGCCGTGTGTCTGCCCACAGACCAGGGCGATGGGCGGCTGGTCCCAGCCTGAGTCACCTTGGCCACCACGCTCGGGGACTTCGCCTACTGCCTGCACTTCCTGGGTTTCCCCCCAAGGCACAGGGAGTCTACTGCTGCCTTGTGATGGTGTAGGTGAAGCGGGGAGAGTAGGTGGGGGCTGGCTGAGGGCTGCGGCATGATGACACCATCCACGGTGGCTCGTGTGGGCCAGAAGCGGGCGGCAGGAGACCTCGGTCCCGCGGATCTCCCCCGCCAGCACCGCCACCTTCATGCCTCCACCATTTCCATGATCCCCGCCATCATGTCCCGCTCCCCCACCCCGCCCTTCATAGCCACCACCCCTCCGCCAGCTCCAGACTTCCTCATGGCAAGCACTATTCCCACCACTGGTATTCTTATTATCACCATGATCTACGCAGCTTGAAAAAGAGTCAAGACCAGGTCTATGTGATTCCTTCTGACACTCTTTTCTTAATTTTTTAATGTTTATATTTATTTTTGAGACAGAGAGAGACAGAGCATGAGCAGGGGAGGGGCAGAGAGAGAGGGAGACCCAGAATCCAAAGCAGGCTCCGGGCTCTGACCTGTCAGTACAGAGCCTGACGCGGGGCTTGAACCCACGAACCGCGAGATCAGGACCAAAGCCAAAGTCAGATGCTCACCCAACCGAGCCACCCAGGTGTCCCTCCTTCTAACACTTTTACCAAGGGAATGTTGGGAGCGCTTATCGACACGGAATTGGACCCAGTATGGAGATGTCACCCATTTCTACCAGTGGGTCAACTCTGGAGATGCAGAGAGGATCCAATCATTCTCTACTATAGGGTTAACACTTAGGCAAGGAATTTGGGGATCACAGGAACCTGAGGCTCAGAGACATCAAGTGCCCTCCTCAAGGTCCCACAGCCAGTAACTGCCAAGATTTAAGGAGCTTGTGTCTGCCGTCGAAGCCTGCAGGGTAACAGCTTAATCTCTGCCTTCGCCACAGAGCAAGGAGTGACACAAGTCCTTCACAACTCTCAAGGCTGTGGCAGCCACAGGGATGTGTCGCCTAGCTCTCTTTGAGAGAACCTGCCATGGGAGGGAGTCAAGGGTGGGAGTCGGCTGACCGTGGCCAGCCATGGATGCCTTGGGCTCTGCCTCAGCTTGCAAATTCAAGCCAGATGCTTCCAGGCAATCCTTGACCAATGGCTGAGCCTGCCAGTGACACAAGGTCTCGCCATTTCCGGGCCATACGGGACTCTGCTACAGGCAACCTCCATACCCGGGTTCCCTGTTGACCTTGCCGAGCCTCCCAGAGCTGAACCACAGTCTGAAGCTCTTCCTACATAATCCTCCTGTCTTCCCTTTCTCTTTTCAAAGTGTCAGATCCACCTGCCTATTCCTGTTCTGTCTCCGCTTTATCTTTCAGTGGTACCACCGCCTCCCCCCCCCGAAATCTCTTGTACCCCAACTCTGACTTGGTGTCTGCTTCCTGCAGGACCTCAAATGACATAAAGGTGTAAATCTGTCTTCCCTCCTGGCCTTAAGATCTGACTGTAGACACACACACACTCTTCAACCCTGTGGAGTGAGTATATATTAACTACTCCGTCTAGAAGCTATACAACTATCATAAATCAACCGTGGTGTCATTAACACTGAACAGACACACACGGGGCCCATGCCAAGTGAAAGGAAGCCATGGGATGAGAGGCAGGGGCTGGTTTGATCATTAGTATAGGTAGATTTGAATCCCTGGTCTACCGAACACACGCTTGAACAAGCCCTTTTGCTTCTCTGTGCCTTCATGCCTTAATTTCCTCATCTCTGACATGATGTTAATATTCCAAACTTCCAGGCCAGGCCTGTTTGGAGGTCTGAATTATTTAAGGTAGCAGAAAACCCGTACACGTGGCCTGGCACATAGTAGGAATCCAACAAATGTATTCTCTCACTGAGCGCCTAACCCAAGCGTGAGGCTAGCATTGGGTGCTGGGGATCCAGCTATGATCAATAAAGACAAAAGTCCTGGCTCTCATGGAATTTATAGTCTTATTAGTTAAAGCTCAATCTGGAGCATCTTGAAGATACTTTACCAGCTGTAAAAAGACAAATAAGATAGGGCTCTCCTTTGAGAAAAGGGAACATGAGACTGGCACTGTGAGTATCCCTTAAGAGGGAAATCAACTTTTGTTAAAGGAAAACAAAAAAGAGTCACGTGGAGCTTTGGATGCCCAGTGCTGGGCAGTAAACTCTCTGCCCTGATGATTTAATGGAACATAGACTGAATCATCAGTGTGGGTTGGTTGGATGTAATAAACTAGGGTCAAATGTTCTGAGTCAGAGTGCATTTTGCTTCTTTGTGTGAAGTCCTATTATCTCAAAGTCCAAAGAGATCACTGTTCTCTTGAATGTATACAAAGTCTATGTTTACTTCTTCTAGTTATCGTTTTATTATTTAGTTTTTAAGAATTTTTTTAATGTTATTTTTTTTGAGAGAGAGAGAGACAGAGACAGAATGTGAGTGGGTTAGGGGCAGAGAGAGAGGGAGACACAGAATCGGAAGCACGCTCCAGGCTCTGAGCTATCAGCAGGGAGCCTGACACGGGGCTCGAACCCACAAACCATGAGATCAGGACCTGAGCCAAAGTCAGATGCTTAACCGGCTTAGCTACCCAGGTGCCCCTCAATGTCCTTTCTTTTTAAAAAACAAAATGTTTATTTATTTATTTTGAGAGAGAGAGAGAGAGCACAAGTGGGGGAGGAGCAGAGAGAGAACCCCAAACAGACTGCATTGTTAGCACAGAGCCTGACATGGAGCTCAATCTCATGAACCATGAGGACATGACCTGAGCAGAAATCAAGCATCAGACGCTTAACCGACTGAGCCACACAGGCGCCCCTTTCAATGTCCTTTCTGTTCTTTCTGAAATATGTTTAGTTATTCTTGACCATCTCTAGTGCCCCAATTTTTTCCCCCACACTCCTCTTTTCACCTTTAAATATATTCAGTGGTCTTGTGAATGTTGAACAACTAGAGCTCTCTCTAAAACATACATTTGAAAGAAAAAAAGAGAGGAAGAAAGAAAGAAGAAAGAAAAAGAAGAAAGAAAGAAAGAAAGAAAGAAAGAAAGAAAGAAAAGGGAGAAAGAAAGAAAGAAAGAAAGAAAGGAAGAAAGAAAGAAAAAGAAGAAAGAAAGGAAGAAAGAAAAAGAAGAAAGAAAGAAAGAAAGAAAGAAAGAAAGAAAGAAGAAAGAAAGGAAGAAAGAAAAAGAAGAAAGAAAGAAAGAAAAGAAAGAAGAAAGAAAGGAAGAAAGAAAAAGAAGAAAGAAAGAAGAGGAAAGAAAGGAAGAAAGAAAGAAGAAAGAAAGAAAGAAAGAAAGAAAGAAAGAAAGAAAAAGAAAGAAAGAAAGAAAGAAGAAAGAAGAGAGAAAGAAAGAAAGAAGAAAGAAAGAAAGAAAGAAAGAAAAGAAAGAAAGAAAGAAAGAAGGAAGAAAGAAAGAAGAAAGAAAGAAAAGAAGAAAGAAAGAAAGAAAAGAAAGAAAGAAAAAGAAAGAAAGAAGGAAAAAGAAGAAAGAAGGAAAGAGAAAAAAGAAAGAAAAGAAAGAAGAAAAAGAAAGAAAGAGAAGAAAGAAAGAAAGAAAGAAAGAAGAAAGAAAGAAAAGAAGAAAGAAAGAAAGAAAAAGAAAGAAAGAAAAAGAAGAAAGAAGGAAAGAGAAAAAAAAAAGAAAGAAAAGAAAGAAGAAAAAGAAAGAAAGAGAAGAAAGAAAGAAAGAAAGAAAGAGAAAAAAGAGGAAAGGAAGGAAGGAAGGAAGGAAGGAAGATCCATCCTAATCTACCCTGTTTGCCAATTTCCATGGTGTCAATACTCCCCCTGTGGCTGATTTAAAGCTACCAGTGGGGTACTGCTGAACACCGAGCTGGAAAGGGATACTCACCATCAGCCCAAATAAGCTGTTCTGAGCCGGCTAAAGCACATCACTGATTTTAAACTTGCTTTGTGTTTATATTCTGGCATCTGACGTCTGGGGGTCTGGTTTTATTGTCTATTATCGCTACTCATTTCCACTCAGTGCTGTGCCTCTTTCCCTCTGGGTGTGGGTTTTTGTTTTGTTTTGTTTTGTTTTGTTTTGTTTTGTTTTATCTGTGAGCTACTCATTTCTTTACAACTTCATTGTAGGTGATCTTTGTCCTGGTGTAAAATTAATATCCTTGGGGCGCCCGGGTGGCTCGGTTGGTTAAGCATCTGACTTTGGCTCAGGTCATGATCTCACGGTTCATGGGTTCAAGCACTTGTGCTGACAGCTTAGAGCCTGGAGCCTGCTTCCGATCCCCTGTCTCCCTCCCTCTCTGCCTCTCCCCTGCTTGCTCTCTGTCTCTCTCTCTCTCTCTCTCTCTCTCTTTCTCAAAAATAAATATTAAAAAAATTGAACAACCAATTTAGATCCATTAGTAAGTTCTTTGGGGTCCAGTTCTATGAAGGGACCTCCTGTTAAATCCTCACCAGGGGTGTGTGCCCAACACTGTGTCCCGTCCTTAGGCTTCTCTAGTCTTGGAAAGGGAAACTGAGATTTTCCAGAGTTTGGAAGAAATCCTCAGGAAAAAGACTGACTTTGGTCACCATGCACCATCTCTGCTTCATATCTGTTGGGACTGTGTAGATTCACTTACTTCGTGTCAACCAGCAATGTGTTTAAAAGATGAATTCAAGTATTTTAACCAGTATTTTAGTTGTTTTGATGGGCACAGCATCAGGGTATCTAATCCCTCCTAGTGCTAGAATTAGATGTCTCTTTATGACTCCTTTTTTTTTTTTTTTAAGTTTTACTTATTTAAGCAATCTCCACACACAACATGGGGCTCGAACTCACGTTTAGCCACTCACGAATCTCAGCTCCGAATCTGCTCCTCCCTCTTGGTTCCCTGCAACAGTGAAGGACAGTCCCTCTAGCTGGGCACCCAGATCATGACCTGGAGTCCCTCTTCATCCTTCCTTCTATCTCCCCCCTCCCTGCGGTCTGTTCCCAGATCGTTTGATTACTCGGCCAGTGTATTTCTGGAGTTTCTCATCTACATTCATCCTTTATCTCTACCCATGGTGAAATTTTAATCCTGAATTTATGGGTGTATGCATTTATTTATTTACTTCTAAAAGTTTGTTTATTTTGAGAGGGGGGCGGGCAGGGGAGAGGCAGAGAGAGAGGGAATCCCAAGCAGGCTCTGTACTGCCAGCACAGAGCCCGATGTGGGGCTCGAACTCACGAACCGTGAGATCAGGACCCGAGCCGAAGTCGGACGCTCAACCGACTGAGCCACCCAGGCGCCCCGATCCTTCATTTAAATCCTTCCCATCACCTCTCACCTACCTTATTCTGGGTCTTCATCTCCTAGCACCTGATTTGGCAGTTCATCTTCCAGAAATCCCATGAGGTAGGTCCTATTATCATTCCCATTATACAGATGAAGAAGCTGAGGCTTGTAAAGGTGAAGCGAGGGCCCCGGGGCTGCTCAGTGGTAGAGCCTCGTCCACACAGTGGTCCAACCCAGAGCTTATGTGCCGGTTCCTAATCTCTACTTTTTTCATTTTCCTGCCTTCAGCCCCACCTCATCCAATTTGCTCTCCCCTTGGAGCAGCTGGAGGGATCTTTGTAAACTGCAGCTCTGACCATGTACGGCCTCAGCCCCAAACCTTCCAGGGGTTGCCGGCTGCCAGGGGATCGAGCCTTAGCTCGTTAATAAGGCTCATGTTCACAGCCTCTACAGTTTCGTCTCAGCCACACCACAGCCCCCTCACAGCATCCGAAGGGACACCGTGCACCTCCATCCTTCTGTGGCTTCAACTCCCATTGTTGTCTAACTGCCTACCTGCTCGCCTCTCCTTCATTTGGTGAACTCCTACGCATCCCTCAGTACCCTGCCCAAATGTTACTTTGTGGAAGACTCTCCTCATCTCCCCCAGGCAGAACTAGCCATTGTATACTTTGCCTTATAAGACCTTGGCGGGACACTCTTGATCTCTGAGGATCCTTGGTACCAGAAAATTCATGTGAGAACAAATCCAGATAGAACGGGACTACAGTTTCAGAATAAATATTGAGTAACAAAAAAAAAAAAAAAAAAAAAGGATTTCACTGATGCTTTCTTTACCACCTTAAAAAAATGAAACTAAGTGAAAGTCATATGTATGGGTACCATTCCAGCTCTAGCTAACAAAATTACAACTGAAATTCTGTACTAATTCTTAGATCAAATTATGAAGCCAGCGCTAATATGTTTTTTTTTTTTTTTTCGGTCGAATTTCCTGACAAAAGTGTGCTCGAAGTCATGATATGACACCCGTTTCTACAAGTGACGCACCACGATCACACAGTCATTTTTTGAAAAGATAATGATAATAGGCGGTCAGTTTCCCATCCGGCTTTTCTTAGCCTTTTCAAACTGAAGTTATTTTCTTGCAAGCACCTGTCCTATCTCCTCATCAATATCCTACTGTTTCCTTGTTCCTTGTTCCAAGAATGGGATGGCCCGATGCTCATTTGTCAACAGCTTCCGGGTGCTTTGAGTGGTTCTCCAACATCAACTTCGGGAAATTCTGTAACTTTGCAAGGATGGCAAGATTATGCTGCAAGAGTGGCAAACCCTCAGACAGCCTGACCAACACCCAAGAAAGAGGGTGTTGATGTCATGGACAGAGCCAGACAATGAGTACAGCAGGGAGGGTTCGGTTAGGAGTCTAGCTAATTCTATAGGCTAGTGCCAATTTCCTGGCTCTGTTACACTATAGTTACATGAGATGTTGCCCTTGGGGGAGGCTGGGCAAGGAACACAGCACACCGCGGGACACTGTTTTTGCAACATCGATGAGTCTATAACGATTTCAAAATAAAGAGTCAAACCTATTCTAAAAACAACTCACAGGGGTGCCTGAGTGGCTCAGTGGGTTAGGCATACAACTTCAGCTCAGGTCATGATCTTGTGGTCTGTGAGTTCGAGCCCCGTGTCGGGCCCTGTGCTGACAGCCCAGAGCCTGGAGCCTGCTTTGGATTCTGGGTCTCCCTCTCTCTCTGCCCCTCCCCTGCTCATGCTCTGTCTCTCTCTGTCTCAAAAATAAATACATTAATTTTTTTTTTTTTTTTTAAAAACAATTCACAGCCAAGAGGAGCCTAAAGGAACGCGGGCACTAAATGCATTAGAACTCCTCGGCTCAGAAGTTAAACTTATAAGTGACCAAGGGCGCCTGGGTGACTCCGTGGGTTGAGTGTTCGGCTCAGGTCTTGATCCCAGGGTCATGGGCCCCATCGGGCTCTGTACTGAGTGTGGACCCTGCTTAAAATTCCCTCTCTCTCTCTCCTGCTGCCCGGCTCCCCAACTTGTACGCACTCTCTTTCTCTCTCTCTCTCTTTTTAAAAAAAAAAATCTTTTTTAATGTTTAAATTTACAAGTGACCTGATACTTCATTAACATTTCCTTGTAAGGGTCTTTTTTGCTCTTCCTGGGCAATCTCGCGGAGCCTTCGGTTTTCACGAAATCCTTCCATGGAGTTCTGTGACTATTTACGTAACTACCCACCTTCTCCCTTTGGACTGTGAGCTCCTGAAAGCCCAGGGGTGTATCTGACCCATCTTCCTGTTTCCAGGGCCCGTCCTCGGGCTTGGCACAGATGAAGCCTCTGGTAAAAACGTAATGAGGGAGTGCACGAAGGAAAACAGGGACGCAGTTTGGTCCCCGCTCAGCTCAGCCCTGCGAAGGGTGGTGCTGGAGATGTTTCCTCTCGAAGCGTTTGAGTCTCAGAAGTGACGACACTTGCCGCAGGGGATGGGGGGCTGCCGGAAGGATCCACTCGGCTTTCTCCACGGAGGACTCCTCGGTGAGGAGGGCTTGGGGAATTTCAGGGGTGGTATGTTTGGGAAAGCCCAGTTCTGGGCGAGGCCACCCCACTGCCCCCTGGAAGGTGCCCCTTCCCCTGGCTGCTCACCTGGGGCTCAGTAAGGGGGACTAGGAGCTGGGCTTGTGTTCCTGAGCACGACTCCGTCTGCCTGGTGGGTATATCAACTTCCCCACTGTCCTGACCTCCTTTCTTCTCCCCGAAACTGATAAAAAAAAATCCCACTCCCCATGCTTGCTCCTCCCCCTAGGGGCAATCTAGGGAGCTCTTCTAACGTCATACTGTACCCACCGGACCGCAACTTGTTTTTCATATTTATGGTTAATGTTTTTTTGACATCTTTCCATGCCCGTGCGTGCAAATCTCCTCCGTTCGTCTTCTTTTTTTAAAAAAAAAAAGTTTATTTATTTTGAGAGAGAAGGGGGCGCCTGGGTGGCTCAGTCAGGCGGGCCTCCGACGTCAGCTCAGGTCATGATCTCGCGGTCCGCGGGTTCGAGCCCCACGTCGGGCTCTGTGCTGACGGCTCGGAGCCGGGAGGCTGCTTCGGATTCTGCGTCTCCCTCTCTCTGCCTGGCCCTCTCCCACTCCCGCTTTGTCTTTCACTCTCTCAAAAAATAAACATTAAAAAACAAAATTTGATATTTTGAGAGAGCGAGTGAGTGCAAGTGGGGGCGGGGGACAGAGAGAGAGAGAGAGAGAGAGAGAGAGAGAGAATGGGTCCCAAGCAGGCTCTGCACTGTCAGTGCAGAGCCCGACGCGGGGCTCGAACTCACCAACAGTGAGATCATGACCTGAGCCGGAATCAAGAGTCAGATGCTTAGCTGACTGAGCCCCCCGGGGACCCCGCTCTCCCCGTTCTTCTTAATAGCTCTGTAATATGGCACAGAATGGCTATAGCACTGTTCACGTAAACAGTTCCTCTTCACTTCGGGCCTTGACGTTGACTTGGTTTTGACATAACACAGCAATGGCCGCACAACTTAAACCGCCCAGACGGTGCCGGCTGGTGCCAGATGCCCTCCCTAAAGGATGCACCAGTTCAGCGAATGGCCACGAAGCCGAGTCTTTCGGAACGAAAAGAAATCCCGATCCCCGTGGTGATGATGGCCACCACGGCAGGAGAAGAATGACCCTCCCTTGACCAGGAGCTTCCTTGGCCCCTTTTCGTGCCACTTTCAGCCCCCTTACAACCTTGTGGGGACCCGGGGACTGGCTTTGCTCTTATCCTTACTGAGCCTACACACAATTAGTGCCAGATTCGTGCTGGATGCCGAGTGGGGGCAGGGCCAGAGCTGGTGACCGCCAGGAGGGGAAGGCGGTCTCCTGAGGTGCTCGGCTGCCTTCCCCCGTAGCCCCTGTGCCGCTTCTCAGCATCCTTTATCTGTAAATTCCTTCCAGCTTTATGACTACAGTTGACATCCAGCATTGTGTAGACTTAAGACGTGAAAGCTCGTATATTACAATACCGTAACTCCAACCAGCCTTAAGGATTGATTTGCTTCCGGGCGCCTGGGTGGCTCAGTCGGTTCAGCGTCCGACTTCCACATAGGTCATGATCTCGCGGTCTGTGATTTCAAGCCCCGCGTCGGGCTCTGTGCTGATGGCTCAGAGCCTGGAGCCTGCTTCCAATTCTATGTCTCCCCCTCTCTTCCCCGCCCCCACTTATGCTCTGTCTCTCTCTGTCTATCAAAAATAAATAAATGTAAAAATAATTTAAAAAAAAAACAAAAAAAAAAGATTGATTTGCTTCTAGCTTATGCTCTCCTTGCTGGCTGACCCAACTCCTTTGGTTTGTAGCAGAATTAATCTCTTTCCTTGAGATTTGCAGGCCCCTGGCCCGGAGGAGGGAAGGACCAGACTTTCCCAGAGGATAAGGACTGACTGTCTTTGAAAACAGCTGCCACTGATTCGAGTCCGCTCAGGGTCCTGTCGACATATGCCTCACTCCCTGGGCACCAGCTCCTCCTGCATGCAGCCCCTCTCCCCTCCCCCCTGTCCAGGGCCTTCCCCTTACAACCCCTCTGGCTTCTTCTGGACCGGGAAGGCGGCCTTTGATGCGATCCTGCACCTTCCCAGCAGGACTTCCCAGGTTGCCGGCTTCCTGCCTGAAGCAGCCATTCTGTCCAGTAACAACATGGCTGCCACTGCACCTCCATCACATCACACCACCATCATTTCTTTTGGTGACGAGAACATTTAAGATGTATCGTCTTAGCCACGCTCAGGTAAATAGCACAGTGTTGCTCTGACGGTCCATTACATCCCCAGAACCTCTTCGTCTTCTAACTGGAAGCCTGTGCCCTTTGACCAACGTCTCCCCGTCTCCCCCACGCCCCTGCCCCTGGTAACCCGCTCTCTCTTTCTACGAGCCCAGCTCTTTTAGCTTCCACCTGGAAGTGAGATCTTTCTCTGTCTGACTTATCTCACTCGGGACCACCCATGTTGTTGCAAACGGCAGAAAACGGATTTCACTCTTTTTTTTGCGGCTCGATAACACTCCGTTGTACATCTTCGGCACATCTTGGTCCCCTCGCCTTTGGGCAGACGCTCGCCGAAGCGAATGATGCCTCAACGAAAGTGGGAGGGCGGGTGTCTCTTCGATACCCTGTTTCCATCTCCTTTGGACGTCTGCCCGGAAGTGAGGTTGCTACATCCTATGTCGGTTTGATTTTTCATTTTTGGAGGAACCAACTTCCGTACTGTTTCCACAAGGGCCGTCCCAGTTCACCTTCCCACCAACGGTGTGCCAGATCCTAGATTTCCCCACATCCCGCTTCTCTAGCTGCTCTCTTCTCACTCCCTGGCCAGTCGGTCCCAAGGCTTTAAAGACCCCCCGCCACGCTCTTGACTCCAATATAGACGTCACCATCCCAGGCCTCCACCATGAACTTAAACTCTGCGTGTGCAACAGTTTATGCACCTTCTCCATGTGGATGCCCCCAAGACCAGCGCTGACGTAATGCACTCGCCCGTGAGCAGAAGCTTGACATCCTAAGTCATCGGGGAAATGCGGACCCACATCACGTCTCACTCACTGGTTGCAAGGGCAATAGAAACGGTGAGTGACAGTGAGTGTCGGCAAGGATGTGAAGAAACCGTATCCCTCCTCCAGTGCTGGTGGGAACGCAAAATGGCACAGCAGCTTTGGAAAAAAGTTTGGCAACCCCTCCGAAGGCTACACAGGCAGGGGCGCCTGGCTGGCTCTGTCGGAAGAGCGTGTGACTCTTGGTCTCGGGATCACAAGTTCGAGCCCCACGCTGGGGAGAGCGATTACTGGGACCAAATACATAAATAAACTTTAAAAAGTTACACGATTGTCATGTGACCGAGCAATTCCGCACTCAAGTGTGTTCCCAAGAGGAGGGAGACGGGTCCACACAAACATTTGTGCACAAGTACACGTTAGCATCGTTCAGGATAGCTGAAAGGTAGCTACGACCCAAGAGCCCGTCCGTGGGCGACGAGGGGATGAACAGAATGTGCCACAGCCACGCAGCGGGGCGTCCGTCACCCGTGAAAAGGCACGACGTACTGGCTCACGCTGCCACATGGTGAACCTCAAAAACATGATGCTGGGGGAAAGGCGTTAGTCACAAAGGGTCCCATACGGGATGGTTCCATTTATGTGAAATGTGCAGAATACACAAGTCCATGGAGACGGAAAGTGAGTCAGTGGTTCCTAGAGACCGGGAAGACAAGAGATGGGACTGCGGATGGGAGTTCTTCCGGGGCGATGAAAATGTTCTCACGTTACATAGCGAGGATGGCCGCATCGCTTCGTGAATGTACCAGAAACCCCTGAAGGGGGACACTTCGGAAGGGTGAATCTTATGGTTACGTGAATTTATCTCAATTTTTTAAAACGTGAAAACCCCTTTTGGGGCGCCTGGGTGGTTCCGGAGGTTGAGCGGCCGACTTCAGCTCAGGTCACGATCTCGCGGTCCGTGAGTTCGAGCCCCGCGTCGGGCTCTGGGCTGACGGCTCGGAGCCCGGAGCTGCTTCGGATTCTGTGCCTCCCTCTCTCTCTGCCCCTCCCCCGCGCCTGCTCTGTCTCTGTCTCTCAAACCCCTTTCAGAAAAAAACCTTTTTTGTGTAACAAACGATTTCCTCTTCCAAACTGAGGCGGCCACCGCTGCCTTTGTCTGTATTCTTCCTGGTTCCTCAAAGCCTCCGTCCAAGCCATCAATGAAGAATGTGAGCTTTCCCTCGGAAATTCCTCCCGAGTCCCAACCCTTGTTACCAGTTCCACCACCACCGTCTGTGTCTGAGCCACTAGCCTGTGTCACCCGTCCTCTCCTGTAGCCACCGCCGCGTATCATCCATCCAGCAGCCAAGGGCCCTTCGGTAAGTGTAGATTGCTCCTCTGCGGGCTCACAGCCCCGGTGGCTCCCGTCTTGCCCAGATGCAAAGCCCAGCTCCTCCCTGTGCCCGTGAGAGCCTGACGCCCCAAACTCCCAGACGCCTTCTGACCTCCTCCCAGCCTCCCGTCACCCACTCTGTTCCAGCCCTGCTGACCTCCCTGCCGTTCCTCAAGTATGACCCACCTGACCCGCCTCAGGGCCTTTGCGCTTGCTAGCCTCTCTGCCTGGAAAGTTCTTCCTCCCGGTTATCGTTGCAGCTGTCTCTTTCTCTACCTTCCTCCCTCAGCTTTATTTTTCTCCGTAGCATGTGAGGGAGCTCTACAGGGACAGGGAAGTTTCTGTCTTGTCCACTGTTAAGTCCCCAGGACCTGGCACCTCCTAGTTGCTCAGTAAATGCCTGGGTTTTTTAAAATATTTTTTTTAATGTTCATTTATTTTTGAGAGAAAGAGACAGAGCGTGAGTGGGGGAGGGGCAGAGAGAGAGAGAGACAGAGACAGAGGCACAGAATCCGAAGGAGGCTCCAGGCTCTGAGCCGTCCGCACAGAGCCCGATGCGAGACTCGAACCCACGAAGATCATGACCTGAGCTGAAGTCGGTCGCTCAACCGACTGAGCCCCCCAGGCGCCCCAGTAAAGGCCTGTTGAATGTGTGAATGACTGATGTTGGGGAGCACTCCCCAGAGGATGGAGAGCAGGAAGCCCGGAGCAGGGAGTTTGTTTCCAGGCTTACTGCAGGAGCTCGACACCGGGGAGTCTGGCCGGTTCAGCTGGAGGAATATGTGACCCTCGATCCTGGGGTTGTGGGTTTGAGCCCCACACTGGGTGTTAGAAGTGACGAAAAAAAGGAAATGCACTTCAAAAGGCAAACAAACAAGGGTTTGATCCTTCCTGTTTCCTATAACCCTCCTAACAGCCCTCTGAGACCGTGAGTAACTCACCTACTTTCAGATGAGGATCCTGGTGCTTAGACATAGCTTGACCGAGTACCCAGCACAGGGCAAGCCTTCGATTAATGTTAACGCTAGTGCGGGGGCCCCTGGGTGGCTCAATCGGTTGAACGGCCGACTCTGGCTCGGATCACGGTCTCGCAGTTTGTGGGTTCGAGCCCCACATCCGGCTCGATGCTGTCCGCTCTGAGCCCGCTTCGGATCCTCTGCTCCCCTCTCCCTCTGCCCCTCTCCTGCTCATGCTCTGTCTCTCAAAAGTAACTAAACATTAAGAAAACACTATGGTAGTTGTTTTTGTTATCACCCCCCCCCCCCCAACCAACTCAGGGCACCTCAGCCTTCTTCCCGAGACAGAGCCAATCTGCTTCCCCGCTCACGGAGTTTGCTAATCCCTCCTCCTTGGTTTTACCACCATCGATCCCCCCATCTAGAATCCCCTCACCCTGCCTCTCTTCTGGGCAGGAGCCCTAACCCGCAGCGGCGCCGCTGGCTTCACTGGTGCTTCCTCCAGGCAGCCTTCTCAGATTGCCCGGCCCACTGCTCACTACTTCCATATTCTCCTCCTCTCCGCTCCTGGTCCTCTGGCAACATTGTAGCTCTGCTCGAATCTTGCCACCTCACCAAGCGTTTTCACGGGTCAAACAGCATTCTTTGGGGAGCCTGGTAAGCCTCTCCCAAGCTGTGTGACCTTGGGCAAGCTGGTTGACTTCTCTGAGCTTCGTTGGTGAAGTGGAAATAAAAAGAAACCTGTGTGTTTTAGGGTTACCGTGGAGCTCACCTGAGACATGGGAAGTGAGACACCTGTGCCCAGCACATAGTGAAGGGCCGGTAAAGATTAGTATTGATTATGATTATGATTATGATTATGATGAGTTATTACTATCCCAGAACGACCCTGCAAGCTAGATAGATGGTGCAATAGTGAGCTGGGACTGGAGCCCGGTTTCGTGCCCTTCTGCTCGACTTCACCTTTTAGGGCTTCATTTCTGATAGTTTACTTTAGGCCCACCGTGATCTTTGAATCATTCTCCGATGTCTGCCTTCACCCAGCAGTGATGACAATGCCCTGTGGCTTCCGGGCCTTCGTGACTTTCGAGGGCATCCTCCTCTTGGCTGTCACACCTGAACTGCCCAGCCACCTACGGGGCGGGCAGGGCACATCCTCATTTTGCAGATGGGATAACCGAGGCTCGGAGAGGCAAAACCGCTTGCTCACGATGTCACGGCAGAAAGACTAGAAGAGCCGTCTCGAGAAGCAGCCCAGCATTTCGTCCACTCTCCCGTGCCACCAAAAGGATCCACCTTCCGCAGCCCCTCAACTCGTGCTTATCTGAAGCTGTCCCGTCCAGAGTGGGTGGTACCAATGTGCGTGGTGCCATCTACAGAGACCCTTGAGGGAGGCGGGAGAAGGGACGGGTGGGGGGAGTTACAGCCTCAGACGCGCTCAGCCCTGGGAAATTCTCGAGTCCTCGAGCCAGTCTCAGGGGACTCGTTCCTCTGCGCGTGATCTCGGGTGGCGGGCGGGGAGGGGTGATAGCGGTGGCAGTTCTAAGTACCCAACATACTTTAGGAGAAAGTGTCCCAGAAACCAGTTCTGTTTGTTTATTTTTCATGAAACTTCCTCCCAAGACGGAGAAACCACAGCCGGGAGTTCTCCTTTCCAAGTAAACGCATTAATGCGCTTCTCCAAATCGGAACTGCGTGGGGGACAAAGAGTCACCCCAGTTCCAGCAAACTCTGGCTCATCTCATCTGGGAAGCTGCCTTATTTATTGCTCACGGTTCTTCAATCAACAAACACCCTGTAGCAGAGCCAGGGGCCCTGGCAGGGGGTGGGACGGTGAATGTGGTTTGCAGGTAGAATGATTTTTTTTTTCAAGTTCATTGTTATTTATTTTGAGAAAGTAACAGAAAGCCAGTGGGGGAGGGGCAGAGAGAGAAGGAGACACAATCCCAAGCGGGCTCCGAGCTGTTGGCACACGGCCCAACGCGGGGCTCGAATTCATGAACCATGAGATCATGACCTGAGCAGAGACCAAGAGTCAGATGCTTAAAGGACTGAGCCACCCGGGTGACCCCCCCCCTTTTTTTTTTAACACAAAAGGAAATGTTCTCATGAAGAATATTATGAGCTGAGTTAGACGTCCTCCCCAAAGTTCTACACTGAAACCCCGAAAGCCCCAGCACCTCCGAATGTGACTGTATCTTTAAAGAAGTAACAGTTACAGTGAGGTCAGCCATCCAAGGTGACTGGGGTCCTTGTAAGAAGAGGAGATTGGAGCACATACACTCAGAGCGGGAAGACCAGCGAGGCACAGGGAGAAGACTGCCATCTGCAAGCCCCACAGAGAAGCCTCAGGAGAAACCAGCCCCGTGGACGCCTTGATCTTGGACGTCTGGCCCCAGAATTGTGAGAAAATCCATTTCTGATGTTTAAGCCGCGGAGTCTGTGAGATTTTGCCACGGCGGCTTTAGCAAACGGGTACGGACGAAATGTTCTTCTTGGCGGGCCACAGTCTCCACCGCCCCCTAGTACCTCACACGTGCGTGCGTCACTCCTGTACACGGCCTCTTTTCTCCTGGTGGTGTTTGAGTGTAGACCTACGGAACGGTCATTTGTGGAAGTAACACAAGTAGCTACTTTTTCCCCCCTGGATGTTTATTGTGGCGAAATACGCAAAGCCCTACATTTCTCATCGTAACCATGTTTAACGGTGCTGTTCGGGGGTATTGGATCCATTCATGATGTCGTGCTGCGATCACCACCATCCATCTCCAGAACTCTCTCATCTTGTGAACTTGCAACTCTGGACCCGTGCAACGCGAAGACCCCATCCTCCCCCCTTGTCCCCAGCTCCTCGAGATTGCGACCACCGTTTTATGTTGTGCCTCTGCGAACGTGGCTGCTCCAAAGATCTCGTGTAAGTGGGATCATATAGTGTTTGTCTTTCTCTGACTGGCTTGTTTCACTTAACTTTTTGTCCTCAAGTTTCACCCATACTGTAGCCTGGGTCAGAACTTCCTTTTTGAAGGGTGAATAATATTCCACTGTGTGTGTGCATCACGCTTCACTAATTTACTCACTCATCGGTGAACAGGGGTTGCATCTACACCTTAGCTGCTGTGAACATGGGGACACAAATATCTCTCTGAGACCCTGCTCTCAGCTTTTTTTAGGGGTATATGCATCCATTTCTGATGTTTACGCCGCACAATCTGTGAGATTTTGCTATGGCGGCTTTAGCAAACGGATACAGACGAAATGTTCTCCTTGGAGGGCCACAGTCTCCACCTCCCCCTCGTCCCCCCGCTAAAAGTAGCTACTTGGTTTTTCTCCATAGGTACACACTCAAACACCGCCAGCAGAAATGGAGTTGCTGGAACACGTGATGATTCCACTTCTAATTTCTTCTGGAAATTACCGTACTTCTGTGCACGATCGCTGTCCCCTCTGAGAGTCCTGCCACTGAGGCAAAGGGTTCCACCTTCTTGTGTCCTCAGTAACAGTTCTTTCTTGTGGCTGTTGTTATAGCAGCCATCCCAACAGGCGTGAGGTGATACCTCCGTGTGGTCTGGATTTGCGTTTCCTTAACGGTTAGCAAGGCTGAGCCCTTCTGCATGGGCTTATGGTTCGTTTGTATATGCTCTTTGGAGAAAGGGCTGTTTATTCTTTGCCCATTTTGGGTCAGGCTGTTGGTTGTTTTGTTGCTGGGTTGGAGGGGTCTTCTATATAATCTGGATATTAATCCCTTATCCGATCTATGATTTACAAGTATGTTCGCCCATTCTATGGGTTGCTTCTGTACTCTGTTGACTGTGTCTTTTACAATCGAGGCATGATTGTGTGTGTGTGTGTGTGTGTGTGTGTGTGTGTGAGAGAGACACGTCCACTTGTCTATTTTTTCTTTTGTTGCCTGTGCCTTTGGTGTCACATCCAAGAAATCATTGCCAAATATAATGTCGTGAAGCGTTTGCCCTCTGTTTTCTTCCAAGAGTTTAATGGTTTTAAGTCTTACATTTAGGTCTCTGGTAACATTTTGAGTTACTTTCTTGTATATGGTGTGAGGTAAGGGTCCAGCTTCATTCTCTGGCATGCAGATATCCAGTTTTCCCAGCACTATGTTGAAAAGACTGTCCTTTCCCCATTGAATGGTCTTGGAAATCCTCATCAAAAATCATTTGACCAGGGGGGCCTGGGTGGCTCAGTCAGTTTAAGCATCCGACTTTGGCTCAGGTCATGATCTCACAGTGGTTCGTGAGTTCGAGCCCCGTGTCGGACTCTGTGCTGATAGCTCAGAGCCTGGAGCCTGTTTCTGCTTCTGTGTCTCCCTCTCTCTCTGCCCCTAATCCACTTGCATTCTGTCTCTGTCTCTCTCAAAAATGAAAATAAAACATTAAAAAAAAATCATTTGATCATATATGTGAGGGTCTATTTCTAAGCACCCTATTTTGTTTTTTTAATTTTTTATGGTTTTTTTTCCCCAAATCTTTAAATGTTTATTTGTTTTTGAGAGAGAGAGAGAGAGAGAGAGAGAGAGAGAACCCGAAGCAGGCTCCAGGCTCCAAGCTGTTAAGCACAGAGCCCGACGTGGGGCTCAAACTCACATGACTGGCGAGATCATGACCTCAACTGAGGTCAGACGCTTACCCAGTTGAGCCACCCAGGTGCCCCAACACCCTATTGTATTCTATTGGTCTATTTGTCTGCCTTTATGCCAGAATAACATTTTGATTACTGGAGCTTTGTAACCAGCTTTGAAATGAAGAAATATGAGTCCTTCAGCTTTTTTTTTTTTTTTTCAAGATTGTTTTGACTATTTGGGGACCCTTGAGATTCCATATGAATTTTAGCATGGATTTTTCTATTTCTGCCAAAAAACAAACCAATACACTGAGATTTTGATAAGGGACTGCACTGAATCTGTAGATCACTTTGCATAATATTGACATCATAATACTATTAAGTCTTCCACTTCATGAAAATGGACTGTATTTCCATTTATCTGTGTACTTTTTAAAATGTATATTTATTTTTGAGAGAGAGAGAGCGAGAGAGAGCGCACATGCGTGCAAACGGGGTAGGGGCACAGAGAGAAAGAGACAGATAATCTGAAGCAGGCTCTTCACTGACAGCAGCATTCAGGGTGTGGAGCTCGAACCCACGAACCTCAAGACCATGACCGGATCAACCCGAAGTCAGACACTCAACTGATTGAGCCACCCAGGCTCCCTATTTATGTACTCTTTAATTTCTTTCAGCAATGTCTTATAGTTTTCATTGTACAAGCCTTTTGTTTCCTTGGTTAATTCCCAAGTATTTTATTCCTTTGACACTATTATAAATGGAATTATTTTCTTAATTTCTCTTTTGGACTGTTCATTGTTAGTGTATAGAAATGCAACTGATTTTTGTGTGTTGGTTTTGTATTTTGCTACTTTGCTGAATTCATTTATTCTAAGTGTGTGTGGGGTGTGTGTGTGTGTGTGTGTAATCTTTAGGGTTTTCTATGTATAAGTTCATATCATCTACATAAAAGAGATCATTTTACTTCTTCCTTTCCAATTTGGATGCCTTTTATTCTGTTTTTCTTGCCTGATCTGGTTAGAACTTCCAGTATTATGTTGAACAGAAACGGCACGAGTGGGTAGGTATCCTTGCCTTTTTCTCATTTTAGAGGAAGAGCATTTGGTCTTTCACTGCTGAGTGTAATGTTTGCTATGGGTTTTTCATGTATAGTTTTTATTGTGTTGAGGTAGTTCTCGGCTATTCCTGATTTGTTGGATGTTTTTATCAAGGAATAAAAGGTGGGGAAAGGGTGGGGAATTTTGCCAAATGCTTTTTCTGCATAAAATGAGATGATCACATGACTTTCTCCCCCGTCATTCTATTAGTGGGCCATATTATATTGATCAATTTTTATATGTTGAACCATCCTTGCAATCCAGAAGTAAATCCCACTGGGTCATGGTATATAATCCTTTTAATATGTTGCTGAATTTGGTTTGCTAGTGTTTTGTTGAGGATTTTTGCATCGCTGTTCAAAAGGGATATTTGTCATTTTCTTGAAGTGCCTTTGGCTTTGGTGTCAGGGTAATGCTGACTTCAAGGAATAAATTTGCCTGACAGTGTTCCCTCCTCTTGCCTATTTTAGAGAAGTTTGAGAAGGATTGGTGTTAGTTCTTTAAATGTTTGGTATAATTCACCAGTGAATCCGTCAGGTCTAAGAGCTTTCTTTGTGGAGAAATTTTTTGATTGAATCTCCTTACTTGTTTTAGATCTATTCGGATTTTCTGCTTCTTCAGTACTAGTCTTGGTGGGTCTTGTGTTTCTAGGAATTTGTCCATTTTATCGAGGTTGTCCAATATGTTGGCATACATTTGTTCACAGTACTCTCTTATAATCCTTTTTATTTCTGTAGGATTGATAGTAATGCCCCATTGTCATTTCTGATTTTAGTAATTTCAGTCTTCTTGCTTTCTTAACCCGTCCAGCTAATGTTTTGTTAATTTTGTTGATGTTTCCAAAGAACCAAATTGGCTTTCATTGACTTTCTCTGTCACAGTTCTTTTCTCTCTTTTGTTATCTCTGCTCTAATTTTTATTATTTTCTTCTTTCTTCTAGCTTTGGATTTAGTTTGCTCTCTTTTTTCTAAGTTCCTTAAGTTATAAAGTTAGGCTGTTGACTTGAGAGCTTTCTTGTTTTGTTTTGTTTTTGAGAGAAAGAGGGAGTGAGGGAGGGAGGGAGAGAGAACTTGTGCACAAGGCAGGGCACGGGGGGAAGAAAGAGAGAATCTTAAGCAGGTCTCACACCTAGCATGGAGCCCACTGCAGGCATGGGGCCCGACGTCACGACCGCAAGATCATGACCTGAGCCGAAATCAAGAGTCAGACCCTTCATTGACTGAGCCACCCAGGTGCCCCTTTCTTGTTTTTTAATGTAAACATTTATAGCTGTGAATTTCCCTCTTCATTCTGCTTTCACTGTATAAGTGTTGGTAGGAATTACTCCCGAGTCTCCACCTCCCACGACTGCAAATGGACCATCTTCAACATGCTCTCTCACTCCACTCGTTGGGGTGAGCTATTTTAAGAACCACCATTCATTTGTGTCTCTGTGTCCTTCGGTTCCAGAACATTTTCTTGTGTTATCTTTTTGGTAATTTCCTCTCTTGGCTTTCTCAGTTCTCTTTCTGGAACCCCTTCTCTGCAGATGTTGGTCATCCAGCATCGACCCTCTCATGAGTTTGCCCTTTCCCTCCTGTTTTCTGCCTCCTTTCTTGCCAATTGTCCGGTCTCTCCTTTCCCTACCCTGCCAGTCAGTCACCATCTATTAGCTTTTATCTTCCAAAAATGTGTTCATTTCTCTTGTCTATTTTTATCTCCTTTCCATTCTCTTTCTCTGTTCCCCTCACCTTTTTTTTTTTTTTTTTTTTTTTTTGGTCTATTTCTGTATATGTATGCAGTACATGTAAACGTATATGTATGCAGTATGCAGATAAAGTGATAAAGCCCATTCCCAGAGACCTCCCTGGAAGGAGAACGGTTAAGGCCCACCTGTCTCATGTACCTGCTCCGATTTTCTGTCCCCAGAATGTCTCTTATTCTATCCAGAAAGCAGAATGGTGGAAATAATAGAAACAGGTAGAGTGAGGGCACTCCGAATCCTAACCCCCAGTACTTGTGAATTTGATCTTATTTGGAAATAGGTGCTTTAAAAAAAATTTTTTTTAATGTTTATTTATTTTTGAGACAGAGAGACAGAGTGCAAGTGGGGGAGGGGCAGAGAGAGAAGGAGTCACAGAATCTGAAGCAGGCTCCAGGCTCTGACCTGTCAGCACAGAGCCTGACAAGGGGCTCAAACCCACGAACCGTGAGATCATGACCTGAGTCAACGTTGGACGCTTAGCCGACGGAGCCACCCAGGTGCCTCTGGAAATATGATTTTTGTAGATGTAATGAAGGATCTCCAGGTAGGCTTAGCTTAAAGTGGCAGTGGGCCCGAAACCCAGTGACAGGACAGGAAGGATGTGAAAACACACAGTCACAGGGGAGACGGCCACCTAAAGATGGAGGCACAGGTGTGATGCCTCCATGAGCCAAGGAACACCCAGGACTGGTGGTAACCACCAGACCCTGGAGGAGGCAGGGAAAGAGTCTCCCCTAGAGCCTTCGGAGCGAGCATGGTCCAGCTGACACCTTGCTTTTAGACTTCCGGCTGCCAGAAATGTGAGAGAATCAATGTCTATTGTTATTACCCACCCAGCCCTGGAAACTAAAGATAGAGCTGGATTCAAATTCATGTGCCCCTGAACAACTCACTCCACCACTCAAGGACACCTCGCTTCCCACCCCCACCGCCCAGAATGGAAATGGAGACAAGAACATCTCTCTCCCAGCACCACAGAATTCCCTAGAGGGCTTTTGAAAGCCCAACCCCGAACCTTCTGGATCTGGGAATCTGCCGATGGTGTTGGTCTCAGGACCATGGCTGTGGAGGACCCCAGAGCTGGGCCAATTAGAAAAAAACAAATGGCAGAAAACTGAAACTAGGAAGAGCTGAGTGAAGGGAGGGGAGCAGAGACGCAGGGAAGCCACTGGGTTGTGTGTTGGGAGGGAGTTAGCAGGGGATTCAGAAGAGTGGCTTTCAATTGGAGCCGGCTTCGGGCCCAGAGGACACTGCCTGTCTGGAACCCTCTTTGGTTCATACAACTGGGGCAAGTGGTCCTCCTGGCGTCTAGGTGGCGGAGGCAGGGGACTCGGTTAAACATCCTTCAGTGCCCAGGACAGCCCCACCCCAGAGGATGCCCTAGCCCTGGATGTCAGTAAACACAGCAGCATAGATCAACGGTTCTGTTGACGGGTGGGCCCCAGCATCCGGGTGACTGCTGCGGGCAGCCACGGTGAGACCCACTGGTGGAGACAGTCGAAAGCGGTATTTATCCACAGATCCCGCAGGGACCTTGTTAAAATGCGGATTCGAACTCGAGGGCGGGGCGTCTGGGGCAGGAACTGAGGTTCTGTGTTTCCAACAAGCTCATGTGTGATATGGGCTGCCTTGGTGGGGGTGGGGGTGGGGGGTGTCCCTGGCATCTCAGAGGTTTTTCTACATCTCTTCTCTGTCCTTTGAGATGTAAATCTACCACCGGGAGATCTCTTTCCTCCAACACCGGGGGAGCCATCTCTCCGAAGCTCAAACAGGGAGAGGAAGTTCTCTCCCAGTCCTGGAGGAAGGTTAAGGGCCCAACTCTGTAGGCACCTCCCACCCAGCTGCACCCCTGCCTCCTGGCACAGGGACAGCGGCCCCGTTGGCTTCCTGTCCAGCCAAGTGTGAAAGTCCAGTCACCCAGACAGGGTTCCTTCTCGCCCCTCTGCGCCTTTCCCTTAGCCAAAGCCTTTCATTTCAGCCAAGTCCAGTCAAGTTCACACAGGGCCCTTTTCCTGATTGCAATAGCAGAACTGAATAAATTTGTCCTCTTCATGTTGTTAACCAGCTTCCGGCTGTGCTGGTCTCTGACTCAGGTTTCCAGGGACTCAAACGTGTAAGTAAGCCCCGTCTCTTCCACTGCCCCTTCTCTGCCTCTCCCCGCCTCCCCACTGCTGGGGGCTGGGGACCTGCCTGTGGTCCTGGCTGGTCAGCCACCTGTGCAGAGAGCAGCGGGGAGGTGCGGAGGCATCCGGAGACCAGCACCCTCAGGGCAGCCCGGCCCCATAAAGGCCCCACTTCTGGAGAACTTGCTCCCAACCACAGGATCCCCGCTCCCACCTGGCTCTGTCTTGACCCCACCGAATCATCTAGCTCTCCCTGTGATTTCTGATGCCAGACCCTTGCAGATGCACCCTCGTGCCTCTCAGACTACACACCATGGCCTTGAAGGTTTGTGTCTGGCCTGTGCCCAAACCCCAGCCAGGAGAGGCAGCAGCCCAGACAGAGCCCCAGCTCTCGGTTTCGGGCTGAGTACGGGTGCTGGAGGCCGAGCTGAGACCAAGAACCTTAGAAGCGATGTCCTGGGTCTCCAACCTCAGGAAACCCCCTAAAACTCCCAGCAGGCAATAGCGGAGGCCCCACAGACCTCCCTCCCTCTCAACTTGGGAGTGTGGTTTCCCTCCTGGCAGCTCCCCAGCCTCCCCAGCCTCCCTGCCTCCTCCCTCCGGGCGTGGAAGCTGGGAGGAGTCCCTGGAGGCGAGGCGGTCAGTTCCTTCTTGGAACTTGCCTGGCTGCTCTTCCCACAGAGAGAGACAGAGAAACCACTTGCAGGCATACTCAGACCTGGGAAGGATTCCTCTGAGCCTGGAGGGCGGAGGGCCCCCTGTGCTGGGAGGGGGCATGGGGACACACTTATGAGCCGTGGGCCATGACCCCTCTCCAGGATGGAGAATATTTTAAATCCAGAAAGGAAAATGGAACTGTGCTATCGGAAGGCAGGACAGTGGCTCCCCCGAGGGAGGGGCCAGAGGGCTGGATGCTCAGCTTGGGAAAATGCATGAAGTTGACCTTTTTTTTTTTTTAATTAATTAATTAATTTTTAATGTTTATTTTTGAGAGAGAGAAAGCGTGAGCAGTGAGGGGCAGAGAGAGAGAGGGAGACACAGAATCCGAAACAGGCTCCAGGCTCCGAGCTGTCAGCACAGAGCCCGACGCGGGGCTCGAACCCACGGACTGTGGGATCACGACCTGAGCCGAAGTCAGACGCTTACCCGACCGAGCCGCCCAGGCGTCCCGACCTTTTTGGTTTTGCACTTTTTTGTATGTATGCTATGTTATGCTTCCACAAATTTCTTTTTCACTTCGGTAAGGCTTTGGAGAACAGTCAGGCAGTTCCTGAGAAGGTCCTGGAAAGAGATCCTGAGACAAGGATTCGGGGAGACGTAATTTCTCTAGGAAGGAATCCCAGAAGGGGAAGGAAGCCAGAACAGGCGATGAGCAACCGGGGGTCAGTCCCACCCCAAGGCCAGGGGACCAGGGGGTTTATCCTTCAGCCCAGGCCTGCCCTGGACCATTCGCCCCCTCCCTGCCATCCGCACGGGCTGAGAGCACATGGGCCAGGAGCCCCAGGAGCTTGCGGTGGGGCACTGGGTACCCCAAGGGGCACAGGAGGGCAGCCGCCTCCGCCCCGCCTCTGAGAGCCCTGAGGAGCCGTGGAACCCTGGGTGAGCCCTGTCCCACAGGCCACAGTGTTCTTATCTGGAAAGTCCACAGAGGGACCAATGAGGGCAGTGTTTTCAGCCTGAGTATCGTGCCCCTGAGGTTGGTGGGGGGGACCCTGGGCCGTGTCTGCAGACATATTCAATTGTCCCCTCAACTGGGTAGGGGCACATCACGGGAGGAGGACAGGGTGCTGGTACACATCCTCCAGGGCACAGGACAGAATTCTGGGACAAAGTTGTGCGGCCCGATGTGACCACAGCATCACGGTTGACCACCCCCAGGCTAGGGGGAAGCTACAAGCCATCTCCAGCTGGAACACGCAAAACCCCAAGTGCACCCACAGCAGGTTGACGCTAACCTCATGCTGGTCGGGAGTGACTGTCCCCTCCCCCTGTGAGGTGCCGGCTGTCCTTCCGAGGCTCCAACACCGCTGTAGACCTTTCCCGCCCCCACCCTCGCAACACCGGGGCTCCCCCAGTGGTCAGTGGAGGCTGAAACCAGGACCGTTGCCGGGGCCTGGGGATCAGCCTGGGGGCCTTGACGCCTGAGAACCTGCATTTTGAGGCGGCGTGATTTGGAGGTAAGTGCAGGACTTGAGGTCACACACACCCGGGCTCAAGTCCACTCTGCCAGTGGAGCCTTGGCCAACCTGCTTACCCTCTCTACAAAGCAGTCCTTGTATTTGGAGAGTCTGCCCTTAGACCAGGACTCGCATGGAGACCACTGTTTTGTTGTTGTTGTTGTTGTTGTTGTTGTTGTTGTTGTTGTTTGTGGTCAGCATCTTAATACCGAAGGTCCCTCTCCCTGCGTGGCAGTCCCCAGGATCTCTGATCAGGCCCTTTCTGCCCAGCCCTGGACCCTGGATGGCTGCCTGTATCTTTAACTTGGGGCACAGAGCAAACGTTTTAAGTCAAACCATCCCAAACGTAACCCGCACCGCACAGTGGATGGATATCCATTTAGCCATTTACGCACGGCACGGTGCGGGAGAGAAGACGGAGGGATGGCCGCTCTAACAAAGACCGGTAGAGGCGTGTTTCTCTCTCCTGTAAAAGTACACATGTAAGCCATTCGGAGTAAGTCCTATGGCTCTGTGACTCAGAAACCAGGCTCCCTCTCTTGTTCGGCTTTCTCGGCTTTGCTCATGGCTCCCACCTCATGATCTAAAGCGGCTGCCGCAGCTCCTGTCACCACGACCGTATTCCATCAGGGGGAAAGACATAACCCGGAACCACACTAACCGCAGGGGAGGCCAACGAAAGCAGTCTTTAGCTGACTGGGGGAGCACGAGGCAGCGAAAAATTCGCTTTCGGTGGAAGAAGGGATCGGGGTCAGCTAGTACTTTTTGCCACATCTAACAGAGGGACAGAATAATTTCACCTGCATGGCTAGGTGAACACACTAATCGAGTAGGGTGGGGAGAAGCCCCCCACGCCCCCCAAAACCCCGGCAGGCTGATGGGCGAGGGGCTGGAGTCAGGAATGCGCGCCTTTGGCAAAACGGTCAATATTTTCGTGTTGTCGGCCGACCCACGCTGGGTGTGCAGGGCAGGAGGAAGCGGAGAAAGGCCTTGCTGCTCCCAGCTGACACGACCGTCAGCGTGTTGCACACCCTCAGTCCCTCCGCCTCTGCTTACGGAACGTCTCTTGCTCGCCGGCCCCGCCACGGAGGGGAAAACAAACCCAGCCTGACCCCAAAAGACTCTCACGATGAGTCTGCACTGTCCACAAGCCACGTGGGAAAGTCCTTCGGTTAGAGTCACGTCTGCCCCAGCATGGGGGAGGGGGGAGGGGGACAGTGGGCGGGGTCCTTGCATCCTTCATCAGCACCTGCTGCCTGAGCTCACGCCCCCCCCCCCCCCCGCCATCCGGCCACATCCCTGCCCCTCTTTTATGACCGAGAGTGTGGAGCTGGCACCCCAGGCCTCCCTTGCAGGCAGTGGGGACCCCTCCCTCTGAAAGCGGCCAAGGCGAGAGTGCGGCTGGTCGAGTGGAATACCACCCGGGTGGCTTGGAGACCACGTAGGGGTCCGACTCACCCCGGGTTGCCGCAGTGATCTTGGTTTTAGCAACCACAAGTCGTGCACCGCAAGTCCACAATCCCTTGGGTCTGGGTAGACTGGGAGCGTTGGTCACGCCCGAACCCTGACCCTGTCCGGTCCCCTCTCCCCGCCCCCCCCCCCAAACTGTCTCTCAGCAACCTGGCCGCGCATCAGCATCATCTAGAGGGACTTGGGTTCATTCAGAGTCTCCGGGGTGGGGCGGGGCGCGGGTCTGGTGAAAAAGTCTCCAGAAGATTCTAATGTGTAGCTGGGGTTCGGAGCTCCTGGGTCTGTGCCGAGTTCATTTGGGGATAGATGTTTTTTCCCTTCCAGATCAGGTGGGAGCTGAGGAGGGGTGAAGGAGGAGCCCTGGCCTGGGGTTCGTCGGTCATTCGTTCATTCACCGCTTGTACAGATAGCGCCCATCATGAGTCAGGCCCTGTCCTGGGGCTGGAGATGCGGGCCGGGGAAGAGGGCAGTAAGGACCCATGTTCAATGTCGTGGGGACCAGGCCGTTAGCAAAGAGTTCACCTGGATACGTGCCGAGGAAGATGCTCTGTTGAGCCATGTGTGCAGGGAGCCGGGACCAGGGGGTGCGGCTGCCCAGATGCGGTGTTGTTTCCCTCGGGCTGACGTCACAAACCGCCACAGACCGGGGGGGCTTAGACAACACGGATTTATTCTCTCCCAATCTAGGCACTAGAGGCTAAAGTCAAGGGTCCCCGTGGCAGCTCTGGAGAGGACGCTGTCCCACACCTCTGTCCCAACTTCTGGGGCCTGCCGTGGATCCGTGGCGCTCCTTGGCTCGTAAACACACGACCTCCACCTCCGTGTCCACACGGCCTTCTCCGCGTGTGGCTCCGTGTCTCCACTTGGTTCTCTTCCCTCTGTGTCCTCTCTTCTTCTAAGGACGCCAGTCCCTGGATTTAGGGCCCACCCACATAATCCAGGATGGTCTCCTTTTTAGACCCTTCATGACATCCACAAAAACCCTTTTCCCAAATAAGGTCACGTTCTCAGGCTCCAGGGGTTAGGACGTGGACACATCTTTTCAGGGACGACAACTCAACCTCCTCCAGGTATGGGCGGGCAGGGAAGGCCCCTGCGGACGTGTTCTGGTGGGAATCATCCTGAAGCCAATGCCAGAGTGAAGATGGCGGGGGGGGGGGGGGGGGGGGCGGGGATCACAGGAAATGCTGCTGGGGACAGGGGGGTGAGGCAAGGGACAGAAGGGACCAGTTTGGGGTACACTATTGAGCAGATGACCCCCGTGGGCAACTGGGGCTCAGTCCCGCCAGGGGGCCTCCAGGAACCCACCCGCCTGCAGGTAAGGAACGTGGGGCATCAACACACCAGCTCCTACAAGTCACTGGTGGGGACTTTACCAACCCCCGCCCCGCCGCTGGGCCTAGCAGCTTCCGGAGGACAGAGGACACCCCCAAGCAGATCATGGAGGCTGCAGAAATGACGTTTGAGCCGCGGCCCCGGAGGATGCGACAGGGCCGTGTGACAAGTGTGCCAGAGCACGTGGAGGGAGGGCATGCCAGGCAGAGGAGACGGCAAGGGCAACCCTCCCCTCCCCCCCTCCGGGGCAGGAGCAAGCTCCCTGCGTTCCCAGGACGGCAAGGGTGCTGGGTGGCCGCCTGGAGCCCAACGATGGGGGAGTTTCCGGGCCCCATCGCGCAGAGTCAAGAGCTGAGATTTGATCCTGGATCCTGCCGAGGGGAAGCCTTTGGAGAGTGTTAAGCGGGAGTCCAGCAGGATCTGGTTACTGTTTGACAACAGTCTTATCCAGGATTTCAGGGAGTGGCAGGCAAGGGCGAAACGGAGAAATTGAGCCATGAGGGCTGGGCTCTGTGTCATCCGGCTTCTCATCGGAAAAGGGAGGCCCCCTAGCTGGGCCTCGTCCCTTCAGAAGGGCGTATGGTGACGCTGAGGAGATCCCCGAGAAGTCCCGTGGGCACAGCGGGGTGCGGGGGTCCTGACGCGGGCACCTCAGGCGGAAGTGGCCGTGCCTGGACCCATCAAGTTCAGGGGGAGGCCTTTCTCCAGGTCTCTGCTAACGGCTGAATTTTTCCAAAAGTGAATCGAGCGAAAGCTGTAAACTCTGAGTGCCGTGTCCTGGAGGCAGATAGACCAACCGAGTCTGAGAAGTGAAGACGAGTCTTTGAGGCACCTTGGCCGTGTCCAACCAGCCCTGGCCGCCAGGGCTCTGGGAGGCAGGGACTGTGGCCGACAGGTCTGCGTCCCTGCCTCGGCACTCACAGCTGACCGTGAGGAAAGCTGACTTGAATTCCGAGCCCCCAGGAGCGTGGGGTCTCCAGATGGAATCTGAGCGCGGCCGTGGTTCAGTTAATGCCCCCCATCCGGACATGCCCGGACCCCAGCTGCCTGTGGTCCCGTCTCGTCCACGGCGCTCCTCCCCAACTAGAGCCAAGAACCCCGAGCGCGGCTACAAGTGTCCAGGAACTGTGGATACTCGTTGAGCGAGCGTTTGCTGTGTGCCCGGCATCGTGTGAAGCACTTTACCCGAGGAAGGGTGGTTACAGTTCCCACTGCAGATTCCCGGAGACAGAAACCCAGGGAGGCGGATGCGCCTTGTAGCTTGCCCCCTGGCTCCCTGCTTTGTGCTCCCGGCAGGTGCCCGTGGCGAGGCTGCCCGGGCCTCCGTATACTGCCCGTGGCACTTAAGTGCCAAGGCGGCTGGGCTGGGGACAGATTTTGTCACCGTGCCACGTGGTGCTCCTCCGTTCCTCCCTGCCCCCAGGTTCGGGCTGAGTCAGATTCACCAGACCGGAACCCTCTGTCCTCCCCAGTTAGCCTCATCGCTGATGCCCCTCCTGCACACAGATGATCTGTTTCCCCCGTGGGCTGGGACACCCTGGGTACCCACCAGGAGAGCCAGCTTTCAGAGCTGGGGGTCCTGTCTCTCCCAGGGCCCCTCAGCCCCTCTGGAAATGAGGCTGACAGGTCCGAGGGCCCTGAACACCACCACCCGCTAAGAGTCCTTGAGTGACAGGCACGTCGGGATACATATAGATTGGGGGGGGGGGGTACAACCCTCTTCTGTCCCTGGCAGCTTCAGTCCCCGCTAATGTGGCTTATATGTCGACGAAGGAAGGCACTGAGCGGCCAGTGACACACTTAGGGTCATTCCGAGCCCAGCTAGCGGGTGGCTGACGTGGGGTGACATATCCACCTTCAGTGCATTCGATGCGGGGTGGGCAGCAGAGTTCGAGAAGGTCACCTGGAATAGGGTGGGCCTCCAACCCAATATGACTGGTGTCCTTATAAAAGGGAAATTTGGAGGCGCCTGGGTGGCTCAGTCTAAGTGTCTGACTTCAAATCATGATCTCGCTGTCTGTGAGTTCCAGCCCCGCGTCGGGCTCTGTGCTGACGGCTCGGAGCCTGGAGCCCGTTTCGGATTCTGTGTCTCCCTCTCTCTCTGCCCCTCCCCCCACTGGCGCTCTGTCTCTGTCTCTTTCTCAAAAATAAACAGTGCACAAAATTTTTTTTTAGAAAGGGGGGAAATTTGGACACAGACATGCACACAGAGAATGCCAGGTGAAGGTCAGTCACGGTGCCAGAAAAGTATCAGAAGTTGGGAGAGAGGGCCCGGAACAGATCCTTGCCTGGCGCCTTTGGAGACACAGCAGACCTGTCAACACCTTGATCTTGGACTTCTGGCCTCCAGAACTGTGAGAAAAACATTTTTTTTCTGTCGTCTAAGCTACTCAACTTGTGGTATTTTATTATAGCGGCCCTAGGACGTGAATACATTTTCCACGGGATTTTGCCTAATAACACATGCCTGCACAGCCTTCCTTCTGGAAGCACGCTCCCGCCTTCCTCCCTGGGGACGCTGCCTGCTGCCTCCTGTTCTCATGAGTCCTTATCACAGGGTGGGGTCCACTCCTGGGCGATACGACCTTTCAGGAGCGATGGCAAACTTAACAGGTCAGAGAACGTGAATGAACAAACTCGTGGCTGGGTGGGGTGAGCCCCGTCTAAAGGGGGACAGTCCCTGCTCAGCTCCTGCCATGGGGGACACGGGCTCCGTGTTGCCTGAACTCGCGGTTTCTCGAGAGGAACCAGAAACGTGGATTTCTGAAACAAATGGTGACATCTGATCTTTGAATATTGGCAGTCGACGCCCCTTTCTTTTGTCCTTTTCACCTCCTTGGGTCCAGCTCCAACACATCTGGAGATCAGATCTGGCCCCGTTTGGCAACCTCCGGTCGAGACTGCACACCCCAGCCTTGGGTGACAGGACGGGCTGCGGGCAGGACGCGGGACACGTGAGGCTCTGCTGCTGGTTGGCTGTGCACACCTGCTTCAGAAACCTTCCCGAGCCTCAGTCTCCGCATGCATAAAATGGGTACCGTCCCGCGCACCTTGCTTACCTCCTGGGGTGGTCATGAAGGCGGAGGGACGCGGTTTATTTAGCAAACGGTGCGTGCCGGCAACGTTCTGACCGTGTGGCAAAACAGTCTTCTACTCCACCCCAAGAGCGCTCAGAAGGGGGTGCCGTGAAGACCCTATTTCGTTCGTACAGAGGCTAAGTGACTGCTAAATGTCCCCCAGCCGACAGGCGGGGGCAACGGGCTTTGCGTCCAGGCGAGCGGACGGCCAAGTGTGTGCCCTTAGCCAACGCATTTGGCTGCCTCTTGGGAGGCACTGAAATTCCACACGGTTGTGTCCTCTTTGTTTTTTTTTATAAAGGGGGGGGAGGGATGGGCACCCCTTGGCTTCTTCTTGGGGAGCTCCCTCTCAGCCAGCAGCTGCTGCCCCTGGAGGAACCGGGCGCGGGTTGTCACGGCGGCACAGGCTTCCTGACCCATCTGGCCCGGGGCCAGTGTGCCGGGCCAAACAACCCACCGCCCTTTCTCCTCAGCAGAGGATTTCCCGTAAGCAGCGGCTCCCTGCCTGTTGGCTCACAGACCTGCCAAGATCCACAGTCAGGAGATTGCCTGGGCTCCTCCTCCACGGGGCTAGACGACATCTGGGGGCAGGGGACGGAGGGTTGGCGCTTCCCAGCTGGGACCTGGGCTACGCTGCCCACCCCACCCCAGTGTGTGGCCGGTGTGTGGGTGTAAGAAAAACCTAGATCCGGGAGCGCCTGGGTGGCTCAGTCAGCGGAGCGTCCGGCTTCGGCTCAGCTCACGATCTCACGGTTCCTGAGTTCAAGTCCCGCGTCAGGCTCTGTGCTGACAGCTCGGGGCCTGGAGCCCGCCTCAGATTCTGTGTCTCCCTCTCCCCCTGCCCTTACCCCACTCGTGCTCTGTGTCAGTCTGTCTGTCTGTCTGTCTCTCAAAAATAAATAAACATTAAAAAAAATAGTTTAAGCAAGAAAGAAAAGCCTAGATCCGGACCCCACCCTCCAGGTGGGAATCCAGGCAACCATTCACTTTGATCCCAAACACCCTCAACCACACAATGAGTGGAGATCTGCAACCTGGCACAACTCCCAGAATTGTGCCCTGTTTATTAACTTACTTTAAACCGGACACTTGTCAAACGTTCGTAGCATGCCTGGCCCTGGGCTAGGTGGACAGAAGGAACACCTGCTCTTATGGAGATAATACCCTAATGGTGGAGGGGGGTAGATAAAGGGGGATAAAGATTGTTTAATAAAAAAAAACAAGACAACCAGAAATCATGGAAAGTGCCAGAAAGAGGACAAGACATGTTGGGGTCCCAGACCCTGGAGAGGAACTGAGCAATTCGGTGAGACACGAACCGGGAGTTAGGGAAGGCCTCTCTGAGACAGGCCTCATATTTTCAGTCCCAAAAAGACCTGGCAGGGAAAGCAGCAGGTGCAAAGGTCCTGAGGTAGGAAAAGAATTTGCAGTTTCTGAAAACCCTAGAGTCTGGCCAGTGTTACCAGAGCATGAAGAGTTATGGAAGGTGAGGTGGGAAAGGTCTGCAGGTCCCCTCCAGATGGGGCCTGGGGGCGTATGATGGTGGAGAACATCTTCTCTAGAAGGGGGCAACTCACTGGACCTCCAGCTGCTGGGGAGATCCCAGCATGATGGTCCCCCCCCCCCCCAGCACGGGACCTGGGGGAGGCACCTGCCACCTTCCTGCCACTACCGGAGACCAGAGATGCATGATGGGTAACAGCCACTGCCCCCTCACCCAGCTTCTTTAAAAACATGTTTTTTAACATTTATTTATTTTGAGAGAAAGAGAGACGCAGGCTGTGAGTCGGGGAGGGGCAGAGAGAGGTAGACACAGAATCCGAAGCAGGTTCCAGGCTCTGAGCTGTCAGCACAGAGCCCGACGCGGGGCTCGAACTCCCGGACTGCCAGATCGTGACCTGAGCCGAAGTCAGACGCTTAACCGACTGCGCCCCTAGGCGCCCCTCCCAGCGTCTTGACAAGGCCCAGCCTTGCTGGGGACCCACCATCTCTGTCCCTGGTCCCAGCCCTTGAGCAACAAGAGGCTCCCTCTGTCCCCTGATTCCTCCCTGGCCTGGAGGGATGGCACGCTGCCTGGGAGGCCAGTGAATCACAGCAGAGCTTCGCTGACCCTTTTGTCCCCTGGCCTGGAATTTCCCCTCTTGGGGGAGTGTGCCCCGCCGGCCTCAGCAAAGGCCTCGCCCACCCGCCAGGCAAGGGCAGACGGGAGCAGGAAGCGAGCTTCTGGCACAGAAGGAAACTTCATAGGCCTTCAGAGAAGGAGGCCTCAGCATGGAGGGCCTTCGCGGAGGGGACGAGAAGCGGCAGCTGCAGGAGGGAGCGTCGGCACACAGGCCCTCCATGCCAGGCACTAGGCAGAGGTCAACCCCTTGCTCCCACGGGCGGCACCCCCTGAGACCCCACAGCCCAAGGATCTGCCAGCCCGGCCCCTGGTAGGGATGAAGGTCTCCCAGGGGAAACTAAGGCAACTCAGTGACATGGACCTTGAGGGCAACAACAAATCACTTTTTAGTGTAAGTATGTCCCACGCAGTATTTGGGACATGCTTATTCTAAAAACTATCAGTTGCTTCTCTCACATTCAGATCTACCTGGTGTCCAAGGTCCCTCCCTGGCGTCTGGGCAGCTGTCCCTGTGCCTCTCGCCCTCCGCCCACTTCACAGGGCTCCTCCCACCCCACCCCACCTGGCCTCTGTCCTTCATGCTGGCGGCCGGGGCAGTGTGCCCAGGAAGGCAGACCACGGGGCAGCTGGAGGAAGGTGGGTCCCTCCTGTGGGCTGCTCCGGGTCGGGGGGGACCCTGTCCACCTTGTTGGGGGCAGGCGGTGCCCGGGGTGAGCCCTGGATGTCTCCCCAGACAGAGCTCAGCTGTGCCCGGGCCTCTGTGAGATGGAGAGATCATCGCTTCCCTGGACCCTCCCGGGGCCCTTCACCCACTCGCTCACTCTCTCGCTCACCTGCTCTCGGCCATGCACGGGTCTAGGCACATGGGCGCAGCACCTAGAGAGACACATGGGTGCCTGCCTCGCCGGGCCAACGTTCTAGTTGTAGACAGACAAAAGCAAGCAATTAAAAACAAGTCACAGAGCTTCTGGCTAAGTGCTCTCAACGCCCCAGACAAAGCCGCCTTATCCGATGTGGGGGCTGCAAGTCACCAGGGAGCCCCTGAGAAGGGTGAGGCCAAACGCAAAGACCTCCAGGAAAAAGAGCAAGCAAAATATGTTTCATAATTTAATAGATTACATGTTAAGAGGATCACGTTTCGGGGACGCCTGGGTGGCTCAGTCAGTTAAGCATCCAACTCTTGATTTCGGCTCAGGTCATGATCTCTCAGTTCGTGAGATCGAGCCCCATGTCAGGCTCTGCAATGACAGTGCGGAGCCTGCTTGGGATTCTCTCTCTCTCTCTCTCTCTCTCTCTCTCTCTCTGCTCCTCCCCAGCTCGAGTGCACACATTCTCTCTCTCAAAATAAATAAGTAAACTTAAAAAAAAAGATGATCATGTTTTGGATAGAATGGGTTCAAGAAAGGGACAATTAAAATCAATTTCCCCTGTTTCTTTTTACTTTAAATTTTTTTAAATATTTATTTATTTAGGGGAGAGCACAAGCGGGGGAGGGGCAGAGAGAGAGGGAGACGCAGAATCCAGAGCAGGCTCCAGGCTCTGAGCCGACAGCAGTGAGCCCGATGTGGGGCTCGAACTCACAAACTGCGGGATCATGACCTGAGCTGAAGTCGGATGCTCAACCGACTGAGCCACCCAGGCGCCCCGCATACAGCCTATCTTTGTACATTGATACACATCGTACTACCCTCTTCCTTATGATATTGAAGGGAGCCCCAATGTCTTATCATTTCACCTTAATATGTGGGCATGTAGCTCTAAACATATCTTGATAAACAAAGCTGCGGACAATTCCACTCATAGATGAGTGCCCGGGAGAACTGGAGGTACATTCAGCCACAGCCATGGGCGGGAATGTTCATAGCATGATTCCTCGTCACCAAAAGGTAGCCAGATGTCCACTGATGGATGAAGGCATAAACAAAACGCCCTCTATCCGTACAAGGAGTCGTACAGCCAAAAAGGAACGAACCCCTGACACCTGCTACGAGGTGGATGAACCCCGTGAACACGATGCTGAGGGAAAGAAGCCAGAAGCAAAAAGCCACATGGTGTAGGATTGCATCTCTACGAGGGATCCAGAAGAGATGAGTCGACAGAGAGACAGAAAGCAGATGATCGGTTGGCAGGGGCCAGGCGGTGACTAGTATTTAGTATCGAATTTCCTGTCGGGGTCACGAGAATGTTCTGGAACGAGATGGTGGTGATAGTTACACCACGTTGTGAGTCTACTAAAACCCGCCGCACGTTATACTTTAAAAGCGTCACATTTTATGGTATGCGAATTCTATCTCAGCTTTTAAAAACCACCACGTCGTCACTATGCCTTAAAAGAAAAAAATAAATCATCCTTAGTGTTAGGGATCTTGCCCAGCACCCCTTCTAGGGCTCATTCCCTGACTGGCCCATAAGTATCTTTATTTCCCATCGTTGTTTGAATCACATCCTAACAAGGTTCACACGTTGTGTGTGATTAACACATGGATAAAGGTCTTTAAACCAGAAGGTTCTTCTCCCCAGCTCTTTTCTTGCGATGTGTTCGTGGAAGGACCCACGCCCTCTGCCTTTGCATCTTCCCACGGTCTGGGTTCTGTCGTATCCCTGGGGTTCTGGTTGGCAGCCCCAGCGGGGCACCCCACTCCACCCCCAGGGGCGGCTGGCCAGATGGTTAGACGACCTATCACTGCAAGGTTGGGGCTGGGACCGAGCCAGGGAGCCAGGTGAACAGGAAGGCCTAGGCCGTATCTGTAAAGCATTTGCTGAGTGAATGGGGTTGGTGGTCGGACACCAGGAGGTCCCCAACAAACCAGACCCTTGCAGGCCTTCTTTCCATGGAGCGTGGATTTCGCGGGGCCCTCCCACCGTGGCTGGGGCCATGCTTGGCCCTGCGTGGAGGTCAGGGCAGGACAGTGGGGCCTCTGTCCTCAGCCAGGCGGCTTACACCTGTGCCCTCCCATCAGGTGGCCCCTGAACTCCCATCCTGGCCCACAGAGCCATGCGGGACAGGACGGGCTACCCTCCGCCGGCTGGCCAGTTTGCACCCAATGCTAGGACACGGCCGGGTCTTTCCCTGCTTAGAGCCTTTGCACCTGCTCTTTCCTCGGCATCAGCGCTTGTTCGCCACACATGCTGATGCTCGTGAGCTGAAAATGTGAAGTTCTGTGTCTCCCTCTCGGTGTCTCTCTGCCCCTCCCCACTCGAGCTCGTGCTCTCTCTCTCTCTCTCTCTCTCAAAAATAAGTACACATTAAAAATGTTAAAAAGTGGGCTTGTTGTTGCCCTCAAGTTCCATTTCGCTGAGCTCTCTTATTATTACTATTTTTAAGTAGGTTTCACACAGCGTGGATCCCGATACGGAGCTCGAAGCCGAAACCCTGAGATCAGGACCTGGGCTGAGATCAAGAGTCGGACGTCCAGCCAGCTGATCCACACGGGCATCCCACGGGCTCCCTTTTTTTTACTTGGGAGATCCTCAGCCCCACTGAGGAGGAATGACAGGGCCACTGTCAGGGTGGGTCTTAACGAGTACCACCCACGGCAATGCAGGCCTAGGGATGATAGGCCTTGGAGGCTGCAGCTTTCGCCCTGCCCGATGCGGGGGACAGGCTTTTCCAGCCCCAGGTGTGACCCCCACCAAGCCTCTGTGCCAGCTGTCTGTCTCCCGCAGGGTAAGGATCAGAACATTCCAGCCAGGCCGACCCCCCTCCCCCCACCACCGCACCCACCTCCCTGGTTGGGCTCTAGGCTCCGGAGTTAAGTCATGTCAGTTCACACCCAAGCTGCTGCTTTCTGAGCCAGGGCTCTTGGGGGCCCATCCGGGGGAGAGGATGGCGCTCAGTCCTCTGTCCCCGGGGCCCACAGTAGGTGTTTGGGAAAGGGCCACCAAGCTGGGTGTGCAGTTCCTGTACTCCCATTGAGACAGACGTGTCTCAGTGGAAGGAGTGATTCTGATACGGGGCTCACTTCCTATGTGCTGCCCCAGGCCCCTCTGCTGATGACCACGAGTGGCCGTCACCAGAGCCGCTGTTTCCTGAGCCCCAGCTCTGAGGAGGACATTGTCCATGTGCTTTCTCCAGGTCTTGCATCATCCGTGATGACGGGGCAGAGGGAAGGTGTGGCCCCATTCTACAGGTGTGGAGACTGAGGCCAGAGAGGTGAAGTCCCCTGCCCGAGACCATCCAGACAGAAAATGGTGGAGCCGTGTTCCCAGTCTGGCCTGCCCAACTCCAGGTGTTGACCTCCAAGGACCATTCAGAGGCCAGTGGGCGCCTGAGCCTGGAGGCTCTTTCCTTGAGGTTGGTCTGGCCCCAGGGCCAGGGATCAGAGACGAGGCCGCTCTTTGAAACTGCACTCCACGCCCTCCTGAGCCTGGACCGGCAGAAGGTGACAATTGTCAGGATCCCAGTGGCCATATTCAGCGGTAACAGTGCGAAGGGAGAAGGTCTGTGTTTCCCCAAAGTCTCTGCTCTCAGAGATTCTGAGAGCCCATACGAAAGGCAGATGCCTGGGCCCTGGCCCTGGAGATTCAGAAGGCCTGGAGTGGGGCCCGGGAATCTGCCTTTGAACCAGGAGACCCAGGTAAATCCATCGCAGCTGATTTCAAAGTCAATGATGACTTAATTCCCTGCAGAACCCAGGTGTTCCCTGTCTGCCCCTCAAATTCTACTGGCTGACCCTGCCGAGGGCCAGCTGGGAGAGCGTTTCTTCCTGGGGATCAAATGCTGAGCCCCCAGGTCTGGCCCTGGTATCTGCACCCTCAGCCCGTGCCCCGATGTGGACAGGTCAGGAAGGGGCAGAGTGGCATGACTTTGTATTTGTGGGGTGACTTCCACGTGGCAGAGGCACAGCTATTTCTCAAGGCACCCCCCTAACCAGATCGCCAAGAATGACAGTTTGTCCCCAAATGGGATTTCCAAGGGGGGTTTCCTACCTTCTCACCCCCATGGGGACTCTCTGAGCCCCAACTTAACAGATAGCAACAGCTGGTGACTCTCAGAGTCGGAGGAAAAGCCCCTAAATGTTTCGCAACGGCTTCTCACCTCCACCTGCCCTCCCCTGAGTGTCCCACCCCAGGCAGCTGGGGACTAGTGGAGTCAGGAGAGGGGGAGGGCCCTTGTCCTGGGCCAGGAAAGACTCAGGCGGCCAGCCTTCCTTCCTGGGAGATAACCTGGGGAGGCCTTAACATCCGGAATCACTGCCATCACTGCTAATAATACTTATTTTGTGCTCAGTGTGTCTGGCCCCCGGATGAGTGAAGATCTCACTGTGCGCAACAGTGGTTGTTGGTTGCAGCAGATTCACCTGTTGAAAGACAGGTTCCAGGGTCTGCATTCCAGGCCTTCCCAATCTCCAGGGTTGGGCCTGGAAATCTGCTTTTCATAAGGGCCCAGGGGGTGGGGTGGGGGGCAGAATTCTTGGGATCAGAGACGTTTGGGAAACATTGGCCTTCTCCAGACGCCGAATGAGGCTGCCCATCACTGGCATTCGTTCACGATTCGCTAGTTCGCTAGCCCATACGACAGTTATGGGACCTCCGCCTCATTCACTGGCCCACCCGCTCTGTGCCTCCCAGAATCAGTTCGTGGTCCCCAAATGCGCCTCTGAGCCCGAATCTTCCCCTCCAGGCGGCTGCTCAGTCCTCCTTCCCTCCACTCTGGGCGACAGCTCTTTCTCTCCTAGGCGCCGTCCGCAGTGAGCCCCGCCCCCGGACCCCCGCCCCGCCCCGCCCCCGGACCCTAACCAGCCCCGCCCCCGGACCCTCGCCAGCCTCGCCCCCGCCCGGTCGGCCGAGCCCACCTCCCCCAGCCCGCGGCTGCGCTCTGGGCCCCGCGCGCCCCGCCTCCACCCGCGACCTGCACCGAGGCAGCACCGCGGAGCGCAAGCTCCCCCCGCCGCTCCCCACCGGGCCGAAGGCAGCGAGAGGCGGAGTCCTTGAGCCTGGGCCGTGGGCTCCAGGTGGGCTCTGGGGAGAGGATGAAGCAGGTAGGGCCGCGGGGAGGCCGGGGGCAGGAGGGTGGGGGAGATGACAGGCGGAGCCTGAGGGAGCGCTGGGGGAAGCGAGGAGGAGGGATGCGCAGGCCGGGGCCTGGGCCTGGGCCGGACCCCAAGTGGTCCTCCTGGACCCAGGAAGGTGGAAGGCCTGGGATTGCAGCCGCGGGGGAGGGGCCCTGCCGGCGAGGGGATGGGGTGGGGATGTGCACCGCCTGCCTGCCTGCCTGCCACCTCTGTTTGGTGTCCCCCAGGCCCTGGTGGACGATACTGAGGACGTGTCCCTGGACTTCGGCAACGAAGAGGAGCTGGCCTTTCGGAAAGCCAAGATTAGGTATGTTAGGGACCCGGCTTTGGCAAGCATCACCCAAAGCTGCAAATTCACTTAATTACGTTGACTCACGCACCCATTCATTCATTCATTCATTCAGAATGTGTTGAGCACCTAGTGTGTGCCAGGCATAGGACTAGGGACATACCCTGGGCAGGTCAGACAAGGTCCCTACCCTCCTGGGGCCTGAAGTCTGGGGTGCTGGGGGAGTAACAGTGAACAGGCATATGAAGATGGTCATGAGATAATGACAGAGTATGAGAAGATTTGGGAAGAAACTCAGCAGGTGATGAGGGAAGGCCGCGCAGTCAGGAAGGGCCTCTCTGGGGAGGTGACATTTGAACTGTGACCTGAATGCTGAGAAGCCAGCCATGGGAGACTCTGGAGGAAGACTGTTCCAAGCAGAAGAACAGCAGGTGCAAAGGCCCTGGGGCTGTGTTGGAAGGTTGGAGAAAGGCCCCTGTGTCTGAGGGTGGTGGGGAAAGGAGAGGGGTTGGCAGCAGGCTGGAGAGCGGGACAGGGGCTTAACTTTTTATTCTTACCCCTGCGTCAGCACCAGGCAGACTAACATAGTATCCTGGGTTGAGTCACTTGCCTACCAGAGATCTTCCCAGAAGGTGGCAGGACTAGGGTATGAGGAATGACCCACAGACATGGTTGCCGATGACCCGGGCAGCTGCCACATCTAGAAACGCCCATGGCTCAGCTACCCTTACTCCCATCTCTCCTTCCAGCCCTCCGAGTCAGCGGGGTGGGGGCCTGGTGCCTACCTGCCGTTCCTTTTCAGTTCTCGATCCAAATCCACTGAAGCCCAAATTGGAATATGACTGCACTGGGCTACGACGACAAATTACTATAAACTTGTTGGCTTAAAAAGAGCAGAAATTTATTCTCTCACGCTTCTGTAGGCCGGAGGTCCAAAATCTGTGTCACTAGGCCAAAAAAAGGCGTCGGCAGGACCATACCCCGCCGGAGGCTGTCGGGGAAAATCTGGCCCTTGCCTTTTGCAGCTTCCGGTGGGTGCCAGGCCAGCACCGTAGCATCTCTGAATCTCTCTCCGCTCCGTTTCACGCTGCCTTTTCTGTGTCAAACGTCCCTGTCTTCCTCCGCTAGGGTTGCTTGTGAATGCATTTGGGGCCCGTCCGGATTATCGAGGATAAGCCCTCCATCTCAAGATCCTTCACTTAATCACACAAGCAGAGTCCCTTTTGCCACGTCAAGTGACATCCACAGGTTCCAGGGATTAGGACCTGGGTATTTGGGGAGGGGCATTCTTCAGCCTGCCATAATGACCCGTGACTAATTGTCTTTCAGGAAAGACACTGTAAGGGAACTGGAATCCTGGGAGAAAATCTTGTAGAGCATCCGTACTCATTGTATGGCCCACTCTGGGCTGGTGGCTGGGACTACATACATACAGGACACGCTCCCTTCCTTTATGGAGTTGTCCGGTCTGGAGCAGGGATGGTCAACCCCAACATGGCCGACATCTTGGGCTGGATGATTCTTTGTTGTAGGGGTTGTCCTGTGCATTGTAGGATACTAGCAGTGTTCCTGGCCTCTACCCACCGGATGCCAGTATTATCTTACCAGTAATGAATCTAGACACCGGCAGGTGTCCCCCTGGGGGCAGACTTGCCCCTAGCTGACAATCGCTGGTGAGGGGGTAATGGGCGTAGGTGTTCCCGTGGCTGTTGTGTCTCAGTGTTTAAATGCCGTGGTGGGCAAGAGCGTGAGCAATTGTCCTGGTTAGGGGAGCGGCGGCAGCTGAGACCTGAAGGGTGGGGAGGAGTTAGCCAAGCAGGGAAGGCAGGAAGGGTATGACACGCTCTGGTTTGGAGGTGAGAGCATGAGTTTAAGGAGTTGACAGTGGTTCACTGTGACTCAAGACCAAGGACGCCGGGAGGGGTCTGAGCAGAGGATGCGGCCAGACCCCGAAGGGCTCGTAAGCACAGTTGTAGAGCTCTGCTGTCCACTAGAACTTTCTCTGGGGATGGGAATGTGCTGTATCTGTGCTGTCCAATATGGTAGCCACCAGCCACCCTGTGGCTCTTGACCGTTTGGTATGTGGCTAGTGTGAACTTTGGACATTTGATCTTACTTTGTTTATTTTTTAAAGATTTTATTATTTTATTTATTAATTTATTTTGAGAGAGAGCGTGAGCACAGGTAGAGAGAGAGGGAGGCAGAGAGAATCCCAAGCAGGATCGGCACCATCAGCGCCAGAGCGTCACATGGGGCTGGAACTCCCAAGCCGTGAGATCATGACCTGAATCGAAATCAAGAGTCACACTCCACCCACTGAGCTGCCCCGGTGCCCGTAAAGATTGTATCGTTTTAAGTAATCTCTACACCCAACATGGGGCTCGAACTCACAACCCTGAGATCAAGAATTCCATGCTCCACCAACTGAGCCAGCCAGGCGCCCCTAATTGTGTTTAAATTTCATTAACCACATGCAGCTACCATATTGGATAGTGCAGTTCTAGAGTTTGGTCACCACTGTAGAGCTTTGTTCTGGGAGGTGACAGGATCGGAGTTGCGGGACGGAGGATGGACGGTAGAGGAAGGTGGAAACAGGGAGCAGAAGCTTGGACCGCGGTGCTGGCAGGGGTGATGGAGGGCAGTGGGGGTGCCCAGAGGCACATAGGCAGTAGAATCAGCCAGCCTTGGTGATGGTCAAGATGTAGGGTGGGGACAGGGACAGTAAAGGGCGATGCCCGGGTTTCTGGCCTAGTGATCCCTGCAAAGGAACACTTCTGGGGTCACGGATGTTGGGTTCAGGAAGTCCTTGTTGGATTGTACTGGAATGTCTACTAGCCGGGTCTCGTGGGCAGCTGGGGTAGAGAGGCTAGGAGCTGGAGGGATCATCTGGGCAGCATTCAGAGGTCAGGGGGGCCACGAACCCAAATGTGTCTCAGAGCCACCAATCCCAGAATCCTCTGGTGTGCCTCATGCAGGTTTCTGGGCCCAGCTCTGCACGTACTTAACCGGATCCACAGGGCACGGGCCTGGGAACGTGAATTTAAAATAGCATTTCTCCTTGACTCTGATGATCAAGAATATGGAGATGGCTGGAAATTCTTGAGGATAAATGAGCTCCTGGATAGCAGGGCAGAAAGGGGGTTCTAAATGTGGTCAATGGAGGGGTTTCACGGGGTCCAGGAACCCTCTGAAAACTAGTGTCTAAGTTTCCTATGTGTTGCTTTAGGAAAAGGGTTGAGACTTTTATTAGATTGCCAAATGAGCCCATGATCCAAAGAAGTTAAGAGGCACTGGTACAGGGCAAGGATCACTTGGGAATGTCCTGTTGAAATGGATGCCAGGTTGACTTTGAAGGGAGGTGACGTGACGGAAGGGGCCCTATAGCAGGAGTCTGGGATATTGGGGCCACTACTTTTACTGCTCGCTGTCTTTGTGGTTTTGGAAAGGTCACCTTGTTTCGCTGAGCCTCCTTAACCTGTCTGTAAAATGGGTATAATTGTACCAGCTTGACCTCACCATGTGGATTTTATACAGTTTGTTGAGCAAATAATTAGCCAACATCTGCTGGATATCAGGTGCTGAGCCATGGGGTAGAGACCAGACCTGTTCCTCCCCTTCCTGTTCCCAGTTCTAGGTCATCGAGGTGCAGTGTTGTGGAAGGGGGTCTTGGGGGGGGGGGGCACCTGGCAGTATCAGGGGAGGATGCGATCCCATAGCACACCTGGGCAGGTAGAGGAACTGTTAGCCAAGTTCTCTGAGTGTGTGTGTGTGTGTGTGTGTGTGTTCCTCACTGGCTTCCTTTTCCTCTTTCTTTCTTCCTCCCTTTTCTTTCTTTCTTTCTTTCTTTCTTTCTTTCTTTCTTTCTCCCTTTTCTTTTCTTTCTTTCTTTCTCTTTTCTTTCTTTCTTTCTTTCCTCCTTTTCTTTCCTTTTCTTTCTTTCTTTCTTTCTTTCTTTCTCCCTTTTCTTCCTTCCTTCCTCCTTTCCTTTCCTTTCCTTTCCTTTCCTTTCCTTTCCTTTCCTTTCCCCCTCTCTCTCGCTTTCTTTCTTTCCTTTTTTTTAATTGTGGAAAAACCCCACAACCTGAAAGTTACCAGTTTTAACGACTTTTAAGCCTACCATTCAGTAGCATTAAATATATTTGTGCTGTTGTGCAGCACCCCTCCAGAACTTTCTTGCAGATCTGAAGCTCAGTACCCATTAAACACCTCCCCCTTTCCCCCGCCCCAGTCCCTGGCAACCAGCTTTCTTCTTTCAGTCCCTCTGAATGTGACAACTTCAGATACTTCGTGTAAGTGGAATCATATAGAATCTGTGCCTGGCTCGTTTCACTTAACATAAATGTCCTTGAGGTACGTCCATATTTTAGCAGGTGTCAGAATTTCCTTCCTTTTTAAAGGCTGAGCAGTGATATACCACACTGAGTCCTTCTGTTTTTCTGTCGGTGGACCCTGGCTTGCTTCTTGGGTTTAGCTCTTGCGAATAGTACCTCCAGGAACGTGGATACACACATATATCTTCCAGACCCTGCTCTCAGTGCATACCCAGCTGTGGAACTGCTGTGTCCTGAGGAAATTCTGTGTGTAATTTTTTGGGGAACTTCCGTACCATTTTCCATAACACTTGTATCATTTGGCACTTCTGCCAGCGATGGGCAGGACCAATTTCTCCACATCTTCACCAGCACTTGTTATTTTCTGGTTTTTTTTTTTTCATAGTAGCCATCCCGATGGATGTGGGGTGTCTCATGGGGTGTCGATTGACATTTCGTTGGTGATTGTTGATGAGAATCTTCTACTGCGCCTGTTGGCTATTTGTATGTCTTCCTTTGAGAAATGTCCATCCAAGTCCTTTGTTCATGTCTTTTTAAAAATTGTTCTTAATGTTATTCATTTTTGAGAGATGGAGAGAGACAGAGCATGAGTGGGGGAGAAGCAGAGAGAGAGGGAGACACAGAATCTGAAGCAGGCTCCAGGCTCTGAGCTGTCAGCACAGACCTGGACGTGGGGCTTGAACTCATGAACCGGGAGATCGTGACCTGAGCCAAAGCCAGATGCTTAACTGACTGAGCCACCCAGGTGCCCCTCTTTGCTCATTTTTTAATCGGGTGGAGTTTTTGCCGTTGAGTTGTAGGACTTCTTTATATACTGTGTATGTTAATCCCTTATGAGATATGTGATTTGCAGATATTCTCTCCCATTCCATAGGTTGTCTTTCCACTCTGTTGATTGTGTCCTTTGATGCACAAAAGTTTTTTAGTTGGACGTAGTTCCCTTTGTCTATTTTTACTTCCGTTATTGTTGCTTTTGGTGTCCTATTGTGTGTGTTTTAAATTGGAATATAACTCACATATCATAAACCAGCTTTTAAAGTTTATGTTTTTTAATTTATTTTGAGAGACAGATAGAGAGCAAGTGGGGAGGGGGCAGAGAGAGAGAGGGAGACAGAATTCCAAGGAGGCTTCACACCGTCATTGCAGAGCCCGATGCTAGATTCGAAGTCACGAATCGTGTGATCGTGACCTGAGCCGAAATCAAGAGTCAGATGCTTAACCGACTGAGCGCATAGACTACCCTTGTAAAGAATACACCTCAGTGTGGTTTTCAGTATATTCACAAGGTTGTGCAGCCGTCTCCACTGACTGGTTCCAGAACTTTTTCATCTCCCCAGACAGGAACCCTGTACCCATTCAGCACTTACTTTCCCCACGTCTCCCCCCGCCCAGCCCCTGGCGACCATCCATCTACATTCTGCCCCTACAAATTTGCCTGCTCTGGACGTCTCATAGAAATGGAATCACCTAGTCTGTGGCCTTTTGTCTTTCTTCTTTTGCTAAGTGTCATGTTTTCCGGGTTTGACCATGTTTGCACATTTCTTCGTTCCTTTTTATGGCTGAATAATATTTCATCGTATGGCTAAAGCACATGCTGTTTTTCCATTCGTAAGTTGATGGACATTTGCATTATTTCTGCTCTTTAGGTCTTTAAAAAAATTTTTTTTAATGTTTATTTATTTTTGAGAGAGAGTGCAAGCTGGGGAGGGGCAGAGAGAGGGAGACACAGAATCCAAAGCAGGCTCCAGGCTCTGAGCTGTCAGCACAGAGCCCGACGCGGGGCTGAGATCACAAACCTTGAGATCATGACCTGAGCCAAAGCCGGACGCTTAACCATATGAGCCACCCAGGCGCCCCTCTGCTCTTTGGTTCTTACGAAAAGTGCTGCTGTGAACATTCGTGTACAAGTGTTTCTGTGGACATTTGTTTTTCAGCTCTCTAGGGCGTAAACCTAGGAGGGAGATTGCTGAGCCCTACAGCAGACTCTCTGTTTTAGCCACGCTGTGTTACAGACCCGCTTTGATTGAGTCCTCTGGGCTTCCAGCCGCCTCGGGGAATAGGAAGAGCCCAGACTCGAGATCAGACAGACCCAGGTTTGAATCTTGTGTCCACCGATCTCCAGCCAGGGTTCACTGAAGTCCAGGCCTGCCTGTTAGGTCCTTTCCTCCAACCCACAGGCAATTCCACGCTACCAGCGGGCAAATAACACTGCCCTGGGAGACCCAGGACATTCCCAGGAAGACCTGATGGTAACCCTGTACTCGCAGTGACCTTGACCAAGTCAGAGCACCTCCTAGATCCCCATCTTCTCGTCTGTCCAGGGGGATCATGTTGGCTCTATCGTAGGGTTGCGTAAAGGGGACTAGGTGAGGCGACAGACGTATATAGCCGGCTGAGTGGGACCCCTGGCGTCTTGTGTGGCTTTCATAAATGGTGCCTGTTATCCGCCTTCTGGTGACTTCTGTGTCCTGCTGCTGTGGGCAGGGCCAGGGTGGGGGCGTGTCCTCAGGTGGAACAGGACATCGCACTGCGGCTGTCCCTGGAGCAGGAGACTGTCTCCTGTTGAAAGTTATGTCTATACTTTCAAGGCACCGTCTTTACACAATGCGCGTAGACCCAAAGGCCATGGGGTCCCGCGGATCCCCCTGAGTAGGATGGTTTCCTCTTGCCGCGGACAGAGTTCTTACATCTGATTTTGGTCCTAATTGTCAGGGCTGGTTTGTTGGCGGGGTTCAGTCGGTGTTGCATGGCTGGTCCTCACCCGGCCCAGGGTCTCGAGTTGAGGAGGATGCTGTCCCGTGGTCCCAGATGCCCCAGGGAGTCACATGTTAGCGGGGGCCAGGCCCTCAGGCAAAAATCACAAGGAGTCAAAACTACCCCCACAAATCCCTGACCAGTCCGTCAAGCAGAATAATGTTCTGCCTCTCAGGAAGCCTCTCCGCTGTCGCTTTGTGTTCCTGGGCGGGATATAAAGCCTGCTCATCCAAATGAGCCACCGATGGAATTGTTGGCTGTTTCTGAGGGGAAGTTAGAGGGGATGAAAAGTAATAGTAATAGCAAACACCGACCCAGCAATTACGATTCATTTAATCTGTATCGCGAACCCGTGAAATGGATACGATGGTTTTTAGTGCTTTCAGGGCGAAGGCAATTGACAGACTGGAGGGAGTTGCTCAGGGGCGCGCTGCTAGGAGGCTGCAGATTTGAGCCCTAGAGTCTGAATCTTGCATCACACCCTGCTGAGGGGGCCAGATGCTCACGCAGGGAGGGACACTTGGGGATGAACCGTGGGAACAGCACTTGTAGGGCTTCTGTGTGGGGGGGAATACGTTACATTGTCCCCTGTGTCCGTGGGAGTGCTGCATTGCTCCCGGTGTTCAGAGCGGGTTTTCTTGATGTCAGCACTAATTGCTATTTGGGATAGAAAATTCTGCCTTGTGGGGGTTGTCTTGTGCATTGTACGATTTTAGCAACAGTAGCATTGCACCCTATCCCCAAGTGACAGCCAGGAAAGTCTCCAGAGTGGCCAGATGTCTCCTAGGGGCAAAATTACCCCTGTTGAGAACCCTGATTGGGTTATTCTCCCTCCCTCCCTCCCTCTAGGGTTTGGATTTGGATTTGGATAAGTTAAATTTGCATTTGAGGGGAGTCAGAGCATTCCCAACCCCTCTACGTTTGACATTGACCCAAGGGAAGCTGGTGGGGTGGGCATGTGACCACAGACAGAGCCTTGGTGGCCACCTGCAATGCTCTGAAATCAACACAGGTGCATCTCTAATTGCCACACACACACACACACACGCGCGCGCACACACACACACACATACACACACACCCCATGCTCCAACACAGAAAGGAGGAGAAGAATTTCGGTTTTTCTTTGTTGTTATCCCAGAAAGTGTTCGCCTCAGTAATTGAGGACCCCTCCCCTGGACCCCTGTCCCCAGTGACCTTGGGGAGGTCGTGCTGCCCCTCCCCCCACTCTGAAATCTATTTTAAACATCTAGAAATACAACACGCAGGTCCCACCAAGAGCTGAGGGTTTAATTTTAAGGAAGGTCCATGATTACCAAGGAAAACAGCCTGCAGAATCAGGGAACTGGACAAATTTCGGTTCTCTTTGATTAGAGCACAGAATTCATATTTTGAAATTAACTCCTGTATCAACAGCAGCCTAACTTCCCCTTACTTACATTTCTTGCTAACATGAAATCGATTGCATAAGCCCCGCCAACAATAAAATCACCAGAAGGAGATTTTTGCTCAAGTGTGGCCCACACAGTCAGGGAGGGCACTGGGGATGGTGGTCAGGTTCTGATGTTTGATATCGGACAGGAGGCTAACCGTGTGGACCCATAGGATTTAATTCACTCATTCATTTATTCTGGGCTGATGCTACTGACGTGTGGGGCCAGACGTTCTTTTTTTATTTTTTTAAGTTTAGTTACTTATTTTGAGACAGACAGAGACCATGTGAGTGGGGGAGGGGCAGAGAACGAGAGACAGAGAGGCGGGGGGGGGGGGGGGGGGAGGGGAGAGAGAATCCCAAGCAGGCTCCGCAAGGTCAGCGCAGAGCCTGATGCGGGGCTTGAACCTGAGCCGTGAGATCATGACCGGAGCCGAAACCAAGAATCAGACGCTGAACCGACTGAGCCACCCGGCTGCTCCCAGGGCCTGACATTCTTTGTTGAGAGGACTGTCTTGTGCACCGTAGCAGCGTTTCTTGGCCACTACCCCCACTGGATCGTAGCGGTCCCCAAGTTGTGGCAACCGAAAATGTCTCCAGATATTGCTTTTGCAAAAGGAGCAAAATGACTTCCCTTTTGAGAACCACTGGTTTATTCTTGCACGCACTTCATTTGTTCGTTAAATCAACAGAAACTTTCTAGAGCCTCTGTGTGCTGAACACTGTGCTGAGGGTCACAGAGAAAACCAGACAGGCCTGGTTCTGGTCCTCACGGAACTGACATTTTAACTAAGGAGAAGGCAGTGACCATCTAAGCAAGTATCTATTAAACAAAGAAACTTTAGAGAGGGATAGTCCCAGGAAGGGAAAGCCAGCAATGTAGGAAGTGAGGAGTGAGAGGGAGAGACAGTTGGAGATTGATTAGGGGGATGGACATGTGAGGCTTTGAAGAGCCCAGTGGCGAATTTGGAATTTCATCCGCGTCTGATGGGCGATCTTTGTAGAGATTTGAGCAGGGAGGGGATGGTGTGATCTGACCGACGCTTGAGAAAGTTGCCTGTGACTGGCATGTGGCCATAGGGCAAGGGTGGAAGCAGCGAGATGTGTTAAGAGGCTGGTGAAGGGGCCAGAGTGGAAGTTGCTGGTGGCCTGGACTGGCTGAACTCCAGGCACACACTTGGGGACTTGGCTCAGATGGACCTTTGTGCAGATTCTTTCAGCTCCGGGGGTGGGAGTCCAAGGTCAGAGAGAGATGGTTGGAAGCAGTGGGGTGGGGAGCTTAGATGCAGGTCTTGGAGTCTCGGGGTCCCAACTTCATCAGCATCTCCGGGGACCTCAAAGAAGGGGCAAGACTTCGGGTCCTCAGGCCCCATCCCTGAAGATGCCGACTCAGTCCCTGTGGATATGGGTGTGGAAACCTCCGGCAGCAAAGCTTTTCTGTGTCCCAGGCCCCTCGGGAGATTTTTCTCGGTTGTCCCTTTGTGGATGATAGGGAGTGTGCCCACTGTCTTCGGCACGGGAGGGTGGGTACAGATACCAAGCTTAGCCCTCAATTTTGCCAGGTGGTGCTCGTGAATTTCCTTAGTAGAGACCAACTCAGTAGGTCTGGGTGAGAATGTGATGGGCCAGCTCTGGGGCTGGCCCTTCCGTGGCCCTGAGGAAATCCTCTCACACCGGGGCTCAGCCTTGGGTGTCCCGGGGCGGCCTAGTCACTCCTCACTCATTACAGGAGCAAGGTACTTTCAGGGTGACTCAGATGCAGCCACAGCTCGTGGTAGCAGATCCTGACCTTCTTCCTGCGTTGCAATACATATGACTCTCTGCCCTGGATTTTAAAGTACTTTACAATCGAAATTGCAGAGGAATAGTCAGGGGTACTGATTCCAACCTTCTGACATACTCTCTTAGGCCAGGAAAGTATTTTAAATGAGTTTGATTTTACCTATTTATTTACTTGTTTATTTATACATTTTTTTATGTTTATTCATTTTTGAGAGAGGGAGAGAGACGGAGCGTGAGCGGGGGAGGGGCAGAGAGCGAGGCAGACACAGAATCCGAAGCAGGCTCCAGGCTCCGACCTGTCCGCACAGAGCCCGACGTGGGGCTCGAACTCATGGACTGTGAGATCATGACCTGAGCCGAAGTCGGATGCTTAATCGCTGAGCCACCCTGGCGCCTCTAAAAATTACTTATTTCTTAAACAATTTTGAAGATCAGTTCAAAACATTTGTATGTTGATTGCAAGTTTAATTCCATGTCCTTGGACAACTTAAACTACAGTTTTCATTGTAGCATTAGTCATTGTTTGGGCACCAAATTGACCCACAAACACCTGCATACATACACATGCGCAGCAGTGACGAAACTTAACTGCTCTCGATGTGATGGTTTGTGGGCCCCAGATGAAGAAATCATAAAACACAGCAACAGCATACGTTGATAGAAAATAATATTTTGGGGGCACCTGGGTGGCTCAGTCGGTTAAGCGACTGGCTCTTAATTTTGGTTCAGGTTGTGAGCTCACAGTTTGTGAAATCAAGCCCCACGTCAGGCTGACAGTGCAGAGCCTGCTTGGGATTCTCGCCCTCCCTCTCTGCCCCTCCCCTGCTTGTACTCCGTCTCTCTCTCTCTCTTACTCTCAAAATAAATAAACATGAAAAAAATTTTTTAAAGAAAAAATTTTGAATCAACATCCTGAAAAGGACTTAAAAACCTTTCTACTTTGAAATAAATTCAAACTTATCAGAAAGCAAGAACAGTACAGAGAACTAACACATGCCCTTGACCTGGGTTTACCAGCTGTTAATACTTTGTGTGTGTGTGTGTGTGTGTGTGTGTGTGTGTGTGTGTGTGTGTGTGTAGGTGTGTATGCATACCAACCCAGGATTACCCACTGCATTTAGTTATTCTGGAATATTCCTAGCCTTCCTTTTTTTAATTTTTTATTTTAGAGAGAGAGCACGCGTGCGAGCAGAAGAGAAGGGCAGAGGGAGGGAGAGACAGACGACAGAGAGACCGGAGAGAAGGGGAGACAGAATCCCAAGCAGGCTCTGCACCATCAGCACAGAGCCCCATGTGGGGCTTGAGCTCACCAGCTGTGAGATTGTGACCTGAGCCAAAATCGAGGGGCAGATGCTTAACCGACCGAGCCACCCAGGCACCTCTCAAGCTCTGTCACTATTGAATAGGTGGCCCAGAAATGGTATTTTTTTGCCCTCCCCCACCTCTGAGCTGCACCCCAGCCCCCAGAATGGTCTTTGGTTCTCTTCACCAAAGAACCCAGGGTTCCTTAGAGAGGAACCGGTTCCAAATCTGGATGCAGAAACCGGTCTGTCTGCATGTGGCAAATTCTTTTGTTGCCAGAAAGAACAGGTATGTTTTGAAATGTCACACAAATTCTAAAGAACCCAGTTTAACAGGGCTCCCACGGGCCGTGCTGGTGATTTGGTATCTGCTGAATGAATTAACAGTTAAGTTCATTAATATGAATTAATATGATTTCTGTTCTCCCATTACATAACCTACAAGTTGGGTCCTACCACCCACGGCCTTTGTTTCCAAGGTGCTGTAAGATGCACGTTCAGTTATAGCTGTTGGGTTTGTGTGGGGCAAGAAATGAATACCACATTAATGATTGCGTCCATTCGTGCGTACGTCCTGATTGCAGAAACGTTAAAATGGCCAAAATGGGGGCGCCTGGGTGGCTCAGTCGGTTGGGCGTCCGACTTCGGCTCAGGTCATGATCTCACAGTCCGTGCGTTTGAGCCCCGCGTCGGGCTCTGTGCTGACAGCTCAGGGCCTGGAGCCTGCTTCGGATTCTGTTTCTCCCTCTCTCTCTCGCCATCCCCTGCTCATGCTCTGTCTCTCTCTGTCTCAAAAATAAAAAAAAAAATAAAAAAATTTTTTTAAAAAGGCCAAAATGGAAGGAAAGACCGGATTCTCTCCATTTTGTGGATGAGGCAGCTGAAGCTTCCAAGATTCAGGCAAGAGACCCAACCTCACACAATAGCTAACATTTGATGCCTTCAAATGCTGCCCTTTCTGGCAAAATCTAGTAGCTCTTGAGAAATAAAAGCACATACATGGGTGAGTTAGGTGAATTCTGCTTTCTATTTTCAGTGCCCAAAGAAAGCACCCCACTCAGATCCAGGGTAAAAACAAATAACCTTGTTCGACCTCTCTGAGGTGCCTGCCACCTGCTCTAAAATACCTTTGTGCTGGCTTCTACTCCAGCCTTCTGGAAAATCAGTCCTTTCTCTCCTTTGGTTAATAACTCTAGGTCTCCCGTTTAAAAGAGGTGAGCGTAACAGCATCTGCCCCCACGGCCTCATCCCCCTACCCCCACCTCTCTCCAAGTAAGCCTGGGACCCTTCATTTTACCACCTGGATTCTTAGAGGAACCTGACTCTCCTTGTCCTTCCTCCCTTTGAAACCACCTGACAAAACATAACGTGGGTTACAGTTAAAACTCTTCAACATTAGAGCCTGTATCAGTTAGCTCCTGCTGCATAACAAATTACGTCAGACTTAGCGGGTTCAGACAGCAAACATTTATTATCTCACACTGTGAAGGTCAGCAGTGTGGGAGCAGCTTAGCTGAGTGGTTCTGGTTCTGGGTCTCAAGTGATTAGCCAAGGCTGAGGTCATCTGAAGGCCCAACTGGGGCTGGAGGAGCCACTTCCAAGATGGCGCCTTCACATGGCTGTTGGTTGGGCGCCTCAGCTCCTTGCCATGTGGGCCTCTCCATAGTGCTGACAACAGAAGACAGCTGGCTCTCCCAGGGAGAGAGAGGAAGAGAGCAAGAGAAAGTGACCAATCTCAGAAGTGACATACAGTCATTTGTAGTATATTCTATCAGTCATGCAGACCAGCCCTGGTTCACTGTGGGAGGTGACTATACAAGGGTGTGAACACCAGGAGATTGGGATCACTGGGGAACATCTCAGAGGCTGGGTACTTACAGAGCCCAGACCAAAGAAGGAATGGACGTGCACGTGGGCACAGAGTGCCCCCCGGGCTCCAGGCACTGGTATGAAGTAGATATGATTATCACCATTTTTCGGTGGAGGAAGCTGGACCAGGAAGGTAGAGTCACTTGTCTAAGGTCACACAGTAAATAGGAGAACTGAAATTTGCAAGGCAGTCATCTACTTCCCTGCCTACTTAAAAAAAAAAAATTATGTGCATATATATATATATATATATATATATATATATATATTAATAAACACACACACCACATAGAATAAAATCATGAACCCCATGGACCCAACACTCAGCTTCAGGAATGATAAACTCATGGCCAGTTCTTTGAATTATCCCCTGGTTATTTTGAAGCAAACTCCAGACATCACATCACATCACTTCAAGCATAATTTGATATGTTCTCCCTAAAAGAAAACTCATTTTTATTTTTAGTTTTTAAAGGACATTTTCTTTTTCTTTTTTTTTTTTTAAGTTTATTTATTTTGAGAGAGAGGACCAGAGTGCATGCAGGGGAGGGGCAGAGAAAGAGGGAGAGAGAATGCCAAGCAGGCTCTGCACTGTCAGTGCACAGCCTGACGTGGGGCTCGATCCCATGAACTGCGAGATTGTGACCTGAGCTGAAATCAAGAGGCAGACGCTTAACTGACTGAGCCACCCAGGTGCCCCGAGAAAGGTAATTTTTAAAAGCAGAACCACAGTAGCATTTCTCACTTAAAAATAATAATTCGCAAATACTGTGAAATACCCAGCCAGTGTCCAAAGTTTCTTGATTGTCTCGTAATTTTATTTACTTATTTGTTGGAACCGCAGCCCAGTAACATTCCCACGTTGCCGGATTCCTTAGGTCCTTTTAACCCATAGCCTTCCCAGTCTCCTTCTGTCTTTTCTAACCCTTTGCCATTGCTTTGATGGTCTGTAGAGCTTCCTCCGGTCTGGATTTTGTTTGTCCTTCAGTATTTTCCTTGGCCCCCTAGATTTCTTGCACATTAGTAGTTGGAGCCGGAGGCTGGATGGGATTCCGCTGTGGTTGATTTGACGCCAGTTTCAAGGGGCGGGGGGTGGGGTGTCCTTCCACCGGGGGCTCCTGATGCCTGCTTGTCCTCAGCTCTGTCCCTCCCTGAGTCCTCTCAGTGTGAACTGTAGTGATCTACAGTCTCCCCCCAATGACGTTTTGGTCATTGGCAGGTGTACATTACAGAGACAGGGCACATTGTGTGTTAGATTCTTGCCCTTCATTCTCCTGTGTTGTAGACACGATCGGGGTCATTCTCCTGTGTTGTAGACACAATCGCATCCTCTTTTTTTCTCCCATAGGTGAGCGGAGGGCTTGTAAGTATCAGATGAGTTGCAGATTGTTTCTCAGATGGTCCCACCGGTGGCCGGGCAGGAGCCTCTTCCAGCCGGTTTTTGAGTCTTTTGTCTGACTTCCGTGGTCTGTGACAGCCTCCTTGCTACCTGGGGTGTACGGATGCCCCGGGCTTGTGTGCGTTTGTCCATCTGTGCCTGGAATCCCCCGCGTGGAGTCCAGAGGTCAGCGTCTGGGTGCGTCTCTGGCCTCAGCTCCCAGGTTCTGTGGCCACACAGTGTGTCAGGTGGACCCGGACTCATCTCTTAGTGGATGTATTGGGGGGAGGGGTTTCACCAATGTCTGTGGCTCAGTGGGGGGCAGCTGACAGGTGCGGCAGCCTGGAAACTCTAGGCTGAAATGAAGGACTTGGGTTCTGGTGCAGAGTCTGCCGCTCAGAGCAGCTGCTAGCACTTAGCGAGCCTTCCCGACCCTTCTTTGAGCAGACCCGCTTCCCTCCGGGGCGTGAAGCCAGAGAGAGGGGAGGTGGGGCCTGATTCCAGCTGCCGTTACCTGCATAAATGCTTCTTTGCTCAGAGCCTGGGGCGATTCACTTCACCTTGCTTCCTGGCTTCCTCATCTGCAAGATGCCTCTCTGTCCGCTTCCTACCTGGCTTCCTTGGGCTCATTTGTCCCAAGGTGGGTGTTATGGGTTGACTCGTCTCCTCTTCCCCCAGAAAAGACCTGTGGAAGTTCTAACCTCTAGTCCCGCAAAAGGTGAGCTTATTTGGTAAGAGGGTCTTTGCGTTTGCAGATAGGATTAGTTAAGATGAGGTCACACTGGAGCAGGGTGGGCTGCTAATGCAGAGTGACTGGTGTCCTTATAAAAAGCCAACCCCGGGAAGGCAGGCTCGTTGAGGACGCCGTGCGACACTGGGGGCAGAGATTGGGGTGAGGCAGCCACAAGCCCAGGCACGCCACCAGAAGGTAGAGGAGCGGCACGGGACGGACGGATCGTCCCCCACGGCCCTCAGCGGGAACCAGCCCGGTCCACGCTGTGAGTTTGGATTTCTGGCCTCCGGGTGGGCAGGGAGAACTTTCTGTTGTTTTAAGTCACCCCGCTGCTGGTGCTTTGTTCACAGTAGCTCCAGGAGACGAATACAGCGGGTGGCGGCTTTCCCCGGTTCCTGCCACCCCCAGGTTGCTCTGAGGCCCCAGCAGCACTGGCATCACCTGGATGCTCATTGAGATGCAGACTCTCGCCCCACCCCCGCCCCGGACCTCCCGAATCAGAATCCTGGGAACGAGGGACCCAGGTGATCCGTCTGAGGAAGAAGGGGGTGGAATGGCGAGTCCCCGACGCACTGTGTCTGGGAGCAGCTGGCATTTATTGAAGCCCCGCTGCCCGCCAGGCAGTGCCCCAAGCCCTCAGGGACATTATCGTCCCCTCGTGGGTTCCCCGCGTCCCCCTGGAGTCAGCGCTGCTACCGTGCACGTGCTGCTCCGCTTGGGGCACGTGATTTACGTGAACTACGCCTGATTGGCACCCCACCCCCACCCCAGCAGCCCTTCTCACCCCGTTTCATGGGTGAGGAGAACGGGACTCTCACAGAGAGGTTAAGCCACCTGCTCAGGGTCACCCAGGTCTTCGGTGGTGGAGCTGGGAGGTGAACCCGGCCAGACCTCTGATCCGCGTGTCCCAACTTGTACCCAGAGCCGCTACTCCCCCACTCCCCCCCACTCCCCCTTCTTTGGGAGAGCTCCTGAGGGCAGCTCTCATTTCCCCATTTCTTTTCTCTCGCTTGGAAGTTGTGGTAAACTACACATCATGTAAAATTGGCCATTTTTAACCATTTAAAGTGAACGATTCTGTGACAGGCGTGGAACCATCACCACTGTCTGGTTCTAGAACCTTTGCATCCCCCCAAAAGGAATCCCCCTTGCCCATTGAACACAAACTCCCTGTTCCCCTGTCCCCCTGCCCCCTGCAGCCTCTCCTGTGCTTGCCGTCCCTCTAGATTGGCCTGTTCCGGATGTTTCCCAGGAGTGGAATCCTACCCTATGTGCCCCGGCTGCTTTGGCTCAGCATTTCCATTTGTTTTCCAGGTTCCTCTGCGTTGTAGCAGGTGTTAGCCCTTCGTCCCTTCTTATTTTTCATGTTTTTTATTGTGGTTACATATGCATCATCTAAAGTGAACCATTGTGACCATTTCCAAGTACAGCTCGGTGCTGGTAAGTACGTTCACACTGTTGTGCAAGCGTCACCACCGTCCGTCTGCCAAACCGAAACTCGGTACACATTGAGCAATGACTCTGTTCCCTCGCCGTCCTGCTTTGCTGGCTGTGTGAACCTTCCTGCTCTAGATTCCTCGTGCAGGTGGATCCGACAGTATCTCTGCCTTTCTGTCTGGCTTTTTTCACTTAAGCCTCACGCTTTCAAGGTTTGTCCTCCCGATGGCCTGTGTCCATGCTTCCTTCCTCTCTCTGGCCGTATAAGGTCCCGCTGTGTGGATCGGTCCTATTTTGTTCATCTACCTAGCGCTGGACACGTTTCGGCCATCGGGAAGGTTGCTGCTGTGCAGACACACGTGCAGGTTTTTGCTGGAAGACAGGTTTTCCGTTGTTTTGGCTTCCAGTTGTGAAAACTCTAGGCTCTGTGGCTGGGGGAGGGGAGGGTGTCTCTGCCTTGGTGCCCTCCTGGGAAAGAGGGGAGGATCCCCCCAGAGGGCCCGCATGGGCCGATCAGCCAGGGGCCCACTGACTTGTCTCTGGGGGGTCCACTTTAACTTGCTGCTAAGCCTGTCCAGCCTCTAAAGTTGGGATGCCTCTTTAAGAAGAAATAAAGAACAGAAACAAGTTACAACCCTGGCGACCAGAGGGAAGTCTGGTTATTTTGTTTGTTTGTTTAAATTTGCTAAAACACTCAGACTTCTGTCGTGCTGATCTTTGAATCCAAGCCGTGAGGACATAGCGGTCCGCATCTGTGTAGGCGTCCCAACTGTCTGAAAACCTGCCTGTCCCGGGCTCAGTTGACAGAGGTGGAAGGGGGACATTGTCATTTGAGGCAACGAGGGACTCTGCGGGACAGAGGTGTGAACACTACCTCTGGGGCATTCTGGAGAAGAAACCTCCGATTCTCTGCAGACGGTTCGCCCCCCTGGCTGGCCAGGCCCACGGGGTTTCAGAAGGGCACAGAGGGGTCCCCGCTTTTAGAGGCCGGAGGGACCCGCACCTGTTTTTTTTTTTTTGCTCCTGGAGCTGAGTCCATGTTGAGGAAGGAGTAGGGAGGGCCCCTTGATTGAGAGGAGCCCACGAGTCCCCTGAGGTGTAGTTAAAATGCAGATGGGGGCTCAGGAGGCCTGGTGGGGGTCTGCTGATCACACGTTTCCAGCCAGACCCCAGCAGTCGAGGGGAGCGGATGAGGGATGGGCAGGCGGCGTTGCGCCTGGGGGTCCCCTTCCTCCCACGTCTTCGTGCTGGCACGCTGCTGGGAGCGGAAGAGACACCTGACTCTAAGTGGGCGTCGGGGCTGAAGAAATAAATAGCACGCTGCTCATTTTTAACAGTTGGGGGAAAACCTCTGACAGAGGATGTCTAAAAGGAGCATCCCCAGCCCAGGCTTTCTCCCCGCCCCCCCCCACCCCCCCCCAACAAATTGTAACCATGAATGAGAAACAGAGTGATTAGCCACAGCCACCTCATGCCCCCTCTGGTCTGGTGTCCTAGGGATTTCCTGTCCAGGAACCTCAGGCACCTGGGGCAGATGTTGTCCTCCCATCTTACAGATGAGTAAACCAAGGCCCTGAGCCTCGGCCAGGGCCGTACATTCACTCGGCAAGGATGGAGTGCGAGCGTGGGTCTAGGCTCTCTGGCTCTCCCTGCCCCCACTGTCTGGGTGGGGGCTGGGCAGGCATTTATGTTGCAAGTAGGAGTGGCCTTTTGTTGGTTGGTTGGTTGGTGGTTTCTTTCTTTCTTTCCTTTTCTTTTCTTTTTTTTTTTTTGTGCGAGGAGCTGGTAAGCCCAGAAGAAAGGACCTGCTTTCTGGAATTTTCCTCATGCATCCAACTGTAATGGTCAATTACTCAGTTGGGGATTTTTAGGTCTGGATTTTTATTGTGACCACAGATAACCCCCAGAATATCAATTCGTGGGCTTGGTTTATTCTTGCCTCAATGCAAAGTTGAGGTTGCCTCTGATTTCTTTTTCTACTTTTTAATTTTAATTTACATAAAAGTACAGAGAACAGTGAGCCTCCATTGGGATCAGCACGTGGCCAGTGTTAGATCCTCACCCCTGCATCCACTCCAGCCCCTGGGTCGTTGGGACGCAAATTCTAGGCACAACCTCATATGCTTGGTTGGTTGGTTGGTTGTGGCAGAGTAAGCCGAGGAGTAAAGATACGGTCTTTCCTCAGCCTTTGTCCCAGTGAAAAGCAGAGCTTTCCCCAGTGTCTGAAGGATGATATATAGGACATATATAGGATATATATGATACATATATATGTATATTTTATAATCTAATTAAATATATATAGTTTCTGTTTTTAAGTATGCTTCATGCCCAGTGGGGAGCCCAATATGGGGCTTGAACTCACGACCCTGACATCAAGAGTCGGATGCTTCACTGACTGAGTCACCCGAGTACCCCTGAAGGAGGAGGTTTTAAATTAAAGGAAGAGAACGTAAAATACAATGTTTGCTGAGGAATTCAAGCTGGAGATAGTCTTTAAAAACCAGAGCATGATTTTCAAAGTAATTTAAACAAACACAAGACAATTTTTTAAGATACTGTTCAATCTCTGCTGAATTTGGGATTAAACCAACCTTTCCCCTCAAGTCAGACCTGCCTTAGAAGTGTATGGGAGGGGCGCCTGGGTAGTTCGGTCGGTTAGGCGTCTGACTCTTGATTTCAGCTCAGGTCATGATCTCACAGTTTGTGACATCGAGCCCCCTGTCGGGCTTTGCACTGATAGCCCGGAGCCTGCTTGGGATTCTCTCTCTCCCTCTCTCTTTCTCTTTCTTTCCCTCCCCTGCTCACCTTCTCAAAATTAACCTTAAAAAAAAAAATGGGACAGGGGACTTGTGTCCTTGTGGGACCTCCCCCTATTTTATTTTATTTACTTTGTTTAGACACAGCCTCTCCCCAACCCCCATCCACCACCCTCTGTGTCCATTTTTTAGAGCAGTTTTAGGTTTACAGAAAAATTGAGCAAACAGTACAGAGTCCCCATGAGCCCTCCCCCGCCCCAAAGTTTCCCCTATTAACAGCTTGCATTAGTGTCTTGGATGTGTTACAAACCAACACGGCATTGTTACCTACAGTCCCTTGTTTACATGAGGGTCCGTGCTGGTGGTGGGTATTTTCTAGGCTTTGACATAAGCATAATGACATGTATCCACCATTGTGTCGTGGAGAGTATTTCACTGCCCTGAAAGTCCCCGTATTCTTCTCTCCCTTCCCCCCACTGTTCACAAACCCTAGCAACTTTTTTTTTTTTTTTTAACTGTGTCTACCATTCAGTTTTTCCCAGAATGTCCCTAGTGTTGGAGTCCTACAGTAAGCAGCCTTTTCACACTGGCTTGATTTTGTAACATGCATTTAAGGTTCCTCTTGGCCTTTTCATGGCTTGAGAGCTCATTGCTTTTTAGGGCTGAATAACATTCCCCTGTGTGGAAGGACCCCCAGCCGATCGATTCACCTATTGAGGACATCTTGGGTCACTCGCAGTTTGGGGCAGTGATGCATAAGGTTGCTCTAAATATCTGTGTCCTGTGGTAGGTGTGGACTGAAGTTTTAGACTCATTTGAGTAAATCCTGAGCAGCGTGATTACTGGATTGTATCACATGCAGAGTTTTTAGGGTGATTTGCAAAGATTTCTCTGGTCAGGAGCTTCAAGCAAAACTTTTCAAAGGTATGATGTACATTAAGTACGCTAAAGTAGATGGTTTGAACTTTTTTTTTTAAGTTTGTTTATTTTGAGGAGGAGAGAGACGGAGAGAGAAAGAATTTCAGGCAGGCTCTGCACCATCAGTGTAGAACCCAATGTGGGGCTCGAACCCAAGAACCGTGAGATCATGACCTGAGCCGAAGTTGGATGCTTAACCATCTGGGCCACCCAGGTGTCCCTGGTTTGAACTTTTATACGTGTATCCCCACGAGATGGAGATACAGAGTGTCTCCAGCACCTTGGTCACCTTCTCAGTCACCCTCCCCTCAACCATCCCCAGAGAAAAAGATGCTCTGATTTCTAGCACGATCCATTGGTTCTGCCAGCCAGCCAGCTCCCAACCTGCAGCTTCTGAAAGCAGATGTTTTGTGGGGGGTGGAGGGGGGAGGTGGAGGGGGGAGGTGGGGGGCCATTAGTAGCAATTAGCTTTATTTTGGTTTGTTTTTAAAAATTTTTTCACTTTTATTTATTTTAGAGCATGAGCTCTCCAGTGAACAGGGAGGGAGGGAGACAGAATATGAAGGAGAGAATAAGAATCTCAAGCAGGCTCCCTGCTCCGCGTGGAGCCCGACACAGGGCTTGTTCGTACAACCCTGGGATCCTGGCCTGAGCCGAAATCGAAATCAAGACTCAGATGCTCAACCCACCGAGCCAGCCAGGCGCCCCTATTTTGATTTGTTTTGAATAGCGCCCCGTATCATCATTGTTCATGCCGGTCTGGGGCAGAGGCTGGCATACTTCCTGGGTAAGAACATTGTCGACTTGGCAGGCTAGCGAATGAGTAAGCGTGGCTGTTCCAATAAAACTTTACTTAGAAGACAGGAAGTGGGCCAGATTGGGCTCCTGGGCCAGAGTTTATGAGCCCAGGGTACAGTGGTGCTTTTCCTTTGCAAAATTCAGGTCTGGGCTGCGCTGCAGGCCCGGCCCCGCCTGCCCTGGGAGGGGGTAGTAGCCTGGCGCACACCTTTATGCTTCCTCAGGTGGCTTGCACGCGCCTTCAGGGCCGAGAACCTTCCACATCCCCTCCGAGGGGAAGACCGCAGCTGTGGGGCACAGAACTGTGAACATGGATTTACGCTAAAACACACGCCCGTAAGGACTTGACCCCCCACCCCCCTGCCTTGACCACATCTGAAGCAATTTCATTTCCCCTCCCCTCCTCTCCTCCTCCTCCTCCTCCTCCTCCTCCTCCTCCTCCTCCTCCTCCTCCTCCTCTCCTCTGGGCCTGGCCTGCCGAGGGTGGCCTACCGAGCGGAAAGTGCTACCTGTTCAAGCTGAGGAATGGAGAAGGTTCTTCGGTGAAATGGAGGGATGGGGGGCAGGCTGGATCTGGAGAGGTCAGGAGTCTCGGGGGATCCCTGCAGAGACAAAGGTCTGCCCCTGGCTAGTGAGAGAGAAAGTTGTGGTCTTGAGGGGAATTTCACAGCTGGGTTCCTTGGAGGTAGATGGGTTTCGAGTGACTGAGGGCTGAGGTAAGCCGGTCACGGTCTGTGAGCACGATCTGTGTTTCAAGCACTTTTGACGTGCCACCTTCCACTTGATCTTTTAATAGCTAGGATGTGGCTGGTGTTGGCATTCCCATTTTACACAAGTGGAGATTGAGTGCCCAGAGGTTGCGTGGCTGAGGGAGGGCAGCGGAGCCGCTCCGAGGTCGGAGTGGGATTTGAACGCGGGCAGTCTGGCACCTCAGGACTGGTTGCCTCTCGAGGGGCAAGCGGGTGGGTGCCTGGGAGGGTGGAGTTCGAAGCCAGTGGCCTTGGGATGTGGAGGTGACTGTCAGGGTGCTCTATGGCCATGGAGGTGGCAGAGAGAACCCCGGGGGGTGGCAGGCTGCCCCCCCCTCCCCCCACCGTCCCCCGGCAGGGAAAGGCAGACAGGTGAAAGCCATGGCCCTCACTGCTCTCAAGACCAGGAAGCTCCCCCTGTGAGTGCTGGCGGGGGACAGAGGCGGACCGAAGGAGGGTTTGGAGGGCGGCCCAGAGGACAGCCTGCATCGGACAGGATGAAAGCCGTATTTGAGGGTGCAGGAGGCATCCTTTTTTACTTTGGCCTTTGAATAATGATGGCCACGATAATAGTACTTACCATTATAAATTAAGGAAATCATTTGACGGGTACCTAACTAAGCAGAACCTTCCAACAATGGGAATTTTTCTGCATTTGTTAGGAAACCACAGCCAAAAAAAGTGGGTGGGCAGGGGATTTATTCGAATGCATGAACTTCCAGGTTTTAGCCTGGATCCGTGGACGTGGGTGGGTGTCTCCTACGTCTTTGAGGTCTACACTGTTCTACAACATAAACTCAACTCCATGACTTGGCACGACAAATATTTGCTGAGAATCTTAAATGCCAGGTACGATTATCAGGCATGTAAAATGATCTCAAACATGGCTTTTTCCCTGAAAGAACTTTCATTTCTGGAAAGAGGACTTCTTTATCTTCAAGGTGGAGGCATTAAGATTGTATTAAGACATTTAGTTAAAAGATTCTCGAGATTTAAGGTTAGGGGCGCCTGGGTGGTTCAGCTGATTAAGCATCTGAGTCTTGATCTCAGCTCAGGTCATGATCTCAAGGTTTGCGAGTTCAAGCCGCGCGTCGGGCTCTGTGCTCTCTGCTTCGGATCCTGTCTCCGTTTCTGGCCCTCTCCATTCACGTATGTGTACTCCCTCACGAACATTTAAAAAAAAGATTTATGGTTAAAAGGGCGTCAGAGACTGCTGAGGGTCTTATGTTCGGGAATATTCCAGATCTGGACAATCTATGAGATCACATCTGATTCTTCAGGGCTAGGTACATGTCCCCGGCTGGCTTGCACCCCAGCCACCAGGAGAGCTCAGGATATGAAAGGGACAGAGGAGAAGTGTTCTGGCGAATGGCCGGTGGTTTGGCACCTCTCGCTCCTCCTCTGGAACACCAGGAGTAAATTTAGAAGCCACTATGAATTCCGGTTCTCAATCAGTTCACGTTCCCTTGAGAGTCAGAAACCGCACAATTACACAGGAACCCAGTTCGCTTATTCTGTGCGGTCCTTCTTGGAAAGAATGAGCAGGTGCCTGCCTGATGCCACTGCCAGTTAGAGGCTCATGGGCCAATATGAAACACGGCCTGTGATATTTTATTAATCGTATCAGTCTCTGTCCTTTAAAAATATTTTCCCGTTGCAACTTTTAATTTCTGGCTTCTCTTGCAAATACCAGATCCAGCAGAGCTGGGTGAGGAGGCCTGCCCCTTCCTCCCCTCCCTCCAGAGCCCTGGCTGGTGCTTTACCTGCCAACCACCGTCCCCCTTGCAGGGCTGCTTTCTCCATCTTGGCTGCTTGTTTCTTCCCGTGCTCTATCAAAGTACATGCCAGAAGGGTCCCCTACCTGGTCCGTGTCACCCACCACCAGCACCTGCCTGACCCCTATAGGTCTTTGTTCTCTCTGCCCTGGATACATGGGTGGCCTCGTCATCCATCTAACCTTGGGTCTCTGGTCTCTCAGACTTTTTTCTTTATAAATTGCTGCGAGACGAGTCAGGATTTCCCTCTCTCCAGGAACACGCGTTCCCCGGTGACACGAGACTGCACCCATGGGCTGCACGTGGACTGCTCTGTTACTGGTGGAATAACCCAACCTTTACCTTTAGGGAACTGGTCCTTATCACTGCCAGGTGGGGAGGCAGTGACCACTGTCCTGTTTCACTTCAGAGGTACCCAAGTTTCGAAGAAGGCAAGTGATCTTTGAAATCGAGTTAGGGGAAAGTACTGGATTCTTCGAGAGGGGAGAGATGCTAGTATACTAATGACTGTTTCAGAACTTGTGACTTACGGACGTTTGCAGAGCTGCGGCCTCAGTCGGGCTCGCAGTGCACTGGGGACAACGCGGAAAGTCAGAACCCACAGAGTGAGCTCGGTGACTGCCCTCTTGGCCTTTGCAGTGAGGGGGCTTCTGGGTTCTTTCCTAGGCACCCGTTGGCCACCTTTTTCCATCTGTTTTTCCGAGTGAGCGCCATCATCACCTATGTGTGCTGTGACTGGTTCAGTAGAAGCTTTGTGGGCTGCTTTGTCACCGTGCTTCTCCTCCTGTCCTTTGACTTCTGGTCTGTGAAGGTAAGGCCCCTTCGCTCATGATGCCGTCGTTCCAGAAACACAAGGGCTGTGTTTCTAGATGGTGACCCTCCGGCGGCACGTGGCCGATTTGAGCCGAGAGGTACTTTCCTTGAAACTGCAAATACATACTGAGCCGACATTACTTGAAATTCAAGTTAAAACCCGTTGTTCAGAGTTGAACGATGGTTCTGGTCCCCACTTGTCATCGCTGGAAGGACGTGTCTTATGCAAGTGACCGCTCCACCTGGCTTTGGATTTTTGGCAAACCTGGCATACATTTAAAATATGCCACATATTTTTGGAGGGGGGGGTGTGTGTGGTGGTGGGGGGAGTCACTTACAGGTAAACTGAGTTGAAAATTAGGAGACTCCCACGGATTCTCAGAACCTGCCACGGTTCAGTTCCCCTCTCCCCCTACTCCCGGGACAAGTTCAACACGAACAGACTTTTGTCTGTCCGTGAAAAGACGACTCGTTCTTTACGGCGTGCCTGGGGTCCTTCTGTCCATGTCCCCCAGAACGTGACCGGGAGACTGCTGGTGGGCCTCCGCTGGTGGAACCACATAGACGAAGACGGGAAGGGCCGCTGGATTTTTGAGGCCAGAAAGGTACCGTCCGCTCCGGGTCCGCCTCGCAGCGGGGACGTGGCTGTGGAAGTTTGCGAGGGTCCCCTCTGGGCTCCATGCGGGTCTGGTGGCCGCCGCATGCAAAGAGCGAGAACGGGAGTGCGCTCCCGTTGAAGACGGGGCCCTCCCTCCCCGGCAGGCGTCCCCGCAGCGCAGCGTGGCCACAGAAGCGGAGGCGCGCATCTTCTGGCTTGGCCTCGTCATCTGCCCGCTGATTTGGACCGTGTTCTTCTTCAGCACCTTGTTCTCCTTGAAGCTCGAGTGGCTGGTAAGGCACCGCCCGGCCCTGGCGTGGCTTCGCCATCTGCGTGCAACAGGGGGCACGAGCGGGTTCCGTTGTCGTCTGCCAATTGGTTGGAAACCGCTTTCCTAGATGGTTCACGTACCGGGCCATTCACCCATTTAGCGTGTGCCATTCGCCGGGTTTCCAGGGGATTCACTGTGGTGCCGTCAACACCAAGCCAGTGTGGGGGTAGTTTCATCCCCCCAGAAAGAAACCCTGTACCTTTTTGCCCTCACTCCCTCCTGGCCCTGCTCCTCGTTCTTCTGTTTCAATAGGCTCACCTATTCCAGGTACTTTCTATAACTAGAATTCTAGAACATGATTGCTTGTGATCTTCTCTCACTTAACATGGGATTTTCAAGGTTCGTCGGTGTTGCAGCATTTATCAGTATTTCTTTCCTTTTCTATGGCTGTGTAATAGCCCCCTCTACGGCCACGCTACGTTTGCTTTATCCACTCCCCCACCGATGGCCATGGGCTGGATCTTTTGGATGCGTAGGAATAATGCTGAGGAAGGAGTTGAAAGCAAAGCATGTGCTAGCCTACTCTGGAACCCTTCCTCAATAGGAATAAGCTCACCTCAGAGTTATGAAGTTTCATTTCAGTTTTCTTACCATCTCAGTGCTGTGATCTGCCTCACTTACTGGGAAAACAAAATACCCACAGACCGTAGGAGCAGCAGTATAATTAAAAGCAGGGGCTCTGGAGTTTGGATGCTGGTCCAGCCCTGCATCGGCTCTGGGACTGTGCTCAACTTTGGTTCTCTGGGCTTCACTTTCTTCCCTGTAAAATGGGATGATAATGGCACCAACCTCTTGGGTTGTTGACAAGGTACCTGTGATGATCGGCGAGTGCTCAGAGAAGGTTGGCTGTGACTAGGTACAGGCCAGAGTTGCTTCTATGTGGTTTGGGGGGAGTGGGTGGGTGGGGTTCAATATATGCTCTTAAAAGAATTTGCTTTGTCTGAGCGCAGGCCCTTGTGATAGCTGGGATTTCTCTCCAAGCTGCTAACCTCTATGGCTACGTCCTTTGTAAGATGGGAGGTGAGAGGGACATCAGCAAAATCACAGCCAGTTTTCTGTCCCAGATGGTGTTCCAGACGGTGAGTTACTAGAGTCTTCCTCCCGGACCCCTGCACTCCAGACGCCGAAAGGGAAGGAGGCCCACTAGCCAATGCCATTTTAACATTTTCTGTATCAACCAAGCTACCCTGTCAGTACCCCCCAAAAATACCACACAAAAATATTTTTTTAACTTTGCATATATTTCTACACGTGAGAGTAATCTTTGAAATTTGACCAGGCTCTTCTTACAACTGGTTGAACCATCTTAAAATCTGACCAGGGCTGCTTTAGACCAAGACATTGAGCGATGAGCTCTGTGGGCTTTTGGTTACATCGTGGGTTTGCTCTGGCCCCTGAATCAGCAGAATCGGGCCCCTCACTTGTGAAGACAAAGCCACAGCTGACTTTTCCCCTTGCAGGCCAGCCCAAGGGACTTCCAGAAGCCTGGCCTCAAGGGGCTGGAGATTCACAAGCATTAGGTAAGAGGTGGGATCAAGGTGGGGGCCTGGGCACAGAGCCAGGGGCGAGCCAGCCTGTGTCCTCCGGGTTTTGCAGGCCTCCTCCCTGCCCTTTCCTCACACTGAACACATACAAAATCAACCATATGTGCAGGCATGAAGGGAGGGGGCAGGAAATGAGAGAAAGGGAGAGAACGAGGGATTTGCCCATCTGTCTGCCCAAGCCCCGAGAGAGATGGGAAACGGGAATTCACTCTTCCCTCGGTGTCCATTCCTGCACATCTCCTGGCAATGAAGAGAATTCTAGAATTTACATGGGTGTCTCCTTTTATGTAATTAAAAAAAACCAAAAACCCTATAAGCTGTCTTATAGGATGCTGTAAATTACTGGCTATAGTGTGCACTAGGTACAGACACAGATGACCTCTTCTGTTTCCATGGGTGATTTAAGAGCTTTTCAAGGGCTTCTGGGGACTAATTTTTCCCTCATTCTGAAGCAGCATTTGGACTGTGCTACTTGAAGCCATGACTGGGTTTTGCAGTGAAGCCACACATCCATCACCGGGGTTCTTTTTTAGGCTTATCTTCTGAGGCAGCAGTGGCTTGAGGGAGAAGTTCTGTAACTGCACAAGCTTCCAGCAGAGAATTCCCAGACCAATAAGCCGTTGGCTCTTTCCTGGAAGCAGGCCTTGGGGGAGAGGTTTGAGGTTCTTATTTTTAAGAGGCGTGTTTGTAAAGAATGCCTTTATGTGTGTTGAAAAGTATACAAATCCTATGACTCAAGCATCTCTAAAAAAATGACTTCATGCCATACCAGAGTCTGGTCCCTTTCTGCCTGTGACCCCACTCTGTCCCCATGCTGCTCAGGCTGGAGTGCAAGTGCGGCTTGCGTCTTGAATGTTCTCTTGTGTTTCAGGAGCTGATGAGGTGCTCTTCTTTTGGCTGATGGAGACCACAGAACTCCTGGATTTCTGGAACACGAGACACAGAAGCAGTGATGATGAGGCAGTGTCTCCGGCAGCTGTGCCTGTGCTGGTGAGGGCTGAACCCCCAGACGGCCTAACTCCCAAAACAGCCCTGTTCTGCTGCTGCCCTAACTCTTCAAAAGCGCTCATCCATGGTCCTATCTGGCTGAAGTCTCCCATCGGCTCATTCCACAGATCAAGAATCCTGGGAATGCTGGTATTGGCCCCGGACACCATCTTCCTAGGTAAAAGGAACTCTACTGTGTGCCATGAGCCTATACGCTTTAACAACTTACTGCTCCCAGCCCCCCTAAAATCCAGGCTTCCAATGGCAGCCCACCAATGTAGTCAGGTCGGCACAGGTTTGTTTTTTTTCCTTTAACCAGTTTCTCACAGACACCTGGCTTCCTGGGCTGAGGGTCATCCCAGCCCCTACTAGCCCTCCTGTCCCCACCCGAGGCTGCATGGCAGTGACCCTAATGCTCCACAGATGACCCTAGACAGGATCTTCTCCCACTCAGCCCCACAGCCCTCTGAGTTCCCGGGACTCGCATGCACACGTACTTTGAATGATACCTCTGTAGGCTAAAGCAGCTGGGGAATCCGGTGCATCAATCAAAAAAGACTGTCCTTTGTCACAACTCTTACCTTAAGGAGATAAATGAAAAAACATCGGTGAAGACAGAGGCCACACGAACTGGGGGTTCTTTCTGGTCGTGTGACCTTAGGAAGGCCTTGAGCCTCACCGGACAAGAGCAAAGCTGAGAAACACACAAAATGAACAGCAGCGTACAAGACGTGGGTTCCACCGGGTGCGTTTTCCACGGCAGCGGCCACCTGTCTGCTGGGCTTTCCCAGCACCCTCCCAAGGACACACAGTGGGGTCCTAGGATCCAGGTGCCACGGTGCAGGGACCTCTGGCAGTGGTCGGAGACCCTGCCAGGCAGGTGCTCTTTTCTTCTCCCCCTATCCTGGGCAGAACCCCATCAGCCTACCCAGCACTGCTGGAGAAGCAGGTCTGTGGTTCTGCTCCCCAACCTTAGGTGGGCCGTGGCAAGGCCAAGTGCCGAACTATCCCTTTCTCACTTCCCCTCTTACTTGGGCACAGGGCCAGGGAAACCGAGCTGGCGGGGGGGGGGGGGGGGGGGGGTGTGCAGGGAGGATCCAAGAGGAGAGGGGGGTGGCAGAGGTGGAGCCCAGATGAGCCCGGGCTACCCTGGGACCATGGCAGAAATGGGGTAGCTAGACTAGGTCTGGGGAATCCCAGCACAGTCCCGTGATGGCCACGATGTTCTTAAGTCTTCCCTTCCCCAGTAGGCCCTCCCCTTCCAAAGGTACCCTGGTTCATTCCCCATTTTCAAGGCTCCCCTTTCCTCTGACTGTGCTCTAAGAACAGTCCTGTCAGAAGAGCTTGTTGCTGAGGCTTTCTGGTGTCCTCTGGGGACATCGATGCAGCAGCAGCCCCCCCGGCAGGGATGGGGGGCATTGTTATCACCCCCTCTTACAGATGTGGCTGTCAGGACTTGGAGCCTCCAGCCGGCGGTGGGGAGAAGCAGGACTCTGAGGCCGGGGAGGGGCTGAGAACCCCAGGGCCAGTGAGGTGGCCTTACCTCCTGCCCCAGGGCTCCCACCCAGGCTGGACCGCAAGCTTCATCCCTTCCTGTCTGTGTCCGGGCATCCACCTTGGCTCCCGCTGGACAAAAGAGTTCACGAGGGTCACAGTGCCCTCACCGCCTTGTCCTCCTTTCCACTGTACGAACGTGCTAACCCCCCTTCCTCACTGGTCTCCTGATTTCAACGACAAATGAGGCTCGGGGACATGTAACGTCACACGGTACTGCTCCCTAGAAGACACTTCATTCTCTTAGCTTCAGACTGAGCCGCAGCCGCCCCCGAGGGCCTCTGCTAGCAGCTCTTGTAAAGTGCTAGAACTTTGCTTCTTTGTGACTAGTGGACGGAGTCAGGCAGGAGGGCAGCTGCCTCCCTCCCTCACAGGGGCTGGGACCTGCACACTGGCTTGGGGCTCCCCGAGCCTGGATAGGCTCTTCCGGGCCCCTCCCATCCTATCATAGGGATCTGAGGGACCTGGCCTCCAGCTAGGGGACAGGCTCACAGCAGTGGGTACGCCCGGAGCCACTGCCCAGCCTGTCCCTCAGCAGCACCCCTGTGCTCCAGCTGCCGCTGGGGACCTTTAGCAGGAGACCTGTGCTCTGACCACCCGAGGGAAAAGGGTGAACTCAGCACCATGCCTGGCCGGCGCACAGTGGTTAATCTCCCTGGGTGTTTGCCCCTCCCTAAAAGAACAGCTGGGATTTCCTGTGGTACCTGGGGTCCCCCAGCGCAGAGTGCTTCTCAAGGGGGAGCAAAGGCTCCCAGGATATTCTCCTGGGCCCCAGGGTTCCAGAGAGGCACGCAGTCCTGGGGCGGCCCCACCTCCTTCCAGCCCCCCAACAATCTGGCCTGCCTGGGCGTGGCCCACACAGCTCCCCAGCCTGCTGCCAACCCTCAAGCCTCCCCTGCCTCTAAGAAGCAGCACGGGAGTAGGAACCTGGCCCTCCCCACACCCGTGTCTCCCATGGTCATCATGGCTGCCCATCGGCCCCAGCTCCTAGATGGCTGGGACCTCAGCCAACTTTCTCCCCAACCATCAAGTCCTGTCCCCTTCCCTCTCCTGCACGTCCCTTCCTCCACATGGCAACGCCCAGCCCCAGGCAAGTCCTACCCTCCTCCCCACTCCCCTGCAGAGCCGCCTGCAGGTCTCCCTCTCAGCACTCGCCCCTGTGCCCTGGCTCAGGGTCTGTTTCTCATTTCCCAACTGCTGCAGGTCCAGCAGCCAAGCTTGGCTGCAAAGCTGTCCACACCCGGGCTCCAGCCTGCCTTCCAGCCTTCGCCCCTTGGCTTCCTGCAGGCCCAGGCCCCTCTGCTCGTGCTCCCACCCCACGGCTTCTGCAAGTCCCCGGCACAGCCGACATACCCAAGTTCAACTCTGTGGTCCCCGGGAAACAAATGTGGAGGCAGGTATAACTTAAAAGGTGTGGACTGCCCTCCCCACCATGCCACTTAGCAACAGTGAACACACAATGGGGATGGGGTCCACCATTCCCTCCTCCAGGCTCACTGCAGCTCACGGGGTTGTCTAGAGGGGATGCGCGGGACTCTGGCATTAAAAACGGGGCATTTGTGGGGCACATGGTGGCTCAAGTGGGTTAAGTGTCCCACATGAGCTCAGGTCGCAATCTCGCGGTCTGTGAGTTGGAGCCCCGCGTCGGGTTCTGTGCTGATAGCTCGCAACCTGGAGCCTGCTTCGGATTCTGTGTCTCCCTCTCTCTCTGAACCTCCCCTGCTCTTGCTCTGTCTCTGTATCTCAAGAATGAACATTAAAATAATCTTTTTAAAAAGGGGGCATTTTTTCATGCAACATAGCCCCTGAAGGCAGACCAACACCCTCACCTAGTGCTGAGAGACAGGGCCCTCGGTGCTGTGCCGGACCTCCCAAGAGGCAGAAAGTCTTCCTAAGGGGTTTTCCAGGCTAATTGTGTTCAGGACTTTCACCTCAGAACCTAATTCCTGAGATGGGACCGCCCAGCATACCCCTGCCCAGTCCCCCTCCGGCCCCCTCGCCTTGGGTGAATTCCTCTCCCATGGCCTCCCGGCATCTTGCAGACAGTCGTGACCCAAGTTCCAGGCCCCACGCGGCCCCCTCGTGACCCAGAGGGCCTACGGTTTCCCTCGCCTGGAGGTGAGCACCTGAAAGCAGGCCCTTCATCTGTGGCCCCCACGGTCGCGGCCGTGCGGGGTGTGAACACCCCGCTTGGCGACACAAAGTTGAAATCGGCGCTCAGACTCACCCACCTATGTGTGGGTCCAGAGGCACTTTTCCGAGGAGAGGGATCTTCAGGTCCTGGCACAAGACCTCCGCACCCCCCGTCGTTGGTGGGAATATCTGAGACTCTTTCTAGGAGGCAAGTTAAAAGGGAAGAGTTAGGACTTTGTTTTCAGAATTAAAACTGGACATTTTAAAGCAACTTTAAAAAATGGCTGTTTGAGTATGAAACAGTAACCACCCCAGCAGAGTTTTCCTTAAATCAGCAGTATTTTGTGTGTGTATGATCCCACTTCCCAAAATGAGGGGGAAAGCAGAAACTGTGTCACAGAAACCGTGTCCCAGGCTCTCCTCCACCACTACGAGGAAGGGCCTGGGCGGCCGGGCCCGGGCCACCGCATTCCCACCTTGCACTTGGGGCAGACGAAAACACTCATGTTCTCCACCACTCCGATGATGGGCAGCTTCACCTTGTGGCAGAAGCTGATTTCTTTGCGGACGTCCTGGAGGGACACCTCCTGTCAAGGTTCAAAACACCATTTATTTCAAGATCAAAGTGAAAACAGACTGTGTGCGGGCAGGGGCGGCACTGCAGTGGACTCGGCACCAGAAAGCCTCACGTTTAATAAGTATTTGGGCCTGACCATGTGGTGACCCCTGTTCGGGGCATGGACTCCCACAAACCCCGAAAGGATAAACCTGAACAGCCAAATGGTAAACGTACAATGAATGTGCAGAATAATAACCTTTTACGACACCTCAGGGTTGTTTTCTCAGCAGTACACGACTGTGCACCATTGTCTAGATCGGGGGAAAGTGGGCCCCATCTGGCCGCCTGCCTGTTTTTAGAAACTTCTGGACGCAGCCACGCCCGTTCCTTCACATCTCATCCCAGGCTGCCTTTGTCCTCCAGTGATACAAAGGAGTAGCTGTGACAGGATGTAGGAGACATAAAGCCTAAAATATTTATATCTGGCCATTTAAAAAAAAAAAAAAAAAGGTTGCTAACCTCTGATCTCAACTTTTGAACACAGCTTTATGGACAAGAAACTAAGGCACATTCCCGTATTGAGATTGAATTCACTTCTGAGCTCTGAAAGTTCATCTGACAGCGTGAGCACTGTGTGTAATCCTTGCTTAGTACCCTCTCCACGCCCCGGTGCCACATTATTGCAGACACGTCTGTGGCTTTACCACGTGGGGGGTGCCCGGAGGCACAAGGCTCCCAGTCCTCCCTCTCTCCTGAGCACACCTTTGGTTCTCGGTCTGTCTGGCACGGAGAGAGAGACACAAAGACATTAAGGGAGAAGGTCAGCTGGTAAGAGTCCCCGCATCTCCCTGCACCTCTGTCGTTCTCCCCTTGGTGGCGCCGCTGTGTCAAAAATGCCCCCCAAAAGGGTCCGCTGCCTGTAACGGTGGCTGTGAAGGGCTCTGAGAAACCAGGAGACCCTGCTGTCGTGTCACACTCTGCCGAGAGGTTCTGGAGGAAGGGCACACAAATGTGGAGCGTCCTTCCATGGCTTCCCGGAGAAGGGCCAGCCTCTGCTCTTGCTGTGCCTCTCTTGTTGAGCCCAAGGGGCAGTCTGTGCTCTCTCACAGTCAAGTTGCCTTAGCCTTTTTTTTTTTTTTTTTTTAATGTCTCTTCATTTTTGAGAGAGCAAGCATGAGTGGGCTAGGGGCAGAGAGAAGGGGACGGACGATCCAAAGCAGGCTGAGCCGACAGCCCAACGTGGGACTGAAACTCATGAACCTGAGCTGAAATCGGATGCTCAACTGACTGAGCCACCCAGGAGGCCCTGAAGAAGCCACCTTGATGCAAAGTGGATTTCTGTGGTTTCTCAACAGATGATTTTGAACCAGTTCACAACAAAACTGAACACCAAGAGTTCCTGTATGCTCCCTGTGCCCACCCCCCTAACGCCTCCCCACTATCAACATCCCACGGCATGGCGCTGCATTCCATCGTGTGGCCGGCCTGGAGTGGCCCCGACCAGCCTAAGGACAAAGCCACCCTCCCTCCACTGCCGCTCCCTGGGACGGGTGCTCCCTCCGCTGCAGCCACCAGAGGGGCGTATCTGCTTCTCTGCACGCCCCCCAGAGGCCCCCTGACCAGCACCAGAGCCCTCTCTCACGCCTGTCGCGTCGTCCGCTCCCTGACCCAGGCACCCCCACGTGGCCCACCGTGGTCACCCCCGCTTGTCGGAGCGCCACGAACGCACTGCGTCCGGCACCCACGTTCCTCCGTGAACCGCACAGGCCCTGAGGGAGGACCGGCCTTTTCCCTCCCTGGCGCCTGGCCCGGGGCGTGTTCGTAGTGGGTGCTCGGCACAGGTCTGACAAGGGGTGATACTGACTGCCTCACAGACAAAAACCTACTTTCTTGTGCTTTCTTAGGAGTGGAGGAGAGTACCGTGACAGGCGTAACTCATTTCTTGGGACCCTGTGAGAGCAATGACAAGAACAGAGCATATCGCAAACCTGACCATGTTTGTTCACTGCTGGGCTCACTCAGGCTGACGCTACTGCTCTCTCCTCAGCGTGCGCCCAGCACGGCCTGCGTGCGACTGGGACAGGAGGACCCAGGCGTCGCTAAAGAAGGGGCAAGGGCTGTAGCAGCTAATCCAGAAGCCTGTCTATACCCGAAGATGGCTGTACGGAAAACCAGACTTCCTCTGTTTGTCGGAGACGTGAACAGAAGCACTGCAGGGGGACGGATGCGGGGGCACAGTGGGGTGGGGAGGTGACCACGAGGGACAGGCCGAATTCTAACAGCACCAGTGGCCTTGCGGGCTTGGTGAAGGACACTTCAAAGCAATTTCGAGCCGCTACTGTTTAATCTGTGGACAGAATTGCGGCATGCTCATTTTGTACACAGCAAACGCCTGGACCACAGACAAAACGTTTCACAAGTTTCTGCAGATCCGAACCGAGGGCGGTCGGAGCACGTGTTGGCGGGAGCTGCTTCAAGAAAAGGGGCTCGAGACCGCACGAGAAAGAAACCGTTCGACAGGGCACAGCGTGGTGCCCTCTCTGCGCGGGCGCTCGCTCACCTGAGGAGTAGTGATGATCACCGCCCCATCGACGTGTGCCGCGGACAGGTACTGGACGGCCGAGAGGTGTTCGTCCGACGTGCCCGGCGGGGTGTCCACGATGAGGTAGTCGACCTCTCCCCAGTCCACGTCCCGAAGGAACTGCTTGATCATGCCTGGAGAGAGATCCAGTGAGGCCCCTTCTCTTTCTCGTTTCCGTACTCACGACTCTCTAGAGGCGGTTCAGGATCTTCACGTACACTTGGTCTGTGCTCTAAATCAGGGGCGTCTGCCTACGGCTGGGGTGGGGCGTGCTACTGGCATCTGGCAGCTAGAGGCCAGGGTGCCGGCACCCTAGAAGGCAGAACACAGTCCACCCCTCCCCTAACAGAGAATTCTCTTGGCCCCAGAAGTCACGAGGGCCTGGGCTCAGGAGCCCTGTCCTAAAAGACACTTTTGCATGGTTACCCTAAGCCTCAGCGGCCCAATCACCTTGCTGTGATGTCACCTCACACGTTTCTTGGGCATAGAAAAGCTACTATAAAACCACAGTGAAAATAATTTCAGGGTTACAGAGGTCTTAAGGAGAAAAAACCCATCATAGATGTTAAAAATTGTCAAACAGCCCCTGGTATTTCTGTTCGGCTCTCTTCAACCAGTGAAGGCAACAACAGAGGCCATGAGATGCTTACAAATGATACCGTGCAAAAGCCCGGCAGATCACAGTTGCCATCCTGACGGGCCAGGCTGCCCTTGGAAGATGGTAAGCAAAGAGAAAAAGTGGAGTGGCAAACCATTCTTCTTTGGTCCCCTCCAGATAACGGCATCGTCAGGACTGCTGAGCAAGAAACCCACGGACATCACCCCCAGGTTGTCTTCCAAGAACTAAACAGGATGAAACAAGAAACATTTAAAACCACAGGGCAAGGCACTTCCTTGTCATTTATCTGAGCTCAAAATGAAAAAACCATTTGGGGAACTAAATGACCACGTGACTTATGGGTCTAGTCATTATTTTTTGCCAGTTTATTATTTATTTTGAGAGAGGGAGGGACGGACGGAGAGAGAGACGGGGAGAGAGAGAATTCCACGTAGGCTCTGCATTGTCAGCACGGAGCCTGACCTCACAAACTGTGAGCTCACGACCTGAGCTGAAACCAAGAGTGAGGCCATTAACCGATAGCCACCCAGGCGCCTTGGGTCTATTCATTCTTTAAACCCACAAATCATTTTGAGCAGGAGGAGAAGGGTTACCATGGGGGGGGGGGGAGGACTTGAAAGAGGTCCCCTGGGGCCCTGTGCTGCAGCCTAACCTCAGCTGAAGCATCCTTTAACTGCTCTCACCTGGGTTGGCAAACTTTAGCTTCCAGGCCAAATCTGGCCCACCTTCTGCTTTCGTACGTCAAGTTTTGTTGGAATACAACCGTGGTCATTCATTCACGTATTATCACCTTCACACTTCAACAGCGGGTAGCGTACCATCCCTGAACTGCAAATATTTACTACCTGACCCTTCGGAGAAACAGTTTGCCAGTCCCTGATCTTAACTGTATTCCCTGCACCTAAAACAGTCCTTCGATAGTAAGTATCTGCTGACTGAGTGTTGGGTTGAGGAAAGTGTTGCCAGCCCAACCCACATCTGTTAGGTACACATGACACACTACCCTGAAAATAAGGCAAAGAGAAATAATAGGGTGCTTGCGTGGCTCAGTCAGTTAAGCCTCTGACTTCAGCTCAGGTCACGACCTCACGGTTCGTGTGTTCGAGCCCCGCATCGGGCTCTGTGCTGACAGCTCAGAGCCTGGAGCCTGCTTTGGAATCCGTGTCTCCCTCCCCACCCCCCGCCCCCACGACTTATGCGCACTCTCTCTCTCAAAAATAAACACTGAAAAACAAAACAAAACCAACTCACCACTGGAGACCAGCCCGAGCCACTCTGGTGAACCTGCACAAACACGAACACGGACACACGCATTTATAAGAAATGACACGCTTAGGCACACTTCTCACACAGACCAATTTACACATTAAGAAAACAACTTCATAAAAACAATTCCTCCTCTCAAATGCTACCACTAAATCCTTACTAGAGAGTGAACAGCTGGGGAGAGGCCATGGGTCATAGAAGCTCTATTTCTCAACCCTCCACCCTCCCTGAGTTGGGTTATTTTGAAACCCTGGCTGGTTATGTCTAGTCAGGTTCAAATATAACCTGGGGCCGGGGTATTTTACAGGTGTGACAGCAACCAGGCGGGGGTTGTCGAGGATGTGCAGGGGACTGTGGCGCAGCAAGGCCGTCTCTGTAAAAGGCCAAGTGTGAAGCAGCGACACAGACCCTGGCCCGTTGGCAGCCGGGGTGTCAGCCTGTGGGCACAAGAACTGGGGGGGAGGGGGGCGCGGACAGGGGAGAGGTGTCGACAGGAAGCTCAGGGGCCACTTCATGATTCACACTCTCTTTCCAGCAGACGTTCGTTAACAGCCGGCGTTCCACCCCGCCCCGCCTCTTCCTCGTCAAGCTGGACCTGACTCGACTTCCAAGTACATGGCAGTCTTAGCAGCTGTGTCGCCGGGCAGCACAGGAGCCCTACTGTTAAAATGCTCTCCGGGGATCTCATTCCCACGCCACGTCAGTCTCCCACAGCCAACAGCTCAGTGGCTTTCGGGATATTCGCGGGAGCTGGGCCCCCACCACCAGTCAGTTTCAGAACATTTTCGTCACCCCTTAGCAGTCGTCCCCGATCCTTCCACCTCCCCCCCATCCTAGAGGACTACCACCCACCCTTGTCTCTACAGAGGTGCCTGTTCTGGACATTTCACAGACCTGCAACCATATACCAGGTGGTCTCTGATGACTGGCTTTAAGGGTTTTTTAGCTTTTCTTTTTTTTAATTCCAGCAAACATGCCGCGTTGCATTAGTTTCAGGAATACACCACAGCGACTCTACAATTCCATCTGCGACTCTGCTCATCACAACAGGTGTGTCCTTGGTCCCCCTTCACCTATATCACCCAGGTCTTCATTTAAAAAAAAAAACGGGCGCCCGGGGTCTCAAGAGGTTGAGCATCCGACTTCAGCTCAGGTCATGATCTCACGGTTCATGGGTTCGAGCCCCGCATCAGGCTCTGTGCTAACAACTCAGATCCTAGAGACTGCTTCGGATTCTGTGTCTCCCTCTCTCTCTCTCTGCCCCTCCCCTGCTTGCACTCTCTCTCTCTCTCTCAAAAATAAACAAAGATTAAAACAAACAAACAAAACAACAAACCTTCTTCCCTATTTAAACTCATCCTCCACAATGGCAGGCTTAAAAGAGGGGGTAAAAAACATAATAACCCCAACAGGGTATGAGAAGAAAACACCATCACTTCTATTTTATCTCACCATGTAAAAAATTCAGGGTCTATAAAATACTCACCTGTTGGTACATTCAGTGCTATGTGCCCATAACTGACAAGTAAACACAGAGCCGTGCTGTGGGCATGTGCGAAGAAGCTGGTCACTGATGGCACATGAGCACACGTGTTGGACCCCTAAGCTCTTCCTCCCTCCTGGATGGTGTCATGCCCCTTCCCGAGGCGCCCTCAGCAGCAAATCCCAGCCCTGAGTAGCGCCCATAGGCCTGGCCTGCCTGCCTCTGGCTACTGTCCAGCTCCCCTACCTGTCACCCTGCCACTAGTCATTGTGCTGGTGACACTCCTGCTCCAGGGCTCCTGCACCTGGCTCCCTCAGCCCAGGAGGCTCTTCCCCAGCAGGATGCCCTGGACCACACCCTCCTAAGCAGCAGTTCCCCTTGCTCCTCCCATCCCCCCTACTCTGCTCTCATTATCTTTGATCTGTCAGCTGCCCCCCTCCCACCAGGGCTGGACGTTTATTTGCCTTGTTGACTACTCTCCCCCAGCTCGCGCACGGCGCCCAGCAGTTATGTGAAGAGTGAGCCAATCTAACACCCTGGGAACATCCTAGCTCTCTGGCCTCACTTTAATGCACTGTCTTCAAGGGGGACCCTTTCTGGGACTGCTTCTTACCACCTAGGAGGGAGAGATCAGCACCTGTACAGACTGCTATAGGGCTGAGGCCCTCCTCTGTGTCACCTGCCCGCCTTGCAGCCTCAGCTCCCTAGGGGTGACAACGAGGGCAAAAACATTCCCCTATTTCCAAGGGTACGGACCCCTGGCAAAGACCGGCCTAGCTTTCCCAGGCAGAGTGAAGTTTCTGTGTCCTACTTCTGCATTTCACTCGTGTTTCCCTTCCCCTCCAAGAAGGCATTGAAACTAATACTTCTCAAAGGGCGTGGGTGGACTTTATATACAATGCCACCCCCCCACCGTTCACAGCTGTCGTTCACGTAGACGGACCAGTGAATGTTTGTCTGGTTTCAGCATGGCCGGGTGGGGACGCACGGCTCTGCTCCGTCTGGGATCAGCCGCTCGGCCCAGCCATCTGCCGTGAGGATACTGGCTATGGTGTGCATGACAGTTCTCACCTGTTCTCCTTCCAATCCCATCATCTTGGGAATCGATGGCCCACATATGTCAATGTCCAGAAGGGCGACCTGGGAAACAAGAGACCAGAGCAATGATGCGACTGAGTGTGCAGTCCTCCAGATGTGCACTACTGGGAAAGAAACGGGGCTTGAGGAAAAGAGGAAGCGCAGAAGATAGAAACTAAGTCAGATGTGGACCAAACGGAATCTCAGGGGAGTTACGGCATGCAGCTTCCAGGCGGCGGAGACACCGTCGAGAACTCCTAAAGAGAACGTGGCACAGTCCATCAACGCCAATGATTTCAGCACCCACCCCCAGGTCTGGCCCAACTCCAGGGTGATCTAACAACCCAATGTCTGGTCAAAGATTCGGGTGCAGCCACCGCTCACTGTTCACTCGACCTTGACCATGTGCCCGAAGGAGAGGTGGGTATCATTATCCCTGCTTTACAGAAAACGAAACTGAGGTTCAGAGAGGCCCACTGACTTGTTCAATAAGCAAGAAGAGCTGGGACGTAAACCAAGGTCTCCCGACTCCAACACCGGGCCCCCTTCCGTGACCCCGTGGGGCCCGGAGAGGAGGGCCAGAGTGGAGGCTCTCGCTGACCTCTGACCAAGCTGCACTGCACTGTGATCGTGAAAGTTAGTGATGGCTTCCCCTTAACGCCTAACAGGAAACTGAAGGTAAGAAGGAAGTCGAGGGAAGCTGTGTGAAGGCTGGGAGGACTCCTCCCACCCCAAATGCCCCAGCTTCTCCGCGTGACACAGGACAGGCTGGGAGACGCCTTCAGGAACCCTCTGAAGAGCAGGAGGGCTGGTATTCCTCTCAAGACTTCGACATCAACAATCCAGAGTGCAGCACCTCTGGGTAACTTTTGAACTTGCTCCAAATCCGCTTGTTGCTTCCTCTTCCCTGGTCCCAGCAGACCCCAGCCTCCACTTCCTCACTCTGCTCACCCTGGATCGGGAACCGATTCATGATCAGATCAGCCTCTTGGCTCCCCCGCCCCCTGCTGGGCCACCTGGAGAACGCAGCCCAACGATTCTCAAGCTGAGGACCCGGTTTCCTTCCCTTCACACTGGCACTCGAGGCTGGTGGGTGTTAATGATCTAGACCTTTTATCTCAGGGCCTCACGACTCAGGAAATCACACCATCACTGCAATCCTAACAGGCTTTCCTCGCACTCTCGGTTTCTAGTCACTCAGTCTCTGCACCCTTTCTTAGGGGAACGATTTTATCAGTTTAGAGGAACCAGGCTCCCCACAACCAAGGGGGCAAATCCTGAGTGCAAAGATGCAGGAGTGCAAGAAACACATCCCATGCATTCTCTTCCCTGGTGGTGTCCAAAAAGACTGACATGTCTCTGCTATCCAGACCTCTGGGCGGCCACGTATCCTGTCCCCTTCACACTTCCTTTTGAACCTGTCACTAACTCAGAACCGATCCAACTAACTCCCTTTCTGCTCAAGCCAGAGAACCCTAGTAGAGACAAACGTGCCTGAGTAAAGCTTACAGGGGCCTCTGTGGAAGGTTCTAGAAGCCTGATGAAACAAGCAGGCTTTGCCACAACCATCTCCCAGCCAGAGACTGGGGGAACAGGGTACCATCAGGATCCCAAACTTCCCCTTAAGAAGAGGTGATGGGGACACCTGGGTGACTCAGTCGGTTAAGCATCTGACTTCCGATGAGGTCATGATCTCACAGTTCGTGAGTTCGAGCCTGGTATTGGGGTCTGTGCTGACAGCACAGAGCCTGGAGCCTGCTTCGAATTCTGTGTCTCCCTCTTCTCCCTGCTCCTCCCCTGCTCACACTCTGTCTCCCTCTCTCTTTCTCACAAAAATAAACCTTAAAAAAATAAAATTAAATTAAAAAAAAAAAAAAAAAAAAAAAAAAAAAAAAAAAAAGGTGATGGGAGGTAAGCTGTAGCCCTGATGGCATTCCATCCAGTCACCCGTGTGGACTGTTCTCTCCACCCCAACCATCATAGCTCCTGATCCCAGAAGCCAATGTTCAGGAGACCATCGGACCCCGTCCAAGCTCTCAAGTCTACAAGCCCCGGACACATGCCTTATTCAGTCCAGAAGCCCCCAGAGAGCGCCCGCGAAGGCTATAATCCCCTTCCGGATCACAAAGCAAGATGACCACTTGGTCCCTTGTGGGAGTCGGTGACTCTGCCGCGGAAAGACAGTGTGGGAGCTTTTGTGGTCTCCCAGCTGAGGTGTCACTTTTGAAGCTTCTGCTCCCTTCACCACGACTCACAAAATCCCAGACTGCCGGTGATCAGTGGGAGTGGGGGGGGGGGGGGGGGGTCGTCCTAGTTCTGTTCCCTCGTGGCTCAAGACCCTTCGCTAACAAGTTGTTGGGACACCTGCCTGCCTTGAGGGCTAACACAGAACAGTCCTGCTGAGAGTCAGGGATGCGCTTCCCCGAGACAGTGGACAGAAAAGGGACCAGAACTGCCCCCCTGAATTTAGGGAAGGAAGGAACATGTGCTATTTGAGATTCATCAACACAAGAGATGCAGAGTCTACAGTCCGTCCGTCAACAGCCTCCAGCCTTTGGAGACAGTGACGTTCCCAGTCGTGAGAAGGATCTATGGGGAAATACACTTTCCTAAGTGCAGACTTTTTTTTTTTTTTTTGTAAGCCACCAGTGCATCAAGAAATCCAGCCTATCAGCCCTATTTCCACACTGGATGGTGTGTTTCCGCTCAGTTGTGGAGCCCAGACAACTACTTCAGAACGTAGCTACGTGGAAGCATCGTTGTGTGTGAACGACAGTCTCCTTCCAAGCGGTTACTTGCCTCTGGCCTGGTTAAAGCCCATCTTCGGAGAGCCGTTTAAGAATATGCCTGACCGCTTCTAAAAGCAGAGAGCATTCTGGTTAATGTGGATATTCTCTCAGGGAAACCATCACAGTTTTTGGCTGACCAACTGGCCAATGTAAATGCGATCCTCAAACGGCAAGGGACGGACAGAAGAATAAGTCAACAAGTAGATTTCGAATGTCCTCAGCACGGTGCTTGGGGTAGGCTAAAGTCGAAATCGTCACCACCTCCCCCTCCTGTTCCAGTTAGTGGATGAAGCAGTAAGGATGGCCGTCACAGAATTTACTGAGCACTTCCCACGCCATCAGCCACCATACTGAGCCCTTTACATTTACAGCCATTACTTCCTTCGGTCCTGACGCTCATTTTACAGAGAAAACGGAGGCAGAGAGCCTGGGAGCCTGCACGAGGTCACAGACGCGGTGTGGACGAAGCCGTGATGGGAACCCAGGCAGTCTGACTCCAGAGCCGGTATTCCTGCCCACCACACTCTACAGCACCCACCACCCTGGAGCTCCGATTCTGCCCTTTCTCCAAAAGCGGTAAGGCCCTGCTTCTTCAGTCTCCTGGGCTCTCCCTTCATTTGTTCCCTGGCCACTGTTCCACCCACTGCCCTACTCCGGGTCCTCCAGGAGCAGCCGCAAACACCGCCTCCCGCCTGGCTTCCTGTCCCCTCTAATGATACTCGGTCACATGCTTGGCCGACTTCAGTGCAATGCTCTTAACACAACACTCAAATCCTACCTCTTTGCTCGCCAAATGTCTTACCAGGTCATTCAAAGCCTCCCTGGTCTGGCTCAGCCTCGTCTGTGGCTCCCTTCCCTGGAGGAACCCCACCAGACTGCCTGCCACACACATTTCCCTCAGTCCCTGCCAGAGTCCAGAGGCCGCCTTCTCCAAGCCCAGGGGTCCCTCCAAGTTCTCTCTCCTATGTCCCAAATCCCTAGAGCACATCTTGGAGGGTGGACGCCAAATTCCAGAGAAGCCCACCTCAGCCACTGGAGGCCGGCAGGAACAGCTCCAGCACCAGCAAACGATCAGAACAGGAAGAAGGAAGAAGGGAGAATTCAGAGCCTGGGTGAGTCAGAGAACACCGAGCGTTTCAGATGACCCAGCCCAGCCGCTTCACTCCCAGCCTGTGGCCTCCCCCAAGGGTTCAGCCTTCCTCCAAAGAGGCACTTCCCCTGCCAGCACCGGTGCTTCTGGTGCTGCAAACCAAACTGGGGGCCAGTAAACTACAATCTGGGCGCCAAACCCAGCCCGTTACCTGTTTCTGTACAGCCCACAAAGTAAGAACGGTTATTACGTTTTTAGAAGGGTGGAGAGGGGGAAGAAATTACACAGTTTCATGCTATAAAATTCAAGTACCAGTGACAATAAAACTGTATTAGAACATGGCCATGTTGGTTTCTTTACAGATTGTCTATGGCTGCACTTATGTTTAAGGGCAGGACTAAATACTCGCTACAGAAACGATTTAGTCTTTGTAGGCCTTCCTATGGCCTGTGAAACCTAAAATATTCACATTTTGTGTAAAATGTTCTTTACACAAAAGTTTGCCAACCCCTGGGGCAAACTCTAATTTCTTTTTTTTTTTTGTTTTTTGTTTAATGTTTACTTACCTTTGAGAGAGACAGAGACAGAATGCAAGTGAGTTAAGGGCAGAGAGAGAGGGAGACACAGAATCCGAAGCAGACTCTGAGCTGCCAGCACAGAGCCCAACGTGGGTCTTGAACTCCCAAGCTGTGACATCATGACCTGAGCTGAAGTCAGCTGCTCACCGGACTGAGCCACCCAGGCGCCCCGCAAACTCTAACTCCTTAATCCGGTGATTTGAAAAATGTATTCCTAGAGTCCCTGGATACTGGTGAGGTGTCTCAGTGGCCCCCGTGTATATTGAGGGCATGTCAAAATGGTAGGCTTGATCTCCTACCCACTGTAGCTGGCTTTTTTGCAGAAATGAAGCCTTCTGTTAAGATCTTACGGTGGTTATTTCACACTAACGTAGAATGGTTTATCTCCTACAAGGATAAAACGCTGAAATTCACCCAGCTTTCAGAATTTAAAAATAAACACATGGCAGTTTTGAAACTTCGATATTAAATTAATTGACTTCTACATTCCCTTCTGGCACTTTTTAATTTTTTTTTAAAGTCAAAAAGCGGAGGGCCATTTATCAGAGTTGGAAAAGAAATCTGAACTGAAACTCAGCCCTCGTATATAAAAAAATAACTCCAGGGGCGCCTGGGTGGCGCAGTCGGTTAAGCGTCCGACTTCAGCCAGGTCACGATCTCGCGGTCCGTGAGTTCGAGCCCCGCGTCAGGCTCTGGGCTGATGGCTCGGAGCCTGGAGCCTGTTTCCGATTCTGTGTCTCCCTCTCTCTCTGCCCCTCCCCCGTTCATGCTCTGTCTCTCTCTGTCCCAAAAATAAATAAAAAACGTTGGGAAAAAATTTAAAAAAAAGAGAAAAAAAATAACTCCATATTCAAAACGCACAAAGAGAAAACTAATACCCAAAGATAAGTCCATGTACGAAAGGAGGCACAAAGACCACGGGAAGAACGGACAGAAGAAATGGCTTTCAACACGAACAAAATACAACTGTTTTTCCACGTAGGCCTTGAAGAGTATCCTGATGCACCAGAGTGCAGTTAGTTGCCAATTCACGTCCAGAGAACAGCAGGCTCTCTGACCCACAGCACGCACAGGGCCAGGCGAGCCACAAGCCTTCGGCGAGGGCTGTCGTTTCGGGGTCAACCTACCAGAGACTTGGAGTCTAAGAGACACCCAGGCTATTCTAGTAACTCTGATGTGTTAAGTATTTATTGGAATTTTAAACAAAATTTCATTCTAGAAAAAACCAAAAACACAGAATGTGTTCTGTGTTAAAACACACACACACACACACACACACACACACACACACACACAAATCATAAACCACAGTATCCATGGTTTTATTAGGCATAAAGTGGCAACCAAAGTGAATAGGAGGGTCATTTTTCTAAGGTCAATGCAAAATTATCTCGACTCCCATGAATAATCCAACGTATTTTTAAAAATCGCAGGGACTGTAAATTTCCGTTTGAACTTTGTGGTAAAAACATTTTTCCCCCCTCTTCCTCACCACATCACACCTTTCATTAAGGCTGAAATCCAGAGAGCAGGCCCAGGCAGCTGGGAGTTTTCACGCCCATGTGTACACTTGGCCAGGAGTGAGTGGCCCAGTTCAGGGGTTGGCAGACGTTTTCTTCCTCAAGGGCCAAATAGAAAATACAGTTGACCTTTGAGCAACACAACCCGTGTGCAGTCGAAAATCCATACAGAACCTTTGACTCCCCCCAATTTTAACTACCAATAGCCTACTGCTGACCGGAAGCCTTACACATTAATAGTCAATTAGCACTTACTTTTGTGTTACATTGTAACTATATTCTTACACTACAGTAAGCTAGAGAAAAAAAGGTTACTAAAAAACTCATGAGGAAGAGAAAATACATTTATGGCACCATAAAAAGCCCACATGTAAGTGGAAACATGCAGTTCAAACCCCTGCTGTTCAAGGATAAACTGCATTTTAGGCTTTGTGGGCAAAATCAAGGATGCTATTTACCGCTTTAAAAGCAACCGTTTTTAAATGTAAACACCATTCCAGCTCACAGGCCATAAAAAGAGAGGGGCTATATTTGCCCTTGGGCTATAGTTTGTAGACTCCTGGCCTAGAAACAGGCAGAAAGGGGCTAATAAAGAGAAATAAGTCTGAACTTGACAAAATCATCAGCACACCAAGAGATTAAATGTCCACCTGCTATCCATTTTCATAGCTGGAGAATCTAACAAAATATTTCATTTCACTGTTTAACAGCTATGCTTTCCTCCTTCTCTCTGCAAGGATCTAGATTCCAAGGAAGCCAATCCAACTTAGTCTAAGGAAACCGTTCTCTACAAACCCTCAGGAACCCTCACACAGGAGTCTCTCCCAGTTTTGCCCAAGGTCCCACCTGTGTGTTTTCATCCTCTGCTAGGCCGTGGGCAAGGTGGGCACTGAATGTGCTTTTTCCAACACCACCTTTCCCAGATAACACCAAGATTTTGTGTTTCACGGTCTTCAATTTTTCTTTGATTTCTTCTATGGCTGCAAAGAAAGCAAATCAGATGATGAAGCCTCTGACCAAATGGACTTGCGAGAGCTAAATCCTTGGGGCTCTTTCAAGGGATTGTGGGCGAAATACAACCTAGCTAAGGGCGATAATAAGGACTGCCAAGAAAATAAGGCAATTAGCGCATCTGAAATCTTCTCGTTTATCGGTTGACCGGTCTGTGTCCTCTTTCTAGAACATCAGCTCCAGGAGGACAGAGACTGCAGCATCCACTGCTACATTCCCAGCTCTAGAAGAGCTTCACCCACATTAACACGCCCCAACCGGGGACAAAATCTGCCTGGGAACATTTTTGGTTGTCACAAGGAAGGGGTGCTATTGACATGTAGTGCGTAGAGGCCATGATGCTGTGACATGTCTAACAACGGGCAGGACGGTCCCCCACCCCCCAAAGAATTATCCAGATCCAAAGTTCAGTAGTGCCAAGGCAAAGAAACTCTCACAAACAGCAGGCACTTAGGATGCCCAAGGATGACGATCACATACACATTTACTACACATTCAATGTTTCACCTTCCTGCAAATCCTTAAAATACCCCCATGAGAGAACTACTGCTCCTACACATACTTATTTAAAAAGTAGGCTCCTGGGGCACCTGGGTGGCTCAGTCAGTTAAGCGTCCGACTTCGGCTCAGGTCATGATCTCACGGTCCGTGAGTTCGAGGCCCGCGTCGGGCTCTGTGCTGACCGCTCAGAGCCTGGAGCCTGTTTCAGATTCTGTGTCTCCCTCTCTCTCTGCCCCTCCCCTGTTCATGCTCTGTCTCTGTCTCAAAAATAAATAAACGTTAAAAGAAAAATAAAAAAATAAAAAATAAATAAATAAAAAGTAGGCTCCAAGCCCAACGTGGGGCTTGAACTCATGACCTTGCGATGGACAGTCGCAGGCTCTAGTGAGCCAGCCAGGTGCCCCTTGCCTGTTTTTGAGGAGAAAATGGAGGCCCAGAGAAGTTAAGACACTCGCTCAAGGTCATACTGTTTGTGGGACCCAAGAACCAAACCCAAGTCTCTTTGAACACCTTCAAAATTCTCCCAGCCTCCTGCTTTTTAAGATCTTTCTGGGGGCGCCTGGGTGGCGCAGTCGGTTAAGCGTCCGACTTCAGCCAGGTCACGATCTCGCGGTCCGTGAGTTCGAGCCCCGCGTCGGGCTCTGGGCTGATGGCCCAGAGCCTGGAGCCTGTTTCCGATTCTGTGTCTCCCTCTCTCTGCCCCTCCCCCGTTCATGCTCTGTCTGTCTCTCTCTGTCCCAAAAAAAATAAATAAAAAACGTTGAAAAAAATTAAAAAAAAAAAAAAAAAAAAAAAAAAAAGATCTTTCTGTAAGTCCCCGGAGTCTTCCCCCACCCTCCCATTTATCCTTCGTACTGATTGCTGTGATGAGTTATTTGCTTGGTTGCTTATTGTGGGTCTCGCCTGTTAAACTAACATCCACTGGGGCAGTGACCCCGTCTGTCTCATTCACAGTACCCCCAACACAGACCATTGTGCCCAGGAGGTGATGGATGCATATTTCTGTTAAATGAACGCGAGAATTGCTCTTTTTTCAAAGGAAGACGATGATGTCCAAAGAATGAGCCCGAGCCCCGCCTCCCCCACTCCCCAAGTTCAAAGTCTATACCCTACTCCTCGTGCTGCAGGCCTCCTCCGACCACTGCCGGTCACTGTCACTCAAACCTCCGGCCCCGCCCACACTTCGCCCGGACTCCGCTCACTGATCCTTCAGGCTCCGCCCCAGCCGCTACTTCCCTTTACTCTTCCATGACTGAAGGCCCCGCCCCAACCCTGACTTTTCCACGCCCCGCCTCCTCTGGGACCACCCCTCCTAACAGGCATCCTGGTCCCGCCTCTGTCACTCAACCTTTGGGCCGTCCCTCATCACCATCAACCATCAGCTGTCCCCGCACGCCCCACCTCTTCCCGGCTGGCGCCCTTCACTTCCGGCTCAGGTCTCGCCCCTTCCTCACCTGGGTCCCGAGCGGCGCCGGCTCCGGAGGCGCAGAGCCGCTGGTTGGGGCACCCCTGACATGAGGCCCCTCGGCCCGCCTGGGCGCTGCCGGTCCCGGGACAGCCTGCACGGGGACAAGGTCACAGTTAGAGGGGTTCCTGTCCCTCCAACCCCCCTATCCATGCCCCCTCCGCGCGCTCACCCTGAGGCACCTCCTCCATTCCGGCTGTCTTCGACGTCTGCGCGGGTCACCGGAAGCCGCCCTTACGTATTTCCGCCCCTTGGAGCCCAATCTGACTCCAGCCGCGCGAAATAAGTCTCAGCAAGAGGGCTGCGTGCATGCGCAGATCTTGTCTGAGCCGCTGCGAGTTCTGAGCTGCAGAGATCTTTTGGGAATTCTTCAGCACCTATCTCCTGGGAACAGAGGCATTATCCTACGTGATCTCAATGCCATTTCATACCCAAGAAATACTGATGCAAAATTGTTAGCTAACATACACTTTATATTCAAATTTAAGAGCCATTTAATCCGTGGTCCCAGATAAAACTTGCCCTCCACATCCCCATCCTGGATCCAATCAAAGGTCCTATCTTCCTTTTGTTCTCTCTTTAGCCTCTTTTAAATTGTTTTCATTTTTTTTAATTAAAAAAAGTGTTTGAATTTATAAGAGCGAGCCCCCCCCAGGTACACATGAAACGGAGAGCGGGGTGGGGGGCATCCCAAGTAGGCTCCTCACTGAGCCCAATCTGGGGCTGGAACTCACTAGCTGTGAGAGCGTGATCTGAGCCGAAATCAAGAGTCAGACAACAGACTAAGCCACCCAGGTGCCCCATTAGTCTTTTCAAATAGAGAACAGCCTTCCTCCTTCCCATGTTGCCCTTGTTTTGTCTTTCAGGACATTGATAAATTTGGATAGTCCAGGCCAATTGCCTTATAGAATACCCCATTATCTTGATTTGTCTGATCCCCTGCCCTTATGATTAGATTCAGGTTAGAAGTTTTCGGCAGAACATACTTGAGTAATGTGCTTTATTGTTGTATCACAGCTCGATGCCCCGAATTCCCAGTGGGAATGTGAGGGCTTGGTCACCTGGGGAAGCGGCTGTTACTCCGGAGAACGGTATCCTTTTCCATTTGTAATGAATAAAGATTGGGAGGTGATTCGTTCAGAGCATGTGACTAGCCTGCTCATCAACGTGCCACTCTGGTTTTAGCATCGTTATTGCCTAAATCCGTTATACCTGTGTTCCAAAATTGTGCCTTTGGAGGAGAAAAGCTCACCGTCAAAATAGTTTACTTTTCCTGAGGTCACACAGTTCATGGCAAGGAAGCCAGAGGGATGAACCTCGGCCTCCCAGCTCCAGAGTCTGCAAGGTCATCCGTAACATATGCCAGGTGACTCCGTGCGAGGTGCTGGTGCCACCAAAGTGCCCTGATTCCTGTCGCTCTGGTGCCCGTCTGGTTGGGACAGCAGATAATAAAGCAGGGAGTTACAGAATTATAAATGCTATGGCAGAACACAAACGGGGAAGAGTCAGGGAGGAATTCCTTAAAGCTGAGCAGGATACATAGATTAGGACAGGGCGGTGGCATTGACAAGTGGGGTCTCAGACGGAATGAACAGTGTGAACAAGCCCAGAGAGGAATTCTGACCTCTTAGGCAGGGACTGTTGGGATCTCCAGTTTGCAGATAAGACAAGGTCAGAGAGAGGGACTTGCCCGAGGTCTTAGAGCAGAAGGCTGCACAGCCGGGCTTCCAACAGAGTAGGGCCTGGGCTCTCGACCACTAGGCCACACGTTGGGACCCAGGAGGCAGATTCCTCTTTGTGAGACTCAGAGAAGCGAAGGGACTTGGCCCTGGGCCTCCCAGCCAGCAGGCCTCACTTGACTCTTGTGACCACAGGCCCTTTTCCCCTCGGCCACACAGCAGACGGCTGAGGCCAGCCCCCCACTTCAGATCTTCCTTACTGATGTCCCCCAAGACATTTCCAGCGTATTCCTCCCAGCTCTTTCCAGCAGCCCTACTGCTTCATAGCTCTCTTCTGTCTCTCATGACCCAGGGGCCCGCCCACGCAGCGAGTCTGCTCGGTGGCAGCGAAGAAAGATCTTCTGTTCTTCAACCCCTGTCTCGCTACTCATTCCTCACCACCAGGCTATAGAAACGATCTCCTTCCACACTAAAAAGTGAAATTGGGGCGTCTGGGTGGCTCAGTTGGCTGAGCGTCCGACTCTTGATTGTGGCTCGGGTCATGATTTCATGGTTCGTGAGATAGAGCCCGGCATCAGGCTCTGCGCCGAGCACAAAGCCTGCTTGGGACTCACTCTCTCTCTCTCTCTCTCTCTCTCTCTCTTCCTCCCTCCCTCTCGTGCTCCAACTAAACTCTTTTCTTTAAGTAAAATCAAATAAACCTCTCAGCTTTGCTCTAGGTCTCTCCTCCTCTCCCCAAACTCCTGTCTCACCTGGGATGGAATTTCCCATCTGTGGGAGGGGGAGCAGATGGGCAGCAACTAGGCTGCAAAGCAGATTCCCAGGCCCATCCTGACCTCCTCCATCAAAAACTTCAAGGGCTGGGCCAGGGACTCCTCATCTTTACCCACTCACTAGGTAGTAATTATATTCGCTAAAGCTTGAGAACCACTTCTGAAGACGAGTACGCCTCAACACTCAGTTCTTGGCCCATTTCCGGTCACACTGTCCGCATCCTCCCAGGATGACCAGCTTTATGTTGATGGCATCCTCCACTATCCAGAGGAAACATTCTCCAGTCTCCAGCTCGTTTCTTCCTAAGTTCAGACACATGTCTCCCAGTCAACACCTGATTGATTTTACTCCATGGGTGTCCCTCAGCTGTAACCAACTTCCATCCACAACTTTTTCCCCCAAACTAGTTCCTCCTTCCGGAGTTCTGATCTCAGAGAACAGTCCCACCACTGCCCTATGAACTTGAGTCCAAATTCTGAGCATCAGCCTTGCTTTCTTCTCACCATCTCCCTTGTATCAGTCATCCACTGCTGTGTAAAGAGTCACCCCAAATATATGTAGTGGTTAAAACAATGGTTTATTTCTCACGAGTCTTCCGTTTTTATCTGGGCTCACTCGTGCGGCATCGTTCAGAGGAGAACGGAGAAGATTCTCAGGTGTGCCTCCATTTCCCTCCACACGCCCCGTATCTCTACAAGGTCTCTCATCAGCGCCTTTCCACAGCAGCTGTACAAGTCTGCAAACAGGTGCAGGGGCACTTTCCCACACTGTGCTGGTCACATCAAGTGACAAGGACAGACTAGGTTCAAGGGGCAGAGAAACAGAGGCCACATCTTGATGGGTAGAGTGGCAGGTGCATAAAAGAGAGGGCGGTCAAGACTGGTGGCCATCGCTGGAAACATTCTTGAGGTCTCCCTTCAGGTCCGATCAGGGATCAAGTCCCATGGCACACACCTGTGTGTGACGCGATGCCCTCCCTGCCCAAATGCCCCAGTTCCTCCCCCCTCGGTGCATCTGTGCCCTCCCACTGTGAACAGGGCCTTCTATTCCCGGACTCTGTGCTCAGGCATGTGACTTACTTTGCCAACGTGATGTGTTAGCCAACGTGACCTAACAGAAAACAGACATTTGCCCGTTTTCCCTTTCTTGCCCCTCTGCCATCGCCAGGAGAACATGTCTGGGCTGGTCTGTGAACGTAAGATGTGGGACAGAGCCACCTACCCAGACCCACAGGTGACCACGGATGTGGGAGTCCAGAAGGACCATCCAGTCGACCCACAGACTCATGAGCCAAATAAACACTGGTTGTTTTGAGCCCTCAAGTTTGGGGGAGCAACAGACCAGTGATGTCTCCTTGCTGCCTTCCTCCCAGACCTCATCCTCCTGGGCCTTAGCAGGCCTCGCTAGGCTGTGCTGCCAGAATGAACACCCTCCAGACCGCAGAGGCTCAAGGCAACAGTTTATTTCTTGCTCCTGCTACTTGTACAGCTTCACTGGCAGAGACCTGTTCGTTGTCGTTCCTCGACGATACAGAGGACAGAGGCCCGACCATCTCCTGTCGACACTGTCTGAACACAAGCCTCTAAAGATCGTGTGATTTGGGGGCGCCTGGGTGGCTCAGTCGGCCAAGTGTCCATCTTCAGCTCAGGCCATGATCTGACGGTTTGTGGGTTCGAGCCCCACGTCGGGCTCTGTGCTGACAGCTCAGAGCCTGGAGCCTGCCTCAGATTCTGTGTCTCTGCCTCTCCCTGCCCTTCCCAGCAACCTGTTCTCTCTTGAGCGCGCATGCTCTCACTCTCTCTCTCAAAAATAAACATTAAAAAAAAAAAAAAGAAAAACAGCGTGATGTACACGCTGCTTCTGAAATGCTTCCAGCCAGAAGTGTCCTCTATTTGCATACCTTCCGTTCCAACGAACACATGGTCATACCCAAAACGGTGTGGGGAGTGTGGTCAGTCGCATGTGCTGGAAGGAGAGGAAACCCAGAACGGCACAGAATCATCTCTGTGGTTTTTCGGGGTTTCTCTCCTACACGTCTTATGGTCCTTTCCCCTTACAGTTCAGACTGGCTTACTCTGATACTCTGACACCTTCAATGGCTCCCTATGGCCCAGGCTAGCACCAATCTGGATGTGGTTTGCAGTGGCCTCCATGACCAAGTTTATTCCTCTGGCCCCACGTCTCGCTGGGTGCCAGTGTGCATGCCAAGCTCTATCTAAAATGTCTCTCCAGCAGACATTTCCCCGGGCACCCCAAGCCATCACTCTGTGGCTCACACAGGTCCTTTGACAGGAATGTCCTACCTGCTGGCCCTTGCCCCGTCCTGTGACGTCTCAGCTTTCCACACCATCCCACGGAAGTCATTTCTGGCCTGTGGAATCCACGGCATTCTCCTTTCCTGAACACAGAGTGTTCCAGAAGCCTGTGCCCAGTTTTCTGTTTTAGTAACTTGGGAGGTGTGAATGCTACAAACTTCCCAGAATCAGCGTTTCAAAGTATATTTACATCTCCTTTACATTTACTTACTTTGGGGAGTTTGATGGATTTTAAATTTAAGATTTTTATTTCGGTCCCCCCGATTGAAGATGGCAATGAGGACGAAAACAACAAAGCGAAAGCTGGAAATTTTGTCGTTTTCAATGTAGAAAACTTAGCAAGTGCCAAAAGATTTAATTAGCTACATTTTTAAATGCTTTTAAAAATAAGTTTGGAAAACTAGAGACACAGCAGAACGATCAGTGATTGCCAGGGGTTGGGGAGGGAGGGACGAACCCGCAGAGCACAGGGGATTTTCAGGGCAGGGAAACTTACTGTGTGACACCATCAGAGTGGGCACTTGACATGATGCAGGGGTCAAATCTCACAACCTTACAGCACCTAGTGTGAGCTCTAACTCAAACTGTAGACTTTAGATAATAATAACGTATCAATATTATGGTTCACCAATTGTAACAAATGACCACACCAATGCCCGGTGTTAATAACAGGGGAAATTGGGGTGGGGGAGGCAGAGAAGGAGCGTTTGGGAACTTTCTGACCTTCCTGATAAATTGTTCTGTGTGCCTAAAACTGCTCTGAAAGCCAAGTCTCATACTTCTGAAGTTGTTAGGGCTCAAATGAGCACTGGGAGGGCTGGGACACGCGTGTGTATACCTCCTGGAGGTCGTGTTTCTCAACCTACCCACATACTATGATCACCTGGGGGCTCCTCTGCCGAGGACCTGCTCCCCCCACCACCCGTTAAGTTAGAGTCCTGGGCAAGGGCCCGGGCATGTAAAGGGGTGCTGAACCCCGTTTCCAATGTGGGGTTGCGGTTTCCCCAAACCAGTAACACTGCGGGCGCCAGCCAGGTGGTCCAACAATTCAACTCAGTTTCTCCATTCTGAGGCTCTTTACCCGGAGATAGCATTTGGTTCCGCAGGATGCGGACTGCCTCCCCACCCGCACCCCTCCCCTTCGCTGACTCCAAAAGCCAGTTGCAAGCCTAGGCTGTCACCTGTGCTTTGGACTGCCCGGCTGTGGAGTGGGGATCCCAACCTCCTTGGACCTCAGACGCCTGTCCAAAGTCCAGCTTGCTCGGTCTTCTGACCGACTAGCTACCAATCAGCTTTTCCAGGACCTCCCCCTCTTTGGATTCGATTAGTTTGCTGGAACGGCCCACAGAACTCAGAAAAAACGTGTCACTTACCAGATTACTGTTTTTGTTTTTATAGAAGGAGAGAATTCAGAAACAGCCAGACGGGAGAAATGCACGGGGTGAGGTTACGGGGAGAGACTGCAGGAGCGTCTGTGTCCTCTCCAGGCACGGCTCTCTCCCCAGTTCACCAAACTGGAAACTCTCCACACTCGGTCCTTTCGGATGTTATGGAGGCTCCATTACACAGGCACGCTAGATGAAATCATTGGCCGTTGGTGATTGGCTCAAATTCCAGCCCCCGGGAGGTGTTGGGAGGGTTGGGTGGGGAGGGATGGAAAGTTCTAACCCCGCAAACGCTTAGTTGGTTCCCTGGCAACCAGCCCCTTCCTCCTCTGGAGGTCCGAGATCACTTCGTTAACATAACAAGAGACACCTTAATCGCTCTCTTTGGAAATTGCTAGGGTTTTAGGAGCCCCTTGTTGGTAAGGGGAGGAAAAATCCTGACTCCAATTCTTTTGTTGTTGTTGTTTATTTTTGAGGGAGAGAGTGAGCAGGACTGGGGGAGAGGAAGAGACCGAGAAAGACAGAATCCAAAGCGGCCTCCAGGCTCTGGGCTGTGAGCGGTCAGCACAGAGCCCAACGCGTCTCAAATTCACAAACCGTGAGATCATGGCAGGAGCCGAAGTCGGAAGCTTAACCAACTGAACCACCCAGGTGCCGCTCCTGACTACAAATCTTATGAGGTGAATAACACTGGCCAAGTGCCTTCCTATCTGCAGCCTCCGTTTGCTGGTTTGTAAAATGGGGATGATAAAAGCATTTGCCCCGTGAGGTTGCTGTGGGGGCTAAAACACTATAACTCAGGTAAAACACCAAGCACAGACCATCCCGAGAGCAAAGCTGGTCCAATACAGGCTCGTGTTTAAGTAAACTTAGGGTTGTAGGTGAGAACTACAGAGGTTTTTTTGCAAACGGGGGGACAGAGGCCTAGGCAGGGAAAGTTGCCCGAAATCAAACTGCAGGCTAGTGGATGAAACAAGACTAGCACCTGGGTGAAACTGGTTAGACATTTAGACGCTCATTCAGCAGGACGGGAGCATTTTAAACACAGGCAGGTGGAGAAAACCTGCCCTTTTGAAGTGCAAGGGAGCTGCCTGCAGTTCCGCCTTTGGCCAGTGGGTGGCGCTCTCCTCCCGCCTATGATCAAAGTAGTCAGGCAAGACCCGGAAAAATTAAGTCTAGGTGTAGAGAATTTTCTACCTCTTCCCTTGGATCCAGCAAAAATATCTAACAAAGAGCTATCTACACACACCGTGGGCACTTTATATACAATTGAGGCGAAAAATAAGGTTCAGATCTCGTGTATATAGGGAAGCCTCCTCGGGTGTAGGCTTCCAAGAACAAGGGTTCTAGAATCCGGGTGTCTGCGTTCAAATCCCATTTACCAGCTCTTGTGTCTTTTCTTCAGGCCACAGCTTCTTCCTCTGTCAAATAGCAATAATGATATTAACTACCTCAAAGGGTTAGTTATTGGGAGGATTAAACACGTTGACATTCCAGTAGGTGAACAGTGATATCTTGCTGTGGCTTTAATTTGCATTTCCCTAGTGTGTAATTATGTTGAACATCTTTTCATGTGCTCATTTGCCGTGAGCATATCTTCTAAACCGAAATGTCGGTTCAGATCTTAAGCCCATTTAAAAACCTTTTTTGGGTGTTTCATTTTGTGTTTCAAGAATACTGTATGTTCTGTATACAAGTCCTTTATCAATTATATGGTTGGCAAATACTTCCTCCTAGTCTGTGGCTTGTCTTTCTCTTCTCTTTAGGATGTCTTTTGGGGTGCCTGGCTGCCAGTCGGTAAAGCAGGCAATTCTTGATCTCCAGGTTGTAGGTTCAAGCCCCATGTTGGATGTAGAGATGACTTAAAAAAAAAAAAAATCTTGGGGCACCTGGGTGGCTCAGTTGGTTAAGCGTCCGATTTTGGTTCAGGTCACGATCTCACTGTTGGGTTCATGGTTTGAGGCCCGTGTGAGGCTCTGTACTTACAGCTGGGAGCCTGGAGCCTGCTTCGGATTCTGCGTTTTCCTCCCTGTCTCTGTCCCTCCCCTGCTGGCACTCTGTCTCTCTCTCTCTCTCAAAAACAAATAAACACTAAAAAACATTTTTAAAATAAAATCTTGAAAAAAAAAACAATGACTTTTGAAGAGACATTCTTAATTTCGATGAAATCCAGTTTGTCCGTTTTTTTCTCTTATGGATTGTTTTCAATAGCTCATCTGGGAACTCTTTGCCTAACATAATGTCACAAAGATTTTCTGTTTCTTTCTAGAATCTTTATATTTAGGTCTGTGACCCATTTGGAGTTAGTTTTTGTATATAATTTTGGTATACAGTGCAAGATGTGGGTTGAAATCCATTTTTTTTATATGTATGGACATCCCATTGTTCTAGCACCATTTGTTGAAAAGACTATTCTTTCTCCACAGAATTAACTTTGTGCCTTTGTTGAAAGTCAGTTGACTGTGAATATGTGGGTATATTTCTGGATTCTCTATTCTGCATTGATCTCTTGGAACTCTGTGCTGTTCCATTGATCTTTGTCTATCTTTATGCCGATACCATACTGTACCTTTATAATAAGTCTCAAAGTCAGAAAGTCTAAATCCTCCTACTTTTTTCTTTTCAAAGTTGTTTTTGGGTATTTTAGGTCCTTTGAGTTTGCATTTAAATTTTAGAATCAGTTTATTAATTTCTACCCACCCCCCCACCCCCCAAAAAAAAAGCCTGCTGGGATTTTCATTGGGTTTGCTTTGATTCTAACTTTCAATTGGGGAAGAACTGACATCTTAATGCTATTGAGGCTTCCACACACATAATACATTTCTCTATTTAGGTCCTTTTTCATTTCTCTCAGAAATATTTTATACTTATTTTTTTCCCCGTCTTTCTTTTCTCTGTTACTTGTTGGAAACTTTCTGTTGCTGTGTCTTCAATCTCACTGATTTTTTTTTTTCTTCTGCGTTGTCTAATCTGCCTCTTTATGGACTGAATGCTTGTTCCCCCACATTCACCCCTAATGCATATGTTGATTCACCCCTAATGCATATGTTGAAGCCCTGACTCCCAAAGTGATGGAGTTAGGAGGTAGGCCTTGGGGAGGTGATAAGTGTGGTCATGAGGTAGGGTCTTAGGATGGGATTAGGGACCTTATAAGAAAGGAGTGACACCAGACCTCTCACTTTCTCCACACGAGGAAAGGCCACGTGAGGACAAAGAGAGAAGGGGGACATCGATAAGCCAGCAAGAGAGCCTCACCAGAGCCAAGGAGGCTGGTACCCTGATCTTGGATTTCCAGCTTCCAGAACTGTGAGAACTATGTCTCTGTTGTTCATAAGCCACCCCAGCGTGTGGTACTTGGTCATGGCAGCCCCAGGTAACTGAAACATGCCTTCAATCCCATCTTGTGTATTTTTCATCTCAGACATTATACTTCCTTCTCTCAATGTTCAATTCATGTGTGTGTGTGTATGTGTGTATATATATCTGCCCTGTTTCCATTCAATGAGTCCTATCTTTTCCCTAACCTCTCGAATATGTGTAATGCAGTTGTATATTTTTTAAAAGTACATTTTGTAATATTTATTTATTTTTGGGAGAGAGAAAGAGAGAGACTGCATGCACACAAGCAGGGGATGGGCAGAGAGAGAGGGGGGAGACACAGAATCTGAAGCAGGCTTCAGGCTCCGAGCTATCAGCACGGAGCCTGACGCAGGGCCCGAACTCACAAACCGTGAGATAATGACCTGAGCCGAAGTTGGATGCTTAAGGAACTGAGCCACCCAGGCGCCCCATAGAAACATTTTTATCATTTGAGATCTTGCTTTTAAGCTTTGTTAGACAGGACCAGAGAGGTATTTAAGTCCGTGGCTAATTTTGCCCTAACACTGAGGCAAAACCCTTCTGAATATTTGACTTGAGGCTGCCCAAATTATGAAATTTTCTACTGTGGTTGGTGGGATGGAGAGCTATTCCCAGCTCTGGGGATTGTTCCCTCTAATCTCTCAGGATGATTCTTTCCCCAGCCCAGGGCTGTGTCTGCACACCTGTGCTCTGGTGATGCTCTGCTGGAGGGGGCCCCCTCTGCATATCTCCGGAGCTCGCTCTAGGTAGCCCTCTCCTCTTTGGAGCTCTGTCCTTCAGACTCCAGCCACCCTGGCGTTCCACTTTCCCAGCTCTGTCCCCTCCATTCAGGGCATTCCCCATACCTGTGCTGTGGCTTGGAATCTGTGTCCAGGCAGTGAGCTGGGGTAACTGTTGGACTCACTTCGTGTGTTTCTCGTCCCTCAGGAATGACTGTCCTTCATGGCCTGATGTCCACTGACGTAAAAATCACTGCTCTATGGGGCACCCAGGTGGCTCAGTTGGCTAAACATCAGACTCTTGATTTCAGTTCAGGTCATGATCTCATAGTTCCGGAGATCGAGTTCTGAGTAGGCCTCTGCACTGACAGCGTGGAGCCTGCTTGGGATTCTCTCTCCCTTGCTCTCTGCCCCTCCCCTGATCACTCTCTCTCTCTCTCAAAATAATAAACTTTAAAAACTCATTGCTCACTCTCTCTCTCTCTCTCTCTCTCTGTCCCTCCGCCCCTCCTGGGATTCTCTCTCTTTCCTTCTCTCTCTCTGCCTCTCACTTGTGCCCTCTCTCTCTCTCTCTCTCAAAAAAAAAAAAACCATTCCTTTATATAGTTTGAGTGTTTTTGAATTTTTTCAGTTGAGGGGTACAGCCAATCTCTATTATGTGATCTTGACCAAATGTGGAAGTCCTATTAAATTATAAGTATGCAAATTATAAGTATAAATATAAACTATAATATGTAATATGCACTAGACAATATATACTATATATGCTAGTATATATGAAACATATACACAAAAATAAAACTATGATATATATAGCTTAATCTAATCAATCTAATCTAATCTAACTGATTAAACTATATATATCATAGTTTTATTTGCAGTTTTATATATATACATATATACATATATATACATATACGCACATATATACACATATACACACACATATACACATATACATATGTGTGTATATGTACATGTATGTGTGTGTGTGTGTATATATATATACATATACATATATATATATACATATACATATATAGCTTAATCAAAAATTAAAAGCCTCCCTCTGTGCCCCTAACCCCCCAATTTCATTCTTGCCCCTGCTAGGGGTAAGCACTCTGGCACTGGTTCCTGCATACCCTTCCAGAAGTGTTTCTGTTTGTACAAGTACATATGTATCTGTTGTAAGTGGTATCGTACCATGTTAATGGTCCTGTATCTTGCTTCCTTCGCTTATATCTTAGAAATCTCTTCCTACCGGCACCTACAGGCCTATCTACCCTTTATGCTGCAGCGTATTTCTTACAGTGAGTGTTCTGTATTTTATTTAGCCATCCTGTACTGATGGACGTCAGTTCTCCTTTTTTTCTCACTGCCACAGTCAATGCAGCGGTGAATACAGATACATATATGCATGCACTTAGCACCCATGCAGGCATGTATCTGCAGGGAGATTCCCAGAAAGATTGCCAGAAAGCCGGGGCTGGTGCTCTCAGCGCCAAAAAGATACCTTTTGAAATTCAAAGGGGGGGGGGGGAAATGCCTTACTGTAAAATGCGCTTTTGTTTTTGAGAGATACGGTCTCACACAGAGGCTGCCTTGAAGACAGCTTCTTCCCGGATTTTCTATCTTCCCCACATTTTGCTGGTTTTTTTCAGCACTGCTTGCAGCCACCTCCAGTCACAAATTTCGGCGCAGGTGAAGGATTGCTGCTTACCCACAGGGGGCACCCAAGGAATGCTTGCTGATTTGATTTGATCACTGCAGAAAGTTCTAACCAGACTGTGCTGCTTCAGCAACACCTAAGTAAGATGGTCTGATATGAGGGAGGGGAAGGGGCAGAGAGAGAGGGAGATACAGAATCCCAAGCAGGTTTCAGGCTCTGTCAGCACAGAGCTCCGCTTGGGGCTCGAACCCACAAACTGTGAGATCATGACCTGAGCGGAAGTCGGACGCTTCACCGACTGAGCCACCCAGGCGCCCCTACATCTCAGTTTTAAAGGCTCTGCATTCAGGAAAGGTTTCATGTGTGAACTAAAACGTCCACTTTCCAGGGTGCCTGGGTGGTTCATTTGGTGAAACGTCTGACTTCAGCTTAGGTCATGATAATGCGGTTTTCGAGTTCCAGCCCGGCATCGGGCTCTTTGCTGGCATCGCAGAGCCTGGGCCTGCTTTGGATTCTATGTCTCCCCCTCTCACTGCCCCTCCCTCACTCACTCTCTCTCTCTCTCTCTCTCAAAAATAAATAATAAAACATTAAAAAAAATTTAAATGTCCTCTTTCCAAATAAAATTATTACACCTCGAAGGTCACACTCTGCTTCACCATTCATTGTCCGTTGTGGGCACAAGTGGTCACACAGAATGACGGAATGGAGGTAACCAAGTTTTGTTTTCTTCCCGTCTCGGCTCTCCTCGCGTATCTCTGGTCTGCTATCTGAACAAAGGTGTACAAAGCACGCCGGTGGGTTGGAGACGGAAACCGCACCCAAAGACAGTGCCCTGATTCCCAACCGTTAGGAACTTACTCTCAAAACAGAACACAGGGAGTCTGCATGTAGGAGGGCAGACTGGGTAGTCAGGGGTTCCCTGAATGAACTTCTACGTGTACTATATTTAATAGAGAAGAAGCAATAAAAATGCGCGAATTTGAACCTTACATCTTATTAAAACTCAACAGTAACTTCAAGAGGATTACCACAGGACCCAACAATTCCCCCCCTTGATATATAGTCAAGAGGATCGCACGCATGTGTTCACAACAGCATTATTCATGATACCTGAAAAGTGGAAACAACCTAAACGTCCACCGACAGATGAATGAGTAAACAAGAGTGGCCCATCCACACCATGGAATGTTATTCAGCTTTTAAAAGTAATAAAAGGGGCACCTGGGTGGCTCAGTCGGTTAAGCGTCCAACTCTTGATTTCAGCTCAGGTCATGGTCTCACGGTTCGTGAGTTCGAGCCCTGCATCAGGCTCTGCGCTGACAGCATTGAGCTTGCTTCGGAGTCTCTCTCCTCTCTCTCTCTCTCTCTCTGCCCCTCCCCTGCTCTCTCTCTCTCTTTCAAAAATAAATAAGTGTTTTTAAAAAGGGAATAAAATACTCATATCTGCTACAACATGGATGGACCTTGAAAACGCCACTGCCCCACCCTTGACCTGATTAGTATTTTCACTTGCTAAATTTTTGGAAGTTGGTTCCCTGAGGCTTTAGGACTGGGTTATCACGTTTACCATTCCTTTTTACTTGAGCTGTGGCCAACTGTCCTCAATTTCTCTTTCTCGCTTAATGGCTTCTGAAGTTCTTTTCGCTCATCCATCCATCCATCTGTCCGTCTCTCCATCCACCCCCTCATCCATCCATTTTTCTAAATTCATTCAACCAACCCAAATCGTGCACCTACTACGTTCCAGGTATTTTACTAAGCGTGGGGGATACAATGACAAGGAACACGAAAACAAGGTCATTTCCCTTGTAAAACTTCCTTCAGAGCCTCCTTACTCCAAGTGTGGTCCCCGGACCAGCCTCAGCTGGGAACTTGTAAGAAACACAGCATCTCTGGCCCCACCCCAGCCCAACTCAACCAGAATCTGAGTGTGTGTGCTTGTACATGCATAGTGGATCTCGGGAAAGATAGAAAAAACTGATAATGGTAGTTCTATCTGGGAAAGCTGGAAGTAGCGAGGGGTGATGAGAAGAATCTAAATTTTGCTTTATACCCATCGTAGATACTGCTCACATTATTATTTTTGAACATGAATGTTTAGTGCTCACAAAACACCCTGAATCTTTTTGGTCCGTTTCTTGACTGCCTTCAATGTGTAGGACCTTCCTGTGTGGGGTATCTCTTCTTCTTCTTTTTTTTAATGTTTATTATTTTTGAGACAGAGAGAGAGACAGAGAGCAACCAGGGGAGGGGCAGAGAGAGAGGGAGACACAGAAGCCAAAGCAGGCTCCAGGCTCTGAGCTGTCAGCACAGACCCCGACGCGGGGCTCGAACTCACGAGCCGTGAGATCATAACCTGAGCTGAAGTCGGCCGCTTAACCGACTGAGCCACCCAGGTGCCCCATGAGAGTTCATCTTAAAGATCGTACAAAGCTTGCTGCAAAGTAAGCATGGTCAGTATGGAGGGGGTAGAGAGCCCACCATACAAGATAGGGGTGGGTGTTAAGCCTTTCTTTCTAGGTTCTCTGGGGAGAATAAGTGAGTATATGTAAAGCATCAGCTGTACAGAAGTTGCTTAATGTTATTCCTCTGTGCCTTAGGTCTCTCCTAGCCACCATCAACTGTAGGGATTTTAGGCAAGTTGGGGAAACCTCCCATGGACCGTCACACTTCACTGACAAGGACCATTTATTTGAAGGTTAGTTTCTTTCCCATTTCAGAAGTGGAAGAGGCCCCCACAAATCAAGCTCCCCTCTTGTTCTGTACCTTGACCTCTCATTGCCGCTCCCTCCAGCCGAGGAAGGGGGCAAGTTTCTTGGTGGATCAAAATATTGGTGTGGAACAGAAGGGTGAAGCCTCTTTCCGGCACAACAACCTCTCGGTTCTAGATGCCTATTCATTCAGGCAGCGGCGTGATGGGTGCTGGGACTTAGGGGGGAGCCGGACAGACAGGGTCTCTGCCCAGCCCCCTTTATGAAGTTAAGGTTTGCTGAAGTATAATTTATGTACAGTAAAAGTCACCCTTTTTGGAGGACAGCTCTGTGGGCTTTGACAAATACTGACAATTGTATAGCCCCCGCCACAGTCAAGGTATAGAACTATAGCCCCCGCCACAGTCAAGGTATAGAACACGACCTGCTGTCCCCACCCTCTCGTTTTCTCACGCTCCTTTGATCCTTTGTGGTCAGTCTTATCCCCTCCCCCAGCCCCTGGCAATCCCTGATCTGTCTGCTGGCCCTATGCATCGGTCCTTCCAGAATGCCATCTACACGGGATCACACAGGACGTGGTCTTTTGAGTCTGTTTCCACTTAGCTTAATACATTTGAGGTTCCTTTTTATTGCTGAGTACTATGCCACGCCATGGACGCACCACTTTGGTGTCGTCTTGGGGACAAAGAGGACAAGAAGACGACTCACCTGGACCAGACTGGCCCTAAGCCTTTAAGACTTTGCCAGAGTGGATTACATCACGTTTGCTCCCATAGGCAGTTACGTGGGACAGGCACATTCAATTGTTATGGAAAAATAGACAAAGGCTATTTTTGCACCTCTGTGTGGATTGAGAAACTCAATTCACTTTATTTTATTATTATTTTTTTTTTTTGCATGTGCTTTGATGGGGACAATACGGGCCCAGCTGGCCTGAAATGAGCAAGCATCCCAGCAACGCCCCGCTCCCCCAGGCTTTATGACAACAGTCCCGAGTCACAGAGGTCCTGCCCATCCCTAAGGGAAGAGCCTTCCCCTTCCTGTGGTGCGGTGGCCCCGCAGAGTTTTGCCCAAGCGCAGCTGATGGGGGAGGATGGAGTTTCTGGGAACCTCTCAGACCGCCAGTTACTGTGGCCCCAAGAAAGCCTGTGCCTTCAGGGCACTGCCCCCCGCTGGGCCCGCCCCAGAGACCCAGGAATGTTACCAGCCCTATTCCCTGCCTGGCTACCGCTACCTGAAGTCATGGAGACCCAGCCTCTTCTACAAGGTCTCCAACGCCCAGACCTGCGTGGACGAGAGAGCCACGTGTCGCAGCCCCCTGAGGCCCCCCACCATCCTGCCAGCGCTCCGCTCGGCGCTCTTCTGCCGCTACAGCCCACGCGACTGGGACAAGTCCAACGATCTGCAGATGCGAGGGGCCGAGGCCTCACGGCTGTGGGCCAGCCGGCTGACGGGCGACTCCATGCGGCTCATGCAGGACAAGGATGAGCTGACGCGCCAGATGCAGGAGGGGACCAGCCGGAACCTGGGCCAGCGGCTGTCGGACATTGGCTTCTGGAAGTCCGAGCTGGGCTACGAGCTGGAGAGGCTTCTGAACGAGACCCACAGCATGGAGACGGTCAAGAGGCGACTGGAGTGCGCGGCCGAGGAACTCAACTGTCCGCTGCAGGTGAGTGTGGGTAAGGGGGGGGGGGGGGGGCGAGGCCGCCGCTGAGACGCAGCCCCGGCTTTCTGCTCCTCCCGAGTGAAGGTCAAGGCAACAGGCACCTTGCAGGTGGGTTCCAGCTGCGTGATCGTCTGTGATCAGTTCCTAAGGCGCAGGATTATTCCAGTCAAATCAGGGTTCCTGAGACTGAACCGGATTTCCTTTGCTCCTTGGGCTTACATCAGAACTGTAGAGGTTTTATTGAGACATTCCACAGGCGTGTGTGTGTGCGTATGTGTGTGTGTGTGTGTGTGTGTGCACGCACGTGCTGGTCTTTAGAGGATATACTTAAACTAACTGCCGGCTTTTCTCCAAAGCCCTTAACACTTTCTAACATCCTCTGTAACTTACAGATATACTTATTTATTTATTTTTCTATTTTTTTAATGTTTATTTATGTTTAAGAGACGGAGAGACAGAATGTGAGTGGGTTAGGGACAGAGAGACAGGGAGACACAGAATCCAAACCGGGCTCCAGGCTCTGAACTGTCAGCACAGAGCCCAATGCAGGGCTCAAACCCACCAGCTGTGAGATCATGACCTGAGCCGAAGTCGGACGCTCAACCGACCGAGCCACCCAGGCGCCCCGCACATATATTTACTGATTGTTTTTTTTCCCTGGGCAGGGATTTCTGTCTGCCTTGTCACCGGTGTGTTCCAGACTGATACCCGGCTGTGACGGGCAGCGTGTCTGTGCTGATTGCCCGTGGTCTGGGCCAATGCTTTGAACGTCTCCCCAACATAGCACAGTGCATGGCGCACAGTAGGTGCTCAGTAAATGTTTGTTGACTAGACGAATAAATACCTGAATGTGGGCATTCTGGACACTTCTTGTTCTCCAACCGTATCCCAGATCGGTTGGGATTGCTTTTGGCTGCATGTAATGGGTACTTGCCTGCAGCTTGGCCAAGAAGGAATTTATTGTTCTGCCATAATGAGAATTCTAGAGGGAAACAAGGCGGGCTGCTGCAGCTTCCACGTGATGCCGGAAGGGGCCCAGGTGCCCGTCTTTCTGCTCTGCTGTCCTTAGCATGTGGCTTTTGTCCTGCTGCAAGGAGATTTCATATCTCGTAGTGCTTGCTGCTGCTTCAAAGAGCATTTTGATGTTCTCGTCTGAGGCAGAAAGATAGGGGTAGTGCAAACAGCAAATGTGCAACCGTGTCAGGGAATGAGAGTTTTCTGGAAGGAAGCACCATGCGTTTCCATGTCTGGCCCATGTGCCAGAACTCTCATGGGTTCCGTGGCTGCAGAGGAGTCTGGGTAAGTGAGTGGTTTTCACTGGGTCCTGGAGTGGACATTGGGTAAGGAACTGGCATTATCTGCCTCGTGCCCTGGGGGCTAATTGCGGTCACATAGGATGATGTTCTGCTGCTCCCGAGACCTTTCAGTTCCACCTCCCTGGACAATGGTGACTGCCTCCTTCTTGTCCTCTCCACTCCTGCCCTCCCTCCCATTTTCCAGCCGGAGGGGCAATTTTAAATATTAAACTGGATCTCCACACTCTCTCACAAAAACCCCCTCTGTCACCAGCTCTAGAGCCTGCGCAGCCCAGCCCGTGTTCACCGCACTAGCCTCCACGTCTCCGGTTCTAGTGGCTTCTTGTGTGCTCCCCTCCTACCTCAGGACTTTTGCATCTGCTGTTCCCTCTTCCGGGCACATTGTTTCCATTCTTCTCTGCTGCTGCTAATTCAGGTCTTGGTCTGTCACCACCTTAGAGAAGTCCTTCCTGGCTAACCCCCCACCGGTTCCTCCCACACACTCACATCACCCTGACTGTTCTCATCCAAGCCCTAATCACAGGATTGTGTCTCTGTGTGTGTTTACTTGTGTGTGTTGTCTCCTCTCTGTTACGGCAGGGACCATCTGATCGGTTGATTGTGGTATCCCCAGCACCTTGATCGGGTGTTCAATCAAGAGGGGCTCAATAAATCCTTGTGAAATCAGTGAACCCCTCTCCTTTCAGAGTTCCCAGGTGTGTTTGCCACCCAGCACCAAGATGCGGTGCTCGTCTGCTTCCTTCACACTTCTGCTACTCTTTGTGACATCACAGGCCGGCAGCCCAATCACCACCCTTTCTCAGCCCCCTGTTGCGGAAGCTCCCCTGAGCAGCCCCTTCGGAGGCCCGTCTTCTGTTCCTCTCTGCCCTTGTCCCCACGACATGAGCCTCCAGGTGTGCGGCTGTGAGACAGGGTTGCCTGTGTCTCCCTTGGGCCTGATCGCTTTCCAAAGCTCTCCCCCCACCGACAGATCTTCACAAAGGGGTTTTCACGTATATGTGTAGGTAATACCGATCGACCGTATTTTTAGGGCTTTACATTTGTCGAGCTGACTTCACCCAAACAGCTAATCTGTGAGAGATGCAGCAGTATCATACCCATCCTCAGTCATGGCATCTCACGTCCCCACCAAGAGAGAAGTGGGGGGTGTGGAAGCTTACCCACGCGCACAGCCATGCAGGAAGCATACCCACATGCACAGTGATGAAGCATCCGGGTTTCCCGGGGATAAGACAGATCATGGCAAATGTATTTGTGAGTCACCTCCGTTCAGGGTCTATATACAGGTGCGGGGAAAACACTATTTCCTGCTGCTCCCTACAGGTGGCCCTGGAGTGTCTGTACCACCGAGAGAAAAGGATAGGGATTGACTTGGTCCACGACAATGTGGAGAAAAACCTTATCCAGGTAAGGTGCCTCCTGGGTCTGCCCAGCACCCCCTGGGGGGAGGAGGGGGGCCCCCCGCTGGTCAGAGAGGTCTCTGATCTGCCTGTCAGGAGCAGAAGTCACATGTCACCCCAAGCAAAGTCAGGGCTCAGAAAGCTTTGGTGGGGGCCGAGGTTGCAGGGGATGGGGGGGTAGAACAGGGAGAAATGAGACCATTGGACCCTGCCAAATGGGTATCATGATAATAATACCAATAAATAACAATAATAAAAGCTAGCGTTTGTTGAAACCATGATTACGCCATATGTTAAATAACTTGGATTTAAATTTTTTAAAAAAGCCAGCGTTTCCTGAGCCACTATTTGCCACACGCTGTACCATATCATATGCATTATTTAACTTAATGATAAAGTAATCTAGCGATGAGCATTTGGCACATAGCAGGTGCTAAATTTTCTTTTAATCTGGAATTATATAACAAGGGAAGCAAGTAAGTTAAAGAATGTGGAGCCTCCACAGCTGACCCTTAGCTGGCTGGTCCAGGGATCACGTGCTTACGATGAGGCAGGAAATGGATCCCACCCTGAACTTTTACCTGTGGGGTCAAAGGTGGGCAGTGAGGGGTAGGAGGGTGGTGGGGCCACTGGGGGTGGGGGGAGGCAGAGCGCCCTGACCTTCTCAAGGGCGCTATTCTTTTTGACATTTTTCATTGCAGGAAGTGGATTTGCTAAAATGTTGCCAAGAGCACATGAGAAAACTAGCTCAAAGAATTGATATCCAGATGCGGTAAGAGCTGCCTTCTCTCTCCCTTCTTGGAATCTATTTTGGGTCTCCCCGGGCTTCCGAGGGCAAGCGGACGGGCTCTCGGTCTCTGGGTGGTTCTTTGGGCCAGCGTGTGCTGGTGAGAATTCGACAACAGGCTCTCTGGGAAAGAAAGTAAAATTCGGATTCGCAGCATTTGCCAATTTCGGGGCTGTAAATGCCTGCCCCGCCCCCCTCCCCGTGGCTAATTTCAGTGGGCAGCTGTGCCCCGCCTGGTCGCTCTGATTTTGCCCTTGGGGTCATGACAAAAGAAACGGCCTCCCTGAGGCCCCTCTTAGCCTGTGGCTTCTGCGTGTGAGTTCTGAACTGTGGGAAATGGCAGAGCAGCGTGGCATCAGGCACCAAGGTGAGTGGCCAGGGCATCTCTGGAAGGGATCTGGTGGACGCCCGGAGCCAGGATCTTCAAAAGAAATCGGCTTTTTGTTCCTGGAAGATGACATAGCCAGTATCCTGACAGGCCAGGAGGCTCCCCTCTTGATTAAAAGGAGGCCCGAGTTTTACAGGGCTTGGGGCCCATAGCTGAGCCCTTGGCCCCCAGGTCCCCTGGAGGCAGCCTTCCCTCCTGACTCCTGACACAGGAGCTGGGCACTGCCTTTAACCCTTAACAGCCCACGCTGCTCTGCTGGTTTCTCCTTGTCATTTACTCAGACACCGAGAGGAAGAGGTGGGCTGGCCGCCTAGCCCGAGCCTCCCCTCCAGCTGCCTGGGGCATGTGGGTAGCCTGGCTGGGATGCTGAGGGGTGCCGGGCAGCTTGCACATGAGCCCTGGGGGCTTGCTGCTCTGGCTTGCTGTGACAGGAGACAGTCACCGGGGATAAGAGAGCACCCGGGGCGGTGACCTAAGGGTGCAGTCAGGGCCGCCGTCAGAGGTGGTGGGGTCCGAAATGATATGCAAATACAGCAGTGGCTGTAGGCACAGGTGGGTGGACGAAAGCAGAGTTGAGTTCTGTTATTTGTTTGCCTGGATCCTGATTTCTGACATTTCCACTCGCATGTTCCACTATCGTTTGCCGCATGTTTGTCTGTAAATTAATTTGCTTAAAAAAAAACAACGCTTACATACTTGTATTTTATTTATTTATTTATTTATTTTCATTAAATTTTTTATGTAATGTTTATTTTTGTTGAGAGAGAGAGAGACAGAGCACGTGAGGGGAAGGGCAGAGAGAGAGAGAGAGAGGGAGACACAGAATCGGAAGCAGGCTCCAGGCTCTGAGCTGTCCGCCCAGAGCCCGACGTGGAGCTCGAACCCACGAAACATGAGATCATGACCTGAGCCATAGTGGGATACTCAACTGACTGAGCCACCCAGCACCCCTACGTACTTGCATTTTAAAGGGAACATTTTAAGTTTTTTTTTTTTTTTTTTAACGTTTATTTATTTTTGAGACAGAGAGAGACAGAGCATGAACGGGGGAGGGGCAGAGAGAGAGGGAGACACAGAATCCGAAACAGGCTCCAGGCTCTGAGCCATCAGTCCAGAGCCCGACGCGGGGCTCGAACTCGCAGACTGTGAGATCGTGACCTGAGCTGAAGTCGGAGGCTCAACCGACTGAGCCACCCAGGCGCCCCTAAAGGGAACATTTTAACAAAGAGAGCGCTTTGGGCAGGCACATGTCTTGATTGTATTTTTCTTGCCCTTGTTTTTACGATCACCCATTCTGGACAAGAAAGAGTGGTTTTCCATTTGTGGCTGACATAGAGCGATGGCAGACCGTGGTGTTGTGGTGATAGAGGGCTGGAGTTCGAGCCAACAGAGGGAAGAAAAGCCCAGAAACTTGGAACTGGGGAGGTGGGCCCCAGAAGGGAAATCCTAAGACAGGACTGGGGGTAGGAGGGGACTGCGGTGTGACCCCAGCAATGAACAGGATGTGGGAGAGTAAGGACAGCCAGAGAAATGGAGAGGAATGGACACAGAAAGAGGAAAATAGATGGAGACTGGGGACAGACGCAGAGAGGTGAAGGCAGCCCAGGCAGGGAGGGTGGGAGGAGAGAACCAGAGCAGGTGGAGAGGCGTCCCTCCCCTTTGCTGGGACTGAGGACCAGCCACCCTCCATAGAGGCTGTTTGACCTCGGGCAGTGGCCCGTTTGTCAGAGGATGGCTTCTGGGGCACCCTAATTAATCTAGAACTGGCCACAGCCTCACTGATGGGGTAGAACTCAGTGTGGCCTTGCTCCTGTGGGGAGGCCTGCTCAGGTGGCAGCCGCCCTGGCACTGGGCTGCTGACTCAGGGTTTTGTGGGTGGGGCCTCAGGCCTGCATCTGGGCAGAACTATGTCCTTACCTCACCAGATGCCCCTTGGCAAAGCACAAAAGGCACTTCCTGGCGGGGCAGAGGCCATATTCGAGCTTTTCCTCATAGGCCGCCATCAGGGTGAGCCGTGGCACTGGGTGGGCTCTATGTCATGGGCCAAGGAGGGGAGACAGAGGCAGAGCCCTTTTCTCTAGGCTTATTAGCATAGGCTAGGAAGCTGGACCAGCTGACCAGGGATTCTGAGGCCCTGGGTCCCCTCTGATGCTTTGGCATAGATGTTTTCTAGCATTCTGGTCTTCATGTTCCAGTTCATTAGGCAGGACAGGGCCCCCTTTCTCCACGGCTTTGCTAATTCAGAAGGCCCCAGGAACCTCAGGATGGTTCCTCCTGTCCCAGCATGACTTCCTGAGCATTTTGATAGGTGGGAGCGCACCGCCAGGATTTACTGTCCTTGCTTCTGGCCTCTTTGAAACCCCTCACCAGCATCCGGATCCATAGCAGAAAAAGAAAGTGTAAAAAAGATGAACAGAGACAGACAGGGGAGAGGGACAAAGAAAGAGAGACACAAAGTCCCCAAGACAGAGAGAAACCAAGAAAGATGAGGCAGAAAGAGGTAAAGATCAGAGAGAGACAGACAGACACACACACACTCACTTTAGGTGGTGTAGACATGACCTGGCTTAGTGAAGGTTATTCCCTTCTTTATTCCCTGTCACTTCAAGGCAAAAGTCCTAGTCAATGCTTGTGTGTCTTTAACACGGACTAATCTTATTTCAATCAAGAGAGAAACAAAAAGGTTCAGGCTTAGAACCTTCTGGAGACAACAGATTCTATCTGTCTAGGATTCTGTTCATGTTTACTTAGTATTTATGTTGGAGGTGACCCATTAATAGGGCTACTGATGTTCCTTTCAAGACAGTGAGGTAGATTTTCCCTTTAAAACACATTTATTTATATTTTATTTAAAAAAAAATTTTTTTTTTAACGTTTATTTATTTTTGAGACAGAGAGAGACAGAGCATGAACAGGGGAGGGGCAGAGAGAGAGAGAGACACAGAATCCGAAACAGGCTCCAGGCTCTGAGCTGTCAGCACAGAGCCTGATGCGGGGCTCGAACTCCCGGACCGTGAGATCATGAGCTGAGCTGAAGTTCGACGCTTAACCGACCGAGCCACCCAGGCGCCCCTTATTTATATTTTAAAAAAGAAAAGTAACAAGTAAATAATAGTGCAGGTACTTTGAGAATACGGCAAGAATCACGGAAGTGGTTCTCCAGGGTCTGGAGTTTGGCACACGGTGGCCTTTAAATCTAAGCTTCTTGACCAAAATACTAACCTGCAGGTGCAAGTACTCGGCCTGCCAACCGTCCTCTCCTCACCTCTGCTCTGTCCCTGGCTCCGCCCAGTCCCTGGCTCCGCCCAGTCCCTGACTCCGCCCACTCCGATTCCACCTATACCTGACTGTCCACTCCTTGGCTCCACCCACCACGGACTCAACCCAGACCCTGACTCCGCCCATCCCTGGTTGCCCAATCTCTGGCTGCACCTAGTCATCAACTCTGCCCAATCCCTGACTTCTCCCCAGTCTCTAGATTCCACCCTTTTTTGACTGTCCAGTTAGTTCCTGACTCCACCTAGCTCCTGGTGCGGCACAAATCCTTGACTCCGCCCTGTCCCTGATTCTGCCAGCCTTCATACGCTGGTTACAGGTCTCTAAACACCTGGATGTCTCTATCTTCTTTGCTTTTTACACACGTGGTGCCCTGAGCTTGGAATTCTCATCCCCTAAACCCAACTCGGTTCACCTGTCTGCTGTTGTTAGGAAACCCAACTCAGAAACTTCCTCACCCTGAGTGGGTGGCTTCCTTCTCTGTGTTACTTTGTACCCTTTTCAAACCTTTACTGTTGCCCTTCTCATTCTTTGTTCATTTGTACTGAATTTACACAAATCTGTGAGCACCTTGAAGGTAGGGACTGGGTCTTAATCATGTCTTTTCCCTCTGTGCCTGGCAGAAGGTCAGACACAATGATCTGCGAAGTGATTTAAATTGACACCAGGCTTTTTCCAAAGTGTGAATTCGTATCTTGTAAGTCAGGTCAGCAAAGTACAGCTGGGAGGGCCAAATCTGGCCCGTAGCCTGTTTCTGTAAAGTTTTATTGGGGCACAGCCACGCCCATTCATTTACCTATGACCTAAGACTGTTTTCCTGCATAGTTGACTAGTTGCAACGGAGACCATACGACCCACGAAGCCTAAGATATTTAGTATTTGGCCCTTTACAGTAAATGTTTGCCCATCCCTGTTCTAAATGTCAACGGATCTGCTTGGATTGGGGCGAAGGAAGAAGTACAGGGAGGCGCTGGGTATGCGGTGGGGGCATTAAGGTGGGAAAAAGGCGGAGAAGCCATTGAGGGTAGATCAAGCACCCTCCTGGGAGTCGAGAGACTTGGCTTTCACCAGTGGCTCTGCACCACCCTCCTGGCTGACCTCGCGTGAGGGACTCTGGGCAAGTGCACAGTTTACGGACCAATCCTTGCCCCCCACAGGGATAACCGAGATGCTCAGCACGCTTTAGAGAGGGACCTTGAGGACAAGAGCTCGGCCCAGTTTATCGATGAGAAGTGCTATAACCTGAGGAACACGTCAGACTGCATCACTTTCTTCCACGGCATGGAGAAAGTCGATGGCACGTAAGTCCTGGGTTCTTGGTCCCCCTCTCTGGCCAAGCTTGGTGGAACTGAGGGCTTCTGGGTCTGCTCCTGCCAAGAACCACAAAAGGTCACTGTGCACCAGTAAAGTAAGAGGCAAAGTGGTTGAGTGGGGATCCTCAGTTGCAAGCCACAGAATCCAAATCTGGCTAACTTCAGACAAGATGGAATTTACTGGAAGGCTGTGGGGGAGCCACAGACTCCAGGAGAAGGCTGGAAGGGAAGGTCCTGGCAGCTTGAACGAGCCAGGAAGTGAGAGCTCATCAGCTATGTTGTCAGAGCACTACTGTCTCTTTGTTCTTGCCCCCTTTTACCCAAGATTCAAATCCCAGCAAGAGGGTGCAAGGGATTGGCTTAGTGAGGGTCCCACAGCCACTGCCGTTGGGCCAGGGCGTGCCGGGCACCCTGACTGGCAATTCCACCAAACAAATTCTGAAACAGAACGGGTGTAACCAGAAGGAGGAGGCATTCAAGCTCAGCTGGGAGAGTAACTGATGCCCTCCGGTGGATGCCTGGCTTCAGATTCAGCCTCCCCACTAGTGCTTGGGGCAAAGTACTTAATCTCTCTGGGCTCCGATCTCCTCATCTATACTGGAATAAAAACAGTGCCCACCTCCCAGAGTTGCTATGAGAATAAAAAGGTGGGTGTGGGGAGCGCGGAGCACAGAGCCTGGTGTGGGGGAGTGAGAGCAGCTAGTATTTATTGAGTGCTTGCTGCGTGACCCCATTTACTTGTCACAGCAGCTCTGAGCTAGGTGCCTCTGTGTGTCTGACAACGTCATGGGCATGTCACTGTTGATGGAATTTCATGCAGAACTAGGCCTGCTTTCCCGATTGGCAGTCCAAGGTCAGGGTCATGATGGCTGGACAGAGAGGTGCTCTGGGTACAGGTTGGGGGGGGGGGGGTGGTATCTATCTTGGTTTCATTTTTTTTTTTAAGTTTATTTATTTTGAGAGAGGGCGCGCACCAGAGGGTGCATGTGTGGAGTGGGGGAAGGGCAGAGAGAGGGAGAGAGGGAATCCCTATTCGGGGCTCGATCTCATGAACCAAACCATGAGATCATGACTTGAGCCGAAATCAAGAGTCGGATGCTTAACCACCTGAGCCACCCAGGTGCCACTATTTTGGTCTCTTAAAAAAAAAAAAAACAAAAAACAGTGAAAAACTTCTAGCACATAAAATTGTGCTTGGCACTTAGTAGGTGTGCAGTAACTGTTGAATGAATGAATGGAAGGGGAAAGGGAGGGAGGGAAGAAAGGAGAGGAATTTCTTGGTCATCTCCTTGGCTGGAGCCCGGGGCCACCTCCTGGACCTTAGGAAATACCCAAGGGTTGAAATGACCCTTTGGGGTTGCCGGCAGTAGCAGCTTCTGGGGACCCTCCTCCTCTTCCTGACAAGGTGACTCGACTCCCCTGTGGGGCTGGCTGGCCATGCGAGCAGGACTTCAGGGGCCTCGGCCCCCTCAGCCGCAGCTGGAGTCTGGACGATTCCCTTCCCAAGTGGATGCCTTCCTGAAAGCTCACGGCCGGGACTCGGAGCCTGCTGGGCACTGCACTTTACAAACAGCATCTTGTGAACGATAAACACTTATCAAGGGCTTGCTGTTGCCGGTGGCCAAGATAGGGGTTTCACATTTAGTCGTTCAACAACCCTGGGGCGGGGGTGGGGGTGGGGGGGGCGGTAGTCACCATTATTATCCCCTTTTTACAATGAGGAGGCTAAGGCTCAGAGAGTTGAAGTCACTGGACCTGTCTGAGCCCACGTTGCACATGATCTTAGGCAAAAGGCCGAGGAGCGATAATCTGAGCCCACCTTGGGCACCAAGCCTGTGTGTTTTACCTGGGCACCTTCCTGCCTCCTGCATCTAGAGGACACAAGCTCCAGAAACCATGTCCCCCTGCAGAGGCACACCAGCCGACAAGCTGCCTCTGGCACATCCCCCCCCCAGGGAGAGTGTGATTGAGCAGGTTATTTGGTTATTTTCTCTCAGAAGCACAGCTGTCTGCTCCAGGGGAGGGCAAGGGCTTAGAGGTTGCTGCTCCTGACCTTGAACAGTGCCCCGTTCAGCAGCAGGAGACAGAGTTAATCTGCTGTCTCTTTCTGCTGTCCCTGGTGCCTCCCTCTTCCTGGACTGTTGGTGAGTAGCTGTGTGACCTTGGCAAAGGCACTTTACCTCTCTGAGCCTCAAGTCTTTGTTGGATGAAAGGTCAGGATCAGACACAGCACCCTCTCCCATCTCCAGAAGGCTTAGACCTCCTTTACGGCTTGATTTTTAACTCCTGCAAAAGACAGACAAGACAATCACATATTATATGTTTGTTTTTTAATTTCTCTTCACCATGCAATCTAAGCGTGCTTTAAAATGTCTGAAAAGAGACTCCTATTTCAGAAAATTGAGTCTCTTTTTTCTCTACTGCCTGAAAATAAAGATGACTTATTTAAGAACTGGAGGCTTCCCAGATAGAAAAGACCTTACAAATGTACCCAGTGGAGGCGCCTGGGTGGCTCAGTGGGTTAAGCGTGCGACTTCAGCTCAGGTCATGATCTCACGATTCCTGGGTTCAAGCCCCACGTCCGGCTCTGTGCTGACTGCTCGGAGCCTGGAGCCTGCTTTGGCTTCTGAGTCTCCCTCTCTCTCTCTGCCCCTCCCCCACTCGAGCTCTGTGTCTCTCTCTCTCTCTCAAAGATGAATAAACATTAAAAAAAAAAAAGGTACCGAGTCTGGTTGACCCCAGACCTGGAGCCCGCTCAGAGAAATGCGTGTCCCTCCTTCTCATGGGCTTCCCAGAGAGGACCCCCATGCAACACATTGGTTGTATGTTGCAAGGATTTCCATACGCAGGCAGGAAGCACCTTCTGTCGTCGAAACTGAATCGCTTAGGCTTCACCGCCTCTGAGAAGCCTTCCGGGACTGCGTTGAGATCCATCCTTCAGCCGCCCTGCGGGTGGTCCCACAGTGGAGACTGCCTGCTGCAGACCGCCTTTCCATGGGGTTCCCACTCGGGCTCGGCCCGTAGCGGTGCACCAGCGGGAGGCTGAGGGCAGGGAAAGAAGGATGTTGGGGGTTTATTCTTCCAGCACCCCTCTCCCGCCAGGGTGTGTGGTCCTCCAGGGCTCCCCAACCCCTTCCTCGCCCTCTCCCCTTGCCCTTCCCGACTTTGGTGGTGACGGTTTCGTGAGCTTGCTCATCCAAGGGCGCCTCAATGCCCTCTGAGCGTCCTTTTTATTTCCTTTTATGACCCTGACGGGCATGTAATGACCACCTCCATCAGTCCCTCTCTGTCTACAGTCCTTCCGTGTGTACAGATCTTTATTGAATGTCCGTCTTCCTCTACTGGCAACTTCGCGCCCTGAGGACAGGGAGGTTGATGTTCTTGTGTATGGTTCTCTCCCAAGTGCCTAGAACGATGCATGGCATGTAGTGGGCATTCAGAGAACTCTGGTCAAATGATTGAGTCTGTGCAGTGATCGATGCGGAACGGAAGCAGCCCTGCAGTCAGCACGTGCCCCCGAGGCCTGCTTCGCAGCCTGTGTCTGTGACTTTGGGGAGGGTAGTTGACAAGGAGCTTCTCGAAGGAATCTCGGCTCTGTGACAAGGCACCAAGTGCCCTTTGGGAGATCCGCTCTTGCTAGGCTGTAGCTGCCTCCTCTGTGAAGTAGGGGGTTTGGATTAGCCCTGTGGTTCTCAACCGGGGCTAGGGGACAGTTGTCCCCTCCCCCGAGGGGCACTTGGCAATGTCTGGAGCCATTTTTAGTTGTCGCGACTGGAGGGGAGCTACTGCTGGCATCTAGTGGGTAGAGGGGGGCTCAGGGTGAACCCCCCCAACAGAGAATGGTCCCGACCCAGATGTCAGGGGTGCCTAAGGTGAGACTCTCCAGATCGGGGGTTCCCCAAGGCCTGTCTTCAGCCCCCTGATTCCTCTCCTGTGTTCAGTTCGTCTTTGTGCCTCCTGCAGGGTCTCCGTGCCCGAGACCTGGGCCAAGTTCAGTAACGACAACATCAGGCACTCACAGAACATGCGGGCCAACTCCATCCGGCTGCGGGAGGAGGCTGAGAACCTCTTGGAGACCTTGTCAGACCAGATGTGGAAGCAGTTTACTGACACCAACCTGGCCTTCAGTGCCCGCATCTCCGAGGTGACAGACGTGAAGAATAAGCTCCAGACACAGCTGGCTAAGGTAAGCAAGATGCCCCAGGGCCACCGTCCACGCTTCCGGATCCTCATCTCCTCCCGAGGGCGGCAGCAGCATCTGGCCAACCTGCCCTCCTGCCCCGTCCCACCATCCCGGGTCGACCAACTTGTCCACCAGTAAAGGTGAGGGTCTCTGAGCGTCCCAGGGGGGATTCGAGCATCTGGGATAAATCTTTTCCTTGTGCCCCTGGTGATGAGCTTGGCCCGGCTGTCACCACGGCACCCAAGAAGCTGCTGATGGCCCCTGGGGTCCTTCACTCCATCTCGGGGCCTTGCAGCTGAACGTGACCGGTGAGAGTGGGTGCAGTTATCAGAGGCCCAGAAAATGGGCCCGAGCAGATCTCCACCCACATCAGCATCTTTGCAAATGTAACCTTTTACCTTCAAAGGCTTCCCCAGCATCAGGGGTGAAGGATGGGCTAATGTCACTGTCTTCCTGCTTCCCCCGTACTGCCCTCTCCACTGCTCCTGTGCGAATGCAACAGGCCGCCCCTCACCTCTGGGGGGGGGGGGGTCCTCTCTACATGGATTTTATGCTCCCTGCTCTGCACACACTCAGTGAGCCTCCTGGGGAGCCAGATGTGTGCTGGTCGCTGGCTAGGAATGAAAGGAGGGGCCATGCAAACAATGCCCTGATCCCCCTGGCGCTTGCGTTCTGGAAGAGAGTGGTGTGAAATCTGCACACAGGAAGGATTTAGGGATGACCGATTGCAGGGTGTGGTGGCGGGGGGGAGGGCAGGGGACTAGCCTTGAACCTGCATTCATGAAATAGTTATAGCCACAAAGGTACGTTGTATGTATATTTGGGGGGCAGTGAGGGGCCTGCAGGCAAGGTTCAATGGAAATTGCTGGGTGGTGTGAACCCTCCACATACACCACCCTATAGCTCTGGTAGCAGGTGACAGTTTCATCAAGAGCAGGTCACTAGGGAGTTAGGCAGCCAAGGGATGTTGGGAAGATTATTCATTCTCCAGAGCGGCAACGAGTACAAAGGACGCGTGGAGGATGAACTTGGGAGCAGGCTCGGGTCATACGGTCCTGGCAGGTCCTGGTGAGGGGTCTGGATTTTGCTCTGAGAACAGTAGCGAGCCTTCGAAGGGTTTTAAGCAAAAGGCACTGGGCTCCAATCTTATCCCCAGGTGGATTTCTTTCCTTCCTGGATGGAAAAAGGGCTGCAGAGGAGAAGAGTGCCCACGGGGAAATGGTTAAGAGGCTCTGGAAGGCGTCCGGGGCGAGGGGATGGCTGCCTGTGCCAGGGTGGGAGCCTCAGATGGGTGGGGGAGGGGAGAGATGTGAGATATCTTCAGAAGACAGAGTTGACGTCTATGCCTTCCCTCCCCCCTTTACTGGACATTTTTCTGTTAATCTTTCCAGAACAGGGTTGAGGAACTTTTTCTGTTAAGGGCCCGATTCTATTTTCAGCTCTGCAGACCGTACAGTTTCTGTCACAGACTCAGTTCTGTTCATGTAGATGGGCCCCAGACAGTAGGTACACAAACGAGCACGGCCGCGTTCCAATAAAACTTTATTTACAAAAGTAGGCAGCGGGCCGGATGTGGCCCACAGGTTGTAGCTTGCTGACTACAAACGGCATTTTATGTAGTTTATCATCGCTCCTTCCAGCCCACAGTGTGGGGTTAGAAGCATGGAATGCCTGGGTGTGAATCCTGGCTTCACCATCTCTGCAATCCTGGACAGGTTCCTTAACCTCTCTGTGTCTCAGTTTCCTTCTCTGTAGAATAGAGATGATGATGGTTCTGACCTCCGAGCTGCCAGAAGGATTATATAAACCCGCTGAACCGGTGCTTGGAACATAGTAAGCGCTGTGTCAATGGCTGTGATTTTCCTGTATTGGTTGGTTCACTTGTCTGTCTGCGTCTCTTCAGGGCATCGCCCCCGTTTCAGCAAGGGAGCCCCCCTGCTTAGTGTACCTCTCAGCACATAGTAGACACCCCTTCAATCTTTGTGTGATGAAGGAGAGGAATCTACGAGGTTGAATTTTCTGTTGTTTTTTTAAAAGAATGATCCATGAATAATGCTTTTAATTTCAATTTTCTTTCTCTCTCCTTCCTTCCTCCCTCCCTTCTCCCTCCCTCCCTCCCTCCTTCCTTCCTTCCTTCCTTCCTTCCTTCCTTCCTTCCTTCTTCCTTCCTCCCTCCCTCCTCCTTTCTCCCTTCTTTCCTTCCTTCCTCCCTCCCTCCTCCCTTCTTCCTTCCTTCCTTCCTTCCTCCCTCCCTCCCTCCCTCCCTCCTTCCTTCCTTCTTCCCTCCCTCCTTCCTTCCTTCTTCCCTCCCTCCCTCCCTCCCTCCCTCCTTCCTTCTTTCTTCCTTCCTCCCTCCTTTCTCCCTTCTCCCTTCTCCCTCCCTCCCTCCTTCCTTCCTTCCTTCCTTCGTCCTTCCTTCCTCCCTCCTCCTTTCTCCCTTCTTTCCTTCCTTCCTTCCTCCCTCCCTCCCTCCCTCCCTCCTCCCTCCCTCCCTCCTCCCTTCCTTCCTTCCTTCCTTCCTCCTTCCTTGCTTCCTCCTTCCTTCCTCCTTCCTTCCTTCCTCCCTCCCTCCCTCCTCCCTTCTCCCTCCCTCCCTCCCTTCCTTCCTTCTTCCTTCCTTCCTTCCTTCCTTCCTTCTCCTTCCTTCATCCTTCCTTCCTTCCTTCCTTCCTTCCTTCCTTCCTTCCTTCCTTCTTCCGGGAAGAACTGTCCTGTTATTGTGGTAAAACAAACATAACAAAAAATGTACAATTGTTTTAGTCTGTTCAGGCTGCTCTAACAAAAATACCATAGACTTATAAACAACAGACATTTATCCCTCATGATCCTAAGCATCAGTATCAAGGCACTGGCCGATTCATTGTCTGGTGGCAGGCCAGTTCTTGGTCCACAGACATCGTCTTCTCGTGGTGTCCCGGCAGAAGGGATTTTTGAGGCAGCTCTCTGAGGTCTCTCTAATCAGGGCACACCCATCCCATTCGTGAGCCCCTGATGACCTAATCACTTTTCACAGACCCCCACGTCTTTTTGCTGTCACGGTGGGGATTAGGTTTTGCCGTGGATTTTGGGAGACACAAACCGTTCAGTCCGTAACAATCATTATTACGTGTAGAGTTCACTCGTGCGAAGCTCCCGCTCATTGTTGTGCGACCACCACCACCGTCTGTCTCCGGAACGTTTTTGCGTCTTCCCCAACTGAAAAGAACTCCCGTGTTTCGTGAACTCCCTGCCCACGAGGCCACTCCCCGGTCCCCTGTGTCCCTGGCAGCTGTCATCCTACTTCCCGTCTGTTGTGAATTGACCGCTCTGGGTATTTTGCTCCTGTAGAATCAGACACCCTTTGTTCTTTTGTGACGGGGTTATTTCACTGGGTACAGTGTCTCCGAGGTCCCTCCGTGCAGTAGATCATGTCAGAATGTCCTTCTGTCATAAGGCTGGACAGTATCTCATCGGATGTGTATGCCGTGGATCCATTTCTCCAGGGGGACACGGGGATCGCTTCCACCTTTCGGTTATTGCACAAGCATTTTCCTTTAATGAGACGTTTTTTATTGTGGGTCAAATGCCGCACATTGGCACGTTTCGTGGCACAAAGTCTGAGGCCTGGAGGTGACGCGGGAAGCTCCTTTGGTGGGTTTCAGGGGCTGGTTTCTCACCCGTGAAACCGGGAACGCGAATTCCTCCTTGAGGACATTACTCAAAGTGGATTAAGGTGTGGAGTCTTGTGTGCAGTGCTTGGCATGTGGTAAACATTCGATAGAAGCTGACTCAAAGTATTTATATTATCAATGGAGAAGGAAAACTATCTTTTGGGTGGAGGTGGGGAGCACAGCCTTTTCCCTAAATTTCTCCTGGCAAGTTTGGGATTATTACTAACAGTCTCATCCCCGCTGATCAGAGACTTTTTGCAATCATGTGGAATTTTATTAATAGTCATTAAAAAAATTTTTTTTAATGTTTATTTACTTTTGAAAGAGAGAGCAAGTGCAAGCAGGGGAGGGCAGAGAGAGAGGGAGACGCAGAATCCGAGGCAAGCTCCAGGCTCTGAGCAGTCAGCACACAGCCCAACGTGGGCTTGAACCCACATACTGTGAGATCATGACCTGAGCCAAAACCAAGAGGCAGACGCTTAACCAACTGAGCTTCTCGGGCGCCCCTGAGGGTGCTCCCTTTAAAGTTATAACTGTTCTGGGGTACCTGGGCAGCTCAGTTGGTTAAGCGTCTGCCTCTTGGTTTTGACTCAGGTCGTGATCTCACAGTTCGTGGGTTCAAGCCCCGTGTTGACTCTTCGCTGACAGCTCAGAACCTGCTTGGGATTCTCTCTCCCTCTCTCCCTCTCTCCCTCTCTCCCTCTCTCCCTCTCTCCCCCTCTCCCCCTCTCCCCCTCTCCCCCTCTCCCCCTCTCCCCCTCTCCCCCTCTCCCCCTCTCCCCCTCTCCCCCTCTCCCCCTCTCCCCCTCTCCCCCTCTCCCCCTCTCCCCCTCTCCCCCTCTCCCCCTCTCCCCCTCTCTCCCTCTCTCCCTCTCCCTCTCCCTCTCCCTCTCCCTCTCCCTCTCCCTCTCCCTCTCCCCCTCTCCTCCCCTCTCCTTACGTGCTTGCTCACTCTCTCAAATAAACTTTAAAAAAAATTTAAAGTTTTAATTGTTCATTGTTGAGCTCAGCCTGATTCCTTTTGGCAAGAAGCATTTCCGGAGAATTCTAGGGCCCCATCCGCACCTGTGCTACAGAGCAAGTATTTGCCCAAGTGGTCCTAGGAATCCACTTAGAACGGCCAGGTCTACACAGTTCCCCATGCAGACTTTGAGTCCAGCAGGGGTTTAGAAGACAGCCTTAGCTGTGTACCATGATCCTAGGGTTCCGTCCCCGAGGCCACAGCCCAAACCTTGTAACTCATCCTGGGCCCCGTCCTTGAATTCCCCCCTTGCACTTTTGGGCCTGTGGTGTGCCTCAGTCCTGTTGACCTCTGCTAGGAGAGAGGCTGGTGACTTCTCCGGGCTGAAGCAGTTGATGGCCTGGGAACAGGCTGCTGCCGTTGAGAGCTGGGGCCCCCGGGGGCTCCAGATCAGCATAAGTCCTCACCTGCATCCAGTGACGGAGTTGAACATGCCTCGTAGGAGGTGGACTCTCAATATGGGGGAAAGGCGCAGGGTTGGGGGAGGTATGGGGACACTGCGATAGAACAGTTCTGATCCTGAAGTGTGGGAGCCAGGCCCTGGCAGGGGAGGTGACGCTGTGTGTGTTACGAGCAAGAAAGTGATTCCTCCTTCCATCTTTTCTCAGTCCTTTAAGTGATCTCAAGAGGGAAGTCCCGATCGGATGCTAGAATGCCTTCTTCGCCTGTTTTAAACAGAGAGCGCCAGCCTCCGGCTAAGAACTTGGGGGCAGGCAGCAATGTCTGGCCAGTTTTTTATTTTTTTATTTTTTTTTCAACGTTTTTAATTTATTTTTGGGACAGAGAGAGACAGAGCATGAACGGGGGAGGGGCAGAGAGAGAGGGAGACACAGAATCGGAAACAGGCTCCAGGCTCCGAGCCATCAGCCCAGAGCCTGACGCGGGGCTCGAACTCACGGACCGCGAGATCGTGACCTGGCTGAAGTCGGACGCTTAACCGACTGCGCCACCCAGGCGCCCCGGTCAGTTTTTTTTTTAAGTGTGTTATTTCTTTATTTTGAGAGAGAGAGAGAGAGAGAGCATGCACGCATGAGCTGGGTAGGGGCAGAGAGAATCCTAAGTAGGTTCCGCACTGTCAGCACAGAGCCCGATGTGGGGCTCGAACTCAAAAACCGTTCAATCATGACCTAAACTGAAATCAAGAGTCAGACGCTTAACTGACTGTGGCTCACACTGTGGCCAGTGCCCCTGGCCAGTGTGAACAACATGGTTTTCCATGGTTTCGTCCATTTTTATGGTTACTTGCACTTAGGGCAGATGATGCTGATTTTCCCCTGACGACAGTGATGTAAAATTTTATACTCGAATCAATGAATTTAAGTTTTGTTTTCTTTTTTTTTAACAATTGAATTTATTTGAAGAAAGAGTTGTTAGTTGTGTGACGAGTGGTGGGAGGGGGAAGGTGAAAACAGCAGTGTAGACCCCTGCGTGTCAAATATGTCTGCATGTGTGCTAATGGCCGGTAGTACCTGGGTATTTCGTTGAAATGCAGATTCTGGCTGAGCAGGTCCAGGGGCCTGAGGGTCTGTGGTTTGAACAGGCTGGGGCGGGCGGGGAACGAGGGTTTAAGTGCTGCCAGGAGGAAATAGCTGGACTGGAGGTGGTAGAGCGAGTTGGCTTCGACAGACATCTGGGTATGCAGCCGTCTCCTCCCCTTCTCTCCCTCCCTCTTCGTCCTCCCTGTCCTCCTCCCTTCCAGACTCAATACTAGGGGGAACCAAGCCCTTCTAAAAGGCAAACCTCGGCCCTCCAGTCTAATCAGATTTGCCCTGATGGCATCTGCTTTCCAAACTTCCAAGCCGAGCCCTGTCAGCCCTCCCTCCATGGATGGGGCCTGCTTACCCCATCCTGCGGGTCAGCCTGCTTCGTGCAGAGGCAAACGCCCCTCCTGGGGTTTCTGCCACCCCTCGGTGGGTCATGATTTTGACGAGTCAAAATCCCATTTTCCCATCTTGAGCGTTGATGTGGCCGGAGCAAATGAGGACGCCAGGAGCTGGGGGACCAGGATAAGCCAGAAGCGCAGCCTCTGTCAGGCTGTCAAAGAGAAAAGTCAGATTTCTCGACTTGCCGTGGACAGCTGTCTCCCTGCATGCGTGGTGGGCTTTCTTGTCATCAAGGGCAGCAAACAGGAGCAAGCTTCACCCTGAGGACTTCCACCCTGCTCCCTGCCACACCTGGAGCCCTCCCATCTCCCTCTGTGGCTCCGGCTTCCAGATGCTTCCAGATGCTTCCAGGTGCTCCATCCCAAACCTTGGAGACCACTTGGATGCCTCTCTTCCTCTCCCACACCACGTCCACTCCATCAGCAAATCCGGTTGGTTCTATTTTCAGAATCTCATTGCTTCTCTCTGCCCCTTCTGCCTCCACCCTGGCCCAGCCTCCACCATGTCTTGCCTGGATTACTGCTGTGGCCTCCCTGCTGCCCTGTTTGCCTTTGGCACTTTCCATGGACTAGCTGGCAGCTAGTTAAGAGGGCATTTGGTTTACCTTGAAAAAAAGTTCAACCGCTTTGGATTCTTCCAAAAACCTTGGGAGTTTGGCCCAAGAGTGCAGCCTCTGTCTGGATAGAGCCCGCCAGTGTCCATGGATCCCCATGTTCACCCTGAGCAGGCTGCTCTGCCCCACCGTGGTCCTGAGAACTTCTCAGCGGCCCCTCCCCTTTGCAATGTAGCGCCTCGAGAAATGCATGGTGCCCGGCACATCAAGGAAACGCTGGCTGGGTGGTTTAAGTCCAAGGACAAACACTAGGAGTCTTTGGGCTGAACGGGGCCTGCCTGCTCTTCGGCCCCTCACATTTTTCTTTTAACAGCTTTATTTATCCCTGATGCGTAATTAGCCGCACATATTTCAAGCGTAAAATGTGAGCGGTTTTGACAAATACATGTCACGAGGCCATCACCTGAGTCAAGGTAGTCAATGTATGAAAGGCTTTCTTGTGCCTGTCATCTCTTCCGCACCCCCCACAACCACTGATCTGCTTTCTGTCAGTACAGATGAATTTGCATTTTGTAGACCACATTATAAAGGGACACCTACCCTGTATGCTTTTTTTGTTTGTTTTTTTTTTTTTAATTTGGCTTTTGCACTCAGCACAAGGGAGGGTCCTAGTTTACTCCTTATTGTTCAGCAGTTATCCGTTGACCTGTTGAAGGACGTGAAGTTGTTTCCAGTTCCGGCTGCAACCTAGAAAGGTGCTACGGACATTCATGTCCCTACGTTTGTACATACTCTCCTAGAGTTGTTTTTTTGTTTTTAGTATTTTCGTAGGGTCGCCTGGGCGGCTCAGTCAGCTAAGCGTCCAACTCTTTGTTTTTGGCTCTGGTTGTGATCTCGCGGTTCGTGAGTTCAAGTTCAGGTTCCATTGAAAAACGGGTAGCTCTAGGAACTCTGAGCTCAGGTTTCCACAGGGGAACAGCGGGCAGGACTTTTCGGACAGGGCCCGGGCCCTGCAGTTTGCCTGGGTCCCCACCGCATCCCATCACTGCCCACTTTGCTCATCTGGGCCCCTCCCCGGGTTCCAGTAGGCTCGTGCATTGGCCTGTTTTGCTCAGTGCGTGGGAGGAAATGCCGGAAAGCAGATGAATAAAGCAGCTGGGCACAGAAAGAGTTTAACAGAATGCAGAGGGACTGTGAGTTTTAACCTTGAAAGCCTTTGCTTTCATTCTGAGGTGTCTGTGGAGTTTTGCTTTCCAAGGGGTCATTAACACCAGCAGAACACGCTTTCCCTGGGAGGCCGGGCCAGGGCAGGAAGGCACAGCGTCTGAGGGGTGAGGGCCTCATCCCTCTGCCAGCCCCTCTGTTTGTCCAAGGAGGTCTGGAACCCATTGTGGAGTGGGAAATACTTTCGTGGTTTGCAAGCAGCCGGATCCTGTCCAGCACGGGTACCCACAGCCAGGCTACTGACGGCTCTTTCTAAAACCGGCCCAGTTTAGAGGGCAGTCTGGTGTGGGGGGGGCAAGGGCCAGGCCTTGAACACCACTGCAGCTCTGTGAGAAAGTTCCCTTTGCGGGGTCTCTCCATCAGGCCTGCTGAGGGCGTCAGGCCTTGACGTGATACTGATTTGCCTTGACCGTCTATCTGACAGCCATCCAGTCTCGGGCAGGCTTTGAACCTTTAAAGGCAACAGAACTGAGTGAGACTTGGCTGCTTTTTTCCATTTTCTCTCTTGTTATGGTAGCCTCTGTTAATGGCCAGGGGGATTCGTTTTCCACTTGTGGCAATAAAATAAAGATCCTGTTTCAAGTAACGCTTGTCAAGGGAGTTGATTTGAAGAAAAATCGGAAATAATTGTGAAGATGGTATGTGGGTTGTGGCAGGTTAACTCAGGAGAAGCCTCGGGGCGGCATGCGGTAGGTCTCTGCCTGATGCTCCGCTTTGCCCCAGAAGGGATCCAAGGTCTTCTTGCTGTACCTGGGCCACGTGTGCCTGAGGACACTCAGCGTGAGGGGCACCCCCCCTCCCCGAGAGCTCAGGTATGGGCGGTTTTGAGGCCTGTGCCAAGTGGCAAGGTGATGGTTGGGGGTGGGGGGACTGTGTGACCCATTATCTGTCCGCAGTGACACTGAACAAATGGGAGAGAAGCTGCTGGAATCGGGAAGACATAGCAGAGGTCTGGAGCTGGGAAGGTGTCCAACAAACGCAGGAAGTTGGAGGGATGGGACAGGAGAGGTGGGGAGAGAATGGGACAGAACCAGCAAGGGTCCGTTGGGGGGAACCATACAAAGGAAGCTGTCTTGAGGTCACTCTGCGAGCACAGCCAAGGCTCAGGGAAGCTATTCCTTCCCTCCTCCCACCGCCAGAGCTTTAGTTGGTGTTAGCCAATCACACGCTTCGACTGGAAGCCGGGGGTGGGGCAATCGCTGGGATTGGTTCCTGCGGAGACAGGAAGCCTGTAGGAGGCAGCCTGGCCCAGGCAGAGAGCACCTAGCGGTTTCCTAATTTCTTCCAAGGTGTGACTTGTCCACTCTTGGGTCCTTGGCTGTTTGTCTGCTCGGGAGCCACCGCCCAGCCTCTTGTATGCTCCTAGCTGTTGCATCTCCTTGCCTTGTCCAGGTCCAGAATTTTCTTGCATCTTGACATCCTTCATCCCCCCCGTGTGTCAGCCCCACGGTGCAGTGTGGATGGCTGCGTTGAGTTCTGGCTCTAGCGCTTTCTGGCTAAATGGCCAAGGCCGGATTGCTTCACCACTCTGTGCCTCGGTTTCCCCATCTCTCGAATGGGAGCAGTAATGTTTGGCAGACGTTTGTGAGAAAAACAAAAAACAAAAAAACAGCTGTGTCGGTGACCGTATTGGTGCCCCGTGAGTATCAGCTGGAAAGATGGTAAAAAAAAAAAACAAAAAACCATAGTCTGATCTCCGATCCGGAGGGAGGAACGGCAAAGTGGCACAAAGAACATGGCATCTGGAGTCAGAAGACCAGGATGAATTTTGTTCAGCTAAGGGATCTTGGGAAAGTAACTAACTCCTCTGAATCTCCGTGTCTCAATGTATGCGACAGGAGTAATCCTGCCAGCTGTGAGATCAGAGGGGAAGGGGCAGGTGAGCAGTTCTTGTGCTTGGCTGCACACTGGAACCACCCACATGCCTGGGTCTCACCTCTAGGGATTTTGATTTAAGTGGTTGGGGTGTGGCCCCAGGCATCCAACCTTGTGAACTACCCCCAGCCAAGATGGAGAACCAGAGGTTCTGAGTTCAGACCGGTGTTTCCTCAGAGTGTGGTCCTTGGGCCAGAGGCATCAGCCTCACCCAATACTGTATTTGAAATGCAAATTATTGGGCTCCCTTCCAGCCCTTCTGAATTAGAAACTTTCGGGCCCATCCATCTGAGTTTTAACAAGTTCTCCAGGTGTATCCCAGGCATAGACGTGCAACGGATGGGTGTTAATCCCCTCCCTCTGCAGCTGTTTACTTAACACATCTTATGTACTAGACTCTTTAGGTGTTGAGGATATAATGTGAACCGGACGAGATCCATGCCAGGAAGGGGGCTTCCGTTCTACTGGGGGAGACTGGTTTTTAAAAAATAAACAATTAATTAGAAATTGTGATAAATGTTAAGGAGACGCTTGAAGGCCCACGCTAGTGGATTGCCATGAATTTTCCTACTCACACAAGTGTCCTCTCTAGCAGAGAGACTCCACCAGTGTCTAAACCCCTCCAGGACTTGCCGGACCCCTGACCTCAGACAGCCTCTCAGCAGCTGGTGTTTGTATTGCCTGAAGGCAGCTGGCCACCTCTGGACAGCCCTCACCGGGAGCAGGGCTTAGTCAACATCTATCCTGCTCTTCACCTGGGGTGAATTTCCTCCCCAGTGGTATTTGCCAGTGTCTGGAGAGGTTTGGGAGGCAGGCGTGGGACTGACAGATAATGGGTAGAACCTAAGGATAACGATAAACACTAGATAAGGCGCAGGACAGGCCCCCACAACAAAGACATATCTGTCTCCGCATGTCAAGGTGCCAAGTTTGTTCCGGAGCCTTCACGACCTGAGTTTCTGGTGTGGTCGCTCCAGAACACTCCTGTCCTCACTCTCCCTGCCCCCGGGCTTGGCTGCACTTGAAAACCTTCCACCATTTGACCAGCAAAAGGATTCCTAGCGGCCTTCTCCCTTCCTGAGCTGAGAAAGCTGCCTTTGAGCCAGGCATCTCCTTGGAAACCCCTTGGCTTCGTGCAATTTGGAAAACAATGAATTTGCAAGGTTGCACAAAGCATCCAGAGGCCTCAGGCCGGCTGGAACTGCTAAATGCAATTTTTTTTCCCTCCACATCAAAAATAATTTCCTGGCCTTAGATGCTTTCTCTGCTGTCACAAGACAAGACGCCGGCAGATAGTTTTACATGGCAAACAACCTCGTTGGACCCCTTCCCCTCCTCCCCCCCGACTTTCAAAGCCTTGGGATGGATTTCTGTTCCAGCCAGGAATATCAGGGCACTTTTCCGCTGAGCCTCGAGGTTGGTTTTGGCCTAGGCGGACCTGGCAATTGCGCACACAGAGGGATGGGGTGGAGGGGGGGGAGGTTTGCCCTCAGCTGCTCCCCTGCAAGGGCTGAGGGTGGCTGATCACGGTCTGCTTGGCCATCGGGGTGCAAGAGGGAAAAAGAAGATTAACCGTAATCTCTAAAGACTAAGCTTCCTGTGTGTAGCCAGGGTTCTCATGGCTTTTCTTGTGTTAACTCCCCTTCCTCAGATGTCAGTAGTGCGAAGGCTAAGGAGCCCTGGTCTCCTGGCTTAAGGCTTGGCAAAAAAAAAAAGGCAGTAAATAATTAAGTAGATAGACGAATACATGGAGGGACAGATGAACAGACAGAAAGTGCTCTGGTCAGGGCGCCTGGGTGGCTCAGTCTGTTAAGCATCTGACTCTTGAGTTCGGCTCCCTGTTGGTGAGGTCGAGCCCCGGGTTGAACTCTGCACTGACAGCGCAGAGCCTCCTTGGGATTCTCTGTCTCCTTCTCTTGGCGATTTGCTAAGGCCACGTGCTCAGCAGGGTGCTGTTGGCATTCGAACACAGGCTGGTGGCACCCCCACCTGTCTTCTAGGCGGTTCCTACTGATTTTAAGGGGCTGGGCAGGCTGAGGTGTGTGAAATCTGGCCTCTTCTCCCTTGGCGTGCTCCCATCCGTTACCAGTGCCCCCTGCTTTGCTTTCTCAATAGTCCCGTGACCTTGTGACTTCCGTGTCTCTCCATCCCGCCTTGATGTGGGTCCTCTGCCTCTCCATTGCCCACTGGCCATCTTGGTCCCCTCTGTCCACCCTGCAAATGGTGGCCAGAGAGATCTGCCTCCAGCTACGAATCCGACGCTGTCCTGCCATCTTAAAACTTTCATGTGCATGGGATTACTTGAGGGTTTTGTTAAAATGCAGATTCCCGTGGTAGGTCGGGGGTAGGGCCTATACCCTGCATTTCTTTTTAAGTTTATTTACTTATCTTGGTGGGGGAGGGGCAGGGAGAGAGGGAGAGAGACAATCCCAAGCAGGCTCTGGACTCTCAGCGCAGAGCCCGACTCAGGGCTCAGACCCACAAACCGTGAGATCATGACCTGAGCTGAAATCAAGAGTCGGATGTCTGAGCCACCCAGATGCCCCAACATTTCTAATAAGCACTCAGAACCCAGTGATGCTGGTACACAGACCACACTTTGAGTAGCAGAGCAGTACAGAAATTATTCTCTAAATGCAGGAATCCTCAGAGGAGCATTAGCCTTGTATGAGATGGGCCGTTTCTGATGACTGGGGCTCCCTCTGTGATGGGCTACAGGCAGGGGTCTCAAACTTCTGGCTCCGGGGCCAACTCTGCCCCCTCTTGGCCTGTTTTTGTAGATAAAGTTTTATTGAAACACAGGACCCCCCCACCCCATACATTTACATGTTGTCTGTGGCTACTTTTGCACTGCCGTGACCAAGTTGAGTAGTTGTGACAGAGACCGTGTGGCTCCTAAAACCTGAAATACCTACCCCACAGACCTTTCCGGAAACATCTCTTCACTATCTAGAGCATCCTTAAGATGCTCCAGAAGGCTGTGTACTGGGACTCCCTAACGTCTGAAGGGGCTTGACTTGAAGACTTGAAGACTTAAAACTTGACTTGAAGACTTAAAAACCAAATCAAGGGGTGCCTGGGTGGCTCAGTCAGTTGGACGTCTGACTTCACCTCAGGTCACGGCCTCACGATTTGTGAGTTCAAGCCCCGCATTGGGCTCTGTGCTGACATCAGAGCCTAGAGCCTGCTTCGAGTTCTGTGTCTCCCTCTCTCTTTGCCCCTCCCCTGCTCGCTCTCTCTCTCAAAAATAAATAAACGTTAAAAAAAAAAAAAAAACGACAACACAGAGAGCCATACCTGCAGCTAATAGGTCTCAGGCTGGGTCTCAGGGAATTGGCTCCAGGCGCACGGGGAAGACCCATGATGCTTTGAGGTATAGCGCACATCCCCTGGTCCAGGAGCCTTGTAGCATCCTAGCCAGTGGGGGAGCGTAGGCCCCGGTCCCCATTTGCCGGATAAGGAAATCGCCAGTGCAGCCCAGTGGCTGAGTGGGGGTGTGGGTTCCACAGCTGGTTTGTGGTAGGGTTTGGACGGGAACCTGGGTCTCCTGACTTCCCGCCTGGGGCTCCCACCTCCGAGACACCCTGCGCGGAGGCCCTGGTGGCTGGGGATCTGCCTGGAGGGGTGTCGGTTAACAGAAAGAACTTCGGTTGGGGGAGGAGGGTTGAGGGCGTGTGGCCCACCATCTGCCGCCCACTGGCTCCCTCTCCGAGCCACATTCCGGAAGCTGAGAAAGAGGACATTCCTCCTCCCTTGCACTGGCGACCCCTGCCTTGACCCCTTACGCCCAAATAAGTGGGTTAATGGAGGTTAAGTGTGAGCCCTGGACTGGAGGTCTGAGGGAGTCTGAGTTGCCTGTGAAGCCAAATTCTGTCAAGTGAATCTCAGTTTCCTATTGTTTTATATTAAAAAAAAAAGAAGAAGAAAAAGGAAAAGACCAAAGATCCCAAAGGACAAATCTAACAGACTGAACATTGCAGGGTGGGGGTTGTGCAAGTGCCAGGCGCCCGACTAAGCACTTGACCCACCGTATCTCATTTAATGCCCACAGCAACGTTGTGGGTGAGCTAGTGTCGTGCTGGTTTTGCGGATGAGAACAGGAGCCCCCCCCGCCCCCCAGCGTCTGGCTCAGTGAGAAGGAGCTCAGGGGATGTGGGGGACTTTCTGGCACGAGGCACAGGGGGATCGAGTGACTCGTTCCCGGTCAGGGGCTGGAATTCGAACGTGGCTCTGTGTGACCGCACAGGGGCGCGGTGGCACCCAGTGACCTGCCCCTCCCTACCCTCCGTGCGCTGCGCGACCCTCAGCCTCACAGCCCCCACTGGCAGGCAGCCTGCAGCTCACAGGGCACAGAGCTGGGGCCTAGGGAGCAGAGTGAGGTGAGCCCTGCACCGTCGCCACCTCCTTCCCAACTGTGTGCCAGCTTCTGGGCCCAGGCCGCTGAGACTCCTCCCATGGGGTGACCCCCCTGGGCCAATCGCATGGCGGCCCGCCCAGCCTCTGAGCCAGGCTGTGCCCTGCCCCGCGAGCTCCTTCTCCCCCCTGCTTCTTGGGCTCTGTGGGAGCAGAAAGGTTAACACCCCTAAGGCCTGCGGGAGAGGAGGTGCTTCTGGGAAGCCCTCAGAGCTCAGGGACTGGGGAGAGAGAAAAAGAGGGAAGGAGAGAGAGAGAGAGAGAGAGAGAGAGAGAGATGCCTTTACCTGGCCCAGGAAAGATGGGGAAGGGGCGTGATGACTTTCTTGTGGTCCTTTCCAGGGGTATTTGTGGGAGAAACACACACACATGCATGTACACGCTTACTTTTGGAAGAGCAGGTCAAGACCCCTGCTGTTCATGTGGCTCCAGAGATGGGTGTGTGTGTGTCTTACGGCTCCGTGTGCCGGGCGGTGGAGGGGGCTCACACGCCTGCTGGGGTTTCTGGGAGCTCCTCCCGGGCTGGCCACCCCGTGCCCTTACCTCCACTCTGTGCAGTGGGGCTATTACCATCCCCTGTTTACCAGAAAGGTTCTGAGATCCTAGGACACTTGCTGAGGTCACCCAGCGTGGGCTAGGATTTGGATATTGTCAGGCAGGCTACTGCCAACGTCTGTCCTCTTTTTGTTTAATTTTTATTTATTTATTCTTTTTGAAGTTTATTTACTTCTTTTGAGAGAGGGTGCCCGTGGGAGAGGGACAGAGAGAGAGGGAGAGAATCCCAAGCGGGCTCCACTCTGTTAGTGCAGAGCCCAAGGCAGGGCTCGATCTCACAAACCACGAGATCATGACCTGAGCCAAATCAAGAGTCAGATGCTTAACCGAATGAGCCGCCCAGGCGCCCCTGTCCTCTTTCTAACCAAACACCCTGTGGTGTGTGTTAATCTCCATCCTGGGGGCAAATGTTCATTGAGCACCAACCAATTGGTCCATATCTGCAAAGCCCTCCACAAAGTACCTGGCACATAGTAAGCACTATTTCAAGTGTTGGACGTTATTATTTATTGTTATTATTATTACTGTGTTCCAGGCATTAATCAGTGGAGGCACTGAGGATTCAGCAGTGAGCAAAAGTCCGTCCTCATGTGAAGCTTACTTTCTTTTCTTTTTTTAAGTTTATTTATTTATTTTGAGAGAGCGTGTGTGAGTGTGGAAGGGGCAGAGAGGGAGAGAGGGAACCCCAAGCAGGCTCCACGCTGGCAGCACAGAGCCTGACACAGGGCTCGATCCCGGGAACTGTGAGATCATGACGTGAGCCAAAATCAGGAGTCGGACGCTTAACTGACTGAGCCACCCAGGCGCCCCAGAGTTTGCTTTCTGGTCGGGGGAGAGGAATAGCATTAATGAACAAAACATGTATTATGTCAGCAGATGTAAGGACTGGAGAGAAATACAGTAGGGGTTTGGGTGGTTGGGAGTGCCGGCCAGGGTGGGGGGTTGCATTCTTCTGCGTGTTCTAGCTACAACCTGAAGGAGGCGAACGAGCGATGTGGGTGTCTGGGGAAGGAGCATCCAGGCAGAGGGGGCAGTGTGTAAAGGGAGGTGTCGGTATCTGGGACACTCATTCTGTGTGTGTGGGTGGGTATGAGGGTGTGTGTGCACACACGCACACATACACACACGTATGAATGTAACAGGTGCCTTGAGTCTGAGGGATCCTGACCTTGGGAGGGTATTGGGTTTGCCCAGACCTTCCCACCTTGCAAGACTGCCTGAGCACTGAGCTTCCTGCCTTCCCCGGGCCGGGGTCTGGATTACCCGGGCCACGGTGAAAGAAGGGCACAGCTCTGGGCTGGGGGTTGGAGTGTCAGGTTTTTAAAGTGGTTGGCTTCAGATTCAGCCTTGTGATGAGGCTACTACTCCTTCCCCAGACCCCTTTCTGGAAGCCCAAGCCCACGTGCACATCTCAAACAGTACCTTCGACCTGCTCGGTCAGTGTTGGGGATGAACGGAATCACTTGACTTCACTTGGGGCTTCCTGCCAAGACAGACAGCCTTGATTTACAACACCAAGTCCATGACTGTGGTCATTAACCTGCTTCCTTCCCTTGGAGACATAATGTTCATGTGTCTCTGTATTGCTTGAACCAATGGGGCTTGACTGTGGCTGCACTTTTGAATTACTCGGAGAGCTCCTGAAACATCCTGATACCCAGACCCATGAAATCAGAACTCTATTTATCTATCTATCTATCTATCTATCTATATTTGTAAAGTTTGTTTATTTATTTTGACTGAGAGAGAGAGAGAGAGAGAGTGAGTGGGACAGAGAGAGAGGGAGAGAATCCCAAGCAGGCTACACACCGTCAGCACAGAGCCGCACATGGGGCTTGATCCCATGAACCGTGAGATCATGATCTGAGCTGAAACCAAGAATCAGATGCTCAACCAGCTGAGCCACCCAGACACCCCAAGCATCTGTATTTTTTAAAACCATCGCAGCAGGGAATCTGGGTGGCTCAGTTGTTTAAGCATCTGACTTTGGCTCAGGCCACCATCTTCTGGTTCATTAGTTCGAGCCCTGCATCAGGCTCTGTACTGACAACTCAGAGCCTGGAACCTGCTTCAGATTCTGGGTCTCTCTCTCTCTCTCTCTCTGCCCGTTCCCCACTAATGTTCTCTATCTCTGTCTCTCTCAAGAATAAATATTAAAAATAAAAAATTAAAACCCTCTCAGTGATTCTAACATGCAGCCAAAGTCCAGAATCAGTACCCTTTACTATCAGATGGTATTTTTTTTTAATTGGCTTTCTCCCATTAAAAAAAAAAAACAAAAAACCTAAACTACAGAAGTTATTTTAAAAGGAAACTTTAAATCTGGTAGGGTTGTGGGAATTTTTTCCTTTCTGACCCCAGGGAAGAGAGATGACTTTATCACACTCCTCACTTCTTGGTGCATCCTGTTTATAAAAAGCCCCTTGCTTATTTCTTTTTCCCTCCTTTTATCCTGTCCTTCCTGCTTCCTCCTTTTCTCACATAGACGACTTTCTCATCGATGACCGTTTTAACTGTTGAACGTGGACCTCTTGGTCGAGATGTATTCTTACAAAATGTGCATGGCCGTTGTAGGTGCAGGGATTTTTAATTTTCTCCAAAGGGATTGTGTAATAGAGTTCACTCGTTTGCCTTCTTTTCTCCCCCTGCGTAGTTTTAAAGACCCACCCCTGGTCCTACCCGCACCTAGTCTACACCTAATGGCCACCAAAATCGTCTGCAGTGCCCGTCTGCTATCTCTTACTCGTCCTTCTCCATGGTCAATGGCATCCATTGCCAGCTTACTGCCCACTACGAGTGATACCGCATGGGACATCCTTGATATATTTATTCCTGACAGTCTTGGGTTCCCACAGTATATACCCAGGAGGGGATATACTGGGATATGTGGGTCATCTTCTTAGACCCAGGGCTCTTCTCCCACGGGATGTTATGGAATTTGGGGTCCAAGGACCCGGCTGACCTGGAGCTTGGTGGGCCAGGCTGGCATTTGGTGCCTACATGAGCACCGGGCAACTTCTTAGCTTCCTCTTGGGCATGAAGGTCAAGGCTACTGTGTCTCAGGCTCCTGCCCCTGGTCAGTCCACTTGGTCTCTGGCTCCTGGCCCTTGGAGGTCACATTCCTCAAACTTTTGGAGGCTGAGTCATTGCCCACGTGGATAGGACTGGGGTGGGTGACAGGGGCTGTCCCCAAGACAGAATGAGAGAGAGAGAGAGAGAGAGAGAGAGAGAGAGAGAGAGTGTGTGTGTGTGTGTGTGTGTGTGGCTTTTTCCTCCCTTCTAGGACCCTGGCTGTGAGTGACAGAGGCTGCACACCAGGTTATGGGGAACAGTTTGGGCAGATTTGCTTTGGGTGTGAGTCATTAATGGATTTTAGAGGGGCCGATTCTGGAAAACCCCTACTATTCTGGAAAATGCACCAGCAGGCCTGCTCAAGAAATTCAAAGGGGAGACGGGAGGTGGTGGCCTGGAGATACAAACAACACTCAGCACCCAGCACCCCCACAACGCCAGCAGAGGGAGGCAGGGGACTTGGGCTGTGACCGCCCGCCCAGCTCCCCAGCCCCGCTCCATTTTCTCACCTGCTGCATCCGTGTGCCTGGGAGACAGTGTGATACAGGGTTTCCCAAATCCAGTCGCTCCTGGGCCACCTTCTTGATGTCACCAGATCCACCGGCCACCTGGGCTATTATTTATATTTCAGTTTAAATCCAGTCCCTGAAAGGGGCTTAAAAACACATGCATTTAAAACGTGTTTCCGTCCCTTGTGTAACTGGAAAACTGGCGGCGCTTGCCATAACTAGAAAGGAGCTACAAGAATACATATAAGGCAAGTAGAGCAAACTTGTTAAAATGTTGCTGCAGCCTGTTGCCTGCGGAAGCCTCTGGATTCCACCTCCGCTCGCGGGACCCCCTGGAAGTGGTTGGCAGGCTTGAAAAAGAATCGATGAATTTCAGTTCATGGTGCGGCTGCTGCGTCCCTGTCCCTCCGCTGTGCTGGCGAGAGAGTTCCTGGAGAACATGTAGTGGAGGCCCCTTGGGTGGCCCCGTCCCCCACCAACGTCCTGCACACTAACCACATCCAACGCATATTTTCCTAACAGAGGGTGGAAGGAACTTGAATTTCTGCCATGCTCAAGGGAGCACTTACAGTTGTAGCAAAGCCTTGTCGGCGCTTCACAAGAGGTGTGTGTTGCGTATAATAAATATTTACCGCATAAAGGAGCACACGAATGAGTGAATTCTGCACTAGAATGTAAACTCCACCGGGATGGGTTTTCTGTCTGTTGGGTTCAGTGCTGTGTCCGATTCCTACAAGTGCTTTGCACCTAATAGGTGCTCAGTGAACATTTGGTAAGTCGACGAGTGGATCGGCGAGACTAGAAGAATGAGTGAATGAAGAAATGATTGAACACATGAATGAGTGTGAGCACCACCCTTCGACTCAAGAGTCAGGCCTCTTGCAAAGTTGCAGGCCCCCAGGGAGGCTGGCCGAGCCCTGAGCTGGGGACCAGGGGACCAAGAGAGCCAACGGGAGAAACCAACATAAACACAGCCTGGGAGCAGCTCAAGGGTGTCTTAGCAGCAGCTAAGAGGAAGCAGAGCATCCTGGGAGCTGCCTTCATGGGCTCAGGCAGGGGGCACGGCTGGCAGCTACCCCAGCAGCCAAACCCTCAGTGATGTCCTCCTTACCCCAACTCGCCAACAGGCCACAGACGTGTAGATCTGAGAGGGAGGGGCTGTTTTCTGCACGAGGTAACGTGATGCCAAGAAGCATTTTTCAGCTCTAGAAGGCTTGATTTTCTTCTGTACCAGGCTGAGGTGGTGCTTTCAGAGATTTGCATGTCTGTGCCAGCCCTCTCCCCCGCCCCCCAACACACACACAAAGGGGCAGGTTTTTAAGGAAAATCCCCACAAGTTCTAAGAGCTGTCTCTGCACTCGAGTGTTTACATGTGCTCATGTGCCGAGCACAGAACACACGGGATAATGTTTAACCAACATGTGGTCAGTGACACTCTGGTTCTGGGTGGCTCCGTGAGGACCCGGTGAGAGGCCAGGCTTCCTCCTCATGGGCTTTGAAGGAGGGTCAGTGGCCCCCTTGACCCTCCATAGCCCTGCCACCCATCTCCACCCCAATAGGAAAAGGACATCCTTTTGTTACCTTGAAATAGCAAAACACGTTCTTTCCGGGCTTTTTCCCTAAGCTGATAGGGAAGTCAGGACTTTAATTCTTTGGAAAAAAATTGCCTTTTAATTTCTTGTGCCCGTAGAATATTGGCTCAGCCCAGCTACAATAGTCATCAGGTTATGTCGTCGGGTTATAGTCAGTAGGTTATGACTTGCGAGCACTTCCTAGCTCAGAAAAAGAGGGAAAACAATATGAATGTAATGTCCTCGAAGGCAGGGACTGTGTCTCACGCTTGTGATCCCTGCTCCATTCAGGAGGCAGGCACACTCATGTGCCAGTCGTGTTTTCCGATACTGAAATCTGAGATGGGTCGGACCAATATAAAGTTTAGGGTACACTCTTCCCAAGCCTCAGGGTGGACAAGGACGATGGGGGAGAGCTGGCTAAACATCTAGACTTCCAGGGCTCCCTGTAACTCACTCACTCACTCATTCACTCATTCACTCATTCATTCATTAACTGACTGTTTATTGAGTTCCTGACATGAGGAGAGTTTGTAGATTTAGCAAATAAAAAGCAACCTGTCCCAGTTGAACAGGAATATTGGAGTAACAACAAATCATTTTTTTTAGCGCAGGTATATCTGGCGTGGTAGCTGACACATATACTAAAAAGGTGCTTTGTTGTCGATCTGAAATTCACCTTTAACTGGGTGTGCCGGCTTTTATCTGCTAGCCCTCGCTCTGCACCAAGCACTGTTCCTGGCGATGGGGGTACGGCATGGACAAGCCCCCAACTTCTTGGAGCGTACGTGCTAGCGGGGGAGACGGACAAACAGACAGCGGAAGGCAGGCTTGTCAGAACGGGGCGCCATCCGGCCCTGCCAAGTCTGGAAGGGGTGTTAGTGCAGCCCACCCACAAAGAATCTTCTGGAAGGAGGGGTCCCCAGAGAAACGGGAGCCACTCACGGTGATGGTAGGAGAGTGGACGTGTCAGCCGCAGTGAGGTGACATCTGCTGAGTACTCTCAGTTCTGGTGTGCTTATGTCGGCCAAGGGTGGGATCAGGTTCCTTCTGGTGCCCGTTCTTTATTCGTCCTCTCACGCTGTTACTTTGTATTATGGAAAATTTCCAACACACAGACGTCGAGAGAATCCTATAAAAGTCCCCCAACACGAATGTCAACGCCTTGCCAATCTTTTCCTGCAAATGACCTTTTTCCGATTTTAGCTTCGTTTTCTACTGAAGTATGACAGTCTTCCAGTAAAGTGCACAGCTTGATTAATTTTGACAAGGGTCTTCCGCCCGTGTTTACAGCTATGGTACTCCACTCAGGTTAAGATATAGAACATTCCGGGTCCCCAGGAGCCTCTCTCCTGTCCCTTCCTGGGATCTGTACTTCACCAGCTACAGCTGATGTCTTCTCTACAGGGCATTAGAGTGGGGAAAATATTTCTACACATAAATAGAAAATCTTGAGCCTCTTTCCCCTCTTCTCCCTTTGTTTTCTTCCTTTCTAGTTTATTTACTGATCTAGTTACTAGAAAGGTGCATTTTGGATTATAAAAAGATCTAGAACAACCTAGATTAATTCGGATTACAGCGGTTCAGAGATTAGCTATTTTTTTGGATTATTGTGTTAGTCTTAAAAAAAAAATTTTTTTTAATGTTTGTTTATTTTTGAGAGAGAGAGACAGAGACAGAGCATGAGCAGGGGAGGGGCAGAGAGAGAGGGAGACACAGAATCCAAAGCAGGTTCCAGGCTCCGAGCTGTCAGCACAGAGCCCGACGTGGGGCTCGAACTCCTGGACTGTGAGATCATGACCTGAGCCGAAGTCGGATGCTTAATCACTGAGCCACCCTGGTGCGCCTTATTGTGCTTAAAGGCCTTTCTCCCTCTCTGTCCCTTTTTTGCCTGAACACTAATTGGCTAACTCCAGTGGGTATTGGAGGTTGAAAACACAACCAGCCTTGGCACCTGCCCCTCCCCAGTGTCCGCAGCGTCCTGGGTGACCAGAAGTGCCCCAGCTGTTATCCTGAGATTGTCTTCGAGGAGCACAGTCCCTGCCCCCACAGCCCTCATGGTTGGGAAAGAGCCACTGAGGCATTCTGCCGCCCAGGGCTGCTCCTTCCCTGACACCCCACGTGTTCCCCGCAGACGCTGCAGGAGATCTTCCAGGCTGAGAATACCGTCATGCTTCTGGAAAGGTCCATCATGGCCAAGGAGTGCCCACTGAAGGTGGCGCAGACGAGGCTGGAGTGCCGGACCTGGCGCCCCAACGTGGAGCTGTGCAGGGACATCCCACAGTTCAAGTGAGTGGGGGAGGCCAGGACGCAGAGGGGTGGGTCCCGCGAGCTCCCAGGAAACCTGGGTCTGAAAAATGGACCCCTCTCCCACCAGTCAGGACGTGTAGCCCCACTACTCAGCAGGACACTGGGCAGGGGGCTAGAGTTCTGGGGTCCCCTGGATAGTCTCCGCCACCTTGTGCTCTGAGAACCCTCCAGCTTTCCCCTGAGAGCTCAGCAGAGGGAGCCTCCCAGGCCGGAGATCCCCGTGCCCCTGCCAGCCCCTGTGAGGGGCTCCAGCACACCTCCCTCCGTCTCCGTCTCCGTCTCCCTCTTTGTAAAGTTGTCACCCACGAACGCTGGAATAGCTTAATCCCGCCCATCCCGCTTTGTGAAAGAGAGGCCCTCCTCACTGGAGAAGGGGTGCAAAGCTCACGCAGGCCCCGAAACGGGGGTTTGGGAGCGCGGGGCTGGGGTCTGGAATGGGATGACGGCCGGGCAAAGCAGGAACAGGCCATCAGACACGGAAATTTGTGTGACCAGGGTCAGGCCCCTTGGTTGTGTGTGCCAGGGACGCTGGCTTAGCTAGCTGCTGCTGCGTGACAAAAGCCCCAGGGCTCTGTGGCTTGTCCCCCTCCTGAGCCAGATGGGCCGAGATGTGGAGAAGAGAGCTGGGGAGGAAGGAGGAAGAACATTCTGAGAGAAAACACTGGATGGCTCCAGGTGATGGTGTTTGATGTGGGCACAGCCTGAGATAATCGTTCAGGAAACAGAAGAGCTGGGCGTGTTTGTTGGCCGGGAGTGGACAGGGAGAGTGGCCCCAGGCTTTGAACTTGAAGACCTGGCTGCCTGCTCCCCAGCCTGCTGCTGGCCTGGAAATGACTGGAAGTTCTTCACCCTGGGAGTGGGTGCCGTGCCCGGGGTCCCCCTGCAGCTGGGCTGGCAGGGGTCCAGGTCCCGGGTGAGGGCTCGGGGGAAGCTCTCCCGATCCCTCTTGTACAAGTTCCCGCTTCTTAGATGTTCAGGTTGGTTCCGGCACCCTCTGGGTCCAAGGGGTGTCTGATAACCCACCCCCAGGGGACTTTCACGGAACAGGGCTTTCAGGGACCAGATGTTGTCCCGGAAGGCCCATTACTCGGGGACAAGCTCCCTGCTTCTGTGTCCACCAGCTGTGCCCCTGAAGGGGGTAGACGGGGAGCATGGGTGGGCCACGTTTGGCTCAGGAGCCCCGGGCATTGTGCGTGCGTGCACTCACACGTGTGTCTGTGTGTGTCCGTGTGTACATATGTATGTGTGTGCACGAGGGCTTTGGGAGCTCAGCAGATAATAGGATTCAAGCCATCTGCCTTCTCCAGCAGCTGAAGTGTCCTGTCTCTGCATTATTCTCCTTGCCGCCCGCCCCCATCCCTCCTTCTCCACCTCTGGGCCTTCTTTCCTGTTTCTTCTATAGGTAACCCCTCCCCCTCTGACCCCTCTCCTGGCTCAGGTCCCGTCCATGCCCATTCCCGAGAACGGACACCCGTTTATATTTACATTTAAATTAATGAACATGAAACAAATCCTAAAACTCAGCTCCTGACGTCCACGAGCCACAGTCCAAATGGGTGGCCAGAGGCTACCATATTGGACAGCGCAGAACATTTCCGTGGCTGCAGAAAGTTCTGTTGGGCAGCGCTGGGCTAGAGCCCCAGGGAGCCAAGAGTTTCCAGGCTTCTATGTGACCTCTCCCTAGCCCAGGGCCGCCACGGGGAAGCCCATCCTGATATCCAACTCAAGCCCTTTGGGTAGCATGTCCTCTGGGCCTGAGCACAGAGGCGGGACCCACGGCACAGCCCCCGAGACTGGGCCGCTATCACAGGTCCCTACGGCTGCTGTCACAAGTCACCGCACACCGGGTGGCTTGAACAACGCTTCTGTATTCGCTCACACTTCCGGAGGCCAGATGTGTGAAATCGACGCGGTGGCAGGGCAGGCTCCCCTGGAGGCTGGGAGGGAGAGTGTGCACCATGACTCCTCTTGGCCTCTGGTGTTGCCGGGCGTGCGTGATGCCCTCGGCGTGGGCTGCATCACCGCCACTGCCTCTGTCTTCACGGCCTTCTTCCCACGTGCCTCTCTGTGCCTCGCATCTCCCCCTCCTTCCTGGGATAAGGGGCCCCGTCTTTGCGCTTAGGATCCATCCTGAATGCAGGTTGACCTCACCTCAGGATCACCTACACCTGCAAAGACCCTGTTTCCAAATGGTATCACATTCCCAGGCCCCGCGGTTTTGGACTTGGATGCATCTTGGGGGGCCACCCTTCAACCCACTCCATCTGGATGTTGTGACAACCTCGTAACCCCTCTCCCGCCCCTGTTCTTGCCCCTTCCGATCTCATCTTTAGGCGGTGGCCCGGAGATTTTCCCAAAATTTGAGTCCGCGACTCACACCCCCTCCAACGCTTACACACCGTTTAACCCCCCAGGGGCCCTCCCACGGCCCTGAGGACAACCCAGGCCCCTCGATTTTGGATTTTGCTGTGCTCTATGCTCTAGCCCTGCCCTCTGTCCAGTTGGGTAGCCACCAGCTGCACATGTGGCTTCTCCATTTACATTTCAATGAGTTAAAATGAAATACCATTAACAAAAACAAGTTTCTCCCTTGCTCTGCCTGCATTGCAAGTGCCCACGGACCCCACGCGGCCAGTGGCGCCCAGAGAGCACGGTGCAGGTATAGAACATCTCCGGCGTTGGGAAGTCCTGTCCTGTAGAATATGTTCCCTCTTGGGTTTCATGCAGCCAGCTGGTTCTCATCTTTTATTCTCGGGTCACAAGCTCCCTCCCCAGAAGGGCCTTTCCTGATGCCTTTGGAAGTTTCCCCAGAAGCAGAGCTTCGGGAGAAAGGGAGTGGGGGGAGGCAGGATGGGGGAGCGCGGTTTCGTCCTGATCCCATCGGAGTCTCTGCATCTTGAATTGCACCATGGAGGTGGTCCCACCTGGAGGCAGGGGACAGCCTTTTGTACCCCTATGTGGGTGAGCCGTTGGCTTCTCTGGAGAAGCGTGGACCTATGGACGTCAATATGTACGGCCAGTGCACACGGCAGCTGGGAGGACGGGTGCCCCAGCCAGTAATGGGGACCCGAGCAGGGCGCCAAGAAGGGACACCCCACCTGACCATCTTTTATCCACATGGCACTAGCCAAGCTAGTAGAGTTTTTTGTTTTTTTAATGGAACAGAATACATACAACATAAAATCTACCAACAGCATTCAAAGTGTTGTGCAGTTACATGCACTATCTAGCTCCAGAACATTTTCATTCCACCCCACAAACCCTCCCTCCAGCCCCGGGCAACCACTCATCTTTCTGTCTCTGTGGATTTGCCTGTTCTGGAAGTTTCATGTAATTCACATAATACATAACCTTTTGTGTCTGCTTTCTTTTCACTCAGCATGAGCCTTCAAGGGTCCTCCCTCTATAGCAGGTGGCAGGGTTTTGTTCCTCCGTGTTAGGGCTGAATAATATCCCATCATATGGATGGACCACCTTTCGGTTGGCCATTCCTCCGGTTGGAGGACAGTGGGGCTGTTTTCACCTTTTGACTCTTGTGATTAGTGCCACACAGGTATTCGTCCAAATATCTGTTCGAGGGTCTCCTTGCAGTTCTCGTGGGTATACACCGAGGCGCGGCATTGCTGGGTCACGTGGTAAGTCAACACTGAACTCAATGAGGACCCACCAGATTGCTGCCCCAAACATTCCGTGTCTTCCATTGTGCTTTTCGACCTCGGCAGCGCCCGTCGCGAACCGCCTTGTCTCCCTGTCCCACCTCTGTCTTCCCTGACGGCCGAGCCTCGTCCGTCTCGCTCAGGGCTGCCTCCCCGCGCCTGGCACAGTTCCCGGCCCCTGGCTGGTGCCAACTCTGCCTTCTCTGCTCTCGCCCCAGGCTCGTGAACGAGGTATTCACCATCGACGACACCTTGCAGACCCTGAGGCTGAGGCTGCGGGAGACCGAGGACACGCTGCAGCTGCTGGTAATGACCAAGTGCCGGCTGGAGCACGAGCTGGCCGTCAAGGCCAACACGCTGTGCATCGACAAGGAAAAGTGCATGAGCATGCGCAAGACCTTCCCCTACACCCCGCGCCTGGTGGGCTACACCTGAGGGGCCGCCCCCGGCCCCTGGCATCCTGCTCTGCGCCCGTTCCCTGCGCAGGGTGAAAATGGAAGAGGCAGAAAAATAAAATAAAGTGTCGTTTCCTCCCTTTCCTCCTATCATGGGAAAGACCCCAAACTATATATATATATATATAAATGTATGAAGAGCCCAAATAAATGTGCCCAAACCAAAGATGTTGGAGGTCATTCTTCGCTGCAGAAACCGGCCTCGTAGCGGATCCCGGGAGGAGACAGACTGATTTCTTGGGGACGGAGCACTGAGAGGGTCTCGGCACCCCCAGGAATGGAACAGACCACATTTAAAAAAACGAACAGACCAACCCATTTGTCCCTTTAGGAGCACCGTGTGTAGACCACGGGATCTGAAGACCGGATACCGGAGCCGAGATTGGCCAGAACCCAGTGGTCACTTAGGAGCTGGGTGGCCTTGAGCGGGCTCCCAGCCGGAACACCCTCATGTACAAAATGAGGTCAGTCCAAGGTGGAGGCCGCTGTCAGCTGTGTGGGGCCGGGCAAAAAGCCAGGATTTGGAGCCACAAGTCCTGGGTGTGAATTCCAGCGTTGCTATGTGGGGTGTTTTGGAAATCGCTATGGGAGAAAAAGGAGGTAAAATCAGTTCTGGTGGAGGGGGGGCAGGAAGAGGCAGGTGAGGGTTGAGAGAGAGCTCTAGGCAGAAGTCACATCGCTTTGAAGAGTTAAACGGAGAACTAGCATATCACCCAGCTGTTGTACTCCTAAGTATATATCCAGGATCGTTGGAAACAGGTACTCAAAAAAACACTGGTACACGGATACTCATAGTGGGTTAATCGCAAAAACTAAAAAGTGAAAGCAACTCAAATGTCCATAAATAGGCAAGAGGTATCCTGTCCATGCAATAGAATTTTGTTCTGCATAAAATAAGACGCACAAAGTGCTGACATCTGCTAGAATACGGATGAGCCTTGAGGACATCACGGTAAGTGAAAGAAACCAGACACAAAAGGCCACGTATCGTGTGATTCCATTCATAGGAGACGTCCAGAATGGGCAAATCCCTAAAACAGCGGATTGGTGGTTGCCCGGGAGAGAGGAATGGGTAGCGATGCTCCGTGGCTACAGGGTTTTATTTGGGAGTGATGGCAATGTTTGGGGACTACATACCGGGGGTGGCACAAATTGCAGATGTGCTAAATGCCATAGAATTGCTCGCGTTAAGTGGTTAATTTTATGTCACGTGAAATTCACCTCAATTAAATGGGGGAAAAAAAAAAGTCCTATTAGAGGGTGGGATTTTTGGTGAGATGAACGGCCTGAATAAAGGCAGGCAGCTATGGTCCCAGGCGCAGAAGCCCTTGGAGAGGCGCGGGAATCATCCCCAAAGAGTTTCAACTTTTTTTTCCTGGGGCCAGTGTTTCCCAAGCTTTGTTTTTCACCTCGGTGCTTCCCAGAGTTTGATGCGCGTGCACGGATCACCTGCAGACCTTGCTAAATGCAGGCTCTGAGGCCGTGGGTCTGAGGCAGAACCTGAGTCCCGAGGTTCTGACAAACAGCCGCGTGGGGTTGATAGTCCAGGGGCCACACTTGGAGTAAAAGTAACAGCTGCTCAGCCGGCCGTGACCAAGCACCACCCTTACTGTTATTCCATCTTTTTAAAAAAATTTTTTTTAAATTTTTTTAAATCTCAGAGACAGAGGGAGTGGGGGAGAGGGGCGGAGGGAGAGGGAGAGAGAGCATCCCAAGCAGGCTCCTTGCTCAGCGTGGAGCCCGACAAGGCTCGATCCCACGACCATGAGATCATGACCCGAGCCAAAACCAAGAGTCGATTGCTCAATCGACCGAGCCACCCAGACGCCCCTCTTCACTCCATCTTTTAGATTGTTACACTTAAAAGAAAAAAAACCAACTTAGATTTGTTTCAAAGGCAAATTTGTGGCATGACTGCAGACAGGAGCCTGTGCCCAGAGTGGAGCAAAACAAAATATTGCTAATGATGTTTGCTCAGGAAGTATTGTCCGCCCAAGGTGATCTTGTCTCAAGGTGTCTCTCCTTTTGTTCTAGAAAGGAGATCAAGTCCTAAAGAGGTGTTAAAGACGACCTACCATCCTGTGGAGACTGTCCTTGAGGTAAGCTTGCTTGAAAGAGGACAGAGTCCCTTTTTCTACTAATGAGTTTCGATGCTGTTTAAGGCCTTGAATGCACGGATCTAAGGAGGCCCTCCTGCAGGCAGGAGGCCATAGGATCTTTAATGTGGGGATGTGAAGTGAACAGGCTGGTGTTTTAGAAATAATTCCTTGGTGCCGAGGAGTCGGGGGGGGGAGGGAAGTTGGGAATGTGGTCTCGGAGCGCAACAGAGAGGTTAACCGAGGCTGCGTCTGGGGACCGGGGAGATACCCAAAGCCTCCGGAAGAGATGGGCCGGGGTAGGGAGGTCCTGAGAGTCAGACAGAGACGTGCTGCTGGAATTCGAGGCTGCGGTGGAGAGAGGACACAGGGGCACAGGGAGCACCGAGAGGGGCAAACAGCATCCAGAGGAAACGGTGTCCAGGGGCTTGCAGATGGACAGGCAAGCGTGGGGGTAAAGAAAGCCCTTTAGAAGCAGGTGTTCTAAGTATCCCGCTGGCCCGGATACCCTTGAGTGTCATGCTTTTGGAAAGCAAATTGGCAACAAATGTCAAGAGCCTTAAAAATACCTACGCCCTTCCACTCACGAACCTCTTTGTTAAGACTCTCTTTAGAAAGCTATCCCAAATGCAGACCCAGATGTACGCGTCACAGCTAATTTGCTCTAAGAGACCTCTGAAAATTGTTCTATCTAGCGGCAGAGAGAGCAGCCAAGTAGGCACAGCCAAGGCGTGGAATATGGTGTAGCTACGTAAACAATGGCAAATGCTAAACGCTTGAATACGGAGGGAATGTGCTTCTAAGGCTGAAAGCCCAGAGCACAAGATGGTGGTGTTAACCTATCCTCATTTGTGCCAAAAGTGCACAGGAAAAAAGACTGTTGAAACACACTGGAATGTTCACGGTCAATGCTAAGCAAGAGCTGGTTTCTTATTTGTTTATGTGAACAATTATCCGCAGTGAACATGTGTTCCTTTATTAATCAGGAGGAAGTGCTTTTATAAATAGACTTTCCTTTGCGCTAGCTTTGGATTTATAGAAAAGTCTCTAAGAGGACCCAGGGAGTTCCCGTGTACCCCTCACCTGCCTTGCCCTGATGGCGACATCTTACCTGTCCTTAAGGTGCGTTTGCCAAAACTAGAAAAATTAACATTAGTGTGTTACTGTTAACTAAACTCCAGTCCCTGTTTCTTGTAACCTTGACGATTTTGAAGAGTACCCGTGTTTGTGGGGATTTGAAGGTGTTTGTCAATTGTCCCTGAATTGGGGTTTGTGTGATGTTTTTCTCACGATGAGTCTGGCATTACAGGTTTTGGGGGGCGGGGAGAGACCACTGAGGTTGAGTGCCTGTCTCGTCCCCTCACATCGGGGCTTTTGTGACATCCACGTGGTGGGTGACGACTCCGGTGATGGTGACTCCATTCCTCGCAGAAGGTGGTGCCCGCCAGGTGTCTCCACCATGTGTTACTGTGTTTTCCTTCCCATGCTCTAGAAGTCTCTAAGCCCAGCCCACACTGGAGGGCAGGGGGACTACGGCCGCCATCTTGGAGGGAGAGTATCTACACACATCATTTGTAATTCTTTCCTCAGTATGCCCTTTCACCCTTATTTATCCTATCGTTTATTTGGGTCCATGCACTCAGGGATGTTGGTTTTATGCTTTGGCTTATGACCTAATAATACGTCATTTACTGTGCCACTCCAATTGTTCCTGCCTTGGCCACTGGGAGCTCGTTCAGGTTGGTTCTTGTGAGTCTTTGACATCCCCCCCCTTCCGATCTTTGAGCACTTCCTTGCTTTCTGGCCCTACAAGATGTTTTAGGCTCATCTTGATTTTTTTTTTTCCTGCTCTATACCTAGAATCATCCATTTCTCCGAAGGGTCGTGCTTTGGTTTTGTGTTTGTGAAACTGAAACTCTATAGCCGTCAAACACTAACTCACCAGCTCCCCCCCAGCCCCCAACAGCCACCATTTTACTTTCTGTCTTTATGATTTTTTTTAATGTTTATTTTTGAGAGAGAGAGACAGAGCGCGAATGGGGAAGGAGCAGAGAGAGAGAGAGAGAGAGAGAGGGAGACACAGAATCCAAATCTGAGCCGTCAGCACAGAGTCCGACGCGGGGCTTGAACTCACGGACCGTGAGATCATGACCGAGCCGAAGTCGGACGCTTCACTGACTGAGTCACCCAAGCGCTTCTCTGTCTCTATGATTTTCACGAGTCTACTTCATACATGCAGAATTGTATATTATTTGTCTTTTTGTGACTGGCTTCTTTCAGTTACTGTAATATCCCCGAGGTTCATCTGTGTTGAAGCACATTGTAGACTTTCCTCCTTAAAGGCCGGATGGCAGTCCGTTGTATGTATAGACCACATTTTGCTTACGCGTCCGTCTGTCGATGAAGGCTCAGGTTGCTTCCGTGTTTTAGCTGCCATAAGTAACACAGCAATGAACGTGGGTGGGTGTACAACTATCTCTTTGAGACCCTGCTTTCACTTGGTTGGGGGTATATATGTACCCAGGAGAAGGATTGCTAGGTCGTATGGTAATTCTAGTTTTAATCTTTTGAGGAACCACCAATCCCATCCCAAGGGTTCACATGTCTCCACATCCTGGTTAACACTTGTTATTTTCTGGGGTTTTGATGGTACCCATCCTCATGGGGGTGAGGTTGTACCTCCCTGTGGTTTTGATTTCCCTGATGATGAGTGATGTTGGGTGTGCTCGTTGTTCAGAAATGTTTAAATTTTATGTATTTGTTTGTTTAACTTTATTTATTTTGAGAGAGAGAGAGAGAACAAGCAAGGGAAGGGCAAAGAGAGAGGGGGAAAGAGGATCCGAAGCAGGCTCTGTGCTGCCAGTGGAGAGTCCGATGTGAGGCTTGAACTCAGTGAACCGTGAGATCATGACTTGAGCCGAAGTCGGATGCTCAACCAACTGAGCCACCAGGCGCCCCACAAAATTTTTTTAATAAGGGGCTCCTGGGTGGCTTAGTCCATCGAACATCCTCTCTTGATTTCAGCTCAGGTCTTGATGTCATGGTTCGTGAGTTCAAGCCCCGAGTCTGGCTCCATGTTGACTGCACAGAACCTCCTTGGGATTCTCTCTCTCTCTCTCTCTCTCTCTCTCTCTCTCTCTCTCTCTGTCTCTGCCCCTTCCCTGCTTGTGTGCTTGCTCACTGCCTCTCCCTCTCTCTCTGTTAAAATAAATATATAAACTTTTTTTTAAAAAACATTTTGGGGTGCCTGGGTGGCTCAGTCCATTTGGCATCCATCTTGAGCTCAGGTCATGATCTCATGGCTGATGGGTTCGAGCCCCACATCGGGCTCTGTGCTGACAGCTCGGAGCCTGGAGCCTGCTTTGGATTCTACTAAAAAAAATTTTTAATAAGAAAAAAAGACAGACTGCCAGACTTGGTGCCAGGAGCCTTTGGATAAACTGTAAGAATTGGTTTTGGCAGAGTGATGGGGCGTGAGGTGTACTGGAGGAACAGCGACACCCTGAGATTTTAGTCACCTCTGTACCCTCAGTCCCCACACATAGTGTGTGTCCCATAAACACTTTCTTGAGAGAGTTGTAAATGGCCAAAAAGCACATGCAAATGTATATATATCCGTCTTGGACTGTGGCCTGTGGCTGAGTTTTAGGAGAAAGGGTAGTTGCGTTTGGACCGGGGGTTGGGGGGGGGAGGTAAGCCTTCCAGTCCATCTTCTGTTTGCAACACCAGAGCCCCTTGACTTGAGGTCCCGGTGTGGCCCTCAGAAGCTGGCACGCCGACCGCAGCCTCGCAGGGTGTCTCCCCATGGGAGCCCGGGCGGGAAATCCCAGAGACAACCCCCAGTGCTGGCTCCCTGCCAGGCCTGGGGACAAATTGGGAGAACTCGGGGGGGGGGGGGGGAGGCTCCCGATCGACTTGTTTTCCCCATCCTTCCTGGCTCCAGGGGACATACCACTCCCTGAACGGTGTGTGTGTGTGTGTGTGTGTGTGTGTGTGTGTGTGTGTGTGCGCGCGCACATGCGTGTGCCCACCATTGAGGCCTTCTCCTGCCCCCGTGGACTAATGCAGCATTTTAGCATCTTTCAGAAGACCAGGCTCGTGCTAGAAATTCAGCAGACTTTGGAGACAAAGTGAGAGGCCACAAGAGAGGAGACAGGACTGCAGATGTAGGGGGTGACAAGGCTGATGGGCGTGGACCCAAGTCTCGATTTGTAGGAAGCCTTCAAAAATGTATTGAACTCATTACGAACATTTAAATAATAAATTCTGCATTAAAATGTATTTCGGGGGCTTCGCTTAAAGGCAGGCTTATCTGACTGCCCCACACCCACATTCCCCTGTGTGGCTGATATTCCGAGCTGGGAGCACAGTCTCCACTGCTCCCTTTTGCCACACACTGGTCCTGCTCCCCACCCGACCCCCACCCCATATCTTGCCTGCTGACCACTTAGGGAGCTGATTTGCTACTTCTTGGTTGTTGTCGCTCCCTGAAAAACCCTTTGATCCAGCCTACAAAACTGAGACCCAGGGGCTAGAGAAGAAAAGAGACCTCACGTAGGGTCACACGACTGCAGAGGAAGCCAATTTGGAGTGGGGACCACGGGGCTCGGCTCCTGTCCTGTTGACTTCCTGCGACACCTCGCTTCCCCCCGTGTGCATCGTTTTATCATTTATCATTGGGCCAGACACCCAAAGCGACTAGCCTTGCGGTCTGCTTCCCACCCAGGGTGCATTAAAAGAAGCATGGGGTCTAAGACACAAAGGCTAGAGCTGCAAGAGGCCAGACGCTTACGAACTTGAACGCTCTCGTGTATTCTCTTTCCCAGTCCTGTTTCACTAGTTCGACAAAGCCGAGTCCAGGAAAAGTATAGTAAAACCTCAACAGCAATGCAAGAGTCCTGGGGATTTTTCATTTTCTGGTTAACAAAGGTGATCCCAAAGGCTTTAGAACCACAGGGTGTTTCTTGAATGACTGGATGGACCAGTGAACGGATGGAGCTAGCGAGGGCCTCCCCAGGTGTCACTTTCAACCCCTTTTTCTTGAGAAGAGAAAGCCCCGCCCAGAGAGGCACGGTGACTTGCTTAGGGTCACACAGCAAGTTAGAGCTGAAACCACTGCTTCCCACTCTCTTCGGAACTCCCGGGCCTGCTGGCGGGAACCCTGCTGAGGGGTCTCTGTCCACTTTCTTGCCCTCGTAGGACAGCGGAGGGGTCAGACTGGGTCTGTCTTTGCCGAGGGTGACCTTGAAGACTCCAAGACTTGCACCACCATCTGGTCTGGGAATGAAGTTGGCTGGGAGTTAGGATGCACGGGAGGGCCACCCTTGGAAGCTGCCTTACTCCATAGGAGGTTGTATTCATTCATTCATTCATTCATTCATTCATTCACACCTTCATTCACACCTTCATTTGACCTACTCCCCGAGCACCTGGGACATACCAACACTTGTCCGGGGCCTTGCAGCCCCAGTAGGGACCACACCAGGCCAAGTCCTGCCTTCATGGGACTCAGATCCTCAGCTGGCTGTCAGCATCCCAGGGGGAGACCGTACTGTCTCCCTGAGGAGTCCAGTGAGATTTTTTTAAAAAACGGGCTTCAAGTGTGCACCCGTCTCTTGAAAAAGTGAATTTGCGGGCTTTTCTCTTACTCCTGTTCCCTCAAGCTGAGCTCCGCCTGCTCCACGGGGATCAGCCGCCCTTAGCTCGGCCTGGGCAGCTCCTCCAAGTGCTGCTCCAACCCAGACCCCTCCCCAGGTCCGTTCCGCTATCCCACACCTCTTCCCCTCTCCCCTGAGTCCCCCCCAGAGGCCTCCCCCAGCCTCAGGGAAGGGTGTGAGCAGTTGCAGGCTGCCTGTATTTAGGGAATTCAACCCGATCAGTTCTAACACACGTATTCACCCAAGAAACCACAGCCACGGCCAAGATAGCGAATGAACCCATCACCCTGACAAGTGCTGCCCACCCCCGCCCCCCACCGTCATCCTTCCCCCTCAACCGGCCGGGCACGGATTTGCTTTCTATCACTATAGACTAGCTTGTGGTTTCTAGGATTTTATGCAAGTGGAATCGTATGCTGTGTACTCTCCCTCTTTTTTGCTTTCTTGCGCTCAGCATCACTGTTTTGAGATTCGTGCGTTTGTGTGCGTCCATAGCTGGTTGCTTGTCAATGCTGAGTAGTCTGCTGTCCCTCCCCCTGCGGTTTTAGTGAAACCCAGGCCTCCGACTGTGCTCCACACGCCTGCGTGATCGCCCCCACCTCCCTCCACAGCCTTGGCCCCTCCTCTCTCCTCACTCACCAAGCCCAGGCCATTCCAACCTCTCCGTTCCTCAGTGCCCCCAGCATAAATAAGCCTGCCCTCTGTGAGGACCCCAGGGAAGGCTCAGCATTGCCAGGAGGAGTTCCTTGAGCCCGCACGAGCATCAAGACATGGGCAGAAAACATACATCATACATCTCAAACAGTGTTTAAACTAGTACTTCAGATAGGGCATCTGGGTGGCTCAGTTGGTGAAGTGTCTGACTCTTGGTTTCGGCTCAGGTCATGATCTCAGAGTTTGTGCATTCAAGCCTTGTGTCGGGCTCTGGGCTGACCGCTGACATCATGGAGCCTGCTTGGGATTCTCTCTCTCTCCCTCTCTCTCTTTCTTCCCCTCTGGTGCTCGCTCTCTCTCAAAATAAATAAACATTTAAAAATAAATATAAATATAAATTTCCCACTAAGCACTCCTCTTAGAAAGAAAGAAAGAAAGAGAAAAGGAGGAAGGAGGAAGGAAAAGGAAAGGAAAGGAAAGGAAAGAAGGTAGGAAGGAAGGAAGAAAAGGAAGAAGGAAGGAGGGAAGAAAGAAAGAAAGAAAGAAAGACAAGGGAAAGAAAGAAAGAAAGAGAAAGGAAAGAAAGAAAGAAAGGAAAGGAGGAAGGAAGGAGGAAAGAAAGAAAGGGAAAGGAAAGGAAGAAAGAAAGAAAAGGAGGAAGGAAGGAGGGAAGAAAGAAAGGGAAAGGAAAGGAAGAAAGAAAGAAAAGGAGGAAGGAAGGAGGGAAGAAAGAAAGGGAAAGGAAAGGAAGAAAGAAAGAAAAGGAGGAAGGAAGGAGGGAAGAAAGAAAGGGAAAGGAAAGGAAGAAAGAAAAGAAAGAAAGAAGAAAGAAAAGAAAGAAATGGCAGCTTGCATGTATTGAGTACTGCTCTGTCCCAGACAGTTTCTCAAAGTGCTGTCCCATTTAATCATTGCTCAGCCCTGAAACATGGGTTCTATTTATGTCATTTTATGGAAGCGGAAATAGAGGCACAGAGACGTTAAGAAACTTGCCCATGGTCACACAGACAGTAGTGAAGTGCCGAGACGGGACTTCAGCCCTGCAGTGTGACTTCAGGGTCTGAACCGCTGACCGCAGCCTCCCACGTAAAGGCAAGGTATTGATGAGGGGGACCGAGAGTCCCGGAGGGGTCTGGCAAGGCTACTGGCAAAGGCCAGTCCCGCAGGAAGAGAGGCCCCCACAGCCTTACTCACCCAGCGGCTGCCCCGGGAACAGCATTTCTCCTCCTTGACTAACATACGTCGGTAATAATAATCGAACATCACCTTTTGATGCTCGTGAGATGCCAGGTGTCTCACCCTCTGGCCCAAGTCATTCCACTCTCATCTTTTAGAGTTCCTGCAGACAAGGAAACTGAGGCACGGAGAGGCTAGGTCACTCGCCTGCAGTGACACAGGACGAGCTGGCCCTACCCAACCCCCCAGGGGGCTCCCCGCTGACACTCCCCCCTCCACACACACAGCAGCCAGCATCAGGCCACAAGGCGCTGGGAGGGAGGTGGCTGCGTGTTTGTCTTGCCCAGAAATGCCAGTGCGTCACCATCACACAAAGTCCTGGCTGTTTGCTCCCGTCGTTCCCGGGGCACTCTTGACAAGTGTCCCCCTCACGAAGGCTGAGGGCGGAGGGGAAGGAATGGGAGGCAGGTTCAAAGCACACAATTAAAATTCCGAAGGAACTATGTGAAGTCCTTCTATTCCTCCCCTAAAAACACACACAGAACATTCTTGATCTCTCTATTGGGCTGGGGGCTGGACTGTAAGCCTCTTGCTGTACCTTCTCCGGTGCCATGTGACCGACTGCAGCCAGGCTCCAGGGAGGAATTCTGTGTCCCAGAGACAGCTGGTCCTTCCCTCCTCCCCACCCAACTAAGCTGCTTGGGATTCCTGGCGCTCCTGTGGGAGCAGGCAGGGGTGTGGGCACCCGTGGGGAGCGGAGCCCAGGATAGCCTGAGTGGGGGGGCATCCAGGCTGGCACCTCCACTCCTTCCCCCGCCCCCACCACCACATGGCTGGCGGGTTTAGGCCCGGCAGGGTGTGTGGGGTTGGAGGGCGGGAGTGAGTGCCACAGGCTGTTGGTGGTCTCAGAAGATAAAGGAGACCCATCAGCCGAGGTTGTGAGTCCGAGAACTGGCCTTCCCAAGGGGTGTGTGGCCTGCTGTCCCAATAAGGGGTCATCCTGATAGGGCACTGAGAAGCAGGCAGGGAACCCTCACGCCCTAGCAGGGCAGGACTGCAAGCAGGGGCTCCCTCTCAGGTGCGCCTCACTCTCAGGGATCTGGGGAGAAGGGGGTGGGGTGGGGGGGACTGCTCGATGGGCACACAGGCCTCCTCTGGAGCCGGTGAAATGTGGAGCCCGCAGAGGCGGTGGCGGCATAACACGGTGGAGGTGGGAAAGACCCCTGAGTGGTGCACTTTGAGGCGGTGAATTTTATGGTGTGTGAATTTCACCTCGGTTTTAGCCAAGACGGAGAAGGAGAAGGAGTTGTGGCCTTTCCTTCCTTCCAGCCTCATTTTCCTCCCTAAGTAAATGTCTGCGTGGACTCTGGAACATTTCCATTAGGTGTAAGAAAACGTGTGGTTGGAAAAATTGGAAAATATCTTGACATTTTACGTAATAAACTGATACACACACATGAGTGTAAGGAGGCCCTTTGGGCTCAGGGGCCTGCCAGGACAAGGTCCACGCGTGCTGGAACCAAGGGCCTCCTGACCCTTTGCTCCTGGCTTGCCTTACCTGGTCCTCGCCCTGCCCCCAGTCACCTCCCCAGGTGCTCTGGGCTTCTGTCTCCTATCACCCTCTTCCCCTTTCCCCACAGGCCAGGTGGAGTCAGCATGAGGGTTAAAAGCACTCCCTGCAAGGGGTCCAAAGCCCCTTTGCCTGGGTTTAAATTCTGTGCTCTCCAGCTCACTGTCTGGGTGACTGTGGGCAAGTGTCTTCAGTGCCCCGGGACTTGATTTCCTCATCTGTAAAATGGGGACAATGTTGTCATGGTTTCTACTCACAGGGGGCTCAGCCAGGGTTATGTGAGATAAGGTACATGAATTGCAGGCCACAGAGACTGGCACACAGCAGGGGCTGGCTAGCTGGCCCTGCTTGTCCACTGTCCGTCAGGGACCTCCTGCCACCACCCAGAGAGCTCTGGGGCTGGAAAGGGGGGAGGGGCGGGGGGATGGGGCCTTCAAAGGACTTGCTAGCTAGCATACGGGACACAGTAAGTTTGGTGAGGGGGTCCTCACTGCTGCCCCTGGGACAAGAGGAGGGGGAGCGGGTTTGAAGCCCCGAGGAAGGGATTGGAGGGGGTGAATCACCCTTGGGATGGAAGGAGCAGAAAACGCTGGTGCGTCCCCACCTTGCCTCCACATCCTGGTTGCTCACAAATCCCAGGGGACTTGGCTTTGCCCAGAAATGGCCCCAGGAGCGTTTCCATCAGTTCACTGGATGGGGGGGGGGGTCATTCCTGCCCTCCCTCCACGTTTAACTGGTCCAGAGAAGCAAAGACGCTGGACAGGCAGTGGAGACGTGGGTCTGGCTACTGTGCAGGTAGGGGGAGATCGCAGATGAAGACAATTGAGCCTTGGCCCCACCCCTCATGGTTGTATGCAGATAAGGCCCAGCCTGTAGCCCCGCCCCATTATCCATGCCATGCCCCCCTCCGCTGAGTCCCTGAATGGACACAGGGTGCAGGCCAGCTCAGTGCCAACCACCCTTGGCAGCCCACTCCTCGTGGGCACTGCCCACCCTCCCCAAGTGCCTCCTCCCTACCCACTGGCTTCTGCAGGGCTGAGGAGGGGCTGGGACCCCCCAGCTCCTGGCTGCCAGCCACACCGCAGGCCCCGAGGCGGTGGGAGAAGGGGCTCAGTCAGGTAGGTACGTGGATGAGGAAAAGCGTGTCCTGCGGGGCTGAGGGTCTGGTTTTCTGTGTTCCCCTTGTGCTCTGTTAGCATCTTGGCAGGAGATCCCAGGGGGGCAGAGGAGGTGGGTGGAATGGGGTGCTGGCTGGTCCTGGCACCGGCTTCTGAGGGCCTAGGGAGCCAGGGGGTGGATCTTGGCAGTGGGACTGGAAAACAAACTCCTCCCTCCAGAGCCTCCCCCCTGGGGGTGGGTTCCGAAGGTGGGAGCAAAAACCAAGTCCAAAGCTTCCTGTCTGCCAAGGCTGGCCTCCAGGCTACCTGGGCTCCCCCTCCTCCCTCTAGAGTGCCCCACAGGAGAAGGAAATTTCGAGAGAAGCCTGATTTTGCCAATCTGGCGGTAAGGCTCAGCGTGCATATCAGCTGAAAGAAAAATCCTTCGAACACCAATCATGTTGGCATCTCTTGCACAAAAGCTTTCAGGGCTCCCCAGTGCTCCTAGGGTGCCCCCAACCCCAACCTTCACTCTGTTCCACCTCTCCAGCTCCGCCTTCCTCCTGAGCTCAAGCCACACTGGCCTCCCGCTTTCCCTCCAGGGCCTTTGCACATCCTGTTCCCTCCTTCGGCCGGTTACCAGCCTTTTGCCTCAGTGGCCAGCTCTGTCAGCTCACCAGGACAGCAGGAGCCCCCCGCGGGGCCCTCTCGGCTTCCCTTCCTTCCCAGTGCTTAGCTCTGTTGAGAATTCTTGTTTCGGGGCACCTGGGTGTCTGTCAGTAGAGTGCCTGACTCTTGATTTTGGCTCAGATCGTGATCCCAGGGTCGTGGGATCGAGCCTTGTGTCATCGGGCTCCTTGCGGAGCGTGGAGCCTGCCTAGGATTCTCTCTCTCTCTCTCTCTCTCTCTCTCTCTCTCTGCCCTGCTCCCCAGCGCGCATCCTCTCTCTCCCTAAGGAACAAAAAAAAAAAGAATCCCTGTTCTTTTGGGGCAGTGTTTCCAAACTATCTCAATAAGGAGAATCATGTGAAGTACTTTTAAAAATGCAGCTTCCTGGGCCCATCCCCAGCCCTGGCATCAGAACCCAACAGGGTGCTGTTTTTTGCGCCCCTCGGGTGGTTCGGTCCATCACTGTGGGAGGTCGCTGCCTGTGCCCCTGGTCGACTCCGTGCCAGGAGATGGGCACCATGTTTTTCTTCAATTCTTGACCACCGTACCTCCTGCGCTATGTGGCAGGTGACAGGCCTTGGGAAATATTTGTCAGATGAATGGGTGACTGCAGAATGAATGGAATTAGTTCCGGTGACCAACTTTAATTCAATTCCAAGTGTACTCGTTGCCCTGTCTACACAAGACTAGCTCACCCGGAGAAGCCCACAGAGATTGACAGACCCCTGGGGACGTGAGCTGAGAGAGAGTGGACATTGACAAACCCACGCTAGAGTCTGAGATAGAGGCAGGGGGAGCCGGCCTCTGCCGTTGAGGCCCCGGTAGAGGACAGAAGTGTCCTCGAGACCATCCTGAGGCTAAACCCTCCCCCTTCCCTGGGAAGGCATCGTACCCCCAACGCAGGCGGAGGCCAATGAACCGTTCACACCTGTGGGGAACCGAGGAACCGGGCCAGGGTAACAACAATTAGAATAGTAACAATCATTAAGGTCCGCATTTTTGGCACCCCTGTGATGCTAAGCCCTGTTCTGGGATTACACAAGTCCGCTCTTGCAATCCAGTAGCTGCTGGGCAGAGACAGTCCCTTGATTTGGTGCCCTGCGCTCGCTTCCTCTCTCTTCCCTCCCTCCTTACCCCTGCCAAGTGTCAAGCTCCCTATCCGAACAGCTCTTTCCTGCCTTCCACCCTGCTGGGTCCCGGACTTCAAACAGCCCTCTCTGCCCACCAGTGTTCCTGCGAGCACCGAGCTCTGATTTGGGGTTCTGAAAACATCGCCACCGCCCCGGAACGGGGGCCCCTCTGTCTGATGCAGCAGTGGAGGGGTAAGGGGGAGGGATCACGGTGCATCAGAGGGAGCCCGCCCCACCCCAGCCCTCCCCCTTCCTGGCTTCCCACCCTGCAGCCAGCCCCCACAAGGCAGCTGCCTGCATTTCAGGATTTTGAGCTTGGCAGGACGCCTGGGAGGTTCATTTCTGAGGGGGCAGAGAATGGAAAGAGGCGGAGGAGCAAGAGGCTTTCCCAGTGCCCTGCCCAGGCTGGGATGGGTGGTATCTTCCAGATCAAAACCCAGCTGGCCGGCACCCAGGCCTGCAGGGAGTCCCTCCCCCTTGACGCAGCCTGGGAGGGATGGGTGTGCAAAACAGGGGCGGGTGTAGGGGGTCAGGCTCGGAGGGGGACAGGCTGTGGGGGCGGGTTGCCCTGCAGTCCCCCGAGGGGGTGCTATCAGACCCCACCCCCCAGGACCGAGGGGGCGCGTTCAGAGCCTGGCGGGCTGCCTGACACTAAAGGCTTGTTTGCTTCCTGCCCACACTTGCTGGGACTCGCCTTAGGCTGGGCACTCGGGGCTGCCTATGCCAGTGCCTGTGCCAGTAGGCACCCCTCTTCCACGCCTGCATCCCGCATCCCCGAGGGCAGCCCTGAGAGTGCCGCAAAGGCCAAGGGCCCCTGGGTGGTGACCTTTGGGACAGGGCAGGGAGGGACCAGAGTGAGCTGAGCCCCTGGACTTTGCCAGGCCTGGTAAACAAGGCTCCCAGAGGTCAAAACAAAACAAAACAACACAACCCAAAACCTTGGGAGTCTCCGGCCAGCCCTAACTCCTTGGAGTAGGGGCTGTGAGTGGCCAACTGGGTGACTGAGGGTGGGCACTGTATGGGCCAGGGATTCTCAGCCAAGCACTAAGTAAGGGTCCCAGAAAAACTCTCAGTTCTCTGTCCTTCCCCTTACCAAACCTGGCCCCCCAGCTTGGGTGGGTCCAGAAAAGAAGCCCCCTGGAAATCGTGGGTCGGTCCAGGATATGAAAAGAAAGGAGGCAGCAAAGCATTGCTTCAGAATGGGTGCAGTGGTTACATCTGGGCTGAGGGTCCATAGGTCTCAAGGGGTGAGGTGTGTTCAGAGTCAGGAGGTCACCGTATTCCTGATCTGGATGGGGAGGAGCAGGCTGGGCCAGGGGAGGGGGAGGGGCAGGGTGTTTGGCATCCTAGATTCTGACATTGTCCTTTAGGTTTGTGCAATCTCACTAGGCCCTAAGTTCACAAGGGCCCTGCACTTGATTTAATGTTCTGCCTGTGCATGATCTTGTAATTCTTAGTAATTTTGAGCCAGGGACCCTGCATTTTCATTTTCCACTGGGCCCTGAAAATTATGTAGCTGATCCTGGTCTTAAAACTCAAGGAAACAATGGTAGCTCTAGAGTTTCTATTTAGGGGAAGCTTTTCGGTGAAAGGCTGGTTGGAAGTGAGAGCTGGACAAGTCGTGAACCTGCACGTGGATGATAAGAATGGTGATGCTGAAAACCTTATCATCTTACAGTGCTTACTCTGTGCCAGTCCTCATTCTAAATGCTTCCTATGAATTAGCCCATTTAATCCTCATGACACCTCTATTTGATCAGAACTACTATCCCCATTTTACAACAGAGGAAACTGAGTCTCAGTGAGGTTGAGGAGGTAGCCGGGTCAGTCCTGGGCAATTTGGCTCTGTAGTCCTTTGCCTTCCATTCCCATGTACTGGTGTTTAGACTGGGTTTCTTGTAGACAACATATGGTTGAGTCTTGGGTGTTTTTTTTTTTTTACTGTTTATTTTTGAGAGAGAGAAAGACAGAACATGGGTGGGGGAGGGGCAGAGAGAGAGGGGAAGACACAGAATCTGAAGCAGGCTCCAGGCTCCAAACTGTCAGCACAGAGCCCAATGCGGGGCTCAAACTCACAAACCCTGAGATCATGATTTGAGCCAAAGTCGGATTCTTAACCAACTGAGCCACCCAGGTGCCCCTGGTTGACAAGTCTTATTTTTTATCTGCTCTGCCAGTCTCTGTTTCCTCATGGGTGTATTTAGCCCATTTACATTTAATATAATGGTGCAGTTGGATTAAAATCAATGCTCAGTGCCCTTTTTCTTCCTTTAAAAAAAAAAAAAAAAAAAGCTTCCCATCCTGGGGCACTTGGTGGCTTAGTCATTTGAGCTACTTGATATCAGCTCGAGTTATGATTCCAGGGTCATGGGATTGAGTCCTGCATCAAGCTCTGTGCTGAGCATTTTTAATTCTTTTATATGATTCTATTTTTTCTTCCTCTCCTTGCCTATCAGTTATTCTTCTTTAAAAAATTGCTTAGTGGCTGTCCTAGAGGTTTTGCAAGATACATTTACATCTAATCTAAATCCACTTTCCATGGCTTCCCAGAGTCTTCCCACACTCTCCCTTCCCTCCCTTACAACATGGCTACCATCCATCTCCCTTCCCATGTGCTACAGTCACCCAACACATTGCTGCTGGTGTTGGTCATGTATTGCAGTCATTCGTTTTGTAGATCCTCAAACGATCTTTTTTTTAAAAATCTTTATTTATTTTTGAGAGACAGAGAGAGACAGAGCACAAGCAGGGTAGGGGCAGAGAGAGAGGGAGACACACAGAATCCAAAGCAGGCTCCAGGCTCTGAGCTGCCAGCACAGAGCCTCATGCAGGGCTCGAACCCAAGGACCGTGAGATCATGACCTGAGCCAAAGTCGGATGCTTAACCAACTGAGCCACCCAGGCGCCCCCTCAAACGATCTTATGAGGCAGGGCTGTCCTCAGCCTCATTTTGAAGAGCAACCAGCAAAAGCATGAAGTGTTTAACAAGCTGCCCAGGCCACAGCCAGCAAGTGGCAATGCTGAGCTTTGAACCTGGGTGTCCTCACTCTGCATCTCAAGCAGCCTGCTTTTGTCTAGTTGATGTGTTTCATGTCATCCGATGGAGCAAAGTTTTCTAAAGAGACTTTTATTCTCATTTTATATAGTATTTTCAGCTACTATTGTTCTGGTTAGTGTATGATTACTATTTGGGGGGGTGCTTTGGAGAGCTCAGTGGAGACAGGGAGCTACCAAAAGAATTTTGGTTTTGGCCTCACCCACTGACGCCCTGCTCCTGTGTAGGCTTAGAGGGTGGGGCTTGCCATGCCCACCCCAGTGGCATGATGCTCTGAGGGCTGGGTCATCCTATGTAGAAACACAGGCTTCTGCTCCCCAAGATCAACACTCTGGCCTGTGTTGTAAAACGTCTCTGCAGAAGAGCCTGATCTCTGGATCCTCAGGCTGTTCCCTAGTGTCCCAGGGATTGCCCTTGGACGGAGGCCAGAGAGGCATTCTGGGGACCTTCCCTGCAGAAGCTCAACTTCCTGAGCCAGCCCAGACAGTACCATTCTCAGGGACAGGCAGGAAAGAGCCACTTTCTGTTTGTAGACACTGACCGTGCCCTGCTGTCACCCCTCCTTCTTCCAGCCCTCCCGGAGCCCCACCCCTTTTGGCAGGGAGAAGGAACCTGACCAAGGGTCCTGGGGCAGGAGTGGGCAAGACAGTCCACCCCAACCCCACTGGGCTGATTTTCCAGGCTGACAGGGATCCCCCTGCAAAGAGAGCATCTGGAGTCAGATCTGAATTCCTGGGGCAGACACCACCCTCGCTGATGTTTGAAGGGGAAGCCTGGCTAGAACACTGGGGACCTAAGGACCTCCTCTCAAAATGTCTGTGGAGCTGGGGCTCTGGGGCACCCAGTGATCAGTTAGGAGAATGCACACTGTGCTGGGCATGTTTTTGTCTCACCGGCATCCCAATTTCCCTTTGGGGAACCACCCTCCCCATTTTTTCAAGTGTCCTCACCCTTCTACTCCAGGAGACAGGTAGGTCAGACTTGGCCAGTCAGCATCATCCATCCCCGGCCATCATGTTGGTTCAAGATGTCCGCTGAGAGTCAACCCTGGGACTTATGCTGAGACTACCTAGAGAAAACTTTTATTTGCTGAGCTTGTTGAGCTGGTGAAATGTAAATTTGGAGCTGCTGGTGGCTGACTTGCCTGCCAACAGAGGGAAAACAGAGCCTAAAGATGATTTTTTTAAATGGCATTTCATAAAGAAAAGAAAGAATGAATTATTCACTAAATAGGACAATTGGCTACACATTTGGTGGAAAATTAAGTCAGATCCCTTCCTCATATCACAAACAAATGGTTCCAGTTGGATGAAAGCAAAAAGGATTAAAAAGTGAATGTAGCAGAGGGAAATGCAGATAATACTTTTTGATAATTTGGGAGTGGGCAAAATCTTAGATTGCCCTGGATTTGCATGACACGAAATCCAGATGCCCCCAGAGGAAACTATTTGCAAATTGGCTGCATAAAGACAGAAATGTACATAGCCAAAGATACCACAGAAAAAATTGAAAGCCTGATAATGATTGGGGGGAAATATTTGCAACATGGCAATGGACACATACACGTAAACGCCTCTAATTACAAAGAAGTCTGATCATCAACAGGAAAAAAAAGGAAAGACCACTCAAACCCAAACTGGGCAAAAGGCATGAACAGACAGATCACAGGAGAATAGTCAGCTGAACCATTGTTCACTGCAAGAAGCACTGATCCAAAGGAGCACCTCAGGGAAGGGATCAGAAATGATATCATGCATGAACCATTAAAGGAAAGGAAAATATTTAGCTCTGAAGGAAACAGGTTAGAGCAGTGCTATCCAATGAAATACAACGCCAGATGCATAGGAAACTTTAAATTTTCCAATAGCCACTCTAAAAAAAAAAAACAGCAACACGTGAAATCAATTTTAAGACCACATTTTACTTAATATTTCAGCATGTTATCAACACAAAACTTATTTATTGGTTTTTGATACCATGTCTTGGAAATCTGGTGTGTATTTTACACTTATGGCATGCCTGGATTTAGGCCAGCCACGTTTTGAATGCTCGGCAGTAACAGATGGTGGCAGCAACCATGCTGGACATTGTGGTGTTAGAGACTAAGTGAATAGATCACAGACCTGGGGCCGTGTCCTGGCTTTCTCACTGGCTAACCATGCGACCTTTTTAATGCTTCACGTCTTCCTTTGAAAAATGGCGCTATTGGGCTGTGTGGGTTTCAAATGGAACTCACATAAGGCATCCGGGCTCACCGGCTGGCACAGAGTTAAGAGCATAATAGTGTATTTGTCGTTCCTAGTTATTATCAAATAGCTGGTCCATCTGTAAGCACCGTGAATGGAAAGAAAGCCAACGTGTAAAAATGGCAGGGTGTTAGATTTTAATTCAGCATGAGGAAACAGTCCAGGATGGAGAGCTGCGCTGTCCAGCAGTATAGCCACCAGCCCCGAGCGACCGTGGAACGCCAGAAGAGCTAACCCCACGGAGAAGTGCATGAGTGTAAAATAAAACACCAGTGCAAAAAATAGAATGTAAAACATGCCACTACCTTTTTTTAAATGTTGGTGAGATGCCGATCACATTTTGCATATGTTGGGTTCAAGAAAATGCATTTTTACAATGAGTTTCACTTATTTCGTTTTACTTTTGGAAACACCATCAGTGTGCTCACATATTTCTATTGGACAACGTTGATTTAGGACTCTGTGCCAGTGGGATCGAATGCTTTATTGGTAGTGAGTTCCCCATCCTAAGAACACTTCAGGTTGAGGATGCATGGGGGGGGGAGTGGGGAAGGCGTAGGATGACAGAGCTGGGGACTTACGGGTCTCTTACGCCTGAGGCTCTTAGCCACAGAGGAGCTCCTAGGGCAGCGGCCCAGCACGTGCTGGCAGCCGCTGACCTTGACCGTCTGTCTGTAGGTGACCTAGCACGCTGCCCCAGCTCCCGCCCAGCAGGACTCACCTCTTCCACATGGGAGCCCAGCATGACACAGTGGCTCAGGGGGCAGCAGCTGGCCAGAGGAAGGATGGGGCCCTGCCCGCCTTCTGTGTCCTTGTGGCTTAGATCAGCTGAAGGTCAGCTCCTTGAGGCCCTTCTTCTCTCCTGCCCCCAGTGTCTAGAGGGAGGGCCCCCCACTGCTCTCTGCTCAGCCCCAGATCCTGGGCAGAGCTCCCACATGTGGGGGAAGTTCTTGGCTGCCTGGACACACGGAGAGGCCCTTGGAGGGAGGATGTTAGTGGAGGCAGAGCCAGGAGCACCATTCCCCCCGCCCCCCACACACCCCCTGGGGGCCAGACAGCTTCCTCCCCGCAGCCTGTGACTCTGGGAGGAAGGGTCGACCCCAGTACCCGCGAGTTGGCCTTAGGCAAGTGGAACAATCAAGAATTGGCCTGAATGTTGCTTAATACTGAAACCCACAACCAGCAGGATGGTGCAGCCAGAGCTCGGCCTGGAGCTCTGATCCAGCCCTGGTGTTCTCCTGTTCCCAGGGGACCTTGGGCAGGTCCCTTGTCCCTTCTTGGCCTTGGTTTCCTCCCTCACCAGAGCAGGGAGGTGGACACGAAGTTGTTACATTCACCCACACCAGTTCCTCAGCTCCTATCTGTGGCATCCTCTTTTCATTTTTTTGATTTAAAAAAAATTGTTTTAAGTTTATTTATTTTGAGAGAGAGGGAGAGAGAGAACAAGCAGGAGAGGGGGGCAGAAAGAGAGGGAGAGAGAATCTCTATGCTGTTAGCACAGAGCCCAACGCAGGGCTTGAACTCACGAACCGTGAGATCACACCCTGAGCCGAAATCAGCAGTCGCACGCTTAACCGACTGAGTCCGTGACGTCTTGTTTCTCGTGCTGAGTCTTGTCTGTCCCAGCTGGATGACATTGACAAAGGCAATAATGACAGACAGCAGCTAGCATCTGTCGGCGTCCATCCTGCTTGACATGCGTTTCACCAATTCAATCTTCGGCCGCCTCAGGGGATGGGGATCACCATTGGCTGTTTCACGAAGGCAGAAATGGGGAACTATGAGCTTCGTCCAACGCTTTGCCACAACCAAGTACCACGGACTGGGTAACTTCCACTTATTTTTAATAATTAAATTCTGGGCAGCAGAAATTTATTTTCTCACAGTTTGTAGGCTGGGAGTCCAGGATCAAGGTAGGAACAGGGTTGGTTTCTTCTGAGGCCTCTCTCCTTGGCTCGCAGACACCTGTCTTCTCCCTGTGTCCCCATGTCTCCCCTCTCTGCCTGATCTCTTCTTCTTCTTTTTTTTTTTTAATATTTATTTATTTTTGAGAGAGAGAGAGACAGAACATGAGTGGGGGAGGAGCAGAGAGAGAGGGAGACAGAATCCGAAGCAGGCTCCGGGCTCCAAGCTGTCAGCACAGAGCCCGACGCGGGGCTCGAAGCCACGAACTATGAGATCATGACCTGAGATGCTTAACCGACTGAGCCACCCAGGTGCCCCCGGATCTCCTCTCCTGTAAGGACACCAGTCACCTTGGATTAGGACCCTCTCACGTGACCTCATTTTAACTTAATCTCCTCCTCAAAGTCCCTTTCTCCAAATCCGGTCACAGTGTGAGGTGATAAGGCTTAGAACTTGCACATATGAATTTGGGACGGGGGCACATTAGGCTCGTAACACCCCTCGGAGGCAGGGAGGCCTCTTCCCCCTGTATCCCTCACAAGCCTGGCCCATGACAGAGGGTCTCAGATAATCTTTGTTTACAGTCAAGGTTGGGGGGTGGGGGTAGGGAATGGAGTTCAGGGTTCTTCAGCTCCACCCCAACGTACCCCTACGATGCTGACAGCCTAGAGAGGGGGAATGACCAAGCGAACAGAAATTGCCTCCTCCTCGTAGAAGAGTGTTGACCCCAGTGGGGAGGTCTAGGAAGGCTTCCTGGAGGAGGTGCTGTCAGGAGAACAAGAATCCTAGCCAGGTGAGACGAGTTGGGGAAGAGCTTCCGGAGCTGAGGAAAGAAACAGCAGGTGCAAACTGATGTATGTGACAGAGGGTGTCTTAGGAAGGGAGCTCCAGCGTCAAGTTCAAAGCCAGGGGATAGAGGTGGCAAGAGAGAGGAAGGGGCAGCCCGGGAAGGTCCTGAATGCTAAGGAAGGTGGACTTTGTCTGAGCGCTCTAATAGTTAAGGAGTGATGTCAAGCAAGGGAGTGGACCGATGTATGGAGCGAGTTCACCTTGGGGTGGGGGGTGGGCTGGCCCAGAGCCTGAGCTATCACACCCACCCCCTCCCGTGCCAGCTGTCTGTCCCAGCCACGCCTCTCACTCGCTCACAGCCCTTTCTTCCCCTTCGTCTGGGAAGCCAGGGACCCCTCTCCGTCCACTGTTGAGCCGGGACCACCCTGAACCGTGCAGCATCTCTGTTTGCAAAGTCAGCTTTTCAGCATAGAGCCTGGGAAGGCGGCGGTGTGGCAGCGTCCCCAAAGGAGCATGTTATCTCCGTCTTCACAGGGACTGGATGTGCCTTCCTGCGCTCCCCACACACTGGTGGTGGGTCAGGAGGGTCTCCACTGGCTGAGCCTCCAGAGAGACTCAGAGTGAGCTAAATTGGGCATGTCCCGTGACACAGAATGTCCCCACTCCGAGCTGCTTTGGCTACTGGTAACAACAATAATAGAGCGGCTACTTACCCAGTGCTTACTCCATGAACACGTCCCCAAATTAATTCACTTCATCTTAATGGCAACCCTATGAGGTGGGGACCATCATGATCTCTGTTTTATACATGGGGAAACTGAAGCACGAAGCGGCTAGGGCACTCACGCAGGGCACCACCACCGTGGTGGTCCTGGGACCATGCTTGGAGAAACATTGCTTTAGTCTCTGGCCACTCAGAATAACTGGGTGGCGCTCTAGCAAACAGCCCTGGCCTGGGAGTCAGGAGGCTCAGGGTTTTTAGGGTTTTTTTCTTTATTAATGTTTATTTTTGAGAGAGAGAGAGAGAGAGAGAGAGAGAGCATGAGCAAGGGAGGGGCAGAGAGAGGGAGACACAGAATCCGAAGCAGGCTCCAGGCTCTGAGCTGTGCACAGAGCCCCACACGGGGCTTGAACCTGCAAACCGTGAGATCGTGACCTGAGCCGAAGTTGGTGCTTAACCAACTGAGCCTCCCCGGGGCCCCTAGAGGCTCAGTTTTTATCCTTGGTCTTGAGTGACCGTGGACGAATCTGTCTCCAACGGACTCAGTGTAACATCTTCTGACACCCAGACTGTACATGGGGCTTTTCTTCCAGGCTCATGCACCTGCATTTCAGGGCCTGAAGCTTAGGGACTCCTCCATCCCTCCCCTCCCTACCTGGCCTACCTCCCACGTGCAGCTGAAGGTGCCAGGTCCAGATCCGTGTGGAACCTGTTTCCCTGCTTGTCGTGCAGGTTTGGATGAAACAGACTTGGGGGGAGGCGGGGTCGGGTTTTAGGGGAAGGGATCTGTGGAGATCACTTACAAAGGCTTGCAGATAAGCAGTCAGACTTACCGGCCCGCCCCACCGGCCGCTGGGGCGATCACACAGACAAGCATGGAAACGGAACTGTCCCATTCCCCGCCAGACAAAACACACTACATCCCGCAACAAGGAGTTGGGCTGCATCGTCCCATATGGGAGCCACGAGCCAGAGGTGGCCCCTGAGCACCTGAAGAGTGGCTGGTGTGAATTTGAAGACTTTGTTTAAAAAAACAAAAAGATGTAAAATATCTTTTTGGTATGTTGTATCTCAAAAACATGCTGCCATGATGATGTTTGGGATCTATGAGGTTAAAGAAAATAGATGATTAAATTTAATCCACCGTTCTTTTGAAGTTTATTTATTTTGAGAGAGAGAGAGAGGCAGAGAGAGGGGGATACAGAGGATCCGAAGCAGGCTCTGTACTGACAGCAGAGAGCCCGATGTGGGGCTCGAACTCACGAACCGTGAGATCATGACCTGAGCCAGAGTTAGATGCTCAACTGACTGAGCCGCCCAGGCGCCCCTAATCTCATCGTTTTTAACGTGGCTACGAGAAAATATAGAATTATATATATGGCTGCTGTTTTATCTGTATTGGACCGCATCTTGATTGCTTCCTTCCCAGAAGGAATCCAAATCCAATCCAAATCCTTTGTGCAAAATGTCCCAACTGTATCCGAGCCGTCCTTAAGTTACGAGCATCCCGGGGAGGAAGGGATGGGTGGCTTATCTTCACGCCCTACGGAGCCCAAGTCAGAAGAATGCCACGCACGGTCCCTCTCCCCTGGCCCCTCCACGCCGTCCATAACCCATGTGTAAAAGAAGGAATTGTGTGAGTCTCCTCGAGCTGCTTCCCAAGTTACCACGGCGGGGTGGCCGGAGAGGCAACGGTGCGTTCTCTCCCGTTCTGGAGGCCGGGAGTCAGATAGGAAGGTGTCGGCTGTGCTGACACTCTAGGGGGTCTGTTCCCAGCCGGTGCTGGCGGCTGGTGGTCCTTGGCGTCCCTCGGTGCACCCTGCATCACCCCAACGGCTCTCGCCGCCCCATGGCCTTCTCCCCCGCGTGCGTATCCAAAGTTCCCTTTTCTTACAGGGGCACCAGGGCCTACCCTAACCCAGCGTGCACTCTTCTCAGTTACTAACTGATGCCATCTGCAAAGACCCTACTTCTAATAAGGTTTTGTTCTGAGGCTCCGGATAGGCATGGATTTTGGGGGGACACTGGTCAGCTCGGCACAGGGACCTGTGCGGGTAGGGCATAGGTGGTCTTCAAGGTGACCAGGCAGGTGGGGACAAGCAACGTCATGGGCATGACCCCTGACACTTCTTTCAGTGACCAGCAGGTCGCTCCAGGATGCCCGAGGGGCCCACCCTGCCCCCGAGTGGCTGTGGCAGGGTGGGGGTGGGGGGACAGCTCCCCACGAGTGGAAGTTTGGGGGACACTGGTTTCGGGGCTGCAAGGCAGAGGTTCTAAGTCATGCCCCCACTAAGCCTCCCATGGGAAGCGACCGTGGGCGAGGGAACCACATGTAAGGGCTGGCCAAGTCCCTAACTAGCTAGAACCCCGGGGTCCCTGGTCTACTCCAGACGGCGGTTCCTAGGCCTGGGGATGCGCCCCTGGGTCAGGAACCTCAGTGCCTCTCAGTTACCACCAAACTCCCCGTGGGGATGGGGACTGCTCCCAGCTACGGGAGCCCCGGCCTCTCCAGGAAACAGGTCTTGTCTCAATGCTGGACTCAGAGAATGGGGGCCTTTTGCATACAGCACCCCCAGGGAGGGCGGGACAGCCGGCCTGTAACGCAGACGTGCTGTGGGACACAGGCAGAGCACACTGTCCCCCAAACCGTGAAGCTGGCACCCCAGATACAAGGCACGTAGTCACCTTGCTGAACTGGCTTCCTCCTGATTTCCCGCCAAGGCTGTGGGAGTACTTAATCTCCACGCTTGCCCCTGGAGGTAGACGTTATTATTGCCCCCCCCACTGAATTCATGTAAGGTCTTGCTTGCAGGTGACAGAATCCGCTCTGGCTAGTGTGAGCAGAAAAGGTTTTTCTGAAAAAACAATATTAGGTAGAAGCGTTGGGGAGACAAGCGAGGTTTGTCTAGTAGACAGCGACAGGTAATACTTACCGCGGGGGACGCTTTGACACTCAACTGCCCTAGCTCCTGAGCTCCTGTGGACACACGAGCCCGGCCACTGCCGTTCCCAAAGACTCAGCTGCCTCTGACCCCAAGTTCACCGAAAGCGAAGGCGATGCCACAGTTCACTAAACCCCCCCTCCCGTTCCCACGGACGTCTGATCGATTCATGGTCTAGTGTTCAGTCCTGGATACACGGGGGCTGCAAATTTGAGTGGGCTCCTACCAACGGGCACTTCCCCAGCGACCGAAGGCCGTGCGGAGAGGAAGGCAGCCACGAAGGCGAGAAATTGTGCCTTATAAGCAGGAAAACGGAGGCTCAGAGAGGTTGAGTAACTTGCCCGAGGCAGCACAGTGAGAACCGGTGGAGGTTGGCTGCACATCCACTAGGCTAGCTGGAGGACCTGAGGTCTCCCACGGACCGGAGGGTTTGGACAGGCTGAAGTGGGAGAGGTCATGTGCGGTGGAGACACCTGTGTGATTCAAGACACGGAAGGAGGAGGCGGCCCTTTGGAGGAGGAGCTGTCGTTCTGTGTATCCTGCTGAAGAAAAGCGCCGGGAGAGCAAAGGGGCTGGGAGCCAGGGCCGATGACCAGCAAGGACCCACGGGACTCCCGCCGGCCGACACCCACCCCGGCTGTGCCCTGCCGGAGTGGGTCCCTGTGCCGAGCTGTTCCCCCTCAGACCCCAGCAGGCCTCTCAGAGCTGAATGTTCTAGAGTCGGGTTGACATTGATGGTAAACAGAGACATTCCAAACCTGGAGGAATTGGAACAATGCAGCCACCGCGGGCCGAGGCTCGGAGGTGACGCCGGGCGGGGCCAGGTTCCATCGGGGCCCGGCTGTAGGGCATGGGCAAATACCCCGAGTGCCTACTGTGTGCGAGGTGTGGGGGGAGAGGCATTCCTGAGCTCCCTGCCCAGAAACCGCGGCAGCCAGCCCGCAGGGTGCGGGGCCGGCCTCCTCTGGAAGGAGCGGGGAGAGTTTCGAGGTCACCTCTCCTCTGCGTCTTGGGGCTCCTTGAGAGCCCGGGGAGGGGCCGGGCGGGGCAATTCCAGCTGCCATGTCCCTGCACACCAGGCAGGAAGGTATTGCCACCCCACCCTGTCAGCGGGGCCCGACGCCGGCAGAATGAAGCCGTCTGTCCCCAGGCTGGGCCTAGAGACACGGGGCCTCCGACCCTGCTTTCCTGTCGCTAGTTAGTATGCATTCCTCTAGGACTGGAATCCGAGCCAGAAGGTACAAGACAAACAACTCGAGAGAAGTTTAAGGGCTGCAGGACAAAGTAGGGTGGTGACAAATACGAGCAGGGCAAATGCACTCCCTCCCCTGCAGAAGCTTCCCCTGAATTGGGGAAGGGCCTCGGAGATGGAGTCTGGGTTGGGGTCAGGGGGTGATCCTTCCATCCTCCCCCCCTCCCCCCACCCCACCCTGCCCCGCCTCCCAGGGTTTTCTCCTACTTCCTGCCCTGGCTCCTTCCGGTCCGGTCACAGACTGTGTGTACATGAGGGTGTCCCCTCACCGGTTCCTCCATCACGCTGTTCCCAGCCTCTGGCGGGTGTCTGGGGCCTCGTAGCATCCCAGCGCCCACCCACCCACCCACCCCTGCCGTAGTCCAAAGCGCGGTCCATCTGCAGACCTCACGAACTGCTCCCGGACCACAAAGAGCTGAGCGCCACACCGGGAGGGCAGCTTTACAAACCCGGGTGGCTGTTAGTCGTTGCTGCTGCTTTTGCAGACGCGTGGCGGGCTCTGTTGTTTCCATTGTAGGTTATGGAACCGGCATGTGATGGATGGGCCACGGAAACGAGCAAACCGGCCCTGCCCTGCAAATGGCTTGGTAAGCACCAAGCCCTGGGAATCAAAGAGCAGGAAAGCTTCCCCTGGGAGCTTAGGACCGGGTGCCTCATCCTCCTTCCTTTTGTCTCTCTGAGCTCGGGTCCCTGGGAGCATCAGGAAACTTCCAGAGCTTCCCTGAGGGGCAGGGAATAGGCCTGGCCTGGCGGAAGTAGGGGGGACGCAGGCACCTGTCAGCTGAATCTCAGGCGCCTGGAAGCAGGGTTGCAGAGGGGACATCCCGGAGGGGATGGCTAGGAAAGAATGTCTCCTCTCGACCAGAATCGCCTTCCCCTCCCTCCGAAGCCCCACGGGGGCTCCTTCTGCCTCTGTCATTCAGTCCCACGGATTTGCCCGGAGTGCTACATGAGGGACCAGCCTGACCGGGCGCCCGCCTGCCTTGAGCGGATGATCTCCTGGCCGGTGGGAGACGCTGAAGCCCCAGATGATGAAGCAGATGATTTCAGGTGGTGGGAGGGTGATTTCAGGGGTGAGGGAATGAGACAGGATAATGGGACGGGAGTGGACGGGGTGGCCTTGGGGGTGCAGGATGTTAAATGGGGGAAAGGTGGTGGGATTTCAGACAGCTTAACGAGGTACAGGAAGTCATCCTAGAAACCCTCAAAGAAAGATGAAAGAGAGGAGGAAGCAGAAACTTCTTGCACGGGGTTCTGCCCTGCCCAAGTTCAAGGTTGGCCTCGCCTGTCTGCTCGCTCGCACCCCGGAGGGGCCCCGCTGCTCCACCTTGCAAGTGCAGGAGGAGGCGAGGTCGTGCCCGTAGGGGCCCCAGATCTTGCGCCAGGCGTGGGGTAGGGTCTACGGAATGATACTGGTCCTTCGCCAGTGTCCCAACCCCCGCGCCCACGCCTTCCCCTCCCGCCTGTAGATCACGGCGTGGTATCAGTCTTACTTCATGCCACATGCCCACACGAGTTCTGAGATGCGCTGGAACCGGGGGAGGGGCAGCGGGGGGGGGGCGCCCTGGCATGCCTCGGCGGGGGGCCCTGGCCGAGCTCCTTGCCCACCTGTTGGTACCCGTCCCCTTGGCCGATCTGCCAGCCTGGCCTCTCTGGCAGTGGGCCTCTCCAACTTGATCTCAGTCTCTCTTCTTGGAATTTCCCTCCTTTCTAGGTGTTCTGGGGAAAGTCTAGTTTGGGGGGCTGGGGTCAGGCCTCTGCAACTCCTTCTTCAGGTGCAGTGAGTCTATTGGTTTCCCACGGGGGCGCCTGGGTGGCTCAGTCAGTTAAGCATCCGACTCTTGATTTCGGCTCAGGTCGTGATCTCACAGTTCATGGGATCGAGCCTCCCTTCAGGCTCTGTGCTGACAGCGCGGAGCCTGCTTGGGATTCTCTCTCCCTCTCTCTCTGCCCCTCCCCTGCTCGTGTGCATTCTCTCTCTCTCTCTCTCTCTCTCTCTTAAATAAATTTAAAAAATTTAAAAAGCCCACAAATGCCCACAAACCTCGTAGCAATAAGCAACATTCATTCATTAGCTTGCCAGTTCTATAGGTCAGAAGTCCAGGTGTGATGGGGCTGGGTCCCCTGCTCTGGGCCTTGGGGGTCTGAAATCAAAGTGTCGACTTATCTGGAGGAGAACCTGGCTGTGGACACTCTCTGCTCCTTCCCACGTGGCCCCATCTCCAAGCCTGCACCGGCAAAGGGAGCGCTCAGTGCCCGTTTCAGTCTCCCATTTCCTCTTCTGCCGCCGGCCAGGGAAGCCTTCTTGCTTTTAAAGGGCTCTCGTGATGAGGTTAGGCTAAATGGTCCTTTTAACGAGCTCAAAGTAAATTGCCGCGTGAGGTAAGAGAGCCACAGAGCTCACCATTGTCACGGAGTCTCGCACATCCCCTCCCTGGGGGCCGTTCTTTCAGTGCTGCCTCCCTGGGCAAGCAGCGGGTCCCGGATGGTCCACACAGACCTCCTCCAAGATGTCCCCTGTGAGGGCGCACCACCTAAGTAACCTGGGAAATGGGAGTCCTGGCTTTGAGCTCTGCCTTTGCCGCTAGCTGGCCACGTGACCTTGGGCCAGCCACCTTTGTTTGGGCCTCAGTCTCCCCATCTGTTCACCTGGGAGATTGGACTGTATCACAGGTTCTCTACTCTGACTGCCCTTTGGAACCGCCTGGGGTAGCTTTTAAAAAATATAGCGTCTTGTCGCACCTGGGTGTCTCAGTCAGTTGAGCGTCCGACTTTGGCTCAGGTCACAATGTTATAGTTTGTGGGTTCAAGTCCCGCATTGGGCTCTTTGCTGACAGCTCGGAGCCTGGAGCCTGCTTCCGATTCTGTGTCTCCATCTCTCTCTGCCCCTCCCCCACTTGCGCCCTCTCTCTCTCGCTCTCTCTCTCTCTCTCTCAAAAATAAATAAACATTAAAAAAAATAAAAAAAGAATAAAAAACCTGCCAAGGAGATTGGGCAGATCCGTCAGGGTTGAAAAGCACAGAATCAAAACTTTCCAAAGCTGAGAGGTTCTCAACCTTGGCTGCACATTAAGATCCCTTGGGGTGTTGTTTTCCTTTTTTTTTTTTTTTTCCCCAAAAGACCAGTCAGTGCCCAGCCCCACCCCAGAGCCTAACTGAATTGGATGGAGGTCGGGTCCCTTTTAAAATCTCTCCAGGGGTTGGCAGCGTGCAGACACAAGATTGTAACTGCCCCTTCCTGTCCTCCCCCCTTCACACTGGGTGGGAGGGGGACAAGAGAAGGCCAGATTGAAGAAGGAAGCAGGGACAGGGAAGGGAAGCCTGCCTTCTGGGTCAGCTCCAGGGACCCCTCCAAGTGATCGTGTCTTTCTCCTGAGCCCACTTCCCAGGACTGAGGATTAAGAGCCGTTTCATTGCTTAGCACGGCGCTCCTCGAAGGCTGGTGAATGTCCTCGGAAGCCCCCCGACCCCCCCCCCCCCCCAGGCCAGGTGGAGCAGGTGCCTAGGTGAATGTGACCTCTGCCTTCCCGGGAAGGCCTCCCAGTTTCTCACCGCTGGGATCCCCGCCCTCAGGTTCCCAGCTCGGCCGTGCAAACAGGCCCCGGCCCTGTTTTCAGCATGGCCACTGCCTCATTCTGCACCATTTCCTTCCAAACAACTGGCTTCCCCTTCGGGGAGGTTATCAGAGCACAGTGCAGGGTGGACAGGGCCGGATTTCTGCCCTGGGCACTCCCCGGAGGCGGGAAGGGGCAGAGGATGGGGCCCCGGCTGGACTGGCTGACCTGACCAGAGGCCGATCCCGCAGGAGAGTTCCAGGCAGGAAGGCTCAGCTCTAGCAGTCTGCCGGGAGCACCCACAATATACAGGGAGTCCTCCGTCCCTCTTGGAATGATGCTGCCTTGCAGACAAGGCCCAGGCTTCTGGCTGGTGGGCCATGCTCCCGGGTGGCTGTGTCTATGGTCTGTAGGGACCTAAGGGTGGGTCTCTGTTCTCACCATTTCTCACAACTGAGAGCCTCACAGCTGACCTCCCCCCTTCTGATCTTGCCGCTTCCATTTGTTTTCCCCAGAGCGACCAGAGCGTCCTTGGGAAAACAGGGGTTGGATCCATAACTCCTGGGTTGAAACTGTTCGTGGGCTTCCTCCTGCGCGGCGGATAAATCCAAACTCCTGCCACAGCCCGCGAGAGCTGCTTACTGTGGCCCCTGCCCCTCTGATTTCTTCCTCCCCCCACTCTTCCCACTCACAACAGCCTCCTTTTCCTCACTCGGATCCTTCCTACCCCAGGGCCTTTGGACTTGCCATTAATTCCCTCTACATGAAGTACTCTTCCCACGGGTGGTCATTCTTCTGTTCTACCTGTTACCCTTCAGTCCCAGATCACCCTGCCTAAAATACCTACCCCCCATTACTGTCTAGGTCACCCTTTTTTTATTTCTTCCCAACACATCACTATGAAAAATGTCTTATTTTTTAACTTAGTTTTTCTTTCTTTCTTTCTTTGTGGTCTCTCTCTACTCCTAGAAAGTAAACTCCTTGAGGGCAGGGACCTTGTCTGGCCTTTTTGCTGTGAGTTCTTGGGCCTGGAAAACGCTCAGTAACCTTTGGCTGAATAAATGAACAAAAGAAATCGACATCGTCTCCAAGCACGTAGTGCGTGCAAGGTACCGTAGGTGTTTGTAGAAATGCACACGTCACCGTCCCAAATGCACTACATGCCAAGGGCTGTTCTAAGGGCTTAAGCTCAATCTCTCAACAGTCCTGTGAGGTCGTTGAACACTACTAAGTTGTGTTCACATTTTACAGGTGAGGCAATAAAGGCACAGAGAAGTTAGCGACCTGGTCAAGGTCACCCAGCTGGTCAAACCCAGGAGTAGCCAGCCCCCTATGCTGTACTGTCTATGGGGAAACAGGAGGCGTGATGCAAACTGCTTAGCTGGATTGGTTGCACAGGCCGGGGAAATCTATTCCATTCTATTGTGGCCACCCCCACATGACCATAATAAGGCTGCAGAGGGCAGGGGAGTGGGGAGGGGAGCAAGGGATTCTTCTGAAAACCCTCAAAGAAGCAGCAGAATCCCATGACGGGGCAAACTGCTTCCTGCCACTCCAGACTCAGTTTCCCCATTTCCAGGGTACAAAGGAGGTGGGCGTTTCTATAAGTGACAAATGGTATCAGCCAGAAGCGTCACACAAACCCCAGCATGGGGGCAGGGTGGTGATAGCGAGTGGGGCTCAGACAGCAGGGGAAGGCATGAGGGTCTAGGTCAGAACTTGGGGGCGGCGTAGAGTGCACACCCAGAGTTTCTGCCTGCAGGGCGTCGGCCCTTGGCCCTGATGGCAGCACCCCATTCTCCTTTGGGAACTCCCCCTTGGCCATCTGAACCGGCAGAACTGGAGCAGGGGCAGGGAGGTGGCCGTCCGGCAAGGTGCCTTGCCACTGCTGGGCACGTGACCCAACCCAAGCCAATCAAATCCCCTCTCCAGACTGGAGTTTCAGCTGGTGGGGGCGGGGGCGGGGGGGGGGGGACAGGAGGGGAGGAGGAAGGCAGTGCCCATTTCCAGACTCCTCCCAGGGTGTGCACGTCCCTACCCAGAGCCCCCTGCTGTACTCGCAATCCTGAGAAACCCCTGCGACGCCTCTGACCTCATTTGCTGCCACTTTCTCCATCACGCACCACAGTGACAGCTACCACGTCACTTTTTTACTCCTCAGGGCTTGCTCCTCACCCCAGGGCATTTGGACTTGCTGTTGCCTCCCGCTAGGAACATCCCATTCCAGACCTTCCTTCCCCCTGCTGGCTTCCTCTTGTCATTTCGGCCTCCACCAAAGGTGTCCTCGGAGAGCCCTTCTGAGATCACCCAGCTGAACCCCTGCCCTACCCCACTGGCCGGGGTCTCCCATATCCTCCTGTCGTACCTTCTTTATGGCGCACAATGATGGCTCAGGTTATTTTGCTGACTTGTTGGTTTACTTCTGTCTGCCTTCCCTCGCTGGATATAAACCCTGTGAGAGCCCTTCTCTGGGAGTCTTACCTCCCCGAGCTTGGCAAAGCCCCGGGCACTTGGTTGGGGCTCAAGGAATAAGGAACGAATGTGGTCGTGGGTTAAGTCTAACCCCAGGGAATCCTCATAGGGGATCCTTCAACGAGTTCAATGGGAATTCGTTGTCCTGTTTCCAGACGGGAAAGCTGAGGGCCGGTGAGGGGAGAGGAGGCCATATCAGAACTCACTCAACCTGGTCTTCCTTCCCCGAGAAAGCAGGAAATGCCCCAGCCACCTCCAAATGGCGTACTTGGGCTTTGGGGTCACTTTGCACAATCGTGAGCCAAGCTACCCAGGAGCAGGGAGTCCCTGGCCTTAAGCCTCCCCTTTTCCTCTCCCCAAGCTTCTGGGAAGAAAGAAGCCTTTGCCTCTCTTCTCTGGGAGAAACAGAAAACATTCTCATGTGGAGAAGCACCTGGGGGTGGGAGGAAGGGAGGAGACGAGGCAGACGAGCTGGGTCCTGCCACACGCCCGTCCACACAGATCCGGCTGGCACGTGGGTGGTGTGGTCTGACTGGTTGGGTGAGTCTGGGTGTGGGCTGGTGAGGGTGCCAGCCGGTGAACCGTGATACCCCCAATCTGGAGATGGAGAGGCACTCTGGGGAGACAGCTGGTCTCCCGATGGCTCTCCGGCTCGTGAGCACAGACTCTGGTCTGGGACCATCAACACAAGAGACCCAGAGAGTCCCTGGCTCCTGGAAGGATGCCATGGCCACTTGAACAGGGCTTCCTGAGGGCGCCTCATCTGGTGGAGGGCGAGGAGGAAGCATTCGGGCTGGAATGGAGTAGCCGGAGCATAGAGATGGGCTCGAGATAAGCAGATAAAGGAAGAGGCAGTGAGGAGAGAAACCTCAGTGGGGGCGCTAAGAGGGTTGAGTGTGGTCATTAAGAGTTTGGAGCCGCAAAGACCTCTGCCACCTATTTAGTTAACCTGTCTGAGCCTCAGTTTCCTCATCTGTAACATGGGGATCACAGTACCCACTTCCTCATGGTGTTGTGAGGGTTGAGTGAGCCAGGACAGGGAAAGTGCTTAGCACTTAGTACAAGCTCAATAAATTAAGCATAAAGAGGAGTACAAAGTACAAAGTACAAAGTAATGGGCGTCTTGCACCCATTAACTCTTGCTTTTTCTCCTAGCTAAGCTTTACTTTGTCTAGGAAATTTGGGAATGGGCTCCACCCCTATGGACCCCTCCTGTCCAAATTCTATCATTTTGGAACGCTGGTTGATAATGGCTCTAGCTAAGGTGTTAATGGCTGATGGTGGCTAATGGGATAATGACCTTAATGGCTTAATGAAGTTCCCCATTTAAGAATATTTGCATATTAACCAGTGACAGCTTGAGAAGCCAGATGAACTTTCTCTGTAAAGCCCAGGGTGTGGCTGGGAGGGAAGTTTGGCCCGAGCGGGACTTCCTGGGTTCTCCTACCCCTCCGGAGTGCACTAGCATCCATCCCTGGGTGTGTTGAATGGGCGTACACTCACACAACTGCAAAGAGGAAAGCTTCAGATGACTAGAAAGACTCCTAAAACATGTCTTTGGGATCCTGCAACATCCTGTGTGTGGGTTGCAGAGAGACAGGATCAAAAGATGTACCAGGAAAAATGGTCTGGGGGCTACATGGGAGAAGAGGCCCCAAGATTCGCCCTCTCTTCCTCTGAGTCCTTGTTCTTAATTACCTAGATTTATTCCAGAACAAGTTTTCCTAAATTCGGTCATCTCCGTATCACGATCATCACCACCATTTCCGCACCTCCTGCCTGTGCTATTATTTAAGAGCTCATTAAACTCTGTCTGGGGGCCAAATGCAGTCCCACATCAGCTTTGGTGAATAGTTTTATTTGAAGTGCAGCCACACCCATTCATCTAGGATTGGCTTCAGAGCTTTGAACTCCTGTCAGAAATGCTGTGAGGTCTGTGATCCCGAAGCTGAAAACATCTACTACCTGGCCCTTTACAGAAAAAGTTTGCTGACCCTTGATTTTGCTTTGTAAAACAAAACAAAACAAAACACCAACTTCTGTTTGTTTGGTTTTTTTAAGTTTATTTATTTTGAGACAGAGAGAGAGCATGCACCCACAAGCAGGGGAGAGGGAGAGAGAGAATCCCAAGCAGGCTCCACACTGTTGGTGCAGACCCTGATGTGGGGCTCGATCTCGACGAGCTGGGAGATCGTGACCTGAGCCCAGATCAAGAGTCGGACGCTTAACCGACTGAGCCACCCAGGTGCCCTTCCACTTGTGTTTTTGAGTTAAGTAGACTTACTTGAAAGGGAAACTGTATCACTGCTATAGATTGAAAACCAGACTCCCTACCTGTGAGAGGAAGTGCACTGGGGAAAATAAACATAATGAAAGCAAAAGAGTAGTTTTCATTTCTACCTAGGTGCTCTTGCCTAACCAAAGTGCTTTTTTTTGTTTGTTTTGACTTTTTATTGAAGTATAATTGGCATGAACAACCCTGTGCGTTTCAGGTGTACATCATAGCGCTTCAATATTTGTATACGTTGTGAACTGATCCCCAAAGTGAGTCTGGTTACCACCTGTCGCCTTATTACGATGTTATTGACTGTATTCTGTCTTCTGTACATTACACCCCATGACTTATTTTATAACTGGAAGTTTGTACCTCTTAATCCCCTTTGCCAGTTTCGCCCCCCCCCCCACATTCCTCCCCCTTCTAACCAAACTTTCTGAGTTGTGACCTTCTTTCCTTAGAAGGGTATCATTCCATCTTGAATGCAGCAGATAATTATTGAGCACCAACTGTATGCCATGCATTATAATGAATGTCTGTTGCCCTTGTGGGGCTTTCTTGGTGCCAAGTGCTGTTTGAAGCTTTTCATCTCTGCTAATTTGTGAAACTCTATGGCCCTGTGAGGTGGGTGCCATCACCCCGTTTATCATCGAGGCAAACCGAGCCACAGAGAGGTTGAGAGATCTGTGGAAGTTACACAACTCGGGAAGTTGATCGGGGCTGGATTGTGGCTGCCCCCCCTTCCCTGCCATTTGTATGTTGTAGTCGTTAACCCCCAGCACCTCAGAACGTGACTGTATTCGGGGACAGGCTCTTTAGAGAGGTAACTCGGCTAAAACAAGGTTGTTGGGGTGGGTTGTAATCCAATATGCTTACACTGACAGTCTCATCAGAGGAGGTGGGGACACAGACACACAGAGGGAAGGTGATGTCAGGACGCTGGGAGAAGATAACCATCTACACGCCAAAGAGAGCGGCCTCAGAAGAAGCCAATCCTACCGACACCTTGATCTCGGACCTCCAGCTTCCAGAACTGGGAGACACTCAATTTCTAGTGTGCAAGCGATACAGTCTGTGGTACTTGGCTGTGGCCTCACACGGAGGCCACACACGGAGGTGCGGAGCCTGGATGTGATGGCCACGCTCCGTCCATGGGTGCTGGAGCATCCTAGCACCCAACTGACACTTTCTCCTTGTGCTCATCAAAGAGACTGAACAGGACTGGGGAAGAGAATAGCATTGTTACTTGCCATAATTGAATGGTACGAATTCCACGCCCATGGATTGCCTCAGACCATCTCCTGGACCGTCAGGGTGTATGCTTCTTGCTTTGGGGAATGTAAACCTGCCACCTGACCAGTTGGGACCAGCCTGGGTCCATGACAGCCCATGGGCCCATGATGCCCAGCGGTCGACTCTCCTAGACTTCCGCGTTACTGCTGAGCGTCTTGAGATTCCTCGGGCCAACGCTTGGCTCTGCTGATCTGCTTGGACTTGACCGCTGGAAGCCATCCTCGGAGATCTCAGCACGTGGACCCACCCCTCAGTGACCTCACAGGGCAGCGCAAGACTCCTCAGTGTTACCGGCACGCGCACCTTCTGGGGATCGTGTTCAACGCAGGTTCTGAGGCAGCCGGTCCGGGGAGGGCCTGACATGCTGCATTCTAACAAGCTCCCAGATGATGGCGCTGCCAGGGAGGGAGGGTGCCTGAGGAGCTGGGCGCATGCGCACATCACAACAGATGCCGTGGGTCCCCGCCAGGCACCAGAGCCGTCTGGTTAGTCCCCCTGCAAGCGGGGACTTTTAGAGGCCATTTCGGGGGGGAAGAAATCTCCTTCCTTAATCTTTACCAAAGGTTCATTTGCCAGTGGCCTGGCTCCCAAATCTGGGATCCTCCATGAAGAAGACGCTGGAATAACTTTGCAAGCCATTGCACCGGTGTCTAATAGACTTTTATACTCCTGGAGAAGAGTAAGCCTGGAGAGCTTCAACATAGGCTTTGGGGCACCATGCCACATGTTGGTGAGTTGAGGACCCTCGGGCTGCATAGGGAAGGGATGACCCAGTCCCGAGGCACGATCAGTGCCTTCTCCTTCTCTAGGGATCTTACAACGTGAGCTCTGACGCTCCAGATTGCAACTCACTGAGCGATCCTGGACAGGGCCTGGGCATCCATTCTAGAATCTTCCAACTCCTCCTCCAGGATCAGCCACCTTCCAAGCTTAAAAGATACCTCTTCAGAGTGTCCTTCTCTTCTCTGATCCGTCTGACTACCCTGTCTGCTATAACTCTCTCTCCCAAGTCTGTTGTTTATCTTCTAACCTTTTTTATACTGTGATCACTGGTATTTCTTTACTTCCTAATGGCAGTTGCCACAACGTATAATTATATGACTGTTTGTTTCTTATTTATCTCATGGCTCCCTCACCAAATTGCACCCTCCACTGGGTCAGGGACCGTGTCATTTTCATTCACCTGTGTGTTTCATTCACCTCTCGGCACTGGGCGTGGTGCCAGGCCCTCAAAAAGTAGTTGTTGGATGAAGAACTGGGATAGCAATGCTTCTGAACTTCAACATGCAGGGGGTTCACCTGGTGATTTCGTTAAAATGTAGATTCTGATTCATTAAGTGGGTAGGGCCTGAGAGTATGCATTGTTCAAGGCTTCTCATGGGATCTTGTTGCCGCTGGTCCGTGGATCGTGCCTTAAGTAGGCATGTCCTAGGTAAAATCTGTCCTCATCGGTTGTCCACCCCACCACCCCCTGTCTCCTTTCTCATTGCTCAACACCCGAGGGGAGGTTTCCAGTGTTTCAGAAGCAAGGAAGGGGCTATTCAAACCCAAGAAATGGTTAGTAAAGCAGTAGGAGACATTTCAAGGAGCCCAGAACTAATGAAGCTCCAAAAGCTTAGCTGAGAGTGGGCACACCGGGCTTTCAGAGGTGTCCAGCTCACGTGAGCCCATCTGTGGAGACGTTGGGGACCTAAAGAAAGACAGTCCCACCCTGGATCTCTCCCAGCAGGGTGATAGGCTGTTCCAGGGCTGGAAAAGGGAACCCATGCCTCACCAGGCTGTCCTCCTTCTCGATGAAATCTCATCATGAACATCCAGCCGCTTAACAGACCTGGCCTGGCTGTTCCAGAGGTGGATGCTCCCCATCGCCTTGGTGACAATATCTGGTCTCCACCGCACCCGTGGACTCACCCAAAGGCCTCTCCGAATACAGAAAGATACAACCGCAGGACAAGGTAGTTCAGTTGAACTTCTGGTGCTTCCCAGGGGCCCACATCTGTGGGAAGGTATGGTGGCCCTCCACCAGCCAACATGTCCACTCCCCACATGCCTAGGGTGTCAGGAGATCCGGTGTTAAGTTGAACGCTCAATGACCATGACCATATATGGCTAAAGGACTAAGACAGTATTTCGCAAAATGTGGCCCACACACCACTGGCATCAGAGTCACTTTGCAGTTGGGGAATGGGAAAAGAGAGCTTGTAAAACACGCAGACAGGCTCCACCCCCGGCCTTTGGAAGAGGGGCCCAGGAATTTGCATGGTTCACGGGCTCCCCGGATGATTCATATGTGCTCTTACCTTTCAAGGTCTCTGGGCTCCTATATTTGCTTCCTCCTCAGTCTATGTAGTTTTTTTATTTCCTTTTGTGTCAGCTCTATTGCGTGCATATCTTTGATCATGAGCCGCCTCAAACCCCCTTGGAAGCTAGAGAGTAGAGTAAATACACAAGGCTTTATATGTGACTAGGTGCCCCAGGAACCACCCTGTCCCTTTGATGCGCCTCTTGCCAGTGAAACTGCCTTCAAAGTGCAGCCCGCACAGAAGCTACCCGGCGAGCCCTTCCTTATTACCTGAATCCAGCCAGCCGGTCCCCAAGGCCAGCCCATCTTTGAGACGCGTCTGTGCTGGCAAACACTCCCAATGGACAAAACCATGCCCTGCAGGCTTGGCTGTTTCGTCTGAGCCCCAGACTCTTCAGCCTTCTCTATAATATTGTATTCTTTACACATTTCTCTGAAGGGACGTCTGAGTCCCCTGTGGCTTATTCTCCCAAACCCAGTGCCTTTCTAGAGTGTGAGCGCAGCCTTGCATTCCGTGCTCCTATCATTTTTCACCTTGTAATTTCTCTGCCTGAGCCCACTCTGCCCCCCCTTAACCTTCTCTGCACAGCAGCCCATCAGACCATGGTGCCGTGTGTCCGTGTTTTGGTTTCATGCCGCTGTATTGAAGAAAAATGACTTGTTTACTCGTTGAGCTATTGGTTGGTCACCCTCCTACCCAGCCACGGTGTCTTTGAACTTGCTGCCTCCTCGACTTGGGGCTCTCTCCCTTCTCTTTTGCCAAGCCAACTCCTCGATGTCCTTCAGGTCTCAGGCCCCTTCCTCAGGGAAGCCCTCCCTGACATCTCAGCCTGGGTCAGATCCCCTCCCTGCAGGCTCTCGGAGCACCGGCTAACCTCTTCCTTTACAGCGTGCTTTCCAGGCGGATATTCGCATTTAGTAGAGCGACACCTTGGTTCATTAATTCATTTTGTTAGGGTGATTGTGCGCCCCCGTTTCCCGGGGACAGTTCTGATTTGCGATTTATTGTCCCACTGCATTTATTAATAGCACCCACTCTGCTCTCAAAAGTGTCTTACTTTGGATGATGAGCTATATGGCCGTCCCTGTGGGAGCGACCCCACCCGACTGTAAGCTCCGTGAGGACCGGAGCCTTACTTATTTCTGCTCGTCACTGTGCTCCCAGCACCTGGCTCCAGAGAACCCGGCAGATCCTTCGTGGCTACTTGTGACCCATCCTTGAAAGTGATCCGGCATCGCTTCCGGCATCTTCAGCGGGTCAACTGGACGACGGTCAGTGAGCCCAAGCTCTCAATGGGCTGAGTGTCAGAATTTGCAGGCATGTTTTAAAGCTACCGCCTATCCCCAAGAATTTGAATTTTATTGAGTCATCAAATATTTATTGATTCCAGTGCTCCTGTCTTGTCGCATCGTTTGTGCATGACACAAGAGTTCGTAGCTGAGAGGCAGAGGGTAAAATCCAGCCTACAGACAGTCCTGCAAGCCACATGCCTGGCGTGGGGTTGTGTCTGCTTGGAGAACAGGGCGTTTCATTTTTCCTTTGCACAAAGGTGACATCTTTGTGCCAAGCTGTCTGCACTGAAAGGAAGCCTTTTTCTTTAAAAAAAAATTTCTTTAATGTTTATTTATTTTTGAGAGAGAGAGACAGAGCGTGAGCAGGGGAGGGGCGGAGAGAGGGAGGGAGACACACAATCTGAAGCAGGCTCCGGGCTCTGAGCTGTCCGCACAGAGCTGACCCGGGGCTCGGACTCACGAGCCGTGAGATCATGCAGGACCTGAGCCGAAGTCGGCCGCCCAACCTACTGAGCCCCCCAGGTGCCGCAGGAAGCCTTTTTCTAAATCATTGGTTTGGAAGAGGAAGCTTTTTCAAATTTTCATAAAGGCGCTGTAAAGACTAGCAGGCACCCTGACCCATCACCCACCCTGTGTCAGATGCTGGCGAAAAGGGCCTGAGCAAGATAGACGTGGCCTCTGCTCTCAAGGAGCTTACGTTCTATTGGACAATGAAGACGAAGAGGGAGAAAGTGCACAGACAAGAATTAAAAAATATCATTACAGATTGTAAACAGCATTACGGGGCGAAAAGCCCCTCACTAAGCTCCTACTCTGTGCTGGCTGCTGGAGGCAGAGGTTGGAGTGTGGCGGGCGAGGCTGCCTATGCGGGGCCACCAGAACTCAGGGGATGTCCTGCAGAGGGAGGAACGAACAAGAGGAAACAGAGACGGGCTGTGTCCAGAGGATTTTAGTCCCACAGAAGGAGAGAATTCCCAGACTGTTCAGGTGTAGGGACTTCAGGATCAAGAGCCTCAATGGCCCAGATCCTGCCCAGAAGCATAGGAATGGACAAGAATTTCTAGGCCTCCTCCTCCCAAGTTGTTATTGTTTGAATTTGGAACTGGGGCACCATGAGAGGGGTGTGCGTGTGTGTGTGTGTGTGTGTGTGTGTGTGTGTGTGTATGTGTGTGTGTGTCTTCCCCCGGAAACAGAAGACATCTTCCCTTCCCCACACCCAAAGTTCATAAGCATTTGGGAGTCTGGCCTCAGTCCTCAGACTGGGGTTCCCTGGCCGGGCCAGGGGTCACTCAGCTTAGGGGAATGTTTCCATGCGCTTACAGTATAAGAGACAACTCCCCCCTGCCCCCGCCCCCAAGATACCGAGGAATCTTAGGAAGAAATACAAAACAAAACCCATGTCACTGTTAAGCAGGGTAATGAAGGAACAGTGTTGATTAGTAAGTTCCATGAGATAAACGGTTTTGTTTTTAAAGGTTTTATTTTTTTAAAGTAATCTCCATACCCAATGGGGGATTTGAACCCACAACCCCGAGATCAAGAGTCACGCACTCCACCAACTGAGCCAGCCGGGCGCCCCTGAGAGCAAGCGTTTTTCCGACCTGCTTGTTCACTGCTGGACTCCCAGTGCCTCAAACAGTGTGTGGCACGTAGGACATTCACACCAAATATACTTTTTTTTTTATTCGTTTTTCTGAAGGACACTTAGTGTGCGACTTGCAAAGTACTGTGAGGTCGGGGACATCAGCCTTATCGTTTATTTAGTTTTGAGAGAGAGAGACAGAGTGTGAGTGGGGCAGGGGCAGAGAGACAGAGGGAGACACAGAATCCAAAGCAGGCTCCAGGCTCCGAGCGGTCAGCATAGAGCCCGACGTGGGGCTCGAACCCACGAACTGTGAGCCGAAGCCAGGCGTTTAACCGACTGAGCCACCCAGGTGCACCCCCCCCAAACATCAAGTATACTTTAAGTGAATGATTGGAAATATATTATTTCTGTGAGCGATTGTTTGGCAGAAAGGAAGGAAGGCAAGGAGGTTTTTTTTTTTTTTTTGAAAAATTAAAAATATTTAGAAAAGCACAAAGAAATAGTATTTTTGACTCTGCTTAAGATCCCAGGAAAATGAGAGCACACCCTGGACGCTGTTAACAACGGGGACTTTTTTCTTCCCCTCTGCCTTTTCGGGGTTAAATGTACTCCGTCTTTTCAGGACAGGCCAGGACAGGGGACCTCTGCCCGCCTTGCCATGCTGGGAGACGCCAGAGGACTTTCTTCTGGGACTTGCTAAAGACGTCCCCTGGGCCTACCTGGGCTCCAGATGCTTGGGTGGTAATGATCCTGGCGGTGGAAAGCATACTGCCCTGCTTCCTGTCACTCTTTCTGATGTATTTCAGGGTAATTCAAATGTGAGAGGGCTCACAAGCTCCGTCCCCACGGGGCCGAACCTTCTGATAAAACCCGGGAGCTTTAGTCAAGCAGCCAGATGTTTCGGGGCTCAGTGCCAAACGTGTCTATGATGGGAAAAACCCAGACACAACCCCTTAGGTCTGTGATGTCTTCAAGAGACCCGAAAGCCCCTTACAACGTGGTTAGGGGCCGTATCTACAGGGGCCTGGAGATTCTGCGGCCGTGGACTTCGGTGACAGTTGAACCTCTGTGTCGTAGGTCCAATGGACGAGATTTGTATTGTGGATCCTTCTTATATTTGCAGGATGCTTCACGACAGGGAAAAATGATGAGATCCAGAGCTCCAAGCTGTAACTGGAGGACGCGAGGCGGTGGGGGGGGGGGGGGGGAGGGTTCTTCTCTGCTGGAAACCATTGCCTCCATCCCGCCCCCACCCAGTCTGTGGAGGTGGGCGACAGGAGGAAATGATCTCTCCAGAGAATGTATTTCTCAGATCCCACTCCAGGAATTCAGGTCTTTTGGCCATTCATCCAGCAGGCAGTAAGGGCTTTCGTAGCTGTCTCTCTTATGGCAGATGGGCAGCCGGCTGAGCCTTGCCTAAAGTGCTGATGGCAAGGCATTTGGTTAGCGGGGCGGGGGGGGGGGGGGGTGGGTTGACCCAACATTAGTTTCCTATAGCTTTCATACTTGGAATTTTTCCTGGGCAGCTCTCCTCCAACAATCCTGCTCCACATCTGGAAAAGCAGCTGAGAGAAAATGTCGCTTGTGAGGTCTTTGCATGTGCTGGCTGTATTCCTCCCTGCAGAGGCATCTAGAGCTGTAAGCCAAGGTCAAAGATAGAGTTGGACCCTGAGAGATGAAGCGATTTGCCAGGATAACATGGCCAGCGGGAGATTTTTTGCTGCTTGGCTTCGTGACTTGCTTTGCCCACGAAATGTGAGCGCACAGAAGCTTTTAATAGCCGGTGTGTACTTCATTCCCTTACCTCCCCACCTCCCTGAGACCAGCGACGGTCCACATCGAGGCTGCTCCATCAGCCTGCATCGTGAAGCAAAGATGATACGAACACGTGGTCACAGTCAACCCGTAACGGACATGTAATACGAGCAAGATACAGCAATTACCTGTGTTGCCGGCCACAGAGATTGTGGGATCATTTGTTACCATGGTGTCACCCAGCCTATCCTGACTGATACAAAGACTGCAGCTAGAACCCATCCCTCCAAATCCGAGTCAGCAGATGCTGATTCTTAGTGTGTTCGTTATCTGTCTCTGCATAACCAAGTACCCCCACGATTAGCACACCTACATTCACTTAGAGTTTCCGCGGGTCAGGGATCTGGACAAGGCTTCACTGAGTCCTTTGCCCCAGGACTTCCCACAAGTCAGGATGGTGGCCAGATCTGGGGTCTCATCTGGAGGTTCACCCGGGGAAGGATCTGCTTCTAAACACACATGGTTGTTGGCATTACTCTGGTCCTCGAGGGCTGGTGAACGGAAGGCCTCAGTTCCTGGCTGGCTGTTGGCCAGAGTTTCCCTTGTTGTTGTTGTTGTTCTGTTTTGTTTTTTGTTTTGTTTTGGTTTTTTCCTGTGGATCTCTCTAACATGGCAGTTACTTTATGAAAAAAAAAAAAAAAAAAAAAAAAAAGCATGCTAACCTAGAGGCCACAGACAGTCTGCTGGCCGGACAGAAGTCACAGTGCTTGTAACCTAATCACAGAAGTGACATCCATCATTTTTGCCTTATTCTGTTCATGAAAACCCAGTCATGCGTCCAGCCCACTCTCAAGGGGAGGGGATCACACAAGGGTGAAGCCCCAGGAGGTAGGGTCACATGGAGAAGGGGTGGCACCCTAGCAGCCTGTCCACCAGTTTGCTTGCAAAGGACATGGCTATTGATCGGAAGTGAGAAAAGCCTCTGCGACACCTGTCAAGATTCAACTGACCCACCAACCAAAAGGGGGGTGCACTGGCCGAATCACCTTCCCATCTCGTCCATTCCCATCCGGACTTTATGGCTTTAGATATTGTCTTTTAGGGTCTCCACCCTTCTTGACCAAAGCCCGCCTAGTCTCCGTTACCTATCCTGCTACAACTCCAAGTCCTGCTACTGCCTGAAGGCTGGGGATCACGTTCGCCCCGGGGCATGGACACCGCTTGTCATTCCCTCTAAGAACAGAAAAGAGTCAACAGAAGCAGGTTATGAGCAACGGGCAGAACCTTAAAACGTTCAAGCCAGCAAGGCCACACAAGAGGGGCCAGAGTTCTCAGTACCCTGTGCGCCTCACCCCTGACTCCCACCCTGGCCTTTTGTCAACCTGTTCCTGCTGTGAAGCAATCAGCCAGGATGCCTCATAGGTGCGACAGCAGACATGCATTTCTCATTCACGCACCTGCAGCTTGGCTGGAACAGCTCTGTGTCCCAGATGGGAGTTCTGTAGGTCACCTAGGGTAGCTCTGCTCCCCACGTCTTTAATTTTTCTGGAAACCGTGGGCTACTGGGGGTGTCTTCTGCTTACAGAAATGGCAAAAGCACACGAGGGTAAGCCTTACTGGCCAAGCGCATTCCCAGCCTTTGCGTGTGCCCTGCCTGCTAATATCTCATTGACCAAAGGCTGCCAGTGGCCTGCCTCAAGGTCATCGGAGGGGCGGGGGCGGGGGGAGGGATGTACACTCTTCTGGCCACAAGGCTGGAGTGTGGATGCACACTGCTCTATAGCAGGTGAAGATTTGGGCCCCAGAACTCAATCGAACACATTCTTATTTTCCCCCCACACCATGTTGAGGTTTCCAGCTTATTATGGAAACACCAGGAGTGTGAATACGGGTGGGTAAAGGTAGGTTTCTGCCTGCAGTTTTAGCGGACAGATAGGACTGTATTTAAAGAAACCAAACTAGGAGGCATAGGCAGCAGGTGAATGGGCAGGTAGGTGGGGCTCTGGAGCGGGGTTTGGGAACAATAGAGAGGAACAGTGGATCCCCTCCTTTCTCTGGGTCCTGGAAAGGCTCTTTGGTGTCTTGCCAGGTGCTTCCCGGGGTGAGGCACGCCCCACCAGCAGGCACACTGGAGGTGATTTAGGTGATTCGGGAGGAGGCACTGCCTAGAGTGAGAGTGAGTTTGAATCACAGAGTGAGAAGGAGTTTCTCTTTCCTGGTGATCTTGCAGTGGTTCTGATGACAAGAAGGAGAGTCTCCTTCTGTGCTAACGTGTCCCTAATACCTCCCAGGCTGGCTGATAGATCCCCAACTTCAGGTTCGTGGTTCTTTCAGGCAACAGGATCTGGCTAGAATATACGGACGCTGGGGTGGGGGTGGGGGGTTGGGTAGCGTTTATAAGTTTCTCATCTATGTTTGCTGAATGGCACTGTTTCCTGTTTACTGTAATGCTATAGGGTTTCCTTTTAAAATAAATATAGTTAAATAAACAGAGTTGATTTAAAGGAAAAAAAGTAAGTGAATACTAGTTCAGGGGGCATGTAGTGACAGCTTGGCCATGGTTAGCATTTGGTAAATAGTGACGTGGTAGGAACAGGAGAGTGGTCTTGCTGCAGTCGGTCTGATTTCAAATCCACGTTCCATGCGTCACTTGAGGACTTTGAGCAAGTTACTTAGGTAGCTAATCTGACCCTCAGTCTCTTTATGGAGAAAACGAGGGCAACTTCTTTTGCAGGGCTGTGGGGTTATATTGAAGGGAATGTTGAAGCAGAAACCCACCCGGACTGTCCATTCTGGGAGAGCCTCCTGGGTTTCCTGCGTCCTCCAAGTGGCCATGGGACAGCAAATGCCAATGTCCCTGCTGGTGGCTGGGCCCCACCTGGCCCTCCTCGGCTGCAGCCAGACCCCACTCTCCTTCCCTTTAAGGCAGGGCCTCAGTTCAAATGAACACCTTCCTGCCTCCTCTCTAGCCCTACAGAAAACCTTCTGCTTAGCGGATAGCGGTCTTGAGCAGCATTAAATTCCAAAATTCAAAGAGAGATGACAGGTCAGGCACCAGAGCAACTGGGGAACCTCAGGACCTTGGGGGTGGGGCGTGGCCCTTCAGAGGGGCTCTCAGATCTCCTAAGGATCTCTAATTTCCATTCAGGGAGGCTCTCCCCTTGCAGAGCTCCCCAGCAGGATTGAAAAAAGACTGGCATCAGTCAGTTTAAACATGGCATTCTGGCCCCATCAGCCAGTGCATAATAGATTGGTATTTCCTAAAAGTGTTTCTAATTCTCTTTTCCGTAATGCGGTCTACTGCCTTGTATTTTGGGGTGCATGCAAATAATATGAACCTGTTAAATTAAAAGCTTAAAATATACTGTTATGTTGTGGCCCTGTTTTGGAACTTCTTCGATTTTTCAGTATACTAAATGCTCCCCCCACTCCACACATGGGGCTTGGGTACCTCTGGCCTCCTCCAACTCCCCAAGAACCTCCAGAACACATTAGTCCTCTCAGTTTCCAGATGGGAAAACTGAGGCTGGAAAGAGAGGCTGGCTGTTCCTTGTCTTCTGCTGTCACTTCTAGGGATCATAAATTCCAGGGCTGTGGGTTCAAAGGATGTGGGTGGTGGTTTGTGCAAGGGTGTGTGTGCAGTGGGGGGAAGCAGCAAGTGGGGGGGGGGTGGGCTCGGCGGGAGTCCTAAGACTTGGGTTCCCGGTTGCCCTGCCCCCTCCCACCAAGGTCGCAGAATAAAAATAACAACCGTTCATATTCACTGAGCACTAACTATGTGCCAGGCACTGGGCCCGCGTGTATCACCACTTTCGGGTCTTCCAACGACCCTACAGGTCCCATTGTGACTCCCCTTTCCAGAAGAGGAAACCGAGGCAGGAAAGGTGTAGGAAGGACAGGATCACAAAGTTGAGAAGTGGGCCTGAGAAGGGGTTCTCCAGCAGGAAGTCGGATTCCAGATCCGTCGTTCTGAACCCTTACGGGAAGGTTGGAGGAGAAAAGGGGGGCAGAGGGACCGGAGAGGGGAGGGAGTGGAAATCCGTCCGGGCGAGCGCGGCGGAGGGACTCCTGGCTGCCCGTAGCGGCGCGATTCTCCCTCTTTCCCCGAACTGCGCGGCAGACTCCGCCCCAAACTTGGCCCGAGTTGCGCCCGGGGGCGGCCGGGGGCCGGGGGCGCTCCCCGGGCCGCAGCCTTTCCCTCCGGCGTCCCCCCACCCGCCTGCCGCCGGCCCTCCCACTCCGCTCTCCGGGCCCCTGACATCACGCCCCGGGAGGCGGGATCCGGGAAGGAGGGGACGCGGGGAGGAGGCTCCGCGCCACCGCGAGGGAGGAGGGAGGGCGCGCAGTCCCAGCCCAGAGCTTCAAAACAGCCCGGCGGCCTCGCCTCGCGCCCCAGCCCGTCCGTCGGTCCAGCCGCCTGCGCCCGGTGAGTGGGGCTCGCGCCCGGGAAGCGCGCGCGGGGCGCAGGGCCACGTCGGGGGGGCTCCGGGCAGCGTGCGCCCCGGGAGCCGGCCGCGCGCCCCTGCGCGCACGGGACCGAGGGAGTCCCGTCGTTGGTGGGGGGCAGGGAGGGGCCGAGGCCCATCCGTACCGAACCCCCCCCCCCCACGGTCCTCCGCCAGGGGACCAGGGCGCGGACCTTCCCCGTGCGCCGAGTTCGCCGCGCACCCCGAATTCCACCTCCCCACCCCCGGACCGCTTCCTGCGCCTTTTGCGCCGAGGCGGGCGGGAAAAGTTCGGGGAGGAGTCAGGGCGGCTCCCCTCGCCCCCGCCGACTGCCCTCCCGGGGCTCTCGGAGTGCGGCGCAGCCGTCTGTCGCGGGAAGGTCCCGGGCGCCTCGGCGCACCGTCCCCCATCTTACCGAGCGGCGGGCCGGGCTGCGCCCAGGCCGGGTCAGTGGGTACCCCCTCGGCCGCGGCTCCGTTGCGCCCCCCAGCGACGAGGAGCAACTTCCTTGGAGGAGCCTGGAGGCGCCGCTGGGAAGCCGCTTCTCCCTTCTCATTCTGGTTGGGGTGGGGGTCTTTGGCGGCCCCACCGATGGGTTCCAGAGAAAGGGGAGGCTGGAGCTCGAGTATAGAGGGACTATACACTCTCCAAATCCAGGGTCCTAAACACACCCCAAGGAGGCCCTGATTTGGGGCTCCCATGGGGACATCATAAATGGGAGCCGGTTGAGGGTATCTGGACATGAGGGATAGGGATACCCCGCAGAACAAAGCCCTCCTTCCAGGCCGCAGAAGCCACCCCTTATTTTTGGAACAAGGCGGACAGCCCGGTATCAGGTTTGGGGAAAGTCACCCTGCCTCCTTCCAAACTCCAAAGACGTGTGTGTGTGTGTGTGTGGAGTGGGATTGGCTCAGGGGTGATCTTGTAATTTTAGCGGTGTCTATACTGGAGAGGCAAGCCTGAAAAGTGACAGGCAGAGGAAGGGTGAGGGGCTTGGGAAGGCTGCAGCCCCAATCTTGTATGATCCCACTGTCGAAAGGCACCTAGGACGGGCAGATTCATAGGGCAGAAACAGAAAGTACAGGTTGCCAGGGACTGGGGCGGGGTGGGGGGTTATCGCTTAATGGGTAAGTTTTATGTTGGGGAGGGTGAAAACATTTGAGGTATAGACAGTGGTGATGATTGCATGACATTTGGGGTGTATTTAATGTCACTGAATTCTGCAGTTACAAGTGCTTAAATGATCGATGGTCGATTGTATGTATTTTTACCACCATTAAAAAAAAAAAGTCTCCAGCCACCTCTTTACTTCCGTCTGAATTAGTGGAGTCTCAGAGGCTGCTGACCATTGCAAGCCACCTCTCCCAGAATTTGGCCTCGGTACAAGGAAGTAGAAGTGAGGCTGAGGAAGAGACAGGAGCCCGGGTCCCCCTAGGACTGCGGGAGGGACCCGGATGGGAACTGAAGCTAATGGAGTGTTTGCGGAACGCCTGTGCAGCATTCGGTGCGCCCACGCTCTCCCCTTCTGGAAGCTTCACACAGCTGCGTCCATCCCTGCTCCCAGGTGGCAGGTGGGGAGAGCCAGGTGGGAGACGTTAAGTCAATTTCTCAAGAGCACTGAGCTAGTGAGTGCCCAGAGCCAGACTTTGAACCTCCCTCTCCCCAAGCCCTCCCCTTATCCACCTGGAAATGCCCCGGTGGGTTTCCTGGAATGGGGCGGGAAGATGGGGGGGGGTGGGGAGACCCTTCTGGGAAAAACAGGGCCCAGATGCCCAGGGGGGCCTTGGCAGATGCCAAGCCCAGAGCCGAGGGAGGGGCATGGGGGTGGCAGGAAGACGCCTAACCTGTTTTCCCACTGAGGGATTTGGGATCTGCCCCCGCCAGGAATTGAGGGCCAGGAATTGAGGAGTGGGAGTTGGAGAGCGGGCCACGTAGCCTGGAGCTTGCTGTGTCCCTAAAGTGGGGAAACTGAGACTCCCTAAAGTGGGGAAATCTGGGGACTGGTGTCTGGGGTGGAAGCCACGGAGGTGGCCAGCCTGGTGGGGAGGCTCGGGGGCTGCGGCTACACCGCCCACCCAGCAAAGTGACACCCTGTCTGGCAAACGGGGCTCCGTGGCATCTAACTGTAAATACAGGGCACGTCCATTCAGTCACCCCTCCCTGGCTTCACAAGACGCTGTCTTCCTGCGATGGAAGCAAACGTTTCACCTAGATTTCCTTTCTCAGCCTCGCACGTACATTCCAGGCAGGAGCCGAAACCACGTGCGTGTGCGTTCAGAGTCTCCATTTTACAGCCACAAGTGATTCATAGGTTGACTCAACTGGCCAAGTTTTCATCCCCTGGGGACTGTCCTGCCCCTCAGCGGCCTTCCTGGTTGATGGGGGCACAGCAGAGGCCAGCTCCCTGTCGCAGTAGACTCGGTCAGACATGACCAGGAGGGGAAGTCTGTCGAGACAAAAATATAGAAGTGTTTTTGCAAGGCCAGATGGGACGGCCATTGGATTGCTGGCTGGTTGATGAGTCGTTTGGGAGGAAGAATCCAACCACCCTCCCTGGGGGGGCAGGTGTGTGTGTGTGTGGTGTGTGTGTGTGTGTGTGTGTGTCTGTGTGTGTGTGTGTCTGTGTCTGTGTCTGTGTTTTGTAACATGTGGCCGCTGCCCAGCTCTGTGGACAAGTGGGGCTCTGACACAGAGCAGGGGTGGCGGCTGCCATGCCCGAAAGGTAGGGTGGGGTCCCAGGCACTGGAGCAGAGTCCCTGGAGAAGAGGCAGGTGAAGGTTGGTGCCGGGCTTCTAGGAGGGAGAATCAGCCCTGGACGTCGGCTTAGGAGAGCAGGCACTTGGTGGTGGCAGCTGGAGTGGGGAAAGGAGGCACCTGGCACCTTAGACGGACCGGAGGCCTGACTCTTGGACTTGGCTTCAGCTTGTCCGGGGAAGAATAGGGGTTGGGGTGGGGGTGGTGGGAAGCAGGGGCTCCCCTTTCTTGCCCCAGGCGTGATGGAGTTACCCAAGGCCCTGCAGGAGTTACCCAGAGTGCAGAGTGGAATCCTCCCCAGATGCATCTGGCTCTCGTTAGGGACAGGCCAAGGGGGCGGGGGTGGGGGGGGGGGGGAGAGTCTAAAAATATCAGAGGCAGAACTGCTACCCAGCGAGAGTGCTGGGCTAGTAACCGGATACCCAGGGTGGGGGCTGGTGGTGGTGCCTGTGACGCAGAGCTAGCGTAGCTCTGTTCCAGTCACTTGGGTTCTTCCAGGCAGCTGAGCCTTGGGCAAGGGCCTGGGAGGAGCGAGAGCTGTCTGCATTCAGGGCAGCCAGGGGCTAAGATGGGGAAATTTCAAGGGTGTGAGAACCTTAGAAAATCCCAGTTTGACAACTAGGGACACCCTGACTTGCCCCAGGTCACCCGGCAGGTTGTCAGCAGAATCAGGAGCAGATCTGGGTCTAAGGGTGCACTGCCCAGGAGCTCAATGGCATCGGAGCCGTCATGGGGGTTCCAGGCCAGGTCCCCAGGATCAGGGTCCCTTATGGCATGTGCCATCCACCTGGGATGCTGAGTTTTCCGTGCTCACGTACTGATGGGAGAAAGGTAGACAAGACACTATGCCCAGGCAGTAGGTCACTTCCCGCTGGGCCTTGGGTCACTCTCGGGCCCAGCCGTTGGGCTCTGGGGGATGTTTGCCCATCCTGGGGCAGGTTGTAGGGAGGAGGAGGGGCTGAAGGAGAACCAGCTATATGAGTCCCTCCCTCCTTCCCATCTTAAGACACTGTTGGTTTTGTTCAAGAGGTATCTGCTGTGCCTAATGAGTAAGTTGTTAACGTGAATAACTGAATTCCTACGGCCCCCACTGTCCTTGGGAAGTGGAGCTGCTTTTGATCTAAAAGGGAAGTGAGGGCGTAGAGATTGCCCCAATTCCTGCCTTCTGTGGACAGGTTGGATGACCTCAGCTTCTAGAAGCTTCCTAGCATTCCTAGGTGGTGAGCTGGAGGAGGGGTCGCGGGGGGCGACATTTGGCATGGAGATTATCTTGAGGAATACGGGTGTAAAGGGTGTAAGCTCCCTATCACCGTGTGGGATGTGGGGACGGAGAAGTTAAGTCCCTCACTGCAGATGGCTTCCCCGTGGAGAAGTCACTTGGAACGTTTCTGGTTCTGACACTTCTGATCACCGATGTATCTGGCAAACGCCGTCAATAAATACGACTCAGAGTCGTCTCGTTCGTCTTGTTCTCATGAATGCTTCTCACAGTGTGTCGTCACTGGCGGCATGCAAGATATTTTTTGAAGTTCTGCAAGCTGAACGTGAACCAAGAAAGAGTAATCATGTCTTTCTGTCAGTTGGGGTTTCACATCAACAGCACCCAGACCGGTTCACAGATACACCGTTTGGTAGAGTGAAACTACAGTTGATGCTTTCAGCTTTAACACGTTTTTTAAAAAATAATCGAAGGGTGTCGTGGATAAGCCCGGCTGATCCAAGCAAAAAGCTTAGCCCTGGCGTGACTGCCATTTGGGAATTGGCATCACCGTGACCGGGATGGACATGCAGTTCACGCTTTGGACGACGCCACCGATCCTGGAGTATCTGTGAGCTCTCCGCCCCAGCTTCGCTTCCGCAGAAAGATCCGTGTGTCTGGCTTCAGACCTCGCAGCCACTCAGCTTCCCAGAGAGTCTCTCCCTTTAATGAGGGTCCTTGTGCTGCCCGGATGACCTCGGACGTTGCTCTGAGGATGGGAGGAGTTGTGTGTCGGTGTAGATAGGAGTGGCTTGCTTGAACCGAGGGAAGGGCGAGGGAGCGGCTGGCTGGCCCCCTTTCATCTTGCTGGGTACGATTTAGCAACTCTGTGCAGAGAGCTGCTACAGGCAGAGAGGGATTTCACTGTCTTCCAAGGAGGCTGCAGCCTGGTCCAAGGATGCTTGTGCCAGGACCGGGACGGAGACAGAGATGTGGTTTCGTGGAAGCCGGTGGTTGTGGTGGGCAAAGGGTTTCCTTAAGCCTCGTGGGACCGGAGACGGGCTCAGCAGAGTCCCTAGGATTTCCCCAAGCAGCGATGGTCCTGGGTGTGCGGGCGGGAGCAGAGAAGGACGGCGGACAATGCTGGCGGGATCCCCCTCGAGGAGCAGTGTGCAGGTCGCCTGCCGTTCAGGGAGGGCAGCAGGGGGCATGGAGCTGGACGGGGAGAGAGGGGCCGGGTGGAGGGGCTTTCCTCCAGATCCCCAAGAACCTGGCTAGGGAGGCGGGCATGATGATGTTCCCACAGCATTGTTGCAGTGGAAAAGGCAGAGAGAGAGAGGAGAGAGGCGGGGGGGGGGGGGGGGGGGGAAGAGGAAGTAACCTAGAAGCAACATAAATATCCATCGGTCGTTAACAGGACAGTTTACAGAGGTTAAAAGGAATGAGATTCATCTGTGTGTCCCGGTAGAGAAAGATCCGTAAGGCATTGTTATAGCAAAGCGATCGGTGGGGAAATACTCTTTTTGTATGAAAATCAACAAGGACTAGCGGCGTTTCCTGTGGCCTCGTATGTATCGTGTGGACATAAGCAAGAGTGTCTGGAAGGACACATCAAAATAGGTCTGGTGGCTGCCTCTGGAGAGAGGGGAGGGAAAGGAACAGCAATGGCAGGAATGGACACGGGAACCCCAGCCTCGTCTGTACCAGAGAGCACGCGCTTCCTCTGTACCTGAAGTTCCATAAGTTCCGGTAACCCGGGGCCAGGGTAATGGGGGGCCATCCAGCCCCCGGGGAGCGTTCCCTTCGGAACATCCCACTGTGGACGCCTCGTGGGTGTAAGGGTTTTCCTGTCTGGGTGCTGTTAACAGAATGGGGCGACAGTGAATATAGTGGCCCCAGTAGGGCCATTATGAGAACCCCCGAAGGGTATCCAGGAGGCCTTGGGGAATGGGAGCTTTGAAGAGAATTCAGAGACACGTAAGGAGCCGGGGCTGGAGCCGCGTTTTAGGTTGGTTATCTGAGGGGAGTAGAAAATGGCTTGCATTCTGGCGCCATTGTCCGTGGCAATAATAATAATTACCGTTGCTGTTGTTCTAGCATTTGTAAGGTGCAGAGCAGTTTCCTGGGCCACGGGCTTTGTATCCTTTATCTCATTTAAAATGAACACCAACCCGGGATGCCTGGCTGGCTCCCTCGGTGGAGCCTGCAACTCTTGATCTCAGGGCTGTGGGTTCGCGTCCCACGTTGGGTGTAGAGATTGCTTAAAAACGGAATCTTAGGGGCACCTGGGTGGCTCGGTCATTTGAGCATCTGACTTTGGCTCGGGTCATGATCTCGCGGTCCGTGACTTTGAGTACCACATTGGGCTCCCTGCTGTCCGCACAGAACCCGCTTCGGATCCTCTATCCCCCTCTCTCTTCTGCCCCTCCCCCGCTTATACACGCGCGCGCTCTCTCTCCCCCTCTCTAAAAAATGAGTAAACAGTAAATAAATAAATAAATAAATAAATATTAAAAACACCAAACAACCGCCCCGTGAGGGTAGGGACTGTTCTAATTCCCGTTAGTAGATGGAAAAGTGGAGTCTTAACGTTTTTGCTTAAAACCACACAGTGGCTGTGTTTTGGATTTGAATCCTGGTCTGGTGGACCCCACGGACCCTGCTGCATTTGATGTATCCCGCGACGTCCGTCTTTGGGAAAACAGACATCTGCGTCCTCCTCTTGGAATAATCCCGGCCCGTCGACCCGGGAAAGTTCCTTTGTTAGCACATGTTTTGGTGGGTGTCCCGGAGGCTGGCATCCTTCCTCCGAAGCCGGCCATCTGGGCAGGCCTGGGGGCCCCCCCGGCCGTGAGCTCTCTGCCCCCCAGCCTGTCTCACGGAGGACGGACCCGCCCCTCCCCCAGGCCGTCTTGATTCTGTTTCAGGTGTGTGTGGAATGGCATTCTGGGAATCCCGCTTTGGCCAGGAACGTGGAGTCTAAAGCTATCCGTTCTTTCTGCTGGTCTTTGCCGAAGGCCAGGGCTGGTGGATGCGGGGACGGACCCATCCGGTGAGGTCACGGGGGTGCCTCCAGCATCCAGCACCCAGCTCAGCGTGCAGTAGCAGGTGCTCGGGGACCCTCTGTCCTGTGAAGTGCTGAGAGAGGGAGTCACCCTGGAGTCTTGGGGCTCCATGCTTCCCAGCCGGCCCCAGAGGAGGATCCCAGGGGTGGGTGAGGAGCCAGCCGGAGGCTGCAGGGGGTGAGAAGGGAGGGGAGAGACTCGGGGGTGGGGTGGAAGAGGTAACTGGGGCCGGGACAGCTAGCCGTTCCCTGTCCCTCCCGTGGCGGGCTCCGCCTGGAGCCGCGTCAGGCCCCGGATGGCACGGTCAGCATCCATTTGTGTCAGAGTGACACGGGGTCACATTCTTCTAGGGCAGAGCCCGAAAGAGGCTTCATTGCCGCCACGCCCACAGTGCGGTCTGCACACCCACGGGCGTTAGGAAGCAGCTTCTATAGCATACGGGCAAACGTTAGAAACTGTGATGTGCTCATATTTATTTATTTAAAATTTGCGTTACTAAAATGTCCATCGCTTGGCCCGGGATACGGCTTTTCCTTTGATGGAGTGATACACGCTTAAAAACGAATCGACTCAAGCTCATGTGTTTTAAAGACGGTTATGGGTCATGTGTGGCCCCGGGGGGGATATGGAGACAGGGCAGAACTGATAATAGTGTTGTCTCTGTCACTGTTTCCCTTCACTCCGTGATGTGCCCACCCCATCCCCCGCCCACCCCCAGATGCCACGAGTGTTGGCTGCTAACACAAGCTCCCCCTTTTCTGGGCAATTTCGAGGACCCCCTCACCCCTCTGGAGACAGCCGGGAAATTGTGCTCCTGCCCCCTGGGTCTATGGACCACACCCCGGGGCACCTGCCCAGCTGTGTCCACGAGCCTGGCTGAGGTCCCGCCGCCCTCTCCCAGGTGGGGCCCTGGGGCTCTCCCAACGGTTTTCCAGGCTAGAGCTGATGAGCCTCGGAATATTCCTTTCCCTGCACCCAGAGGCTGGGTGGGACTTCCCAAGCGGAAGGAGGACACTGATCGTCTGGAGGCCCTCTTCTTGGAGATGCTTCCGGTCTCCACTCACCCTCCCTTCCGCCTCAGGGCCTGCACAGGGCTCTGGAGTGGCCTCGCGCCGTCAGGGGTGGCGGTTTACCAGCCCCCAGTGAGCTCAGCCATCTCTGCACACCGGCCTGTTCTGGACAGTCCGTGCAAATGGGGTCGTGCGCCGCGTGGCCTTTTGCGTCTGGCTTCTTTTCCCTCGCAGCACGTCTTCGTGGTTCTTCCCTGTTGCGGCACGTGTCGGTGCTTTCTCCCTTTTCAGGGCCGAATAATATTCCACCATATGGGTGTCACCGCTTGTGTTCATCCGTTCACGAGTTGCTGGACACAGGGGCTGCCTCCACCTCTTGGCCGTGGTGAGGAACGCTGCGGTGGACATTCAGGTACCTACTTGGACCCGTGTCCCCGTGTCTGTTGGGTGTATCCCTCGGCGTGGAGTTGCTGCCTCGGGTGGTAACAGTGTTTAACTGCTCGAAGAGCAGCCAGCCTGTGTTCCAAAGTGGCTGTACCTTCTTATGTTCCCACCAGCAGGGTTCGAAGGCTCCAGGTTCCTGGGGGCTGGGGCCTCTGGGCCTAAGGGAGGACCCACCAAAGGGTCTGGGACCCGCTGACCCAAGTGAGTGGGCGGTGGGGGGGGGGGTCTGGAAGGAAGAGGGGTGTGCCTGCTGTGTGGGCACCTGCCGGGGGTACAGTTGCAATCCGTGCAAGGTGCTGTTTTCTGCACGACGCTGCAGTGACTTTCGAAGGCGCTGGACACGTCACATGGCGCGAAATCACTCTGTGAGAGGTGGTTCCCTTTCCGATCCTCTTTCAACGATCCTGATTCCATCGAGGGAAAAATCTTAGTGGGTGCTGACACGTTTCATGCCTTTCCAGCTTCGCGTTCCTTCTTCAGACGGTGCGTGTCTTCGGTGTAGCCCTCGGACAGACAACAGCACTGAGCCAGAACTCGGGGACTTTTGCGGGGGTGGGGGGGCGTTTGTTTTCACAATCAATCTCTATTTGTAGCAAGTGATGCTGATTTTCCACTGCCAGGGAGCCAGAAGATTTCTTTTAAAAATACGTGTATTTCTGTTAGCGAGTGGGTTTATTTAAAGACCAGGATGAAGTCGATTCCCAGAGTGGTACTCGAGAAGGTGATGGCAATGGAAGTCGGGAAAACCTTGTTCTGGGATGTAGGGCCTGATAATCACTGGTCTTGAGTGTTTCACAGAGGGAATCTCTTCCTGTCGTTTGTCCCCACTCCCCACCCCCCCGCCCCCCGCCCAGTTAAGGGGCGTGACTTGCCAACTCTCAAGTTAGCGAATCTGTATGGGCTGGGAACCCCAATGGAGAGATGCTGGGTTAGAGTTCTCCAAGAAGCAGAACCAACAGGATGTGTATATATAGAGAGAGATTTATTTTAAGGAATTGGCTTACGTAGTTATGGAGGCTGGTGGGTCCAAAGTCTGCAGGGTGGGCTGGCAGGCTGGAGACCCAGGGAGAGGAGATGCTGTAGTTCAAGTCCGAAGGCCGTCTACTGGCTGAATTCCTTCTTGCTTGGAGAAGGTCAGCCTTGTTCCAGTCATGCCTTCGCCTGATTGGATGAGGCCCACCCACATTAGAGAGGATAATCTGCTCTTCTCGAAGCCCACCAATGTAAATGTTAATCACACCCCAAAACACCCTCACAGAAATACGGTGGCTCAACCAAGTTGACACAGCTAAGGATCACAGCTGCTTTAGGGGAGGCAAGGCACATAGCATTATATAAAACAGAATCCCTTTTAAATCATTCCCTTCCAGCCTTCCAAGGAGAAAGTCTCAGTTTTGTGCCAAGTTGCCTTCAAACTTCCCAAACACTTGTGACATCCTGTTTCAGCAAGGAGACAGCAAGTTGGCTTGGGACCTGGCTTTCAGCGGCCCCGGTTTCTAGCTGGCATCTAGTAACATTGTTTTGTTTCCATTGTATTTCTTTTTCCCAACACCCTTGGTTAATGGCAGGCAACGAGGACTTTCCATTTGAGTCCTGGTACAAGGTTTCCTTTTATAAAGATGTAAGCTTAGGGGCGCCTGAGTGGCTCAGTCCGTGGAGCGGCCGACTTCGGCTCAGGTCATGATCTCACAGTTCGTGGGTTCGAGCCCCGCGTCGGGCTCTGGGCTGACAGCTCGGAGCCTGGAGCCCGCTTCAGATTCTGTGTCTCCCTCTGCCCTCCGCTGCCTGCACTCTGTCTCTCGCATTGTCTCAGAAATAAATAAACATTAAAAAAAATTTTTTTTATAAAGATGTAAGCTTAGAAAGTGAGGAACTCACTAGTACCAAGGGAATTACGGGACCCACCTGAAATTCCGAAGGTGGTACACAGGGGAAAGCGACGTAAGCATAGTGGGGCCGGTGCCCGAAACAGCCCCTCATGCTCCATGTTCCCTGAGCTGCCCGTTGCCATTTTTGACTTCTTTCCCCCCCAGGAGACCATGCTAGTGGTTGATTTCCATGTGGAGGGTCCCACCGGAGAGTGGTGGCAGTGGACAGGACGAGAGCACCCTGGCTCTGTGGGAAGGGCTGGCCTGGGGGCGGTGGTTCTGAGAAGCTCCTTGACCATGATAATGGTCGTGGTTGCTGGCTTGCATCCCAGCCGCTGCTCTAAGCACTCGTGCTGTAGTATCTCCTAGAAGTCCTAGAAGGTAGGTGTGCCATCCTCATCCCCGTTTTACCAGTGGGGAAACTGAGGCACAGAGAGGTTACACTGCTAGGCTCCAGTCCAGTCAGTCTGGCGCTGTTTTCTTGCATATTTTGCCCCCGTTACCTCCTGTTCATCTTCTCCCCTCCGTCCACCTCCCCGTGTTAACTCCCCTGGAGGTGTGGGCCCGGCTTTCCTGGTCTGGGGGCTCCTCGGCCAGGCTACGTTGTAGGAAGCGATTCCTGGTCCCTGACTTGGCGGCACAACGCGTGTACAGAAATGCCAACTCTTGTCACTTAGGAAAGGTGACGGGCTGTTAACGTGAATGCCTCCGATCTCCCGGGGATTACTTGAAAGTCACTAGTACAGAGTGTTCTGTGAAGGCAAAAACATTCCCAGCCTAATGGCCGTGAGGATGGGGTGACGCCCCGAATCTGACGCCGGCTTCGGCCCCGGCTGCCTAATCCAGTTCCACCTCCCTGCCACGCTGACGTGCTGCATGCCTGCAGGGACACCAGCAGCCCTCTCTGGGCTGGGGTGTGGGTCTGCTGGGTGGCATAATGCCAAGGAGCTCCTTGGATGCCAGCAGCCGGCGGTGAGATCTTTAATTGAGGGGCTCAGGCAGCAGTCATGGGCAGGATGACAGTTACTAGGTCTTCTGCAAAAGCTGCCCAAGCCAGCAGACGTTCAGCAAATAATTGCCGCGCAACCTTGAGCTCTGGGGATATGATGAGCGAGACATTGTCTCTGCCCCTTGAGGACCGAATCTGATAAAGCAGTGTTTCCACTGTAGCAGTTAGCTTCTGCTGTGTAACAAACCACTCTGAAACGTAGTGGCATAAAACGGAAACTGTTCACAGGGAAACCTCGCTTCACGAGCGCAGAGCGTTGCGGAAACGTGCTTGTCCAAAGCGCTTGCGTACCAAGGCGAATTTCGGGAACGTTGGCTCGGTTGCGATCATGTGACATTTGCTATCGCCTACTGCTCGTATTGCGAGACATCGCTCGTTTATCAAGTTGAAATTTATTAGAAACGTTTGCTTGTCTTGCGGAACACTCGCTGAACACGTGACTCGCGATCCAAGGTTGTACCGGGTTTAGTTCGTGATTCTGCAGGTGGGTGGTGTGGGCTGGGCTCGGCTGGGCGCTCTCTTGGGTCTGTGGTCAGCTGGTGGGTCAGCTGGGGGCTGGCTGGTCGAGCGTGGTCTTTGCCGGAAAGGCTGATCTCTGCCCCGTCCAGTCTCCTGCCCTCCAGCTTGTTCATGTGGTAGCTGAGCAGAGAGAGAGAGAGGAAGTACGTGAGGTCTCGGGAGGCCCCCGCTCCGCACTGGCCACTGCGTCCCTTCCACTGCCTTTTCTTGATAGAAGAAATCACAGGGGCAGCCAGGGTTCAGTGGGTGGGGAAATAGATTCCACCTCTTAAAGGGAGGAGACGAGTTGCAAAAATTTTGTTAAAATCGTGTGTGCTTCTGAACATGAGGGATGTTGGTCTGCCTTTTTATATTCTTGTGATGTCTTGCCTGGTTTTGGAATTGGGGTAATTCAGGCCTCCAAGGATGAGTGTTGGGGGGGGATGTCGGAGGTGTGGGGGGGCGGGTTCCCTCTTCTTTGGTTTCATTCAGTTGGTGTTATCCTTTCTTGAGTGTTTGGCAGAATTCACGAGGGAAGCCATCTAGGCCCGGAGTTTTATCTTTGGGAAGGGGCTCCAGGCCCTTGATAAATATTTCTTCTTCCTTCTGGTAGCAAACTTGAAAAGAAAAGTCTAGGTCTGGTTCTTTTTCTTAGCTGTTCAGCTCCTTGAACTCTGTCTCGTTCAGTCATTCCCTCCGTACCTATTTACTGAGCACCATCGACAAAGCCGGCACTATTCTAAGTGCTGGGAGGGCTGCACCACACAGAAGGTCCCTGACACCGTCACGGAGGAGAGCAAGAACGCCCAGGTAAGCAGGTGCATTGTGGCATCAGGCCGCGGCAGATGCCGTGGGAGAAGGATAAAGAAGGGCTATAATGTACGTCACTAAGATTGTCCTCAGCAAGTTTGCCTGTCTCTTCTTTTTTTAACGTCTATTTTATTTTTGAGAGAGAGCGAGAGCGTGAGCAGGGAAGGGGCAAAGAGAGAGGGAGACAGAGAATCCGAAGCAGGCTCCAGGCTCCGAGCTGTCGGCACAAAGCCCGACGCGGGGCTCGAACCCATGAACCGCAAGATCATGACCCCAGCCAAGGTCGGACGCTTTACCGACTGAGCCACCCAGGCGCCTGGACGCCTTCTTTTCTAAGGTCTCCTCTCTCAGCCTCTGTTTCTGGGTCCCACTGTCCGCTCTTGGTTTTCTCCGCACCCTGTGCTCACCACCCCCTCCTCCTCCGTCCCCTCCCCTGGCCCAGTGCTTTCTCCACGTGGGCTCCGTGTCCCACCTGCCCACCCACCACACCGGCGGGTTCTGCTAGGTGCTCCTGTTCTCTCCTGAGAGAAGGTCCCACCCGTATTCCCACCACCTGGCCACATGTCCACATCGTTCCCAGACTTGGCTAAACGTGCTGGGCCGTTGCCCTCGCCCTATAGACGTGCTCCTCCCGCTCGGACCCGCGTGCATCAGCATGCTCAAGCTGGGGGCCCCCCACCCCTCAGCTGGTGCTCACCGGCCTGTTGCTGCCTCGGTCCAGACCCTTGTTCCCCACCAGGGATCTACCCCAAAGGTGTCAGCCCTTGGTCTGCTTCTAACCCACCCTCTGACTTCCAGAGGCAGATCTTGGTACTTTCCTCCTTAAGGGGCGCCTGGGTGGCTCAGTCCCTTAAGCGTCCGACTTGGGCTCAGGTCATGATCTCGCGGTTCGCGAGTTCGAGCCCCGCGTCGGGCTCTGTGCTGACAGCTCGGAGCCTGGAGCCTGCTTCGGATTCTGTGTCTCCCTCTCTCTGCCCCTCCCCTGCTCATGCTCTGTCTCTGTGTCTCTTTCAAAAAATAAATAAACATTAAAAAAAAAAAAAACCCAAACAGTCTTCCTCACTTCCTGCTTTACTCATTTGTGTATCACCAGGGCCCGGTTTATGGGGGGCGCTCAGTAAATGCTCATTTACTCAGGAGCAGGGGACGCCTGGGTGGCTCAGTCAGTTAAGCGTCGGAGTTCGAGTCCCGTGTCGGGCTCTGTCCCGAGAGCTCAGAGCCTGGAGCCTGTTTCAGATTCTGTGTCTCCCTCTCTCTCTGCCCCTTCCCCTTCTTTTGCTCTGTCTCTCTCTGGAAAATAAATAAACATTAAAACAATTTTTTTAAAAAACAAACAAGTAAATAAAAGCAGTGAGCAGTAGGCTAGACTCTGAGCCTGCTTCTGCCACCTGCTAATTTGATGGTATGAACAAATCCTCTCATTTTGACTTCTAGCCAGCAAAGGGGATCCTAGCTCTTGCCCATCTGTGTGACGGGGCTGTCACCTCCCTGACAAAAGGAAAAGGAAATTCAGATTTAGGGTGGGCAACGTTGTAGTTTCTCTAGTGCTGGGTTGCCTAGGTTCAAGTCCCAGACCCAGCCTTTACTGGCTGTGTGACCCTGGGGACGTCGCTTCACTTCTCTGAGCCTTTCCTTCGCCTCTAAAAGGAGGCTAATTGTAGCACCTACGTCATGGTGTTTTGTGACGAATGAGTGAGAGCCCAGAACAGTGCCTAGCACACGGTAGGCACCGAATGTCGCCTGCCACCATTGTTGACGTCGGACTGAGAGACTCAGGCCTGCGCAGGCAGGATCGTCCTCGGCGGCTTCTGCCCTGGAGCACCGCCGAATCCCCGTGTCCCGTGTGTGGCCGTGTCTGCCCCAAGCCCAGTGCTGGCTCCGTGCCCGGAAGCCCCAGCGCGGTGAGAGCAAAGCCGGGCCGCCCAGGGCAAAGGGGCTTCTGCCAGCATCAGGGCATCTCGGACGCCTGGATATTCCAGTGTGGCTGGTGTCCAGATACCAGGGCGGGAGGCCGAGCTGACCTCTGCCTTCCTGCAAACGGAGGCCAAAGCCACCGTCCCCTCCGAGTGCCGCGGGTGCTGGGAGGGGCCTGGGCTCCAGCCAGCTGGCCCGCCAGCTCCGGCGCGGGCCTCGGAGCCCCTGTGGCGGCACGGTGTCCCCCGGGCTTCAGTGCCCAGAGCGTCCTGGGCCTGTCCAGCCCGGGCTGTGGGTGGAGCGCTTCGGGGCCGAGGGAACACCACCCCCCCCGCCCTGGACCTCCAGACGCCAAGCAGCCCAGGTCTGTTTTGCAAAGCTCCACACCTCAGGGCTGACCTCCTGCCCACAGTTCCTGGAACGGCGCCAACTCAGGCTGAGAACGGGCCTTGGTTTAAATTGTAGGAAGGACTCCGGGGGTGGGCTGAGTGGTCGTCTCAGCAGCGCGCCCTGTCCCGGCGGGAAGCTGGCCGGCTCTCTCTCTTGCTCCCCAGCACGTAAGGGAGCACATGCCAAAGCCGCTTCCTTTTAGGGGCTGCAGGGGTGGGGGGTGGGGGTGTCTCTCTAGGAAGGGGAGGCGAGGAGGGACCTTAACCTTCTTTTCACCTGTAAGGCCTTATGGTGATGTCCCAGCATCAGCGGCAAGCCAAATGGTGCTTCTGGCAGAGGGAGGGCCGGTGAGTCACCAGCAGGACTTTGTCCCCACCCAGGGCCAGACGTGCAGTGCGTGAACACACACACACACACACACACACACACACACACACACACACACTTCAAGCAAATATCCGACCAAGGCACAAAAGCAGGACAGCCTCTCTACTAAAGAGCCAGTGACGAGCTACCAATCCTCGGTGTGTCCTGTTTGTTGTCTGAGGTCTGGCTGGGCATTTCTGGGAGCGCCGTCCCTCATCCCGTCGGCCATCAGAACTTAAAACTCCCTGAGCCGCCAGTCCTCCTTCGTGTGCCCGGATTCTCCATAGCCCGCCCCCTCCCCCACACTGGCTCTGGTTCTGACGTCCGGAGGATGCTGGCCCCCTGAAAGCCATTCGCTGCTCTTCCTACCCCTTTACGGATTCTTTCTCTTGCAAATAATTCTTTTGACTCTGCAGTTCTAATACCCTGGGATGTCTGTTATTTTATGTGATTATTTTGGTGGGTATTTTATAGCACGGAGAGCATTTAGGCCGTCAATCTGGAGATCCTTTCGCGTGGTTCCTACTGTGCACCAAAATCAAGGCTGTAGAGTGTCTGTGGGACCCACCTGAGTTTCTGGGTGGAAAGGGGGTGCATTGGGATACATTTTGAAAACAGGACTGAGTCCGTGTAGTGTCTGGGGGAGTGTTTTTAGTGATCAACGAGAAGCCTTATCCAAAATCCAGACCAGTCTCCAAGTAGATCAATAAAGACAGCGTTCGATTCAGTGGGACCAGTGAGTGAGCCAATAGGATCAAAAATGCCAGAAACACTTTTTTTTTTAATGTTTATTTTTGGGAGAGAGAGGGACAGAGCATGAGTGGGGGAGGGGCAGAGAGAGACGGAGACCTAGAATCCAAAGCAGGCTCCAGGCTCCAAGCTGTCGCCACAGAGCCCCACACAGGGCTGGAACTGAGGAATGGCGAGATCGTGGCCTGAGCCGAAGTCGGACGCTTAACAACTGAGCCACCCAGGCGCCCCTAAAGTGTATTTCTGGTTTTTTTTTTAAGTTTTATTTATTTATTTTGAGAGAGAGAGAGAGAGAGCAAGCACACAGGGGAGGAGCAGAGAGAGAGGGAGAGAGAATCCCAAGCAGGCTCCACACTGTCAGTGCTGAGCCCAAGGTGGGGCACGATCCCATGACCTTGGGTTTGTGACCTGAGCTGAAATCAAGAGTCAGACGCTGAACTGACTGAGCCACCCAGGCGCCCCTAGAACGTATTTCTTAATCAGACCCTCTCTAATAAGCCCCGTCCTATCCCAGCCGTAGCTAATGGGCCTGTGCAGACACATGCTGCCTCCCCAGATCCCTCCCGCCTGCTGCAAAGATTGAAGGAAGTCCCACCAAAGGTCAAGGATGCAGGGATGGATGGCTTGACGCTTCCTGAGCCCTGTCACCCGATGTTAACTAGGCTGCCGTGTGATTTCCATTAGGCCCTAACCACGTGAGCGGGGAGGAGGGCAGCAGAAAATGTCCTGGAGCCCGAGGTGGAAAACAGGGGGTTGGAGTCCCAGCTCTGCCCAACTTTGGCAAATCACCTGCAGCCTTTGTGAGCCTCAGTCTTTCATCTGTAAAGTGGGGATAATGATACCTTGCCCTGCCGGCTTCACAGGGCTGACATGAAGGTCCGACACAAGACACGCCGTGTAAACTGCAGCGCGACCTTTAATCATGAAGAATCACGTGGGGTGACCCCTCGGCGCACCCTCTCCCTGGGGACCTGCTGGACCTCCTCCCTGTCTTGGGGGCACGCGTGCATTCCTGTGCGCTGTCGCGGTCAGGGGCAAGTTCGCTAGTCCTCCCTGAAGAATGCCCGTCTTTCTTGTCATGTGGCAACAGCAGCTGGCAGAGGGCAGAGGAGGCCGGGGCTGGGAGAGAGGGCCTGGCTGGGTCGAATACCCCACGAGGGACGTCTCACCACGGGCTCGTAACTGTAACAGTGTTCTGCAATAGAAGACTCAGAATGGTAAACATTTGGCGAGAACTAAAGATAACAGACAGAGCCCCCGAGGGGTGGAAGAGGCAACTAGTAACGCCAAGGAAAAGAAGGGTTCTTCAAGGGAAAAAAATGCAGTCAAAGCACACTGTTTGTCTCTGTAGTTGACAACAGCTACGTGGTCAAAAGGTCAAGGTCGATGATTGGCCTATGGCAAGACTGTATGGAGACGGAGAGAGTGGGCAGGTGGGGGGCGACGGTGGTAAAGAGACTCTCCCCTGGGCAGGAAGCCGATGTTTATTTACAGTAGATGAATCAGGCGGGGAGGCTCCTGGCTTGACTCGGTCCGTGGAGCCCGAGACTCTTATCTCGGGGCCCGTGAGTTCAAGCCCCCAGGTTGGGTGCAGAGATTACTTAAAAACTAAAATCTTTAAAAAAAAATCCCCAAAAACAAATACAGTAGGTGAATCAGGAAATAGAAGTGCATATGGAAACATGGAACCCTGGGGAAAAACACAGCTGAAGGGGTTAAAAGTGACTGCTTCCGGAGACCGGGAGCAGGGCAGGGCAGAGGCTGTGGTTTTTCATCACACGCCTTTGATCCTATTATCTTTTGTGTTTTTTTTTTTTCCTTGTCATCACCTGTATTATATAGATCAAAACATATTTTTTGAGAAGCTGTGCAAGTGCTAAGACTTTGATTTCTAGACTGGGACTTGAAAAGCTCACCCGTACAGCCTCCCTGCCCTCCTGCCTGGTGAAAGCCATGCTGGCACGTGGCAGAGGCTACTGGAAAATGCTTGTGGACATTGGAAACCTGTCTCCCGTCCTCCAAGGGGTCTCCCACTGAGCTCACGAGGGCACCTGGAGTGGGGGCCAGGACACCCTCCAGACCTGACCTTGCTCCTGCTTCCCTGTGGGATCGGAGCAAGCCGGAGCATGGCCTCTGTTCCTGGTCTCGGTTCCTGCCTCTGGGCGATCAGGGCTTTGAGTTTTCTGAGAACATTCATAGTTATGCATTTTTAGAACTACAAATGATAGCAGATAGCTTGCCGTGCACCGGGCACAGCCATGAACAGATAGATAATAGATAGATAGACAGATAGATAATAAACAAGTGAACAAAATGAGGTACGCTGAGGCCATGAAAGTCCTCGGAAGAAAATGAACCGGGGGACAGGATAGACAGCACCAGAGGGGGCGTAGGTGTTCATCGGGTGATCTGGGAGCTTCCCTGAGGATGGGCTGTGGGAATTGAGACCTAGACAATGCGAGGGAGAGCCAGCTGAGGGCAGAAAGGAAGGTGTCCTCCAGGGAACTCTCCTCCAGAAAAATGAGACCAGGCCAGCCCGGTAGAGCACTGAAGGCCGCAAGAATAGGGAAAGCAAGAGGCATCGGCATTCAGTAGGGCATTTTTTGGAGGGAAAATAAATCTCTGTGAATGGCAAGGATAAATTAGGTGCCACCTTGGGTTTGGTGGGCTGGCCTTCATGCAGCCCCCAGCCCCGGGGGGTTTGGCTGTCCTTCAGTATCTCCAGAGAGGGTGCACGGAGACCCCGTGCCGGGGTGAAAGATGGGTGCGTGTCACGAGGAGAGCACCGCTGGGAAGGGAGGGCCCAGGGGATGCCAGAGGCTGGTCTGTGCTGGCCAGAATTACACTCCCCGGGGAACTAAGGGTGGTAATAAGTCAAAGACGTGGCATCGAGGCTTCTGCCCCCACACGGGACTCTGCACAGCTGTGGGTCCAGTAGGTCAACTTTGAAGATGGAGTATGGCACAGCACTAAGTGTCCAGTATGGTCAACTGAGCCAAAAAAATTAACAGTAAAATCCACTACCTGCACGTACCCTTTGACGCAGCACCCCCACTTCTAGGACTCTGCGGAGAGCAGCGTAAGGGGGCTCCCGGCTGGCTCAGTTGGTGGAGACTGCACCCCTGCATCTCAGGGTTGTGTGAGCCCCACGCCGGGTATAGAGATCGCTTAAAAATAAAATATTAAAAAGAAAAGGAAATAAGTGTAAGTATATCTCTGGGCAGTCCGGCGTGAAATAGCAGGACGTCCGGAAAGGACCTGAATGGCCGTCAGCAAGGAACCAGTTGAGCAGACTGGCTTCAGCCACACAGCCCAACACCAGGCGGCCATGCCAACGACGAGGTGGAATCCTGTGCGCCCGAAGAGAATGATTAGTGGTGGGAAAACCAGGCTGGAGAATGGGCTCCCGACTCCACACCCGGTTCCCCCCTCGGTGAAGGGAAAGCGAGGCTCGAGGCGAGCAGACATTTCCGCTCCCCTGGGTAGGGAGGAGGTGTGCGGAAGAGCAAAGCACCGCGCAGCGCGCCCTGAGCTCCACCAATCCGGAAGGTGGGCGCTGGATGCCCCCTCCAATCAGGAGCGGAGGAGCGGGTGAGGGGCGGAGCAGGAGGCCGGAAGTGTCACCCAGGTGCAACTCCCTCCACACGGAAACCGGAAGAGTGTGGAATAAGTGTTCCCACGTAACTATTTATGGAAGGACACAGAGGAAAATGGGAAGAGGGGTTCCCTGAAGGAGAGGAAGTAGGAGCCTGGCCTCAGAGATAGTGGTAAAGGGACCCTTGACGTAAAGGTGCAGGAGTGAAGGGCCCTTCGTTAAAGGTTTCTGGGATCTCTCCTACTTACGAATGGTTTCTTCCAAAGCCTGTGGTGAGGTCACTTGCCGTGTCAGGTCCACAAGTTCTTTTTGTCCCATTTTGCTTTCATGGGAGATCCAGACATCATCGTGGGGGAACACTAAGTAGGTTGCATTTACTTCTCTATTTCCTAATTTTCCTGGACACCTAACAGTTCAAACCAATCTGTAGCCACCCTTGTTTGCCCCTAGATCTTTGTCTTACACTGGACTCAAGACATTTTGTAAAAACTTAGCGTCTTCTCTGCGGGAGCTCCTTCATAATGTCTGGAATTCCAACCGAACTCACTCCCAAGTGTTAAAGCAGTGCCTTCCAGACATTAGGCGTTCTAGAACCACCCTCAGGCTTTTTGCTAACACTGAAGACTTCCCATCCTTTTATTTACATAATATTTTTCTTAAATGATTCACTTTTGAAACTTCAGATTTGTTTTGGGGCGCCTGGGTGGCTCAGTCAGTTAAGCTTCTGACTCTGGGGATGGGCTCAGGTCACCATCTCACAGCCCATGGGATAAAACCCTGCCTCAGGCTCCATGCTGATGGTGCGGAGCCTGCTTGAGGTTCTCTCTCTCTCCCTCTCTGCTTCTCTCTCTCTCTCTCTCCCTGTCTCTCAAAATAAACTTTTTTTTTAAGAAACTTCAAATTTGTTTTAAAAGGATATTTCATATTACTACTGTAAGTAGTGTTACTTATGAAAAGAACCTTTTAAATTCTTAAATTCTGGCTACACTCTATGACCTACCCGAAGTTCTGCTTATTCTTTTTGTAAAAAAAAAATGGCAAGTGTTTGAGACAGGCTAACACCAAACTGGGTCTTTTTCCTTGGTGGACTCAGAAGGATTGGATGGGGACTTTCTTACTTCGTGGTTCAGTGTTATTTAATGCCCTATCAATCAACGTATCAACCCAAACCATGCCCTACAGCATTTGAATTCCACACTTCGGAGAAACCAGAGTTAGAGCCTTTCTCCCCTCTTCTGGAAAGTTTTAGTTATGTGTCCATATGCTTTTGTGTCATCTGAACTGGATAATATATTAAGTCCATTATCCCCTGGCATTTATGGCCCTGCCTGATTAGGTTGGCTTTTTGGTAAGGGTCAGAAACACATCTGTTTGGAGGCAGCCTACGATGGCAGCTAAAAATGATGCAGGCGTAAACAAAGGAGTATTTGTCCTTTTAACAAGAATTGGAAGAATTTCTGAGCTGGTTCACGGATTCTTCCCGAGCGATGATGCGCAGAATCGCCGCCGGGACCGCGCAGGCCGAACTCTGGAGCCGCGGCTCCTGGCTCATTGTTAGGGAGTCCTAGGTCTTGGGGAGTCCCCCCGTGTGAGCCCATGAGCCCCTGCCCCCCATGAGGGAATGATGAGTCCCGTGAGTGAGAGAGCATGGTCAGAAAAGACAAGCCCCCCGGGTACGAATGCCTTTGGTGCTTTTGAGCAGCTCTCCAGTATCACTTTAATCCACTTGCTACAACCCTAGCTCTTGGGCAAGAGTTCCAATTTCACTTGGCTGTCGCTTCCTATGGTGGAGTATGCAGACTGTCCAGCCAGAGTAAAAAAGTTTAGCCTGAGATCTCAGTGGTTTAACATCCAAAGGCTTCTTCGTCAATCACAGTATCTGTCCAAAGCGTGAGGCTTCAACGAGCGGTGGCTGCACCATCCCGGCCACTTCATGGGGGAGGGATGTGGGAGGACGCACACCTCCTCTTCAGCCCGGAAATGCGCGCCAGGGTTGCTTACAGCCCATTGGCCAGAGTTAGTCATAAAGCTCCAACCTAACTGCAAAGGAGGCTGGGAAATGTAGTCCTGTCAGGCCCACAGGAAAATGAATCCGTCCCGGCTGTCTACCATCCACCATGTTTCCATTTTGTGGTTAGATGTTCACATAGGGATGGATGTTAAGAGGAGGGGTGTTTGAGTGGGGATTAATTTTATAAATGGTCAGATCGTTAGGAAATATGTTCGCGTCGGGATCACTTTGGCTCTGTTAAGCACCATTGCTGTGATCATGAATACTCAGATCTCCAGCTTCCTGGGAGCTGTGAGCCTCCCAGGGCATTGCCACCATTGCCTGGTGGGTGGGGGATCAGGGAACAGCATTTTGGCACACATAGAGCCGCTCGTTCCTGCGCCGGCGCCCATAGTGTGCTGCTTTGAAGAGGTGCGCGCTTTTCTGAATTAGCGATTTTAATCGGTCCTCACCCGACTTCCTCCACAAGGGATATTTGGCATTTGGATGCAACACGGAGCAGCTCCTCATGCCAGACTTAAGTCTATACAGGGAAGGAAAGATGAGAGAAGAGCTGGGTTTTGGTTTTTTTTTTAACTTTTTAATGTTTATTTATTTTTGAGAGAGAGAGAGAGCACAGGCAGGGGAGGGGCGGAGAGAGAGGGAGACACAGAATCCGAAGCAGGCTCTGGGCTCTGAGCTGTCAGCGCAGAGCCCGACGCAGGGCTCAAACTCACAAACCGCGAGATCACGACCTGAGCCGAAGGCAGACACTTAACCTAGTGAGCCAGCCAGGCACCCTGAGAAGAGCTGTTTTTGATTTGCTAAAACCCCCACTAAAAACTGACTGTTTTTTGCTTAATTTTGCTCTGCCATTGACACGTGTATTTCTCTCTCTCTCTCGCCCCCTTTAGCATCTCTCTCTCTTCCTCTGGACTTTAAACGCAATCCCTCGCCCCTCCGTGCCCTGTGAAAATGTTGGTGCTCCTGGCTTTCATCATCGTCTTCCACATCACCTCTGCAGCGTTGCTGTTCATCGCCACCATTGACAATGTAAGTTCCCTTTCTTTCCGACCGTCCCAGATCCCAGAGCCCCCGGATCCTACAGTCTGTAGAAGCAGGATTGAGAAGTTGCCCAAGGCGATTAGGATACGGGCTTGTCCTCCCCCGTGAGACATGCCCCTCTCAGCTCAGGCCTCGGGGCTCGGCCAAGTGTGGAGGTTCAGAGCATCTCACGGTTAGGTCTGGGTGCACAGGCACCTGGATCTTCTTGTCCCTGATCCCCCACATGCCTGGTGTGATGCCTTGGGTGTAGGAAGCTCTTTCCTTGAATTCACTTGAATTCATCCCTCCTCTGGGTAAATTTCTTAACCTCCACACTGTGCCATTCCGGGGCCGGACCATTCTTTGCTGTGGGGCCGTCCTGTGTCATGTAGGGTACTTAGCAGTATCTTTGGTCTCCACCCACTAGATGCTATTTTGTGACAACCAAAAACGTCCTCAGACATTGCCAAATGTCCCCAGGCGGGCAAAACCACCCTCAGTGGAGGCCCACAGCCCTAGATCCCCCAGGTGACCCATCCCAGGTGATTTCTGCCCCTCCTGCCTTTAACACCTTACAAGTCAGGAACCCTGTTGCTAGACCCCCCCCCCCCCCCCCCAGTTATGCCTTCCCTGGCAGAGCTCATGCTTGGAACTTTCCTGCTGCCCGTGCTCCCGGAAACATTGAACTCTTACTTTCATATCCAGCCTGCGGCCGTGTAGCAGGGATGCATTTGAGAAACAACCCATCGGTAAAGACTAATGGGTCTCCTAGCAGGAAATGAAGCTTGGTACCAGAGGTCCTCCTGGCCCGCACTTAGCCCCACAGGCCTGGCTTCCATCCTGATCGTTTCAAACTCAGAAGCATTTGGAGTCAGAACACGGCTCAGCAAGCCTCGGCTGCGCCTTCCGCGTGGCCACCAATGCTGCCGACATCGAGGACTCCTGTTGATCGATCATCATATGGGAACCTAGATTATCACACCGCCTGCCCCTTAGCGCTCACCCTGGCCAGGTCCTGCGCTAGGTCCTTATACATGAACCCACGCATTTGGTCCTTACCTCAAGCCTACGAGACGGGTCCTCTTCTGACACGGTTTTATGATGCGGGAGTTGGGCCTCCGGGCAGTTGGACACCTGTGCTCGGCTCACCTGCAGTCAGTGGCGGGACCGGGATTGGAGCCCTTCCTGACCCTGGATCCTGGAAGGGAGGTGATCGCAGTGATCAGTCTGGGTTCCAGAAGGGTCTCGAGGAGTTGCTCTGCGGGGCCAGGGCAGAGATCACAGTGATGCTGTGGCTTAAAGGGTTTGGGCCTCTGTGACATAAATGGTAGTGAGTGTTCTTTTAGAATCCCCTTTCTCTGTGCTTTGCAACTTCCCCTTTGAGATCCTGAAAGGGTCGCCGACGTCATGAGAGGGATAGACAGACATGAGGGGCAGAAGAGCCCTCAGCCACAGCACCAGCTAGTCCTTTGGGGCACCGTGGGTATTTGTAGTGCCGTGGCACTTACCAAGAAGACATGGACAGGCTTTTTTTGGCCAGTTGGTAAGTCACGGTGTTCATTATGAGTTAGGAATTACTCTTGGCACGTAGCTGGCACATGGGAGCTCGGTGAATGTTTGATGACTGGACAGATAGGAGAGGGGGATTCCAGTCTTTGGATGGATAGAAGACAGAAGAAGGGCCCAGTGGGGGCAGGGAGCTGTAGAAGGCACAGAGAGGAAGAAAGCATTTGGACCGAAAGCAGAATTTGGCCTGCTCGTCTCCTCCACAACAGCCTTTGCCCCCGGATTTCAGCCTTTCTGGCTGCCCCCTGACGTCGCCCCTATAGTTCGTGTGGATTTGCCGCTATGAGCTCTTGTTATTGCCACATGAGCCTCATTCGCTGCTGAAAAGCAGCCCAACAGCACGGACCTCGCTTGGGAGCCTGTCGGACGTGCAGAATCCCAGCCCCACCCCAGACCTCTCAAATCAGAATCTGCAGTTTTCTAATTTTTTTTAAATGTTTACTTATTTTTTCGAGAGAAAGACAGAGCGTGAGCACAGGAGGGACACAGAGAGAGGGAGACCCAAAATCTGAAGCAGGCTCCAGGCTCTGAGCTGTCAGCACGGAGCCCGACGTGGGGCTGGAACCCACGAACTGTGAGATCATGACCTGAGCCGAAGTCGGACACTCAACCCACTGAGCCACTCAGGCACCCCCAGAATCTGCATTTTAACCAGATTCCCAGGGGCCCCACATGCACCCTGCAGACTGAGAAGTGCTGGTCCCGTCCCGAATATTTGTTTCCCGCTGTGCCTCGCACCTGGGTAGAAGTCAATGCTTTCGTGATTAACCAACCGCCCTTCCCTGTGTTTCTGCTTTGTGTTCCAGGCCTGGTGGGTAGGAGAAGAGTTTTTTGCAGACGTCTGGAGAGTGTGCGTCAACAACACAAATTGTACAGAAATCGATGCCAGCTATAAGGGTGAGTGCGAAGCCGATACAGAAACACCGAGCGAGAAAGGAACGCTCAGGCGGAGGGCTCCCCTGTTCGCCGCTTTCATACCCTCTCCTGTGCTCTCAGGGTACTTGGAAAGGGCTGGCCCAGTGCTCCGTGCAGGCCAGAGACAGGAGGGGTGTGCAGAAACCAGCTAAGCCGCCCCCCCTCCGCCGCCCCGGTTCTTGGCCAATCAGAGCTTCCGTTTCTCGCGAGCTGTCAGGCCACTTTTCCCGGTTTGGGCACAGCCACCTTCTCCCGTGTCCTCACAAGGCGGAGAGCAGAGAGCCCAGAGCCCAACAAGCTGCCGGGTGTCTTCAGTAAGGCATCCTGCTCATGAGGGCTCCGCCCTCACGGCCCGATTCCCTCCTAGAGGTCCCACGTCCGAACGCCATCCCATCGGGGGTTAGGATTTCAATAGAGGAGTTTGGGGGAGGCATAGTCAGCCCACAGCAGCCCCAAACTGCACCATCCCTGGTTCACCCCGAACTGTGAGATCGTGACCTGAGCCGAAGTCAGACGCTCAACCAACTGAGCCACCCAGGTGCCCCCTGGATTTTTATGCTTCATAGAGCTGTAATTTACAAATCAGAAACTGCATACTTCTTAAGGGCTCAGTTCAAAGAGTTTTCCCAATGCTATATACGCCCGTGCAAGAGAGAGAACTTTCCCATCACCCTAGAAAGTTCCCTTGGGCCCCTTTCCACTCGTTTCCCGCCAGCCCCGTCCCGAGGGCAACCACTTCTGACTTGTGTCACTATAGTTCCCTCTGCCTGTTGGGACTTGATACAAATGGAGTCGTACAGTGTGTATTCGTGGGCGGGGGGCGGGGGCGGGCTTCTTTCCTCACCGCAAGGAATGGGGTGAGGGCTCGGGTGCTCTGTGGATGGCACTCCTGATGTACAGCCAGGAGGGACCGTGAGCCACTGCTCTAAGCATTTCATTAGATACTTCCAAATTGGGGCGCCCGGGTGTCTCCGTCAGTTAAGCATCCGACTTCAGCTCAGGCCCTGATCTCACAGTTTATGGGTTCAAGCCCGGCCACGGGCTCTTTGCCGTCGGCATGGAGCTTGCTTGGGTTCCTCTGTCTCCTTCTCTCTCTGCCCTTCCCCGACTTGTTCTTTCTCTCGAAGGAAATAAACTTAAAAAAAAAAAAGTACTTACAAACTATGCTTTCCTCCAGTCAGTTTCAGGCAAAACTGGGGAAAAAGAAGAAGGTTTGTCGTTAGGTTTTCCCGTGCAACTTTGGCCACCGTCCCCTCACCCGTGTTAGCTGCATCCTGGTGATGACGTTCAGCCCTTATGCGGGACTTCCTGCTTGCAGTGCCCCCTAAAATCCTTACATGGATGGATTCCTTCTGCTTGCCCTGCCTGAAGGCGGGGGGCGGGGGGGAAGCTGGGAACCACGCAGGTGGCTCCAGCCTGTGCCCTTGATCCCTTGTCTACACTGGCAGTGTGTAGCTTCCGCTGTGTCCTTCCGTGCGATGCCCTCCATCCAAGGCCAGCTCTTCTCTCTGCTGGGACTTCCTTCTGCCGAGCCTGGCTCTCCAAGGCTGATCCGAGAACCCTCCCTTTCTCTTCTCCTAAGTAGCAGTCATAAGGCTGATTCCCTTATAGTTAGGGGGTATTCAGTAGTCAGTTCTCAGAGCACTTTCTGAAGGTCCCTTGGGCCCGTGAGCCCCATGTCCCCAAGAATCCCTCTGGAGGCCTGTAGGACGTCGGGGATCATGTGGTCCAGTGCACAGATGGACACCGAGGGGGAGGGGATGCTGGGAGGACACCTGGCCGCTCTTGTGCTCGCAGTGTGCAAATGTCCGTTTACCTCCTGTCGTCCTCACTCGGGAGCTGCCACTGTCACTGTGGCCCCGGGAGTCTGCGGTCCTCGGTCACGCTCTCTCGCCCTCTCCCCGCAGATTATTCCACGGTGCAGGCGGTCCAGGCCACCATGATCCTGTCCACCATTCTCTGCTGCATCGCCTTCCTGATCTTCGTGCTCCAGCTCTTTCGCCTCAAGCAGGGAGAGAGGTTCGTGTTAACCTCCATCATCCAGCTCATGTCATGTAAGTAGAGCAACGGGCTTCCTGTCATAAGCACTCCCCTCCTGGGAGCTCCCCTCTCTACTGCACCATGACTAGGAGCCAGGAGCGGCGGCAGGTGAGGTCTGAGAGAGGAGAAGCCGGCCGCCACGCTGCGGCGGAACCTTCTCTACGTCAGAGTCTGGGATTTAGTTGGGGGGTCAGGGCAGGCGTCCCCAGGACATGAAGTCTGAGCTGGGATCTGTAGGATAAGTAGGAGTTGGCGTCTAGAACGTGCTGTCTTGATACTGAGGGGAGAGGCAAAGGTTCCCCCAGGGAAGATGCCGCTAATGTCTGTGTGTGCTGGTGATTCGGTCAGGATGGCTTTTGGCTTCAAGTAAGAAAGAAATCCAATAAACAAGGGCTTCAGCCACAAAGACCTTTACTTTTTTTATATGACAAAGAGCTTGAAGGTGGAAGGAGCCATTGTTGGCCTGGCAGCTCAGCAGCATCAAGAGCTTCCACTCGGTTCTTTGATGCTTTTCATCTTCAGAGTGTCAGTGATGACTTCCTCATGGCCCCCAAAAGGCTGCTGCAGCTCCAGACATTCATCCTAACCTCACAGTATCTAAAGCAGTAACAGGGGAAAGTACAGCAACAGAAGACGCATTCTCCTCCCTATCTGTCTCTTTGCAGGGAGTACTATTTTTCACTGAAGGCTTTTTCTGCGGCCAGAACTGGGGCACATATGGGTCCATAAAGTATAGCAAGTAAACAGGAATAGGACTGCTGGGTGGGGGAGGGGAGGGGGAGATGGTTGGCAAACGGTGGTCCACGGGCCAAATCTGGCTCACTGCCTGTTTTTTTCTTTTTTAAATGCTCATTCATTTTTGAGAGAGAAAGAGAGAGTGTGTGAGCGGGGGGAGAGGCAGAGAGAGAGGGAGACCCAGAATCTGAAACAGACTCCAGGCTCTGAGCTGTCAGCACAGAGCCCGACGCGGGGCTCGAGCTCACGGTCCGCGAGATTGTGAACTGAGCCGAAGTCAGACACTGCCTGTTTTTATAAATAACATTCTAGGGGTGCCTGGGTGGCTCAGTCGGTTGAGCAGCCGACTTCGGCTCAGGTCACGATCTTGCGGTCCGTGAGTTCAAGCCCCGCGTCGGGCTCTGTGCTGACAGCCTGGAGCTTGTTTCGGATTCTGTGTCTCCCTCTCTCTGACCCTCCCCCGTTCATGCTCTGTCTCTCCCTGTCTCAAAAATAAATAAACGTTAAAAAAAATTTTTTTTAAATAACATTCTACTGGAACATAGCCCTGGCCACTTGCTTGCACAGTGTGGCTGCGTCCACGCTCTGGCGGCCAAGCTGAGTAGTTGCGACAGAGATCGTAAGTGGCATACGAACCCTAAACTCTTCGCTGTCTGGCTGATGCCTGGCTTACACCGGTTCTGACTCACCCTCCGGGTCATGCCGACGGCCACCCGAACAAAATCGGGTCCGGCTAGCAACAAGTGCAAAGTCAAGCGTTCACGGGGTAGGCGGCAATATTCTGCTGCAAAACATTAGTTGTGATCTTTCCAAAAGACCAAAAGTAACTACTCCCCGGTCACCGAAGCTTACGTGCGTCTTCTTCTCCAGCCGCGGTCCCCGCGGGGGGCTGGTGCACGCCGTGTCAGTGGTCCGTGATCTGTTTATTTGCTTTCTTTGGACAGGCCTGTGCGTTATGATAGCAGCTTCCATTTATACAGACCGGCGCGAAGACATCCACAGGAACAACGCGCAACTGTATTTGCTGACCGCGGACGGCAGATATGGCTACTCCTTCATCCTGGCGTGGGTGGCCTTTGCTTTCACCTTCATCAGCGGCCTCATGTACCTGATACTGAGGAAGCGCAAATAGGACACCCAGAGCTACGTAGCGTTTGCTGCAGTACAGAATCCACATTCAGATAACCGTTTTGTATATAATCAATTGTGTGTGTGCGTGTGGTTTTTCTAGCAAACATATCGTTTCCTTTAAAAGCCAAAAAAAAAAAAAAAGAGAGAGAGAGAGAAGAGTTTTTGCATTCTTGAGATCAGAGAGAGAACAGACGATGAAGGCTGGAATCCAGAACTCCTGCCCGTCCAAAAGTCGCGAGACGACAAAGCCAAAAATCCAGCCATGCTCAAATGCAAACATGTTCAGTGGGATGTTTCTAGACCGTGGCGATGTGCTGTGATGTGATGTGACGAGAGACCAAGAACGCCAGGTCTCGGGGGACGTCCTCCCCCCCCAGGCTGGAGCCTCGCCGAGCACCCCCCTCCCCTCAGCCTCCCTTCCCCATTCTGTCTGTGCTGGTGTTGGAGGTGGGATGAGGGGGGGTCCGGGTGAGGGATCGAGTCTCCTCAGATGTTTAGCCAAGTTCTATGCGAGAAACAGATGTGTATCCCCTGCTGTTCTGTCTGTATCCAGACCAGAGCCCAATGGTCCTGTGAGGGGCTGGGTCCAGAAAGTTCCACCCACGTTTGCTGACGGTGTCAGGTGCTTGCCTTAGGGAAGGTGAACTTTAAGGGGGGTCGGGTTGAGGCTCACCCTAAGGCGGGGAATCTCAGCATGTGACCCCCGGCAACCTAGTAAGGTGCAGACTGCCGGGGCCCCTCCCCGGACCTACAGAATCAGTGTCTTCAGGGATGGGGCCTGGCAACCTGCATTCCTAACAGGCTCCTTGTGTTGAAGCCGAGGACCACAGCCCCAGGGCCGGGTGAGCACAGCTGCCTCGTCACGAGACGTAAAGATCTTGTGGTGAGGTGCTGGCCGCCACCAGCCTCTGTTAGCTCTTGTCTCTTCCACAGCGGCTCACATGTGGGTCATCGTCCCAACTGTGCCCAAGCCAGTGTCCAGACACCCAGATGGCCTAGAGGTGCTGCCTTCTTCCTCCTGTAAGTAGGAAAGCCTGTCCCGCCTTCTGAGGCCGGCCGGCCTCCACTAACCCCCATTTCTAGAGCCTCAGGAGGCCCACCCGCCGTTCATTCATTCAGCAGCATAAATCATGGAATGCTTGGTACATGTCAGGCCCAGGGCCCGCCGAGTGGGGACAGTCTAATCAGGGGCTCGGCGTCCACTGGAAGAGGCAGATTAAAAACTACTTAGGAAAACTAATCACGAACTATGACGAAGGCCGCAGAGAACACAACCCAGGTTCAAGAGAGAGAGGCCCTTGGGTAGGGGGGAGCCTGCTGTATGCCTGCCTATTTTCAAATGCTCCTGGAGGCACTTAAATCGGCAGAAATGTCACTCTGGTCTGCCACACAGAGTGCCTTTGTCGGGCGGTGGTGTCTCATTACACCCCAAGGACACTTTTGTGGAGGGTCCCAGGGTCCCGCCTGCAAAGGCAGCCGTGACAGGCTTCTGGATTGCCGTGGCTCTCGAACACCGGTGTGCACGGTGCCGCCTGGGGAACGTGCTTCGGTAGGGTCCGGGGGACAAGCCCGCCAGGTGCTTCCAAGGCTCTCCTGCAGAATACGGCCGTGGGGAGTTTGTCTTTGGTGTGAAAGCACGGTGTGTGGCAGGTGACCCCGGGAAGTGCCTCCTGTAAGAAGTTCTTCGCCCCTCATGGTCTGTACCCTCTTGGATTTTGGGCATGCCGCCGGGGACATGTGCCTGGGGCCCCGCGTGGGACCCATCTGCCGCGTCTCCGTGCTGGCACTTTGACCTGCTAAGTAGAGCGATGACTTGTCATAGCCTGGTTCCCGTGGAGCTGGGAAGATGCCCAGGCGTGGTCTTAGGGCCACCACGGATGCCAGTGCAGGATGGGCTTTTCTCTCCACCCACTCGCTCGTTTCTTCGTTCATTTTCAACAGTGCGTTAAATGCTTACTATGTGCCGGGCACTGTGTGGGGCTCTCAAAACACAGGGTGGGCAAATTCACTTGAGGTAGGAACTCCCTCCTTGTGGAGAGGCCACCAGCACAGCGACAAAGGGACAGACACGGGGAAAAACTGTCACCTCTTGCTTCCATGGAAAACCCATTGTAAGAGTGTGGGCCATACCTCCCGGGGTTTGCAAGATGCTACATGAGCCTCAAGGAGGAAGGTGGGTCTGCGTGCCCCGGGGCTTTCTACCCAGGGGGCTTTTCTAGAATTTTCTAGCTGCCACGGTGGAAACAAACAAAAGTCTTAGAGCCCCAAATCTGGAAAGCTTGCTCCCCAGGCAGGGTGTGAATTTCCCTCCCCAAATTTGAGGGGTACATGAGTGTCTGAAACGACCCCGTGGAGTTTCCTGGCTGGTCACCCCTCCTGTGGGGCACGTTTGGTGTCCACATCCATTTGTGATGCCCCGGTTTTGTGAAACATGAGAGGTGCTTCCTCCCCCGCGTGGTGTGATGTGTGACGTGCATCGGGAAAGTAAGGTGGTAGCAGGAGGAAGAAAATGCCCAACCTTCTTCGCCCTAGACAGAACCAGCCCTCACTCGGCGCTTAGGGTCAGTTATTCAAGGACAACCCCAATGAAGAAAATTAGCTGAGACATACAGGAAGCAACGACTAGGACCAAACACGTGACTCGTAACAACTGCATTTGAAGGGAGTGTAGTTTGCGCATTTTAGGACATTTTTATAAAGTACTGTAATTCTTTCGTGGAGGGGCTATGGATGGAGACAGATTAACTTGTTTTGTTATTTGCATTAAAATTCCTTTGGGTCTCTGTTCAGATGAGTTTGGAGGATTGATTTGTTGGTCGGAGTGGATGTATGTGTTCGTCGATGAACGCAGGAAAGTTGGGGGCCTTACCCCCCGCCCGACGCCGCCCCCCACATGCTCTCTGCTGTAGTTGTGTGCCTGGGTGCATTCGTTCTTCAACAGAGCTCAAGTCGTAGGATGCTCTGTACTTGCCGCTAAGGAAGACCTGCCCACGAGCCTATACGTAGACGCACTCAGCACAGTAACTGGAAGATAGAAGTTGTGGCTTCCTTTAAAGTCTGCCTGGATGAGAGATTGACTTGCTAATAGTTGAAAGGCTACTTACTATACAGTAGGTTAGACAGTTCTGTGTATTGAGGGACAGTGGTTTTGGGGGGCAGCATTACAGAAAGGCTTAGGGGCTGAATTTGAACCTTGGCTTGGGGACAAAATGGGACTTTAAGGTAGTTAGATCCTTTCTACTTAATGTGTCTTTAAAGTAGTCTATTTCCTACATTTTATATAATCTGAAACTGTACATGACAAATAAAGTTTGGAAGCAAACTGCCCAGAACAACAGACTCGAATGTTCCCAACCGTGCCAACCATCTAGCGGAGAAGGCTGCCATTTTGAGTGGCGGGGGTGCCATTTCATTTCCCGTCAAGATAATCCTGGGCAGTGTTTACAGCGAGCCATTGATATCTGACAGTTCGCCACAGGACAATTTCCACCACCCCACCCCCCCCTTTGCCTGCAATGGAATCTCTTTCCCAGAAGAATAACATGCTTCTTCTGGGACCCCGTGCTGGAAGGCCCCACACTTGGTTAGCGATCCGCTCGCTAATGCCATCTTAAAATCCGTAATGATATTTGAGCAAACAGCCCCACTATTTCTATTTGCAACGGTCCCTGAAAGTTATGTAGCCAGGTCTGCTCTCCAGTTTGCTTAATAAATGCTTCTGCTTTAAAGGGTTTGGTCAAGGGGCGCCTGGGTGGCTCAGTCAGTCAAGCGTCGGACTTTGACTCAGGTCATGATTTCATGGTTTGTGAGTTCAAGCCCCGCGTCGGGCTCTGTGCCGACAGCTCAGAGCCTGGAGCCTGCTTCGGATTCTGTGACTCTCCCTCTCTTTCTGCCCCTCCCCGATTTGTGTTCTGTTTCTCTCTCTCTCTCTCTCTCTCTCTCAAAATAAACATTAAAAAAAAGTTAAAGGGCTGGATTATGATGAAAGTCAGATCTTTTCAGCATACTCTGCTAAAAAATGAAAGTTCAGCCAGAAAGAAAGGAAGTATAGATACATTGGTAGATAAGTAGATGGGTAGATAGGTAGATACATGGGTATATCAAAACACAGATGGGTAGATGATAGATAGATGGATAGATTGACAGGCAGATAAATAGATGATAGATGAAGAGAGAGAGATCTTGAATTCTTACCTAAGGAATGCCAAAAGTAGTAGTAACAATCCATCTGGGGAATCTACATCCCCTTGTCTCGACACGGGCGTTGCAAACTAAAACCTCCAGGGGTTTCTATCTGTATTCTTTGTGCGTCCAGGGTTTTTGTTTGTTGGTTTCGTTTGGTTTTTGGTCCGTGAGGCAGGTAGCTGGTGGTCATCCCAGAGAACTCAGTTTTACGTATTTCTTCCATTTGGAAGAAAGCTTGTCATTCATTCATTCATTCACCAAATATCTGTGGCCTCCCACGATTTATTCTGGAGAATGCTCATGTGTGCTTCAGAAGAATGTGTATTCTGCTGCTGTTGGAGGGAATGTTCTGGAGATGTCTGTCTGGCCCATTTGGTGTAAAGTGTAGTTCAAATCCAATGTTTCCTTATTGATTTTCTGCCTGGATGATCTATCCATTCCCAAAGGTGGGGCACTGAAATCTACTATTACTGTATTGCTGTCCGTTCTTCCCTTGGGACCTGTTAACATTGCTTTATTTATTTAGGTGCTCCGATCTTGGGTGCATTAATATTTATGACAAAGGACTCAATTCATCACGAGGATATTGTAAATATTTTTTCACCAAGTATTTGTGTATGTATTATGGCATAAGCATTGTGCTGGTTGCCAGGTACATTATGATAAACTTAGTCCCTGCCCTGCTTTAGACTTAGTCCCAATTAAAAAGAAGGGGGGGGGGGCTGGTGCCTGGGTGGCTCAGTCGGTTGAGCGTCTGACTTCAGCTCAGGTCATGATCTCACAGTTCGTGGGTTCGAGCCCCGCGTCAGGCTCTGGGCCGACAGCTCAGAGCCCGGAGCCTGCTTCGGATTCTGTGTCTCCCTCTCTCTCTGCCCCTCCCCTGCTCATGCTCTGTCTCTCTCTCAAAAATAAGTAAACATTAAAAAGCAATTATTTTAAGTGCAAAGAGGAATACTTGACGGTACATGAAAATTACATGCGATTCGCATTTCAGTGTCCATAAGTAAGGTTTTATTGGAAGCCAGCCATGCCCATTTGTTCAGTTATGGTGCCAGCTGCCTTCACGCTACAGTGACATCCACACTACAGTGGGAGAGTCGTTGCAGAACGTGTCTGGCTCTAGTACTGTCTGGCCCGTTACAGAAAATATATGCCATCCTCTGGTCTGATCAGACAAGAAGGGAACTTCCTCCGCGTCTCTTTTGAGGAACAAGAGGCGTTTTCCCGGAGCCCTTTGGCAAACTCCTCCCGATGTCACTGGCCCGAGGATTCCACTTTTCATGCTTCACCCAAACACCCAAACACCGGCGGGGGGATTAAATTAGCACGCTTAGTATTGACCTCTTAGCTGGGGATCACATTCCTCCAGTGAGGGATATACTTATGAACCACACTCTCAGAAAAGAGAAAGGAAGAGGCGAGGAACAGTGTCTGCCCCAGTCCATCCCTTCACTGCCCGACGTCCATGCACAACTTCAAAAGACTTTTTAAGATTCATGGGATGTACTAACCCCTTCCCAAGAGGTACACGCCCTGAAGCCAAAACCAGTTAGTACTTCCAGCTCCAGGGTTGTTTGGTGACTTTATTTATTTGAGAGAGAGGGTGCAAATGAGCGAGGGGCAGAGAGAGGGAGAGAGAGAGAAGCGGGGCTCACCCAAAGCCGTGTTTACCAAAGCCGGTCTCATGCTCACCCGACGCGGGGCTCGAACTCACGAGCCACGAGGTCGTGAGCTGAGCCCAAGTCAGATGCTTAACCAACTGAGCCACCCAGGCACCCCTTGGTGACGTTTATCATCCTCTTTATCAGGCCCACACGTGGCTCCTGTGACTAAAGGCTAAGATATATACGCCCAACGTACCCAATACGTAATGGGGGAAGACCTGTTCTGTAATAAGGGATGCCCTTTGGAAAATGGATCAGTAGAAGGAGAGTCGATGCCCAGTGACCTAAGGGTCACGGTCCGTTGCAAATACCGAGAACTTCCCTGATGGGGAGCGACATCAGTGGTTGGTCAACCCATGGACTTTGATTCCACTCAGTGGCACAAGCTGTATCCAAGGCTGTATCCAAGATGGGCAGTGGGGAGGAGGGCCCCTACCTCCTTCCCGTGGGCATGAGGCCTGGTGTCTCAGAAGAGCCTCAGGCGGGGACAATCACAGATGGGGTTCCTTTGGCCGTGCAAGGCCAAGCCAGCCAGACATCTTCCCTGGCTCTTGGCTTGTTTCTACACAACAAGCTTTTATCATCACAAATTTTGACAGGAGTCCTGGAGCTGGGTGGTTCTGCCTGACGATCTTTCACGAAGTGGGCCTCATCTCTGAGCCTGAGAAGTCCTGTCTCCTGGTCCCATCCCTCAGTCTCTTGAGGCAGTAACTTCATGCTTTCATAATCCAAGCTATGTCCCTGGTCTTGTCTCTTTGTCTGGTGGAAAAAGCTAGGATCTGGGGTGTCTTTTCTCGTCATCTCCTCCATCGTGCTTGGCTTTCCGCCTCCACACCACTGATCCGTAGTTTCGAGCAGGGCTTAACAGACCACTGGCTTGCTGGCCAAAGGCCTGCTTTTTTGAGGCCCAAGAGCTAAGAATGCTTTGTCGTTTTTGGAGAGTTGTAAAAAAAAACATGTCAAGAAGTATATGCAGCAAAGACCTTGTGTGGCCTGGAACACGGAAACGATTTACTGTCTGCCCCTTTGCAGGCAAAGGGTGCCGCTTCCCGGGTTAGACTTCGAGTCGTCCGTCACTGCGCATCCCTGAAGCACCAGATTCCCCATCAGTTTGGATTGCAGGCTTCAGGCAGAAAGAATCTCAGGAAAGCCGTGTTTTCTTCCACTCTTGCCATCGGGTGAACCATCTCTGGCTCAAGGCTTTTTCTTTTCTTACGTTGTGTTTATGTTTTACATTTATTTTGAGAAATAGTGGTGGGAGGGAGAGAGGCAGAGAGAAAGGGAGTCCGAATCTCAAGCGGGCTCTGTGCTGCCAGCAGAGAGCCCGATGTGGGGCCCGAACCCAGAAACTCTGAGATCGTGATCTGATCTGATCATGATCGCTTAACCGACTGAGCCACGCAGGTGCCCCTCGATTGACTTTTTCTTGAAGGAGCTTCGCGACGGCTCTAGGAAGCTGAACATTGTAACAGCCTGATAGGTTTCGACAACTCTTGCTGGTCCGACAGCTTCCACAGGTACATGGTTGGTGGAAAACAGGGTTAAACGTTTGGTCCTGGCCCAGCCCAGTCCACGCCTGATTTTGCAAACAGGATAACGCTGGCACACAGCCACGCCCACTGACTTACACATTGTTCCTTCCTGCTTTAACAGGCAGGGATGAGTGGTTGCCAAAGAGACCATACTGACCGCTAAGCCTGAAACAGTTGCTATCTGGCCCTTTACAGAGAAGCTTGCCAAAACCTGGTATAAAGCAAATGTTTTGTGATCACAGTGCACGGGCCACCGCTTCCCAGCCTGGAATGGCGGGGCCTCACTGCCCTCTGCCCTGCCCCCTCCCACTGGCCAGTTGCACATTTAGAGTGTTACTTGTAGTGCCCAAATTTAATACCAGTCAGGGTTCTTAGCTGTAAGCAACGGGGACTCTGGCTGATTTAAACAGAACGGGAGCTCGGTGAAAGCAAACCGGTGAAGCACAGGCTTGGAAGTAGGCAGTCATATCCCCGTGATTGCCTCCGATTCTTCCATAGAACCGTCTGGTGAGGAAACCACTGCTGTCACCACAAGCTGGTGCTTTGCACCGAGAACTTGACCTTAGGAAGCCCGCTGCTCCACCGGAAAGCATCTGTCTGTGCTATCCCTACTCCTTTGGATTCAGAGCCTGGCACGGTGCGTCTGATCGATGGGCGAAGACTGTGTCAGGTGACCACACCCTCGCCGCAAGGGCAGCTGGGAAACAACAGGCATTTTCAGTATCTATAGTGGGAGGTAAGGTCTGCAAGCCACCAAAACTCCGAAGGAAGGAAATTCCCCAACAAAGGAAGGAAGTTCAAAGGCTGGGCAGTCAAAACCCAAGAGCAAATGCCTGCTACATCCTATCAGGATCCAGTTCCCTATTTATCCACAGCTAAGTTCGTGCTTCCCAAAGTTTATTCACCCGTCGCTCCTCGGCCACATGCTCCTTGCTCATAGGCATATACGGCCTGGACTGTTACTTGCTGAACATTTTTCTTTAAAGCAACTAGTTTTTATGTGAATACATTTATTCAAAAGGAAACTCTAAGGTAAGTTGAAAATCACCCTCGGCTGTCCTAAGTGACATAGATATGATTAAATTAAAAACAAGAATGCTGTTAAGTGTAGTGCAAACCGTTATCTGGCAGAGGTTTTGAGCCTGAACACTGCTGTTTTCTAAGGAATAAAGGAGGCTAGTAACCGACGTATAGGTGTTAAAAAATTATCAGGACCGTAGCTGCTTGACATAATCAGAAAGCTAACAAGAGAACGGAGGAGACAGGAACTTCCTCCTATGTGATGTGACTCTAGGTACCACCTAAATGAGTTGGGTACCACTGGGGGTGTTTGCCTCGTCATGATAATATAAAAAAGCATAAACTAAAGTCCTTGCTGGCGCAAGGGAATTCACACGTACGCTCCGATCCTATCGGATTTCCTGATTCTGCTCTTTGTGAGCCGGGTTTCCTCTTTCAGGCTGGCCACATCAGACATCCCAAGCCAACAAGAGATTAGAAACGTGTGTTTTTGTTTAGCCACGCCTGAGTGTGTGATCGGAAGCTTCCAGCCTCCGGGGAAGCCTGCCATGCCCCATACTCTCAACTCCCCTCTGACCACAATCCCCGCTCGAGCTTCTGGCACGGCAGTGACCCAGGAAGGCGTTGCGCAATCCCGCACAGGTGGCCGGCAGGAGCCGCATCTCTGCCAGGTGTCTGCAGTGTGCTAATTACAGAGCATGTCGGGCTTTAAGGAGCTGAGGTTCCTAACTCCTCTCCCGTAGGGTAGGGGCTGTGGTTCACCTTTTCTGATCACTGCATTTCTTGCTCCCATCCCAAGGTCATGGCCCAGGACTTCTGCGGCCAACTGGACCCTCCCTGGGAGGCAAGGCCAGGTCACGTAAAACACACGGGCCTCAGAACCAGACAGGCCCGGGTTCCAATGCGACTCAGCAGTTAGTTGCTAAGAGGCTTCAGCAAGCAGCTTAGACCCTGTGAACCTCGTGTCCTGTTCTGCAAAATGGGAGTAATTCTTGGTCCACCTGGTCCCCCACCCGGCCAACATGCGTTGAGTACCTACTGTGTACCACACACTGGGCTGGGCACGGAGACACAGGATGTACCAGACTGAAAGGAGCTGACGTTGTAGTGGGGAGAAACAGATAAAAATTACACATTGGGATACAATCTGTGAAGGAAGCCGTGTGCCACGAAGACAGCAACTCGGGGTAGGTGAGGCCTGACCGTTGAAGCTGAGACCCACGCTAGGAGAGCTGAGGGCAGACGGGGCCGAACAGCAGAGCCGGCTGGGTTGTGGGGTCCCGTGAGATGGCGCACGTACCGGGCTTGGCACCGAGCGGGGGACCCTGAGCGCTTGCGGAGACACCCGGAACTCCGGTTTACGGAGCACGGTCACGGGAACTGTGTCATTTCGTTTGATTCCATGGCAGCCCATCAGGCAGGGGAGGCAAACACCGTGCACTCACTTTTATCGGTGGGGAAGCAACGAGAAGAACAGGGAAGTACAGCAAGGAGCCAAAGCCATTTCCTTTGGTCTCTCCTCTCCCCAAGGCCACCTCCTTTGGGGCGCCTGGGTGGCTCCGTCGGTTAAGCGTCTGACTTGGGCTCAGATCATGATCCTGCAGTTTGGGGACTCTATGCTGACAGCTCGGAGCCCGGAGCCTGCTTCGGATTCTGTCTCCCTCTGTCTCTGCCCCTCCCCCGCTCATTCTCTCTCTCAAAAATAGACAAACATTTTTAAAAAACCACCTCCTTTGATGGACGGTGGACGCTTGCAAGATGGGAGCGGATGACTTAGCTACTGCTGTATGACAAGCAGAACCTTGTTCGACAGGTGTCTCTCATCCCGTTTCAAAATGACTCGGGTATAGACTCATGGTGATGGCACAGATGGAGGAGACCAATTGGAAACATACGCTCTCTTGGGCTCGGAATTGGGATATCACTTCTGCTGCCTTTTGTTAGCCAAGCGGGTTACAAGTCTTACCCAGGTTCCAGGGAGAGGAAACGACTCCCTCCTTCAATTGGGAGGACCGCACTGTCACTTTACAGAGGACGGGGGTGAGAAGGTGAAGGCGGGAGGGAGCAAAGTATTGAGACCATTTGTGTCATCTGTTAGTACCGACTTCCATTTAGAGGCATAAAGTAGAGAATGGGTTGTGTGTGTGTGTGTGTGTGTGTGTGTGTGTGTGTGTAGCAACTGAACCTTTTAGAGCACACACCATTCGGGAAATGCTCGTGAAAATGCAGACTCTAGACCTGTGAAATCTCTAAGGACCTGTCCCAGGATCTGAATTTTAGGACTCCCAGGTTTTTCGAGTTTGCATGTTATCATTTTAAGGGATCAGACCTATGTACCGGAGTCAGATGAGTTTTAATTTTGCATTTGGAGATGAACACTGGAACATGTAGGCCAGTCTCTATGCCTCCCTCCAAACCAGTGTGTATCGAAAAAGTGTCCTGCTTCCAATGGATTTGTTTTATGGACTTGGGCAGGCCAAGCGGCCCGAAAGTGAAAGAGCTGGTGATACTACTACCCCCTAGTGGCGGCGTGTGGCAATACAACATAGCAATAAAGCACCCTTAGCAGATAGGTTCTTTCATATCCACTTTAGCCAAATCCAACACAGCCGATCAGGGCTAATGTGAGTTGTTCCTCATTACTCTACAGTGAAATCTATACCGCCAGAACATTGCTATGGTCCTCTTTTCATTAGCTCCATTTATTCCTTTTTAGCCACGTGAAGCTGGTACTTAGAATATTGCCCCACGGACACAGATCTGCAGGTTACAACCAGGTGTCACTATAGAATGACTCTTCTCACGTGAGAAAAGAGTATATTTTCAGTGCCAGCCCCCTTCGAAGTCATTTTAAATAATTCTATCATGAGAAGTCCTTGCGAATGTTTTCTTTCAAAATTTGTCCTCGCAAGAGCTCCGTGGTATAGACCAAAGTTGCTCAGCGTTGGCGCGATGGACATTTGGGACCAGATAATTCTCTGTCGTGGGGGCTGTCCTCTGTGTGTCAGGTATGTAACAGCATCCCTGTCTAATCCATCCATCGGATGCCAGAAGACACTCCCCCCTGCCCCCTCCATACACACCAAATTGCGTCAAGGTAAAAGGTCTTCAGACGTTGCCAAAATTGCCCTCAGTTGGGAACCACCGCCAAAGAGTTTCATACACCGAGAAATACGGTGACTGGTGACCCCGGAAGGCTGCAAGGGCACTGCTGGAAATTTGCCGTGAGGGTGGCTGGGCCCCACGCAGCTCGCATCGCTGCAAGAGAACAGGGCAGAGCCGACGACAGAGGACCCGGCTGTGGCCCTTGGCACGTGTCGGAACACACGGGAGAACAGCACAGGACGTTCCCGGTCCCAGAGTTTAAGACGTACGTTTGCTCAATATTTGTCATCAGCTGGAGTAAACAGAGACAGGAGAAGCCGGGAAGCGACTGCTTCTTTGTGTCTGTGGAAGGGCGACGGTGCAGTTTCCCCGGGGCCTCGCATGCATGCGAGGAAGGAGAGGTGTGTGTGGCTCGACCTTGGCACAGGTTTACCTTAAATAACAGATTTTGGGGGGCCAGAAGAAGTTGGACATGCTGCTGCCTCATCCGGGAGGGAAGGGGAGAGGAGGGTTAACAGGCGGCCCACCATGCCTCTATCCTCTTAGCTAAGCTTAGGTTTGCTTTTTCCGGAAGCCCGCTTTTCCTGTTTGTCATCCTCTGTCATCCTATGGCAGCCTGGGATGGGTGGACTTTGGTCCAGAAAAAAAGGATCCTGAAAGACCCCCAGCCCAGACCTTTTCAGAATAAGCTGTGATTCCTGGATCACAACGAAATATCTCACTGGGACCAACGAGACATGCCTCATGGGGGCTAATGACCCTGCCGAGCCTCTGGTCCCAGCATTCTCCTTGCTGGATGACCCGTGGCAAACTGCTTGATTTCTCTGGGCCTCTGCTTCCTGTAAAACGAAACTGCCTGTTGCAGCAAGTGCAGGAGGCATACAGACAGTGCTCAGAGAGGGCTATTAATCTCTAATTATTATTGTCGAGTCACTGGGCCAAGGCCACCCGTCAAGTAAAGTGGTAGACCCCAGGCTAGAAATTAGATTTTCCTACTCCAAAGCCTGGGTTCTTGGCACCCGCCGGAACGACTTGGGAAGCTTCTGAAGCCCGGATCCCGCAGAGGCGGTCATTTATTGGCCCGGGGAGCAGCCCGGGTGTGGAAGTTGTTAAAATTCTCCAGGTGATTCTAACATGTAGCCCGGGGCTGAGAACCTGTCTCTGGTCTGCGTCGTAAGTCAGGTGCAATCAAGTAACAGTCAGGCCCGTGCAGTATTTGACCTTCTGTGACTGGCTTATTTCACTTAGCATACCGTCCTCCAGGTTCATCCATGATGTAGCATGTGACCGGATTTCCTTCTTCTTTATGCCTGAATAATATTCCCTGGTATGTAGATAGCATGTTGTCCCTATCCATTCACTTGCCGATGGGCATCTAGTTTGTTACCACCTGTTGATATCCCTTGAGGTGCCTCAAGTAGTCAAACTCATAGGAACAGAAAGTACAATGATGGCTGCCAGTGGCTGGGGGAAGGGGGATGGGGGGCTGGGGTTCAGTGGGTACGGAGGTTTGGCCGTGCAGCTTGCAAAAGTTCTAGAGATCTCCTGTACGCCATAGTGCTTGTGGCAAATGATGGCATACCCTCAAAACTTTAAGAAGGTAGATCTCCTGTTATGTGTCTTATGTTTACAATTAAAAAAAAAACAAAAAAACAGTGGTAGGCGATGGGCTGTTCGAGGAAGTACAGAAGGCTCCAGAGTGAGCAGAGCCCAGAAACAGCAGGACTGAATCAGGAGGGGCTTCCTGGAGGAGGTGGTGGCTGAGGGACCTTCTGGGAGGAGAGGTGCCAGGGAGAGCAGGAAAGCTTGGAGCCAGCCTGTGGAGCGGCAGGTGGCGGGAGGCCTTTTAAGGGGGTTAATGGGAGCAGCAGGCTGCTGGGAATTCCAAGCAGGGATCTGGAGCCTTCAGCGTGAACCCGCAGACCTCGGAGTTGCCCGCTGGGAGCAAGGTGTGGCCTGCCGGCTCCCGCCTCCCCACCCCCCGGTGAGTTGACACAGTAACCAGACTACCTGTGAAAGGGTGATGACTCAGCCTTCCCTCTCAGCCTCTGTCTTGCTCGGCTAGTTTTCTGGCAACGGAGGCAGAGAGGCCCCGTGGGCAAGACGGGGCAAACCGTGGCAAAAAACAATGGCCAGTTGGTGCCAGAGGCTCACCTGGTTTCGAGGTTGGCCGATTTTCTCTCTCATCGTACGTGGAAAGGTCTGCATAGCTGCGGGTGGGAGAAAAGGGTTTCGTGAAGCGTCCACAGACCCACGGCCTTGGGGTCCCCTGGGGAGCAGGCGGACCTGCCGATTCGTGGCCACGCCCTAGACTGTTGGAGTCCGTCCCTCCAGGGGCGGGGCCTGGGAACCTGCCGCTTTGACAGGCTCTCAGGGATCCAGATCCGGAGAGGTGGGTGGATGGCAACTGGGGATGTTTCACAGGAGGTTTAGCCTTGTCCACCAACCCAGACAGCCCCAATTCGGAGGCGTGATGGCGCTGCCAGCCCGAACTTCCTTTCCTCTCTGCTGGTTGTCCGCTGTCTCATTGAGCGTCATGAAACGCCGAGTGGACCTCCAAGGCGGTTTGGAAATGCAGTGACCTGACTTCAGTGTAGTCCCACCAAAACTGATAAATTAAAAAAAGAAAGGAAATCTCACCTCCTACCCACGGTCCACTCATTTTTGAAATATCTATCCATGCGGATATTTATTGCTTTTTTTTTTTTTTTTGACTGGCTGATATTCAGTCCCCCTTTGCTTTGGTAACAACACCCCAAGTTCCTCTTGGAGAGTCATCTCTCCCTCCCTGTGGGCAACCTGATGGGCAGGTCAAGCGGGCGTTTTGTGGCGCGTGACCCAAGCCAGCGCAATCCACGTTTCTTTCTTAGACCCTCCTGGGCTCCTCGAGGATCCCCAACCCTGGCGTTTATTCCATCTAGCAGGTGCTTCTTATCTTTGCCTTCTTTCTGAGCCTTCCCTAATCTACACCACGATTGCGTGGGCCGTTTTAGGTGCCTCTCATAAATCCCCCTGCTCCTGAAGTTCTGGTCGGCTTGCCTGCTCGAAAGGTCTCTCCTAACCTACGTCTACATGCCGCTGCAGTATTCTGGAAAGCTTTGGCTTTCCATGCGAGAAGGAAAGGAGTGGAGGCAGGGATGAGAACGGGCGTCAATGCCTTTCAATTCCTCTGCCACATTCAATGGAGTCCACCAGGAGAGCCTGAGGTTTTTCTGGCAGACAACATACAGAAAGTGGCTCATGGAGACCAGTCTTCCACTTGGGTTAGGTTTGCAGCTGAAAACAATGGATTTTAATGTACCTCGCTCGATTCCAATTTGACGAAAGGGGGGAAAAAGGAAGAGAGGAGGAAGGATGGTAAAATCCACCCGCAAGGGCTGTGGTTTCTAAATGCAGGTGGAATTCTGAAATGGGGAACGCCGTCAGGGAAGGGCTTTTGACACAGAGCCAGCGGGCGTCTGTGGTCATTCAGGTTACGTTGTGTGAATCAAGGTCAGAATCTGAATCGACGGAGAAGTGTTAGAAAAGAAACATTTTTTTTTTCTCTGCCCTTCTTGGCTTTTTGTGACCTGTCTAATAATCAAATTAACCTAGGACAGATTAACAAGAGAAACACAGATTTAATTAGTACACAGCAGAGTGCCACAGGGACCACGAGACCCAAGGGCAAGCCGGGAAATGGAGGCTTACGTTTCATCTTGAGCTGAGGAATGAGACAGGGGCCTGGGGCTCCACAGTGGGGGAGGGTGACTCAACTCACAGCAGCAGAAGAGCAGGTGTTCGGTAATGAGACGTTCTTCTTGCCATACAGATATGTCATTCAGATTAACAAGTGACCTCTTGGTAATAGCTCTCTTTCTGGGCCAGGCCCCCTATCTGAATTCTTTGAGGTAGTTTAAGGAAGAGGTAAAAGTTTTTCTTGAGTCTGCTGGGTCTTGAATACCTTCCGCTCAAAACGTCCACATGTCAATAGTCCACATTTTGGGGAGACTTATTCTGAACCCCTTCGGAATCAATGTGGAGGCCTGGGAGAAATGGACCGTGTTGTATCTAGGTAATAGCTAAAACACTTGCCACACTGACACCGTATTTCAAATATATTATTTAGTAGCATTGTGACAGTTGGTTTCAACGCGCAAAGGACAAAAAGGTTTCTTTTCAGTTTCAGAAAGGCGGAGAAGAGGCATAGTGCCACCTGGTGGCCATTTCCCCACATTGTAATCAAGCCTCAGAGATGAAATTTGTGGCATTAAATGTAGGAGGCGAAATGCGAAATTCCACTGCCCTCAACATCTGGCCATGGACCTGGGATATATACATCTCTATATTCAATTAAATTCTCAAGTATTAATCAAAAAATTTGATTTGGTTTGGTCTGATAAAAGTTGTTCTTTTTTAAAATCAGATATTCCCCAAAGAAGAGAAATGATTCCAATGATTCGCTTTATGGTCATTCTACATTTTCCTCTGCCATGTTATTTTTCCCGGAGGAAGAAGGGTGTGCACATTTATTCTGTGCTTCTTAGTAGCCTTGGGGCAGAGTAACTGGATGCTGGGGTCTGCCTGGTATATTCATTGAAGATTCCCTGGAAAGTATTCATTCTTGATTCCCCTACCCCCGGACATCACTTCCACGGCTTCTGTCCACATCACTTCCCAGCCCGGCTGCTGTCATCTTGTTCTGACCATTGCAGTAGATTGGTAATTAGTCACCCTCGTTCCCTGGTCTACCCACCACCCTCATCCCAGTCTCCAGCTTATTTTCTACGTGGCAACCAGAGTGATCGCAACCTCTTCTGATCCTGTTAACATCTTGATTGAAATCTTCACTGCCTCTCCATGACTCGCAAGACAACAACCCAACCTCTTTTTCTTTTCTAAGCTTTAATTTTAATTCCAGTAGAGTTAACATTCAGTGCTGTATTAGTTTCAGGTGTACAGAAAAGTGATTCACTCCCATACATCACACTCAGTGCTCCTCACGGCAGGTGTATGCCTTAATTCTCAACCCCTGTTTCATCCAAGTCCCCGCTCTTTCCCCTTTGGTAACCGTGTTTGCCCTCAATAACGAAGAGTCTGTTTCTTCCTTTGTCTCTCTTTCCCCCCCCTTTGCTCATTTGTTTTGTTTCTTCAACTGCACCTGAGTGAAATCATATGGTATTTGTCTTTCTCTGACTGATTGAACACCCAGTGCTCACCCCAAAAGGCGCCCTCCTCAATACCCATCACCCACCTTCCCCTTCCTCCCACCCCCCCATCAACCCTCAGTTTGTTCTCAGTTTTTAAGAGTCTCTTATGCTTTGGCTTTCTCTCCCACTCTAACCTCTTTTTTTTTTTTTTCCTTCCCCTCCCCCATGGGTTTCTGTTAAGTTTCTCAGGATCCACATAAGAGTGAAAACATATGGTATCTGTCTTTCTCTGTATGGCTTATTTCACTTAGCATCACACTCTCCAGTTCCATCCATGTTGCTACAGAGGGCTGTATTTCATTCTTTCTCATTGCCACGTAGTATTCCATTGTGTATATAAACCACAATTTGTTTTTCCATTCATCAGTTGATGGACATTTAGACTCTTCCCACAATGTGGCTATTGTTGAGAGTGCTGCTATAAACATTGGGGTACAAGTGTCCCTATGCATCAGTACTCCTGTATCCCTCGGGTCAATTCCTAGCAGTGCTATTGCACGACCCAACTTCTTAACACGGGCTACCAGTCTCTAACAGTGTCCCGGGTGCTGTTGCTGCCTCATAAGCCTCACACTTAGAGGCTTAGAGTAACTTGAGTTTTGCTTAGTTTTGTGGGTCAGGAATTTGAATGGGGCTCAGCTAGGCTGTTTGGTCCACATGGCTTCCACTGAGGCGATTGAAACCCAGGATCTGCTTCAAAGAGGCCCTCCTCACCCATGGGTCTGCCACCTTGGTCCTCCCTGGTTGCTGCCACCCTGTGACATCTTGTCCTCCAGGGTCTTCATGCAGCGTGGTGGTCTCAGGGTAGATGCACTTTTTTAGACGGTGGCTGGTTTCCAAGGGGGAGGAACCAGGGCCAGCTCTGAGAACTGGCCCAGCATCGCTCCCCCTATGTTCCATCGGTCAAAGCCGTCATCGACCTGCCCAGAATCCAGGCAGTGGAGAGACAGATGGGTCCGCTAGGTAGGGGGAGGGGCAAGGCCGCGCCGCGGGAGACCAGGCAGCATGCGGGTCTGCTGTCCAGGGCCTGGCCCCTGCAGAAGCACAGGTCATCCTAAACCACCTGCCTCTTACAAATGTGCTTCCCTGCGCTCTTAACCTGGCGAGCACGGCCAAATCAGGATTTCCAGACTCTCCGTGGCCTGAAAGAATCTGCAAGCCACTGTTTTGTCCCCCAACTTTTTATTTTGAAAAGCTTCAGCCTACAGAAATCTAAGAATGACATGACGCCCATACACTTTCCACTTAGATTCACCAACTATTAACACTCTGTGGTCGTATTTGCTGTGATGTGTGTGTGTGTGTGTGTGTGTGTGTGTGTGTGTGTATGATTATTTTATGAACCATTTGTGAGTTAGTTGTAGACATCAAGGCATGGGGTTAAATGTCCATCATTTAACGCAGACACAGCACTGTTGTCTGCACAGTCTATATAGTTGGGACTTTGCTGGTTGTCCAAATGATGTCCCTTAGAGCTGCTTTTCTAAATCCACGATCTACTAAGAATCACGCACTGCATTTTGTTGGCCCATGGGATTTCCCTCTTCCACGCAATCCTCTACCTCCAGAGAACTTTCCTGAGTTAAACCCCTCGACTGGCACAAGCCTTCCCAGCAGACGGTCTCCAGGACCAGCCTGTCTCACCACCATGTTCCACTCTATCTCCCTGCTCATGTTCCTCATGGATCACATTGCCAGCGCTCTAGGGAAATCTTGCGTGTTCATTTCTTACTCGTTAATGTCCTTACGCCACTTCCGAAAGGGCAGGGGCAGTATCTTCTCTTGTTCTCCATGTCAGCCCCGGGCCTGAGGTCTGGCACCTGGCAGATGTTCGATAATTCCTTGGTGAATGAATACATGAATATTTCACTGGGGAAATTTAACGAATCAGTGAAAACAGTTTTGGGTTGGCTGAGCTTTGTGTCCCAAACCTTTACTATGTCATAAACCTCTTGCCAAAACGGCTAAGAATTTCTCCTTTGTCTTGGGCTATAGCCCAGCCTACCCAAGCTTGGCCTCTAGTTTGCTCAGAGGAATAACTCCTGCTCATAACTCTACCAAATTGGTTTTATACAGAGCCCATGTGGACTGAAACAAGATCCCAAACCCTACTGCTGAACTACCCAAGTGTCTCTGCTTGCCACTTGTGGGTCCCAATCTGTGAGCAAGAGATGGGTGACTCCAGCTTATGGGACAATTTCTTTTTCTTCTTCTTTGTTATATCTATATAAAATTTATCTTTTTTGAAAGAGAGTATGTGTGTGAAGGGGGAGGGGCAGAGAGAGAGGAGAGAGAGAGAACCTCAAGCAGACTCCTCACATCATTGCAGAGCCTGATGTGGGCCTTGATCCCACAAACTGTGAGATCACGATCTGAGCTGAAATCAAGACTGACTGAGCCACCCAGGTCCCTGGGAAGATTTCCTTTTCATGGAGTGAGATGCATAATTCGCCCAAAGGGAGCTGGCTCAAGCCGTGGCAGTGATCAGGTTAATTTGCAGGTAGTCCTGAACATATCCTATGACCCCCAGTAATGCCCATCACATGTGGTTTTCACCCCCTGTGCTATGTCTGTACCCTTTTTTCAAGGCACTTTTGACATTCCAGAATTCTCTTACCATTAGGTACTCCCCAAAATGGAGTATCTCCTTGAATGCAAAGAGTTAACACTCTATATTGCAAAAATCAAGTATTACCTGCCTCTTGTGTTACCGTGGCTTAAATCCATTCCATCAAACTTTACCAACTGCATGCACTATGTGCCCCCCAAATCCAGGGGAATCAATAAATAAATCTTGGGTGCAGAACTATTATCTTCACACATCAGACATTATTTCCCTCCATCAAAGAAAGAAAAAGAACTTCCAGATGTGTCCTTGCCCCTGTGATTCGTAACAGTATCTATAGGTATGTCCATTGGTATCAGCCTTAATTTGTTCAACTTCCTGTAACCTTTAAGGAAGGTGAAGTGACAAACACTCAGAGATCGACTGACACTTATACATATTACCCATTACCATATATCCAGAGGGTGGAGTAAAATTGGACTTAAAAAAAAAAAATCCCTAAAATCCAATTCAGTCAGTTCCTACCCCTTTTGGCCTCATGAGATTTTTGTCAGGGGAGAGATGCAACTTGATTTTTTATCCACCTTGAAGGAAACCCGAATAGGCCACCCCTCAAAAAATAAGCCATTCTGGCGTAAGGATCATGGTGAGCTGAAGGCCGCTGAGAAATGGGAGACATGGGAAGACCTCTTTGCTTTCCCCCTTTCTGCCTAAAATCGGGGCATTTCACATGTGATCTCCTTCGGCTGGCTCTCTTCTGGTGTCACCGATAGGGTAACAGTTGAGAATATTGCCCCTGCACTTTCCAAAAGGCAAAAGCCATTAATGCTTTTTGAGCCACCAACTCTAAGATGCTTGCTATCGACCTTCCTCCCTCATCTTGTTATTGTGAAACTCTTGCTTAAGCTTGTGTACTCACCAACATTCCAGAAGATTTGCTGGCTGGGGATGTGTTTCACTTCGGTGAGTGCCCACCACAATCTTGTCCGTGGTGTCAACTCTTGGGAGCTTGGCTTAGCACATGAATGTCTACTCCCCGTCAGCCGAAGGGTGCAGTCCTCCCCTAAGTGGAGCCCTCGTCCTGTGCTGAGGGATGCCCCCCCACCCCGCCCCGCCCCACTCCATTGCTCTGAGCCTGAAACGGGACCTCACAGAGGGAAGCTCAGCTCATCAAATTCAGTTCAGAATCTGGCTTTTCCAGGAGGAGTCAAGATGGCGGAGAAGTAGGGGGGCCCAAATTTCCCTCATCCCTCAAACACATCGGTATTTAGGTCAGAACACTTGGAATCTCAGGAATCCAGTCTGCAGAGGGACAGAAAAATCACAGGTGTACAGAGACACGTGGCGGGACAGAGGTGTATGTTTGTGAATTGGGGGAGATGAAATGGGCAGTGTAGACACAGGGTGGGGGGATCCCCTTCGGTGGAGAGACAAAAGGAAGAGAAAGAGAGGCTGTGGAAGTGTGGGATTATATTCGGGTAAGAGAAAACCCTCTCCCGACCACTGGCCAGGGAATTAAAAATATGAAGAGAGCCTGTTTCTACTTTGCAAACAGCCTTAGGAGTTTAGGTCAGAGTTTTCAGGGGTGTATGACTTTGTCTGGGATTGGAGCCAGCAGTGTGTGTGTGTCCTGGGAAGGAGGGGAGCCAGTGATCTTGGGGGTGCACTGGGAGAAAGCAGTCTCCTCCCTGGAGTGCTGTGGGAAGAGACTGTATTGCCCCCCACATCCAGAAGACCCTGCAGGTGTCAGCCAGAGGCCCTTTGTGGCTGGGTGGAGCGGTGCTATTCCAGAACCACACCTGCACACAATGGGATCCTCGAAGATACCGGGTTTTGAATCCTAGTGGAGTACCTGGGAGGCATGGGGGACTGTGGAACAGGACAAGCCACCCACCTGGGTGGCTCTGTGAGGATGGCCTGAACAGCGTGCTTTGAGACACCCAGTTCAGGGAGGAGATTGGGGTGTCATTTTCCTTTCACCCAGGGGTGGGGCTTCAGGGACCAGGACAGAGGCCCCCAGGGGGCGTGGGTCCCCGCTTACACCAAACCCTGCCCCTCCATACGTGGTAACTGCTTATCTACTGGGGTGAGATTGACACTGACCGAACCAGACACGGCACAGTCACGGGTCCCAGGCACCAACAGATAACTGTCTTGTGGTTTTTTAGATTAGTCTGTTTTTTTTTCTTTCCTTTCCTTCTCTTCTCCCTCACCTTTCTACTCTCGTTCTTTCTTCCCCCCTTGGAATCAGCCTCAGAGCTTCTGATTTGACTTTTGATCCGTTCTTATTATATATAAAATATGTATTTTTTTCCTCTCCTCTGGTCATTTAATCAGGCATTTTTACCCTATTCTTTTTACACCTTTTCTGTATCCCCTTATTTTCCTCTTTCTGGATTAAGCCTATGGTTTCTTTCTCTGCCTGGTCTTTTTTTCTGCCCCTGTCATTTCTTCGTTTGGGATAAGGTTTCTTCCCTTCTCCCCGGGCCCCCGCTTCTCCTTTTTCCCAGGGTTACTTCAGCAGACAAATCAAAGCACATGAGGCGGAAAGTCCAACTCCCCACCACGAGTAGCGAGATAAAGCAGCCAAAGACACAACAGTGCATGCAAGACCCTCTAAAAACACTTCCTCAAATGCCAGGCCCTGGACGGCGTAGGACCTCTTTTTAATGTAGTAGTTGTCACAGGTGCAGGACATAGCACAAGCTGTTACAACACAGAAAGGCCAGAATCGGGCTCTTCCAGTAGAAATGTCTTAGGAGATAAAGACACAGGAGACCGTAAAATAATAGCTTTATTTATGACTGGAGATGTGAAGATATTCACAAAATGCCAAGGAAAACCATTCCTCGTTCAATTTTTGAAATCTCAGAGCTCAGAGGACTGAGCTTTCACTACAAACCGGGAAAGGACACCTCCCGAACAGACGATTCTTCACACTAAGAGTTGGTGTTCCTTTTCTCACCACCCCCTGGGCCCTGAAGTACACGTATCCAGTCTGCTCACGGTTTCCTGGGGAGCTTGTGCTGGCCGCCGCCTCACTTTAGTGTCCCTCAGAGGGGTTCACGGGCCGCATCTCTCGGGGCCCCTTAGTGTTACGTCCTCTCTCCGAGTATGACGGCAGCCAGCAAATGAACAGAGAGTAGCACTGAGGAGTCAGCAAAGGAAAGCCTTGAACCTCAGGCAGACAACTCCATTTTCTGGAGCTGAAATAGAGGGTTGGATACTGTTCTTATCAGAGATACTCTGTGTTTTGTATACACAGCACACAATGTGTAACTAATTTTATTATAGATATCGAAATATACAAACAAATTTAGGGAAAACCTCCAGGCTCTTTCCCCAAATGACTGACAGGGCCAAAAAGAAAAACACAGGGAGAGGGCAAATGACAAGCCCTTAAGATTTGAACAGAAGGAGAAGACATTTATTTTCGCAAAATCTTGGTGAGCACCTCAGGGATGACCCTTCCTCAGCAGAGAGCTGATTTTTCTTGTACCTACACTGACCACAAAAGCAGGGCACCGAACGCTGCTTTCCAAAGGCACAAGAAGTGGCTGCTCGTATCCTAGGGCTTTGGAGACAGAACAGCAGCGCCTCCATAGTCCCAGAGGTTATGTACACAGCACAGCTGAAGTGACGTGAGTCCAGGGAAGCGTATGTTTTAGAACATATCTTCTGGGAGTACTTATTGAACGCAAATCAGAAATTCATGAAATGAGACGTCACTTACAACATAAGGACGAGGCCTGTCCCTGTTCAAAGGGTTCACAATCTGAACTGGCCCCTGGCAAATAGTGTTAGAGGAACACTGTAAACCAACAACTCAAAAATGAAAAAACAAAACAGTGCGATACAATAAATAATCACCAAAGACTTTTAGGTGAGATTTTCAGAAAACCCAGGGATAGATTTTATATCACAAAATGGTCCATATCGTCCAAAAATGTCTTTTGACTGGACGGTAAAATAGTATTTGTTGGAAGCTAAAAACTGAGATAGAGTACAGGCCATTGGGAGTGGTAAAGCTTTAATTTCTCCGATTTTCTTCCAAATAAACTTATTACTAGGGTTGTCATGGCAGAGAAAGAGGTGATAGCTTTCCACAGGGGCACACTTGGGGTTGATTTTAGCGATGTTCCAAGTCAGCGCGATGCCCCTGGGTCTCAGCACCCGCTTCACTTTGAGCTCAGGCTTCTGCGGGGGAAGCGTGTCTCGGGTTTTGTCTACAAGCTCGGGCAGCAGTGGTGGTGGTTCTGGGAGAGGCGGCAGGTGCTCAAAGGACTCAGGAGCCTAAAAACACATTTAGAAAGTTTAGCGAGCTGGCTCGGCGGGCTCTGGTAATTTACACGCGCGCGACTGCAGTTCTAAATCCCAGTTTTCTGTCCGTTTCTCCAAATCCTCAGGACAAAAGGATGCTTCAAGACTATGTGGGGCTAGGGCCGGTCTTTTTAAGCATAAGCTGCTTTTGGCATTATGATTTTGCACACTCTGCAGTGTCACTAATCCAGAACGGTGAGGTCCCAGACATTCTGGATCAATATTCCAGCTCATTTCCAACTTGTGTTCCCAAACGCTGTGCTAGTTTACATGAATGGTGTGAGTGTACATGAACACCCATTTCTCTCCACCGTCATCAACAATGGCGACTGCTCTTAAAAATCTTTTGTATACACACACACACACACACACACACACACACACACACACATTTGTATTTGCTTTAACTTTTATAGCTTCTGGAAGACTCCATTATTTTGACTGCATACATAAGGAGATGTACAACAGCACAGTTTTAAAAGCACAAGCTGCAAGGGGACCCAAATGTGTCTGCCTAGGTAAATGGGTACTTCCCCTCAATCTGGAAGGAGCATCCCTTATAGAGCATCTCCCATCAGTACCTGGGCTGCATTTTGTGCCACTGGGGTTGTCTCTTTTGAGGTTGAAACCGCTTTTGCGGGTGACTCCAGGGTGGATACTGAACTTTCTGTGAACACAAGGTGTAAGAAGTAAAATTTATCTGCAACAATCAATTCCATAGCCTTTAAGCAAAGCTAGTTACGTCCACCTTAACTTTCTGTATCACAATTATACTGTTAAAACATATACTCCAAGTATTAGGAATCTTGAGACAACAGAAGATGACATATTATTCATATTATTTAATAATAATTAAATGTGAACTAAAGTTACAAAACTGTGAAATAAGATGACAAACTTTTGATAAATATTCAAGACCCAAAGGTGCTAAATACAGCGAACTTTCCTTCAAATGGGACAAGAATTCTCCCCTTAAACACTGAAGTCATTATGTAAGCTGCAAGTAGGAAAAACTACACCCAGGAGAGTGCTCCTGGCTCAGGGCTCTTAGAGGTGGCTCGTGCTCTCTCAGGCCAACAGGATATTTGCAAACAGAGCCATCTGCAATCCTGTATAAATATATGACACACACAAGTCCTAGGAATTCAAATGAAATATCAGGCAGCCTGGAGGTTATAGGACTCTGCTGCGGAGGCTGCTTCAGCCTAGAGGGCATCAGATATACCACTGACCCTTGAACAACACAGGCTCGGTCCACCTAGATGTCGCTGTTTTTCATTAAATGTAGTACAGTCCTGTACAAATATTTTCTCTTCCTTATAACTGTCAAGCCATTTTTTCTCTAGCTTACTGTATTGTAAGAAAACAGTATATACGACATAGAACGCACAAACAGGTGTTGACTGTTTGTTATCAGTAAGGTTTCCAGTCAACGGTGGGTTGTTAGTAGTTACATTCTGGGGAGCCAACAGTCATATGCAGATTTTCTTTACTTTTTTCTTTTTTTTTTCTTAGTTTATTTATTTTGAGAGAGCAAGAGAGCAAGTGTGAATGGAGGAGGGGCAGAGAGTGGGAGACAGAGAGTCTCAAGCAGGCTCCACAATGCCAGCGCAGAGCCTGATGTGGGCCTTTGAACTCTCGAACTGTGAGATTATGACCTGAGCCAAAATCAAGAGTTGGATGTATAACTGACTGAGCCACCTGGGTGCCCCTAGGCAGATATTCTTTTCTTTTCTTTTGTTTTCTTGATAAAAATGTTTAATGTTTATTTATTTTGAGTGAGAGAGAGAGAGGCAGGCAGAGAAAGGGGGATACAGAGGATCCGAAGTAGGTTCTGTGCTGACAGCAGAGAGCCTGATGTGGGGCTCGAACTCACAAACCATGAGGTCATGACCTGAGCCAAAGTTAGACGCTTAACTGAGTGAGTCACCCCACAGATGTTCAGCTGTGTGGAGGCTGGTGTCCCTATCCCCCACATTACCCAGGGTCAACCATAAATTGTGGACTGTGGTAAGGGAGAGGGGAGGGAAAAGGGAGAAAAAGGAGAACAGAAGAGAGCTGGTGAAGGGAAGAAAAGGATAAAACAGAGAAAATGTGAGCCTAAGGGAGAGACAGAAGGTTTTAGTTGGCCCAGGACAATGTTCTGAAATTGTATCCATGTAGTTGTATATAATAAGATTTTGCTTATTTAAAAAAAATTTTTTTTTTTTACATTTATTTATTTTTGAGAAACAGAGTGAGACAAAGCATGAGCCGGGGAGGGGCAGAGAGAGATGGAGACACAGAATCCGAAGAAGGATCCAGGCTCTGAGCAAGCGGGTCAGCACAGAGCCTGATGCGGGGCTCAAACCCACGAACTGTGAGATCATGACCTGAGCCGAAGTCGGAGGCTCAACCAACTGAGCCACCCAGGTGCCCCTATTTTTTTTTTAAATAAGCTCCCAAAGTGGGGTTTGAACTCACAACCCTGTGATCAAGAGCCACGTGCACCACCGACGGAGCCAGCCAGACACCCCAACATTTTGTTCATATTTACTGTTGAGTAGCATTTAGCTGTATTATAGATATGCCGCGACCTGTTTCTCCATTTATCCACTGATGGACATTTGCACTGTTTCTAGTTTGGGGCTACATGCATAAAGTGGCCACAAACATACGTGTCAAGTCTTTGTGGATGTGGGTTTTCATTTCTCTTGGGACAATCAATACCTAAGATTAGAATAACGCGGTCACACGGTACAGGTGCAGTTGACCTACTGAACCGCCAGATCACTTCGAAAGTGGTTTTACCATTGTACATCCCTACCGCTACGGCCTGGGAATTCTAGGCTGTTCCACATCTGTGCCCACACTCTGTGTATTTTCAGTTGTTCTCCTCTGTAGCCATGTTGCGGCATCTCATTCCAGTCTGCACTGGCCTGGCGAGTGACGATGTCGAGGATGTTCTCTCGTGCCAGTCCACCATCCCCACAGCCTCTACAGTGAAGTGTAATCCGTTTGTTGGCGTTTAATTGGCTCTTTTTCTCCCAAGCATCTTAAGGGAGAAGCTTATCAGATTGCTCATTTTAGACTTTCCATTTTTTCTAATATAAACATTTAATGCTAGTAACTTCCCTCCAAGCACTGCTCTATCTGCTTCCCTCACATTTTGCTGTTTCAATTTTCATTCAGTTGAAAACATTTTCAAATTTCCCTTTTGACTGCTTTGACTCCTGGGTTATTTAGAAACGTGTTTGGTCTGCAAATACCTAGCGATTTTCCAGCGATCCCTGTTACTGATTGTGAATTTAATTCTGCCGTGTCAAAGAACATACCCTGCAGGACTACAGTCCTTTTAAATATACTGGGACTAGTTTTATGGTCCAGAACACAATCTGTCCTATCGCATGTTTCATATGCACTTAAAGAGAAGGTATATTCTGCCATGGTTGAGTTGAGCGTTCTACAAATGTCAGTTAGCTTAAGCTGGGTTGGTAGTGTTGCTCAGGTTTCTACATACCCTGTCAATTGCTGAGAATGGAGTGATGGAACCTCTAATTCTAATGGCTTATTTTTCTATTTGTCATCTCAGTCCTATAAGTTTTTGCATCAGGAATTCTGAAATGCTGTGATTAAGTAGATACACATGTAGGTTTCCCAGGTCTTCCTGTTGAAATGACTGCTTTATCATTAGAGATAGTCTTCTTTACCCCTGGTAATATTCCTTGTTCTCAAGTCCATTTGATGGTAATACCGTCACCCCAGCTTTCCCATGACTAGCGTCTGTATGCTTTTGCATAGCTGTCTCCCTCCATCCTTTTAACCTCTCCATGTATTTGTATCTGAAGGGCATCATATAATTATCTTACAGTTGGATCTTGTTTTCTTATCCAGTCCAACAAGGTCTGCTTGTGAATGTAGTATTTAGACCACGAACACTTATTCTAATTATCAGTATGGCTGGGTTTAACTCTACCACCTTGCCTTCTGTTCTCCGTTAGTTTCGTTTGCTCTTTGCATTTTTTGTGGCTTCTCTTAGATTATTTAAAAATTCCATTTTATCCTCACTATGGTCTATTAGCTATACTTGCACTTAAAAAAATTATCGCTCTAGGCATTACCATATGTATCTTCAATAACTTAGTCTGTTTTCAAGTAACATACGAATAAAACGTTAAGACCCTCACAAGAGCATACATCCATTCCTGTCTTATGCACCACTCTTGTCATATATTAACTTCCACATATATTAGAAACTCTACAACATGGTATTACATTCTTTCACATACAACACTTTCCATCTGCTATCATTTTCATTTTGCTAGAAGAACTTCCTTTATTTTTTTTTCTGCAAATTTTTATTTAAATTCTAGTTGCTTAACATAGTGTAATACTGGCTTTAGGGGTAGAATTTAGTGATTCATCGTTTACACGTAACACCCAGTGCTCGTCATTACAAATACCCTCCTTCATGCCCATCCCCCATCTCCCACCCCCCCCCCCCCATCAACCCTTAGTTTGTTCTCAATCATTAAGAGTCTCTTATGATTTGCTTCCCTCTCTCTCTTTTCCCTTCCCATACGTTCATCGGTTTTCTTTCCTAAATTCCACGAGTGAAATCATATGGTATTTGACTTTCCCTGACTGACTTATTTCACTTAGCATAATATACTCTAGCTCCTTCCCTGCTGTTACCAATTATAAGATTTAATTCTTTCTGGTGGCTGGGTAATAATCCATTGTGTGTAGGTGTGTGTATGTATGTGTATTATCGTACACATACATACACAAACACCTTTAATCCATTCTTCAATTGATGGGACACTTTGGCTCTTTCCATAGTTTGGCTATTGTTGACAATGCTGCTAATAAACATCAGGGTGCATGCACCCCTTAGAACCTGTATTTTTATATCTTTTGGATAAATACTTATTAGTGCAATTGGATTGTATGGTAGTTCCATTTTAAAATTGTTGAGGAACCTCCATATTGTTTTCCAGAGTGGCTGCACCAATTTGCATTCCCACCAACAGTGTTAAGAGGGTTCCCCTTTCTCCATATCTTCACCAACATCTGTTGTTTCCTGTGTTGTTAAATGTTAGCCATTCTGACAGGTGTGAGGTAGTTTCTCAATGTGGTTTTGATTTGTGTTTCTCTGATGATGAGTGATGTTGAGCATCTTTGCAGGTGTCTGTTAGCCATCTGGATGTCTTCTTTGGAAAACTGTCTATTCATGTCTTCTGCCCATTTCTTAACTGGGTTATTTTTGGGGTGTTGAATTTGGTAAGTTCTTTATAGATTTTGGATACTAACCCTGTATCAGATATGTCATTTGCAAATATCTTCTCCCATTCCTTAGGCTGCCTTTTAGTTTTGTTGATTGTCTCCTTTGCTGTGCAGTAGCCTTTTATCTTGATGAAGTCCCAATAGTTTATTTTTACTTTTGTTTTCCTCGCCTCTGCCGATGTGTCTAGTAAGAAGTTGCTACAGCAGAGGTCACAGAGGTTGCTACCTGTGTTTTCCTCTAGGATTTTGATGCTTTCCTGTCTCACATTTAGGTCGTTCATCCATTTTGAATTTATTTTTGTGTATGGTATAAGAAAGTGGTCCAATTTTCCCAACACCATTTGTTGAAGAGATGGTTTTTTTCCCATTGGCTATTCTTTTCTGCTTTGGTAAAGATTAGTTAACCATATAGTTGTGGGTCCATTTCTGAGTTTTCAATTCTCCATTGAAATGTTCCACTGATCTATGTGTCTCTGTTTGTGCCAGCACCATATTGTCTTGATGACTACAGCTTTGTAATATAGCTCGAAGTCTGGAATCGTGATGTCTCTACCTTTGCCTTTATTATTCAAGATTGCTTTGGCTGTTCAGGGTCTTTTGTGGTTCCACACAAATTTTAGGATTGTTTGTTCTATCTCTGTGAAGAATGCTGGTGGTATTTTGATAGGGATTGCATTAAATGTGTAGATTGCTTTAGATCATGTAGATATTTTAACAATGTTGGTTCTTCCAGTCCATGAGCATGGATTTTTTTTCCCCCCATTTCATTGTGTCCTCCTAAGTTTATTTTGTAAGTGCTCTTTGGTTTTCAGAGTATAGACCTTTTACCTCTTTGGTTAGGTTTATTCCTAGGTATCTTACTGGTTTTGGTGCAACTGTAAATGGGGTCGATTCCTTGATTTCTTTTTCTGCTGCTTCATTACTGGTGTATAGAGATGCAACAGAAGTACAGAGATATACAGAAGTACATCGATTTTATATCCTTCAACTTTGCTGAATTCATGTATTAGTTCTAGCAATTTTTCTGTTGGAGTCTTTCAGGTTTTCCACAGTAAGTATCATGTCTGCAGATAGCAGAACTCTGACTTCTTCCTTGCTGATTTGGATGCCTTTTATTTCTTTTTGTTGTCTGAGGCTAAGACTTCCAGTACTATGATAAATGATAATGGTGAGAGTGGATATCCCTGTCTTGTTCCTGACTGCAGAGGAAAAACCTTATTTTTCCCCACTGAGGATATTGGCTGTGAATCTTTTGTATATGGCTTTTATGATGTTGAGGTATGTTCCATCTATACCTACTTTGTTGAAGGTTTTTATTAAGAATGGATGCTGTATTTTGTCAAATGCTTTTTCTGCATTTATTGAGACAGTCATATGGTTCTTATCCTTTTATTAATGTGGTATTATCACACTGATTGGTTTGTGAACATTGAACCACCCCTGCAACCTAGGAACAAATCCCACTTGGTTGTGGTGAATAATTCTTTTAATGTACTGTTGGATTCAATCTGCTAGCATCTTGTTGAGAATTTCTGGGTCCATGTTCATCAGGGATATTGGCCTGTAATTCTCCTTTTAGGTGGGGTCTTTGTCTGGTCTTGGGATATTATATTAATAACTCTTCTTTAAATGTCTGTTAGAATTCCCCTGGGAAGCCATCTGTCCCTGAACTTTTGTTTGTTGGGAGATTTTTTTTTTAATTTTTTTTTTTAACGTTTATTTATTTTTGAGACAGAGAGAGACAGAGCATGAACAGGGGAGGGGCAGAGAGAGAGGGAGACACAGAATCGGAAGCAGGCTCCAGGCTCTGAGCCATCAGCCCAGAGCCCGACGTGGGGCTCGAACTCGCGGACCGCGAGATCGTGACCTGAGCTGAAGTCGGATGCTTAACCGACTGAGCCACCCAGGCGCCCCTCCCTGTTGGGAGATTTTTAATTACAGATCCAATTTCTTTGCTGGCTATGGGCCTGCTTAAATTTTCTATTTCTTCCTGTTTCAGTTTTGGTAGTGTGTATGTTTCTAGGAATTTGTCAATTTCTTACACATTGCCCTGGTTTTTTTGGCAATTTTTCATAATATTTTCTTAAATTTTTTTTTGTATTTCTGTATTTGTGGTGATATCTTTCATTTGTAATTTTATTTATTTGGATCTTTTCTCTTTTCTTTTTGATAAGTTTGGCTAGGAGTTTATCAATTTTATTCTTTCAAAGAGCCAGCTTAGTTTCATTGATGTATTTGTTTGTTTGTTTCTATATCATTTATTTCTGCTCTAATCCTTGTTTTCTCCTTCTCCTGCTCACTCTATTTGCTGTTCCTTTTCTAGCTCCTTAAGGTTAGGTGGCATATTTGACTTTTCTTGCTTCTTGAGGTAAGCCTGTATTGCAATATTTTTCCCTCTTAGCAGAGCCTTTGCTGCATCCCAAAAGTTTTGCACTATTGTGCTTTAATTTTCAAGCACGAGTGGGAGAGGGACACAGAAAGAGGGAGAGTCCCAAGCAGGCTCTGTGCTATCAGCACAGAGCCTGATGTGGGCCTTGAACTCACAAACCATGAGATCATGACCTGAACTGAAATCAAGAGTTGGATGCTTAACCAACTGAGCCACCCAGGTGCCCCAACCCATTTATTCTTTAGTAGGATATTTTTTAATCTCCATGTATTGTGGTCTTTCCAAATTTTTTGTTGTGGTTGACTTCAAGTTTCATAGCACTGTGGTCTGAAAATATGCATGCATGATCTCAGTCTCTTTGTGCTTGTTGAGGGCTGATTTGTGATCTATTCTGGAGAATATTCTATATGCACTTGAAAAGTATGTGTATTCTGCCACTTTAGGATAAAATGTTCTGAATAAATCCGTTAAGTCCATCTGGCCCAATGTGCCAATCAAAGCCGCTGTTTCTTTGATTTTCTGTTTAGATGATTTGTCCATTGCTGTGAAAGTGGGTTGTTGAAGTCCCATTCTATTATTGTGTTATTATCTGTGAGTTTCTTTATGTTTGTTATTAATTGATTTGTATATTTGGGGGCTTCCACTTGGGGGCATAAATATTTACAGTTGTTAGATTTTGTTTTTAATGTATTATATTTATTATTATTTATTTTTTCATTTAGTTTATTATTTATTTTAGAGAGACCACACACGTGTGAATGGGGGAGAGGGGCAGGGGAGGAAGGGAGGGAGGGGGAGAGAGAGAGAGAGAGAGAGAGAAAGGGAGGGAGGGAGGGAGAATCTTAAGCAGGCTCCATGCTCAACGCAGAGCCTAACGTGGAGCCTGGGATTATGATCAGAGCTGAAATTGAGTCGGATGGTCAAATGACTAAGCCACCCAGACGGCCCACAACTGTTAGATCACCTTGATGGACAGACCCCTTAATTATGATATAATGCCCTTCTTCATCTTTTCTTAAGTCTTTGGTTTAAAATTTAGTACTTCTGATATAAGTATGCCTACTCTGGCTTTATTTTGGCATCCATTAGCCATGATAGATGGTTCTCCATTCCTTTATTTTCAGTCTGCACATATGTTTAGGTCTAAAATGAGTCTCTTCAGGAAACCATCAAAACCTTAGAGGAGAAAGGAGGAAAAAACCTCTCTGACCTCAGCTGCAGCAATTTCTTACTTGACACATCTCCAAAGGCAAGGGAATTAAAAGCAAAAATGAACTATTGGGACCTCATGAAGATACAAAGCTTCTGCACTGCAAAGGAAACAATCAACAAAACTAAAAGGCAACCAATGGAATGGGAAAAAATATCTGCAAATGACATATCAGACAAAGGGCTAGTATCCAAAATAAAGAACTCACCAAACTCCACACCCGAAAAACAAATAATCCAGTGAGGAAATGGGCAGAAGACATGAACAGACACTTTTCCAAAGAAGACATCCAGATGGCCAACAGGCACATGAAAAGATGCTCAACATCACTCCTCATCAGGGAAATACAAATCAAAACTACACTGAGATACCATCTCACGCCAGTCCACAGTGTGGGGGTTCCTCAAAAAATTAAAAATAGATCTACCCTATGACCAGCAATAGCACTGCTAGGAATTTACCCAAGGGATACAGGAGTGCTGATGCATAGGGGCACTTGTATCCCAATGTTTATAGCAGCACTCTCAACAATAGCTAAATTATGGAAAGTGCCTAAATATCCATCAACTGATGAGTGGATAAAGAAATTGTGGTTTATATACACAATGGAATACTACTTGGCAATGAGAAAGAATGAAATATGGCCTTTTGTCACAATGAGGATGGAAATGGAGAGTGTTATGCTAAGTGAAATAAGTCATACAGAGAAAGACAGATACTATATGTTTTCACTCTTATGTGGATCCTGAGAAACTTCACAGAAGACCATGGGGAAGGGGAAGGAAAAAAAAAGTTAGAGAGGGAGACAGCCAAACCATAAGAGACTCTTAAAAACGGAGAATAAACTGAGGGTTGATGGGGGCTGGGAGGGAGGGGAGGGGAGGGTGGGTAATGGGCATTGAGGAAGTCACCTGTTGGGATTAGCACTGGGTGTTGTATGGAAACCAATTAAACAATAAATTTCATATTCAAAAAATAAATAAAATAAGTCTCTTGTAGGCAGCATATACACGACTTGTTTTATTTGTCCATTCTGATACTCTATGTCTTTTGACTGGAGCATTTAGTCAATTTACATTCAGAGTGGTACTGAAAACATAGGAATTTAGCGCCATTGTGTTATCTGTAAAGTTGGTGTTTCTGGTGATGTTCTCTGTTCCTTTTGGTCTTTTTTCCCTTCCCCACTCAGAGTCTGCCCCTTTAATATTTCTTGCAGGGCTGTTTTAGTGGTCATGAACTCCTTTAGTTTTTACTTGCACGGGAAACTCTCTCTCCTTCTATTCTGAATGACAGCCTTGCTGGATATGCAGCCTGACTGCACATTTTCCCCGTTCAGCATGTTGAACAAATCATTCCACTCCTTTCTGACCTGCCAAGTTTCTGTGGACAGATCTGATGTGACCCTGATTTATTTTCTCTTATAGGTTAAGGACATTTTCCCCCTTGCTACTTTCAGGATTCTTTCCTTGTCTATGTATTTTGTGAATTTGACTACGATATGCCTTGATGATGGCCAGCTTTTGCTGAATTTAATGGCAGTTCTCTGTGCTTCTTGGATTTTGAAGTCTGTTTCCTTATTAGGGAAGTTTTCAGCTATAATCTGCTTAAATAAACCCTCTCCTCCTTTTTCTTTCTCTTCTTCTTCTGGGACTCCTATGATATGAAAGTTTACACATTTAAGGAGTTGCTGTGTTCTCTAAATGTACAATTATGATCCAATACATTTTTTCCCTCTTTTTTTCCGCTTCATTATTTTTCATAATTTTATCTTCTATATCACTCATTTGTTCCTCTGCTTCATCCGTCCTCAGTGTCACTGCATCCATTTGGGTTTGCATCTCAATTACAGCATTTTTTATTTTGGCCTTTGACTAGTGTTTTGTTCTTTGATCTCTGCAGTAATGGATTCTCTAAGTGTCTTCTATGTTTTTCTCAAGCCCAGCTAGTATCCTTGTGATTACTGAATTCCTCCGTCTTGTCATTTTGTCTGGGCCACTGGTCTGTTTGTGTGTGTGATTGTTAGGAAAGTCTGTTGTATTCCTACTCTTGAGAATAATGGCTGTTACAGGGGTAAAAAAAAAAAAAAAAAGCTAGATCCTAAGTGTGTTTTGGTGTGCTTGTTAAAAGAAGTAGATCCATAAATAAATAAATAAATAAATAAATAAAGCAATATTTAAAAATAAATTAAAAAAAAAATGAAGGTAAATCCTGGGTGTGCTTTGGTCTGCTTGTTAAAATAAGTTAGATCCAAAAAAAAAAAAAAAAAGGAAGCTAGGTCCAGTTTCCCCTAGAGCCAAAGCTTTGCAGCAGTCCAAGATCACTGACTTTGTGCATTGGGGGGGGGGGGGGTCCTGTGCTGGCCTCCCGGAGGTGGAGCCTGCTATGCTGATTCTCAGGTGAACTTGCCCTAATGGAGGTGCATCTCCCGGGGGGGGCGGGGGGTGCTTGGTGTAAGCGGCTCTAGCCTCCACTGGATGGCACTGTTTTGCTCATTGAAGTCGGTCCGTGCTGATGGGTAGAGGTGGGGGGAACTGAGGCGTAGAGGGTGAGGGGGTGGGGATGGCACTGCCTTGCTCTCTCCTCCTAGGAGCTGGGAGTTTGTGCCCGCCGCCCTTCAGGACGCCCTCAGAGAAATGTGAATCATCACCTTTCTTGTGTGCCCCACTGCTGCCAAATCCCTGCCTTCACCCTGCCTGTGTCTGAGCTGTCCACCTGCCAGGCAGCACGGTACTGCTGTGTTCTGTGTTGGGTGCGAGCCTGGGTTTCAAAACTCCAAACTCCAAGACGCAGACCCCCGCTGATCCTCTGGGGGAGGGTCTTGCCTTGCTTCTGCCTTTTGCTAGTCTGTCCCAGAAGAGCAGTCGCAGAACTGCACGGCGGTTAGGAGTTCACGGTAAACTGCACAACAAGGCTGGCACCAAGGTTTGCTGCCCCCAGCTGGTGTCTGCTCCTACGCTAGCAAACAGGGCAGCATGCTGGCGCCACCAGTTCTGTTTGTCCCCAGAGAGGCCATGCCACCACTCCCACATGTACTCCAAGCAGGGGAACCGTTTCTTCCTGTGCCACCCAAGGGATCCTCAGACCACGGTGCCTGCTCCCGGGTCTCCACCCTCCTTCCCCACCTGCTAAGCCCACCAGGCACGGCCACAGCGATGGCGTAGCCCTCTAAAACTTGAGACTTTGCGCTCCACTGCTTGTAATAACCTGCAGCAGTCAGCCTTTCTTCTTTTCCCGGTTGATGGTTTCGAGGAAGATTTTCTTCTTGTGCAATCCGCTGCAGGTGTTCTCTCTCTCTCTCTCTGTTGCTCCCTTCTCTGTGATCAGGGCTCCCTTCCGTTCGCAGCACCCACAGCTCTTTTCTCCCCTAAATCAAGTCTCTGCAGCTCCCCTTCCACAACATGGCTGTTTTCCTACTTTCAGTTGTGCAGTTTTCCTCCGTCAGGCCTCGGATCGATTTCCTGGGTATTCAGAATGATTTGATATTTATCTAGCTGTGTTCAAGAGAGGAGGCAAGTTTAGGGACCTCTACCCCTCCCAGAACTTCCTTTATTTTTAATCATGAAGGTTTACTGGCAACAAATGTTATCTTAAAAAGTCTTTTTATATATTTATTTTGAGAGAGAAAGAGCATGTGTGTGGGAGGGGGGAGAAGCAGAGCGAGAGGGAATCTGAAGCAGGCTCGTCTCCACCAGTAGCACAGAGCCCAATGCGAGGCTCGAATTCACGAACCATGAGAATGCATGAACCTGAGCTGAAACCAAGAGTCGAATCCTTAACTGAGTGAACCACCCACATGTTCCTATCTAAAAAAGTCTCAATTTTGCTTTCACTTTTGAAAGATATACTTGGTAAGGATTTTTCCCCCCGGCCTTTTAATGATGTCATTTGACTGTCTTTTGGTTTGCACAGTTCCAAATGAGAAAACTGAATTCTTCGTTCTTCTCTCTATATTTTATGATACATTTTTTTTTCTTAAAAACAATTTTTGGTTTTTTTTCTGATTGCTTTTAAGATTTTTTTCTCTTTATCCCTGGTTTTCAGGAATTGATTATGAGGTACCTTGATATGGTTTTCTTTGTATTTATCCTCCTTGGAATTTACTGAAGTTCTTAATTATGTGGGTTTGTGCTTTTCATTAAATTTAGAAAACTTCTGACCATACATGTATGTAGGTCCACTTGGTATTATCCCACAGCTCATTAAAAAACTCTTACTCCTTTTTTCCCCAGCCTTTTTTCTTTTCTCTTTTTAATCTTCCTTTAATTTGGATAGTTTCTTTCTAAGCTATTTGGTCAGGTACTATTTCTTCCAATTTACCAATTTGTTTTCCTTCTTCTGTGTTTAATATGCTGTTTTTTTCTAGTCACTGAATTTTGTTTTCTAATTTGGTTCTATTTTATATATTTTCTTTCTCTTATTATGTTCCTGTGTACTTTTTATCTTTGAGCATATTTCTTTTTTCTTTTTTCAATTTAAATTCTTTATGTAATCCCCCAATTTGGAGCTCAAACTCCAGATCAAGAGCCAGGTGCCCCAGTTTGAGCATATTTATATCACATCTTTCAAAGTCCCTCTCTGTTAATTTTGTCATCTCTGTCATTTCTAAGTTTGTTTCAAATAGATTGATTTTTCTCTTGGTTATGGATTCAATTTTTTAAAGAAAATTTTTTTTAACATTTATTCATTTTTGAGAGAGAGATGGAGCATGAGCGGGGGAGGGGCAGAGAGAGAGGGAGACACAGAATCCGAAGCAGGCTCCAGGCTCTGAGCTGTCAGCACAGGGCCTGACGTGGGGCTTGAACTCACGGACCATGAGATCATGACCTGAGCTGAAGTCGGACGTTCAACCGACTGAGCCACCCAGGCGCCCCTGGATCCCAATTTTTTTTTTTTTATCTTTGTATCTCTAGTGACTTTTAAATTGGATAATGGATATTATAAAATGTAAATGGCTGTATGTCGAATTCCATTCTCTCTCATTTTAAACAGAACACAGTGAGCTTTGTGTGGTAAGCCATCAAGTTACATGTAGTTCAGCTTGATCCTTTCGAAGTTTGTTTTTAGATTTTATTAGGGTAAGGCTACAGTTGGCTTTGCTCTAGGATGAGTTTACACCCAGATATTCAGAAGACTCTGCCACGATAGCTGGTCAAAATGGAAACATTTCCTACCTGTGAGCATAAAGCTCTTTGGTCATTCTTTGCCCAGATGTATTGAGTTTCACTCTACCCATGTGTGGCTTAATACTTCAGTAAGGACTCAAGAGGATTCTATGCTAACCTCCTGGGGCTCTTTCTCTGAGTGGCTTCCTGATTCTGATACTATAGTCTTCCCCTTCTCTCCAGCTGCCTTAGCCTCTCTGGAGGCCAATCTCTGTCTCCTCACCTCAGCAAGACAGACATTCTCTGCTTGGGAGCTCCTACCGTGTACCACAGTCTAGGAAGGGAGTTGGGACGAGCTGTACAGCTCATCTCATTCACTGCCTTCTCTCAGGGGTTGTAGTTCCTATCCTGCAATATCTGAAAAGGTTTTTAAAAATTACATCTTGTTTAGTTTAGTGTGTTTATGGCAGAAAAGGGAAGTCTGGGATCATTTACTCACATCACTACTCTCTACACATACATTTGTAACTTTTTTCTCTTGTTATATTACTAACACGTTTTCATCAACACATGTACTTCTTCTACAGCATTATTTTTAATGGCTGAATACTGCTGCACCATATAAATGTGTGTAATCAATCCTATATTTCTAGGAATTTAAGGGTTTCCAAAGTTTTATCACAAATAGCACTGTGATGAACATTTTCAAAGAATTTGGGGGTCAAAAGGCTTCCATATTTGTAAAGTTTTTGACATTGATAAAAATGTCATCCAGAAAGATTCACACTCCCATTCACAGTGTGCAAAATTATATTTCCTTTAAAACTCTTTAGTGGAAAATCTGCCGCACTAATTGAACATTTTGGTGGGAAAGTAAACTATGTGATAAACATTGTGCTAAAAGGATGGGAACTTACAGATTAATAAAGACACGGATGCTGTAGAAAAGAAGTTCAGGTGCTTTTAGGAAGACATATGTAAAGAAATGATTACAGAACGGTGTAATCAAGCTATAATATGGGCGTGCGCTACATACCAATGGTAAGGAGAACCTGGAAGGAACAGTGTAGCCAAAGTGTCTAAACTGAATATGAAAGGATGAAGAGTGGGGACATCACACAAGCCTAGGGAGGCCCAGAGGGGAGAGGCGTCCCGACAAAGGGAACCGCACACGTGGAGGTGGTGAGGAGAGGAAGCAGCCCTCCCTGTTGAGAGGCGATTAAGGCACAGCTAAGGGATTTGTAGAACATAAGCTAGAAAAGTTTGCAGGGTCTACGTCATTAAGGATTCTGTCGTGCTAAGGAGTTTGTCATTAAGGATTCTGTCGTGCTAAGGAGTTTTGATTTGTACACACAGGTGTGTACACAGGAAGCAGTATTGCAGTGACAGCTTGCAAGAGTCACCAGAAGCACTAAGTTTAGGGCAGAAACATTACTTACTAGGTCATGACAGAAGACCAGGCTAAAGGTGATGGAATTCTGAAATAAGAAAATACGTGGACCAGGCCGGTTGGCTTTTCAGGAGACAGAACTGATGGGCTTGAAAAGTGACGAGACCGTGGAATGAGGCAGATCTAAGCGTCAAAAGTGTTTCCTTTTGTCTAGAAAAACTGTCTAGCTTGGAAAATGGAGTGAGCTGGTGATACCATTCATCAAGACTGGGAATACAGGAGACAGTCTAGGTTTGACCTGAGAAACGAACCTTTATTGAGAAGTGGATATTCTACAAGATAAACAGACTCATGTTACCATGGGTCAACAGCATGAATTAACATGATCTCTCTGTCCAACTGCTAGATTTCAGACTAAAGCCCCCCAAGTTAGAGGTCTGATTTATCTTCTTAAGCAGTGACGAATCTGTGTTCCTACTTTTTATTTTATTGTGTCTCAAATCCTGTACTTTGGGGAATAAGCTGAGGGACTCCCTGAGCCTGCACTGATGAGTTAACAAGGCAGAAAGAATTACAAAGCCATAGGATGCTCACACCCAAGTATGGGTAAACAAGATTAGGTGAATAAGGATAGAGAAGGGGGGCAAAGGTCCCCAGAATAGAGGAGGGGGCAAAGGCCCCCAATACAAAGGTATACGAGGTAAGCAAGATAAGGTATTCAGGGCAAAAGGGCTCCCCAATTTAGTACTATAGCAGAAAGCTGCTTTCACAGGAAGGAAGGACCAAATTAGGTAAACAGGTAAATAGGGCTACAGACCTCTGTGCTGTGGGTGAAGCTGCCCAGAGTGGAGCTGATTAACAAAAGAAAGGTGTCTTGTTAACCCTGAGGTTATGTGCTCTGTCTTATCCTCTAGGCTAGCCAAGATAAACAGACACGGGGCCTCCTGTCTGCCCTTAACAACCATCTACCCATCTGCCTGGTGTCAGGATTTTGTTTTGTTATTAACCCAAACCCCTAAACCCCTTCAAGACCCCCGTTCCCTCACGTCCATGAGTTACTGTTCACAGTTTCATTGCCTCTTTGTGCACGTCCATTACCATGTTTGTAAGCCTTCTGATCCTAATAAAAATGGAGCAAGGACCCTTAATCGGGGCTCTTTTCCCGGATATTAGCCATCTCTCGCTTTTAATTCTGTGTCCGCTCTCTTGCTGGTCAAGAGAGAACTTTAGACTTAGAGTCTACGGCACTGTACCATGTAGTTTAGAAACAATTTGTAATCTGAATTAACAACCAACTGATTATTATAGATTCCAACTCATTTTCAGATTTATATTTGTAATTTTCATCACTAAACTGGAAATTGAAGGGTTTCTTAATTCTATCATGAGGTACCTGGAGATTTCAATGGTTCCAACCTTTGGGTCCACAGTTGAAAGGGGAGAAGGAGTTAGACTATATATTTCCTATGCTAATCTCCATTTTTAAATATTACACCATTTTACTATTGCTAATAAGCAATATTTCAAGAGTTTATCAAGAGTTTCAAAAACATTCAAGTGCAGTTATTAAGGGCTGAAACTCTATAACTCATTACTAGTCCCAGATGACTATATTTTACTTCTTTCTCTTTAACTCTGAGAAAGAGGGCGCTGTTCCTCTTCCCTTTCATGTTATGCCCTAGCTTCCTCTCACAGTGCTAATGTTATAGTTAAAGAAAAAAGGTGTGTACCAGAGAAGAGATTCATAATAGCCCCAAACAACCCAATGTCTTTCAGTGAGTGAATACAAACTATTTTATACATCTATACCACAGAATATTACTCAGCAGCAAAAGGGAATACTACTGATACACAACTCTGGTGACCCTCTGAGGGAATTATGTTAAGTAAGGAAAAGAAGCCAATCTCAAAAAGATACACGCGTATCATCACAGAACACCCACAGATGGTTGTGTCATTGGACTGTGGTGACCATCACGTGAATCTCTACATGATAAAACTGCACAGAACTACACACACACATATACTAACACACTGAAACAAACTTTATAAATGTGTCAAATGCTTTCTGAATTGTTACCTTCCATCATACTTAAGAAGGAAAGACAACTCCTTTACCTGCGTTGCAGTTTGATGGGGCTTCTTTTGTCAGATCGATCACAGAATCAAATTTCTTTTTCTCTGTGGCCTGAAAAGTTGTTGTTAAACAAGATTTTGCCTCCATAACAGAACATATTTTTAAAAAAATAAAACACAAATTTTAAATTACCATTTAGAAGATAGAACATCCTATAAGTCCTTAAGGTTTAATTTAATTCTATGAGGGAGAAGCTCAGGAAATACTACGTGGTTTTTCACAATATGACTAAGCAAAGTCTGAGTTAATTTGGTAAGTAAGTATGGTTTTGAAATATGTTTATCATTAAGTGTTTGCTTTTATTTTTTTAAATTTTTTCTCTCTCTTAATGTTTATTTTTGACAGAGAAGAGTGCCTGTGCCTGGGTGCATGAGAATAGGAGGGGCAGAGACAGAAGGAGACAGAGGATCTGATGTGGGCTTTGTGCTGACAGCAGAGAGCCTGATCCCAATGCAGGGCTTGAACTCATGAACTGTGAGATCACAACCTGAGCCAAAGTTGAATGTGTAATTGACTGAGCCACTCAAGTGCCCTGTTTGCTTTTTAATGTTTAAGCTAGACTGGACCATGGGTATGCCAAGTAGTCAGACATTAATTTCACAGAGAATGAATCTCCCGAAGAATGAATAACAAAACTAAGTCATCCAACATGTAGCAACACTCAAGTTCACAGAACTAACATATTCAAATAAACAGCACTCAGAAACAATATTTATTACCTACCTGAACTTCTGTTTCAGCATTTGGTAGACTGTTAGAATTTCCTGATGTAGGTTTTCCAGTATCTGAAAGACAATTATTAAAATACCAACATTTGACAAGTTTATTAAGCAATTAAATATTTGTGAACTTTGTAATATATACAAATGCTAAAACACAATAATGAGGATCCTAATTAACCATTTACCAAGTATGGGTACATAGCCACAAAAAGTAATTCAATGGACATACCTATTCCAAAGACCAAGGAACAGTGCAAACAAACAAAAAATCTAATTTTTGTTCAAAAGATTTTGTTCTTCTGTGACTTTACAACTGTATTAGTGACTCTTTTTTGAAAATCCATCTGTAAATTAACATAGCATTTGAGGAAAGACGCACATTTTTTATTCACAGTGTTTCTAAACTAGACTACTGGAGGGGGCTGAAGAGCATTCCATCCGGAACCAGTAGAAAATCTCAGATCAATGCTTAATATCCCTTGTAACTATCTGATTCACAATCTTAACAGTCCAAACCCTGGGGGCAATTCAGGAGATACATAAGTGGAGGTAAAGCTTTCTGAAATCAAGATGCAAATACTCTAAAATAGTAAAACGTGAAAAGGAAATGGATAATTTTGAATGAGAACTTCTAGGCCAACAAGAAAGCCATTTTAAAAGAGACAAACTTTAGAAATCTTAGGTTAAAGATTTTTACATAAGTGAAATAAGACAGAAACTCTAAAGAACAACAAAGTATTCTCAAAGAAAGTAAAAGTTAAAACATCAAAGATGCAAAACAACAGCCAGACTTTAAATCTTAAGTGGACTGTAAGGTAACTTAAAAGACAAAACAAAAAGACAAACAAGAAACAAATCTGTTCCCCCAACACAGGCCAGAGCAAACATGGAAAAATAATGTATACGAAAGGGTAAGTAGTCTCAAAACTCAAAAAGCCATTAAACACAATAAGCAAAAGGCCATAAATTGATAAACACGAGTTTAAAAAGAAACCTCAGTTATATCAAGGAATCGTTTACTTATTCAGATATAAATTAAAACACAGACATAAAACACTTTTGGAACCAGAATTAAAATATTTATTTATTGAAAGATAATATTCAATTCTCTATTAGAAAAAAACTGATTTGAGGTTTTCTAATTTGATAGATGATATTTTAATCAACTTCAGATACCTGTTGGATTTGATGTAATTGGAGCTGTCAAATTAGGACTTTCCACAGAAATCAACATAATATCATCATTGTTACTAAAATGATAAAGAAAATTAAAAACAAAAATAAACTAAACATGCATTATTAGGCTGAAACATGCAATCAGTGGTTAGAATTCTGACTTAACATTTCATAACTGACACGTTTTAATCTAACAATTGTGGGCAGAGGGAGAGAGATGATAAGTATACAATATACATAAGTGTTCAACACATACAAGTCACTCTAACATGTATACTTGCCTTCATGAAAATTAAAAGTATAACTGAAAGAAACCCATTAAGACACTTAGACTCTTCCAGATACAGGACTATAACAAACAAAGCTATAACAAATTAGTTCTGCTACGATTCTACATTGTATCACTATAATAGAAATAGTTACCATACATTTACTAAACTAAACAAAGTTGGTAAATGATGCTGATTGCGGTTACAGAATATCCTGAGTCAGAAGATTGTCTTCAGCTCCCATTTGACCCGGACTCCTTTCATGAGTTTATATTATTTTTTAAAGTTTATTTATTTGAGAGAGAGGAAGGAAGAGAGAGAGAGGGAGAGGGAGAGGGAGAGGGGGAGAGAGAGAGAGAGAGGGGGAGAGAGAGAGAGAGAGAGAGAGAGAGAGAGAGAATGAATGGGGGAGGAGGAGAGAGGGAGGGAGAGAGAATCCCAAGCAGGCTCTGGCCTGTCAGCAAAGAGCTCAATCTCATGAACCACGAGCTGAAATCAAGAGTTGGATGCTTAACCCACTGAGCCATCCAGGTGCCCTGAAATAAGAGAGGCCTAAACATAATTCCGTCTTTCCTTTTTTTAAAAGTAGGCTCCACCCTGGGCATGGGTTCCCACAGGCCTTAAACTCACAACCCTGAGATCAAGACCTGAGCTCAGATCAAGAGTCAGACATTCAACCGACTGAGCCACCCAGGTGCCCCTACTACTTTCGTGAGTTTGATATTTAAAATCAGAATCTTTAAGGAAATCTTGACAAAAATTTCATTAAGCCCATAAAATTGTTAGATGAATTTTCTATGCACAGAGTTACACCACTTTCTAAATTAAAAAAAAAAAAATTAATGTTTATTTGAGAGAGACAGAGTGTGAGCAGGGGAGGGGCAAAGAGAGGGAGACACAGAATCCAAAGCAGGCTCCAGGCTCCAAGCTGTCAGCATAGAGCCTGATGTGGGGCTCAAACTCACAAACCGTGAGATCCTCACCAGAGCCAAAGTCAGATGCTTAACTGACTGAGACACCCAGGCGCCCCTACACCACTTACTTATAGATGTTTTAAATTTGAGCTTTTGTATTTAGGTCTATGATCCATTTCAAATTATTTTTGTATATGGTGTAAGCTAAGACTGGAGGTTCACTTTTCCCCTCTGGTTATTCCTGCAACAGTTGTTGAAAAGACTATCTTTTTTTCCAACAAATTACCTTGGGAATTTTTGTTGAAAACCACTGGATCATATGCATATTCTCTAACCTGTCCACCGATTTGTAGGTCTATCCTAAACACCACCACATAAGTGCTGTCTTAATGACTATAACTTTATAAAAGTCTTTTTTTTTTTAATGTTTATTTTTGAGAGAGGGAGAGAGACAGAGCGTGAGTGGGGGAGGGGCAGACAGAGAGGGAGACACAGAATCTGAAGCAGGCTCCAGGCTCTGAGCTTTGAGCACAGTGCCCGACGCGAGGCTCAAACTCACAGACCTTGAGATCATGACCCGAGTCGAAGTCGGACACTTAACCGACTGTGCCACCTAAGTGCTCCAACTTTATAAAAGTCTTAAACTTAGGTAGTGCATGTCTTTCAACTTTGTTCTTCTAACACTGCTTTCATCTTGTAGATCTTTTGCATTTTATGTAAGTTTTCAATCAGCTTGTTACTATCTATAAAAAAAAAAAAAAAAGGCCACCAGGATTTTGATTGAGACTCCACTAAACGTATAGAACAATTTGGGTGAAGTGACATTAATAATGAATTTTCTGATTTGTAAACATGACGTATCTCACCCTATATTTAGGTCTCCTTTAATTTCAGCAATTTCTTGTACTTTTAAAAACTAACAGATGAGTTTTTTAAGAGCAGCTTTAGGTTTATAGCAAAATTAAGTGGAAGGTCCAGAGAGTTCCCATGTACTTATTGTCCCTAACCAACCTCTCGCCCACAGCTTCCCCATCAAAATCCTGTATCACGGTGGTATGCTTGTTACAGATGATGAACCTATACTGACACATCATTATCATTGTCAAAGTCCACACTCTACAATCGGGTTCACTCTTCGTGGTGAAAATTCCATGAGTTTTGACAAATGTAAAATGATATATATCCACCATTATAGAACCATAGACCATAGTGTCACTGCCCTAAAAGTCCCTGTGGTTCACCTATTCTTTTCTCCTCACTAACTCACTGGTGGCATTTGATCCTTTTAGTGTCTCCATAGTTTTGTCTCTTCTAGAATGTCATGTAGTTAGCATCACAGTATATACAGCCTTCTCAAATTGACTTCTTTCATTTAGCAATATGCATTTAAGTTTTTTCTGGATCTTTTCATAGTTGGAGAGCTCATTTCTTCTTGAGTATCGTGTAATATTCCATTGTCTTGAATGTATCGGTTTATTTATATAATGAAGGACATCTTGGTTGCTTCCAAGTTTTGGCAGTGACGAATAAAATTACATTTTATATGATTCTATTTTCTCTCCTTTCTTAGCCTATCAGTTATACTTCTTTTTTAGATGGTTCCCTTAGAGTCTATACGTTTACAACGAATCCAAGACTACTGACAAATAACACTATGCTGCTTCACAAGTAGGGCAAGTACCTCCCAATAACAAAATATTCCTAATCTCGCTTGCCCTTTCCATGTATCATTGCTATCGTTCATTTCATTTAAACAAACACACACATACATAAATACACTGTTGCCATTGCTTCCAACAAACTCTTGTCAAATCACTTAATAAGATGAATAAAAGCTTGCGCTCTACCTTTGCTTATTACGTCTCTGACAATCTTCTTTTCTTTCTGTAGATCTGCTTATCTGATTTATTTTCCTTCTCTGTAAAGAATTTTTAACATTTCTTGCAAGGCAGGTCTACAGGCAACAAGCACACTAAACTTTTGTTTGTCTGAGAAAGTTTGTATTTCTCCTTTGATTCTGAAGGAGAATGTCACAGAGTACAGAATTTTAAGTTGGTGGTTTTTTGTTCTCTCAACATTTCACTCCACCCTCTTCGTGCTTACATCATTTCTAAGGAGAAGTTGGAGGTAATTCTTATCTTTGCTCAACTATGGGTAAGGTGTTTTTTTCCTCTAGCTTTTTTCAAGATTTTATCTTTGATTTTCGGAATTTTAAAAATCGTATGCCCAAATGTAGGGTTTTTTTTTTTTTTTTTAATATTTATCCTGCTTGGTGTTTTCTGAGATTGCTGGTTCTGTGACTTGGTATCTAACATTAATTTGGTAGAAATTCTTCGTCATGATTGCTTGAAATACTACTTTTACTCCTTCTATCAGCCTCCTCCCCCTTTTCTATCCTTCTGGTGTTCCCATTTTGCTTATGTGCCTTCGTTTGTAGTTGTCCCAACTTCTTGGAGATTTCTGTTGTCTTTTTCTCTTTGCTTTTCTGTTTTCAAGCTTCTATTGTCATTCTCAAGCTCAGTGAAGCTTTCCTCAGCGATGTCTATTCTAATAAGCCCATCAAAGGCATTCTTGTTGCTGTTTGGATCTCAAGCACTTCTTTTTCATAAAATTTCCGGTTCTCTGCTTACATTATCTACCTGTTCTTGCATTTTTTTCTACCCTTTTTTTTCATTAAAGCCCTTAGCAAAGTGGTAATTTTTCAAAATTCCTAGTCTGATAATTTGAACATTTCTGACTCTGCTTCTGATGCTTAAGTCTCTTCAAATCGTGTTTCTTGCCTTTTAGTATGTCTTGTGATATTTCGTTGTTGTTGAAAGGGGGACATGATATACTGGGTGAAAGGAACTATGATAAAAAGTCATTGGTAATGCATTAATGAGACGGGGTAGGGAGGGGAAGCTTCTACTGGTCCTGTGATTAGCTCTCAGCTTTTAAGTAAGCCTGTGCCCTTGGAGTGTGGACTTCACCAGTGCTTCTCAGTCCCCGACACCGTTCAGGCGGGACAGGATGGCTGGAGCAGGTGGAGTTGCGTATTTACTTCCTCCAGATGGAAGGCCAGAGGGAGCGGGAACTGGACATTTCCTTTCCCCCAGGTAGGTTAAGTTCTGGTAACAGTTTCTCTCTAGGACAGGCCTTGTTAAGAACACAGTGCTCTGGTGTACTTTAGAAGCTTCCTTTCACTACCCGCCTCTATAAGCACGAGGGGATTTCTCTCCAGTGTTCACCGTGAGGCCCTGGCAAAGCCCCACCTGGAGTTGCTAACTCTTGATTTGTCTACACTGAGCCTCCAGCAATTACAGTTTAGGTTTTCCTACCCTGGGACTGGTTCCCACGGAGTCTTCTGCTCTCGTTCCTGGATGTCGTGATGACTATTTCTGCCTGTTGTCCTCTCCATTGGGGGGGTGGGGGGAGAACGTTGCTCTGTGACCTTACTTCTTCTCTAGTGGTTCTAAGAAGAGCTGTTGATTTTTCAATTTGTTCAGCTTTTTTACCTGTCGTTAGAATGGAGTGACGACTCTCTGCATGCTGGATCACAAACCTGGTATCTTCTTTGTAGTTTTGAAATTAGGTCTTACAGATATTTTAGTAATCTTAGCCCTATGTATATCATATTCTTTGACATTATTGTAAATAGGATGGATTTTAAATTTGAAATTCCAACTATCTGTGGCCTGTATGCAGAAACACTGTATTAAACAGGACTTATATAACATATATACACACATATACATACACACACACACACACCATGTAATATAGAGGAACAGTATACTATATACACGCATATATACCCTATATGGAAACACAGAAAAATACTTTACATTACCCACATATTTACAATATCCAGCACTCTGCATCTCTTTACCTTTGCATAGATCCACATTTCCATTTGGTTTTGTTTTCCTTCTGCCTACAGAACTTCCTTTAACATTTCTTGCAGTGCAGGTCTGCTGCTGATATATTCTCCACCCCCCTATATTCACCTTTTTTTCGTGGGAAAATGTCTGTTTCCCCCTACATGTCTGAAAGGTGTTTTCACAGGAGTGTAAAAATTCTAATGGGTCATTTTTCTTTCAATGCTTTAGAGATGTCTTCATTCCAATGCTTTAGAAATGCCTTCTAGTTTGCATAGTGCACAGCAAGAAATCTCCTTATCTTACTTTTTTTGTTCCTTTCTATATAAGGAGTCTTTTCTTTCTGGCTGCTTTTAAGATCTTGTCACTGGGGCGCCTGGATGGCTCATTTGGTTGAGTGTCCAACTCTTGATTTCAGCTCAGGTCATGATCTTTCAGGTTCCTGGGATCGAGCCCCGTATAGGGCTCTGTGCTGACGGTGCGGAGCCTGTGTGGGATTCTCTGTCTCCCTCTCTCTGCCCCTCTCCCCGCCTGCATACACTCTCTTTCTCTCTCACACAATAAAGTGTATATGTTCCAAAGGTCTCTGATGCTCTGTTCATTTTTTTCTCTGTTAGTCTTTTACCTCCCCATGCTTTTGTCTGAACAGTTTCTAGTACTATTCCACTGTTTTTTAAATGAGTAATTCTCTCTTCTGTTCTTAATCCTAATCAGTGTACTCTGCATTTACTGTGTTTTTCACCTCTAGAAGTTCAACTTGGGTGTTTTTGTTGTTGTTTTTTACATCCTCCATCTTCCTTTCTATCGTAGGACATGAACGCTATACAGGTTAATAGCTGTTTCATATTGTGGTTGTCCATCAAACATACTGTTTCCAGGTCTGTTTCTATCATTTCAGTTTTCTCCTTGCTATGAATTATATTTTTGGCTACTCTGCATCCCCGTTAAAGGTGCCAGACATTGTAAAATTTACACTGTTGAGTGATGGATGACATTTCATTCTTTCAAAGAATGCTGGACTTGATTCCGGCATGCAGTTAAATACTCAGGATTAGTTTCATCCTTGGTGTCCTTTCAGTTTTTTGGGAGTAGGTCCACTGCAGTTTTGAGGATGAAGCCAGCCCCACTATAGCATGCCCACCTCAAGACTCTACCTGGTGTTCATCCTTTAAGTTTCTTCATTGTAGCCAGAGGGAAAGCAAAATGTTCCTACCCTGTACAATACCCAAGAAATGTTTGGTCTTCTTCTTTTCAGTGGTTCTTTTCCCAGCCCCTTGAAGTTTCATCCTTTGCACGTAAAGATCTGTATTCAAATAATAACTCAAGAGGGTGCCTTTGCAAGTCATCAGACCTCTATCTTTACGCAGTTTCTTTTCATCACTGTTCTGCCTCACAATTCTAGCCAACTCAGACTTCCAAGTCTCTGATCTAAATGTAGCAAGATCTCAGGTGTACCTGGGTGGCTCAGTAGGTTAAACATTGGGTTCTTGGTTTCAGCTCAGGTCACAATCTCACAATCTGTGACCTGAGCCCCATGTTGGGCTCTGTGCTGACAGCATGGAACCTGCTTGGGATGCTTTCTCTCTCCCCCTCTGTCCCTCCCCTGCTCACTCTCTCTCAAAATAGACAATAAACATGTAAAAATAAATAAATAAATGTAGCAAGACCTGTAGGCTGTTTGGGCTCTTCCTGCCCCTGTCTTTCAACCTGCGAAATGCCTCTGGGCAGTAAGCTTGAACACTGTAGGGTACATTTCAGGTGCTTCCCTTTCCCCAGGGAACACAGTCTTATGATCCCTGTTGAACATTTCTGAACACAATTCTTTTTCTTTTTTAGTTTGGTTTTCTGTTTGTTGACAATCAAAGAACAATTCCTGTAGTAATTAATACTTCATGGACAGAAGTGAACATTTCCTACATGCTCCCTTTAGTTTTGTGAAATCAACTGGTTTAAATGCACATTTTAAAGCAGATTTAATTCAATAATTTTTCCCCAAATTTATCAATAAGAGAGTCTAATAGCCATCATTTCTAAGTTCAGTAAATAAAAACAAATGTTTAGATCGAAATTTGATTAAGAACATTTTAATCTTCTATCCACTTTTGGTCTCTAACAAAACTGTTTTGTATGTATTTCTTTCTACTAGTAATAGTGATCATATGGTTGAAAGATTGATAACTATACTTATTTTGTTGCTTAACCATAAGCAATTCTTTTCAGATGTTCATTACACCAGAGTCAAAATCTCTTTATCAATCTCAAAATTCTTCATTTAACATTTGTAAAGTATTTCTAGTATTTTTTTTAAGTTTATTTATTTAGGTAATCTCTATCCCCATGTTGGGGCTTGAAAACTGTAAGTCACATGCCCCTCCAACTGAGCCACCTAGGCAACCCAAATACAGTACAGTGCTATTTTAGGAGTCTAAGAAACCAAGCAGAAGACTTTAAAAAGCAGAGTGGAATTTTTGGCTTTTTCACTGGGCTGGGGCGGTAAAGATTGCAATTTGAGACCCACTAAAGTGGAGGGACCTAGTGAATGCTCCAAGCTTTCAGCCAGGAATCCATGGAGGGCTAGGTTTTTTGTTTTGTTTTGTTTTTTTTAAGTTTCACATATGTTTGTTCCATACAAAACAAAACAAAACATAGTGTTATGTCTTAAGAGCCAGAGTGAATGAAAGGTAGAAGGAACCTTGCCACATTCACAACAAGCCTAAATTTATACCATTCTCTGAGGAGCTTAGGTGACCAGGCCCTACTCTGCCAGAGGACAGAATGAACCTTGTGTACAGTATATCATTCCAGAGCCTCACCAATTTTTCAGAAATTATCAAGTGTGCCAAAAAACAGAATCAAATGACCAGAAACTGACAGAACAGCAACAGCAACAGTTACACAGATGATGTGGATGCTGCAGTTTTAACACAAGGACATTAAAAAAACTATAATTAATACTTTTAAGAATAGTGAGGAAAGACAGAGATATAGTTAAAGCCAGATGGAACATTCATCAGAAAAGCAGAAACTATGGAAAAAAAAGACTACACTGAAACTAACAAGTCAATTCATATAAAGACACTATTAAGAAAGTGGAAGGGGCGCCTGGGTGGCTCAGTCGGTTGGGCGGCCGACTTCGGCTCAGGTCGTGATCTCGTGGTCTGTGAGTTCGAGCCCCGCGTCGGGCTCTGGGCTGACAGCTCAGAGCCTGGAGCCTGCTTCCGATTCTGTGTCTCCCTCTCTCTCTGCCCCTCCCCCATTCATGCTCTGTCTCTCTCTGTCTCAAAAATAAATAAAAACGTTAAAAAAAAAAAAAAAGAAAGAAAGTGGAAGGACTTGGGACTAGAAAAAGGTATTCATTGTAAACATATCTGACAAAAAACGTAAGACAGGCAACTCAAAGGGAAAACATGCAAAAGTCTTAGAGAAACTTCATAAAAGGTATTAGAATGGCTCACAACCATAACTTGTACTTCACTACATTATTAGAAGGAAATACAAATTCAAAACCAATACGTGGTGTTATCAACATACCAGTGTGGCGAAGCAAAAAAGAGAATATCAAGTGATGGCAAGGATATGGGAGAACAACCACCTCATTATCCTTTCTAATGGAAATACAGCTTTGGTATGCTTTCCCTGGTAAAGTGTTTGGTAATATCTATTAAACCTGAAAGTACATATATACTCTAGGACCTACCAATTCCATTTCCAGGCAACAGAAATGTGTGTACGTACATTCACCAAAACACATGTAAAGGAATGTTCATAACAGCACTACTCATAATTTCCCCAATCTGCAAACAAACCAGGTGCCCACGAATAAGTAAACTGAGGTATATTCGTATGATGAACATTATACAGAAAAGAGAACGAACACATCATTGCTGCTCAGTGGAGCATGGATGAGCCTCACAACATATAATGTTGGACAAAAGAGGCAAGACACCAAAGTGTTCCCTGAGTCTGACTCCATTTCTATAAAGGTGAAAACCAACCAAAAACTTAGGTTAAAAGTTCAGATAGTGTTACTTAGGTCACTCTGGTAGGAGTAGGATTGGTGATTAGGAGTGAGGCATGAGGCAGAATGGATGGCACTGGTTTGACCCAAGAGATAGTTACAAAATGTTTTTATTTTCTAAGCTATACATTTGCCAAGCTATACATTTATCTTTTGTAGTTTTCAGTGGGCATTATGTCAATTAACTTAATTTTTAAAAATTATTTATATAAATGTGTGTGTATATATATATGCATGTAGAAAAGTGTGTCTGTTTGTGTGTGTATATAAACTGTTAATACTTACCCTGAGAAGCTAATCTGTGTATCTGCACACTGAAGATTGGAATCCCATGACCATTCAAAGACATGTGACTTTTATAAAACTGTTCTACTGACTGACACCAGTGATGGCTGTTTTTTTTTTTTTTTTTTTTAATGTTTGTTTGTTTGTTTATTTATTTATTTTTGAGAAAGAGCACAAGTGGGAGAGGAGCACAGAGAGAGGGAGAGAGGGAATCCAAGCAGGCTCCAGCTGAAGAGAGGATTAATAAACTGGAAAATAGGTCAATAGGAAATATCCAGACTGAAGCCTGGAGAACAGAAGACATGGCGGCTACAGAGAAGCAAGTAATTGAAATACCGGAGGGGAGAAGAGATGGAATGGTGCCGAAGGAATATCTGAAGAGACAATGGCCAAGATTTTTCCAAAGATAGTGGAAGACATAAAACCAGATTCATGAAAACGGTGAGTCCCAATCGAGATAAATTAAAAACCAAACACTAAACCCAAGCCCCCACAACTAGCATCATAGTGCACTAATGAAAACCAAAGGTAAGTAGGATATCTTAAAAGCAGAAATACAGACACAATCTTTGAAGAAACAACAATCAGACTGAAGCTAACTTTTCAACAGAGATGGTAGAAGTCAGAGGTAAAGACATGTTGAAAGTTCTGAAAGCAAATAACTACCTACAAGTCAATACCTATGTTAAAATAGTCTTTAAAAATATAGACAAAATGAGGGCACCCAGGTGGCTCAGTCAGATAAGCATCTGATTTCTGCTCAGTTAAGCATCTGACTTCTGCTTAGGTCTTGATCTCATAATTTATGAGTTCGAGCCCCACATCGGGCTCTGTGCTATGTGGAGTCTGCTTGGGATTCTCTCTCTTTCTCCCTCTCTGCTCCTCCCCCACTTGCGCTCTGTCTCTCTCTCTCTCTCTCAAATAAATAAACTTAAAAAAAAAAAAAGACAGAATGGCATTGTTTCCAAACCAAAAAAACCTGACAAAATTTATCTTGAGCAAAACTAAAAAAAGAAATAACAAAGAACAAAGTTCTTCAGGCAGACAGAAAATTACCGCAGATCGAAAGACAGAAATACAGGAAGAAATGAAGAGCAACAGGAGTGGTAAATATGTGGGTAACTCTGAGTAATGACTGTAACAAAGCAGTGATACCAGGCGCCTGGGTGGTTCAGTCGGTGAAGCATCCGACTTCCACTCAGGGCATAATCTCACAGTCCATGAGTTCGAGCCCCATGTCGGGCTCTGTGCTGACAGCTCAGAGCCTGGAGCCTGCTTGAGATTCTGTGTCTCCCTCTCTCTCTGTCCCTCCCCTGCTCATGGTCTGCCTCTGTCTCAAAAATAAATAAAAATATTAAAAAGAAACAACAGTGATATTGTCTTGTGAGATTTAAAATACAGAGGACTTGGGGCGCCTGGGTGGTGCAGTCGGTTAAGCGTCCGACTTCAGCCAGGTCACGATCTCACGGTCCGTGAGTTCGAGCCCCGCGTCAGGCTCTGGGCTGATGGCTCGGAGCCTGGAGCCTGTTTCCGATTCTGTGTCTCCCTTTCTCTCTGCCCCTCCCCTGTTCATGCTCTGTCTCTCTCTGTCCCAAAAATAAAATAAAAAACGTTGAAAAAAAAAATTAAAAAAAAAAAAAAATGTAAGTAAGGCTTCCAGTTAACAGTAGGCTATTAGTAGTTAACATTTTTGGGGAGTCAAAAGTTATGTGTGAAGTTTTGTGCGTGGGGTCGATGCTGCATTATTCGAGTGTCAACTGTAATGTAAAATGAAAATGTGTGAAAACACAAAAGATGGAGTGAGAGCAGTAAATGGAGTTACAGGGTTCTAAGGTCAAGCACTGCCTACAAAATGGCAGAGGTAGCAAATCATATGAGATTCTGATTACTAGAGTCAAGGATCCAAATCTGATCTTTAGGGCAATTTCTAAAAGAACAATGAAGATGTGTAATTAACAAGGTAATGGGGAAAGAGGAAAACAAGATTGATTCAAAAGGCTAAAACAGCGACCAACACACAGACATAGACAAGGGAGAAGGAGCATAAAACAGATGGAATGAAAGAGAACAGAAGAAAGACTGTAGTTCTGAACCCACGTATTTCAGTAAGATTACATTAAACATAAATCTAGATTTTCTAATAAATAGGCAACTATTTTCAAATTGGGTTTAAACCACATGTTTAATTTAATAATTAAAAAGCTAGCACCCATGTAACCACCGCTCAGGTAAATATATTTTATATGATCAGCATTTCAGAAACCCACGTGCCTCTATCCTGTATTATAAATCTCCATAAATAGCATTTGTAGTGCTAATTTCTTTGTTTTATTCTTTAGATTCACCATCTAGCCTTGAATTCCTACATAATGTACTTCTATTTTTCTGGCTATTTTTGACATTCATTTGAACAGAATCGAACCATTCAATGTTTTTACGGGAGTAACTCAGTTGCATGTGACTGCAGTTCCTCCCTTTCCACTAACGTACAGAATTCCACTGTGCGGATTTACTGTAATTTATTCACTTCAAGTGTAGATGGGCTTTTTTTCCTTCTCGTTTTTGACTAGTATGGAAAATGCTAATAAATGTTCCTCTGCATATATCCTATTGCACATTTAAAGGGCATGTTTCAAAGGATAGGAACGTGAGGTCAAATGATGGTCAGATCTTCAATATTCCTAGATAATGCCAAATTTTTTCTAAAGCATTATACCAATTTGCTCTTCTAACAACAAAATTTTAAACAGAGTCAGTTCCCTTTATTTCAAAGCCTCTCCAATACATCTGGTGTTGTTGGATTTGTCAACGTTTTACTTTTCCTTACCTGATATGAAATGACAGCTCATTGTGGCTTTAATTTGCATTTCCCTGATTACTAATGAAAATGAGCACCTTTTCATATGTTTATTGGTCATTTGGAATTCCTCTTTTGTGAAATACACATACAAGTCTTTTGCCCATTTTCCTTTTGTATTATCTGGCTTTTACTCACTGAAACTCTTTTATATATATACTCTGGGTACTAGTCCTCAATAGGTTCTATGTGCTGCATATGTCTTCTTCACCTTGATGGCTTGTCTTCTCACTAAAATTATAGTGCCTTGAGAGAAGAAGTTTCGAATTTGAATGTGGTAAATAAAAAAAAAAAAGATTTAATGTGATCAATTTTTTCGCTTATTGCAAAGGTATTTGTGTCTTAAGAAATCTTTCCTTATCTGAAGTTCATGGAGACATTCTATATTACCTTCTAAAAGCTTTATAATTCTCCTTTCGTTATTTAGTTCCTAATCCACATGAGATTGATTTTTATGTATAGTCTGATATAGGGATCCAATTTCTTTCATATTTCCCTCAACAAGAGTAGCAAAGTAACTGCAGTATTTACTAAGTCCCTCATGTCCCAGATGATGTGCCATACATTCTCCATCACTGATCATATATATATATATATATATATATATATATATACCTACGTACATATACACACACATACATATATATATATATATGCATAGGTTTAAGGATTCTCCATTTGTCTATCACTCGTATCACATTATCCTCATTACTCCAGTTTAGTAGTGTCCTGACATCTGATGGCAAACTCCTTCCTTTGTGTTTCTCTAGTTGATGGACATCTTGGGTTTCTTAATCTACTGCATTTATGCACACATTTTAGAAATCAAATCATCTTGTCAAGTTCCACAAAATTACACACTGGGGAACTGATTGGAATTGCACTCCATAAATTAATTTCAACAAAAGTGAGAACATTCTATAAATACTGCATTGGGCAACCCATAAACATAGTACATTTCTCCACTGAATTTTTCTTAAAATCTCTGGAAGTTTTGTTCATTTTCTTCAGTTATTACATGTCTTATTGAATGTATTCCTAGCTTAGCTAATGGCTGTATTTGGTGCTACTGTATTGGTGTGGTATCTTTAAAAAATATCTTATAATTCCCTAATTGTTTGTATCAGGTATACAGGAATATAACTGATTTCTTACACATTTGAGATTGGCAATGTTGCTAACCTCTTAGTAATCCTAATAATGTATCTGTAAGTTATGTTGCATTTCCTACATTATAATCCTACACTAATCATCCAAGGATAGCAATAATATTTCTTCCTTCTTTTTAAACCCTCTATATTTTGACTTCTTTTTCTTCCTTTAGCCAAGAGATCCAGTAGAAGGTTAAAGTGATGACCGCAGGCATCCTTCTATTTTATATCTTAAAGGAAATACTTCCAATATTTCACCATCAGATCTGTTTTACGGTTTTTGTAGATATTCTTTATCAGATTAAGGATGTTACCTCCCTATTCCAAGTTTGCCAGGAATTTGGTTTTTAATCATCAACAGGTATTTTGTCAAATCCGACCTCTATTTTGAGTTAACAATGATTCTTGTCCTGGCAAATTACATTCGCTGATTTTTTTTATTGTTGAACCAACCTGGCAGCATTGCTGTGACAAACTCAACTTTTATAGATTATTGGACTCGGCTTACTAGTGTCTTGTTTAGGATACCTGTGTCTGTTTTGTGGGTAAAAGTGGACTGTAGGTTTCCATTTCTGTAAAATGTTAAAATTGACTTTGTATCAGAATTGTGCTAGATTGTAGTATCTAGTCTCATAAAATGAACTCAAGTATTTCCTCTTTTTTTGTTCTTTGGAAGAGTTTAACACCGGTGTTGTTTCTTTCTTCGGTGTTTTTAAAACTCACCACTGAATCCATCCATCCAGGTCAAGTTATACACACTTGTTAGCATGGTTGCCTAGGACAAGTTACATAAATGGCAGATTCTTCATGACAGAGCATAAGGTAGATTGTTCTTATCAGATAAAGCCACTGACAAATTTGCAATATTGGTCTACAAAATGCTATTTTCATGGGGTCTTCACTTTTCAACTTCTATCACTAGCATTTTATTTTTCTTCTTAGTCACATGATGAGTTTCAGCACACACATTAAGAGGTAGTAACAACAGGGACGCCCGGGTGGCTCAGTCGATTAAGCGGCCGATGTCGGCTCAGGTCATGATCTGGCAGTTTCGTGGGTTCTAGCCCTGTGTGCGGCTCTGTGCACTGACTGTGCAGAGCCTGCTTAGGATCCTCTCTCTTGCTCTCTCTCTGCCCCTACCCTGCTCACACTCTCTCTCTCAAAATAATTTTTAAAAAATTGAAAAGAAAAAAAGAAGTGGTAACAACAAAGACTCGATGAAATGGGACTCCTGCCTTCATAAACTAAATAAATGCTTTCTTCATAGCAGCTTCCTGGCTCAAAACTAAAATGAATATTAGGAATATTAGGAACGTTAGGGTTTCTTCCGAGGAGTCAAAACTGCATGTAAATTCCCAAGTACCAAGAATCTACTGCAAATGGTGTAGATTTGGGATGCTTCTCCTTCTTTTGCTGCCTCCTTGGGTATGCGCAGTTATCTGGGGAAAGGGTGTTGTTCTTCAAATAATGGCCATCCTTTATTTATTTTTGGTTATATATTTTTCTCTTTTTAAAAGCTGGAGTATAATTTAACATATAAAAGTAAAACCTGAGGACATTTTAAGGAGTTTATGTTAAGAATAAATAAATAGTATTATAAAGCTCCAAAACTGTTCAAAATCACCAAAGAAAAGAATTCACTAAAATGCCCCTCCCCCCATCATCTATCTAGGCTGGAATCAGTAATCGTGTTTCTTTGTTAAACCTAATGATTTCTTCCCTACCAGCCCCAAATCTTTTAGACTAGATCAGGGGTTCCAGGTCTTGGATGCTTTTTTTTTTTTTTAAGTTTATTCATTTTTGAGAGAGAGAGACAGAGCATGAGCAGGGCAGAGAGAGAGAGAGAGAGAGAGAGAGACAGAGACAGAGACAGAGAGAGAGAGAGACACGGAATCCAAAGCAGGATCCAGGCTCTGAGCTGTCAGTACAGAGCCCAATGCGGGGCTCGAACTCACGAACTGTGAGATCATGACCTGAGCTGAAGTCGGATGCTTAACTGACTGAGCCACCCAGGCTCCCCTTGGATGCTTTTTTTAGACAAGGAAGTTAGTCTGTTCACTCTAATTTGAAGTTGCCATGACACTGCTTTCAACCTCTAAGAAACTAATAATTTCAGGCACTTCTTCTCCACTCTTACTTTCCTAGCCTCAGTCTTCTCTGTAATTTTTGTAAGCCACTGTTTCACAGGACCTTGACTTTTCCGTGTGTAGAACAAAAACCACAGGAGTGATCAAGTGACCACTCTGGTCCCCATACCAAAGCTGGAACACAGCATAAGGGAAAACCCAATCCCCTAGTCAATTCTAAACTTGACTTAGTACTGTTTTTCTTTTTAAGTAAACCCTACTCCCAATGTGGAGCTTGAACCCACTACCCAGCGATCAAAGGTCACATGTTCTACCGACTGAGCCATTCAGGTGCCCATATTTAGTAAAAACCACCATGTAAAACAACGATAAAAGCCCCGGATAACCGATTCCACTCCTTCACAACAGACAAGAATGAATGTGAACATTTAAGCTGTTTTACGCTTGAGAAACATAGGTTTACGAGCATCTACTTAGTTAAGTATGCATTTTTATAGAAATGCCTACCTTTCAGAAACAGCATCATGTTTCCTTGATAAATTAATCTTTTCACTCGCATTTTGTGAAGGGTTAGCAGATTCAGAGTTCACCGAAGTCTTTCTTTTATCTGGACTACTGACTGACTCTGGGCTCTTATCCAAATTCGTCTCTGAATTTGTAACCTGTTAATTGGGTGAGGGGAAAGCACTGAAAGGGAGTGGAGTGTTACCACTTGTATTCTTCCACACACAACTACTAGTTAAACTTTCACCTGGAAAATGTTCTCAAGATATTCCCGAATACATATGGCAAAACATACGTTAAGTTATATGTATTTCGATGGCTAATGACAATCATTGCAGTTTCTCTGCCAAAATGAATTTTAAAAATACTTCTAGGAGATAAAAATGATAGTAACAAATGAACTTGTTAGCTTGCGTGGAAAAGAAAAATAAATACCTAAGTACTTATACAACGTTTTATTCCTATCAGACTATGTTATAGGAACTCAGAAACCTTAAACTTTAATAAGCAAATTTTTACTTTCATTATACTTCTAATAATAAGTGAAAACCAGAAATAAATCAAATTTCCAACTTGTTCTTCCAGTTGGTGAGTTTTGTTTAAAACTTGGAAGCTGAAGTACTTAGTACATGCTTTGGTTGAGAACTTACAGTATTTTTTTTTTTAAGTTTATTTATTTTGAGGGTGGGGGAGAGAGAGGGACAGAGAGAGAGAGAACTTGCTGACAGCGTTGAGTTTGATGTGGGGCTCGAACTCACAAGCAGTGGTGAGATCATGACCTGAGCTGGAGTTGGACACTTAAGTCAACTGAGCTACCCAGGTGCCCTGAGAACTTGCAGTAGTTAAAATATCTGTGTTAGTTGGGGCCCCTGGGTGGGTCAATGGGTTAAGCGTCAGACTCCTGATTTTGGCTCAGGGCATGATCTCACTGTTTTGTGGGTTCAAGCCCCATGTCAGCCTCTGTGCTGACAGCTCAGGGCCTGGAGCCTGCTTCGGGTTCTGTGTCTCCCTCTCTCTCTGCCCCTTCCCTGCTCATGCTCTATCTCTCTCTCTCTCAAAAAGAAAGAAACATAAAAAAATATTTAAAAAAAAAAAGGGGACAAGAAAATTTTGTCAATCATTTGTCAACACATTCAACAACTTAGATAAAATGGTCACATTCCTTGTGAAGGTAACTTACAAAACGACACGAGATCAAAGAGAAAAATGTGAATTTCCCCGTGCCTATTAAAGAGTTGCATTTCGAGAAAAAGTCTCCCTATAAAAAAGGCTCTCGCCCAGAGAGTCTTCAGAGATGGATTCTATCAAACATTTAAGGCAGTAACAAAAACTTTACCACAAACCTCCAGGAAACAGGGGTAGGAATGTTTCCCAATTCATGTACTGAGGCTAGCTACCATAAATACGATACCAAAGAAAATAAAGACACTACAAGAAAAAAACTCAGTGAACGTACATTGAAGATTAGATTCCAATTTTATATAAAAAATATAAACAGATGCCAAACTCCAATGATACCCTTGCTGAAATATTTTGGAAATATATTCTGCTACAAAACAGGTTAGTATTTAGGAATGCACCAAATATAAAGATGGCTTAGGAGATGAATGGATTGACAGATATATGACAAAAATCAACACATAAAAATAGTAAAGGTAGAATTTAGATGCCATGTATACAAGTGTTCACTGTTAAATTTTTTCAACTTTGCTGTAGTGTGTGTTTTAAATTCTTTATCATGATAAAATGGTGGGGATGGGAGCAGTCTAGGTAATCACAAATCACCTCTCTACTCACTTTATTTTACTTTATTTTTTACCTCTCCACTCACTTGATGAAAGAAATATAAGTGGCATTTGGAGGATACTCTGCAGACTATCTTCTCCAGAGACAGCATCATAGGAACATTCCAAAAACAGATGTATTGTCTTTAAAGCCGACATTTCCTTTCTTAAAATCCAACTACCTGTAATGTGGGTCAGTGAGGTAATTAAAACTCCTATATGTTTATACCAACCTTACAGGCTGTGTTATTGGTTAATACATTTGGTTCCAAGCAATTCTTTTGAGTTTGCAATACTGTTTTAATGCGTCTTTGAAGTTTGGATATTTTCGCCTAGAAGAAAAAGAGGAAAACAAATATGAAACCAGAGTACTAAATAATATATAGAGATGAAGGGAAAACTATGTATTTGCCAAAGTGGTCTTCTAACACTTAGGTAGCCACCCAAGTAAATGAGAAATTCTTATATAAGCAAAGATTTAAATCATGTTTGATGCTGATATACCATTTAAGAATGGAAGATAAAAACCCCAAACTTCTAACTGAGCCACAGTAACACTCATGTCGGTACAAACACCAATCAGCAAGTAACCTTAGAAAAGTAGAACCAAACAAAACCCCCGAGACAGTTTGAAACAGGCTGTAGGAGCTCTAATACAGAATATGTTTTGAATTAAAAAAAACACAACTGCCTATGTATTAGGTCAATCGACACAGAATTACTGACAACAGAATAGCACAGAATAGTATTTCTAAAAGTATCTCACAAGGGCCAATATTGCTAATAGATTCTATCGCCTCTGGTATAGTACATAATGCTTGTGGTCAAGGATCAGACTTGGGTCTTCTTTATTGTTTCCGTTTCCTAACAGGTAAAATATCACTATATTCCACTTCCAAATTAAGTCAGATGAAATTAGAAACTTACGAAGAGTTCATCAGCTACTGCTTCATGTTTATTCCTGCACTGTGTCCTCCCAATGCGTTCAGTCAGTTCTTTCAGTTTGTTATCAAATAGTTTGTAATTTACACTATAGATCTCCTGTCGAATCAAATGTTTGACCTAGAATTAAAAAAAAAAAAACCCAAACACCCCATGTTTCAAGTTGAAAAACAATTTTATTTTCTACCCCTTCAAAACATCTTTGCTCTTTTTTGGATTTACTGTAACCAATAAAATATACTTTTTTTTTCATATTTTTATGTTTCTATGTATATGACTGTATGAGTAAGTTTTATAGAAGTTCGAATATCAAATTCAGCAAGACACACCATCTATGGAGAGGTTAGAAAAAATTAAATGTCGTCTCCCAGTGCTAATTTTAGTTTCCTGTAGTTTCAGCTGAATTCCATAATATATATTAAAGGAAAGGTAAAAGCCTATATCCCATTTATATATATATTTTTTAACGTTTATTCATTTTTGAGAGACAGAGCAAGAGAGCGTGAGCAGGGGAGGGGTGAGAGAGAGGGAGACACAGAATCCCAAGCAGGCTCCAGGCTCCGAGCGGTCAGCCCAGAGCCTGACGCGGGGCTCGAACCCGCGAACTGTGAGATCGTGACCTGAGCCGAAGTCGGACGCTTAACCGACTGAGCCACCCAGGCGCCCCCATTTATATTTTTTAATAAGCATAACTGAAACCTGTATTCCATAAAAAGGATCTCTACCTATCTGAAAACCAGAGCCCAATGAACATGGTTCGTTGGTCTGTAGTAAATCTGAAGCAAATTATGGAAGTCTGAGCCTTGGCCCAGTCATTAACAAGCTACATGACCTTTGGGAAGTCACAATATCTCTCGGCTTCATTTTCTTTGTCCACATAGGGATAGATAATACAATGCTGAACAAATGATCCTCATAGGATTTTTATAATACGAAAGGTTAATATGTGAAAGAGCTCCATAAAATAGAAAATAGTGAATTGGCATAAAGGAAATAAATATGCAACATAATCCACTTTACTTGCATAGGTTTTTTTAGGGGGTGACTTTCCTACTGTTAAAACTGAAAGAGGCCAGGAACAATTAGGTAGTGACTAATGCCGTTTGGCATAAAACATGCTATCCTAACAGTCTGTAGTAGCTATCACACGAAACATTAATGCATTTCATTGTCTGGCTGTTTTTTAGAAAACAGACTGGCCTATTTTCAGGGAGTATAATTAATCTCAATGCCCACGGCTATGAAAAGCTCTGTCGAGCCATATATTCAGAAACATCCACTGTACCTTTTTGAACCTGTAACCTCCTGTAAGCCACTTTCCTAACACAGTAAGTAGTCTCTCTTAATAACAAAACCTATCATGATACACTTAAGATATTTATTGGTAATATTTGTATTTTTCCCCATAAATTCTTGTTTCTTGGTGTCTGAAATTGGAACACAAAGCTTCTATGTTAACTCTTTTATACTGGTATCACCTGGATGATTTCTCATATTCAGCAATTTTATTTGATTATTCCTAAGCTTTTTCCTTCACATTTCCAACTGTTCTTACTCTTCAACATTATCATCTACTTGATTTTTTCTGTAATGCTTAACATTTCTTCAGTGGTTTTCTCAGTATTAGGCACGACTGTCATTTTCACTTTCAAACTTTTAAGTATTTGATTAAACTAGTAAGTACTCAAAATAAGTATATTATATAAATAAGTGCTCAGAAAAACATACTATTTTTTACTGTCGGGTGTTACCTGTTACCCATGTGTGGTTTTTATGGGTTACTGCATACTTGCCAGTTCAATGGCTGGGGTCAATATGTAAAGCTCATACTGAGATGAATCTTGGAGAAACTATCTAAATGTTTTGAATATGGAAATAGCGTTTTGCTAACAAGTGGAGGCCACACAGTATTTGCGAACCTTCCCTGGTGACGAAGAACCATTATGGGACATTTGTTAACATCACAGATTCCTAAGCCCTACCCTGAATTCACCAACCAGAACTTCCTGGAAAAAGGCCTGGAAAGCTGTATAATTAACAGGCACCATGAGGAATTCTCAGGTAAGTGTGAGAAAAAAGGAGCCTCAAACAACAGTCTTCAACTATTAGTGAGCCCAGTAAAAACCACAATTTAACCAAGCAAGTATTCCTGGTGATTCAGATGGAGGCCTACTCCTAAAACTTGGTTGTTTAAAAGGACTAACTGCCCACCTACGGGTGATTACTCTTGGTTAGAGGGGACATTTGTTCTCGTTTAGTGGTGATGTTCCTGAAGAACAAGGAAGATGTAATAACTTCGACCAAATACCTCATAAATGTCTTGTGCTGATGGTAATGTGTCCAAAAGTATGGTATCAGATGCAAATCCTAGGTACAATTTGCAGATGGCAGTCAAAGTAGCCTAGAGCTTGGAGAAAGACTGGCAATTATGCATTTCCAATCTGCCCCAACTTCCTAGGATGAGGAACTCCACTTATCTATAGGTAGATGAATAACTTGGACTTTAGAAGAAAAACCCCTCCACTTCAATAATTTAATTGAAATCAGTGAGGCCAAGATCCTTACAGAATCTCGAGAGAGAAGAGTCAACAGCTCTGGGACTCTCTCAGGGAAGAACGATGTCAGAATGGTAGGACCTATTCTGGGAATCAAACAAGAAAAATAAATAGGTATGGTTTAGAGAGTTAACTGTTTGAACAGGAATTAAAATATCAAGGGATGGAAAGCTAGCTGTTTAGAGATAGGTAAAAAGATAGTAATTAGTTGAAACCCAAGATATTTCCGAAGAATGTGCAAGAAAACTTTTGGCGGGGGGGCTGACAAAACAAAACAGACTGCATTCCTTAAACCTCACTTGGAAGGACCATTTTCTGTGTCAACTCAGACCAAGTATTTTGTGAGACAGATAACAATAATGAATGAAAATTGTAATCTTCCCCTGCCAGTGAAACCAAAATGATACAAAGATTAAATTTTGTCTTTATATGTCCCTATCAGAACTTATTTCTAGGGGCACCTGGGTGGCTCAGTCAGTTGAGTGTCCGACTTCGGCTGAGGTCACGTTCTCACACCTCTTGAGTTCGAACCCCGTGTCAGGCTCTGTGCTGACAGCTTAGGGTCTGGAGCCTGCTTGGGATTCTGTGTCTGCCTCTCTCTCTGCCCCTCCTACACTCTCTCTCAAAAACAAAAACAAAAACAAAAAAAACCCATTAAAAAAAAAAAAAGAACTTCTTTCTAAATTCAGCTACTAACCACCGAAGTAAGACACAGCTGGAATCTGCGACCTTTTTCGTAAGCTAGATCTATGCTTACCATAATTTTGCTACCCCCCTCCTGCAAATAATAGAGTTATGTACATATTAGAGTTTCCTTTGGTCTTCCTGGAAGAAAAGACTAGGAGGAAAGGGAAAAACTGCTGATTGGCTTTCAGGCTGGTTCTGCATGAGTCTTTCAATAAGGTTTCCATTTATTTATTATGTGAATATATATTCATATAATACATAACCATATAACTGTAATGGTCTCTTTTAGAATAGTGTTTTTGTTCCTGAAACAGCAGGATAGTTTGGCTTGGGGCTTTGTGGTCCATTATAGTTGACAGACATTAATCTACCACATAATGACTTTTGGGTGAACAATTCCAGTGGTAGTAAAACCGTAAAATATGATTGTTATAATAGGTCCTGTAATGAGGACCTTTTTTATTAAAATTAAAGCTCATTACACTTAAACTCAGAGTTGATCAGACGTAGGAAACTGTAGTACGATGAAATAAAAAGGGGCAAAAATGAAAGCAAAACGTGCACTTGATGATGCTATGCAGCAAATGGTCAGACAATGCAACATTTCTGTGTAAACCTGGAAATCAGGGCAAGTAAAACTGAATGCAACTGTACTTTGTGATGGAGACTTCTGGGTTGTCGGAGTCTATGAAGTGGTCAATTGTGACAAGGTATACCAACAGCTGTAGCTGCAGATCAGAGAACCCCATGACCAGGACAAAAGAGATCCAGCAAAGCTTAAGGTCATGCAGTGTCTTTCAAGGAAATTTAAATGTAATATGACTAAAAAGGCCATTCTCTTTCTACTACAGCACTCTACCTCCATGTGATTCCCCAGGTTGCTCTGCATAGGGCTATGTTCGATTAATTAGAGACGGTAAAGTAAACAATGATCTTTTCCCGGATACCTCCATCTGTTGATTCCGTTTTCACGTACCACCTTTGCACCAAGTGAAAGTCACCTGTACTATACGTCATTGTGGAGATCAAGTAACTTTTACCATTTTTTATTAATCAGAAGTTTCTGAAGCAAATATATATGCCCTGATATTTTACCTGTTCCAGCAATGCTGTTTGCTTTTCCAGAGCTACACAAATATTTTCATCAATTTGCTCTGAAGTTTTCATGCGCTTAACATGTTCTTTTTTTTCTGAAAACATCCTCTTCTTTTGATTATGGCCTTGGGGAAATGGAAAGATCAGAGGTAAAAACATTCCTTCTAAGGAAAGAAACAGGGGAATTCTCTAATCTAGTGACCAAAATGTGACCAAGGCAGCATTTTTTAGCAAATGTAATTGTATAAAAACTTCCGACAAACTAATCCCCCCCCAAAAATGATTGTCTTAGGTTTTTAGGTAGGGTTCTGGTCTCAGATGCACTTTCCCTTCAACCTTATTTAGTGCCTATTTAACACCAACAAAAACTGAATTACAGCATTTAATCCTCTAGTTACTTAAGTGGTCTTACAGTATTTTTATAAAGTTACTTAGGCAGTCTGACCTATTTTAATATGTGATACTATTATTATTTTTAATTTTAAATCCATCTTGTTTAATCATCACTATGAAGCCTAGACAAGAACACAAAATTTCTCCTACGAAATCGGTTTTTTCTTATATTTCATTAACCTACAAAAACATTCTACTTCTAACGAAATTTATTTTTGCTATTTGATTTGGTAGCTCTAGAACATCACTGGTTAATTATTTGATGTTTCTCTGTCACTCTATGCACACACATGTATATGCTCATGTGTATATACCCTTATTACCTATCAGCTTATACTTGGCATATGATTTCCAGGTCAATTCTATGGAAAGAAATGAGTTCACCAATGATTAAAAAAAAACCACACTCTTTCAACTAGCCTCCTTATTAACCTAATAAATAAATCTTCAAAATAAGAAAAGATGTAGGGATGCCTGGGTGGCTCAGTCAAATGAGCATCCAACTTCGACTCAGGTCACGAGCTCACAGTTCATGAGTTCAAGCCCCACGTTGGGCTCTGTGCTGACAACTCGGAGCCTGGAGCCTGCTTCGGATTCTGTGTCTCTCTTTCTCCCTCTGCCCCTACCCCACTCGTGCTGTCTCTCAAAAATAAATAAACATTAAAAAAATTAAAAAAAAAAAGAGATGTAGATGAAATAAACCAAACAACTGCCTTAAACCACCTTTTGATTTTTTTGTACTCTTAAGGGAAAGCGACTGATTCCTTCTTTGCCAGAATTTATTTTCCTTTGGATATGGAGAATACTATTTCCCCCTCCTCAGGCTAAATGGTTCAGAAACAAGATACTCTAAAACAATTATCATTATTTACTCTTTCTCTTGACTATATGTAGTCTACTGTTTCTACATCTGAGGCTAAAAAAATCCCCCAAAAGGAAAATGACTCATTTCTCCAAAAGACGCTTAGGTATGCACTTACTGTTATTACTATCTGTGTCTAGTGCTGATGGCCACGTTGAGTCTGCATTGTCACAATTTGAAACGCTGGAATGACCGGTTCTACAGGATTCGTCACTTTTCAACATGTCAGCAGGACAGTTACTGGAGATGACTGAATTCACCAACTTAGGTATTTTATCAAAAGGCACAAAATGGGTATCTGAACTTAAAATGTCACTTTGTCTTTTATCATGTGACTCGGAAATGGAGTTCGTTTCTAAATGGGAAACGATCTTGTCGATTCTCTTATCATCCAAGGTGTTTACTGTAGATTTTGGTATTGGAACCATACCACTGCATAAACTGGACGGACAACAAATGGATTTCAGATCACAATCCTCTTCACGTTGTTCAAAACAGGACCTTGTTACATCTGTCTGACATTCCAAATGATTTTTAGAAGTGTTTTGTGAATCTTTTGTCTCTTGTGTAAAGGGTTTCCCAGAAGATTCTATTGTTTTACTTGGCTTTTGGGAAGGGCACACAACTTGTTCTTGAGTGTATTCTGATCTTGTTTCTGAATCAACAGTTTCTAGTGGTTTCATTACATTCTGAGACAAAACTTTACTTTTCACCGAGCATACTGAATTTTTATTAGAGTCCAGCAAGGAAGCAGCATTTTCAGACTGTCCATATATGCTAGTTACGACACTGGTATTTGAATTCTGATTACCACTTGATATATTATTCCCAGTTGCTGTTTTCAGTGCTTCGACATTCTTTGACTTATTCAGGATTTCTACTTGCTTCCGGCAACTTGCAGGCATTGTTTTTTTGGCTTTTAGTATCTTCCGCTTACTTCTATCTGGACTTACCATCTTTTATATCCTAGAATTTAAAATACCATGTTTAAGTACTTCTCTCTAATAGACAAAAGCTTATTTATTTGCAGTACTAAAATTAGGTTCAGACTATCTCTGAAGAGTCAGGTAATTTTCTTGAAAATTACATCCATTTCCATCTGTCATTAAAATGTACAAGTAATTTTAATTTTATTCTATAAATCTAAACTATGTAAAACTCAGACTTCATATTGCCAGTAAGCCTCTACTTGATACTAAGTCTGATAATTTTATCTGGCCACTTTTTGTGGTATTACTTCACTGCTGTAGCCATTAAAGTTTGGTGTCAACAATCCAAACAGGCCATACTTTACATAATCTAAAGACTGAATTGCATTTCTTCATAAAAACAAAACTCAATGTTTTGCAAAGAATTTTGGATTTTCTCCACGTAATGGCACCTTCTTAAAGCCTTCCTAATGTTCAAATTTCCAAAATAAATGGTACTGCGGGAGTAATTCCCAGTAGGAGTATAAAATAAATGCTAAAGATACACAACGTGATGCCAGTTCAAACAAGAAAGCCGATTTAGGTTTTATAATAATAATTTCTCATAATTTAAGAAAAATCTACATAAGAGAGAAAAATATCTTCGTGTTTCTCAGTATCTATATCAAGTCTGATCTAAACTGCAGGTAGGTAAATGGTTTAAAGGAAAGAACTCTGCCAAGTGACAATCAAAGGCATAATAAAAGCAAAAGAATATAGATATATATAATATATACGGGCATGGTAGACCAGTTATCTAGCAAACTATAGAGAACTCATTAAACTGAAAGAATCTAAGACTTTTTAAGGAACAAACGACACAGTTAAAACTACCTAAGTAATTTTGTCATTTGTAACTATATTCTTACCTGAAGCTTTTATCCTTTTTATTCACTATTTCATATGATCAGGAACAGTTCCAGGATTTGTGAGACCTGAAGGTTGAGGTGAATAGTTATTTAATAGCAAGAAAAAAGAAATCAGAACAAATTCAAATTAAAAAAAAAACAAACCTGTAATGTATAAATAAACATCACAAAATCCAGAAAAAATAGTATACTTTCATTAATCAAGGCCCTGATACAATATAGGATCCTGTTTTGCCTCTATGACTGAATATCTGCCTCTTTGTGAACATAATTTTTGCAGTATTTCCCATAGAAAGAATGATCAAACCAAGGCTTTCTTCCAGCATGGTTAATTTTTTTTTTTTTTAACGTTTATTTGCTTTAGAGAGAGAACACAAGCAGGGGATGGGCAGAGAGAGGGAAACACAGAATCTGAAGCAGGCTCCAGGCTCTGAGCTGTCAGCAGAGTCCGACATGGGGCTTGAACCCATGGGTTCATCAATGAACCCATGAACAGTTCGTTGATCCCACGAACTGTGAGATCATGACCTCAGCTGAAGTCAGACACTTAACCGACTGAGCCATCCAGGCGCCCCTATGGTGAAGTTTTAATTGAACATGCTATGTTATTTTTTTTTAACAAAGAGAGAAGTTCTTTTGATTGGAAATCCATGAGAGCTATATCCTCTACTTAGATTTTTAAACATGAGGTAACTGGAAAGTCTTCCTGACTACCTTCTGGCTTCATAAATTTCAATTTGTGGCTTCTTTACTCCTCACATATTTCAGGTGCTAGGCACTGAAGACCACATTCCCATCACGATCAGGCCAACAGGCAATAATTACCTACACTCAAAAGTGACTATGAACCACAAATGTATTCTATTAAACCCACACTAAGGATATCCTTAATCACAATCTGCCTGAAGCTGTTCTACTGCCAGGTGACACAGAGGTAAGGGGAAATGAAGATGAAGAGAGACAGTAGTCTTAAATGATTACAGCATCTTATTTTTTAAAATCTTACAAAAACTTCCAACCATGTGAATACACTGCCATGGTCCTTTCTCATGGCCTTTAGAGAAGGCCAAAAATAGTGAAAAGCCCTGAAAACTTTGGGGGAAATATGCCCCTCCATATGATGCATCCAAAAGGCATGTAATATCCATTAATTATGAAATACAACAATTTGAAAGTACTGAATATTTTTGGGGTGCCTGGCTGGCTCAGTCAGAAGAGCATGTGACTCTTGATCTCGGGGTTGTGAGTTTAAGCCCCACCCTGGGTGCAGGGATTACTTAAAAAATACTGAATACCTTTGAACCACCCACCACTCATTCAATCAAGTACTACCAGTAACTTTCATTTACTTAAGTTTCCCTATACCACGTCTCCTCCCTGGTACCCATTCTAAGATAATTCTATATCCTAAGTTTTGAGTTTATACTTCTATTACCCTTTGTAAGTTAGTTTCATTGTAAATGTCATGTGTAAACAGTACAGTTTAATTTTGCTTTAGAGTAACTTATAGTTTTCTAACACTTGTTCCTTCATGAATATCCCAGACTCATCCACACAATTGTATATAGCAATAATTCATACATTTTAATGGCATTATAATGACCGATTGGGTCAATATAACAAAACTTGTTTATTTACTTCTCTATGAAGATATCTGAGTCACTTCCAGTTTTCTTTTTCTGACGAATACTTGTTTCAAGGGGGCATATCTGTATAAATTTTTTGAGTGGATCTGTTGGGTAGCAGGTAAGATATACAAATGTTCAACTTTTCAAGATAGACAAATTATTTTCCAAAGCAGGTATACCAATCTACATCTCTATGGGCAATATATGAGAGTTACCACTATCCAAATCCCCTCAAGCCTTTGGTATTGCCAGACTTAATTTTTATCAATCTACCTGGATATAGATATATATCCCAACTGTCTTTATTTGCATTTCCCTAATTACTAGCATCTTCTCATGTTGATTGGCTATACAGCTTTCTTTATCTGCAAAATTCCTGGTTATATCTTAATTTTTTTTTTGACTGGGTTTTTTCTAAAGCTTATTTATATTTTTTGAGACAGGGACAGCGTCAGTGGGGGAGGGGCAGAGAGAGGATTCCAAGCAGGCTCCATGCTGTCCCCACAGAGCCCAAACTGGGGCTCAAACTCCTCCGAAATAATTACCTGAGCAGAAACTAAGAATTGGGATGCTTAACCGACTGAGCCATTCAGGCGCCCTGGGTTGTCCTTTCTTATTTACATATTAAGAAAATTTAATAGATTATGAATAATAATCCTTTGTCAACCATTTGTTGAATGAGTTACAAGTATCTTGGATCTTCCTAATTTTTATATTGACAAATTTCTTTCTTTTTTTCTTTTATGGCTAAAGTTTAATCTCCCTTGAGAAATCCTTTCCCACCCCCATGGTAATGTATGAAATAATAAGGCCCACTGGAGGTACAGAAGCCTTCTTCCGAATAGGTTATCTCGGGACATGGACCTGTAGCCTGGCTGCGTTAACTATAAAAGTATATGATATAAATGCAGGCCTGAGTGAGCATATAATAGAAATACTCGCTCAGAATTATTTTTAAAGTTTATAAACATGAGAAAATGGGTCATTAACTGCAACTTGCTCGTTGATAAAACTTAGGGCACTAAAGAGAGACAAATCACTTCTGTATCAGTATGCTTAGAGAAAAATAAGTAACACTGCCAGTAAAGGGCTCAGGGAATTTAAGTACTGGTAACTATCTAAAAGGTAAACTAGAGTTTACATGTTGTAGAGAGGTTTAGTGAAATTTATTACTGGTAGATTAAAACTTAAAAAATTGTAATTGGGGGATCCCTCCCATCACCAGAGCTCCGGACACTCTTCAACCTTGAATCCTGTGCTTCAATCCTTTGCTGTCAAATAAACCACATTTGACACATCATTGGAATCGTGGTACTGTTCTGCAGCATAAGGATGGAAAAGAGAAGTCATCTATATTACCTCAAGTTTTAAAGACCTGTCTTTTGCAATTTAAGTCTTTAATCCATCTAGAACTGATTTTAGAATGTACTGGAAGGAAGGAATCCAAATTCGTTTTTCCCTCAGGTGTATAATTAATTGTTGGACAGTATCCTGTTAATTTTTAACTTTAAAAACATAATGTCTCTTTTATTTATCTGATGATGTAACTCCTTCTGAACATACTGTTGTTCATCCCATCAATTTTAGATGTCTCTTGTAAAACTTACTGATTTTGGTCTAATGAATCTTTCAATATAATTTAATCAAATTACATGTAATATAAATGCCATTAAAGCTTTAATTTATATTGGTGTTATGCTTCTCTGATTTTCACAGCTTTTTGCTGCTACGTTTTCCTTTCTGTTATTTGTGATCTCCATATTATGCTTCACTATGAAAATGTCCTTTTTATTTTTTGTTCTTTTTTTAAGGTCTACACATGCTTTCCAATTCCATGGATTTTAGTATATTTAAAAGTTTTCCGGGGCGCCTGGGTGGCTCAGTCGGTTAAGCGGCCGACTTCGGCTCAGGTCACGATCTCGCGATCTGTGAGTTCGAGCCCCGCGTTGGGCTCTGGGCTGATGGCTCGGAGCCTGGAGCCTGCTTCCGATTCTGTGTCTCCCGCTCTCTCTGACCCTCCCCCGTTCATGCTCTGTCTCTCTCTGTCTCAAAAATAAATAAACGTTAAAAAAAAAAAATTAAAAAAAAAAAGTTTTCCAAAAGCATTTCAGCCAATGTTTCAGTAACCACTGAAGTACAAAATGAAACATTATTTGAATATACATTATTAAAACAAATATCCAAAGGGAGACTGGCTGGCTCAGTTGGAAGATCATGTGACTCTTGATCTCTGGGTTGAAGTTTGAGCCCAACTTTGGGTATAGAGAGTATTTAAAAAGTATTTGAATTTTACATCCCGGATTTTACCCTACTTTAATGTTATATATACTTTCAAGAATAATTTTGGATATTTACATTCTGGTTCAGAGCCAAACTTGGCTATTATGAATAAACTGCTACAAACACGCATGTGTCAGTTTTTGCGTGGACTTGTTTTAATTTCTCTTGGGTATATACCCATCGGAATTGCTGCGACATACTCTAACTCCATATTTAACTTTCTGAGAAAGGCTGTTTTCCAAAGCATCTAGACAAATTTACATTTACACCAGGAGTGAATGACAGATCTCGTTTTAGGATCACTTCCTCAACACTCACTATGATCTCTTTCCTAGTATACTCATCTTGGTGAGGGTGATGTGATACTCATTTTCATTTCCCTGATGGTTGCTAATGCTGCTTACTGGCCACGTTTATCTTGTTTATTCAGCGCATTTTCCACTTTAAAATTGGGTTATTTGCCTTATTATTAACTTATAAGAGCTCTTTGTATATTCTAGATTTCAGTATCTTTTCACATATGATTTGAAAACTTCTCACACTCTGTAGGTGTCTTTTCAATTTCTTGATATGCTTTGAAAACCTCGAGTTTTTAATTTTGATAATGTCCACTTTAGTTTTTTATTTGTTGCTTGTGCTTTTGGTGTCATATCTAAGGAATCACTGCTTAATCCAGGGTCATGACTATTTACTGTTGTTTAAAAATTTTATAGCTTTATTTCTTGAAATCCATTTTAATTTATATATAGTATCAAGGGGGTCCATTTATTCTTTTGCATGTGGACATTTGTTCCAGCACCATTTGAAAAGGCCATTCTTTCCGCCACTGAATTGTTTTGGCGCTCTTGTCAAAAACCAATTCATTTCGGGGGCGCCTGGGTGGCGCAGTCGGTTAAGCGTCCGACTTCAGCCAGGTCACGATCTCGCGGTCCGTGAGTTCGAGCCCCGCGTCGGGCTCTGGGCTGATGGCTCAGAGACTGGAGCCTGTTTCCGATTCTGTGTCTCCCTCTCTCTCTGCCGCTCCCCCGTTCATGCTCTGTCTCTCTCTGTCCCAAAAATAAATAAAAAATGTTGAAAAAAAAATTAAAAAAATAAAAAAAAAAAAAAACAACCAATTCATTTCAATGTTAAGGCATATGTTCTCAATTTTATCCCACTGACATATAGGACTGTCCTTATGCCAGTACCACAGAGTCTCAATTACTGTAGGTTTCTGCTAAGTTTTAAATTTAGGATGTGAGTCCTCAACTTTGTTTGTTTTGGCGTGGTGGGGACAGGGGGATTGTTTGGACTGAGTTCCTTGACTGTGTATATGAATTTCAGGACCAGATTAACAATTTCTGCAAAGAAGCCTACTGGATTTTGATAGGGGTTGTGTTCAACCTATAGATCAATTTAGGGAATATTGCTACCTCAATTCTACCAAACATTCTGATCCATGAACATGGAAGTCTTTCCATTTTTAGATCTTTAATTTCTTTCAAAAGCATTTCATAGTTTTTAGAGCTTTGTACTTCTTTTTGATGCTATTTAATTGAAACTATTTTTCTTAATTTCATTTCTGTATTGTTTGTTGCAAGTACATGGAAATTCAACAGAATATTGTATATTGATCTTGCCTGCAACATTGTTGACCTTGTTTTTATCTCTAGTTTTTTAAGGCTTCTTTAGAATTTTCCACAAGTAAGATCCTGTCATATGTCAGTAGTTTTATTTCTTCCTTCCTAGTCATGATGCCTTTTATTTCATTTTCTTGCCTATCCTAACTAGAAACTCCAGTATAATGTAGAACAGAAGTGGTGAGAACAGACATCCTCATTTTATTTGGACTCAGGGGATAACTTTTACTCTGTAACCATTTTTGTATGATGTTAGCTGTGTATTTTTCACAGATAACCTTTATCAGGATAAGGAATTTCCCAACTATCTTTACTTTGTTGAGTGTTTTTGTCATAGAGGAGCATCGGATTTTGTCAGAGAATGTTTCATCATCTATTAACATAATCATATGGCTTTGTTCTCTATTCCACTGATACATTACATTATTGTATTTTTGGATGTGAAACCAACCTTGCATTCCTGGGATAAATCCCACTTGGTCATGGTGTATAATCTTTTCTGTGTTGCTGGATTGAATTTTTTAGTGTTGATGATTTTTGCATTTATATTCATAAGAGATATTGTTCTGTAGTTTTCTTGTGGTGTCTTTGTCTGATTTTGTTATCAGAGGAATACTGGCCTCCCAGAATTAGGGAAGTGTTCCTTCCTCTTGTATTTCTTAAAAGAACTTATTAAAAATTGGTATTTTTAAATGTCTTGTAGAACTCAATAAACCCATTTGTGACTGGGCTCTTCTTTGCCTTCTAATTCAATCCCTTTACTTGTTATAGGTCTGTTCAGGTTTTCTATTTCTTCCTGAGTCAGGTTTGTTCATTTGTGTCTCTAGCAATTTGTCTGTTTCAACTACTTAACTGACTGGTATACAAGTGAGTTGTTCTATTCTCTTATTTATTTTTTTAACTTCTGGAAGGTCAGTAGTAAGCCTCCCTCCTTCATTCCTGATTTCAATTATTTGAGTCTCTTTCATGGTCAGTCGAGGTAAAAGTTTGTCAATCTTTTTGATCTTTTGGAAAAACAACTTTTGGTTTCCTTGATTTTCTCTATTTTTTATTTTATTAATTTCCACCACACTCATTATTTCCTCCATTCTGCTGACTTAGGTTTAGTTTGCTCTTCTTTTTGTATTAAAGTTAGGTTATTGACTTGAGGTATGTTTCAATACAGGCATACATCACTACAAAATTTTCTTCTAATGATTGCTTTAATTTCACTCCAAAGTTTTGGCATATCATTTTCATTCATTTCAAAGTATTTTCTGTTTTTCCTTGAGTTCATCTTTTACCCACTGGTTATTTAGTAGGAGGTGTTTAATTTCCACATAGTTGTGAATTGCTCAAGTTTCTTCTTGGCATTAAATACTAATTTTATTCCACTGTTATCAATCTAGTTCATTGACTTCAATCCTCTTAAATTTGCTGATGTTTGTTTTATGGCATAGTGTGTCTACACTGGAGAATGTTCTCCATACATGAGAAGAATGTATTCTGCTGTTATCTTGTTGAGTGTTCGCAAGACATCTCTTCAGTCTAGTTGGTTCAGAGCGTTATTCAAATCTTATGGTCTCCTGTCTAGTTTTCTGTACATTAAGAAAGGGCAGTACTGGTCTCCAACCATTCTTTTTGAATTGTCTATTTCTCCCTTCAATTCTTGTCAATATCTGCTTCATAGATTTTGGTACTGTTATTAGGTGTATGTATATAATTGTTATAAATTCCTGACGGACTGGTCCTTTTTTTTATAAAACATCTCTCTTCTAGTAGCATCTTTTGTTCTAAAATCTGTTTTGTCTGAAATCAGTATAACCACTCTTTCTTAAGGTTGCTCTTTGCATGATAGATCTTTTTCTATCCTTTCATTTTCAACAGATTTGTAGCTTTCAATCTAAAGTGTCCCCTGTAGACAGCGTATAGTTGGATGTGGTTTTCCCTCCAGTCTGAAAATCTGTTTAATCCATTAATATCTGACATTAATATTGACGATTCGATTTATGTCTACATTTTACATTTTGTTTTACAGGTCTCACATCAAGAAAATTGCAAGTCTTTTCTATTTTCTGAAGAGTTTGTGTTTGCAAATGGTTATTACTTCTTCCTTAAATGTTAGAAATAATTCACCATAATGCCACCTGGGCTTGGAGTTAACTTAGTAATAAAGGTTTTCAATTATAATTGAATTTTTAAAAAGAGACACAGGACCACTCATATTTTCTACATCTTTTTGTTACTTTTAGTGGTTTTTCTCCTTTCAACAGAATTTCAAATTTATCAAGTTCTTCATAATTTTCTCTAATTATATTTGTAACATCCGTAAGATTTGTAGTATTTTTTTTTCTCCTTTCTTAAGATGAGCGGGTAGCGGCTCAGGCCATGTTCAGTCTCTAGCTGTCTTACCACTCACACTAGCTTCTTAGCTCATCTGGGCAGATGTCAGGGCAGTGAGTGAAGTCAGAGGATATTGGCACCCATGGGCCCTAGAAGTTGGTTTTCCTGCAAGCCTGGCCCAGTGGTCCAGTAGGATGAAGTCACTCTGGTCCTTGGCTGTCTAGCACTGGGCCTCTGTCTGCTGTTGTTGTTGCCACTGCTCCTTCCTTGCCCTTGTAGCCAGTCAGGCTTCACTGAAGCTCTTTTTATTCTTGATATTAGTGATGTGGGGTTTTTTTCCCCCCCTTCATCATTTTTACTGGAAATCTATCTATTGAATCAATACTTACAAAGCACTGACTTTTGGCTTTGTTGACCCTCTATTGTATGTAGTGTTCATTTCCTGTTGGCATAATTCCATTTTCTTCAGGCTTGATTTGTTGCTCTTTTTCCAGCTTGAGATAAAAACTCAGATCTTTCATTTTCAGCTGCTTTCCCCTCTTCAACTTTTTGCATCTAAAGCTATAAAATTTTTCTCTAGTTCTGCTTCAGTTGAGTCCCATACATTTTGATAAACCCACTCTCAATTTTATCATTTGGTTCAAAATATTTCTAATTGTCATTAGAATTTCTTCTAGGATCTGTGGATGATTTCGAAACATTAATTTCCATGCAATTTGCAGATTCCCTATTTATATTTTTGTTGAAAGTTAGCTTAATTGCACCAGAGTCAGAGAATATCTTCCAAAATGACTATCTTCCAAATGGTATTTGTTGAGGCTAGCTTCATCGTCAATTTTTCCAAAAGCTCCATATATACTTGAGCAGAACCTGTATTCTAACACTGTTGAGTACAATGTTGTTATATGTAAATGCCAACTAGTTCAGATGTTCTTAGTTGTACTGTTCACAACCTTCCAGCTATTAAAAACACTGGATTTGTGCACTTCTTTTGATTTAATCATTGTTTTCTTTATATAGTTTGAAGCTGTTAAGTACATACTGATTTATTTTCTCTATTCCTGGTGATGGATTGGTTTTCATTACAAAATCTCTTGCAATGCTTCTTGCTGCAAAAGTATCTTAATACATTATCAACGGTAAATAAATGTCAATTGTATTTTTTTTTAAATCCACTGAACCAAATATGTACCTTCCCTTTACTAACAGTAAAACTTAGAAACCAACCAACCTGAGCTAGGTTATATAATTTGTTCAAGGAAACATAGTTCAGAGCCAGAATTTAATCTTAGGATCTTAAGATTCAAGGAAATCTTGTATCACAAGTACAAATCAGATTAGGAATTATGAAGGGACAGGGTTATCTTCAGGGCCATACAATGGTCAACAAATTGACAAAACTTGACCAATTTGTGACAGGTGATTATCTGATAATGAGCATGAACTAATTACTACTCTAAGTGTGGTCCATGGACCAGCTGCACCGGCCACTTTCTAAGTGCTAGCAGAATTTTACTTTTATTTTAAAAACTTTCATCAATGTAATGCCCTAAAATCAAAGTTATAAAGTGCTCATAATGAAATGTAGTTGCTCGTCAGCACTCCTTAATGCCTGGTGGCAATCAATTTTAATCAATTTAACAACCTGTTTTTATTTCAGTATTTTTAACTATCTTTATACTAGTTATCTCCTGAGTTACAAATTCTAGTAATTATCAATTCCTATATATTTACAAATGAGATTTAGCTGTTTTCTACACCCTACACATCTTTTTTTCCTTAAAATCACATCTGTAGCTAACCCAATACATTGTTATAGCCAAATATTTTCTATATAACCAATAGATCATCGCTGTCAGCATGGGGCCTCATGTGGGGCTGGAACTCATGAGGCATGAGATCATGCCCTGAGCCCAAACCAAGAGTTAAATGCTTAGCCTACTGAGCCACTCAGGCACCTGTATGACATGTTTAAAGATCACATCTTCAAAAATGCCTTCCCTTGGGGCACTTGGGTAGCTCAGTCGGTTAAGCATCAAACTCTAGGTTTCCTCTCAGGTCATGATCTCATGGTTCAGGAGTTCAAGCCCTGTGTTAGGCTGTGCACTGAGAGCACAGAGCCTGCTTGGGATTCTGTCTCCCTCTCTCTGCCCCTCCCCCACTCGGGCTTGCTCTGTCAGAAAAAAAAAAAAGCCTTCTCCCAAGATAACAACTTTCTTCTCTGGAGATGCCATTACATGTATTTTTAGTTATGAGCTTTGAGGTCAGAGGTGTATCTTATTTACTTTTATATCCTCAGGAAGGTAGCTTTCATATAGCTTTAAAAAATGCTGCTTAAATGTATACTTCTAAAAATTAATCCAAAAAGTCAACCAGGGTTAGTCTTTCTTTAAGTACCCAAACAGGCCTCAGCAATTTTTGCCATTGGGAGCTCATAAGCTACTTCTTATCAGCAGCACTATATACAGTAGAGTCTCTACATTTACCAGATCAGTCTATGAACATCCCTGTATCCCAAGAAATTTTATCAGGAATTCAAAAATTCAAACTAATCTAATCATCTCCCCTACCCAGAGAGTCATAGTTAGTTCTCTCCAAATATCGCCGGACTACAATCTTTTCTTTCCCACTCAGGCTGTTTGTAAAGCTGAAGGGCAAGAAGCTACCGGAGCCTACGGTAATGCATTTTAAAGGTATGGGTTGGGGCACCTGGGTGGCTCAGTCGGTTGAGCGTCCGACTTCGGGTCGGGTGATGATCTCACAGTTCTTGGGTTTGAGCCCCACGCCAGGCTCTGTGCTGACAGCTCAGAGCCTGGAGCCTGCTTCACATTCTGTGTCTCCCTCTCTCTCTGCCCCTTCCCCGCTCATGCTGTGTCTCTGTCTCAAAATAAACATTAAAAAAAATAATAAAAATAAAGGTATGGGTCAAGGTTTAATTAAAACTCAGAGAAAAGAATATTTAAATGATGTAAGAATAGGAGACAGAAAAGAACAGAATACAGTTCTTTTTTATATTTAATATCTCAATGAGAACACTTGTACATTTAAAGTTATAAAGTTTGTTTTTATTACTAACAACTATCCAATGTATTACTTAAAATCTGATTACATGAAATGAAATAAATCTTCCCACACCCACGATGATACAATTACATGATATCCACAAGAATTTTCACACCAGAATTCAAGATACTAACTAGGAAGGAGATAACAGTGGGCTGAAAGCTGAGGTATGTACAAGTCAATAAGGTAAACAGAGCAGAAAATTCAAGATGTACCTAGACACACCAGTTCTTAAAAGACACAAATCGTTTCCAATAAGACACTGTTCCTGCATTTCTGTTGAGGCAGAAGTTAATCTTAGGATGTGGTCCGTGCAAATCTGCAGATAAAGCTGAGATAGGCAGATTAATTCGATTAGCATCACACTCAGCATCTCCGAAAACCGAAGTGAAGGACACACGACCAAGGCATACTTCACAAAAGATGAATTCAGGACCATCAATCCTTGATTCAGAGGCTGCATTTCTGCATTTTCAATAGCTCTCCTGTGACGTCTTGACCTTGACCTATCTTGACCTTGACTGTTCTTCACCGTTTGTTTTGCAAGTAAGTAGGCTGCTGGTCCGTTTGCTGGCTACAAATAAACGCGTGACGGGATTGTCACGAAAAGCCTTATTAAATCCCAACCTGGAGTTAACAGTCTCTGTACGTGGACAGGACGCAAATTCTTCCAACGTTTTACTTCCACGGGGTTGCAGTTATTCGCTCCGCTTCTCTTTCTAGATCTTGGCCACACAGAAGTCTTCAGGGCAGCGCAGACTAGCTTGTCCCAGAGCCAACAACAGGTGCCGGCTCCTAACATCAGAAGCGTCGTCGTCAACAGTCACGCGCACAAGTCGGAGAAGTCAAGTTTTCCAAGGGCAGCCAGGCTGGGGTCCGAGAGGCAACGCAAACTAACCGCCTCCTCTCTCTACCGTGCACATCCTTGGACTTGGCCAAAATGGGGGAGAGAGAGCAGGTCAAGCGGCGGCACGAAGAAGAAAACGGCCTCTGATACGAAAATATGTACACATACATTTGTAAGCGCTCCTAAAAGCCAGAGCGCCTGCGTGGGAGGGAGACCCATCTCCGCCAAGACTCGGCTGCAGGATCCCTGGCGCCGCTAAGCTCAACAGGTGTCCGGCACACGTGTGCGCGCCAGGCCCCGGGCTCGCAGGGGCTCCCTCCGTCCCCGGGCTCACTTCCCAACGCCACGTCTCGACGGCAGTCTCCCCGCCGCCTGGGGAGCCGCGCCGGCGCCGGGCCGAGCGCCGGCGACCACCTTCCCCCACGGCCGCTAAAGTAGTCCGGTCGGGCCTCGACCCCGTACTTACTCGGAAGGATAAAACCCCGCGGCCGACGCGGTGCCCCTCCGCAGCCGCCACTCCCACCCACGCGGGGCGCCTCAGCCGCCGAGCGCACACCGCTGTCGCCTCCCGCGCCGCCCGCCGGGGAAGCGCCGCGGACGCGTGCTCTCGCCCGCTGCGGGCGTCCTCCCGACCCCGTCGGAGCCCCGGCCACTCCGCGGGGGCCTCTCGCTCGGCCCCACCGCCGCTGCCGCCCTGCTAGCGAGGCGTCCCCGGGCTCCTGCGCCGACCCTCAGAGAGGCGCGCGGCGCCGCGCAACCGCCGACCCGGCCAACCGCCGCTCGCGCGGGGCTCCCGCCCGGTCCCAACGTACCTACGGCGGCTCCCCACCGGCCGCTTTCCTCAACGGGAGCTCAAGGAACAGTAACCGCCGCGCACAATAACTCTCCCGCGCGGACCTCGGGGGTAAGTCTGCCCGCGCCCGCCCCCGCCGGACTCCGGGCCAATGGCAGCGCGAGCGTGCCGTGGCCCGGCCAATCAGGGGCGCCCGGGTGGAGTGGGCGGGGCGAGAGGGGGCGGTGGCAGGGAAGTGGAAGTCGGCGGCGGGGTGCCTCTGGGCTGGAGCGCTGGTTCGCGTCGGGCCGTGGTGCTCACCGGTCCGGTGGCGGCGCCCTGCGTCCGGGCGGGCGGTCGTTCTGAGTGATTCGCGCGACGCGGTAGTTTTCCGAGAGACGTGACTCGTGAAACTCTTTGTAAAAACCGATTGGAATCTTCAAAATGTTGCCTTTAAAGCTTCATTTCTTTGGATGAAGGAGTTTTTGGGCGACTCCTTAAATTTTGCCACCCGGGCGAGAGGACATGGCCCACTTGTGTTTTCTTGAGTTTCCTGAATTATCCCGGCACCCTGTCACCCTGGGCTGCGTTAGATTTCTCCAGGCAGATGATGGCCCTGTTTGTGACTGCTGTGTGTTCGACAGTTCTGAGTGTCCTCTCTGTGCTCCGCGCAGGGAGTGTAACCATCAGTTTTTCCATGACGCGTCTCTCATCGCCGAGGGGACAACTGCTTGCTGTGTAGTAGCTACTGGCTACGGGGAAAATGAGGCAAGGACGGAAGTTCTGGAAGCCTGGGTCATGAACGGAATGATACACTTTGACCCAGTGGGTTCCCAAAAATCTGGTCCAGGGGGTGGGTGTCTATTATAAAAATAGTATTGACATTTCTGTTGGTCTCAGACGTTTCGGTTTTCCAGAAACTTCTAGGAAAGTGTTGTGTTATGTTGCAACAGGTTAAATGCAGAAACAGATACAAGAATCCAACTGTCTTAAGTCAGACATTAAGGAAATTGGCAAAAATGTAAAATAACACCGATCTTTGCACAAGTTTTTATGTTTCGTTTTGGAAAATAATTTTTTGAGAGAGATCGAGAATGGGGGTGGGGAGTGGCAGAGAGAGGGAGACAGAGAGGCTACCCTGACAGAGCCTGATGTGGGGCTTAACTTACAAAAGGTGAGATCATGACCGGAGCCAAAGTTGGACGCTCAACTGACTGAGGCACCCCAGCGCCCCATGTTTTGGAAAACAATTTTTCACATAATTGAAGGGTGTACATAGGGTTGCTGAGAGAAAGAGAGGGTGTAGGAGGCAAGTGAATTGGAGCCAGATAAGGAATATGGACCTAATTCAGTCAACAGCGAATAAGTAGCCTTTAGAAATATCATGTCCATGGGGCGTCTGGGTGGCTCAGTGGGTTGAGCGTCCGACTTCAGCTCAGGTCGTGATCTTGCATCTCTGGCTCTGTGCTGACAGCTCAGAGCCTGGAGCCTGCTTGGGATTCTGTGTCTCCCTCTCTCTCCCCTCCCCACTTATGCTCTGTATCTCTCTCCTTCAGATATAAATAAAACATTAAAAACATTTACCAAAAAAAAAAAAAAAAAGAAATATCATGTCCATTTAGGGAAATAGTATATCGTGTGCCATTAAAAAAAAAAACATTTTTTTTAACATTTATTTATTTTTGAGACAGAGAGAGACAGAGCATGAACAGGGGAGGGTCAGAGAGAGAGACCACAGAATCTGAAACAAGCTCCAGGCTCTGAACTGTCAGCACAGAGCCTGATGCTGGGCTCAAACTCATGGACTGGGAGATCATGACCTGAGCCGAAGCCGGACGCTTAACTGACTGAGCCATCCAGGTGTCCCCCTTTTTTTTTTTTTAAAGTAAGCTCTATGCCCAACATGGGGCTCGAATTCATGACCTCAAGATCAAGAGGTGCATGCTCTCCTGGTGAGCCCACTGAACTTCTGACTTGTAAAACTATGACACAATAAGTGAGTGTTGTTTTAAGCCCCTAAGTTTGTAGTAATTGGTTATGGCAACAACAGAAAATAAATACTAGCATTCTCATACCCCTCTCAGCAATCTCAAAGGCAGGGCTGGAATCCTGGGAGCTACATTTCCTAGATAACCTATGGCCAGCGTTCTGGGTTCATTTACATTTTGCCCAGTGGATGCACGTTCTGAGATTTGGAAAGTAGAAGAAACACAAATTAGCATTCTGTGTTTTTTCACTTTGGCTTTGGCTCTCTTCACAGCCAGTCCCTGCAGTGACATAAGGCAGCTGGGACAATCAGCAGTGGTTTTTCTGAACTTTTCCAGCAGCAGCAACTTCCCTACGCTCTGGATCAGAGAAGCAGTGACACAAGTGAAAACTAACGTGACAGTAACTCCTCTAGCCCTTCCAAAGTCTTTCAAAGTACCTATTCTCTGTACCAAATACTGTTATGCTTGAAACATCTGGAGTGCTTTCTATTTTCATGATTGTACGCTAATCAGTAGACTTCTCCATGACTCAGTTTCCTCATCTGTGAAATGAAATTACCTGTAATACAAGGAACATAGTACAAAATGATGTCTTAGGGTTGCCTGGGTGGCTCAGTTGGTTGAGCATCTGACTCTTGATTTTGGTTTAGGTCATGATCACAGTGTCATGGGATCCACCCCCATGTTGGGCTCCGTGCTGAGCATGGAATGGAACTTGCTTGGGATTTTCTCTCTCTCCCTCTGCCCTTCTCCGCTACTTGCATTCTCTTTCTTTCTCTTTACAAAAAAAAAAAGGAAACCTCTTTTTCTGTACCAAAAAAAAAAAAAAAAAGTAACCTCTAAGAAAAAGAAAGTAACCTTTTAGAATTATTGCATGGATTAAATTACTTGGATTAAAAATCCATTTAAAGTGCTTAATAGAGCATTTAACACACAGCGAGTGCTCAATAAATGTTTATTATTATTTTTTCCAAAGGGCTCTTTATGTGGTCACCAAATGGGCACTACCAAAAAGCCAGTTTCTTCTGCCTTTTTCCTCTCAGCCACATTCCTACCTTGAAAACATTGGGGGGCACCTGGGTGGTTCAGTTGGTTGAGTGCCTGACTCTTCACTTTGGCTCAGGTCATGATCTCATAGTTGTGAGATTGATCTCAGGGTTGGGCTCCATGCTGAGCGCAGAGCCTCCTAGGGATTCTCTGTCTCCTTCTCTCTCTGCCCCTCCCTGGCTTGCTCTGTCTCACAATAAATGAAAATAAACATTAAAAACAAAGAAACGTACACCCTGGGGTGTCTGGCTGGTTCCATCATAGAACAGGCTGCAACCGTTTTTTAAATTAATTAATTTATTTAGAGAGGGGAGAGGGAGAGAGAGAGACCCCAAGTCTGCTCAGCCCTGTCAACTTGGAGCCTGACTCCAGGCTTGAACTTGTAAACCATGAGATCATGACCTGAGCTGAAATCAAGAGTTGGACACTCAACTGACTGAGCCACTCAGCCACCCTGAGAAACTGCAACTCTTGATTTCAGGACTGTGGGTTCAAGTCCTATGTTGGGTGTAGAGATTACTTTTAAAAAATCTTAAAAAAAAAAAAAACACCCATACACATTGTCACTACTTTATGTATTGGGGAGTTTTAGCAGCCACAAAGTACTTTACAACATAAGAAGTCAGGATTATATATAGCACTCAGCACTGTCAACTGTGAAAAATAACTCTGAAGTTAAGCAATTTATTATTATCTTGAATATATGTATTTTTACTATGAGTATCATGATGGTCATATTTTATATGTCAACTTGGCAAGGCTCTGTGCCCAGTTGTTTGGTCAAATACTATTCTAGATGTTGCTGTGAATATATTTTGTAAATTTAATGACAGCTACAAATCAGTTGACTTTAAAGTCAATGTGTAAAAATGAAATTTGTGTATACATACAGGGGAGGGAAGGAGCTGTATAAGAGCAAAGTTTCTGTATGCTATTGAAGTTAAGGTGGTATAAATACAAAATAGGTTGTAATAGGTCGAAGAGTCTAATTGTAATCCCTTAGGGTAACCAGTAAGAAAAGAACTTTTAAAATTTTCACAGCAAAAGAAATGAGAATGGAATAAAAATGGTACACCATAAAAAAAAAAAGTCATGTAAACACCAAAGAAGGATGTAATGGAAAAATTGAATAATAACAAGAAAAAAAGTAGCAAATTGAGAGCATTAAGATTTTCCTTATCAGTAACTATTTTAAATGTAAATGGATTCAACTTTCTTCAAAAGTAGTGTTAGATTGACAAATAGATTAAAAAACAACAGCAAGAACCATGGTCCCACTATATGCCTTCTGTACGGAACTCAGCTGAGATCTAAAGGCAAGTAGGTTGAAAATAGATAAAAATAGATATTGCATGCAAACAGTAACCTAAAGAGAAGTGAGGTGGCTGTAATAATTTCAGACAAAATAGATTTATAGTCCAAAACTATTGCAAGAGACCTAGAAAGACATTATATATTGATAAAAGGTCAATGTATCAAGAAATACAATAGTCAGAAACATATTCACACCTCACAACAGAGCTAAAAAATACATGAAGCAAAAATGACCAGTACAGAGGGAGAAATAGATAATTCTACAACAATCCTCGGAGTGGTTAATACCCCACTTTTAACAGTGAATAGAAAAACGGAAAGAATATCAGTAAGGAAACAGAGGACTTGAACAACAATATAAACCAACTAGACCTAAGAGACCATTGAAGGATATCCCGTACTAAAACAGCAAAATAAACATCCCAAGTGCACATGGAACAGTTCTCCATGATAGAGCAGATGTTAGGCCACAATACAAAACTCACGAACGTTTAAAAAGATTGAAATCACACAAGGTATCTCCTCGGGACACAATAAAATAAAACTAGAAATCAGAAACAGAAGGAAAACCAGAAAACACGTGTGGAACTTAACCAACATGTTCTTAAACAACCAATAGGTTGAAGAAGAAATCACAAGAGAAATCAGAATATGCTTTGAGTAAAAATGAAAACACTATATACCAAAATACATGTTTAGGATGCACTGAGCCTGCCAATTCTGAAATTATTCCATTACTGTCAAAGGTCTTGTTTTCGGGATTCAAGACACATGGGTATCACAGTTGAGGGTAGTCATGTGATTAAAAGATGTCCGTAGATAGTGCTACAGAATGTAAGGTGTCTTTGATGACAAAGTTTATGGAAACATTTACAGAGTGATAACTATGCAAACAGGCAAAGATAACCAAGTGTTGGTTCCCTGGGCTTCCTCAGTGGCAGTGTGGCTGTTGATGATCAGGCCCAGCTAGAACGGGGGTTCTTTAAGGCTTTTCTTTTCCCCTCTCCTTATGGCCCTCCCTAGAAAGAAGACATACTTATGTATCTGCCTATTTACCATTTGCTTCTCCTAAGTCTTTGATCTTCAAACAACTCAAAACACTTACGTTATTTTATGCTTGTCAGTTGGTCGCTAGCACAAACCAACTCAGCACATTCCTGACCATTTACTTGAAGGGATCAAAGGTTAATCTCCGAGGTGCTTATATCAGAAATAGGCTTTAGACCTGAGGTCCGTTTCTGCATAGATTATTACAAGTGTTGTACTACAGTGAGACTTTGCTTTACTATTTGTTTCTATCGTATGAGTTCAAATTTGATTCATTCATTTTTTTTTTTTTTTTTTACTTTTAAAATCAACTTTATGAGGGTGCCTGGGTGGCTCTGTCGGTTGAGCATGTGACTCTGGATGTCAGCTCAGGTCATGTTCTTGCAGGCTTGAGATCAAGCCCCACATTGGGCTCCATGCTGAGCCTAGAGCCAGCTTGGGATTTTCTCTCTCTCCTGCTCTCTCTGCCTCTCCCCCACCTCTCTCTCTCTCAAAATAAGTAAATCAACATTTAAAAAAAATTACATAAAATACACATATTTCAAGTTACAATGAGTTCTGAGAAATGTAACCACCACCTCAGCCAAGATCACTTCCTTCCCCCAAATTCCCTTGTACCCGTTCAGTCATCCCCAAACTCTGAACCCCAGTTCCAAGAAACTCCTCATTTGCTTTTGATCAAGATATATTAGTTGCACCTCTTCTATAATTTCATATAAATGGAATTGTACAGTATATCCTCTCTTATGTTTTTTGTTTAGCATAATGTTTTTGAGATTCATCCATATTGCTGTGTGGTTTTTTTTCTGTTTTAATAGGGAATAACGTTTTATTTTATGGTTGAACTCCATTTTGTTTATCCATTTACCTGCTGATGGGCATTCGGATTGTTTCTAGTTTTGTTTATTATAAATACAGTTGCTCTGAACATTTGTGTACAAGTCATTCAGGAAATATGTTTTTTTTTTTTCCTACCTGGGAGTGGAACTGCTATAGGTCATATAATAAATATATGCTTGACTTCAGGCGTCTGCAGAAGTTTTTTCTAAGGGCCAGAAAGTAAATATTTTAGGCTTTGTGGGCCATATGGTCTCTGTTAGAACTGCTCAAGTCAGCTATTGTGGTGTGAAAGCAGCTATAGGCAGTACATAATTGAATGAGCATGGTTGTGTCCCAGTTAAACTTTATTTACTGTCCATCAACTGATGAATGGATAAAGAAATTGTGGTTTATATACACAATGGAATACTACGTGGCAATGAGAAAGAATGAAATATGGCCTTTTGTAGCAATGTGGATGGAACTGGAGAGTGTGATGCTAAGTGAAATAAGTCATACACAGAAAGACAGATACCATATGTTTTCACTCTTATGTGGATCCTGAGAAACTTAACAGAAGACCATGGGGGAGGGGAAGAAAAAAATAAAAAACAGGTTAGAGAGGGAGGGAGCCAAAACATAAGAGACTCTTAAAAACAGAACAAACTGAGGGTTGATGGGGGGTGGGAGGAATGGGAGGGTGGGTGATGGGTATTGAGGCGGGCACTTGTTGGGATGAGCCCTGGGTGTTGTATGGAAACCAATTTGACAATAAATTTCATATTAAAAAAAAACCACTTTATCTACAAAAAATGGGTAGTGGGTCAGATTTGGGATGTCGTCTATAGTTTGCTGAACCTGGCAATCAAGGTTTCAAAGATTCAGTCCTGTGTTTTCTTCTAGATATTTTATAGCTATAGCTTTTATACTTAAATCTAGATCAGTTTTCAGTTAATTTTTGTAGATGGTGTGAAGTTAGGATCAAGGTTCATTTTTTTGTTCATACTATTTTTTCTTGTTTCAGTAACATTTATTGAAAAAACTTCTTGGGGCGCCTGGGTAGCTCAGTCGGTTAAGCGTCCGACTTCAGCTCAGGTCACGATCTCATGGTCCGTGAGTTCGAGCCCCATGTCGGGCTCTGGGCTGATGGCTCAGAGCCTGGAGCATGCTTCCGATTCTGTGTCTCCCTCTCTCTCTGCCCCTCCCCCGTTCATGCTCTGTCTCTCTCTGTCTCAAAAATAAATAAACATTAAAAAAAAAAATTAAAAAAAAAAAAGAAAAAACTTCTTTCCCTCTTTGAATTACTCTGGCAACTTTATCAAAAAACATTTAGGAGCGGCTGGGTGGCTCAGTCGGTTAAGCCTCTGACTTTGGCTCCGGTCATGATCTCGTGGTTCAGTGAGTTCAAGCCCTGCATCGGGCTCTTTGCTGCCACCATGGAGCCTGCTTCAGATCCTCTGTCCCCTTCTCTCTCTTTGCCCTTCCCCCACTCACGCTCTCTCTTGCTCTCAAAAATAAACATTAAAAAAAAAAAAAAGTCAGTTGTTAAGTCAGTTAAGCATCTGACTCTTGATCTCGGGTCAGGTCGTGATCTGGTGGTTCATGAGATTGAGCCCTGCATTGGGTTCTGTGCTGACAGCGTGGAGCCTGCTTGGGGTTCTCTCTCTCTCTCTGCCCCTCCCCTGCTTGCATGCATTTATTTATCTCAAAATAAATAAACTTAAAAAAAAAGCAATTGACCATATATATATGGATATAATTCTGGACTCCCTATGTGTTTCTATGGATGTATATATTTATCCTCGTGCCAACATCCCATGGTGTTGATTACTATGGCTTCATAATAGGCCTTGAATTTGAGGGTATAATTCCTCCAGCTTTGTTTTTCTTTTTCAAAATTGTTTGCCTATTCTGGGTCCTTCTCATTTCCATGAAAATTATAGAATCCACTTATTACATTATGTAAAAAAAAAAAAACCAGTGATTTTAATTTTGATTGAATACGTAGACAAATATGGGAGAATTGACATTTTAACAGGGTTGAGCCTTCTAATCTGTAAGTAGTTAATACTCGGACAAGTACTGTTTATCATGTATATGTGTAATTTTTATTAAAAATATTGATAGTAATTCTCTGAGTGGCAGGATTATAGAATACTTTTGTTCTTTTTACTTTTCTGTCTCAAAAATATTATTTTAAAAATATTTAGCTAGACCAAAAAAAGATACTAATTTTGGTTATGCAACAGCTCAATTTAATTTGAATGATTCAGAGACAAGTAACTATATTAGAAAAAGAGAGGATAATTGTTTCTGTCTTTCCAACTAAAATAGAAGATTCATTACCACAAGAAAAAATTATTTGATGGTGTGTCCTTAGCAACTAAACTTTAAAAATATCATTGAAAAAAGAATAAGGAACTGCCTGTTCGTCTACATCACGAAAGCACCTTCATGCAAATAACTGTTTTGTACACTGTGAATTTGTAATCTGTTTTCTTTTGCAAACAGAAGAAATAATGTATTTCTAACTTTCCTCACAGAAAAGCCAAGGAACTGTGACCAATATAAGGGCAACAGACTTTCCCAGTGTTCGTTCTACATATTATTTCTCACTGCAAGAAACCAGAGCTTGGAGAAGTAGCTGAGTCCAGGTATACATAGGAGAGTACAAGTTAACCTGGAACATCTGATGTTCATGGGGAGGGAAATGAAATTTTACCTCATCCATGGAAGAATGTTCTAGAAGTTGTAGGCATATGTTAAAACCCCCACAAGTCCACTAAATGATTTTGATTTTTTTTTATAATCTTTTTTTTTTTTAATTTTTTTTAACGTTTATTTATTTTTGAGACAGAGAGACACAGAGCATGAACGGGGGTGGGGCAGAGAGAGAGGGAGACACAGAATCAGAAGCAGGCTCCAGGCTCTGAGCCGTCAGCCCAGAGCCCGATGCGGGGCTCGAACTCACGGACCGCGAGATCGTGACCTGAGCTGAAGTTGGACGCTTAACCGACTGAGCCACCCAGGCGCCCCATGATTTTGATTTTTAAAAAGTACCCAGCCACTATCCATAGGCATCCTTTTTTTCCCTTTTTTTTCTTTTTAACGTTTTTGAGAGACACAGAGTGTGAGTGGGGGGAGGGGCAGAGAGAGGGAGACAGAATCTGAAGCAGGCTCCGGACTCTGAGCTGTCAGCAGAGACCCATGCAGGGCTCAAACGCACACACCATGAGATCATGACCTGAGCTGAAGTCCGATGCTCAACCAACTGAGCCACCCAGGCGCCCCCATATGTCATCCTTATGAAATGCAAGCCATATAGCATTCTATACAATAAAAATTGAAATCCCCTGGTCACAACTGAATTTACCCACACCCCTAGTCTAACCTTCAGAACGTGACTTTCCAGACATTTTCCCATTTACACACACACGAACATGCGCACAACTCTATGCATAAACGTATACAAATTTAGAGTTTTGGTTATTGCATGAATGGGCTCATCTTACCATTCTGTTTATCAATCAAGATATATCTCTTTTTTTTTTTTTTAAGTTTTAATTTTTTTTTTTTTAACGTTTATTTATTTTTGAGACAGAGAGAGACAGAGCATGAATGGGGGAGGGTCAGAGAGAGAGGGAGACACAGAATCGGAAGCAGGCTCCAGGCTCTGGGCCATCATCAGCCCAGAGCCCGACGCGGGGCTTGAACTCACGGACCGTGAGATCGTGACCTGAGCTGAAGTTGGACGCTCAACCGACTGAGCCACCCAGGCGCCCCAAGATATATCTCTTGAAGCTCTTTCCATGTCAGTGTAGAGCTAGCTCATTCTCCTTAACAAGTGCACTGTATTCTATTATGTTGATGTAATTTAACCAATTACTAACTGGAGGACATAGGATAATGCCGTCTCCTTTTTTCTACTATAATAAATACCTTTTTAGTCTTTTCCTCTTAGTTCTAGCAATTGGAGACCTAGGAGTGAAAAAAAAAGTTCAGTTAAATGCTATCTATACATCAGATTTTGACAGTAAGTGCCAAATGATGGGGAGTTGTTCTAAAAAGGAAGTTGTTCCAGGAAGAAGGAACACACCTTTATCAGTTGGGATGTTTTGCAAGTAACAGGAAAAAAATCGAAAGTAGCCCAAACATCTAGAAAAAGCTAGCAGTTGCAAAGTAGTGTTCCTATAACCGAACCAAATGAGAGTTCCTTCCCACATCTTTCAGTAAACCAATAAAAATTGACGACTGAGCTTTTGCAGTGAAGAAAGGTAGGCTATCTATTGGTACGGTGCCACCCAAGAGAGTGGCGGCTAATGCTCAAAAGTCCCAAACATCTCCGTGGTTGCAGGTGAGAGATTTTAAGGGCATAATTTGGGGCGGGGGTCTCCTGAGAAGGTGGATGCTCCCGGAGGCTCCGAAGTCCTGTTAGCAGATGTTAATAACTTCTGGTGCCACTTTGTCTGGTCACAAGGAGGTCTGTTCCATCACAAGAGACTTGGAATCTGAAAAATGTCTTTGTTCTTTAGGGGAGAAATTTCATCTGGTACATTTGGTGATTATATCTTCAGGGTAGTGCTGATTAAGTACTTGTACCTGCCGCAGCTAGTAGGCTTGCATTCCTGCGTGTTGCTTTGAATGAGCGAGCCTTTCTATCTGGTGAACCTAGGCCTACGTGTTCCTTGGCAGGTCCAGCCCAGCCCTGGGACGGTGAGACCTCTAGTGTCCATTCCTTCATCCGCAGTGTCCACGTGGATGTCAGTTTCACTTCCTTTTCCTTTCCCAGTACACCCACTCAGATCCTGCGGATTCAGAGTGACTCCAAAATGTGGGATGGAAACACAAGGTCGTCTGGTGGTACCAACTTCAGCAGATCGTGTTTGCTCTGCTGCAGTTAAGAAAGGAACGACCGAGGTGCCGATTTGGGGCGCACGGCGCGGTGGGACGTGCAGCCTGCCCCTGGGGACCGGGACCTTCCATGGCGGCCCACGGCCCACTTCCTGGCCCAGGCCTCAGGCGGCGGCCGACCCTCACCCCAGGGCCGGGGTCCCAGCTGGCCCAGCCCCACAGGCCACGCCGCTCTGGTTGGGCCGTGGGGCCGCCGTTTGTTTGAGTGGAGCTCGTGGTGTCACAAGCGTAATGGCGACAGCAGAAGCGCAGGGCAGAGTCTCGAGAGGGCTGGTCTGGGCCTTGAGCTTGGCCGCCTGGATGAGGCCCACGAGCCCGGGCTGATGGCTTGGTCCCAGTCAGACGAAGTGGCCCCCCACCCCCTTCCCGACAGCGTGCACAGAGGCCTCCGTAGGGAAGCGAACAGAGCGTGGGGTGATGAGGGTTGGAACCGCTGGTGGCCCTCAGGTGGCAGAATAAGGCGTGGCCCCAGGCGGGTAGGGAGGGCCACCACCCTTGGGTGGGTCTGCTGGCTCAAGCATGAAATACAAAAAAGGTCCCCCCTCCATGTCCACCCCTCCCCCCCAGCCTTTTGAAAGAAACTGTCTGCTACATCTGGTCCTTGTTGGACCACCTCTAGAAGCAGCATCAGGTGTGACACAGGTGCACGTTGGCACCCTGGCTTAGAGGTCATGGAGCGATAAGGTCACAAGGAGGAAGAGAAGCAGCTTCTATGTCAGAGCAGCTGTATTCAGGAAACATTGTCACATTAAAGCTATTGCTCTAGTACAGTGCATTTGATTGCTCACTGACCTAGGGTTGACACTGCTAAATACTTTGTCTGAAATATTTTCTGTCTAGATTTTCAGAAGTGCGATATAAAAACAGTGGTAGTGTTGCAGGGTTCTTTTACCTCAGTACCTGGGATTCGTGGTCTCCTGTGGCTTCAAAGAATGAAGAGGTAGACTCGGAGGGAAGTAAGCAGGCAGCAAGAATTTTATTAAAAAGCAAGATTAGCAGGGTGCCTGGGTGGCTCAGTCGGTTAAGCGTCCCGAGTCCTGGTTTCGGCTCAGGTCGTGATCTCGTGGTTCGGGAGTTGGAGCCCCACGTAGGGTTCCGCACTGACAGTGTGGAGCCTACTTGAGATTTCTCTCTCCCTCTCTCTCTGCCCCTCCCCGGCTTGCTCTCTGTCTCTCAAAAATAAATATATATTAAAAAAATTTAAATAAAAGCAAGAATAGTACAAAAGGTGTCTTTGCAGAGAGAGGGCATTGCAAAGTGAATAGCCCCGACTGTAGGTGAGGAACTCATTTTATAGGACATCGAGTTCCTTCCCCTCTCTTTCCCCTTTATTCCTTTCCAGGTTCTGTTTTTCGTTGGCCTGATAACTGTAGGTGCTGACTAGTTTATTCCTGATGGGCTTGATTCCGTGGTGTGAGGGCTCAGACTGTGAGGACCATGATCATACTGTCCCTGGAACAACATAAGTTTTATGGTTTACTTTAGTCTGTTTGTCAAATTCCTGAGGGGAACCTGGGTGGGGGGGGGGGTGGAGTAGGTGGTTTGTTACATTCTTAAGAGAAACACTTTACGCCTGAGGGAGTTTTTCTCCTGGTCACATGCTCCCAGCATTGTTTTAAAATAATGTGTTTTCCTTCTTCTGCTTGGGGGGGGGGCGGCCCTCAAGTCCTAACCTTTCCCTCGCTACCTCTTTAACCCTCTCTTTCCCTATCATAGTCACATAAAAATTCACTTTGTAAATTTTTTTGTTCAAATTTATAATATGAAAATAAAGTGAGGCCTCACTGAAAGGGGGTCAGGAGGCAAGAAAGGGAGCACATGCTGTAACTGAACAAAAGGAGGTTCGTCCACCGGCTGCACAGGAAGCCAAAACAAAAGCAAAACCAAAAACTTAATACTGAGCTTTGGCCATGAAGAAAGGCTACTTATTGATATGGGGCACCCAGAAGGATGGGGATGTAGTGCTTGAAGTCCTGAACTCCCTGATGGTTAGTAAGTGAGGATTTTTTAATTTTCTATTTTTTAATGTTTATTTTTGAGAGACAGAGACAGAGTGCGAGGGAGGGAGGGGCAGAGGGGGAAACACAGCATCCGAAGCCGGCTCCAGGTTCCGAGCCTTTAGCAGAGAGCCTGATGCGGGGCTTGGACTCACGAACCGTGAGATCATGACCTGAGCCGAAGTCAGACGCTTAACCGACTGAGCCACCCAGGTACCCCAGTAAGTGAGGGTTTTTACAAGGCACAGTTTGGGGCAGAGATGTCCTGAGGCCCATGTTGATTGGTCTGTAAAGTCCTGTTAACAGATGTTACTTAGCAACTCCTGGTGCCGCTTCCCCTGGTCACGGGGAGCTTTGTTCCATCTCAGGAGGCTTGGAGTCTGAAAAATACCTTTGTTTGTCATTAGGTCCATGTGATGATCGTATCGTTAGGGTGGTGCTGATTAACTACTTGTATGTGCATAAGCTAGTGGGGTTGCATTCTCGCGTGTTCCTTTGCACCCTCAGCAAGCACTGCTGTCGCTAAGCCTCCCCGTTCCATGGTTAGACAGTATCCCTGCTGCTGTTCATTCCTTCACCTGAACTAACAAGATGGATGCCGGCTTCAGCGCCACTCCGGGTCAATTACAGGAAGAACTGTCAATCACAGACCCCAGCGGAAGAAGTGTCAACAGGAAAGAACCGTCAGTTAGAGGCCCCGGATGTAATTGCATCTCCTGCAAGAAATATACCCCTGCCAGCCAGTCAGTGAGAACCCGTCATCACCTGGAACTCTGTTCTCTCTGATGGACAACGCCTCCCAATTCCCTTTTCTTCTCCATAGGATGATGTTCGTCTCCTTTTTTCTTCTCCTTTTTTTTCTTTTTTGTTTTGTCAGACTTGTCTATAGTCTTGCTATAGCTTGCATGTCCTGGGTTGCAATTCTTTTTGTTGCATCCACACGACTCCTGAAACAGAATGCCATGGGCACCAGTGACAGTCACAGTAAAGTTTACTGCAAGGAGAGGCAAGTCCTACCAATCGGGACCAACACTTTTGATCAGAGTGCGGCCCTGAACAGCCCAGGTACAGAGTTTTTATAGCCGACCACATCGTCTTATCATCACCTGGGAACAGAACAAAGAAATAGTTCCCAGATGAGGTGGAAACAGTTCCCGGATGGGGGTGATTATTTTAGACTTTCTGCCGTTAAGGCGCAACCAGTTGATCTCCTTGACCCTGCCTCTGATGCCACTTTTCTTTGAACTTTTGTTCCCTTAATTGGTGAAGCCTAATTTACAAGAGTATGAAGCGTAATTTACAAGAGTAAAACAAGGTGTTATCTCTTTAACCTTCAGTGTCAAAACAAAGCTGTTATTTCTCAAACTACAGTGTCAACACAAAGCTGGTATCTCTCAAGCTACAGGTTAGCCCTACACTACAATTTAACCCTTACACTTTTCTGTTCCTAAATAAACCCATTTTGCTGGTTAAAATAACTGCCTGGCTTTTTTTGTTAAGGTTAACAATAAGAAATACAACTTGTTTGTTTTGGAACGGCCAAATCACTTCCCTGACTACTCATTGTGTTTGTGCACTTGTTTGGTGGGGGAGAGAGGAGCAGCAAAGGCCTAAGTGTATTTACACAGAGGCACGATTAACCACTATCCCTTTGGTTTATACGTTACCTTCTGCATTCTGCGTTGCTGTGTATGTAGTGCATATAATGGACAACCGAGTCCTAGCTCATGGCATCTCATCTTTGTGGATGTTAAAGAGGTTGGCAGTTTATGGTATAGGCGTTAGACTAATACATTTTGTATGCTTTGTGTTAAAATTCCTAGGAAAGAATGTCTCCTGAGAATTTGAGCAGTATAGCCTGTTAGGGTCAGGTGTAAGGCAGGGTAAAGATAGGAGTCACAGGCTCTCCCTGTGACTCAGGGAGAGAGAGAGAGAGGAGTCAGGGAAGTCGCCCCCAGGTGTAGTGGGGTGGGGTTTTTAAGCTGCAGCGGTTCCGGGTTTAGGTCCGGGTGGGCCTTTTTCACGTCAGGTTGTGCTGTCGCTCAGTGATTGGTTGACCTCCAATTCGTTCTGGCAACTTTTTGTTGGGTTGCGCTGGCAAGATGGCCGTCCCCTCTACTGTGGTTCCAAGGACATCCTAACATAGCCCACTTGGAGCCACACTCCAGTGGACTCTAAGCCAAGGGTGGGTGATGGCTCAGCTAGACCTCAGAAATGACCTGGTGATATCAATGTAGACGCAGGTTTATTGGGGGAACTTATGTACAGGGAATCCAGGATGGCAGACTGGACAAAACAAAATCCCCCTTACTGGGATCTACACGCAGCAAGCCTTTATAGTCTAGCGACTGGCTGAAAGGGCGGGCCTAGACTCCATCTTGTTCTGTGTCCTTCACCTTGACCACACCTCCTCCCCTTGAGTAACCTCCCACTCACCTGCCTAACTGGACTCGGACCCTTCACCAGCCAATCGGCTGAGGCCACAGCCATTACCTCACCAACTGCCCCTAGGCCCCAATAAAACCTTTGTCCTTTTGAAACTCGCCCTCTCTCCCCGGTATCTCACCGCTGCGTTGGTGCAGGTAGGGGATTGAGCTCGAGCTAGCTCGAATAAAGGCTCTTTTGCTTTTACGTCGGACTCAGCTCCCTGGCGGTATTTGGGGATCACGAATTCTGGGCATAACATGGCCAGCAAGTTATCAGTAGCTTTTTCCCTCCTTGCGTGGCCAGCGATCCAGGGAGATCAAGGCCTGCCATCTGGACATTTTTTCTTATAGAGGAAATGGTCTGGGTTGGCCACCCCCAGAGCGCCTGACCTTGAATGCTGAATGACACGTTCTTCTACATATTCTGTTTGATGGGAATATAGATGGAGCACAGGATGCATACGTTCTCAAGATAGCGATTAACAGGGGCATTCAGGGTGTGCTTGTGCAAACCATCCATCTAGCGCATTCCATATACTGGGTTGGTGGGGAGGGAGAGAAGAAGGAAGGGTTCTAGGCCAGAAGTTCATATGGAAAAGGTACTTTCAGAGTATAAAGGGTGTCCTATGTGTGCAGTTTACTCAGCACCGCTGTCTCGCTAGTGGGCATAGTCCTTATTTGGAGCAGCTAGTCTATCCAGATGTTTCGAAATGTCCAATGAGATATGCTTAAAGTAGAAGTCGTGAAATACCACTCTGTACATATCTTTGTGCTACAATTTTTAGGACATATCTTTTAGAAGGTGAATTGCTAAACCAGCTCTGTGAGTAGAATGCTACTGTCTGTACTTGTCATAGTTTGGAGGAGGGAGGGAAGGAAATTCAAAAGGTAATATGTTAATGTGTCCGCATTTGGATAGTTTCAGACAAAACCATTTTTGTGTGTTATAGGCATCTTGTTTGCTGTGTATATAGTGCATACAGTAGACAAGTGAGTCCTAATTTTGTGCCATCTAGTCTCTGGATGGTAAAGAGTTTACCAATGTATGACAGTAGAGTTAGTAAACTCAGCACCTTCTGTACAGTTTGTGTTGAAAGCATAGGAAAGCCTGTCTTCTATAAATGACTTTTGGATATGAATTTGTCCAACCACCTCTAAGCTTGTGCTTGCCCACTGGGTTGTGGTAGAGAGAAGGAAGTCAGGAAGGAATGGTCAAGGCCCAAATGGTCGTATTTAGAAGATAGCTCAATCATAATCCTTGCCATGTGTATACGTTTTATTTTACAGTGCTTTGTAAATATAGCGAATAATTAAGCCTTTATTGAAATACCTAGTCTTTCTGGATGTTTAGAAGTGCTTGATCTACAATTAGAAATAGTAGAATAACATTGTATAAGTAGATTTTAAAAATCGATGGGAATATTATACAATCCCACTTATATGAGGTACTTGGTATAGTCACATTCATAGAGACAGAAGGTAGAATGGTAGTTATCGGGTGTGAGGGGTGTGCTATTGGAATTATCGTTTAATGGGTATAGCTTTTCAGTTTGGGATGATAGAAAATTCTGGAGACAGATGATGGTGGTGGTTGCGCAAGAAGGTGAATTCACCTTATGCCACTGGACTGGAGAATTAAAAATGTGTAAGTGATAAATTTTATGTCGTGTATATTTTACCACAATAAACAGTTTTTAAAAATTGATGGGAAATTTTATCTTTGCAAACGGGATTGTTAAACCACCTCTGTGGACACTATACTCTATGTACTTGTTCATTGGATTGAGGGAAGTGGGAGAGAAGAAATTGCAAGAGGTGTTTTACTGGCATGTTCTGGAAGATTTCATGTTATAACACATTGCCAATGTGTTATGTATATTCCATTTATTTATTTATTTATTTACTTATTACTTTAATGTTTTTTTTTAATGTTTATTTTTGAGAGAGAGAGAGAGAGCAAGCAGGAGAGGAACAGAGAGAGGGAGACAGAATCCCAAGCAGGCTCTGCATTGTCAGCATAGAGCCCAATGTGGGGGTTCGAACTCATAAACCACGAGATCATGACCTGAGCCAATAAGAGTCGGACTCTTAACTGAGCCACCCAGGTGCCCCTTGTACATTCCATGTAACTTTTCTGTACCATGTGTACATCCAGGAATATCTTCCTTAAGGGCTTGGCAACCATCTCTGATATGTAATCATCAAGGGTGGTAGCCCCTACGTATCTGAAAACCTTCCAGTGTTCCTTCCTCCTGTGTCCTTCTCCTTTATTTTCATGTAGAATGCTTCCCTTATAACATTCTGGTCACTAAATAATGGGGTTTTGCCTCCCACACCAAGGAATTCTGCAACACCACATTCCTATAATTCAACTCAATTCTGACACTGTCTACCTAGAGTTAGAATCAGATCTCGCAGGTTAAGGATTCTCGAGAATCCTTAATGACACTACCCCCAACTTAAGATGCCATTTGCAGGTGGTAGGTTTCCCACATTGCCCACAACTTCCATGTGACTTGGCTGCAAATTGGAGGTTCCCATGACCTCCTCTCCCGTGGGATCTGACATTTGCCAGAACAGATCGCAGAATTCAGGGATTCACTTTCAGAGATTCCCTCCTCAGCTAAGGTTTCGCTTTCTGCAGTTTCAGTGACCTGTGGTCAACCACAATAGGGAAGCAGATGATCCTTCTTCTGACAGGTCATCAGATAGATGGTCAGTAGTCGCCTAAGGCTGCATCACAGTGTCTATAGTCATTTACATCACTTAGGCATTTTATCATTTCACATCGTCCCAAGAATAAAGGCCACTATAGTACATTAAGATACTTTGAGAGAGAGACCATATGCACATAACTTTTATTACTGTTATTGGTATAATTGTCCTATTTTATTATTAGTTATTGTTAATCTCTTACTGTGCCTGATATATAAATTAAACTTTATCAGAAGTGTGTACATATAGGAAAAAGCATAGTATATTTAGGGTTTGGTACTGTCCCCAGGCATTCATTGGGGGTCTTGGAACATATATCCTCCAGATAAGGGGAAACTGCTGTACTTATGTTTACCAGTTTACTAAAGGACATGATAAATCCCACTGGGGCGCCTGGGTGGCTCAGTTAAGTGTCTGACTTCAGCTTAGGTCATGATCTCATGGTTAGTGGGTTCAAGCCCTGCATCGGGCTCTGTGCTGACAGCTCAGAGCCTGGAGCCCGCTTCAGATTCTGTGTCTCCCTTTCTCTCTGCCTCTCCCCCTCAAAAATAAATAAACATTAAAAATTTTTTTTAAAAAAATAAAGGATATGATAAGGGGTGCTTGCCTGGCTCAGTTGGAATGGTATGCAATTCTTGATCTCGGAGTCCTGAGTTCAAGCCCCATGTGAGGTGTAGAGATCATTTAAAAAAATTTTTTTTAATTTAAAAAATACTTTTAAAAGGGTATGCGAAGGGATCCAGATGAATAGCTAGGTGAAGATATACATAGGGCGAGATCTGGGAGGGTCCCAAGTGGAGGAGCTCCTGCCCCCAGGAAGTTGGGTTGCACTACCCTCCCAATATATGGATACGTTCACCAACCTGGAAGTTCCCTAAACTCTACACTATTGGGATTTCAGGGAGGCTGCCTCCCTTAGGCATGATCAATGATTAATTCCATTTCCACCCGTCTTCCCTCTCTGGAAGATAGGGTATAGGGCTGAACCTTTGAAGCTTCTGATCTTGGCTTAGTCCCGCCCCCACCCATCCTGGAGACCACCCAGAGTCGCCTCAGGACAACAAGAGGTGCGACTAGTACTCCTATCGCTTAGGAATTTACAAGGGTTTTAGGAGCTCTGGTCAGGAACAGGGTTAAAGACAATTATTAGAACAAAAGATACTCTTATCACTTAGGGAACTAAAAGGTTTTGGGAGCTCAGTACCAGAAACTGGGAGCAGAGACCAATATATATATTTTCTATGATGTCACACCACAGCTCCCAGTTTCTGTGGGAGGGTAGAAACCTAGCTTCAGTGGACGCCTACCAAGCTGCAAAACTCCCTTCTGTCATAAGTGCTCAAAATAAGTTTATTTTTCCTTTGGATAAAGCCAATTAGCACATACAGATGGCCACCTCAATTACCAGGTGAATCTAGGATGTGTGTGTGACAAAGGGTGGTATCAGGTCCTCTTACTTGAGAATAGTTCGCATTTATCTTGAGAACATCTAAGTCACGGGCTGTATCTCCTTGGCTATAGAACAGAGAGCGATTTCGTTTGTTTGTTTGCAGTCTCTTAGCAGCTTGCCCGTGATGTGTATCACGTTCTGGATTAATCCTCATTCAGTCGTAAAGCTGTTTTCTTTCTCTAAGACTTTTGTAGAGAGGATTTTTGGGTTCGGAGAAGATTTTGTTCATAATTCTATTTCCCCAGCAGTGACAACAGTGGAGTGGAGTTAGTAATCTAACACGTTTTATTCACCTTGTGTTGTTAGGAGTCTGTAGAAAGATTGTCTTCTGAAAATGGCTTTGGGAGTGAAATTGTAAAACCACATCTCATTTAGTGGGTCGTTTCTGTAGAAAAGGAATCGAGCGAGTTGAAGGATTCCAGGCCATAACTAACGTCCGTAATCAGAAGTCACCTTCAGATATAACCATTGTCACAGGAGTGTAGTTTATTCAACACTACTGTGTGTATAGTGGACAAACTTAAGTCCTTATTTGAGACACGTAACTTTTCTAGGTGGCTAGAAGGACACAAAGTATGTTAAAAACAGGAGTAGCGAAATGACACATTTTATAAATAGTGTATTGTTAAAATCCACACGAGAACCGTGTATTTTGGAAATGAAACGGTCAAACTACCTCTCTGAGCAGAACACATTGTGTTCGTGCCAATTCAGGGAAGAGGGAGGGGCAGAAGGTGCCAGGAGCTGGATGCCAGTCTGTTGATAGTTAGACAAGCGTAACCACCACCCCTTGTGTTCTCTGCATACTGTTCTGACCTGCGATGTATACAGTACATGGAAAAGATCAACGTGTTCAAATTTTACAATGTCTCGCCTTTCTAGATGTTAAAGAAGTTGCCAGTGTGTGGCAAAAATGGAGTTAGTAAACTGAATTTTTGGTTAATCCACCCCCTGGTGCTAGAGGGGTTTCTGTCCTTGAGTCACTGCCATGGTGGAATCGGTCAGAGAGGAAGGGTAGAGAAAGGGATGCTTTGCTACGGTCTCCGCATCTGGAGGATAGTTGTGAATTATGTCCGAAGTTCTGTATGTGTGCTATTTATAAAGGGCCTGTGTCTACTGAGGACAAACTCCAGTCTTTATTTTGCAACTTTAAAGATTTGGGATGTCTTGAGGTGACAATGTATGATAAAAAGTAGAGCTAGTGAATTAATCAACTTGTAAATATCTTTAAAAAATAATTACTAGAGAGACACCAGGGTGGCTCGGTCGGTTGAGCATCGGACTCTTGATTTCAGCTCAGGTCATGATCTCACAGTTAGTGAGTTTGAGCCCTGGGTTGGGCTCTGCATTGACAGCACAGAGCCTGCTTAGGATTCGGTCTCCCGCTCTCTCTGCCCCTCCCCTGTTTGTGCTTTCTCTCTCTGTCAAAGATAAATAAAAATAAACTTGAAAAAAAGCATTTTGGAAGTGGAATTGTGAGGCCACCACTAGGCAGTGAATGCCAGGATTTCGCTTTCATGATTCATCTATTTGTTTGTTTAAATTCCAGGTAGTCAACATACCCTGTAATGTTTCAGGTATACAATATAGTTTTTTTTGTTTAAAATTTTTTTTAGAAGCATTCCTTTTTTTTTTTTTTTAACGTTTATTTATTTTTGAGACAGACAGAGCATGAATGGGGGAGGGGCAGAGAGAGAGGGAGACACAGAATCGGAAGCAGGCTCCAGGCTCTGAGCTATCAGCCCAGAGCCCGACACGGGGCTCGAACTCATGGACCGCGAGATCGTGACCTGAGCTGAAGTCGGACGCTTAACTGACTGAGCCACCCAGGCGCCCCTGTTTAATTTTTTTTTAATGTGATTTACTTTTGAGAGAGAGAGAGAGAGAGAGAGACAGAGCACGAGCGGGGGAGGGGCAGAGAGACACACACACACACACACACACACATACACACACACACACAGATTTCAAAGCAGACTCTAGTCTCTGAGCTGACAGTACAGAGCCAGACGTGGGGCTTGAACTCACGAACTGAGATCATGACCTGAGCCGAAGTCGGAAGCATAACCGACTGAGCCCCCCAGGGGCCCCACAGGTACACAATACAGTGATTCGGCATTTCCATACGTCACCATGTGCTCGTCACGACAGTTGCCCTCCTTAATTCCCATCATCTATTTCACTTATCCTTCCCCCCACCTCCCTTGTGGTAACCATGTTTGTTCTCTAGAGTTAAGAGTCTATCTCTTCATTTGTCTCTCTTTTTCCCCTTTGCTCATTTGTTTCTTAAATTCCACGCATGAGTAAAATCATGTGGTATCTGTCTTTTTCTGACTGACTTATTTTACTTAGCATTATACTGTCTAGCTCCATCCACGTTGTTGCAGATGGCAAGATTTCATTCTTTTTTACGGCTGAGTAATACTCCATTCAATATATATATGCTACATCTTCTTTATCCATTCATCTATCAACAGACACACGGACTGCTTCCAGTTTGGCTATTGTAAATGATGCTGCTAAAAACAGTTGCATGTATGCCTCTAAATGAGTGTTTTCATATTCTTTGGGTAAATACCCAGTAGTGCAATTGCTGGATCATTGGGTAATTCCATTTTTAACTTTCTGAGGAGCCCCCATACTGTTTTCTTCTGTGGTTGTACCAGTTTTCATTCTCACCAGTGGCGCCTGAGGGTTCCTTTGTGTCCACATCCTTGCCGACACCTGTTGTTTCTTGTGTCGTTGATGTTAGCCATTCCAGTGGTGAGGTGATATCGCATTGTAGTTTTGATTTGCGCTTCCCTGATGATAAGTGACGATGAGCATCTTTTCATATTTCCGTTAGCCATTCGGATGCCTTTTTTTGGAGAAGAGAGGCCTGTTGGCTTGTTTGTTTGTTTTGGTTTTTGTGACTTTTTTGTTTACAAGTGTATCAGGGAATTATTAATTTCTACTAGTAGTAGTTAGTAGTAGTACTCCAGAAGAACAGAACGAGTAGGACTGATGGATTGATTGGATTTCATTTTGTAAACATCCAGAAATAATGTTTAATCTGGGCACCCTGTTGCCAGTCAAATTTAACACATAAAATTAGCTATCACACCAAGAAAAGCAGGATTTCTTTCTTTCTTTTTTTTTCTGATTGAGTTGGTATAGTATACGCTTGGCTATCAAAATATTCATGGCTTTTGGACTTTGAGTTGCTAAATATTTGAATTTGTAAATATTCATGATCATGGTGTGTGAAAATGTATGATATAATCTTTTTTAAGTTTATTTATTTAACTTATTAGTCTCTACATCCAGCGTGGGACTTGTACTCTTGACTCCAAGATCAAGAGTCAATGCTTTTCTGACTGAGTCAGCCAGGCACTGCCATACTGTATAATCTTAACCACACAAAAACATTTGCTTAGTTCTGTGTATACAGATATAGGACCTAGAAGGTTCCTTCATCCATGGAGACTCTTTTCAAAATAAGATCCCATTCACAGGTGCTGGGGACTAGGCCTTATCTTTTTGGGGGACACAGTTCAGTTCATAACAGTTGCAGGTCAGTGGTGGCTCTGCTCCTCCTAGACGTGTCTTTCCATCCTTGGACCCAAACTGAACAGGGCCCTCCTACTCAGCGTGTGCTGTTCTTGTGGCGGGACTAAATAATAGCTCTCAAAACATCCATTCAGATGAGGCGTGTATCAAGTTCAGTTCCACAAGTTTGCCACATGCCCGTTTGCCGTGTGTCACAAGTTCCTGCCTCACGTTGTGTTTGTCCAAAACTTGTATCATTTCACAGGCATGGAGTTCCTGTCAAGATCCAATCTGTTCTACTTCTTGTTTTGTTTTGGTTTTAGTTGCTTTACTGTCATTCCTCTTTTTGTAACTTAACTCTAACAGAAGTATCCTCTCTTCTGTTAGTCTTGTCAAACCCACTTCTTTGAAGAAGTTTGACATTTTTCTTAAGTATTCACAGGCATCTTGGGCTCCTGGGTGGCTTGGTTGGTTATGCGTCCAACTCTCGATTTCAGCTCAGGTCATGATCTCATGGTTGGTGACTTCAGGCCCCACATCGGGCTCCACACAGGTGGTGAGGAGCCTGCTTGGGATTCTCTCTCCCTCTCTCTCTCTGCCCCTCCCCTGCTCGCTGTCTCTCTCTCTCTCTCTCTCAAATAGATGAACTTAAAAAAAAAAAAGAATTCACAGGCATCTTCAGCTGATTAAATGCAAGACACACATGAAAAAAATCTTAGCACTTAAGATTCTTTCAAGAAAAGATAGCAGTTTCTGAAATATATTTGGAATATGACAATATGTAGATAACAGAATGATTTCACTTATACTCTATAAATATTTCCAAGTGAAATACTTGCACAATATCCACATCAATGAGATGAACACTAGATGTTGCTGGTGAGTCTTGGTCTATGTGATAGTGACAGCAGCCGGATAAGAACGATGGGTTGTTCGCTCTATGTCTGGTTCCATTTTGTTAGGCATCTTGGGGGCAGGACTGTCGCTGTACTGTATTATAGGAGTGGTAGAAATTGTGTAGTCATCTCTAAGAGTTGGGGAGCAGGGAGGGGTTCCACACACTTCTGAGGAGGCAGAGTTACCCATCTGAGGCATGTGGCCTTTCAACCCATTGGTTAGAGGTTTCACAGCACAAGTTGTGTTCTTTAGTGTGTGTGTGTGTGTGTGTGTGTGTGTGTGTGTGTTTTCCAAGTAATCACCTTATGAATCTAGCTTCCTTCTGTCGTCATACAAAGTCATAGATTATTAACTATATTTCTTATGTCGTACATCATATTCACGTGTTTTACTTATTTTATATCTGGGCATTTGTACCTTTTAACTCCCTTCCCTTATTTTGCTCATCCCTATACCCCTTTCCTCTCTGGCAATGACCAGATTATTCTTTATACTTCTGGATTGTTCTCTATATCTATGAGTCTGTTTCTTTCTTGTGTTCTTTGTTTTATTTTTTAGATGATTACTTAGATGATTACATATATAAGTGAAGTCATACAGTGTTTGTCTTTCTCTGTCTCACTTATTTCGCTTAACATCATACCTCCTAAGTTCATCCATGTTGTCACAAATGGCAAAATTTTGTGCTTTTTTTATGGCTTAGTGATATTACATTTTATATATACACATATCACGTCTTCTTTATCCATTCATCTGGGTACACCTTAGGTGCTTCCATATCTTGGCTATTGTAAACGGTGCTGCAGTGAACCTAAATGTGCATATATCTTTTCAAATTAGTGTTTTTGTTTTCTTCAGATAAATACTCAGAAGTGGAATTGCTGGGTCTTATGGGAGTTCTGTATTTAATTTTTTTGAGGAACCGCCATACTGTTTTCCACAGTGGCTGCACCATTTTGCATTCCCACCAAAAAGTTCATGAGAGTTCCCTTTTTGTCCCAAAAGCTTGTTTTTTTGGTGTGTTTTATTTCGTTTTTGCCTCTGGATTGAAGTTAGCTTTTTACTCTTCATCTTGGAGTGACCTATAAAAACATGTACAGGCACTCAACACAGTTGGAAATGCCACATAAAGCTATGATAAGATGCCATTGTACACCCTATAAAATGGCAAACATTTAAAAGACTCACCACACCAAGTGTTGGTGAGGATAGGCAGCAACTGGATTCTTTTTTTTTTTTTAATAATTTTTTTACGTTTATTTATTATTGAGAGGCAGAGAGACACCGAGCACGAGTGGGGGAGGGACAGAGAGAGAGAGGGACACAGAATCCAAAGCAGGTTCCAGGCTGTGAGCTGTCAGCACAGAGCCCAACGCGGGGCTCGAACTCACAAACTGTGAGATCATGACCTGAGCCAAAGTCAGTCGCCCAACCGACAGCCACCCAGGCACCCCAGTAGCAACTGGGTTCTTGTACACTGCTGGTGGGAGTGTAAAATGGCACAACCACTTTGCACAAGAGCTTGGTGGTATTATGATGTAGATATCTGAACAAGGGGCCACAAAAAGGATATCGGGAAACTAGAAACATATATATCTTACCAGCTATCAGGGCATCCCTTAGCCCAGTCAAGTTGACACATAAAATTAAATATCATGTGCAGCCACTAGAGTAGGAGGCCAGGAGAACTGGAAAGATTCTTGTTAGGATGTAGTTCAAATGTCATCCAGTGACAGTGGCTTCACACACTGTACTGGTGATTTGGGATTATAGGTTTTTTTTTTCATTTATTCCTTCAGTCCCTCAACACATATTTAATGAGCATCTATGGTTTGTCACGATTACACTGAGCAAGAACCAGTCCATGTCCTCGAGGGATTTGCCATCGGAAGTTAAGGTGGACAAGTAAATTCATAACATTAGTATAGTCTGATCAATGCTACAATCACATGATGTGTCATAGTTTAATTTCACTAATAGAGTGCCACCAGGGATCCTTAGCGCTAAGATACAGAGCTCACAGCCAAAACACACAGTAGGGAAATACTCTAGACAGAAAGCATGAAATCCAGATCTTTCTATGTTCCTGTTCAAATATAGAGTCTTTGATTTAATTTTGATATCTTGATACGCAAGGGAATGTCTTTGGGTCAGGAATTCAAGGACAGCCTCCCTGAGGAGGTGGCATTCAAAGAGAAATCTGATTGGTAAGAAGGGGAAACAACTAATGCAAAGGCCCTGGGGTAGGACTGTGCTGCATTTAGAGGACCTGAAGGAAGGCCATGTGACCAAAGCATAATGAGTTGTATAGGGCAGATCACAGTGGTATAGTTTGGAGCAAGATTACATTTCATTTTAAAGGTAATGGAAAACCATTGGATTACCTTCAATGGAGATCCGATCTGACTTGCACTGTGCTCGTAGAGGTGGTGTGGTAGAGCCCCTCCCTAAGGAATGTGATGAAAACTTCAAGACTAGGGAAGACAACCTGGCCATGTGCACGTATGTGACCTTCCTCATGACTCTGTAACATAGACCTGCCAGTCAGACTGGATGTCTGTGTGTTACCATGTATGGGAGACCATGAAGTAGAAATTGTATAAAAGACTATACCCCGCTGCGCTCAGGGCTCAGTTTTTTGGGTACGAACCCATTGAGCCTGTGCCAGTACAAATAAACATGCTTCCTGGAAAGAAGAGCCCCAGTATCTCGTCTCTCTATGCGAGAATCCTGCTACTGTGGGGCTCCTTTTGTCACTGGTCACTACCCAACTTCCTTATTGAGGCAAAGCATAGCAGTGCTTGGAACTACCAAACTTTTGTGGTTAGCCATAGCTGACAAATACATGCTTACATCTGCTTCCTTATCTCAGAAGAGTAGTTTCTAATCAGGTTTTCTTTGACACTCACTTCCCCTTTTCCTAGCCAGAAACAAACAAGCAAACAAAGAGAGCCTCAACAGAGCTCTTTAAGAAATCAATAAGACCCGAGAGGACTGTTTAAGGTAATGGAAATATTGTATATCTGGATCTTGGTAGTGATTATACAGGTGTATATAATTTGTCAAAAGCCATCAAACTGTAGGCTCACCATAGGGGAATGTTGTTGTATGTAAATTATACCTCATTAAAGCTGATGTCAAAAAGGAAATTCTCTGAACACCATAGGTAAATACTGAGGAGGTCTGGTGTGTACTGTTTGAAGAGTGCCAGCAACGTGACGATGTCAGAGCTGCTCTTTGAAGAATCAGTAGGGGTGGTGTGGCCATTTAAAGCGAGGTTTTGGGGCGCCTGGGTGGCTCAGTTAAGCCTCCGACTTCAGCTCAGGTCATGATCTCATGGTTCATGGGTTCAAGCCCCACATCAGGTTCTGTGCTGACAGCTCAGAGCCTGGATCCTGCTTCAGATTCTTTGTCTCCCTTTGTCTGCCCCTCCCCCATTCACACTCTGTCTCTCTTCCTCAAAAATAAATAAACGTTAAAAAAAAGGGGGGGCACCTGGGTGGCTCAGGGGGTAAGCATCCAACTTCGGCTCAGGTCATGATCTTGTGGTTCATGGGTCGAGCCCCGTGTCGGGCTCTGTGCTGACAGCTCAGAGCCTGGAGCCTGTTTCAGATTCTGTGTCTCCCTTTCTGTCTCTGCCCCTCCCCTGCTCACACTCTGTCTCTCTCTCACTCTCTCTCTCTCAAAAGTTAACATTAAAAAAATTTTTTAAAGCAAGGTTTCAAAATTCTGTGACACTCCTCCCCTTAAGATCTGTGTGACTAGTTACCCACGGCTACTTTGTGGCCCCATCCCTGTAGACTCTAAACCAAGGATGCGTGAGGACTCAGCAAGACCAAAGCCATGACCCAGAGTGGTGATCCAGATGTTGGTTTATTGGGGGAACTTACGTGCAGGGGGTCGGAAGCAGCAGACTGACAAAACATTCTACTGGGATCTGCACGCAGCCGACTTTTATAGTGTGACAACTAGCCCAGCAACTATCTGAAGCCTTTTCCCTCCTTGCATGAGCAGTGCTCCGCGGAGATCAAGGCCAGCGCTCCCAAGGAGGTCAAGGCCTGCCATGCAGAACGTTCTTTGTTAGAAAGGAGATGCTCCGGGTTGGCCACCCCTGGTGTCCTGACCTTGACTATCGAACAACACGTTTTTCTTCATATCCTGCTTGATGGGAATACAGAGGGAACACGGGATCAGTACATTCTCAGCATAATGGTTAACAGGGGCATTCAGGGTGTGCTCGTATGAACCAGCCAGCCAACACATACCATGTGATACTCGATCACCAGAACAAGGTGGGAGTGATGCTGTGCCAACAGAAATGGGTAACTTCTACTTCTTGTCCTTGGGACGCTCTCCTTGAAACCCAGATGCCATGCTTGAGGAAGTCTGTGCAGCTGGTGGAGAAGGCTTGGTGGAGAGGCTCCTGTGAAAAGGCACCTCGGCCCCTGCCCTCAGCCTCAGCTGAGGTCCCCACCAGCAGTCAGCCCCACCTGCCAGCTGGGTGAACGAGCCAGGCGTTCCTCGTTCCCACCAGCCGAGTCCATGCGGTGGGGAGCAGAGGCAAGCTCCCCCTGCCAAAGCCTGAGCCCAGCACAGATGTGGGAGCCAAAGAAATGGCAGTTGTCTTGGCCCCAAACAATTCTAATATCTGGTACAGATTCATACCCACTTACTCAAAATCTGCAAGGTGAGCTGTATTTCAGAATTCAGAATTTTTGATTTTAGAATTTGGAATTTTTGAAATGGTACTTAAACCATATTTTCATAACATCCCCAGTGGGTCTTACCAAAATTTTCAAATGAAATTTTAAGGATCTAATTGGCTTTATGAATCGGTTCCTGAATTAGGCAGCATCCCATCTAACAAGTAGAAGAGAACTCCACAGGGCTACAGAAGGGGAAAGGTTTTAAAGGCAAGACAAAGAAGTCATAAACAGGAAAAAAAAAAAGGATTATTTTGGGGGAGGTCAACTTTCTTTTAGAGGCGAAAGCTTCTCGTGGTAGGTTGATGACCTCAGCGTTTTTGGGGGCATGGGGAAGCCCCATGTGACAGATCACCTTATTGTTTCTGACCAGAAGATTCCTTACTGACAGGTCACGACTACGTTTCTAGGGGAGGCTGAAAGCTTAATAAGATTATTTAAACCCTGGTTTGGTGTCGTGGTCTAGCATACATTTTGGGCCCGAGGTTTTCTTTTTAACATGAGTAAATGCAAAATACGAGCTTAACCTCGCCAGGAGAAGGGCGAGCTAGTGCTCAAAAGTCCCAACTCCCTGATGGCTTGCAAGTGAGGATTTTAAAGGCCGACTTTGGGGGGGCGCTCCTGAGACACTGGGCGCAGCTGATGGGAGGCCCAGGAGGTCAGGCTAGCAGATGTTACTGGATAACTTAGTGCGGCTTCGCCTGTTACCAGGGAGCTCTGTTCCATTTCAAGAGACTTGGAATCTGAAAAGTATCTTCGTTCCATATGTTAGAGATTTCATTAGGTCGATGTGGTAATTCTATCTTTAGGGTAGTGCTGATTAACTACTTGTAAGCTAGCGAGGTGCGTTCCACCTCCAGGTTCCTACGAACGATAAGCGAGGATGCCCATCGCTTGAGCCTAGGCCAATGGGTTGTTGCTTGGCAGGCCCAGCCGGGCCTGGGGACGATGACCTCCAGTGTTCATTCTTCTACCCGAGCTAACGAGAAGGCCCTGGGAAGCTGCCCCTCACCTCCAGCTGCCCCATCAGTGACCCTGATCCAGGCCAGGGCATACCAGTGTGTAGGGCCCGCTGGGCCGGAAGCTGTGGATGTAAGGGGCTACCAAGGAGGAAGAAGCCGCTGGACTTGGCGGCCGATGTGGTTGGGAGACGTGGAACAGGATGGAAGGGTCACTCAGGCTTCTGCTTGGAGGACGGGGTAGATGGTAGCACCACTCTTGCTAAAACACAACAGGATCGCTCTAGGCAAGAGGGTTAGATTACTGGGCGTCATTAGCTTGGGGGTCATTATCATGAAGGTGGTAATTGAAGTCTGTGGAATGTGTGAGATGGGCCCTGAAGAAGGTTTCCAGAAAGAAGGGAGGGAAGGGGGGGTAGACAATAAAGAAGGGGAAGAGGTACTCTTCGTATCTTTTAATACATCACAGTTCACCTGTACATCCCAGAATCCTAACCAGACCCCACCTCCACCGCAGATTGTGATTTACTGATTAAGGTGTTGGGGTTTGTGTCTGGCAAGGTCTGACTTTCAGGTCAAGTTCCTTATAAATAAATAAAAACCTTCACACAAATACATAGCCTTCAGTACAGCCTTCCCCGCCCCCCCCCCCCCCCCCCCCCGCAGGGCTTTGATTGGAGGGCGGAGACCATCTTTGAGGTGCAAAAGACCCAGGAAGCCAGAGGCTTCCACCCAAACTGTCAGACCACTTAGGCCTCTGTTTCTTGATATGCATAAAAAAGGTCAGAGTCACCTCTGAAAGGGGAAGTAGAGGTGGGGGTGGGGGGCTGCGGGTGGAGAAGGGAGGAAAGGAGAGGACATTTTATCTTTTAATTCTACATATTTCTGTATTTTTAGGAAAACTTGACAGGAATGTATTCGTGTATTCTGTAAATGTATATATACATAAACATATACCATATATAGTAGATTCTGGCAACTTTCTTCTTATTTGTCTTACAACACAATTAATACTTGCTGTGACAATAATTGTTGCTGTGTTTTGACTCATGGCGCACCGGTGAAATCTAGGATTCCCTCCTCAGTTCCACCTTCAGTAAATTTTCTGCATAAATAGTTGACTTGGGTGAGTTTCTTGATTAGGGCTTGGGAAACCAGAGGCCAGCCAAGGTGAGAACAGAGCAGGAAAGGCAGGGTGAGGCGATCCGACTTTCTCTGTTTAGTAAAGACAAAGGAGGTGATTGCCTGTGACAGAGTTCAGGACGTGCTCCCCTAAAATACGGCCCCTTCTTGTATTGACTATCTTAAGCTGGAGGAGTTCGAGAAAATGGCAGAAACAGGAAAGATCACTCTGAGCTTCTCCCTCCTGCCCTTCTTCCCTGACACAGCCCATAAAATTCTCCTGTGAGAGACCCCCTCCCTCTACCTGGAGGAAAGGAGCAAGTCAAGGGACACAGAAAAATCCTAACAAACAGGTCTTGCTAAGCTTCCCTCAGATTAGTGGACTCTCCTGCTGCTGAACCTGTCCCTGTCCTCGTGATGCCCCTTCTTCTTCAAATGCAGCATAAAGATCCTCAAGTCTGTTTCCTTGGGTCCTCATTTCCTTACGAAGGCTGCTGTGTCATGTAAAACAGACTTTAAATAGATTTGTCTGCTCTTCTCCCGAGTAAATTTTTAGATCCAGCCAGAGACTTGCTCTAAGAGGGTCTAGGAACGCTCTTTGCTCTCTTCGACTTTCTCACCCCCTCCACGTTGGGATGTATTTGATGGAGTTTTGGGGTGATAGCGGGGTTTGGAGCTGACCACCAAGAAGGAATTCCTGAAGACTCTTCAGTGCAAAAAAATGATTTTATTAAAGCATGGGGACAGGACCCGTGGGCAGAAGGAGCCGCACAGGGGTTGTGAAAAGTGACTGGTTATATACCTTCCGGTTGGGAGGCGGGTAGGGACAGTGCATGTCCCGATGGAATGTTGGAAGCAAGGTTTGCAAGACCTTGAGGGGCTAGCTGTTGGTAGGAAAATGTCATTTATTACTGTTTAATAAAACCTCAGTCATGATACCCTTCAGATGTATATCAGCGGCCATATGCTTGGAGTATAATTGCCAACATACACTTGGGGGTTAAAGATAAAAGGTTTGCAAAAGATTTTTTATGTGTTTAAGGAGACTCACGGCATCCTGGGGGGTCAGGATAATGTTAAGCCAAGATTCCCTTTGGCCCCTAGCCAAGTGTCATCATTGAGGCAGCTGAACTCCTAGAGGAAGGTCCCCCTGCCTGTTTCAAGGACTTGTCAGGCTATAGGCAGTAAGGGAATTTAATTTTTCATTTGCCTCAGTTTCCCACATCACCACAGCAAGCACTTAAACCCCTGTCCTTTGTTCTTGGGTAGCTCGGAGTATCCAAGGGATATCACACAGATCCCACCTGGGGGGTGGGTGTGGAGGGTACTCACTCTGCCTACCTCATGCTCCCTCATCAATGATACCTGTCTTGACTCCTGGCAGTTTAACCGTTTGTTTTCTGTCCTCTCCTTTGTTCCTGGGCAGCCAGGAGTGCCTGAGGAACATCCCACATCTCTCACCTGGTGGGGGCGAGGTATGCTAGGTTGCCCTTTGTCCTCAGCTTGCCTTATGCTCCCTCAACATATTGATGCAAACTGACTGGAAAGAACTCTAATATAAGAAGAAAATACAGAGTTTTATTTGAGCCTGGATAGGACAGTTGCTGGGGAAACACGATCTTCGCAGGTAAGACAGTGCTCCAGAGAAGGAACACTTTTTTACAGGGTTATATATTTTTTTTTACATAAAGAGCCATAAATCAATATGTCAGAAGTACATTCTTGTTAAAGCTCAGAAAGATCATAGATTAACATGTAGGCAGGAATCATGAGTTTTAACGTCATGGAATGCAAGGAGTAGGGGCATTGATCGATATCTGAAGGGCAAGATGTTTTCTTTAGGCTACTCATTTACAAAGCAGATGTACAATGCATGCTTGACCGGCCATAAATCAGGCTTTCAGTTTAAACAAAGGTTATATACAGTCATGCTGACTTAGAAATCTAAAATGACTTCCCATATATATCATGCCTTTGGAAAATTTTTCTCTCATCATTTCCCCCTTTTGATTAATAATCTTTTGAAAGAGGCGTGCCTGTCTGGCTCAAGTCAGTGGAGGATGCGTTTCTTGATCTTGGGGTTGTAAGTTTGAGCCCCACATTGGGCGTAGAGATTACTTTAAAAAAAGTCTTTCGAGGGGCGCACGGGTGGCTCAGTCGGTTGAGTGGTCCGACTTCAGGTCAGGTCATGATCTCACAGTTCTTGAGTTTGAGCCCCGTGTCGGGCTCTGTGCTGACGGCTCAGAGCCTGGAGCCTGCTTCAGATTCTGTGTCTCCCTCTCTCTCTGTCCCTCCCCTACTCGTGCTCTGTCTCTGTCTCTCAACAATAAATGAACATTAAAAAAATTATAGAAAATAAATTCTTTGGATAGAAAGAATTGATTGATCATATTATTTTGTCCCTCGATGTCAGGGTGATTGCTTATTTGCCCTGGTTTCGTTATGTTCCTTGATGCTAAGTGTCATGAGCATGCTATGAAGACACACGTGAAATTGTATCTTTCCACACCATCAGCTTTATTCAGTCATACAGTCGCCATAATCATAAAGCAGGTTCAGGATTCCAGATTCAGTGATGTTTCCTTGGGTGTTTTCACTTGGCTTCTTACGGGTCGTACACAGCAAAGCACAAGATCAGTCCCACAATGAACAAGATAAGATAGAGTGGGGAAGGGGGCTGAGGGCTGCGGGGAGGTGGTGGGCTTGGTGGGATGAGAAGTTAAGGAACCAAACTCCAAGTCTATCTGTGAGCATGAAGTTGAGATGAAGCCTTGGTCCAGTCTGGGTCAGCTCTCAGCTCTTGTTGCTGATTATGTTCAGGCAGTAGAGGAGCTCTCTTATGTGCAGAGATTAGTTGGGTACAACCTTCAGCGGCAGTTGCCTTTTTGATGTGGTCGTACGTGAAAAGGGTCAGCGTCTAGAAGGTTTGACAGTTTGCTATAAAAATCCCTCCTTTGTAAAGCGACTTGATCCGTCTTGGGCACTGCAGACCTCTGGTTCAGCTGCTCATCAGTTCTGAGTGTGCTGTCAGCTGGTGCTGGTTTCAGCGATATCTGGTCTTCGCTGCGGTGCCCTTGGTTGCTTGCACCACTGCTGGACCTAAGTTACTGCTTGATGTGAGTGGCTCCATCTTGCTGTTTCTTCCACGCCCAGATTTAGGTCACCGAGGAGTCTTTGGGGGGATCAACTGTGTGGTCTTTCGGGGGAATATCACAGTTGATATGTGTGTGTGTGTATATATATATATATATATATATATATATATATATATATACTTTTTTCCTTTCTTTTTAACTTTTTTTTAATATTTATTTATTTTTGAGAGAGAGAGAGAGAGAGAGAGAGGCAGAGTGCAAGCAGGGGAGGAACAGAGAGAGAGGGAGACACAGAATCTGAAGCAGGCTCCAGGCTCCGACCTGTCAACATGGAGCCCGATGTGGGGTTCGAACTCATGAACTGTGAGCTCATGACCTGAGCCGAAGTCCGACGCTTAACCGACTGAGTCACCCAAGCGCCCCTATATATATTTTTTCAATGGAATTGGATTGTCGAGGAAACATCATAATGTGTGCTTTGTGATGAGCTTTTGCCTTTGCATTAAAAAAAAAATTTTTTTTAATGTTTATTTTTGAGAGAAAGAGGGACAGAGTACAAATGAGGGAAGGGCAGAGAGAGAGGAAGACACACAATCTGAAGCAGGCTCCGGGTTCTGAGCCATCAGCACAGAGCCTGATGTGGGGCTTGAACTCAAGAACTGTGAGATCGTGACCTGAGCCGAAGTCAGATGCTTAACCGAATGAGCCACACAGGGGCCCCGCCTTTGCATTTTTGTAACCTTTGGTAGAGGCAGTTAGTTAGATTCTCACAGGGTGCCTGGAGGCCAAAGAGGAAGTCATGGCCTGTTGGGAAAGTCAGAGGCCTGTCCTGGCAGCACTCCAAAACAAAGCCACAAGAAGCCAGATCAAACCAGACAAGCCCATGATGGCTGACAAAGCAGCCAGAAACTCGTGACCAAATACGGAAGAAAAAGCATTAAACTCTGCTTCAAGAAGTCCTCCCCTAAGTAATGAATATTCTACCTCCTATTTAGCAACTGTTCCTAAAAGATAGAAACCCAACCCCTGAGGGGCGCATGTAGCTCTTGCTTGTGAGTGCCTGTGCGCTCTCTTTCTCTCTCTCTTTCTCTCCCTTGCTAGACCTGCACTCACATTTTCCTGCTTGTATCGTTCCTCTGCTGTGTTGTGTCTGTCCTTGAAATCTTGAACTCTTTCTTGTGAGGAGACCAAGAGCCTTTGGTCACAAGTTTAGGATGGGCTGGATCAAGGCCTCAGGGCCCCGGGGTTGCCCCAGTTCACCCAGCAACACATTTATAGCATAAATATGGAATAGCAATAAAAATCCAATTAATAACATTTGAGGCAACCAATGGGGAGTATTTACAGAATTAGAAAAACAAGGGGCGCCTGGGTGGCTCAGTCGGTTAACCATCGAACTCTTGATTTTGGCTCAGGTCATGATCTCACACTGACAGCATGGAGCCTGCTTGGATTCTCTCTCTCTTCCTTTCTCTCTGCTCTTCTCCCTCTCTTTTTCTTTCTCTCTCTCTCAATAAATAAATAAACTTAAAAAAAATTAGATAAGAGAAGAATCCAAAAAATCTGTTACAGGTATTTTAATGATCTTGAATTAGTTTGAGTATCAGTTTGCCTCCTGTATCTAGTTATTTGTGCTTTGTGATCTGTTTGAGCTGATTGTTTAAAATGGTAAATCAATTTTCTGTTACTATCTGTAATGATTTCTCTGGGCAGTTCATTTCCATAGATAGTATATCTTGTAGTGGTTGTTATTCTATCTTCCAAAATATTTGGCCCTTGAAGTCAATAATAGTATAAATTTAGTATAATTGGTATAATATTTGTATAATTTTTGTTAGCATCAGGCAATTTGAGTTGCCAAGCCTGAATAGTACCCATATAGCAGTAGCATTATGATGGAAAGTACTGTGGTTACAAAATAAATCAAGGAATATTACAGAGGTATGTTTGTTATGATTTGAATATATATACTCAAACACTAGGTAATAGTTTAGTGTTATCATCAGTCACCTTAGTAGGAGTTACTGATTTAATTTTTCAGTGTCAGAACGAGAAGAGGACCATAATTTGGGGTGGCGGGGTCGGGGGGGATTTGTAATAACAAATGGTTATCTTCCGGTTGGTCTACTTGTTTTTGTAACCATTAAGTTTTCAGAAACCAGATTGTGGTCTTCATCTGTCTTCATCAGTGTCTTTTTTTTTTTTTTTTTTTTTTTAGTTTATTTATTTATTTTGAGAGAGAGAGAGAGAGTGTGTGTGTGAGCACACAAGTGGTGCATGGCAGAGAGAGAGGAGGAGAGATAATCTCAAGATGGCTATGCACTGTCAGCCCCAATGCAGGGCTCGAACTCATGAACCATGAGATCATGACCTGAGCCGAGGTTGGACACGTAACCAACTAAGCCACCCAGGCATCCCTTCATCAGTGTCTTCCAGATCTAAAAACATTTTACCCTTTTCAGAAATGTTTGAACATTATATGTTTCTAAAAAAAACTTGCCATGTAAGATGATTTGGGGAATAATTGGCCAACAAAAAGACATGATTTCCAGTAATATTTCCTAACTGGAAAGTTTGTGGTTCTGATTCAAATACTCAAATTGTCAGATTTGCTACCTCTGCCATTTGAACTGAATTTTTACTCCGAGGGAAAGGGCAATGGGGGAAGGTAGAGATGAGAACAGAATAAGGTAGCCCAGTGTATGTTTAGGGTCCTTGAAGTAGTGATGTTGATGTCTTCTAAAGTGTCAGTGAGGAAGAAGGGAAATGCCCTCTTGGTTCCCTTGGAGCATCCCTATTTTTTATTTTAAGGTTTATTATGCTCAGTGGCCCATTTGCATTTGTAACAGTCTCACTCAAAATGCCCAGGTTGTCTATGATTAGTACCCCAGATGGTCTTCACAAGCCTTTGATTGGGTGTTTGGAAAGGCATCTGAGTAGGACCATTATTAGGCTCTTATAATTGTAGATTTATAACGTTCACTGCTTTCCCCTCTTCTTTATTGTGTAAAGTCTTAGAAAGTTGATCCACAAGGGAAACAAGTACATTGGGAGGTAGTGTCCCCTATCTCAAGACCGATTGCTTTACTTATAAAGCCAGTTCTTCATCTAGACCTTCTACAAAGGCTGAATTTCAGAGAAGATCACTCTGATGATTTTGAAAACTCTCAGGAGTCCTTCTAGAATATTGTTTAAGTGTTTTTTTGAGTCTTTCAAAATAGTGAAAAATGGTTTCTCCGTGCTTTTGTTTACATTGTTGAATTTTGGGGGGACATCTCAGGGATTGCGTGGTGTAACGTATGGGCACTTCTGTAATTTTCAAGGCTTCACATCTAGGGAAATCCAACGGTGTTTTCCATTTTGCCTTCCTTATTCATTCTTTTGCTTTACTCTCAGATGCAAGCATATGCTCAAGCCTGCATAGGTCAGGATATCCAGGTCATATGCCCTAACAGTTAAACTGAATTCTCAAGCAAAGCCTATGGGAGCTTGGAAAGGGTCCAGGAACTCTTTAGTTAAATATTTAAACTCTGTTCTTGTCCAGGGGGTATAAAGAAGTGCTGACTCACTTCTCCCTGACGCAGGTTTTTCCTTACAGAGACCCAGAGTAACTGTTGGTCCTTCCATATTTATCCCCTGAGTTTTGGGGACTTCATTCTTTGAGTTCAGAAAGAAGGGGATATATAGGAGCTGAGGGGGGCAAAGGGCTACTGGCAGTTGTTTCTGAAGCTTTCTCTAATTCAGCAATGGAGTCTAAAAGTTTTTTTTATTAGTTTCCTGTCAAAAGATATCATTGCCACATTTTAAATACCTATTAAAATAAACTTCCTATTCTATTCGTTTAATTTTATAGATGGCTTTTTCCAGTTGTACATACAAGAAAACTTTTTTTGGTAAATCAAATTTTGGCCATTTTGGCCACCTAACACTTAGATTATCTTTTGTTGAATGTTCTCATTTAGTCAAACACTTGCAAGTAGAAATTCCATTTGTATTGTATGTAAAACCTGTTGAAGTTCCTTTGTGGGGGCTGTTGTGTGTTTGGGAGCTGTTCTGCTTTAGAAGCATGATTCCTTGTCTTCTTTTGATTTTAGTTTTGGTATAAACTCTGGGCTATTCTCCTGGGAGGAGAGAAGAATGTTGTGGATTAAAGTGTGTTGTTTATGAGCGTCACTTCTAGAAGGCTGTGGAACCCTCTCTTAGGAGTTTTAGTTTCTTCCACCCGTAGTCTAAAACCACCTTGCGGGCAGTGAGTACCCAATGAAAAACCCTTATCTGTGCATCTCTGGATGAGCCAAACTTTATTTACTCTGTGAAGAAGATGCAGTTCCCTATGGGACTGTTTCTTGTCTTGAGGAATAACCCCAGACCCTTCCACTACGTTCTCAGTCGCCCGAGGATACCCTTTGGCTGAAAGGAGCAAGTGTCCCTTAGCTTTGAAACTAAATAATTCAATCTCTCATTTTCTGACCAGCCTTTGAAGTTTTATTGCCAAATGAAAGCCAGATATGAATTAGCCATCCCACGTATTAGCCTCTTTCCCCTAGATTTCCTACCTAGAAAATTATACCAGTGCAAACAAAATCAGTCTAAAAACAGCTCAACAAAACTCAAGACCATCAAGTTAAAATAAGGATGTCTGAATATCAGGAGAACTCACTGATCCACCCGAAGGTTGCTGAGAAGCTGGAGGGGTACAGGGGGCCCATGCCAGTACCAGGTGTTGGGTTCCAGAGGACCTTAGATGGCCTCATGTGGGTTTCTGCGATACCCTGCTGATTATGCCAAGACATGTTTACATAAACCGACCAGAAAGAACTGTAATATAAGAAGAAAATACAGTTTTATTTGAGCCCAGATGGGACAGCTCCCTGGGAAACATGATCTTCACAGGGAAGACTGTGCTCCACAGAAGGAACAGTTTTTACAGGGATTACGTATGTATGTATGTGTGTGTGTGTGTGTGTATAATTTTGGCATAAAGAATCATAGATCAATATGTCAGAAGTACATTACTGTAAAAGTTCAAAAAGATTATAGATTAACATGTAGGCAGGAATCACAAGTTTTAATGTCATGGAATGCAAGGAATAGGGACATTCATCGATATCTGAAGGACGAGATGTTTTCCTTAGGCTCCTCATTTACAAAGCAGATGTACAATGCATGTCCAACCGGCCATAAATCAGGCTTTTGGTTTAAACAAACTTTATGTGCAGTCATGCTGACTTCGAAAGAAACCTAAAATGGCTTCCCTTATATATCAGGCCTTTAATGTGTTTTTTTCTCAGTGGATTCTACCCCAGTTTCCACTCAATGACCTGTGTCCCGAAGAGCCTGAGTTTGAATGGGATACAGGAATCTGCTGTTCTCCTAGGCCTCGCTTCTGACATGATGCTTGTCACACAATGTACATCTTGTAGCCTAGAATGTGGCTCTAGTATGTGAAAAGCAGCCGTTTCTGTTTGGCATGCCTCCAAACATAAACTGAGTGCTTTGTCCGGTGTACGTGAGAGTACAGCCTAATCTAAAGTCAGAGAAAGGACTTTCTGTGTTGATTATGTGAGAGAAGGTATGCCGGTCTCTAAGGTGGGACATCAGTCTGGAACCAGATGTGGAGGGAGAAAGTTGGCCACTGTCCCAGGGTCTGCTTCCAGCTCTCCTGGCCGCTTGGCATACTTTATTGTGCTGTCCTGCCGGATGCCTGCCAATGAAAACACCAAGAATGGACCTAGGTCCCAGGGCCTAGTGGGTCCTTCAGAACACCTTGTCTTCTTTCCAGACCTGCATGCTCCCCACTCATAGCTACAGATTTATTCTTATTCAACTACACTCAGAGCTTATACTCACCAATAGAAACACCTCTGACAGTGACTACAAATGGCTCTGACTTCCTGGAATGGAACATGTGTCCTTGGACTGTTCTAAGAATCTAGACAAATAATCATCTCCAGTCTGCCTTTAGTGCATCTGATCATCACTCTGGGGTGACCATTCCAAGTTTTTTAGGACTCCCTCCTGGGATCTGCAACGATGCATCCTCAGGCCTGGAATCAGTTTTTGTACATGATACATGATACTACAACTTCATGTGGGGCTTTATCTCTGGGTTGGGGAGGTTAATTATTGGGTGACATCCCTATGGGCACTCTTACCCTGCTAGAGCAAGTAGCCAGTGAAGTGGCTCAAGTCTTAGGGTCCAAGCAAGCCATTCTGGATGTCTTGGTTCAAAGTGGTCTTAGACAACAGAATTGTTCCTTGCTATTCACTGTTGGCCAACCAAGGGGTGGACTGTACCCTGACCAAACTGTATTATGTTTAGGTCAACACTGATAGCAAGGTAGAGCAATGAGACTCCTATATGTAGAAACAGGTAGAACGGCTAAGAGGCCCTAATCGGCAGCCTGGAAACTATTCTCTTGTCTGCTCTGGGATCCCTTGATCCCTAGTTTTGGGGAGGACTTCAGGTGTTATGATCTTCCTTTTCCTACTTGTCCTTCTAATTATCTTTCATTGTCTCCTACAGCAAAGCCAGACACTGGCTCCACAGTCCTTATGGGCTCAATAGGTACAGGAAGAAGTCTGCTGGTGGGATAGAATATGACACCCAGCAGCTCTCCTCTGAAATCATGTAGACTGAGAAGCAAGGATAAACTTGCCCGGAGACTGCTCCCCCACAGACTGGCCTCCTAAGGAGGAAGTTGGCTTCCTTTGGAAAAGGTCTCTTTGGGTTATGGAAACTGGTTAAAGCTGAGCATGGAAAGAATGAACATTCTGGCAGAATGCTGATGTGGTGGAATAGAGCTGAAGGGGTATGTCCTATCAAATGGCTGTATCTGTAAGACTCGAACCACAGCCCAAGAGCACACATCAAGGGGAGGATAATGCATCCTCAGCCACAGAGCTGGTAAGCCCAGAGGCTAGGGTTCATCTGGACCCCTGTCTGGCTCAGATAAGTCAGTGTTCTGCTCCACATGGCCATGAGCACTGGAGGGGAGAGGGGGCAGACACCTGCTACCATCCAGTCTCTATGATCTCCTCCAGGCTTGGTGCATGTGCCTTCAGCCACCAATTCCTGTTTTCTCAATAGCACCCATAAAATCATTTCTCTGCTTCATCCTGAATTCCTGGCATCCCAGGACCAGTCAAGGTACCATATCACCTTTTTAATGAATGAAAAGTGATCTGAGCTGTTTCCCCAAAATAAATTAAGAAGAAAAACAGCAAAAAGAGCCTGTCCACATGGCATCAAGACAGATTTAAGAGAGGAAAAGGGCACAGGATTAGCTGGGTCATTTGATGACTTAAGAGGCAAAAAAAAAAAAAAAAAAATAGACTTGTGTTTTATTATTTGCATATTCTAAGGAGGAAATGAGAGGCAATAAATGGTAAAACAGGGACAGCATTTCTCCATCATTCACATGTGATAGGAACAGGAGTAGTTTTACAAAGCTTTCTACCAACAGTTAAGCTTTTTTTGTCCCACTGTGTTTCAGAAGGCAGAGATACAGTCTAAAGAACTCCACAGTTGTAAAAGTGAAGCTGTTGTAACTGAACCTTTTTGCTTGCTGCCCGGCACCCATTCCTTCCATTGGCATTTGTCCACTGGATTTCCTGGAACAAAATTAGCTACAGATTCAGCAGGTGTACATGCTCAGTTTAATACAATCGTCAAGAACCATTTCATCCCCCAAAACTTGTGATTGTCTTAAGAATCTATATGTCCATGGGACCAGATTTGGCCTACACGAGGCAATTAGCTGCTGGTGAATTCTGGGAAGAAGATTTCTTCCCTTTCCCAAGAAAATGCAGGGGAAGAGGCTTCTTCTAATCAGGATGAAATCTGTAGCCCTGGATCTCCTGGCAGCCATTTTTTGACCACATGGGGAGGCAGATGTAGGGGAGGGAAAACTCCCCTCTACCCTCTTAGGTTCTGTAGTCGGGTGTAAGAATTAAATTTGCATAAGATGGATTAACAGGGGAAAAACCTATGTATTTTATGTAATATTTTAACGTGTGCATGGGAGTCTTCAAGAGGAAAATGAAGATCCCAAGAAACCATTGGAGCCAAAAGTGTGCAAGGAGCAGTAAGTCATGGGGATGTGACAAGAGACCAAGGGGCTTGGGCTGGGGGCAGTAAACTGTGGAACCATGACTAGGAAATATGTTGGGGGAGCTGATGGAAGACAAGGGTTATGTTAGCAGGTTGGTGTGTACAGATCCGTGTTGGAATTGACTCCTAGTCTTTGTGATAAGAATGTTCTTCTCTTCCTGGAAGAGCGAGCACCTCTCCCGTGTGAAGTTTTACGACCTGATTTTAGGTAGAAAGAGCCATCAGAAAGCTCTTTGGGCATCTGCTGCTTCTCAGGTGCCTTCAGCTCAAGGTCATCAATACGCCAAAGTGGTGAAGGAGGGTAAAACATGCCACCTTCAAGTGTGCCACTTTAGCATGTGGATGATTTTGAGCCGAGGGCCATCGAGACCCAGGAGACTCCAGAGAAACTTTTACCTCTTCCTTAATTGCCTACAGGAATTTAGATCAGGGGGGTCTGGCTCAGAAAGAGAGCTACTACCAGCGATAAATTTGTATCCGATTAAACCTGATGATCAAACATCTGCTCTTTTATCTTCCTGTGAATCCTCCTCTCTTGTGAAGCCCCAGGCCCCTGTTGCATCACTTAGATTAGGAAGGCATTTAAGCCTCAACTGCCTGACTGCCTTTGGGTCTCCTATTCTTAACGGGCCTCTGCCATCCAAAATTAAATCTGTTTTTCTCCTGTTAATCTGTCATTTTGTTGTTAGACTTTCCAAAGAACCTAGAAGGGTAAAATGAAACATTTTCTGCCCCTGCAGCCGCACATTTTGGGGTCGCATGTTGTGAATGCCACTATAGCCTTACGTTGAAGACAGTTGTAGAGGAGACAAAAATACTTCAAAATAGGGTCTCCTGGCTGGCTCAGTTGGAAGAGCATGCGACTCTTGATCTCGGGATGTGAGTTCCCACATTGGGTGTGAGCCCCACGTTGGGTGTAGAGATTACTAAAAAAAAATTAATAAATAAACCTAAAAAAAAGAAAGTATGCAGCACAGGTCTCAAAAGAAAATGCACATATATTTTGCAACATAATTCTCTTGGGTACGAACTCAATTTAATAAATAAATAATATCTAAAAAAAAAAAAAAAAAAAGTTCAAGAGAAATCAGGTCATTGGTGCCATGGCTGAACTACCAGGTCTCAGCTAAAGTTTGCTGTGTTCACTGGGCTTACTGATTTTGGTGGGCAATACATTCTTTTTGTTTATTATTATTTTTATTAGTATTATTTTTTAAGTAAACTCTATCCCCAACGTGGGGTTTGAGCTATGACCCTGAGATCGAGAATCACATGCTTTATTGACTGAGCCAGCCAGGTGCCCCCATTCTGCTTATTTTTTAAGACCGTAGATATGGATCTCTGTTGCTTGATACTCAGAGGATCCTAACAGGTACAGCCATCGCATTTGATGTAACGACGAGACAACCGCTGAAAACAAACCAAGAAAAAAGCCAAAGAGGGAAGGGAATTATTATTCAAATTCACATGTACACAGATGTACTATTAAGAGTTGAAAGGGGCACTTGGGTGGCTCAGTTGGCTAAGCATCCAGCTTGGGTCGTGATCTCATGGTTAGTGAGTTCGAGCCTCACATTGGGCTCTTTGCTGTCAGCACAGAGCTCGCTTCAGACGCTCTGTCATCCTCTCTCTCTGCCCCTGCCCTGCTCATTCTCTCTTTCGAAATAAATAAATAAGCTTTAAAAAAAAAAAGAGTTGAGAAATGCTGCAAATACAGTTGCTTAAGGGGAAATATTTTATGTGTTCTGTGTTCAACAGGCTTTAATTTTCACACTGGTATATATTTATCTAGGAAGCCGGGATATGGGAAGTAGCTGGGGATAGAAAGGGGGATGTGCTGAGAAAATTAAAATTGTCCCTTTTAGAGCACCTGGGTGGCTCAGTCAGTTGAGCCTCCTATTCTTGGTTTCAGCTCAGGTCATGGTCTGAGATGGAGCCACCTACTGGGTTCCATGCTGGCAGCATGGAGCCCCCTTGAGATTCTCACTCACTCTCTCCCTCTCTCTCTGCCCCTCCTCAGCTTGCTCTTTCTCTCTCTCAAAGATAAATAAATAAACTTGAAAAGAATTTAAAATATAAATAAAATTGTCCCTTTTGCTTTTTTAAAAATTGTATGTAATCGACACATAACATTATCTTAGTTTTAGGTGTGCAACATAACGATTCGCTATTTGTATACCTTGTGAAATGACCACCACAATAAATCTGGATAACATATGGTCACCATACATAGTTTTTTCTTACCAAGAGAACTCTTAAGTTCCAGTTTTTTAGTGATTTTAGAATATACGAAGCAGTACTATTCACTGTAGTCAACATGCTGCACCTCACATCCCCAGGAGTTATTTATTTTGTAACCGGAAGTTTGTATCTTTTGACCCCCTTCACCATTTCTCACCTCCCCCTCCCCCGCAGTCTGCCTCTGGCACCCGCCACTCCATTGTTCTCTGTATCTATGACGTTGGTTTGGGGGGTTTGGTTTACGTTCCACGTATAAGCGAGATCTTACGGTATATTGGTCTTCTCTTTCTGACTTACCACGTTGCATAATACCCTTGAGGTTCATCTGTGTTACCACAAATGGCAGGATTTCCATCTTTTTTTTATGGCCAAATAACCCTTTTGCTTCTGTTGGTTCCTTTTGTTAAGAAGCCCACAGTACTGTACACACGCCTGTGATTTGTGGTAGTTTGCAAGAATGGTTGCAACAGTTCCTCCCCTGGCTGTGTATATCTACACTCTTGCAATAGGATACTCTTTGAATCTAAAGGCAGAGTCTGTTTCTCTTGCCCCTGAGTTGGGACTGGCCCGTGACTTGCCTTGATCAGTAGAATGTGATGGAAGGGATGTTGTGTAACTTCTGAGCCCAGGCCTCAGGAGGGCTTGCAGCTTCTCCGTTTGCTCTCTTGGAGCGCGGCCCCGAGACTACCAGGTAAGGAAGCCCACGGAGCTTACGGTAGGGTCTGTTCCCCCAAAACCTGTGAGAAGTAAAGGAGATGATCCGTTTTCAGAAGTACCAAATAAAAGCTGTGTTGTTTAATTAACAATAGGTCTACGAGCTATTGGAAATATGTACAGCAGTGGAGCCCCAAACCCTTAGATGCTTCACTTCCTGGTTCTTCCCCTCTCCATTTCCTGGGGTTATTTTCATGGGCTTTGCAATGAGTCTGTGCCCAAGAACAAAGGGAGGAGGGGCTGAAAGTCTGCCTCACCTCAGGAAGTGTACATTTGTTCCAAACAGACTACGTTTTGCCTTACATGGGCATAGGTGACATCCTGGTAAGGCTGTCACCTCAGTAGTGCTCAGCCAATGAGGAGCCAGGGGAGGGACTTCATGCTAGGAGATAAATTGTCTGCTGTAACTGCCCTGAGTCTGTCAGACACCTGCTCTTGCAAGAACATTGATTAAAGCCTGGCTTCATTATGCTTCCAGTCTCCCTATCCCTCCTTTGTTTGGGTCAGTGGGCTTATTTCTAACAAAACCAAACAGTATTTGGTGGCAAGGGGGTAATTTATTCAGTGGGCAGAGAATGGAGAAGGGAGAGCTTATGCTTCAAAGGCACCTTCACCGCAATTAGGTCTCATGGTCAGGGTTTTATGGGGTGAGGGCAATTAAAGATCTGGTAAGCAAGCTGATGTTGGGGTTTTCTAGGGATAGGGGAGGAGGCTTCTCAGAATCAGAGCACCCCTCTTTTCTTCCCTCAAATGGGTGCAGTCAGATCTGTCATGGCCCTGGTGGGTATGTTTTTTGTGATTACGTTAGATGGCAGTGATCTCAAGGTCATCTGGAAGGTCAGCAGCTTCTGAACTGGATCATACTGGTTGAAAATTGGATCATGGGGGCATCTTTGGAGCTTCTGGCTTCTGGCATTTGGCCTTAGTTTCTGGTGACCCATAAACTGGGCTAGAAAAGTGGGTTATTGTGGCTGGTTTGGAGCTTGTTAGCGAGTTCCTGGTGATGGAGGCCACGGGGAGGAGGATGAAGGTGCCTTGGATAATGGTAGCATCAATTGCAGATAGGTGAGTGGGGCCATGTTGGGGCCATCATAGGCCAGTTGGCCCTCCCGCCGCATGTAGCCACCTGAGTGACCCCGGGTGAGGCCAGTTGAAAGAATGGCCTAGTCATCTCCCAGGATCATGATAGATCATAACTTATTGCTGTTTTAAGCCACTAAGTTTTGTGGAGTCTTGTTAGATAGGAGCAAATAACTGAGTCGGTTCTCCAGATCAATTCTGCTAAGACAGTTTAAAATGCAAAGGCCTTGTAAAATTTGGGTACCACTTGGGATTAAAATCTGAAGAAATAAACCGTTACCCAGTGTAATCTATTGTCTCAACCCTTTAGGCTCCAAACCTCAGAGCTGAGACATCAGGGAATGTAGCCATGCCATGAGAGTGCTTGTCTGTGGAGAGAAAACCAGGCTCCAAAAGTACTTGTTGCTTCATTGTGCAAAAAAGACTGGATGAATTTCCACCAAACATGGAGGGAGCGTTTAAGATAGTCTGACTTATACAGGGGAGGCAAAAAAAACCACCTTTTTCCTTTATCCATCTTTGAGTCTCCAGCTGGGTCCTTGTGAATTAGACTGACAAAAGACAAATTAAGAGAAAATTAACCAACAAACAAGCAAAACGCAAGCAAGAGAAAAATCTAACAGAAGTTTATTGGCACGGGCATCGCACATACTCAAGGGAATACCCAGGGGTGAGTAGTTCAAAGGGGTGGTTGGGATTTGGGGGTCTATGCTCCCAAATTAGTTCGGCAAAGGAAAGGGGGAGAAAGAGTTTTTATGGAAAAGCAAATGACTTTTTGGAAAGATAAAGGGTGACTGTTTGGGAAATAGGATAGTCTTGTGATGGTGTCAGTCTGGGTATGGTTGAGAGGGTTCTCAGCCCAAGTAAGTTCTTTTGGGAGCCTCTGCTTTTAGGTTGATACGGGATTTCAGGAACATAAATGCCTTCGGCTCAATCCGTATGCCAAAGTGACGTGTTTTGGGGTGGCGTATCCCAATCCCCGTCACTTGAATACACAGTTTTCACTTTGGGAGGCCTTGCGGGGGGGTACTTCAAAAAGGTGGGCATCGTCTACACCACTGGAACTGAGGTACAAGGAGAGGATCATGGACTGCTGATGGGCAGAAACTGGCCGTGTGCCCAGCAGATTAACCCCCACCCCCCAATCCCTCTGTAAAATATGCTTCGGAGCACAGAATGCTGAGTCTACGGCCAGCGGGCCTGTCTGTGCCCCAGTGTTGCCATTTGTAGAAGGAACAGTAATGTCTGTCTCAGGGAGTTGTTTGAAGGGTTGATAGAGACGCTCTCCTTGACCAGACCTCAGTCAAGCTCCTCCAGACTCTTTGCAGCCAGGTGCCTCCACTTTGGACTTCCGTGTTCTTCTGTGCCTCACCCAATTTTAGCAAGAATCCTGTCAAGTACGTCAGTGGACCCAGAATCCCCAACCTCAATATCTCGTCATCCTCGGTACCCAACAACATTCACCATCCCTGCTGGTCCGCAGCTGGTGTCTGACACCCTGACCTGCCTTCAGCGAGAGTCCTGTGAGGTCGCTGTAGCCAGAATGCCCCCTGACTCCTGACGGTTCCTCTTAGGAAATTTCCACCCCCTGACCTCCACCCTGCTCCTGGGCTACAAACTGCCACTTACTCGTTCTTGTCGTATTTGGAATCAAGCCTGGTTTTACACTGAACCCCTCCTTCTCCACCCTGTTGTAATAGTTACTGTGTAAAATCGGTTTTTGCCACCTCGCTGTCTAGCTCTGGGTTTTCTTCGGTGGGTTCAATGGGTAAATGTATGAAAAGCACTTAAAATCCTACCCGGCACCCAGTAAGCCCTGTGTGGCTTAGTTTTGTTACTGTGAAACCCTTTTTCTCAGTCTCTCAACTGATGGATAAAAAGACCCATCCCTGCTCCTGAGGTCCCAGAGCCAGCTGCAGGCCTATCCCTTTCCCTTCTCTTCCCAAGTTGCTCTTCCCAGACAGAGGACACCCACCCCCGGGGCACCTCTCCCTGCCCGAGAGGTGGGGTCCTGGTTTCCCTCCCAACCCAGGCTCTGAGTGTTCGCTTGTCTTGCTCTGTAATGATCTCTCTTTCCCCAAAGACTCGTGATACTTTTCAGCTCCTTATTCCTTTTGCAGGGACTTTTACCTGCTCCACTCCCTTGCACCCAAGGCCAACCGGCTTTGTTATCCTCACAGGCAGGGCTCATTATCCATCTTCCCTGTGCCAAGCACCTGCCCCTGAGTAGAATAACTACACTCTCTTACAGCTTTAAGGACAGATGCTTGAGAGAAGTGGGGACTGAGAAGACACCTAACTGGGGACCCCCCCTTCGAATCAGTTTTTGAAGTCTGAGGTCACGGGGAAAGCCAAGGACTTTATAATGATTCTGTACTCCTTTTTGAGTTTTCACGGCTGACAGGGTCATAGATTTCTCTCCCTCCCCAGAGGGCACCCCTTCCCCCCACCTCCAGCTGTTTATGGCTACAGCTGTTTTTCTCTGGAGAAAATCAGAATTAATAAAAATCTGTAGTTATGACCTTCGTCAACAACCAGTTCTGGAGAGTGTCTGTGGACAGACCCAGTAACCAGACAAAAAACTTGCTTGCACATAGGGATTCAGTAGTGGCCATTTCAAAAGCAAAATCTATAGAAAGATACTAAAATTGAAGGATATTCACCACCACCACCACCACCAAAAATACATATTTAGAGTTATTTTTCAGTGGCAAAGGACAGAAATACAAGCCAGACTGGCTTAAGCAATAAGTATAGAATTTTTGACGCATGTAATTAAAAAGCCTAGAGGCACTGTATCTGGGCACAGCTGGATATAGGTGCTCGAATCATGGGATCAGATAACCCTTTCTCTCTTCTCTTTCTCTCTCTTCTCCATTTCTTTGCTGGCTTGACCGTTATCTATTTTATTCACCAGATATCTGTTGGGTTTAGTTGCAGCAGGCCCTGGGGATACTTCAATGAAAAAGGCTGACAGGGTCCCTATTCTCGTGGGAGTCATGTTTTATTAGGAGAAAAGGACGATAAATTAGTGAACGGATGTATACATAATATATTTCCAATTTGGGGTAATGATGAAAACAAACGGAGGCAAGGGCTGGGGGAAGACTTCCAGTGTCTAGGGTGACAGGGAAGGCCTTTCTGTAAAGGTGAGATTTCCTGCCACCCTCGGGCATAGTAGAAGTCAGCCATGTAGGGATCTGGGGGAGTGCATTTCAAGCAGAAGGAATAGCTACGCTGGGATAGACAACATCTTCCAGTGATGGGAAAACTGGTTCTGGGGAGACTGGCACAAGGTAGAACTGCTGAGGACCAGCTTTTGGGGTTAGGCTAATCCATGGAGGCAACACTAATGGGTTTTGTAAATAGGGGTGTGACTGCTGTAGATAATGATTTATCATGTCAAAGATGGTGTTCATTGCTGCTTCAAGAACGGAATGGAGCTGGTTGGGAATAGTAGACCTTCCTGATTGTATCAGCAAAGGAGGCTGGTTTCTACCCACCTTAGCGTGTTTTGGTATTGGCTGAACTCACCAAATCATGGTGCAGGTGTCCATCCTGCAAAGGGAAGTGAGCCTCATAGCTACAAAGAAAATACAGTCTATCATCCTACTCTGTCAACAGATGACAGAAAGTATGTCACATTACACAGTTTTCTGCTCATGGAGTGTGCCTTTTCATGTTTATTGACGTGGTATAATGTGGCCATTTTTCAAAATGTCAGAGGCCATTATCTCAAACATTCAGGGTCCTAGCAAAGCTCCCTGCTCCTGTGAGCAGTACATGAAGTCATTTTCCAATTATAGCCTTTCTGAACGCCTTGTCTTTCCCTTTAAATAAAGTGTCTAGCCATATGTTCAATGAGTAGTATTCTAAGTTTTATATCTTGCCTCATTTTCTTTGGAATCTGTCAATGTCAGAGCTTTTTACAGGGTTACTGTAAAAATGTACTTGAACCTTGGTTGAGAGAATTGGCTTTTCTGAAGATAAAGTGATTTTTAAAAGAGGTCGTGTGGGAGTCTATGTCCTGTTTGCAAAAATAGTGAAATCCGGCCTTTCAACTAATTCCCTACTTGGAACCAAGCTCGGTTTTTCAGTACTTTGTTGACTGTGTTGCCCAAATTTAAACTCTGTGTGCGGTTCTAAATCGTCTCATGCTTTTAAGAAGTAAGGTTATGGGATATTTTACCCAGAGACGGCCAGAGTTCAAGAAAAGCAGGGGCTCAGTAGAATACGTTGAAGGTAGAGAGAATGGAAACTGACATAATTTCCTGTCCTTGAATTAAACCATACCGGGAGCAGGAATACTCTGCTATGTTTATATTAAATAATACAGAGACCAGGCATAAAACATTTAGTTGTTGATTCCAGGAAGTAGCCGCTCTTGCGAGATAAAGACTGTAAACCAGAGAAAATCGGTTGCTCATTAGGATTTGCGTTAAAACTTTCGAGTCACTGGGTCCGCCTACCCGGAGCAGTTCTGTCCTAAACTATGCCTATCCTTGATGGTTCCCTACCTTGCAAACCCCACCCTGAAATCACCCAGCCCGGGCTCTAAAATCCTACACATGCCCTTTGCTAACGAAGGAGATCAGAGTATGCCACCCTCAAATATATCACTTTGGTGTAAGGACTATGGAGATATGGACTGTGGACTAAGGACTATGGAGATAAAGACTATGGAGATGGAGGCGCCTGGTTGGCTCAGTTGGTAGAGCGCACGACTTTTGATATCGGGGTTGTGAGTTCGAGCCCCACGTTGGACACAGAGATTACTAAAAAATACAATAAAGAAAAAATCAACAGATGTAGGAAAAGTTCCCTGCCCTCCCCTAAACTGACTGAGTGCAGGGTGTGAATGTTCCTTTGAGGAAGGTTCCCTCCCTCTCCACCTTCCCCCACTACCAGGGAGATAAAAGCAATTCTCATCATGATAGACGGGAAGTCTACAGCAAGATGAACTTGTAGAAACAGATCCTACTAAGATAACTGTTTTCCCATTGGTCTTCTCCATATATTTCATAGTTATTCCCCCATATTTTATTGTCCCTTGGAGCCCAAACCCATTTTCCTTTGTTAAAAGAGTATACAAGCCCCTGAGTCTAACTGCCTCTTGGAGTTTTCACTTCTTTCTGTGAACGCCCATGCATGCAAAGGTTAATCAGACGTGTGGCTTTTCCCCTGTTAATCTGTCTTGTGCTAGTTTAATTCACAGGCCCCAGATCAAAACTTAAGAAGGTAGAGAAAAAAAATTTTTCCTCCTTGACGCTAATGTCTCCACTTTGAGGTTCTACAAAGACCCTGCCTGTCAAGATGATGTCCTTCCTCATTCCAGTGGCTACAGTAAATTTAGCTTTGCTTAATCTGCGATCCTTGGAGAGGGATGGCTGGCCTTATAGACCGTGTGTGCACAGTGTAAAAATGCAGTAAAACCGCCACCAAAATGCAGGGTTCCAAATGATAAGATTACATAAAATGTGTGTTTGTGTGTGTGTGGTGGGTGGTTGTCAGGATCGTGCACTTCCCCTTTGCACGATCAGTCTTTCGTCTCAGTTGTGATCCATCTACGCTTATAAATATGGTGTAGCGTTATAAACATATGCAAAGTTTACTCTCTATAAAAAACGTTATGTGAAAAAAGTTATGTGAACTGATTGCACAAAAAGCTGTAATTCTTTCTCTCATTCTCTGACTCCCCTTCACGGTGTAACTTTGCAGCCCCTCCCATCAAGAGGCAGAGTACTTTCTCTGGCCCTTCCGTGTGGGCTGGTCCGATGTCTTGATTTGGCCAATGGCCTCCAGCAGAACTGAGGGAATGCCGGTTTTGGAGCGAGGTCTCAAGAGGGCCTTTTGGCTTTTACCGTTTCCCTTGGAACCCTGATCCCATCATGTGAACGAGCCCAAGTTAGCCTGCTGGAGAATGAGACCATGTTGGGAAATGAGTCAGGGTACCTCAGTCTTGCCAGCCCACTTCCCATCATGTGAGCGCCCAGCCTAGATCAGCAGAGCCACCTAACTGATGTATGTGTGAGCCCAGCTGAGATGAGCAGAACCGCTCAGCCGAGCTGTATAGACGCGACTGCCTGTTGTTTTAAGTCACTGGGTTTTGGGGTAGTGTGTTGTGGGGCAGTTGCTAACCGATACGTAGAATGTGGTGGAGACTGTTTATTGCCTGGAAACATCTATTGCCTTCTCCTCTTCCCAACTGACAGAATATGAGTTTTGTTCAGATTCCTTGGCCTCAAAGAAGATGGGCAGTAGCCAGTCACATTATCCCACGTTGCTGGCTACACGTGGGGACAGGCACATGAACCGTCCTGGCTCCTCATGGGACCATCCCCCTGGTCAGTCACTACAATAAATCCAAATGAGCAAGTGGATAAAGATATGTGTCTTACTTCATCCAGGTTGCTATGATAGAATCAAAGACTGGGAACTCCCAGGCGCCACAGACTGGAGGAGGCTGGGAAGTCCAAGATTAAGGCGCTGGCATATTAGGTGTCTGGTGAGGTCTTGCTTCCTTGTTCATAGATGGCTGTGTCCTCACATGGCAGAAGAGAGAAGGGAGCTCTCTGGGGCTCTTTTCATAAGGGCCCTCATTCATAAGGAACCCTCATTTATAAGGGTTCCACCCTCATGACCTAATCACTTCCCAAATGCCCTATCTCCTGTACCGTACTCTTGGGGGTTAGGATCTCAACCTGTGCATTTTTGGGGGACGTAAACATTCAGTCCATAACATATGCCCGTCAGAATTCTTCCCTAGGGTGTTGTCTATGAGGGTAGAAATGAGAAAAATGTGACTGAGCTGCGGGCTCCATCGGATTGATCTGTTTTAGAATAAAGCATGAGAGGTGAATGTTACATCTGAATATTTAAGAGAAAACGCGTATCTGTGTCATAAGTTTACCATAACAATGAACTTAAATTCACCTCCTTCAACATACAAAGTGCACAACAAGTTAATATTGAGCCTTTAGACTTCAAGGTAGAGAAATGCCATAGGAAAAGATGATACATAATTATTTTTATGACTCCCACTGTAATGTTCCCTTTTGCCTGGATAAAACAGTTGAAGCAATGGATGTTTATAATGGGTAGGAGAATCGGGTCAAATGAACTCATCTCCAAGGAGATTTAAAACCCTTTTGAAACCCTCCTTGATATAGACTGCATTTTTATGCATTTTCTTTGAACTTTATCCTTCTGGGCTCTGTTTGCCAACTTGCCTTGCATCCATACTTTAGATTAAAGCTCCATCTTCTGGAGAAAAACCGACATACATGGGCTAACAGACTCCATTTAGAAGTTACTGAGGCAATGTCTTTCTTAGTCATCTGAATGATTTTTCATTGGCAGCTCATTTTTCCCCCTTTCGAAAGAGTGTCATCTCAGCAGGCCAGTGAAAGTAGATGTAAGCTATTGATCACCTCCTCTTTTTCAAAGAGAGATTCATAGCACAATTTCATCTTTATATTTATGGTTTCTGCAGGAGGAGACCAGTTAGAATAATTTCCCTTCCTTAGCCATGTTCTTTTCTTTGATCCCTCGTATCATAAAATAGGTCCTGGCTATTATTTTCTTATTCTCTAGAGAAATCAATTCCTCTGCAGCTTTTATTATATTTTATTCATGTGGTCTGTTCTGAAGCTCCTTCTTGAATACAAATATTTTAAGGAATATTTTAGATCGATATGGTATTTTTTTTTTTTTCAACGTTTTTTATTTATTTTTGGGACAGAGAGAGACAGAGCATGAACAGGGGAGGGGCAGAGAGAGAGGGAAACACAGAATCGGAAACAGGCTCCAGGCTCCGAGCCATCAGCCCAGAGCCTGACGCGGGGCTCGAACTCACGCACCGCGAGATCATGTCCTGGCTGAAGTCGGACGCTTAACCGACTGCGCCACCCAGGCGCCCCAACGATATGGTATTTTTGAGAGATTTAAAAAATAGTCATTAAAAAATAAACTTAACATTTTAAGAATAGTTTTAGATTTAAAGAAAAATTGTGAGGCTAATACAGACGGTGCACATATACCTTGTGTGGTGTCCGTCTTTCTCTCGTTCAGATGGCTTCCGCCAAAAGCGGGGCGACGATTGGGAGGAAGCTGGTGGTGTGGGCCCTGAAAGGATTCACGGAGGATAGAAGTTTACTGAATACGCTGCAGGGGAGTGGGCGGGCGGGCAGGACAGCAGAGGAGAGGCTGTCTGCTATGAGGCAATGGTGGGAACTGTTTTTAAAGGGAGGTGAGGATGTTCCAGCAAATACTCGACGGCCAGGAGGAGACAAGCGACACGCACTCGGAATCAGAAAAGACTGTTTATTTCGCACCGGTGGGGGCCCAATGGAGTCACCTCTACAGGCTGAGCCCCCAGCCCTGGTGCTGGCCTCCTTTTGTGGGTGGTATTGCAGGGGCTCAAAGAAAAAAACGGTGGGGGGGAGGATTTACCTGTTGTGCTACACAGGCAGTGGTGGATGCCGGGGTGGGGGTGGGGGGTGGCAAGCAAGATTACGGAAGCCAAAAGCAAGCAAGGGGAGTATCCGGTCTCAGATATCTGGCTGCCCCTCCCCCTCCCCTTTTTTTAATCTGCTCTTGACAGGTTTCCTACCCATGAAGGTATGGCAACTATGGAATTTTCCCTTTCTGGTAACTGTGCCTGGTTGTAAGGAGCCCATTGGTCACCTAGGGCTCATGGATACTTTGAGGGGGTCCTCGGATGGGCCTGTTTGTATTCAACCAAGGGGGTCGCCATGGGCCCTTTTGTCTTGATCAAGTTTCCATTGCTCAAGCCTGTTTAAAAGCTGCCTCTACGCCTCTGCTCAATTTTCCCAGTCAGTACCTTGTGTTAGTGTAACACATTTATTTCGATTAATGAACCAGTATTGATGCAGCATTATTCATTGGAGTCCATACTTTATGTAGATTTCCTTAGTTTTTACCTAATGTCCCTTTTCTGTTCCAGGACCCATGCAAGATACCACATTATATCTGGTTGTCGTGTCTCTTTAGGCTTCTCTGGGCTGTGACAGTTCCTTAGATTCTCTTTGTTTTTTAAATTTTATATTTATTTTTATTTTTTTTTTGGTTTATTTATTTTTGAGAGAGAGAGGGAGAGAGAGAGAGAGAGAGAGAGAGAGACAGAGTGTGAGCAGGGGAGGGGCAGAGAGAGAAGGAGACACAGAATCCAGAGCAGGCCCCAGGCTCGGAGCTGTCAGCACAGAGCCCGGTGCTGGGCTTGAACTCATGAATCGTGAGATCATGACTGAGCCACCCAGGTGCCCCCAAAAGATTTCATTTTGAAGTAATCTCCACACCCACTCTGGGGCTCAGACTCACAACCCTGAGATAAAGAGCTGCACACTCTACCGACTGAGCCAGCCAGGCGCCCTACTGCCATTTTTCATCCCATCACGACTCATCACGGTTGATGCTGACCCTGGTGTAGTATTGATATGCCCTGATTCGAGAGACCCCCCCGAAAACAATCCACCAGAGTCCAGAGTCAAAGCCAAGCGGCAAGGGTCGTTTATTGCAGGTTCGAACCCGGTCCTCCGCGCACTCATTGCCGGTGACGCTAAGAGGCCCCGAGCGAGGATCTTACAGCTTCTTTTATAGACAGGCACAAACAAGTTAGGGATTTTTTTTGCGGTTACAGAGCTGTTATTGGTTGACATTTAAATTTGAACACTCAGCAGAACTTGATTGGTTCCCGCCTTTTTTTCAAACCACTCAGCAGAACTTGATTGGTTCCTGCCTTTAGGTCAGACCACAACTGGGCACGCCCTGGCTGGTTCTGGGAACGACGGGGGCGGGGGGGGGGGGGGCGGGGGGGGGGAGGTCTTTTCTTTGCAGTTGTGAGTACACCTGGTAATTTTTCTCTTATTCTCTCATTCCCCCCTTTCTTCGGTGCCTTAAGAGCCAATCTTGGATCTTATGTGTCTGACTCAAATGTTTCGGTAATGATAGGTTGGTATTGGGTCCTAAGGACCATCAGTTGGATCGTGTTAACTCGGCCTTTGATAAAGGCAACTAGTTTATTAATAATATAAGGCCCGAAGGTGAGGAGGAGAAGGAGGAGTATAAGGGGCCCAGCTAGAGCAGAAAGCAGGGTAGCTAGCCATGGGGACTGATTGAACCAAGACTCAAACCAGCCTTGTTGTTGTTCTCGTTCACGCCTCCGTTTGGCCAGGCCTTCTCTAACTTTAGCCATGGACTCTCGGACTACTCCGGTGTGGTCAGCATAAAAACAACATTCTTCTCTTAAGGCTGCACATAAACCTCCCTGTTGGAGGAAGACTAGATCTAGCCCCCTTCGGTTCTGTTGGACTACTTCAGAAAGGGAGGTCAGAGATTTTTCGAGGTGCGAGATTGAGTCCTCAAGTCTGGCTATATCCTCATCAATGGCTGCCCTTAGGCTATTGAACCCTCGGTGCTGGATGGCTAGTGATGAGATCCCTGTTCCTGCCCCTATGGTACTGAGGCCAAATAAGGTGGCCAAGGTTATGGCCGTAAAGGTTCCCGTTTTGTTCTTATTGACTCTCTTGCTTCCGTCCCTTCTGTCCACAGATCATATACAACATTTTCTCGGTGGTAAATAACCTTTGGAAATATTAATACCATGATACAATATTCGGGTGACAAATTAAAAACATCCCTGCTAACACATGGGGTGAGCCCTGTCTTAGAACAAATCCACCAACTGTCAGGAGCTGGAATTATCCATTTAGATTCACCCATAGAGTAATTAGTCGGGGCACAGAGCTGGATATGGCTAGAGGGGACCTTTCCTATACAAGTCCCATTGCCAGTGACCGCTTGCAGTGTGAGGCCGGGGCCCTTTCGATTACACTTGCAAGCTGCTGGCGACTCTTCTCCTGAGTGTGAAAAAGGGGCAGCTAGACCTATGGCTTTGTAGAAGGGGGGTTTTATATCATAACATAGCCAGCAGGCCCTTGTTGCCTCAGGGTCCGATCGGTTTAAGGCCTCATTCGCTGCTGTTAGCAATTTCCATAGGGAGTCTATGCCTTCTGGGTTCTGATTTTCTTGGACAGCTTGTGCTTTTACTCCTGGGATAAGGACGGGGATTCCTGCTGGAGGGAGTAGTGGGGATCTGCCTGGGGATAGGCTCGTCTCTTTTTTTTTCTAATACCTGATTTGGCCCCACTGGTTGTACAAGAGGGGAGACTTTTAATTTCATTTGAATGGCAGTCCCAAAGAGGGGATATTGATATAAGTAGAGTCCCCAAGTGAGTCCTGAGACCCACCGCCTGTCCTTTTTCCCCTCCTCTGTAAATCTTACACGAATAAGGTTACAGTTTTCATCATGCCTGGTGCGGGTACATGGTTGGACATAGGACATTTCAATAAATTGGGGTTTTACTTCCCACTTCCGTTCCCCATCATTGGAGGTGATGCAACTCCAGGCTGCGCAATAGAGGGTTTCAAACCCTCCACATGTGCGCCTCATCGCCCCCGTCCTAAATCCCGGACATGCATAAAATCCATTTCTACTTATTGATACCCTCCTTGGCAGTTGCCTCCATTTACCTCCTTCTATTTCTTCTAATGGACTAATTTTTTCTAAATTAAAATATAAATCTGGCCACCAGGTATTTAATGGGGCAGTTCCTAGGGTTTTGTTGTAGACTTCATGAGTCTCTAAATTAGTAATTTCCCATGTCAAATTATAGGGGTTGTGGGGGTTTGGATTTACAGACAGAATTTGCAGAACAGTCAAGAGGAGGGCAAGTACCGGGGCGCCTGGGTGGCTCAGTCGGTTAAGCGTCCGACTTCAACTCAGGTCACGATCTCGCGGTCCGTGAGTTCGAGCCCCGTGTCGGGCTCTGGGCTGACGGCTCAGAGCCTGGAACCTGCTTCCGATTCTGTGTCTCCCTCTCTCTCAGCCCCTCCCCCGTTCATGCTCTGCCTCTCTCTGTCTCAAAAATAAATAAATAAACGTTTAAAAAAAAAAAAAAAAAAAAAAAAAAAAGAGGAGGGCAAGTACCATAGTTACGGCTCAGTCCGTTGGCGGCGTAGGGTCAATTTTAAAGGATTGTCCTTAGTCCGATCAACAGTCCAGGTTGTCTTTGAAGGTCCGATGAGGTCTGAGAACGGGTCCACTGGTTTGGCGTGGGCGAAATGGATCCAGGTGGCGATTCTGTCTACTTTGATGGCAGTAGGCGTTGTCAGGATGACCTGGAAGGGTCCTTTCCACCTGGGCTCCAGAGTTCCCTGCCGATGACGTTTGACGAGGACCCAATCCCCTGGCCGGAATTGATGTGGAATAGGTGGGGGTCCAGTCTCATAGAGTTCCTTTAATTTGGGCCATACATCTTCATGGACCCTCTGCAAGGCTTGTAGGGAGAACAAGAATTCAGGACTATTATTGTTCTCAGCTTTGACAAGGTTATCTTTTAGGTTAGGGATGATGGGGGGTGGTCTACCATGTATTATTTCATAGGGTGTGAGTCCCAGTTTGTGTGGGGAATTACGCACCCTGAACAGAGCGTAGGGGAGAAGGACCACCCAATTAGCGCCAGTCTCCATGGTCAATTTGGTTAGGGTCTCCTTTAATGTTCTGTTCATTCTCTCTGCCTGTTCTGAGCTTTGGGGTCGGTATGCACAATATAATTTCCAATCAGCCCCAAGTATGGAAGCCAGTCCCTGACTTACCTTAGAGACAAATGCAGGTCCATTGTCTGACCCTATCATTACTGGAAAACCATACCTGGGCAGGATTTCTTCTAGGATCTTTTTGGCTACCATCTGCGCCGTTTCATTCTTGGTTGGAAAGGCTTCAGTCCATCCTGAAAAGGTATCTACAAAAACTAGCAAATACTTATATCCATATTTTCCTGGTTTTACCTCAGTGAAATCTACTTCCCAATAGGTCCCCGGTCTGCTCCCTCTTTGTCTTACCCCTGTTTTCTGAGGATTGCTACTCGCATTGTTGAGTTGGCACACTGTACATTTAGTGACTACTTGATCGACCTTATCAGAGACATTTCTGATTTTTAGTCCAGTCTGTCTCAGTAAGTCCAACATTCGCCGGGAACCTAAGTGGGTGCTGCAATGGATCCGCTCGAGAACTTGCCATCCTAGTTTATCTGGGAGTATAATGCTGCTTTTGGAGTCTCTCCACCAGCCATCTTTGATTCGGGTCATGGGAAGTTTACTCACCCATTGAATGTCGCTTTCTGAATACTCAGGGCTGGGGGGCAATTCCCGGGGTCCGGGGTCTGGCAGCTGTAGGGTCAGCAATTGTGCTGGGGGCCGAGCTATGTTTTTTGCAGTCTGATCGGCCGAATTGTTGCCCCGGGAAACTGGGTCGGTTGTCTTCTGGTGTCCTGGGCAATGCACAATCGCTAGCTTTTTGGGTTCCCATAAGGGTGCTAGCAGGGCTAGAATCTCTTCTTTATTTTTGATGTCTTTCCCTTCAGCTGTGAGGAGCCCCCGTTCTCTGTGTATCGCCCCATGTACATGAGCGGTGGCAAAGGCATATCGGCTATCAGTGTACACGGTTAGCTTGCGGTCTCTCCCTAATTTTAGGGCCTGGGTTAAGGCTATTAGTTCAGCCTTCTGGGCTGAGGTTCCGGGGGGTAGGGCTTCTGCCCAAATCACCTCGGTTTCTGAAGTTACGGCCGCCCCCGCATACCTTTGTCCTTGGTGAATGAAGCTGCTTCCGTCGGTAAACCAGATGGCGTCTGCATCCGATAATGGTTGGTCCTGCAAGTCCTCCCGGACCCCATAAACTTGAGCCAGTATGTCGGCGCAGTCATGAACTGGGGTTCCCATGTCTGGGTCTGGCAGCAGTGATGCTGGGTTCAGGGCCGTTGGGGGGTTGAAGATGACCCTGAGGGGGTTCAACAGCAGTCCCTGGTAATGAGTGAGTCGGGCATTGCTCAGCCATCGGTCAGGCGGCTGCCTGAGGATGTCCTCGATGGCATGCGGGGTGGTGACTTGTAGCTCGTGGCCCATGGTCGGCTTATCTGCATCCTTTACCATTAGGGCAGTGGCTGCAATCATCCGGAGACAGGGTGGCCATCCGGCGGCCACTGGATCTAGCTTTTTAGACAGATAGGCTACTGGCCTGCGCCAAGGGCCCAAATGCTGGGTTAGAACCGCCTTGGCTATGCCCCGGTTTTCATCTACATATAGGTGGAAGGGTTTGGAGACATCGGGGAGTCCCAGGGCAGGTGCTGATAGCAGAGCAGTTTTAATTTGTTGGAAGGCCTGTTTGGCTTCTTCCGTCCAACTAAAGGGCTGTTGATCTTTTGTTGCCTGGTATAAAGGTTTTGCTAATTTAGCAAACCCTGGTATCCATAGTCTGCAGAACCCAGCCGACCCTAGGAATTCCCTCACCTGTCGTGGTGTCTGCGGTCTGGGAATACGAAGGACAGTCTCTTTCCGGGCATCCGTTAGCCAGCGTTGCCCCCCTCTCAGCAAGTAACCCGGGTAAGTTACCTCTGACTTGCAGATCTGAGCCTTCTTTGCTGAGGCGCGGTAGCCTAAGGTTCCCAGAGTTCGCAGGAGACCTTCGGTTCCCTGGATGCAGGCTTCGGGTGTCTCAGCAGCTATTAAGAGATCATCAACATACTGTAGGAGAGTTATATTAGGGTGTTGTTGTCTGTACTCACTTAAATCTTCGTGTAGAGCCTCGTCGAACAGGGTCGGAGAGTTCTTGAATCCTTGTGGCAGTCTGGTCCAAGTGAGCTGGCCATTTATGCCCCTGTCTGGATCTGTCCACGAGAATGCAAATAGCTCCTGACTTTTAGGTGCTAGTGGTAGGCTGAAAAAAGCATCTTTTAGATCCAGAACAGTATACCATTGTTTTTCTGGGCTGAGGGCGCTCAGGAGAGTATAGGGGTTAGGAACTGTTGGATGTATGTCCATCACCCGCTCATTGACTTCTCTCAGGTCCTGCCCTGGTCTGTATTCCCCGCTGTTGGGTTTGCGCACGGGCAGCAGGGGGGTATTCCATGCTGAGTGGCAGGTGCGTAGGACTCCGAAGTCAAGGAGGCGGCGGATGTGCGGTGTGATGCCATTTTTGGCTTCCATGGGCATAGGGTATTGGCGCACGCGGATGGGGTCCGTCCTGGGCTTGACCTCTATAAATAGGGCTGGGCGATGTTTTGCTAACCCCATACCACCCGTTTCTGCCCACGCGTCTGGGAAGCGTTGAAGCCAGGGCTCGATGCCCTGATCCAGAGGAGTGGGTTTCTGATGGAGCCTGTATTCATCTTCTAGTCTCACAGTGAGTACAGATATGGGTTGGTTGTGGAAGTCAGTCACTGTGGGCCCCCCGGTTGGAAATGAATTTGTGCCCCCATTTTGGTAAGCAAATCCCTCCCCAACAGGGGGCAGGGGCTGTCGGGAATGACCAGGAAGGAGTGGGTTACCTTCCCAGTTCCTAAGTCCACAGTCCTCTGAGTTGTCCAGGGGTACTTCTTTATTCCGGTGGCCCCTTGTACCCAGGATGATTTTTCAGATACTTTTCCATGGGGCTTGACCAGACCTGAGTGCTGTGCCCCGGTATCAACTAGGAACTGGACCGGGGTCCCCTCCACTTGCAACGTTACCCTAGGTTCGGGGAGGGGATCCGAACCCCGTCCTCCCTATTCTGTATCTTGGGTAAACAGTATGGGGGCTATTTTAGGCTGCCATTGTCCTTGGCTGGGGCGGGGTTGTTTCTTCTTGGGGCATTCTCGTATCCAATGGCCTTTCTCTTTACAATAGGCGCATTGATCTTTAAGTGCTGCCTGGGAGGGCGTGTTGTTTGAGTGCCTTCTGGGGGTGGCTGTTCTTTCTGGACTATAGCGGCCAGGACTTTAGTCATTTTCTCTGTGGCCTTGATCTGTCTCTCTTCTGGGGCGTCCCTGTTGTTGTAGACCCGTTGTGCTATACGGAGCAGATCCTGGATCTGTTTACCTTCTAAATCCTCTAGCCTTTGGAGTTTTTTCTTAATGTCAGGAGCTGCTTGATTTACAAAGGACATAATGACAGCAGCCTGGTTCTCAGGGACTTCTCGATCTATGGGGGTAAACTGCCTAAAGGCTTCCATTAATCTCTCTAAGTAAGCAGCTGGACTCTCTGCCTTTCCCTGTATGACCGAATATACCTTAGCCAAATTGGTGGGCTTGCAAGCTGCAGCCCGGAGACCCGCCATCAGAGTCTGGCGATAAATGAGTAGCCTTCCCCTACCTTCTGCCGTGTTGTAGTCCCATTCGCCCTGTGGAGGTCTGGTTAGGGGGAAAGCCGCATTAATGAGGTCAGGGTTAGATGTCGCCCGACCGTCGTGTCCGGGAGCCAGCTTTCTTGCTTCTAATTGGATCCTCTCTCGCTCCTCTGTAGTGAACAGGATGCGGAGGAGCTGCTGACAGTCGTCCCAGGTGGGCTGGTGGGTGAACATGACACTGTCTAAAAGAGCTATTAGAGGTCTTTAGGGTTATCAGAGAATCGAGCATTCTGTGTTTTCCACTTGTAAAGGTCACTGGTGGAAAAGGGCCAATACTGGAGTCGGGGGTTGCCTGTTTCATCGGGGGATCCTATTTCCCTCAGGGGTAGGGCCACAGTGGAGTCGGGGAGGCGAGGGTTTGGCTCACGCTGGGTGAGCCCGCGGGTTCGGCCGGCTGGCCCCTCGCGGTTGGTTTCATTTTCAATGGGGCCCAGCGCGGCTGCTGCCTCCCGTCCTCCTGGTTCCGGCACAGCTGCCGCTTCCCGTCCTCCCGGTTCCCCTGGGGGGGCAACTAGCGGGGCGACTGGTGGGGCAGCTGCTGTGGGCAGGGCCTGGGGTACGAGGGGAGGGGGATGATAGGGTGGAGGGTCTAGGGATAGTAGGTCCTGACTATTGGGCAATATGGGATACAAGGGCGCGGCTGGCGTCCTTGATTTTGGGGGATCTGCAGGCCGCATGGCAAGGACCTTACACGTTCCCGAGGATAGGAAGGGGGCCAACCAAGGGGGTGGATTTTCCACTAAATTCCGCCATACAAGAATGTAGGGAATCTGATCCGGGTGTCCCTCGTGATCCGGTAGAAAAATCTTTGATTTCACCTTAGCAATTATAGGGAGGCAAAAAGTTCCTTCGGTTGGCCATCCAACGCTGAAGGTTGGCCATTCGGAGCGGCAGAGGGCTATTAATTTTCCCCGCCGGATGTCTAAACTCAAATTCTGTCCTCTGGTTCTAACATCGCTGAAGTTAGCAACGAGGAGAGAAAGAGGAGTGCTTTGAGATTGGCCCATCTGTATCCTGGAGGTGGAGGAAAGGATTAAAAGGAGAAACAGTAAAGTTATGAGGATTTCTGGCTGGGCCAGGCCAGGTCACCTGTGAAAGAGAAGGAGTTTAACACTTAAAGGTTATAGAATAGAGAACACAACACTTAGATCGCTAGCGCGTTTTGGGTGTCTGCCACCCGAACAGAAAAATTCCGATGGGCCCAAAAAGGTGCCCCAGACGGGTGCCAGTGGACGTCTCCTACTGGACCCGACCGACTGCCCTATAGCGCATCCGCCAGGGCCGTGTCAGTCACCGATACAGATCCCGTGCGGGAGAGCCAGAAACGAACAGACAGACAGAAATGGACAGAGCCGGCTCACTTACCGATCGGTCTCAGGGACGACCCGTTGACTTGGGGTCTGGTGGGTTTGGGGGGATCCCGGACGAGCCCCCAAATGATATGCCCCGATTCGAGAGACCCCCCAAAACAATCCACCAGGGTCCAGAGTCCAAGCCAAGCGGCAAGGGTTGTTTATTGCAGGTTCGAACCCGGTCCTCCATGCACTCGTTGCCGGTGACACTAAGAGGCCCCAAGCGAGGATCTTACAGCTTCTTTTATAGACAGGAACAAACAAGTTAGGGATTTTTTTTGCGGTTACAGAGCTGTTATTGGTTGACATTTAAATTTGAACACTCAGCAGAACTTGATTGGTTCCCGCCTTTTTTTCAAACCACTCAGCAGAACTTGATTGGTTCCCGCCTTTAGGTCAGACCACAACCGGGCACACCCTGGCTGGTTCTGTGAATGGCGGGGAGGGGGGTGGGGTTCTTTTCTTTGCAGTCGTGAGTACACCTGGTAATTTTTCTCTTAGTCTCTCAGTATTTGTCAGGTTTTTCACTGTAAAGTTACTCTTGCAACTTCAAAGTCACTGTAAAGTCTCTCTGTGAACTTGGGTGACTTTTTTTTAAAAACGTCATTCATTCATTCATTCATTCATTCATTCGGAGGTGGGAGAAGCCTAGCCCTCTGACCATGGTCTGTCTTCAGCTGGTGCTGTACAGCTGGGCTGCTCCCGGCCCTAGTGGAGAGAAGCAGTGGGTATCATGGGGTCCATTTGATTCCATCTATTTTATGCAGCCATAGGGAAAGGATGACCTGGGAAGATGGTATGAAAAAGGGAGTCAAGAAGCCAGAGTTGGGATCTGTCTCTAGGCTTGGAAATTCTTTTATCTCAGTTACCAGTATGCTGAAAGGTTCTTTGGGTGTCTTTGAGGATGAGATGAAATCAGTGTTCCAGAGTCAAGAAATCTGAGTTCTGTTCTAAAGAGTTAGGGTGCTTTGGCCAAGACAGACAGTGGGTAGCCAGCCTTCTCTGGACTTCCGTGGAAAAAGTATTGAGCAATACTCATTAAATCCTCTACTAAATAACTTCACAGAGCTCATGTCACTGAATGATGAGGTAGACATTATACTCCTAATAAAAGAACAACCATAATGGGAGGATTAATAAAACCAGCAATTGTGTATTGATTTTAACCATGTGCCAAGCAGTGGGAATTCCAAGTGACTAGACTCATCCCTTGGGCATTCAAAAGCCAGGGGTAAGAGAAACAGAGAGCCATGTGGTGGAAGAATAAGAAATATACAGTATTTGGATTTTGTTCCTGGTTGCTGACACAGAATTCCTAAAACCCTTGGACTTTCCTGTGTGATCGGAATGTCCTGTTATTTATAAGGAGCTCTTTGCCATCATACCTGAGGTTATGCTAATGAGGTAATTTAGGATGCGGCCCCTAGATTGCCTCAGGATGGGGCCCCTAGATCCCCTCAGGATGGGGCTGGTCACCAGAGAGAGCAAGCAGTTAGAAGATGGGGACTTTCAACCCCACCCACCAAACCCTGGGGAGGGGAGGCTGAGCTGAGACTGAGCTCTAGAAAAGCTCTTGAAAAATGAATTTCAGGAAGCTTCCGGGCTGGTGAACACTTCCAAATGCCAGGAAGGTGACACACCCAGAGAAGGCGTGGGAGCTCTATGCATATGTCTCCCATACCTTGCCCTGTGCGTCCCCTCCACTTGGCTGTGCGTGAGTTGTATCCTTTATCACAACTGGTAAACCTAAGTAAGGTGTTTTCCCAAGTTCTGAGAGCCATTCTACCAAATTATCAAACCTGAGGAGGGAGTCCTGGGAAGCTCTGATTTATAGCTGGTTGGTCCAAAGGACAAGCGGCCCAGGGCTTGTGACTCAACATCTGAAATGGGGCAGTCTTCTGGGATGGAGCCCTTTTAACTCGTGAGATCTGGAGTTAGTGTCAGAATTGGAATGAATTGCTCTGCACTAAGTTGGTGTCAGAGTTGGTTCGTGTTGGGAAGAATCTCCTACAAGTGCGATGGGGAAAAAGAGTTGTGAGGTGATCAGTCCAGGAGGCCAGGAGAGCTCAGGGGAGTTGAAACTGGAAGGGCAAGTAATGGGTTATTCCCCTCAAGAATGTGGAGGAGGAAGGATATTGCAGGGAGAGGAAGCAGTGTAGGCAATACTTACAGACCACAATATTCCTATGGATAATATTTTCAGCATAACAACAGCGACTCCGTTTATCACTTACTGTGTGCCACGTGGCGAAATTAATGGTTTATAGACATTTTCTCATTAGTCCCCAAAGGAACTCTTTGGAGTTTGCCCTGTTTGTTACCTGGGTTTTTCAGATGCAAAAAGCCTCCGAGGGGGAGGCTGCAAGTGGGTTGCAAGTGAGCAGCACTACTGCTGTTTGTGACCATAACAGAAAAGACAGTAGCTTTGGGGCCGCATACACCTGGGTTTGTCTCCTGGTTCTTCAAGCCTCTTGGAAACTTCTGAGCCTCAGTTTCTTGATTTATAACATGGGAAGATAATAATACTCGTCTCTTGAAGTGAAGATTCAATAAGATGAAGTAGGGGCGCCTGGGAGGCTCAGTCTGTTAAGCGTCTGCCTTGGGCTCAGGTCATGATCTTGCGGTTCGTGAGTTCGAGCCCCGCGTCAGGCTCTGTGCTGACGGCTTGGAACCTGGAGCCTGCTTCGGATTCCGTGTCTCCCTCTCTCTGCCCTGCCCCTGCTCACGCTCTCTCTGTCTCTCTGTCAAAAATAAATAAAAACGTTAAAAAAGTTAAGAAAAAATAAGATAAAGCAATCTATGTGATGCCCAATAATAAAACGAATGCCTGGCAGAGATAATAGTTTACAAATGATGATGTTGCCTGTATCAGTCAGCATTTCCCGAGTAGTAATCAGCTTCAGAGCCTCAGTGGCACTTAGCAGTAAGTGTTCGTTTCTCAGGCATCTGAAGGTCTGGCTAGGGGTTGGTGAACTTGATTGGGTGACTGGGCTTCAGGCTGGGGGGCTGGTCTAGCTGGGCCTGGCTTGTGGCTGACACTTGGGCTTAGGTCTGCTTCATGTGCCATCACTCCGGGGCCCAGGCCAAGTGTCAGCAGCTACCCATGGGAAGCCCCCTCAGGTGACGGCAGAACTGTGCCAGTGTCGTTCGGACCTTTTCTGGGAGGTTTTGTCAGTCCCACCAAGCAGTTCTCTAGTTCCCTGCACACCTTGACTGGAGGTCCAAAGATTTAACTCGATTCTCACACTATCGGCCTGGAGATAGCCTTAGATCCCACGGCTTAAGGATTTGTAGGGAGCAAGAATTTCCTGTCCCCTTCTAGGTCCTTCTAGCTGGACTGAGAATCAAGTTGACGTGAGACAGAATAACAGGAGAAAATAAAGCTTAATAGCATATGTGTGGGGAATCCACACAGACATGGCAATTCCGAAGACAGGCGGAATGAGGTGTATAGGTCATCTTGAACTAAAGAGAAAGGGTGGGGGTCTGCAATTTCAGCCGGAAGGAATGCAGTTACCAGGGCAATTCAAAGGGCAGATGTTTGGGAAATTAGATCTTTGCCCTGCCATACGGATGGGTCACTCGGATAAAATTTATCTCTGTTAATAACCGTGATTCTCGGAAAGACCCCTAGTTTAGATTTTTCTGTGTAGTTAAGGGAGGGACAGAAAATTTCTCCTGAGCCTGTAGGGTCTTGATTGCTTTCAGGTCAAAACAGTCTGCACGCCAAGGTGACTCATCTTGGGGTGGCCTGCCCTTGGCCTCTGCAGTGCCTCCCACCATCCCACCGTGCCGTTGGTTCAACCTCCCCCTCTCTGGAGGTTGTGGGGTTGGGGCTGAAAGTTCTAACTTTATAATCTGCTTGATCCCCCTGGCAACGGGCTCCCTTCCTTGGAGGCTTTCTGAAAGCCACCTCATTTCCATAAACTCCAGTGTGGTTGAAAGGGACTTGTTATGAATAACAAAAGAAGGCTTCATTTCTCTAATCACGTAGGAAATTCCAAGGGTTTTAGGAGCTCTGTGCCAGAAATGGGGATGAAGACCAAGATATGTATTTCTTATTATAAATCACAGTTTCCTATTTTTGTTTACATCCGTCATGGTTGCTGACATCTCATCGTCCAAAGGAAGCATCGAAGGAGCTGGGAAATATACTCCATCAATGGAAATTGCGGAGGGGGAGAGAATATATATATTTTTAATTACAGAGCTTTTTTTTTAAAATTTGAAACCAGCTGTACCCTTGGCTTTTATCATTCATCTATTTATTTTTTAATTTGTTTTAATTTCAGGTAGTTACCATACACAGTGATACTGGTTTCAGATATACAGTAAAGGGCTTCAACACTTCCATACATCACCCTGTGCTCATCACAACAGGTGCCCTCCTTAGTCCCCATCACCTACTTCCGCCATCCTTTCCCCCACTTCCCCCCTGGTATTTGTCATCTCTAATTAAGAATCTGTTTTTTGGTTTGTCTCTCTCTCTCTTTTCCCCCTTTTGCTGCTTTGTTTTGTTTCTTAAATTCCACATATGAGTGAAATCATATGGCAATTGTCTCTTCCTGACTGACTTATTTTGGTTAGCATTATACTCTCTGGCTCCATCCATGTTATTGCAGATGACAAGATTTCATTCTTTTTTATGACTGGATAATATCCCATTACACACACACACACACACACACACACACACACACACACACACGTATATACACCTACATCTTCTTGATCCGTTCATCAGTCAGTGGGCACTTGGGCTGCCTCTATACCTTGGCTATTGTAAATAATGTGGCTGTACATATAGGGGTGTATATATCCCTTTGACTTAGTGTTCTTGTGTTCTTTGGATAAATACCCAGTAGTGCGATTGCTGGATTGTAAGGTAGTTCTCTTCTGAACGTTTTGAGGAACCTCCGTACTGTTTTCCACAGTGGCTGCACCAGCTTGCATTCTCACCAGCAGTGCCCGAGGGTTCTTTTTTCTCTACATCCTCACCGGCGCCTGTTTCTTGTGTTGTTGATTTCAACAACGCTACCTGTTTTTGTATGGCCTAGGAGCCAGGAATGTTTCTTACATTTTTTAAGGGTTGAAAAAATAAAAGAATACCATTTCAAGACATGTGAAAATTATATGACGTTCAGATTTCGGTGTCCACCAATCAGGTTTTGTTGGGGAGGAAACATTTTTTTCTCTACCCTTCTTGATTCTTTGTTCAAATAATCAAATTAACATATGACACATTAACAGGAGAAAAACAAATTTAATTCTGGGGTTCCTTAAGACTAGACAGACGATCAGGCATTTGAGGCTTTTATGCCATCCAGAGTTGAGCAGAAGGGGTCAGGATCTGGGACTTTCAAGGAGAGAGAGACAACTCACAGGAGGTGAAGAAGAGTAAATGTTTGGTAAACAAATGTTTGCTGGGCCATATAGAAGCAGTGGGGCACAGAGAGGACTTTGATCTCCAGGCCCTGCTGAGCACCGCCCCCCCTCCCCCCCTTACCACACCTGGTCCATATTTTTGGTAGTTGTCTCTGGTGACAGTTCTCTTTCTGGACCAGGACCTCTATCTAAAGTTTTGTAGGCAGGCCGAGGTGAAAGTTTTTCTAGAAACTTCTGGGTCTTGGTCGCCTTCATCTCAAAATAGTCCACATGCCACAGCGGCACATTTTGGGGACACTTGTTCTGAACCCCTTCAGCTTTACAGGAATGTAACTGAACTCAGGAGGTTCGCTGCCTCACATATGTCAAATGGAACACAATCCAAGGAAGTGTTGAAACCAAGAGCTTTCATTACTTGACAAGTAAGGAGACAGAGCGATAGCTCTCAAAATACTGTCTCCCCATAGGGTTACAGGAATCCCTTCTTCAGTGCGTTAGGGGTTAGGGGCAGGGAGCTTGGAGAGGCACCGTTGGTTCAATGGCACACTCCTAGCACGTCAACATGCTAGTGCATGCATCGTGAGTTCAAAAAATGGCAGAAGACTGCCCATAGGAGATCTCAGTATTGCGATGAGCTAAAGGGAACTTCGGGTCAGCTCAGGGGGGCTTCTGCGTGGGTCCTCAGCTCCAGGCTGGCTCAAACTGGCTCACCTAAGAGGCTCTCAGGCGAGACACCTAGGTGGGCATCTTCTTGGCTGGAACTGTTGGTTTCTGGGCTCTGCAAAACACATCCCTTCTCTGCTTTTTTCCCCTCCCCTTCTCCCTTCTGCCATAACACTCAGCTCTCTTATTTGAGAACTCCCTGATGCATCCTAGTTAAGGGGAGCACAGCCACACCCATGTGTTGGGTATTATCCAAGGTGGCTTTTGGACTACAGGAAGAGAGCTGAATAGTTGTGACAGAGACTGAGTGGCTCACAGAACCTAACAAATTTACCATCTGGCCCTTTACAGAAAAAATTGGTGACCCTTAATCTGTGGCATTCTTGGTAATGATAAAGACACGCAAATACGAAATAAAAAATATTTTCAGGGCGCCTGGGTGCCTCAGTCGGTTGAGTGTCTGACCTCGGCTCGGGTCATAATCTCACGGTTCGTGAGTTTAAGCCCTGCATGGTTCTCTCTGCTGCCAGTATGGAGCCTGCTCTGGATCCTCTGTCTCCCTCGCTCTCTGCCCCTCCCCCACTCAGACTCGCTCTCTCAACAACAGAAAAAAAACATTTTAAAAACATTTTGGGGTGCCTGGGTGGCTGAGTCTGTTGAGCATCCAATTTCGGCTCAGGTCATGATCTTGAGGTTCGTGAGTTCGAGCCCCGCATTGGGCTCTCCTCTGGCAGCTTGGAGCCTGGAGCCTGCTTTGGATTCTCTCTCTCTCTCTCTCTCTCTCTCTCTCTCTCTCTCTCTCTCCCCCTCCTCCACTCCAGCTCTGTCTCTGTCTCTCAAAAATGAATAAACTGAAAAAAAAATTTCTTAAAAAAGTCAAAGCTACCTACTTTCTCTCCTTTTATCTTCATGATAGCCAGTGTGATAGGTTAGGGCATATGTTATTGTAAAAATGAAAGAGGACTTCAGCTGCCTCCACTCTGACCCCCGTCTGTACTTTCTAATTGATTAAGTTTTTCTTTACAGCTTATCTCTGAACTCAAGCAAAAGACTGGTGGGCAAACATTCAGGACAGGAGCTAAAACTACCTGGTCGCGGTGACACCTGCCCCCTGACACCAGCAAGATCCTGATGAATTGACCCCAAGGCCACAATCTGCCAGGCCTGCACTGCCCACCTGCATGTACGCACCGGCCTTTGTCCCACATCGTCCTCACATAAACCTAGACGTACTGTCAGCACTTGGGAGACGGTCTTTGGGATGCTAGTCCACTGCCTTCCCAGTGGTGGCCTCCCCACAATAAACCCCTTGTTTTCACCTCTGCTCATCTCTCTGCCTTTGAATTTTGTCAGGAGTGGGTGGCCGAGCCTGGTGTGTTTGGGACTCCAGGTGCTTTGGACCATTGGGCCCTGGTTACAGTACAGAGTCCCAACTGTGGTTCTTGGTGGTGTTCTTTTGGCCTCACCCTCCCTTTCTCCTTTGGCCCCATGCTGGTCCTGTTTTGGCGCTGGTAGGAAATTCCAACTTCACCAATCTCTAGCCTGAGCGTAGGAACTTTCCGCCAGCCTCACCCCTTAGCCTCCTCAAAGGCCACACCTGCTCTCTCTGCCTCCCTCTTGCCAGTCTGGACCTGCCTGTGCCTACCCTGCTCTCCCCAGATGTCCTCGTGTGAGTCATCAACTTTTCCTCAAACTCTCTTGGTGTCTGGAGTGTCAGCAGCCTTGACATTTTAGCTAACTTGATCATTACTATCTCTAGGACCTCTACTTTATTGGCTAGATTGGGTGATCGAGGTACCTCCATACTTAGCTTTTGTAACTATACTGTAAACCAAGGAGACAAGACAGAAGATGGGTGCTTAAGGGGTTGTTGTTCTCCCAGTAAATCTATACATCTGCCCATCCACCCATCTATCCAGCTACTGTTTTTGAACAGCTGCTATATGCCAGGTGCTGTAAATGGCGGCAAAATCTTTATTCATCTTCAACTTTCAGAAGTGCTTTGGACCAGAGTTAATTCCCAAGACCTCAGGATGGTTTGTCACTCCTCCTCAGTATTGACTGTGGAAACATCCCTTTACAGGAAACCCAAAGGTCTTCATTGTTTTCTGGGTTGGTCAGGACACTTTGGGAGGAAAGAAACTAAAACAAACAAGGATGTTCAGGGTAGAACTGGCTTCAGGAGATGGAAAATGTTTGTACCCTCTCTCACATACCAGTGTGATGCAAAGGATATTTTGAATACGGATGTTTTTATTAGAACGATATCAACACAGATGAATTGCCAGTGAGTGGGAAAGCATTATCCAAAGTGAATTCTATTAAACCAGTTTAATTCTGTGATCAGTGATCTACATGTGTCAATTAAGCTTGTCTTAATTTTTCTTAAATCTTTTCATTTGTTAATTTTGCTGAAATTACTAGCATGGGAATCGATTCTTTTCCACTTAAGTTTTGCAATGAATTTTATTTAATCTCTTTCCCCCCATGTTGCATATACTGCTTACAACTTACTATTGATTTCATTTTGAGACCATTATTTCTGCCAAGTCCTGTTTTCCTGGGATAAATTTAGCAAAGATACACATTTCATGGAAAAAAATGTGATTCATTTGTCAGGTTTTTTTTTTTAATGTTTATTTATTTTAGAGAGAGAGAAAGAGAGAGAGAGAGTGAGCACAAGAAGGGGAGGGGCAGAGAGAGAGAGAGAGGAGACACAGAATCAGAAGCAGGCTCCAGGCTCTGAGCTGTTAGCACAGAGCCTGACGTGGGGCTCAAACCCACGGACTGTGAGATCATGACCCAAGGGCTGAAGTCAGACGCCCAGCTGACTGAGCCACCCAGGTGCCCCTCATTTGTCATTTTTTAAGCAGAAGTAAGTTTGGCCCTCTGTGATGTTTAGTTGTTTTCAGTGTTGTTTGCCTTGATAATTTATAACTGTAATATTTATTATTAATTGAATAAAATGACAGTCTGCATTAATTTCTTTTTTAAATCTCTTTTTTAAATTAAACAATTTTTTTTTTAATTTGAGAGAGGCAGAGTGTGAGCGGGGGAGAGGGGCAGAGGGGGAGAGAGAGAGTGAGAGAGAGGGAGGGAGAGAGAGAGAGAAAGAGAGAATCTTAAGCAGACTCCACACCCAGCGTGGAGCCCCATTCAGGGCTTGATCCTACAACCCTGGGATCATGCCCTGAGCCAAAATCAAGAATCAGGCACTCAACCAACTTGAGCCACCCAGGCGCCCCAGCATTTATTTCTTAGTTACTCTGTGAGGAAACTGTGAGCCGTTTTGTAGTCAGAGAGGCAGAGAGAGACAGAAATGGAGGGAGATGGGGAAGGAGTGGAGAGAGGAGGAGAGACATAGATGGGGAGGGAAGTAGATGATTCTAGAGCTCACCTGGTCTCTGAATTAAGAGACGCTGGATCCATTTTCAAGATGTCTCAGAATGGAATTTGGTTCTAATCCCTTAAGAGAATGAATGAGTAGGACTCCAGGCGCATCGGCTTGGGCAGCGGTCCTGGCTCTGCTCCTTCCTCGCCACGTTGCCTCTGGCACATCACTTAACCTGTTCAAACCCGGGTTTTCTCATCTGCGAAGCGGAGATACCAAGAGCGCCGATCTCGTAGGATTACTGTGAGGATTAGAAGACTCCCGTGTGGAGCAGTGAACACAACGTTGGCACTTGGCAAGGGCTTGGTAAATGTTTGGTGGTAGAATAATCATGATGCGTAATAATAACTCGTTTCTAGTACAGAGACCCTTATAATGATTTTCCTGCCTTGAGGATTTGCAGAAAACCTTGTTACTGTTTTATTCCCTGACCAGTGGTTTTCAAGTAAATGTTCAACAACTTGCTCTTTCGGGAAAAGAAAGCCTCGATGTGTGTTCTTTGCCAACTTTTGTGGCATAAATATTTCTACCACGGCCAGTTTCAAGCTACCAACATGGTGTCATGGAACTCGGAACTGGGAAGAAATTTGCAGTAGCTACCCGTGATACAGCATTCCCGCCACATAGATACTGTAGCTATTGCCGGCATAACTAATCTGGAGGGTGTACATAATAGTAAAATGTGCTGAAGTAACTAGAAGGTGATACATTTTGAGTATTATCTTTCTCTTTTAATATGACCTATAATTTTTGCCGTTTTATAACTTCTAATAGTGGCTGTTTAACGATCACCTTGCAACATTTCCAGAAATGTAACCATTGGCTCACATGAGACAGTTTGAATCCGGCCCCAGCACATCATTGCCGATGCCCCCCTGCTTCTCCCCGACTTCCGCATCCAGTCATCGCCCGGTCCCATTGATTTCCTCTCCTAAATATCTCCTTTAATCAATTGTCTTCTGTCCGTCTTCATTGCCACCTTTCTGGTCTAAGACCTGGCCGTCTCTTGCCTGGATTGTTATAGACACCCTTCTAACTTTGATTTTGCATACATTTCCCACTGGTCCCATTCTTGATTATGAAGCTAAGATGCATTTTTAAAAAATAGACCTTATTTTTTTAAGAGCAGTTTTAGGTTCACAGCAAAACTGAGCAGAAGATAAGAGATATTTCCTGATTGCTTCCTGTCCCCATACATACACAGCCTCCTGAGTTATCAGCGTCCCTATCAGAATGGCACATTTTTATAACTGATGAACCTATGATGGAGTTCAGGACGGCCCCCTGCCCCCAGCTACCACTTTGGCGTGCAGATTATTTTGATCTGGAGGCAATCAAGACCCTACAGACTTGAGAAACTTTTGCCTCTCTCTTAACTACCTAGAAGAATCTAGATTGGGAGTCTTTCCCAGAATGAGGGTTATTACCAGAGATAAATTTTATCTGAGTGACCCATCTGTATGGCAGGACAAACATCTCATTACTGAACATCCACTCTTCTTATCTCCCTGGGAAGTGCATTCCCTTCCTCTGAAATCCCAGAGCCCCTGCCCCTTTCTCCTCAGTTCAGGATGACTCCTATACCTCACGTTGCCTGCCTGTCTTTGGAATTTCCATGTCTGTGTGGATTCCCCGTATGTGTCCTATTGAATTTTATTTTCTCCTGTTAATCCATCTCATGTCAGTTTGATTCTTAGTCCAGCTAGAAGGACCTGTGAGAGGGCAAGAATTCTTGTCCTCTGACACCAGCATGGGCATGTCATTATCCCCCAAAGTCCATAGTTTGCATTAGGCTTCACTCTTGGTGTCGTATGTTCTTTGGGTTTGGACAAATGCATAGCGACATGTCTCTACCATTATGGGGTCACACAGAATAGTTTCACTGCCCGGAAAATCTTCTGTGCTCCTTCTCCTCATCCCTCCCTTCCCCCTCAGTCTGGTCAAACTGGCTACTTTCCCTTGGTAATATGCATTTAAGGTTCTTCTGTGTCTTTTCAGGGCTTGGTAGCTCCTTTGAGAGTTCTTTTAACATGCAAATCAGCTGTCCTTGTCCTCCTTCCAGCTCTTTCTGCTCTGCCCACGCATGAGCTCCTTCTGTCCTGTGTACTTGCCCCTCTCCCTCTGGCCACGACTTTGGCACTGGCCTCTTGCTTCCTCTCTGCTTTCGGCTCTCACCCTTCTTAAGCATCATTTCGTCAGGAGAGACTCCTCTGCTCTCTGCTTGGGTTTAAACCACCTACTTGAGACCCTTTCATTCTGTATATGGGAGATGAAACATGTGTCTGGGTGTCTGATAAATGCCCGTCTCCCTTATCTGACAGTGAGCTCCTTGAAGACAGGGATCATGTGTGGCTTTGCTTCAGCACTAACCGTCATATCTTGCAGTGATCCCTGCTCAATAAATATTTGCTGACTGTATGATTGTTCACCAAAGCTAAGTAACTCTGAATCTTTTTTTAAAAGTTTTAAACAATGTTTTATTTTTTGAGAAAGAGAGCACAAGTGGGGGGGAGGGCAGAGAGAGGGGACAGAGGATCGGAAGCAGGCTCTGATCCGACACGGTAACAGCAGCAAGCCCGACGTGGGGCTCGAACTCACTAACCGCAAGATCATGGCCTGAGCTGAAGTCGGGCGCTCAGCCAACTGAACCACTCAGGCACTCCTAATGAACTCTGAATCTTACAGACCTGCGGTTTCTTTGATATTATTCCAAATATCACTGTCCAGTGACATCCGAGGCCTGGTCTGGTCCCTGTTCCAGAGCACCTGGTTGGTTAAGATACATCTTACCTCATCCTTTGTATTGGATTTATTCATTTTGCCAAATTATGCCCTTTATTTGCAAAGACCATTAAACTGAGATAAGAGATAAATTAAAAAACTGTGTGTGTGTGTGTGTGTGTGTGTGTGTGTGTGTGTGTGTGTTTGAATTTGTATTTGTCCTAGGTTGAATTTCCCAGAAACATGATGAATATTTATTGCAGCATTAACCAGCCCACTCAACACCAAGTGCCGGCTTGGTAGGCATCGCCTGGATGATACCACCCATTCATTTTTTTCTTTTTGAGTCATTTGGCTATTAATTACCATCTAGGGTTTTGGACAAGACAGGAAAACCGTCATCTTATTTGTCGTAAATCCCTTATTTGCCCACAGTGCTCAAAAAGATATTACCCAAAGGAGGGAGAGGATTCATTAGAGTTGGTGGGGCATTCCAACTTACACGTTTTGCCCTGGTTGTCTGTAGCACTTTGGGGCAGACATTAATCAAATTCTTGGCAGAGGCTTGTGGGATATTAATGTTGGTTGAGGATTTAATCCACTGTCTCCTTAAAGTGGGAGGAAAAGATACCAGATGCACTACCCAGCTCAGGCTGAATGAATCTCATGGTAATTTAAGTGGAAAGGATTTACCACTTCCCCTTTATGGGGGATGAAATTGAAGACCTTTGAGAGGCGATCCCTCTTCTCATCAGCAGTAGAGCTGAGACTACCGTTTGAGAGTCCTGGTTTCCAGTTCAGATTTAGGAAATCTCATGGGCACAGCTTGTCTGGTTTGCTAGAAAGATCCAACCTCTAGATGTCGACTGGAGAATCCCATCCATTTCCAGTGGTATTGATTATGTGCGATTTTTTATTGAGGGATCGATGAGTTTCTCTTTTATTTAAATAGATGGTGAAGACACTGGGCTTCCTTGCCTGAGTGGGTTGAAAATTTGCAGTAAAACTTCTCTTTCCTTCCCTGCTAGCTGAGAGAAAAGTACCCACAGTGACAGGGAGACTGGACCATTACCTTCTCAGAAGTTCACATTTCAAAAGGGATGAATTCCAGACCTTTCCAAAAACTTTTCTGAGTTGTAAAATGGTCAAGAGACTTTTTTTTTTTTTTTTTTACCTTTAAAGAGATTTACAGGCATACTGAAAGATTAGAGAAAGGATTTACAACTTCTGGGTTTATGGTTGTAAATGGAAATGTTCTGGTACAGGGAAGGGAATAAGTGGTCACTTTCCATTTTAGCAGCCTGGAAAATTCTTTTTTTTTTTCCCCTTTGTAGGTGACACCCAACGCCCCCCAAACTTTAGGAGTGATTAGAACAGAAGAAATAAAATCTAAAGTTGTTTTACTTTTATTGGTCAATTTTTTCCAAAGTATTACTATAAAGGTAACAGTTTCACTGTAAAGAGATTGCTGAAGTAAAAAAAAAAATATAAGGAAACTCAAAATCATCCTTTGAGGTTCACTCTAAAAGGATGAACTAAATCTGGGACTGCTTGGAAATTATGTAAATATCCTGTTATAATTAACAGTGAACTCTTTTGTATTTTTCCATCATCAAAGCTAGCTCACTATAATTGAATAAAATGTATATACCCAATGAAATATCTTATCTAGACTAATTGCAAGAGAACCAAAGGAAGCGATTGTAATTATCATTAATTTTCTAATCACCATACCAGCATAACACTGTTATTTATGTAGCAAAATACCAGTGAGTGGAAGGCACAAGGAGGAAGGTGTCACAAAAGAAAGGGCAGCCTGAGAATTAGAGGTTAACCCTGTCTCTCTTCCAGTTCCTTTCCTCTGACATCCAGTTGTGTGTTCCCTGCCCCCCCACCCCCCCGCCCGCCACCAACTGACCATCCCTGCTGCCTTCGTTTATCCTATCCCCGGTTCTTCCTTCTACCGCTGGCAGAATGACCCTTCCATCTGGCAGATCACATAATTTGCCATCTCTTCCTCCTCTGCTACTCGTTTGTTCAACAAATATTTACTGAGCACCTATTATGTGCCAGCTTCTAGTCTAGGAACTGGGATACAGCCATGAAAAGACAGGCATGATCCGCCCTGACGCTGCTCTTCTCTTGACTCTCCTCCTCCTGGCCCACCTCCTCTTCTATCCTTACCCTCGTTTGACTACTTGGGGCTCCAGAACTATCCTCCAGAAATCCTCTGGATTTATTTCCTCTTTGTATTCCTAGGGCCTAGCCCCGTGGGCCATAATTCATACTTTTTTTCTGTAATAAATGAATGAATTCTTCTTTATTGAAATTATTTAATGAAAGCCTAAATGCTAGAGCTGTTGTGGAAGGAATTAAAAAAAGCCTCCTTGGAATCTTTCCATTTTTATCTCTGGTGGTTTTTTTTCATGCTTATTAAAATATGAGCCAATATAATAATAAAGTCATTACAAAAATAAATAAAAGAGGAAGTAAACTCCTCCACACGGTTAATCTCCAGAGATAAGCACAGTTCACGACTTGATATGTACTCCTCCAATTCGTTACTCTTTTTTTTTTTAATGTAGCGATGTCTATCTATATTCACATCTACATATGTATATTTATATCCTATATTTAATTTAAAAACCCGAACAGGATCATAGTAGTCAAACGAATCATCAACTGCTCCCCCCTCCCCCTCCATTTGATAGTATATCTTGAGTTGAGTTTCCTCTGAATCCCTTTTTTCACAACTTTAAATTGTATGCTTTTGAATCAAAGCCAGAAGCTCACTTACTTTCATTAACTAGTTCTCATTATTATAAAGAAAGCTCATATACATGGTAAGTGTCTTTAACAGCATAGAAGGGAATAAAATGAAATGTAAAGACTCCCTCCTCTTCACAGCCTGTTCTACTCTCCAAAGTTAACCATTTTTAACAGCCTCTGGAGTATCCTTTCAGAAATTTCCAGGGCAGATAAATATATATGTGTACACACACACACACACACACACACACACACATCCATAAAAAGAACTCACTTTTTTCATTTGTTATATAATTCACTGGAAAGAATTTCAAGTATTTAACAACTTTGTCTTGGGTAAATTTCTCTTACAGAAGCTCCTGGCAAAGCAATAAAATCATCAGTCATGTCTGGAAATTGTCAAATACTCAGCAACCTAGCCATGGCACAAACTGCTTGCCGTTCTCTAAAAGCCATCCCCCTCTTCTTTATTAAGAGGTCTGCAAGGTTGTTGCTGGTTAGGCTTCCCAGAATAAAAACTACATTTCCCAGGATCCTTTGTGATAAGATATGTCCACGTGACTACATTTTGTCCAGTAGGTTGTGAGAGGAAGTGCTATGGATAGCTTCTAGGTTATGCCTTATAAAGTAAGCTGTGTATCTTCCTTTTGTCATTTTTCTCCTTTCTGCCAATTGGAATGTGGGCTTTGGGCCTCAGGAACAAGGATAACACCTTAGAGATGAAAACGCAATAAAATTAAAGGCTCCCAGGCTCCTGACAGCTTTTCAAAGCAGAACCACCAAAGCTGCTTGCCTTTTGGGGGGAAAGAGAAATACACTTTCATGTTTGCTCTCATAAGCCATTGTAATGTAGAGTTTCTGTTATTCATGGGCGAGTGTCTGTTCTTACTGTGAGCATTATTACAAGATGTTACCATGTTACCATGTCCAAAGGTCCATCTTCTGAATCAGAGGAAATACCAGTGATGAGGGGTAGAAGCAGAAAATGTCCACCTTTAGTGTGGAAGGTTGACTGATAGCATGCATAGTTTTGATAAGGATCAAATAAGTAAGTGCTGGTTGCTGTCCTCTTAAAGGGTCTCAGGACTGCCTGTGTATGTCACTGATAGTTAAAATCACACTGAATGATACGCACCAGAGAAATCTTGCCAAGGTAGTTTTATGAGTAGAAATTTGAAGAAGACATTTATGATCTAATATTCCCTGCACGTTCCCTCCCTCTTGAGCACTAAGCATATAACCACCAGCTTCACACAGCAAAGGTGCGGCTCTTTCTGCCGATGGGTCCTGTCCCCGAGCTACTTAAAGAAACTTACTGAATTGCACCATACAGTGTCTCAAGAATTCTTTCTTGGCCATTGTGCTTGATGACCCCCACAACATCAGGATTAAGTTTTAAAGTCAGGAATGTTTTAAATTCATATCACATGAGTGATGGTTAAAATTATTCTGGGAGGTTAATTCTAAGGGAAAAAATGTGAACTTCAACAAGGGGAGAAACAGAGCCATTTCTCCCCTAATTTCATCTTTAGTTTCCTCCCCAGAAAACAAGGGCAAGACCAGAGGGCCCCTTTTGAGCCGAAGACTTTATGCTCACGGTACATTTCCCAATTAGCCAGTAGCAGATTTTCTGCTCATTTGCCTCTGAACACGATGACTTTCCTTGGAGGCATTTGACTTTCCAACAAAAACTGAGGTTAATAGAGACAGGCAGCGAGAAGAAGTCATTTTAAATACAGGAGTGGCCAAAGCAGAAAGGATGAAGATCCCAGTATGTAAGTTTCCCTGTTGTCTGATTGCATTATGAGTCACATCCTTGAAAGCTGGAAGGAAGTTCATGTCCCCGGCTCCTGACCAAGTGTCAGACTTGATTATTGCCTGGTGAGATAGTTCTGCATCTTGGTCCTGACCAGACTTGGGAACAGTAGAGGAATGGGACCACAGGAAATGCCCGGGATAGGGATAGTGGAGATTTATTGAGAGGACCAAGGAGCAGGGCCCCATTACCATCCACAGCAGCAGCAACAATAATATGGAGGTTAAGAGTTGCTAAGGTGATCCATCTAAAACTTGGAAATAAGGCAAAAAAAAAAAAAAAAAAATGACCACAGCCTGCCAGAACATCTAAAGAGCCCTCCTAAAGCTTAGCTGACACCCTCAGGGAATGCCACTGTGCACAGTCGATTCGTGCCCAGAGATCTTACTGTTCTGTAAAATTAGTAAGGGTTGGTGATGTTTCTTTTCTAACAGGGACCATTAACCCAAAAATTATAGTTTCATTGTCCTATAGGATATTAACCGATTTTGTGTCCTAATTTGGTAATAGCAATCCTGTCTTAACTTTCTTTCTTTTTTTGTAAGTGTTTCCAACATTTCCATTTCCCACAGCGCAGTAGTCTTGTCATTAGTTTGCTTCCCTCATACATAAGTCAAATAAGACTTGGACACATGCATAATATCTGTTTGAATGTGAATTATTTAAAAACTTTTTTGTTTTTGAGACTTAACGCTTTGATGGAGTATAGGTTTGGCCTCAGGCATCCTGGTTTTGAGGACTGGGTCTGACACTGCAGCTCTGTGATCAGACACATGTCATTTAACCACTTTGGCCTCATTCATAAGAAAAAGAATAAGAACAGAGCCAATTTCAAAGTGGAGCTGGGATGACAAGTTCGTGAAAGCTCTTAGCGCCATGACTGGCTCAAAGTACAAATCTGTTAAGGCGGCCTCTGTTGTCTGTGCCAGGAGTTGTGTGACCCAGATTGAGGTGGAAAGCTCCATCCCTCCTTTTCCTCCCCAGCCCCCTCCCTTTTTCTTCCGAGTCAGCCCCTCCCCAGCCCAGGTAGCAGGGGTCTTTCACAAGGCGACTCAGGAGGAGAAAAGACAGATGGGACTAGTAGTCTGATAAAGCCCAGGTGTTGGGAAGAGACCACTCCTGGCTTCCTGGGAGGTCTGACCCGTGTGTAGAAACTCCACCTTAAACTGAGAATGAGACTCTAATCCCCCAGTCTCTGCCCCCAGGGGTCCCAGGTTGCCTTCATGAAGGTCTATTCTACAAAGCCAGACACAATGTAAACACTGAGAACTGACCCAAGCGAAGACCAGGGGTTTGGGGAGTTGAGTGCTTGTTGGAAAGACTCTGCCAGGTAGGGTGGGGGCCTGGGGGATGACTTTGAGGTAACTTTAAGGCAAGGAGGCTATACAGAGAATGAACATCTTGGTCCAGATTTCCAAGCAAGTGAGTGACAGAGGCAAGATTTGAAGGCCCTCGCTTACAGAGCTGAAAGAGGCAGATGAGGGGCTCCATTCACTTTCTCCAAATAGGGGAGAAAAAAAATGTTCCTTTCTAGGTTCTTGTCTGAGACCCCCTCCCCCATAATTAAGACAGATTAACAGGAGAAAAAGAAGTTTAATCACATTATAATCAAATGGAAGCCCCACAAAGATGTAAGACTCAAAGAAGTGACCAAAGCAGGAAGCTTTTATAGCTTTTAGGCAAAGACACAATTTGTGAAGAATTGACAAGACAAAGGGGTTCGGGCTAGGGGCCGTACAATGGTGAAGAAGTAACAAGTTTTGTTTCTCTATACAGTTTTCTTGGCCCTAAATTCCCTGTCTCTGGTGATAATGATGAGGTTTTGGGGATAATGATGGGGGTTCAAAGCCGACGGCCAAGAAAGAATTCTTGAAGATGTCTTTGGTGCAAAAAGGTGATTTTATTAAAGCATGAGGACAGGACCCATGGGCAGGAAGAGCTGCCCTGGGATTGGGAAGAGTGACTGCTTACATACTATGGAGCTGGGGGAGGGAAAGTCAAGAGGAAGTTTCTTTTCTTATCCTTTTTTTTTTTTTTAATGGTTATTTTTGAGAGAGAGAGAGACAGACAAAGCATAAGTGGGGGAAGGACAGGGAGAGAGGGAGACACAGAATCTGAAAAGGTCTCCAGGCTCTGAGCTGTCAGCACAGAGCCTGATGCGGGGCTTGAACTCCCAAGCTGTGAGATCGTGACCTAAGCCAAAATCCAGTGCTTAACCAGATTGAGCCACCCAGGTGCCCCAAGAGGAAGTTTCTTTTTTTTTTTTTTTTTTTAATTTTTTTTTAACATTTATTTATTTGAGAGAGACAGAGTATGAGAAGGGGAGGGGCAGAGAGAAGGGGGAGACACAGAATCTGAGCTGTCAGCACAGAACCTGACGCGGGGCTCGAACTCACAAACTGCGAGATCATGACCTGTGCCGAAGTTGGACGCCTAACTGACTGAGCCACCCAGGCGCCCCAAGAGGAAGTTTCTTAAAGGCATTTCCATATGCTAAAGAAGACTCTAGATTACTGGAAGCCTAGCTTTTGTCAAGCTAAGGTTGTTTTCCCTCTAGCAAAGTATTAACACTAAGACCATAGGGAGTTCCTAGACTTTAGGCTATTCATCAGGTTGTTCTTTTTTTGTAAAATTACTAAGATATTGGTAGACCCATGGAGACTGTATGAGTTTAATCATTTTCTGTCCTCTCCTTTGTTCCTGGGCAGCTGGGAGTACATGAGGAACATCCCACATCTCCCACCTGGGGGGCAGGGTTTGCTAGCTTGCACTTTGCCCTCAGCTTGCCTTATGCTTCCTCATCAGTAAAGATGCCTTCTCCCTGCCTGGAACAGGGAGGGTACCTTTCACTTGGGTGGTTTATGTCCTGCTTTCAGGGGGACATAGGAGGCTCAGAGTGTTTTTCTGTCTATTTCTGAAGTACCTTTAATCAGAATAATCAGTATGGCAAAGTGGTGTATTTTGGGGGACATATTCTGAACCCCTACAAAAGCAACTAGACCTTCTAGAAAAGGTCTTTACATTCTTTTGGACTTGAAAACATTAAAACAAATTATTGTCGGGGTGCTTGGGTGGCTCAGTCGGTTAAGTGTCATGCGTGATCTCTAAGTCCGCTCAGGTGGTGATCTTGCGGTTCTTGAGTTCGAGCCCCGCATCGGGCTCTCTGCTGTCAGTGCAGAGCCTGCTCCGGATCCTCTGTCTCCCCCTCTCTCTGCCCCACCCCCGTCAAAAGTAAATAAATATTAAAAAAAATATTATTGTTAAAATCCCACAGACACTTAATTTTTGAATCTGGTTGACTTTTACTTAGCAAATCGGGAAGCATCCATTCTGGAAAATAGAAAGGAGCTCTGAAGAGCAGCACAAAGCAACAGGCTTTCATAGCCAAGGTAAGCAGGAGGAAGGAAGTCATCCCAGGGAAACCCTGATTGGTTAACGCAGCGTGACCTTCCTTATTTGGAATAACAAGGGACCTTTAGGTCAGGTTAGGTACCCAGCTGAGCAGGTGGATTCTGACTGCCTGGCTTAGGTTTTGGGTTGCTTGTGTAGGGTGCCAAGGTATTAGAACCAACTTAGTCCAGGCCTCTTTGTTCAATTAATTTAATGTTGTTATTATTATTGCAATGAGCTATGCCTGGTGTCAGCAGACTTTTTCTTCAAAGAGCCAGATGGTAAAGCTTTTAGTCTTTGTGGGCCATGCATTTTTGTGTTGCAACTACTCATTTCTTGCCATTATGGCAGGAAAGTAGCCATAGACAATGTATTAACAAACAGATGTGGCCATGTTCCGATAAAAATGGGCTGCAGGCTGGATTTGGCCCGTGGGACAGAGTTTGCTACGCCATAATGCCCTTCCGTCACTAAGGACCTGATAACGCATAAATGATTTTTAACCTTCATAGGAACCTGTATCATTCCCACTTAACAGATTATTCCCGAGTGTTATTCCCACTTAACAGATGAGGCAGTTAAGGCTTAGAGCAGAGCAAGGTCACCTTTCTGAGGCTTCACAGCTAGGAGGTGGAAGAGTTGGGATTTGAACCCAGAGGTGACCGCTCCAAAGACTGCGCTCTGTTGAGTAATGTGAAGTCACATCCTAGATGCAAATAACATCTGTAAATTCAGCTGTACTCACTCAAGGAGGAGAGGGAGGGAGAAAAGGAAGGAGGGAATTTAAAATAGTGTGGGGCATCCCACCTTCCAATCTGTGACCTGTGCTCTGGGGTGACTGTGCCATGGGGAGATGTGACCACGGGTCCCTTGGGCAGTCAGGGCCAGCACAGCTCTTGTAGAGTGAGAACTTGAATAGGTAAGGCGATTGCTGCATACTAAGGGTTAGTTTAGTTTTAAGGTGCAACCTGGCCCCTAAAGGTAGCTTATCCATACCATCTAACACATAACAAAGGAGATGGTGATGTCTCTCTTTACTGGAAGTAGGCAACGCTGGCTGGAGTGGGCCTAATAGAGGTAGTGCAGGATAGTGCTCTCCAAGTGGAGCCTTCAAGGGAATTCTGTTTCCAGGTGGTGGTCACCTTAAGTGCTGACCGTCAACCTTGCTCCGCTGGGTTTAGGCTGTCTGCTGGTGGCAGGAAGGAGGCCCCAAGCTTGGTGGAGCTGTGGTATTCAGCTCCCTGGTGATAGTTTATGATCCTAATATTTCTTGGAAGATACAGATTCTTGTCTGTGTGCTAGTGAATCCTGAGTTTAATCAGCACAGGCTGCAGAAGTCACCGTGGGGCCGAGCAGGACCCAAAAGGGATGATGCATTGATCATCTGAGAGATGAAATGATGGTGTTGCATCCCATATAAACTGTTATTCTTGATTTGTAGATGTTGCTTCCTGCCACCAGTGATTTGTTTTCAGGGCTCTCTCTGACAGGTAGTGTAGCTCAGGCAGATAGCGTCGCATGTTAGAGCTTGAGGTTGGGAGGTGGGAGACCTGGTTTCCACCCCTCATTCTATCACCACCTTGCCCTATCACCTCAGGTCTGTCTGTTTCAGGGCAGCAACGTTTTCATCTGTTAAGTGGAGCTGATGTTGCCAGGGAAAGAAATGGATATTAGGGTAACAAGCAACCATAATTAGTATGTAGTGATTGAGTGAAGTATCATCATCACGAATCCTCCTTCTTCCCTCCTTTAAGCATTTTTCTAACTCAGTGAGGCAGCCTCATTTATTTATGACACTGGGTAGTCATGTACCCCGGCTTGTGTGCCTGCCCCCCCAATCCTGACCCTGGTGCCCTGTTCCCACCTGAGTCTTTTCCTTGCTCCTGAGTCAATGAAGAGCCATCCTGGCTGCAGGGGTGCTAACAGTAGTGTGGCTCTGCTGGAACCTTGACCTGCATGGAGCCAGGTCCACAAGGAGGTGCTGCACACCCCTAGATCACCACCTGGGCTGGCCCAGGGCTCAGCTCGCACGGGGCAGAGCCTTTCTCTGGACCAGTCTCATCTTTGCAGATGCAGTGCAAGATTGTATAGTGGGTGAAAAGCAAGTACAAGTATTCCTGGCTGTCTAACTTTATTTGGGTAATGGGTGTTCCGATGGATGAAGTCAGACCAACCAGGGTTCACATCCAGTCTCCCTACTGTTCACTGGGTGATCACGGACAATGTAGTCAGCTTAGTCGAGCGTTTGCTTCTTGATCTGTAACGTGGGGATGCTATCTACCCAAAAGAGCTATTGCAGGGAAACAACACACCCATAAGACCCAGGAAATTTTCAGTAAGTGTTAACTATGTGTATCTGGCTATAAACTCTCCAATGTGCTCATAGGGCCAGGCTTGAAAGGCAGTTCAAACTATGGTAAAGTATCAGCTGCTGGCTATCGCAAGACAGTTCTCCATTTGCCTCTTGTTTACACCATATGAAGCAAGGAACTAACTGCCTTTTATTCTGGACTTTTCAGGGATGTTTGTGTAGTGAACAGCTCTGGGAGATAGAGGTGTTGACTTCAGGTCAAAAGGCAGGCATGCTTACTGTCTAATGTAATTAAAATAATGATGCTCTCTCTGGAACAAAAGGCCAGCTTTCTTACTGCTTGTTATAAAAGATTTAGGTTCCCCAAGTTCAAGAGCCCTCCCTATATTATCTACTATGGGTACAACTGTTATTTGACCCTCTTTGTGTTGCCCTGTGAGAATTTGGATTGGGCACACTGGTACCAAAAATGTTAATACTCTGGCTACTCCCGAGAGTAACAATTGTTCTTTTTCTCTCACCCAGGAGTATCGTGTCTTTTACCAACATCCATTAAATTGTGGTTGGCTAACTTGTTAGCATGTAAGAGGGCTAAAATCTCTGACCCTTCACACTTCTTTTTCTTTAAGTTTATTTTACTTATTTTGAGAGAGGGAGAGAACATGGGAGGGAGTTAGAGAGGGGGAGAGAGAGAGAATCCCAGGCAGGCTCTGCACGATAAGTGTGGAGCCTGATGTGGGGCTCATAGTCACGAACCTTGAGATCATGACCTGAGAAATCAAGAGCCACCCAGGTGGCTTCACAGTTCTTTTTTTTTTTTTTTACTTTCCATAATTTATTTAATTTTAATTTTTATTTTTTAATGGTCTTATTTATTTTTGAGACAGAGACGGAGCATGAGCGGGGGAGGGGCAGAGAGAAAGGGAGACACAGAATCTGAAGCAGGCTCCAGGCTCTGAGCTGTCAGCACAGAGCCCGATACGGGGCTCGAACTCATGAATTGTGAGATCATGACCTGAGCCAAAGTTGGACGTTTAACCGACTGAGCCACTCAGGTGCCCCCATAATGTCAGTTTTAATCAACTTGCTTTTGTATTTACTTAGACAATTCTTTCAACAAGAGACTTGACTTCCCTATGATGAATGGGAAATCCCAGATTGCTTGCTGTTGGAAGACAGCTTTGCAAATAAATACAATGGATACAAAAATAAGGTTATCAAATAGTAGGATACACTTGGCCCTGAAGACATTGGTCCTGTTCTTACTGTCGCAAAGGGATGTTAGCCAGGATTAGAGAGGGGTCTACAGACAGACTACCACCAAACAGGCTTTTTCTGTGCTGTCATGGACAGCGCTGGGAGATGAACGAGAAGGGAGGGATTTCCTAACCATATGATCTGAGTCTGCCTGATGCTGCAGGAACTTGCTGCCCCTGAGTGTCCGAGTGCTGGCGGAGGTTTTGGTGGCCATGCTATGGGAAACGCTGGCCAGGAGTGATGTCCAGCCGGAAGGGCCTCCTGCTCCTTGAGTATCTTCCTTGCTTCTGCCACAGCGGTTGCCTTGCCTCCAGCCTCTACCTTCTTCTAGAACAGCCAGAGGGGACTTTTCCAAACTCCATTCTGAGTGACACTCACCTCTCACTCACCTCTCACCTCACCAAGGTCTTTAACCAAAAGTCAAGATCGTCCACAGTTGCAGCTCGTGTCCATCTAATACTTGTCCCACGTTCCAGTCAGGGGGACCACTGACAGTTCATTCATCCATTCAGCAATTTATTTAGTGCCAGCACGTGTGCTGTTCTAGATGGGGTTGGGGGGCCATGGCCGTCTGTGATTTTATGGGCTCTAGGCACTTTTGCTGTCACAGGCCCTTTCCTTCATAAAAAAATATAAAATTGGGGGCACCTGGGTGGCTCAGTTGGTTAAGCATCTGACTCTTGGTCTCAGTTCAGGTCATGATCTCCCAGTTCATGAGATGGAGCCCTGAGTAGGGCTCCACACTGATAGCATGGAGCTTGCTTGGGATTCTCTCTCTCCCCTGCTTGGGCTCTCCCTCTCTCTCTCTCCTTCAAAATAAAGAAATAAACATTAAAAATTAAAAAAAAATATAAAATATTTTGCAGCTCTGGTGGCATAAAGGTGAATAAAATGCAAGCTGGAATAATTATTGCCATATTCATTTCTTTCTTCTGATTTTAAAGTAAAATTATTAAATTTTTTTTAATTTAAAAAATGTTTATTTATTTTTGAGAGAGAGAGAGAGTGCACGTGCACCAGTGGAGGAGGGAGGGAAAGAGAGAGAGACAGACAATCCACTTCAGGTTCTGTGCTGACAGCAGAGAGCCTAAAGCAGGGCTTGAACTCATGAACCATGAGATCTTGACCTGAGCCAAAGTCAGACGCTTAACCAGCTGAGTCGCAGAGGTGACCATGGAGTAAAATTAAAACATGATACTTAAAAGTATCATGGGCTCTAGGTATTGTGAGCACTGTGCCTAATGGGGAATTTTTTCTTTTTCTTTTTGTTTTTAAATTAAAATTTTTTTTTTTTTTTTAATTTTAGAGTACAAGTGGAGGAGAGGGGCAGAGGGACAGAGAGAGAGAGAGGGAGGGAGAGAATCCCAAGCAGGCTCCATGCCGAGTGCAGAGACTGATATGGTGCTTGATCCCACAACTCTTGGGATCATGACCTGAGCCAAAATCAAGAGATGCTCAACTGACTGTGCCACCCAAGCATCCCCTAATGGGGAATTCTGCCCTGACTAGGCCACAATGTGTGGACACACGCCCCTCCCCCCCACTTACACACCCTTAGCTTCTATCCAGTTCCGTGAGTGTTTCCTCCTGTTCATCTCTTAAGCCTTTGCCGACCTGCCTACATCTCCATTTATTCCCTTTGCTTGGCAATATTGACGTATGCTGTTTTTCACGTGTGGGATTTGTTCTTGGACGTGAAAACTGCTGTCAGTTGGATCCATACTGGGTCCTCCCGGCCCATGGAGGTGCCTTTTCATCATAACTCGTTAACTTTGATCAATATAATCAGGGGGTTGCTGGCCCATGTTTCCACCTTCTCCGCTTCCTTTGTAGTCGTTTTAGGGCAGCTGCGGCCAGGCCCAGGGCTCAGCCCTTCTCCCTTCAAGCCTTCAAAGTCATACGCCCGGTGCCTGAGTTTGGCTCTGATGCAATTCCCTGTTTGTTTGTCCTATGCAGAACTCTCTGACTAATTGCTGGTAGTCAAAAGCCTCCAGCCCTGACAATAGGACATTAATGACTGGGAGGGGGACGACAGCCAAGTAAACAGAGCTAGCCGATTGGCAGCCCCTCTGAGGCCGGGCTGACGGGGTGCCCTTCAGAGAGCTGGAGGGGCGGCAGCAAAGGAGGCCGACCAGCAGCCCCCGGGCACCCAGGTCTCACATCAGCTTGTTTCGTTGCATAATTAATATCTACGGAGCCAACACCCTGTGCGTGCCAGGGCTAGACATAATGTGCGGGGCTGGAGGAAGCTTCTCCCGGTGGCCATCGCCCTCCTCCAGAGGTGAGGCGTCCAGGGAATGTTTTCCCAGCATCGTGTTAACCCTTACCATTCTGCTGTGGACCAGTCTGCTTACTTAGCTGCTGCCCGAAGTTGTCTGCGAGTTCTCTGAGAGCAGACACCTGTATATTCTCGTATCACGCATGCTGTCTGGCACAGGGTAGGAGCTCAGTAAATCTTTAGATACCTTTGTGTCTTTGGGCCACGATAACAAAGATACCACAGACTGGGTGGTGTAAACAAGGAACATCTTTCTCGCAGCTCTAGAGGCTGTGAGATCAAGGTGCTGGCAGATTCGGTGTCTGGCAAGAACCCACTTGCTGGCTCACAGATGGCGTCTCCTCGCTGTGTCCTCGCAGACGGGGAGGAACAAGGGAGCTCTCTGGGGTCCCTTTTATGAGGGCACTGATCCCATTCATGGGGTCTCCACCTTCGTGATCTGATCACCTCCCAGAGGCCCCACCTCCTAATACCATCACACTGAGTGTTAGGATCTCAACATATGAAATCAGAGGGGGACGTAAACATTGAGTCCATTGCATTAGACCCTTACCTGAAATTTTGCCATTGTTAATTGATTCCATTAGGTTATACATTGCCCTTTTCTTTTTTTTTTATAATGGTGATTTTTTTCTTTTAAAAAATGTTTATTTATTTTGAGGGAGAGAGAGAGAGAGAGAGAGAGAGAGAGAGAGAGAGAGAGAACGTGAGCAGGGGAGGAACAAAAGGAGAGGGAGACAGAGGATCTGAAGCAGGCTCCATGCTGTCAGCACAGAGCCAGATGCAGGGCTCAAACTCATGAACTGTGTGGCTATGACCTGAGCTGAAGTTGGACGCTTAACCGACTGAGCCACCCAGGCGCCCTTACAATGCCCTTTCTTAAAAGGTTCCCCCCACACTTTTTTAAGTAGGCTCCATACCCAGTGTGGGGCTAGAACTCACGACCCTGAGGTCAAGAGTCACAGGTGCTAGAGACTGAGCCAGCCTCTAAAGCCCCCTCTTAAAATGCACACCATTGCAGTGACAAAAATACATTCAAGTCTTGGGTCGTTATTTAATTTTGTTAGTTTATTTAAAATCAGCGGTATATTCCCATGGTTTGGAGTTGTGAGTGGTTGATAACCCAGCATCAATAATATTGGGTGCCTATAAAAAGGAGCCTGGAAATAGACAGGGATGGAATAGGAAAAGAGCGAGCTGGCTTTGTGTTTGCTATCTTGTGTTTTTCCTTCTATTCTGTGTCTGTTTTATATTATGTGATCAATTTAAAAAAAGAAAACAAAATGCCTTTACTATCATACTAAAATCATCGATATCACTACATGATTAGACATGGTAAAACACCCTTATATTAGCCTATATATACATATATATTTATATATGCATGTATGTGTGTGTGTGCTAATAAAATATGTATATATGTATTTATATCCAGGTGATAGACTTCATATTAAAACACACACACACACACACACACACACACACACACCATCAAATGACCTAATTGAAAAGTTCATGAAGCTTCAGGCATGGCTGGATCTAGGTGCTTAAATGATGAAATAAACACCCATTAGCCTGAGTCTAGAAAACCCAGAAGAAAAATGCATTTCCCAATAATTTGCCAAATATTTTCAGTCCTGGGAGTAATGCTGGTTATTTCTGCCTGGTTCCTCTACTCCCTCTTGAGTAGAGAGCAGGGGAAAATCAGGATGCTGTTATCAGAAGAAGGAGGGATAGATAGATGCTGGGAAGGCAGAACTACATCCTTCTATGACATCTGCACATTCATGACTCATCCAAGGCCTGGGACACAGCCTAACAATCCATTTGGCTTTAGATTTACTTTCTGAGTGCTCACAGGTCAGAGACGGTTCAAAATTTCTGGCATATCATTAGGATAATTGAATTACAAATTCAGGGTGGAGAGAAGCATCAATTAGATACATTGACTAATTACCAACGAGCCTTACTTTTGGTAAAATCAGAGGATCTCGAAAGGAGGATGGAGATAGCCTTACTGGATTTACTCCCAAACCATGGTTCTACACGTGCCATTTTTACTGTAAGTTTGTTGGTACTTTTGGCCTCCTTACTTGGTTTGTAGTCACTGCGTTCCACTTGCCTTTCAGAGATGTGCCCCCCCATAGAGCACATAGACCCTACGCGAAGGCCCTCCCTTGGCCTTGCGTGTACATAGCACCCACCCAGAGGAATCTGCTCCATGGTGTCAAAAAAAGTTATTCTGACACTTGGTGAAGAACAATACCAAGGACTTGATTCAAGGGACTTGATTCAAGGGACTTGATTCAATGCCAAGGACTTGATTCGTGGCAGCAGGGGAGAGAGCCTGGCTCAGCTCCTAATGTAGCAGAAAAAGTGGGGATTTAAAGCAAGGCATGGGTGGAAGAAGGTAGGGTCATTCTTCCTATACTGGCCTAACGGGATTCTTGCCCAAGGCAGCCCCAGGTGAGCAGACAGCACTCCGGGATGGTGGCAGGCGAGGAATTTGATCACACGCAGAAGGTGCGGAATTTTGCTCAAATGAGGCCCTGTAGTGATGAGCAAGGAAACCCAAAGGTTCATGCCTACTTGAGAAGAGGGTTCAGAGGAACCTGACTCCAGTTTGCTTAAGGACTGTGTTCAAAGATAAACTAAAGCACGTTAAACATTTTAAGAGTTTATTTGAGCAAAAATTGATTGGCATCAGGCAGCATCCCATCTAGCAGATAGAAAGGAGCTCTGAGGAGCCGTACAAAATGAGAGTGTCGCAGGCAGAAGGGAGCAGGAACAAGGAAATTGTAGTAGGCAAGAACCAGGTTGGTTATTGCAAGGTCATTTTCCCTTGGCGGATGGCAGGGGTCTGTCAGGAGGGGGACCTCAATAGTGCCAAGTAGATGATTCCTGATTGACTGGTTTAAAATTCCATTTCTGGGAGAGGCCAACACTGTGATTAAGTTCAGTCTCGATTTGGTTATCTGAGGCTTAGCATAAGCAACTCCACTTTGTCGTCCTGTTTTTCAACAAGACTAATACAGAGGTCTGGGGAAACAATGTAGAGTTGCACAGCGGCCCTGATTCTTACGGTTTTGAGCCCAATTCTACAGCTTTGTTTTGATTCTTCAAGTTATCTGATAGCTTCTCCATTCCTTTCTTTTCTTCGTGAGCTTGCCAGAGCAAATTTCCATTACTTGCACCCAAAGAACATCACTAATGTAACACCAGCTTGCAGTGTTATCTGAGCGGGTTTGCTGACTCTGTGCCGTGTGTTGGTTTCTTCCTCTGTAAAATGAGGCTGTGAGTTCCTACTTGATGGGTTGGTGGAAAGATTCAAAATGAAATGGCTCGGTGCAGTGACAGTGTGTTTCATATAAATGAATGGTTTGTAAATTAGGGACCCATGGATGGGCTTCCAAGAGGTGGTGAATCTACCAGAATGCATAGGCTGAATTGTGTTTATGTGCAGGTATGTGCATGTACAATTATTTAATTAAATTAAATTAAAAAAATTTTTTTTGATAAGAGGGTTCATTAGATTTTCCAAGTAGTCCCTGACCCCAAATTATGTTCAGGGGTCCTTTGTAGCGCTAGACTGTGAGCTTTGTGAGGTCAGGAACAAGCCTATCCAGTTTCCCTCACCGTCCCCTTCTAGCACAATGCCTGACACTGAATATGTTAGTTACTCGCAAGTGTTTGAGTGATGAACCTCCATCACTCATCATTCATCAAAGATGAACTTTAAATGCCCTGAGCTTTGGTTTCCTCTTCTGTACAACTGGAGACTTGCAGAGTTGTCTCTGAAATTCATTTCATTTGAACCATTTCATTGGACTATACGACCACTAGCCCCTGGAACTGTGTATCCCAGAGAAGGGAAATGGCACGCCCAAGAGAGCAAAAACCGGGGCTCTTGTCCCTAGTTCAGTGCTCTGGCTTCTGTACACATGGGACTCTCTCACTTGGCCCAAAGTCTCCCGCTCTTACTGAAAGTCTGCTTGTAGGTACAACTGAGACAGTGGTTGGCAGTTGCCTAGGGTTAGGTCTTTGGGAAGGCAGATATAGGGGCGTGGCTGATTGGCAGTCGATCTGCTCTTCTGGCCCCTCCAAAGAAGTAGCATCCTAGTTTGGGGAGACTTTGTTGATTTCTCTTCCCTAGACTATCCCATCATTCTTACTGCAGAAGTGAGATACCTTTGTTGTTTACCGATCACAGTGGCAAAGTTTGTACTGAGCCTGGAGCCAGTGTGTGGGGATGTGTGGAGGGGAGATGCTTATGTTCTGTTGGGTGTCACTGAAAATGGCTAAGACTCCCCGAAGGAAGGACAACTTGGCAATACGGATCAGAATTTTAAGGGTGCAAACTTGTCCTCCCACTTCCAAAATTTCAGTTTCTAAAAACTCAATTTCAATTTTTGAAAAGTTTCTTTCAGTTTCAAAATTTTATGTAATTTTCACTTGGAGAAAATTTCCTTAAGAAAATCGTGTCAGCGCAAGGAGTTGACGTGTCAAATCAGACCCATGTGAATTCATACAGCTAATCTAACACTAATCCTACCTAGTGACTAAAAATTACAAGCAAGATATATATGCAGATGTTACATTCCTTTATGGAAGAGCCCAAATCTGTCAGTTGAAGCTTGCTAATTTCTCTGAGTTGGTTTTGGATTAATTAGGAATACCCAATGATGACTATGGATCATCAACTCCAGAGGAAGCAATTTTGGCTTTGTGGTTTCTCAGTATGAAAACTCAGTGTGCTTAATTGTTCATCCTATCTAATTTGCTCAGCCACTTTTGGTGAGTCTGATTAATTAGTGTGGCTATCAAGAGGTGTTTTATACTCTTGGTGGCCTTGGATGACTTCTGGAACCTCCTGAAGTTGTTGCTTCAGTAAAAACAAGCCCAGGAGTCCAGGATGCGTGCTCATAGGCAGGGGGGAATTAGTACTTACTGATTTTGACTATTCTCATATTTAAAGGGAAACTATGTCCCACTTGGCATTTCTGTTCTTGTAAATGTGTTATTTTAGTCCTGCTTGACTGTCCGGATCCCATCAAGATATGAGTTAAGGACACAGAGTTTAGGAAAGAATAAAGCTCCCTCTTGGTTAAATGTCAAGAGTATGTTGAAAGATCCAAAGCAAACCATTCAGGTCTCTCGGAGCCTTTTTCCACCGTCCAAACTTATGTTCCAATCCCAGCCTGCCTCTAGCGACCTTGGGAAGTTACAGTTCCTCTGAGCGGTCAGTCGAGTGAAATCGGGTGGAAAATAGAAATGCCGATCATTTCAGTGATCAGAATGGCTAACACTTATGGGTATTTAGGCACTAATGGGTAAGACCAGCACCCATATCATCTCAGTTCGTTTAAAAACAATTTTTTTAATGTTTTATTTATTTATTTTTTTAAGAGACAGAGAGGGACAGAGCATGAACAGGGGAGGGACAGAGAGAGAGGGAGACTAATAATCTGAAGCAGGCTCCAGGCTCTGAGCTGTCAGCACAGATCCCGACACGGAGCTTGAACTTGTGATCATCTCAGTTCATTTTAATAATGATCCTGTGAATTAAGTTCTATGAGTTATTCCCATTCTACAGTCCAGGAAAGTAAGGCTCAGAGAAACTGTATCGTCCCCAAAGTCCTGCTGCCCCCATGAGGCTGCCATTCTCATTTAAACATTGCACAAGAAGGTAAACTTTCTTGGGGTGCCTGGGTGGCTCAGTCCATTAGGCGACCAACTTCACTCAGGTCACGATCTCACAGATCACGAGTTCGAGACCTGCGTCAGGCTCTGTGCCGACAGCTCAGAGCCTGGAGCCTGCATTGGATTCTGTGTCTCCCTGTCTCTCTGCCCTTCCCCTGCTCATGTTCTGTCTCTCAAATAAATAAACATTAAAAGAAAAGAAAAGAAACTTCCTTTTGTTTTCAAATAGCATTCAGTACCCTCCCTCTTACCTACCTCCTCTCCACCCTCAATTGAATCCAGGTGACTGAGAAAAGCTATTAAGATTTGTTTTCCAACCTAACATGAAGTGTAGAAGTACAGGGTGCCTGGGTTTCATTGTGATATTTTGCAATTTTTCTGAGGTTTAAAATTTTTTCAACCCAAAAAGTGTAATTAAAAAAATACACAAAAAGAATCCAAAGCAAGGCCTCAAACAGATAGTTGCACACCCATCTGAGCAGCATTATTTACAATAGCCCAAAGGTAGAAACAACCTCGAAGTCCATCGATGGATGAATGGGTCAACACAATGGGGTCTATCCGTACAATGAATCGTTAGCCTTAAAAAGGAAGGGAGTTCTGATATGTGCTACAACGTGAATGAACTTTGAAGATACCAAGCTGGATCAAATAAGCCAGCACAAGAGGACAAGTATTGTGTGATTCCACTTATAGGGGTACTCAGAGTAGTCAAATTCATAAAGACGGAATATAGGACAGTAATTACCAGGGGCTGGAGGGGAGAGAATAATAGGAGGTGGGTTTTTTAAAAAAATTTTTTAAACATGTTTATTTATTTTTGAGAGAGAGATACACACACAAAGTATGATGGGGGAGGGCAGAGAGAGAGGGAGAGACAGAATCCGAAGCAGGGTCCAGGTTCTGAGCTGTCAGCACAGCGCCTGATGCGGGGCTCAAACTCATGAACCACGAGATCATGACCTGAGCCGAAGTCGGACACCTAACTGACTGAGCCACCCAGGTGCCCCTGGGAGTTATTTTTAATGTGGACAGAGTTTCAGTTCAGGCTGACAAAAAGTTCTAGAGATGACAACGTGAATGTGTTTTAATGCCACTAAAAAACGGTTAAAATACCAAATTTTACATTATGTGTATTTTAGCATAACTAATAATGATAACAAAGACAACAGCACGAGCATTTGGCTTGAAAAGAACTATTTCATTCAACAAGTATTTACGGAGTGTTAGCGTGTGTGAGATGCAGTGCTGGGCTCTAGAGACAGATTTATTCATCGAGCTAAGGGTTGACTGGGGAGGGGGGCAGACGGCCCGGAGGGTAAAAGCACGATTCAAAAGTCAGCCCCTCAACACGACCACGTGTCACTTGCTGTGTTAGGTCAGAATGGCAGCTCTGGCTGTTTCTCCTACGATTATAACCTTGAGGAGCAGGAGGAATGCCTTATTTTGCTGCTGCTTCGCAACAACAGCTGGGGGGCGTTCAGAAATGTCAGATCACGTGACCCCTGCGTTCAAAGCCTGCCACTGAGGCCTCATCACCATGAACTAGGACCAAAGTCCTTCCTCCAGGCCCTAGGGACCTCTCACTTTTCTTCTCCTCCTCGGAAGGCTGTGGTCCAATGCCTGCTCACTCAGGGAGCCTTACCCCTGGCCTGTGGTCCACTGTCCTTGACCTGAAGAAGCCAGGGGAGAGAAGATAATAAACGGTCAAGTCAGACCTCCTAGCCAACAAGCTTCTTACTCCTCCTGGTGGGATTCACCACCTTGTCAGTCACACAGGACCCTGTGGTTAGAAACCCCTCTCCCGACCCCCCGGTTCAATGTTCTGCAGCCACCATCTTTGAAATTCTTCAATAAGTTTTGAACAGAGCGCCCCTCCTTTTCATTTTGCCCTGGGGCTGGCATTGTGTAGCCGGTCCTGGGCCTTATTCTTGGAATGGAATGCTTTCAGCAGGCTAGACTTGCTTGGTTGAGTTTACTCGGAATGAATGGACTTTTAGAAAACGTCCTTGTCGACCATGTAATTATTGGCGTATAACGTGGAAATGTTGTGTCACAGAATTGTCCTGCCTGCATTGCTTACAGGCCACGTATGTGAATTCTGGCCGGGGCGTTTGTGAATCCAGGGCCTGGGGGTCTCAGACTCCTGCTTGTGCACCTGCGTCTCAGAGTCACCTGAATCTTGTGCAGTCTAAGTACAGCCTGCTTTTGGGTGAGATCTGTTAGGGACTGTGTGTATGTGGCCGCCCCCACCTCCTCCCCTCCAAATGTCAAAGGCCTGACCCCTAGTGTGGCTGTGTGTGGGGTAAGGAAGTAGTTAAGGTTACATACTTGCACAAAGAAGAGGTCAGTGAGCACACAGCAGATGTGTGCTCCCCTCCTACAAGTCCAGAGGAGAGGCCTCGTCCAACCTACCTCGCTGGCACCTTGATCTGGTACTTTTCCGGCTTCCAGAAGAGTGAGAAACACATTTCTGCATTCAAGCCATCGGGTCTATGGTATTTTTCAGGGCAGCTGGAGCTCAGATGACCTCTGCTTCGGGTGGCACCGATGTGGCAATTCCAACCTGGTGCCCTCCCCCCTCGCCCAAGTCCATTGTCAGAAGTAGCCCCCTCCCCAGTCACTCTTCGGCTCCTGTCCTGCTCATTTTTCTTCACACCGTTTGTCACTCTCTGATACTACATTCGTTAGGTGTTGCATCCCTTTCCCGGGGTTGCTGTCACAAAGTGCCACAGACACAGTGGCTTCAAACAACAGGAATTTATTCTCTCATAGTTCCAGAGGCCAGAGGTCTGAAGGCCACGTGTCCTCTGGGCCGTGCTCCCTCTGGAGGCTCCAGGGGACGATCCTTCTTTGCTTCTCTCCTACGTGGCTTCTGGCGGCTGCCAGACATTCTTGGCCTTTCTTGGTTTGTAGTTGCATCCCTCGAATCTCTGCCCCTGTCTTCACACGGCCGTGTCCCCTGTGTGTCTGTACCCAGATTTCCCGCCTCTTGCGTGGACACAAGTCATTGGCCTTGTTGCCCGTCCTAAAGTTGCAGGACCCCATCTTAACTTGATTACATAAACAAAGACCTTCGATCGAAATAAGGTCATATTCATAGGTTCTCCGTGTTAGGACTTGGATATATCTTTTTCGGGGGGGGACATAATTCTACCCATTACAGAGGTTAGCTTGTTTTATTTATTTTTTACCCCACCCCTTCTCCCTGGGATGTAAGCTTCCATGAGGCAGACCTGATCCTCTCCTTTCCCTGCGGCTAGCCCCACTGCCAGAACCGTGCTCTCTACCCAAAACGGTTGCTCAGAAACAGTTTGTTGAATTAATAAATATGTTTGAAATTCAGATTGAAATATTCAGATGGAAGGTCTGGCATTGACACATCCCCAGCCTCCCTCTTACTCCCACAGTTTGGGATGTGTGCCCTGGAAAACAGCGGCAACCTTGTAAAAGCCCTGGAAGAAATGGTCCACCTAGAGATTTTGGGAAAATTTCAACCAGAGCAGGAAATAGCTTTTATAGCAGTGGATCAGTGGAGGCATCATTATTAGCTGTTTGAGAGCAAGCATTAGTCTCAGAGATTTTATGTTTGAATATGACAAAATGTGTCTGTACCCAAAATAAATGAAACTCACAGAGAGATTTCACGTCTCCACTGGATCTGAATTAATGTGGGAAAGATGATACATTTTTTTTATATATATGTATCACATTCTCATTGACAGGAAGGATATCAGAAGTGTTACTATTAATGTAGTTTTATTTTTTTTTTTTTGATGTTTATTTTATTTTAGAGAGAGAGAGAGAGAGAGACAGACAGACAGACACAGAACCCGAGGCAGGCTCCAGGCTCTGAGCTGTCAGAGCAGAGCCTGACGCGGGGCTTGAACTCACAAGCCATGAGATCATGACCTGAGCCAAAGTTGGACACTTAACCGATTGAGCCACCCAGTGCCCCACTATTAATGTATTTTTAAAGGTATTGGGGGGGTGCCTGGGTGGCTCAGTCGGTTAAGCGTCCGACTTCGGCTCAGGTCATGATCTCACGGTCCGTGAGTTCGAGCCCCGCGTCCGGCTCTGTGCTGACAGCTCAGGGCCTGGAGCCTGCTTTGGATTCTGTGTCTCTCTCTCTCTCTCTGACCCTACCCCTTTCATGCTCTGTCTCTGTCTCAAAAATAAATAAACATTAAAAAAAATTAAAAAAAAAAATAAAGGTATTGGGCCCCACCCATGTTAACTTTGATTACCTGGCCTCTGTCTTCCCCCGTAAGATTCCTGGCCTTACACCTCAGAGTTACTAGTAAGTTCACTTTGCTGACCTGCCGGTCTCATCAACAAGCCTGATGTAGCTCAGAACAGAGAAACAGCTATGTAATTGGTCACAGTTCTCAGCCAACAGAACCTCAAGTTCAATAACATTTACAGTACCTCGAGCCCTTGTGAGGACATTTGACTGAAACAAACAAACAAACAACCTTTTTTCCTGGGCTTTTTGGGTGAATTTACCTGAAACTATGTAAGTCAGCAGGACCTAGAGTTTTTGGAACAGAGACCTGGTTTAGAACCTTTACTATCCTTTACTAGCTGTTGTGACTTTGGGCAAGACATTCAACCACTCTGACCCTTGGTCTCTTCATCTATAGAATGGGGACTGTGCTCTGCTTTTTAGATTAAGCCAGGGCTTAAATGAGGTACAACAGGCAATGTTACTATGCCTCTGTTTACAAAGGGATCAAGTGATTTTGGGGTGGATTGGGGGAAGGGCAGTGTGTGAGGTGGGGATATTACTGTTTTGAATGTCTTTGGGCATTGATTCGTTAAAATTATGCAAGTTGGGCTGGCATCCCAGAAGTTTTCTGTTTGTTTTCGACCTATTTGGAACATACACGGAGCATGAAAGAAGGCAAGGGATAGATTTGGTAACTCCCTATTATCACCAAACGGTAACTACACCTTGACTTGTATGTCGTCTGGGTCAAAGGGGAGTAAAGCCATCTAATATATATTGGGGATAGACAGGGACTCTTTCTCCCCATACATTTCATACTCCTAGCAGATAATTAACCCAGGCATTCGTGGTACAAATGGGTCACTGAAGTGCGTGTTAAAACTTTTCTTAAAAATAAAAATAGTGTCGGGGCGCCTGGGTGGCGCAGTCGGTTAAGCGTCCGACTTCAGCCAGGTCACGATCTCGCGGTCCGTGAGTTCGAGCCCCGCGTCAGGCTCTGGGCTGATGGCTCAGAGCCTGGAGCCTGTTTCCGATTCTGTGTCTCCCTCTCTCTCTGTCCCTCCCCCGTTCATGCTCTGTCTGTCTCTGTCCCAAAAATAAAAATAAAAAAAAAATAAAAATAAAAATAGCGTCTGCGATTACTGCATGTTCCTGAGGCTGCATAGTGTGGTGTTGACCATGGTGCACATGCCAGCTCCTGCCTCATTGGCTATGTGTCCTGGGCCCAGTCACTTTACCCTCAGAGCCACAATGGGCTCCTCTGTCAAATGGAAATGATGCCAGCACCCAGCCCTTAGAGGGGTACTGGGAGGGTCCGCTGAGCTTGCCTTTGAGAAGCTTCTGGAACAGAATCTGACATCCAGTGATGGATGTCTGTTGTGCACGCTTCCCGCAGTGGTTAGTTTTGCTTACTGTTTATCCCGGTGGACGTTTTAGCTGCAAACAAGGTGGGCATTTGTCCAAACACATTTACTTGAAAACTCTGGACCTGGAACTGAGTTTGCAAGAGGCGGGTGTCTTGATCTTTGCCCTAAGTGCCGTTGGACAGCATTGCCAGTGAGTAGAAACAGGCCTTGGGAAAAACTTCGTTTCTTGGGGTATAGGGGCCAGGGCCTGTGCTGTGACAGATGCTTCTGTGGATGTGAGGAGTGAGGTTGATGTCCCCTCTGTGGATGACACCTGCTTTGCCATGTCACTGTACACAACACAGCACACGGAGTGCCACACTTCTCTTAGAACATGGAACCCTTTGGTCAAGAGTCCCGAAGAGTGTATTTTCTTTTCAATCGCTGTGGGCTCCTTTTGGGGCTAAAAGAAAATGTTTTCAATTAATTTTGGGTGCAGATGAACTTCCTGCGAACCATAGAAGCCAGAAACGTGTACTGTGGGCACTCCTGCCTTCCTAGTCAGTCACCTTTGCTTTGTCATCCCAGGGGGGGCGCGGCCACATTTTCCAGCGTGTCTGGGTGGGGTGGGGGTGGGGGGCTCTAGTTGTAGGGAATGTCCATGGGAGGTGATCCAGAGAGTTTGGGAGCACTGCGTTAGATGCAGCCAAAATGGCTTCTTTAATGAACACGTGCCCTCATGTAAATATTCATGTATTCATTGATCATATGCTCATTGAGTGCCCCTTTTGTTCAGCATCGTTCAAGGAGCAGGGATACTATGGTGAGCTAGGCTTGGTCCCTGCTTTTCCAGAGCTTAGAATCTAGGCCTCTGAGGGCTTCTGTTCACCTAACATGCCTCATTGGCTCAAAAAGGAAGGGGGGGGTGTCTTATATTTTCTGGCCTGGAAACTCTTTCTAGGAGAAATACCTCTCAAGTTGAGTGTTCCTTGGAATGTGCCTTTAGGAGATTCTTGGGTTGGGGGTGTGGTGCCTTCATCATGCGTACCACAACCATCCACAAATTTTAGTGCGCTCAGGGATGATGAGACAGTGTCAGTAGGGTCAAGGTCATGTCTTAGAAAATAGGTGCCTCCCTTCTCATTCCAATCCACTGACCTTCTTTTGGCTAGTATGTGCAAGAGACCCATCCAGGTGCCAGGGGACGGGGGGGGGGGGGGGGGGGGTACAGCAGTTGTAAGTAAGAAAATAATAATGGAAGTGACAGTAGCTAACATTTGTTAAGCATTTCACGTATGTCCAGCCTTAGGCTAAGTGCTTGTTCCCTTAAAATATAATGCCCAAGGTAGCTGCTCTTCACCACCTGTACACGTCACATGAATTGCTGTATGTAATTCTTATAATGACTATAAAGACTTTATTGTCCCTACTTGATAGATGAGAACACCGAGCACAGAGAAGTGACTCTCAGTTTCCTCATCTGTAAAATGGGGATATCAGTTTGCTGAAGGCACCCAGCCGGGCACTGGCAGAGCCAGGATTGGGTAGAGCCCCACAGCCCTTTACTTGAACCCAGAGGTTCTCAACTGAGGGTGATTTTGTCCCCAGGGGGACAGGTGGCAATGTGTGCAGACATTTTTGCTTGTCACTCGTTGAGATAGGATTACTCTCGGCGCGCAGTGGGTATGGCACAGATGCTGCTGAACATCCTACAATGCACAGGACGGTCCTCACAACAAAGAATTAACAGTCTCAAATGTCATTAGTGAGGAGGCTGAGAAACCCTGCGTTAGCCAACACATTACACAGGTTTTAGTTCCACTTGAGTCTCTCAATTTAGTGGGGAGATGTGGTAGGTGCACACACTAATTCTCTCTTTCTCTCTTTTTTAAATTTACTTCCAAGTTAGTTAACATAGTGTAACAATGATTTCAGGAACAGAATTTAGTGATTCATCACTTACATACAACACCCAGTGCTCATCCCAGAAGTGCCCTCCTTAATGCCCCTTGCCCATTTAGCCCATCGCCCCCCCAACCCCGCCCGCCCCGCAACCCTCAGTGTGTTCTCTGTATTTAAGAGTCTCTTGTGGTTTGTCTCCATCTCTGTTTTTATATTATTTTTGCTCTCCTTCTCTTATGTTCATCTGTTTTGTATCTTAAATTCCACATATTTGTCTTTCCCTGACTTATTTTGCTAAACATAATACACTCTAGTTCCATCCACATTGTTGCAAATTTCAAGATTTCATTCTTTTTGATTGCTGAGTAATTGTCCATTGTATACATATACCATATCTTCTTTATCCATTCATCCATCGATGGACATTTGGGCTTTTCCCATAATTTGGCTATTGTTGATAGTGCTGCTATAAACATTGGGATGCATGTGTCCCTTTGAAACAGCACACTTGTATCCCTGGGATGAATTCCTAGTAGTGTAATTGCTGGGTCATAGGGTAGTTGTATTTTTAATTTTTTGAGGAACCTCCACACTGTTTTCCAGAGCGGCTGCACCAGTTTGCATTCCCACCAGCACTGCAAGAGGTTCCTCTTTCTCCGCATCCTCACCAACATCTGTTGTTGCCTGAGTTGTTAATGTTAGCTATTCTGACAGGTGTGAGGTGGTATCTCATTGTGGTTTTGATTTCTATTTCCCAAAAGATGTTGAGCATCTTTTCATGTGTCTGTTGGGCATGTGGATGTCTTCTTTGTCTTCTTTGGGAAAGTGTCTATTCATGTCTTCTGCCCATGTCTTCACTGGATTCTTTGTTTTTTGGGTGTTGAGTTTGATAAGTTCTTTATAGATTTTGGATACTAACCCTTTATCTGATATGTCATTTGCAAATATCTTCTCCCATTCTGTTGGTTGCCTTTTAGTTTGGCTGATTGTTTCTTTTGCTGTGCAGAAGCTTTTTATTGTGATGAGGTTCCGATAGTTAATTTTTGCTTTTGTTTCCCTTGCCTCCAGAGACATAATCAAGTTAAGAAGTTGCTGCAGCCGAGGCCAAAGAGGTTGTTGCCTAGGTGGCCTGGGTGGCTCAGTTCGTTAAGCATCCGCCTTCGGCTCACGTCATGATCTCACCATTCAGAGTTCGAGCCCTGCATCAGGCTCTGTGCTCAGAGCCTGGAGCCTGGTTCAGATTCTGTGTCTCCCTCTCCGTCCGCCTCTTCCCTCTTCACACTCTGTTTCTCTCCCTCAAAAATAAATGAACATTAAAAAAAAGAAAGAGGGGGGCGCCTGGGTGGCGTAGTCGGTTAAGCGTCCGACTTCAGCCAGGTCACGATCTCGCGGTCCGTGAGTTCGAGCCCCGCGTCGGGCTCTGGGCTGATGGCTGGGAGACTGGAGCCTGTTTCCGATTCTGTGTCTCCCTCTCTCTCTGCCCCTCCCCCGTTCATGCTCTGTCTCTCTCTGTCCCAAAAATAAATAAAAAACGTTGAAAAAAAAAAAAATAAAAAAAAAAAAAAAAAAAAAAAGAAAGAGGTTTTTGCCTGCTTTCTCCTCAAGGATTTTGATGGCTTCCTGTCTTACATTTAGGTCTTTCATCCATTTTGAGTTTATTTTTGTGTCTGGTGTAAGAAAGTGGTCCAGGTTCATTCTTCTGCATGTCGCTGTCCAGTTTTCCCAGCATCATTTGCTGAAGAGACTGTCTTTATTCCATCGGATATCCTTTCCTGCTTGGTCAAAGATTAGTTGACCATACGATTGTGGGTCCATTTCTGGGTTCTCTATTCTGTTCCATTGATCTGAGTGTCTGTTTTTGTGCCAGTACCATACTGTCTTGATGATTACAGCTTTGTAGTATAGCTTGAAGTCCGGGATTGTGATGCCTCCTGCTTTGGTTTTCTTTTTCAAGATTGCTTTGGCTATTTGGGGTCTTTTCTGGTTCCAAACAAATTTTAGGATTGTTTGTTCTAGCTCTGTGAAGAATGCTGGTGTTATTTTGGTAGGGATTGCATTAAATATGTAAATTGCTTTGGGTAGTATTGACATTGTAACAATATTTGTTCTTCCAATCTATGAGCATGGAATGTTTTTCCATTTTTTTGTGTTTTCTTCAATTTCTTTCATAAGCTTTCTATAGTTTACAGTGTATAAATTTTTCACCTCTTTGGTTAGGTTTATTCCTAGGTATTTTATGGTTTTTGGTACAATTGTAAATGGGATAGATTCCTTGATTTCTCTTTCTATTGCTTCATTATTGGTGTATAGAAATGCAACCATTTTCTGTACATTGATTTTATATGCTACGACTTTGCTGAATTTGTGTATCAGTTCTAGCAGTTTTTTGGTGGAGTCTTTTGGGTTTTCCACATAGTATCATGTCATTTGTGAAGAGTAGAAGTTTGACTTCCTCCTTGCCTATTTGGCTGCCTTTTATTTCCTTTTGTTTGATTGCTGAGGCTAAACTTCCAATACTGTGTTTAATAACAGTGGTGAGAGTGGACATCCTTGTTGTGTTCCTGACCTCAGTGGGAAAGCTTTCAGTTTCTCTCCATTGAGGATGGTGTTAGCAGTGGGTCTTTTGTATATGGCTTTTATGATCTTGAGGTATGATTCTTCTATCCCTACTTTCTTGAGGGGTTTTATTGATGCCGTAATTACCTTAATTCCCAAACCAGACAGAGACCCCACTAAAAAGAATTTCAGGCCAATATCCATGATGAACCTGGATGTAAAAATTCTCAACAAGATAACTAGCAAATCAAATTCAACAGTATATTAAAAGAATTCTTCACCGTGATCAAGTGGGATTCATTCCTGGGCTGCAGGGATGGTTCAATATTCAGAAATCAGTCAATGTGATACATCACATCAATACAAGAAAGGGGAAGAACCATATGATCCTGTCAATAGATGCAGAAAAAGCATTTGACTAAATATAGCATCGTTTCTTAATAAAAACCCTCAAATAAGTGGGCATAGAAGGAACATAACATCATAAAAGCCATACATGAAAGGCACACTGCTAATATCATCCTCAATGGGAAAAAACTGAGAGCTTTCCCCCTGAGATGAGGAACACGACAGGGGTGTCCACTCTCATCACTGTTGTTTAACATAGTATTGGAAGTCTTAGCATCAGCAATCAGACAAGAAAAGGAAATGAAAGGCATCCAAATTGGCAAAAAAGAAGTCAAACTTTCACTTTTTGCAGATGACAAGATACTCTACGAAAGACTCCACCAAAAAACTACTAGAACTGATCTATGAATTCAGCAAAGTTGCAGGATATAAAAATCAATGTACAGAAATCAGTTACATTTCTATACACCAATAATGAAGCAACAGAAAGAGAAATCAAGGAATCAGTCTTGTTTACAATTATACCAAGAACCATAAAATACCTAGGAATAAGCCTAACCAAAGAGGTAAAAGATCTGTATGCTGAAAACTATAGAAAGCTTATGAAAGAAATTGAAGAAGACACAAAGAAATGGAAAAAAACATTCCATGCTCATAGATTGGAAGAACAAATATTGTTAAAAAGTCGATACTACCCAAAGCAATCTACACATTCAATGCAGTCCCAATAAAAATTGCACCAGCCTTCTTCACAGAGCTAGAACAAACAATCCTAAAATTTGTATGGAGCCACAAAAGAGCCTAAATAGCCAAAGTAATGTTGAAAAAGGAAACCAAAGCAGGAGGCATCACAATCCCAGATTTTAGCCTCCACCACAAAGCTGTGATCATCAAGACAGTATGGTATTGGCACAAAAACAGACACATAGACCAATGGAATAGAATAGAGAACCCAGAATTGGACCCACAAATGTGTGGCCAACTCATCTTTGACAAAGCAAGAAAGAGTATCCAATGGAAAAAAGACAATCTCTTCAGCAAATGGTGCTGGGAAAAGTGGACAGCAACATGCAAAAGAATGAACCTGCACCATTTTTTTACACCAAACACAAAAATAATCTCAAAATGGATGAAAGACCTAAATGTGAGTCAGGAAACCATCAAAACTCTAGAGGAGAAAACAGGCAACAACCTCTTTGACCTCAGGTACAGCAACTTCTTATTTGATATGTGTCCGAAGGCAAGGGAAACAAAAGCAAAAATGAACTATTGGGAACTCATCACAATCAAAAGCTTCTGCACAGCGAAGGAAGCAATCATCAAAACTGAAAGGCACTGATGGAATGGTAGAAGATATTTGCAAATGACTTATCAAATAAAGGTTAGTATTCAAATTCTATAAAGAATTTACCAAACTCAACATCCAAAAAACAAATAATCCAGTGAAGAAATGGGCAGAAGACATGAATAGACACTTTTCCAAAGAAGACATCCAGATGGCCAACAGACTCATGAAAAGATGCTCAACACCACTCATCATCAGAGAAATACAAATCAAAATCACAATGAGATACCACCTTACACTGGTCAGAGTGGCTAAAATTAACAACTCAGGCAACAACAGATGTTGACGATGCAGCGAAAGAGAAGCCCTTTTACGCTGCTGGTGGGAATGCAAACTGGTGCAGCCACTCTGGAAAACAGTGTGGAGGTTCCTCAAAACATTAAAAATAGAACTACCTATGACCGAGCAATTGCACTATTAGGAATTTATCCAAAGGATACAGCAGTGCTGATTGGTAGAGGCACATGTACTCCAATGTTTATAGCAGCACTATCAACAATAGCCAAATTATGGAAAGAGCCCAAATGTCCATCAAGTGATGAATGGATAAAAAAGATGTGGTATATGTCTACAATGCGATACTACTTGGCAATGAGAAAGAATGAAATCTTGCCATTTGTCACAACGTGGATGGAACTGGAGGGTATTATGCTAAGTGAAATAAGTCAGAGAAAGATACTATATGTTTTCACTCATATATAGAGTTTGAGAAACTTAACAGAAAACCATGGGAGAAGGGGAGAGGGAAAAGTAGTTCTAAACAGAGAGGGAGGAAAAACATAAGAAACTCTTAAATACAGAGAACAAGTGAGGGTTCATGGGGGGAGGAGGAAGGGGAAATGGGTGATGGGCATTGAGGAGGGCACTTTTGGGATGAGCCCTGGGTGTTGTATGTAAGTGATGAATCATGGGAATCTACTCCCGAAGCCAAGAGCACACTTGACGATATGTTAGCTAACTTGATGATATATGAGGTTTAAAAAAAAAAAAGAAGCAGCACAGGAAAAAAAAAAAGAAATGATGCTATATTTTGCCAAAAATACTCTTGCTTTCTCTTGCATCTATTGAGAGGATCATGTGTTTCTTGTCCTGTCTTTTGTTGATGTGATGTATCACATTGATGAATTTGCAGATATTGAAGCAGTGCTGCATCCCAGGAATAAATCCTGCTTGATCATGATGAATAATTCTTTTAATGCATTGTTGGATACAGTTGGCTCGTATCTTGTTGATAATTTTTACATCCATGTTCATCAGGCAAATCGGTCTGTCGTTCTCCTTTTTAGTGGGGTCTTTGTCAAGTTTTGGAATCAAGGTAGATGCTGGCCTCGTAGAAGGAGTTTGGAAGTTTTCCTTCCATTTCTATTATTTGGACCAGCTTCAGAAAAATAGGTGTTAAGTCTTCCTTAAATGTTTGGTAGAGTTCCCCTGGAAAGCCCTCTGGCCCCTGGCCTCTTGTTTGTTGGGAGCACACTAATTGTAATGCAAGCCAGAAGACTTCTGTGGGAGCTGTAAATCGCCTTTACAGCCCACAGTCAGGCCTTTTTATTTCTTTATAAACTCTCTCCTGCTACAGCCACCTCACTACCAGCCCCCCTCAGGGCCATTTCCCAGACGAGGGAAGCTACTCCAACCAGTCCCCATCTTGACCCACGGTGCCTCCGGGTGACCTCAGGAGAAATTCCAGCCTACTGAGACCCCACAGTTCTTCCCCATCCGGCCCTCACTGCCCCAGCTCCAGCCTCAGCCCCCTCCCCTGCCACTGCATACCCCTGCACCCAACCCTTGCTCCTAAGCAGTCCCAGCTCCCTATTGCGATCCTGCACTGCCACAGCCCACGACCTTTGGTGCAGGCTGCTCTGTCTGTCTGGGGCTCTCCTTCTTCCTCTTTTGCTTTGCAGACTCCTCCCCCTGTAAGATGTGGCTCAAAAGTCCCCTCCTCCTTGATGCCTTCTTGGGTTTTCCGAGAGAGAGGATCGCAAGGCTTTTGCGCTTTTAGTTGCTTGGACATAGTCCTGGGAATCATAATTACAACTTTCTGACTTGTAAGTCTCCCTGTCCATCTATCTGTCTGTTCCTTGACCTGTGGCTTGTAAGCCCGACTACAGAATGTCCTGGAGGGTTTGTTTAAAAAATAAAAGAAGAAGAAGGGGAAGAGGAAGAAGGAAAAATAAAGCTACCCGTTGTAGCCTTGCCTGTCTCCTTCACATTACTTTATGTTGTTTCTGTGCAGAGCACTTCTGTCATTTGACATGTTCCTTGTTTGTTTGGATAATTACCAGGGAAACAGTATCGGGTGGTTAATAGCTTAGATTTTTTGGTCCTGGGTTAGGATTTCAGCCCACTTGGCCTTCACAAGAGACATGATTTGGTCAAGTTACTGATTGCACCAACTCTCGGTTTCCTCATCTGTGAAATGGAGATAACCACACCTATAGCATAAGGCGGTTGTAAGGATTAAGTCAGCGTGGGGTGTGGGGTGTTTAGAAGAGTTCTGCTGTACACAGGGGTTATTACTTATCGTCTGTTTCTCCCACCAAAATATAAGCTCCTTGAGGGCAGACACTGTGACCGCTTTTGTCCCTGCTGTCCACCCAACCCCTGGAGCAATGCCTGGCATACAGTAGGAGCTCAGTCAGTATTTGCTGAATGAATGCATAGGTGGGTAGTTGGATCAATGGTGGACAGATTTCTCGGCTTGACTGTGAGGCCTTTGAATGCAGGGGACTGTGACATCCACCTCTTTCTGCCGAGCACCTGGCATGGGCCTGGCCCAGAGTAGGCGCTCAGGTGATGTTTGTTGAATGACTGTGTGACTCCACGAGCAAGCATTGGAAAGAAGTCCCCTGGGGATTTGATGGAAGATACAATGGCTGGGGACAGATCTGAAAGAATTCTTGATGGACGTGATGTTTCCAAGAGAGGCCATACAGAGTCTGTATATGCAGGAACAGAGAGGACATTCTAAGCAAAGGCTTCGTTTGAGCAAAGGTTGGAAGGCATGGGGATGTGGGGTATAGTGTGAGATAGGGAATGTAGCCTGGTTCAGCTGTAGCCAAGGGGCGGGGGCGCTGCGGCTGGGAGCATCATGGTTCAGTGCCCAGCTCTCCGCTTGGTCAGCCCTGGATTTCCGCCCCAGCTTGGTGCCTGGAGGGAAGCGATCATGTCTCTGAACCTCACTGTCCTCACCCTGTAGGCTTATCTTGCAGATTAAATACAGTGTAAATAACAGGCCTGGCACATTGTAAAAATTTCCTCATGGAATCTATATCGAGTAGCTGTCATGTGGGGGGCAGGTGCCGTCCGTGTTTCAGGGAGGCGTGCAGCCCCCAGTGTAGAGCTCTGTAAACCTTTTCTATCACTATTGATGTTACTCGAAAAGCCCAGAAGTGGTGGTTTGAGGATTTATCACTGGGGACTTTGAGTGCCAGGCTAAGGCAAAGCATTGGAACGTGGCTTTGTGGACTTTCAGGGCTTTTGTGCATGGGCTTGAGCTGGCCTGAAGTCTGTGGGCACAGAATGTGGGGGAGAGGATGGTGTGGAGCTGGCTTGGACCCGTCTGGGCCACCTCTTGCCTGCAGCGTGGCAGGGCTGAGCGACCTAACAGCGACACCCCGGCTTCCAGCGTTGGTCCTGCTGTCCCTGCCAGAGCTAGAGAAGTCAGGGTCCTGTCCCAAGGGCGGACGGTGAACTCTCGCCTGGACCCTCTGAATTCGCATCCTAAGGGGAAACGCAGTGGACAAAGCAGACACCTGCGAGAGGAGAAGCCGGGGAGGAAGCTATCGTCAGAAACGCATTTATTGAGAGCCTGAATGCAGGAAGGAGTCGTCCGGCACGTCCTGCATGCAAGCCCCACGCCGGGCCTTGGCTGGGAGGTGATGGCTCGAGCAAATGCGATGCTCGCCCTCATGGAGCTTCCCCTGTGATGGAGCGGACAGAGAGAAGACGTGCACCGAACATCCAGAGTTAGCGATGAACCTGAGTGCTCTGAGAGAAACCGAGATAAAGAACAAGACCCAGCTTGGCTGGAGTTGGGCTCCCCAGAAGCAGACACCGAGACGGGGTCCTCGTGTCAGTGATGTACTGAGGGATGCTCTCAGGAGAAAGGACAGTGGGGGAAGCCAGCGAGGACAGGGGAGGAGCTGAGTGACAATGCAGTTCCAGGAGAAACTGGCTTTGACCTGCTTCCACGGGAGCTCTGGAGCGTGGACCGCATCACAGACACTGTCCTACCCAGAAGCAAGGGGGCTGTGGCCCCCCAGGGAGGGCATTACCTGCCAGCATTTCCAGGTGCAGCAGCCTGCTTTGGCCACGGCTCCTTCTCCGGAGGAGGGTGCGGGTGTGAGCCACGAGCGGCCAGTACCCGCCGGGGCCTGGTGTTGGGGATCTGGGGGGGTGCACAGTAGTATCTGCTTCCTCGTGGTCAGAGAAGGGCCCCAAGAAGGTGGCATTGAAGCTGAGATTTGAGGTGGTCAGGAGGGGTGGGGAAGGCAGAGCTCAGCATTCCCAGCAGAGGGAACAGCACTGCATTCATCACGATGAAGGCATGAGCTCGTGTGGCTGGAATTTTCTGAACCAAGAGGAGAGGCCCACTCTGAGGTTCGAAGATTGCCAGGGCTGGGGAAGCCACCAGCGAGGACTCTGGATTTTATGCTTACAGCAGCAGGAAGCCTTTGGAGGGGTTTTAGGTGAGCACTTGCTAAAACCTCATTTATGTTTCAGCATCATCCTGGCTGTTGTGTAGAAAATGGATTAAGGTAGGGCGACGATGGAAACCCACCATGCTAAAACCTTTATAGGCATGCATGCAACCCCCACAATTGATCCCATTTTACAGGGCGGGTAACTGAGCCCAAGGGAGGGTAGCAAGCACACGGCCCAAAGACACACAGCTAGCAGGTTGGCAGAGCTGGGATTCGATCCCAGGTGGTGTCGATGCCGTCCGGGGCGGCCCGGGGAGGAGGCCACATGACAATGGATTAAGGAGTGAGGGGCAGTGAGGCTTGCTCTCCCGAGTCAGCCTTGGCAGTGGGGCTCTCCTCCCACGGGTGCGGGCCTGACGGGAACGCAGGTGCCCATGCGTGCCACACGCACGCAGGTGGGTGCAGGGGAGGCACGGCCTGACGTGGACAGCAGACTGGTGTGGGCTGTCGCAGGGCCACACGTGCCTTTGGGGGGAGTGGAAGAGCCTGGTGGGGTTTTCCGCAAGCTTCGAGGAGTAGTACCGCATAAGAGCTAACACTTATTGAGGGCCTGCTATGCGCATGGTGCACACTGTGCTTAATCTTCCTGATAATCCCAGCCTAAAGAACACATTCCCAGTATTATCCTTATGTTGCACATGGGGAGACTGAGGCCCAGGTTAAGTCCCTTGACGAAGTGAGTCTATTATAGCGCTAAGAGGGAACCTTGTACCGGCAGGCTCAAAGCTCGCACCCCTAACCTCTTTGGTGCTGTTGCCTTCATCAAAACATTCTTGTTAAAGGGTAAACACCTTGCTGGGAGGGGCTGACGCGTGGGATTTGGAGTCAGGGAGACCTGGGTATCAGTCCCTGCCCGGTGACTTTGGGTCCTTCCCACCCCACAGGGCTCCATTTCTTCATCTGCGAAGTGGGAATATGGAGAAAAGTGACTTTGTGAAGGTTGATGTGAGAAGCAGCCCGTGAGTGGCAATTCATTCATTTTTTCATTCATGCGGTGGTAGGTGTTGATCGAGTACCTGCTATGTGCCAGGGGGTATGTTAGTTGCTGGGAACATAGTCATGAACTACACTAAAGGCCATGATCTCACGGTGCTTAAATCCCCTGGAGGAAGATGGGTAGCAAATGAGTAAATAAACAAGGAGATGATTCCGGGTGGTAATAGGTATACAAAGAAAAATAACACAGAGTAATGAGAGAGAGAAAGCATGTTGGCCAAGGGCCTTGCAAGCTGTTATCTGTGGAGCGAATGGCATGGTTATCATGATGCTCTGGCTTCTGCCCCAAACATTAGGGCCCAGAAATTTCAGCCCAAAGATGTTGCACCGTGGGGAATCCAGTCAAAAGATGGGGATTTGGGAGAAGACTCCCTGCCCTTCCATTGGTTATATTATCCTTAGCATGAAGAAACGGAGACTCAGAGGAGTTGAGTGATCTTCCTGAAGTCACGGAGGTACCCGCTAATGAGGCCAGGTTTTGAACCTGGACCATTGGATTCTGGGACCTGTCACTTTCACCGGTAGGCTACTGGAGCGAGCAGACACTTCTGGTTCAAGTGCACACATCAACCCTGGGAAGAACAATACACAGAGCTATTCATAACTGTTGCATGAATTTCAGAGTACGAAGGGCACTTTAGCGATCATTTAGGGGTGTGGAACGTGAATATCAGAGAGGAGGTGTCCCTGTCCAAGGTCATACAGCTAGGCAGCCAGGGAGCTAAGTTAGGAGCCCGAGGACAGATGTCTCCAAAGGGTATGACACTGTCTCCAGCACGAGGCTCATTTCAGGTGGTGCTTGTCAGCTGATCGCCCTGGTGGAGTCAGCCACGCCGGCTATCCACAGCAGCCGGTCTTTAGGGGCACGGACATTTTTATGCCCTTTATTCAGGCAAAACTCCTTCCAGCGTTTGAGAAACTTTGCATCTGGGGACACGCTTCACGGAGCCCCGGGCGGCTGAGTCGGCTCTCGCTGGGTGACGATGACTCACTTTTATTGCCCCGTCACTTCCAAGCCTGTGCCGCAGATAACCTTGCGGGGGGCTGCAGCTGTCCTGGAAGGTAGCCACTCCTGCCACTCTCCCTCGCCCCGTCTGTGGCGAAGGTGGCGTCCAGTCTTCCCATCCTGTGCCCTCCTCAACCCTCCTCTACCCACCCCTCTCCTCTGGCGTCTGCAATCTGTCCTCCTGGGAAGGAAACTTGCCACCATTTGGGTGCGGGATGAGTAATTGGTACTTAGGAAGAAAATAAGGATGCCAAACATCTCCACACATGTCTTAGTTACGCTTATATTTTTTCAGACCCTGATTTCACGTGGCCCCAAGCGTTCCGACTTGGGTTCTCAAGCGCTGTTTTCCATGCTCCTCCCTAGGTTGGATTTGGCTGGGGACAGGAGTGACTCCAAGTGAGCCCCTTGGCTTTGAGGCACCAGATGATGAAGCTTAGCAGAGAGAAGAAAAGGTGACCCCCGTGGGTGGCGATGTGGTGACCCAGATACTGGTAGGCAGCCTTGATTACAGCCCTCCTCTGGGCATCTCCTTTGTCGGAGCTATGTTCATTGGGATCTGGTTCCCAGGATGCAGTCGTCGTCACCTGTGGTCACGTATTCACTCAACAAACAGTTAACGAGCATGCTGCTCATTGCTGGGGATGCTGCAGTGAGCAGGACACAGAAGGTGCCAGTATCATGGAGCTTAAGGTGTGGCTGGAAATAATCCTTAAATGATAATACTGGATATTACTGCATTACACCCTGGCAAGAGTGTAATGCACCCTAAGAAGAGTGGGGGCGCATTAAAAGGGGGACCTGACTCAAGCTGGGGGAGTCGTTAGGGAGTGTGTCTCCTTCCCAACTCACTGCCTAGCTGCGGACCGTTCTGGGTGGTTCTGTGACCCTGAGTCCTTTCCACATGCAACCAAGGCAGATGGAGGTGAGCCCACAGAGTGAGGGCGGCTATGGTGACTTAACCAGGCGCCCTTGCTCCCCAGCAGTTACTTGCTGTGAGTTAGCCTGGTAAGTGGGCACACCTTCCCTGGGCAAGGTCTTGTAACCCTGCTTGGGATGTGCTTGTCCTCAAAGTAGAATGTGAGATGTTCTCTCTGTCCCAGTTACAAACTGTTGACTAATGGCACTGAAGTTATCTGTGTCTTTCTCTCCCTTTCTTTCTTTCTTTCTTTCTTTCTTTCTTTCTTTCTCCACCCACCCACCCACCCACCCACCTATTTTATCTTTCTGCCTATCCCCTACACCTACTTTTTTTTTTTTTTTTTTTTTAACAAAACAAATCTGAATGCTGGTAGACTGAGGCCAGGGTTATACAGGCTGGCAGTATTGACATCTTGGGCCAGATAATTCTTTGTCATCTAGAGGGGCTGTTCTGTGCATCCTAGGGTATTAACAGCACTTCTGGCCTCGACCCACTGGATGCTGTTAACACCTCCTTCCCAAGCTGTGGCAACCAAAGGATGTTTCCATACATTCCCAAGTGCCCTCTGGGAGGCACAGTTGTCCCAGGTTGAGAACCCCTGCTGTGGGCCATTAAAGCTCCCATCGTCACCCCTGACTACCGGCCTCACACTTGACCTGCTTTCCCTGTGAAGTTACCAGCATGGCCCCAGCTGTAGTTGCAAACCCTTGAAGACCCTGAGGGTCCCAACTGGTGTCATCTTCCGCTGGGCTGGGGACAGAGCAAAGCCTGTATCTGGGGAGCTGAGCTCCCTATTCCTGTGCACGTACTGCCATGTCCCCTGGGAACATCCCCCAGGATTTATGCACCTCTGAGACTCTTCCAGCTGCCGTCTCCCCAACCCCAACCCCAACCCCAGGGGGTTTGTCATTTCCCCTAACTTCCAGGTACAGTTCTTCACACACTGGTATGGCTTTGAGGATTTCTCCAGCCCTTCAGGGAGTTTATGGGACCACGTGGTGTTCCCAATAGGAAATTAATTGTTCTTTTAGAATTACAGAGTCACAGAGCTTAGTGGCACTTAGGGAAGAAACCAGTATTACATGCCGGTGGGGGATATTTCTACTTGGGGTCTCAGCCAGGCCTTATCTGAATTCCTTCCAGTCCCTTGGAAACCGTCCAGACTCTGTCTCTCCCCCTTCTCCCTGACCTCCCTTCTTGCCTCTCTTTCAACACACAGTTATTTATCAAACAGGACCACCACCTGCCAGTGTTTGCTGTAAGCACTGGGGTGCAGAGGTACCCTCGCGTTCATGTTGCTTAAGGTCTACTGGGTATCCTCTTATTTTCTTGATTCTACAATGCTTTTGATTATGAGATGCACCACGAGTTGAAGAGTGGCCCCTGGTGGTAAAAGGAAAGGAAAAAACAGAGAAAAGGAGACAGTCTCTATTAAACATGAATACTTGGGGTAAGAAGTTTCAGAAACACGAAACTATATAAGCCTCAGTTTTGGAGGGCCTGAAAAATACATCCCGTAGCCGCAGCTATGCGATGTGCTTAGTAACAGCCTTCCTAGAACCCAGTAGATGGGGCTTCATGAAAGCAGGTGTTTTTAGTTCGCTAGGGCTACCCTTCCGAAGGATGACAACAGAGGTGTGTTCTCTCATGTGTGTTTCTGGAGGCTGGAAGTCTTGAGATGAAGGCGTCTGCAGAGCTCCCTCTGAAACCTGTAGCGATCCTTTCCCGACTTCCCAGTGTCTGGTGGTGGCTGGCGATCTTTCCCTTTCCTTGGTTTGCAGCTGTATCCCTTCAGTCTCTGCCTTTGTCGTCACATGGCCTTCTCCCACTGTGTTCCTGTGGCCCAATTTCCCTCTTCTTCTGGGGACACCAGTCCTATGGGTTTAGGGGGCCCATCCTACTCCAATCAGACTGAATAGTAACTAATTGTGTTTTCAGTGACCCTATTTCCTAATAAGGTCACAGTCAGAAGGTACTGGGGGGTTAGGGCTTCAATATATTTCTTCTGGGGAAACACAGTTCAGTCTCCGTAACGGTAGGTATCTATTGTACTCTGTTCTCGTTTCTGTTTGTGATGGTGTCTCTCTGTTTCTTTCTGAATCTCCTCCCACACTGCTGCTCCTTTCCATCTCTCCTTGCATGAATGTAATACAGACCCGAAATATCTTTGTATTTGCTATTTTGTGAAATGCAGTTTTATTTTAAACCAAGAAGCCCATTGTACTATTTTTCTATGGCCGCTGTGACAAAGTAGCACAGATTTAGCAGCTTAAAACAACACTAATTTATGACATGACAGTTCTGGTCAGAAGTCCAAAGTGAGGCTTATGGAGGCTAAAGTCAAGGGGTCAGCTGGGCTGTATTCTTTCTGGAGGCTCCAGGGAGAATCTGTCTCCTGGTCTTTCCTGGCTTCTGGAGCCTTCCTGCATGCGTTTCCCCAGCTCCTGGCCCCTCCTCAACCTTCACAGTCCATCACTCCAACCTCTGCTTCCTTCATCATCTTTTTTTTCTTCCCGCCTTCCTCTTATAAGGACCCTTGCTTTACGCTGGATCCACCTGTATAATCCAGGATAATCTCACCATCTCATGATTGTTCCTTAACTACTTTTGCTAAATCCCTTTGCCATTTAAGGTATCTTATTTACAGGTTCTGGGCACTAAGATGTGAACATCTTGGGCCAAGGACATTATTCTGTCATCATGGTGGGGCCACACCCATGGTGAATTGCTTTTACACGTGTTCAAAAGATCTCTCTCTAGAGAGGATGTCCCCTCATACAAAAGCTGGCAATAGAATAGGAATAAATACCAATCTAGGGGTTGGGATACCTACCTATAACTGTTTAAGGGGGCTATAGATTTTGAACCAAAAATCAGGTCAATAAGGTCAAATAATAGAACATTGTATTCCAAGCAGGGAGCTCCTCAGATGTCTGGGCCATCTGGTCACCGTTGATTCCACATCTAACCAAATCTTGTCATTTCTTCCTCTAGACGTTTTCCAACTTTCCCACTTCCTTCTGTCCCCATGGCTGCCAACCTTTCTAAGCCAGTTTCGTGCCTCCCCTGGATGGCTCCAGTGGCCCCCTAACTTGTCTGTGCAGCTACCCAGAAGCCCAGGGGATCTTTCTTGAATGCAAAACTGGTCACGTTAGCCTCCAGCTGGCAGACTGCAGTAAGGCTTCAGTGCTTTCAGACTAATGTTCCAAGGCATAAGCATGGTCCCTACGGTCCTATGTGGTCTGGCTGCTAACCTAAGTCTTCTCTACTGCCCCTGGTCCTACCAGCGGATGCTTCAGCTGGCCCCTGTCTCCAGCCCCTCTCTCCTTCCCCAACACTTGCCCTTCCAGAGACCATCAGGCTAAATCCTTCCCCATCAAGGATGCCCGCCCCCCCCCCCGCCCGGGACGACCAGAGACGTTCTCCCTATTGCAGCACAGACCCACCTTTGCTGTTATTACTCTTTTCAATCTATCCACTCAGCACACTTTAAGCTCCATGGGAGCCGGGCTTGTCATTAGTGCCTGACACGTTGAGACCCTCAACACATAGTCATTGAATTCTAGACAGATGAGTTCTGATTTCAGCTGACTCTGTGACTTAGAGCAAGTTTTATTCAACCTCTAGGCGCTTTAGCTGCCTCATCTAGAAAAGTGGGTGGTAGAGGTATCTTACATTCATCACAGGTATTTCCAGTTTTCTCTTTCCCTTATCACCCATCTGTCTATCTATCCATCTATCTCATCTATCATCTATCTATGGATCCATCCATCTATATAGCCTGCCTATCTACCTACCACTTACCTATCTCTATCTTATCAATCTCCATCCATCCATCCATCCATCCATCCATCCATCCATCCATCGTTGAGAAACACAGGTGAATGGACTGTTTGAGAGGCAGCTTTAGAAGGAAGAGTTCAGAAGCCAAGGAGGCCTGGCTTTGAATCATGATTCTGTGATTTTATTTGGTGTGACCTTGGACCAGTAACTTAACCTGTCTGAGCCTCACTTTACTTATCTCTAAAACTGGGGACACTAACACTGGCAGCAGAGTTAAGCGGAACTGTGTATGTAAAGCATGGAGCCGGGACAGAGCGGCTGCTTTAAAAATGGTAGCAATTAGTATCGCCGTTATTAAAAACATTTGACATGAGAGCGTCCGCTGCAAATCCTTCTCCTCTGTCAGAGGCCTGTAGTTGGGCAGAGCAATGTGGTTGACTTCCTATCGCCCCAAACCCCATCTCTCCATCAGGTCCCTATTCCTCAGCACTCGTTCTGCTCCGGAAACTTGGCAGGGAGCGCGTGCAGTTATTTTCAGAGGAATGAGTGGGTAAAATCGGCAGCATTTCCCCCGGAGTGTCTGTGCCTGGGGAGTATGAGTTTCTGGCGCATCTGCTTTGTGTACAAAAGCCTTGTCCTCCCCCAACACCACCCCCTGCCTTAGAGGCTGAGCAAGGGGGGCGCCCAGGCTACTTCCTGCGCTCCCATTCCCTGCTGGGGGCGGGTTTGCTGACCAGCCTGTAAGAGCTGGCGGGGGGTAGGGGGGTGGGGTGGGGGGAGAGACGGGCTTCTGGAAGAGCAGAGGAAAGAGGTCAGCGCTAGACGGTCAGAGGCTTTGGAGGGACTTGACAGCAGAGTTCAGGGGCTTCTAACTCAACCTGCAGCCCAGCCTGAGAGGATGATGAAGGATAGTGACAATGACAGCAGCTAATGGGTTGGTGGCATCCACTCCCCACTGTCTCAGCTCAGAATACCCAGTTGAGATCACTTTAACCCACCAGATGTGCGTGCATGCGTGTGTGTGTGTGTGTGTGTGTGTGTGTGTGTGTCTTTCTCACTGACCTTGTAGGTGTCCGGTTATCTGGACGTTACCTTGGTCTCATGGCTGTCAAGGGGTGGGGAGGGGTGTGCTCTTGAGCTATCTACATGTGGCAGGAATGAAGACCTTGGTCCTGGGCGGATGCCTCCCTTGCCCTAGAGGATGACCTGAAGAGGGGCAGGCCGCAGGAGAGAGGGTCCCGCTCGGCTGGCATTTCCTGGGGATTGGCCCCACTCAGAACCACTCTTGGTTCAGGGCCCCTGGTGTCGGGTCCCTCCCCCACCCCTCTCCGGCCTCTCCTTCCTGCCCCTTTGCATGCTCCGAACCCCAGTCCTGCCTGCCCTCTTGTCTCTCACGGTAGCCTTTGTGGCCGAGCAAGATGATCCTCTCTGACCATTAACAGTGGAGCTCACATAATATTGGCCGTAAAAAGGTCATTCTTGTTTCTGTAAGGGCGGGGAGGGCTCAGTCTTCACAAAACATAAGTTGTCTGATTTCCACTTCCTGTACTTGAGAGCCGTGTTTTCAGGATGAAACAAACAGGTTGAATCACCGTGTTAGCCTTGATTCTATTAACTTATTTCACAGGAGAGACACCCAAGGCTCAGAGAGGGAAATAACTTGCCTAAGTTTGGCGCTTGGGTAGTACACAGGCAGATCAGGGTTTGAATGTCGGCAGTGCGATAGCCACTGTGCTTTCCTGCCTCTTTCGTGGCCTTGGGCAAATCAGCCTCTCTTTGCCCCGCTGTTCCGTGGAGATAACACGCATCCTGCAGGGAGGTAGTAGGATCACAGCTGTAGTGAGAACAGTGATGCTGATGGCGGATCCTGACGTATTGCTTCCCATTGGCCCCCTCGTAAGCATCTTTCACGTGTTGACACAACAGTCCTCTGCTGGGTGCGCCGATTGCCGGGTTAAAGTTGGTGACTGTGCGCAAAGCGATTGTAACAGTGCCTGAGACTCAGTGGGCTACAAATGGCGGGCCTCCTGCTTCTCACTGTTACGAACAGAGACGTGCCGTGAAGCTGGCCTTAGGTCTGCGAAGCCTCATGGAAGCACTGCCTTAATCAACCCCGGCTCCCATGTTTTGGAAGCTCTTCTAGCATATTCTCTCCAGTTTGGCTGTTGCATCCTCTTGGCACCTTCCAGAATATAGGCATTCCCAGACAGCAGAGAAATCATTTTTCTCTTCAAAGAATTCCGCTCTCCCCCTTGGCCACCATTTCCCTCCCCGCATCGGGGAACAGAGCCTCTGAGGGCAGCGTGGATCTGGGGCGGGCCGAAGGATCACCGCTTCCCATGTGGAAGGACCCCAGTGCTTCCCAGAAAGAACTGACCACCCCCTGGGAGAGAGGGAGCAGCCCGAGGGGTCTGGCCACCCGCCTGGGCTCCCACAGCCCCGGGCACGTGAGCAACATGCCTCTCTCCCTCCGCTGCTGCTGTCACCACTCCCGAAGCACAGGCCCCCTTCTCCAGGGGACAAATCTGGCGCTGGGGAGGCAGCATCCCACTGGTCTCCCAGCACCAGCTGGCGCACTGGGACCAGCCTCAAAACCCAGTTCTTGTTTCCTCGGGATTGGGTGGGAGGGAGTCCAGGCCTCCAAGGCGATGGGCGTGGTAATAGTGATTTCGACAAGGACAACAACAGTGACAGAAGCAGCTGCCATTTAATGAGTGTCAGACTCTTCCTCAGGCACTTTACAGTCATGGTCAGATTTAACCCTTAAAGCGCCCTGTGAGGTGAGCATCCTTCCCCCATTGTACAGATGGGAAAATAGAAGCTCAGACGGCTTGACAGATGGTGTGCCCAAGATCACATGGCCCGAGTGAGGACTCCAACCCAGGTTTAGGTGATGACAGCCCGGGGTTCTCACCGTTAAACGACAGGGGATTCAAGGGTGCCCCCCACTGTGTAGCAGATGCTAAGAGCATGGGCTGGGCTCCGTGTCAGGCCGCCTGGGTCTGAAGCAAGCCTCTCCCACTTTCCGGCTGTGTGACCGTGGGCGGATTGCATCACTGAGCCTCAGCTCCCTCACTGGAGGATGGGGACAGTGAAGACAACCATGCCTCACTCATACAGTGCCATCGTGAGGATCACGTGAGATGGTGCTTCCGATGCCCCATGTCTTGGGACCTAACTGGGTTTCTCAACCTTGTCGCCATTGACATTTGGGGCTGGACCCGTCTCCACCGGGGGCGTGCTGTCCTGTGTGCCCCAGCCACTAGGTGCCAGGAACACTGTCACTCCCAGTCGTGACAGCCAACAATGTCTTCATATGTTGACACATGTCCACTGTGGGGGGAGAAACTGCCCTCACTTGAGAAGCACTGGCACATAGTGAGTGCCTGTCACCTGGTAGGCACTTGATGACGATTATTCTGATTGGACGTGAAGCCATCTCAAAGTTGGTCTGCGGGAAGGTCCTTTGGGGAATTCCGTAATGTCTCTTGCAGCCAGGAGGGCAGCCTCTTGGGGAAATCTGCTCTCTGGCTAGGGTGGCTTGAAAACCATTCCAAAGAGCTGTGCTTTCTCCTTGGCAAGGAGCGATTGTTCCCAATTCCTTTTGGGAGGGTTGTTTTTATTTTATTTTATTTTATTTATTTTATTTTTACTTTTAATTTTAATTCCAGTGTAGTTAACATAGAGTGTTACATTAGTTTCAGGTGTACAATATAGTAATTCAACACTTCCACGTTTCACCCTGTGCTCATGTTGGCCAGTGTCCTCCTTAATCCCGATCGTCTATCCCCCCTGCTCTGCCCCTCTGATAACCATCAGTTTGTTCTCTTGAGTTGAGAGTCTGTTACTTTGCGTGTGTTTCTCTCTCATTTCCACCTGTCCCTCCACTCTGGGCTTGTTTGATATGCTTCTTAAATTCCACATATGAGTGAAATCCTAACGGTATTTTTCTTTCTCTGACTCATTTTACTTAGCATTATACCCTCTAGCTCCATCCAGGTCGGTTGCAAATGGCAAGATTTCATTCTTTTTTTATGGCTGTGTAGTATTCCATTGTATACACAGGCCACATTTTCTTTATCCGTTCATCAGTCACCGGACACTTGGGCTACGTCCATATCTTGGCTATTGTAAATAATGGAATACTTACCATATCTCATTGTACATGAGATATCAATGAGATAATACAATACCCATGAGTGCTATCTCATTGTAGTTTTCATTTGCATTTCCCTGATAAGTGATGATGAGCATCCTTTTTTTTTTAAAGTTCATTTTTATTTATTTTGAGAGAGACATGGAGAGTGAATGGGGGAGGGGGAGAGAGAGAGGGAAATAGAATCCCTAGCAGGCTCCACACTGCCAGCACAGAGCCTGATGTGGGGCTTGGACCCACCAACCATGAGATCATGACCTGAGCCGAAATCAGACGTTGGATGCTTAACCGACTGACCACTGAGGCGCCCCTGATGGACATCTGTTTATGTGTCTCTTGGCCCTCTGTATGTCTTCTTTGGAGAAACATGTGTTCATGTCTTCTGCCCATTTTTTGCTTGGATTATTTGTATTTTTGGATGTTGAGTTTTTTAAGTTCTTTATGTATTTTGAATACTGTTCCTTTATCAGATATGTCACTTGCAAATATCTTTTCCCATTCAGTGGGCTGCCTTTTTGTTTTGTTGATTGTTTCCTTGGCTGTGCAGAAGCTTTTTATTTTCATGGAGTCCCAACAGTTTATTTTTGTTTTTGTTTTCCTTGCCTCAGGAGACATATCTAGAAAAAAGTTGCTATGGCTGATGTCAAAGAAGTTACTGCCTGTGTTCTCTTCCAGGATTTTTATGGTTTCAGGTCTCACATTTAGGTTTTTCAGCCATTTTGAGTTTATTTTTGTGTCTGGTGTGAGAAAGTGGTCCAGGTTCATTCTTCTGCATGTAGCTGCTGTCCAGTTTTCCCAGCACCGTTTGTTGAAGAGACTTTTTCCCATTGGCTGTCTTTTTCCTACTTTGTCAAAGATTAATTGATCATATAGTTGTGAGTCCTTTTCTGGGTTTTCTATTCTGTTCCATTGATCTATATGTCTGTCTTTGTGCCAGTGCAATACTGTCTTGATGATTACAGCTTTGTAATACAGCTTGAAGTCCAGAATCATGATGCCTCCAGCTTTGCTTTTCTTTTTCAGAATTGCTTTTGGCTATTTTGGGTCTTTTGTGGTTCCATGAAAATTTTTTGGATTGTTTGTTCTAGCCCTGTGAAAAATACTGGTGATGTTTTGATAGGGATTGCATTAAGTGTGTAGTTTGCTTTGAGCAGTGTAGACATTTTAACAGTATTTGTTCTTCCAGTCTGTGAGCATGAAATGCCTTTCTGTTTTCTTGTGTCATCTTCAGTTTCTTTCATCAGTGCTCTATAGTTTTTAAAGGCCTTCCACCTCTTTGGTTGGGTTTATTCCTAGATATCTTACGGTTTTTGGTGCAATTATAAATAGGATTGTTTTCTTAGTTTTTCTTTCTGCTGCTTCACTATTGGTATAGAGAGGATTTCTGTGCACCGATCTCATACCCTGCGACTTGACTGAATTCATTTGTCAGTTCTAGCAGATTTTTGGTGGAGTCTTTAGGGTTTTCTATATATAGTACCATGTCATCTGCAGATAGTGAACGTTTTACTTCTTTCTTACTTATTTTGATTCCTTTTTATTTCTTTTTGTTGTCTGATGGCTGTGGCTAGGACTTCCAGTACTGTGTTGAATAAAAGTAGTGAGAGTGGACATCCCTGTCTTGTTCCTGACCTTAGGAGGAAAACTCTCAGCTTTTCTTGGGAGGGGATTATGTAGAAGTACCCGTTTCTTCTGTAGCACCATGATAACCCATAGGGACTATCCTTTAAAGTAATTTGGGTCTCTGTCATTTTACTAATTCAGGTAGCAATAACCGAGCACCTCTTGTAAGCCAGACTCTTGCCATATAAAGAGAAATAACTAACAGACCCTTAAAGTGTGTGTGCAGCACTGTTCTCAGTTTCCTCTTGGTGTCATCCCATGTCATCCTCAAAGCACGCCTATTATTATCACCATTTTTCAGATGAAGAAAATGAGGCACAGAAAAGCTTAAGCAACTTGTTTATGATTACACAGCCGGCAAGTGGTAGAACAGCAGTTCATACCCAGATGGGTCAGGTTCCTGGCCATTTTAATAATACGAGTTGGACAGATAATAATAACCTGAACATCCTGTCTTGGGGGAGCTCACATCCTAGAAAGGAAGCCAGACAATAGAGCAAAGGACCAACGATAAAGGTAAACCCAAGATACTCTGGGTACCTGAGGGTGGAGAGAAGCATCTGAGCCAGTGTGGTCAGGAAAAGCATCCCCACAATGTAGGCTGGAACTCAGTCTTAAAAGACCAGGTGATGAGTGAGACAAATGCATTCTAGCTGAGGGACAGAATGTCTAGAGGCCCCCAAGTCCAGAGACACAGAGCAGTATAACATGTGTACTGAACTACAGAGTGCTGGCGCAAAAGAGCGTGAGGCAGGGAGTGTGGGGGTGGGAACCTTGAGATGGTCGAGGGCCAGGGGCTGCCTAGCGGAGGAACTAGAATGTCAGAGAAACCCGTTACTTCCTGAAACACATCCAGGATGAACTGGGTTGGCAGAAGCTGGTTAAATTCAAAGGACAGCAGGTACACGTTGGTTGCATTGAAAGAACGGAAGAAGCCAATGCCTTTAGAAATGGTGATCAGAAACTTAGCACAGACTGAGCGCCAGGAGACCTAGGCACAAGTAAGCTGTCCCTGGACCAGGATTGCTGGATCGCACAACTCCAGGGGGCGCCATCCACGTCCTGGTCCACGTCTATGGTGCCACCTGGAGCGGTGCTGTCCGTCAGCACTTTCTGCAAACATGGAGCCATTCTGCGTCCATACTATTAGGGCAGCCACCTGCCATATGTGGCCACTGAGCATTTGAAATGTATCTCGTGCAACTGAGAAACTGCACTTTAAATTGTATTTAATTTTCATGAAATCTCATCTAGTTTTAGTTAACTAACATTGAAATCCCAGTAGCAGCCACTATTTGGATGCACAGGCCTGGAGTCTTACAGCGCCCAGCCTGCGTGGCTGAAAGTTGTGGTTTTGACTTCTGTGTTTCTTGGGCACAGCACACATCTCTCAGAACACTGCTCTTTTTCTTTGTGTCACCAGGAATGCTAGAGTGACATGTGCAGTCTCACTGTAACAGGCATCTCAAAGGTAATTAATAATGTGAATGATGTAAAACAGCCCAAACCAACCAGCAAAGCAAACAACAGACAAACTCAAACAACCAGGCATCGAGAAACTTGGCGTTGCTTGATATCCATGGAACACAGAAGGATCAGCTGGGTGGCGTTGGTGGAGGTGGACGTGGCAGAATTGGGGCAATCGGTCTCTGGCCACACGGGATGGCCCGCCTAAGTCATGGTCTCTGACTCAACACCACATGGAAGCGTCTGTCAAAGTAGAGTGGTGACCACGTGTGAATGGAATTGATAGCCCCAGGTTTTCATACTTTTTGCCATGTGCCTTTGCAGCTCTTCCCATTAAAGAGGCAGGATTGCCCCTTGAATTTGGGACTGGTCACGTGATTCACTTTAGCCAATGGAATGGCAACATGCGTGATATCACCGAAGAGTCAAAAATTACTTGCATGGGGTGCCTGGGTGGCTTATTTGTTTACGAGTCTGACTTTGGCTCAGGTCACGATCTCAAGGTCTGTGAGTTCAAGCCCTGCATCGGACTCTGTGCTGACAGCTCAGAGCCTGGAGTCTGCTTCGGATTGTGTCTCCCTCTCTCTCTGCCCCTTTCCCTGTTCATGCTCTCTCTCTCTCTCTCTCTCTCAAAAATAAATAAACCATTAAAAATTTCTTTAAAAAGGTACTTGCATGAAAGGACTTGCCATCTTGTACGCTCCCATCACCATAGGAAAAACTTGCAAGGCCCTTACCCCCTGGTCCCGGGGAGAGGATGAGAACCAAGTGGAACAGAACCATTGTAGCTACCCAGCCCAGCCAATGCAGCTCAGCCTCCATCATCCAGACCCTGCCAGCCCAGAGGTACACGAGTGAGCTCAGTGTCCATTAGCCAACCCCAGTCAACTCAGACACATGAATTTAATGAATGCCTTTTGTCATAACTCATGAGATTTTGTGGTTATTATGTGGCAGAGCTAATTGATACATGCCTGTTAGTTATTTGATTTGAAATGCCTTTATTCTCCCGAAATATTTGAAACTCTGGGTTTTAAGGGTCTATATTACCATCTCCTCTACCCTCTGACACTTTGGTTTCTCTTGATAGCATTTATAGGTTGCGTATTTCTTTTTAAGAACTATACATACTCATTTCATATGTACTCATATGCTATGAGAAAGTAAAAATTTGAAGTCGTGTGTAATATCGACCCCCAGAGATAATCAGTTAGCATTTTGTTGTATATCCTTTTAGCTACATGCAGAGATAGATCCATACCTATATATGCATATGCACACACATACACACCCCTGTACGTGGGATCATATTACACAGAGCTCTGTGTTCTGCATTATTTATTTAGCTCAATGCTATATACCATCTGCATTTCCCCACGTCCTTAAATATGCTCCAGGAACATGATTCTTAGCAGCTGCACATTAATATTCTATGGTATGGCTGTATCATATTTTATTTAGCCATTCCCTACTTTTGGACATTTCAATTTTTTGCAGTTTTTCACCATTATAAATGATACTGCAATGTTCATCTTTGTACATAAATCTCAGTGTGCTTCTATGACTGTACCCTCAGGCTATGTTCCTAGAAGTGGTGAAAAGGTCTGGACAGTTTTAATAAGGTATTGCCAAATTGCCCCCCAGAAAGGGCAATTTGTGCCCCCACCCCCAGCAGAGTAGGAGAGGGGTTGGTATTTGTAATTGATAATAAGGGCACACTGGGGAAATTTCAGAGCAGGCAAACAGGGATTGGGATCTCTTTGAGGTTGTGGCTCACACAGGACCATCAGCCTGGACTCATTTGGAGCTCCATTAAAAATGACATTGAGGGGGTCCCAATACTTTTGACCTGCCCGATCACCTCTGGCTGAGCTTCAGTAGCGTTGTTTAGAAAAGATGGACACGTGATTTTTTTCCAGTGCAGGGGGTGTCCTGGCTGGTGTCTTCTTTGATAGCACCTGCCTTTCTGGAACACCCTCATCACCCGAGGGCAGACTCCAGGGCCAGCACTCTGTGACTTCAAGACTTTGCCAACCCGCTTATTCTCTCAAAGCCCAGGTTTTCTCATCAGTATAATGAGGATGAGACTGCGTCTTAAACTGGCAGATCGTCTAGCAAAGACCTTGACACTTAGAAGGTACTCTAGAATTATTAATTTTGTCCTTTGGTTTCTAAAGAGGAGCCATGCTTGCAGGGGAAGGTGGGAAATGGTTACAAATTTCAGAGTCATTCCCAGACTTCTTCTCTGACTGTCGTGTATCCCAGCTGAAGTTTTCACAGGTTTGCAACAAAATGAAAAATAATGGTGGTTATTAATAGAGATGCATAAACCTCTCAAGGCATATCCTTTATGATGAGGATAATGTGCTTTTGACTTTTTTTTAGCTTAAAATCCTTTCTTTTTTTTAATGTTTATTTTTGAGAGAGAGAGAGAGAGAGAGAGAGAGAGAGAGAGAGAGTAGGGGAGGGGCAGACAGAGAGGGAGACACAGAATCTGAAGTAGGTTCCAGGCCCTGGGCTGTCAGCACAGAGCCCAACACGGGGTTTGAACTTACAAGCTGTGAGATCATGAGCCAAAGTCAGACACCCAAATGACTGACTGACCACCCAGGCACCCCTTAAAATCCTTTCTTAAGCGAAATGTGGAATTTTGCTCTATTAATAATGGTTAAGTAAGTGCTGATTGAACGGATCTTCCCGTAGATAACAATTATCTACCCTGGGGAGTGGGGGGGAAGCTTACACACACACACACACACACACACACACACACACACACACACACACACACACACAAAATACCCAACTGCCTGCAGGAAACTCTGATAGGAAGCCTGCATTCTTTCTGGCCTCAACAGGGAGAGGACAGAGTGTCCCAGACTACTGCTGCCACAGGAAAGGAGACAGAGTGGGGAGCCTCAAATCTGTGGGTGAATCCTGCCCAAGTCTCTGGCTGACTTGTGAAGCATCCTTGCTTGTGGCAAACCCGAAGTGGCCCAGATAAGGCTAAAAGACTTGCATTGCTGCCCACCTGGTAGAATTTGCAGTTTGAGTTCAATGAAGTTCACTGCCTCCTAATACTAATTAAAAAATCAACACTCTTTGGGGGAAGTGGAACAGAATCCAGTCTCTGCAGCCTAACGTTCAAAATATCTAGCATACAATCCAAAATTACTCGAAATGCAAAGAAATAGGAAAATGTGACTCATTCTCAAAAGAAAAGACAATCCATGGAGGCTGAGCCCAAGATGACCCAGATGTGGGAATTAGCAGACAAGGATTTTTAAAGTAGCTCCTGTAACTGTGCTCAGTGATGTAAAGGAAAATCTGCTCATGATAAATGAAAAGATAAGAAATCTCAGCCAAAAATAGAAATGATAGGAAAGAAGCAAATGGGAGATTCTAGAGCTAACACGTATAATATCTAAAATAAAATATCCATAGCAAGGAGTTAACAGCAGAATAAAGATGACAGAGGAAGGAGTCCGTGAATTTGAAAATAGATCAATGGTATTTTTGAAGTATTAGTTGATGTACTTTGTCTCCATTTTCCTTTTTCTCTCTATGCTTCTTTCACCCCGAGCTAAACAGATGGCTGGGCTATTTCCTGGGAGGAGGAATAGCATGGTATAAAAAATATATGGGGCAGTATAAAGAAGAAAGTCTGCAAGAGCCTGACTTTAGTGCTCAAACATCTCAGCCATTGCGAGAGTGAAAAGGATTCAGAAGAATTCCCAGGTGGCTGGCGTAGTGTTTAAGGAGACCAGGGCTTCTCCCTAGATTGGGTGGCAGGGGCTGGGGAGAAGGGAGTTCAGCAGAAATAATGGTGCATCCTGCGGAAACACTAAGATTGGGAGAGCTGCGGAAGTGTTTGTGCCGTCAATCGAATGCCCCAGTGCAGAAGTGACACCTGTCATTCGGTGCCTGACTCATTGTGTAGAACTAGTCATGTGGCCCTACTCCACGGCAAAGGCACAGGAAGTACTATCCTGCCATGAACTTGGAAGACGGAAACCGGAAAACACAGGTGAAACAGTGCTGATGACCACAACAGGCACCTTTGGGACCCGAACCTTCTCTGACTGGGATTATTCCAGATACTTCTCACAGGACCTTCTGTGCCCACATTCCCATCCAGTCATCTCTCCCAACATAGTCTGCCTACTTTTCAGAAAGCATCATCACCGGGGAAAGCGAGCAGATCCAAAGTGTCCCAGATGGACCCACATTTGCTTGGGTTTTGTTTGGATGTCTTCTTCCAAAGTGTGTGTGTCTCCTGGCGTCATTGGTCCAGACCCATGGTAACCTATAATTTACTAGAGTGGCCTACTGTTCGCTCTGTCTGCATCTTTGCCTTCTTCGCACATGGGATGTTTCTTCCCTTTGGTAGCTGCAGAATTCTTCTCTGGTCTCATGAGAACTTGCACAAGCAAACCCACTCTCTCCTTTATCACTCAAAGTTGCAGATGCAGCCCGTAATTGTAGGGATCTGTCTGGCCAGCAGGGAAAACAGAGGTGATGGAAAATTTCCACCCAGACCTCATATCTTCTTCTCTTACCCCACCTCGTGTCTTCTCTCCCTGTGCACGTTACTCTCTTGGCACACTCAGCAATGTGTGACTTCCCAAATGTACCAGAGCTTACTAGCTTTGCATATGCTCTTAACTCCACTGGGAATCTCCCTTTCCTCTGTCTTGCCTGTGGGCTCCCATTGATTTATTTGCTAACAAAGATTTATTGAACACCTGCTGTGCACCTGGGCGGCACCGTCAGAGTGGAGGATACCACAGTGAAGAAGACACAGTTCCTGTCCTCACAGAGCTTATAGTCTAGTGGGGAGAGCCAGGCATTAAACCGAGGATCCCCAGAGAGGAGGAGAATGATGCAGATAGGATGCCTGGAGAGAGAAGGGTAGGGAGACCTAATTTGGGTGGGGTGGGGGTGGGGGGTCAAGGAATCAGTGTGTGGCCGAGCAAGTGGCATTCTAGCTGAAGCCTGGAGTGCGATCAGAAATCAGCCGGGTGAAGAATGGAGAAGAGCTTCCCAGAGAGAGGGAACAGCATCCATGAAAGGCTCGAATCACAAGGAGGTTTGTGCTTTTGAGGAACAATCTGAACGTTTTCAACAAGGTAAAGGCTGGCATGCCAAGGCTCATCTCAGATACCCTCTCCTCTGCGGAACCTCCTCTGGCCCTTCTGTTCCCTCACAGCACTTGGTACATCCTTCCTTTATGCACTCTAGGTCAGCATCACTTGTTTGCATCATCCAAATGCCATATGTCCCCACCCCTCCCCCAACCCCTGTCCCTCAGAAGCCCGTTTTATCACTCAGCAAGTGTTTCTTGAGCATATCCTATGGGTCAGACCCTGTAGACCATTGGTAAGTAAGATAAGGTCACTGCCCTTCATGAAGCTTGTGTTCTGGGGACAGGGAGATAATAGACAACACGTGAACCCATAGTGCAAGCTCAGCTGACGGTGAGTGTTCTGAAGAAATGGATATAGAATTACATGGTATAAATTGAAGAGGGAGGTGCCCAAGTGCAGAGTGGAGAGGAAGGACTTGAGTGAGGAGGTGTTAGTTGAGCTGAGAACTGAATGACAAAAAACACCCAGCCATGGGAAGGTATGAGAGTTGAGAGAGTGGTCCAGGCAGAACAAACAGCTGGTGCAAAGGCACTGGGGTGGTAGGTAGCAAGATGGGCCTTCTCAAGGAACAGAATGAAGGACCTTACAGGTTAGGAAGGCCAGGATAAGAACTCCAGGATTTTGTTGTGAATGCAACGGGAAGCCATTGGAGGGTTTGAAACAGACCTGGACTTCATAAATGTAGATATCAAGACCTCGTTGCATTTCAGAAGCCCCCTCTGGCTGCCGGTCGGGAACCGACAGCTGGGAGGTGGCAGGCATAGAAGCAGGAGCCCATATAGGAGCCTACTACAGCCTTCCTCATGGGCATTGGTGTCCACTTGCAAACTTGCCTCAAAGGTCCCTGACGCCACGGCCTGGGAGGGTCCAAAGCCCTCTCCAAGGTTTCTCGAGGGCCTGGCTCCTTGTGGTCTCTTCTGTCCCCAGCCCCTGCACCTGCATGCTGCCTCGACAACTTGTGGAAGCTGAGAACATCGCACCATATCACACTGCCCCTGGCCTCCCCTCCACTCCTGGCGCTCTCCTTCCTTTTCTGCTCTGGGGAACGAGCAAATCCTTCCCGTGGCCTCTCACAGAGCAGTTCCGTCCTCTTCTCTTGAAGTCTTGGCAACAGCAGCAGTCATGCCCGTAAGGAATCCGTTTTGCCCCCGGTGACTTTCGTAAGACATCCTTCCAAATACAGTAGTTCCCCCAAAAAGAATCCTGGTGAATAAAGCCTTTGCACTTTGTGGCCTGCCAGCCTCCCTGGTTAGCTGGAGAGCTGCTTGAGGGCAGGGGCTGTGTGTGAATGTCTGTGTCCTTGTCACATGCTCCCAGAATCGGATCCTGGGATGAGGGTTCCAGAGCACGTGAACGTGATTCATTAGGAAAGTGTTCCCAGGAGAGATCGACAGCCAAGGTGTGGGGAAACAGGACCGGGGAGGGGACACAGCCAAAAAGGGTGAGATTTCAGACCAATTCAGTCTGATCCTGTGGGGAGCTCTGGAACATAAATGACATTTTAGAGTGTGTCCCACCTGGAGCCAAGGAGCAGCTGGGCTTGTCCACCCCTGCCCACGTGAGTCATGGGGGATGTCGGTTCACAGGCACTTGTATGGCTGAGCTGCGGGGGACAGTGATCCTGTAGCTCAAAGGCGACCCTCTGAAGACGGTACCAGGAGTGAGCTGGGCACGAAGAAGCCGGGAGAGGAACAGAGAACTGAGAAAGGGGATGGGAGGAACACTGGCAGTGTGCAGTACGCCATCTAGCCTCAGTCCCCAGAACAACAGATGCCACATGGGTGCTCAGTGGTGTTTGTTGAACGAACAAGAGGGTCAGTGTCCTAGATTCCAGACGGGTGTGGATTGCCGTGGATACAACGGGACGAGAAGGGCAGAAAACTCTCAGTGAAGAAGGGCCTTCCGTACTTCATGGATGGGGTGTGTACAGGCAGGGCTTGGAATCCCAGTGACAAAGGCAGGTGGGGTCTCAGATGCATCATGACCGTTGGCCATATGCCCTGTTCTCTGAGAGTGTCTCCATAACAACTGTGTTTGTACAGTGTTTTGACACTTAGGAGTGGCTTTTCCATTCAGTTTTCTCATGTGGCCCTTAAAACATGCCCACACAAGAGATTATTCCCATTTCGGAGATGAGAAAACGGAGGTCCAGAGGAGTTAACTCACCAAATTTCCTATAGTGGAGGAGGGACAGGGCTGGACTTGAACTTCTCAGTAAAAGTGGTTGCTAGGGCTTAATCGGGTTCCTAAGGATGCTTAAGATGCTCATTTGGTGGGAGCATCTGGGTGGCTCAGTTAGTCAGGCGTCTGATTGTTTTGGCCCAGGTCATGATCTCACAGTTTGCGAGTTCGAGCCCCGCATCAGGCTCTATTCTGGCAGCGTGGGATTTTTTCTCTCTCTCCCCTCTCTCTGCCTCTCCCCTGCTCTCTCTCTGTCTCTCTCTCAAGATAAATATATAAACATTAATTTTTTTTTTTAAAAAGGTGCTTATTTGATGAAGGTGTTTTTTGCTTCTGAGGCGGCATGGTGTAAGATAAAGTTTGCAAAATGGCGGCCCACCGGATGACTCTCAGATGTGAGAGTCTAGCCTAGGCTAGCCTAGTGCTGTGGTCAGAATGTTTGTGTCCTCCTCTGCTCCCTTTCAGTTCATCTGTTGAAATCCTAACCTCCAGAGGTGATGGTATTAGAAGGGGGGGGTGCCCTTTGAGAAGCTTATAAGTCATGAAGGCCGAGCCCTCATGAATGGGATTAATGCCTTATAAGGGCATCTCCGGAAAGCTCCATTGCCCTTGCATTTCCCTTGGATTCCTGTGGACAGTGCCGGTCCACAGTCTCCCACCTCAGGCCAGCCTCTTGGATTTCTGCTGTCTGCCCGAGTTTGTGGGCACATGAATTTGCAGCCCCTGCCAAATGAGAAGGAAGCGAGGTGACTAGGGTTCAAGGCCTGGCTCTCCCCGACACTTGCCGTGTGACCTTGGGAAATCACCTCTCCTCTCTGTGCCTGCTTTCTTCGTATCATGATGGGGACTTTGGACTCAATTTCCAACTTTCTACATCTGAAACTTCCTCTCCCACACACCTCTGAATTTACCCTCGGTGGGATGCTGCCTGCCAGCGCTGCTCTGAGCTTTCCCCGCTGGCGGCCCCTCCTCCTGCCCTGATTTGCAGTTCTCTGGCTGCTTCTACAGCTTTGGGGAGCCCTGTCTCCATCAGGGGCCCCCCTCCTCGTTCCACAGAGGGGCTGCGTTCTGGATCGTTCTGCTTGGCTTGTTGTTTATAAAATGAGAGGTTGACCATGTTTCTCTTTCCTTTTTGGTTGATATCTGCAATTTGTCCTCATTTAATTCATATATATTAGCTATTAGTTTGCTCACCTTCCACAATTATTTTCGTGCACCCTTGGGCTCATAAACCATTGTTCCAAGTGGTGTGTTGCCTATTTTAAGAACTTAATTTGTTTGTAATGTGCACATCAGCTGCATGATTTGTTTCTTGCTTGTAATTAACTTTTAAGCTGATGCCATTCCCCCGCCAAAAACGAAACTCAAGGTAAAGTCGGTGAGATTAATCATGCTGGCTGCGTCCAAATCTTCCGACATCTTCCTCGGACTCAGCAAGTTTGGGGGAAATGATATTTTTTTCCTTCCACTTCCATCTGTTACCCTGCCGATCTTGGAGCCAGGCCATCCATTAGTGGGCTTGAGTGTTGGAGCTGGAATCTGATACTTTGGAGTTTCTGTACCAAGATAAGCAAGCTCTTCCTCCAGACCCTCTTACCCAGCAACTCGAACTCATCTCTTCCTTCCTGAGACGGTTCCTGGACCCATGAATCATGAAATGGTTTTATAATACCTCCCAGCTTCCCAAATCACTGTTGCCAGTTTCCATGGTCTTCTGCAATGATATAAATCGGTAGTGTCTGCATCGGTGGGGGCAGTGATTGGGCTGGACATAGCTAACTTTTGTGTCAACATTCCCACTTCATGATACCCTATCGGTGGGCCATGGGTGAAATCTAGACCCCGGGCAGCTTTCCTTTGTGGCTCAGCAGACTTGGAAACTGGGTTGTACTAGATCAGTGCTTCTCGAGCCTTAATGTACATCCAAGTCTCCGAGAGATGCTGCCAGGGTAAAGTACAGATTCCCATTTAGTGGATCTACCAGGGGCCCTGAGAATCTGCATTTCTACAAGCTCCCAGAAGAGGCTGATGCGGCTGGGTCTAGGACCACACTTGCAGTGGTGGGCGCTAGGTCGCGGGCTTCACGAAGGCCTGAATGACCCCGGTCTTGTTCCTCACCGGCACACGGAAGCTGTCAGCTCCGCGTCCTGAATGAGTGAATGAATGAGCTCCCCTCGGGAATATAGATTATTCTCTATCGGATCAATCTTGCTGAAGTGAGAGGCCTTCCTTCTTATCCCCACCCTTCAGAAAAAAAAAAAAAAAGTAGTAATTTTATATATTTCCCAATTTAGGAAGGGCTAAATGTCATACGCTGATTTATCTCCTCCATATATATGGTATTTATGTGTGTGCACACACATATGTTTGGCTTTTGGAAATGAATTTATAGTAACAGAACTGCTCTTCACCATGCCTAAGTATAGCCTGCCTGCCTTCATCCGAAAGGGCCCGCTTCCAGAGAGCCCTGCAAACTGAGAAATCCTTGTTCCTGTTTTAAAAATTTCTTCGGAGAGCTGCCTGGTTCCCCCTCTTGAAGCGCTGGCTTTTCCAACATTCTTCCAGGTCTCTGATGACATCAATGGAGGAGCTTCAATTAAGTGCTTTCCGTAATCCTTCCCTTGAACATCCTGAAGCTTCTGGTATTTTTCAGCTACTATGGATGGGCTGTTAATTTTCCCAGAGGCTAAGATTGTAAATCCACTTATACGCAAAGGCTGGGTTTTTTTTTTTTTTTTTTTGAAACCGGAAGTCAGGACCTGGGATCCGGTGGGGTGCTCATTTAAAGAGCCTGAGAGGCAGAGCACTTAAAATTGGACCCATTGACTGATGCATCCGATTTTATATTTGGAATTCTATATTCGTTTTCTTCAGGAGGCCCTCCAAATTGTTTCCGCTTCCGGGTCCACCTGAACCTCTTCTTCCAAGATAGGCTGTGGGTTCTCCTGAGTCTCTGGGATTTCCCCACTAAGCTTTCTGAAGTATTAGGGACCCCGAGGTTTCCTGGCTCAACCCCACCATGGGATGTGGGAACAAGCCAACGGTAGCAACAGAGATGTTCAGAGTCATGTGTCCAAGGCCTTGTGGCTAAGAAGTGATGGAGACCCTCCCCAGACTCAGGCAGTCTGACCCAGACCCTGAACTATTATGCCCCACTGTCATGCTTCTCAAACTTAGTGTACCAAGGACTCACGGGGACCTTGTTAGAATGCAGAGCCTGCTCCGACGGGTCTAAGCTTGTTAGAACTGAGATGCTTGTGTTGTTGATCTGTGACCTACTCTCCGAGAACCATTGATCTAGTGGGTCTTACCCCTGACTGCACACCGAAAGCTTTAAGACACCCGCCACATTGGTCCTGCCCCCGAAATTCTAATTTAACTGGTTTGGGGTGCCACAGTCTGGGCATCACCCGTGTAAAAGCTCCCTGAGTGAATCTAGTGTGTAGCAGGGCCGGGAACCACTTTTCTAGTGCTTTTTGTTGAGACTTCCTCTTGGGACCCCCGTCCGTCTGCTTTTCTACAGAACGGTTCAGCACCCACCTCTGGGATAGAGACCAGACTGGGGCGGACTCAGGGTCTCCTCCTAACCCTGTCCTGCCCTGGGCTGCTTGGCTGGACCAGAGATGCTGTGAGTAGCACGGCAGTGGGGAGCAGGCAAGTGTTAGGCTAAATCTGGCACGTATACCACAAGGAGAGGAACAGAGGTCCCCCCGGGGGCCAAGAGACACTTCCAAGCTGCTCTTTGCTGAGATGCTCAACTACTGAGCTGAAAATAGCTTCCATTGTGCTGAGGGAGGCTATTGGGGATTCCCCTCCTGCCAGAGAAGGGGGCAGTGGGGTCCTGGAATCCCAGGGAAGTTGATACCACTAGGCTAGGATGTGCCAGCAAGCCCTGGAAAACTGACTGCCTCGGAGGAGGCCGCATAAGGCAGGTTTGCGCATCTCAGCCCCACCGCGGATCCGTGGTGGTGAAGGTCATCTGGTCCAGCCGTTTTCAGTGAGTTAGGACGTCACAGGAGATGCTGTTGGGGTGTATTAGTTTCCAGTTGCTGCTGTAATAAAGTGACACAAGGTCTGACCAGCTTAACAAAAAAGCACATATTGATCTTATGGTTCTGGGGGTCAGAGGTCTGGTGTGGGTCTGACTTGGCTAAAATCAAGGTGCTCTTTTCTGGGAGCTTCAGGAGGAGAGACTGTCTCCTCATGCTGTCTTCCAGGGGCTACTTGTACTCCTTGGCTCATGGCCCCTTCCATCTTCAAAGCCCCCAACAGTGGGGTGAGTTCTCACATATCATCTCTCTGACCTCTTCCAGTTTTAAGGACCTCCTTTGATTAATTGGGTCTACCCAAATCATCCAGAATAATCTTATTTTAGAGTTGGCTGATTAACAACCTTTAATTTCATCTGAAGTCTCATTTCCCTCTTTGCCACATAACAATATATTCATGGGTTCTAAGGATTAGGACATCTTTGGGGACCGTGATTCTGCCTCATACAGGGAGTTGAGGTGAGATTGAGTTTGGGACCCCCGTGTCCAATCCCTTGCTTCAACTAGACGAGTTCTGTTAAATACGTTTCCATGTAAAATGTCCTCTGAAGAGAGTATTCCAAGGCTAACAGAGTTTTTTGGCCAGCGGTCTAGTCCCTTACGGCTCCAAAGCAGCACGAATATCCCCGGCAGTCTGCTAAAAATTCCGAATCTCAGCTCTAGCCCAGAACCTGCTGAACCAGAATCTACATTTTAGCACGGGCCTAGGACAATCTACACACACACTGAAGTTTGAGAGGGCCCTGGGGTGGTTCCCAGCAACCATGGCTGCTCATGGACATCACCTAGAGTGTTGGAAAAACATACTGATGCTGGGGCACCCGGGTGGCTCAGTCGGTTAGGCATCTGGCTCTTGGTTTTGGCTCAGGTCATGATCTCACGGTTTGTGGGTTCGAGCCCCACATCGGCCTCTGTGCTGGCAGTGCAGAACATGCTTGGGATTCTGTCTCTCCCTCTGTCGCTGTCCTTCCCCCACTCATGCTGTCTGTCTCTCTCAAAATAAATAAATAAAAAACCACACTGATGCCTAGGCCCCACCTGACTCACTAGCCTGGGGTGCGGCCTCTGGGAGTTGGGATTGTTGCGCTCTCCCAGGTGATTTTAACGTGCATCACGGTTTGGGACTGCCGGGTCTAGTCCAGCTTCCTCCTGGTGCAGTACAGGACATTTCCTACAGAGCAAAACTGACTTGCGCAGGGTCGCCCAGAGGGTTGCTGGCCATCCCAGAAGAGGAGTGAGACACTTGACTTTCTGGATCGAGGACTCCTGCCCCTACCCAGGGAAGCATAAAGAGTCGTAACAATATCTGTGATGGTTTGCGGGGGAGGGGGGGAGGCGGAGCCCTTTTCTCCCCCTGCCTCTATCCTTCTTTAGTCTGAATCGTTTTTAATGTCAAGCGTGCTGTAGTTTTTATATACAGAAAATACTAGAGACTGGTCAAGAAACAAATAATAAAGGAAATAATGGTGGCCATTTTTGGAAAACCCACCATGCGCCAGTAACTTCGTACGCGTTTTTTTCGGTCGGTCCACATTGGCTCTTGGCAAGGTGGGAGATGATAATTGCCGCATTCTGCACGTTTTGGGAAGGATCTCCGGAGTTCTGTGCTTGAGGCACTGGAGCCTGGGCGACAGCTGAAAACTTGAATGGCCTGGGCCCAGCTCTCGGCTCGGCCCCTGTTACAAGGTGGGAGGCGTGGGTGTGCGGCAGCCCCCAGAGATCTTGTCCCAATTCCCGTTTTCTACCAGCCCACCTGTCACATGCTGCGGCCATCAGCGTAGAACCAGAAACCAGTCGCTGTGTATCCCCTGACCATGTCCTTTCTTCCTTGTCTTTTTCCTCCGGCCTGGGCGGAGGCATGGAGAAACCACCTGCCTTTGCCTTGATTAATCTGGCTCCCGAATATCCTCGTGGCACAACCGTACATCACAGAGGAAAGCATTGGGGAGCTTCATTATGATTATGAAGTTCTTGAAGTTCAAACCCTCCGCAGCGCACTTACCTGCATGATTGGGTCAGTTGTAAGGATGATCACAGTGATGGTAAGAAATAGCCACCGTGTCCTGAGGTTCACTCCTTGCCCAGCTTTCTTCTTCACCTGTGTGAACTCATTCAAATCTCACAAGTCTGGGGCGGGGGGGGAGCAGTGCAACGCTAGCTCCATTTCACAGATGAGAAAATTAAGGCTGAGAGATTAAGTGGGCTGATGCTTGGGAATGGCCCAGCGTGTGGCCACGGGCAAGTGTGCAGTCACAGGTTTCCTCTCGAGCTCTCTCCCCTGTGGCTGTCCAGTCAGATACCAGAGCTGCACCGGACGACACCTGTAAAGTCCCCTGGACCCAGGGTCCTTACTTGGGGACGCCTTACCCCCTCTGCTTCACCTCAGTTTCCCCTCCTAGGCTCTGCCTTTCTCTCCGAGGTGCTGGGAGGATTCTGTAAATAGTTCCCTCGAGGTGCTGGAGGCACTGGGTGGAGAAACTCACTATAAATATCCGGCATTTATAATTAGTCTTCCTGGCGGCACAGTTCTGCGCGTGGGGGAGGCAAACACCTGCAGGGGCAGAAAGTCAAGATGTGGGGCCCTGGGTGATCTGGAGAGCTGGCTTCTCGGTGCCACCTGGGCTGCAGAGAGTCCATGGGGAGGGAAGCCCCTCAGAGGAGGACACAGTGGCAGAGGCCCCCTGGTCTTGCTGGAGGCTCAGACGAGAACAGTGGGGGCTGGGATGGGAGCTCCTTGCTCCTTTGCTCCTTGTCTGTGAGCCCTCCTGCAAATGAGTTCCTGCCTCTGAGCCTCAGTTTCCACATCTGTAAGATGGGGATGATATTCCTGCTGTGAAGAATTAAAGGTAACATACGTGAAGGCCCCAGTACTGGTGCCTAGAGGACATGCTTAATATGTTTGAGATTCTTCCTGATTCCTTTGTGTGCTTAGCTGGGCACATGACCCCTGCCTTGCAGATCACATGGGCCTCTTCTGCTTAAAGACATATCTGAGACTCCCCATTGACAACAGAGGTCCCCTGTGCCTGCTTCTTATCCCAGTGGTCCCCTCTGAGCTGAGACTCTCTTGCTCACAGCTGTTCACCTCGAAAATGTGTCCAGCGTCTTCTGTTTTCTGCCCCGGGGCCTTCTCAGATACTGCCAGTACCAGCTCAGGTTGTGCAAAAGTGCTGAGTAAACAGCCCAGAAGGCACCCATGAACCAGCAGGGAAAGGGAGCCGGTCGACAAACGAACTACCTTCCCTCCTTCAGGAGGAGATTTCTAGAAGGCTCCTTGCTCACTTCTCGGAGGTCCCAACAGCATTTTGAGCTTCTCTTATCCTCACTGATGAATGTGGATGGCTTTCCCTCCCAAATCTTTCCACAGCTTCATTGTTACTTCTTGAAATCACCTCCCAAATAAACCACCTGCACCAAACCCTTGTCTCAGGCTCTGCTTTTGGGCAGCCCAATTCACGATATCATCAGGCCTGAAATAAGATCCAAACTCCTGACTGTGGCTGCAGGGCCAGGCATGATGGGATTTTGTCATTCCAATTTCACCCCTACCACCCTCCCCAGCACCTGCTGCCTTTCAGCCACACTGCCCACGCCCCCCTCCCCCTTGTTAAGTTAATCTTCTTTTAACTTAACAAGTGTTCCCTCCACAGGGCCTTTGCACATGATGTCCCCTCCCACTGGAATGCCCTTCCCTCATTCCTGTCTGTGTCAATCCCTTAAAGAGTATCACTTCCCTTGGCCTCTGATCTCCTGCAGGCTTCAGCTCCCTTTATTCTCTTATGACAACCTGTTTCCTTTCCCTTGTATGGATTTGAACTTGTATATTTGAATGTTTGTTAAATATCCGTCTCCCCTATTAGGCTGCAAACCCCATGTAAATAGGGATGGCCTCTGCCTGGTTCTGTACTCTACAGGATCTGGCACAGTTCTTGACGCACGGGAATAGTTAATAGTTATTGAGTGGAGATGGAATTCGAGTTGGTTGGCTCCCACTCCATGCCAAGCTTTTTCTATTCTGCCAGAGGGCTTTTATGGGGGGGGAGGGAGAGGATGCAGGAGTGAGGAGGCAGGAAATTAGGCTTTATCCCCACCTCCACTGCTGTCACTTTGCCAGATTCAGAGGATCAGCGGTGACTGAAAGAGACACTCCAGTCTGGACTCAGGCTCCAGGGGGACATATCTGAATGCTTTCCCCATGACCATATTTCTTGCATACTTGGCACTGTTCTTATCTGAAGCGCGGCTGGGTGTAACTTCCAGGGGCCCAGGAAGACCGATCTTCAGTGTTGGCCTCTGTAAGAACAGGGCCAACTTGCAGCTGGTCTGTGTAACTCTGTGCTTGTCTCCGGAGCCTCTGGAGCCATAGACGTGGCCAAGAAGGGATGGGATGTATTAATCAGTGATTTATAGCGTGCCGTCTGAAGTCCAAAACTGCCTGGAGGTGCCCCGTACTAACTTGCTACATAGTTTATTGTAAACACATAGATGGTCTGCACCTGATTTCAGTTATTATGCGGGGTAACTCAGCCAGTTTGGGGAGATAAAATGAACAAATGTCTCTTTGAAAGTTATGCCTTGGCATCCCTGAGGCAGAGGCCCTCCATACCTGTTTAGGTGATAATGTTCCAGAGATCGAGCTAGGCCTGTGTGAACGAGAGGGGGAACTGCTCATGGATGTTGTGTGTCTTCCTCAAGTTGCTCCACGTCGCCTTACTCTGTTGCTCAGTGCACTTTGCCTACAACGAAACCTTCCATGACTCGTACTGGGTTTTGCGAATCGTTTGTAATTGCTGCAGCCTCTCTTATATGCTGGGTGTTGGCTCCTGGAAATTTCCTCTCTTTACACCGAAATTATAGAATCCTGACATATCTAACCAAGGAGGGCCCTCAGGACTCTTGGCTCTGGCACCTGTTTCTTATGGAGGAGGAGAAAGAGTCGTGGGGACCCAGCCTGCATCTCAGGGAGGAGGAGAAGGAGCCGTGGGGACCCAGCCTGCATCTCAGGGAGGAGGAGAAGGAGCCATGAGGAACCAGCCTGCATCTCAGGGAGGAGAAGGAGCCTTGGGGACCTAGCCTGCATGTCAGGGAGAAGATGCCCTGGGGACCCCTCACCCCACCCCTGCCACGTGTTAATTGTATATAATCTCAATCACCAAGCTAGTATACTCTGAGGAAAGAAATGTTGTCTATAACCCCATTATCCAGAGACAATGGCTGACATTACCTTTTAGTCTTTTTTCCCCTCCACATATATTTATTTAAACAGTTAACTTATTCAATAAGCCATTTTATACCCTATTCTTTACCTCAGTATTACACTATGAGCATGAGTTGATCTTATAAAAGACTCAGTTTCTTCATTTGTAACATGGAAGTAACAGCAATGATAATAATGATAGTAATACCAGAACTTATACGATAGGGTTATTGTGGGGGTTAAATGAGATAATGTGTGTAAAAGCTTTCAGCCCAGTGTGTGGTATATATTAAGGGCTCAGCAAAAATTATAATAAAACACTTTAAAATCATAAGTGGCTGCAGAGTAGTCTACTGAGGGAATATGTCATTTTTCATGTAACTACTCCTTTATTAAACCCACAGGTAATAGTCAAGAATCAGGTAATCAAGGTAACTGTCAACCCTGTTTTTCCCACATAGCACCCCGCTACCATCTAGGAAAGCAAAATGTCAGTGTGGAGGCCACCAAAGCCCCTGTGTTTGTTGATAACAATGATCACAACTGCAATACAATAAGGGGTGTCTTGAGCCCCTTGACCTTATGGCGATGAGACTGTCCTGTCTGCCAGCATCTCAGAGCCCCACGGGGAGCGAGCTCACAAATGCACCGTGACTGTCGGATATGATGGGGTGGGTCATGCGGCTGTCTGCACAGATGTCTGACAGAGCAGGAGACACAGGATCAAGTCGGCCTGGGGGAGAGGTCAGCAGGGGTGTCCTGGAGCAGGTGCAGAGGTGATGTCACTCTAGGTTTACTCCTAGTTCAAGCTTCTCTGAAAGCAGAACCCAAGACAAGGATGTGGGTGCAGCTATTGCATTTGGGAGAGGACCCCAGGAGGCAGGAGCGAGGGAGAAGGCAGGACATGTCTTGGAAGGGAGGAAGCCAGTAAAAAGTGTATCATTGACCTGTGGGCGACTGGGCCTCGGTTGTCTGGGACCCAGAATATACTTGAGGATTGTCTCTCCAGAGCATGGGAGCCTGGGCACTGACAGATGATGGCTGCCGGTTGCACCAGGATGTAACTCCTCTGAGAGTCCAGCCTGCCCTGTGTGCGGGCGGAGACCCAATGGAGCGAGCTTCTGTAGTTGTGGAAAAGTGGAGGGACGTGGAGGCCTGAGGAGGGATGGCGTCAGGTGCAGCTGCAGCCAGAGGTGGTGGTGGAGGGAGGCTGGAGTGGAGGAAGGATCCACGTCAGAGGGAGGAAGAGCCCGCGCGACGCACCCCTGTGCTGGAGTCCCAAGCCTTTCCACTGCAGCCAGGAAGTTCTCCCTTGTGTCTCCCGTGACTCTGCATTTTCTTCTCGTTCCCCTTCGTGTCAGCCTAAAAGGAGATGCAGGGCAGCTGGGCACGGTCAGACGAAAATGCTAGAAAAGCTGCGGATTCTTGGCAGCCTGACCCCTCCAGGGTCATTTCAGGCTAGACCGGCGCTCAGAGGACCCCTCTCTTTTCTCCTGCTTCTTCTGAATCCAATTACCCATGCTGTGAGCCAAGAACGTGGCCAGATTATTTGCTCCATCGGGTGGCCTGGGGGCTAATGTCTCCCCTGTAATGGTGGCTACAGCTGACATTAATTGAGTCTGTAAATCAGGCTCTGGCCCAGGTGCTCACCTTGACTTAAGTCTAACGACCAGCCCCCTGCTAGATTCTGTTAGCGTTCTGTTTACGGGTGAGGCAGCCGAGACTCAGAGAGGTAGCCATAGTCGGGCACAAGGTGCAACTGGGCTTCAAGCCACAACCACGTCACCTGCCCCCTCCCCTAGAACAGGTAGGCATTCATTCGCCTCTTTGGATCGTGTTGTGTGCTCAGTTGCTCAAGGGGGCAGCCCGGGGCCTCACTAGATGTTTGTTCCTTGTGGGCCCTTTGCTAACCTGCCTGATCTTGTGTAGGAAAACCTCTTAGCAAAAGAGTTAGCAAAAATGACAATTAGCAAAAACGGTTGAGGAAACATGATAGTCACAGTAACGTCTGCCTGTCATCCTTGCACCCGTCCAGTCCCCCTTGGACAGAAGAGGAAACTGAGGCTCTGGGAGGTGGAGATGCTCCCTGAGCCACGCAGGTGGCAAGCGTGGGAATTGGTTTGGAGCTCAGCCTGTGTGAACGCAAAGCCCATGAGGTTCCCACTAGCATGTACAGTGTGCCTTCCGGAGCGTGACCATGAAGTCCAGAAGCACAGGTGAGAATGCCTAACAGATGATCTATTGATGTTAAAACGCATGCCTGAATAACGTGTGCCGCCAGACCTTCTGGCCTCCCTGTGTGTGCCTGGCGGGGGACGGACTGGCAACGACCAAGGTCGCAGGCAACTCTGGGTGGTGAAAATGCTGAGGGCGGTACAGGGGCAGGTCTGCGCACCAAGGTGCTGGGCTTGATCCAAGCGGAGAGCGCGCGTGCGGGCAAAGCACACGTGTTTCCTGTGCAACCACAAACCGCCAGGTAGAGAACATTTGGCTCAGAGGACCTCTGAGATGATCCTGCTCCTCTGCCATTTTCACGACGGGGCAGCGGAGGCCGGGGTGGCGGAAATGAACGGCGTAAGACCCCGTGCTTTTCTGGGGCACCACAGGGCACCCCCCCCCCCCCACCGAGTCCTGGCTCTCTGTGCATGCTTGCCATGATGCCTGTGCCCCGTACCATATCCTTAGAGGTTGCTGGGGGACTCGTGGTGACCTGTGGCTCCTTCTCCGTGGCATTCCTCCCCCACCCCAGGCTGCGGCTCTCTCTGGCTGGTTCCTCCCCCTCTCTGACTAAGAGAACCCCGGAGGCCCCCCTTCTGCCAACCCTCAGCCACCCCCTCTCCTCTGGAGCCCCCCAGGCCGTGAGCGGTGGCTCCATGGAGAAGCAGGGCCGTGGGCGGGGCGAGCCAGATAATTATAATCTTGGAAGGTTTGAATCTCAGGCTGAGAAGTAGGGAGGCAGTTCTTCCTGCCGGGTTTGGGAGCTGGGTCTGAGTCAGAAACCATCTCCCACAGCCCAGCCTCCTAGAGAGGCTGATCCCAGCCTGCCCTTCCCGCTTCGAGCCCGAGTTGGATCCAATCCATTTATTTATGTGTGCATGCATTCATTTATGAATGATTATGATTTTGCATTTACTGCATGAGGCCCGCTGTATGGAGCCCGGGGACAGTGGCGATGATGCATGGTGGTGAAGAGGGTCTCCTGTTACTCAGACTCCATGGGTTGGGGTCCAGCAGGACAATTTTTCGTGCGTCGTTTAAGCTCTCGGTGCCTTTCTTTGCCCATCTGAGAAATGGGCATTATAAGTATCTCCCTGGTAAGGATTAAGGGAGAGGATACATATAAACCACTAAACACAGTGTCTGAAGCATATTACAAGCATCCAAAATGGTGTTGATGGTAGTATTTTTAAGAAATTGTATTAAAGAGTTGAATAATGTCCAGTTCCCGCCCTGGAAGCACTCACAGCCGAGAATAGAGATGGCCAAGAGGCTTCATCTCATCTGTCCTCTCTGACTGATAGAGGGTGCTTGGGGTACCGTATTAAAAGAGATGCTGAGATTCAGTTCGGAATCAATAGGAAAAAGAACATGATTGATTAGCAGTGTCCATGGTGGGTTTTAGATAAGGGAGGGTTGGCATGTAAGGCTGGGGTCCGCTCTCTTACCGAGTTAGTCCTGGAGAGGAAAAGAGAAGGGAATGGCAGGGCTAGGAAGAAATTTAGAAGAGCGTATGTGCAGACCTTATCAGGTATTTGAACATTGGAGGGGTCAGGGCTGCCAAAGAGCTGTTCCTAGGCCGATGTTTTTAAACATCCACGAGAGACGGGGGTCCTCCCTGCTGCAGTGTGCCAAGAGCTTTTTGTCGGAGTATACGGGTTTGAATCCTGGCTCTGGTACTCACAGTCTGTGTGTGTGACCTTGGGCAAGCATCAGACGTACCCTAGGTCTCAGCTTCCCCATCTGGAAAATGGGGAGAATGAATGACCCACCTCTTCCAACCCATGCTGGATTCTGGTGAGGATTTAATGAGATAATACACGTTAAGAATTTAGAACAGCACCTGATACATAGTAAACACTCAAAACCTGCTGGCCAGTCATTAATATTTTGTCTGCCTGAAAGAACTAGGGGGGTGGGGAGGGGCTTTTCTTCTTTTGTAAACCATTATCAATCAAATAGTTCCCCTCAGTGTGAGCGCTGGAAATAGTCAAGGATTAGGTGGCACAATCAAATTGTTCAAAAATAGAGGATTAGTAGGAAAAAGCTTAATACTTCAAACAATTGGTGAATTGCTCAAATAAATTGTGCTAGGTTACACAGCATTATATAAAAATGCAATTCCGCTTTTATGAGAAAGCATTAATTCATATATGACCAGAAAAAGATTTGGAAGTCTGGACCCCATGGAGTTAAACGGCAATCATCCCCAAGTAGGTGGGATTGTGGGCGTACCCATTAGAGTTCTTAATAGAAGCCAGCTTGGGCTGATTAAGCAGAAAAGAAGCCTGCAAAAAGTATGTTGGGGAGCCCCAGTCCTGCGGTGAATGTCTCAGCTCTTAGGAGCACGATCTCAACTTGTCTGGTGGCTGGCCCAGAGCCCGGTGCGTGCTGGGAACTCAACCCTGCAACCACCACGATTCCTGAATATAATTGACTCCGCTCTGCACCTGAGGGAGGGCCACGCTTAACAGTCTCTATGACTAAGTGTTCAGTAGAATGCACAACGAAGTCCTTCCGTTCAGGTCTGAGTCTGGTGTTCCAGCTCACGGAGTCCTCAGCTGGGCGGCTCTGCAACCCCGTGCCCTGGGCCCCTGCTCCCGGGCGGGCAGGCTCTTTGGGCCGAGTTCCTGCAGCTTCCCAGTTGGGTGCAGCCTCTCCATAGTCATGAGGGCGCAATGTCCCCCCGCGGTCACTGACCCTTTGGGCCCTTTCTCTCTTCTTGTTGGTTTAGGCTGTCTGTCTTTCGGGTCCAATGAGTATCGACCGTCAGACCCCTGTCCTGTCACACAGCACCTCTTCATAGGAAAGTGTTTAGGGGAAAGGGTTTTATGGGGGGTGGTGTCCTATTTGGCACCAGGATGGATCTAGAAATCCTCATGGAGAAGGAGGCTTCCGGCATGAACCTCGAAGGATAGTTGGGGTTTTCACAGACAGGCATGGTGTAGAGAAGAGGGAGGGCAGTGCAGGCCAGAAGAGGGAAGCATGTGATCTGGGGAAAAGGGATTTTGTTGAAAACAGCTTGGCTGACACAATCACTGGTCTTGTTTTCTGTTCTATCAGCAATGTGCAGGCAAAGTGCCTGACACTCAGTAGGCCTTTAATAAATATTAGATAAAGTAATGAGCGCATGAATTAAGGAATCCATGATTATTCAGTCTGCAGGGCTGGGGCAGGGGAGATCTAAAGCCCAGCTGGGTGGTCCGTATTTACATTTCTAAGGTGGGTAGCCATTGACTTTGGACAACAACAGGTTCCCTGACTGAGTCCTAAATAATGCCAGCTCCTGGCAGTGGGGAGAGGGAAGGAAAGAGAGATCCCTTCTCTTCCTCCACGAGCTCCCACCGGCCAGCCCTTGGCTCTTTAACAGCCCCCCAGGGGCCAGGTCTTGATGGGGAAGCCCCTCGGTAGCTGGCAGTTGCCTTCCTTTCTCAGTTTACCTTGCTCTGTTCCTGGCAGTTGCCTTCCTTTCTCAGTTTACCTTGCTCTGTTCCTCACTTTGAACTTTCCCAAGAGAGAGAAAAGTGGCCCCTGATGGCTGGGAGCAGGCCCGGCACTCATAGCTGGGCCTTGGTGGGTGTTGAGCAGAAACGGTTTGACAAATCACCAACATCAGATGACGCTGCTCTGTGACCGTGATGGGTCAACACAGTGAAGCAATCACGTCTGAACACAGCCAAAACAGGAACGTTGTCCAAACCGTGCAAGTGACCGAGCAGCCCCCATCCTGGCTAATAGGTGTGACTGCCAAATCTTCCTCAAGGACAGCTGTAGCCTTACTTCCCTACTTCATAGATGACAGTAAGGTACCAAGTTATTCTGTATTCTAATGGTTAGAAGCAAGTCGCAGACCCTGGTCACACTCAGGTGAGGGACTGTATGGGGCATAACACCGTGGGGTAGAGGTGCTGGGGGGCATCTGAAAGTTCCACCTATCACAGCAGATCTGGGGTGGGCTTGTGAATCTGCATTTTAGTAATGCCCCCACCCACCATGCTCCCAGTGGTCCAGATACAGGCAGAAAGTGAGGACATGCACAAGAGAGCGTACAACGTGGTGGAAAGCAGGTACGCTCTGCCTGAGTCCAGATCTCTCCTAAGGAACCTGAGGCAAGCTACTTACACTATTAAAGTTTCATTACCCCCACTAAAAAAAAAGAAAAAAAATGGGGCACCTCGGTGGCTCAGTCGGTTAAGCATCCGACCTCAGCTCAGGTCATGATCTCACAGTCTGGGAGTTTGAGCCCCCATGTCGGGCTCTGTGCTGACCCCTCGGAGCCTGGAGCCTGCTTCGGATTCTGTGTTTCCCCCTCTCTCTGCCCCTCCCCTACTTGCGCCTCTGTCTCTCCTCTCTCAAAAGTAAATAAACATTACAAAATTTTTAAAAAAGGATGCATCATAATAACAATAACTACTTCATGGGGCTGTTTTGAAGATTAAATGAGAGAACAGGTAAAGACTACCCTGGAGCCGAGAAAGCAATGGATAAAAGCATATAGTCCTGTGATGTAATTTTTATTCCCAGCTCAAATTGGCAGGGTGGTTTCCGGGACCCTTCCCCCCGCCCCCCCGTCCTTCCTGGCTGGGGCTGGTGTTATTCCTTGGGACTTCCAGCAGCCCCTTTGCTCTCCACTGTCACGGCCCTCTCTGTTGATGATGTTTTCCCCCTCTGGACTGAGAGCACCTGAAGGCAAGGTACTGTGTCAGTTACCATAGACGAGGTTTTACTGCAGTAACGAATGACCCCCAAAGCTTCGTGGCCTCCAACCGCAAAGGCTCATGTCTTCCCTATACTGCATATCCACTGTCGGTTGGCAGTGGCCTCTCTCCGTGTCCTCTTGACTCTGGGACCTGGCAGATGGAAGAACCTGTCTGTGGAACATTGCCAGTTTTGTGGCAGAGGGGAAAAAAAGACATAGTAAATAGCGTATTGGCTGTTAAATCTGCTGGGAAGTGACACATGTCAGTTTCACCTGCCTATGAGTGGCCAAAACAAGTCACGTGGCCACTGCTGAGTTCTCTAGGTTGGAGATCTAAAACTCTTGTAAGAGGTAGTCCAGGATCTCTGGCAAACACCATTAAAATCAACCATGGAAACTTTATAAAATTCATTTTGTGAACAACAACAATATTAACAGTAGCACAGTATAGGCGTGGTTTCATAAGTTAACCCATTTAACCTTCATAACGACGTTGTGAGGGAGGTGCTGTTATCATTCCCATTTTACAGATGGGGCAATTGAGGCCCTGAGCAGTTAAAGTCCCATGCCCAACACTGCAGAACGAGGGGAGCCTCCAGGGCTCGGTGGGGAGGGGCAGCGTAGCTGTGATGGGGATGAGGTGGAGGACCGAGATGGAGCCATGGGACAGAATTCCTGCATAACCAGCTCTGGAGCCATGAGGCTCTTTGGCCCTCAGGCTGCTCCTTAGTGACCTTCCTTTGCACCAGGCTCCGCAGGGCCCCGTCCCTTCCCATAGTTCATAATCAGCTCCCCACTGAAAATCCTGCGTTTAGGGCCTGCTGAACACCATAAAAATGTCAATTAAGTTGATTTAAAAATGCTTCAGTCTCATTAACAACAAACTGTTAGTGCCGGTGCAGGCAGGCAGGACGGAGAATAAATAAGAAGAATATTAAAAGGCTTCGGGTGTCATTAATTATCAATAATAAATTATTCCCCACCCCTACCCTCTCTCTGGCTGTCAGGGATCCCTTCTTCCCTGGGCAGGAAGAGTCATTACTACACGTGTGGGATTTGGCTCCTTCACCTTTGGAGAAGGAATGCAAGCTTTGGAGACTCAGGAATCACGGCTCTTGAGACTGCTGTTCCCACGAATCTAAATTGTTAGCGTTCCTGCCCCAGACGGTCATAGAGCGGGCCACCACCCCGCTGAATACCTGTCCCTGTTCTGTTTGGCGAATAAATAAATGAGCGGAATTAAAGGTGTGAGCTTCTATTCGTACCTCTGAACAGGACTTTGGCTCTGCTAATTGCTAGTTGTGCAACCCTGAATAAGTCACTGAACTTCTCTGAGTGTTTTTTCCTCCGTGAAATGGTAATCATGCCAGCTGTAGCCACTTCACAGCTTACAAAGATGAAAAGAGGTGTTGAATGTTAGAGCACTCGGAGAATATTAGTCGTTATCAGTTTCATCACGGCCATTTTCATTATCATAATTTACATTGCACCTTCCTTATCATGACAATTGCAACTTGGTATGCAGAGGAATGGAAAGGTTTTTCTGGTTCATCCCCTCAAAGGAATATTTCAGAGTCGTCAAAAAGGATATTTGCAAAGATATTTTTATAACCGGGGAAAGTGCTTATGTTCTGATAAGTTGAGGAAAAAAGCAGACTGGAGGGTGTCTTGTGCTTTGTGACTGCAGTGATGTTAAAACAGAAGCAGGATGGGGGCGCCTGGGTGGCGCAGTCGGTTAAGCGTCCGACTTCAGCCAGGTCATGATCTCGCGGTCCGTGAGTTCGAGCCCCGCGTCAGGCTCTGGGCTGATGGCTCGGAGCCTGGAGCCTGTTTCCGATTCTGTGTCTCCCTCTCTCTCTGCCCCTCCCCCGTTCATGCTCTGTCTCTATCTGTCCCAAAAATAAATTAAAAAACGTTGAAAAAAAAAAATTAAAAAAAAAAAACAAAAAAAAAAACAAAAAACAGAAGCAGGATGGAGATACAGCAAAACATTTTTGGTGATTTTTTTCTTCTAGATTGTAGAGCCATTATTTTCTTCAGTGTAGTTTTTGTAGCTTTCTTTTTTTTTTTTTTACATAAGTATGTTTTGTTTATTATGAAAATTTCTCAGCATACTCCTGAATAGATAAGTATTAGGAACATATGAACATAAACCCATCACTTAGATTTAGTGATTGTTAATGTTTTGCCATATTTGCTTCATCTTTTTTTTCTTTGTGGGTGAAATATATATTTTTTAATTTTTATTTTAATTTTTTATTTCGAGAGAGAAAGAGCATGTGCACATAAATAGGGGAGAGGGGCATGGGGCAGGGAGAGAGAGAGAGAGAGAGAGAAAGAGAATGAATCTTAAGCAGGCTCTAAGCATGCTCAGCCTGACATGGAACTCGGTCTCACGACTGTGAGATCATGACCTGACCCCAAATCAGGAGTCAGATGCTTAACCAGCTGAACCACCCAGGTGCCCCTGGGTGAAATATTTTAAAGTTACTGTCATTATAATACTTTCTTCCTAAATATTTTAGTACGTATCTCTAAAAAAATAAGAATATTTTCCTACCTAACCGTGATAACATGATCACATGTGACAAATCTGATATATAGTCTATATTCAAATTTCCCCAATTGTACTTCACATTTTTTTTTAAAGTAGGTTCATTTGAGCCAGGATCCATTAAGCACTATGGTTTCATTTGGTTGTCCTGTCCCTTAACTCTGTTCAAATCAAGCATAGCACAGTTGCTGCCTTTTTTTTCCATCCCACTGACTGTTGAACAGACCTAGCCGTTTGTTCCCCTGAATGTCTCCACTTCTGCATTAGCTTTTCCATAGTGGTTGCATTGCTTTTCTAATAGGAAAATGATATAATACAAAAAAGACCCCCTCTGTCCTTCTCAGGCACTCTCCCAGCTGTGTAAGCAACTACACAGCAACGACATGTGCCCTGTGCACAGAACATGATAAGCCCAAGGCATAAATCCTTTTTTCGTGTTAAATCAATTGTTCTATAAACGATGAAGCTGAGCACACAAGTGAAATAACTTGCCAGGGCCGGCTAGCTGGGCAGACTGGCCCTCCAGCCAGCATGCTTAACCGCCATGCTGCGTTAAACTGAAACAGGCACTTTAAGCTGAGGAGGAAGGTAGGGAAGCCAACGCTGCCTTCCCTTGGGGATGCTTGGTGACATCTCCCAGGGGTGGACCGTGCCGTGATGTCCGTGGAGGGGATGGAGTGCTGTCTGCAATGATTACATCTCTCCTTCAGCCAGAGCTTGGAGCTGTCCTGGACGTTCCCAGGGTTTCCTTCTGCTTCCTTTCCTTTTCTTCCATTCTTAGCAGATTGGAAGGGCTCTAAGAAGCTTGCGCTTTTCCTTGTCTGAGCTTGAGAGTTCCCGAGTCTGCTATTTATAGGCGAAGAGACATCAGACCCAGAAAGCAGCCCTCAAGAGAGTCTCCGTAGCTGCCAGAGTAAGGGACACATGGGATTCACCAACTCTTCCATTCCTGGGTCTGCCTTCATGCTCATTCTGGAAAAATCAGGCACAGTGCACAGTGCCTTTTGGGAAAGAACAACCATTCAGGCCACCTGGGTTCTTGACTAGTCTTGCCTTTGCCGTGGACAGGATGTGTGTCTTTGGCCGTGGCATCCAGCTTCCGCACGTCCCGCTGTCCTCCTACATTAGGTCAGATTTAAAGCTGTCAGTTCTATTTCCTCTGTGAGGTGGTTATAAGGATTATATGGGAATACAAATGGGAGTGCTTTGGAAAGTAATGGTGGAGACATAAGAGGTCCCCTCTAGGGTGCACTATAGGAGCTGCAAATTCAGAGGCACTACCCTGGCTAGGGAGGTGGCAGCATGCGGTTTCCTGGAGAGCTGTCACCTTCTGACATGACCCTACCCCATTGCCATGGTTGATTGGTCATGGTGTTGATGACTTGAGCCAGGCTGGGCCAATGAATCATTGCCTTGGCCTGTTGGCGCTTGGGGAGGGAGCGTGGTCAGTCATTCTTCCCTCTGGGTTTGGGTTTAAACTGAGGACAGGGACACTGATTCGCTCTCTGACTATAGAGAAAGGCAGGTTGGTGAGGGAGGGTGAATGCAGGGAGCAAGCGAGAGGGAGAGAGGCAGACATGTGAGAGCCAGGTTCTGGCTGTTCTTGGGATCAAGCTGCATTCCTGGAGTTTGATTGTTCAACCCAGTTTTGGCTTCTCTGAGCCAACCATTTCTCTCTCTCTCTTGGCTTAAGTGGTTTTGAAGTTGTCTAAAACCGTGTCTGAGATACCAGGCAATAGGATCCTCTCAGCAGGCCAAAGAAGGAGAAAGCTAGAGTGTACCCAGAGCTCAGAGATCACCTCCCAGTCCCTCCACCTCATTTTACACCCACCGTCCAGCATTGTTAACCACCTTGGCTCGGGTACGCCAGCGAAGCAGCGAAACCAACACAAGAATCCGGATCTCCTGACTTTCATCCCAGGGTCTCCTCTGCCTACTTTTTATTTGGACAGCATCTAATCATAAAACATGTGAAAAAATGGCAACTCTTACTATCTACTGAGTATGTACTAAGTTCCTCCCTGTGTTTGGTGGTTCTCACACATTATCTTAATAGCAACCCAGTGAAGAAAATGCCGTTTTTCCCATTTTGCACAGTGGACAACTGATGTCTGCAAAGGTTCAGCAGCTTGCCTGAAGTCACACAGCTAATGAGTCCCAGAGTCAGGACGCACACCCGAGTCCTTGTGGTTGATCATGGCCCTCTGCCTTGTCTTTGGCTTCCTCCTCTACTGAGAGTGGCAGTGGCCCCACACTCCTTGGAGCCTGTGCCTTGCTGAGTCTGTGAGTGAGCTTGAGCAGTCCCAAGAGGTCTGTAATTTCCAGTGTCTCGTGGCTACTGGCATGGGAGTATTGTTCTTGGACTTGTGTTATTTACCCAAGAATCTGCAAGGCTGCCTCTTGCTTAGGTAACAAATGCTTCTGTAAATATGGATGGAAAATTGGCTTTGCTTATTCACAAGTGGGCGAGAGCTTCAGACATTCTTGGGAAAGCCATTGGTGCAAACACATACGGGTGCAGAAGCGGCCCAGGTTTTGCCCATCAAAACTGAGGTAGAAAAAACAAGAACAAAAACCAACCGATATAGAGAAAGGGATTCTTGAAGTTTCTCTGTGTAGGTGGGCTTGGTGTTTATAAACCCTATGGTGGGTTCACAGAGGTTGGCCCAGGGCAGTCTGTCCCAAAATAGTAACTTCTGATCACCTGTGACAGAACCATCTGGGAGACTAGTTAAAAATGCAGTGTGATACACTGCCCCAAATCTGAGCGGTGTAAAACAACAACATTTTGCCGATGAATCTGCAATTCAAGCGAGGGTCACCGCAGTAACCCCTTATCTTTGCTGGGGCAGCTCAGCTGGAACCTGGAGGGTCCACTTTGGATGTGAGTCACTCATACGGCTGGCAGGTTTGTGTGCTGTATCCTTCCAGGGCTGTGGGCTGTGGGCTGTGGTCCGTGGTTCCTCCACGTGGAAGTCTCTCCATTGGATGCGAGGCTTCCTCATAGCATGGAAGCCGTGCTTTACAATAACGAATGTCCCAAGAGAACTTTGGTTGTGGGACTCCAGTCTTTCCTCCTCTCCCCATGGCCTGGATCCCTGGGCAGCTTTGCCTAATGGACAGAAATGTTCTTTATGCAACTTGGACCTGACCGCTGGACTTGGCGACAATTTATTTTGTGACTTCCCAGTAAAAATGGAGTTCTTTTTTAAGAACAGTGACTCTCAGAAGGCAGAGCTGGGAACTGCAACTGGGGGAGAGGCAGCAGCAAGTAGCAGAGTGAGCACCGAATGGGGAGGCCGAAGACTCCGATTCCAGTCCTAACTGGCTGTGTGACATTGGGCAATAATATTAAGCTCATCCATAATAGTGATAGCCTCTACTTATCGGTCTCTTATTATGTAGCAGGTGCTGTGCTAAAGATATTATGTGTATCACCTGACTTCATCTCAGAAATCCTGCCAGGGAGAGAGGTAAAAATATCCTTCCCATTTTGAGGTTGGGGAAACTGAGGCCTCAGGTATGGAGCCACTTGCCCACAGCCACACAAGTAGAAGGAGATACATCCAAGATTTGGGCCTGGGCAGAGGGGTTCCAGGTCCGTGCTGTTATCACTGTGCTACAATATCGACACAAATATGAATGTCATACAGACAGAGACAGTGGCTCCCATTTATTGGACATTTTCTATGTGGCATATACTGTTCCAGCCGCTGTATCCAATATGGCACTGAATCCCCTCAGTGACTCTATGTAGTAGCTATCATATGTCCATTTTCAGTTGAAGAAATAGACCTCTCATATATGTTTTTTTAAGTCTACTCATTTTGGGGGGGGGGGGAGAGAGAGAGAGAGAGAACGAACAAGTGGGGGAGGGGCAGAGAGAGACAGGGGGAGAGAGAGGATCCCAAACAGGCTCTGCACTGCCAGCACAGAGCCCGACATGGGGCTCGAACTCACAAACTGTGAGATCATGACCTGAGCCGAAGTCAGATACTTAACCCCCTGAACCACCCAGGCGCCCCGACCTCTCATTCTTTAAATGAGTTACTGTTATCTCTTTCCTCTGCACAGCTGTTTTCTAAGAGCTACCACTTTGAGAAAAAGAGTAAAGGTAGATAGCGGTCCATGGACTCCAGTCATGTGGAGCGGGGGCTGGCCTCTGTCTGTGTCCCTCCCTGTCCCGCCCAGAGAGAAGCTGGGGAGGAGTTTCGGGAGGTGGCCGCACTAGCATCCCGCCTGTACCTTCCCCAGAGGCTGAAGGCACAGGCTGCTTCCTGGGGCTCACCACGCCCGTCTTCCATCGGGCCGGGCCGGGCAGCCTGCCTCCTTGGCACAGTGGGCTCCAGCCTGAGGCTCCTGGGCCCCGTGTGGCTCGGTGAACTGTGTAAGGAAGGGAGACTCTGCCAGCGTGTCCCTGGCCAGCTCCCCTGCGGGCGCCATCTGGGATGCACTGAGCCGGGGAGCCAGGGCCGGCCAATGGCTGCCTCCCCCGCCCTGCGGGCCTCACCTCCCTGAGCACCCACCAGGAGTGTTGAGCTGAGGGAGGGATCTGTCAGGGGACAGATCATCCCAGGGGAACCTCTTCTTTAGGCCCCACAGGGCCCTATCAGGCAATAATAAGCAAGCTAGTAACTGACGTTTGTTAAACCCTATGCTAAGTGCAGTGTGTGTGTTGTCTTACTTAATTTACTCCTTACACACACCTACATTTAAGTACTATTATGATCCCCATTTTTTACATGAGGAAACTGAGGCACAGAGAGGCTAAGGGACCTACCCATGCTCATGCAGCTTCTAAGTTATTCTGATTTTAGATTCTGTTTTTAATGTCTGGCTCACTCATGAGTCCCAGATTCTGATCTTTGCTCAGTCTGTCACTGATGAATAACATCTTTGCGGTCCCTTACAGTTCTTCTTCTGTGCAATGTGGGGGTAGGACCACGTTTTCAAAATGCATTCATCAGGGGGCGCTTGGGAGGCTCAGTTGGTCAAATGTCTGACTTTGGCTCAGGTCACGATCTCACGGTTCGTGAGTTCGAGACCCGCATCAGGCTCTGTGCTGACAGCTCAGAGCCTGGAGCCTGCTTCAGATTCTGTGTCTCCCTCTCTCTCTGCCCCTTTCCCTACTTGCACCCTCTCTCTCTCTCTCAAAAATAAATGAAACATTAAAAAAATAATAAAGTTTTGAATTGCATTCATCAGAATGCTGGCATTCTATCAGTAGCTATTTTGGTTGGGGTGGAGTTGGGGCAGGGGCGAGGGAAAGCTGAGGATGAGGACCCGACCCCCAGCCTCCTACCCCTTTGCATCTTGGGATTGAAGTGCCTCTTTTCGCTGCTTCCTGTAGGAGGGTTATGCATGAGGGATGGCGTGCAGAAGGGGTTCTGCTGCTTAGGATAAGTTTGAGCATTAGCGTTTGCTGATCCAACATTCTTGTCCCCAAAGAGAGGAGGAAAGTAAGCCTCAGAGAGGGGAAGAGACCCATCTGAAGAGGTCCAGCTGGTGATTCAGGCAGAAAATGGAGTGCTTCAAAGTGCAGGTTCTGGGACCTGATGCAGGTGGGTGCAAGCCCTACCTCTGCCTGGCCCTAGAGGTGTCCCTGGCCCTAGGGCAGCTCTTGACTACTACATAAAGTTTTACTACCACTCAGTGCTCCAAGTGGGGTAGTGAGGCCCCAAGTCACTTCTCTGATGAAAGAACTTGGTAACTGGGTCGTCTTTGCTTCCCTTGCTCACCCCCAACCCCAGGCCTTTGGATTTGGTCAGTTAGGTGCAGATGCCAGGGGCACCCAAAGACCGTCCCCACCTCCAGGAGTAATTTGTAGTGACTTTCTGTGTGGCAGCCTCTCCTGGAACTCATGCCCCACAGGGACTGTGTTCTTGGGTAGGGAAAGGGCCGTCCCTGTGACAAGAAGACACAAATAAGAGACTGTGTGTGACCCGTCGTAACTGACCTTCAGCAGCGTGCTTCACATCTCCAGGCTTCGTGGCCTCACCTTTAAAGAGCGGTGTAGGAGGTTTGATGATCCCCATGGCCCCTGAAGCTTCAAGATGGCATGCTTCAGTGATCCTAGGCACCAGGAAATATGACCTCTCTCCCTGGCATCCAGACATTTCTCTGAGAAGTCTCCTCCCTACGTGCAGACTCATGAATCAGGAAGGATCATAATAGACTGAGTCTCCCTCTGTATCTGTGGGGTGAGTGATGAGACTTTTTGAGTATTCCTGGCCTTGGGAAATTGGCCTCAGATGGTCTGGCTGCAGGGTTTTCAAAGCGCTATCCTGAGTGACTGCTCTGGACAACCCAGCCACAGCCAGGTTGAGAGACCTTTAGGTCTCCACACAAGGAGGTGGGAGCCTGTAAGGGAAGAGACTTTCTAAAGGAGAGGCCTGCCTTCCGCTGGGCACAGAAACTGAGTGGGGTGGGTGGGGAGTGGGTGAGTGGGGAAGGTGTACCCAGGGCAGTTCGTCAGGGATATGACAGTATGGCCTGCGTGGGCAGTGCAGGGGTTTGTTCTCATTCCTTCCCTCGGACAGGATGCTGCTGATCTGGCTGGTCAGATTCCGGAACACTCTGGAGCCATATCTTCTAGTGAGCAGCATGTCTGGTTGTTGAGAGATGATGCACGTGTTGGGCTCCTTCTCTTTGAAGCCAAGTAGTTAAAAGGCTCAGATCGTTTCACGATGGAGGACGACTGACTTTCTCTCTCCCTGTGTCCTGCTCACTTAGGTGCCTTCACCTGCTCAAGGTGAAAGCAGTGTGCTCCTCGCTGCCCTTGCACCTCCCTGGCCCACCCTGTCTATGAGGTCACTGTAGCAAGTCTGTGTGCAGCCCCAGTTAACAGCTCCAACCAATGAAGGAGGAGGGGGTGGATTAATCCCACCCACCCTTCCTCATTCTTTGCCGCCAAGTGGGATAATCCTGAGGCGTATTCTGCACTGTCTCCTAGCCGGTCTTCAGCTGGATTGTGACTGAAGTGCCGTATTGGCCACATGCCTTTTATTGGCTTCTTCTTTGCCCACTTCCTCTTTCTGGATCACCTCCCAAATAGACTAAGGTTCTCAAATCCTGGTCTCAAGGTCTGCTTGTGGTATTGTGATTTATAATAAGAAATCTATATTTGGTCTTTGTTCCTGTTTCTGGCACAGAACTCCTAAAACCCTTGGAATTTCCTAAGAGATAAGAGCACCAAGGTGTCTTTTGTTATGCTAATGAGGTGAATTTTGGCTTGCACCTAAGGATGGGGGCTGGTCATCCAGCCAGTGGAGCCAACCTTGTGATTAGAAGGTTGGAATTTTCAGCCCCATCCCTGGATCTCCGGGGAGGGGAGAGGGAGAGGGAGTGGAAATGCGAACTCAATCACCAATGGTCAGTGATTTAATCAATCATCCTGTGTAATGAAGAACCCAAAGGACATGTTTGGAGAGTTTCCAGGTGAACCTGTGGAGATGCTGGGAGAGATGGGCATCTGGGGAGGGTGTGGAGGTTTTAGCACCCTTTCCCTCTACCTTGCCCTATATATAATAATCTATATTCCATGTATCTGTATTATATACGTAATACTATATATAATCTCTTCATCTGATTTGTATCCTTTAATATCCATTGTAGAGGCACCTGGGTAGCTCGGTCGGTTAAGCGTCTGGCTTTGACTCAGGTCATGATCTCGTGGTTCATGAGTTCAAGCCCTGCATCTGGCTCCGTGCTGACAATTCTCTCTCCCTGTCTGCCACTCCCCCACCTCCAGGCTCAAGCTCTGCGTGCACTCTTGCACTCTCTCTCTTTTTCAAAATAAATAAATAAACTTAAAAAAAACAGTATCCATTGTAATAAGCCAGCAATCTAGTCATTAAACTGGTTTCCTAACTTCTGTAAGCTGCTCTAGCAAATTAATCAACCCCAAGGAAGGCGTTGTGGGAACTTCTGATTTATAACCAGTCGGAAGCACAGGAAACAACCTGGACTTCAAAGTGGCATCTGAAGTGGAAGGTGGTCTTGTGGGACTGAGCCCTTAACCTGTGGAGTCTGACGGTATCTCCACGTAGGGTCAGATTTGAGTTGAATTTTGAGACACCCACTGGTGTCTAAGAGTTGCTTGCTGATGTGGGCGAAGCCACCCCTTCCCCAACTTTGGAACTGGGTGCGTAACCCCTACTGTTGGTGGAGGGATTCACGCTAAGACGTCTAACTTACGCGACCTTCACTACAGTGCTGGGGGAGGAAGGGTGATTTTACTCCCATTTTCCTGATGAAGGAACTGAGGTCTTTTCAAAATGTCAAAAATGACTTCTCCCAAAGTGCTAGAATGTACCATTATTCTTTCCCCAATGGTATGTGTAGCCTCCTGCCCGATACAAGGGAGGACAGTGGGTTGCATTGGGTGAAAACCAGTAAGGTACTAAATCTTTTGCTGCTGTCTTAATTTTAGTTCTCAAGACTAACTGTGGATTTGTTTAGAAAAAGCCTTCCTCCCTGATTAGAACTACTGATACCTGAATGGCTAATGGGAGCAGGAAGGGATTTTTAACCTTTTGGATAAGATATAGGAGAGTTAACTAGCCCCTTGGTTGATCCCAAGGTCAAGACCTTCAAAAAAAGTTACAGAATCATTCAACATCAGATATGGAAGGCAGCTCATCATGGCTAGTGTCAGCCTTGATTTAGCAAATGGATAAACTGAGGTCTAAAGCGGAGGCGGTTTTAAATGGAAGTTAGGATCCAAGAGAAAGTAAAGGAGATACATGTCATCAGAGTCAGGTTGTGCTAAACTCAGGAATCTATGAGAACTTATTTAGGAATATCACATTGGAACCAGCTGTAATCAATGGATGGGGCTACCCAGAACCTAGAACTGAGCAAGCTTAGAATGTTCCACCTAAACTTTGAGAGAAATAGTTCATGAATTGATTAATGACGTCTGCCTTGGCACAGGACAGATGAGTACTATTTATCTGCTACTATGTAAAATAGAACATCAATAAGTCTGGGACTGTGGATAGCCAAAGAGGTAGAACCCACAGGCTGGAATTTGGAGGGACAGTGAAGCTAGATCACCAGTGACAATCCAAGGACTACCAGTGGTGGCTAGGCTGGTGTTTAGGCTTCTTGGCCACCCTAAATTACTTTTTTACTCTTTCTCTCTCAGGATTGTATTATACTGCTTTGGAATCCCCGTAACCTTGTAGAATGAGAATGCCCATGTACTTTGTTTTATACAGTAGACATGTAAAACAAAAATTTTGGATACCACTCCAAATTTTGCCTTCGATTTAGCCTCATATAGTACTAAAGTTAGTCTCCCTTTCTCCATATGCAAAATAAAGGTTTTGGTCAAGGTCTGAAATTCTCATAGGATTTTAACAGCTATTATGTGGAATAACATAAGTTTCCATGATCAATTTCTTTTGGAATATTGCTGGATTAATTTAAAAAAATTGTTTTTAACCCATGGGACTTCTCAGATCCTTTAATGTCAGAATTCGTGCTAAAGTGACTCGATACTGGGCGCCTGGGTGGCTCAGTCGGTTAAGCATCTGACTTTGGCTCAGGTCATGATCTCACAGTTCATGGGTTCGAGCCCCACATTGGGCTCAAAGTGGCAGTGCAGAGAATGCTTGAGAGTCACTCCCTCCTCTGTCTCTGCCCTTCCCCTCTCATGCTTTCTCTCTCTCTCAAAGTAATAAATAAAAAAGATAGCTCCCCAAACTTATTTGAAAACAGAATGCACAATACAGTAGAGTCTCTAAAGGTCTTTCAGCTTCAAAATGCTCCCATTCTTTGCTCCTTTCCCTTGAGAATAGAGGTAGCACTAGAGGCACAATCAGTGATGGGCTTATTTCGCTTCTCTGCTAGAGACACGATTTGGTGGTTGGTTTTTAACCACAGAGTTCAAGTGGCTCAAAGCAAGTGGCAACCAGGGGGGCTCATTTCTTTAGTAAAGCTTTTGAAGATAAATCAATGAGATTGAAAACAGCGGAAACAATTTGTTCCTTAAGACTAGACTAGGTAATTTCTGTTACTTTGATGTGACTGGCAATAAAACCAATTGGCAAAATTGACTGCAGAACAGTGTGACTAGGGGGCTTTCCCCTCCCCCCCCCCCCACATAGTCTTTGTCAGCATAGCTGGTATGAAGATTTTTCATCTGAAAGTCGAGTAGCAAAATCCTGCTCAGTGTCCTAACCTCTGTGGAGGGTTTAGCTTTTGCAGTACAGCATCGGGCAAATTGTCATGATCACGTGCACACTATTAGAGTCTCCACCTGTACGGTGGGGTTCCAGATGTCTGACCCTAAGTAGTTCTCAACACTGGGGAGATGCCCACCCTGGGGCAGCTGTAGCTGCCTGTGTCTGCAGAGACAGACTATTCCTTCAAATGGGGGACTGCGTTCTTTCTCTATTCAAAAGAGACGATAATCAGTTTGATCTACCTTTCTGCAAGTCTGGTCACAAATGACTTCAAAGTCTCCCATACCAATAGTTTTTATCAAAGACTATTTCATGGTCAGCATTGATAGGCGAATATGGAAAGTATGGTGGATTATTAACCAGGGCACCATCAGAATCACCTATGGAATTAAAACAAATAAACATGTCACCCCTGAAGATTTTGATGGAGAAGATGTAAAGTGGGCACAACCGCTTGTATTTTAAAAGGCTCCACAGAGGGGCACCTAGGTGGCTCAGTCAGTTAAGGGTGTGACTTCAGCTCAGGTCATGATCTCATGGTTCATGGGTTTGAGCCCCACATTGGGCTCTGTGCTGACAGCTCAGAGCCTGGAGCCTGCTTTGGATTCTTTGTCTCCTCTCTCTCCCCCTCCCCAACTCATGCTCTGTCTCTGAAAAATAAATAAACATTAAAAATTTTTTAAATTAAAAATTAAGAAAAAACTCCACAGATATAATCCACATGTCCAGCCATCAAAGATGGATACACAAAGTGTGGTTTATTCACATAATGGAAAGCTACTCACCAACAGCAAAGAAAAAGCTGTTGTTACATGCAGCAACATCAATGAATCTCCCAGACATTAGGTTAAGTGAAAAAAGCCAGTCACCAAAAAATGTACAATGTAGAATCTATTTGTACGAAGTTTGAAAATAAGCAAAGCTGATAAATGGTGTTAGAAAAAAAATTATGGTTTCTAAAAGGGGGATGTGGGATTAACAACAGAGGGCCACAAGGACACTTTCTGAAGGTGATGAAAATATTTTAAACCTTGTTTTGGGTGATGGTCTACCCAGATGCGTGTAATTTCAAAACTTGAACTGAATTTTTAAGAGATTTTTTTTTAATTTTTAATTTTTTAATTTTTATTTTTTAATGTTTATTTTTGAGAGAGAGAGAGAGAGAGAGAGAGAGAGAGAACGAACGAGAACGAGCAGGGGAAGGGCAGAGAGGGAGCCATGACCTGAGCTGAAGTCAGAGGCTTAACCGACTGAGCCACCCAGGTGCCCTAAGAGATGTGTGTTTTATTGTATATAATTTCCACATCGTTTAAATCAAAGAGCCTAACTTCCCTGTAAGTCTCCAAACCGGGGTTCTGCACCTGTGCCAAAATCCCAGAAATGATCATCTTCACTCAATCTAGCTCAGCCCAGTTACTGCCTCAAGAAATGAAACACTTTTCTATCCTTTGCTGCATGTCATACAACCCACCATTTTCATGTACCTTTCAGAATTTCTTCCGTTCTGTCTTTTGAATAATAAAACTCGAGAGAACTTAACGTACGTACACAGTCCGCTTGCTCATGCACCCATCGGTCTCCAGGAACTGTGTACCTTTACTGTCTCCATTTCAGTATTCAGCCTTCTTGGAAAGAGGCCCTTCCTTCCTAGACCACCTTGTAGGGACCTCATGTTTAATGAGCACCTCCTGTGTGCTGGACTTTGTTGGCTACTTTACCAAAGCTATCTCGTTTTCTTTTCCAAATAACCCTAAGAAATCGATACTTTTACTGTTCTTCTCTGCTTTTCAGATTAGCGGTTGATAAGGAAAGATAAATACATAGCAAGCCCAAAGGTGATATCAGGCTGATGAGTGGAGGATACAGGGTTAGAAAAAACTGTGATTGCAAAACCTCTTCTAATTTAAGGCCTCTTTGATTCCAGGGCCTGAGGTAAGGAAAGCAGGGACCTGGGAGTTGGAAGGAGAGATACGGCTGAGTGTAAAAGGGGCAAAGGTGCTCATTTGACAATGTTTTTCATGCTCAGTTGCCAGAATTCAAGCCAGCCAGGCCCCACACACCCAGGCAGTCCCGTGCTCTCTGGCTCACCCCTGCTGGTAGCTTAGAAGTGGCAGCCTCAGGGCGACTTTTGTTATAACTTAGAAAACAAGAAGGAAGCAAGTGGGGGATGTAGAGATGTCTTTACTTTTAGGATTCTGGCTCCCTGAGATCAGAGGAGTGGGTTCCCTTACGGGGGTGGTGAGACACAGGGAGAAGCATTGGAGCAGATTCTGTGGTGTGTGTGTGTGTGTGTGTGTGTGTGTGTGTGTGTGTGTGTGTGTGTGTGTGTGTGTCGGCGCGCCTGTGCGTGGAGGGGGATTGCTGTACCCAGCGCAAGGCACTGGGGGAGGAGGAAGCGGTAGCAGAGATCTGAATAATTGATTCTTCAGCCGCACCAGACGCTCAGGAGCGGGCGGAGAGCGCGTTTTCAGCACCAGGGACAGCGGCACCCCGCCGCAGGCACCCACTTCGCCAGGCAGTCGCCTATCCTGGCCTTGTCGCTGCCGTGCGCCCCGGGAAAGGGTGGCAGTGCTCCGCGCCGCCGCCGCCGAGGGACTGCGGGGTCTGCCTCGGCCCGCCTCCAGGGAGGGCGGCTGCGGGCGGGAGATGCTTTCGCCCACCGGAGCTCCAAGCCTCCCTGGCTGTCGCGGGGGCTGCTGCGTCTAGCCGACTGAGAACAAGTCCCCTAAGTTGACGTGGGGGCGCCCCTGCCTTCCTCCTCCTCTTCCTCCGAGGCGACCGCAGCAGAAGCAAGCCTCAGGAGCCCGGCTTTGCCAGTGCTGTGAACCAGGGTGGCTGGGCGCTCTCCGGACTCCCGTCGGGAAATGGGGAGCTGAACGCCTGGTGGCGAGCTGGCCCCGCAGCGAAGGGCCCAGAGGGAGCTGCCATCCCCCGCCCGCGCCTCTCTCCAGCGGGGACCGCGGGGATCCCCGGCCACACGCGCGCGCGCTCCCACACTCACTCACACACACACTCGCCCTCACGCACACCACCAGCCGGAGCCTGGGCTGCGGAGAGGGCTCCCGGGCGCGCTTAGAGGACCGGGCAGCTGCTGTCCGGAGTGGGGCAGGAAGCCGAGCTCCGGCTTTTGGAGGGAGGCGCCGCGGGGCTAGCCGGAGCATGGGGCTGGGTGAGCGCTGAGAGTCGCGGCCGCAGCCATCAGCCCTGGAGATGACCAGGAGCGGCCACTGCTGAGAACTATGTGGAGAGAGGCTGCGGTGAGTGCTGGCGCGGGACGCCGGGCCTGGGAGGCCCCTTTGGGGGAAAAGATGGTGGGAGGCCTGGATAGGAGGGGGCGGCAGGACCGCAAGAGGGTCGTTGCGTGGGAATGATCGCACCTCCTTCGGGGATCCGGGATCGCGGGAGCCCGAGTCCTTCCCTCCCCCTCTCCTGCCGGCTCATCGCAAACTCAGCCAGCCACCCCCCTCCATTCCCTCCTCTTTCTCTCCCTACCCCCCTCGCTCAGCAGCTCCTGGCCGAACAACTGCCAGCAGCCGGCGCCGGGGAGGTGGTAGGGGGTGAGGGTGGAGATGCCCAGTTAGCTTCTCGTGCGTGGCGAACCTGGGGCTCGGGTTCTCCTGTGCGCCCAGGAGCGGAGCTCTCCATATCGACCACGGGGTCTGAGGATCCGCACAGGGGGTCTTGGGCATGGAGCTTCAGCTCCCCCTCTTCGGTCGAGCCCCCTGTGCGCACAGGGGGCTGTGAGCATTGCAGACTGCAGCCTGCCCCCCAGTCCCCTTTCTCCTGCCCGCGGGCTGACCCAGCCTCTCCGTCTCTTCTCCACCCCGGTAGAGCCCTGCTGCAGAGCCTCCGGCTGGGATAGCCGCCCCCCGTGGGGGCGATGCAGACAGCGCGGGACAGCCAGGGGAGCGCGCGGGGGCCGCAGCATGCGGAAACCCGCTAAACCCGGTGGCTGCTGAGGCGGCCGAGATGCTCGTGCGCGCAGCGCGCCCCACTGCATCCTCGACCTTCTCCGGCTACAGGTACGTCCCAGCGGGAGACCTGGGCTCGGCCGGCCTGGGAAGAGGAAGACTCGACCGACCGGAGAGAGAGCGAGAGCGGGAGAAGGAACAGGAGAGAGAGGGAGAGAGGAAGCGGGAGAGGGATTATCTGTAGCGAGGCGCGGGAGGAGCACCAGGGGGCGCTGCGGCTCCGCGCTCCGCTGTGCTCACCCTAAGAGTGCCTCGGCCAGAACGAGTTCTCCCTAACTTCCCCTGGCTCCAGCAGCGCCGGGCCCGAGGGGCGCGCGCCTGTGCACGCGTGCACGACTGTGCTGGTATTTGCAGGCACGCGCAGTTGTGCACCTGGCGCGATACATGTGTGTGCACCGACTGAGGACGTGTGTGGACTCCGGATGGCCGTGGGCACCGCCACAGCGGCCTGCGGCTGTGCGCAGAACGGCGCGCGTGCCTGTCAGGTTGTGCAGCCCACTACCCACATGCATCTAAGACTTGGTAACAGGACCTGTAGTGGAAAGCCTGGGGAGGGTCTGTACGGTTCGTGTCCGTCGGAGAGCCGCTTAGGAGCCTACCTTTCCCCCCACGCAGTTCCCTGCCAGCTCCCACACACCGGCCCACGGGTGGAAGCGCCTGCTCTCCGCTCTGGGATTCTGCATTGCACGCGGCGCGCATGAGAGAGGGCGTGTGTGTGTGTGTGTGTGTGTGTGTGCGTGTGTGCGTGTAGGGGGCGGGTCCTGGGGCTCGCTTGCAGTTGAGTGGAAATCGCTTCACTGTACCCCGCGCGAGGTGGGGGGGGGGCAATTTCCCCCACGCGCCTGGGGCGCACGGGTGAATGTCTGCACTCCCGTGAACTTGGTGGGGGCCACCCTGCAGGAGAGGAGTGGGGTCTGCAGCGCGTGCAGCGTGGAGCCAGGTCTGCGCTGTGCCGGGAGGATTCAGAGGGGGCGGGGTCAGTCATCTAGCACAGCGCGGGAGCAGGGCTGCGGAGTCTCGGCACCGCCTCCGCACGCGGGGGCTGCTTTGTAGTTGGCTCCCTTGAGCAGGGGGCGGGGTCGGTAACTTGGTCTGAACTAGTCGGGTGGGAGAGGGGTGGGTGGAGGGTTTGCTCTGTGCTCCTACGCTCAGGGGCTGTGGTCCACAGCTATCTTGGGGGTGTGGTGGGAAACGTGGGCAGAGTTGGGTATGGAGAGGAGGCTGGAGACAGGGGATGAGACGGAGGCTGGATGCAAAAATGGATTTAGGGATAGTGATGGAGACTTAGCTGCGATTGGAGTTGTGGATAGAGCTGGGTGGAGGGATGTGGATGGCGGCGGGAATGGGGAATGGAGTCAGTGACTCTGTCAGCTCGCGCTGGGGATGGGCTGTATACCAGGCTCCTAGAGCAAGGGGCTGGGTCTGTAATCCCTGACTCTCCCTCTCCGCCTTGCAGGGACCGTAAGTGGCGACTATGGGCAGACTGGGTTATTGGACCCTGCTGGTGCTGCCGGCCCTTCTGGTCTGGCGCGGTCCGGCGCAGGGTGCGGCGGCGGAGAAGGGTCCCCCGGCGCTGAACATTGCGGTGCTGCTGGGTCACAGCCACGACGTGACGGAGCGCGAACTGCGAAACCTGTGGGGCCCCGAGCAGGCAGCAGGGTTGCCCCTGGACGTGAACGTGGTGGCCCTGCTGATGAACCGCACGGACCCCAAGAGCCTCATCACACATGTGTGCGACCTCATGTCTGGGGCGCGCATCCATGGCCTTGTGTTTGGGGACGACACCGACCAGGAGGCCGTGGCTCAGATGCTGGATTTTATCTCTTCGCAGACTTTCATCCCCATCCTGGGCATCCACGGGGGCGCATCTATGATCATGGCTGACAAGGTAAGTGGGAGAGGTGATAGGCTGCCAGGCCCCGGGAGTGTGCTGATCATACCACAGCCACCACAGGTCTTGGGGAGCCTCTGGCATCTGTTTTGATCTGAGAGAGGGTCGTGGCCACTGGCTCTGGTGAAAGCCAGGTTTTGCCTTTCCAACCCAGAAATGAATGGAAACGCTTTCTGCCTTGGTTCTGAGGGTCTCAGGCACTTTGGGTATGCCAGGGAGAACTCAGTGAATGCAGATTGGTCAGGAAGTGGTGGAACGCTTGGAAGTTTCCAGATAGTGCACAGAGGTGAGCTTGGGGACACTTGAAACCCTCCAACTCATATTTCTAGAATGTCACTTTTACCTGATTTGTGGAAAAGTGTCCATTTTCCCCCTTTGCGGTAAGCGACTAAAACTATTTTCAAAAAGCTGAAACGTGGCTATGTTACGGAATAAAACGCATAGTCTTTAGGTAAAGCGCAAAAGGGCAGAGAAATATGCTTCCACAGACTCCGCAGTTGGGGGAAGAGGGGCGGAGAGTTTGAGAAGTCCTGTGCAGGCGCACAGCAGAGCGTTCCTCTAAGGAGTGGGTGCGAGTGGAGAGAACTGACTGTAGACCCTGAGTATGGAGGGCCTGGCATTTTCCTACATGTTCCCTGGGTGGGGCTGTCAGGGGCGCCCAGAACGTCAGATGGAGGGGTTGCTTCCCAAGGATGGGTTTTGGTATGAACTTGGATAGTGTCCGAACAAAACAAGGTGTGTCCCCATCTCTTGGTTTAGGATGGGAGAGAAGGTTATTCTGCGAACCATCCGAGAGTGTTGGTTTGGGGAAGAGGAGAGACTTTAAGGTTGGGTGAGATGTTATGAGGGCCTGGTTTGAGGATCAGAAGGGAGAAGCACAGTGAGGAAGGAGAAAAAACTGGAGTCGTGGGTGCACTGTATCTCTAAGCCCCAGGAAGGGCCTCAGATGGGGTCGGAAGCAGGGGGGTGGGGGGGAGAGGGAGCTTGCCCTTGTGTGCTGTGGTCCCCAGTCCCGAGACCTTCTTGGAATGTGTTCCTTAAATAGCGGGAGACATGCTAATGGAATGAACAGACGTTTGTCAGAGCACTTTCCTTCTGACGCTCTCAAAGCACTTTCATATTCATCAAATCAGATTCTGCCTCTGCCTCAGCAATTCCCACCAGCTCCTTTGGGAACTGTATTAATTCTTTCAGGTCTCCTGGGCTGCAGCACATTCAGCCGAAGTATACAACCAATGCAGTATCTTATTAAACATTCATTTGAAATGCCTTGCAGTCTAGCAGAATTCCTCCGTGCAGCCGAGCATTTTCCCAGCCACCTCTCTGTTTTGGGGAGCTCCTTTCTGGGATAAAAAAAAGACGAAGTAGGGAACAGCTGTGCCCTGGCACCAGTGTATGAACTGGAGAAGGTCTTGGGGTCTCCTAGAGCATCCTGCAACTTTCAGATGAAGTACCTGAGGCATAGCGGTGGGGGTGGGAGGGTGGGGGGTGGGTGGCTCGGGCAGTCAAAGACTTGGCTGAGGCCACTCAGTGGGTGATGGGACTAGATTTTGGTCTTCTGGTCTCAAGCTGTGATCTCACTTTCCAGCAAATTAAGCTTGTCCTTTAATTTTGTCATCTTAACTTCAGGAGGGTCAAGGAATTAATCTCATTTTATAGGAGATAGTGAGCCATGGAGAGGTGCAGTGAATCAGAGCCCAGGGCTCGTGCGTAAGGACTGACCAGTCGTCTGATGAAGGCATGAATGAGAACTGTAGTTTCTGGCAGGGGTTGGTGATTTGGGGATCTAAATATCACCCCTGATCCCACCTCCCATCTGAAGTTTTGACCAAAAAAGCAGCACACGAAAGATAGTACTGCCATGTGGAAAGTGAAATTTATGGATTGACTAGGGCCCAGCACCATCAATGGAGAAATCTGTTGTAATCTGACTTAGAGACGGTGTCTTGAGTCTGAGAGGTCTGATCTGGCAGGTCTGTGGCTCAGGCTCTTACCTGATTTTATCCATCTGACTGTGGGCAAGTAAGTAGGAACAGGGAGTGGGCTCAGAGTTGAGCACCCATTTGGTAGATGGCGACCCTGCCCACTGTGAATGCCCGGCTCTGACCAACTGGACCCGCGGCTGCTCCTCCCTTAAAGGGCCGTGAGAAAGGGAGTTGGGAGGGTGTGGGTGGACGTATCCTCGTCTCCTATCAAAGGAAACCACCTTCTGGGGATTGGGCAAGAGTGTGGCCCCACTTCGGAGTAAAGGAGAAAAAGGGAATCCGGAAATGCAAGAGGAAGATAAGAAAGGACGTTTTCAGAGAAGTCTCGTTAAGAGAGAGATTTACGAGGTGGTGTTGGGAGAGGAATGAAAGAGTTCATTCGTTCAAAAATTGTGAAGGGAATTGTCGGGGCTGGCCAAGTTGGTGTTGATGGCAGGGAATCAAAGAAGGGAGCGGAGCTAATGTTGGGGTATATGTTGGGCCCCACACGTGGGATGTGCAGGTGATGTTGGGTGGAGGTGGGTAAAGAGTGGCATTTTGAGAAACCTGAATGTCTTAAAGCAAAGAAAGAGATAATCTGAGATGGGAACAGCCCTTCCTTCCATATTAGTAGCACATCTCTCTGGCTTGTGCCTTTGCCACCTGTTTCCTTTGGAGCTGAATGCCGAGTGCAGTTTGTTTGGCTCTGGAGAGGCAGCCATGAGATGTTCCCTAAAACTCCACCTTTCTTGGTTGAATGTGCCAACAGCGTTACGGCCACAAAGTCTGAATCTCCCCAGACTGAACAGGCCTTTCTGTCTCCCCGCTAAGATGATGTTCATTTGGTAAAGCCCAGAACGTACCTGTGGTGTTTTCACTTCCAAATTGGCAGCATGATAGTTGATCGTGCCCCTGTGGATAAGAATGGTATTTAACTTGATTATCAGTTAAATTCAACATGCCCCCCCTCCCATTTTTACCTTTCCCTCAGTCTACCTGACCCGTGCGAGAAAGAACAAAGCCTTCTAATAACTGAAATGTGTTAAGTGGCAGATTTGTGTGATGTTCATTTACAGTAGAGATGTTAATTTTTGCTTCTATCAACGGGTGGTCCTGAAATATAATTCAAGTAGAGGTGAAAATAATGTTTGATGTAGATAAAGTTCTAACTTATCTTGGTTTGGCCACTTTGATCCCCTCCAAATGGAGCACAACTCTGGTTGCAGCAATAGCCCCTAATAAATCAGGCATATGCATTAGACCTTCATGTTTCTGCTCAGTGCCCTCACCTCCTCCTCCCTCTCGATTTCTAGCGAGTCCATGGGGGAAAAGACGAGGCTTAGATTTTAGCTACATCTAGCCATGTCGCTTACTGCATGGACTTGATATGTTGTGTCGATCCATACCTCATCTCTTCTACTCGAGTGGAAGTTCCTTGAGGACAATCTTTTTAAAAAGTGTGTTTATGTGTATTTGAAATAATGAATACTACTCTTCCACAGTTTACAAAAATAATGTCATTTCACCGGAGAGCGTTTAGAAAATATATTAACCTTTAAAGAAGAAAATAAAGTTCTTCCCTCTAAGTCCTGTCACCAGGAGCAGCCAGCCACTGTTGGACATGGGGGTCTCTTTCTTCTAAGCTGTATTCAGTTAGTTATCAGTTCAGGATTATGCTGTATATATGTTTTGTTTTTGTTTTGTTTTTGTACTTTGCACTCTGTGGGCTTTTTTTAGTCATAAGATTCAGGTTTTTCTTTAATTGCGGAAAAATCTCAGCCATTATCTGTTGGCTGTTTCCTGTCCAGTATTTTCTCTGTTCTCTCTGTATGTAGTTTCTCCATGTATCTTAAACATTTTTTTTTTCAGTTCTCTATCTCTCTGTGTCATGTTTGAGGAGGTCTCTCCAGTTCTGTACTCCAGTTAACCAACTCTTATTTGTATCTGGTTTATTATTTTGCCTTAACCACCTCTTTTTCTTTGTATCTTGTCTATTATTTTACCTGTCTGTTGAGCTTTTAATTTCCAATGTTCACCGTATTTCCAAGAGAAATAATTGGCCCCTTTTTATACCTTCCTGCTTCTTTATTTTATTTTAAAAACCCTCTTTTTACTTTGTGAAGGTAAATTCTTTCTCTATCCCTTTGAGGATTAAAAAAAAATACCGTGAAGTCCTTCTCTGATTGCTCTGGCATCTTTGTTTCTTCAGATATGAATTCTTTCATTTTGCAGATTCTGATCATTGGATGTCCTCTTGTGTTCTCTAATGTCTCCTATGTCTTCATATGCTTTGTTTGTGAACTTATTTTCAAGGTGATTTTATGATATCTTCTGCCCTATGTCTGCAAGGGTATATGTGCTTTTCAACTAGAGCTCATGTCAACAGCTCAACTCAGGGCTCTCTCTTTGCTCTGTATATCCTTTGGTGCCCGCTTGGGTCCCAGGCTCATGTAAGTTGCTTCATTTTTGCTCCTTGGCACAGACGGAGGCATCCTTTTTGACTGTGACTCCTGGAAGCATGATTCTGAGTCCAGTTTTGCCTCTTATTCCCTGGGTAGATGTTGGGACCTCTGCTTCCTTGGCTCATATTGGACCCATCCCCCATGAACCATGTGACTTTGAGTCCTGTTTGAGATTGTAGAGTCCCATCTTTTGATTCATTTATTTTTAGAGAGTCCTCTTTATTTTTCATTCGTGATTCCCTTGTCTTATTTCCAAGCAGTATTATGTAAAATTTAAAACATCTAAAGGTTTATCTATAAATTCTGCATCTTAGGAGCAGGGGAGGAATTACTGAGTGTGTTCACTCTGATTTTGACCCAGTTATATTTCACAACCTGCTTTCATTTTTTTTCAAGCTTGATTATGTATTTGTGGAATTTTCCCTTTAAATCCTATTTAATAAAATAGACTTCTCAAACATGATTTTAAATGGCTGCGGAGTATTCTGTTTATACCACAGTCATTGTGACTAATATTTCTATTTTCCACCTTTATTAAGGTTTATTTCTGGTTCGCGTGTGTGTTCTTTTCAGCACCTTGTGCTGATCTCGCCCTTTGTGTTTGTTTCTTGGCAAATGTTTGTTGATTGAATGAATCAAGTCCCTGGTTCCAATGCCAGCTTGCTGCAGTTTCCAGATGAACTTACCACACTGTGGTTCGGGGCTTCCCATGCAGTGTTTGTTCCCTACTTGCTGACTGATCTCATAGGTGTGTGTCAGTCTCCTCTTCTTTCTAGTGGGCAGATAATTACTAGCCATCCTTGGGATTAACAGAAATTGGGGGTGTTCCGTACAAAGGGCCCAGGTAGTGCTGCTGAGTAATAGGTCATCAGCCGGAAGTGGGACTTTCTCTTGTAACCGGGCACCTCCAGAGTTAGGCTATGAGTGAGACCCTCAAAGCTCATGGGAAGGGTAGACGTGCACATCAGAACGTTGGTGGAACCCACTCAGCTCCTGCTCTGGAGGCTTTGGGTAGTTCCTGAGAGAGTGAGGAGGCCTATCTTGAGACTTTGCGATGAGGCATGTCAGATGCAATCATCTACCCCTCCTTCCATAAGTCATTGGACAGCAAAAGGCATCACCCCGAGAGGCATGACTCACTTTCCAAGTGGCCCTTGGGGGTCATTGGGAATCGCTTGGACTCTTGGCAGCTGTGTTCTGGTGGGTTTGGAAGGTACAGTGTTGATGTTCTTTTTGGTAGCCCCAGGTGGGAAAGGCTTCTCTAGCTGGAGCGATGGAAGGGATCAGGGGGCTGGGAGGGAAGGAGGGAGGCAGAAAGAAAGAGAGGGAGAAAGACATACAAATAGCATCTTGGGTTTGCAGTACAGAATGATAGCTTCTGGTAAGCCCATAGTGAAAACGAGCGGTTATAATGTTGTTAGCTCGTGGGTTTTCTTTGTTCTTCACTCCCTGTTTATTATTCAGATTTGGATTCGTTGCCAGCGTTAAAGTTAGGAGACATCACAGTTAAAATTTTTTTTAATGTTTGTTTTTGAGAGAGAGAGAGAGAGAGAGAGAGAGCGAGCGTAAGCAGGGGAAGGGCAGAGAGAGAGGGAGACACAGAGTCCGAAGCAGGCTCCAGGCTCCCAGCTGTCAGCACAGAGCCCGACGCTGGGCTCGAACCCGCTGACGATGAGATCGTGACCTGAACCAAAGTTCGACGCTTAACCGACTGAGCCACCCAGGCGCCCCGGACACCTCACATTTTTAAAAATCCAAATTTCATGCTTCCCTGCAAGAATTCAGAAGGCCTGGCAACATGGGCGCCACCCTTCCCCTTGGCAGGCAACACGCGGCTGGAGGTGAATAGCACTCTTACCCTCTTAGGGCTGGCGCTCTTCCCATGTTCAGTCCTCTGCTTGCCCACTTCCCTCATTCATGCTAGAACCTCATCCCTGAAGGCGCTGGGGTTTGAGACCCTGGTGTAGGTGAAGAATACAGCTGGTCTTTATTAAGAAAGCCTTTCCTGGGCACTCTGCTTCTCTCCCAAAGGCTGTTCCTTGGCAAGTGGCAAACTCATGATGTGCATATATCTGTGCTGCTGTGTTTACTGCTGCCTTCGCTGATCTCCTGAGCCTTAAATCTTTAAGGACCTTAAATCCTTCTCAACACGGTACTCGAGGAAGCCACTACCAACCAACTTGAGTCAAAGGCCCCCGAAAACCTTGGACAGAGGGTCCGAGGACCTGAATTCCATTTCCAAATAGCAGTGTGACCCAGAGAAAGGCCCTTCACGTTTCTGGTCCTTAGGCTTTCCTGTGAAATGACGTTTAGGGTGATATCATCTCTGAGGCCTCTTCCAGCTCTGAAAATTTTACCACCTTCAAGGAAAGACTGGCAAGAGACCTCCCAAAATGTGAGCCGTGGTTATCTTTGAGTGGTAGACTCCTGCTATTTCAGTTTTTTAAAAAATATGTCATTATACTGGGGCGCCTGGGTGGCTCAATCGGTTAAGGGGCTGACTTCAGCTCACGTCGTGATCTCACAGTCTGTGCGCTCGAGCCCCGCGTCGGGCTCTGTGCTGACGGCTCAGAGCCCCGAGCCTGCTTCGGATTCTGTGTCTCCCTCTCTCTCTGCCCCTCCCCTGCTCACACTCTGTCTCTCTCTGTCTCTCAAAAAATGAATAAACATTAAAAAAATTTTGTTAATGTCATTACAGCGTGGTTGATAAATTGAACCTTGAGTTTGGTTGTCTGTGTTTAAATTCAGGCTTTCACTTACCAGCTGGCTGATCATGAGAAAGCTTCTTAATGGCTCTGAGTCTCAGTGTCCTCACTGTTTGTTTCTGACCCCAGCCTGGCCTCGATGCCTTTGTTTTTAAAAAGGGGACAGAAAGAGTATGTACTTCATGGCGCTGTAAGATTGAAATGAGATAACAGGTAGCTCAGTGCTTGGCTCGTAATAAATAATTATTACAGGAACACTTTTGTTATTGTGTGTGTATCATGTAATTTTTATTTGTGTCCAATGCACTTGCATTTTTTCACCACCAGAAAAAATGATGAAGGGTCGTGTGGCGATGTGATGGTAACCCCTGCAAGAAACGGGGGACGAATCCCACAGAAGTGTTAGAAGTGGAGAGTCCAACATGAGACGGTTCATATTGCCTTAATATGAACATGAATGGGAATATGAGTTTCCTGGGACAACCAGGGGCTTTCAGTTCTTGGAATTTGCCGTGGGCTTTATCCTGGCAAACTGAAGATCAGATGTGGCCAGGGTGAAAATGACCACCACAGGAGACTGTCTCCGTGAGCCTTGCAGTAAATAACTCCACCGACTGGACTATGTATTTGCGCTGGGCTTAGGGCTTTAGGCTGTGGACAGATACAGTCTCTCATTTGGTGTCTGCCAAGGATTAAGTAACTCGGTGACAGCCTGGGGAACCTGGCAGCCCCAAAGGTATTTGATTAGAGAATCCTTATCCACTGTTCTTTTGCTCTTACTGCCTTCTCAAGTTAATGACTGGGACTCCATTAGGTTTAGGGAAGGGGCTTACATTCAAGAGGGACAGTGGATTTTGATGTTAATGTTTTGGTTACCTAGATTGATTAAGATGTTGGGTGATGGAATTAAAACTCAGAACTGTCTTTCCGGATTGAAGGGCTAGAGTCAGATACTACTGACTACATTGGAGGATTTAAGAAGAAATGGCACTTTCTCATAGGAAGGGGGGAGATGTAGCTCTCCAACTTGAGGATGGTTTTCGCAAGAGCCGTGAACTGGTGGACTGCCTACTGGATCAGCCTCATAAATGCATTAGTATTTTATTTTACTAATAAGTTCTGTAAAGTGCCTGCATTTTAATGTCCTTGCTCCCTGTTACCTGACATCCATCCAGATTCACACATTTATGTTAATTGTGTGGTGTCTGAAGCGTTTGAGATTATGATCTCCAGTCATGGGGGTTGTGTTTATTTGCTTGTTTGTTTTGCACTCGATGCTCAGCAGATTCTAAGTAGTGATATGGCTCTTAGAAAAAGTGAAGTCCCTATTTCTAGAAATATAATGTCCAAATCAAGAGAGGCGATAGCTGCATTATACCTTTTCTGTTGTTACTGGTGCTTTCAGCTGCAAATAACAGAATGTTTGACCGATGATGGCTTAAACAATTAAGACAGGTAGTTTTTTTTTTTTTTTTTTTTTTTTTTTTTTTTTTTTTAGCAAGGAGTCCCAGATGTGATTTAGTGACTCGGTAACCCACCAAGGATTCAGGTCCTTTCCATTTTTCTATTTTGCCTCTATTTGCTGTTTCCTCTTGGTCACAGGATGGCTGCTTCTGTTCCAGCCATCACATCTTCACATGCCAGCATTTAAAATGGGAAGAAAAAGGAGGGGGAAAAGAAGCTTTTTTCTAGGCCCTCTCCTCTTCTGTTAGAGTTGACTTCCCCTTACATTTCATTGGCCAGAACTGGGTTACATGCCTCCCCTTGAACATCACTGATAGAGATTAACAGTCAAGATTCTTCGCCAAGAATGGATAATTGCCAATGAAGCAAAATTTGCTTCTGTTAGCAGAAGCGTAGGAGCAATGGCTGAGTGATATAACTGATGATCTCTCCAGCCACACAAACACCATGATCCATAGACTTAGTTTGGCAGGGATGGAGGGGAATAATATTTAAAGACAGATATTGAACAACGACAGTGTGTCCAGAGGAAGGGCCTTCAGGGTTGTGTAGGATCTAAATGACATATGGTAAGATGAGCTTTGGCAATTAGGTCTGTGACCGAAGACCGCAATGGTTCGGAGAATAATGAGTGTCTGTCAGACGTAGCTGAGCTGAAAGTGACTGTCGTCTGTCAGGAGCGGGATGGTGGGGGGGGGGGGGGTGTGGTGTTGGACTCATGGAAAGATTGGATGGGGTCACCTCTGAGGTTGTTTCTAACTCAGAAGCTCTGCACCTCTCAAATCCTTGTGGGTTTTTTGTTTTGTTTTGTTTTTTTTGTTTTTTAAATCCCCAAGTCCTGGTACTTTAGGCCCTTGGATTTGGCTGAAAACCAACATCCTCACTTTCTGCAAGCGTGTGAGTAATTCAGTATAAACTTGCCTGGCTTGGGGGAGGAATTTATGATCCTGGCATCATCACCTCAAATCTCCAAAGGACTTTACATCATCCTGAAGGGTAGACAGTATTTGAAAAGCAGAAAACCTATGTATATATCAACTCACACACACACATATATAAATATAAACATAAGTAGGTCAGCCGGCATCATATTTACTAGTGGGAATGTTTTTGGCTAAGAAACACAGCTACCAGAGATGATGTTTAGAATAATTGCCAGTGATCTCCAAATGCGGGGGGGGGGGGGGGCGGTTTAGAACCACACCCAGTTAATCATGATTACTTATGAAAGTATATTCACGTTTTTGCACACGTTATTGTAAGAATATGTTCATATTCTAAAGAGAGAGCCAGAACCCTCTCTGAATTTCCAGTTGCCAAATCTTTCTCTCTTGTCTGCTGTACCCCCTGCATTTTGAGCTTTTCCTTAGGGCAGCAGTGGCTCTGGGTGCTCGTCCACTGTTGGGCACGTCCTTTGTTCTTCCTTCACACGTCCCAGGAAGAAACAAAATCCAGAATTGGTTTGCAAAAGCTTTGTCTTTGCGTTCAAATGTTACAGCATTCCATATGATGGAAATGGGTATACCAAAATTATTTATTTATTAGAACTAGAGTAAAAAAAAATCCAAGGAATACAATATAGAATTCAGAGACAGAATGTTTGCTCAATGCATGCATGGAAGGTCCTCACACACGTGCCCCTCTCCGAGGGGGTGACCAGGTCACCGGTTCAAAGAGGAAGAATATGAAATGGGAGTGGTAGTTTGTTTCCATTTGTAACTTTTGCAGGCTATTGGTATGTTAACAAGGATCTTTTCTTCTTAAGTCTCACTGACTTAACAAAAAAGAGGTTTAATCATTTTCCATTGGTCCCCAACTGTGCTTGTTTCTCCAAAACAAAATAAAAATTCACTCTAGAATTTAAGGTGACTTGTGCAAATCACTGACACCTTAAAGCCAGGCCCACATACTCACCCAAGAAATTTAAGATAATTTGGGGTGAGCCCGCTGGGGAGTCATGATCATTTCATACACTGACAGGAGGTATGGACCCCCCCCCCCCCCCCCCCCGGAGGGATGCCCATTCCTAAACATGCATTCAATATTATGTGCAATTGTTAGGGGTTCACAGGTCCCCTGATACTCATTCGTAGACCTCCTTGGAATTTATTTATTTATTGGTTTATAAATATGTTCATTCTTCAAACGTTTAAGGAGCCTGTATCCTGTCCCAAAATGTTCTGTAGATATATCAGTGATCAGATTTGCTCTGATGTGCATCTAGCTGGACGAGACTGGCAATTAAAGCCCAGAGTGGTGCGTCTGTGATTGGGGTAGCGTCAGGGGGGCTGGGGAACATAGCAGAGGGGCCCCTCATCCAGAGGCGTGAGGGTGGGAGCTTGTCAGAGAAGGTGCTGGAAGGTCAAATCTGGGCTCGATTTGCATTCGAGAACTCCTGGCCAGAGGAGGCTGGCATCCCATGTGTCTGCCCCTGCAGGTCACATCCGTGGCTGCAGAGGACAAGCCGCAGAGAGGAGAGGAGGCTGGCTCACGGAGGCCCAGGTGCCGGCCTACAGTCTAGGCCTTTCCTTCCCCTTAACGTGTTCCACCAAGCTGCCAGGCTCGAGTGTGGTTTTGATAGCTCCTGAATTTTCCCCTGGATGGCAGTTCTCACAATCAAAACATTGAGCTTTTTGCCGATCTCTGTTTTGTTGTCACAAATGGCTGAATGTCTCCTGCTGTAGCTTGCCTCTTCCAAATTAGGAAACTCTAGCCAGAAAGAGTGAGTGGCATTTGAAATCCCTGTCATCTTGCATGCCTGTAGTCCTCGGGCTGAAAAACAACAACATATTTTCTAGACGAATTGTTTTAAAGCTAAGATATTTGTAGGGCTGAGGAACGTGGTGTTGGTTGACTCGTGTGAATAGAGCCACAGCACGGGGAGAGGGGACAGGATGTGGGGCTCTAGAAACCGACCCGCTGGCCGCGGCTCTGGTGCTTGGTGATGGGCATGGTTTCTGCCAGCGGGATTCTGAAAAAGGCAGCCCCTGGGTGAAGGCCGAGCTTCACGGCCCAATTGCACTTTGGTTGATGGCTGTTGATTTTGCCTTGGCTCATTGGTGCTCCTTTTTGTTTCTGTTGGTGTTTCTTTATTTTCTTCGTTCCTCTGTGACACCCTTTGGTAGCCTTCAAAGCAATACTTTTACCGTGAAGAATTTCAAACACGTCCCAAAGTAGAGACAACAGCGTGAGCCCTCACGTCCCCATCACCTGGCTTTGACGCATGACCGTTCTTGTTTCACGTCCAGCCCCACAGCTGGATCGTTTTAAAGCGAATCCCAGATATTGTTCTATTTCATCTACAAATACGTCAGCGTATATCTCCAAAGGATGAGGATTTTACAGGCTGTTAAAAGACAGAACCTCAGCTGGGGCGCCCGCGCAGTGCTGTCGTTTGGGCTCAGGTCCTGATGTCACGGTTCGTGGGTCCAGCCTCATAGCGGGCTCCGTGCTGACAATGCGGAGCCTGCTTGGGATTCTCCCTCTCTTTGCCCTGCTTGCTTCCTCTCTCTGAAAATAAATAAACGTTAAAAAACCCCACAACTCTTAAAAAAAAAAAACACCTCAGCTAACATGAAAGTAATCTAACAAGTGTACAATTTAGAGGACGTGAGAGATTGGAAGACGTATAAAGAAAATAAAAATCACCTTGGACGTCACAGCTACCGTTGCCATTTTCGTGGATTTCCTTCTAGTCGTTTTGTTTTCTTCTTCTAGTCTTCTTTGCCTGCTGTACACACACAGATACATATCGGTTACATAATTTCATGTATAGCTTCTAATTTACATTCTATCACTAGCATTACAGATTATTTGGAAGCGTTCTTACCTGCTACCTTTTCCATTCTGTGGACACATCATGATTTCCTTGATGACTTAGCTTTCTTCACATTCGTTGCTGTTAAACACAACGCCTCAGCTCAAGAGCTTTATAATGAAACGTCTAAGTTGCAGATTACTGGTTTTGAATTGATTCCTACGTCTCAAATCGCTGGGTCACTGTGCGCGAAGAATTTTAAGGTTCATGATACATGCTGCTAGTTGGTTTCCAGAAGGATTGGACCACTGGACACTTCGGATAGCTATGTGAAAGTAGCTCCCTCACCTAACGCTGGCCCACACTTGAAACAAAAGTCATTCTAATTGGTTCCGTGAAAATGGCATCTCATTATTTTAATTTGCATCTCTTTTAAGGCACCTGCTGCAGAAGGCATCTTAATTTAGTCAGACTTTTATATCCCTAGGTGTTGCACATCTTAACCTGTTTGATATTTCTCATTGTGTGAATGGAAAGCCTCAGAAAATGATGGATTCCAATAGGACGTACGGTGAAATAATTTGAATTTCTAAAAAATAATAAATATTTTGAAGCCTGGCAGGGAGTTCTGCGATTATTCATTCTTAGTCACTAGGCATTGCTCAACCATTGTGTCTGTATCAGGGTTGCTTCAAGAATTGCTTTAAAATGTGAGATTTCCCAGCAGAGAATTATTTTGTGGGGTTTGACTATTGTGGTATGCCAGGAGAAAAGATAGAGAACCTTGCTGTGGTGGGCCTGGGATGTGCTCATGTCACGGGCTTTGTGGTGAACAGTAGGGATGCGGTGCTATGCTTTGCTCCTTTCTCTAGTAGAGCAAA